>NC_064921.1:600477339-602977339 GCF_023897955.1 Schistocerca gregaria | reverse complement strand
ACAATTATAGTGTTAAGGAGTAGAGGGCTATATAGTCCTTCCTTATTAGCCGATTTAGTTAATTGACTCAAACGTTTTCTACGTAAATGTACGACAGATATAATATAATACAAGACGACACCAGTTTCTGTGTGTCACAAATTGTTTTACTTTATATTATGGCACATAATGTAATATACTTTTACGAATTTTACGAGTTGACTACGGAACATTTGTTATTATTTTATAATTAACACTATAATTGTAACTCTTTTTAAATGGAATGGTTCGGTTTTCTGTTATTTACTGTCACTTAAATGTATGTTAAACCAAGGTGGCTAGTAATTACATATAATAAACTGCATTAAATGCCGTCGATTGCCATTGGGGGTGTTGCCGTCTATTCACGCGATCTCAGCACGCTATTTAAGCCTATACGAAGGCTTAGTCTCGCATAGTTTCCTGCCGTTATGTAGACAGGAGTGACGCCGCCAGCAGTCGACCAATGGGTAACATATTTTAAATATATGTAATTTTAGCTTTTGTATAATGGAGTCTTTCTGACGGGTATCTATAATTTCACTGTGTAAACGCCCAGAAGATGACCCCTACGTCGGGTTCAAACCGGTTGGCGGTATAATAATAACAAATGCGATTAAGACAATTTTTGAATAATGGTCTAAGCAATGAGCCTACAGTGTCTCTCAGTCGTCTCAACGTAAAACATTTAATAAAAAACAAATATAAACCACCAACTAATACTTTATTTTTCTAGCTTTTTCGTCAGCACTCTGACAAGATTAGCAAAATTTAGGTTTCCTGCAACTTCATTTTCAATGGACAGTGATACCAAACTGGTCAGTCTTCTTCGAGACATAGACCACAAGTACGTTTTAATCGACTTCAGTTTGGAAAAAACTGCGTTCGCCGCTTTCAGCAGTCACCGGTACTGTCAACAGAATACGCAACGTTATCCAGCTGTTGAGAGATAACTCTTGAAGACCATAATTTTTGAAAAGTTTCAGGCTTCAGTACGCGATGTCTGTCTGTCTGTCTTTGAGATAATCTTGCGGGTCTAAAATTTCTTCGCACAAAAATCGTCATCAGTATCTGATTTCATGTTGACTGTTAACTTTTCTTATAATCTAGAACAACATTATATTGGTTCTTCTTTATTTTGATTTTCTTGATGTCAAACAAGAAACTCCACGTCACAGAAAAATCTTGCAGCTCTTCAAATCTTCTATCATAGATATGAGCACGGTGTTCAAAAGAGCATTGAGAAACTCTACTTCACATTTCTTTTTTGGGTCAATTATTTAATCATTAACAGCATCTTCAGGCGATTTGCGTTTAATACGTCTTACTAGTATTTGTGGTTTAAATAATGACTGAGTATCAACATCCAACACTAATTCAGTTGTTGTTATAATAGCTTGTTCGAAACCTGTTTGCCAGATTGTTTCCAAATGAGATCAAATTTTTCAGGGTGTATATTTTCAAGTAGCCGGTCAAAATTTTGCATCTATTTACCAGTCCTACAGATATATTAAACATTTTTGTAACATTTAGAACAGGCTCACGGATTTTACTGGTGATTTTGCCGCGTCAAAAAATCCCAAGTTATGACTACAGCATCCACATGGTACAAAAAAATTAAACAAAATGAAATGAATAAAATAAAGTAAAAATGCTAGCAGATTTAACTTCGTAATTCTTTTCGGAAGGTATTTATTTTTACCCTTCATGTTCGCGCCATTAGCGTAACCCTCTTCTCTGCAGTCATTAATGTTAAGGTCAAGACGATCCAATGTTTTTAAAATACTTTCGTAGAGACCTGCGCCCTCTATATCATCTATTTCCAAAAATGAAATAAAATATTCTTTTACATTTACGCCATCTTCTGCTATGTCGGTGCAACTTAAAGGTTTTGGAAGTTGCTCTTTATGGCTTATATCGGGAGTACACTCAGCTATGGTTGCATAATACTTTGAACTCTTTATGCGTGATACTATTGTAGACATGGCTTTTGATGACATGAGTTCTATTAAGTCATTTTGCCCATTTTTGCCCCAATAATGGTCACCCAAATCTCCATTCACTGTCAATATGGCATGCATGCTCTTCCATGATGGGATCAAAAATTGTATAATATTTCCATTATTTGGAGCCGGCCAGCGTGGCCGAGCGGTTCAAGGCGCTTCAGTCTGGAGCCGCGCCACCGCACCGGACGCAGGTTCGAATGCTGCCTCGGGCATGGACGTGTGTGATGTCATTAGGTAAGTTAGGTTTAATTAGTTCTAAGTTCTAGGGGACTGATGACCTCAGATGTTAAGTTCCATAGTGCTCAGAGCCATTTGAACCATTATTTGGAGTAAATAATTTATCTAATAACACTCTGAATGCCATATCATTTTCAGCCAAGTACGAAGTTGCGTACATCAGCCTTTGAAGCACATTGTTCCATCGTAAACCTTCCTTAGAAATTAGTTTATATTTTTCAGTCCATCCGCGTCTACTTCTGCTTCTTCTTAACTACTAATCTTACCGAAATATTTCTGGCTCTCTCGTCTGACCAACCATCTTCATCACATTCCCTCCCAGTCAGTGAAGTTTTATTGGTGAAATAAATGCAGAAATTAATAAATTAATGGAAGTTGCGGAAAGCCGATGTTCAGTGACAAAATTCCGAGAATATGTGAACATTGCACTGTACAGAGCACTTTTGGATCTTTTGAAAATGCCGGAATCAGGACCTCAACCGATCGATGTCACGGTTTATGGCGATGGGGAAAACCCGCATAGTTACCTTGATACCGCAACACCTGGGTCGGGTTGCACAAACAGGCACAAAAGCTCGGTAGCAGTATTTACGAGCGAGTTCAGAGAGTTAAAATGGTCCAATAAACGACCATTTGACACAAAAAAAGGTCCTGGGCGGTGTCACGCGGCTTCCTCGGGGCCGCGGCTTGCTGAGTCAGTGGCGACCAATTGTGCGGCCGGAGGGCAGAGAGCGGGCGGGCGACTGTCGCCGCCAGCTGGCTGGTCGCGGCGGCCCTCAGACGGGGCAGCTTCCTCATCTGAGCGCACCTGGCCGTCCCGGCGCTCACTGGGAAAGTTGTTTCACGAGGGCATGCTTCATCAACGCTTCGGAAATTTTTATGTGAAAATTCTTAAATTTTTTAAAATAAAACGAACGTTATTAACATTTTACACTCATGTTCATAAATTAAGGATAACTGTAGAATGTGGGACCACACAACGTGGCACTACACAAAACCGCGCTAATAGCATGGACACACACGACACAGATCTGTAAGTCCACGGTGTGGTGATAAGTTGAAAAAACCGTCCCGAAACTCATGTGCTACAAAACGCCCACTGTTTCTTGCGCCTGAGCCCCGACATCAATATGGGATATGATCACCATGGACACATACACAGGCTGCACAACGGGTTGGCATAGTCTGGATCAGGTGGTCGAGCAGCTGCTGAGGTTTAGCCTCCCATTGTTGCACGAGTGCCTGTCGGAGCTACTGAAGTTTGAAGACGTGCAGCGATACGTCGACCGAGAGCATCCCGGACGTGCTCGATGGGGTTTACGTCTGGAGAACAGGCAGGCCACACCATTCGCCTAATACCTTTTGTTTCAAGGTACTCCTCCACCATGACAGCTCTGTGGGGCCGTGCGTTATCATTTGTCAGGAAGGTGAGACCCAGTGCACCCCTGAAAAGATGCACCTACTGGTGCAAAATCACGTCCCCCTGTCAAAGACATGCAGGGGTGTACGTGCACCAACGATAATCCCGCCTCACACCATCAAACCACAACCTCCATACTGGTTCCTTTCAAGGACACTAAGGGGTTGGTATCTGGTTCCTGGTTCACGCGAGATGAAAACCTGCCGAGAATCGCTGTTCAGACTATACCTGGATTCGTCCTTGAACATAACCTGGGACCACTGTTCCAATGAACATGTACTGTGTTCCTAACACCAGGAATTACGGACTCCTGTGACCAGGGATCAGTGTAACGCTTGCAGATCTCCATGTCTGTTAAGTCGTCTGTAGACTGTGTGTCTGCAGACAACTGTTCCAGTGGCTGCGGTAAGGTCCCGACGAGGCTATCTGCAGTATTCCGAGGCCGTCTGCGGCCACCTGTGGTGAGATATCGGTCTTCTTGTGGTATTGTACACTGTGGACGTCCCGTACTGTGGTGCCTGGACACGTTTCGTGTCTGGTGGAATCGTTGCAATAATCTTGAGATCACACTTTGTGGCGCACCTGCTGTGTTTGACCAGCCTCCAGTCGCCCTAGTATTCTATCCCTCATAACGTCATCAATATGTGTTCTTTGAGCCATTTTCAACAGACAGTCACCATTAGCACATCTGAGAACGACTGCACACTTACTCGCTGCACCATACTCCGACATGCACCAACACACCTCTGCGTATGTGGACTGCTGCCAGCGCCACCGTGCGACGATCTCAGGTCAAATGCACCGCATGGTCGTACCCCGAGGTGATTTAAACCCACAAACCAACCACCAGAGCGTTGTTTCACCAAGTATGAGCATTATCCTTAATTGATGAGCATGAGTGTACATCTTTATTCATCAGCTCTACATATTTATTTTCCAACATAGTCACTCTGGTGACGAACACATTCCTTCCAACGAGAGACAAGTTTGTTGATAGCGTTACTGTACAATGGTTGACTTTGTTGAAGCAGCCACAACCTGATCTCTGCTTGCACGGCTTTATCGCTAGCGAAGTGAAATTTTCGAAAGTGTTCTTTAAGTTTTCGAAACAAACGAAAATGGTACGAGGTAGGGATCGCGTGAAGGATGAATTATGAGAATGAACCCAAAGCATCAGATTGTCGCAGCGCTCGTATGTTGTCTGGCGTTGTCATACAGGAGGTGAGGATGCTCCATGTGTATAGACTTACTCTTCGAATTCGAAACGCGATTACAGTACAGTATCTCTTGCACACAGAAATACAGCAATGGAAATAAGTATTCATACACTAGAGCGTGAAAAGTAAACTGCTTTTATTGACAATACGAAACCAAAAACACTAATTGGATATGCACTATACACAATGGCCAGTCGCCAATGCAGCTATGCTGGTATATAGAACGAGAATGAACAAGCCTTTACAAAGTAAAATACACAAACGTCTGCCAAGTTCTCTACCGCGCTGGGAATTAAGTATTCATACACCAACAAAAAATGACACTTCTAACAAATCCAGAACATGTTTAATACTTCGCATGCATACTCTTCCGATGCATTACTTCTCGTAACCCTCGTGGCATGGAATGGACCAATTTTCTTGTAGTTTCCGATGTGATACCTTCCCATTTTCGAAGGAGAGCCTCTTTCACAGAGGCCTGACTACGGATGTCGTGTTTTTTCACTCGTGTTTCCAGCTCACTCCACAAGAATTCGATGGGATTTAGGTCCGGACTCTGAGCTGGTGTTTTAAGAGTGTGTGGAGTGTTGTAGAGCAACCAAAGCCGGACGGTTTGAACCATATGTTTGGGATCATTGTCGTGCTGGAAGTAATAATTTTTAGAAAGACCCAAGGCGTCAACACTCATTTGTAAGTTCTGTTTGAGAATGTTCATATACACAAATCTGTCCATGGTACCTCCCACAAACACTAATTTTCCGACACCGGAGGCTGACATACATCCCCATAGCATCACTCCACCACCTTCGTGCTTCAACGTGGGTTGAATGTTGTTTCGGTCGAGGTCTGCATTCGGTCTTCTCCAGAACAAGATCCTACCATCATTGTGCACGATATTAAATTTGCTTTCATCACTAAACAATACAGTATCCCGGAAGTCTGCTGTCTTGGATACATGCTGTTTCGCGAATTCCATCCGCAAAGTCCTGTTCTTTTTGCTGATGTAGGGCTTTCGTCTCGGGATCCTGGCTCCGTAGCCCGAAAGATTGAGAATAGTACGAACTGTCCTTAGAGTGATGTCCTTTCGGAAGTGGTCATGTACATATCCGGATAGTGACGACGCTGTCGTTTTCGGGTTTTTCTTGATGATTCTTACTAGCATTCTGGTCTTTCTTGTTGTAAGCTTCTGTGGACGAACGTGTCGTTCACTGTTTATTACTACATGTCTGTCCTTATATCACTTAATGATAGATTTCACAGTTGCACGGCTTCGTCCTATGATATTCTCAATTTCGGCATACGACTTGTGTTGAATATATTGGTCGACAACGATGTTTCGTTCCTCAATGATCGTTTCCTTCCCCTTGCGGCCCATTCTGCTGTTCCACGGTACCCACGACCGACGTGCTGTTGCTTCACGGCCGCCACATGACTACACGGGGCTGCGTCAGCCGTTTCTTTGGTTGAAAGTAGTCCGCTGTATTAATACATTTTGCCCTGTCGTAGACCGTGCGGAGTGTAACATACTTTGTTTCCAGAATAGATTCATGGCATACGCGAAGCTTCATTACCAAGAACATGGTTATCTGACGCTACGTCATCGTACTTATTCGTATCGGCGCTGTGAGTGATTTACTATCCCAACACAACCATCGTAGTTTGTCATCACCTAACGTATGAATACTTATTTCCATGACTGTAGTTGCGTTATACACAGTCATGTTACACGCTACAATTCGGAGGCATCTGTCTGCAGAAGGCTACAAATATGTAGGAATCGAAAACAAACATGTAAAATGTTAACAACATTTGTTTTACTTACAAAGCTTTAAGGGTTTTCACATAAAAAATCGGAAGTATTACGTTTCACTATGTTCTCGTATGTATAAATTAAATACATTACATTACAGCGGATGTTTTACAGCTACATGGGTCGTCTGTAGCAATCCGATGTCCATACCGCGCTTTCTTTCCTGGATAATTTCTCCAGTTTCTGCATTCCAGTCATTCCTGTAACTGTCCCTTTTCCGCCTTCCTGTAGATCTCTAGGTCTACACTACCTAAAGTATTCTGTTACCATCCATATATGTCATGTGGCGATACCATTCTAGTTGTTTTCTTCCTACCCTTTCTACCAGCTTTGGATCTATTTCCACCGTTTTGTGTCCATTACTAAGGTTTCGCAAAACCTTATCCAATAGCGAGCGAGGTGGCGCAGTGGTTAGTCACTGGACTCGCATTCGGGAGGACGACGGTTCAATCCCGCGTCCGGCCATCCTGATTTAGGTTTTCCGTGATTTCCCTAAATCGCTCCAGGAAAATGCCGGGATGATTCCTTTCAAAGGGCACGGCCGACTTCCTTCCTTGTCCTTCCCTAATCCGATGAGACCGATGACCTCGCTGTCTGGTCTCCTTCCCCAAAACAACCAACCAACCAACCTTATCCAGTACACAATTTCACTGTTTAGTGCCTTTCTTTCATTTTCTTTGTAAATGTTGACTTTTTGCGCCACATGACCAGGGTATAAGACAAGATTGCAATCTTTCGCCAGTACTGTTTCCTCTGTAGGTCAAAGAAGCACTGATAGAAATGAAATAAAATTTCAGGGGTGCGATCAAAATCAGTGTAAAAGGATGTGAATTATAAGATTCACTGATGAATGAGAAGATGAAGTACAGTACTTGTTAAATGGGATAAATAGTGTAATGTCTACAGAATATGAACTGAAGATAAGCAGAAGAAAGTCGAAAGTGATGAGGTGTAACAGAAATGAGTTTAGCAAAATCATAGCATAAAACATGTTGATCAACAAGTAGGTAAATTTGAAGAATTCTTCTACCTTGGAAGAAAATTAACACATGGCGAAGCAAGGAAGACATAAAAATCAGCCAGACACAGGAGGAGAGGAATTTCCTGGCCAAATACATATACTGTTATCAAATATCGACCCCAATTTTAAGGGAAGTATTGTGTGGAAACGAACCATGGACTGTCGGACAAACCGAAAAAGAAGACATCCTAAGCGTTTGAGATGTGGTGCTATGGAATTATGTTGAAGATTAGACCTTTGTCAATTCTGTGGAACAGTTTCAGGCCGTCTTGCAAACTTGAAACATACACTCCTGGAAATGGAAAAAAGAACACATTGACACCGGTGTGTCAGACCCACCATACTTGCTCCGGACACTGCGAGAGGGCTGTACAAGCAATGATCACACGCACGGCACAGCGGACACACCAGGAACCGCGGTGTTGGCCGTCGAATGGCGCTAGCTGCGCAGCATTTGTGCACCGCCGTCGTCAGTGTCAGCCATTTTGCCGTGGCCGACGGAGCTCCATCGCAGTCTTTAACACTGGTAGCATGCCGCGACAGCGTGGACGTGAACCGTATGTGCAGTTGACTGACTTTGAGCGAGGGCGTATAGTGGGCATGCGGGAGGCCGGGTGGACGTACCGCCGAATTACTCAACACGTGGGGCGTGAGGTCTCCACAGTACATCGATGTTGTCGCCAGTGGTCGGCGGAAGGTGCACGTGCCCGTCGACCTGGGACCGGACCACAGCGACACACGGATGCACGCCAAGACCGTAGGATCCTACGCAGTGCCGTTGGGGACCGCACCGCCACTTCCCAGCAAATTTGGGACACTGTTGCTCCTGGGGTATCGGCGAGGACCATTCGCAACCGTCTCCATGAAGCTGGGCTACGGTCCCGCACACCGTTAGGCCGTCTTCCGCTCACGCCCCAACATCGTGCAGCCCGCCTCCAGTGGTGTCGCGACAGGCGTGAATGGAGGGACGAATGGAGACGTGTCGTCTTCAGCGATGAGAGTCGCTTCTGCCTTGGTGCCAATGATGGTCGTATGCGTGTTTGGCGCCGTGCAGGTGAGCGCCACAATCAGGACAGCGTACGACCGAGGCACACAGGGCCAACACCCGGCATCATGGTGTGGGGAGCGATCTCCTACACTGGCTGTACACCTCTGGTGATCGTCGAGGGGACACTGAATAGTGCACGGTACATCCAAACCGTCATCGAACCCATCGTTCTACCATTCCTAGACCGGCAAGGGAACTTGCTGTTCCAACAGGACAATGCACGTCCGCATGTATCCCGTCCACCCAACGTGCTCTAGAAGGTGTAAGTCAACTACCCTGGCCAGCAAGATCTCCGGATCTGTCCCCCATTGAGCATGTCTGGGACTGGATGAAGCGTCGTCTCACGCGGTCTGCACGTCCAGCACGAACGCTGGTCCAACTGAGGAGCCAGGTGGAAATAGCATGGCAAGCCGTTCCACAGGACTACATCCAGCATCTCTATTATCGTCTCCATGGAAGAATAGCAGCCTGCATTGCTGCGAAAGGTGGATATACACTGTACTAGTGCCGACATTGTGCATGCTCTGTTGCCTGTGTCTATGTGCCTGTGGTTCTGTCAGTGTGATCATGTGATGTATCTGACCCCAGGAATGTGTTAAAAAAGTTTCCCCTTCCTGGGACAATGAATTCACGATGTTCTTATTTCAATTTCCAGGAGTGTATTTGTCCTCCTTTTTAAGGCGTAAACAGAAGGAAGACTGGTTGTTAGCATTTTTGCAAACGTTTTCTTACACGACTATTCTGTCCTGCTTGCACTATATCAGTTTTATCACAATCATTACAATTCATCTTAACGTTTCCTGAGCGGATAGACAAGCTTATCAATGGTGTGCAGATGTTTGGGTGCTCAACTGCGCGGTCATACAAAGTCCCAATTTTTACACAGTCCAGTTTTTTCCACACTCCAAACAGTCCGAAAGAACAAATCCCATCTTCATATAGTTAAGGTTAACCGGCCATTGAACTCCTTCTTCTGTGCGGTTGCACACGTGTTGCCCGAACTCTTACGGGACACAGTAAGATTGTCTGCCGCGAGTAATGAGTGTAATGGACAGGGGCACTACGAATGTAGTGTGTGGACATTATGTTGGGAATGTGGGTCTCACGGGGAGCGTGCAAGGGATATGTCCCCGCAATCGCACTATGTTGTGGTTGGCAGGAGAGCCAACACCGTGTTACAAGAGGAGGCCGAAGTGCACGCGTTTTAGCTCACGCAGGCTGGCGTGAGGCCTGGAACAGGACAAGGAAATTAGAATTTAGAAAAACGGACGTAGCTGGTGGAAAACTTTACTTTAATCCATTAATGATGAACGTCCCTCTTGACGGTACATAATTCACAATATCAATGGTAACTGAATATGGCGCCTTGCTAGGTCGTAGCAAATGACGTAGCTGAAGGCTATGCTAAACTATCATCTCGGCAAATGAGAGCGTATTTTGTCAGTGAACCATCGCTAGCAAAGTCGGTTGTACAACTGGGGCGAGTGCTAGGAAGTCTCTCTCGACCTGCCGTGTGGAGGCGCTCGGTCTGCAATCACTGATAGTGGCGACACGCGGGTCCGACGTATACTACCGGACCGCGGCCGATTTAAAGGCTACCACCTAGCAAGTGTGGTGTCTGGCGTTGACACCACACACTATCGTCTGTGGCCTCGGTGCCTCAGATGGATAGAGCGTCTGCCATGTAAGCAGGAGATCACGGGTTGGAATCCTGGTCGGTGCCCGCAGTTCCAACTGTCCTCGTTGAGGTATAGCAACACCTGCCGGCAGCGTAGGGTCTTGATTTAATTATCATTTCAGCTGCGGACAACGTGGTGTGTACTACAAATTTTTAATGCTGTTGTTAGTATGTAGTATTTACAAATACTGTCTGATGGACGTTTTAGAAAGACTCGTAAATCTAACAAATTTACACACAGTTATTTTAAATGAACAAAAATACCTGATCTAAAAATAAAAATTAGATCTAATATTTCTAAGGCCGGCCTGTGTGGCAGTGCGGTTCTAGGCGCTTCAGTCTGGAACCGCGTGACCGCTATGGTCGCAGGTTCGAATCCTGCCTCGGGCATGGATGTTTGTGATGTCCTTAGGTTAGTTAGGTTTAAGTAGTTCTAAGTTCTAGGGGACTGATGACCACAGATGTTAAGTCCCATAGTGCTCAGAGCCATTTGAACCATTTTTTTAATATCTCTAAGACATGCTGAAAACCGTATAGTTCCAATGCTGAAATCAGTACTAATCCTATTAATTTCACATTATTATTACATTGTCTATCATTTCCATCTAATATAAGGAGCGACTAAAAAGTTTCAGTTCAACGACCGCGCAGTCCAGAATCGGCATGCCAGTCAGGCAAAATCGCCGTGGGCATTGAGGCAATCATTCCAACGACACACCAGGTTGAAGACACCCTCTTGGTAAAACACCGTGTCCAGCTGCTTCAGCAGTCCGTAACTGCCTGCTGCACATCCTCGTCCGACATTACTCGTCCACCCATTATGGGCTTTTTCGAAGGGACCGAGGCGTGATAATCGCACGGGGAGAGATCAGGACTATGGGACGGGTGTCTGTCACTTGAGTTGGCGTTGCTTCTGCGTTCCGACATTTGTGATATGGGGCGTGCGTTATCATGAAGCGGCAGCATCCCCTTGTTCCAATTTTCCCCTACGTTTCGCCTTAACCGCACGCCGCAGTTTCTACAGCGTTGCTAGTGATACGAGGCCGTTGGGATCCAGCACGGCGCTCCGTATTACCCTCCTGAACCCACCAATTCCATATTCTGCTAACAGTTATTGGATCTCGACCAACACGAGCAGCAATGGCGCGATACGATAAACCGCAATTGCGATAGGCTACAATCTGACCTTTATCAAAGACGGAAACGTGATGGTACGCATTTCTCCTCCTTATACGAGGCATCACAACAACGTTTCACCAGGCAACGCCGGTCTACTGCTGTTTGTGTATGAGAAATCGCTTACAAACTTTCCCCATGTCAGCACGTTGCAGGTGTCGCCACCGGCGCCAACCTTGTGTGTATGCTTTGAAAAGCTAATCATTTGCATATAACAGCATCTTCTTCCTGTCGGTTCAATTTCGGGTCTGTAGCACGTCGTGGTGTAGCAATTTTAATGGCCAATAGTGTATGTAAACCGTAATATTATATATACATGTACATTACACATTAAACATCAATGACATATGTTGTTGTTGTTGTGGTCTTCAGTCCTGAGACTGGTTTGATGCAGCTCTTCATGCTACTCTGTCCTCTGCAATCTTCCTCATCTCCCAATACTGCAACCTACATCCTTCTGAATCTGCTTAGTGTAGTCATCTCTTGGTCTCCCTCTACGATTTTTACCCTCCACGCTGCCCTCCAATACTAAATTGGTGATTCCTTGATGCCTCAGAACATGTCCTACCAACCGATCCCTTCTTCTGGTCAAGTTGTGCCACAAACTTCTTTTCTCCCCAACCCTATTCAATACCTCCTCTTTAGTTACGTGATCTACCCATTTAACCTTCAGCATTCTTCTGTAGCACCACATTTCGAAAGCTTCCATTCTCTTCTTGTCCACACTAGTTATCGTCCATGTTTCACTTCCATACATGGCTACACTCCATACAAATACTTTCAGAAATGACTTCCTGACACTTAAATCTATACTCGATTTTAACAAATTTCTCTTCTTCAGAAACGCTTTCCTTGCCATTGCCAGTCTACATTTTATATACTCTCTACTTCTACCATCATCAGTTATTTTGCTCGCCAAATAGCAAAACTCCTTTACTACTTTAAGTGTCTCATTTCGTAATCTAATTCCCTCAGCTTCATCCGACTTAATTCGACTACATTCCATTATCCTCGTTTTGCTTTTGTTAATGTTCATCTTATATACTCCTCTCAAGACACTGTCCATTCCATTCAACTGCTCTTCCAAGTCCTTTGCTGTCTCTGACAGAATTACAATGTCATCGGCGAACCTCAAAGTTTTTATTTCTTCTCCATGGATTTTAATACCTACTCCGAATTTTTCTTTTGTTTCCTTCACTGCTTGCTCAATATACAGATTGAATAACATCGGGGAGAGACTACAACCCTATCTCACTCCGTTCCCAACCACTGTTTCCCTTTCATGTCCCTCGACTCTTATAACTGCCATCTGGTTTCTGTACGAATTGTAAATAGCCTTTCGCTCCCTGTATTTTACCCCTGCCAGCTTTAGAATTTGAAAGAGAGTATTCCAGTCAACATTGTCAAAAGCTTTCTCTAAGTCTACAAATGCTAGAAACGTAGGTTTTCCCTTCTTTAATCTAGCTTCTAATATAAGTCGTAGGGTCAGTATTGCTTCACGTGTTCCAACATTTCTACGGAATCCAAACTGATCTTCCCCGAGGTCGACTTCTACTAGTTTTTCCATTCGTCTGTAAAGAATTCGCGTTAGTATTTTGCAGCTGTGACTTATTAAACTGATTGTTCGGTAATTTTCACATCTGTCAACACCTGCTTTCTTTGGGATTGGAATTATTATATTCTTCTTGAAGTCTGAGGGTATTTCGCCTGTCTCATACATCTTGCTCACCAGACGGTAGAGTTTTGTCAGGACTGGCTCTCCCAAGGCCGTCAGTAGTTCCAATGGAATGTTGTCTACTCCGGGGGCCTTGTTTCGACTCAGGTCTTTCAGTGCTCTGTCAAACTCTACACGCAGTATCGTATCTCCCATTTCATCTTCATCTACATCCTCTTCCAATTCCATAATATTGTCCTCAAGTACATCGCCCTTGTATAGACCCTGTATATACTCCTTCCACCTTTCTGCTTTCTCTTCTTTTATGGCTGGGGGTAATTTGTTACACTTTATGCACACCTAAAGCAGTCAGTATTAAGTATGATTATGGGATATAAAATATTGCAAAGTGTTTTGTTACAAATGATTAGAGACAGTATTAATGTCAAAGAAAAACTATGAACTAAGTGAGAGATCTGGGAGGAAGGGATTATGCAAATTTTATAATTGTTACTTTGCTAATAGAATTCCTTATGCACATAATTAGTGTTATATAAGTAGAGTGCAGACTTTATGTAATATCAACGCACTATATATGTGAATATATATTTAATGAAAATGGGTACAATACATAATATCACAGAAAAAGTTATATTTCAACTTAAGTCAATCACTGTATTACATCAAACTCTTTATCTCAATATGCACTCAAACGTACCAGAAACATTAAAAGTACATTAAGAAGGTATTTTTTACATTATCGATTTTTTATTTTGAATTTCTGTACTTTATTGATAAAAGAAAATTATTTCGGTCATATATGTGTTCTAAAATGTCAATCTGCACTGAAATTCTGAAATTACACTAGCTGCCTTACCCTCCTTTCTTTTTGAAGCGCAATGAACTACCTGGCTCATCTCCGAATTTTCTCTGCAGTCATAGAATACCGCAGATCGGAAAGATTTTTTTAAAGGGATAAATGATCTCTCCATGTCACACTCTGAAAACTTTAGGAGACGAAATATTCCCTGAGTGATGTCCGCTGGAACGTCTTATCCTCCTCTGAGGATATTACGGATAATAGCAAAAGTCAAGTAGCCTAGATTTATTGCCCTCTGCCCAATACCACCTCTTATGTAGATTGACTGGCACTTTATAGTCTTAATATTTTCCGACGAGTTATACAAAGGTAAACCGATATATTTAAATTATTTAATGCTGTGGGCAAGGAAGACAAATTTTCTGAGAAAGTATACCCTGAACATTTTCGATTTTAGGTTCAATGAAAGTGATTTGTATCTCTCTCGCACTGACACTGAAGAATCTCTTGGAAATGAATCAGTCACTGACTACACAGATTGAAAATTTTCATTACAAAACTGACAGCTTTAATCCATTAGCTCACATCGTTAGGACAGTCTCATGTGGCAATACTAGATTCGGCAGCAGTTCTCTTCACAACGACACACAATGCTTGGCCTTGAGAAACATTTTCTTGGTGTATTTCTTTGACGCTACGTTTCAGTGCATGGGCCAGACAAGTAAACTGTGCAGTTTCCTTCCTCATCATGGTTGTTGGTAGTGGGGGAGGGGGGGGAGTGAACGATTTATTGTTGTTATTTTCAGGTTAAGCACATCTTGGAAACAAAACATCACAAATCTAAATCAAAAATAAAAAAGGCATGGATACTACTTAATAGATTTTTGTGGAAATAGAACTGAATCTGCTAACAACGTTTTTCTAGCAATTAAAAAGTCAATGGGAAAATACAAATATCTTCTCATAATGTATCTGGGCTAGCTGCTGATAACACAAATACTAATTTTGGTTGTTACCGTCCCTTATTTATAAATATGAGAGACTTGGAGTCAGATTTCGTTAAGGGGAATTGTCATGTGCATTCAGTGCTTAAATGCATGAGAACACCATGACTTTTTTTTACCACATGTCAGAGACTGTAATTTTGATAATTCATGCTCATTTTTCATACTTTACTGTATAAAGAGAAGAATTGAAAAGAGATATGGAATCAGTGGATGGAGACATTCATGACGTGAAATGCCGTGTGGGAATAAGATGGCTTTCTTTTACCCTACAATGGATACATAATTATTAAACTGGAAAATCATCAGAAATTATTTTGTAAGATTATGAGATATATGTGCAATCATTTTGCTAAACGTTTTAGTTCTTAACGCTGACAATGACTTAATTGAAATTTACTTACGTTTTTGTGGCCATGGATCAAACATTGCTAGTAAAAGTGTAAAATGCCTGGAAGGGAACTTTATAACAGTTTTGTATGTGTATAATATGGTGGATAATCTTTAAAATGGGCAAACAGAAAGAAAGCAAGATCTCTGTTTTGGATCACCTGAACTGACAAACGAAATTCAGAGAATTTTTTTTATTATTATTATTATTTGTTGGAAAAAGTTTAGAGTACCTAAACAAATGATTTGGTTTTAGTGATACAAAAAGCTGAATTTGATCATTTTTAACATAGTTTAAATTTTAGAGCTACAAAAAATTTAAATATGGATGATCTTTATGGGTTTTTTACATTGTTAAGAAAAAAGGTATCTACTTCTGAAGATTTGCAAAATTATCCTCTGCACAAAAATGACAACAAACATTTAAAAGTCAGAAGATGAGCTTACAAATTTGTACAAATGAATTTCACTTCAATTGTCAATTCCCGCCACTTCAGCCTTCACAGAGAGTTTCATCTTAACAATTGTTTAAAGTCGATTCATCAGGAATCTGTTGTTCGCAGTACTTTTCTAGAAACACGTGATATTCAGGCACTTGAAGTTTGTACTATAGACTGTAAAGGTACTATGAAGTCTTTTAGCAGTTACAACTTTTTGTTAAATATTACTAAAAGTAATAAAAATATATTTTTAAACAAAATAATAAAGCAAGTAAATAACACTTTTTTGATACGCTGTACATTTTTCCTGAATTTAACGACCAATATACTGTACTTGCTCGAGAAAAGGTAGCAAACCTACTTGCCAACAATGAGATCGTCAGTGAAACGTTCACATACGTCCGCTGTTTCGCCTACGCTGCCCATACGTTTGTAGTTTCTTATACAGCGCCGCATACTTGAGGGCCCCCACGTAACAACAATTCTTTAATGTTGATTCATCAGGAATCTGTTGTTCGCAGTACTTTTCTAGAAACACGTGATATTCAGGCACTTGAAGTTTGTGCTATAGAATGTTCGGAGCAATCATAGCGGAGCCCATATCGTTGAAAAATTTATTTGTGGAATTCGCAGTTCTTTGTATCTACGTTAATTGCAATGATTCTTAAATAAATGCACTGCTTTGTTCTTTCTCAACGTACATGTTGTTTAAGATAGGACTTTATAGAGCACATGATCTGCTTATTAATAGTTCGACATTATAGTGAAAGCGTCATATACTGCAAACTCAAGGCCCTTATTTTGATACAACAGAAGGCATCATGACCATAAGCAGCAGTAAAATCTTACAAAGTACATTACTATCTAGCAGCCTTTTCTCGGTTCATTCACTCGGCAGTTCTCAGTCGCTAAACTACAGCACTAGTCAGGGAACCAAACTCGAAGCACACTTAGCCATTAACTACACACAGCAATGGCTACTACAATATTACACACGGTATTGTTTTTGTACCTGATGTACTTTTAGAAACTGAAATTTCGATCCTTAGAGAAGAAAGCAGAAGTACGTCCTTCATAATCCAACTCAAAATGCAACTAATTACGTTTAATTGGACTAGAACGTGATTTTGAAAGAGAAATTTTTCTCGGAGAGCGACCTACTGCGGGTGTGAGAAAATATGAGGCAAAAAAAGCGACAATACAGAAAGTTAGGTATCATGAAGTTAAAATATGTAAAAACGTAGTATAATTTTAGCGAAATATGCAACAATACGATTAAATATCGACGCTGGCGGCATAATTCGTTAAGAATTATACTTCTATTGTATGTTGGGCATACTGTAAGCAGTATATAACATAACAACGCAGACTAAACGTACAATTTATCGGATTTTGAGTCCCAGCAAATGACTGCACATATGCACATCTTACATAGAAATAATTTATTGCCACGCAACACTTCATAATATGTAGGAAGTGTACTGACTTTAAGCTGCGAGTTACAACTATGGATTTGTGTATTATTAAGTGATACTAATACCGTGACTGCAATTGGTGTAGAAAGTAACTATGGTTTACAGAGGAGGCATAAAAAGAATGAAAATAGAATAACTGTTAGCAAGCATAGTTGATGTAGTCCCAATACTGAATACATAAAAAGTCGACAGACACATGATTCACAATTTGATTATTAATTCTGGAGATATCCTTTTATATTCTTTCGAATCAGTTAGTTTTGTAGTACAGCAGTGTGTAACAAAATTCGTACAAAGGCGCACCTCTCTCTCAACATAAACAAGTACATTATTTCGGAGAAAAGTCGTGCTCCGAAATTATGTTTCTTCAGTTGAGTCTTCTTTGTGGAGATGCTCGAAATGTTCACAACGAGAACCCTACACATCTTGTCAGCCCATCAGTTCTGCGAAGCAACGGAGACTATTGACAAGATTGAAACCCTGCAGGTAACTTGTTTGCTGCAGCCATTATACAATCTGTATACTACTTTTTGAAAAAGTGCCAACACTGCGACGTTCCAGGCGCTTGCATCTCTGCCAGAGGTTGTTTATTCACACTGAAGTTCGACCCATGTGGACAGGCTTTTAAAACCTGAGTGGGCAAGAATATTAATGCCAAAAGCGTAGGTTAGAGTGCAACGTGCACTATATGATCCCTAGTGTGTGTACGAACGTGTATTTCGGAATTTCTCGTGTCTGCGCCGTTTGTTGTGGAGTGTGGACAAATGATCTACGAAAACGATTCTTGACCATGGAACCAGGTGTAAATATTTTGTTCGCATAATGCTTCCACGGCGCAGCTCTTTGCCATCATGACAGGCTAACTGCGGAAGTATTGTGACCGCAAGGCAATCACGTTTTCCAGTATGACATAATTAGCTTCGCGGCTACACCGATCGGGTAAACATGGCACAGTTGACAGTGATCCGTTCGTCGAGTGAGTACATGAAAAACGCAATAATCCCTGTGGTGACCCGTCTTGCTTCAAGTTTGTGTGTTTGATGTGCATATGTTAATTCCATGTTCCGTCCAGAACACGCTAAATAAACGTCACCCTAAACACCGATTCCCATGCTGGAGGCCGAATCTCCACGTGATGTGTGTAACTGCAAGGGAGGAGAAGACTACGTGCTGCAACTGGCGTTTTCATTTTTTGTTCTGTACTTCTTGCAAACTCTGAACCAGGATATGAATACAAAAATATCGTTTTCGTATATTATCTAAAAATTTAAAATTCATAAGCTAAAGCAAAGACCTCTAACAGGAAATTTCCAGCCGGCCAATGTGGCCGAGCTGTTCTAGGCGCTTCAGTCTGGAACGGCGTGACCGCTACGGTTGCAGGTTCGAATCCTGCCTCGGGCATGGATGTGTGTGATGTCCTTAGGTTAGCTAGGTTTAAGAGGTTCTAAGTTCTAGGGGACTGATGACCTCAGATGTTAAGTCCCATAGTCCTCAGAGCCACTTGAACCAGGAAATTTCCATTAAGTACCATCAAAGAAACAGACGAGTGACCGACAGAACAGATGTTCTAATTTCAGCTGCTGGTCTGTTGTATTTCTGCGCATTTTAGAACATCACCGCTATCAAATTAAATAAACTTCAAATCATGCATAAACAAAACACAAATCTGTTATACAAAGAAAAAATAAATATATGTTTAAAACGTAATGACTACCTCCATAATAACGTGTGGAAGTGAATCTTACACAAAAATTGTCCAGGTGTGTGATGTAATTACCAATTAAAAAATTGTCCAGGTGTGTGATGTAATTACAAATTAACTATTTTCGAATTTTTTTCTGCACTTGAACTGTGAAACTTTGCTTCTTGCCAAATTTCATCATTGTTTATCAACGGCAAGTACCCTATGGGTTTTGATTAGTGAGTTCGTGAGTATCAAAATATGTGACACAAATGGCTGCTTTGACTTACAAGCAAACGTTTCTTATACCACCAACGGATCATAGATATTAGTGAGTGACTAAATTTCAGCTTGATATGTCTTCCCGTTCCAGCGTAAATAGGGGACAGATACACAGACAGTCTGATAACAAATGACAAAATTTTTTTCGTGTAATTGAATTACAAATTTACATTTTAGAATTTTTTCCTTTGGCTGCACTGTGAAATCTTGCTTCTTGCCCAATTCCATGATTCTGGGTCAACGGGAAGTACTCTATTGTTTTTGGTGAAATGAGTTCGAGTGCACCGATATTAAAATATGTGACATAAATGACCGTATCTTTTGGCTGCACTGCCTTAGAAGCTTCAATTTTGTACACCGCAAAGGGAGCAAAGACCTCAGTATCTGACATAAGTTTCAACCTCATACGTCAATCCGTTCCTGAGAATAAAAGGGTTTTTGCCGATTGAGACACGGAGACGTAAAAACGACAAAACAATAATACAAACGGCTGAAACGAACAAAATTTAAAAAAAAAAAAAAAGGAAAAGGCTCCGTAATTCAAGAAAAATATTACAGGTGAACGAAACGTACACTACTTAATATTATACTCAATATTAATCGACGGTTATAACGTTTACTGGAGGTACGTTCAAAAACTGACGAGAAATTTGTAACTTCACTGTTGTGTCAGTGCAATTTGCGCAACTTTGTACTGTAGCATTGGCAAACACGTCTGAAATGTATATGTACAATGTTAGTGATGGTGGATATTCTCCGTGTTGTCATGTCTCAGAAAAAGATACATATGTTTTGGAAGTATCAGCGATTACTTATTTTTTATGAAAATGAATCGAAGAATTCGCATTAAATTTTACTATAAGGAGAAAATAAAGTGCAGAAGACATTTTGAAGTATTGAATACTGTTTATGGTGAATCTTATTTGGGTAAAACAAGGATTTACGAGTGGGACACGTGTTTCGAAGAAGGCCGTGAAGAGGTTGAAAATGACGGCATCCCTTAATGCCCCATAACATCATCAACCACCGAAATCGTGGAATATATGAAAGAAATGGTTATGATCGATAGCCGAATCCCAATCACAGAAGTCGTTCGTGATGTGGGTATGCCAACTAACTTATGGCATGAAGTGTTTTCGGATGTTTCCCTTATGAAACGCGTGACAGTGAAATTTGTTCCAAAATTGTTTGATTCGGACGAAAACAACGATGAATTCCAATTGCTCGGCAGTGGCTAGATGAAGTGAAAAATGATGCAGAACTACTGAAATGTGTCATAACAGATGATAAAACGTTGGTTTACAGGTATGACGCTAACACTAAGCTCAGTCGCCCCAGGAGAAGGATTCTAGACGGCGAAGATTGAAAATGGCCGTCAAGCCCGATCAAATCTGGAGGTTATGCTCACTGCATTCTTCGGTTTTAACAACGTTGTGCACCTTGCCATAGTCTCGAAGGGTCATTGATGAGTACTGATTGCTAACACAAGGCCGTTTGCGTGAAGTAATCCAAGATCGCCCGGTATCGTGACGAAATAATTTATGAGTTTCTCACCACGATAATGCACATGTTCACTCTTCGTTTCTTCTTCACCAATTTTTGGCCAAAACCTATTCTGCAATGATTCCCGGTGTACGTTCTGGCCAGGCATGGTCCCAAATTACTTCTCTGTTAAATAAAGAAAACCATCAGATCCGCCATTTCAGAAACGTAGACGAGATTAAAGTCGCATAAGTAAGATCTAAAATCTATCCCAAAGATCGAGTTTCAGTAGTATTTCCAGAATTACAAAAAGCGCTGGGAAAGGTATAATATGCAATACAGAATACGTTGCAGAGATAACATTGATATAGTCGAATACATAAAATTCGTTCCAAAAAAATAAAGCGACTTTATTTTGTTAACACATGTCGTACGTGTCAAGTTGGAGGAGTTCTTGATAAAACATCTTCTTTACATGTTGGGACTTCACCGTTTGTCACACAGCCCCTATGAGTTGATTACATAATTTTCTTTTTCTTTACTGCGCACGGTACCCATCTAGAAAGTACTATACATCTGTGAGATACAGTTACATAGATTGAGTACGGACTCCACCGACAAAATTTCGAAAGTTATTCAAGTATAATGGACCGTTGGTCTCTGTGGATCGTTGTAGAGTAATGATGTAATTGTGATATGTTCAATTTGTCACCACATTCTCTTTGTTTATATGAAAACATCTTTACATAGGTGAGAAATCCTGCAATAGACACTAACCAAAACGTAGAACACAAATACTGAGTAAAGCCAAAGCGTTCAGATGCAAAGGTACTGTGATGTTGTTGCCGTCGCTGCGGGAACACCTTAGCATAGCGTCTGGGAGATACAACCGCCAATTTATTTCATAATATACATTTCGGCCTTAGGCCATTATCAAATATTACAAGTATTATAAATCATTAGACAGTGTATAAAGTTTAAAACCTGTGATTTGGTCATATATTTTTCCACAACCGTATCAAATGAGTCATGCTAGGCAGCATATTAGCATATTACAATATGTTCTCACTTTTATTTCGACAAAATTGGTTTTATAACAGAAGATAAATGTTTTGACGCTAACTGCCATTCTACTCAAGTCTTATGATTTATAATACCAAATCACAGGTTTTAAACTTTGCTACTTTGATTTATAATACTTATAACACTTAATAATGGCCTAAGGCCGAAACCTAGATTGTGAAATAAAACCTGTTGTAAAGTCAAATGGCGGTTATACCTCTCAGAAACGTTTGTATGACTGTGGCTCCATATAGTAAGATCATTAGCATAGCGTCGTCATTCTACTTCTATTGCCTTCAGGAATATCTGCCAACTCTTCGCCAGTAAACCTACATACATTATGGTGCACCGCTGTTAACATACAACTAGCACTTTCGGAAAAACAAACCCGAGATGGAACCGAGAAGCAGTGAATGCAAGACTGAGGGAGTGGATTGAGTTAAGTGGATAGTACTGTTGTCAACAGCAAATCCCGTGGGTGAATGTAACAAGTTTGTTTCCAAGCAAGATACAGAGCGGATACAGTCAACAGATATTTTCAGTGCAAAACATATACATACACTGGGGTAATGAAAGTCACAGAATAGTATTGCGGTACTATTGTGTACACGAGGTATCAAAGGGCAGTGCATTGCCGCAGCTGTCATTTGTACTCAGGTGATTCATGTGAAAAGATTTCCGACGTTATTACGACCGCAGGACGGAAATTAACAGACTTTGAAAGGGAAATAGTAGTTGGAGCTAGACGCAAGAGGCATTCCATTTCGGAAGCCGTTAGGGAATTCAGTATTCCGAGATACACAGTGTCAAGTGTGTACAAAGAGCACCAAATATCAAGCATTACCTTCGACTACGGGCAACGTAGTGGCCAACGTAGTGGCGAAAGCATCGGCTTTAGCGTAAGAGTTTTTAGTGCTAGCAGCCAAGCAACTCTGCGTGAAGTGACCGGAGGAATCAGTGTGAGACGTACAATGAACGCATTCGTTAGGACAGAGCGGCGGAATTTGTCGTTAATGGCATGTGACAGCAGACGACCGACACGAGTGCCTTTACTAACAGCACATCAAACGCAGAGGCTTTCTTGCGCCCGTGACCGCATCGGTTGGACCATGGATACTGGAAAACAGTGACCTGGTCAGATGAGTCGAGATTTCAGATGATAAGACGTGACACCAGGGTTCAAGTGTAGCGCAGACCACGTGAAGCCATGGACCCAAGTAGTCAACGATGCGCTGTGCAAGCTCGTGGTGCATCCATAATGATGTGGGCTATTCGTGGATCACTGACTGGAAATGGTTATGTTTGGCTACTTGGTGACCATTTACAGCCGTTCATGGACTCTCTGTTCCCAAACAACGAAGGAATTTTTATTGATAACAATGCGTCATGTCACTGGTCTTCAATTGTAGGCGATTGGTTTGAGGAGCATTCTGGACAGTTCGAGCGAATGATTTGGCGACCCGGGTAGTCCGACATGAATCTCATCGGATATTTAGGTAACACAATCAAATGGTTCAAATGGCTCTAAGCACTATAGGACTTAACATCTGAGGTCATCAGTCCCCTAGAGTTAGAACTACTTAAACCTAACTAACCTAAGGAGATTACACACATCCATGCCTGAGGCAGGATTCGAACCTGCGACCGTAGCAGTGGCGCGGTTCCGGACTGAATCGCCTAGAACCGCTCGGTCACAGCGGCCGGCTGTAACATGATCGAGAGGCCAGTTCGTGCACAAAATCCTGCTGTAGCAACACTTTCTCAATTACAGACTGCTGCAGAGGCAGAATGGGGGACTACCAACAACTTGTAGAGTTCATGCCACGTCGAGTTACGTCACTAAGCCTGGGAAAAGGAGGTCCGAAACGGTATTTGGATGTATCGCATAACTTATGTCACCTCACCGTGAATAAATAATGCTAAGATGTCAAACGAAATGGAATTACGCTGCATTGCCCCTCCGAAGACGAAGGATTCCGAGTGTCAAAATAGTATGATAATATGCCTTTCGACCTATGAATCTTTTGATGGAGTCGTGATATGCACTATGAATACCGTTCATATCTGAAAATGGCAAAGCTATGACACACAGTTTCAGTCGGTCACAAAGTTTCAGAACAGTACATACTTTGTAGCAAAGATAATGAACCATGTAATCAGAGGGGTCTCTTTTCTTGTTCTTCTGCGGCACTACAGCTCATTGTCAACTTGTATTCGTAGTACGCTCCAAGTTCCGAGCGGATGTTTGCATGGATGACTTTGTATCCAGAGACGACCATCGACCTGGTCATCATCATCATCGTCATCATCATCATCATCATGATTTAAGACTCGTTGCGCCTTTCATCGTTCAGTCTGGAGCATATTCCCCTTTATAAAATTCCTCCATGATCCCCTATTCAGTACTAACATTGGTGCCTCTTCTGATGTTAAGCCTATTACTTCAAAACCATTCTTAACCGAATCCAGGTACCTTCTCCTTGGTCTGCCTCGACTCCTCCTACCCTCTACTGCTGAACCCATGAGTCTCTTGGGTAACCTTGCTTCTCCCATGCGTGTAACATGACCCCACCATCTAAGCCTGTTCGCCCTGACTGCTACATCTATAGAGTTCATTCCCAGTTTTTCTTTGATTTCCTCATTGTGGACACCCTCCTGCCATTGTTCCCATCTACTAGTACCTGCAATCGTCCTAGCTACTTTCATATCAGTAACCTCAACCTTGTTGATAAGGTAACCTGAATCCACCCAGATATCGCTCCCATACAACAAAGTTGGTTGAAAGATTGAACGGTGCACGGTCTTGGTACTGACCTCCTTCTTGCATAAGAGAGCAGATCGTAGCTGAGCGCTCAGTGCATTAGCTTTGCTACACCTCGCTTCCAGTTCTATCACCATAGACCTGGTATTAAAACAAAATAAGAAATAAAAATAACGTGATTCTCCCGACCAAACGGCAAGCTTCCTTTCATCCACTGTTCAATCTCGGTGATCCCGAACCCATTGCATCTGTAGTTGCCGATGTCAACGGGGGGAACGCATAGCGTTTATTTGCTGCAGAGCTCCATGTTCAGCAGTGACGATGTGCTCTTGAACAGTTGTGCCTGCACCAGAGTTGTACTCTGACTTCAGATCTGCCACAGGTCACCATCTAATCTGCTGTACAGAGTAGGCAAGCCTCCGACCTCAACATTCTCTGATGAGAGACTCCGGCAGCCGGTCGGCTACTCTAATACACTTTGTTTCATCGCCCTTCAATCATTTTCTATAGATGCTCACGACAGGAGCATTTTCGAAATGCTCGTTCGCAGTCATGAGACAACAACCATCCGTCGTTTTGAATGCCATTTGATTTCTCCATTTGTGGCGAGTATCTTCGCTAGAATGACTCCCCATTGGTCTTTGCTGCACTGCGTCACCAGACGGCATTCAACCTCTTGGTGGACAGTGGTCATAATGTAGTGGCTCGTCAGTGAATATGTAGTCTCTAAAAAATAAAAAAAAATAGAAAAGAATGGCAGTTCTTCCTGCACGAGGCGGTATTGATCTAAATTAGAAAAAAAGTTGCTATAATTACACGTCCGGAAACCGGTACCTGATGAGACGTGGGCTGTTTTAATTGTGATGGGTAACGTGTAGTATTTGATGGTGTAGGCCATCACAAGAGACGACACAGGAAATTACAATCGTACTCACTTGTGGACAGACGCAAATCCTCAAGCAATCAAGAAGGTGAGGCATGGGGATTTTGGCAGTAGGGTTTTGGAGCATATACTGTATTCAAACATTATGAATCACCTCGAAGGGAACGATCTATTGACACGTAATCAGCATGGCTTCAGAAAACATCGCTCTTGTGCAACGCAGCTAGCTCTTTATTCGCACGAAGTAATGGCCGCTATCGACAGGGGATCTCAAGTTGATTCCGTATTTCTAGATTTCCGGAAAGCTTTTGACACCGTTCCTCACAAGCGACTTCTAATCAAGCTGCGGAGGTATGGGGTATCGTCTCAGTTGTGCGACTGGATTCGTGATTTCCTGTCAGGAAGGTCGCAGTTCGTAGTAATAGACGGCAAATCATCGAGTAAAACTGAAGTGATATCAGGTGTTCCCCAGGGAAGCGTCCTGGGACCTCTACTGTTCCTGATCTATATAAATGACCTGGGTGACAATCTGAGCAGTTCTCTTAGACTGTTCGCAGATGATGCTGTAATTTACCGTCTAGTAAGGTCATCCGAAGACCAGTATCAGCTCCAAAGCGATTTAGAAAAGGTTGCTGTATGGTGTGTCAGGTGGCAGTTGACGCTAAATAACGAAAAGTGTGAGATGATCCACATGAGTTCCAAAAGAAATCCCTTGGAATTCGGTTACTCGATAAATAGTACAATTCTCAAGGCTGTCAATTCAACTAAGTACCTGGGTGTTAAAATTACGAACAACTTCAGTTGGAAGGACCACATAGATAATATTGTCGGGAAGGCGAGCCAAAGGTTGCGTTTCATTGGCAGGACACTTAGAAGATGCAACAAGTCCACTAAAGAGACAGCTTACACTACAATCGTTCGCCAACTGTTAGAATATTGCTGCGCGGTGTGGGATCCTTACCAGGTGGGATTGACGGAGGACATCGAAAGGGTGCAAAAAATGGCAGCTCGTTTTGTATTATCACGTAATACGGGAGAGAGTGTGGCAGATATGATACACGAGTTGGGATGGAAGTCATTACAGCATAGACGTTTTTCGTCGCGGCGAGACCTTTTTACGAAATTTCAGTCACCAACTTTCTCTTCCGAATGCGAAAATATTTTGTTGAGCCCAACCTACATAGGTAGGAATGATCATCAAAATAAAATAAGAGAAATCAGAGCTCGAACAGAAAGGTTTAGGTGTTCGTTTCTCCCGCTCGCTGTTCGGGAGTGGAATAGTAGAGAGATAGTATGATTGTGGTTCGATGAACCCTCTGCCAAGCACTTAAATGTGAATTGCAGAGTAGTCATGTAGATGTAGATGTAGATGTAGATGTAGGATCATTTCAGTATCAGGGCATGAGCAGGAACTGTCAGTGACAGTCTCATAGAGCTCTACAGTTTATCAAACAGGTACTATGTATTACCCTTATAGAAAGACAAAGACCGTTGTTTATGAACGATATGGCTCTACCTCATTTCCCAGGGTACCTCACCGTAACGTTTCTTTGGCGATAGGTTGCTCGAGGAGGTCCGATTACATGGTCTCGTTGTCCACCGGATCCAGACCTTTTAGATTTCTGGCTGTGAGGACATTTAAAGGCACTGGTGTATATTCAACTCACCTACAATACGCATGTGTTATAGGAGCTTATGAGCACCGCATGTGATGCAATCCGAATGAAGCCATGTGTGTTCGAAAGAGTGCACGATTCGTTGCGAAGAAAGGCTGAAGGATGTGTGAGGACGTGTAGTACGCATGGAGAAATGCCTATAGAGTCTACCTTTGCATAACAGAGTGGCCCGAATTTCAACAGGAACAGTATTGAAGTTTCCAGGCAGATTAAAACTGTGTGCCGGACCGAGAGTCGAACTCGTGATCCTTGCCTTTCGCGGATCTTCATTTTTATTTTTATTTATTATTATTGTTATTATTATTTTTGTACGATATAGCTCGTTGCGTATGGTCTGGGCGGACGTCACAAGACATCCGTTCAAGTTGATCGTTGATTTCTTCACACAGTTTTTTTATTACAGAGAGCACTCAGCCCTTTGATCGAACACGCTGAGCTACAGTGCCGGCACCATCTGACCTACAGAAACACGACTCACGACGCATTCACACAGCTTTAACTCTGCCAGTAACTCGTCTCCTACCTTCCCTCGTCTCCTACCATGGCTGAGCCTTGTCTCCGCAATATCCTTTCTACCAGGAGAGCTAGTTCTGCAAGGTTAGAGGGAGAGCTTCTGTGAAGTTTGGTACGGAGGAACTCAGATGATAGCCGGGACGGTAGCTCAGCGTGTTCGGTCAGAATGTTAGCTGCCTTGTGTAAAATAAAAACATTAAAAAAAACTGAGTTAATCGATCAACGACGAACTTTAACCGGTGTCTTCCGAAGTCCGTCCCGAGCAGATGCAACGAACAAAAGCGAAGAAAATATTAAAAAAAAAAAAAAAAAAAAAAAAAAAAGAGCCAGAGCACCTTCCCGTGAAAGGCGAAGGTCCTGAGTTCGAGTCTCGGTCCGACACACAGTTTTAATCTGTCAGGAAGGTTCATATCAGCGCACCCTCCGCTGCAGAGTGAAAGTTCATTCGAGGTACAGTATTACCACCATTATAGGAACTACTCTTCTATTTTGATCAATATTACCTCCTATAGGAACAGGCTGTATGATACTTTTTCTTTAAACATCAGGAGAAGCTGGTGGAGTCTTCGATCCATTACACTTCTATCCCAGTCGTTCTATCTTGCACTCACGGTTGGAATTAGGAGCTGGATCGTAGTTGTTACACTTTGTTCTACGGTTTCTTTGATTTTTACCAAATTCCCTTATGTAACACATAGGACATGTCGGTGTGTTACTCTGTCTGCGGCACGTATTACGCCATGCGTGAGATAACGATTACGCCGCCGTGTCACAGCCGTCGCGCGGTACCGGTTTGCTCGGCCCACGCGCCGAGCGGTGCCCGGCGGCGGCTGTACCGCGCTCGGCCCTGGCCACGGCGTTCCGCGGCAAGGCCGTCCTGCGCCGCGCCGCTCCCGATCTGACCGCCAGGGGCGCTGGCGTCGGACCCCGCGGTCCCGTTACGCGCAGCACCCGCCACAGGCTGCCCGCCTCCACAATGCGGCTCCCGGCAGCGCGCCGATGCAGGCACAGACAAGCGCTGACCCCAACCCGACAAGCAGTACTTCGGGCATCCTGGCAGGAGAGGCTCAGCACCACTGTCTCATTGTTCAATGACCATGCTGGTGTCTATGGCAAAGTGTCGTTGTTGGACAACCGTAAGAAAACGCGCAAAGACATGGACAAAATTTGCTCTTGCTGTAATCATTTGAAAAGCTGCAAGACAATGCCCATCCCAAGGAGAAAGAATCCAATAGTCTCCGATTACAGGTTTAGTGCCCAACTCCTGCAACACTTCATATAGTTCCAAAACAACTGGTGTTCGAAAACTTTTAGAAACTCGAAAAAGTTACATAATAAATGGTTCAAAAGGCTCTAAGCACTGTGGCACTTAACATCCGAGGTCATCAGTCCCCTAGACTTAGAACTACTTAAACCTAACTAACCTAAGGACATCACAAAAGCTGCGCGGGATTAGCGGAGGGGTCTCAGGCGCTACAGTCATGACTGTGCGGCTGGTCCCGACGGAGGTTCGAGTCCTCCCTCGGGCATGGGTGTGTGTGTTTGTCCTTAGGATAATTTGGGTTTAGTAGTGTGTAAGCTTAGGGACTGATGACCTTAGCAGTTAAGTGCCATAAGATTTCACACACATTTGAAAATTTTTTCATCACACAAATCCATGCGCGAGGCTGGATTCGAACCTGCGACCGAAGGAGCAGCGCGGTTCTGGACAGAAGCGCTCAGAGCCGCTCGGTCACAGCGGCCGGCAAACGATTAATGATTTTGTTTGTTACCAGGTACTTGTACACAGTCCTAAGGCACATTCACACCTGGGCGAAAGAGTACCGTAGTCTGCCGCTTTAGGAGGTAAGAGAGAATTGCGGAGCCCATTGACAGGGTGCTGTTAGATTAGATTAGATTAGTACTTGTTCCATAGATCATGAACACGACACTTCGTAATGATGTGGAACGTGTCCGTTTAATAAAAGGTGTCTTTGCAAGATATTACATTACACAAAAGATTACATGACACTTAATATTTTTAATTTTTTTTGGGTATGGGGTGGGGAAATTACCCACTTACTATATCCAAAGATTCATCTGATGAGTAGGAGGAGTTGCCATTCAGAAATTCTTTTAATTTCCTTTTAAATGGTATATGGATATCTGTCAGACTTTTGATGCTATTAGGTAAGTGACGAAAGATTTTTGTGGCAGCATAATTTACCGCCTTCTGAGCCAAAGTTAGATTTAACCTTGACTAGTGGAGATCATTTCGCCTAGTGTGGTAGCTAAGTACACTGCTATTACTTTTGAATTCGTTCGGATTGTTAATAACAAATTTCATAACTAAATATACATATTGTGAGGCTACAGTGAAGATCCATAGCTCTTTAAATAAGTGTCTGCAGGATGATCCTGGATGAGCTCCAGCAATTATTCTGATTACACGCTTACCGTGATGTGGTTCGTTTTCTACATTTGATGGACAACAACGCTGCAGCAATCCACACTTCTTTGGCGGGCACATACTGAACCATCGTCTGACACAGGAGCGCAGACGATTCCTGTTTGTTGAAACAGGCCTAAACGAAGAAGAAGTGTCAGACCATCTCTCTTTGAATAGCTGGGAATCACAAGACAAGAGCAGCTGATGCTCGAAGACCGGCGTAGTACGATCGAGGTGATAGTGGGAAGCTCTCGTGGGTCGGTTTCTCCATCTCGCATGATGTTTAGAACACTGCAAGGTCGTCGAACTTCGGGTTCCGCGATTGCACACGTTCAAAAAGTTCACCGGAAGGAGGCAGCAGCGAGGAAGTTGCAAATGTGTCACGCCAATCCATGTGACTGTTTTCTTCCCCCTGAACGTTGCTGGGTGTATTACTATTACCTGGAACGAAGGAGCAAGGCGAGCACTGGAAACATGGTGAACCACCATCGTTGAAAAAGGCAAAGATACAAGCATCATCGGGAAAGATAATGCCGAGAGTTTTCTTAACTGCAGTGGTGTGGCGATGACACAGTATGCTCGTAAGGGGCAAACCGTAACAGGACCGTACTACCGAAAACTTCTGACGAGGATACGTGGAGGTGTGAAGGCGAAGCGTAGCGAGGAGCTGTTCAAGGGGCTGCTTCCGCTTCTCGACACCACTGCATTTCAGTCTGTACGGGACACGGTCAAGCATGCTGCTCTTGGGGATGTTAAATTTTGTTTTATTTCCTCTAGTCTCCTGACTTAGTAAGAAGTGATTTCCCGTTTCCGGGACGACGAAATCATTGCGTGGTAAGCATTCACAGAAAGATTAGACGGTTTTCGAGATGTGACGTTTCCTTGACAGAAAAATTGCAGAAACTTACAACCAAGATCTCCGTTAAGTCATTGATCCTAGGGAAAAATGTGCTGCAATGCAGTATAATAACACAGGCATCTAGTTCATCTACAGTAGTCGGATTTTTTCGAGGTGCTAATTAAAATTTTCTGAGTAATCCTCGTGATACTAAGAAGGGCTCTCAAGCGTGACTAACATTCCCCAATCGTATTAGGGAAAGACAGTGGAAGACTTTGATTAATTGGTATTATTTTCAGAAAATGTAGTGCATCAGTAAAGTAAATCGCGCACAAGATTGTTGTGTGAACAAGTTTAAGAGTACTGCTTCTGTGTTTGTAGTTCTTCCCAGGTGGGCATTTCGCGCTGCACTCAATACCGTAATAACCGATCAGTTTAGCGCAAACTCCAAAACGCAGCATCCAAACTAGGAATTCCCCAACGCATAGGTATCACGAACCTTGCTCTATAGACGAACTTCGGGTTTCCTCGCAAGATATTTTCACGAAACGGACTGTAATTCGTAAATATGAATGTCGGAAGACACCGAGTCACTGCAACCACACTATGTGACTACAAGACAAGAGCTCACATTATTTGACTGTAAGACAGGTGCACAGCAGTGAACAGATGGCAGAACAAGACACCGTCCACAGCCGTTAAGTAACCAACTGCTTATTTGTATTCGCGGCGTTAATTCTGAGTCTCTTATTTAAGTATAATAATGAATACTCTGGCATTCCGTGACTAAATTACTCATGCATTTTTTTCACTATAATCACTCTCCACTTCAATAATGAGACGGGGGATCGCAATTGGGGATTACTGGGAGGGACTTAGTAGTTCCGGAATTCGCCTTACAACCAAGAGAAACCTTCCGAAAACGTTGGCCAGGATCTGGGGCACTGGAACCATATTAATTATTTCTGGGACATGGTCCTCCTTTAAGGACGTTGTCGCAGACAAAAATTAAGATGTGTAAGTATAGAGTGTATAAATGTTGTATATGTGTGTATCGGTTAATGAACGGAGTGCTGTGTGTGTGTGTGTGTGTGTGGATTACGTATTACACAAAAGCATACATATTACACAAAAGGAAAGAGAAATGCAGTACTACATACATATCGAGAGCGTTACGAAACGTAGTCATGTGTTGCAGATAATTTTATGGTAAAACTTGTTGCGGATGCGACATGATTTTCAGTTAATAAAACACTCAACGCACCAAAATCCTCAGCTCAAGACTGTTATTTCACTTGAAAAAGCAAAAATAAGAAAATATACGTTTGTATTATTTAGAGTGAAAATATGAACTTAAGAACGACGAGAGTGATGTGTCAAAAAAATCACTGCAAACATACTACTTAGTTATGTTTGTAAACATACGGTATCATATAACAATATAGGTGGTCACGTAGCTGGACAGCTAGAGGCAGCGAAATAATAGACGTAGAAAAAAATGTAAACGAACCGTTTCTATAGATTCCAATAAATAAGAATAAAGATTGGCATTGTCTTTCATAAAGATGAGCATTTGTAAGGTATGAGTAATTTATTTGAGCTTCTCGAAGACTCGTGTCTTCACGTTTGTTCTTCGTACAACTGCTAGTACTGAACATATATAAATTAGTAAATGTTTTCGCTTTAAATATCTTATGATGTTCTATTCGGGTATCGCTCATCTCTTAGAAAGACTTTATTGCGCAGAAGAGAGTACTGAGAATAATGCCAAGTCTTCACCTGCACATATATTGCAAGTCGTTATTCAAGAAGTTAGGGAATTTTAATTTGCAATACAAATATTCATTTTAAATATTGTACTAAAGTACAATACCAGAAAACGAAATCTCATTATTCTGCACTAAATCCATATGTGGCTCAGAGTGGTGAATTATGCAGAAGCAAGCATAATTGATCACTTATACAAGCACATGATATAAACGACAGGCAACAGTGGACGTAAACTGGAATTCTCACTTTGTCTACCGACAGTGCTGGCTTTATGGTTAGGGCAACAGACTTGAATTCGGGAGAGGGGTTAAACTTTCCCTCCAGACATCCTTATCCATGTCGTCGGTGATTTTCTGAGATCACTTCATTCGAATGTTGATATCCGTTTTTTGAAAATACCATGACCGATTTCCTTCTCCGTCATCGAACTGAACTAAATGCTATAGACAATGAAATATATAGATACATATACGTACAAATTTCAGAAAATGTCACTCATGTCACCTCGGGCTAAAACCACGAGTGCCGCTTTGTCAAAAGAGAGTATCTTTCCCAGGTTTGCTGCAGACACGGTTCTGCTGCGGTACCGATGACAGATGCATCACAGCGAGGAGTGAAATGGCGCGGGAAACAGTTCAATGGTTGTGGGCGAAGCATCTAAACTGTACACTTATTCACTGTGGAATTATGGCGGAATCTGGACCAAATGCAGTGTCACATCCAGCCGTAATGAACTGATGCCAACAACTTAACCCAGGCCGCACAGACGAGGGTGACGCAAATCGGAAACGAACGCCATCGACATAGACCTCAGATGACATTATCCAGGCAATATTTTCGATATACCGAAAGAACATCTGGGGAAAGAGATTTTCCAACTATGACCACGTTGACCCAGCGGTTCTTGAATAGCACCGTTACCAAAGAGAAGATTTCTATCGTCGAGGCACTGAACGGTAGGTATAAAGTTCCGAGCGTTGTTTACAGAAATTTGCCAACTATATTCAGAAATAGTCCCGTGTATCTTGTCACTGTGAAGTACGAGTTATTTCGTCTGCCATAGTAACGTTTAATTTCCCTTTGAAGTTATCTTACATATCTTTGTACTGCGTGTACAAATCTGATTGAAAGTGAACACAATATGTATCTATCAACAGTTAATACAAAGGCAATGTTATAAACATATGAGATACGGGATAAAACATAAACCAGTGCTTTGTTGCAGGGAGTGTGTGTGGGTGAGATACCCAAACAAACAAGTTACAAACTATCCCGACTGTTGCATACACTTTACGAGTCCTTGTCATGTTTCAAATGGCTTCCTGAGACAGCAGTCCGACTCAGTATTATAGAGTCATAGCCCGGTGACGATTTGTTTAGTTAGATTTATTGTGAAAGTGAATGGAGTTAAGAAAAACTGAAAGAAAATCAAATGACTGTAATTGATTTACCATTATTTAAACAAAGTGAATATTTAAGCACAATTGACTACTACTTATGTTCACGCATGTCTAAGGCTAATTGTTTAAGAACTTGTGATTTTCGTTGATTACAGGGAGGAACAAAGCGGTAAACAAAGCGGTATGGTCAAACTTTCAGAAACCATTTCTCACACGTAGAAAGAGAAAATAAGTTATATAGACATGGGTTCGTAAATACTTTATTGTCCTTTTAGAGCTCAGTTTCTACAAATATTTAACTCATCAGTCATGGGAAACACGCAGGAAAATAACCATCAGCACAGAATGAAACACTTTCCTTTATGAAATATTCAAAAATCCCCACCGTTAGCAAGGATACATGCATCAACATGCCGCCGCACTGAATCCATGAAAGACTCTGTATGTCTTGTAGGCCTACCTGCGTTCCGTACACAAGAGCTTTCAGATGCTCCCGCAAATGAAAGTCTAGTTGGTTTAGGTCCGGAGAGCATGGAGACGAAGGGATAGGTCCACCTTTACCTACCCACCTGTCACGGAATCTGTTGTTTAGAAGTCCGCGACTATTAACACTGAAATGCGGAGGAGCTCCCTCGTGCAAGCGGATCGTGTTTCGTCGCACTCGCAAAGGCACATGCAGAACATGTAGACTATTCTCTAACAAAGCATGGTACATTTCTCTTTTGGCCCTGGGTGGAAGGACGACCACCAACAATGCAGACCAAAAATGGCGTGATTGCACAATTCGCGAGGATTATCGACATCCCACTCAGGATGAAACGAAAGCCTTTCCGTGAACAGCACATTTGTTCTAAAGTGAGGGTTGACACATTGTTGAATGAAACATTCACAGAAATATACCCTTGCAGGAAAACCAGCAGGTTCTCATTCAACACTCTACAGACAGCCACGTGGTCAACATTACTTCTTGCAGCTAATTATCGTAAGCTGACACTTGGCTTCTTGTCAACTGCACGAAGGAGTTCCTCCTCCAATACACAAAACGAGCTGTTCTTTATTCTTACTAAAACTAGTTCTATCAAGAGTTAAAATTACCTCCTACGCTTTGGCAATTTTTGGTAACACGTCTCTCATTACAACTAAAACAATTCTACTTGTCATCACAATAAATATTTATGCTGTTACTCATGACTAGATTAACTACTAGATGTGACTATATCCACTTATGTTATTGAAGACATGAATAGCATTAAGCAAAACAACAACTAACGCTTTTTCTCTGGTTAACCAGTAGTTTTTATCTGTGATTTAGACTCACCGAGACGCGCTGCAAAACGAAGTAAGATAACAGCATTCAGATTTATTTGAAGTTTTGTCTGAAACACATAAATTTGTAATCAGACCTGTTCTTGAATATTTTCATTTTAGAAAATATTAAAATAATGTTGACTGTGTTCCGCTGAGGCTACAGTCCACGAGTTGATTCGTATTCACTAGAACGAAAATTGCATCGAATGGGTTGCGTCCTGATCTGGGATTTCCAACTGTCTTGGCAGATTAGCTGAGAAACTGGTTCCAAAAGTGCGAGGCAAGAGTCCAGGAGCGTGTAGATGCCAACAGCGGAACGAACACCTCGCGAATCGTCAAATTACGCGCCCGCCTGGATAGCTGAGGCAACGACGGGAAAGGTAAGGTAGCTGTCAATTCAGGGAGGATGGAAGAATAAGGAAGAAAGATTAGAGCTTAACGTCCTGTCGACGACTCGCTCATTAGAGGCGGGGCACGAGCTCGGATTACGAGAGTGGGGAATGGAGTTTACTGAACCCTTTCCAAGAGAACCATCCCTACAATTGCGCCGATTGATCTCAAACCAAAATCTGAATAGATCGACGGGGATTTGAACCCTCGTCCTCCAAAGCAGGAGTTGACCGTGCAAACCACTGGTTAGAGAGAATAGGGGACCCAAGTTCCTGCTATAAAAACTATACATATTATCTACTTGGCACAAGCAAACTCATTTCACACTTCATTCCACGTGTTTTGACTATAGTTTTGTTTTTAGAGTATACTTTATGAGTTGGCTCTGTGCACTGTTAGGCATCCACAACAATGGAGACGGTTATAAAGAACTTGAGCTGACAATATGTAGTACGATTTGGTAGAAATCGACTTGCTGTCTGGATGTGATGATCCAGAAATGCAGGAATCGTAAAATTTTCCTTCTTTCTCGTTGTCGAATACGAACGCTGACACCGTTCACTTGGTCCAACTGCATAGCTACGTTCAAAATACAGCCACTTCGTTATTAGTTTAGGAAATACTGCAAAGGTTAATCTGGTTAATTTCCTTGATTAATGTACTTCTAAAAAAGGTTTTTATATGTAGCGTCAACCTTTCTTTGACCTTAACGATAGATTTGGCTCAAATGGCTCTGAGCACTATGTGACTTAACATCTGACGTCATCAGTCCCCTAGACTTAGAACTACTTAAATCTAATTAACCTAAGGACATCACACACATCCATGCCCGAGACAGGATTCGAACCTGCGACCGTAGCAGTCTCGCGGTTCCAGACTGAAGCGCCTAGGACCGCTCGGCCACACCGGCAGGCCACGATAGACTTATTTAGTCTTTGCCCCTGCACCAATCAACAGAATCCCGTTCCTTATTTTTTACTTTAACAAAATTTCTCGTCAGTCTTTTAGGCTAAGTGATACACATCACTTTCCATCTTTATTTCATCATTCATATATTCCATTCAACATCCTTGAATCTCTAGACGGTGAGTGAAAGAAGAGAGACTGAACCATGGTTGAAACAGCTGGAGGTAACGGCAACGATTCTCTGTCTTGAACGAATCCCAACTCGGGCCTTCAAGTAGCCTCTTGCACGTTCACCGCCCCTCTCCTCCTCTGCATGTAAATCAGATCTCTGTCTGCCCTACTAAATCGCACTCTCTGCTTTATATTCAGAAGTCCTCCGGCAATACTGTTTTGTGTTATCCTACACAGTGACAACATTGCTCACCTCGGTCTGCTGTTCTCATTGCTGAACTCAATTTGTAAAGTTGCGAGCAGCTTTCAGTTAATGTTCAAAATTGAATCGCTCAGGAAATGAGCACTGTAATTACAGATTAACTGCCTATTATCATAGCATAAAATTCTTCTATTCGTGTTGATTCTATTTTGCTAATTACATTTCTCCGCTTATTACTAGCGGCCTGTTGGAAAATCTTCTTACCTTAAGGTCAGGCCACAAAATACTGCAAGAGGGCTGTGTAAATGTCTGTAGGTTTGCACCAATTATCTGGCCCTGCCGTTGAAACAGTCGCATCAGTGAGTATTTCAATTAATGTGTACAGCACTAGAATGAAACATTTTTAAAATCTCCTAGACGATAGACTGTTCATTTACATTCTTTCGAGGTAAATTATATTACCGGTATAGTGGTTTTCATTTTATACAAGCCAAAGGTGGAGCTGGTTTTTAACCGCCGAAATTCTACTAAACTATTTCAGTATACGTTGTATTTTCAGATTCTTCATTAACTTATTTACTGTGAGTTCAGAAATTGTCCCAGATGCTGTATTACTGGAGAAATCTTTGTTGAAGAACTGTTTGTAATAAATTTGATAACGAAAACGATATTTTAAAATCGCTCTGCGTTTTCTCTTTTGAATATACACAGAGCTCACCGCCTTGCGTTGTTTGACAACTCAATGACAATACCTTTCTTTGTATCTCTTCGGTGCCTGACTGTGCTATCATGTTTATTTAAAGATAAAACATATCGGTCATATTTTCACTTGGACGTAATAAAAGTGGAAGGCAACGTCCACCATCTTACACAGGGTAAAACATTAGGCTCAACGCATTTGTATCTCCATGGATCACAGCGGTGATACTACCCCTCGCAACAGCCCTGAAACTAGGCAGACACACGTCCACGAAGCTCTCGCCAAGTTAAGTGATATATATTGAAATAAGAGCTAACGCAGTTAAATTTACATTTTAGACTATTGCATTTACTTCTTCCCTAGGCTGTCTCTTGGAGGTTTTTCTTTTACGAGCGTATTTAGATCGTAAAGAAAGTATTTCTTAAACGCTGGTAGTCGTTTTTTATTGTTTACATTTTAGGCGTAAATTTAGTGCGTGTGTAGATCTTTATTTTTGACTAGACTTAGCGGTTAAAAGTTAAATTAATTCGTGTCTGTCATATAAAGTTTAGGTAGCTAGTTAAAACTTTCGAAAGTAAGTTTAAAAGTTTCTTTACATTAGCGTTTAGTTTTGTATTAGTACAGGTTACGAAACTTCAGCTCTCTTGTGCCAAGTTATTCTCTGCTTTTGAGTAAATTTTTCTATTAAACCATGTGGGACAAATGTGGTGGTTGCCTCAGCAATCTGAAGGACGGGGTTTTCTGTGAAGACTGTAGATTATGGTTTCATTGGAGCGAATGTAGCACTAGGAAACGGGGGTAGATAATGAGTCTTTACCATGGCAATGCAGATTATTTAGAAAGGACAGAAAAATCGCTGAACATGAGGAAAAAATTGTGCCTTTAAGGCTGAATCAGAAAACGTGAATTTGGAATTATGTAGGCTAATGGAGGAAAAAGATACGGGGTGCTGGAAAAGTAGCAAGCAAAAGGCTTAAAAGGGAAATTGTTGAAAAACTTTCGAAATTAAGTTACTAAATCAGTATGGCTTGCTATCTAAAGTAGTGGAGGAAGGGCCTCATCCAGATGTAGTTGTATGTAGGTGAAGCAGAATATTAGCTTAAAGAAAAAAGAGAGGTTCGATCAAATCAGAATAGGAAAAGAAGAATTCTGCTTCTAGACAGCAGCCGTGGGACGGATGTAGGCCAGCAGTTTCAGGAGAAATTAGGTGCAGGGTAACAGGTCACAAGTTTTGTGAAACCAAGTGGTAGCCTTAGCCGGGCGATAAGGGACTTAGGTCAGCTATGCAGGGACTTTGAGAAGGAAGACCAGGTAATTATAGATCGGGGAGCAGGAAACAGCCTGGCTATGAATCCAATCCTACTCTGGCTTCAAACCAAAGGTACGGCACAAGTGTACAGAGCGATCTTCCTTCTTTTCCTTATCTCCCAACATTTTCGGCTGTAAAATCTACACTAGAATTTTCTGCTCGTTAGGAAGAGACTTTTACGTCCTTAGTCCAAAGAAAAACAGTTATGCCTAATCATAGACTGATACCACCAGATGATAACATAATCTTCTTACTTTCAGTGTTTATTCATGTTGAAAAATATATATTTTGATGTGAAAATATTTTACAGAATAGAGAGAGTATGCAGTTGCCTGATAACTACTTTTTAATTAATTCATGACTAGTAAACTCATATGAAAACGCAAGAAACTCAAAATTAAAATTCAGAAATGAATGACATTAATTACAGAGCACGAAGATCGATATGTAGTAATACCTTCAGTATGTTAAAGCTCTTTTTGATATCAAATTCTTACGAGTGTGTATCAGTCTAATGGCCCATTTACTCAGAATTAAAACTCCTCGACAAAGTTGCACACAGTAATTTTTCTATCCCATCAGATATTATTTTTTTTATAACTCGAGGCTCATTCACTGCACGAAAATAAATCTGGCTTGTGACCAGTTCGCTACCTTACCAAACCGGTCACGTAATCGTCATCAGGTTACTACTACATCTCTCAAAGAACCATTCCATGACTAACCATTAATTCAGCAATCGGCTGCTGCCGGAACACTGCTCAAAACAAAATTATAGTGATTTCATTCACGCTCAGTACTCATAACAGAAATGGCTGCCGTTCATAGTTAGCAGTTTCTGGGAGATGGTGTTACTGTCGTCCATAAATGAAACCTCTGTTCCTTGCCCTCTCGACGAACAACACATAAATCAAATCGTACAATTAATATTGAAAAACACGAATTAGGTAAGCTCAACAACACTAATTTTACACAGTTCAGGTTTTGATTCTGGTAATATGCATGGCGCGAATGCTAACTAATTTACTGAATACATCTAGGCAGTGGCAGACGTAGTATGGCTTACACACTGCAAATTGTGAAAAAAATATATATATCCTCAGCTTAGGAAAAGGCACCTTCTTTGAAGTAGTTCTGACTCGTACAGATGTTTATGCATGAACATTCCAGAAAGTATTCTTTTAGACTGTTCGCCACGCTCAACCACCAGACTATGACTGAATGACGGCGTCGCTAAGCCCTGTACCAAAACTGAAGTACCTTGAAAACATCAGCATAAAAATATCGACTAGATATGCAACTTACAAGAAACGTTTAATGTTCGTATCTCTTTGTTCCAGATTAGCGTTTTTCGTTTTTCCTCCAAATGGTTAATAGCAGTCATTCTCTGTTCTCGATGGGCAGTCTGAATGTTCCCTGGAGAGATGGGTATTTTTGCATACCCCAGAAACCGACGTCTTCTGCACATAACTGACCTTTGTTTGGGTCAGTCACCTTCCGACTGGTTTGATGTGACCTGCTACGACTTCCTCTCTTGTGCCCATCACTCATCTCACGTATTGCAATAAAATCGATAACTACATATGAGATGATCCTACATCAGGCGCCAAGAAATATGGTAAAACAAACTAACTAAAGGATTAAAACATGGAAACATTTATGGTTATTATTATATCATCGGCCGGCCGCGGTGGTCTCGCGGTTCTAGGCGCGCAGTCCGGAACCGTGCGACTGCTACGGTCGCAGGTTCGAATCCTGCCCCGGGCATGGATGTGTGTGATGTCCTTAGGTTAGTTAGGTTTAAGTAGTTCTAAGTTCTAGGGGACTAATGACCACAGCAGTTGAGTCCCATAGTGCTCAGAGCCATTTGAACCATTATTACATCATCAATACAAATATTGGTTTTGGGTCTGATTTGACTGGCCATAGACATAACTCCGTAATAGAAGAGTTGAGGGGGAATGGATAATCTCACGTAACCATTCGATGTAATTAGTTTTCCATGATGGTGCTACATTTTTCACCTTAGAAGCAACCGTGCACAGTTACGCTCAGTTTATGTTAAATAAATCGAGGTAGGGAGCTGGCAGCAAAGTTGACCGTGTTTAAGATGCAAATATTCACTTTGCATCGCTGTAGATCAGCCTCTTCCTTTTATGAGTCTTCAATCGGAAGTCTTTGTCGCGCTGCCCCTGTCCGTGAGTTCGCAACGTATTTCTACTCATAGCTCTTTACCTTAAATTGTGATTCGAAGCCTGGAGGTTAAACTGGATCAGAACTCTCTCTAGAAACTAGAGTAGTTACCATTACTTATGATCGTATTTTATGTCTTTTCATGTACTTACGGCTGGCGGACGGCAAGTCTGCGGATGGCCTGAGTAGTCCGACATCGTTCACAGCATAGTTACCGTATATTTGCGTCGAGACAGCATATCATTTAAATGTCTTTACAAAAATATTTTCTTCTAGATGTCTGGTCCTGTTCTTGTCATCAATCAAGTAATATCAATCAGCTGTCGAAGTCCCTGCAGTGCGTGGAGAAGAATCCGACACCACTACGGTGCCCGTGGCAGGGAAGAATGTGACAGGCAGAACTCACTTCTTTTTTCCTTTGGAGTCCTGCCGAAGTCTAAAACAAAGCTACAATGTGCGAGATCGCCACGAAATGTTCATCACTCCACATTGTTTGTGTGACAGCAGGTTGCGAGAACTTTCATCTTCCATAATCCGTGGCTTTGCGGCGAAGCCTTGGGCGGTTTTACTCACTCTTTCTATAGCGGTGGCTGACTTAAGCCCTCAGATATAGGGTGAGTTCTGCCGAAGTGGTGTTTCAAGGCTTGTGTTCTCAGCAACTACTGTCAGTGCTGATATCTTGCAAAGCTGCTGGTAGCGTAATAGTTGGAGGCTGAGATCAGGCAAAGAAATTCAGTTATATGCCTAAAGATTCATTCACTGACTCAGAGTCCACAGTCTAATTAAACAATAGGTTAGCATGCCGCCAGAAGGAAAACTCACAGTCTCTTCTGAGATCTCTAATCTCTGACTGCCTGCTCACCGTTTCATCACTGTCTCTCCTCTGTATGTCTGCCTGATCGATTGACTGACTGACTCATTAGCCTCTGCCTGATTCTTGCTTGACCATTCGCTGCTTAATTGATTGACTACATTCTGTAAATTTTGAGAGGTTATCAAATATGAGTGGATTGGCACTCCTACTAAGACATAAATGTGATACATTTATAATGTTTTTTTTTGACAATTTGTTCTCCGTTTCTTCTTTATTCGTAGTTGGGCACCAAGATTCTTTATTTCTGCTTCAAAGAAGCTGTCAAAAGAAACTGTCAGATACGAAAATAATCTACCATCTCAAAAAAAAGTGTGCAGTATCTCCACCTATATTAACATTCCGACAGCACCAGCAATAACGATTTGCTAATGTTGTAAGTAATTCAAAATTGTAACGTAATTTGTAAATAAAGAAGATGTCCAAAAACGTTTGTTCCAAGTTTGATATTTTGCAGACAGTTTGAGAGTGACCTCAGGGTTTGAAACGAGTTAATAGCAATCAGCATACTAAAAACATTATAGCAGCGTACAACGCTATAGGTCCACTAGAAATATAGATACTGGCACTTCTGCCATGGCAACATGGGGAATTCCCTAAAGAATATAACACTTCGACTGAAGTTAACAAAGCTTATCGAAGGTGTCAAATGTAACAAGCTGTGTATACAAAACAACTTGCTTCCAGCTTATGTTTGCATCAAGATAAAAGCAAGGAAATCATAAACAAAAATAAAGAATCTCGGTGAACAGCCATGGATGAAAGAAGAAAATCAAGAACAAATTGGCAGTAAACTAAGATATATATTTAGCGCATTTATGTCTTAGTATGAGTACATTCTGTTTGCTCCTGCTAGACAGCTTTGTCTTGTTTCCAATAGTTTGTCCTCCAGGCCACAGAATTTCCTGTCATGTTGTCTTTTTCAATGGTGGGCTGAATTTGCAATCCCACCCAATGGCCGAGCGATGCCGCGTAACCACACCTCCAGTCCTTGTGCAGGGTGAAAATTTCCAGTCTTACTTTGGCTAGCACGAAACCTGGGAACTTCTGTCTCGTACGCAGGTGTTCCTTGTTTTGGCATTTCCCAGCGCTGAATGCAATCTGCTCAGCGAATTAAACTTCGCTCGGCATTGCTTCAAGTGTTCATGTGCATTCCTGAGTTCCAAAAAGCAGTCACTCGACCTCAAAGCCCCTATTTGTAACGGGAATGCCTGTGCTTAGCTCAAATATCCTCAGGTGCTCGTGACTCAGTGGCATACCTCTTGCTGTGCGACACAATTTACATGAGCCAACCCTTCTCAAGCGAGGCAAATACAATTTCAGGTAAGCCATTCCTACCTGGCTTTCAGGAAGCGGCACGCACTGGCTGCAGCTTAAGCATCCCTCTCGTCCTCAGTGCCTCGCTTTGAAGTATTACAGCAACAAACTATTCGACTGGCTTAATAACCCAAGGCCACTCACTAGTATCATCCATTGACAAAGGCTTGACATTCTTATAACGCTGTATGATCTTATATGTGACTAATGAATTTAGAGGCAAGAGAGCTGAGAAACAGATCGAAATATGTTTCTGTTATCGTTATCAGATTTACATTACATATAAGTATTTCTATACTTCGACAGCCTCACAGGTAATTTTTTTCGTCATCAATCTTCTGACTGGTTTCACGCAGTCCGCCACTGGTTCCTGTCTCATCCTCTTCATCTCAATGTAGCAATTTCACCTGACTTCCTCAATGACTAGACCTGTATATTCAAATATCTGTCTTCCCTACAGTTATTACCTCCTACAGCTTCCTTTAGTACCATAGAACTTCCTTATGTATTGACACACGTGATCCCATATTGTCCATTCTGCTTTTCGTAGTTTTCCACATACACCCTTCCTCATCGATTCAGTGGAGGGCATGTTCAGTTTTTATCAGACCACTTAGTTTTTAACATTGTTCTATAGTATCGCATCTGAAACGATTAGGTTCTCTTATTTTTCCGGTTTTCATACAGTCCATGTATGAGTCACTTACACACAATACTGTGTTCCAATGGTAAGTTCTCAGACATTGCTTTCTCAAATTAAGGCGAATGTTTTATGCTGGTAGACTTCATCTAGCCTGGAGTGCCTTCTTTGCTTGTTGTAGCCTGGTTTACATCTCATACTGCCTTCATCCTCCCCCCATGAACCATGGACCTTGCCGTTGGTGGGGAGGTTTGCGTGCCTCAGCGATTCAGATAGCCGTACCGTAGGTGCAACCACAACGGAGGGGTATCTGTTGAGAGGCCAGACAAACGTGTGGTTCCTGAAGAGGGGCAGCAGCCTTTTCAGTAGTTGCAGGGGCAACAGTCTGGATGATTGATTGATCTGGCCTTGTAACAATAACCAAAACGACCATGCTGTGCTGGTACTGCGAACGGCTGAAAGCAATGTGAAACTACAGCCGTAATCTTTCAAGAGGGCATGCAGCTTTACTGTATGATTAAATGATGATGGCGTCCTCCTGGGTAAAATATTCCAGAGGTAAAAAAGTCCCCCATTCGGATCTCCGGGCGGGGACTACTCAAGAGGATGTCGTTATCAGGAGAAAGAAAACTGGCGTTCTACGGATCGGAGCGTGGAATGTCAGATCCCTTAATCGGGCAGGTAGGTTAGAAAAATAAAAAGGGAAATGGATAGGTTAAAGTTATATATAGTGGGAATTAGTGAAGTTCGGTGGCAGTAGGAACAAGACTTTTGGTCAGGTGACTACAGGGTTATAAACACAAAATCAAGTAGGGGTAATGCAGGAGTAGGTTTAATAATGAATAGCAAAATAGGAATGCGGGTAAGCTACTACAAACAGCATAGTGAACGCATTATTGTGGCCAAGATAGATACGAAGCCCACACCTACTACAGTAGTACAAGTTCATATGCCAACTAGCTCTGCAGATGACGAAGAAATTGAAGAAATGTATGAACAAATAAAAGAAATTATTCATATAGTGAAGGGTGACGAAAATTTAATAGTCATGGGTGACTGGGATTCGGAAGTAGGAAAAGGGAGAGAAGGTAACGTAATAGGTGAATATGGACTGGGGCAAAGAAATTAAAGAGGAAGCTGCCTGGTAGAATTTTGCACAGAGAACAACTTAATCATAGCTAACATATGATATAATGGTACGACAGAGATTTAGGAACCAGGTTTTAAATTGTAAGACATTTCCAGGGGCAGATGTGGACTCAGACCACAGTCTATTGGTTATGACCTGTAGATTAAAACTGAAGAAACTGCAAAAAGGTGGGAATTTAAGGAGATGGGACCTGGATAAACTAAAAGAACCAGAGGTTGTACAGAGTTTCAGGGAGAGCATAAGGGAGCAATTGACAGAAATAGGGGAAAGAAATACGGTAGAAGAAGAATGGGTGGCTTTGAGGGATGAAATAGTGAAGGCAGCAGAGGATCAAGTAGGTAAAAAGACGAAGGCTAGTAGTAATCCTTGGGTGACAGAAGAAATACTGAATTTAATTGATGAAAGGAGAAAATATAAAAATGCAGTAAATGAAGCAGGCAAAAAGGAATACAGACGTCTCAAAAATGAGATCGACAGGAAGTGCAAAATGGCTAAGCAGGGATGGCTAGAGGACAAATGTAAGGATGTAGAGGCTTATCTGACTAGGGGTAAGATAGATACTGCCTACAGGAAAATTAAAGAGACGTTTGGAGATAAGAGAACCACTTGTATGAACATCAAGAGCTCAGATGGAAACCCAGTTCTAAGCAAAGAAGGGAAAGCAGAAAGGTGGAAGGAGTATATAGAGGGTCTATACAAAAGCGATGTACTTGAGGACAATATTATGGAAATGGAAGAGAACGTAGATGAAGATGAAATGGGAGATACGATACTGCGTGAAGAGTTTGAGAGAGCACTCAAAGACCTGAGTCGAAACAAGGCCCCCGGAGTAGACAACATTCCATTGGAACTACTGACGGCCTTGGGATAGCCAGTCCTGACAAAACTCTACCATCTGGTGAGCAAGATGTATGAGACAGGCGAAATACCCTCAGACTTCCAGAAGAATATAATAATGCCAATCCCAAAGAAAGCAAGTGTTGACAGATGTGAAAATTACCGAACTATCAGTTTAAAAAGTCACAGCTACAAAATACTAACGCGAATCTTTACAGACGAATGGAAAAACTAGTAGAAGGCAACCCCGGGGAAGATCAGTTTGGATTCCGTAGAAATGTTGGAACACGTGAGGCAATACTGTCCCTACGACTTATCTTAGAAGCTAGATTAAGGAAGGGCAAACCTACGTTTCTAGCATTTGTAGACTTAGAGAAAGCTTTTGACGATGTTGATTGGAATACTCTCTTTCAAATGCTGAGGGAATTAGATTAGGAAATGAGACACTTAAAGTAGTAAAGGAGTTTTGCTATTTGGGGAGCAAAATAACTGATGATGGTCGAAGTAGAGAGAATATAAAATGTAGACTGGCAATGGCAAGGAAAGAGTTTCTGAAGAAGAGAAATTTGTTAAAATCGAGTATAGATTTAAGTGTCAGGAAGACATTTCTGAAAGTATGTGTATGGAGTGTAGCCATGTTTGGAAGTGAAACATGGACGATAACTAGTTTGGAGAAGAAGAGAATAGAAGCTTTCGTAATGTGGTGCTACAGATGAATGCTGAAGATTAGATGGGTAGATCACATAGATAATGAGGAAGTATTGAATAGGACTGGGGAGAAGAGAAGTTTGTGACACAACTTGACTAGAAGAAGGGATCGGTTGGTAGGACATGTTCTGAGGCATCAAGGGATCACCAATTTAGTATTAGAGGGCAGCGTGGAGGGTAAAAATCGTAGAGGGAGACCAAGAGATGACTACACTAAGCAGATTCAGAAGGACGTAGGTTGCAGTAGGTACTGGGAGATGAAGATGCTTGCACAGGATAAAGTAGCATGGAGAGCTGCATCAAACCAGTCTCAGGACTGAAGACCACAACAACAACACTTCCTTCATTCTTAGTTCTTCACTTTCTCTGCTTGATAGTTTCCAATTTTGATGTTAAGTTTATTACCGCTACTCTTAATTACCCTCGTCTGTATTCAGTTTAGTCTCAGTCCGCAGTCTGATTTCAGTAGGCTGTGCATTTCACTCAAAAGGTCATGTAATTTTTTCTCACTTTCAGTAAGGAAAGCAATGTCATCGGCAAATGCTTCCACTTTGAATTTTAATCCATGCCCTATGTTTCCGGAATTGCTTCTTAGATGTATATATTGAAGAAGTCGAAAGATTGCATTCTTGTTCACACCCTTTTTAATCCGAATAATTCGTTCTTCATCTTCCATTCTTTTTGCTCCTTCTTGGCTCAAAATTACCTGTCTTCTCTACAGCTTAAACCCACCCCTCTGCGAATTTCGATCTTGCTCAACTCCAGAGACCAACGGTTGTTCTAGGTCGACAGGATCTATCATAGTGTCATCTATTATCCATTATTAAGTGAAGCGACAGAACAACCCCTCTCGTGGCTCTACCCTACTTAAAAACAAAGTGATATTCAACAAAGTTCCTCAATTATGTTTTCCATTCTTCTGTACATTACTTTTGTCCGAAATCTGCTTACATAACATATTAAGCTAATTGTGTGATAATTCCCGCCATTGCTATCTTTGGGTGTTGTATAGGCGACATTTATTCGAAAGTCTGATGATATGACTCCACTCTCATAGATAATATACACACATTTGATTGGTCATTTGTTTGAAACTGCCCCAAAGGCTTTAGAAAGTATCAGTGCCTTCCGCCTCGTTTGACTGTAAATCTTCCGAAGTTCTATTAAACTTTGTGTCTTCGGAACCGCCAGCCGGAGTAGACGAGCGGTTCTAGTCGCTACAGTCTGGAATCGCGCGACCACTACGGTCGCACTTTCGAATCCTGCCTCGGGCATGGATGTGTGTGACGTCCTTAGGTTAGTTAGGTTTACGTAGTTCTAAGTTCTAGGGGACTGATGACGTCAGATGTTAAGTCCCATGGTGCTCAGAGCCATCTTCTGAATTCTTTCTTTTCGAAATCGACTCCCATACAAAGGTGTTAACTTTTACGTCGCTCTATTAGGAGCACCTCAAAGCTAGAAAAGTTTGGTAAATTTATAGGTGTGTGTGTGGTGTCCGTTTTGTACGCGACAACTGTTCATGAAAAGGGTTTCAGTGCGGAAGTTCAACCAACGCCCGACCTCCTACAGGAATCAGAGATCTGCGAGTAGAGGGTTAGGAAGAGTGGTGAGTTGTTGCTGTGCGGCGAGCTGGGAGTTGGGAATTTGAGTCTGTTGGAAAATAGTTGAAATCTTCGAGGCAGTTAGGGCAACCGTTCCAGAGAAGTGGGGTATCCGGGTTCGAGTCCTGGTCTGGCACAAGTTTTCAACTCTCGCTGTTAAATTACCACAATGCCTTACGCAGCTAGAAGTCATTAATTCCTTCCTGTCTCTTTCCAAGATCTTTCACACAAATTATTTGAGTTTGGTAAAACTATGACATGTAGATTATGACTATCTTGGACAGTCGGGTGGGGTACAGGTACTGGTGATGGGTTTATTTTACCTTCACAACGTGCCGGTGAGATGACAGAACACATAATCACAACTCTTATCTGACGACGAAGAAGCGCTGTCACATTTAGGAGTGAACATTTCTTTTTTTGTTACACCCTACATGCGCTGTGGCTATTCACACAAACTTGCGTAGTGTTTGTCTATACTGAGATGACGTGTTTTCGTGCCTGACGTAAATGTTACGGAGCGGAAGCTACGATGGAAATGTATTTGTTACATATTTCTCCGTTGTTGCAAATTGCCTTACTGCGTGTAAAGAGATCGTCTGGTAGTTGTTACCCTTCTTGATCCGTGCATGTAAGCAGGCGCCCATTACGATCTGCCATAAAATACGCCCTCATTGAAAGTGACTGTGTTGTTTCGGAGGAAACAGGTACATTTCCACTTTTCTAAAAAATTTTCATCGATTTGTCTTGGGAGAATTAGATACGCGGATCGCTCGGAGATGAACGAGCACTCTTTCAGAGTTGCTGCAGCTGCTTGAACCTCTTCATGGCCACTAACTGTTCGGTGCAACCAAATAAAAAGGCGCCGAGTGAAAGGACCTGAAACAGACCGCAACTGCAGCCACCGCAACTCTTAGTCACGATGAAACGTTTTATACTCTATTGTGTAGGAGAACGTTGTTTGAGAACTCTCAGAAAGTTAAGTGTTCAACCGATTTTATCTTCTATATAAGTAATAATCAAGGAAAATTTCACCACATAAAAATAGTAATAAAAGCAAGGAGAGTGTGGAGTGACAGCACGGGTCACCAACCGCAGAAAGAGAGTCTGAAGGCTGAGGCTACTTTGTGAGCTTACTGCTGTTGTGTGGATTATACAAGCACACACTTCTTCAGCGGTCACCTAACACAGTTATACAGACACTGGTTTTCTCACGGTACCTTTCCTCACGTTGGAGAATTTCTTCCTGCGTTGTGCACATTCATTACAGCAGTGTATCTCGCATCAAATCAATGACTAACGGTTTACTGTTACGAAATTCTTCTCCATCTTAGTGCTCGCCTGACCATACACCTTCGTTTGTTTTTCATCAATCTTCTGACTGCTTTGATGCGGTGCAGCATGAATTCCTCCTCTGTTCCAGCCTCGTCACCTCACAGCAGCCCTCGCTCCGGACGCCCTGCTATTTGCTGGGTATATTTCATTCCCTGTCTGTCCCTACAGTTTTTACACTCTATAGATGAATTAAGTACAATGGAGGCTATCCTTTGACGTCTCAATAAATGTCCTATCACGCCGTCCCTTCTTCTTCTTCTTCTTCTTCTTCTTCTTCTTCTTCTTAAAGTGTTCCATATGTTCTTTTCTTCCTCATATCTTATAAGTTAATCCAATTTTCAACATCCTTCTGTCGCACCATCTCTCAAACGCGTCGGTTCCCTAATTTTCCTTTCTAAGGGCAAGCAATCAGAACGGGAGGAGGAAATGAAATGAGTTTAACGGTGTGAAGCGGCGGCTAATATTTTGCTACCTTCGCCATTTACAAGAGTCTGAAAGCAATTTTTGTGATCAACCAGAAAGAGGTGGAGAACTACATATCATAATTGCCAGTCTGCAGGTCCACATTACTCTTTGTGCTCACGGAAAGAAAACGTTCCTTCTTGCTATTTACTCAGTAGGATCGTGAACTATGACTATAAATAAAAGTTTTAAGTCTTTACTGCTGATATATTCTGTAAAAGTTCACACAAACAAAATATGATAATATCCCTAATAATAATAATATCCCTATCGGAAACAGCATTATTAACAGTTCACAGGTGACCTCTACTGGAAGTTCCAAGTAAAACAGTCTATCTCCCTGACATGTAATTACCGAAAAATAACCGCTTGCCTTAAAAGTGAAAAACAGTCACTCCACTTACGAAGAAGCGGTTTCGCCAACATTGTGGGCGGCACAGAAACAGGTACCTTTAAAAAAAAAAAGTTCAAACGTGTGTGAATTCCTAAGAGACCAAACTGCTAAGGTCATCGGTCCCTAGACTTACACACTACTGAAACTAACTTATGCTAAGAACAACACACACACCCATGCTCGAGAGAGGAATCGAACCTCCGGCGGGAGGGGCCGCGCAGTCCGGGAAATGGTGCCTCAAACCGCCCGGCCACTCCACGCAGCACATGTACTTCCATGAAATCTAAGCGATCCAAGAGGTCCCACCTTTACCGGAAACGCCTTCAGTTCTGCACAGCTCTGACGTCACTGGGGGCATTACGAACGCATGTGTTTGACTGACGCGAACAGATCGGTATCTCGGTTTGATGTGTCTGTTTCACTGCCTCACTGGCTGTATTTATATATGGGCGCAGGGGACCGCCAAACGGAACTTCTGCTACCAACCGCCCTAGCCATCTAAATGGCCCCTTTCTCGGACACGTATTAATTTCCCTGTCGTTTAAAAATTTACAGTGTCCTTAATTTTTATATAAACAGAGTCAAATTTGCTTTAGTTCCTGAAAAAGTTTTAGCTCAACTGCATTTAACCATTGTCAGTAGAATTTTTAGAATGGAGAGGACAGTGAAACATGACCTCTGAATAGCCTCTTTAAGATTTCTTGTAATCATTGGTATTTACAATACAGTCTTGAAACTTGATACAACTGTATTGTTACACGAATGTAAGTGAGTGCTGTAATTACAATTATCTCTTACAAATACAAAGGATACTTAATCTAACACGAACGAGGACATTTTTATTCCGAATTTGGTTTTTAGTAAATAACTTGAAAACTAATAGAGGTACCTTATTGGTGACACATATTTGGTGTTTTTATATCAAACTGAGGCAACATACGAATTTTCATCTTTCTGAGTCTAATATTTAGGGTCTTCAATTTTTCGTAAAAATGCTGATTTTGACCAAAATGTTGCTCTGATGAAGTCGAGACTTGTAACTTTTAATTGTACATATATCTGCATATTTTGAAAAGTTTTAGCTGTGTAGTTTTATTATTCAGTTCCTCTTATTTTTTGCTTAAGATTGTATATTTTGGCTTACATACTCATTTGACCTTTCTGAGATCTTACAACGTTGACATTAATATACTGAAATATACACTAACGAAGTTTGGAAAGTTATTTTAATTTTTAATATTACTCTTTGATTATGGTGCAATCCTTTGAATGTTAAGCACAGGCGCGTTATGATGACGTGGGACTGTTGGTAGCGAACTGGGATAAACCCCAGCACACTCGCTCACCTCTCTACCTCTTACAATGATACAGCGCTTGTTTTGTCTCGGTGGTTTGAGACGGTATGTGATGTCATTGCAGTGATTACTATATCGAGTCAAATTTAGAAAGAACTTGCAGTGTAAATCCACTTACGAGGGTGACGTTTCACTCTCTGTAGCCTAGGAGCATGTCCCAATAAGTTGAGAAGGGTGTCATAAACCCATTGTATCTTTTCCTGAGGCAACCTGATCCAAATCCACTGTAATTGGTCGTTGATATCCTAGAACGGAGTTGACGTCTGACCTGGTCCTACACTTATTCTATCAGATCTGGGGATCTTTCTGGCCATGGGAAACCTCATCATCAGGTAGGCCCTTCATAGATACAGGTGCCATGTGTGAACGAGCAGAGGAGTATTTAAAATGGCACCATGATACTATCGCATCAGAGGCAACACATGAGGATGTGGGATGTCTGGGCCATTGTTATGTGCCAAAATTTGCGTGTCAGTTGTCATAAGAAAAAGTGTCACCTAAACTTACAACTGAAAGACATGTATGTGAATTAAATGTTTATGTGGATTTATTTTCATTTCTTGACGTAAAAGTTTGTACAAAAAGATGTTCTCAGAGTAACATATGATATTTAACAGTTATAATATGAAGCCTCATCAATCCTGAATACTACGTCATGAAATGCAGACCTATCAGTTTCTAGGGAAGTGATGTTGGCTAATCATCTGTGTGTGAGAATGCTTTTAACATCTAAACAAAGAGAGATATTATTAATCATAAGGAGGAAATGTGGTTTTCCTTAAGCAAATACATTTTTTCTTGTTTCAGTACCCAAACATGTTTGGGAAAAGTTTCTCCATCGAGAGCGGGTTCATTTATTTTTTGTTACATAAAATATAAAGAATTTATGCATTATAATATGTAACAGTTATTGAGGTTATAGTATTTACAATAATAAATGTACTGACGAAAATATTAGCAGGAAATATCCATAATATCTCAGTGCTGCATATTGGTATTATCGTGGCTCTATAATATTTGCAGCATGGCTTTAACTATTGCTTTGCAGTATGACATCTGCAATTCAAAAGTGTTTATCAATGTTTTATTAGGTGATTTGCCTAATTGTAGGCCTAACATTGAATTATCGATAGGGAGATCCGATGACCTTTTATGTTACAGGAAAGAGAACACAGCCGGCCGCGGTGGCCTCGCGGTTCTAGGCGCGCAGTCCGGAACCGTGCGACTGCTACGGTCGCAGGTTCGAATCCTGCCTCAGGCATGGATGTGTGTGATGTCCTTGGGTTAGTTACGTTTAAGTAGTTCTAAGTTCTAGGTGACTGATGACCACAGCAGTTGAGTCCCATAGTGCTCAGAGCCATTTGATCCATTTTGAAAGAGAACACAGGTTCAGAAACTTTGGAAACCCTGCTTGAAACGAAATACATCGTGGAAATAACAGTTGTTATCAAGGGGAAGCAGGATTGCCATTAGACGATGCACTTATGTCTAGAAAGAAGCAGGTAACCTTTCCGAGTTGAGGTACACCACAAAAGTGCTCTATGAACCAGCTGGCTTCAGTATGGGACCAGTTTGTCACCACTCGGCTGACACCTCCTTGCTGTTACTTTCAAGTGTTCTACTCACTGTTGTAGCAAGATAGAAATAGAAAATTTGTCCATTACTAGATGAAAGTGGAGGAACTGGGCACAACCACGGAAAGGTTCCCTGAAATGGTATCGCGTAACTTTTTGGAAAGTGAATGAAATAAAATATTCTGTTAAATTTGGAATGAAATGTTTTGTTAAAAAATCTCTTTTATGTTCGTTAAAAGCCACGGCTAATTTTTCTCAGGGCGCTATGGCCAGAAATATCATATGTATTCCAACGTGAAGACATCCGTCTTACTCACGATGGATAAAAATATATCTTTCTTTTATGGTACGCGATAAGCAAATTAAACACAATATTCAATTAATTATTTATTTTTCTCTGTGAGGCTTGATGCTCCGGTATAGCCTATGTACAATGGTAGCGTATACAATTGAAATAATTGTTTTTAATAAAACTGTACCTCTGGCTTAAAATGAAATGGAAAATATTAAAAGACGCCGTTTTCTATTTTTTGAGATTAAATCCTTTCAATACTTTCAGAATTAAATGACTTTTAAGAAAGTTTTTATCATTGTAACACCAATGGCGTCGCTTCAACGATGCACTTACACAAAATAGCCAGGGTAACTTTTAATGGTTATGTAAATAAATAAGGAGCAGGGAAAGTACTTTCTTGCTACTAACAAAAACATACGCAGCATTGGATGCTGGTATATATACTTAACAAAAATTATAAATATACTGCATATAATTAATTACAGACCGTGATCTATATGCGACCTTCAGCTAGGACGTCAGAACCAAGAAGACGAAAGAGAGGCAGAGCACAAAGAAACATAAGTTCTCTCCTTATATAGTACGAGGCAGAGATCATGCTTATTATAATCCTAGGAGCACATATAGCGCTTTCATTGTCGCTGAATATCGATTACTAGATTTTGTATTCCTTTTTTGAAGAAGCAATGCTATAATGGACAGGAATTTTGACGTGATTCGTACTGCGGTCAGCGTCATCTCTTATCTTTTAAAACATCTCATTCAGTGCTAATGAAATGTCAGAAATCATGAAAGTAACATTCCAAAAATTTTCCTCTAGTTATACCTGAAATAAACGTATCTTGTTGGTAGACTAAGAGCAAATCCAGTTAGAGAAACTAATACCGCAAGAGTTTTAATCTGAGCGTTGAAACTTTCTAGTTAGCAATGTAATTCCTTAAAAACTAATTACTTAATTATTATTATTATATAATTATTGTTATTTAATTATTTATTTGGCACGGCAAGTATGATTATCTTAAGATTTAGCTTACATCTCGCCTCTTGAGTAATCTGTCTCCTGACTGGTTTAATTCGGCCAGTTACGAATTCCTCTCCTGTGTAAACTATTTCATCTCAGAGCAGTATTTGCAACCTACTTCCTCAGTTACTTGCTGGGAGTATTCCAATTTCTGTCTTCCTCTACAGTTTTTACACTATACATCTCCCTCTAGTACTATGGAAGCTATTCCCTGATGTCTTAACAGATAGCCTGTCATTCTGTCCCTCCTCCTTGTCGGTGTTTTCCACGTATTCCTTTCCTCACCGATTCTGCAGAAAACCTCCTTATTCCTTACCTTATCAGTCCACCCAACTTTTAACATCCTTCTGTTGCACCATATCTCAAGTGCGTCGATTCTCTTGAGTTCCGGTTTTCCCACAGTGCATGTTTCACTATCATACAATGCTGTTCTCCAAATGTACATTTTCATAAATTTCTTCCTCAAATTAAGGCCTCTGTTTGATACTAGCAGATTTCTCTTTGTCAGGAATGTCGGTTTTACAGGTGTTAATCTGCTTTTTATGTCCTCCTTGCTCCGTCCGCCATTAATCATGTTGCTGCCTACGTAGTAGAATTTCTTAACTTCATCTACTTCGTGACCATCAATCCTGATGTTAAGTTTCTCATTCTTCAACGTCTCATTACTTCCGTCTTTCTTCGATTTGTTCTCAGTTCATATTCTGTACTCATTACACTGTTCATTCCATTCAGCAGCCCCTGTAATTCATCTTCACTTGCACCCAGGATAGCAATGTTATCAGCGAATCTTATCATTGATAGCCTTTCACCTTGAATTTTTATCCCAGTTTTGAATCTTAATTTTATTTCCCTTTTTGCTTCTTCGATGTGTGGATGGAACAGTAGGGGCGTTTCAGATTGTATCGAGCGGATGGACGTGTACAGTTACGGAGACAACCTCATGAATCCATAGACCCATGTCAATCAAGTGACTGTTCAAGATGGTGGATGCTCTGTAATGGTGTGGTTCGTGAGCCGTTGGAGTGATATGGGACCCTTGATACGTCTAGATACGACTCTGACAGCTGACATATACGTAAGCGTCCTCTCTGATCACCTGCATCCATTCATGGCCATTGTGCATTCCAACAGACTTGGGCATTTCTAGCAGGACAGTGCGACTCCCTACTCGCCCAGAACTGCTACAGAGTGGCTCCAAGAGCACTCTTCCGAGTTTAAACACTTCTGCAGGCCACCTAACTCCCCACACACGAACATTATTTAGAATATGTAAGGTGCCTTGCAACGAGCTGTTCAGAAGATATCTCTACCCTCGTACTCTTACGGATTTATGGACAGCCCTGCAGGATTCATGGTGTCAGTTCCCTCCGGCACTACTTCAGATACACTCCTGGAAATTGAAATAAGAACACCGTGAATTCATTGTCCCAGGAAGGGGAAACTTTATTGACACATTCCTGGGGTGAGATACATCACATGATCACACTGACAGAACCACAGGCACATAGACACAGGCAACAGAGCATGCACAATGTCGGCACTAGTACAGTATATATCCACCTTTCGCAGCAATGCAGGCTGCTATTCTCCCATGGAGACGATCGTCGAGATGCTGGATGTAGTCCTGTGGAACAGCTTGCCATGCCATTTCCACCTGGCGCCTCAGTTGGACCAGCGTTCGTGCTGGACCTGCAGACCGCGTGAGACGACGCTTCATCCAGTCCCAAACATGCTCAATGGGGGACAGATTCGGAGATCTTGCTGGCCAGGGTAGTTGACTTACACCTTCTAGAGCACGTTGGGTGGCACGGGATACATGCGGACGTGCATTGTCCTGTTGGAACAGCAAGTTTCCTTGCCGGTCTAGGAATGGTAGAACGATGGGTTCGATGACGGTTTGGATGTACCGTGCACTATTCAGTGTCCCCTCGACGATCACCAGAGGTGTACGACCAGTGTAGGAGATCGCTCCCCACACTATGATGCCTGGTGTTGGCCCTGTGTGCCTCGCTCGTATGCAGTCCTGATTGTGGCACTCACCTGCACGGCGCCAAACACGCATACGACCATCATTGGCACCAAGGCAGAAGCGACTCTCATCGCTGAAGACGACACGTCTCCATTCGTCCCTCCATTCACGCCTGTCGCGACACCACTGGAGGCGGGCTGCACGATGTTGGGGCGTGAGCGGAAGACGGCCTAACGGTGTGCGGGACCGTAGCCCAGCTTCATGGAGACGGTTGCGAATGGTCCTCGCCGATACCCCAGGAGCAACAGTGTCCCTAATTTGCTGGGAAGTGGCGGTGCGGTCCCCTACGGCACTGCGTAGGATCCTACGGTCTTGGAGTGCATCTGTGCGTCGCTGCGGTCCGGTCCCAGGTCGACGGGCACGTGCACCTTCCGCCGACCACTGGCGACAACATCGATGTACTGTGGAGACCTCACGCCCCACGTGTTGAGCAATTCGGCGGTACGTCCACCCGGCCTCCCGCATGCCCACTATACGCCCTCGCTCAAAGTCCGTCAACTGCACATACGGTTCACGTCCACGCTGTCGCGGCATGCTACCAGTGTTAAAGACTGCGATGGAGCTCCGTATGCCACGGACAACTGGCTGATACTGACGGCGGCGGTGCACAAATGCTGCGCAGCTAGCGCCATTCGACGGCCAACACCCCGGTTCCTGGTGTGTCAGCTGTGCCGTGCGTGTGATCATTGCTTGTACAGCCCTCTCGCAGTGTCCGGAGCAAGTATGGTGGGTCTTACACACCGGTGTCAATGTGTTCTTTTTTCCATTTCCAGGAGTGTATTATTAGAGTCCGTGCCACGTCGTGTTACAGCACTTCCGCGTGCTCACGGGAGCCCTACACGATATTAGGCAAGTGTACCAGTTCTTTGGCTCTTCAGTGTATAAGCGATATTTGGTCCCCACATTTTCCTTCATTACCCAACTGACGATTCCTTGATACCTCAGGATGTGTCTACCTACCGATTCCTTATTTTAGTGAAGCTGCGCCATGTTGGAATTCCTGCATTCAGCTGGTTCCAACTCTGACAACAGAGTCGTATTTCTTATCGCAATACTGTTAATTAAATAGTCGAGATAAAGCACTGCCTCCAGCAGGTAAGAACTGAGACTCAAATAGTAATAACGAAAATCAACGGAGGCGACCGCCAGTCGAGCAGCTTACGCTCAGTAACATCTTACACTACTGGCCATTAAAATTGCTACACCAAGAAGAAATGCAGATGATAAACGGGGGATTAATTGGACAAATTTATTATACTAGAACTGACATGTGATTACGTTTTCACGCAATTTGGGTGCATAGATCCTGAGAAATCAGTACCCAGAACAACCACCTCTGGCCGCAATAACGGCCTTGATACGACTGGGCATTGAGTCTAACAGAGCTTGGATGGCGTGTACAGGTACAGCTGTCCAGGCAGCTTCAACATGATACCACAGTTCAACAAGAGTAGTGACTGGCGTATTGTGACGAGCAAGTTGCTCGGCCACCATTGACCAGACGTTTTCAATTTTTGAGAGACCTGGAGACTGTGCTGGCCAGGACAGCTGCCGAACATTTTCTGTATCCAGAAAGGCCCGTACAGGACCTGCAACATGCGGTCGTGCATTATCCTGCTGAAATGTAGGGTTTCGCAGGGATTGAATGAAGGGTAGAGCCACGGGTCGTAACACATCTGAAATGCAACGTCCATTGTTCAAAGTGCCGTCAATGCGAACAAGAGGTGACCGAGAAGTGTAACCAATGGCACCCCATACCGTCACGCTGACGAATACACGCTTCCCTTGTGCGTTCACCATGCTGTCGCCAAACACGGCCGCGACCATGCTGAAAACAGAACCCGCATTCATCCAAAAAAGTGACGTTTTGCCATTCGTGCACCCAGGTTCGTTGTTGAGTACACCATCGCAGGCGCTCCTGTCTGTGATGCAGCGTCAAGGCTAACCGCAGCCACGGTCTCCGAGCTGATAGTCCATGCTGCTGCAAACGTCGTCGAACTGTTCTTGCAAATGGTTGTATTCTTGCTAATGTCCTCATCTGTTGACTCAGGGATCGAGACGTGGCTGCAAGATTAATTACAGCCATGCGGATAATATGCCTGTTATCTCGACTGCTAGTGATACGACGCCTTTGGGATCCTGCACGGCCTTCCGTATTACTGCCCTGAACTCACTGATTCCATATTCTGCTAACAGTCATTGGATCTCGACTAACGCGAGCAGAAGTGTCGCGATACGATAAACCTCAATCACGATCGACCTTTATGAAAGTCGGAAAAGTGATGGTACGCATTTATCCTCCTTACACGAGGCATCACAAGAATGTTCCACCAGGCAACGCCTGTCAACTGCTGTTTGTGTATGAGAAATCGGTTGGAAACTTTCATGTCAGCACGTTGTAGGTGTCGCCACCGGCGCAAACCTTGTGTGAATGCTCTGAAAAGCTTATCATTTGCATATCACAGCATCTTCTTCCTGTCGGTAAAATTTCGCGTCTGCAGCACGTCGTCTTCGTGGTGTGGCAATTTTAATCGCTATCAGTGTATTTTTGGAGCGTTGGCACTGATGCTGTCCGCAAACGTGCAGCACGCAGTCACCGACGTGTTAAGGAGGGCACTGCCAGGGTGACTTGGACTACTGGTGTACGAGCCACCCCAGTACTGCGTAGGCCGCCGCCGCGCGCCGCAGCAAAGGCGTGTTGTGCCTGGGGCCGTGTAGCCGAGGTGGGTAGTGGGTAGCCAGCTCGACGGCCGCAAGCCGTGTAGGGTTCTGAGGCGGCGGGGATAGGGTGACGGCTGGAGACGGTGCCAGAGGGACTCCCTGCTGCTGCCCGGAGCGGCAGGATCGCATCACGACGCAGATACTGTGTCTGGCACGGGGCAGGGCAGCGGCTAAGTCGGCCAGCAGCAGGAGAAGCCTTTGACTGCGGGTGGCGCTTCCAAGGGCAGCTGCCCAACACACTCACCTATACAGTACCGCACAGTAGTACACAGTCAACCGACAGTTACATTTTCGGTGCTTCTGTACAATTATTTGTTGCAGGAAAAAATGCTTGTATTTATTTAAAAGAACAATTCATTGTTAATATTTAGATATAAATAAAAGTAATTTAGCAAGAAATGAACACAATTTATTAAAAAAGAGATGCTGCCAATGTTTTACTGTGTATCGCGAGTATAGTACACAGTGGAACAGTTACGATCTTTTACATTATTAATATTTAAGTAAATTGACCTAAAAAAACGAAACACCTAGAAGGAGTTGTGCGACATGAACGGAGTTTGGTAAGCATGTTTCTACGTCTGTCAGATGATACCTATTAAAATTTCACGCCAGTCGCATAAGAGAGGAGCAGGTAGCACGTCTACGAGGCTGTAACTCAGGTTTGTTTTAAATATATTCTATAACCGTTGTGCGCATGAGTTACTTGTGAGAGTGGTTGTGGTAAAAAGAAAAAAAATGAAATGTCATGTGGCTAGGACCTCCGGTCGGGTAGACCGGTCGCCTGGTGCAGGTCTTTTGGGTTGACGCCACTTCGGCCACTTGAGCGTCATGGGGATGAGATGATGACGATGATGATTATGAGGACAACACTCAGCCGGGAATCGAAACCGGGCCCTTGACACGGCATTCCGGTGTGCTGACCACTCACCTATCGGGGCGGACAGTGGATCTGGTGAGTTGATATTAATCAAGAAGGACTATAAGGCGACAAAGACGCCATTATCAACACCTCACTGAGTTCGAACGAGCTCGTGTAATAGGGCTGCAAGAAGCTGGACTTTCCCTCACATTATCGCAGAAAGACTTGACAGGAATATAGACACTGCATGACTGCTAGCAGCGATGATCACGAGAATGTACGGCCTCAAGAAAAGCGGGTTCGGGAACGCTATGTGGCACTACCGTGACGGAAGAGCATCGTGTTCGGCGTATGGCTGTGGCGCATAGTACTGCATCTGCAGCAGCAATTTGAGCAGCAGTTGACACCACAGTGACACAGCGAACCAGTCGGTTACCTCAAGAACAGTTCCAAGTCAGACGCCCTGTAGCGTGCATTCCACTGACCCCTAACCACCGCTATTGGCGACTTCAGTGGCGTCAAGCGAGAGCTCACCGGATGCCACGGAGGTGATCTGTTGTGTTTTCTCATGAAAGCTCGTCCTGCCTCGGTGACAGATATGCTCGTGTGTTGGTTAGAAGTAGGCCAGTTGAGTACTTCCAACCAATCTGTCTGCGTGCTAGACACATTGGACCTTCGTCTGGAGTTATGGTCTGTGGTGCTATTTCGTACGACAACAGGAGCACTTACGTGGTTATCCCACGCACCCTGATTGTAAAACTGTACATCGATCTGTTGATTCGAGCTGTCATGATGCCACTCATGAATAGCATTCCAGGAGCTGTTTTCCAACAGGACAACAATCGCTTACATAAGTGTGTTGTGAGCCAACATACTCTAAAGATTGTCGACATGTTGCCTTGACATGCTTGATCAGCAGATCTGTCTCCTATTCTGGACATTTGGGACACCATCGGACGACAACTCCAGTCTCATTCACAACCCGCATTAACCCTACTAGCATTGACCGGCCAAGTGCAATAGGCATGTAGTTCTATCCCAAAAACTGACATCCGGCACATGTACAACACAGCGCATGCATGTTGGCGTATATGCATTCAACATTGTGGTGGTCACACAGGTTATTAATGTACCAGTATCTCACATTTGCAATGGATTTTCTCACTCTTACATTAACCTGTGATCATGCAATTTTCATTACTTAAATACGGTACTTAGACAAATACACTCCTGGAAATGGAAAAAAGAACACATTGACACCGGTGTGTCAGACCCACCATACTTGCTCCGGACACTGCGAGAGGGCTGTACAAGCAATGATCACACGCACGGCACAGCGGACACACCAGGAACCGCAATGTTGGCCGTCGAATGGCGCTAGCTGCGCAGCATTTGTGCACCGCCGCCGTCAGTGTCAGCCAGTTTGCCGTGGCATACGGAGCTCCATCGCAGTCTTTAACACTGGTAGCATGCCGTGACAGCGTGGACGTGAACCGTATGTGCAGTTGACGGACTTTGAGCGAGGGCGTATAGTGGGCATGCGGGAGGCCGGGTGGACGTACCGCCGAATTGCACAACACGTGGGGCGTGAGGTCTCCACAGTACATCGATGTTGTCGCCAGTGGTCGGCGGAAGGTGCACGTGCCCGTCGACCTGGGACTGGACCGCAGCGACGCACGGATGCACGCCAAGACCGTAGGATCCTACGCAGTGCCGTAGGGGACCGCACCGCCACTTCCCAGCAAATTAGGGACACTGTTGCTCCTGGGGTATCGGCGAGGACCATTCGCAACCGTCTCCATGAAGCTGGGCTACGGTCCCGCACACCGTTAGGCCGTCTTCCGCTCACGCCCCAACATCGTGCAGCCCGCCTCCAGTGGTGTCGCGACAGGCGTGAATGGAGGGACGAATGGAGACGTGTCGTCTTCAGCGATGAGAGTCGCTTCTGCCTTGGTGCCAATGATGGTCGTATGCGTGTTTGGCGCCGTGCAGGTGAGCGTCACAATCTGGACTGCATACGACCGAGGTACACAGGGCCAACACCCGGCATCATGGTGTGGGGAGCGATCTCCTACACTGGCCGTACACCTCTGGTGATCGTCGAGGGGACACTGAATAGTGCATGGTACATCCAAACCGTCATCGAACCCATCGTTCTACCATTCCTAGACCGGCAAGGGAACTTGCTGTTCCAACAGGACAATGCACGTCCACATGTATCCCGTGCCACCCAACGTGCTCTAGAAGGTGTCAGTCAACTACCCTGGCCAGCAAGATCTCCGGATCTGTCCCCCATTGAGCATGTTTGGGACTGGATGAAGCGTCGTCTCAAGCGGTCTGCACGTCCAGCACGAACGCTGGTCCAACTGAGGCGCCAGGTGGAAATGGCATGGCAAGCCGTTCCACAGGACTACATCCAGCATCTCTACGATCGTCTCCATGGGAGAATAGCAGCCTGCATTGCTGCGAAAGGTGGATATATACTGTACTAGTGCCGACATTGTGCATGCTCTGTTGCCTGTGTCTATGTGCCTGTGGTTCTGTCAGTGTGATCATTTGATGTATCTGACCCCAGGGATGTGTCAATAAAGTTTCCCCTTCCTGGGACAATGAATTCACGGTGTTCTTATTTCAATTTCCAGAAGTGTATATTTCTGAAATTTCATTACTCTACATTAACTATTTTTTCGTGTTGCGATTTTTTCCCGTCATTCTAGCTTGGATCACACATAAAATGTTAATACATATATTAAATACAATTACAAACATTGAAATTACAGGAAGTTTTGCTCAATGAACATCAAGTCTGCTTAAAGTGGTTTGACATTCAGTATAAATTCATAATTTCTTAGTAGACATAGGAAACGCTGAAGGTAGCATCAACACAATGTTGTTAGGTGATACACAAACCAAGTACAAAAGCTACCCCCTTTCTGGAGGTATGGACCTCATATTCATCAACACCATTTCTATTGGCTTCAAAACCTTCGGTACAAAACGTACGTGAAATGGAAATTTTTCCAGAGTACAGTCTTCAGTCGAAACATCCCAGGTCGAGTTAAAAGAATCTAGTGATGAACTCCACTCTGCTGCTTTGGAAGACACATTTTTATCGCATTGTTGATCACTTCTGCTCGGAGCCCTTTTAATATGACGTTGCTTAGTTTTCAGCTTCTTATCTCTCTTAACACTACTTTTCTATTTTTCTCTAACTTTACTCTTTCCTTAAAGTTTTTTTTTCTTGCTTAGTCGCTTTCTCAGGTGTTGAGGTCAATATGACGCTTCTCCCTCTTCAGTATCCAGTTATTTTACTAGGAGGACCTTTCGGGGAACCATGAAAGTCCTTTGTAAGATACACAATTTGCTGGTACTAATGTTATCAATGTATAAGCTGCAACTGACTGCCTCAACATTTGGCACATCATCTCTCAAAGTATTTGGACGGGTCACATATTTATGTGACTCTAATAGTTGTACGGTATTGGGCACACTATGAGGAGGTTACCATGAGAAAAAGATTGAATAATCAACGAAAGGATAATGTTCTACGAGTCGGGGCGTGGAATGTCAGAAGCTTGAACGTGGTAGGGAAACTAGAAAACCTGAAAAGGGAAATGCAAAGGCTCAATATAGATATAGTAGGGGTCAGTGAAGTGAAGTGGAAGGAAGACAAGGATTTCTGGTCAGATGAGTATCGGGTAATATCAACAGCAGCAGAAAATGGTATAACAGGTGTAGGATTACTTGTGAATAGGAAGGTAGGGCAGAGGGTGTGTTACTGTGAACAGTTCAGTGACCGGGTTGTTCTAATCAGAATCGAGAGCAGACCAACACCGACAACGATAATTCAGGTATACATGCCGACATCGCAAGCTGAAGATGAACAGATAGAGAAAGTGTATGAGGATATTGAAAGGATAATGCAGTATGTAAAGGGGGGCGAAAATCTAATAGTCATGGGCGACTGGAATGCAGTTGTAGGGGAAGGAGTAGAAGAAAAGGTTACAGGAGAATATGGGCTTGGGACAAGGAATGAAAGAGTAGAAAGACTAATTGTGTTCTGTAACAAGTTTCAGCTAGTAATAGCAAATACCCTGTTCAAGAATCACAAGAGGAGGAGGTATACTTGGAAAAGGCCGGGAGATACGGGAAGATTTCAATTAGATTACATCATGGTCAGGCAGAGATTCCGAAATCAGATACTGGATTGTAAGGCGTACCCAGGAGCAGATATAGACTCAGATCACAATATAGTAGTGATAGTGATGAAGAGCAGGCTGAAGTTCAAGACATTAGTCAGGAAGAATCAATACGCTAAGAAGTGGGATACGGAAGTTCTAAGGAATGACGAGATACGTTTGAAGTTCTCTAACGCTATAGATACAGCAATAAGGAATAGCGCAGTAGGCAACACAGTTGAAGAGGAATGGACGTCTCTAAAAAGGGCCATCACAGAAGTTGGGAAGGAAAACATAGGTACAAAGAAGGTAGCTGCGAAGAAACCATGGGTAATAGAAGAAATACTTCAGCTGATTGATGAAAGGAGGAAGTACAAACATGTTCCGGGAAAATCAGGAATACAGAAATACAAGTCGCTGAGGAATGAAATAAATAGGAAGTGCAGGGAAGCTAAGACGAAATGGCTGCAGGAAAAATGTGAAGACATCGAAGAAGATATGATTGTCGGAAGGACAGACTCAGCATACAGGAAAGTCAAAACAACCTTTGGTGACATTAAAAGCAACGGTGGTAACATTAAGAGTGCAACGGGAATTCCACTGTTAAATGCAGAGGAGAGAGCAGATACGTGGAAAGAATACATTGATAGCCTCTATGAGGGGGAAGATTTGTCTGATGTGAAAGAAGAAGAAACAGGAGTCGATTTAGAAGAGATAGGGGATCCAGTATTAGAATCGGAATTTAAAAGAGCTTTGGAGGACTTACGGTCAAATAAGGCAGAAGCGATAGATAACATTCCATCAGAATTTCTAAAATCATTAGGGGAAGTGGCAACAAAACGATTATTCACGTTGGTGTGTAGAATATATGAGTCTGGCGACATACCATCTGACTTTCGGAAAAGCATCATCCACCCAATTCCGAAGGCGGCAAGAGCTGACAAGTGCGAGAATCATCGCACAATCAGCTTAACAGCTCATGCATCGAAGCTGCTTACAAGAATAATATACAGAAGAATGAAAAAGAAAATTGAGAATGCGCTAGGTGACGATCAGTTTGGCTTTAGGAAAAGTAAAGGCACGAAAGAGCAATTCTGACGTTACGGCTAATAATGGAAGCAAGGCTAAAGAAAAATCAAGACATGTTCATAGGATTTGTCGACCTGGAAAAAGCGTTCGACAATATAAAATGGTGCAAGCTGTTCAAGATTCTGAGAAAAGTAGGGGTAAGCTATAGGGAGAGACGGGTCATATATAATATGTACAACAACCAAGAGGGAATAATAAGAGTGGACGATCAAGAACGAAGTGCTCGTATTAAGAAGGGAGTAAGACAAGGCTGTAGCCTTTCGCCCCTACTCTTCAATCTGTACATCGAGGAAGCAATGATGGAAATAAAAGAAAGGTTCAGGAGTGGAATTAGGATATCAATGATACGATTCGCTGATGACATTGCTATCCTGAGTGAAATTGAAGAAGAATTAAATGATCTGCTGAAGGGAATGAACAGTCTAATGAGTACACAGTATGGTTTGAGAGTAAATCGGAGAAAGACGAAGGTAATGAGAAGTAGTAGAAATGAGAACAGCGAGAAACTTAACATCAGGGTTGATGGTCACGAAGTCAATGAAGTTAAGGAATTCTTCTACCTAGGCAGTAAAATAACCAATGACGGACGGAGCAAGGAGGACATCAAAAGCAGACTCGCTATGGCAAAAAAGGCATTTCTGGCCAAGAGAAGTCTACTAATATCAAATACCGGCCGTAATTTGAGGAAGAAATTTCTTAGGATGTACGTCTGGAGTACAGCATTGTATGGTAGTGAAACATGGACTGTGGGAATACCGGAACAGAAGAGAATCGAAGCATTTGAGATGTGGTGCTATAGACGAATGTTGAAAATTAGGTGGACTGATAAGGTAAGGAATGAGGAGGTTCTACGAAGAATCGGAGAGGAAAGGAATATGTGGAAAACACTCATAAGGAGAAGGGACAGGATGATAGGACATCTGCTAAGACATGAGGGAATGACTTCCATGGTACTAGAGGGAGCTGTAGAGGGCAAAAACTTTAGAGGAAGACAGAGATTGGAATACGTCAAGCAAATAATTGAGGACGTAGGTTGCAAGTGCTACTCTGAGATGAAGAGGTTAGCACAGGAAAGGAATTCGTGGCGGGCCTCATCAAACCAGTCAGTAGACTGATGACAAAAAAAAAAAAATGAAGATTTGGAGAGTGGTCTGAAACCGCAGGCATAAGGAAATCCAACTCATCGAAAATGTTGACATTAACAGGATGAATTCCTCATTTTCTGACGTATAAGTTACATTTGTTGGTGTCGTTCTCTTAAGAAAAGTTTAATCAGCACTGTCTACATCTTCATATATTGTCATAGGCCTGAATTTCTAAGCATCCATGAGTCTACACTTCTTTAAGATAAGCTTTCTGTATGCAAGTGTTTCACCGTGTACTAAAGACACCAAAATTTAAGGAAATAGTTAAGATTCATAACCTACATATTTTTCACATTTATGACTGTTCAATATATAGGGTGATTCAGCTGTCCCTACCTATGGGTTTTATGCAACTCACAACACCCGCAAAAACCACATGCGCATTCTCATACTCACCACATGCAAACTATTAGTCCTACAGAAAAAATGAACAGGACCTCTTTGTGGGAAATTTAATGTGGTTAAATTTTGTACTGGAATACGTTTACGCTAGGAAACGGCTAAGTTATTCAATAAAAACGCTTTTGAAAGTCACTTTTGTATATTTTCATTGAATAATTCGGCAACTACAGCCTATAGCGAAACTGTATCCGAGTACCAAATTTAAATACATTAAGATTGCTACAAAAATCTCAAGTTCAGTTTTGCTGTAGGACTGATAGTTTGCACATAGCGAGTGGGAGAATACGATAATCTTGTTCTTAATATTTGAAGGCGTTGCGAGTTGCATAAAACTCATACACAGGGGCAGCTGAATCACCCTCTAAAGTCCAAAGTGTGTATTTGATCACAAAAAACTAAACTCCTGTAAGATGTATGTATTATAAAAATATTAAATTTGTAAATATGCGTCAGTTTTAATTATTGACTGTCAAAGATGAAAAGAAATATGGAACACCAAATTTTCCACCATTACAATCGAAAATGCGATTGATAAAGGTCAACATAACGTGATATCAATATGTAGGAAAAATATAATTAGAAACTGCTGAGATGGTATGTTTCACTGTGTCATAGTCTCCCCTACTGTCAATAAGTCAAGTCACAGCAGAGTATGGCAAGTGCTACCATTTTCCAGAGGACACAATCGCAGATTATTTCTCTGGATCATTATAAGAAAACACAGACATCAACGACATACCGCCGTGAAGATGAACAGCTGGTCAATCAATTTGTAGCATCATGAATGTGGCATGCACGAACGTCAAACTGTTATATGCTTGGATATGCAAGTGATTAACATTTTAGCGTAACCCCACATAGTTGATAGGAGCAACGCCACCTGCATTCTGTACACAATGAAAGATTATACATTGCCATTCTTATTCATAAATCGCATTAGAATGCTGGTTGTTTGTGAGAGGACAGTGTTAGGCTTCGTGTAAGAATCTGAAACGTATACGAGCGCTTGTACGAATTGCACGATGGCAGGATCATGGCCTGCCGGGACTTAAGTTTATTGTTTCGTAACACTGCTGCTCGCGTTGGCTACCATCCCTAGACCTAGATTTAATCTATGTGTTTAGAAAGGCCATAGTGAATGTACACAATATTTTAGCGGTCCTGTACGACTAGCGCCCGATAGGATAGATATATCGTTTGCTCAAGCCATACAGGAGCGTACAGTCCCATCATTTGCCTTGAGTGAGGAAATGGACTCGTCTGCAGACGGACTACAGCTAGATGGGCAGTTCGACTACCTCTGCAGTAGCACGGTCTATTAACACGGTAGGCACCGTCGCGTCTTCCGTCGATGCGGTACCACAGCAGATACAGTAGTGCGCCAAAGATAGCAGGAGTAACAGAACATCATAATTTCTGAAATTTCCCAGTTCTGTATACAGCACCACGATGGACGAACACGTGTGTGTGGGCTCGAAGGAAAACAAACACAGACCCAGCACCTGCCATGGTGGTATGGTGTGCCAATGGGTGCACAACATCATAGCCTCTGGTTTACACAGTAGATAATTTAGACAGCAAGGACTACCTTCGTGTTTAGGCCACTAGCTGTGCCTCCTTCGTGGCTTCCGTACGTTATCTTTGAACAATATAACGCAAAACCACTTGTTGCCCGTACTGCTTCGGTCTACCTCGATACAAAGACTTTCAGCTACTAGACAGGCGAGCAAGTTTTCCAGAAATCTCACCCACTGAGGAGATCTGATCATCGGCTGCTTAGAGATTGGCCCCTCCTTTCTTACCATCCACTGTGACTGATAAGCGCAGAGTTCAAGAGTTCAAGCAGCATGGAACGATGTATATACATCTGTCATCCAAGATGAGTTCAACTCGGTACGCAACCAGATCACACCCAATGTTGCAGCCAGAGGTGGCAGCTCTGGGTACAAAACTTCACACCCTGTAAACCTCGAAATCATCTCCAGACTTAACGTACTCTTCCTGCTATAGCAAAGATGCATTTTTAATGGCTCGAAGCAGCATAACTACCAAACTGGCTGTGACAGGTCCTGTTACGAACAAAAGGAAACAAAGTAAGGGACGAGTGAAATAGAGAAGGAGCGCCAGATAGGCTCTGGAATTGATTGAGTTGGAAATCGACCGTGCGCTTTTGAGGAAATGTCCTTGCATCAGCTTTAAGCGAGCTAGGAACCTCGCATAAAGCCTAAACCTGGATGGCCGAGTGGACATTCATGAACTGTCCTCCAGAGTCTGAATCATTTATCTTAACACTGTGCCACGTCATTGGCTCCTGCCGGCACAGCCAGGAGGAGTCATCCTATGAACAATAATAATTTCCGCACAGGATGTTCAGTTAGAATGAATAGGGTAAGGCGGGGCTAAGTCAATCATTTCGACTTACTGGGCCCCAGAGGGGTAGTAAATTACGCATGTTAAACTGTAATGGTGAATAGATCATAGTTATAAGTATTGTATGATAAATGTTAAAATGATGAAAAAATGGAAAAATTAAATTTTTGGGGGGCTATTTGAATCGTAAATGGAAACTCTCATACACTTATGTACAAAATGGAAGCTTAGATTTTTTTATTATTCCAATGTTTATTATGTGCATTTCCCACACCTAAACTTCTTACGACCAGCAGCCCGCATACAAAATTCGTGAAACCACTCGTTGCATTTATCACACATGATCCATTCCCCTTTCTTCATACATCTAGGAGTCGTAACAACTGACATTTTACTTCTGCGATTCAGCTTCAGGTGATGATGAAGATGAATCGTCTTTCGGATTTGAAGATTTCTTTTGAACATTAGTGCGTTTTTGCAACCTTTAGCATTCTTCTTTGGGAGTTTTCAAAATACGAGACAGAGACGAACTATTGATGTCAGAGGGCTAGTTGAATTTTTCTCCCTCCTCGCACGCGTGGAACGGGTGGTTTTCCTTGGGGTTAACAAACCTGACGACAATGATGATAATATTTCTGAACTCTCACTTTCCAAATTTCTTGGAGGATTAGAAGGAATTGGGTTTACTTCTGATTCTGTGGTAACAGAGAGGGACATGTCAGTCGAGAATGTGAACAGAGGATGGAATTTTTGCGCTAGAATATTGTTGGGACTGAAGGGGAAAATTCGTTTCGCAGCATTTTCTAAGTTACTCTCACATCTTCAGGCCTCATGGAAAATGTTACCAAAAACAAATTTTGTAATGAAGGCTGAGTGATTATTGTGTATAATTACGCTACATGAGTACTTTAATAAACAAGAAATAATACATATTACATTCCGATTCAGAAAACCCCAAAACGACAGATTAACGTAGTCCCATTCCCTTATTATTTTTTAAATGTATGATAGATGTCGCTAGTCGTTCTATTGAGCGACATAGTGGATGGTAGCGGAAAAGATTTATAAGTATCATTTATGTATTTCAACAATATTGCATGGCGGATGGGTATAAGCAATACCGTCTCTTCTCTTCTATTTCATTCGGGATGATTGGTGTCTGGATTAAATATATTTGGAAAAAAGTTTCTTGACACTTGTGAATGACTTATCTAGCAACGGTAACGTAACCGCATGTAAGCTGCATACATGGTCAGACAAGTAGGTTATTTTCTTATTCCTGTCAACATAGCCTCATGATTTAGAAAGCCGTACACTGTCCTATTTTTATTTCTTTCTGCATTGACGATACATTTTGGCACTTGCACCATTGTCAAGTGCACACGGGTTAGGACATCCTTATAGTATATGTACATAAAAATAATATTCATAGCTTTGTGTTACCAATAAAATAAGACTATTTTTAAGGTCCGTCGACAATGACATTATTAAAAGCGGAACACAAGCTCGGGTTAAAGAAGGGTGGGGGTGGAAATCTGTCGTGCCCCTTGAAAGGAGTAATGCCGGTGTTTGCCTTGAACGATTTTGGGAAATGACATAAAGCCTAAATCAGAATGGCCGGACATAAGTAACCGCCTGCTTAGTAGCGTGTTGGTCCACCTTCGGATCGCAGAGATTCTGCTTGGCATGGATTCTACAAGTCCTTGATAGGTCTCCAAAAGTATGTGTCACTTAATGTCTACAAACAAGTCACACAATTCTCATAAATTATACACTCCTGGAAATGGAAAAAAGAACACATTGACACCGGTGTGTCAGACCCACCATACTTGCTCCGGACACTGCGAGAGGGCTGTACAAGCAATGATCACACGCACGGCACAGCGGACACACCAGGAACCGCGGTGTTGGCCGTCGAATGGCGCAAGCTGCGCAGCATTTGTGCACCGCCGCCGTCAGTGTCAGCCAGTTTGCCGTGGCATACGGAGCTCCATCGCAGTCTTTAACACTGGTAGCATGCCGCGACAGCGTGGACGTGAACCGTATGTGCAGTTGACGGACTTTGAGCGAGGGCGAATAGTGGGCATGCGGGAGGCCGGGTGGACGTACCGCCGAATTGCACAACACGTGGGGCGTGAGGTCTCCACAGTACATCGATATTGTCGCCAGTGGTCGGCAGAAGGTGCACGTGCCCGTCGACCTGGCACCGGACCGCAGCGACGCACGGATGCATGCCAAGACCGTAGGATCCTACGCAGTGCCGTAGGGGACCGCACCGCCACTTCCCAGCAAATTAGGGACACTGTTGCTCCTGGGGTATCGGCGAGGACCATTCGCAACCGTCTCCATGAAGCTGGGCTACGGTCCCACACACCGTTAGGCCGTCTTCCGCTCACGCCCCAACATCGTGCAGCCCGCCTCCAGTGGTGTCGTGACAGTCGTGAATGGAGGGACGAATGGAGACGTGTCGTCTTCAGCGATGAGAGTTGCTTCTGCCTTGGTGCCAATGATGGTCGTATGCGTGTTTGGCGCCGTGCAGGTGAGCGCCACAATCAGGACTTCATACGACCGAGGCACACAGGGCCAACACCCGGCATCGTGGAGTGGGGAGCGATCTCCTACACTGGCCGTACACCTCTGGTGATCGTCGAGGGGACAATGAATAGTGCATGGTACATCCAAACCGTCATCGAACCCATCGTTCTACCATTCCTAGACCGGCAAGGGAACTTGCTGTTCCAACAGGACAATGCACGTCCGCATGTATCCCGTGCCACCCAACGTGCTCTAGAAGGTGTCAGTCAACTACCCTGGCCAGCAAGATCTCCGGATCTGTCCCCCATTGAGCATGTTTGGGACTGGATGAAGCGTCGTCTCACGCGGTCTGCACGTCCAGCACGAACGCTGGTCCAACTGAGGCGCCAGGTGGAAATGGCATGGCAAGCCGTTCCACAGGACTACATCCAGCATCTCTACGATCGTCTCCATGGGAGAATAGCAGCCTGCATTGCTGCGAAAGGTGGATATATACTGTACTAGTGCCGACATTGTGCATGCTCTGTTGCCTGTGTCTATGTGCCTGTGGTTCTGTCAGTGTGATCATGTGATGTATCTGACCCCAGGAATGTGTCAATAAAGTTTCCCCTTCCTGGGACAATGAATTCACGGTGTTCTTATTTCAATTTCCATGAGTGTATGATTGGAAGCTGTGTATTCTGTCGGACATGTCCGGAAGAACAGACAACAGGGAAAACCGCAGCTCTTATACATTTATGTAAACTGAAGGTGGAGAGGGGAAGAAAGACAGGGAAACGAGAAGACAACTGTTGTCAGCTGCATCGGGGTATTACGCGGAATGAGCGAAAAATGTGCACCGCACTGGGACTCGAACCCCGCAATCTCTAGCTCGCTAGACAGGCGCGTTAACCACAGCGCTATCCGGAACGCAGCGTTAGTGCAACTGCGCGGACTAGCATCTCTGTCGATCCACACTCCCATCGAGCGCCACCTATCCGCATCCCCTGTCCATTCCCTCCATGTTCGCTCTCTGAGATTCCCGCAGGAGGTCGGACGTATTGGTGCAGCCACACTGAAGAAGGTGGTCCATTGCCCAGATAGGCCAATGAGAAGGCAGCTCATAGATAACTGAGGATGAACGGTGCAGAACGTGGTTGCTGCAAGGCAGCGCAGAGTACAATCTGACGTGTGTTTCTTTGAGCCGTACTGGCTTTTTGAAAGCAGTGGTAGTTGTCAGAGTTTGGCCAACTAGATTACACTGCGGTGGTATGAGGTGAAGTCGGTTTGATTCCGTTGTTAATGTGCAAAAGCACGGCGAGCCTCTGGAGAATCTGATTGTGCCAAAATTATTGTCATGTGTTTATCATAGCATGGCTGTGGGGGTATAGACTGTAACATTTGACTGTGAAATTGTAAAAGTGTCGTGGCTGTTGTTCGATGACAGTGTACTAGCAATAAGTTATTATGTCTTACTTACCTGCATTTTCTGATCTTATGTCTTTGCTAATCTGCATTTTCATGTGACCAGTATAGCAGTTGTAGTTGTATGTGGTTGTGATGTCGGTAGGGGCGAGGTGTTGGTAATGGTACATACTTGATAATTATACTCAAAAAATGGTTCAAATGGGACTTAACATCTGAAGTCATCAGTCCCCTATACGTAGCACTACTTAAACCTAGCTAACCTAAGGACATCACACACATCCGTGCCCGAGACAGGATTCGAACCTGCGACCGTGGCAACAGCGCGGTTCTGGACTGAAGCGCCTAGAACTGCTCGTTCACAGCGGCCGGCGATAATTACACTCAATTCGTTGCTTGTCCTAGTTTATTTTAGTGCACTCTTGTAAAGTTAGTCATGAGTGGAAATTGGTTGTGCTATTGTTTTGCGCCCATTTGTAAACTTAATCATGGACAGACCAATGTGAGCATTTCTTTTGGAATCTCTCGTATTGTCATTCTGGACCAAAGCAAGATTATTTCATTTATATAACGTTTGGGTGTACATAGTTCTATTGTATACTATTGTTGATCATTGTGAGATATGATTAAAGTTTTCTGCTGAGGTGGCGTATTGTTTGATCTCTCGAATTAATTGTTATTATAGTAATTAATCTTGAAACAAACTGAGTACAAAGTCTTTACATTCGTATGCACTCTTGGTGTTGTAATATATTTAATAAAGGAAATAGTAATTATAATCCCACGCTTATAGAACCCCTAGCCGAACTCCAACGAAATCCTGCGCCTCATGGTTAATTTTACTAATCTTTACCGCCTGTAAAAACCGACGCAACTTCCTTTCACACTGGCTGCCTGGAGTGGAAATACTGTAGCAGTCACCGAGGGGAGACGGGTCATTTATTTCAGCGTTGAATTCTGTCCAGGTCGAAATGCGTAGTTATCTGCTGCTACGAGAATATTGTTCTTTAACCGTGTTATAAAATCGGAAACCGTCGCCCAGTATACATTTGGGGGCATAGGTGTCCACACGTTTTACTTAGGGGGCATTCAAGTATTTGCCATATTCGGAGTCTTGTGCCCTTCACAGAAGACACGTACAGACGTCTTTCGGGATGTCGGGGTAAAATTGTGGCTCTTTAAGCGTCAGCCTGCACACTCTACCATCGGTAGATTCAAAATGTGTAGTTGATATGTCTATACGCTATACTTTGAAGATGTAACTAAACATTTAATATTAAATGAGAGGAAAAATGCCTCGAAAAAATTACAAATAACCGCCGCCATTGACGAAAGTTATTAAATGAATCGAAACTAAAATTGCATAACACCGTAAGCAATATTAATATGTGATAAAAAGGTACAGGGATGGGGTAAACTCAAAAATAGTGAGCTGGGTGTGGCACCGTTTAAAATCTCAACTTTTTTTGTCATCAGTTTTCTGACTGGTTTAATGCGGCCCGCCACGAATTCCTCCCCCGTGGTAACCTCTTCTTCTCAGAGTAGCACTTACGAACTACGTCCTCAATTATTTGCTGGATGTATTCCAATCTGTCTTTCCCTACAGTTTTTATCCTCTACATCTCCCTCTAGTACCGTGGAAGTCATTCCCTCCTGTCTTAACATATGCATTATCATCATGTCCCTTCTCCTTATCAATGTTTTCCTCATAATCCCTTCCTCTCCGAATCTGCGCAAAACCTCCTCATTCCTTACCTTACCAATCTACCTAATTTTCAACATCCGTCTGTTGCACCACATCTCAAATGCTTCGATTCTCTTCTGTCCCAGCTTTCCTACAGTCCATGTTTCACTATCATACAATGCTGTACTTCCTCAAATTAAAGCCGATACTTGATGTTAGCAGACTTCTCTTGTCCAGGAATGCCCTTTTTGCCATTGCTAGTCCGCTTTTGATGTCCTCCTTTCTCCGTCCGTCATTGGTTATTTTACTGTCTAGGTAGCAGAATTCCAACTTCATCTATTTCATAATCATCAATCCTGACCTTAAGTGTCCCGCTGTTCTCGTTTCTGCTACTTCTCATCACCTTCGTCTTTCTTCGATTTACTCTCAGTACATACTCTGTACTCGTTAGACTGTTCATTCCATTCAGCAGATCATGTAGTTCTTCTTCACTCATTGATATCCTTTCACCTTGCAATTTAATTCCACTCCTGAAGCTTTCTTTTATTTCCATCATTGCTTCCTCGATATACAGATTGAACAGTAGGAGCGGAAGGCTAGCACCTTGTCTTACCTTCTTTTTAATACGAGAACGTCGTTCTTGGTCGTCCACTCTTATTATTTCCTCTTGGCTGTTGTACATATTGTATGGAGAGATCATCATGACACTTCTTCAGTTACAGGCCACACGTCCTATGGATACACGTTACATGTCTTTAATGCGGTGGTTTCCATTGCCTTCTGCATCCTCATGCCGTTGATCATTGTTGATTTAGGGGCAGTTTCCCACCCATAGGACAAGATAGTACCCTGAAGCTCTGCCCGCTCCCGTTGGCAGAAGTCTTCGGCTGACAATACAGATTATTAATGAAAATTTAAGCAGCGGGGGAATTCGAACCCGTACCCAAAGACGTTTTGGTTATCAATCAAAGACGCTACCCCTAGCCAACGGGTCCACTCAACTTATTTGTGCACAAAAGAAATCACAAGTATGTATTGTTACCTTAATGTTAAAGAAGAAACATAAGAGATGCTGCTGACTCTACAGCTTCCTTTTGAATTGCTGTCCGCATTCATTTAATCAGTTAATGTATTCTGAAGTCACGAAGAGATTAAGTGCAAGCGATTTGGACATTTCTGTTCGTTTCCAGTGATTCTCCTGTAGAAAATGCTGACTAGTGCAGCAAGAAGCCGGTAACAGTGCTGCGCTAGTTCTCTCGACTGGCAGCGTCGTCTGGAAGGTGGCCACAAGGTCATCGTGTGGGGATTATGCTGCTTCGGCTCGAGTAACCGCGTCGTGCTCGTATCTGCTTACGCGGCTGCTACGGGCGAGTGCGATATGGCGGTGCCCACTTTCTAATCGGCAGGTGTGCGCCTAAGCATAGTCTCCAGTTGCGACGGGTTATTAGTGCATCCAGGTGAAGGATATCTACCGTGCTTGATGATGTGAAGACGAGTTGTACGACGCTTAAGTTAAATGTATGTCTCGTGTATGTCGTTACATACTGTCATGAAGCCGGACGGTCTCGTCTTTCTCCCTCTTTCCTAGCGTTTATCCCATCGTACGGGTAGCTGTTTTCATGATTGGCCAAATTACGTTTATTTTAGTTGTTCGCGGTGGAATTCGCCTCCGGTAATCACCGTCGCCAGTGAACGTTAGGGAGGGAAGTTCTGAGCGCCATGTTTGTGTACTTTGCTCTATAAGTTGTCGTATCTTAACCACACAGTCTCGTCGCTACGGCGAGAAATACTCTGAGGTGATAAAAGTTATCGGATAGCGATATGCACATACTCATTACAGACCGCGGTAGTGTCGCGTACACATGATATAAAAGGGTAGTGTATTAATGGAGCTGTCATTGTACTCAGGTGATTCATGCGAAAAGGTTTCCGAGGTTATTACGCCGCACAACGGGAATTATCAGACTCTGAACTCGTAGTGGTGGTTGGAACTAGACGCATGGGACATTCCATTTCGGACATCGTTGAGGAATTCATTATTCCGAGATCGGCAGTGCCAAAAGCTTGCCGCCAATACCAAATTTCAGGCGTTACGTCTCATCATGGACAACGCAGTGGCTGACGTCTTTCACTTAACGACCGAGAAAAGAGGCTCAAAATGGTACAAATGGCTCTGAGCACTATGGGTCTTAACATCTGAGGTCATCAGTCCCCTAGACCTTAGAACTACTTAAATCTAACTAACCTAAGGACATCACACACATCCATGCCCGAAGCAGGAATCGAACCCGCGACCGTAGCGATCACGCGGTTACAGACTGAAGCGCCTTGACTGTTCGGCTACAGCGACAGGCAGAGTAGAGGCGCTTGCGTAGAGTTGTCAGTGCTAAATAGAAGCGACACAACATGAAATAACTGCAGAAATCAATGCGGGACGTACGAGGAAAACAACCGTTAGAACAATGCGCCGAAACTTGTCGTTAATGGGCTATGGCAGCATATGACATACGAGAGTGCTTTTGCACGACATCGCTTGCAACGCCTCTTTTGGGCTCATGGCCATATAGGTTGGATCGTAGACGATTGGAAAATAGTGGCTTGGTACGATGAGTCCCGATTTCAGTTAGTAAGAGCTGATGGTAGGGTTCGAGTTTGGTACAGACGCCCACAAAGCTAGGGATCCAGGTTGTCAACAAGGCACAGTATAAGCTGGTTGTGTCTCCATAATGTTGTGGGGTGTGATTACATTGAATGGACTTGGTCCTCCGATCCAACTGCATCGATAATTGACTGTAAATGATTGCGTTCGTCTTCTTCGAGATCATTTGAAGCTATCATCGGCTTCATGTTCCCATGACCATGCACCATGTCACCGGATCACAGCTTTTCACGATTTGTTTGAGGAATATTCTGACCAACTGGAACGAATGATTTGGTCATCCAGATCTCCCGAAATGAATTCTACGAGCATTTTCGGGACATAACTGAGAGATTAGTTTGTGCACAAAATCTTGCATGGGTAACACTTTCGCAGTTATGGATGGCTGTAGAGGCAGCATGGCTCAGTATTTCTGCAGGGGATTTCGAACGACTTGTCGAGTCCATGCCACGTCGAGCTACCGGACTACGCCGGTCCATAGGAGGTCCGACACGATATTGTGAGTATCCTATCACTTAGTGCATAGTATGCTCGAGAAGCTGCCTTGTAAACAGCAATCAGTAACAGCAGCAAGGATGCCAACTTCTCAAATTTTCTGTGCGTACATATCAATGGCGGAATGCAGTATATGTTTCCTGGGGAGTCTCGATATTTTTCAAGATGATTGCGTTTACTTTATAACCTTTTACGAACACTATCTGTGTCATAGGGATCTGTGCTGTGACAAGGTAAAATGTACCGCTACTATAACCGTACTTTGAGACTCGTAGGTCAAAAGACACGATCTTGGACTAGTTATTTTTTGGCTGACCATACTTTTCACTATCGTCGGTGTTAGTAATATCCAAATATGATGGTGACGACAAACGTATGACGGATTTATCCATTGCTACTAGCAAACTGTTTGAACACGAAATTATCCATAGAAGTAGTAGTCAATAATGCGTTTCAGCATTCCGAACGCGTCCAGTAATCGCGCAGAGTTTGAAAACCGAAAATGTTTCCTCCACGCATCCCTTCAGCAGACCCTCTTCTTTATACTAGCTATTAATGCGAAAATACCCCTTCAGTTTACAATATAATTTCTCACGTCGTTCAAAGCCGTTGTATCAACAAACAAAACGATAACAATCCAGATTACGTAAAAGAAATTTCACTGAAATCTTAAAGCCCACCGCTGTCATGTTTTAAAACAATAACTTTTAAGGTAGTCTGTAACAATTGGCTTCTTTGTTCAAATGTGTGTGAAATCTTATGCGACTTAACTGCTAAGGTCATGAGTCCCTAAGCTTACACACTACTTAAGCTAAATTATCCTAAGAACAAACACACACACCCATGTCCGAGGGAGGACTCGAACCTCCGCCGGGACCAGCCGCACAGTCCATGACTGCAGCGCCTTAGAGGCTTCTTTGTGTCTCGGATGCTCAATATTGGCACGCAGATATTTTAAAACAATTGTTGACGAATAGAGCGTGCGTATTGTAATGCGTCACTTGAAAGGAAACGTGAAAGCGAGCCGAAAAGACGGGATTCCATCATTCACAGAACAATTCGACTGTTATTCTGGGCAGTGCCATTGACTTGACCAGAGAAAGGCAAGGAACAGAGGAGTGTGTTGCTTGGTTGCCTTTGCACAAAGACATATGAAACAAACAGATATGTTTCAGAGGTCAGAAATTTTAACTTCCATCTCAGTGTTTTAATAGTTCATTACTTTGATAAGTGAGACATATTTATTTGAATTTGCTTTTATCAAACCAAAAATTTATCAAACCCATGTAATAGGCACGTATGAACAGCAGTGCGTCAAGATATGCAGCTGTGATTGATGTCCGCGGTTCTTTAGACTGCAGAGTCCTTGTAATCTGATGTAATACATCATGCCCTTCCTGTTTTGGAATGAATTTTAAATACGTGCGAGAGCGCACTTCGGGCGACAGCGATATCTTTGCTTTGAACGGCTGCTTTCCAGGGAAGCTACACTATGTGATCAAAAGTGTCCGGACACCCCCAAAAACATACGTTTCTCATATTAGGTGCATTGTGCTGCCACCTACTGCCAGGTACTCCGTATCAGCGACCTCAGTAGTCATTAGACATCATGAGAGAGCAGAATGAGGCGCTCCGCGGAACTCACGGACTTCGAACGTTGTCAGGTGATTGGGTCTCACTTGCATCATACGTCTGTATGAGAGATTTACTCACTCCTAAATATCTCTAGGTCCATTGTTTCCGATATGAGTGAAGTGGAAAGTTGAAGGGACACGTACAGCACGTAAGCTTACAGGCCGACCTAGTCTGTTGACTGACAGGGACAGCCGACTGTTGAAGAGGATCGTAATGTGTAACAGGCAGACATCTATCCAGACCATCGCACAGGATTTCCACATTAGGACCCACTGCAAGTACTAGGACAGTTAGGGTGGAGGTGAGAAAACTTGGGCTTCATGGTCGAGCGGCTGCTCATAAGCCAAACATCACGCCGGTAAATGCCATCGACGCCACGCTTGGTGTAAGGAGCGTAAAGATTGGACGACTGAACTGTGGAAAAACGTTGTATGGAGTGACGAATCACGGTACACAATGTGGCGATCCGACGGCAGGGTGTGGGTATGGCGAATGCCCGGTGAACGTCATCTGCCAGTGTGTGTAGTGCCAACAGTAAAATTCGGAGGCGATGGTGTCATGGTGTGGTCGTTTTTTTTTCGTGGAGGGGGCTTGCACCCCTTGTTGTTTTGCCTGCCACTATCACATTACAGGTCTACAGTGATGTTTTAAGCACCTTCATCCTTCCCACTGGTGAAGGGCAATTCGGGAATGGTGATTGCATCTTTCAACACAATCGGGCACCTGTTCATAATGCACGGGCTGTGGCGGTGTGGTTACACGACAATAACGCCCCTGTAATCGACTGGCCTGCACAGAGTCCTGACCTGAATCCTACAGAACACTTTTGGGATGTTTTGCAATGCCGATGTCGTGCCAGGCCTCACCGTCCAACATCGATACCTCTCCTCAGTGCAGCACCCCGTGAAGAATGGGCTGCCATTCCCCAAGAAACCTTCCAGCGCCTGATTTAACGTATGCCTACGGGAGTGGAAGCTGTCATCAAGTCTGAGCCAACACCATATTGAACTCCAGCATTACCGACGGAGGGCGCTACGAACATGTAAGTCATTTTCTGCCAGGTGTCCGGATACTTTTGATCGCATAGCGTATATCAACGTTGTCAGTGTAGGGATACCCTTCCGCTGATATCATAAACTAGTTGGTTATTTATGCGATATGTAATAAATTGTAAAATGACTTGAGACCTCCCCCACCCACCTTCCCCGTTCCCTTCTTGCTCACTTATTGTTCACGTCTTGACTTACGCGTGTCGACCCTTACTTACTGACGATCGTACAGGTTCGATATTCTGAAAAGGTAATAAAAAGTGTTATCTTACGTGCATGTTCTTCTTTAGCAATACCAAGTGAAGTGAACCACGACCTTTCTGCAAAAGACTGAACTGTACATCACCTTCTCTATTATAAGAAATTAAGCACATAGCATTCAGCTAATCAAATACAGTTCAGTTAATGAGCCTTCAGCTCTGCTTCCATTTATGTTCATGGCGTACTCAGATTCGTCCTCTTATTTGGGGTGCGTTATTAGTAACAAAATGCAATTACGTGATTGCTTTTCATGTCACAGATTAGAACATGCATTCATTTACGAAGTTAAATACCCAAAATTTTACTAACATTATTATGAGATTTGGTATTGTTAGCACCAGACAGGATTGGCGAGGAGAGGTAACACTATACTGGGGTATGAATCTAATATTTTGAAGTTCTCGCTCAGGTGATACCGTTCTTCACCGACTAGTGATCTCAGCGAAACATGAAAACGAATTACAATATGATTTTGACACGATATCTGAATGATACTAAGAGTGTTAAGTTTCACTGAACAAAAGAAATTGTGAGTTTTTTCCTCTTAGTACTAAGAGAATTTTTTTTTTAATTTCCGTTACATGACAAATGACACAAACTTAGGGATTGAGTCAGTCGACTCAAATAAATACCCAGAAATTTAGTTTAGGAGAAACTTTCAAAGAATAGTTACACAGAAAAGATATAGAAATCAATCCAAGGACTGCGTTTTAGTGGCAGACCAGCTAGAACGCGCAAAACATCCAGTAAAGAAACAGAACACGTTATACTTACCGGTCCTTTTTCAGTATCTCTCTACACTGTGGGATTCTTACCTTACAGGACTGACACAGACATCGAAAAATTTCAAAGAATGACAACTGATTTTGTGTTACAACGAAATAGGGGAGATATGGCCACGGTCTTGATAAGTGAATTATCGTACCAATAATTAAAACAAAGGTGTTTTACTTGCGTTGAAATCTTTTACCAAATTTCAATCAACATTTCTCTCCTTCGAACACCAAAATGTTTTGTTACCTCCCGCAATTTCGATAAAAAATCAGAAGTTGCACAGAAACATATGCGTATTCGTTTTACCTATGCGCTGTACCAGGTGGGATAGTACAGATATAGTGTTTATTGGGAAGTAGTTTACGCTAAACTGTAATCATGTAAATGTAACAGGGGGAAGGCTATATTTCATCACTCATTCATCATCGAGGTGGTTAGTAGTTGGATATTTGCTCAGACTAGAGCAAGGAATTGACCACATTGCCACTCAGGAAAGGTATCCCGGCTTTGCAGAAAGTAATTTCTGGAAAGCATGAAAAATCAATATCGGGACTGTCAGGTAGTCTGTTGGACTCTGCCCCATTGGAAAGTCTCCTACCCACAGAGTCATCTCTTCTTGTGTCGTCGGTAGCAGATTTCAGTAAAGGGCGGTAGGCATTTCATTTATTTACGCAATTAAGACAACGTAAAGTCACATGAAAGGGGTAGTGGCATATGTTCCGTAGTGCCGGTGCATTTACGCAGCGTTAACTAATGAAGAAGTGAATTACATCTAGCTGCGGCATTTGAAAGAGAGTGGTGGTGTGACCACGGCGGCTGGGATGGCGTCTGAGAGTGGAGCGCAGGTCGGGCAGACCCCACGTCAGCTCTTCCGGCAGCTGCGGCTCCGTCACGGGTACGGGGGCGGGCACACTGGACTGCCTCCAACAGCCGCTGGCATTCTCACGTGCCACTGTCTCAGCAGTTACCCGTAGTGCCTTGATTCAGAGAATATCACCACCACCGCCGAGAACAAAAGCGCATTTGTGAGAGGGGTCGCCGTCAACTATCGCGGTTTGCAACGACGGATACACAGACGACAGAGCATCAAAGCGTTTACCAATTCAGTGCTAAAAAGCAACAATCGATGAACGACTATACTTTTGGCGCCACTACTTTGCTACGAGGGCACAGAAGTCACCGACCCAGTGCTGTAGGGGAAACCGGGAAAAATCGAGGAGTGGGGTAAGATACCAAATCAGTCTGTGCAGGAGGCGATGTATAAATTTGTACTGCACTCTTATTCCAAAAACTGTCATTTCTTTGCCAACATCGCTCTGTTAACACATTAGTGGATTACTAGTTTCGACAATATATATTGCCATCTCTAGACCTATAAAAGAAGACATGCCGAGGTTACATGTTTGAAACAAAATAAAACCACAATAGGGCATATCACAAAAACCCAGCGACAAACAATTACGAACCCATAAAACCGAGCAGTAGTACTTACATAATACACTACTGGCCATTAAAATTGCTACACCAAGGAGAAATGCAGATGATAAACGGGTATTCATTGGACAAATATATTATACTAGAACTGACATGTGATTAAATTTTCAGGCAATTTGGGTGCATATACCATGAGAAATCAGTACCCAGAACAAACCACCCCTGGCCGTAATAACGGCCTTGATACGCCTGGGCATTGAGTCAAACAGAGCTTGGATGCCGAGTACAGGTACAGCTGCCCATGCAGCTTCAACACGATACCACACACAGTTCATCAAGAATTGTGACAGGCGTATTGTGACGAGCCAGTTGCTCGGACTCCATTGACCAGACGTTTTCAATTGGGGAGAGATCGGGAGAATGTGCTGGCCAGGACAGCAGCCGAACATTTTCTGTATCCAGAAAGGATCGTACAGGACCTGCAATATGCGGTCGTGCATTATCCTGCTGAAATGTAGGGTTTCGCAGGGATCGAATGAAGGGTAGAGCCACGGGTCGTAACACATCTGAAATGTAACGTCCACTGTTCAAAGTGCTGTCAATGCGAACAAGAGGTGACCGAGTGGTGTAACCAATGGCTTCCCATACCATCAAGCCGGGTGATACGCCAGTATGGTGATGACGAATACACGCTTCCATTGTGCGTTCACCGTGATGGCGCCAAGCACGGATGCGACCATCATGATGCTGTAAACAGAACTTGGATTCAACCGAAAAAATGACGTTTTGCCATTCGTGCACCCAGGTTCGTCGTTGAATACACCATTGCAGGCGCTCCTGTCTGTGATGTAGCCTCAAGGGTAACCGCAGCCATGGTCTCCGAGCTGATAGTCCATGCTCCTGCAAACGTCGTCGAACTGTTCGTGCAGATGGTCGTTTTCTTGCAAACGTCCCCGTCTGTTGACTCAGGGATCGAGACGAGGCTGCACGATCTGTTACAGCCATGCAGATAAGATGCCTGTCATCTTGACTGCTAGTGATACGAGGTCTTTGGGATCCTGCACGGCGTTCCGTATTACCCTCCTAAACCCACTGATTCCATATTCTGCTAACAGTCATTGGATCTCGATCAACGCGAGCAGCAATGTCGCGATACGATAAACCGCAATCGCGATAGGCTACAATCCGACATCTATCAAACACGGAAACGTGAGGGTACGCATTTCTCCTCCTTACACGAGGCATCACAACAACGGTCAACTGCTGTTTGTGTATGAGAAATCGGTTGGAAACTTTGCTCATGTCAAAATGGTTCACATGGCTCTGAGCACTATGCGACTTAACTTCTAAGGTCATCAGTCCCCTAGATCTTAGAACTACTTAAACCTAACTAACCTAACTAACCTAAGGACATCACACACATCCATGCCCGAGACAGGATTCGAACCTGCGACCGTAGTGGTCGCGCGGTTCCAGATTGTAGCTCCTAGAACCGCTCCGGCCGGCTTTCCTCCTGTCAGCACGTTGTAGGTGTCGACATCGGCGCCAACCTTGTGTGGTAGCTCTGAAAAGCTAATCATTGTATATCACAGCATCTTCTTCCTGTCGGTTAAATTTCACGTCTGTAGCACGGCATCTTCGTGGTTTAGCAATTTTAATGGCCAGTAGGGTACAATGATTCACACCTCTCCGTCACGAAACAAATTGTCACATTATTTTTTTATTTTTTTGGAAATTGTGTCTAACAGTTGTAAACAAACTGTGAATTTACTCATAGAGTGAGAGTGAAAGCTCTTTGATGTAAAGATGTCAATCTAAGCAATAAAATTATATATTACGCATATTTGGAAAGTGGTGCTAATTTAAAAAGAATTTAAAAAAATATGAAAAAATTATGCATGAAATTGTTTTATATTGTTATCATACAGTGTTTCGTAGCTTATTTCATACTTTCCTGTTATACAAATTCCAATTTTTGTCATCATTCGCTTGCAGTGAAACCTACCAATGACGTCAATTGGATTTGGTTCCTCTATAAATGTCGACTGTGTAATTTTCCTCTGAAGGTAGTTCTATTATATACACTCCTGGAAATTGAAATAAGAACACCGTGAATTCATTGTCCCAGGAAGGGGAAACTTTATTGACACATTCCTGGGGTCAGATACATCACATGATCACACTGACAGAACCACAGGCACATAGACACAGGCAACAGAGCATGCACAATGTCGGCACTAGTACAGTGTATATCCACCTTTCGCAGCAATGCAGGCTGCTATTCTCCCATGGAGACGATCATAGAGATGCTGGATGTAGTCCTGTGGAACGGCTTGCCATGCCATTTCCACCTGGCGCCTCAGTTGGACCAGCGTTCGTGCTGGACGTGCAATCCGCGTGAGACGACGCTTCATCCAGTCCCAAACATGCTCAATGGGGGACAGATCCGGAGATCTTGCTGGCCAGGGTAGTTGACTTACACCTTCTAGAGCACGGTGGGTGGCACTGGATACATGCGGACGTGCATTGTCCTGTTGGAACAGCAAGTTCCCTTGCCGGTCTAGGAATGGTAGAACGATGGGTTCGATGACGGTTTGGATGTACCGTGCACTATTCAGTGTCCCCTCGACGATCACCAGAGGTGTACGGCCAGTGTAGGAGATCGCTCCCCACACTATGATGCCGGGTGTTGGCCCTGTGTGCCTCGCTCGTATGCAGTCCTGATTGTGGCGCTCACCTGCACGGCGCCAAACACGCATACGACCATCATTGGCACCAAGGCAGAAGCGACTCTCATCGCTGAAGACGACACGTCTCCATTCGTCCCTCCATTCACGCCTGTCGCGACACCACTGGAGGCGGGCTGCACGATGTTGGGGCGTGAGCGGAAGACGGCCTAACGGTGTGCGGGACCGTAGCCCAGCTTCATGGAGACGGTTGCGAATGGTCCTCGCCGATACCCCAGGAGCAACAGTGTCCCTAATTTGCTGGGAAGTGGCGGTGCGGTCCCCTACGGCACTGCGTAGGATCCTACGGTCTTGGCATGCATCCGTGCGTCGCTGCGGTCCGGTCCCAGGTCGACGGGCACGTGCACCTTCCGCCGACCACTGGCGACAACATCGATGTACTGTGGAGACCTCACGCCCCACGTGTTGAGCAATGCGGCGGTACGTCCACCCGGCCTCCCGCATGCCCACTATACGCCCTCGCTCAAAGTTCGTCAACTGCACATACGGTTCACGTCTACGCTGTCGCGGCATGCTACCAGTGTTAAAGACTGCGATGGAGCTCCGTATGCCACGGCAAACTGGCTGACACTGACGGCGGCGGTGCACAAATGCTGCGCAGCTAGCGCCATTCGACGGCCAGCACCGCGGTTCCTGGTGTGTCCGCTGTGCCGTGCGTGTGATCATTGCTTGTACAGCCCTCTCGCAGTGTCCGGAGCAAGTATGGTGGGTCTGACACACCGGTGTCAATGTGTTCTTTTTTCCATTTCCAGGAGTGTATCTTGTATGACGTAATGTGTTAACATATCATGCACTATATTATGTCACCGTTTCGCCAAAAAACTGTTTTCTATGAATCATTCATACGTCGCGGGACGCAGCACGCCTCTTTATGTCAGTTTGTGTAATTTTCCCGTCATCACTGCTTGATGCAGAGTATTTTGATGTTAAGCTACCTTTGCTAATTACAATGTTGTGCACACATGGGACCTCAGTACATTACTTCAAATTGACGCCATTCATTGCGAACCGCCATCTTGGCGGTATCTCTCAGCACTTATCATTTCCGTTGTTCTCTAGGTCCAGTCTTCAGTTATTCTGTCGTAGGCAACACACCATTAAACCAGGAAACGGAATTATGCGCCTTATATGTGACTTTTTCATGCCTACAAATTCAAAGTTGTACATACATTATGATTGCATGCCTTGCTTATTACTATAGTGCCGCAACTTTATTATCGTAAGTTTTTGTTTAATTTTACTTGCTGTATGTATTCATTATTGTATTTTGACTTTGGATTGCACCCGTCTGTATCAACAGCATTTTTTGAGATTTATTATCTTACAGTTCATTGTGTGTTCGTCTTGAGACAGAACGGTTTAAATCATTTTATGACGTAATTACCGCTCCCTGGTTTGTGGGAATGTAGGTTTTGTTATTGAGTTTCTGTGTGTGCCCTCCTTTTTTAAATATTGCTTTAAGCCTATAACTTTGTCTTTTTTTCTCTTATAAACCTCAAGATGGTAATTTATACTGCCGAAACTAGTAATCCACTATTGTGTCAGCATAGCGATCTTCGCAAATAAACGAAAGTTTTCATAATAAGACTACAGTAAAAATCAGTTTTAGTCCATCATCATACAGATGCTACCGAAGAGTCAGGCAGTGATGTACTAAAAACTCACACAGTGAAACTTATGCCCCGACTTCAGTGTGCATTAGATAATTTTCGGGTTTTAATTTCCAAGACATCCAACACATGGACTTGTGGAATAACTGGCATGATATTTTATTATTCTTTGTTACAGATGATTAAATAGAAAATATGAATTTAACAGTTTTATTAATAACACATTTATTCATGCGTTGCTCTTGTTAATTCTGCTCGAACAACCAGTTTTGTGGCAAGTTGACTGGGCAAGTTAACGATATCGCTATCTATTTATCGAGCACTGATCATGTGGTTTCAGTTACAATCGGTATAGCAGTTAATGAGTTCAAAAGATATGAAATCTAACCGTGTCATCATCTTGTGTTGAATGAACATGATTTACTGAGGTGAAAATCCCACATAATTGCTCTGTTCTAGGTTGGCGATCAGGTAGGCAAACTGGTGGCTGCTGCTGTGATATTCTTGTTACGGATGATGCCAAAACTAAAAACGCTTCTTCTCAGGCTGCAAACACCTAGAGGCCAATCCGCAGAGAGTTCTAATTAATTTCCTGATGAATAACAGCTTGAGTATAATATAAAATGAAGGCCTAAAAAAACTTGTGCCGCCATTAAGTCAGAACCGTGCCGGAATAAATTTCGAGCTTAAACTACTGAGTGAAGAACGGCCATGAAAAAACAGTAACGTCATACTACGCAGTGTGCGAGTATTTTAATAAACTCATCTACAAAACCGATGTTGATGGATAAATAAGTACACAAGGTGCAACAACAACACTTAAAACACCAGAGAAAGACTTCCGACGAAAGTATTGTGCAGTGCCTTGCAAGCGGTGAAACCTACCTTGTCACTCCACCAGAAGACAGCACAGAGTCTTCCACACGTGATGGGATGAATGCTGCACAGGCTCAGAATGAGCAAAATTACTGTCTAACTTTTGTTAATAAAAGTCCACGATCTAGATTTACATTAATTTTCAGCTCAATGCTGGGGCAAAATGACACCTTTTCGTTACGCGTTAAACCTGTCAAAACAATTGTCATTGTATTGCAATACATATTTATACAACTCTGTACAATATAACCTACGTTATTAAAGGGGTAAAACTGTCACCCATTCCTAGTTGCTGGTAACTTATCTAACGGCTTCCGGAAGCACCAAAAATTTGATTTTCAGTACTTCATATAATTATTGACCGAATTTAAAAATTAAAATGCGGTCACAATCTACTTATGATCAGGTATAATCTTAAGTTAAAAGGTTTTAACACCACAAGTCATTAAAGAGAGGAACTGTATACACGTGTTGAGACAGCGTAACTGGCGGCAAGCATATTGCCCAGACTATACTCATCCAGTACTTGCAAACGAGAGTGCTTTGCGAATTCCAACAAACTCTACGCATAATGTCAAACCTTTTCGACTTTCTTTAAAAAATAATGAAACGAAAAAGCTTATCGCTTACTACATTTTTGCTATTCATGCAGTAAAGGCGTTTTAATTTATTACTTCTTTAGCGCTAATTCTGTTCGCAACACATTTTGCAGACAGTGTTCCAATATTTCATAACACTGGGGGCGGGCGGCGAAGTCGGGTTACTGGTGTAAGGCTGTACCATTAATACGTCAAAAGAAAACAAATTATGAGGAAAAATGAATTTATTAAAAAGGATTAAGCGCTAACAATGTCAACTTGCGCCGGTCTCCCCCATCTCTGTTCACGAATGTCAATGAGCAGAGATTGTCATGATTAACATGCATGGAACACACTCAATGGAAATTAAAAGCATGGAGAAAAGTCATCTCGACTGCTGAGTAACCGTATTTGCCGACGACAGGACACTAATACATCGCAGGCGACACGAAGCTGTGCACATACTGTGCCAACAGAGAACGCCTAGGGCAGCTGGTGGAGTTGTTCTCGTGTAGCAACTTTAGATGAAAGGGAGCATCTGATACATCTTGCATTGTCACTCATTGCTCGACCATGTGCCTCTGTTTGGGAATGACCTGTACCTTCAGTACCTTACTGTTTCTGAACAGTGTCAGAATGGTTAGAGGAAACCTTAAGGTCAGTTAAAGTGGTTGTGTAGCCCGTCAGGTCCCCCAACCGCGGTCCTGTTGAGAAGATACGGGGTGTGATTCAACCACATTTGTGGGCCTTGATCCCGACTAAGATCTACATTCACGCGTTGTGGGCGGCGGCTGAACCGACATGGAACAAGATGGCTCCCCATTACTTTCGGTGTCACACAAAGTCCATGCCTCGAATTGTTGCTGCTGTCAGCGCAAAAGGACGCCTTACACTCTGCTAGGTTGTTGATGTGGTTTTCAGTCCGAAGACTGATCTGACGCGACTCCCTATGCTGGTCTCTCCTGAGCGAGTCTCTTCACTGTAGCCTATATCTACTTCAGCCTGCTTAATTTTGAGTGTCATAAATTTGTTTTCTCCAGTGCCTTTTCATTAGTTACTAAATCTACCTATATAATCTTCAGAATTCAGCATTTCCGTTACAAAACTTCTGTTCTCTTCTTGTACTTATTCGTTATCGTCCACATTTCACTTTCTTACAAAGCTACACTTCAGACAAATCCTTTCACAAAAGATTTTAGATATAAAAATATTGCCGTTGTTGTGGTTTTAAGAAAAGCTTTTCTTGCTATTACAGATTTGTGTTTTACATCACCTTTACTTCTGCCATCGTCAGTTCTCTTGTTGCCCATATAGCACAACCCGTGTACTGCTTTTAATGTCATTGCGTCATCTAATTCCATCAGCATCACTTGATTTAACTCCACAACACCCCACTACGCTTCTTGTGTTGAGGGCATTCTTATAACGTCTTTTCAAAACCACCACTCAGTTCAACTACTCTTCCAATTCGTTAGCGTTACAGACCAAATTTCTATATCATCCACAAACATTTGACTTTTTAATGCTTCTCCCTCAACTTTTGTCGTTTTCCAAATTTCTCCTTGGTTTCCTTTACTGCTCGCTCGTGGTATACACTGAGTAACATGGGGGACGGGGTACAATCCTGTCTCAGTTTCTTCTCAACTGCAGCTTTCTTTTCATGTCTTTCCAGTCTTGTAACTGTTGGCTGGCTTCTGTACAAGTAGCAGATAACCATGGCTTTACCTGTAATTTGTCCCTCGTACCTTCAGAGTTTAAAAGAATACTTTTCAGGTCCCAAAGTCGAAAATTCTTTAATTCTACAATTACTAAAACAGTAGGTTTATCTTTCTTACGTCTGTTTAGAAGGCAGATTTCAGACTGCCTACAGATCAAAACGAAAATTTCTGTTCTGACACTGACAATGTTGAGTGTTTATGGAAAAAGTTCAAGGCAATCGTAAAATGCGTTTTAGACAGGTACGTGCCGAGTAAAGCTGTGAGGGACGGGAAAAACCCACCATGGTACCACAAAAAAGTTAGGAAACTACTGCGAAAGCAAAGAGGGCTTCACTCCAAGTTTAAACGCAGCCAAAACCTCTGAGACAAGCAGAAGTTAAACGACGTCAAAGTTAGCGTAAGGAGGGCTATGCGTGAAGCGTTCAGTGAATTCGAAAGTAAAATTCTAGGTACCGACTTGACAGAAAATCCTAGGAAGTTCTGGTCTTACGTTAAATCAGTAAGTGGCTCGAAACTGCATATCCAGACACTCCGGGATGATGCTGGCATTGAAACAGAGGATGACACGCGTGAAGCTGAAATACTAAACACCTTTTTCCAAAGCTGTTTCACAGAGGAAGACCGCACTGCAGTTCCTTCTCTAAATCCTCGTACAAACGAAAAAATGACTGACATCGAAATAAGTGTCCAAGGAATAGAAAAGCAACTGGAAACACTCAACAGAGGAAAGTCCACTGGACCTGAAGGGATACCGATTCGATTCTACACAGAGTAAGCAAAAGAACTTGCACCCCTACTAACAGCCGTGTACCGCAATTCTCTAGAGGAACGGAAGGTTCCAAATGATTGGAAAAGAGCACAGGTAGTTCCAGTCTTCAAGAAGGGTCGTCGAGCAGATGCGCAAATCTATAGACCTATATATCTGACGTCGATCTGTTGTAGAATTTTAGAACATGTTTTTTGCTCGAGTATCATGTCGTTTTTGGAAACTCGGAATCTACTCTGTAGGAATCAGCATGGATTCCGGAAACAGCGATCTTGTGAGACCCAACTCGCTTTATTTGTTCATGAGACCCAGAAAATATTAGATACAGGCTCCCAGGTAGATGCTATTTTCCTTGAATTCCGGAAGGCGTTCGATACAGTTCCGCACTGTCGCCTGATAAACAAAGTAAGAGCCTACGGAATATCAGACCAGCTGTGTGGCTGGATTGAAGAGTTTATAGCAAACAGAACACAGGATGTTGTTATCAATGGAGAGACGTCTACAGACGTTAAAGTAACCTCTGGCGTGCCACAGGGGAGTGTTATGGGACCATTGCTTTTCACTATATAAATGACCTAGTAGATAATGTCGGAAGTTCCATGCGGCTTTTCGCGGATGATGCTGTAGTATACAGAGAAGTTGCAGCATTAGAAAATTGTAGCGAAATGCAGGAAGATCCGCAGCGGATAGGCACTTGGTGCAGGGAGTGGCAACTGACCCTTAACATAGACAAATGTAATGTATTGCGAATACATAGAAAGAAGGATCCTTTATTGTATGATTATACGATAGTGGAACAAACACTGGTAGCAGTTACTTCTGTAAAATATGTGGGAGTATGCGTGCGGAAAGATTTGAAGTGGAATGATCATATAAAATTAATTGTTGGTAAGGCGGGTACCAGGTTGAGATTCATTGGGAGAGTCCTTAGAAAATGTAGTCCATCAACAAAGGAGGTGGCTTACAAAACACTCGTTCGACCTATACTTGAGCATTGCTCATCAGTGTGGGATCCATACCAGTTCGGGTTGACGGAGGACATAGAGAAGATCCAAGGAAGAGCGGCGCGTTTCGTCAAGGGTTATCTGGTAACCGTGATAGCGTTACGGAGATGTTTAACAAACTCAAGTAGCAGACTCTGCAACAAAGGCGCTCTGCATCGCGGTGTAGCTTGCTCGCCAGGTTTCGAGAGGGTGCGTTTCTGATTGAGGTATCGAATATATTGCTTCCCCCTACTTATACCTCTCGAGGAGATTACAAATGTAAAATTAGAGAGATTAGAGCGCGCACGGAGGCTTTCAGACTGTCGTTCTTCCCGCGAACCATACGCGACTGGAACAGGGAAGGGAGGTAATGACAGTGGCACGTAAAGTGCCCTCCGCCACACACCGTTGGGTGGCTTGCAGAGTATAAATGTAGATGTAGATATTTTCTGAGACAAGCATCATCTTCTCCGACCAGTCTCTTTGTTCTTAAGAAAATTCGGCATTATGACCTGAAAAACGGATGGTTCAGTAATATTTATACAGGTGTCTTCTTTGGAATTACGACTTCAAACACATTTCATTCCTCTTTGGAATTAGGGTTCAAACATTCCTTTTGAGGACTGAGTGTATTTCATTTATCTCATACATCGTACTATCAGATACTTGTCATAGGTCCAGTCACTAATGAGTGTGTAAGCTGCTGAGCAACTGAATCTGATCATCTTAGAAAGATGGCGATTCTGATGTCTCAGCGAAATAAATAGTCTGAAATGCTACGACACACTGATGACATCAAACATTGTGAACAGCAGTCGCTGGAATTACTTGTTGGGATGTTTGTTTCAAATCCTGTTTTTTCTAGATCAACTAAGGACATGCTAGGATCATACCTTTAGACAAAGCACAGAACACTTTCCTTTCATTATACGTTCTTTACTTTTGTGCAAATTACGGTAGACATCAAATTCTGTCCATGTAAATCGCTGATACGTTAACTGGTTTTGGATGTAACATACTTTTATGATTAGAAGTTCATTTCAAGTCAATTTTAGGCGGATGTGTGAGTATACCGATTCCGTACGTAAGACTCACTTATCCATCCGTCCACCGAGTTACAAATGTGGAAGTGCTATTACAGTAACCCCTTCCTGAGTTGTTATTCATCTCCTCTGTAGTGTAGGATTTAATATTGTTTGTACATAATACGGTAATTAAAGAACGAAGCACACATTATATGTGACTATAAATGAATTTCACTTAATTTATAAAAGTGAAAATTAGCTGTACTATCTTGAAAAATATATGTGTTACTGATTCATGAATGAGACCCACACTCCTTTTAACGGGTACAAGCAAGTATGTAATTATGTTAAAACCTGGAATTCTAACGTATGAATGTAATTAACACAGATTGCGTTCACAAAACAACACAGAAAACGTATATCTAAACCTCATTCAAAAGTATCTTTTCCATTCCTGCTTCCAATGAAACTTCTGCTCGTAAAACTCTTCGTTGGTTTTCATATTCGCAACGGATACACTTGGTACCTGAACATGAGACATTCTGGATCTGACTCGTGTTCTGCTTCGCGGCGACAGCAGCTTCATTATGTTGCAATATACTTATCTGATGCATAGGATACGTATGTATGCATAACAGGAATGCCTTTTGGTGACTAAAAAGAATCCGTACTTATTTGCTACAAGATGGTTCAAATGGCTCTGAGCACTATGGGACTCAACTGCTGTGGTCATTAGTCCCCTAGAACTTAGAACTACTTAAACCTAACTAACCTAAGGACATCACACACATCCATGCCCGAGGCAGGATTCGAACCTGCGACCGTAACAGTCGCACGGTTCCGGACTGCGCGCCTAGAACCGCGAGACCACCGCGGCCGGCATTTGCTACAAGAGTAAACGATACCACACATGTCGACATAAACACAACATTTAACCTTTCGGCAGGATTTTCGTTCCGCAAGCTTGTCTACATCTACATCTACATAACTACTCTGCAATTCACATTTAAGTGCTTGGCAGAGGGTTCATCGAACCACAATCATACTATCTCTCTACTATTCCACTCCCGAACAGCGAGCGGCAAAAACGAACACCTAAACCTTTCTGTTCGAGCTCTGATTTCTCTTATTTTATTTTGATGATCATTCCTACCTATGTAGGTTAGTCTCAACAAAATATTTTCGCATTCGGAAGAGAAAGTTGGTGACTGAAATTTCGTAAAAAGGTCTCGCCGCGACGAAAAACGTCTATGCTGTAATGACTTCCATCCCAACTCGTGTATCATATCTGCCACACTCTCTCCCCTATAACGTGATAATACAAAACGAGCTGCCCTTTTTTGCACCCTTTCGATGTCCTCTGTCAATCCCACCTGGTAAGGATCCCACACCGCGCAGCAATATTCTAACAGAGGACGAACGAGTGTAGTGTAAGCTGTCTCTTTAGTGGACTTGTTTCATCTTGTCGGGGCGTGGCGAGAGAAGGGACATCTGCCGCTGGTGTGCTATGTCCTGTAAGTTCCACCAGCGAAACACGCTTGTCGATTGACTGGCTGCCTTAACTCCTCTCTGGCCTCACCGAGTGACAGAAGCTTGTGGCAAGTAGTTAAAATCACTGAAACTCGATAAGACCCAAGGTTCTATACAGAATCTGAGAGTGAATTATCTCCTCTTTTGGTCATAATTTACCGCAAATCCCTTGACCACAAAAATGTTCGAAGTTGTGGCCACAGGAAGAGTAACAGGCCAGCCTCTACCACTAACACTGCCAAATACAGATTAATGTGCTGGCACACTACAAAGGCACGGTGTACCGCCAGGAAGAAGAAGAAGAAGGAAGACGTGTTGCGTGTCCTTGTCTTATGACGTGTTCCTTGAGCAAGAGGGTAGCAAATTCCACTTTTTCTGTATCAGTTTTGTTTGTTCACAACTACTTTCAGCCTTCTAGGTCGTTCTCAAGTGGTTCTGTGTTCTGTATACAATGTAATAATTTATACCACCACGAACAGAAAGATAATGATGTGAATGTAACCATTCTGGAAATAATTGGTAGTAAACTTACTGCAGCAAGATTGGAAAGTGTCACTTTCTTTTAATAAATTGTTACGGTTTTGAACATGACTATTACAGACGTACATTAGTTTAAATATAAGACTGAACAGTCAATCAAATTCATTATTGTGGTACGCGCCATTAAAAAAATCGTTGAGGGACATCTCACTATGGATCTACGGAACAAAAAGTACATCTAATCTAATCTGGTCAAAATGATGATAGTTCACCTGAAAGGGCACAGAGCTCCGAGGATGCACAGAGAAAGTCTTAGCTTCCAGTTCCAGCATGGAATGCAGTTCTAAAATGTAGCTGCGTTACAGCCTGCATCTTTTTATGCCTTCACCGCATCTAAGTGAAATGCTGACGTTTCTACATAGAGACTCGTTGTATTTATAGTAACAGACCTCAATGTGCTATAATGGGAAGACTCATACAAACACAGTCTCAAGTAGAAGGAGAAGGTTTCAAGAAGGCAAATATAATCTTAAAAAATCGTCGCCACTCGAAAAGTAAAATGGCAGTATCAACGTTTTGCAAAAGTGCACACACTCTCACTTTATGACGCCTGAATTAAATTAGTGGAAGTACATCTGAATTCTCTGACGCCACGAAATGTGATACAAGAGACGCATGTATGTATAACAGGGATGCCTTATGATGTGTATACAAGAATCCATACTTAATTGCTGCAATATGAACGATACCGTATATGTCGACATAAACAGGATATTTACGCCTTCGGCAGGGTTTCGTAGAGGGAACTTAATTATGTACTAAGTAGTTCGTCTACAGCTTTTGATGAATGAGTTTGGTAGTTTCACAGTATGTGACATAAATGGTTGGGTCTTTTGATTCCATTAGAAATTTAAATTTTCTACACCGTCAAGTAACCGTAGAGCTTATTATTTGACAATAATTTCAACTACATGTTCCTGAGGAAATTAAGTCTTAACAGACGGACACACAGACAGAATACAAAGTGGTACTATAAGGGTTCCGGTTCCACCGATTTAGGTATGGAACCCTAAAAATCATCCAGTTTTTACAGGCTCAGATATAGTACATGAATAAATGTGGAAACTTGCGGTGAATTTTAGTTTATCCCGTCGGAAATGAACGTTTACTTTGTCACTAGTTATAAGTCGCTGGTTCATGTGGATGCCGGTAACGGACTCTGGTGCAGCTAGTACCCTCATTTCACCATTACCCTATATGCCGCTAGTTGAGATGGCGACAATACAGGAACAAAACATGCCGAAATGGTCATTTTTCAATAGAAAGGATTAGCACCTCACTGGTACCCGAATGCAAGAGTATTTACACTGTCAATTCACATTAATGTCATTATCTGGATTAATGGCCCGAACAGCCCGGTTGAGGTGGTCACACAGATTCTCGACTACGTTGAAATTCTGCGTGTTTGATGGCAAGGGTATCAAGATAAACTCATATCGGGGCTCTTGATGCATCCACATAGACTGCGAGCTGTGTGACGCGTTGCATTGTTCTGCTGGTAGACGTCATTGTGCTGAGGAAAAACAAACGGCATGTAGGGGTGCACATGGCCTGCAAGGATAGATGTGCATTCCACAATGACGAGATTACCCAGGGAATGCCACAAAGACATTCCCCAGAGCACAAGGCCCCCTCGTCCGGCCTGGATCCTTCTGTCGATCGTTGTAGAGTGTCTGCTTTCAGTCGTTTCACGTCGTACACACCAACGCCCAACTGTTTGACGGAGCATAAAACGTGACTCAACTGAAGAGGCGATCCTGTGCCCAGTGAGTGGACGTCCAATTCCGGTACTGGGGTGCAGGTTCCAGCTTTGGCGACGTAGAACAGCAGGCAACACGGGTGCGTGAACCAGGCGCCTGCTGCCGGAACTCCAGACGCAACAACCGTCGATTAGGCTCTGTCCCTAGCCCCGTGGTTCGTCTGGACGGTCCGCTGCTCAACAGTTGCACGTCTATTCGCCCATACGCATCTCCTGAGCTGCCGTCCACCCCTGTCATCAACGGGCCGTGGTGTACGACAATTGCCTCAGCGTCAGTATTGGATAGCGCCATTTTGCCATCCGCGTTGTACTTTAACCATCACGGCAAGCAAACTATTTACAAACTTGGCCATTTGTAAATGCTTCCACCATTGGCCAACAGGCCTATGATCATGCTCTTTTGGACGTCAGATAAATTACTTCGTTTCCGCAATTCGACAACGACTACACAGTTTTCTGTCCCCCGACATGCGTTATATACCGTCCACTTCTAGCGCTTCCATCAGTCTTCTATCAGTGGTTATTGCTCGTCGACGTCGAATATAGGCGTTTATCACATTACGTGACTGGAAAGTGTATTAAGAATGAGGTGCATATGAGAGCATTTCTTAAGAATAGATCGGTCGTAAGGGGTGTATGTATCTAACATAGAACCATTGGCCCACAAGGTTGTCTGATGTCACGAAAATTTCTTTTTATGGGTGGGTTGAAATACCCACCCTTTGAGTTAATGTTGTCACTGTCAGACAGGCTCGCGCCGGCCGGACTGGCCGTGCGATTCTAGGCGCTACAGTCTGGAACCGAGCGACCGCTACGGTCGCACGGTCGAATCCTGCCTCGGGCATGGATGTGTGTGATGTCCTTATGTTAGTTAGGTTTAATTAGTTGTGAGTTCTAGGGGACTGATGACCTCAGATGTTAAGTCCCATAGTGCTCAGAGCCATTTGAACCATTTTTTATACAGGCTCCCGAAAGCATGACATGAACTTGACTAACTCTTGGGTGTGTGTCACGCGTCCCGTGAAAGTCAAATGAAAAGTTTGATACTAATCGTAATTCTAAACAGTATGCGAAAGTTGTATAAGCAAGTATATCACGAAATATCCTTGCAAATCGGATGATTCTTTTGAAAATACTTTGACGGAAAAAAATCGCAGCACCAGAAAATAATTACTGTAGCGTAAATTCCAGGAATACTTTTGACTAGGTAACATACTTAAGTGATTAACGTTGCAGGTTTAATATAAGCGCGAGATAAGACATTGCAAATATGAAATGCTACTATCTTAATAAACAGTGCATCCACCAGAATGTTGAATAGAAAGACAGAGACATGCATGCATTGTGCTATACAGGTGTCGGATGTCAATTTGGGGGATGGTTCCATATCTTTTCCAATTGGTCGGTCAATAAGGGACAGTTAATGCTGTCTGTGGATGACGCTGAAGATGTCATCCGATAATGCCCCATATGTGCTGGTCTGGGACAGATCAGGTGGTCGCGCAGACCCAGGCAACATGTCAACACTCTGTAAGAGCATGTTGGGCTACAACAGTTTTGTGCGGGCGAGTGGTCTCCTGTTGGAAGACACCCTCTAAAGTCTTTGATATTCGCTATTTTTGGCTTCATTAAAACAGCAAATAGTTAACACTTTAACCCAGAAGGCGAATACTTGTTTATAAAGAATGATTAATGTATAATAAAGCGTTGCATAGAGCCACGTGAAACTGCAAATAAAGACTGTTCACATTTCATAATGCAATATCTTGTGACAATGGTCAATCCATGAATCTTACGCCAATTGTTGTTGATAAAACAGTAAACGAAATCTCAAATTCCAACTTTACCATTGAATAACAACATCACTTGTATTTTATTATAACACATCTTGACTAGAAGAAGGGATCGGTTGGTAGGACATTTTCTGAGGCATGAAGGGATCACCAATTTAGTACTGGAGGGCAGCGTGGCGGGTAAAAATTGTGGAGGGAGACCAAGAGATGAATACACTAAGCAGATTCAGAAGGATGTAGGCTGCACTACGTACTGGGAGATGAAGAAGCTTGCACAAGATAGAGTAGCATGGAGAGCTGCATCAAAGCAGTCTCAGGACTGAACAACACAATAACAACAAGAAGTGCTGTTCATATATAGCATCCAATCAGCTCGAATAACCAGACTGACGTACAAATTCGCAGTGAGGGTGGGTGGAATAACCACGAGAGTGTTACTGATTTCGTACGAAATCTCATCCCAGACCATAACTCCAGGTGTAGGTCCAGTGTGTCAAACATGCAGATAGGTTGATTGCAGGCCCTCAACTGACCTGCTTCTTAGAGATAACACACGGCCATCACTGGAACCTAGGCAAATCCAGTTTTCACCAGAAAACATAAAGGACCTCCACCCTGCCATCCAACGGGCTGTCGCTGGAGGGGTGGTTTGAGGTCAGTGGAATGCACGCTGCAGGGCGAGTGAATGGGAGCTGTTCTTGAAGTATCCGATTTTTGACAGTACTTTGTGTCACTGTGGTGTCAACTGTTGCTCAAATTGCTGCTGCAGGTGCAGTACGATACGCCACAGTCATACGCCCAAGACGATGGTCTTCCTTCTGGGTAGTGCCACGTGGCCGTCCAGAGTCCAGTCTTGTAGCGACCGCACATTATCGTAAATACCGCTGCCAGCAATCATGTACAGTCGCTACATTCCTGCCAAGTCTTTTTGCAATATCGCAGAAGCAACATCCAGCTTCTCGTAGCCGTATTACACCAACTCGTGCAAATACAGTGAGTTGTTGATAATGGCGTCCTTAGTCCCTTGGAGATATACTCTGAAGCGGCCGGTGCGAAATATGAATACCGTAGTCGCATAGACTTACAAACACGTGTACCACACACTTCCTTCTTGGTGTTGCGATTTTCTTCCGCCTATTTTTCAAAAATGTTCAAATGTGTGTGAAATTTTATGAGACTTAACTGCAAAGGCCATCAGTCCCTAGGCTTACACACTACTTGCCCTAAATTATCCTAAGGACAAACACACACACACATGCCCGAGGGAGGACTCGATCCTCCGCCGGGACCAGCCGCACAGTCTATGACTGCAGCGCCTCAGACCGCTCGGCTAATCAGCGAGGCCCGCCTATTTTTGATACTGTGCATATGTTCTAATTCTCCCCAATTTTATGTCTTTATTCATGTTGAAGATATGGTCGTAAGACATGGGATGATCGTTTTGAAACACGTAGAATTTGTAATATTACGTTTCATATTGTTTGAGGTGGTTTTAGAAATTCAGACTTCGAGATGCGAAGGAATATAAAGCTCTGTTTCGCAAATTTTTGCGTAAACTGCCTGCGATAAAGTGACTTCATAGTAATAGACGGCGGACATGATACGATGGTGTTTTCACTACGTAACACGGCGAGCCATGTTAGTAATTATCAAGTCTCTCTGCTGGTAGCCACGAGTATGGGGCCATTCACGCTCAGACGTGGCAACGGCCATTCATCGGAGGAGCGGCTGGCCGGCGGCCGGGTCAGCGGCCCGGACGTGCCGCGTCGGCGTCTTCGCCCAGCTGACTGCTGACTGCTGACGGCGGCGCGGCGGCCGCTGCTCTGCGTGGCTGCAACAGCGCCGCCCCGGACGTGACGGGCCGCCCACGCGCGCGCGTTTCTGCAGCGGCCGCGCAACCGCCGTTTGCTGCTCGAAGTGGGTCGCGCCTGCCGCCGGCAAGGTCGCTCCGCGAACACCGGGAAACACATTGCGTCACACGCTCACTGCCTTCGATAGGGCGCAGTTCCTCAAAGACTGGCGCTACTTTCCGTTAGCATTTCAGTTGGAGGCAGTAAGAAAAGCAACTTCTGCTCTGTTCGACGGCTTTCTATTTCTTGATGCCATAATTTACCAACAGCCGTGTGTATTGTAGAAATTTATTTTATCTTATGAACTTCTATGTGCTACCAGTTTCGGCATTACATTGATGCCATCTTCAGGCCCCACTCATCACAGTCGTAAAATCGCTATACACGGACTCAGAGTCTGTGTCGCCTGGCCACCAAGAGCTGTTGCAGAACGATTTGATTCAAGGATCCAGTTCTATGGCTCCTTCCGTGTATAGCGATTTTACGACTATGACGAGTGGGGCCTGAAGATGGCATCAATGTAATGCCGAAACTGGTAGCACATAGAAGTTCGTAAAATAAAATAAATTTCTACAATAGGTACGGCTGTTGGTAAATTATTGCATCAAGAAGTTCATGCCAGGCGTCGCCCCACGATCCATAATGGATCGACGAAGATTCAGTCGCATAGTAGGGGGGAAATAGATTGCAACAGTCCACTTCCAAAACGATTAGCAGTTGGCATGCTTTATTCAAAACGACACGACTTAAATTTAGAAATTAGTAGGATATTGTGAACTGGAGGAATGAATACTTGTCGTGTAACGAATTCATTCATGTGAAATAATTAATTAAAATGGCTTATCCTTGGAGAACCACACCGTAAGTGACCGCTTAAACGTAATCAATGTAAACTGCCAGGACGACTACTTACCTCTCTACACTGCACTCTCACCCCATTCTTACAGTAGTCCCATTAAGACGGATGTCGATTGTATATTTAAGTTGTTATGTTCCAGATAGGTGCAGAAAAGCTAGTGCGAAAATCTGGATGCAAGGAAAAAGGTGCTATTTGTGTCCATTAGTAGCAGAAATATAAAATTTCCCGACAGCTCGGCGACAAGGTTACAGCACGCAAGACGCCCTTTCGCCAGAATGTGGCTGCTCTTGCCTGTTGTCAGAGGATCTTTCCTTTGGACTGCGTACGGTAACACTCGAAGGTGGTTCCTTCAGGTTAGCGCCTCCCCTGTCGGCATTCTGAACCCGGTGGTTGGAGAGCTATTTAATGGACACATCTGAACGGCGAAGCTATAAAGCCGCCAGCGTCTCGTTGTTGAAATAGCACTCAGTCACACTCGCCCAGTCTCGATCAGCGTCCCACTAGGAAGTTCGTGAAGAGCTGCGTCAACGTGTCAGCTTCCTTTACATGAGGCGAGCCCGTCTCGTAATAACCTTCCCATGTTGCATACTGAATTCTCTCACCTCTGGTTAGGCCATTGGTAAATTACTCCTTGAGGCGACTAGTTACTGCAAAGCAATGTGTTCTTCGTATGTTTTCTCTTATGTGTATCTGTACGTGTCGTCTGTGTGTGTGTGCCTGTGTGTTCAAAAATGGCTCTGAGCATTATGGGACTTAACATCTGAGCTCACCAGTCCCCTAGAAGATAGAACTACTTAAACGTCACACACATCCATGCCTGAGGCAGGATTCGAACCTGCGACCGTAGCAGTCGCGCGGTTCCGGACTGAAACGCCTAGAACCGCTCGGCCACCGCGGCCGACTTGTGTGTGTGTGTGTGTGTGTGTGTGTGTGTGTGTGTGTGTGTGTGTGTGTGCTCCATAGTACGAATACTGTTCCATTTAGTTTAAAGTTGCACTTTGCCTACACCTAGGTGCCGCCTACAACAGAATGGATACGGTTATGGGAGGTCAATTTCAACTATGTTCTCCACTGCTGAAGACGCCAATAAACCCCTGTAATTTGTTATTCTCTTTTAAATATGACTTCCTGTGTTGAGTAATTGCAGAAGAAGTGAAATGATCTATCTCTTGGAAGACACGGTAAATATTAAACCCATCATTGAAAATACATGTTACGGTCGCAGGTTAGAATCCTGCCTCGGACATGGATCTGTGTGATGTCCTTAGGTTAGTTAGGTTTAAGTAGTTCTAAGTTCTAGGGGACTGATGACCATAGATGTTAAGTCCCATAGTGCTCAGAGCCATTTGAACCATTTGAACCATCCCATGGTGCTCAGAGCCATTTGAGCCATTGAAAATACAAGACACGAAGTCATCCTGAGAGTAGGCAAAGAAGTCCAAATTGCTGGCGCAATGGAGAAATGAGATTTATTGCTTCGTGTGGAATAATTTCAGAGCACAGAAAACTACTCATCCCTCAGGTTCCCCTCGCCTCCTCTTCCCGAGCACCCGAGTTACCGCTAGCCTTCCTCACCTACTGACTCCCTGAATCGGGGTGGTCACAATACGAATGGGACTGTGTTCTCCCGCTTCAATAATTTCTTGTTGCACAGTTTCTGTAGTGCAAACAATAGAGACCAGATTATTTTTGCCTGAACGAGAATATTATACTGTTTCACTTATTTCCGGTATGCGGAGGTGCGTGCACACTGAGCAGCAGTCGGCGCCAACCTGTCAAGAACTTAACAGTGAAGTATGCCAGTAGCCGACTGCTACAAGGCATGTTGGTTATTGCTCCTTGTTGACCACCGCTGAATGCTGAAGAATCTGTTCACATTCATGCCAAGCAGACGATTCAGAAATCTACAAACATATTTTTGCCTGTGTGTACACTCATGGGGGAACTAGAACCACTAACCAAAATCGTATAATACTCTCTTTCTGCCTGGCGAAGGCTGCACCATGCCGTGTAGCGGACTCTCTGAGACACCAGAAACCATGGGGTGTCGTCCTAAAATCCGCCGCCCGCTACTAACAGGACTGCAACTCTGAAAACGTAACCCTTTTCTTCGTTACGCAAGGAAAACACCTCGTTTGTGGTCTACACGCCTCAACATACCGAGACGCAAATTCCTCAGTTTCACTGTATATACTTCGGTAATAGTAATGTTTGATGAGGAAAGCTGCATTACTGCTAGTATCAGTCACTTAATATGACAGCCTGGCGATACGTAACCTTCGTTACAGCATTCAGTGATTACAGTACGTCCGAAGCGATGAAAAGGAGCGAAGGCGACTCAAATGGGGTAACCAGTGTACGGATAACAATGGATAGGAGTGTTAGGTTGCAGTTCTGAGATTGCGATCCAATGCTTCCAGGAAAAAAAAAAAAGATCCGTACTGTGACTCAGAAGTCAATTTTGCACTAAATCCGCCGGAAAGTACATTGTTACATATATGGTAATGGAAGTGTCCCTCAACTCGTGATTGTTAAACAGCGTCAATGACCCTCTGATGTAATTTTGTGAGCAAGGACGCTGCCTTGCCAAGTGCGCGAGGACTTTCTTGACATTCTTGACGTAGCGAACTACGAGTGAGCTCTGCCTTATTAGATGCGCAGCGCTATTCCATAAACTAACAGTGTCAACTGTTGATACAGTACTACACCTGGTCAGGTTAAATAAGCAATAAATAAATAAATAAAATAAATAATAAATGTAACTTTACGCTGGTTAGCGCGTCCGTCACGGATAGGCATGTTGTATGAATGTTGTGTACTGTTGAACTCAGCCGTTACGAAAATTCTGTTAGAAATTTTAACTCCCTGCTAAGGCAGAAGTACGATCAGAATTCATTGAAATTTGTAGAGGGAATTAATTGTTGTCAGAATATACGCCGAAGTTTGGTTTAAAAGATACGACGACTTTTATTAATTTTACGACATATGATTTCCTATTTCTAGGTACTACGACGCCCTATAGCTCACCGGAATAGATGAACATTGGTTCGCTAGTTTGAACCTACAGCCACGATCAGATTTCTACATCTAATCTACATCTACATCGATACTCTGCAAATCACTTTTAAGTGTCTGGCAGAGGGTTCATCGTACCACCCTCACAATAATTCTCTATCATTCCAGTCTCGTACAGCGCGCGGAAAAAACGAACAGCTATATCTATCCGTGCGAGTTGTAATTGCCCTTATTTCATCGTGGTGATTGTTTCTCCCTATGTTCGTCGGTGTCAACAAAATATTTTCGCATCCGGAGGAGAAAGTTGGTGATTGAAATTTCGTGAGAAGATTCCGCCGCAACGAGAAACACCTTTGTTTTAATAATGTCAACCCCAAATCCTTTGTCATTTCAGTGGCACCCTCTTCTCTATTTCGCGATAGTACAAAACGTGCTGCCTTTCTTTGAACTTTCTCGATGTACTCCGTCAATCCTAACTGGTAAGGATCCCACACGGTGCATCGGTATTCTAAAGGAGGACGGACAAGCGTAATGCAGGCAGTCTCAAAGTAGATCTGTCACATTTTCTAAGTGTCCTGCCAATAAAACGCAGTTTTTGTTTACCCTTTCACACAGTATTTTCTGTGTGTTCCTTTCGATTTAAGTTGTTCGTAATTGTAATTGCTAGCCATTTACTTGAATTTACGGCCTTTACATTTGACTGATTTATCGTGTAACCGAAGTTTAACGCATTCCTTTTAGCACTCATGTGGGTGACCTCACACTTTTCTTTATTTAGTGTCAACTGCGAATTTTTTGACCATACATATATCTTTTCTAAATCGTTTTGCAATTTGTTTTGATCTTCTGATGACGTTATTAGTCGATAACGACAGCGTCATGTGGCCTCTCTGACAGGAAATCCCGAAGCCAGTCACATAACTTAGACGATATTCCATAAGCACGCAATTTTATAGAAAGGAAGATTATCATCGTCTAAAGCATTGCGTTTTACTATTTTCGTCAGGTATTTCTTTTGGACCTGTCAGACAGTTTTCATTGAGTGGTATGTCATCGTTCTAGGCAAACTCCTGTGATCTACAGAGACGATTCATGAGCAGACTATAGTTTACATAGTTCTTGAGAGACCACAAGAAGAGAATTTGCAGCGATCTGCACTACTAATTACGGTATTCTCAACTGCAGTTCTAGTGTGCCATTTATGGATAGCACATACACACTAACATCTATAAAGTAATTTAGCAAAGAATATTATTCAATTTTAATATTCAAGACGTTGTACATAATCTGAATGATACAATCTCCACTGGAAATATGATTACCACTGTCTCTGACACTGAAACGCAAAGGCTTATTACTTTGTTAATTTCCATTCTGTTACCTCGTACGAAATCATATTTTGGACGAACTCTTTGCATTCACCAAGAATGTTTTAAAGTCCACAAAAAGACGCTCATACTGGCCTGCAACGTCAGTTCACGAACTCCTTGTACGCTGTTGTTAAAGTTTATCGGAATTTCAACCGTGCAAACTCATGTGCGTCTATTCCGTGATGGGATTTGTTGTTGACAAAACTGACCCATTTAGAAAATACTGCGACATTAATTCAGTGAACAGCAGATGGAAAAACAATATTTACTTGGATAAAATTTGCTTATTCATTGTACAGAAAAGCGTGCACTGTTTATCAGGTTTCATTTTCAATAACGTATGAGAGAACTGAAAAATAGTGTGATAACCCCCAAGTATTCAAACAAACTTGAAAGGTTTCCTTATGGCACTGTTCTTTTGTTCCGTTCAGGAGTTCCTTGAAGTGATTGAGTCCTCTGTAATGTGTTTACTCCCTTACAACTTTTTCGTATATTTTTAATTCTTTCGTTCGTCTATCTTCTAGTCAACATTCGTTAAACTATATACTGAACTGTTCCATGATCAAGTAACTGTGGGTTACATGGTCCCAAAGAAGCTATTAAATAATTTATAAAAGGGATATTGCTTGTGTGTGCAAATTTATGTTCCAGAACATCTTATGAACAACTAGTACAATTGCACAAACCTTAGTAAAAACATGATTTACTTTTCGAAAAAAAGGACTGCACAGATGGGTGACTCCTAGCAGTAAAAGGATCAAAGGTGGTAGCTGAAAGGAAGAAACATGCAGCAGGCTACTTAGAACTGGGCTGGAACTCCTGTACCGATATCAGGCAAATTTTATACACAGACATCTCATTAAGTGAAGAAAATATTGTTGGAATAGAACACCTCTGGTGTATTCCAATGAATTAATGACATTCAGGACCTTCCTTAAAAATGGCTCTGAGCACTATGGGACTGCGCCGGCCGCGGTGGTCTCGCCGTTAAGGCGCTCAGTCCGGAACCGCGTGACCGCTACGGTCGCAGGTTCGAATCCTGCCTCAGGCATGGATGTGTGTGATGTCTGTAGGTTAGTTAGGTTTAAGTAGTTCTAAGTTCTAGGGGACTGATTACCACAGATGTTAAGTCCCATAGTGCTCAGAGCCATTTGAACCATTTTTGAACTATGGGACTTAACTGCTATGGTCATCAGTCCCCTAGAACTTAGAACTACTTAAACCTAACTAACCTAAGGACATCATGAACATCACACACATCCATGCCCGAGGCAGGATTCAAACCTGCGACCGTAGCGGTCACGCGGTTCCAGACTGTAGCGCCTAGAACCGCACGGCCACTGCGGCCGACCGATAGTAATAGTTGCTACATTTGTACAGTTTAGTATTGTTACGTGCGATTACAACCACGTCGCAGGAATGGGATATCTCGAAATTCGTCTCTATGAGCTGGTAATGTACCTTCGCCTCTGAAGGACAGTTTCTCAATTTAGATAATGACGAGGTAGTGCATTGTTTTGCTGAATATTGAAATACCCGGTGGGTAGCAGGAGGCGAGAAAATGGATTCACGTGATCTGCCGTCTCAGGTCATCTCTAATAAGTATTCCCGCAATTGTTACAGCCTAACTTGTATATTGCCGGTAAATTGTATCCTTTGAATGATGGGGTCTTCCGTAGAGCAGAATGTTGATACAATATTAAATCATCTTTTCCGAAAACCTAGTTACAGTTACCTTATACAATGAAGGAAACGTACCCTGGGTATTTTTTTGATCTCTAAGCTCTAAAGTGTGATATTAGGAAATACATTCACGTAAAACAGTAGTTTCTATATTGCGCATAATTTATCTCGTATTTTGTCTAGCACCATTTGTTGAGTGATATTCAGCGCTGTCTCAAAATTAAAGATTCAACAGTCTTAATGTCAGTAGACGTAATTTTGCGGGTTCCGTAAATGTATGATGGAATACATTAGATAATGTAAGGGGCGTTAAAAAAGAAACGAACCTGAGGCATAATTACAAAAACCAGTACCTGTATGCTAGAAGTACTGACCCTGGCTGCTGAGTCACTTGTCCCTCTGTGACACAAGGCGGTGAATGGCTGTCTCATAAAATTGCAGGGGCTGCGATGTGAACCAGTTCCGCACGTACAGCTGGACGCCGTCGTCAACACGAGTGCAGGAAAGGTTATGCTGACGTTCTTCTTAGACCAAGATGGCCCCCTTCTCATTCACTTCCTGCAGCATGGGTCAACAGTGAATGCCCAGCGTTACTCGCAAACCTTGACCACCCTTCGCCAAGCGATCAATCAAAACTACCCAGGTAACCTGAATCTCACTGGTGGGGTCATTCTGCTCCACGACAATGCAAAGCCTCATACGGCCTACACAGTCGCGGCTCTCCCGTAAAAATTCAAATTGGAGGCTCCTGGCCACCCTGCATACAGTCCGGACCTCTCTCCCCGTCATTACGCCATTTTTGGTCCCCTTAGAAAGGTTCTAAGGGCAAAAGATTCCCCTCGGACGCCGATATCCAGCTGTACGTTCGGAACTGGTAAACATCGCAGACCCTGCAATTTTATGAGACAGCCATTCACCGCCTTGTGTCACAGAGGGACAAGTGACTTAACAACCAGGGTCAATACTTCTAGCATACAGGTACTGGTTTCTGTAATTATGCCTCCGGGTCGTTTCTTTTTGAACGCCCCTTATAGCTACCAGGTGCTAAATTAACGACATGTTGTTAAAACGTATTGTTTTTGTCGGTTTAGAACATCTTGTTTATCTTCAGATGGTTACAGTGCACTTGTATGACGAACTATTAGTAAGTTATTGAGTGTTTGCAGTTCCATGAAGCACTTCAGGGAATAATAATTTTGAACTGAGAAATGGTAAACTAATTTTAAAATCAAGAGCTTAAGTATGGCCCATGTACTTTCAAGAAAATATCCCATCTATATTCCGAAACAAGTATTTTCCATATAGCAGCAAACATATCGTTCAATGACTCATCACTACATGTGATTTTAGTATTTTTAGTTGCTTAGGACATCTCCCATACATAATTCGAATCGTCTTTTCCGTAGATAATGAACGAACCGATTTACAGGCTAGTATTTTTTAAATAACAATTCGTGTATGGAATAAAAGGAGTTGTCCAGAGGAAATGCTTGTAGTTTTGGGTCAACCCTTGCTTTGCTGCCGGTTAGACATTTTGTGTTATTGGGCAAATGATCAGAGTTCTGTTGTTGCATATTGAATTCTTTTCTGAGCCACTGAGAGCTTTAACAATGGGTAAAAATGCCATTTTTCCTATAGCTTTGTGGGTACAGACATCGTTGGTCTTCTCAACTAGTAATGAATTGATTTCATTAGCATTTGAAGGTGTTGATAAAATGACCTACTCCTTAAGTAGTCCCTACAAGACTACTCTGGACATCACATATTGTTCTTTCTGTTCGGTTTCGCGCAATCAGTAGTTTCTTTCTGAGTGATGAGTTACCTCAGAAAATTACTCCGTAAGACATTATTGAATGGAAATAAGCAAAGCAAGTTATCGGTACAATTACGAGCGTACGAATTTTACGAGATGTGGCTGTTAGCACTTGCACTCTGAAAAGCCTGATTTCTCATTAACATCACTCGTTTTAAAATTCACTGATAGCACACAAAAACGCTAAGAATGAAAGGTATACGTTGTTAGCGTCAGGCGTCAGCTGTAGGTCCTAAGAGACGTCACTAATTCAGATTGCAACTTCTATCCCATATCTCCTCTTCCTGTAGTATTCAGTCCACCCCAGATGTTGCTAATTTCTTTAAACTTTAATGAAACCAGTTCTAAGTTTTTTCTCTGGCTGTCCTCTCTGATCGGGAATTTGCACTTACAGATTTATGAATGTTAAGTTCTCTAATCTTGGACTCATTTCTAAATTTGCTTCCTCCGTCGGAGGTTCGAGTTCTCCCTCGGTCATGGGTGTGTGTGTTTTCCTTAGCGTAAGTTAGTTTAAGTTTAGCGGCTGATGACCTCAGCAGTTTGGTCCCATAAAATCTTACCACAAACTTCCAATTTTTTTCTAAAGTTGCTCACAACTCGTCTATCACAACGAACCCCAAGTTCATCAATTTGAGATATCAATGTTAACGTCTTCTAGCAGCAGTGAACCCCTCCTCACTCGTCTTCATTCGTTGGTACTTTGTTAATGCACATGTATACTGGAATGCATACCTATCGCCCTCTGAGCCATGCGCGTCACAGCTGACGTTCACAAGACGTGACGGGACTTTGAACACGCTGCAGGGCGTTGCGACAAGTCTTTCTTATCGTGGGTGGAGTTGACGTGACTGTGTGTGCGAGTATCTCCGTTGACTGACATTCCGGTGTTAGTGGGTGAAAAGCCTGTCTAACATATCGATGACGTTATATTGAATGAAAGCAGACTAACCGCACTTAAAGAAGACGTGTGGCCGCATAATGCCATAGGGATTTCGTATTTGTCACAGAGGGTACAGCAGTCACAATGCGGCAAGCGGATGTGGCTTAGTAGGAATCAGTGCGGCTGTGGAGTTACCAGTCTGTTCCATTGCCTTTAAGCCTGTTGTAATGGCACGTATGACAGTAAGCGATTGCATCCTTTTCTGTTTTCTCCGTCGTGTATACTACAGTGAAGAAAATTCGTACATTTTGTATGCATGGTGCAAAAAGCTTACTGTTTTAAGCATTTTCTTATAGACTATCGTTATTGTAATTATTTTCTGTCATAATAATGAATTGTCTCTTATTTTCAACTAAAGAATTTCAACTAAAAAAATACACGTATGTGAAAAGGTAAACTGAAAAAGAACAATAATTATGAATGTTAAAAATAAAACAACAACTTAGAACATATAACAAATATTAGTAAGATAAATAATAATACAGTAATCTTTAGCTATTTTATTATGTATGTTGAAAATATTCCGATAGCATATTGTGTATAGCTTATGTTCCAAAACTGGTGTTTCAGGATTCAGCTTTATTACACTGGGATGTATGTGGCTTGAAAGCTTCCTTAGTTTTTGAAAATTAATCTTGGTGGGGTATTTTTCAAAATTTGAAATTCATTTCAAATTATATCGAGAGGATGGACATGTACGGCTTTGGAGACAACATAATGAATCGAGGGACGCTGCATGTCAACAGGGGACTGTTCAAGCGGTTGGAGTCTTTGTAATGGTGTGGGGCGTGTGCAGTTGGAGCGACATGGGATCCCTAATACGTCTAGAGACGACTCTGACAGGTGACACGTACGTAAGCATACTTTCTGGTCACCTGCATCCATTCATGTCCATTGTGCATTCCGGGGGTTCTTGGGCAATTCCAGCAGGACAATGCGACACTCAGCCCGTCCAGAATTGCTGCAGAGTGGCTCCAGGAGCACTCCTCTGAGTTTAAACACTTCCTCTGGCCACTAAAGTCCCCAGACATTAACAGTATTGAACAGATCTGAGATGCCTTGCAACGTGGTGTTCAGAAGAGATCTCCACCCTTCCCTTACGGATTTGTGGACAACCCTGTGGGATTGATGCTGTCAGTTCCCTCCAGCACTACTTGAGGCATTAGTCGACTTAATGGTACGTCGTGTTGCAGCAGTTCTGTGTACTCGCGGGGGCCCTACACGATATTAGGCACATGTAACAGTTTCTCTGGCTCCTCAGTGTATGTATAATGTGAAATAATACTCGTGGTTCCTGACAAGAATGCCCATCGACCATTCCTGGAACACGGTTGATCGACAATAAGTTCGACACCCTCTTGTTATAACCGGTCTCACGTGGACTCGAATGCAATCCTCGTCGAGAAAAATTTTTAGACGTTTTATTCGCGTCCTCCTTCCACTTCAAGAGGCTCGGATTGCACTAAGTGAGGGTTCCGCACCATGCTGAATTCTCCGAATCAGCGAATGCGTGCAGTTCTTTTATCAGAATCATTTGTGGATTATTATGTACGTTATCAACTGAATGAAGTTCTCTTCAGTCATTTTCATAACAACATTAATGTTCTTCACACAATGTTGAGAGTTGTAGCACGTCCTGCAAAGCGTAATTTACCACGCTTCCCATATAGGTGATGCCAATGGTGATTCGTTTTCAGTACTTACAAATCTCGAAATCAACAAAGCGTAATTTCAGATTAAAGATTGGTGTCGGTGGAAGTTTAATTTCAACGAATTTCTGTTTAATCTTAGCTTAATTTTAGCTTGAATAATTTTAAATATCCACCTGTACACTCCGTACGGTAGCTTGAGAAGTTTATTGGAGGTTACTTCCGGCTTTATCAGTCATGAATACCGCGTGGGGAGAACGACCGTTGGCGAGCTTTTGGGCGAATTCTAATTTCTCTGATTTATTTGCGACGGTCATATTGCGGGTTGTACGTGGAGTGAGTAATATGTTGCCTAGTCTTCTTGGAATTAAAATAGCAATCTTTTCCGTGGTATGCAGAGCTTTCCATATGGCCTCTGCCTCTGGACATTGATCAGTGTTTCCGCAATGCTCCAGCACTTATCAGACTAACCCGTGATGAAATGTCTGCACCTTAACTATTAATCGAATTTGGTATGAGCCACATACATACGAGCAATGCTCAGGAATCCACCTTACCATTGCTTTATAAGCCATTTATGTCGTGGATAAAGTACATTTTCTTACGTGTCTTTCAGTAATTCTAGAGGTTAGTTTTGTTCTGTCGTTGCAACTACAAAAATGCGTGATTTTTTTCACCAGACTCGTTTCGCTTTATTGAGGTAAATCAGAATCAGTGGTCTGTAATTAAGTTATTTACACTTTGATTTGCTTTTAGATGAAAAAACAGTTCGTTAAGAACATGTTGATTTGTACCGTAACTGTAACTGTTTTTGGTCTAAAAGCAATTCAAAATATAAATAACTTAATAACAGACCACTGATGATGATTTACCTCAAATAAAGCGAAACGCGTCTGGTGAAAAAAATCACGCACTTTCGTAGTTTCAACGATAGAAAAAAATACCCTCAAAATTTGTGAAGCAAACTACGGACACTATGGCCACACTAGTGAAGAATTTCTTTAAATAAATCTCAGATTGTGATCTGCTCTTCTTGCACTTTACGCGATATTTCTAATTTAGGCCGCTTGCGACGGTTACCACTACGTTCTTTACGATTGCTTCTATTTATTTTGAGTTATCACTAATTGTGTCTGGCCTGGTGGCCTAGTAAGCTGGCACGATAGCTCATTGCGTTCGGTCAGAAGACTAACCACTTTCTGTGAAAAAAGTGAAAAGAAACTGAGTGATATTAACTTCAATACGATCCGAAAAAAAGTAAAACGACATCCACGCAGAACCACTGACGGAAAAACGACGAAACAAGAGAACGAAAGAACGAAGACAAAAGAAAAATAAGAAAAAAAGTCAATATGGCGCAGGATCTAATCCCTCTCTGACCATGAAAATTTTCTGTCCAATTTTAATCTAGCCTTCAGCCCTCGACGACGTGAGGTTTCACTAGGAAGGACATGTGGGCCGGATTCCACTTTAAACCATGGGTCTTTTCCTGGTTGGTGGATTAGGGATACGCAAGTTGCCGATGTGACGTCCAATACAAAGACTAGCACTCGGGTATTGAGCAACGCGAAATAATAATAATTATTATTATTGTAATCACTAATAGTGCAATAGAAAAATCGGCCTCTTCGCTTACGTGTGCGTAACACTTTTCAAAAATTTACGTTGAAGCTCAACTGTCGGTCCATGAAACAAGCTTTGATCCTCAGCAGATGTCCCAGCATTTGACTTCATGACTTCAGCTCTCTGACCTTGCGACTTTCCACTATACAACAGTCTTATCCGCGAACAGTGTCACGGAGTTTCCAGTGTTGCCTTCACCGAACGGAGTTCAAATGGCTCTGAGCACTACGGGACTTAACATCTATGGTCATCAGTCCCCTAGAACTTAGAACTACTTAAACCTAACTAACCTAAGGACATCACACAACACCCAGTCATCACGAGGCAGAGAAAATCCCTGACCGCGCCGGGAATCGAACCCGGGAACTCGGGCGTGGGAAACGAGAACGCTACGGCACGACCACGAGCTGCGGACCCACCGAACGGAGTGTAGTAAAAAATTGTGAGAGTTTTCAACCGAATAAATATTCATCTCATGACTGTCATATATCTCTATCAGTTTCTTCACCGTATCGGCGATAACGTGTGAATATGGAAACATATTTTGAATCGTGATTACTTAATTACTTTTAAGTATCTGCTTTTACACTTGATATGTTCATCAGTTCATTTGTTCTTTGCTCTAATTGTTTGAAGCACATGGCCATTAATTAATGTAATTTTGTCCGCCCTGGTAGCTGAATGGTACAGCCGGCACGGTAGCTCAGCGTGTTTGGTCAGAGGGTTGTGTGCCCTCTGTAATAAAAAAAAACTGAGTTAATCGATCAATAACGAACTTACACGATTGTCTTACGACGTCCACCCCGAGCAGATGCAACGAACAAAATGAAATAAAAAAAGCGGTCCAAGGCGCTAGATTTATAAAAAAAGAAAATGGTCAGCATGACGGATTGCCGTCCTAAGGGCCCGGGTTCGATTCCCGGCTGGGTCGGTGATTTCCTTCGCTCAGGGACTTGGTGTTGTGTTGTCTTCATCATCATTCCATTTCTATCCGGCGAGTAGGTCGCTCAATGTGGCGTCGCAAGGGGCCTCCCGGCCAATGACGCCAAACGACCATTTCCATTAATTTCCAATGTAATTTTAAAAGTATATGACTCCTGGTAGTGTATGTTACACCACTTGAAGTAATGAACTTTTAGAAAATTAAGTATCTGAGTCTTACGTACCTTATTTTGAGCATTAACAATAGTTTGATTATAAGAATGCATCTCTTGTGGATAGCTATTTAATTATTTGCATTGTCGTGTATGACATTCTTTGGTGAGTTGTATTTGTTGAACTGTTACTTTTAATGGTGTAGAACAGAGTTTATATTCGTCACTTTTACATTATACTGTGACAGTTAAGAACATTAGCTTCTCTTCTGAAGAACTGTAGGTGTTCGCGGTTTGAAAACTGCCGTAAACATGCACCTTGGTATGCGAAGCTAAGTCTCCATCTTCTGGTACAAGACATGACAGAAAGTAACCTGAAAAAGTTCAGTATTAGAAAGAGAAAGTAACCATGTGTTATTCTATGCTGGCCGCGGTGGTCTCGCGGTTCTAGGCACGCAGTCCGGAACCGTGCGGCTGCTACGGTCGCAGGTTCGAATCCTGCCTCGGGCATGGATGTGTGTGATGTCCTTAGGTTAGTTAGGTTTAAGTAGTTCTAAGTTCTAGGGGACTGATGACCACAGCTGTTAAATCCCATAGTGCTCAGAGCCATTTTTGTTATTCTATCACTAACATAACCTACTCATGGTGTAGACGACCATTATAACAGCACCAGTCATCATAACATATAAAACATCTAGCAAATAACAGCCCAAACAATAATACACAATCGGTAAGAAACCCGTAGCCTGTACAGCAAACATAATACACTGTGGGCGGCCACCTCACATCACTTGTTAACACAGTCTAGCGACACAATTTCTGTGCGTTATTGTTTGATAATGCCAGGTTTAGCAAACACCAGATTACCGTATCTATTAATGCTGCTGGAGACATTTAGCTACATACATACCGCGGACGTACCATACCCACGTGCCCGGCGTGCAAGGGACACAGCCAATATCCGTAAGCCACAGTTTCCAGCGCCTCAAGTCTTTTCAGCTCAGCCGGCTCACAATAAATGCCCTGCCCGCGGGCAGCCCCACGTAAACACGCCCGCGTCTCGACATGCGACGAGAATTCTACCGGCGGCCGACCACCACTGTCAGCATTCGTGGGACCGCTCAAGTCCGTCTCTCTCTGCCCCCTGCTCTGACAGATAAGCATTTCCTACATCAAAGAGTCACGCCATCCAAGCCAGCAACGAACCACGGGAAGTAGTGCCAGTAGGAAACTTAGGAAAAATAGTGCCGCACTTGATGCACCCACTCCCCAGGGACCTCAACAGCAGTGAAATTTCTCCCGGAAGCTTCCGCCAAACACCTTGGAACCGATCACGGAGAAAAACCGCGTATTTCGTGAATGGAAGCTGACATGGCAACCTGCGACTAAACGGTGATTAAATAGCCTTCGCTGTGAAATAAAACTCGTCGTCGACCAGCACCGCAATCGGGACTGGCGGGGCAAAATAGCCACCCTCCGAATTGTTGATAACAGCGTGTGGTGCATCACCGAACAGTTTCTGCGGCAGAAACATCGTATTCCGCCCCTACAAGCCTAGCGTGAAATTGTTTGTGAGTCGGAAGCCAAGGCGAATACACTGCCGGACGCGTTCGCGGAGAATTTCACGTCTATCGACGACGTAGCTGATGACAATCGTAAAAGATCAGTGGAAGAGCGTTTACCAGTTGTCCTGGGGAATCGGGACGAGTACGTCACTGACCCGGTAACTGAGGAGAAAGTGCAGGTAGAACTCTCCCACCCCAACCCCGTAAAGCAGGTGATGTCGATCTGATAGGAAACACCATCCTCCAGCAAATGCAGCAAGACTCAATCCATATTCTGACCGGTATCTTTAACAACATCTTACGATCTGGTAGCTTCCCCTCTGCGTGGAGGTTTGGTTAGGCTCGGTTAGTGTTTTTTAATGTCCCGTCGACAACGAGGTCATTAGAGACGGAGCGCAAGCTCGGGTTAGGGAAGGAAATCGGCCGGGCCCTTTTCAAAGGAACCATCCCGGCATTTGCCTCAAACGATTTAGGGAAATCACGGAAAACCTAAATCAGGATGGCTGGAGACGGGATTGAACCGTCGTCCTCCCGAATGCGAGTCCAGTGTGCTAACCGCTGCGCCACCTCGCTCGGTCTCTGCGTGGAAACACGCGGCGTTTGTTGCCATTCCTAAACCCGGTAAGGATACCAGACTCGGGCACAATTATTGCCCGATACGCGTACTGTTAGCCCTTTCTAAGGTTTTCGAAAGGATTTACGCTAGACGGCTGTGCATACACGTGAAGGATGAACGCCTGCTTCCAAATGAGCAGGTCCGTTTCCGGAGAGGGCACCAGGTCCTTAGGTTGGTTGAGCAAGCAATGGGAGCCGGGGACCATAGAGACTACCTTGGGGCGGTACTTATTGACGTGTCCAAGGCATTCGACAGCGTGTGGAGTAACAGCCTCCTGTACAAGCTTCTTGTACTTGGGCTACCGGCGTCACACGTACGCCTGCTCAAATTCTGCCTGAGGGACTGAACGTATCACGTTCGAGCGGACGGATCCAAATCCACAGGAAAACAAAACCAGGCGGGAATGCCTCAGGGATCTGTTCTCGGCCTCCTGCCGTACACTCTGTATACCTCTGGCATGCCAAAAACTCCCAGAGTCGAGTTTGCGCTTTATGCAGGTAATGCTTTTTGCGCGCAGTCTCACAGCACAGATCATGAGACGCCGTCCTCAAGAAGCATGCGATAACCTTGGGTCTTGGGAGACCAATTGGCGGTTCAAGATGAACGCAGCTATAAGCCAAGTCTAGGTCATTACAAGGAAAAAGCTTCCTGAAAATTTAGTACCAACTCGTATCATAGGAGGCCAAATCACATGGTCACGAACCGGCACGCCGTGACCCCAGATCGGCACATGACCTGGGGACCTCACGTCCGCAAAGTAAGAGGGAAAGCGTTGGGTCACCTATGCACGCTTTATCCAATCTTAAACCCAACAACGACGCTACCACACAATGTGGATTAACACTGTGTCTAGTACTTATTAGGCCCGTTATAGAGTACGCGTCTGTGGTATGGGGCAATGATGTCCACATACACACTGAAAAACTACATAACGTACAGGACAACGTTCTCCGCCTTGCTCTTCACTTACCCAGACGCTCCCCTACTAGGGTGCTTCATTAGCAGGCTGGCGTTCCTATATTAAAGAACCTCATGAAACAGACTGCTCGCCAGTTCTATGAAGAGGCACAGCGGCCTGAAAACCCATTAATAGCCTGCTTGAGTCCAGATACATTGGGGCCCGATCACAAGGTGGCCGGGCCTACAGCGTGAATAAAGCGCAGAATAAGAGAAATAGAGTAACAAAACAAGAATGACACCTTGAGCAGGTGGACCAAAAAGAGAAAAATTAAAATCCAAAGGAATAGAGCAGTTAAGTAGGCAAGGCACTGCAAGTCCCAGAACTACAAAAGAAACGAGATCCAGATATCTAAAGTCCAAGTCAGTTAGTTTTGATGAATACTTGTGTTCTGTTCAAGATAATGATTTTTGATATAAAATGGCCTAAGGCTGAAATCTAGATTGTGTAATAATACCTATTATACAGTCAAATGGTGGTTATATCTTTCAAAAAAATAATTTAATTAAACTAGTTATGAAATACCAGAACCTATTAGCAATTACGAAGGCTGGTAAAAAAAATAATAAAATTTGATCCAGTGAGACGCGAAACTATGTGTTATACGACTATGCTTCACGTCTTATCGCAGGTATGTTATGAACAGACATTTCATAACAAATTGTACCAAGAACAATACATTTGTTATGGGTCCTTAGTGTGCAGGTACCTTTGAACGGCATTCTTTCACAATACTTTGCTTACATAATTCTTTAACAACCAATATGACGTTTCCTGTCATAGTATGACAACAAATCGAACAATTCAAGTATCCCCGTTGATATTTATCAACTCCTGTAAGGAGCTAATGGTCGGGATTTCATTTAATGTAACTCGCTACAGGTTTTCAAGAGAGCCACACTTTTCTGATGCTTAAAAACGATATATATACGTATGGCTTCAACTGAAAGGCAATATGGCGTCTCGCGGCTCTGGACTGAAGAGAGATGCCCCGCATGTGACGTAGGTGGCGTTGCTCTATCTAAATGGTCAACGTTGAAACGCACGTTCAGAATATTTGCCATACCAGATATTGCTCTGCACGTTTGCAAAGATTGCCCAACGCGCTTTTCCCACGCACGTCAGAAACTCGGCACGCTGAAAGTTCAACGTTCGAATGCACGCTCCGTGTGACGACGGCTCTAGCACTGGGAGCGATGCTAGGCTGCACACTACAAAAATTGTCGGGACTTTGAATAATCAGTCAGTGCTTCAGTGTCTTCGATGAGACTTGGGAGAATTTAACTTTAGTGAGACAGTTAAGCCCGAATCTTCCTACGATTCACTAGACACTGCACTTAGGATAAAAACCATTAATTGAAATTTAATTCTCACTTGTGTCGACTACCGTAATTGGAAATCAGCAAAATTAGCCCTACATAATTATTATCTAGGAATATTTACAGGTATTTCGATGAACAATATTTTCAGGAACAGTAGGCGACGGTGTACAGAAACCCCTTTGACACAGATGAGCTATAAACATTGCACAGTTATCCGAGCACATCTTTCCACTGCTAAGGAATATCGACGACTTTAATAAAGTAAAAAGTATTTTATTCTGAAACCACAGGTAGGAGCTGAAGCGTTGTCAACTGCCTGACTTAAGCCTGTCCTAATGATAGTACTGTATGACACGAGTATCACTTGCCATCTCAATAAGTTGTTTCTTTCCCACAATTCTCGCCTGTTCCAGAGCCCACTTTCTTATGTGATCTTTGTGATATATTAGCTTGCAAGTTCTGCACCATTTTTTTCTGCTGATTTTTTCCTGAAAATTCTGGCAAGCGGTTAGGGCATCAGGGCAGACGAGGTAATTCTTTCATCGATCGCACCTCGTGAGTTGCAGCACCTCAACTGCTCTGAACTGCATTGGAGTGGACGAGTTCTTTCACCGGTCTACGGGTCTACGGAGGCGAAGCAGTAGGAGCCGGGGAGCAGGAATGTTAATTATTTTGAGGCGGCTTTCGCCGGCCCGGTGCGTGGATTAGGCGTGCTGGAGTGTGACGTGACGGCGGGGGGCCTTTCGAAACGCGGTGCGGGTGGGGGTGCGGGCGGTATCCGCCGCGGAATGCGGAATGTAGGCCGGCACTCGCCTGCCGCCACTGCGCAGAGCCCGGCACTCGGCAGGGCGTGGCCCCGCCTAGAGCTGGCCCGGGCGCGCGAGGCACCAGCGGCCAGCGGCCAGCGCTGCCGCCTCCCGGCCGCACGCCGACCGCACGGCGACAGCTGAGTGCCGCACGCCTCTGTCTGCCCTCGACATCGGAACTACTGACAGGCCCAGCGGAAGGCCACACTGCCCCTTTCAATATTTCTTTCTGTGGAGAAGGGCACCGTGAAGCCACGAAAAGCTGATGTAATGTGTACTTACGCATCAACAACCAGTTTCGGTCAAGCGTCCATCTTCAGTTCACGTATACCATAAAATCGGTTATGGGCACGTTCCATGGCGTCCACTACATGATTATTATTAGGTGCATCCATTGCGTCAGTGACAGATGCTGCAACTGATAATAATGATCTACTTGGCGCCAAGGAACCTAACCGTAACAAAACGTTTTGGTATCCGTTACCTGAAGAAGAGCACTTCACCGTAAACTGTCTGTCGATAAACAAATATCACATCACAGCCGCTTTTGGTTCCTTCGTGATTCCTTTTTCTAAACACACTGAAGTACAGTATGGCATTCAAAAATATTAATTTTATTTACGGAAGTTCCGTAGGACCAAATTCAGGAGAATATCTCCAAGGTCATGGAACGTGTCTCTACATGAAGTTACAACATAAAAGTAATAACATATAAAAATAAATGTTCATGAACCCGAAAAAAGTCAGTCCATAAGTTTAAACGCGATCAACAGTACAATAAGAGTCAGCTTAATTTTTAAAGGAACTCCTCGACAGAATAGAAGGAGTGACTCATGAGGAAACTCTTCAGTGTCGATCTGAAAGCGCATGGATTACTGCTAACATTTTTTAATTCGAGTGGTAGAAAAAATGGATGCAGCAGTATACTGCACTCCTTTTTCCACAAGAGTTAAGGAAGTCCGATCCAAATGTAGGTTTGATTTCTGCCGAGTATTAACAGAGTGAAAGCTGCTTATTCTTGGGAATATGCTAATATTGTTTTGTAAGAAGAAATGACAGTAAGGAATATCTATATATATTGAGAGGCCAACGTCATAATACCCAGACTCGTGAACAGGCGCCGACGAGAGGTTCGTGAACTCACACCACTTATTGCCCGAACCGTCCGTTTCTGAACCAAAAATGTTTTATGGGAAGAGTTACCCCAAAATATAATATCATATGACATAACCGAATGAAAACAAGCAAAGTAGACTAATTTTCGTGTTGAACGATCACACACTTCTGATATCATTCGGGTAGTAAAAATGGCATTATTAAGTCTTTGGATGAGATCCTGAAGGCGGGCTTTCCACCTAGAAACTTGAACTGTTCAGCTTCACTTAACATATGCCCGTTCTGTGAAATTAAAACGTCAGGTTTTGTTGAACTGTTAGTTAGAAACTGTAAAAACTGTGTCTTACTGTGATTTAACGTTAGTTTATTTTCTACAAGCCATGAACTAAGGCCATGTACTGCATTATTTGAAACCAAGCCAATGTTGCATACAACATTCTTTACTGCCAAGCTAGTGTCATCAGCAAACAGAAATATTCTACAGTTATCTGTAATACTAGAGGGCATATCATTTACATAAATAAGAAACAGGAGTGTCCTCAACACTGATCTCTGGGGTACCCCCCCTTGACCGTACCCCACTCAGACGCCACATCACAGACGTTATCAACATTGTGAATAATGATCTATTGCTGCCTGTTGCTAAAGCAAGAAGTGAACCAATTTTGAGCTACTCCCCGTATTCCGTAATGGTCCAACTTCTGGAGCAACATTTTGTGATCAACACATTCAAATGCCTTAGTCAAATCAAAAAATATGCCAAGCATTCGAAACTTTTTGTTTAGCCCATCCAGTACCTCACAGAGAAAGCAGAATACAGCATTTTCAGTTGTCAAACTACTTCTGAAGCCGAACTGTACATCTGATAGCAAATCGTTTGATATAAAATGATCAATTATCGTTATATACACAGCCTTTTCAAACCTTTGCAAACACTGATGGCATAGAAATAGGTCTAAAATCATCTACATTAACCATTTCTCCATTTTTATAAAGCGGCTTTACTACCGAGTACCTTAATCGCTCAGGAAACTAACCATTCCTAAAGGAAACATTACAAATATGGCCAAATACAGGGCTAACACGTGCAGCACAGTACTTTAATATTCTGTTGGACAATCCATCATAACCAAGAGAGTCCTTAGTCTTCAGTGATTTAATTATTGACTCAATCTCCCTCTTGTCTGTATCACTGAGGAGTATTTCAGACGTCAATCTAGGAACGGCATTTGCTAAGAAATTTATATGATTTCCTGTAGAAACTAAATTTTTATTTAATTCACCAGCAATGCTCAGAACATGGTTGTTAAATGCTGTACATCTATCTGATTTATCAGTAACAGAAATATTTTTACTGCGAGCTTTTTATCGTTGACCTCGTGCTGCTGAACAGACACTTCCTTCACAACTGACCATATGTTTTAATTTTATCCAGTGAATTAGCTATTCTATTTGCATACCACATACTCTTTTCCTTCTTAGTAACATTTTTAAACACCTTACAATACTGTTTCTAATGGGCTGCTGTAGCTTGATTGTGATAATTTAAGTATTATCTGTATTTTTCTTACTTGTCACTTCTTCTTCTGCGTGTTTTTGCTTTTAGGAAGCTTTAATAGTAGAGTGCTATTAAGTGTTCCATAGATCTCGTGTTTGTCTTGAATACAGTCAGAGTCCCTTTAGTCAGCCATAGTGCCAGTAGTGTCAGTGTCGCCCTAACCGCCGTCTGCTTCACGTCTGCTGTGCAGCGAGCTACCTTAATTTAAGTATTATCTGTATTTTTCTTACTTGTCACTTCTTCTTCTGCGTGTTTTTGCTTTTAGGAAGCTTTAATAGTAGAGTGCTATTAAGTGTTCCATAGATCTCGTGTTTGTTTTGAATACAGTCAGAGTCCCTTTAGTCAGCCATAGTGCCAGTAGTGTCAGTGTCGCCCTAACCGCCGTCTGCTTCACGTCTGCTGTGCAGCGAGCTACCTTAATTTAAGTATTATCTGTATTTTTCTTACTTGTCACTACTTCTTCTGCGTGTTTTTGCTTTTAGGAAGCTTTAATAGTAGAGTGCTATTAAGTGTTCCATAGATCTCGTGTGTGTTTCGAATACAGTCAGAGAGTCCCTTTAGTCAGCCATAGTGCTCGTAGTGCTAGTGTTTGTTTTCAATACCGTCCAGAGACAGGTAGTGCTATTTTCCTTGTTTCTACAAGAAGTGGTTAGCAATCACAGTTTAGTCAATAATCAACCGCCTTTAGTGAATTAGCAGTCTAGTTAAAAGCTGATTAACACTCTATAGTAAATTGATTTCTTAGGATGGCTAGGATGTGTGGCTGCTGTGTACGGACGCAGGAGGAGCTGGCCACTCTTCGCGAACAGCTGAGCGTGTTGATGGCTGCGGTCAGCCGTCTTCAGGCTGCTGCCTCGGAGTGTAGCGGCAGTAGGGAGTCTGGTGCGTCGCATGGTGCACCCCAGGTGTTAGATGCTTCACCCACTGTCCCTGCTGTCGAGACATCTTCGCGGGTACCGGGCGCGGTTGGGCCACCCTCTCCCCAAGGGGAGTGGCGGGTTCAGCGGCGTTCGCGGCGCACGAGGCGGAGGGTCAATGTGGAGGCTGGCCGTGTGGCATCGCCCGCTCTGCCAGTGAGTGGACATGTGGCTGCTCCTTCAGCAAGGTCCGAGCAGGCACACGGGGGGAGGGGTTTATTAGTTATTGGGAGCTCCAACGTTAGGCGGGTGATGGAGCCCCTTAGGAAAATAGCGGAAAGGTCGGGGAAGAAGGCCAGTGTTCACTCTGTCTGCTTGCCGGGGGGTCTCATCCGAGATGTGGAGGAGGCCCTACCGGCGGCGATAGAGAGCACTGGGTGCACCCGACTGCAAATTGTTGCTCATGTCGGCACCAATGACTCTTGCCGTCTGGGTTCAGAGGTCATCCTCAGTTCGTACAGGCGGTTGGCGGAGTTGGTGAAGGTGGAAAGCCTCGCTCGCGGGGTGGAATCAGAGCTAACTATTTGTAGTATCGTTCCGAGAACCGATCGCGGTCCTCTGGTTTGGAGCCGAGTGGAAGGCTTAAACCAGAGGCTCAGACGATTCTGCGGAGAGCTGGGGTGCAAATTTCTCGACCTCCGCTATCGGGTGGAGAAATGTAGGGTCCCCCTGAATAGGTCAGGCGTGCACTACACGCCGGAAGCGGCTACGAGGGTAGCGGAGTACGTGTGGAGTGCACATGGGGTTTTTTTAGGTTAGAGAATTCCCTCCCTAGGCCCGACAAGACGCCTCCTGAGACGCGGCAAGGCAGGAGTAGGCAAAATGCAACAAGGAATAACAATATTAATGTGCTAATAGTAAACTGCAGAAGCGTCTATAGAAAGGTCCCAGAACTGCTCTCATTAATAAACGGTCACAACGCCCATATAGTACTAGGAACAGAAAGTTGGCTGAAACCAGACGTAAACAGTAATGAAATCCTAAACTCTGATTGGAATGTATACCGCAGAGATAGGCTGGACAGTGAAGGGGGAGGCGTGTTTATAGCGATAAGAAGTGCAATAGTATCGAAGGAAATTGACGGAGATTCGAATTGTGAAATGATTTGGGTGAAGGTCACGGTTAAAGCAGGCTCAGACATGGTAATTGGATGTCTCTATAGGCCCCCGGGCTCAGCAGCTGTTGTGGCTCAGCACCTGAAGAATAATTTGGAAAATATTTCGAGTAGATTTCCCCACCATGTTATAGTTCTGGGTGGAGATTTTAATTTGCCGGATATAGACTGGGAGACTCAAACGTTCATAACGGGTGGCAGGGACAAAGAATCCAGTGAAATATTTTTAAGTGCTTTATCTGAAAACTACCTTGAGCAGTTAAACAGAAAACCGACTCGTGGCGATAATATATTAGACCTTCTGGTGACAAACAGACCCGAACTATTTGAATCAGTTAATGCAGAACAGGGAATCAGCGATCATAAAGCGGTTACTGCGTCGATGATTTCAGCCTTAAATAGAAATATTAAAAAAGGTAGGAAGATTTTTCTGTTTAGCAAAAGTGACAAAAAGCAGATTACAGAGTACCTGACGGCTCAACACAAAAGTTTTGTCTCAAGTGCAGATAGTGTTGAGGATCAGTGGACAAAGTTCAAAACCATGGTACAATATGCGTTAGATGAGTATGTGCCAAGCAAGATCGTAAGAGATGGAAAAGAGCCACCGTGGTACAACAACCGAGTTAGAAAACTGCTGCGGAAGCAAAGGGAACTTCACAGCAAACATAAACATAGCCAAAGCCTTGCAGACAAACAAAAATTACGCGAAGCGAAATGTAGTGTGAGGAGGGCTATGCGAGAGGCTTTCAATGAATTCGAAAGTAACGTTCTATGTACTGACTTGGCAGAAAATCCTAAGAAATTTTGGTCCTATGTCAAAGCGGTAGGTGGATCAAAACAAAATGTCCAGACACTCTGTGACCAAAATGGTACTGAAACAGAGGATGACAGACTAAAGGCCGAATTACTAAATGTCTTCTTCCAAAGCTGTTTCACAGAGGAAGACTGCACTGTGCTTCCTTCTCTAGATTGTCGCACAGTTGACAAAATGGTAGATATCGAAGTAGACGACAGAGGGATAGAGAAACAATTAAAATCGCTCAAAAGAGGAAAGGCCGCTGGTCCTGATGGGATACCAGTTCGATTTTACACAGAGTACGCGAAGGAACTTGCCCCCCTTCTTGCAGCGGTGTACCGTAGGTCTCTAGAAGAGCGAAGCGTTCCAAAGGATTGGAAAAGGGCACAGGTCATCCCCGTTCTCAAGAAGGGACGTCGAACAGATGTGCAGAACTATAGACCTATATCTCTAACGTCGATCAGTTGTAGAATTTTGGAACACGTATTATGTTCGAGTATAATGTCTTTTCTGGAGACTAGAAATCTACTCTGTAGGAATCAGCATGGGTTTCGAAAAAGACGATCGTGTGAAACCCAGCTCGCGCTATTCGTCCACGAGACTCAGAGGGCCTTAGACACGGGTTCACAGGTAGATGCCGTGTTTCTTGACTTCCGCAAGGCGTTTGACACAGTTCCCCATAGTCGTTTAATGAACAAAGTAAGAGCATACGGACTATCAGATCAATTGTGTGATTGGATTGAGGAGTTCCTAGATAACAGAACGCAGCACGTCATTCTCAATGGAGAGAAGTCTTCCGAAGTAAGAGTGATTTCAGGTGTGCCGCAGGGGAGTGTCATAGGACCGTTGCTATTCACAATATACATAAATGACCTGGTGGATGACATCGGAAGTTCACTGAGGCTTTTTGCAGATGATGCTGTGGTGTATCGAGAGGTTGCAACAATGGAAAATTGTACTGAAATGCAGGAGGATCTGCAGCGAATTGACGCATGGTGCACGGAATGGCAATTGAATCTCAATGTAGCGAAGTGTAATGTGATGCGAATACATAGAAAGATAGGTCCCTTATCATTTAGCTACAAAATAGCAGGTCAGCAACTGGAAGCAGTTAATTCCATAAATTATCTGGGAGTACGCATTAGGAGTGATTTAAAATGGAATGATCATATAAAGTTGATCGTCGGTAAAGCAGATGCCAGACTGAGATTCATTGGAAGAATCCTAAGGAAATGCAATCCGACAACAAAGGAAGTAGGTTACAGTACGCTTGTTCGCCCAATGCTTGAATACTGCTCAGCAGTGTGGGATCCGCACCAGGTAGGGTTGATAGAAGAGATAGAGAAGATCCAACGGAGAGCAGCGCGCTTCGTTACAGGATCATTTAGTAATTGCGAAAGCGTTACGGAGATGATAGATAAACTCCAGTGGAAGACTCTGCAGGAGAGACGCTCAGTAGCTCGGTACGGGCTTTTGTTGAAGTTTCGAGAACATACCTTCACCGAAGAGTCAAGCAGTATATTGCTCCCTCCTACGTATATCTCGCGAAGAGACCATGAGGATAAAATCAGAGAGATTAGAGCCCACACAGAAGCATACCGACAGTCCTTCTTTCCACGTACAATACGAGACTGGAATAGAAGGGAGAACCGATAGAGGTACTCAGGGTACCCTCCGCCACACACCGTCAGGTGGCTTGCGGAGTACGGATGTAGATGTAGATGTAGATGTAGATGACTGCTTCTAGCATTTTGATATAATTCCCGCTTTGCTCTACAAGATATCCTTATTCCACTAGTCAGCCACCCGGGCTGCCTGTTACTGCTAGTACCCCGTTTAGAACGTTCTTCTTCTTATTTCGTATACGTATGTTAGCAATAAACCCTCACCAATTTTCTCTGCCCTGCGTCTCCTCCTTAATCTACTGCAAATTTTGCCATACACTATTGCAAGTCATCTTCTCCCTTTTCCTGTCTTTTTTGCAAGCTTTCGTTCGGCAACTCTTTGTTGCAGATAATTTTTTCACAATGTATTTTTCAGACTAAACATTTCCTTCTAATGTTCTTAGAAGCAGTTCTTCATCCTTCATTCCGACAGCTCATTTCAGTACGAAGGGTTAGCCGTAACATTTCAATAATGACCTTCAAAAAATAAAGTTGCGTAACAGTTTCTTCGTTTATTCGCAGTTAGATATCTGTAGACCTGTTTTACAGTGACATTCGCACTCAGCACTCAGCAGTACCCTAGCCCGCTTTCAGAGGTGCCAGAATAAAATGGCAGAAGCCTGTTGATAGTGACAAGATGAGCTGCGCAATTTTGTTCTGGAATTTCTAAAGGCGTGCTAAGGTGCTGTTGAGTGCGAATCTCACTGTGAACTAGAACTACAGACATGTAACTGCGGACAAGCAAAAAAATTAACTTTATTTCTTTCGAGGACAGAAATTTGTTTTTCTCTTTTACTTCGACTGTCCATAATTCTCTGCCGTATAATACTAAATACACATAAAAAATTTGACAGATGTATTTCTTAGGTGTCTTGGAATTCTGTTTCTTGTCAACAAACTTTTTACTTTTTCAAATGCTCCTTTTCCTACTGATATTGTACTCATTTCCTCCGTGTAGCTTCTATTTTCTCTCACCAGACGTTCTAAATACCGTAACGATATTAATTTGTCTAAGATCTTTCCTGCCTATGCTATTTGGAACTAACCATTATGTGTGCTGAATGTCACCATTTGGATCTTTTCTGTAATTGTTCTCATTCTTTTCGTTTTCTAGAGCTGTTTCAATATGCAAGGTAGAGTCCTGAACTTCTCAAATATGATCGCGTCAGGAGATGGTATAACTGAGAGCTCGGCTAAATCAGTTATCACTCCTGTTTTCAAAACAGGAACCCTGAAAAATTGGGATAGCTTCCGAGGAATAAGCTTACTGAACGTACCATGTAAAATTTTCGATCACCATCACAAACAGATGGTACAGCCACTATGAACATGGATGAGTAGTGTTGTAACGGGAGATGAGGTGGCAGTTGAAGACAAGCAGACGTATAGGAATGGGTAACACCGTAGTATGTTTATTTACACTGCGTACACTTAATAATCGTGTTATAAATAACTTTTAATGCTATATGTTCCTTTGTGGTGCTGAGTTATGTACAGATGATAGTAATGTCGTGTACAAAACCAAATAGTCTCGAATGCTTATTCACATATATATAAGTTTCTGAACAATAGTAACGCTTAAGTAGCGTCGTGTTACTTCGATGTAATGTTCCTCACTGCAGGGTTCCGCACTAATATTCGTGAACTGGGCGGGCCGCTCTGCACCGAGGCTGCTTATAGAGATGCGCTGGCCGATCAGAGCAGCGTATAACGAAGTGATGTCACTTCCGCGTCCTCCGACGGTGTGTAGCCCTATGCTTGCTGCCGCCAGACTGAGAACGAACGACTGGCGGAGATAGCGAGCTCGGCCAGGCGGCTTGCTGGCGGGAGGTTCGCAGGTGGCGTCTCACGCGTGTTTGTGAGTGCCGTGCTGTGCGCCGGATGCGGTCAACGGAGCAAACACGCTTTAGAAAAGGAAGGTCATGGGTGGTGGCTGTATTTCATCGAAATTCCTAATAGAAAAACACAGAGAATTCAGTCTAGAAACACATATTGCGTTCATCGACTTCGAAAAAGCTTTTGATAATGTCATCAGAAACAAATTATAGCAGATTGTGGCACGTGATCACGTTCCCCAGCATCTTACCGGTGATATATACGCAATTTACGGAACAAATTTAATCTGTGTCAAGAAAGAGAACAAATCAACGATGTAGGACAGACTACATACAGGAGTACGACAGCGATGCGTCATTTCACCACTCTTGTTTATTATTTACTTGAACAAAATAATCCAAGAGTGAAGCCAAATGCCACATGGCTTCATTAAAACGTACAGGAACAAAAAGCTAGATGCTTTACTTTTCTATGTTGATTTAGCTGTTCTAGCTTCTTCAGAGGACGGCTTGCAGCGTTCTGTACACTATTTAGAAACTATATCCGAAAAAACCACGAACGTCAACTCAGAAAATATTTAAACTGAGACCTTCTGTGGAAAATACTAAGTACAAAGTACAATATTTTTGGAAAATAAAATTCTAGAAACAGTGAACACAGTCACATATTTAGGCTATAACATATCATTTCTGGAAGAAACAGACCTAGGGAAAACGCGACCAAGTATATAAAAACAATGGGAGTAATTAACAATCTAATGAAACCGTTCCTAGTCCAGAAACACACAAAAATAGATGACTTTGTAAGACTTTAGCAAGGCTTGTGATCTGCCACAGCAGTGAAGCCTGGATAATAAAGGAAAAAGATATTGGAAGACTAACAGCTTGTAAAATTAAATACTTGAGACGCACAATTGATTACACCAAATGGGATCACAAAGAGAATGAAGATGTGTTAAAGAAAATGAAGATGGAACACATCGCACATTATATAGAGAAGTACCATAACAACTGGAGGAAACCTGACTGATGAACTGTAGTTCTTCCTTTTATTCACTTAACGCACATTCACCACATGGATACTTAATTGTCTTTATCCTTTCTCCCCCCACTACTATGGCTCTGGCTTTATTTGTTAGTTTCCCAGCATAAAAGCTTAAAAACGTTGGTGGCATAAGTATAAAAACAAGCTGAAATACAACTCGGATTGAGGGGCAGACAAATAGCTTAAAAGAATTTACGCTGTCTGATAAAAAACCGAAGAGCCCCGAATGGGAGGAGGATACGACTTGGAAGGGGTTGGGAAGGTAAGTGATGTTATTCCATTGATAATAAAATCTATTCAAATTGGCAAATAACTTGGCAATATGAGCCCCTTATCAGTACTATGTAGCACCCCCTCTGGCGTGGATGCGAGTACTGATGTAGTAGGGAACGGCGTTATCAAGCCGTCGTATTATTTCCGAGGCGAGCTGGTCCACAGCTGTTATCAATGATTGTTCATCTCCGATATTGGAGCTGGTACGGAGTTGCCCTCCGAGTTGGTGCATACACGTTCTATTCGGGACAGTCTAAGGATCTTGCTGCCCACGGGAGTACCTCTACCTCATGCAGACATTTCATAGAAACACTCGTCATGTGTGAATGAGAATTGTCCTGTTGAAAAAAGGTAGCACGATATTTTCGAATGAGAGGTAAGGTATGAAGACGCAGGATGTCTTTGAGTACCATTATGCAGACGGAGTTCCCTCAACCACTACCAACTGCGTCTTTAAGTCACACCCTATGGCTGCCCAAACCATGAAGCCAGCAGTAACATCGCTGTGCCTCTCTAAAATATTAGAAGCAGGAGACCTCTCCCCAATTACCCATCATACTCACCGATGGGTGAGCGCAGAACCGTGATTCATCACCGAAAAGAGTACGACGTCATTCGTCGGCAGTGCACACTTCCCGGTCAGGTTACCACGCCAAATGCAGCCGTCTGTGTTTGTGGTGTTAACGGCAGCCTACGCTTGGGAAGGCGGTCGGTAATTCGCTAGTCCAGTCTGCTGTTAGTCTCCAACTAGTGGTCTGAGGTGGCAAATAACGTTTTATGGAGTCCGTTACTTGGTCTCGGATGGCAGGCGCAGATGAGGAGGGAGTACGGTGTGGTTAGTTCATAAAGTAGCGACTGTCGTGGTCAGACGTGGTCTACTGCGACCCTGACGACGAGTATACACGTGGCCTCACGTTCCCATGTAGTACAATATTGTCCCAGTGTCACGTACGAATGCTCGACCAATGTGGACACTGCACGACCTGACCAGCCGGCCGAATGGAGACCCACAACGAGGACCTTCCCAGACTGACTCAGTGCCTGACTGCCGTCAGGTACTGACAACGCTGTCCCACACGAGAATGCGGCGTATCCTTGGCAGCGATCACTCAGCGTCTTACATACGCTACCAGGCCTGGTAACAACACGAAATACGACCAACATTAATGACCTCTTGTGGCCGTTGATAGTCTAATGATTTACATACCTGCCAATGGTGCCCACTTGTATTCAGTTTCTTTGTCAAGCAGTGTATTAAATGAAAACGCTTAGCAGTTTATAATAGAGGCGGGAGCAAATCGGCTCAAAGTGCAGCGCTCCAGCTCAGACAGGAATAAGAGCAGAGCTTGCGCTCTGGCGGAAGTTAACCTTAGAGCTGCTTGCATAGCTTGCCGTAACAACTGGAGAAGAGACGCGTATCAAACAATATGTAAACTCGTAACATTAATGTGGTGTCTAATGTCTCGTCCTATTCAGTGCATTAGATTATGGTGCTAACTAAATGCCTTTAATTATATTCCTTTCATTAGATTATGCGTAGGAAAAAAAGTAATTTCTTTGACATCTGATAACTAAATACTTCGTTGACTACTACCTATAGTCATGAAAATACTGCAAGCCAACATAAAAGCTTATTTAGAATACAGCATAACCAATAAACGGCAAACTAACTCTAGGTTAAGAAAATGGTTCAAATGGCTCTGAGCACTATGGGACTTAACAAAAAAATGGTTCAAATGGCTCTGAGCACTATGGGACTCAACTGCTGTGGTCATCAGTCCCGTAGAACTTAGAAATACTTAAACCCAACTAACCTAAGGACATCACACACATCCATGCCCGAGGCAGGATTCGAACCTGCGACAGTAGCAGTCCCGCGGTTCCGGACTGCAGCGCCTAAAACCGCAAGACCACCGCGGCCGGCTCTAGGTTAAGCACAGAAATAAATAAATGAATAAATATAATTCACAATAAACAAAACATGGGCTTATGTGTTCCTATATATCTGAAATGTCATTTAGCAGATGATGTGGAGGTGTGCGTCTCTTTTCGCTGAAGAAGACCAGCTATATTTGGTGCTATCGATCTCGCACTTCAAATTCGCCGAATTGCAGTGGGCCGGCCGATGTGCCCGAGCGGTTCTACACGCTTCAGTCTAGAACCGCGCGACCGCTGCGGTCGCAGGTTCCAATCCTGCGTCGGGCATGCATGTGCGTGATGTCCTTAGGTCAGTTAGATTTAAGTAGTTCTAAGTTCTAGGGGACTGATGACCTCAGATGTTAAGTCCCATAGTGCTCAGAGCCATTTGAATCATTTGAACTGCAGTGAAATGTGCGTCAGTTGAAGTGGCTCTTCGTTGAGATGTATCTGTCTTTATCAGAGAGAACAGTTTTCACACAGGTGTGTTTAGTCGAACACTGATAGCAGTTTGGCAGGCATCTGGTGCATATTTGGGAAATCTGTTTGCAAAAAAATGTTCATAAAAATGTTATAGGTTTGTCCGCGATTCATATTTAGCCTTCAATTGAGCAGACAGAACGTCATCAGTTATTGCAGTAGCCGAAAAGGACGCAGCAAACACTTTCAGATCCATCCATAAATCGTCCAGATCTCTAAATCGGACGGAAAACTCCTTTAAAAGACTTGTAAGAGTACCTGAAAATGTCTGTAACTGATCTTACGTTAAACTACATTTCCGCATTGACAATTTGGGAAAATGGGCTAACCCACCTTTCAGCATCTGACGCTGCCAAAGTTCCAACATTTACTTGAAAGCAATAATACTGTCTACAAAATGAGTAATAAGAATGTTGCTTCCCTGCAATTTAAGATTAAATTTATTCACGTGGAATGTGATGTTGATGAGAAATGCTAATTCATTAATCCATTTACGATCAGTCAACTCATGGACGGGATGCCCGTACATTTCCATGAATAAACTTATTTCGTCCAACAAATAACAAAAGCGATTCAAAATATTGCCTCTACTGAACCAGCAAACTTCACAGAGGCACGTAAGATCACGAAATTCAGCCTCAGTATCCTTCAGCACAGCCTTAAATTGTCTGTGGTTCAGTACATGACTCTTGATAAAATTAACTGTTCTCATTGCTGCGGTCATTACATTTGACCTTGTGACGTTTTTTGCTCACAGGTTTTGTTGATGAAACAAACAATGAACAGGTATGAACCTCACTTCGTATTGCAGTAGTTTGCTTCTCAGGCGACTCAGTGGCAACTGAAACAAGATTTTCCCATGGTAGAACAAACCTGATAAATATATCTTTCACACACTGCAATATGTCATTACCTGTCGTTGTGTCTTTGAGAAGACATAAATCAGGGAGTTCCTCCCTTACTACCAAGTTTGTATCAACACCTCTGGTAAATATTGCCAGCTGGGCTGTGTCTGATAAGTCGGCACTCTCATATAATGCAATAGAAAACACCAAGAAGTTCGAAATGACATCCATTAATTGTTCCACAATATCGGCTCACAAACGTTCGATAGACGAGGTATAGCGTGCCGTGACAGACTCAAACTTGCGAAAGAACATGATAACTGTGGACACAGTTCGTCTGATACGACTTCGAAACTCTGCTTCACAAATTCGTCGTCACAAAAAGGGTGGGAAGAACGGGCGATCAGCGAAGCTGATCTATAACAAAGCTCGAACAGCTGCATCGGAATAGGAGGCATTATACTCCTGTGTAGGAAATTAACGGATTTGTCACTTCAAAGGAAAAAGTGGAATATTAGGAACCGTAATTATGTTATTCGTATGTAGGTACAACATTATAATACGAGGGTGAGTCAAATAAAAACCTTAAATTTGTAATAACAAAACGAAATTTCGCGCCGTTATCCTGTAAGTTTGTAAGCGTGCTACAAATAGCGTGCAGAATGGCCTGTAGGTGGCAGCATAGTGCAGATGCACACACACCGTTGCAGTATCAGTATAAAGATGGCCGCTCCACTTGCGAATTGCACCAGTGAAGAACAGAGTTCTGTTATTCGATTTTTGCGTAGTGAAGGTTCAGTACGGTGATGCATGTTTGTCACAGCAGCAATCTACGAATGGAGTAGGAAGTTCGCAAATGGTATGACTTCAGTGGAAGATGCTCCTCGTCCAGATTAGGCATAACGAGTTGTGACTCCACAGAACATTGCAGCAGTTGACGCCATAGTGAAGGAAAACTGCCGAGTGACACTGAATGACATTGCAGCATGTTTACAGATTAGTCATGGGTCAGCACATCACACTGTGCATGATATGCTCCAGTTTCACTCCTGAAATGAGAGAACGACGTGTTGATGCTTGTGAAGAACTTCTTCGGCGCTTTGAACGAGAAGGTGATGGCTTCCTTGCAGGAATCGTTACTGGGGACGAAATGTCCCGTCTCCGGCCATCCTGATTTAGGTTTTCCGTGATTTCCCTAAATCGCTCCAGGTAAATGCCGGGATGGTTCCTTTGAAAGGAAACGGCCGATTTCCTTCCCCATCCTTCCCTCACCCGAGCTTGCGCTCCGTCTCTAATGACCTCGTTGTCCACGGGACGTTAAAAACTAATCTCCTCCTCCTCCTCCTCCTCCTCCTGGGGACGAAACCTGGATTCACTTCCAGCAACCGGAAACGAAGAGGGCGAGCAAGGAATGGCGCCATTTCACATCGCCAAAACCAAAGAAGTTTCGAACAGAACCCTCAGCAGGAAAGTTTTGCTGACTCTCTTTTGGGACGAAAAAGGCGCCATTTTGGAACGTTACATGCCTAGAGGGACCACTGCCACCAGTGCATCATACACAGATCTCCATCTGCGGCCTGCAATCAAATCAAAGCGACGTGGACTGCTGTCAACAGGTGTCCTTTGCCATCAGGACAATGCAAGCCCCACACTGCCCGAACAACAGCTCCAACAACCACAGACCTGCGTGTTGAGTGTCTTACTCATCCACCATACTCACCAGACCTTGCCTCATGCGATTTACATATGTTTGGATCACTCAAAGACAGTGGGAGGAAAGAAGTTCCGTTCTGATGAAGAGGTACGCCAAAGGTGCATGAGTGGTTGCGCAGACTACCAAAAGAATTTTCTTCTAAAGGTATTTATGCACTTTGTAAGCGCTGGAGGACTTGCATTGAGCATGGGGGAGATTATGTTGAAAAGTGGTACAGCTTTGTATTACTTCTGCACAATAAATAAATTTTTAAAAAATATTTAAGGTTTTCATTTGACTCACCCTCGTACATACCTCTACTTTAGTTCCTTTATCGAGTAGATTGTTAAAAAGATTGAATTGTATTCCAACTTCTACACTTCCATAATAGTTGAAGTGATGTGTTCTGTAGTGAAGCGTAAATTGTACTTTGTTATAAGTAATATTTTACCACATATCAAACATTGTGCTCTTCCTTCGCTTTCGGTGAACAAGTAATCACACTCCCAACCAGAGCTGAACTGAAAAAGGGAACGCCGGTTTACCGCATTGCTTTGACTAGCCATTTCAACTACATAACACACGTTCCATAAGATAGTATTCTCAGACAGTTACATTGCCGTGGCTTTGCTTGCGCCTTGACTGCGCACATAGCCGTCTAGTCTTTAAACAGCACAAACTATTTGACGTCAGCTACGCTCCACTCCTCAGCTCTGCCAGCGCTCATGCAGGTGACTCCGGAAGCGCGGCTCCCTAATTGCCCACCTATAGTCCACGTGAGCACATAAAACGTGGAGACGGAAAAGGTTGGCAATACAGTTTTCCGCCTGAAGGAACACCTTGTGGTTCCCGGTTTCAGTCTGCATATCATTGCCAGGAAGACGTCTGTAACTGAGGACAGCCAAATATTCCTGATCTCTTTGACATTATACCTCACATCCAGCAACAGTGATACACTGGAAAATGTTTACTTCTAATGCTTTAATTCCTTAGTTACAAAGAAGGCAATGTTTAAGACCAACTCAGTTAAAATAAACAAACAAAACTTTAACCTAACAGTGAACCATCTACTATTAATGAGGTTTTAATTCTCTAAACCTTATTTAAGGAGATGTGACTTCTTACATTGATCGCATTACATATATTTGCTGCTATTGTCATCTGTGAATCTGCAAGTGCGAAGTGATCCTTGTGGTTTTACGACGCGTGTTTTTTTAAGCAAGTACCGTTTTGAAATTTTAAAAAAAGACGTTCTAAGATATCTCAATAATTTTATTTTTACATTATTACGGCATTTGTCATAACGTTGTACCAATTTTTAAATACCCTCCTCATAGGCGTCTGCCGCCTGACTTGATAACCACTGCATCACCACTGTTTTGACTTCGTCATCGTCTTGAAGACACTGACCGCCCTGGTGTTTCTTCAAGTGCAGGAACAGATGGTAGTCACTGGGCGCAAGATCGGGGCTGCATGGTGGGTGATCTAGAGTTTCCCATCGAAAAGATGTGATGAGATCTTTGGTCTGATTCGCCACATACGGACGGGCATTGTCTTGCAGCAAAATGATTCCCTTGTTCAACTTCCATGGACTGTTGCTTTGATTCTGGTGTGACGTAGGCCTCCCATCTTTCATCGCCCGTAACTATTTGGCTTAAGAAATCATCACCGTCGTTGTGGTACCACTCAAGGAAAGTCAAGGTAGTGTGTAAACATTTAGTTTCGTGCACATCCGTTAACATTTTTTCGGTACCCAACGTGTGCACAATTTTCGGTAATTCAAGTGCTCGGTCACAATGCCATACAAAACACTACGAGAAACATTAGGAAAGTCATCCCGCAAGGAGGAAATCGTAAAGCGTCTGTTTTCTCTCACCATATTGTCCACTTCCTGCGCCAAACTTTCATTAACGACCGAAGGACGCCCACTCCGTTGTTCATCATGCACATTTGTGCGGCTATTTTTAAATGCTGTCACCCATTTTCTTACCATTCCATCATTCATAATGTTTTCTCCGTAAACTGCACAGATCTCACGATGAATATCGATCGCTTTTAGGCCTTTAGCACCAAGAAACTTATAACAGCCCGTACTTCACAGTCGGCGGGACTCACGATTATCGGAGGCATCTTAAACACTCAGTACACAACGTAAACAAGGAAGAATCAGAATGTAATGGCGTCAATGCGTAGATTAAGGTACAGGCTTTCATGTAAAAATAAAATTATTGAGATATCTTAGCACGTCGTCTTTTAATTTCAAAATGGTACTTACTTAAAAAAACACGCCTCGTAGTTTTTGCTCGGTGTGTCACAAATCGATCTCTCTCAATACAATTGACAAGATTCGGCCATTTAACTTAGTTGGAACATCCGGGAAAGAAGAGTGTAATGCACATAATGAAATGAGATATGGGCATATGAAGGTAAAAACAGTCTGACAAATTGTTGTTATAACTGACAAGCCGAAAAATTATGACCTCTCCCACCGCGACGGGGATGCCGCCTGGTGGCGTTGCGCACAAGTGACGCGGCAACAACAGTACAAAAGTATGTAAGGAGAACAGACACGGACGGGGATCATCCTACCGAAGATATGGGCTGCAAATGGAGAAATTCATTGAGATAAGCGACTTTGACAAATGGAATATTATTATTAAGCAAAGCGTGTAAAAGAGTATCTCGAAAACGACGAAGGTGGTCGAATTTGCACGTGCTATTGCCGTGAGCATTTACGCAAAGTGACAGGACAGTGAAACTACCATTAGGTGCTCAATGATTGGGCGTCCACGACTTCACAGAATGTGATGTTCGCAGGCTTGTCTGCTCCGTAAAGTAGAATAGACGGTGATCTGCTGCAACTCTGCCGAATTCTGGTGCACGAACAAGTGTTTCGGATCTCACTGTTCATCGGACATTGTTGAACATGGAGCTCCGCAGCAGACCAGCCATACGCGTTCACATGTTGACCCAACGACGCCTTCAGTTACGATTGACCTTCGATCAATGGAAACGTGTCGGCTCTTTGTGTGAATCACATTTTTTCTACGCTAGGTCGATAGTTGTCTCCACAAACACCGCAATGGAGGTGAAACGCGCAACACGCCACAGACGCAGTCTGGTGGGCCCAGTACTATGTTATGGGAGACATTCTCCTGCGCTTTCATTGGACCTGTGGTAGTAGCCGAAGACAGGCTGACAGCTGCGAATCACATGAACCCCTTCATGCTTGATGTCTTTCCCGACGGTGATGTTATCTTTCATCAGTATAAGTGTCCGTGTCTCTGAGACAGAAGCGTGATACAGTGGTTTGAGGAGCATTATAGTGAACTCACATTGACGTAAAGGGCGACCAAATTCGCCTGACATTCCTATGGAACCCATCTGGTTGGCTATCGGGCGTCATCACTGCGTAAGCAAATCAGCGGCCAGTTATTTACGCGAATTACATGACCTGTACCTAGACATCCAATGTTCATACCGCCACAAACCTGGCAGCAAACTGTCGGATCTCTGATACGCAGAATCAATTATGTATTTGGGGGACAAGAAAGGAGCCTCCACGAAGAGTATGTGAATGCAATACACATACTCGGGCGTCCCCTGGGCGGTTGTATACCGGCTGATCCTTTCACTCTAGAAGCAACATGACAATCCAACAGAAAAGGACCTTATCAGGCCCAGCACTGACGATTATCTCTGTAAATATTGAAGACCTGTCTGCATGCAAAGAACGTTTACTACAAGACCTCTGTGAGAAAGAGAAATGTGACGTCCTGTGTCTACAAGAAACTCACAGAGATAGCACACTCAAAAGACCCAAGATAAACGGCATGCGACTAGTAGCTGAAAGGCCACACCGACAGTATGGCAGCGCAATCTTTACCAGTCCAAACATACAGATCCTTTCAAGCAGTATAAACGACATCAATGGACAAAGCCATAGGGAAATGCAAGCTAAGGAAGGCCCCGGGCCTGGACGGGATTTTTGTTGAACAGATTAAACACTTTGGTCTAAACGTTAAATAATGGCTACTGAAACTGTTTAACAATTGCATGGAAACATGTCAGATTCCCACAATCTGGAGGAAGGCTAAATTTATTGCCATTTTAAAACCAGGCAAAAATGCTGATGACCCCAGAAATTTTCAACCCGTATCACTTCTCTGCCATATCTTTAAAATCTTTGAAATAATACTCCAGGATCGCTTCTCCAGTGCCATAGAAGCCTACCTAATCCCCCAACAAGCAGGTTTCCGCCCAGGGAAAAGCACTACATCTCAGGTAATTAACCTCACGCAACTGATTGAAGACGGCTATGAGAACTGGAAAATAACCGGTATCGCCTTTATAGACTTGACAGCCGCATATGACACCGTCAACTTGCGTCTGCTAATGAACAAGCTGTATGCCATTACCAGGGACTTTAAATTCACATCCACAGTTAGAAGTCTGTTAGAGAACCGTAGGTTCTCTGTGGAATTCCAAGGGATGCATAGCAGGTGGCGGGCCCAGAAAAATGGTCTCCCTCAGGGCAGCGTACTGGCACCCTTACTTTTTAACATATACACCAATGATCAACCACTGCCAGCTGAGGATGTTGAGACAAAGCTCACGGATGCGCTAGACATGCTCTGTCAGTACTACGCCGACAATCAACTCAAGCCGAATCCTAGCAAAACATGTTTGCGCCTTCCATCTCCGTAACAAGCAGGCATCCCGTAAGCTGCATGTCTTCTGGAAGGACACACTCCTCGAACACTGCGTTAACCTCAAATACCTAGGAGTAACCCTAGACAGGGCTCTGTCGTATAAACAGCACTGTATTAACACCAAAATGAAGGTGAGCGGCAGAAATAATATTCTTCGGAAAGTAACGAACTCCTCCTGGGGCGCAAAGCCAGAGGTAGTGAGGACCACAGCACTAGCAGTTTGCTTCCCAGCAGGCGAATATGCAAGCAGTGTCTGGTACAACTCTACCCACGCTAAACAGGTCGACATTGCTCTGAACGAGACCTGCAGGCTCGTCACTGGATGTCTGAAACCGACGCCAACAGACAAGCTCTACCATCTTGCTGGGATTGCACCTCCTGCAGTGCGAAGATAAGCGGCAGCCTATAGTGAAAGAGCGAGGGCTGATATGGCAGAGAGCCACCTCCTCCACAAAACTCAGCCAGCCACCAAACGCTTGAAATCTAGACGCAGATTTCTCAGAGCAGCCGAAGATTTTAGCGACCAACCTGGATCTAGGGTGGAGAGATGGAAGCGGTCGGGAGAAGGGCACTGGATGGAACCAAAGGAAGAATTGGCACCAGGTTACGATGAGACTGGGTGGTCTGGAGATCACTAAACAGGCTACGCACCAACACTGCACGGTCAAGAGATAACCTTATGAAGTGGGGATATTCTACTACATATAATCTCTGCGACTGTGGAGAGGTGCAGACGACCCTGCACATGTATAACTGCCCTGAATGTCCTTCACACTGCACTTTAGAGGATCTGATGTTGGCAACCCCAAATGCTGTCGACATAGCCCGCTTATGGGCCAAATGCCTATAACATTCTGTTTCTGTGCACACATATTTGTATATATATTTATATATATTTTCATATGCCTGTAATTAATTTTTTTCTGTGTGCTATTCATTTTTTTATATTCCTGTATCCATGGTGCTTCTGACACGAATAAAAAAAAAATTATGTATTTCGTTCCAAAGACGGACAAGCAAGCTATTAAGCAGGTGTCTCAACAGTGTAAGTCAAAAGAAAATCTTTGAAGCTCGTTAAAAGATATATTATTTCAAATCTCATTATTGAAGTTGACCTCGTGCGTTTTACTATTGGTATTTACATTTTTGTACATAGAGCGACCTGTTAACAATGAGAGGTATGTGGTATTCCAGTAACTACACAATCCTTGTGTATGGGGCAGTCGACAAGATTTTTTTCTTTTCGGACCTTGTCCTTAATTCTTTCTTTTGTGATACTTCCTAATTGTTGGCTGCAGGGACTCACGTTGAAAACACTACATTTTAACAATCATGAACTTAGAAATGTCTCAGTTATTCGCATCTGCAACAATCATTGCAGTTTCCACAGTGAATCTGAACCTTAAAATATCCGCACACGGTCTAATTCAGTTCATATGTCATCCTTTCGTAGTCTGACGAGGAAACAAGTGAATGTCATCCTCATCTTTCTAGTTACGTTAAATTGCTGATACCATGGAAGATATTGTGCGACAGAAAATGTGGCTGTATTTTTTTAACAACTTGTGCCCTAGATGTCCCTTTTCTTTCACCTTTAACTGATACGTCTGTTGTCATTTTGTTTACCGCAATTGTTTCCGCAGTCTCTTTACTACGCAAGTTCAGTCATTAATATCAATGTCTGTTTCATTTGCTATCTTTCGGTGAAACTAGAAAGCGGTCAGACTTTTTCACTTGCTTTGTTTTAGTTTCACTGTACATCTACATTAACTCGCTCAGGTTTTTGCCCTACTTATCCCAGAAGAGACTCATCACGATAAGCTTCGATAATATCCCACGTTGCTCTGTGTATCTTACTGGCAGCCTCCAGATGGGCTCTAAGCAACTGCCACTTAATCTTGCCCTCCAGCTGTGGCTACAATTAAACGACTGAATTTCCGAGCAGAGGAGACTTACTGCAATTGAAATTTGTAAATGGAGATATACCCGATCTCCATAATGTCGTTCAAAGACTTCCATCGTCCAATTTCCTCATGTGTTTCAGAATTAATCAAGCGATTTGCAAATTCACTGGTAACACAGTAATAAAGACCTTGTGTAGTGTTGTAGCAAAAGGAATGAACAACTCAACGGTAGCTTGTTAAGTCACGTTATGAACTACACGGGCATTTCCAAACACGAGCAGTGTCATTCAAGTCACGATGTTGTCGTGACAAACGGAGCAGCGGCAGCGGGCTGTCTACCAGTGGAGGCGAAGTGGAGCAAGGACGTGGCCGGCCAGCTGCCGTTCTTACTCGGAAGTTGACTTCTTTTCCTGTTAGACACAAGACACTTCTCCTATACGGAAATCATTGGGGCTGAGATTGTATTGCATTTTTGTTTGTTTATTTTTATATGTGACGAAATGGGTTTCTCCTGAAATCTGTAAAACAATTAAGAAGAGGAACTAACAGTAGTGCCTGAAACATAAACATATTTTCTCAGAAAGCTGCTTTACGATGTCATATTACCGGCTCATCACGAAGAGGATCTTTTAAGATTTTATAAGACTCGTAATAGAGGAGACGTAATCGAAATGTGTAAAAAAAAATAAGAAACAGAAAAGATGAGGCACAAATATCATATATATTTCTGTACGACCTGGAACCAAACTTACCACAGTTTGTTCGACACTGAAGAGTGAAAGAAACTGGCACGCCTGCCTAATATCGTGTAGGGCTGCCACGAGCAAACCAGTAGGCCTTCAGCTCCGAAAGCCCGTATCGATAACACTTCGTTGAATGGTTCGCGCGATGGCACTTGTTGATGTCCCAGGATTAAAATCTGCGGCAATTTGCGGATAGGTTGCACTTCTATCACTTTGAATGAATCTCTTCTGTCGTCATTGGTCCCGTTCAAATGGTTCTGAGCACTATGGGGCTTAACTGCTGAGGTCATCAGTCCCATAGAACTTAGAACTACTTAAACCTAACTAACCTATGGACATCACACACACCCATGCACGAGGCAGGATTCGAACCTGCGACGTAGCGGTCGCGCGCTTCCAGACTGTAGCTCCTAGAACCGCTCGACCACTCCGGCCGGCGGTCCCGTTCTTGCAGCGTCTTTTTCCGGGCGCAGCGATCTTGAAGATTTGATGTTTTACCGTATTCCTGATATTCACGGTAGACTGGTGAAATGGTCGTATGGAAAATTTCCACTTCATCACTACCTCGGAGATGCTGTGTCCCATCGCTCGTGCGCCCGTTATAATAATACTACGTTCAAACTCACTTAAAACTTAACAACGTGCCATTGTAGCAGCAGTAACCGATCTAACAACTGCGCCAGACACTTGTTGTCTTATGTAGGCGATGACTACCGCAGCGCCGTATTCTGCCTGTTTTACATATCTGTATTTGAATACCCATGCCTGTACCACATTACTGGCCCTTCCTTTTAGCACCTGATGGAGTGCCGGCCGCGGTGGTCTCGCGGTTCTAGGCGCTCAGTCCGGAATCGCGCGACTGCTACGGTCGCAGGTTCGAATCCTGCCTCGGGCATGGATGTGTGTGATGTCCTTAGGTTAGTTAGGTTTAATTAGTTCTAAGTTCTAGGCGACTGATGACCACAGATGTTAAGTCGCATAGTGCTCAGAGCCATTTGGACCATTTGGACCTGATGGAGTATCAGAATTTAGAATAAACGCGAAGTGCAGCATGTTCTGTTTCCCTAATGCAAATTTATAACGGAAGTGTTCTGTACTCTTCAAGGGCTGAGAACATACGAGAAATACACATAGAATTTAAATTATTATCTCGAAAAAATAAAGTTACATAATTATTATTTTTTGTTTGTTTCCAGCAACAGTACCTGTCCACAGTTCCGGTAAACATCGAAATCGGCTTGTCAAAGTACCGTCGCCCACCTGTAAGGGAGCCAACTAAATGGCACAGCCCATTCACAAAGCGGAATTTGGTTTTCCATTTTTGTAGGGAAACAACGCTGCAACACTCTGTGCCGAGTTGGTCTAAGCGTTCGCCAACAATGTATCACCATATAATACAGTGATTAAATGGAACAGACGTTCCCAGTGTGGTCAAACAAATGAAAACGAGAAAGACTGAAGAGGCAGACCATCTCTCTGTGAAGAACGGACAATCGCAAGAGAAGTGGAAACCCTAGTGCTCGAAGGTCGCCACAAAGCATTCAAGAGAACAGTGGAAAAAATGGAAAGCAGTCGTTGATCAGTTTTCAAAACTTAGCACAATGTTCTGAACAGTATCAAAGTCGCCAACTGTTGGGTTCCGCATTGTTCGCAGCCATTCAAAAAGCCTGCCCAATCGGGGCACCAGTGCAGATGTTTCAGGTCTATCAGAGCAAACCAGGTGACATTTTTAGCAGCCTTATCCCCATGGACAAACGGTATGTGTTTCACCATGCTCTGGAAACAAAGGTGCAAAGGAAGCAGAGGAAACATATCGATCCAGCACCGGGACAGGAACGTATTACTGAAATATCCTGACGAGGTTATGGGAGGCTATCAAGACGAATCATACCACGACGCTGTCCAATGAAGTGTTTTAGCTCCACGACAACGTCCCAGCTCATGCAACACATCTGCTGCTTTTCTGTGCTGTCAAATTTTGCCTCATTCCCGTACTTCCCTGACGTATCACCCGGTGATTTCCCCGTTTTTCCTCGGATGAAGAAACCATTGCTTGGCAGGCCTTTCCGAGGTGGAACTTTTGCTGAGCAGCCAAAATACAGACTTCTATAACCAAGGTATGTGGTGAGTCATCCATCGTCGAACGTGTCGCATACTTCTTGTCACATAGTGCAAGATGGGTTGCTAAGTGAAGATGTAGACGTGTTACCAGATATGTATCCTGAATCTAACACATTGGGCTGTTTCAACGTGTGCGTGACAAACTAAATAATTTAAAGAAGAAAGCACTGGTTCCCAGCGTATAGCTCTATTGGGCATTCTGCAGAGGTATGTGAACAACATGAGGAGACTTACGTTGGTTTTATTACGTATTGGGTTAATGTTAAAAGAAATCACTGAAAGTAAGTTCGGAAAATAACGAAAATAAAACTGAGGAAGACCTCAGTAGATCTAACACAGCCGTTGTTAGAAAACAGCGTCCTGAAGTGTTCCTAGCCTTGCTATGTCTTTTTGCGGCAAGTCCGGATGTTTGACGAGAACTGCAGGGATTACTTCAAGAAAATCAAGAAGTTCTTGTATTTTCAATTGTTGTGAAAGTGCTGAGAATACCTGCAAGTTATGTTTGTATCAAAAATTTGTACGATACAACAAACAGAAAAAGATGTCAATCCTATTCGGAAGCTCCTTTCCCCCTTACTCTTCTGACTGCCGCCGGCGTCGTTGCCGCACAACAAGTGTGGGACTCAATGGCACGGACCCCGCCCAGTTGCCCCAATTTTTTTTCGGCGTGACCAACTTCCTGCCTTGGTGCCAGCAGGCGAGAAGCGGTTCTGCGTTACGAACCTGGCAAGTGGCTCTCACCGTTGTGTATCTGTCCGTGCTCGGGACAGACGCCTGAATCCGATTATATTTGCAAAGTGCAGAATATCTGTTCAGTAGTATTCACGATTTATACAGACAGACATCAGTATTTCGTGCCAGTTACTTACTTTTGGTGGAAAATCTGTTGTCTGCAGACAGTATAGAATATCCTTCCGATAAACGATTCAAAAAGTGTGCTTATGAATTGAGTCTTCTTAAGTCTTTATGATGCAGAGCTGTGTAGTTTTCGGCCACCGCATATACTGACAAAGTTTTGTGTCGGGATAGCTGGCTTCGTTTCAATAATATGTACCACAACACGAAAGAAAAGACAGAAGAATCAAGACTTAATTTTCCGTGGACGATGATGCAATTAATGATAGTGCAGATGCTACAGATGCTGCGTATGATGCATTAATTTGGACGGGTAAATGTTGGGAAAGATTTGGCGGTGTTCTTTCCGAAGTAGCCATTTCATAATACACTCCTGGAAATGGGAAAAAGAACACATTGACACCGGTGTGTCAGACCCACCATACTTGCTCCGGACACTGCGAGAGGGCTGTACAAGCAATGATCACACGCACGGCACAGCGGACACACCAGGAACCGCGGTGTTGGCCGTCGAATGGCGCTAGCTGCGCAGCATTTGTGCACCGCCGCCGTCAGTGTCAGCCAGTTTGCCGTGGCATATGGAGCTCCATCGCAGTCTTTAACACTGGTAGCATGCCGCGACAGCATTGACGTGAACCGTATGTGCAGTTGACGGACTTTGAGCGAGGGCGTATAGTGGGCATGCTGGAGGCCGGGTGGACGTACCGCTGAATTGCTCAACACGTGGGGCGTGAGGTTTCCACAGTACATCGATGTTGTCGCCAGTGGTCGGCGGAAGGTGCACGTGCCCGTCGACCTGGGACCGGACCGCAGCGACGCACGGATGCACGCCAAGACCGTAGGATCCTACGCAGTGCCGTAGGGGACCGCACCACCACTTCCCAGCAAATTAGGGACACTGTTGCTCCTGGGGTATCGGCGAGGACCATTCGCAACCGTCTCCATGAAGCTGGGCTACGGTCCCGCACACCGTTAGGCCGTCTTCCGCTCACGCCCCAACATCGTGCAGCCCGCCTCCAGTGGTGTCGCGACAGGCGTGAATGGAGGGACGAATGGAGACGTGTCGTCTTCAGCGATGAGAGTCGCTTCTGCCTTGGTGCCAATGACGGTCGTTTGTGTGTTTGGCGCCGTGCAGGTGAGCGCCACAATCAGGACTGCATACGAGCGAGGCACACAGGGCCAACACCCGGCATCATGGTGTGGGGAGCGATCTCCTACACTGGCCGTACACCTCTGGTGATCGTCGAGGGGACACTGAATAGTGCAAACCGTCATCGAACCCATCGTTCTACCATTCCTCGACCGGCAAGGGAACTTGCTGTTCCAACAGGACAATGCACGTCCGCATGTATCCGGTGCCACCCAACGTGCTGTAGAAGGTGTAAGTCAACTACCCTGGCCAGCAAGATCTCCGGATCTGTCCCCCATTGAGCATGTTTGGGACTGGATGAAGCGTCGTCTCAAGCGGTTTGCACGTCCAGCACGAACGCTGGTCCAACTGAGGCGCCAGGTGGAAATGGTATGGCAAGCCGTTCCACAGGACTACATCCAGCATCTCTACGATCGTCTCCATGGGAGAATAGCAGCCTGCATAACTGCGAAAGGTGGATATACACTGTACTAGTGCCGATATTGTGCATGCTCTGTTGCCTGTGTCTATGTGCCTGTGGTTCTGTCAGTGTGATCATGTGATGTATCTGACCCCAGGAATGTGTCAATAAAGTTTCCCCTTCCTGGGACAATGAATTCACGGTGTTCTTATTTCAATTTCCAGGAGTGTAGTTCTAGGAGGTTTATCCACTCCATGGCTGTAGTTACAGCAGTAAGGAACAGGCTAGTAGATAGTACAGTTGAAGAGGAATGGACAGCTCTAAAAAGGGTCATCACAGAAGTTAGGAAGGAAAACATAGGTACAAAAGAAGGTACTAGAAGAAATACTTCAATTGATCGATGAAAAGAGGAAGTACAAAAATGTTCCGGGAAACTCAGGAATACAGAAATACAACTTGCTAAGGAATGAAATAAACAGGAAGTGCAGGGAAGCTAAGATGAAATGGCTGCAGATAAAATGTGACGACATCGACAAAGAAATGATTGTCGGAAGGACATACTCAGCATAGAGGAAAGTCAAACCAACCTTCGATCACATTAAAAGCAAGAGTGATAACATTAAGAATGGAATAGTAATTCCACTGTTAAATGCAGAGGGGAAAGCAGATACGTGGAAAGAATACACTGAAAGCTTTTATGAGGAGGAACATTAGTCTAATGTGATAGAAGAAGAAACAGGGGTAGATTTAGAAGAGATAGGGGATCCGGTATTAGAATTAGAATTCAAAAGAGCTTTGCAAGTCTTAAAATCAAATAAGGCAGAAGGAATCGATAATATTTCATCATAATTTCTAAAATCATTGCGGGAAATAGCAACAAAACAACTATTCACGTTAGTGTGAGAAAGTATGAATCTGGCGAAATACCATCTGACTTTCGGAAAAGCATCATCCACACAGTTCCCAAGTCATGGTCTGTGCGGCTGGTCCCAGCGAAGCTTCGAGTCCTCCCTCGGGCGTGGGTGTGTGTGTTTGTCCTTAGGATAATTTAGGTTAATTAGTGCGTAAGCTTAGGGACTGATGACCATAAGATTTCACACACATTTGGACATTTTTTTAATAAAATGGTGCAAGATGTTCGAAATTCTGAGAAAAGTAGGGGTAAGCTATAGGGAGAGACGGGTCGTGTACAATATGTGCAACAGGCAGGAGTGAATAATAAGAGTGGAGACCAAGAAAGAAGTGTTCGTATTAAAAAGGGTGTAAGCCAAGGAAGCTAGGATGGAAATAAAAGAAAGGTTCAGGAATGGAATAAAAACTCAAGGTGACAGGATATCATGAAACGATTCGCTGATGACATTGCTACCCCGAGTGAAAGTGAAGAAGTATTTCATGACCTGCTGAACGGAATGAACAGTCTAATGGGTACAGAGTTTGGATTGAGAGTAAATGGAAGAAACACGGAGGTAATGAGAAGTAGTAGAAATGAGAACAGCGAGAAACTTAACATAAGGATTGATGGTCAGAAAGTAGATGAAGTTAAGGAATTCTGCAGTAAAATAACCAATGGCGGATGGAGCAAGGAGGACATCAAAAGCAGACTAGCAATGGCAAAAAGTGCATTCCTGGCCAAAAGAGATCTACTAATATCAAACATCGGATTTAATTTGAGGAAGTCATTTCTAAGAATGTACGTCTGGAGTAGAGCATTGCTTGGTAATGAAACATGGACGGTGGGAAAACGGGAACAGAAGAGAATCGAAGCATTTGAGATGTGGTGCTACAGACGAATGCTGAAAGTTAGGTAGACTGATGAGTTAAGGAATGAGGAGGTTCTGCGCAGAATCGGAGAGGAATGGAATATGTGCACAACACTGATACGGTGAAGGGACAGGATGATAGGATATCTGTTAAGACATGAAGGAATGACTTCCATGGTACTAGAGGCAAGTGCAGAGGGCAAATACTCTAGAGGAAGACAGAGATTGGAATACATCCAGCAAATAATTGGGGAAGTAGGTTGCAAACGCTACTCTGCGATGAAGAGGTTGGCACAGGAGAGGAATTTGTGGCGGGTCGCATCAAACCAGTCAGAAGACTGATGACAGAAAAAAGTCTCGCTTTAAAATAACGCCGGAGTTTCAACAAAGCAGTAGAATGAAGCGGTAACTGCAGAGAGTTCTGCAAGCAGTGTCAGAGCACGTAATCTCATAACCAGATTGTTACAATAGCTCGCTTATGTCGACCGTTCCCAGACCATTTTTACTCCTCTAATAAATTATAAAACGTTCAGAATGTAACGACAAACATTACTGACCGACGAGAGGAAACCACAATCCATGTGATAATTTGCTTTTAAATAGCAAGGAGGGCGTCTCTGAAAAGACGAGTTTGTTGACAGGTACAATAATATAACCTTAAATGTTAGGAACACTTTTCGGAAAGCACACACATCAAAAAAAGTTTTGCATCACGTCGGTTCCTAGAGTTCCGGAACCCGTACAGAAAATTGGAAAAGAGATGAACATAATCATTTCTGTCCTTTCTATTGCTCATAAAAACCACACATTGCGTATTGTACCACCACACAACGAGACCTTCAGAGGTGGTGGTCCACACCGGTACCTCTAATACCCAGTAGCACGTCCTCCTGCATTGATGCATGACTATATTCGCCGTGGCGTACTATCCACAAGTTCATCAAGGCACCGTTGATCCAGATTGTCCCACTCCTCAACGGCGATTCGGCGTAGATCCCTCAGAGTGGTTGGTGGGTAGACCTTTTCAGTCTATCCCAGGCTTGTTCGATAGGGTTCATCTCTGGAGAACATCCTGGTTACTCTTGTAGAGCGATGTCATTACCCTGAAAGAAGTCATTCACAAGATGTGCACTACGGGGGCGCGAATTGTCATCCATGAAGACCAATGCCCCGCCAATATGCTACCGATATGGTTGCACAATCCGTCGCACGATGGTATTCACGTATCGTACAGCCGTTACAGCGCCTTCCACGACCATCAGTCGCGTACGTCGGGCCCACACAATGCCACCCTAAACAGAAGGGAACCTCCACCTTGCTGCACTAGCTGTAAGGCGTTCAGCCTGGCCGGCCGCGGTGGTCTCGCGGTTCTAGGCGCGCAGTCCGGAACCGTGCTACTGCTACGGTCGCAGGTTCGAATCCTGCCTCGGGCATGGATGTGTGTGATGTCCTTAGGTTAGTTAGGTTTAAGTAGTTCTAAGTTCTAGGGGACTAATGACCACAGCAGTTGAGTCCCATAGTGCTCAGAGCCATTTGAACCATTTTTTTCGTTCAGTCTGACCGGGTTGCCTCCAAACACGTCTCCCCGAAGATTGTCTGGTTGAAGGCATATAGCTGAAGAGAACGTGATGCTAATCCTGAGCGGTCCATTCGGCATGTTGTTGGGCTAATCTGTGCCGCGCTGCATGGTGTCGTGGTTGCAAATATGGAAGTCGCCATGGACGTCGGGAATGAAGTTGCGCATCATGCAGCCTATAGCGCACAGTTTGAGCCGTAACACGACGTCCTGTGGTTGTTCGAAAAGCAATATTCAATATGTGGCGTTGCTGTCAGGGTTCCTCTGAGCCATAATCCGTAGGTAGCTGCCCTCCACTGCAGTAGTAGCCTTTGGGCGGTCTGAGAGACGCATGTCATCTACAGTTCCTGTGTCTCTGTATGTCCTCTATGTCCGAGCAACTTCGCTTCGGTTCACTCCGAGACGCCTGGACACTTCCCTTGTTGAAAGCCCTTCCTTGCACAAAGTAACAATGCGGACTCGATCGAACCGCGGTACTGACAGTCTAGGAACCTCCGAGCTACAGATATTCCTGGTGGAATGACGGGAACAGATCGGCTGTCGAAGCCCGTCTGTCTAATAGGCGCTGCTCATGCATGGCTGTTTACATCTTTGGGCGGGTTTAGTGACATCTCTGAACAGGCAAAGGGACTGTGTCTGTGATACAGTATCCACAGTCAACGTCTGTCTTCAGGAGTTCTGGGAACTCTTTTTGATGTGTCTATTGACGCTTTGGAAATCATAAACATTCCGAGCAAGTTGAACTTTAGATTTAGTGTAGGCAAGAAGTGATTTAACTCACAATCAGATGCAAATGCCGGGCCAAATAATTGACAATTTCAGTATAATAATCCATTGCGTATATTCTGGGAATTTAGCCGGTTGCTGAGGCTGAGTGGTTCTACGCGCTTCAGCCTGGAACCACGCTGCTCCCACGGTCGCAGGTTCGAATCCTGCCTCGGGCAAGGTTGTTATTTGTGATGTCCTTAGGTTAGTTAGATTTCAGTAGTCCTAAGTCTAGGGGACTGATGACCTCAGATGTTAAGTCCGATGGTGCTTAGAGCCATTTGAACCATTTTTCTGGGAATTTAAAGATTAGGCTCCTGCTGCAGCTAGTTTCACCTGGGTCGGAGTGGGTAAGCCTTTGGGCGCTCAGAATTTGGAGTGTGGGAACGGACAGACGGTCTCTAAATACCACTGTCAAAAGAATGAATAACCATCTTTCACGACGGGGATGTGCAGGAAGAGAGTCAATGAAGTTCTGGAAGGTGCTCGCAGGGATATGGATCCACAATGACTCCAATGCCATGGTCAGCTGCGCTACTTTTCTCTGTTGAGGGTCCATGGCGCGAACAGCCCGGTCGAAGTAATCCTAAGTATTTTTGATTGGTTTTAAATCAGGGGAGTTTGGTGGCCAGGAGAGTACGGTCAACTCATCATGTTGCTCTTAGAACCACGATGCATTGTTGTGCTCGTAGATGTCATCGTGCAGAGGAGAAAACAAATTGCATGTAGGAACTTTGGAAATTTGTGGTATGTTCCTATGGAACCAAACTGCTGATGTCATCGGTCCTTGAGCTTACACACTACTTAATCTAACTTAAACTAACTTACGCTAAGCAGAACACACACACCGATGTCCAAAGGAGGACTCGAACCTTCGAAGAGGGGAGCCGCGCGAACCGTGCAAGACGCCTGAAACCGCGCGGCTATTGCATGTAGGAGAGGACATATTTCCCAAGAACACATTGTAGCGGGACTTTGAATTTCGCCGCGCTGCACTCGTTCCCTCAGATATAAATTATACCGTCGCAGCGGTATGAGCGCTCGACGGCAGAGGAAATACTAAAATTGTAACTCTTTTTTTGTTTTTCTATCCGTCTATTGTCTCTCGAGAGCGGAAGCTTAATGCAGACGTGAAAAACTTATTAGCTGGTCTTGATCTGATTAAGACGAAAAAAACTTATTAATGTGTAGACATATTGTGGATGTTGTTATGAAATTCGGAGGATGGAAGTAGCAACGTAAAATAAATTGCATTCAGTGTCAAGATGATTATAATTTCTATAAATTAGTGATTTCTGGACGATTGCAAGATTTCGGAGCAGCTGCTACTTTCATGCAGAAATGAAGTAGGAGATTTTTGAAGACCTGGACTCGGCACGAAAGAAGACATGTTAACATGGTAAAGGATGAACTTATCTACGCCATTTCCCTCTGTTAGTCACATTTGTTATTCTCTGTTCCTTTTCAAATAATTTTTGTAGTGGAAATTGGTTTGACTTTTTGCTCAGAAACGCCACAAGGACCACCCCAACAATAGCTTTTCCGAATCACGAAGTCCGATAACTTTTCTGTAATACGAAGTCCGATTTGCATTTCATTCTTTCCCTTTTTTCACGGTCATTAACGATTTTTTAAAACCCCCTTTTTATTCACCATTTCTTCCCACATTTTCAACATTTTCTTTTCTTTTCTTCTCATTTTCTTTTTTATTAACCACTACAACACACACATTTCTATAGATCCATTGTGCTTTCCATAATGACGAGATCACCGAGGAAATGCCACAAAAACTTTCCCCAGACTACGACGCTCTCTCATCCAACCTGGACCCTTCCGTCGATTGTCGCAGGTCCGTACACGCCAAATGCCATCTGTCCGACCGAACACAAAACGTGGTTCCACATGAAAGGCTGCCTGTCGCCACACAGTGGACGTCGAGTTGCGGTACTGGAGTGCAAATTCCAGCCTTCGTCCACGATGAATAGCAGTCAGCACGGGTGTAGAATCGGGCACCTGCTGCGGAGGCCCATATGGAGCAATATTCGCTGAACGATCATTGAGAAGACAATGTCGATAGCCCCTTGGCTCTTCTAGGTGGACAGCTGCTCAATAGTTGCCCGTCTATTCGCCCGTACAGATTTCCGCAGCCATCGTTCACTCCTCTCATCTATGGCCCGTGGTGTATTGCGGTTGCCTCGGCACCAGTTTTGGATAGCACCATACTGCCGGGCACGGTATACTTTAACCTGTTCTGAGCTGCTTCCACCCTTGGCCCAGATTGTGCCAATTTGAACATCAGATAGCTCGGTCCCTTCCCGCGTTACGACAACGACATCCCTATTTTCCGCGGCCCCCGACACGCTTTATACAACCCTCACTGACACAGGTATTAGCTGTCGTCTACGAGTGTGCACGTTGACTTCGAACATAGGGGATGGTTCCATTAATCTGACTTGGCCGTATAGGTCGGAGGGTCTCGTCCCTGCAATTTCGAGTCGGCAAGAACCATTCGGGATGAAGTAAAGGCCTCATGTCGGCCACTTCTGATTTCTACCACCGTATCTTCGCCACCACGATAGTGGATTTGTTGCGGCCACAAATCGAGAGTTGCTTTAATCCTATGGTCTCTACAGCAGAAGTAAACGCGTAGGTCATGAGGTTCGACGGCAAATAATGGCTGGTCACAATAGAAAATACAGTGCCATTCTGTGCGCCGGAACTATTTTCCTTAGCACAACTTCTTCTGATGCAGCTGTATCTCGTTGTTAATGGTAACAACAGCATGAGACGATTTACTTGAGGGTCACACCGGGCGAGATAGCACAGTGGATGGCAGGCCGGAAACTCGCACACTTCCCTATAGGAGAAACGTCACACTATGTGCGTATCTCTGTTGATCCATTGTGGACGTCGGACAGGAAAATCATCAAAGAGCCGTGAAATTCAAAAAGTTTTTATTTTATTTTTTTTTCACAACCAGTTTCGTCAAATTAATATGACATTTTCAGTCCCCATACGCACCTCAGGTATGGAAACTCAAACGTGTCATACTGGGATACCGGAGCCATCAGTTTTTGGAAGTCGTGAATCCGTATTTAAAGTGCTTCCTTCGAAGACTTGACTTCAGTTGTTGTGAAGTATTCGAAGGAAGCACTTGAAATACGGATTCACGACTTCCAGAAACTGATGGCTCCGGTATCCCAGTATCGACACGTTTGAGTGTCTATGCATGAGGTGCGTATGGGGCCTGAAGATGACGTTTTGAATTGCCGAAGCTGGTTGTGAAAATAAAGTAACTTTGATCCTCATGAACATTTTAATTTATTTTATTTTTATTTTTTATTTTCCGTATGGCAATACAGCGACAATATTTTGTATAAGTACAACAATATGTAAACGAAATGTATAAAACAAAACAATGTGTAAATAGTACATGTGTAAAAAACAAGCAATAGCACGAAAGGATAAAGTACAAACACTCAGGACAAAAATAATTACAAGTTAAGAGCTTCGCAAGCCTGACTAGAAACTCATTCAGATATTTAAAGATCAATATCTAGATTGCACAGCCAATCCAAAGCAGAGGGTTTCACATAAATGACCGCAGAGACAGGTCCGGCGTATCTTCTTAAGGGGCATTCCTCAATAATATGGCGGACGTTCTGTTCTGGTGCTCCACAGTCACAGGCTGGTGAGACGCATAGACCCCACTTGCACTTATATGCATTGCATCTTGCATGGCCCGTTCTGATACGTTTTAATTTAGTTCAGGTATATTTCTTCAGGTCAAAGCCCGGTAATTCCAGAGCAGGACCTTGGATACCTTGTTTATTAATTCCAGAATCATTCCAAAAGTGTCGCCATTGCTCCTTGATGTCAGGTTGATGTTCTTGTGTATTAACTCATATAGGCTTCCGTGACTTCAACGGGGTCGATGGTAATTCGTTCAAAACATCATGGATTGGTAGATTCTGTGGGTAATCTGAGTCATGAACATGACACTTAAGGAAAGAAGGAGGGAGGAAAGAAAAAAAGATTAAGCTGTAAAATTCTGTCAACAACGAGGTCGTTACAGACAAAGCACAGACTCGGAATGTTTCACGAATAACAAAGGAAATCGGCTGTGCCCTTTCATAGGAACCACTCCGGCGTTTGGTTGAAGCCATTTGGGGAAATAAGGTTAAACTTAAATCTGGGCGACCAGACAGGGATTTGTACCGCCGTCTTCCGAACTTGGATTTTCCAATGTGCCGTCCACTGTGCCACCTGGTGTGACACACAAGTAGATTGTCCCACGCTGCTGTTACTATTAACAACGAGATAAAACAGCGCCAGAAGAAGTTATGCTAAGGGAAGTAGTGGCAGCGCACATAATGGCGCCGTATTTTCTAATGTTATGAGCTGTTACTTCACGTCGAACCTTATGATCTACGCGTTTACACCTGTAGAGACCATGGAAATAAAGCAACCCTCACTTTGTGGCTACGACAAATCCACTATCGCGGAGGCGAAGATACGGTGTCTGGCAGAAATCAGGAGTGGCTTTATGTCATCCCAAATGGCACTTGCCGATTCGAAGTAGCAGTGATGACGCCCTCCAGCCTGTACGGACTTTAGTTCTCCGGAACATTTTAGAGAAAACACTGAAGGACTTTCCGCGGCTGGCCCATGCACGACCCGGCCACATGGTCCTCATGAAGTCATTCTGCTGTTGGACAACAGTTTAGAATCATAGGCAAGTGCTGCAATGCATTTGCAGCGCTCTTAGTTATTCCTTGATGCTACACCACCTTAGGTAAAGTCATGTAAGCAGTTGGTTTGCGTATCAGTGGTAAGCACACTGGACTCGCATTCAGTAGGACGACGGTTCAAATTCGCTTCTGGACATCCAGACTTGGATTTTACAAGATTCTCCTAAATCACTCGAGGCAAATGCCAGGATGGCTCCTTTGAAAGGGCACGTCCGATTTAGTTTCTCATCCTTGCAAAATTCCGAGCTCCTGCTCCATCTCTGATGATCTCGATCTCAACTTTATACCCGAATTTGCCTTCCTTCCATTTATTGTCCGGGTATCTTTAAAATATTTTCTGTGTGTGTGTTGATATTTTGACTGGTTGCTTCCGAGGTGGAGATGCAGTCTCTCATTCCTCTAAAGGGTGGAAGGAAACAGGAAAAACACAATATCCAAGATGGGTGGTACATCAAACAAGTGGGAGAAGTGGCAATCGAAGCAATACTAAAGTTGGTCTGTAGAAACATTAAGTATGGAGAAATCAGACTTTCAGAAACATATCATCCACAAAAGTCAGACCGTAGTAAGGGGAGATAAGTGCGAAACATACGCACAACAAATCATGTATTCAATTAGGTGACAAGAATAATCCACAGAAGAATGGGAAAGAGAATGCTGGATTAGTTTGATGACAATCGATTCGACGTCAGGAAAGAACATGGCCAAGAAGTAGACTCTGAAACGGGATTCAGCTACATTAGAAGCAAAATACATCACAATATACGAAGTGTACAAGTAATAAAAAAGCACACAGGCTCAGGCCAACAAATGTACTGCAGTATAAAATATCGAGGAAGACTCTTCTGAAAACGTACGTCTGTAGCACAGCAATGAATCGCAGATTGTGCGAAAAAAGTAAAATAGAAGAGCCGAAACGTTTGAGTTGTAATGTTACAGAAAGATGTCGAAAAGTAGGAGGGCGGACAAGAAATGAAGAGGTTAGCAGCATATTCGGCCAAGACAGCAACATATGGAAAACATTGACAAGAAGAGACAAGATGATAAGACAATGTGTCAAGATCTTGGGTATTAATAACAGCGTCAGTTGTATTTAGTCCTTTAGTACTGGATCAGTACCGGTTTCGTGGCACTAAAAGCCACATCCTCAGGCGGACATCTGCTAACAGTCCAGTCGGACAAGAGGAAAACAGCTGTTATCTTAAGTGAAGATCAATATGTGAACAAAGTGCAATCCTCCTTGGTAGATAATGGAATTGTTAAGTCTAATGTAGATCCTGCGAATACACTACTGGCCATTAAAATTGCTACACCAAGGAGAAATGCATATGATAAACTGGTATTAATTGGACAAACATATTATACTAGAACTGACATGTGATTACATTTTAATGGTATTTGGGTGCATACATACTGAGAAATCAGTACCTCTGGCCGTAATAACGGCCTTGATACGCCTGGGCATTGAGTCAAACAGAGCTTGGATGGCGTGTACAAGTACAGCTGTCCAGGCAGCTTCAACACGATACCACAGTTCATAAAGAGTAGTGACTGACGTAATGTGATGCTCGCCCACCATTGACCAGACGATTTCAATTGGTGAGAGATCTGGAGAATGTGCTGGCCAGGGCAGCAGTCGAACATTTTCTGTATTCAGAAAGGTCCGTATAAGACCTGTAACATGCGGTTGTGCATTATCCGGCTGAAATGTAGGGTTTCGCAGGGATTGAATGAAGGGTAGAGCCACGGGCTGTAACACATCTGAAATGTAACGTCCACTGTTCAAAGTGCCGTCAATGCGAACAAGAGGTGACCGAGACGTGTAAACAATGGCACCCCATACCATTACGCCGAGTGATACGCCAGTATGGCGACGACCAATACACGCTTCCAATGTGCGTTCACCGCGATGTCGCCAAACACGGATGCGACCATCGTGATGCTGTAAACAGAATCTGGATTCATCCGAAAAAATGACTTTTTGCCATTCGTGCACCCAGGTTCGTCGTTGAGTACAGCATCGCAGGCGCTCCTATCTGTGATGCAGCGTCAAGGGTAACCGCAGTCATGGTCTCCGATCGTCCATGCTGCTGCATACGTCGTTGAACTGTTCGTGCAGATGGTTGTTGTCTTGAAAACGTCCCCATGTGTTGATTCAGGGATCGAGACGTGGCTGCACGGTCCGTTACAGCCATGAGGATATCATGCCTGTCATCTTGACTGCTAGAGATACGAGGCCGCTGGGATCCAGCACGGCGTTCCGTATTACCCTCCTGAACCCACTGATTCCAGATTCTACTAACAGTCATTGGATCTCGACCAACGTGAGACGCAATGTCGCGATACGATAAACCGCAATGGCGATAGGCTACAATCCGACCTTTATCAATGTTGGAAACATGATGGTACGCATTTCTCCTCCTTACACGAGGTATCACAACAACGTTTCACCAGGCAACGCCGGTCAAGTGCTGTTTGTGTATGAGAAATCGGTTGGAAGTTTTCCTCATGTCAGCACGTTGTAGGTGTTGCCACTGGAGCCAACCTTGTGTGAATGCTCTGAAAAGCTAATCGTTTTCATATGACAGCATCTTATTGCTGTCGGTTAAATTTCACGTCTGCAGCACGTCATCTTCGTGGTGTAGCTATTTTAATGGCCAGTAGTGTAGATATTTGGCTAATTTTAAAAAGATAATTCAGCCCCCACTTTACCAAATCCGTTCAAAAATATAAATATTGTTCCTATGAACCCAGTAGCACTGACACTATGAGCTTTGATTAAGCTACATAAAGACGACTTGCCAGCTCGTTAGATTGTTAACGCACGTAGTGGGGTTGGTTACAGTACTGAGAAGTTGACTGCAAAGTACCTCGATCAACGTTACCGTCACCCAATTTGCTTCAACATCCGCAATAGGGGCCAATCAATTGAAAAACTTTCTAGGTTAACCATCTGCCGCCCGCGCAAGGAACACATCTGACCCCCTAGATGTCAAGAACATGTATACCAGTATTCCAGTAGATCAGGTGCATGGTATTGTGGCTCAGAATTTATGAGCTCATAGTGGACAAATCAACAACGAAACCAATGTCATAGTCAAGTTGTTAGAATTCTTTCTTTCGAAATTTGTGTCTGTTGGGACCAAACTGCTGAGGTCATCGGTCCCTAAACTTACACACTGCTTAATGTAACTTAAACTAATTTACGTTAAGGGCGACTCACACACCCATGCCCGAGGGAGGACTCGAACCCCCGACGGGTTGAGCCACGCGGCTATCCCACGCGGCTGTTGGAATTTCTTCTAAGGTTGAATTACTTCACATTTGGCGACGATATCTTTTTACAAAAACAAGGTCTTGCAGTGTGGTCCCCCTTGTCATTCTGTCTTGTCAATATATTCATGACAGCTTTTGAGTCGGATGCAATGACTCAGTTTCCAACACGTGCTAGCAAGATCGTAGCTTGGTATAGGTTTGTAAATGGCATTTTCCTTCTTTTCAATAGAATACGCGCGGAATGTTGTTAGTTCGTGGAGGAGTTAAATGGCTCACACGAGAGCATTCAATTTACTGCTCAGCACAATGAGGGAAGGATTTTACCACATCTGGACCTTAAGATTACCTTATGTGATACTGATGTCGGATTCGATATTAATGGAAAGGCATCTACCACCGATATAATGATTCATAGCTCCTCCAACCACCCTATCAAGTACAAAATGTCTTTTCTATGAAGCCCGTTGTCAAAGGAAGCCTTTGATAGAGAGGTTCGAATCATACACTACTATATTCAGAAAGATAAGAAAAACCAACGCAACGGATAGCACCCTTAGCAATGGCGACAATCGGAATGTCACTCGTATTACATATCATAAAATTCCATATTTCGGCAATATTTCCGAAAGAATCGACGGACAGTTGAGATCTAAAAGTATTGAACCGGCTTTCATCATTGCCAGTAACGTTGGCACAAAGTACAGGCACAAATAACTTGTCACTTGTTCCAAATATAATGTAACGTGAGTGTACTGCATTACTTACAATGACTGCCCCATGCGGTGCATCGGGGCACCTGCTTTTCCAGCAGGTTTAAACAACATCTTATGGTTTCTAGCTCAAAACTGCGTTGAGTACCCATATCCGTGAGCAGAGGCATTCAGTCATCTATCTCACTAGTAACTTGAGAAGTTATTTGCTTCGTGATACATTACCGGTGTTAAAACGGACCGTTTACCAATTGCGGAAAAGGTCGATTACTAGCGGAATGTGACGTGATACCACGTACTTATACGTTTGTGACTATTACAGCGCCATCTATCACAAAGCGAAAAAAGTGGTCCAACTAAAACATTTATATTTCTTTACGTACTACACGAATATGTAATAAAAATGGGGGTTCCTATTTAACAAAATGCTGCTGATATCCGTTTGACCTATGGCAGCACCATCTAGCTGGCCGACCATAGCACTATTTCATTTCCCCCTTCAAGCTAGACCACTTTCGTTCTTTGTAGTTTTTTCGTTTGACGCTTATTTCGTGAGATATTTGGCCCGGTCGCGATCAATGGGCCACCGTACGCGTCGGCAGGCAAGCTGTTTACTTTCTTGCCGTCAGTATGACAGTGCACGCGACCGCGTTCCCTGTAGGCGGTTCCGTATAGATCAGAGAAGCGGTAAGTGCGCCTTTCAGGTTCCGCTAATAGCTATTTAGTTGACGATTTTGTCTATGTAGAGCATCCCTCCATTGTGTGGCAGCCTCTTCTTGATTTTTCATTCTGGCCCAAAATTTGATCTTAATAATTTTCATTTACTTTCTCCTTACCAATAGATAACTATGGTGCGATTTGTTCTGGAGCCATTCGCTATACTGGAATCTGGCAGTTTTTAATCTATGTGTATGTCTCAGGGTTGTTATTCAATAATGGTTCAAATGTCTCTGAGCACTATGGACTTAACACCTGAGGTCTTCAGTCCCCTAGAACTTAGAACTACTTAAACCTAAATAACCTAAGGACATCACACACATCCATGCCCGAGGCAAGATTCGAACCTGCGACCGCAGCGGTCACGCGCTTCCACACTGTAGCGCCTAGAAGCGCTGGGCCACCCCGGCCGGCGGTTGTTATTCCTTCTGGATTTATGGTTATACAGATGTTCACCTGAAGATAAGGCTCTTAGTGCCACGAAACCTGTTGTGATCCAGTAATAAACGACCAAAAACAGCTGAAGCGGTTATTAATACCCAAGATGAATACTCATAGCTGTGGTTGCCCTACCTACAAGGTTGTCTGCAATGTGTCTAGAAATCGAGGAATATGTATAGGGCAAAAACTGTAGGGGGAGAAAGAGGTTGGGATATATCCAATAGCCGGCAGCGCTGGCTGTGCGGTTCTAGGCACTTCAGTCCGGAACCGCGTGACTGCTACGGTCGCAGGTTCGAATCCTGCCTCGGGCATGGATGTGTGTGATGTCCTTTGGTTAGTTAGGTTTAAGCAGTTCTAAGTTCTGTGGGACTGATGACCTCAGATGTTGAGTCCCATAGTGCTCAGAGCTATTTGAACCATATATCCAATAAATGTTTGGGGCCATGGGGCGCAAATAGTTCTTTGGGATGAAGACTTTGGCACAGAAGAGAAATTTGTGATGATCCGTATAAAAGCCAGATTTGCTAGTAGTGGTGCTTTTCAAGGTGCCGTGCCCCCTTCTATCCCTCTATGAACTGACTATGCAACCAATTATAGGGGGCTTACAATTTAACGCCGGCTCTGAACGATACTAATAATATGAGCAAACAAATCAATAAATGGAATAGTTACAGAGGTTTAGTACATACGATTCAGAAGTGGTAGCACTGGTGTAAAACTGTGCTAAGTGTTGTTGTTGTTGTAGTCTGGTTTGATGCAATCCTCCAGTCAAGTCCATACTCGGCAAGTCTCTTATCTCCGCGTAACTACTGCAACCCACACCCATTCGAACCTGTTTACCACATTCAAGTCTTGGTCCTGTTCTACAATTTTTATCCCTCCAGTATCAAGCCGACGATTTTTAATGCCTTAGGATGTGTCATACCAACCGATTCCATCTTTCATTCAAGTTGCACCATAAACTGCGAGGCGGCCGGAGTGGACGAACGGTTCTAGGCGCTACAGTCTGGAACCGCGAGACCGCTACGGTCGCAGGTTGTAATCCTGCCTCGGGCACGGATGTGTGTGATGTCCTTAGGTTAGTTTGGTTTAAGTAGTTCTAAGTTCTAGGGGACTGATGACCAAGGAAGTTTAGCCCCAAAGTGCGCAGAGCCATTTGAACCATTTGAGCCATAAACTGCTATAGGACTGAGAAAAGGTCGATAAGAACTAATAGTGGGCTGAATTGGCGGAGACGGGCGTCTCCGACCCAGAAACTGTGAGAACTGACAGTGACAGGCGGCAGGCGTAAGACGGTAGGATCGGGACGGGGGAGCTGCGGCTGGGCGGGAGGTCAGAGCGGCGCGAGACCTTGCTGGCTGGCTGCGGCTGCGGGGCTCGCCACGTGGTGTGCCGAGGTGCGGAGCTCGCCGGCCGGAGTCCTTGACCCGCGCGGCTGCGGCTGCGGCTGCGGCTGCGGCTGGATCGCGGACCACGCCCTGCCCTGGCCTGGCGAGCCGCTGCCACGCCCTCGCTGCTGGAGCTGCAGCCGCTTTCTCCAGCAGCAGAGCCTCCGGCGAAAGTCCGACCCCCCGCACCTCTCGACCAGTTGCTCTCTAGTGCTCGCAAAGGGCGGCTCTGAATGCTGGTAGGAACTAACATGGAAACCCTCACCTTCTAACCACTCAACAGGAAGATTAAAGCAACATCCTGACAGAACATCCCTCCACCGTCCTCTATGCCTACAAAGTTTTAATCCACCCCATCCTCTGTTACACCAATAAAGCCTGTATATCCGCTCCAGCAAGTTTCTGAAAATCTCTCCAAATTCTTGAACGCCATGCTCTCCGTCTTGGTATCTGCAGTGGGCACCTCTTTAGAAGTTGTTTATCCCACAAACTCTTCTCGAGCAGCCTCATTGTTTCTCCTCCAGCTTCTGATCCAGGTATGCTGCTGCAATTATACCAACACATCCTACCGACCATAGACCTACACACCATCCATGTCCTCTCTCCACACAGCTTTAACTCTCTCCCTGTTCTCTACAATCAAATCCACCTAGACATTCGCCCCTCTTACCACGTCTAAGCCACTCCCTTTCCTCCTCTATATTACGGTTCGCTCTTGGCTTCCCACCCTCCCTTATATATTTCCCCTTATAACCATATTTACGCTTATCCAAAATCATGTTTGCCCTTAATATTGAGCCTCCAACGTTGCACTGACTGCCCACACCAGTTCCACTTCTCCAACAATACCGAACATTTTACGCCACAAGAATCACTCAGCTACTGCACTCCCAAATTTTCCTCTCTCAATATGAGTGTTTCCGGTCAGTATTTCCTTTTAAAAGAACGTCAGTCTGAAATTATCATACACATAATTTTAGAAACAATGTAAAAAGTTCATGCTCTTAACGCTTTTAATGCTATTTGTATTTAAATGATTCTGACCGAGGAGCACCATGTCGTATCGTTGGCAGTAAGCCCACGGCCGATGCTGGGTGAGTGAATGAAAGAGCAATAAATAAATAAGAAAGGCTCTCAGAACGTCTATCATCACAACGAAGTAGACAGTTTTATCTTCACTGCTGAGGAGTGATTCGCTTTCAGACGTAATACGCTATGTGATATCTGCTAGTTTCATCTCACTGAAGCAAGGTTCATTCACGTGATGCGCCAAAATTTATTCATCTTCATCTTAATAGAGTATAAAACCTCCACCAGCCACGATAATAAATAAACTGAAAGCAGTCTTGATCGCCTAACTTTTTTGATGGTGACCGCTTTCGATCTTTTTATCAGATCACCTTCTGACCATGATTGTCTGCCGGAGGTGGTGGCGCATGCAGTCCTCTTGTTTGTTCCTCTTGCACTACACCACCAGCCTTAAACAAGAGGATTGGCATGCGCCACTGCCTCCGGCAGACAATCATGGTCAGAAGATGATCTGATGAAAAGATCGAAAGCGGTCACAATTTAAAAAAAAAAGTTATGCGATCAAGACTGCTTCCAGTTTATTTATAATAATTACAGATCACTGTTTTCCTATATAAGAACTACGTTCTTTAAAATGTTCACCACGATAATACTTCCAGTTTGGTTCCGTATGGACTGGAGACGGATAGGGGCTCAGGAGAGACTATCGTCCAGCCCTAGCCGCCTTACCAGCTATTTCTTGTCTGCCAGATTGAGAAGATGCTCAGTTTTTTTCATTTTTTACTTTGATAGTCACTGAGCTTGTTGGCTCAGTTTAAAGCCAGGGACACGTGTTTCTGAATGTTTTTCGTAATGCGCACTTACAATTTAAACCTGCCGAACGTGAGAATTGTCTTTTGAAAAACTCCAAAGATAGGGCTAGACCTTCTTAATATGACGGGTGAACGTCAACACTGAGTGTCCAACTCTTTGATGATTCTAAGTCCACATCAAGTCAACCAACTGACCCATTGCTGCACAGTTAAAACAGCCGTGGATCATCACAGGCCCTCATATGGTTAATACGATGGCATACGTTTAAGTCTCCTTCAAGGCCATTGGGAGCTGCGATTAATTTACCGCGGTACATCATTAATATAAACGCAGAGCAAAATAACATGTTTCCAGCACTGAAGAATCTGCTACTGATGTCTTTTAGTAAAGTGTAACGAGGTAATTTTGTGGGTCCTATCCTCTCTTTCGTGAAACTCTGGCTCAAATATGCCAGTGATGAAGTGCTCTTCAAAGTGACTGGAAAGGACTAGCGTTGATGACCTGTAACAGTCATTGCCTACGAACGTATGCTTCCAGTTCTGCTCGTTCACAATCGTTTTTGCCCGCAAAACTCCTAAGAATTTGCTGAAGATCCGGATATCAGCCACAGACAGTAATGCAGCAGGGCAATAGGCGACGATAATATTCCAGAATGAGTCTCGGAGCTCTGCAGCGTGTACCGTGCCAGTATATTAGGGGACGCATTGTGATGTCACCGAAAAACGTAATAATAACGAAACTCAGGCACTATAATCAACAGTCGTCACCTCAAGAAAATTGTTAAGGGAGACTTGATAACTTTTCTCCCTCACTCTTGCAGCACTCTCTTCCAATATTACGTTGTACAACAGAGTGAATTTCAAGATAAGTGTGTCTCCTTCGCCTTCAATAGTAAATGCATGTATTTCAGTCTACCGAGCTGATTAGGCAACTGGGCAAGATAGATTTTACGTCGCTCTTTAACTGGTCGGTAGTGAATCAATAGGTAACAGCTCAGAATCATAATAGAAAACATCTTTGACTGTACACTACTGGCCATTACAATTGCTACACCAAGAAGAAATGCAGACGATAAACGGGTATTCATTGGACAGATATATTATACTAGAACTGACATGTGATTACATTCTCACGAAATTTGAGTGCATAGATCCTGAGAAATCAGTACCCAGAACAACCACCTCTGGCCGTAATAACGGCCTGGGCATTGAGTCAAACAGAGCTTGGATGGCGTGTACACGTACAGCTGCCCATGCAGTTTCAATACGATATAACAGTTCATCAAGAGTAGTTACTGGTGTAATGTGACGAGCCAGTTGCTCGGCCACCATTGACAAGACGTTTTCAATTGGTGAGAGATCTCGAGAATGTGTTGGCCAGGGAAGCAGTCGACCATTTTCTGTATCCAGAAAGGCCTGTACAGGACCTGCAACATGCGGTCGTGCATTATCCTGCTGAAATGTAGGTTTTGACAGGGATCGAATGAAGCAAACAAGAGATGACCGAAACGTATAACCAATGGCATCCCATACCATCAGGCCGAGTGATACGCCAGTATGGTGATGGCGAATACACGCTTCCAATGTGCGTTCACCGCGATGTCACCAAACACGGATGCGACCATCATAATGCTGTAAACAGAACGTGGATTGTCCGAAAAAATGAAGTTTTGCCATTAGTGCACCTAGGTTCGTCGTTGAGTACACCATCGCAGGCGCTCATGTCTGTGATGTAGCGTCATGGTCTCCGAGCTGATAGTCCATGCTGCTGCAAACGTCGTCGAACTGTTCGTGCAGATAGTTGTTGTCTTGCTAACGTCTCCATGTGTTGACTCAGGGATCGAGACGTGGCTGCAGGATCCGTTACAGCCATACTGATAAGATGCCTGTCATCTCGACTGCTAGTGATACGAGGCCGTTGGGATCCAGCACGGCGTTGCGTGTTACCCTCCTGAACCCACCGATTCCATGTTCTGCTAACAGTCATTGGATCTCGATCAACGCGAGCAGCAATGTCGCGACACGATAAACCGCAATCGCGATAGGCTACAATCCGACCTTTATCAAAGTCGGAAACGTGATGTTACGCATTTCTCCTCCTTACAAAAGGCATCACAACAACGTTTAACCAGGCAACGCCGGTGAACTGCTGCTTGTGTATGAGAAATCGTTTGGAAACTTGCTCATGTCAGCACGTTGTAGGTGTCGCCACCGGCACCAAGCTTGTGTGAATGCTCTGAAAAGCTAATCACTTGCATATGAAAGCATCTTCTTCCTGTCGGTTAAATTTCACGTCTGTAGCACGTCATCTTCGTAGTGTAGCAATTTTAAAGGCCAGTAGTGTATTTTATAATGTCAAAGATTTTTTTAGCTCATGGCAAAGTAAGCCGATTATTAGTTGCAAGTCAGTAACTAAAAGCTATTGAGAATGATAAGGCGATACTCTCTTTCGATCTCAGAATTAATTCAACCAAGTTATTTTACGGAGACCTATTGGCAGTCGCGGAATTCGACCCACAATATAGTTTTATAATGTTCCTCGTACACAAATCACTGAAATAAGTGATAGTTGCAAATACCAGAAAACATTTCTAGCGTCAGTCAGGGATCAAACAATTGATCTGGTGGTTGTAACTGGAATCTACGGCTCGTGTTGGTGACCGTGCAGCCTTAGAGAGCTGACTCAAAGCGACGCAGCGTCAGTGACGGACGATAGAAGGCAGAAGTGGTTGACCATAGTGGTAACATGCAACACATCAGGTAAGGTGAGGATAAGCCTCGGCTTCCGGCATGGCTCTGATGATGGTGTGCACCCGGTCTTGGCGTTAGACAGCAATAGTGTAGGAACGCGCTGGCTGGTGCACAGCGACAGTGTGGCCCACGCTACAACCCGCATCTCACCAGGAGGGTGGCTGTGAGCAGGAGGAAGTCACACAGTGGCTAACCTGATAGTGCTAAGCCACGGAATTGACTGCATACACACTGAAGATAGGCAGAGACCTAGAATTATTGTCAGTACAGTGCGGTAGCAGCAGCTGGCTGCCTCGTCTTGGATTGCAAGCGGCCTCCTCGTGGTTATTTGCCCGTGTTTACTCCGTTTCTGGGCATACTGTACACACCTGGATACTAGAGAACACAACGAGAATGATGGTAAGATTTGGGTGGCATATATGCGTGCTGGGCAGAGTAGTGTTCTCCAGTAGCAGCACTCCCAGTCCAGAATTCATTACAGGGTGGAGTGGCTAGGTGTCGCCTCCGGCAACAATAACTTTATTTGATCTTGTTTTCCTGTCTGGTCCGCTCCTTCAGAATCTGCAGCCGTAAGATGTCACATCTTCAGCTTTCGGCGGCGCTGGCTGGTGCATCCCGCAGCTTCAGCGTAATTGAATGGCTGTTCTCGCGTCCTGAATACGCTCCATTGCTCCGTAGTGCCTTGGTCACTGGGTACTTGTCCCACTACGACGCCGTTCCACTGAAATGATGCAGGAGCGGTTCATCGCCCTCCCCCTCCCCCAGCGAAGATGTGGTGCAAACATTTCGCGGGCAAGTGCTCTACCATCTCAGTTACTTAAGCACAACTCACCTCCTCTCCTCACTGCTTTACTTCCGGCGGAACCTCATCTTCTACCTTCCAAACTTCATAGTAGCTCTCCCGAGCACTTTGCCTGCGAAAGGGGAAGGTCTCGAATCTCGGTCCGCCACATGGTTTTAAACTGTCAGGAAGTTTCAGTTAGTGTAGTTACTGCCGTTATTGTGATTATTCTCCAATTTATGGAACCAGTGCTTCTCACTTATGATGAAATAGCGACAAGACTCATTGTAATGCAGCTCTGAGTTTCCTCGGCCCGTACCGCGCTGCTGGAGGTGCCAGCTGCCGCTCCAGCAAATGTTATTCCACTGCTTACAGGGAACGGGAGGGGGGATAGGGTTTTGGAGCTGTGATGGTGATAGTTTTCATGTATTTAGAGCTATTTTACACCTCAGAGCCTCCTTGTGGGCAATGGAGTCACTGCAGTTGGGCGGATGGGCTGCACCACAGTTGGCGCATTTGCGTGGTGCTGTGTGTGGGAGTTTGCAGTGGTGGGTTGTGTGTTCACTAGTGCATTTGCTGCAGCGGGGAGCAAACCCCATGGGATATCCGAATGCGCAAAACTCTGGCACTCGTGGCATTGTTGGGGGATGCGTGGCGTGTTGTGTATCTCGACATTTACGACAATGTCAAGAAACAACTTCATCTTCAGCAGGTCGCGTGATCTGGCCGTGTCGGACAGCCCAACCATGTAGATGTGTGACGGCTCACTGTGCCTGGCCAAAGCATCTCTCCATTTTATACACACCGTGTCTGTCTTCCGAACGCGTGAATCACGAAGATCATTTATGTCTCTCGAATAATAAATATCGCAGTCGAATTTTAAATGCTCTCACTACCCCTACAAGTGTGTTAGGTCAAACTTTCAACTATATGGCGTCTATCACAAGGTCATCAATTATGGATATTGAATAAGTGGACGCTACTTGTTGATGGCTCCAGAAAATGGACACAAGTGTTCTGACAGATCCTGCTGGGTCCTATTTAAAAATTCTGTCCCGGGAAGGAAATATATGAGTTCTGAGGGAACTCTCAGACCTGGAAGGTTGCCATTGCTTGGCTGGTCTTAACCGCCGACTAACTACCAGGAAGGTATCTCTTCAGTTCTGACATCCTACATCAAACCAAGGAGGCTCTCTGAAGCTCATCGCCATCTTGGTAACCAACAATAACTACAATTTGAAAGGCAGTGCATTAAAATTAATTTAGCCCAAAATTATCACTGTACAGAGAGAATATGAGATTTAATCTCAGTTTCTCTCATGTTGGGAGCACATAGAACGTCGAGAGGCCATATTTTTTATTTTAATGTACATAATTTTAAGAAACGCAGCTATCAGCCACTGATTCTTGTGATTCTTAAAGTAATATAATACACAGCTATGGAATTCAACAACCATTAAATTTTGTAAATTAATTTTTGTTATAATTTAAGTCCTTAACCATATACATGTAGAGTCACACTATCTATATTTGGTTTAGTATATTGATCATATTGGCAACTACTTTGAAATGTGGTACTTCATGAACGACATTGATGAACATTTTAAAATATGCTTTACGAAGAAAAAACACCTGAAGGAATTATCCGAATGGGACGGAAATCGGTAGATATGTAGTCAAACAACTTATGACAGTTTCCTAAAATGGGATGACACATTCATTTGTGCAGTTACTCGGCTGGACATTGACTGACAGAGTTCTAGGATGTCCTCCTCTGAGATATCGTGCCAAATCCTGTCCAATTGGCGAATAAAATCTTCAAAATCCCGGTTTGATTGGAGGGTCTTGTTCACAACGCTCCAAATTTTCTCAACTGGGAACAGATCCGGCGACCTTGCGGGCCAAAATAGATTTTCCGAAGCAAGAAGAGAAGCAGTAGAATTTTTCCCGTGTGCAGGCGGCCATCATCTTGCTGAACTTAAGCCCAGGATGGCTTGCGATGAAAGGCAACGAAACGGGGCGGAGAACATCGTCGACGTACCGCTGTGCTGTAATGTTGCCCCGGATGGCGACCAAAGGGTCCTGCTATAAAAGAAATGGCGCTGCAGACCGTCACGGTGTGCGGGCATTTGCCACGATTTTACCTGCTCCGAAGGGTTGGGTCCCTTGTCTCCCCCCCCCCCCCCCTCCTCCTCACCCGCATTTAGTACCACCACTTTAGTGACACTATCATCAGTAACATTACAGTCGCTGTCGCGCAGTAAAGGTACTTACTGAGCATTTCCGCTGGTTTACTTAACATAGGACCAGAATCTGTTTGGATTTTCCGTCACATTTCTAGAGAGAGTTACCTTGTGGAAACTATTAACTGCATCTCGCATTGAAATCCACACCAAATTTCGAGCCTCAGTAAGACTTCGCTAATCTTGGGGACTTTGCCTTCGTCTAAATTATATGTGCCTTCTTCGGTGTTCCTGCAGCAGCTTTCTGTCGTGTTTTGTGTACCACAGGGGATCAGTTCCGTCTCTTATTAATTTGTTTGGTATGAATCTCTCGAGTGCTGTTGATACTATTTCTTTGAACGTAAGCCACATATGGTGTTCACTTACATACAGTAGTTTGGAAGGATTGGAGACTGTCTCTTAGAAAGACGTCAACCGAATTTTTAGCTGCTTTTATAAATAGATATATTTCGCGTTTAGTTTTGGTGAATTTCTTTGTTATGGAATTGAGCCTCGCTACGACTGTAATCCCTGTATCCGTCGTGATGCTCAGGATTATTTGTGGCTGACAGATCAAATGTGTTTTTGTAACTATTTACAATTTGAATGGCCTCGTAAACTAATTGTTCAAAAAATTAAAAAACCATTTAGAACAATTACGGAAGTTGTTTTCTATCTCCACTAGTGTCTGAAAATGTATTTTTGTCAACATAGTGAAGGTAGATTGAAATCACTGCCAACTACAAATGTATGAGTAGGGTACCTATGTGTGATGAGACTCAAATTTTCTTTGTACTGTTCAGCAACTGTTTCACCTGAGACCGGAGGTCGGTAAAAGGAACCAGTTATTAATTTATTCTGGTTGTCGAATATAACCTCTGCCCACACTAAGTCACAGGAACTATCTGCTACAATGTCGCTTGTGAGCTGGAACACATGTTACATTAATTTTCCTTAAGTTGTGCTTCTTGTTTCTGTTGTAGTGCAGACCATTACAATTATGGCTTTTCCCTCCAAAATCTAGGATGCTTTCTCTGTGACCCTTTAAATACCAGAGCTAAACAATGTAGAACAAAGATAGCATTCCGCATTACTTCATTTCCTTATTTCTAACATTTTAAAATTTTAGGTCGACTTTAGATGACATGTCAATCATAGATGTTCTTATCTCTATTTAGTGAACGTATTTTCAGTCATGGTTTGAACATTGTCCCGCTACACTTTATTAACTAATGTTTCGCGGCAAGGGATATCGGAATTTAGAGAGTAAATTAATATGGAGTATGTCGTTCTTCTTTTCAAACGTTCACATACCCATTTCTTATTTCCTTATTGTCTTTTGGACATGCAGTTGTAGTAATTAAAGTAGGCGCAAATGTAGTGATCAAAAAGAAACGTTTAGCGTACATTCACATTCTCTTTACATCGTTCCTTTCTTGTTGGTCCCTTGGCGATGGACTGTTTCTATCGCAATCAGTAAGGGTGAAAGGAAGCTACCGTACAGACAGAGGGATCTATATTTTTTACTGGCAGGACTAATTACAAAAAATGGTTCAAATGGCTCTGAGCACTATGGGACTCAACTGCTGTGGTCAAGAGTCCCCTAGAACTTAGAACTACTTAAACCTAACTAACCTAAGGACATCACACACATCCATGCCCGAGGCAGGATTCGAACCTACTACCGTAGCAGTCGCACAGTTCCGGACTGCGCGCCTAGAACCGCGAGACCACCGCGGCCGGCGACTAATTACATACTGACATAATCGTCGGTATTGCTTTCGTTTGCCAAATTTATAAATATTTCGATTTCGGAAAAGAAGCTCTGTATTTCGCCAAGATGTCGAAGAAGAAGGTCCCTTACGTACTGGTTGTACCCAGTAAGATATGGAGATGGCGGTTTGAAAGAGGACAGAAGTAGTACGAGGAAGGGCGTCCCTTACCTGAGGGATCGCTACTCAAGCTACCTGGCGAAAGGGCACGTGTGGCAAATGTCTGGCATTCGACCGTCACTGCTGGGTGTCAGTCGTTATGGCAGGCGACGGTCGGGCTTGTATCCCACCTCTGTCCAGGTAGTCTCCAGGCATGTCTTCGCTAATCGATGCTCAGTTCAAAGTGGGACTTATCACTAAAGACGATTGTACTCCAGTCAGTGCGTTTCCAGCCCGAAGTTTGAAGCATTAGGGGCAGCATCCCCCAACCGTCTCGTGATTTTGACGAACCAACGCGCCAGCTGGACAGAATTTGGCACGTTATTCCTTAGGAGGAAATTCAACAACTGTATCAATCAATGCCAAGCTGAGTTTCACGGAAACTCGAAATTTAGTGCGGACGCCAATGCGACATGTTTTTAATAGTTTCCACAATGAAACTTTGTCTCAAAATATGGTAGAAAACTCAAAGAGATTCTGCTCGTATGTTAAGTGCACCAGTGGCAAAAAACAGTCAATACCGTCACTGCGCGATAGTGACGCAAATGTTACCGATGATGGTGCCACTAAAGCGAAGTTACTAAATACAGTTTCGTAATTCCTTCACGAAAGAAGACGAAGTAAATAATCCAGAATTCGTAACCAGAACAGCTATTAGCATCAGTGATATTGTAACGGCTCCATGTAAGCCGCTACATGGCTCGACCCCACAACTAAAGACACCTGAGTACCCTTCCGACACTCAAGGAAGTGCCTGATGATAATTAGTAAGATAGGGTTATTTATATATAGACGATCATTTTAATATTAGATATGGTAATTGTCTGCAAAGTGTGAATGCGAACGTATGATGAGGTATGCGTGAGATGTCGGCTGTGGGTGTGCCATAGGTATAGTGGAAGTGTAGCCAACCTCGAATCTAGTAGAGCGCGACTGCACTGGACCAGAGAGGCATAAGCTCCACGAGCGTCATTAGCGCTCCTTAGGTTGGCAAATAACCGTGTGCGGTATCTCTGAGTCCTTGCGGCCACGATGTGTGGACCCGGACGAAGGAGACCGTATCGGGGTTGTTGCTGGGAAGACCTGGGTGAGTAAGCACGTTCTGCTCTATCGCTCCGCTAGTTAGCGAAGATTTAGCATTCCATGTTCACTTGTACTTGGAAGCAACTTCCCTGCTGCGGAAATCCACTATGGTATTTCCTAGAATCATCTCGGTTAGGAGAGATAAGGAGATGATTTCTTTTGCCAAGTAATTCCATGGGAATTTGTGTTCACTGCACTTGGGAGTGAACAGGCGCTCATTGCCGAGTAATACTCAGAATTGATCAATTTGCATTTCAGTGTGAGTGTGAAGTATATATGCAAAGTGTATTTTATTTAAATGTGTTTATTGACTACTGATTGTGGAGAGGTTGGTAACACGTGGTCCGCAGACCCCGTGAATTTCTTGGTGAGAAGCTTCAGCTCGACGTAATCACATTTCGTGATCGAGCTGGATCTTCTACGTAAATTCACGCGTGAGATTCAACTGTTCCTTCATAATATCCATTAAAACTCGCGAAGTTAGTTAAACGTGAAGACGGGACTTGCCCGAATTAAAGTTACAGTGGAACCATGTGCTCTCTCCCAATGTTGTCCCACTTGGTGTATGGGAGCCTTCCTCTTTTATCCGTTAGATAAAACGAATAGAGTGAATGTTAGTGTGTGTATGTGTGGCTAAATGATGATAGAAATGTGCAGGCGGTAGTCATTGTCGATTCACGGCACATGTTAGCCGGATGTTTAACTAAGTTTACTTAGATATTATACTATTTGTATCACGCCAGCATTCCGTGATAAGTGAGAGGAGATGGTAATGTTTATTGAATAAATGTGATTGTGTTATTATACAAAGATGTTACAGTGACTTCTCCCAGCCACACCATGTTCCCTTATCATTTCACAGAATATTTGGTATGCGTATCTCAGTTAATCACCTGTCTATGTCACACTCATGGGCATATTTCATTTAATAAACTCTGTAAAGTGGTATCAGAACTTCATTATAATAATATTCTAATTTCTAACTTGATCAAAACCACCGAATAAAACTTTAGTTTGAGTATTGATGCTTGTTGCTGCAAATGGCCGCCGGCGTCTTCTATAGTACAGGTGCCAATTAAAAAATTGAGGATGCCTGCCGAGGGTGCGAAAAGCAAGTATCATGCAACATAAAAGTAGATATCTTCGATGTTGCGAAACAACTCAAATCACTTAAGAAAGGCAAGTCTTCCGGTCCAAATGGTAGACCAATCAGGTTCCTTTCAGAGTATGCAGACACAATAGCGCCTTCTTACCAATCATACACAACCGCTCACTTGACGAAAGGTCTGTTCCTAAAGACTGGAAAGTAGCACAGGTGACACCAACATTCGAGAAAGGAAATAGGAGTAACCCATTGAATTATAGACCTATATCACTGACTTCAATTTGCAGTAGATTGGTTGGTTGTTTTGGGGGGAAGAGACCAAACTGCAAGGTCATCGGTCTCATCCCTTTCAAAGGAATCATCCCGGCATTTTCCTGGAGCGATTTAGGGAAATCACGGAAAACCTAAATCAGGATGGCCGGACGCGGGATTGAACCGTCGTCCTCCCGAATGCGAGTCCAGTGTGCTAACCACTGTGCCACCTCGCTCGGTCAATTTGCAGTAGAATTTTGGAGCATATACTGTACTCGAACATTGTGAATCATCTTGAAGGAAATGTCTTTTTGATGCATAACCAACACGGATTCAGAAAATATCGTTCTTGTGCGACACAGCTAGCTCGTTGTTCCCATGAAGTAATGAGTGCTGTCGCCAAGCGGTCTCACATCGATTCCATACTCCTAGATTTACAGAAGGCTTTTGATACCGTTCCTCACAAGCGACTATTAATCAAATTGCTTAGATATGGAGTATCGTCTTACTTGTGTAACTGGATTCGTGATTTCCTCTTAGAGAGGTCACAGTTCGTAGTGGTAGACGGTAAATCATCGAGTAGAACAGAAGTGATATCTGGCGTACCGCAAGGTAGTGTCATAGGCCCCCTGCAGTTCCTGATTTGAATAAATGATCTGGGTGATAATCTGAGCAGCCCCCTTAGATTATTTGCGGATGACGCTATAATTTACCGTCTAGTAAAATCATCAGACAATCAGTTCCATTAAAATTGATCTAGAGAGAATTTCTGTATGGTGCGAAAAGTGGCAACTGGCACTAAGCAAAGAAAATTGCGAGGTCATCCACAGGGTACTAAAAGAAATTCGATAAATTTTGGGAATACTATAATTCGCACAAATCTAATGGCTGTCAATTCAACTAAATACTTAGGAATTGCAATTATGAGCAACTTAAATTGGAAAGACCACATAGATAATATTGTGGGGAAGACGAAACAAAGGCTGCGATTTGTTGGCAGAACACTTAGAAGATGCGACAAACCCACAAAAGCGACAGCCTACATTATACTTGTCCGTCCTCTGCTGGAATATTGTTGCGCGGTGTGGGACCCTTACAAGGTAAGATTGACGGAGGACATCGAAAAAGTGCAAAGAAGGACAGTTCGTTTCGTGTTATCGCGCAATAGGGGTGAAGGTGTCACTGATATGATTTGCGAGTTGGGGTGGCAGTCACTGAAACAAAGGCGGTTTTCATTGCGGCGAGATCTATTTACGAAATTCCAGTCACCTACTTTCTCTTCCGAATGCGAAAATATTTTGTTGACACCCACCTACGGAGGGAGAAATGATCATCGTAATAAAATAAGATAAATCAGAGCTCGAACGGAAAGATTTAGGTGTTCCTTTTTCTCACGTGCCATTTGAGAGTGGAATGGTAGAGAAGTAGTATGAAAATGGTTCAATGAACCCTCTGCCAGGCATTTAAGTGTGAATTGCAGAGTAACCATGTAGATGTAGATGTAGATTAACAAATTAAGTTTTTGAAGCTCTTTGTCTTCAATAAATGTTCCAATTTTTGTAAAGTTATTTTCATTTGCTTGTCTGTAAATATAGATCACATCTACCGTTTTGCACCTCATTCGGGTAGTCCCTTCTTGGTTGGTGTTTGTTTTGTCTTTGAATGTTCAATACATAAATAAACAGCGGTTGAAACATATCATAAAGTCACACTTTAGCCTCTGAAATCAAACGTATTGGATACTGAGTAATGTCTGACAAAGTAATCAGAAGGTGGAAGGACTTATGACAAGGAAGAGAGCTGCTGAATGCTAAGTTACATGGCACCGACCACACCGCCTGTGGGAACAGAAGTGATTTGGTTGTGACGCTGGTATCGTACGACAAGGCGCCGACTGCAGTGAAAGGAAAACGTTAGCAAACTGTCTGTTCCTTCATAGTGAACACAGGTGTACTTATCCTTGCGCAAGTGCTTGCTCCTTTACAGTGTTCACACAACAAGCCCTGTTTCACAAATGTCTCACACGTCGAGCAGAACACGAGCTCTCGGCGAGAGAATGCGATACATTAGGCCTAACATGTAATACGTGCTGGCATTCGAAAACGTCAGTAAAGGCCGCTCGCTGCTTCGGGTACTGTTCCCAGACGTGATGAAAGCGAGCCAACTGCCGCCCTGCTACAGATTACAACAGCCCGACACTGCAGTCGTCCGAGTCACTGCAAACTACATCAGCGTGGTAACTCGACGCTATGGTAGCCTGTGTCTCTCTGTAATAATCAATCATAATCAGTCATTTGATACCTTCCTTCATCTTTTTCTGTCCTACTGCATACAATGTAAAAGATGGAAGATGTTTTTCGCAATAAAACTGAATCGACAATCTTCATTACACAGACAAATATTTTTCTGACTATTCCATTTACATCTACTACTATTCCGACCAGCGCTCGAAGTAAGCATTTATGGATCATTCAGCAGACGTTCCACTGAACTCCCCCCTTTTCTGGTAACATTCTTCCATACTATCTTTCCTTGTTTATTTTTTCCACAAAATGCAAAGAAAAGTGACTACCCATTACAGCGACTTTGCTATTTTTCGATCTCATTATAAAGAGTCTTGACGCTATAGCATCAGAAGTGAGAAGCACTGGTTCCATAAATTGGAGAATAATCACAATAACGGCAGTAACTACACTAATTGAAACTTCCTGGCAGATTAAAACTATGTGGCCGACCGAGACTCGAACTCGGGACCTTCCCCTTTCGCAGGTAAAGTGCTGGTGAGAGCTACTGTGAAGTCTGGAAGGTAGGAGATGAGGTTCCGCTGGAAGTAAAGCTGTGAGGACAGGACGTGAGTTGTGCCTAAGTAACTGAGATGGCAGAGCACTTGCCTGCGATACGTAAAGTTCCCGAGTTCGAGTCTCGATCGAGCACTCAGTTTCAATCTGCCAGCAAGTTTCATATCAGCCCACACTTCACTGCAGAATGGGGATTTCATTCTGGGAACTATACTGTCGGTTGGAAACAAGAAGCGCTGCCACCAGTTTCGATTGTTGGTGCACAGCAGAAAGATGTTTGCTCAAAATTTTAAGAGCAGTTGGTGCTTGATGAAGTGTATTTGCATTTGCATTTGAATGTGTGTATGTGTATATGTGTGTGTAGTAGTAGAAAATATCATAACAAACGGTATGTTGTGACGTATATACACGATCCAGTCACATTAACGTGACCAGAGCCTATACTCGACGTCAACGTGCAAGAACCTCACATAGACGGTACGTGGCAGCACAAGCAGTGACGGGCATATAAAGCGTGTCTGCTGGAGGTTGAAAACAGCGCATTCGTCGACGTGATGAGGAAACGGAGAGTTCCATAAGGGCAAGATTATTGAGTTTCAAGCCAAGGGTGGAAGCATACCCGAAACGGCTGAATTTGTAAACTGTTAGCATGCCGCCGTGACTATAGCATGCCGATCATGGCAAAAGGTGGTATCCAAAACCGGCGTCGTGGCAACTGTGGTACACCGCTGGAGATAGATGACAGGGGTGAACGGCGGCTGCAGACATGTGTGACCGCCCAGATGAATCAAGGAGTTACCAACAGCGTCTCTTCGACGTTGGTGCGCATGGGCCTCCACAGCAAGCGCCTGATTGATGCGATCATGCTGGCTGTTGTTCATCAGCGACCGAAGCTGGAATAGCAAGCCAATACCGCAGTTGGACGTCCAGTGAGTGGCGACAGGTGGCTTTTCAGATGGATCACGTTTTATGATCCATCAAAAACATGACCTTAGAAGTGTATGACGTGAAACGTCCGACAGCAGACACAAAAGCCGGAGGAAGGAGCCTTATGGTTTACGGAATGTTTTCTTGGCATTCCCTGGGTGACCTCATCATTGAGGATCCACTATGCCACTCCAGGCGGGTGTAAAATGAATTATCTCAAAGGAAAATAATAAATGCTAAATGAAGATTTGGCTCTGTCTGACTACCCCCCTGAAGCAGATCTTATGACCTCTTAATTCTATAAACTGCAATGTAAACATGAATGAACGAGGAAGGCAACTAATCCCACTAAATGATAAACCTTGTTTCTGCTTATATATTTATAATGTACTTTAAGAAAAACCTTTATATTACAAAATTTACATTTCCTAACTAAAATCACTAATCAATTGCCCAACTCTGCCCCTTATCATGTATGACTGCGCGATCTAATATCAATAAACACTAGAAGACACTACTTTCAAAAATGATCTACGGGGGTGTGGAACCTCAGTGGAAATAGCCTAACGTGATCACAACTGTTTAACTTTTATAGCCCCAATAAGCCGAAGCAATTTGCGATATCAGCGTATGTACTGCGTCGGGTGCGTCGAAGTGATGGTTCTCGTACTCGTCTGCGACGATGGAAGAACTCCAGCCACAAATAAACTCTTTCAAACACTAGGACTTCAGAAGGCGGTTCTCTGACTGATATACTCAATTTCTGTCTTCTTTTCTCTGTGTTCTACAGACGAGAAACATGAACTCCTAGCCACAAGGACGGAGTTAAGACAACGTCTCAACGTAAGTATAGGCAGAGAAAGTGTGGTGTCACCGCCAGACACCACACTTGCTAGGTGGTAGCCTTTAAATCGGCCGCGGTCCGGTAGTATACGTCGGATCCGCGTGTCGCCACTATGAGTGATTGCAGACCGAGCGCCGCCACAGGGCAGGTCTAGAGAGACTTCCTAGCACTCCCCCCAGTTGTACAACCGACTTTTCTAGCGATGGTTCACTGACAAAATACGCTCTCATTTGCCGAGACGATAGTTTAGCATAGACTTCCGCTACGTCATTTACTACGACCTAGCAAGGCGCCATATTCAGTTACTATTGATATTGTGAATTATGTACCGTCAAGAGCCACGTTCGTCGTTAATGGATTAAAGTTAAGTATTTAACCAGCTACGTCCGTTTGTCTAAATTCTAATTTCCTTGTCCTGTTCCAGACCTCACGCCAGCCTGCGTGAGCTAAATCGCGTGCCTTTCGGCCTCCTCTAGTAACACGGTGTTGGCTCTCCTGCCAACCACAACAGAAAGTGCTCTCAATTACTGAACGCTGCGTAGGTAACGATGACTTCCAACCCAGAGGAGAAGTCCAGAAAAGTATAGGTTCACAACAGTACAGTGCCTAACTCTTCTAACTATAAACTCTCCTCAGAGCAAAGACAACAAGTCCGTCTGTACCAGCAAAGCTGATATCGAGCGACCGCCACACACGTCACTCACAACAGAAGACCACGCCTCTCCGGCGCTGGCCTCCCAGCAAAGCTCGGCTCCCCACCCTCGTAATTCCGAAAACGAATCATATTCCCGAAACCACGGAATATTCTCCCTCTCTACAGATTCTTCCGAACGTCGACCAACCATATTTTAGTCTTTTGTCGTCCAGCGTGGAAAGTTTGCGAGGAAAAACCTATACTCATAGAATGGTAGGCTTCTGAGTAAAAATCCGCGGATATAACCCAGCCTGCATGGTTTACGAGGTTCCGCTTCTTCTTTCCTCTCAGCTGCGTCCAAGATTTGCGAGATTCCGAAGTATTATCCGGTTATCCTTCCGACCCCTACTACAATAGCGGCTGATAGCGGTGCCAAATTATAGCCACTTTACAAGGAAAGCACAACGGACGAACACAAAATATTTGGGCGTAACATTGCAGACCGATATGAAGTGGGACAAGCATGTAATGGCAGTTGTGGGGAAGGCGGATAGTCGTCTTCGGTTCATTGGTAGAATTTTGGGAAGATGTGGTTCATCTGTAAAGGTGATCTCTTATGAAAAACTAATACGACCTATTCTTGAGTACTACTTGAGCGTTTGGGATCCCTATGAAGTCGGTTTGAGGGAGGACATAGAAGCAATTCAGAGGCGGGCTCCTAGATTTGTTACTGGTAGGTTTGATCATCACGCGAGTGTTACGGAAATGCTTCAGGAACTCGGGTGGGAGTCTCTAGAGGAAAGGAGGCGTTCTTTTCGTGAATCGCTACTGAGGAAATTTAGAGAACCAGCATTTAAGGCTGACTGCAGTACAATTTTACTGCCGCCAACTTACCTTTCGCGTAAAAACCACAAAGATAAGATAAGAGAGATTAGGGCTCGTACAGAGGCATATAGGCAGTCATTTTTCCCTCGTTCTGTTTGGGATTGGAACAGGGAGAGAAGATGTTAGTTGTGGCACGAGGTACCCTCCGCCACGCTCCGTATGGTGGATTGCGGAGTGTGTATGTAGATGTAGAAGTATGCATCTGTCTACCCCTACATCAAATTTATTTTTTCTTTGGTACGATGGCATCTACCAGCAGGACAATGCAACGTATCATACAGCTTGTAGTGTACATGCGTGGTTCGAAGAGCACGAGGACGAGTTTGCAGTACACTACGCTCGCCAGCAAACATGCCAGATTTAAAATTAGTAGACAATCTGTGGTACCACCCCCATCGGGCTGTTCACACCACGGATCCTCAACAGAGAATCTTAGCGCAGCTGCCACGGGTACTTGAGCCGACATCGCTCCACAACCCCGTCGGCCCCTTCCAGAACCTCATTGACTCTCTTCCTGCACGACTCGTAGCGGCCCGTGCTGCAAAATTTTGTTATTCAGGCTTTTGAGAGGAGTTCACATTAATATGAACGGACAGTGTATATTGCAAAGTGACGTATATTTTGTGTGTCACGCAACTACGGGACGATGCGCATCTTCAGCACCGGGCGTAGCCGCAGTGAGGCCGTGCGGAGATGAAAATACCTACTCGAACGTGGTTATAAGATGCAATTTTGTCATATGATGACATGGTTGGAGACCGTGGCTGTTATTTGAAGATTAACGTTGATGGTGTTGAGACAGCAACCAGCCATAAATTTATTTTAAGTTCCTTTATTAAAAACGTACCGTTACCGGTTTCGAATCATTACAGTTCATCGTCAGACGGCTTTCATGCTTTCATTAGAACATGTGGTGCATTTTTTACTGATTAGCTGTCGTGAAATGCCGTTTTGGAGTACTTATTTTCATAGTTTTCATCCAGCAGACGGCATTCGCAGTTTTCGCCACATTCCCATCATTGCACACATAAACTTGTATAATTGAGCGCTTCAGATCTGTCATTGAAGACATCTCCACCACATTCCTACTGTTGCGCACGTTATAAGAGTTCAATGAATGAAGCCACTGCCCTAGAAGAACGCTGACCCCACCGGAAGAAAATGTTCAAATGTTTGTGGAATCTTATGGGACTTAACTGCCAAGGTCATCAGTCCCTAATCTTACACACTACTTAACCTAAATTATCCTAAGGACAAACACACACACCCGTGCCCGAGGGAGGACTCGAACCTCCGCCGGGATCAGCCGCACAGTCCATGACTGCAGCGCCCTAGACTGATTGGCTAATCCCGCGCTGTCCTTCCCGGAAAATATGCTGCGATAGCGATGTAATCAAATTCAGAGAAATACGGAACATTTGGTTTTGAGTCTTCTGATATTCAGATGGAGTTATGCTGTCAGCGGCGGGTCGTTTCTACAGACAAGGATAAGAATACATCAGAGATAATAAAGTATGAAGAATTCCTTTATTTAAATAGGTTTCGATGCACTACTGGCGTAATCAGTTTAGATGCATGACACTGATTACCTGGAATGAGCATAGGACGACGACGACATCAAGATCAGTTGATGCAGGAAGCAACCCTGGATAGGCAAAATATTCAGATACATCTTATAAAATAGGACAATAAGAATCCATTTAGGCGAAAACACTACCAGCCGCTACAGTCTGGAACCGCGCGACCGCTGTGGTCGCAGGTTCGAATCCTGCCTCGGGAATGAATGTGTGTGACATCCTTAGGTTAGTTAGGTTTAAGTAGTTTTAAGTTCTAGGGGGCTGATGACCTCAGAAGTTAAGTCCCATAGTGCTCAGAGCCATTTGTTGAACACTACAAGGTACAGGTTAATGTCAGAGAGAGATTGCAAAGCAGTTATATTTTCGAACTTTTGTCACGCGGCTACTTCTAAACAGACGGTCGGCAGCTAGAAGCTCCACCTATCGACCGGAAAAAAGGATATGACGCGCTCAAAGTAACACGATCCTCTATGCGCTTGTTGGCAGCTTGTTTGTATGACAGGCCACACGGCATATGGGTGTCGCTCGCCACTCGTAATAAACGTACACATTTTCTCACAAACGTTCGAGTAATTGTCATTGAAAGTAAGAGTTCACTAATGAAAAGGGGAGTGTATCCGACATTGCTCGGTGCGGTGGTGCCAGGATACCAGCACTATCATACAACAACTGAAAAAGCTGCCACATTGAAACTGAAAGAAAAGGTTTTACGATTGTCCCTGCACTGGGAGCTAGCCATTACTACAGATTTACTGGTATAGAATACACTATACATATTGTGCTTATTTGCCTATTAGCGAGAATCGTAAAGGTATTGCTCCCCATACCCCTTTTATTCATCTTCCTAAATTTTCTTTCGTTAATTTAATTGCTTCTGCAACGCACAAGAAAAAATACCGCAATCTTAAGATTCTGCCTTACACTCTTCTTAATATGAACTTATTTTTACTGAGTTTTTGCTTCTCTTACTTCCACATCGCTTTTACACATGTTGCAGATTACTGATACCTTTAAAGTTTAATCCAGTTTCTCCCAGGACTGCGAAAATACATTTCAACAGCCTGTCTTTTGCTACAAAAATATCCTCATCTTGCTTTATTTCTGTTTGCATGAGTAAGCACAAAGTTATATTCGCTGCCCTGCTACCTGTGCCTTTCCTCAAAGTAAACTGATCTTCGTCCAATATATTTTCCATTCTTCTTTTAGTTCTTGTGCATGTTGTTATGGTCGTTAATTTACAAGCGTGGCATGTCAAACTGATCATCCGGTGCTGTTTTAGTTTGTTAATTCACGCCTTGTTTGGTAATGCGGTTATAACGTTTTTCTGGGTATCTGATACGTCACACGTTTCTTAGATTTCGCCCTTCTACTAAAATAACTGCCTATCCTATAGACTGGCCACGAATTTCAGCGATATTACTATCCGACGTGCAACCGCATTTCGGCTCACCTACTTCTACTGCAGTCGCTTTTCCTTATTCTTGCCCCTCTGCCACGTCCCATGACTTCTCCATCCTACGGGGCAGTCACTGTATGTACGTATGAAGTCTGTCTGGTGGTTTCTTGCACTTGTGAGTACCTCCCCATCTCTTAGATCAACACTTTTGCTTTTCGAAGCTATATTTACTCTTCCTAGACGCTAAGCAGAATTTATCTGCGATCCTCTACTTTATATTGCTGTTAGTACGAACAATGGAGTAGACGCCCAAGTGATTCTGCGTCGCCCTTTAGTCTTTTGCGGTTGCGTACTGAACTTCACGCTTACGAAACGAACGCAGACGCTAATGGACATGGTAATAGTTGGGTTACTGTGGCTGTAGTATGTGGTCCTAAAGTACACACTGTAGCAGGGCTGGAGACTTTTAATAGTCGAGAAATTATTGCCTATCGGCCATTTCAGATATGTGAACTCTAGAACAGAGACAGAGGTATGTCTTATTATAGAGGGTGGTCCATTGATCGTGACCGGGCCAAATATCTCACGAAATAAGCTTCAAACGAAAAAACTACAAATGACGAAACTTGTCTAGCTTGAAGGGGGAAACCAGATGGCGCTACGGTTGGTCCGCTAGATGGAGCTGCCATAGGTCAAACTAATACCAACTGTTTTTTTAAAAAATAGGAACCCCCAGTTTTTATTACATATTTGTGTAGTACATAAAGAAATATGAATGTTTTAGTTGAATCACTTTTTCGTTTTGTGATAAATAGCGCTGTAACAGTCACAAACATATGGCTCGCAATTTTAGACGAACAGATGGTAACAGTTAGGTTTTTTAAATTAAAATACAGAATGTAGGTACGTTTGAACATTTTATTTCGGTTGTTCCAATGTGATACATGTGCCTTTGTGAACTTATCATTTCTGAGAACGCATGCTATTACAGTGTGATTACCTGTAAATACCACATTAACATAAATGTTCAAAATGACGTCCGTCAACCTCAATGCATTTGGCAATACGTGTAACGACATTCCTCTCAACAGCGAGTAGTTCGCCTTCTGTAATGTTCACACATGCATTGACAATGCGGTGACGCATGTTGTCAGGCGTTGTCGGTGGATCACGATAGCAAATATCCTACAACTTTCCCCACAGAAAGAAATCCGGGGACGTCAGATCAGGTGAACGCGCGGCCCATGGTATGGTAATTCGACGACCAATCCACCTGTCATGAAATATGCTATTCAATACCGCTTCAACCGCACGCGAGCTATGTGCCGGACATCCATCATGTTGGAAGTACGCCATTCTGTCATGCAGTGAAACATCTTGTAGTAACATCCATAGAACATTACGTAGGAAATCAGCATACGTTGCACCATTTAAATTGCCATCGATAAAACGGGGGCCAATTATTCTTCCCCCCATAATGCCGCACCGTACATTAACCCGCCATCGCTGATGTTCCACTTGTCGCAGCCATCGTGGATTTTCCGTCGCCCATTAGTGCATATTATGCCGGTTTACGTTACCGCTGTGGGTAAATGACGCTTCGTCGCTAAATAGAACGCGGGCAAAAAAATTGTCATCGTCCCGTAATTTCTCTTGTGCTGAGTGGCAGAACTGTACACGACGTTCAAAGTCGTCGCCATGCAATTCCTGGTGCATTGAAATATGATACGGGTGCAATCGGCGTTGATGTAGCGTTCTCAACAACGACGCGATTCTCGCGCAGTTTGTCTGCTACTGACGTGCGGATTAGCCGCAACAGAAGCTAAAACACATACTTGGGCATCATCATTTGTTGCAGGTCGTGATTGACGTTTCACATGTGGCTGAACACCTCCTGTATCCTTAAATAACGTAACTATCCGGCGAACGGTTCGGACAGTTGGATGATGTCGTCCAGGATACCGAGCAGCATACATAACACACTCCCGTTGGGCATTTTGTTCACTATAGCCATACATCAACACGATATCGACCTCTTCCGCAATTGGTAAGCGGTCCGTTTTAACACGGGTAATATATCACGAAGCAAATACCGCCCGCACTGGCGGAATGTTACGTGATTCCACGTTCTCATACGTTTGTGACTATTGCAGCGTCATCTATCACAAAGCGGAGAAAGTGGTCCAACTAAAACATTCATATTTCTTTACGTACTACACGAATATGTAGTAAAAACTGGGGGTACCTATTTAAAAAAAAAAAAAACAGTTGATATTCGTTTGACCTATGGAAGCTCCATCTAGCGGGCCTACCATAGCGCCATCTTGTTTTCCCCTTCAAGCTAGACGAGTTTCGTTCTTTGTAGTTTTTCGTTTGACGCTTATTTCGTGAGATATTTGGCCCGGTCACTACCAATGGAACACTCTGTATTTCTACAATGCCGTTGGTGCTCAGTACGTTTCGCGGACAACAGCCATTTAGGTAAAAAGTTCTGAAGTCTTAGAAGACCTGTTCAATGCAATTGACAGCCAAATTTGCACAGAATATGTCTTACTGTAAAGGCAGCTAATACGAAGGTGATGAAGAGTGACGAAAGTAGAACAGCATTTTCCTTAAGACAAAACTTTTAAATAAAATTATAGAAGAAGTTGCAGGGTAGTTATATTGCGGGAGTAACGTCAGTCGAGATGATCGGAGCAAGAAAGACGTCAGTAGCAGATTATCGCAAACGAAGGTCTTTTTCTCAATGAAAGAACCCTGCTGTTATCAAATATTGAAAAGGAATTCGAGAAGAAATTCCCGAAACTGTACGTCTTGAGTAGGGAATTGCCTGGAAGTGAAATATTTACCACGATAAATCCGGGGAAGAAGAAACCTTAATTTTTTTCATGTATGGTGCTGTAGAAGAGTATTACAAATTTAGAGAACTAAGGAATGAAGGCGTTTTGCACACAATAGAAAAGATTGCAAGTTTATCGAGGAACGTTGTTAGAATAGGAGCACGTTAATTGCAGATCTGCTACGGCATCCAGTCCTAGTTAAATTAGTGCAGAAAGGCGTATTAACATGAAAATAATGTGGTTAAATAAAGATTGCAGCATTAAAGCTCGTTGCAGAGGCATTTGAGTGCACTTGTTATCCATTGCAGATTTCAGTGTGTTGCGGAATTGGAAAACATATTTTTTTTTCCGAAAGAGATGTCAGTTTTGGAGAACGGAACCCGCAACATGAATTCCAGAAACAGTGGAACTCAACTCGTTGACCAACCAGAGGACTCTAGACACGGTTCCCAGGCTGCTACATCCTTGACTTTCGGAAGCCATACTGTACAGCGTGAACCAGAACTCGATTGACAAACTTTCAGATGTGGTAGAATGAACAAAAATAAGAAAATTTTTTAGTAAACACGGATTCTAAAACATTTATCTTAAGAGCTATGAGCGCTTGTTCAGAGGAAGAGATGGTTTTCGCAGAATCTAAGACGAAAAACTGTACATTCCTCTTAAGGCATGCACTTTAGAGCCCGTATCAACAGGACATTGTTTTCTTGTTTTGGTCCATACTACCACCTCTGAAAATTTGTCAATTGAGTCCTGATTCATACTGTATAATTCTGTAATGTCGCATAATGAATAAAAGCTTTGGGACTGGACACGGGACTTACTAACAGGGAGAATTCAGCACGTAATTCTATACGAGCGAAATTTTCTAATGTTAAGGGAATTTTGATAGTAGACCAATGGGGTGTTAAGGAATAGTTTTTGCTCATTATGCAAACATAAATAATCTGACGCAGAGTACAAGGAAGCTGCTAGTATCACTCACGAAGGCGCTTTACTTTGTCATTTTTTCTCTTTCCCTGTAATCGTGTTATAAGTTATTTTTTATTCGGTCACATTTCCCTAAAAGTTGTTTAAACAACGAAGCGTAACTAGTATGTCTGAATGAGCCTGATAATGATCACACACTGTGAAGAAAAGATCTGGGGACGTCAAGTCATGCTGATATTAAGGCTGTTTATCTTCGGTCTGATGATTTTTGTCCAAACCAAAGCATGCACTTCACGCCACCTTAGTGGATCATTTAAGATATGCAACTTTCCTTTTTCAGTGAGACTATTCCTTTCTTCAGATTGATGAAGCACATGGCCTGAACTAAAATTTTTTTAGCCCAGAGCTCATCCACTCTGTTCGAACACATGCCACTATTTCTGGGATCTCCGGCTCTCCTAAATTCTACAAGTCCCTTGAAATCCTAGAAATTCTTCAAGTTCGCCTCCGCATCCACCTACACTCCGTATGTAGCATCACATATCAACACATCTATTTCTCCACCTTGTCTTCTTGGAGCAACTTTCGATCCCATAAGTCAAACCAACGATACACGACACTAATAACCAGTGCAAATACCCTGTTGAATCCCTACTTCCATATCCCATATTCCTTCCAGCTCAATGCCTTACCCATCCTCCCCTGCCGGAACTTCGACTAACTTTCGCAATCCAACTGCGAAATGCGCCTTAATCAACGACTCTCCAGTTTATACCAACCTCCTGTTTTCACTCTCAACATTTCGTCTGTCCCCCACATCAACCAGTTAGCTGCCTGCTGCGCCAACGGTGGCCCATAACAGTACTCGTCATTCCACATCCGTCATGAAACGATCATTTTCATGGATTAACAGCATCATCGATATATCGTAGCAGACTTAACGTATCTCTCATTACTTTTTAAAATCTCTTCAAATTCACCTAAAATATTGAAAATCATAAAATTTCTCAAAAGTGACTGAAGAATGATTTTCTTCGCCGCCAGCCCGCCCCTCATGAGGAACTGAAATACCAATAACACACAAAAAAAGAAACGTTATGAAAATATTTGCTGTTGCAGATTTTTCATGGGCACACAGTTAACGATGTTTCTAGAACGTTATCGCATCTAGCGTATATCTTACCTTCTGTTTATCCAGTGTTTTACCTTTCATTAATAATTACGTACAGCAGAACTAACATTGTTTTGTACGAAAAACTTTTCAATATGGTACTTGAATATAGCCTAAGGATGAATCTGTGTAACAATACAGAAAGTAAACTAAAAATTGACAGTTGCAGTAGATATACACTCCTGGAAATGGAAAAAAAGAACACATTGACACCGGTGTGTCAGACCCACCATACTTGCTCCGGACACTGTGAGAGGGCTGTACAAGCAATGATCACACGCACGGCACAGCGGACACACCAGGAACCGCGGTGTTGGCCGTCGAATGGCGCTAGCTGCGCAGCATTTGTGCACCGCCGCCGTCAGTGTCAGCCAGTTTGCTGTGGCATACGGAGCTCCATCGCAGTCTTTAACACTGGTAGCATGCCGCGACAGCATGGACGTGAACCGTATGTGCAGTTGACGGACTTTGAGCGAGGGCGTATAGTGGGCATGCGGGAGGCCGGGTGGACGTACCGCCAAATTGCTCAACACGTTGGACATGAGGTCTCCACAGTACATCCATGTTGTCGCCATTGGTCGGCGGAAGGTGCACGTGCCCGTCGACCTGGGACCGGACCGCAGCGACGCACGGATGCACGCCAAGACCGTAGGATCCTACGCAGTGCCGTAGGGGACTGCACCGCCACTTCCCAGCAAATTAGGGACACTGTTGCTCCTGGGGTATCGGCGAGGACCATTCACAACCGTCTCCATGAAGCTGGGCTACGGTCCCGCACACCGTTAGGCCGTCTTCCGCTCACGCCCCAACATCGTGCAGCCCACCTCCAGTGGTGTCGCGACAGGCGTGAATGGAGGGACGAATGGAGACGTGTTGTCTTCAGCGATGAGAGTCGCTTCTGCCTTGGTGCCAATGATGGTCGTATGCGTGTTTGGCGCCGTGCAGGTGAGCGCCACAATCAGGACTGCATACCACCGAGGCACACAGGGCCAACACCCGGCATCATGGTGTGGGGAGCGATCTCCTACACTGGCCGTACACCTCTGGTGATCGTCGAGGGGACACTGAATAGTGCACGGTACATCCAACCCATCATCGAACCCATCGTTCTACCATTCCTAGACCGGCAAGGGAACTTGCTGTTCCAACAGGACAATGCACGTCCGCATGTATCCCGTGCCACCCAACGTGCTCTAGAAGGTGTAAGTCAACTACCCTGGCCAGCAAGATTTCCGGATCTGTCCCCCATTGAGCATGTTTGGGACTGGATGAAGCGTCGTCTCACGCGGTCTGCACGTCCAGGACGAACGCTGGTCCAACTGAGGCGCCAGGTGGAAATGGCATGGCAAGCCGTTCCACAGGACTACATCCAGCATCTCTACGATCGTCTCCTTGGGAGAATAGCAGCCTGCATTGCTGCGAAAGGTGGATATACACTGTACTAGTGCCGACATTGTGCACGCTCTGTTGCCTGTGTCTATGTGCCTGTGGTTCTGTCAGTGTGATCATGTGATGTATCTGACCCAGGAATGTGTCAATAAAGTTTCCCCTTCCTGGGACAATGAATTCACGGTGTTCTTATTTCAATTTCCAGGAGTGTAGATTACTTTAAAGAATTAGAAAATATAGATCAAGTGTGAAAAGAAATAAATGATCAAGATTTTTAAACCTATACAAAAAATATGAAGTTAGACATAATGGTTATCGCCGAAATGCAGTGACAGGAAGAACAAGACTTGTGGTCAGACGAATACAGGGTTACAAACACACAATTAAGAAACCATAAAATGCAAGAGTGGATGTAACAACAAATAAGAAAATAAGAATGCAGGTAATTTAACAAGAACAGCATTGTGAACGCATTTTTGTAGCCAAGACAGACAAGCAGCCAACATCCACCACAGTAGTACACGTTTATACGCCAATTAACTCTACAGATGATGAAGAGATAGAAAGAATGTATGATGAGATAAAAGGAATTATTCAGAAAGTTGAGAGAGACGAAAATTTAATTGTGATAGGGCACTGGAGTTCAACAGAAGGAAAAGAAAGAGAAGGTAAAATAGTGCCAGAATACGAATTAAGGGAAAGAGGAACCCACATTGTAGAATTTTACTCGTAACATAATGTTAATCATAGTTAACACTTGGCTTAAGAATCATGAAAGAAGGTTTTGTACGTGAAAGAGACCTGGACGCAATGGAAGTTTTCGGATTAATTATGTAATTGTAAAACAGAGATTTCGAAATCAGATTTTAAACTGTAAGGCATTTGGAGGGGCAGAATGAACGCTGACCATAATTATGAACTGAAGGTCAAAACTGAAGAAATTGTGAAAACGTTGGAAATTAGGAAGATGGGACAAGCTGAAAGACCCAGAAAATTTTGGGAGTTTCAAAGGGAACATTAGATAATGTTTGACTTAAACAATGGAAAGGAGTACAGTAGAAGAGACAAAATAGTGAAGGCAGCAGAGGACCAAATAGGTAAAAAGAAAAGTTCTAGTACAAATTCTTTACATCACGGGAGGTACTGAATTCAATTGATGAAAATAGAAAGTATAAAAATGCAGCAGCAGAAGTAGACGAAAGGTAGTACAAGCATATGAAAAAATTAGACTGACAGAAAGTGAAAAATGGATAAACACCAAAAGCTAGAGAACAATGAACGTAAGGCTGCATAAGCATGTACAAGAGGAGGAAAGATAAATAACATCTATAGAAAAAGTAAAGACCTTTGTAAAAGAGAGAAGCATCTGTATGAATATCAAGAGCTCATATAGAAAAATGAAAGGTGGAAGGATTATAGATAAGTGCTAAAAAAGGAAAATGAAGGGGAATAGGAGACAGATCATGATAAGACAAGAGATGTAATACTGCGAGATGGATCTGAAAGATAACTACAAGTTGTAGGTCGAAGCCAGGCTCCTAGAATAGACGACACTCCCTCAGAATTATTGACATCCTTGGCAAGGTCAAACATGACAAAATTATTCCACTTGATGTGAAAGATATGTGAGTCAGGCGAAATAGCCTCATGTTTCAAGAAGAATTTAATAATTCTTTTTCTAAAGAAATGAGGTGCTGAGCGCTTTGAATATTACCAAACTACCAGTTTAATAAGTCGTGGTTACAAAATACTGACAGAAATTATTTGCAGAAGAATGAATAAAAATTAGTAGAAGCCGACTTTTGAGTACTGTAGGTTGGCTTCCTGAGAAATTTAGGAGCACACAAGGCAATACTGAACCACGACCTATCGTAGGAGATAAGTTAAAGATGAGAAAGCCTACACTTACAGCATTTATAGAATTAGGGAAACTTTTGAAAATCTTGACTAGAATAAATTCTCTGAGATTCTGAAGGTGGTGACGTGGTGGCAAGGTAAAATACAATGGGGTAAACGTTATTTACAACTTCTAAAGAAACCAAACTTCTGTTACAAGAATAGAAGTACATGAAGAGGGAACCACAGTTGTGGAGTGGCATCCTGTTCTCGATTTTAGTCAATCTGTATACTGAGCAAGCAATAAAGGAAGGCAAGAAAAATTTTGAGAAGAAATTAAAGTTCGTGGAGAAGAAACAAAGCCGGCCGGTGTGCCCGAGCGGTTCTAGGTGCTTCAGTCTGGAACCGCGCGACCGCTACGGTCGCAGGTTCGAATCCTGTCTCAGAAATGGATGTGTGTGATGTCCTTAGGTTAGTTAGGTTTAAGTAGTTCTATGTTCTAGGGGTCTGGTGACCTCAGATGTTAAGTCCCGTAGTGCGCATAGCCATTTGAACCATTTTTTTTTTAAAGAAACGATATAATTCATTTGGAAGAACTGTTGAACGCAGTAGATAGTATTTGGAAAGGTTGTTATAAGACAAACATCAACAGAAGTAAAATATGGGTAATGTGATGTAGTCGAATAAGATCAGGCGATGATGAGGGAATTAGATTAGGGAATAAGCCACTAAAAGCAAGAGTGGGTTTTTCTGAGTGGGAAATTAAATATTTGATGATGTTGAAGTAGAGAAGATATAAAATGTAAACTGACTGAAGCAAGGAAAGCGTTTCTGAAAAGACGAATTTGTTGACAGGTACAGTAATATAACCTTAATTGTTAGGAAATTTTTTCGGAAAGTACACACAACAAAAAAAGTTTTGCATCACCACGGTTCCGAAAGTTCCGGAACCTGTACAGAAAAATGGAATAGACATCAACATAAACATCATGTCTGCCCTTTTTATTGACCATGAAAAACACACACTGCATATTGCACCACAATACAGCGAGACCTTTAGAAGTGGTGGTTCAAATTGCTGTACTCATCGGTATCTCTAATACCCTGTAGCACGTCCTCTTGCATTGATGCATGCCTGTGTTCGTCGTAGCATACTATTAACAAGTTCAACAAGACACTGTTGGTCCAAATTGTCCCACTCCTCAACGGCGATTCAGCGTAGATCCCTCGGAGTGGTCGTTTATAAACAGCCATTTTCAATCTATCCGAGGCATAGAATGAGATTTTTCACTCTGCAGCGGAGTGTGCGCTGATATGAAACTTCCTCGGAGATTAAAACTGTGTGCCGCACCGAGATTCGAACTCGGGACCTTTGCCTTTCGCGGGCAAGTGCTCTAATCTATTATCCGAGGCATGTTCGATAGGGTTCATGTCTGGAGAACGTGCTGGCCGCTCTAGTCGTGCGATGTCGTTATCCTGAAGGAAGTCATTCACAAGAAGTGCACGATGGGGGGAGCGAATAATCGTCCATGAAGACGAATGCGTCTCCAATATGCTGCCGATATGGTTGCTTTATCGGAGGGAGGATGGCATTGACGCGCCTTCCATGACCACCAGCGCCCTACGTCGGCCCCACATAATGCCACCCCAAAACAGCAGGAAACCCCCACCATGCTGCACTCGTTGGACAGTGTGTCTAAGGCGTTCAGCCTGGACGGATTGCCTCCAGACACGTCTGCGACGATTGTCTGGTTGCAGGCTTATGCTTCACTCATTGGTGAAGAGAACGTGATGTCAATCCTGTGCGGTCCATTCGGAATGTTGTTGGGCCCATATGTAGCGCGCTGCATGGTGTCGTGGTTTCAAAGATGGATCTCGCCATGGATGTCGGGAGTGAAGTTGTGCATCATGCAGATTACTGTGCACAGTTTGAGTCGTAACAAAACGTTCTGTGGCTGCACAAAAGCGTTATTCAACATGGTGGCGGTGTTGTCAGTGTTCCACAGAGCCATAATCCGTAGGCAGCGGTCACCCACTGCAGTAGTAGCCGTTGGGTTGCCTGAGAGAGGCACGTCATCGACAGTTCCTTTCTTTCTGTATCTCCTCCAAGTCCGAACAACATCGCTTTGGTTCACTCTGAGATGCCTTCATGGCACAAGGTAACAATGCTGACGCGATCGAATCGCGGTATTGACCGTCTAGGCATGGTTGAAGTACAGACAACACGAGCCGTGTACCTCCTTCATGGTGGAATGACTGGAACTGACCGGCTGTCACACCTCCTCCGCCTAATAAGCGCTGCTCATGAATGATTGCTTAGATCATTGGGCGGGTCTGGTGACATCTCTTAACAGTCAAAGAGACTGTGTCTGTAATACAATATCCGCAGTCAACGCCTATCTTCAGGAGTTCCGGGAACCGAAGTGATGCAAATCTTCTTTTGATGTGTATTTATGTCTGGAGTGTAGCACTGTGCGGTAGTGAGACGTGGTCAATAAGCGGTTCAGATCAGAAGGGAGCTTTTGGGAGGTAGTGCTTCAGAAGAATGATAAAGACTAGATGCGCAAATCACATAACTTATGAGGAAGTACTGAATGTAGTTCGGAAGATAAGTAATTCTGATGCAACTTCACTAAAAGATGCGATCTTGGTAGGTCACATTCTGGAGCATCAAGGTATCGTCAGTTTGGTACTGGAGGGAAGTTTTCGGTGGGAGTAACAACCACGGAAGGAGACCAAATAATGAATACAGTTAGCAGGTGCAAATGTATATATGCCGCAGTAGTTATGGAGAGATGAAGACGCTGACACATGTTAGACTAGCATGGGGAGCCTCGACCACAGCAACAACGATAAAAATAAAAATCATTAACTTAGGACTCCTAACGAAGCGTTAGTTCTTACTACGTATCAAACTGTTCCTTGACGATGTAGACCTCTATGAACTCTCACTCAATGTTGTTTGCGAAGAGGCTGAAGCTCCTTAATCTACTACAGCTTCTCATACGCGGAATTTGCGCTTATGGACGGCAAGATATTAAAGCGTGTTAAGATTACTATTACAATTTCTTCAGTTTCAGCCATTTCACCGAATATAATAAGCCAGTCAATCGTGTTAACGGATACTCGAGATTTTAGTAGCCTGACGACGTTCAGGAACAATACAATACCATCTTCAGCCAATACTGTGAGAACATTCGTTAACATCATATTATTGCAGCACATGGCGTCACTCGTCTCCTATAAGCTGAAACGCTACATCGGCTACGTGCAGTATGTTTAAAGTTAGAAGTGAGGTTACAATGTAACTATAGAACGTAAGGGCGTAGAAAACTGTCTGAATTCATACAGAAATTCTTGTGCACAATTAATGGGGCGTATGTGTTCCAGAGAAAATAGCTCATCCCTTTGTTAGACGAAAAACAGTTCTCAATACGACCTACAGGAGCAGTTAGCAACTATGTGTGTGCTACTATATGTATGTCCCCATTTATTCGCTATTTGCATTCACATCGTGCGAATAACGGTTAATACACGGCATTAAATCTCACAAAGCGTGAATTAAAATGAGTGCGTCGGAATTACCGTTACTTGTAAGCGGCTTGCTGAAGAGAGCAGCAGGACCGGTGCCCACAAGGCTAACGAGCCCACCTTGTATCACAGGAGCCACAGGATACAGTAACTTACACAAGGGAAGTAAAAAGCGACGAGGCCCGCAGCCTGAGGGCCCTCCAAGGCGAGAGCTAGAGCCATTCTTCTGCATTTAAATTCAGCTTTGGCATAGAGCCAGAGAGTTTTCTCAAAGCGAAGATTGTCTGGAGGGTCCTGTCCCGGTGGATCCTTTTGACACTTAGTTTGAAGGGCGACAATTTTCATCACAATTTTCGTAAAACTGTTTTCATTTCTCAGTACGTTTCAGTCACTTAGCACATCTAGTTCAAAAGTAATGGCAAGAGTCTTCCTTACTGTTCCCGAAAAATACAGTCAAACGCAGCTAACTTGCAAACAGAAACGTTCGACGTGCTTATATTTTCTTTATTTTGAAATTGGAAATAAATGTTCATTTCGTTATGCAGGTTTTCTTTTCTGCGCACTTCCGATTGCCTCATTTATAGACTAATACTGATTCCACTGTACACCAGTTGGCGAAAAAATTTCGGATAAACTGATTTTAAAATTCAACATGGATAGCCGGTCGGAGTGGACGAGCGATTCTAGACGCTACAGTCTGAACTGCGCGGCCGCTACGGTCGCAGGTTCGAATCCTGCCTCGGGCATGGAGGTGTGTAATGTCCTTAGGTTAGCTAGGTTTAAGTAGTTCTAAGTTTTAGGAGACTGATGACCTCAGATGTTAAGTCCCTTAGTGCTCAGAGCCATTTGAACCATTTAACACGGGTATTTCACGCTGTAGGAGAGTACAGCTTTTTCTCAAAATTCAGAATAGATTTAAGTTGTATGCCGAACTGAACTGAGACTCGAACATGGTCCTTTTCCTTTCATAGAGGTTGCTCTTTTTGACCCTTTTTTTTCTCTATAGTTGCATCCTCGGCGTGGCTTCTCCAGCAATTAAATTGTTAAGAAAAATAATCTCCTCTTGTATCGATAAGACCTTCTTTCCATGTTCATATGTGATATACTTGGAGAAATGAAGTGCTGTGAGAGGAAAAATTCTTTTAAGGACTGTAACTTCTCTACGTTACGAAATATTTGCTATCAACTGAAGATGGAAATTAAATTTTTCTCCTGATAGTAAAACAAATAAAAATGTTTCCTTTTTGGACTCAAAACCTTCTGGGCTTAAATTTTGCTGAAGACTATTGTCCTTCACATCTAATTTACAACTGAAATGTAAACTCCATAGTATTTGATAAATTTGTATCTCCCTCTTGAGATAAAACAGACATGAAGAAGTCACTTTCTAACCATCATCTCCTATTCGAGATAATTCAATACTTTTAAAATATTTAGACTCATTTTTGTACCGCAGGTATTTTTTACATTATTCTGTGGGTCCGCCAGATACACAAGATAATTTCTATTGGTGGAGCTTTACTTGCCAATGCCGCCAAGCCAGGAGAAGCTAGCGTTTTTTAACTATATAATATAATTTCCAAACAGACTATACTACATATTTCATGTTTATCTTGGTCATTATGCCAAATTTTTCCTCATTCGTTTCCATATCTGATTTTGATCTTCGCTGATGACGCTATTTCTAACGAATCCACAAATTTCCAGATTCCACAGTATGACATAGACTTCAAGTTAATTTGGTACGGCCTTTTCCTATTAACTTTATAACTACTACGTACCACGTTAATTTTTCGCCGTGTATTAAAGCGTAAACGCACTCATTCAGGTGGCTTGTGACGGAGCAAGGTTCGGTTCTCTTCGTACTGTTAACACTTTGACAGGGTTCTTGTCTGTTCGTTGCCCTTCACTCCGAAGTAGCAGGTACTTACTCTCTGGGTGGTGCATAGCAGCGTTAAAGAAATCACCACCTAACACTGAAACATCCCCTTAGATAATTTTATGAATTACTGTGCTGATAAACCTCTACGTTATTTGTTTTTCAAACAGCTGAGCAAAACTGAACGTACTCAGACATTACTCTCTTTACTTATTCTGATCAACACTAAACTGACACACAATATTTTAAGCGCAACGCAATCTGACTTTCAAAAACCCCTACAAAAGAATGGCCCTACTAACAATAGCCTATACCTTTCCTGAATCACTTACCTCACAAAAATCTTCGTTACTCGAACTACTTCAATACAGCGAGTGCCACTAGTGCCAGCTAAATAAAAGATTCTAACTACTGAAGGCACTAACAACTGATAGGCATAGTTAGCAAATGAAAGATTTTGATAGAGAACAAATAATGTATTTACCTTAATTATTTTCAAAAGTCATAATGCTGGCCGAGGTGGCCCGAGCGGTTCTAGGCGCTACGGTATGGAACCGCGCGATCGCTACGGTCGCAGGTTCGAATCCTGCCTCGGGCATGGATGTGTGTGATGTCCTTATGTTAGTTAGGTTTAAGTAGTTCTAAGTTCTAGGGGACTGATGACCTTAGACGTTAAGTTCCATAGTGCTGAGAGCCATTTGAACCAAAAGTTCATAATATCCAGTATTACAAATTTACTCTTTCTGGCGGACACACGTCCAAATCGTCCGCTCTTAAAATTCTACCATCTCTCTCCCCAAATCCACCACTGCTGGCGGCTCACCTCCAACTACGCAACGCTACGCGCTGTTCACATCCAACTGCCCAACACTGCAATGGCAAAAATTCCAGCAACGCAAATCAGCCACAGACTTCACAAAGCACCGTCAGCGATTGTCATATAGAGCGCAACGTGGCGTTACCAACATAAAAACCTAAACAGCCTACTTACAATACCAACCATACAGAGGCAGAAAAACTCTGGTTAAAAATCGGTTCCTGAAAGTTCACGATAAACATCGGGCGTTCGGGTTCTACCTTCTTGTAGCAAAATGTTGAAAGTCCTGTTGTCTGTTTTTTGCCACTAAGACCATGAAATGGTTATCAAGTCCGTATTTACGTTTGCACTAATGTTGTCTTTGTAAGTTTAAAATGGTTCAAATGGCTCTGAGCACTATGGAACTTAACTTATAAGGTCATCAGTCCCTATAACTTAGAACTACTTAAATCTAACTAACCTAAGGACATCACACACATCCATTCCCGAGGCAGAATTCGAACCTGCGACCATAGCGGTCGCGCGGTTCCAGACTGTAGCGTCTAGAACCGTTAGGCCACCCCGGCCGGCCTGTGCTAGTTTACAGTTTAAACGCTGTTTTACACGTAGTCACACGAAAGCAGCCAGAATTTTGCAAGGTCGACCCGAATCTTATTCACGATCTAAACAGCCACTGACCCGCAACTATACGTGAGTTAACACTCGTTCGATTCAGTTGTCTTCCTTTAGGGAAGAGCTCGCCATGCTATTCCGTCACGAATGCCAAACATGCCAGCGGATTTTCTAAGCTAGACCAAATTATTTCACACACTGTTGTCTTTCACATGGAAGCACCTAAACTTACCAAACATTCACTAAGATGCGTTCCACTCAAGTCGCTTACTGTGAGAGATAGCAGAACCGAATTTACGTCTATAATTTTTCATTTTACGTAATATTTGCCAAGAGCGATCTAACATGATGTGTTCGGTACTATGGTCCAGAAGCGACCCTCCTCGTCAGTTTCCTCGTACAGGTAGCACCCCTCTCTCCACACGGGAAACTTTCAATTCTGATTGTCTGTTGATTTGAATGACCAGTCAGAACGTTCTTCCTAGATGATTCTCGCGGCAAAATCCTCTCTCATCCAATCACAATATAGAGTAATTTTACGAAAGCAAAACTTCAATTTATTACACTAGATTTAATTATGAAGCAAATAAAGTATGAAATAATTCCAAAATTAAATAACGCACTTACTCCGTTCTTAACTTATTTGCTGATTATCTTTTACAAAGGAGCTCCAATGTTAGGTACGTAAGGGGGCCCCTTAGGGATATGACGGCTAAGGAGGGGAAGAAATCCAGTGTGCACTCTGTGTGCATTCCGGGAGGAGTCATTCCTGATGTGGAAAGGGTCCTTCCGGATGCCATGAAAACACAGGGTGCAGCCAGCTCATGTGGTGGCACATGTCGGCACTAATGACGTGTGTCGCTTTGGATCTGAGGAAATTCTCTCTGGATTCCAGCGGCTATCTGATTTGGTGAAGGCTGCCGGTCTTGCTTACGAGATGAAGACAGAGCTCACCATCTGCAGCATCGTCGACAGAACCGACTGCGTACCTTTGGTGCAGAGCCGGGTGGAGGGTCTGAATCAGAGGCTCAGACGGTTTTGCGACCGTGTTGGCTGCAGATTCCTTGACTTGCACCATAGGGTGGTGGGGTTTCGGGTTCCGCTGAATAGGTCAGGAGTTCACTACACTCAGCTGGCGGCTACACGGGTAGCGGAGGCTGTGTGGCGCGGACTGGGCGGTTTTTTAGGTTAGAAGGCCTCGGGAAAGTGCGGGATGGGCTGCAATGTCAAAGGGTGCTTGACAATTACAGGACGTGCTTGGATCAAGGAACAGTCGGAATTATAGTTGTAAATTGTTGTAGTTGTGCTGGGAAAGTCCCTGAGCTTCAAGCGCTAATAGAAAGCACAGAAGCTGAAATCGTTATAGGTACAGAAAGCTGGCTAAAGCCTGAAATAAGTTCTGCAGAAATTTTTACGAAGTCTCGGACGGTGTTCAGGAAAGATAGATTAGGCAGAATTTGTGGTGGAGTGTTTGTGTCTGTCAGTAGTGGTTTATCTTGTAGTGAAGTAGAAGTAGATACTCCGTGCGAATTGGTATGGGTGGAGGTTATACTTAACAGCCGAACTAAGTTAATAATTAGCTCCTTCTACCGACCCCCAGACTCCGATGATATAGTTGCGGAACAGTTCAGAGAAAATTTGAGTCTCGTAACAAATAAAAACTCCACTCATACGGCTATAGTTGGTGGGGACTTCAACCTTCCCTCAATATGTTGGCAAAAATACTTGTTCATAACCGGTGGTAGGCAGAAAACATCTTCCGAGATTGTCCTAAATGCTTTCTCTGAAAATTATTTCGAGCAGTTAGTCCACGAACCCACGCGAATTGTAAATGGTTGCGAAAACATACTTGAGCTCTTAGCCACAAACAATCCAGAGCTGATAGAGAGCATCATGACTGATACAGGGATTAGTGATCACAAAGTCGTTGTAGCTCAATACCGTTTCTTCTAAATCCACCAGAAACGAACACAAAATAATTTAATTTAAAAAAGCGGATAAAGTGTCACTAGTAGCCTTCCTAAGAGGCAATATCCATTCCTTCCGAACTGACTATGCGAATGTAGACGAGATGTAGCTCAAATTCAATTATACAGTAGCAACAGCAACTGAGAGATTCATACCTCATAAATTGGTAAGAGATGGAACGGATCCCCCGTGGTACACAGAACAGGTCCGAACGCTGTTGCAGAGGTAAAGGAAAAGGCATGCGAAGTTCAGAAGAACGCGAAATCCCGAAGATTGGCTAAAATTTACAGACGCGCGAAATTTGGCACGGACTTCAATGCGAGATGCCTTTAATAGGTTCTACAACGAAACATTATCTCGAAATTTGGTAGGAATTCTGGTCGTATGTAAAGTACACAAGCGGCAAGACGCAGTCAATACCTTCGCTGCGCAGTGCCGATGGTACTGTTACCGACGACTGTGTCGATAAAGCGGAGTTATTGAACGCAGTTTTCCGAAATTCCTTCACAAAGGAAGACGAATGGAATATTCCAGAATTTGAAACACGAAGAGCTGCTAGCATGAGTTTCTTAGAAAAAGATACCTTAGGGGTTGCGAAGCAACTCAAATCGCTTGATACGGGCAAGTCTTCAGGTCCAGATTGTATACCGATTAGGTTCCTTTCAGATTACGCTGATACAATAGCTCCCTACTTAGCACTCATATACAACCGCTCGCTCACCGATAGATCTGTGCCTACAGATCGGAAAATTGCGCAGGTTGCACCAGTGTTTAAGAAGGGTAGTAGGAGTAATCGATTTAACTACAGACCTATATCATTGACGTCGGTTTGCAGTAGGGTTTTGGAGCATATACTGTATTCAAACATTATGAATCAACTCGAAGGAAACGATCTATTGATACGTAATCAGCATGGTTTCAGAAAACATCGCTCTTGTGCAACGCATCTAGCTCTTTATTCGCATGAAGTAATGTCCACTATCGACAGGGGATCTCAAGTTGATTCCGTATTTCTAGATTTCCGGAAAGCTTTTGACACCGTTCCTCTCAAGCGACTTCTAATCAAGCTGCGGGCCTATGTGGTATCGTCTCAGTTGTGCGACTGGATTCGTGATTGCCTGTCGGGAAGGTCGCAGTTCGTAGTAATAGACGGCAAATCATCGAGTAAAACTGAAGTGATATCAGGTGTTCCCCAGGGAAGCGTCATGGGACCTCTGCTGTTCCTGATCTATGTAAATGACCTGGGTGACAATCTGAGCAGTTCTCTTAGGTTGTTCGCAGATGATGCTGTAATTTACCGTCTAGTAAGGTCATCCGAAGACCAGTATCAGTTGCAAAGCGATTTAGAAAAGATTGCTGTATGGTGTGGCAGGTGGCAGTTGACACTAAATAACGAAAAGTGTGAGGTGATCCAAATGATTTCCAAAAGAAATCCGTTGGAATTCGATTACTCGATAAATAGTACAATTCTCAAGGCTGTCAATTCAACTAAGTACCTGGGTGTTAAAATTACGAACAACTTCAGTTGGAAAGACCACATAGATAATATTGTGGGGGAAGGCAAGCCAAAGGTTGCGTTTCATTGGCAGGACACTTAGAAGATGCAACAAGTCCACTAAAGAGACAGCTTACACTACAATCGTTCGCCAACTGTTAGAATATTGCTGCGCGGTGTGGGATCCTTACCAGGTGGGATTGACGGAGGACATCGAAAGGGTGCAAAAAATGGCAGCTCGTTTTGTATTATCACGTAATAGGGGAGAGAGTGTGGCAGATATGATACGCGAATTGGGATGGAAGTCATTACAGCAAAGACGTTTTTCGTCGCGGCGAGATCTTTTTACGAAATTTCAGTCACCAACTTTCTCTTCCGAATGAGAAAATATTTTGTTGAGCCCAGCCTACATAGGTAGGAATGATCATCAAAATAAAATACGACAAATCAGAGCTCGAACAGAAAGGTTTAGGTGTTCGTTTTTTCCCGCGCGCTGTTCGGGAGTGGGATGGTAGAGAGATAGTATGAGTGTGGTTCGGTGAACCCTCTGCCAAGCACTTAAATGTGAATTGCAGAGTAGTCATGTAGATGTAGATGTAGATGCTCACTTAGACATATGTCATATGACTCCCGTATTTTCCCAGGAATTCTTCCCACCGTTTGAATTTCGCATATCTCTTCACAAAACAAAACATTTCCAATTTTCATATGCCCCTCATTGACTCTCTCAACCACTCCCACACACTCGCATATCAAAATTTAACTGAATATTAATTTTAATAGGTTCCAATATTACGTCAAATAAAAATTACTAATTTTATAAAATGGAAGATTCTAGTTAATTGATTTTTAGGAGCTGAACTTTTCATAAAAGTTGCTCAAGACGTTGAAAGCTGATCTATTGGTTCTATAATAAATAACAAAATCAAATTTGGATAGTATCATTGCAGCAATAACAATATGCAATATCTGTAGTTTGGACAAAATCGGAGAATAGCTGACGTAGCTTATTTAGAATCATATGGAGTATAAATATTCCTAGCGTTCTACTGGCAGGCTGAGACACTGACACTGGCGGCATCTGAGACAGGTGCATCATATGCGTTCTAACTAATGGAAAATGATTCAACTGGCTCTGAGCACTGTGGGACTTAACATATGAGGTCATCAGTCTCGTAGACTTAGAACTAACTAACCTAAGGACATCACACACATCTATGCCCGAGGCATGATTCGAACCTGCGACCGTAGCAGTAGCGCGGTTCCGGTCTGAAGCGCCTTGAGCCGCTCGGTCACCGCGGCCGGCAACTAACTGAAAAGCAACGAACGAATCTCCTGCAGCTACTGGACCAGAGGCACTCCTGGCTCCTCACTTTACTGCACATATGGTAACACTCGATACGTTACAGGCTGCGAAAGTCAAGATCTCCGGCTGGTGCCAAGGTACGGCACATAGTAATATTGTGATTATAGTATAGGTGATGGAATGCGGAAGTTGACCGATATAAACAATCTCAGTAGTTAGCATCGTCTAGCGGTCACGCGGTGTCTCAACAAGTAGCCGAGCTCCGTCGTAGTGCCTTCTTCATGCCGCCCCTTTTAATATTCGACTGGGTCCGAAGGAGACTGTCATGGGTTCGCATTTTCTGTGCTTCGCAACAACACTAGGCGCTATCTTTCCAGCCTTCCAAATTACTAACCGAGTCTATCCTCCTGCTTCTCACATTCTCTTTAATCCATCGTCCGCCTATAATATCGAAGAGTTCTGTGTTCTTTCGATATCTCCAATTTGCTCCACTTCAGGATATCCAGGTATTTTCTTCTTCACCTCTTATTTCATATATCAGATTCCTATCAAGCTTTTTAGCTTTCAGGTTCTTAGAGAACTACAGGATGAATGATAGGGAATTTTAGCTTTTTTTGAACGTACGGGTTTGGATTTCAGTGTACTAAAACGTGTTTCTCAAATTTTATCTGCTAAACCTATGTCCGATTCTATAAACTACTTTTCGTTCCATAGACACTATGTACTTGAAAAAGGTTAAAAACTTTGGGTCCGCCTAGGCTGCAAGCGGTTGTTAAAAATTAAAATGCGCGGCTGGCCAGTTTGGACCGTAAAGACTGTCGTCAGGTAATACGAAAGAGCGGCCGAATATACCAGATGTGGTAAGCATGCAAATTATATTTGTCTGTTTCACGATGCGCTAATTTCAATGCCAATTCATTTCTGTCAAGATTAAATCAGTTTTCTTTCTGCCTTGTTTTAGTTTTCTGCTTGGAACTGTCTCCACTGGTTTCAATATTACATCCCTTACCTCCTACGACCCCTCCTCTAAGTAATGTGTCGCTTGTAAGTTATGAAATCAGTCGTGCCTTACAGTCGTTTCTTCAACCTTGTAATATAAATCACTTCTTTCACTTTTTTATGTGGGGTGAGTTTTGTAGTTCCCGCACCCAGTTTTGTTCAGTAACGAAGGATTCTTCTGCTTTTTGAGGCGGAGGAGAAATAATGGAATAATCTAAAAAAATACTATTATTCTTGTGGAGATCTGACGGCATACCACTACAGGTTATACTTCCAACGATTGGCATGAATATACAAATGATTAGAATTTCATTGCATCTGCAAAAACTGAAAACAAGTAACTGCATCTACGTTTTTTCATTCAGAGAGGAGATCGTGGTAAATACTCGAATAGGAGGCAGAATGTCAGAATTTGCTAGATCGCGGTCTATCGAGATTTCACTGTTGCGGGCGCTTACAAGGATCCCACGAATTACACGTGAACATGGAATCAATGAGATCAGGAGGGCCATATTCAAAGTCATGGATGATAACGACTCCATTGTTCACTCAGCTGAGCTGGATCAAAGCGCTGCGTCATGTACCTGGACTCTGGAAATAAATGACCTTGTTTGCAGCAAGACAAGTGTCCACATGGATAGTGTGACGACGTGCGTAGCACCGCGGACTGCCAGCACTTCTGCTGCAGCTTCCCATGACACAGCTGAAGAGGGAGGCGACCCGACAACGGCGCGGCTAACGTCAACACAGGGCACAGGTGGAGGGAGGTAGATTGGGCGTAACATACCGTTGACATCGAGGTCTTTTACTACCCGCCCCATCGCACCCAAAATGCTGGTTTCAGTACTTGGACTACACCTGTCTTAATTTAAAGGAACTGTATAAATTTCAGCAGCATCTTAACCAACAATACGCCAGCATTCAACGAAAGGGGGTGATTTTATCCCGAGTCGATGAGGAAGAGTAAAGAGAGCCTGATGGCTCATTCGACCACAGTGTGCATAAAAAAATCTATCATCTCCGACAGATTCCTGCGTGCTACTTCCCACCGTGACGCAAAAACGTAAGAATCTGTCCTGCACGAGTTAACCGACAGCAAGAGGCCACATCGAACAAACGACACACGACGTTTGACGGTGGAAGTGCAGAAACTGTGGTCAGCTTTCTGAGTCAGTAATGCAGAAATTCCAGTATCATATACTGGATTGTAAGGCGTACGCAGGAGCAGAAATGTAACTGCTGCAGGACAGATTACCGGCTACACGAATCCACCACTGCTACCCCACACCGTCACGCCAGGTTCTGCACTCTCCATAAAAGTTGACATGTACAACAATATGACTGCTGTCTCGCACACCCGGGAAGTTTTATTAAAAATAAACACCCGGCTACCATTTTGTGTCATTTCACTGTACTTATTGACGGCGCTTTGTAAGATTGTACTCGATTGCGTACGTCTTTTTAATAACACATGGATACATCACAGATATTTCACATTATTATATGTTGTAGCAGCCACAGCAGTGCAAGATAGCACACCCTTCCTTCGATCGCGTGTGAATGGCCAAAGATAAGAACAGAAAGAGGTACTGTCACGTTTTTAGCGTAATGTTATCCAAAATGCTTCGCTTCAGCTCCATGTCTCACGTACAGTATCAATAGAAAACACCATATGAAGCGCCTTTGACAACCGTGATTATTACATTTAACATAACTGCACGAAGCGTTGTAAAACTCCCTGTTTTTGTAGGTTACGCTGAACTGCAGTTTAATCTCGCATAATGTGAGGAAGACTCAAATGGGTTCGTGTTTGCAAGAAATTTGCGAGTGTTGCCTGTAGTGCTGTGGGTTAAGGACGGAGGTTGTAATTCTACGTACACTGCAGAGATGGACATCGACTGCAAATAACAGCGATTTGGAAGAGTTATAGCCGAAAATTGTGCCCTGCAGAGGAGTGGAAAAGGCTACACGTTAATGCGGCGAACTGGCGCGCATTCGTGCTGCAATCAGCGGTCGCACTAATCAAGAATAAGAGTCAGAGAAGTCCCACGTGCAAAAGTTTTTGGTGCAATTGTGGAGTAGTACGGACTATGGTTTCTTTAAAACCAAAGCTTTGCAACGTTATACTTGCATTAGCATGCCTGTAGTTGGATAAATGTCAGAGAAAATACAGATAATGTTCTTTGGAGTTGAATATTAAGGTTGAAATAGCTTCATTGTGCTAAATCTTTATTTTTTAACAAATATGTTTCAATTACGAGTAATTTGTACAGGTTTATTATTTTATATGTGTATAAAATTCCTGGCCGGTGCTTTCTAGTACGATCAGTGACACATAAACCTTACTGAAATCAACTATAGAACTCAAAATTAAGACTACTTTCTTTTTAATTGTAGTGGAACATCCCATCAGCATTGCGGTAATTCGAGGCAGAACACTTTTTAGGGAGAGAAGGACAAGGGAATGGATTTTGAAATGTAAAATGAATAGCCCAGGATTCACTTAAAGTCTTTTCTTAACCCTACGAAAATCTTGAATTCTGATGGGGAGGGGAATGTCTTTCCCTCTGTCAGTATGTAAGTGTTATGTTGACGAGTTGCGCAACGGATTGATCTGACAAGTTCCCTTTGGCTCCTGCAAGAAACAATTTCCACCCTACGCTACTACAGAAGTCAGACAGACGCTCCTAACGTACCAAAAATGCCTGACAAACTTTCAGCAATAAATATCTTCTCGAGCCGTCCGCTGTAAGGAAAAGACACAAAAATATTCTATTTTCTTACATAGCTAGTGGGATACTTGGTTACTGGAGTATTGCTAGTTAGAGTGAGGAAAACATTAAACGAACGGAAAATATTATTTATTGAAAAATCTGAGAAAATCAAGTGAAACTTTCATTTATAAACTGATCCACAAATTTCCAGGTTCTTTTTGGAATAGGAGGTTACTTCTTATGGACAGGAATCCTATTAATGAAATTTATATACAAAATGTGGGAAAGCTCTTTTATCCCTTTTCTTTAAGAATGTTATTTACTTGGCAGAATGGCTGAGAGCCGCACACACTCAACTTGAATAATTATCCGACTGAATTTTTCTAAGTACGGTCGAGGTTGTCACGTGAGAAATGTAATAGAGTGACGTGAATGAAGTATGTTATTTCTAATGGAGGAGAGATGGGGCTCGCATACGCTGTAGCGCACAATACTGTGAGCTGCAACGACTGCTGCCTGCGTCGCTCGCCGCTGAAAAATAACAAAACTATTTCTTTCTATCTGGATTGACCTTCATCAATCGAACTCTCACTGTGCCTTGATGAAGTCAAGGACTCCCATCTGCCCCTTCTAACTATTGGCGTGGTTCACCAGTCAGATAACCAGTCCACCACGATGCCACTCAGTGTTCGCTCGCAGGCGGTAACTAACACTCTGTCCGTGTTCACACTGCACATTAAGTGTCGCGGCCAACACAGTGAACAATCGCTTAATCGTGAGTGACTCAATCTAGACTATCACTCCGATTCGCTGGCGACAGAGGTGCTCTCTCAGTGCAGTACTGTGTAGAGACTTTGTTCCTCACTCTGCCTACACCCACGAGCGCACTCTCTCCTGCTACGTGTTCCCACTTCAAGAGCGTCACTAAAATGACACCTCTGCAAGCAAAAAGCGAATGGGTATATCATTCGCTGTCTCTCTTACCAATGGGAGAATGGTTCTCCATTTAACCCGACCAATCCGGAAATATATAGCATCTGCATTAGGCGTTTCCTGTCCACCTGTGAGAACTCTGAAACTGCGCACTAGCTCCATCAAAAATGCGTTTGCTGGTGCACTCCCAAACAATACAGTGGATTTTGCTTTTAAGGTGAGCACACAGACCATTATCCCTTTTCTCTGGCAAAACTGTTTTGGTCTCTGGGCAGTCGGCTGGTCAGAGCAGCTGTGGGCTAACTTACCCTCCTACAGACTTTCCAGTTGGCCGGTTGCCTCCACCAAACAAAAACTCCTGTGGCCGTCGTGTCTTGAATGTTTGTGTACGCCAGCCTCAACTTTTTCATCACGGTACGCACTTGTGATATATTTATTAGGTTTGCATATCGATTAAATGAAAATATGTAACAACTGACTCTACCCTATCGAGTTTGGGCTCGAATGAAACGTCTTTATATGCAGAATACGATGGTGAGGTCGGAATATGTAAGAAATGAAGGTCAGGAGACCACGCCACCATACACCTCTTCTCCTCAAAACAAGTCCACTGTCTGAAATCACTGCACCAAGTTGCTGAGTTTGTGACGTATTATTGAAATATTTTGTTATTGTATTTCTCTTTCTCTCAATGAACAGACAACAAAACGTTGCTGTAACCTGCCACTGGATTTTTGCCCCTATGCATTGTATTTCAAGTTTCAAGCTTCCCAAAAGAAATAGGTAACAGAACATTTTATATTTAACAAATAAACGCCACATTATAAGATGAACGTGGATTAAATGCAAAAATGAAATCGTTTATTTGTAACTATTGTACAATTAGTTTATTGGTGGCGAATTTGTCATGATGGATTTGAGGGATGATTTCATTATCTGGGAGGGGAAAGCATTTAGCATGGAATAAAAACTGGGGCGTCTGGAATCAGAAAACAAGTTAAATGTGCTGACACAACAGAAGACCTTGGTTCTCGAGGGTGATGTTGGTACAGAAACGCATGGAAGACGTAGGCCTGGGTCTAGGAAGTTGGAAACCTTATGAACTCGCTCAACTTGCGGGCGGGAAATAGTAAAGACATTATAAAAGTGAGGCAGAGCATTTTTTGAACTATTTCAAAGCAAAGGGATAAGATGGTGGTTTGTTGCACCATATTAAATTTCCATGGTTAAGAAGGGGGTGGATGGGGAGCTTATGTAAGTGGATTATGACTGTGGCACTAATTTATATTCGGGCAGTGAGGAGTTACGACAGTCTGTGACCTGTGTGGATTAGTAGCTGAGGATAGAATACTGTTAATTTCTGTTAATTTTTCTTATAATTATTAAATTTTTTAGATTGTGAATGTATAAGTATTAGCGGTTTAAATGAGAGATGAATTTGTTGAATTGAAGTTGGAGGTATTGTAGGGATGAATGGAGAATAAAATTCTATGGCTGGCAAGCAGTGCAGCATAGTCAGCATACTGGGGTAGGTAGACGGGGAGGAATGGTCTTAGAACATTAGGTGCTTAAAAGAGATAAAAGATTGGCGAAAGGACGAATCCTTTCGGGCATGTCTTCAGTTAGGAGAAAAATTTTCAAGCTCTTGACATTCAAAATATATCGTGTGTTAACTTAACACTATAACTACTGATGATGCTGAATTAGCTTAACAGTTTGCTTTGCACATAGGGAAAAAATAATGTATTGCGACAAATTACGGCCACTCAGACAATCCTCACATTTCCAACATAAGGTGTAGTTTGCCAAGGCGCACTTGAACGTCATTCCAAGTCATGTTTTGGCCCCTGGCCTTAGTTACGGAAACGGTGATGGAACTTCTTGAGATCTTCGTTTTGATTTTCTATGTTTTTCGGCGGTTAGTGTGACCAGTGCAGGCTCTCTCAGCAGTCCTAGCAGCAAGAGGCATTCAGACTATTTTAAGAAATAGAGAGTGCTTTAAACATAAAGGGTATAATTTTAGGTATGTATTCCCCCTATGCAGGCAAAAAAAGTTTATTACAAAATGTGACCGGAAGTGATTGGTCTTCTAGATATGGCCTTCAAAACGCACGGAACTTTTTTATTTACGCGTGTAGTTGTCGTGTCAAAATGTGTTCAAAATATCCACCTCCTACTTCAATACAAGCCTCTCATCTTTATTTAATAGACCCACCGTTGTGACCGAGCGGTTATAGGCACTTCAGTCCGGAACCGCGCTGCTGCTACGGTCGCAGGTTCGAATCCTGCCTCGGGCATTGATGTGTGTGATTTCCTTAGGTTAGTTAGATTTAAGTAGTTTTAAGTCTAGGGGACTGTGACCTCAGATTTTAAGTCCGAAAGTGCTCAGAGCCATTTGAACCATTTTGATATTTAATGTCCTTAGGGCAGGAAAGTTGGTATTTGTAGCATGCCGCTCCAAGAACCACTAGCTCAGCATAATTCGTGCAGGCTGATCTTCTGATAAGAGAGCCCTTGCATATTTCCGATGATAAGGATACAACTGCTCCTCTCGCAATAATCTCCACACAATTCCGTAACGACATTCATTTGTAGCGCTACCTTTCGCGTGCTGATAGAAAGAGTAGTCCGCAGAGAATCAAGAATCTCCTCCTTTACATCTAGAGTTGTAGATCTTGGTCATCCTCTTTCCAAATCAGGAGATGTAAAGTTTCAATGAGCGCACAGATGGCGATGGAGACGTTAAAATGCCTTCCTATCCAATCTTCCCTGTGGATAGCTCTTCTGGTACAGGACACAAGCCAGTGCAGCGTTGCCCTTCGCCTTATTGTACACGAAGTGCATTTTGCCAGCTCTTGATCTGAGCACGTGACGATTGCCAAACACAACACTCACAGTACCCTTCGTCTGAGTTTTTAGTATCATGTTAATATCTTCTGCCAAGACAGCCGACTGCGGGAAGAAAAACGTTCCAGCGAACATCTCTGTTTTGAAGGTCACAGCTTGGAAAGCAAGCATTTCGGAAACATGTTGTAATGAACTACACGTGAGGAATGTACACCTGAAATTATGCCCTCTATTTTTGAAACATCTTGTACATCGACTACCGAAACTCAACTTTCCTGCAGTTAGTATAATTGAGACTTCCTAGTATCGCGATAAGTATCTGAAACAGTTCTTATCGGACATACAAAAGAACATTTTCTTGGCTATTTAGATACTCAGTCATTGTTATGGATTGTACTAGGTATATCTCAGATGTGTAACAACGGCGATTCATTATTTCTTAGTGTGTCACCAGTATGATATTTATGTCACTCTACCTCTAGCCATTGATATGAATTGTACTGGGGATATCCCTATTGTGCACCAACGGCGGTTTATTATTTCTTATTTCGTCACCAGTACGATTTTTATATCATGCTACCTCTATGAGTTATCCGTGGCATTGTCTTCTTGTTTACTCGTTTCATAATATTGTGGTTGTAAGACTTATGTTACTTTCAGAATCAGTCCTTTCCTAAGCCTGTATAACTTCATACCAGAGTTGGACCTAAAATAGGCCTAATGCCTACTCTGAATTGTCACAACAAAATGTTATATATATTTTCAACGGATAAATAATAATTTCTCCGTAAAAACTTATATACAGTTACCGAATGACAGCCATGTTGAGAACTGTTCAGAACTATGGCTATTATATATCTTTCCCAGTGCTGATCAACACAGTCTGGAGTCGATCGTGGTGCTAAGCGGTTTGGGAGAATGACAAGCAGAACACAAAGACACAGGTGAAGATGATGTTGGTGTTAGGAAATATGGTTTTGTAAGGGCTGATTTTAGAACTGTAAAGATATTCAGATAACGTTGACGCAGCATTGCTTGTTCGTGCATGATTTATGAGGAGTTTGAGAAAAGCAAGGCTCAGTGTATGATTTTTTTGTTGATTCAGGTTGGTTTGTTTGCTAAAGTTTTATTTTGTAATCTAGAGCCACCGCATTGCACTAGGCTGTAAACAATTACTTAAAGCTTAAAGTATGATGTGTCTAGCGCATTGGCTTCTCCTTGCGTTGCACTTGGTCAAGGTTTTGTTTAACTGGTTTTCTGATGCGCTGCATTCTAACAATCACCGCTTGCGAGCAGTACCGAGTTTCCGTTGCCACAAGTTAAGTTACAAAAGTTTGGTAGGGCCGGTGTAACATCACTGTTAGGTCAAAGGAAGGTGTTTTATAGTGAATCATGTCATTACAAATTATCGTCAGGGTCAGCCAAGTTAAAATTTAGTTCCGATCTTTTGCCACACATTCTTACTCTTACAGTGCTACATCTTCGCGTGCGTGTTATTCAGTGTTGGGGATTTTACTTAGTCGGTTCGGATATGGAAACTTGCATGGCATTTAACAGAAGCATTTTGGGCAGTTGAAGGTTCAGTTTGTAATTTTATGGTGGATTTTTACGCTGTTAGTTTGTTGTGTTAGAATTTCATGATACCTACTGTGATGTCATGCACTGTAGCACTGTTCACCGCAATGCATAATACAGAGTTACACATGATACAGTGGCTTCTTTAGTACACAGTTTTATATTTTTAATTATTTTTAGTAGAGCTGAAGAGGTTGGCGTTCCGTATTACCCTCCTGAGCCCACCGATTCCATATTCTGCGAATAGTCATTGTATCTCGACCAACGTGAGCAGCAATGTCGCGACACGATAAACCGCAATCGCGATAAGCTACAATCCGACCTCTATCAAAGTCGGAAACGTGATGTTACGCATTTATCCTCCTTACACGAGGCATCACAACAACGTTTCACCAGGCAACGCCGGTAAAGTGCTGTTTGTGTATGAGAAATAGGTTGGAAACTTTCCTCATGTCAGCACGTTGTAGGTGTCGCCACCGGCACCAAGCTCGTGTGAATGCTCTGAAAAGCTAATCATTTGCATATCACAGCATCTTCTTCCTGTCGGTTTAATTTCGTGATTGTAGCTCGTCATCTTTGTGGTGTAGCAATTTTAATGGCTAGTAGTGTAGCTAGAAACAATGTATTATACATAGGAGTACTTACAAATAAAATCCATGAACCCAGCGGACAGAAATGTATCGTCTCTCTCTTCTACTTCACATTTTAAGGAGCATTTCAAGAGCTATATTTCAGAAGGCTTCTTCAAGATCTTCGCATATTTCTTCATTAGTTTAGGACCACCTTTGAACACATGGGGATCGAGGGTATTCCCGTAATGAGTGTCTGACATGATAGAGTGTGGGGTTCATGATGGCCATTGCAGTGAGGCTGCTCATCCAGAGTGGTTGAAATGGCTCTAAGCACTATGGGACTTAACATCTGAGGTCATCAGTCCCGTAGAACTTAGAACTACTTAAACCTAACTAACCTAAGGCCAGTACACACATCCATGACCGAGGCAGGATTCGAACCTGCGACCGTAGCGATCGCGCGGTTCCGGACTGAAGCACCTAGAACCGCTAGCCCAGAGGGGCCGGCTGCTGTGTTCTCAGTATGACGCTTTTGACCATTGATTTTACAGCATTTTGTCTGTCCCCTACGTAATTTTTTTTTTAGGTCTCCCTTTATCGTTTTCTGCAGGAGAAGGTTAACGTTGAGTTTTACGCGTATGTAAAGCAGCGCCGAAACCTGTACGGCGTCTGGTGCTTCCCGAGACAGTTGGGAGCGCGCGGCGTTGTTGGCGCCAGGTGCAGGACGAGCCGCGAGGCCGCCAGGCCACGCCCACCCCGCGGCGCCAAACAGCCACTGTGCTGGGTGTCGCCCGTCCTGCGGGTGAAGGACGGGCCGGTGAGTCCGGTAGCGACCGCCGCGCCTGACCTTTAACCACACCCGGCTTCACCTTCGTCGAGTAAGGTGGCGCAGCGGCCAACACACTGGATACAGATTCAGCAGGTACCGAGTTGACGTCCCCGCTCTGTCATCTCGGGTCAGCTTTTTCTCATTTACTTCAGATCCTTTAACGTGAAAGTCAGAATGGCTGCTTAAACACGTTCGCTACGCAATTCCGTCCCCAACATTTCCCAGTCGACCCTGTTCCCCGACGTCTGAAATTAGCACAAGACGTGGTTTTCTATTTTTCCCTCCAGTCAGTTAGGTATTTGCTGTTAATCTATATTAATGGTCGCGAGTCACGGCTAACTATTCAGCACCTACAGATCGTTGATCCTGACAGGTTAATGATTCTATTACGTAAACTATCGAATCTAAAAAAAAAAGACATAAACTGTCAGTAAGGATTGATGATGAGGAAACAAATGAGACAAGAACCGAGGTGGTAGTAGGAATGCAATAACAGGTCTGGACACAGATTGACCTTTGTTTTAAGTTGGCGGCATACAGGAGTGAACGCAAGGCCTCACACATCTCCCACTACCTTCCCCTGCCCCTCCCCCCCCTCTTCTTATCACACCTCTACCTATCCCATCACCTGCACTTCCATTTCTTTTGCCACGATCCCTTATTTGTAAATAGGTCAGTCAGAGAGCTTCTAAGGCACGCACACACACACACACACACACACACACACACACACACACACACACAGACACACACACATCTTTTGCTCTTCCACTCAAACCCCAGTGATTCAATAGCCATTAAAATACAACTGCGTTTTAGCGACCATTGCAACGAAACAGCCAACAGCAGAGTCGACTGCCTCGCTTTCTGTACCTCAGGTGGTGGCCAAGTAGGAAGTACGTATGTGTGGAGATCCTTTTGTTCCACATTGCTGTTGCAAACGGATGTTACACCACGATACAGAAGCAATTTGGAATACAGCGAACAGACACGTCAATGACCGAAGTGACAAGAACAACGGAGATGTGATGCCCGATCTCCCCTATCGCACTGCAACATTATGAGCACATACAATGACGCCACGTTTATTCTGAGTCGCTCGATGTTGCACATATTGCTCTTTGCCGTTCACTGCTTCTATTTTGCTACTTTTTTCACAGTTCAGTACACCTTCCTCCTGTTTTCATGCTTGATCTGTGTTCTATTTTTAACGGTCTATCCAAAGACCATCTTTGGGGGTTGCGATGGTGAGTTTCCCTTGTAAGGAATGAAGAGATACGCTTGAAATCCCCTAAGGCTATAGATACTGAGTTAAGGAATAGCTCAGTGAGGAGTTCAGTTGAAAACGAATGAACATCACTAACAGGGCAACCACAGAAGTTGGAGAGGAAAACATAGGTGCAAAGAAGGTAACTGCGAAGAAACCGTTTGTTGCACAAGAAATACTTGATAGATGAAAGAAGGAAGTACAAAAATGTTAAGGGTGATTCAGGAACACAGAAATACAAGTCACTTAGGAATGAAATAAATCGGAAGTGCAGGGAATCTGGGTGGAAAATGTGAAGAAATCGAAAAAGAAATGTTTGGCAAAATGACTGACTCAGAAAAGTAAAAACAACTTCCAGTGATTTAAAAGCGCGAGTGATAAAATTAAGAGAGCGATGAAAATCCCACTGTTGCGCGGACAGGAGAAAGTGGATAGGTGGGAAGAGTACACTCAAGGCCTCCATGAGAGAGAAGACTTGGGTGATGACGCGATAGAATAAGAAACAGGAGTCGATATAGAAGAGAATTACAATCAGAATTCAAAAGAGCATTGGAAGACTTTAGATCGAATAAGGCATAAGGGATAGACAACATTCCATCAGAATTTCTAAAATCATTCAGGAAAGTGGCAGCAAAACGACTATTCACGTTGCTGTGTAGAATGTATGAGTCTGCCGATATACCATCTGACTTTCGGAAAACCATCATTCACACAATTCCGCAGACTGCAAGGGCCAACGAGTGCGAAGATTATCGCAGAGTCAGCTTAACAGCTCGTGCATCCAAGTTTCTGACAAGATTAACTACAGAAGAACAGAATAGAAAATTGAGTATGTGTTAGATGACAATCAGTTTGGCTTCAGGAATGATAAAGGCACCAGAGAGGCAGTTCTGACGTTGTGGTCAATAATTTAATCAAGACAAAAGAAAAATCAAGACATATTCACAGATTCATCGACCTGTTAAAGCGTTCGGCAGTGTAAAAAAGTACAAGACGTGAGAAATTATGAGAAAAGTAGGGGTACGCTAAAGGGAAAGATGCGTAATATACAATACGTACAAGAGACAAGAGGGGCAACTGAAAGTGAGAAACAAAGAACGCAATGCTCGGATTAAAAAGGGTACAAGACAGACGTGTAGTCTTTCGCATCGGAGAACCAAAGACGGAAATAAAAGAAAGGTTCAAGAGCGGAAGTAAAATTGAAGGTGAAAGGATGTCATTGGTAAGATTCGCTGAGAGCATTGCTATCCTCAGTGAAAGCCAAGAAGAATTACAGGATCTGCTGAATCGAACGAAAAGTCCAATGAACGTTCGCGGCTCGTAGACTTGCGGTAGCGTTCTTGCTCCCCGCGCACGGGGTCTCGGGATCGATTCCCGGCGGGGTCGGGGATTTTCTCTGCCTCGAGATGGCTGGGTGTTGTGTGTCTTTCATCATCATTTCATTCTCGTTCACTCGCGAGTCGCCGTAGTGGCGTTAAAGAACTTCTGGAGCGACGGCCGAACCGCCCCGCGAGGGGTCTCTCGGCGACAAATGCATTACGCTCGTTATTATTATTAGTCCAATGAGTACAGAATACGGACTGAGAGTAAATCGAACAGAGACGAAAGTATCGGAAATCATAATAGTGAGAAACTTAAAATCAGTACTGGTGATCATGAGGTAGATGAAGTTAACCCTTCCAGACCCGATTTTTTTCTGGAGAAATGAAAATTTTTTATGATGTAATTCTCTTAGATGATTTTGAAATGATTTTAGATGCAAGATTTATACAGACGTATGTACCCGTTTCCAAAATATAGTTTGTAAACTTGTCTTTTATATGGACTAAAGAACTTATTTTGAAATATTCATTGTTGTAATAAATAAACTTGCCATTCAATAATTGCCATGCAAAATAACAAAAATGATGTTCATTTATACAGTGGAATAAATAAAGAACCTCTTCTATGTATTAAAGCGGTGACAAGCTGCTGCGCACTGCTACACAGACTTGTTGATATTTTTATAGAAAAGCCCGTCAGTTGGCAGGAACTGTACATTATAAAAAGATGGAACATTCGCAGATTTGTACTTGAGGTTTCCACGGTCCAACAATATGTCTGTCGCGACTAAGAGACAGTAAAATTTAATGTACACAGTTATTTTGTCTGTAAGGGTTGGCGAGTTCTGCCACCTACGCTACAAAATAGACCATGACGGACGGAGGAAGGAGGACATAAAAAGCTGATTAGTATTGACAAAAAGGGTATTCTTGGTCAAGAGAAGTCTATTACTATCAAACATACGTCTTAATTCGAGGAAGAAATTTCGGAAATTTACGTTTGGAGCACAGCAATAAATGGTAAGGAAACATGGATTATGCAAAAACCGAAACAGAAGAGAATCAAATCGTGTGGGATGTGACGCCACAGAAGAATGTTGGAAACGAAGTGAACTAACAAAATAAGGAATGAGGAGGTTCTACGCAGACTGGACGAGGAAAGGAATATGTGGAATACACTGACAAGAAGAAGGGACAGGGTAATATGACATATGTTATGAAATCAGCGAATATCTTCCATGAACTAGAGGGAGCCATAAAGGGTAAAAACTGTAGAGGGAGACAGACATTGAAATATATACAGCAATTAACAGTCAGAAGACTCATGACTCAATGACCCCCCCCCCCCCCCCGCCCCCCCAAAAAAAGGCTGTAGCACTTTTAACCGCAGACATCATATGTTCTGAGACTTTAAGAGAACAATGGGCACTAAAAATAACTCGCTTTAGAGATTTTTAATACGGAAACACAAAAGAATAACGGTAAAGCACCAAATTCGACAAATTTGTAGACAGTTAGATCAAGATACTGGTTGCTCAGTTAGCTTGCTGTATTATAACGAGTCTCAGGAGCAGTAATGTTTTTGAACAAATTTCCATACAGAGCAAAATTTAACGTCTGATTAGAGACGAAAATTTGAGCTTTGCACCAATGTAAAACTGCACTTTAAAGAAAAAATGGCTGTTTTACTTTGCTTCTATAGTACAAAATTCATGACTCAATTATTTGCACTTCTGATCTAACTTGCAAATTACACCTTACAACTTACAACAGGCAACAACGATAACTCGACCTTTGCACCAAAACAAAGTAACATTTTATATGAATCAAAAATCTGTCTGTTTCATTTTTACATAACAGTACAAAACACATGTGGCTCACTTATTGACAATAGTAGTGTAATTTACAGGTTTAAGTACATTCGTTGATGACGAAAAGCTAGATCTTTGCACCAAAGTAAACCTGCACTTCAAGAAGCCAAAAAAAGTACATGATTTATTATTTTTGTAACTGTAAAAAACGCATAGGACGTACTTATTGGCGCTACTGATCTAGCTTACAGGATAAAATAAACTTGGCGAGGAACGACTTTTTCTGTCGCACCGTGTAAACTGCATGACACGGCGGTGAAATAACACAGTGAACAGTAGTGTTAACATTTGAAATTAACATATATTCATGTAGGTAAGAGACAGGGTTTACTATGCTTTCAACTAAGAACTTTCAACTTTATTTCAAAGTAATTCAGACATTATAGCGTGTGCCATGCTAGCGTACTATCGTTATCTTGCAATACAAAACATTGGCAGCTTTTGCTGATATTGCTAACTTGTGCTATCACACAGTGAAATATGGCATTTAGTATACTCAGGTACTCTTCCATAGTGTCAAAAACATCATCCATTCTGTAGATATAAATCATAGCTTCCAGTATGGTACTAGCAGTTTCTTTAAACAAGGAAGATGTAAAAGTTTCTCATAGTCACATATCAAGGGATTCTTTACAAAAATTGATAAAGTCCTTCAAACTTTCCTATTGTTGTCCAAATTTCATTGCTGTGTCTTTGGTGATCTTTTAGCATAGAAACCTCCACTTCGCTTAAAATACTAGAAAATCTTTGCGTTAAGTCCAGATCCAAGCGATAATAGACGTCTCCACAGAGTTGCTGCAATATCTAAGTCAGTACACCTTGGGGATTTTACCACGTTGATAACTGCTTGAACACACACGCAGATAAACGTTTAAAACACCACTCAGTATCTTCCTTAACACTACCTCCTCTAATTTTTCCTCTCACCCGACTCGTACACAGCTGCCAAACTCTGAAAGCAACCTCATGCAAGTGCAGCCTGAATATCTGTAATATCAGAAATAACAGGACACAAGTTTGAATGCGTTAAAAAATCCCGATTTATCTGAGAACTTGGTCCCTAAGAATGCAACGTACGAATAATAGCACAGTCCCACCTGATGTCACACACCTGCGGTAAGCAGAGAGGAAGAGGGAGTTGTGAAGGGTTGCATGATGAACTTAACATCGTTAATTATCTAGGGCGGGAGTCAGTATAATGTTTGACTGACTTTGAAAAATTTGGTGGAAGTGGGTAGCTAAAAGCATAGTAATCCTCGTTTCTTACTTATACGAATGTGTTTTAGATAATGTTGGTAAATCGGCTGTTCAGTATTTACTTCAAACCAAGCTGCACACAGTTTCCATTCTTTGACAGCATAAGTTGTTAATATCCTAGTATGGTGTCACTGTAATGTTTGGTTGACTTTTAAAAGTAGTTGGAAGAAAGTAGTTGAAAGCATAACAACCCTTGTTTCCCACATACATGAATATTAAATTTGATGTTAAAATTATTGTTCAGTATGTTATTTCACTCAAGTGTTAAATAGTTTCTGCTCTGCCACAGCATAGGTCAGTACTTGCCCAAGTGTACCTTAATCTGAAAGCTAGATCAGTAGTGCCAATAAGTGGGCCACGTGGATTTTTTAATGCTACAGAAAAATAATACAGACAACTTTTGGTTTCTTTAAAGCGCTATTTTACTTTGGTACAAAGATCGAACTACTGTTTCCTTCCAGTGTACCTTAACCTGCAGAATAGATCGGTAGTGACAAAAGATAACACGCATGTATTGTAATGTAATAGAACAGAAACAGTCATTTTTTTGGTTTCTTTAAAGTTTTTTTTTCTTTGATGCAGAGAGCGAATTTTCGTTTGTGATCAGAAAACGAAGCTAACTCTTTGTGGTGCCTTTCTCCTGACACTCGTAGTAGACCAGCAAGTCAACCAGGCAGCAGGCATGTTGATCTAAGTACTTTCGAAGTTAACGTGCTCTGTTAATGCTTTTCGTAGCTACACTTTATTATGAAAATATGCAATTTAAGTTATACACCATATTAAAGATCACTCCAAAAAGTATCATTTTTAGTATAATTGGGTAAGCTAAAGCAGGGACGGGAGAAACCGACCGCTTATAACCGATATCGGTATTTTTGTTCTGAATAATTGATAAAACTGATGTTTTTCGGTATTCATTAGGCCTCGGCTATGAAAGATTTTTTATTCTTTACTAATTCCCAGGTAAAAAACTGTGTACCAATCTGCCATACCACCAATGCAAAAGTTTTCGTTTTTAAATAAAAGCTTATTAAAAACGGATAATGTTTGCTCCTAAAATTTTCATTGTTCGGAAATATTGGGTAATTTCAGAAAACGAGAAAAGCGACCACTGCTATTTTAATTAAGAACGTTGTCAGTTAAAAGTGAGAGACAGACACATGCCATGTGATGTGACATATTAGATGATGCACTTGTGCTTGCAATACGCAAGACTTCCCCTGCCTGGCCTATATGGTAGTTTCTTGGTGTTGTCACCACAAGTTCGTTGTATTATGTGCAAAAACGTATAACGTTCCATTTGCTTTAAAAAAACGAAAACAGGAAGAGACACAACAAACTTGCGGCATTATGTAAAAAGAAAACATCCACAACGTTCCCTGGAAGAGAAGGTAAAAACTGTATAATTTTGTGGTGTCACCGCCAGACACCACACTTGCTAGGTAGTAGCCTTTAAATAGTCCGCGGTCCGTTAGTATACGTCGGACCCGCGTGTCACCACTATCAGTGATTCCAGACTGAGCGCCGCCACACGGCAGGTCTAGAGAGACTTCCTAGCACTCGCCCCAGTTGTACAGCCGACTTTGCTAGCGATGGTTCACTGCCTACGTACGTTCTCATTTGCCGAGACGATAGAGTAGCCTTTAGCTATGTCATTTGCTACGACCTAGCAAGGCGCCATTATCAGTTGCTATTGATATTGTGAATCATGTACCGTCAAAACCAACGTTCATCATTAATGGATTAAAGTTAAGTATTCCACCAGCTACGTCCGTTTTTCTAAATTCTAATTTCCTTGTCCTGTTCCAGACCTCACGCCAGCCTGCGTGAGCTAAAACGCGTGCCTTGTGGCCTCCTCTGGTAACACGGTGTTGGCTCTCCTTCCAACCACAACATTGGCGACGAGGCAAAACAGCGTTCTTCTCTAAATTGCCCTGATTTACTTCTGTAATGGCTTCGCCACAATCTCCAGATGTACTGTCCGAATTTTATCGCTTACAGAATCAGCAGACGCAGGCCTTATTCGAGGCCCTTGGACAGCTCGTCCAAGGTCAATGTGCGATGCAAAACGATGCGGCAGCAGCCGCTCCACCGCTAACACAGCCACAACACGCAGTTGCATCAACTTTTTGACCTTTTGATGCTGCACTGGAAAGCTGGACGGAGTGGTCACGCCAATTTGGATTCCATCTCGCCGCCTACAGAAGGTAACGAACGGCAGCCTTATCGCTTATCATCGGTCGGCGTACAAACGTACCGTGTGATAGTCAAATTATTTCCCCGACGCGACGTAGCAACTATGTCCTATGAAGAAATTTTGTCTGCATTAGACGCATATTTCAAAGAATCAGTCATTCTAGTTGCGAAAAGGTATACCTTCTTTCGTACAAAACTTACGGCAGGTCAGATTAATCGGGAGTGGGTTGCAACCTTGCAAGGCCTTACTAGGGATTGTGCTTTTGAGTGTCAATGTGGACTCCCTTATTCAGATACTATGGTACGTGATGCAATTGCACAGAACTTTTATGATGTTCGTATAAGGGAACATATTTTGAAAGTAGTCAATCCCTCTCTTCAACAAGTGATGTACAAATTGGATCGGCAGGACACACTTGACTTTGCTTAGAAATCATTTGAAACTTCACCAGCCGTGTGTCAGGTTAACCGGCCCACCGGGCGAGCTGCACGGAGCAGTAAACAGCCCTCGCGCCCAGCCGCGCCGTTGCCGCCGGCAAGCAAATGCAGTGCTCAAATCATGCCCGCGGTGTGCTACTAAACATTCGCGTGAGAATTGCCCGTCACGCCAAGCTATTTGCTTTTATTGTATTAAAAAAGGACATGTTCAGAGCGTTTGCCAGAAAAAGCTCAGATCAGAAGCTCAAACCCATTTCCAGGCCCTTTGCTTCGCGCCGGAATCGGAAACGAACCAAGGATACTTCGCCCATGGAAATTCATGTAGTTCATTCCACACCACCCAGGGCCACTCTCTCTAACAGTGATTGTGTTCATCCCACAACCTGTGTGCGTCGACATCGCCAGAAATCCCGTCAAGTCGCAAGTGATTTTGCACCAGTGTCAGTTCACGTTGCATGAGACAGTCGCTCTTGTCGTCAGCAGGACAATAAACTTTTTGTGCACTTGGACATTAACAGCAAAGTGATACCATTCCAGCTCGATACCGGGGCTGCAGTTTCACTGAACAATCAAGACACTAACAAACTGCTGGGCACACTTCCATTGCGTGCCGCAAATGTAAAGTTAACTATCTGTTCAGGTCAAGATATCCCTGAGTTAGGACAGTGCAGCCTTCTTGCAACATACAAAGGACAAACAAAACTTGTGTCATTTTACGTCTTTCGTTCTTCTTCTGCAGTGAACTTGTTTGGTTTCGATTTATTTCAGTTGTTTAACTTGTCTATAGTAAATCAGGTCCAATCAGTGAACCAGACTCTGCCTTCAGACAGTGTTTCTCGTCTATATGAAGAATTTTCAGACATTTTTGCACCGAGCCTCGGTTGCGCTAAGGACTATAACGCACATTTGGAACTGAAAGTAAACGCGCAACCGAAATTTTCCAGAGACGGAATGTTTCCCACGCATTGCGTGATGAGGTCGCAAAAACATTACACGCATTGGAATCAAAAGGTGTAAATGAACGTGTGCAGGCTTCTCTCTGGGCATCGCCCTTAGTAATTTTGCCAAACCCTTCGGGAAAATTGAGACTTTATGTAGACTTCAAGGCAACAGTGAATCCAAACTAGTGATTGCAACTTTTCCTCTACCCCGCCCGGAAGATCTTTTTGACAAACTGTGGCCGGGTAAATATTTTTCAAAGTTGGACCTAGCAGATGCGTACTTGCAAATACCGGAGGAAGAAGAATCCCAGCGCGTTTTGGTGGTTAACACGCATCTTGGTTTGTATCGATTCAAACGACTGCCATTCAGGTGTGCATCCGCTCCTGCATTCTTTCAGCAATATCTACAAACTGTTTGTGCGTCGGTCCCTACTGCAGCAAATTCTCTGGGCGTTATCGTGATCTCTGGAAAGACGGAAGAAGAACATTTGGCCAACCTCAGAACATTATTTCCGGTCTTGACAAAATGGTCTTCGCTAGCGGAATGACAAATGTGTGTTTTTTGCTAGTGATTTGCCGTAGCTGGGACATGTACTCAATGCTCAAGGCATACATCCCAGTCCCACGCACCTTCGTGCCATACAAGACTTGCCTTCGCCACAGAATTTGAAGCAGCTACAGAGTGTGCTGGGAAAAATAAATTACTACCACCGCTATGTGCCGCATGCCCCTTCCATTTCAGCTCCGCTTCATCGCTTACGCCGTAAGGGTGTTCCGTTCGTCTGGACGACGGAATTCGAACTCGCCTTTCGCCGGGTGAAATCGGGGTTGCTTCCAATACTTGCCTTACGCCATTTGATCTCCAGGAGCCCCTCTTGTTGATGGTGGATGCATCGGATTTCGGGATGGGTGCTGTGCTTGCGCACGAAGATGGATCGCACGATCGCCCTATTGCCTTTGCGTCCAAATTGCTCTCGTCTGCTCAAAGAAATTATTCACAGATCGAGAAAGAAGCATTGGCTCTCGTATTTGGTGTTACAAAGTTACATGATTTCTTGTATGGTCGTTACTTTACCATAATCACAGAGCACAAACATTTGACATCACTTTTTCATCCGACCAAGCCTGTACCTCCACGTACAGCGCAGAAATTCATTCGCTGCTCTATTTTCCTCTCGCAATACCACTACGATATCTTGTATCGGTCCACTGCTCAGCACGGAAACGCCGATGTGTTGTCCTGTTTGCCTGTTGCTGAGGATAGGGCATTCGATTCCTCCGAACTTGCTTGCATATTCATTGATGCGGAAACCGATGACGTGGTCGAATCATTTCCGATTGATTTTCGTTGTGTAGCTACAGCCACAGCTGCCGACCCTGTCCTTACTACCGTTCTGCGTTTTGTTGCTACGCAATGGCCCTTGTCAAAGTCACGGATCGGGGACCCGTTGGTTCGCCGATTTTTTGCTCACAAGAAGAAACTTTTTGTTCGACGTGGTGTTTTGCTTTTGCGTTCTGATAATGATCAGTCCAGGGTCGTGGTACCACGTTCGTTACAGTCCTCTGCCTTACAGCTTCTCCACCAAGGACATTGGGGTATAGTGAGAACGAATCAATTTGCTCGCCAGCACTGTACTTGGTTCGCAATCGATGCCGCGATTATAAATATGTGCTCTTCTTGCATGGTGTGTGCCGAACAACAATCAGCACCACCGCGGAAATTCTTTGCATTTCCAAAAGCCACTTCCCCTTGGCAACGCTTACACATCGATTTTGCTGGTCCATTCTGGAATGCTCGATGGTTGGTAGTGGAAGATTCATTCAGTAATTTTCCTTTTGTTGTCCGGATGCCTTCCACGACGTCATCTGCCACCATCCAAGCGTTATCTGCTATCTTTTGCATTGAAGGTCTTCCACAGACTATTGTTTCCGACAATGGCCCACAATTCATGTCCGCAGAATTTCAGTCATTCTGCAAGGCCAATGGTATTAAACATCTGACATCCGCGCCGTTTTCGCCACAGTCCAACGGTGCCGCTGAACGATTGGTCAGGACTTTCAAGTCACAGATGTTGAAGTTGAAAGAGTCGCATTCTCGGGAGGACGCGTTACTGCTCTTTTTGTTCTCGTATTGCTCTCAGCCCATAGATGGTCGCTCGCCGGCTGAGTTGCTCCACGGTCGCCCTCATCGAACCTTGATGTCTTTGCTACATCCGCCGCATCAGAGTGGTGTGCACCGGCAGACACGTGATTTTTCTCCAGGCGACGTTGTCTACTATCGCCACTATCGAGGTTCACGGCGTTGGCTCGAAGGGCGCATTCTTCGCTGCCTCTGCAGTGCTATGTATCTGGTTTTGGGGGCCTCTGGTGAGGTGCGCCGGCATATCAACCAGCTGCGCCTCTGTCGTCGCACGGGATCTGACGCTCATCGTCTGCTTTCAGCGACGGTGCCGTCCGGTCAGCGCCCTGGGGACCCATCTACTGGCTCGCCTCAGCCTAGGTGTTACCGACGCTGCCTTCCGTTTTGCCCCATGGCGATGCGCCGCCGCCACCGCAGCCGCCGCCGCCGCCGCCACCGCAGCCGCCGCCGCCGCCTGTTCTCCCGCCGGCGACGCCAGCAGTGGAAGCGTCGGGTGCCCTGGCCCGATGGAGTTCGACCCTTCAGCCCCTCCTGTCTCTCTGCGGGCGCATACACCGCATGTTGGCGTGTACCCAGGGGCAGGTTTTCAGGCGTTTCCTCTCTCCCCGCGGTCCGAATGGGAGGTTGCGGGTGGCACAGCCTCGCCTGTTGTTAGGCTCCCCAGCTCGTCACATACGTCAACATGGGGTCCTCCCCACGGCGGGCGGAAACCTTATGCCACAACCGTACACCGATTTGCGGGGGAGGAATGTGGTGTCACCGCCAGGCACCACACTTGCTGGGTGGTAGCCTTTAAATCGGCCGCGGTCTGGTAGTATACGTCGGACCCGCGTGTCGCCACTATCAGTGATTGCAGACCGAGCGCCGCCACACGACATGTCTAGAGAGACTTCCTAGCACTCGCCCCAGTTGTACAGCCGACTTTGCTAGCGATGGTTTACTGCCTACTTACGTTCTCATTTGGCGAGACGATAGTTTAGCATAGCCTTCAGTTACGTCATTTGCTACGACCTAGCAAGGCGCCATTATCAGTTACTATTGATATTGTGATCATGTACCGTCAAAACCGACGTTCATCATTAATGGATTAAAGTTAAGTATTCCTCCAGCTACGTCCGTTTTTCTAAATTCTAATTTCCTTGTCCTGTTCCAGACCTCACGCCAGCCTGCGTGAGCTAAAACGCGTGCCTTGTGGCCTCCTCTGGTAACACGGTGTTGGCTCTTCTGCCAACCACAACATATTTCACTGACATACTATGAAGAACAGCATATTAAAAACGAAAATTAGTTGCTTCAGAAATGGTTTATTTTGAGTAGTTTAACTGTCATATTAAACTGGTGATGAAAAAAAAGGTGTAACGAGAAACCAATTATTTCAGCAATAATAGCCATCCGTATGCTAAAGAATGCGGTAAAATGTGCGGTCTGGGCTAATAATGCCATAGGTCTTGGCATTAATTAGCGGTTGATTATGGAAGGGAAAGGAGAGGTAGTCTGTAAACCTTTTAGACAGTGTTGCCACCACTGCTGTGTAACGTCAATGTTGCAGCCTTTCTTGAAAGTTCGTTTTTTTATCACCTGTAGAATATAACCTCAAGTAGGCCTAAGATATAAAATAATAAAAAATTTATATGAACTAGTCAATAACATGAAGTTTAGAACATGATGCATTAACCTCTTGCCCCTTAAATTGTACTGGGTCATTTGATGAATGTTATTTTTCTGTACAATGAGTGGAACATAAATTCAATGAAGTACAGTATCTAAATGTCAATATCTTTGCATATTTTGATAAATATTACAGGAAATATGGATGTGGGAATAACATTGTCCACTTAATTTGAGGGTCCTCAGCAATGTTTAAGGTGTATAAATTACGCCAGTAGTATCAATAACTGAGGCACATGTATTTTTACAGCAATGGGACTAAAATCACTCAGTTTAGTTGTGGAAATAACATTTTTATATGTTAGTGTCAGTTGTCCCTTGTACCAAGAAATGGGGCGCAACTATCGAACTATACTCGTCAAGCATACCTCAACCTGTACATTAGATAAGTAGTGCTGATAAGTGAGCCACATGTATTTCGTAGCGTTACACATCAATAATAGAGACAGTCTAGATATTGGAAATGACACTGTGATAGTAATTTGAGGTTCAATGTGCCTTTACCACATGGATTTAAAAAAATCGAAATTTAATCGTCGCCAAGTGTACATAAAAACAAGATGGCTGATTCACGTACATACTGATTGGCAGCATCATTTTAATGACGAGAAAGTACTGGGCTGTGTTGGTGAGATCTAAATGTGTTTGTGCCTTTTGCTGAAGAACCTTAGTGGGTTCTGTGAATGGTTCGAAAGTTGAGTCAGTTTCCTGTGAATGGAATGCTGACTAAGCTGCATCTCTGTTCTGCTGACAAAGATGTGTATATTCGGCGAATGCTGACAACATAATGGCGATGGGAGGGGGACGGGGTACTTATTGACTGACTGTTTATTTTAAGGGCCAGTTGGGCTCTGACTTACAAAGAGGAGAGGAGCCATGGCTTAGGCGAGGCGACTGGCGAGAAGAGGGGGAATAGGACGGGGAGAGAGGTAGGTATGGATAATATCATGTGTTTGCTTCTGCCCACGTATGTAGGCAACCCAAATTTCAGTTTGTATCCAGCATCGCTTTTGCGTACTTACAGATGGTGCTAAATAAGGATATTCCTCGGCATAGGATTTGTACTGAGAAACTAACAAAGAATTTAAAAAAGCAAGAGGCATAATAGTAGGTGGGAAACTATGTGGATAATCAGGCAGTTCTATCTAAATCAAAGGAATATAGGATCGTAAAAGTGGGAAAAGAGAAGAGGAATAGGATACTTTTCAGACTATAAGAGTGAAGCTAATTAGTTGAAATGAGAAAATTGAGTACAAAACTAATGGGTGTGTCATCTACTGCGAGGAAATTGAGTGCAACGAAGAGTCATTGAAAGAAAGATTACAGGGAAGAGAGAGACAGAAATTCAAGATTTGGAATGCTGCATGGCATTGAAAAAATCCTGATAAGCATGAGTAGAACTCGCGGACCCCCAGTTCCATACAAACGTAATTATGTATGTATAGATAGCTCATCCATTGCGGAAATCGAGTATATTTACGGTTTTTGCCTGTTTTCGATAACGACACTGGGAATTCCAAGACTTTCGAGAATGAAACTTTTTTTTCAAGTGGTATAGTTACATATTAACAGTTTTCGTATTTTTTTTCTTTACTTGTACTATTAAAAACTGATTTTACCATATTTCATAATTCTGTATCAACGGGAAGTATCCTACAGGTTCTGGTGAGTGAAATTGGGAGTATTAAAATGTGTGATATAAACGGCCACATATTTTGACTGCTATGAGTTAAAAGCTTAAAATTTAAGCATGGCCAAGAAAGGGACTATAGACATTAGTATGTTACATAAATTGGAACTTGATGCGACTACCATTCATGAGAAATAGGAGTCTAAACAGACGAACGACAGGCGGTAGGATAAAAAGATATCAAAACATATTTTTTCGTGTTATATATTACAAGTTCAAAATTTTTGGATTTATTTCTATTGTTGAAACCTTCATTCTTGCCTAATTTCGTGATTCTAGGTCAACAGTAAGTGCACTATAGGTTTTGATGTGTGTGTCTGCGAGTTTCAAAATAGTGGCAAAAATACGGAGTCAGCCATAGTAGAATTCACAGAGGTTCTACTTGCCGCTCTTGACAAAGATGAGTGTGTCACAGGCATATTTTTGGATCTTTCTAAGGCCTTTGATACAGCTGACCACAAGATTCTAGTAAATAAATTAGAACCATTAGCAATAATAGGGGTAGCTAAGTACTGGTTTCGATCATATCTAGCAGATAGGGCACACAAAGAGTAGAGATAAACATGCTTCAACTAGATCTAAACATTTAGTAAAACACTTATCAGAACCAAAATACATTAACATATGTGTTCTGCAAGGTAGCATATTAGGACCAATACTATTCCTGATATACATCAACGACTTTCCCAGTTGTGTTACTCATGGTGGAAAAATTGTCTTTGCTGATGACAGAATATTATAATCACTGAGAAAACAACAGAACTCCATGCAGAGAAAGCAAATGAAGCTCTCAAGGAAGTTTATGATTGGTCAATAAGCAATAAAGTGTCATTGAACATGAAGAAAACTAATGCCATGAATATCAGTTTGAAGAGGGAAAATGACAATGTAGATGGCACCTGTATTGACTGTGTAAAAAATGCAAAATTTCTAGGAATTAATATTTATTCTCAGTTGAAGTGGTGGGAACACACATAGATATTTGCAAAGAGAATGTCACCAGCATGTTATGCCCTTAGAATCCTGTCATCAGTGTGGAACATTAAGTGTCTGTTAGTTACATTCTATTCATATGTACATTCAATTCTCAGCTATGGCATTCTTTCTTGGGGGACAAGTGCACAAAATATGAACACAATTTTCAAACTCCAGAAAAGAGTCATAAGAATTATAATCAAAAATGGTAGTCAAGCTCATTATAAAGATCTGTTCAAAACACTTGGGATTCTCACTGCTCCATGTGAATACATTTACCAGTCACTTGTACACAGCAAAAATAACATCGGTAATTACTGCACAAACAGTTCTGTCTGTGACCATAGAACAAGAGCTACACTCAATTTCATTTTCCAAGAAAAAATAAACATAAAGCTCAAAATAGCATTTTCTACCAAGAACTAAAACTGTATAATAAATTACCAAAAGAGATAAAAGAAACTGCAAAAATATACTTGTTTAAAAAGGCAGATAAAAAGTACTTGTTACGCAATATATTTTATACATTGAAGGATGTTGTTGTTGTTGTTGTTGTCTTCAGTCCTGAGACTGGTTTGATGCAGCTCTCCATGCTACTCTATCCTGTGCAAGCTGCTTCATCTCCCAGTACCTACTGCAACCTACATCCTTCTGAATCTGCTTAGTGTACTGATCTCTCGGTCTCCCTCTACGATTTTTACCCTCCACGCTGCCCTCCAATGCTAAATTTGTGATCCCTTGATGCCTCAAAACATGTCCTACCAACCGATCCCTTCTTCTAGTCAAGTTGTGCCACAAACTTCTCTTCTCCCCAATCCTATTCAATACCTCCTCATTAGTTACGTGATCTATCCACCTTATCTTCAGTATTCTTCTGTAGCACCACATTTCGAAAGCTTCTATTCTCTTCTTGTCCAAACTAGTTATCGTCCATGTTTCACTTCCATACATGGCTACACTCCAAACAAATACTTTCAGAAACGAATTCCTGATACATAAATCTATATTCGATGTTAACAAATTTCTCTTCTTCAGAAACGCTTTCCTTGCCATTGCCAGTCTACATTTTATATCCTCTCTACTTCGACCATCATCAGTTATTTTACTTCCTAAATAGCAAAACTCCTTTACTACTTTAAGTGTCTCATTTCCTAATCTAATTCCCTCAGCATCACCCGATTTAATTTGACTACATTCCATTATCCTCGTTTTGCTTTTGTTAATGTTCATCTTATATCCTCCTTTCAAGACACTGTCCATTCCGTTCAACTGCTCTTCCAAGTCCTTTGCCGTCTCTGACAGAATTACAATGTCATCGGCGAACCTCAAAGTTTTTACTTCGTCTCCATGAATTTTAATACCTACTCCAAATTTTTCTTTTGTTTCCTTTACTGCTTGCTCAATATACAGATTGAATAACATCGGGGAGAGGCTACAACCCTGTCTCACTCCTTTCCCAACCACTGCTTCCCTTTCATGCCCCTCGACTCTTATTACTGCCATCTGGTTTCTGTACAAATTATAAATAGCCTTTCGCTCCCTGTATTTTACCCCTGCCACCTTTAGAATTTGAAAAAGAGTATTCCAGTCAACATTGTCAAAAGCTTTCTCTAAGTCTACAAATGCTAGAAACGTAGGTTTGGCTTTTCTTAATCTTTCTTCTAAGATAAGTCGTAAGGTCAGTATTGCCTCACGTGTTCCAACATTTCGACGGAATCCAAACTGATCCTCCCCGAGGTCTGCATCTACCAGTTTTTCCATTCGTCTGTAAAGAATTCGCGTTAGTATTTTGCAGCCGTGGCTTATTAAACTGATAGTTCGGTAATTTTCACATCTGTCAGCACCTGCTTTCTTTGCGATTGGAATTATTATATTCTTCTTGAAGTCTGAGGGTATTTCGCCTGTCTCATACATCTTGCTCACCAGCTGGTAGAGTTTTGTCAGGACTGGTTCTCCCAAGGCCGTCAGTAGTTCTAATGGAATGTTGTCTACTCCGGGGGCCTTGTTTCGACTCAGGTCTTTCAGTGCTCTGTCAAACTCTTCACGCAGTATCGTATCTCCCATTTCGTCTTCATCTACATCCTCTTCCATTTCCATAATATTGTCCTCAAGTACATCGCCCTTGTATAAACCTTCTATATACTCCTTCCACCTTTCTGCCTTCCCTTCTTTGCTTAGAACTGGGTTGCCATCTGAGCTCTTGATATTCATACACATGGTTCTCTTCTCTCCAAACGTCTCTTTAATTTTCCTGTAGGCAGTATCTATCTTACCCCTAGTGAGATAAGCTTCTAGATCCTTACATTTGTCCTCTAGCCATCCCTGTTTAGCCATTTTGCACTTCCTGTCGATCTCATTTTTGAGACGTTTGTATTCCTTTTTGCCTGCTGCATTTACTGCATTTTTATATTTTCTCCTTTCATCAATTAAATTCAATATTTCTTCTGTTACCCAAGGATTTCTAGCAGCCCTCGTCTTTGTACCTACTTTATCCTCTGCTGCCTTCACTACTTCATCCCTCAGAGCTACCCATTCTTCTTCTACTGTATTTCTTTCCCCTATTCCTGTCAATTGTTCCCTTATCCTCTCCCTGAAACTCTGTACAACCTCTGGTTCTTTCAGTTTATCCAGGTCCCATCTCCTTAATTTCCCACATTTTTGCAGTTTCTTCAGTTTTAATCTACAGGTCATAACCAATAGATTGTGGTCAGAGTCCACATCTGCCCCTGGAAATGTCTTACAACTTAAAACCTGGTTCCTAAATCTCTGTCTTACCGTTATATAATCTATCTGATACCTTTTAGTATCTCCAGGGTTCTTCCACGTATACAACCTTCTTTCATGATTCTTAAACCAAGTGTTAGCTATGATTAAGTTGTGCTCTGTGCAAAATTCTACTAGGCGGCTTCCTCTTTCATTTCTTAGCCCCAATCCATATTCACCTACTATGTTTCCTTCTCTCCCTTTTCCTACACTCGAATTCCAGTCACCCATTACTATTAAATTTTCGTCTCCCTTCACTATCTGAATAATTTCTTTTATTTCATCGTACATTTCTTCAATTTCTTCATCATCTGCAGAGCTAGTTGGCATATAAACTTGTACTACTGTAGTAGGTGTGGGCTTCGTATCTATCTTGGCCACAATAATGCGTTCACTATGCTGTTTGTAGTAGCTTACCCGCATTCCTATTTTCCTATTCATTATTAAACCTACTCCTGCATTACCCCTATTTGATTTTGTGTTTATAACCCTGTAGTCACCTGACCAGAAGTCTTGTTCCTCCTGCCACCGAACTTCACTAATTCCCACTATATCTAACTTTAACCTATCCATTTCCCTTTTTAAATTTTCTAACCTACCTGCCCGATTAAGGGATCTGACATTCCACGCTCCGATCCGTAGAACGCCAGTTTTCTTTCTCCTGATAACGACATCCTCCTGAGTAGTCCCCGCCCGGAGCTCCGAATGCGGGACTATTTTACCTCCGGAATATTTTACCCAAGAGGATGCCATCATCATTTAATCATACAGTAAAGCTGCATGTCCTCGGGAAAAATTACGGCTGTAGTTTCCCCTTGCTTTCAGCCGTTCGCAGTACCAGCACAGCAAGGCGGTTTTGGTTAATGTTGCAAGGCCAGATCAGTCAATCATCCAGACTGTTGCCCCTGCAACTACTGAAAAGGCTGCTGCCCCTCTTCAGGAACCACACGTTTGTCTGGCCTCTCAACAGATACCCCTCCGTTGTGGTTGCACCTACGGTACGGCCATCTGTATCGCTGAGGCACGCAAGCCTCCCCACCAACGGCAAGGTCCATGGTTCATGGGGGGAGGACATTGAAGGATTACTTAGATAAAATAGAGTAGGGATCTGGTAAAAAAAAAAATGTTATACAAATAAATAACAATAATGATCATAAACCATCCAACATTTCACATAACACCTTCACACTATGTTTTCTTCCTTCTTTTGCCGGACCGAGCGAGGTGGCGCAGTGGTAGCACACAGGACTCGCATTCGGGAGGATGACGGTTCAATCCCGCGTCCGGCCATCCTGATTTAGGTTTTCCGTGATTTCTCTAAATCGCTGCAGGCAAAAGCTGGGATGGTTCCTTTGAAAGGGCACGGCCGACTTCCTTCCCCATCCTCCCCTAATCAGCTGAGACCGATGATCCAGCTGTTTGGTCTCTTCCCCAAAAAGAATCCAATCCTTCTTTTTCCCTTTCTAGAAATACTTGCCCCCAAGCTATGCATTGCACAATACCAACACCTCTTCCTCTTTCTGAGCTCAACATCTCACTCATTATAGAGGGATGCTGACTCGGTTTTTTTCAGGACAGCAAATGGGCAGTTGTGGTACAGAAAATGGCCCAGAGATCACCAGGTTGTGAGTGTTTGTGTGTGTAGTGAGTGAAGTGTTATGAAACTATGTATGTGTAGTGTGTGTGGTTACTGATAAAGAGATATGAGTGAACAGTGTGGCGTTACATTATTTAATACCTTATTTGTAAAAAAAACGTATTGTATACAAGGAGTAAATCTAATGATTGTCTCTGACCAGTAGTTTGTAAATGTATGTGTATACGAATTAGATTATTTTAATTTGATTTAAACTTGTGAATACTTTGACATGTCCTATATCCTTGTAAAAAGAAATTTACAGATGTATAAAGCTACTACTGCTACTGCTAGGTGACATAAATGGCCGTAACTTTTGACTGCATTGACTTAGAAAATTCAATTTCTTGCTCTGCCAGGGCACCGTAGACCTTATTATATGACATCAATTTCAACTTGATAGTGTAACCATTCCTGAGAAAAATGGTTTTCAATAGGGCTGACAGAGAGCCTGACAACAAAGTGATCCAGTCAGGGTAACGTTTTTACTGACAGAGTTACGGAAACAAGAAAGGGATGGAGTTACCAGCAGATTAAGAAGGAAGCACAGGACACAGGAAAGTGGACAGTGTCGGGTCGATAGCTGTCGTGAGGCAGCAGCTGTACAGAGAAACTTGGCCACAATTAAGGTACTATGAAGAAACCTTGGGTAGCAGAAGAAATATTCCAGTTGATCGACCAAAGAAGGCAGTACAAAAATGTTCGGGGAAATTCGGGAATACAGAATGATAAGTTACTTTTGAATTATATAAACAGGAAGTACAGGGAAGCTACAGTGAAATGACTGAAGGAAAAATGTGAAGAAATCGAAAAAGAAATACTCGTCGCAATATCTGATTCAGTGTATAAGTACGTCAATACAGCCTTCGGTCAGATTAAAAGCAAGGACGTCAACATTAACAGTGCAATGGGAATTCCACAGTTAGGCGCAGATGAGAGGGCGGAGAAGTGGGAAGAGCACACTGAATGCCTTTACGAGGGGAGGTCTTGTATAATAAAGAGACTGAGGGAGGAATGGTAGTCGATATCGAAGTAGAACGACGGGTATTTGAGTTACAAATTAATAGAGATTTGGAAGGCAACGATCAGAAAAAGGCACAACGGACGGATCACGATATTCGGAGTTTCTAAAATCATTGTTGGAAGTAGTAACCAAACTACTATTAAATTTGGTTTGTAGGATCTGTGGGTCTACACACTTACCACCAGACTGTCGGAAAAATATCATCTAACAATTCCGAAGGTAGCACGGACTGAAAAGTGCGGGAACACACGGACGATTAGCTAACATCTCATGCATCGAAATACTTGACAAGAATAAGATACATAAGAATGGGAAAAAATGGAGGTTGTGCTACATGACGAACAGTTAGGTTTCTGTAAAAGTTAGAGCAAAAGAGTTACAGTTCTTACGATGCACATGATAATGGGAGCAACACTGAAGAAATCTATACGATTTGTCGATATAGAAAAAGTGTTGGGCACTTTAAGATGGACGAGATATTCGAAATTGTCGGGAAAATAAGTGTTCACTATAGAGAAAGACGAGGAATCTAGACTATGTACAAGAACCAAGATGGAAATACAAGACTGGAAGGCCAAGAACGAAATGTTCGGATTAAAAAGGCATAAGACATGGATCCAGTCTTTGAAATCTACTGCTCAATCTTTACACCGAAGAAACTATGGCAGAAATAACAGAAAGGCCGAGCAGTGGGACTAAAATTGAGGGTGGAAGGATTCCAGTGATGAGAGTCGTTGCTGACATTGGTGTCTTCAGTGGATGACAAGCAGAATTACAGGATGTATTGAATGGAATGAACAGTCTAATGAGTACAAAATATGGATTGAGAGTAAATTGAAGGAAGAAGAACCCATAAGAAGTAGGAGAAACAAGACTAGCGGTTAACTTCAAAATCGCGGGCCACCAACTAGACGAAGTAAAGGAATTCTGCTATCTTGGAAGCAAAATAATTTACGACGGACGAGACAAGGAGTAAATACACTCCTGGAAATGGAAAAAAGAACACATTGACACCGGTGTGTCAGACCCACCATACTTGCTCCGGACACTGCGAGAGGGTTGTACAAGCAATGATCACACGCACGGCACAGCGGACACACCAGGAACAGTCTTTAACACTGGTAGCATGCCGCGACAGCGTGGACGTGAAGCGTATGTGCAGTTGACGGACTTTGAGCGAGGGCGTATAGTGGGCATGCGGGAGGCCGGGTGGACGTACCGTCGAATTGCTCAACACGTGGGGCATGAGGTCTCCACAGTACATCGATGTTGTCGCCAGTGGTCGGCGGAAGGTGCACGTGCCCGTCGACCTGGGACCGGACCGCAGCGACGCACGGATGCACGCCAAGACCGTAGGATCCTACGCAATGCCGTAGGGGACCGCACCGCCACTTCCCAGCAAATTAGGGACACTGTTGCTCCTGGGGTATCGGCGAGGACCATTCGCAACCGTCTCCATGAAGCTTGGCTACCGTCCCGCACACCGTTAGGCCGTCTTTCGCTCACGCCCCAACATCGTGCAGCCCGCCTCGAGTGGTGTCGCGACAGTCGTGAATGGAGGTACAAATGGAGACGTGTCTTCTTCAGCGATGAGAGTCGCTTCTGCCTTGGTGCCAATGATGGTCGTATGCGTGTTTGGCGCCGTGCAGGTGAGCGCCACAATCAGGACTGCATACGACCGAGGCACACAGGGCCAACACCCGGCATCATGGTGTGGGGAGCGATCTCCTACACTGGCCGTACACCTCTGGTGATCGTCGAGGGGACACTGAATAGTGCAAACCGTCATCGAACCCATCGTTCTACCATTCCTCGACCGGCAAGGGAACTTGCTGTTCCAACAGGACAATGCACGTCCGCATGTATCCCGTGCCACCCAACGTGCTGTAGAAGGTGTAAGTCAACTACCCTGGCCAGCAAGATCTCCGGATCTGTCCCCCATTGAGCATGTTTGGGACTGGATGAAGCGTCGTCTCACGCGGTCTGCACGTCCAGCACGAACGCTGGTCCAACTGAGGTGCCAGGTGGAAATGGTATGGCAAGCCGTTCCACAGGACTACATCCAGCATCTCTACGATCGTCTCCATGGGAAAATAGCAGCCTGCATTGCTGCGAAAGGTGGATATACACTGTACTAGTGCCGACATTGTGCATGCTCTGTTGCCTGTGTCTATGTGCCTGTGGTTCTGTCAGTGTGATCATGTGATGTATCTGACCCCAGGAATGTGTCAATAAAGTTTCCCCTTCCTGGGACAATGAATTCACGGTGTTCTTATATCGATTTCCAGGAGTGTACAAAGCAGCCTATCAACGTCAATCATTTGGCTTGCTATGAGGAAGAAATTTCTGAGAAAGTATATTTGGACCACAGCACTGCATGGTAGTGAACGATGGACCGTGGAGAAAACGGAAAAGAAAAATCGTTCAATCGGCTCTAAGCACTAAGGAACTTAGCATCTGATGTCATCAATCCCCTAGACTTAGAATTAATTAAACCTAACTAACCTAAGAACATCACACATATCCATGCCCGAGGCTGGATTCTAACATGCGACCGTAGCAGCAGCGCGGTTCCGGAATGGAGTGCCTAGAACCGCTCAGCCACACTGACCGGCACGGAAAAGAAGAGAATCGAATCATTTGAGGTGTGGCGCTGTAGAAGGATGTTGAAAATTAGTTGGACTGGAAAGGTAAGGAATGAGGAAGGTCATCCACAGAATCAACGAAAAGAGGGGCATTTGGAAAACATTGACAACAGTGAAGATCTTCCATGGTATTAGGGGGTGTCGTAGAGGGTATAAACTGGAATACATCCGGCAAATAACTATGAACATAGGTGCAAGTGCTTCACTGACATGAAGAAGGTGTCACAGGAGAGGACTTCGTGCGAAAAAGATCGAGTAATTGTGTTGTGTACACGTTCAGCTGGTGCAGTATATGGTGCCCACAAAACAGACAGATGGTACGGGAGACTATTGTCCCTTTTTTTAAATGATGGCATTCACTTTTTATGTACTGCTGTCTTTATCTGAAATTACAAAGAATTACTTCGGAAAATTAAGATTCTTTCAAATGTAAAAACATGTTCCTGGGTACGTGATGATCTCATACCTAGGAGTAAATATTTGATTCAAATTTAAAAGCGTTTCAGTCGAGAAAATCTAATCTTGTAAATACTATAGTTAATAGTTTATCTGTTACCTAACTACTCCGGGACACATCAATAATCGGCAAGTTGAATCGAATTAAGCAGAGGCATTATCAACAACCAATTACAGATTAAATTCGTTTTAAAATAGGAGCTATGGGAAACTGAAACGAATTTCCATTTTCGAGAGACGTAAAACTGCTAAAACATTAAAGCAATTCAGTTCATTTGTTAGTATCACATGATTCACGGCAAAAGACCCTGTTTCAGGGTAGAACATGGTGCACGACGGACGATGTGTGGCTTAACTGTCGCATGTTGTATAAATAGCTCTAAAAAAAAAAAAAAAAAAGATAGCGTTTTGCTCACCATAAAATTCTGTACCTGAGGAATTAAGAATATATTCCCAATACATTTAGTGTATTCTACTTCAATCAATGAGATTGCAGGCCCCGTGACCGGAAAAGACGTGTCTGGAGGCGCCCCAGACAGAGGTGTGATACCGTCCCGACCCTCACCTGCCGTGCGACGCGACGGCCAGCAGTGATGGTCCGCAGTGGCATTTCATTTCTTAGCAGCACCCCTTTGGTAGCAATCAACGTCTTCCTTACAGCACAGCAGCACGTCGACGATATTATATGCCCAGTTTTGTAGCCCTTCACGGCAAATCTACATGGACTTGCATTACAGTTCCAGCAAGACAATGCCCACGTGCACAGTGAGAGTTTCTACAGCTTGTTTTCGTGCTTGACAAAACCTCCATAGTTCAGCAAGGTCACCGGATATCTCCCCAACTGCGAACGTTTGGAGGCTTGGAGCTTTATGGGCAGGGCACTCCAACCAGCTCGGGATTTTGGCCATCTAACGAACTAACTGCACATAGTTTGGCCCAGTATCCCTAAGGAGGACATCCAACAAGTTCGTCAATCGAGCCGAATAACGGGTTACGTAAGGACCAGAGGTGGGCCAGCGCGTTATTGACTTGCTCGGTTTATGAAGCTTCTTCTCTTGAATGAATCATCCAGTTTTTCTGAAGTTGTAATTATTTGCTATCCTGTACACGTACGTCACATGAACTGATTTCCGTGCAGTTCGGATAATTCCTACATGGTGTGACCCTTCTTTTTTATTTTGCCGTAGAGTGTATTTACAAATTCTGCGTGAAATACAGCCTCACGTCTAACAAAACAAAACAAAACAAATGCTGCAAACAGCTCAAGGTGGTTTGTAGTGCACATTCTTTCACGTGGTTCACTAGACTGAAGTACCGTCCAAAAAACGTGCGTGTTCCTAGGTACACCATCCTCTATGTACAATTCTTCCCTATCTGTTTGGGTGCAACAATAAATAACTTTAAAATTTTGTTAAATAGTTAACACATTCTACCTTCACTTCTTGGTATATCACTTTCACAACTTAACTTACAAATGAAAACACGGACTTTCAAGCTTCTATAGCTGTTATCTTGAAACATACCCTTAGGAAAATTTATGTTTTACTGTATTGGAAACCTCTACGCTATTTGATTTTCAAACAGCTGAGCAAAACTGAACGTACTCAGACATTTCTCTCTTTACTTATTGTGATCATCACTAAACTGACACACAATATCTTTAGTGTAACGCAATCTGATTTTCAATAATCCCTAGAAAAGAATGGCCGTGACTAACAATAACCTATACCTTTCATGAATCACTTACCACACAAAAATCTTCGTTACTCGAACTGCTGCAATACAGCGAGCGCCAATACTGCCAGCTAAATAAAAGATTCTAACTACTGAAGGCACTAACTACTGATAGGCATAGTTAGCAAATGAAAGATTTTGATAGAGAACAGACAATGTATTTACCTTAATAATTTCCAAAAGTCGTCATATCAGTTCGTGATATCCAGTATTACAAATTTACTCTTACTGATGGACACACCTCCATTTCGTGCACTCTCAAAATTGTGCCATCTCTCTCCCAATAGCGAATATTCCAACAATGCCAACCAGCCACAGACTGCACACAGCACAGCCAATGATTTTCATACAGAGCGCTACTTGACGTTACCAACATAAAAACCTAAACAGCCAACTTACAATCTGTCTTCGAGAATGAGTTCTCATTCTGCAGCAAAGTGCGCCCTGGTTTGAAACCTCGTGCCAAATTAAAACTGTATGCTGGACCAGGTCTCCAACTTGGGGCCTTTGCCTTTATGCACAAGTGGTCCATCGACGGAGCTCTCAAGGGTGAGCTCTTTCCCGGAAAATACCCTTCCTAACAGTTTAAGAGCAACACTTTGGGTGATTGCTGATCTGGCCTTCTAACATTAGCCAAAATGAACTTCCACTTTTAGTACTGCAGTGTGACTGACAGAGGAAAGAAACTACTGTTATTTATTCTCCGAGGACGTGCAGCTCTAGTGTGTGGTTTAATGATCCCTCCTTTTAGATTAAAGTAGCCCTTCATTCGGATCTTGAGATAGGGACTACTCAGGAGCATGTTGCCATCAGAAAAACAAATAAATGGATGAAAATGCTAAGCGCTTCATAACAGTTTGCGAAGTATGTATGTACATGTCAGAGCATGGACTGTTGGATTCCTTAGTGAACTAGGTAGCTTAGAGAATTGGAAGAGATTAACGGCTGTGCTGAAATAGGATATAGTGGGAATTACAGATGTGTGTAAGTAGGGTGGCGATAAGAACAGGATTTCTGATCATCTGAGTACAATATTCTCAACGGAACATCGAACACGTGTTATTCAGAGGTAGGTTTAATAATGAACAAGAGAATACGAAACCGGGTAAACTACTACGAATAGCAGAAGGACTGGATTTTCATAGCCAATAAAGACACAAAGTCACGACTCAGGGGTGTACATATGTATTGAAAAGTATTAGCTCTGCAAGCGAGGAACAGACGAAAAAAATTGATGCTGAGATAAATGTAATTATTCAGTACAATAAGAGACTGGATTGAATAGTAGAAAAGAATGAGAATGAACAAAAAAAATTTACACAGTAAATAATTTAGACACAGCCAACACCTGGTATTAGAACCGAGAAAGAAGGTTTTGACGGAGAAAAGGCGTGGAAACACAGAAAGGTTTCAAGTACGCTTTATTAGGTAAGACAGAGATTTAAAAACCGTTTGTTAAACTACGAAACATTTTCCGGTGCAGATGTTGTCTCTGACCATAATTTATTGATTATGAAGTGCACGCTAAACCTGAATTAATTACTTGAAGGTAGGTAATTAAGGAGATGGAACCTATGAATGTTAGAAAAGCACAAATTATTCAAAGTTTCAAGCAGGACTAACTGAAATAGTGGATATGTCTGCAATGGAGAAGGAATTGATTGATAAACACAGTGCATGCACGTACAATGTAATGACAAGAAATTCGGAATCGCCAGACAGCTTCTCCAGCGCACCACTAGATGAGCTATCCTGTACTACGTGTCATTTCCGCTTCCGGAAGTTGCGCTCCGATGCCGGTACTAGTGTTCCCTGTCAGTTGACGCATGCTTCGCGAAAAACGACATTTCTTTTGTGTGCAGTTAGCGCGGCAGAGTTTAAAATGCTAAACTGCTGATCGGAATTATCAGAAATATTTCCGAAAAAGGCGTTTACTGTCGAAACCACAACGACGTTTCGCGATAGTTTTCAGTAGCTGTATACTGAAGGCTGCGACAAGATACAAGTTGTTTCCCCAGTGAAGAACGTAACTTGGAGGGGATAAACAGTGAACTTAAGCCTGCCTACGATCCTCAGCACCATTAAGCAGTGTGTGGAGGCCAAGTAATTACGCGGAGACACATCACCAACCTTCAAGGACTTGGAGATTGATTGTGAAACTCACTCACAGCAAGTTTATTTTTTGTATTAACAACCAGCTGAAACTTGCATGCGTTGCAATGCCTCTTTTTCTTTCTAAGTAGGTGCATATATACAAAGTAGACACATTAATTTGCACAAAATAAATGAAAGAAAACTATTTTTTGTGCATTAAATTAAATTTGAAAGAGTTTATTGAGTGCTTTGACGTACACAAAAGCAATGTCTTTGGTCTTTCCATTTTCTGCAAAAACAAATTTTTGTGGTGTCCCACTAGTGAGCATTTAACCTACAACTGACCATACGAGAATAATCTATTCTCCAAGTTTAATCCAGCACACTTAAGTGATTGACCTTGTGCCTTGTTGACGGCCATTCGGAATACAAGGTGAACGAGGAACTGCAGTCGTTTGAAATCAGTATCATGTTTGCTTGTCATTCAGTGTAGTCGCTTCTGTGACGAGTGGCATCAGTATATATATATATATATATATATATATATATATATATATATATATATAAACAGTCCCGCCGCATTACTGTGACCATCACCTATGTTCGACGTCAACGTGCAATAACCAGTCACAGACGACAGGTGGCAGCACTAGCAGAGGAGCGTATATAAAGCGTGTCTGCTACACGCGGGAAACAGCGCAGTCGGTGTCTTAATGCGGAAACGGAGCGATTTATCTGACTTGCAAAATGACATGATCATTGGCTTTCTGTCTATGGATGGAAGCATTTCCGCAACGGCAAAGTTTGTGAACTGTTTCCGTGTCGCCATAGTTGAAATATACAATGCGTGGCAAAGTGGCGGTACCCAAAACCGACGCCGACGGCACTGAGTTGCAGCACGGGTCATAGATGACAGGGGTGAACGACGGCCGCGTAGATGTATACGGGCGAGTAGGCGAGCAACTGTTGAGCAACTGACCGCCCATGTGAGCCAATGGGCTACCAACAGCGTGTCCTCAACGACGTTTAGCGATCGTCGCTGCGTATGTGCCTCCACAGCAACCGTCTGTTTCACGCAGCCATGCTGACCAGTGTTTATCAGCAACAAAGGCTGGAATTTGCCCGCCTATACCGCAACTCGACGTTCACTCTGTGACAACAGGTGGCCTCTTCTGATGAGTCACGTTTTATGCTCCATCGGACAGACGGGCACTGCCGTGTTAGACGTGAGACTTCTAAATGCGAACACCCTGCAACAATCGTCGGAAGGTTCAGGTCGGAGGAGTGAGCGTTATAGACTGGGGAATATTTTTGTGGCATTCCCTGGCTGATCCCGCCATTTTGGAAGGCACAATGTTTCTACACAAGTAAGCATCTATCCTTGAGGACCACATTCAGGCGTTTGACGGGTAGTCACATTAATATGACTCGACGGGGTATCTTTGCAGTGTAAGTATAGCTATATCTACATGATTACTCTGCAACTGACAATGAAGAGCCCGGGAAAAGCTTCATCAGCCACCTTCAAGGTACTACTCTCCCGTTCCACTCTAGAGCAGACGGCGGAAGGAACGAAGACTTAACATATTTCCACCTGAGCTCTGATTTCTCGCATTTTGTTACGATCACCACATCTTCCTGCGTAGGTGGGTGACCAAAAAATATTTTCGAATTCTGCAGAGAATGTTGGTGACTGAAATTTCATGAGAAGACTATTTTAATGATAGCCATCTCAACTTGAGTATTAAATCCGTGGCACTCTGTCCCCTACATCGCGATAATACAAAACGAGCTGCCCTTCTGTGAACTTTTTCGATGCCCTCCGTCAGTTCTACCTGATGTGGATCCCATAATCCAGAAGAGGACGGACAAGTGTGGTGTAGGCAGTCTGTCTAGGAGCCATGATGCACTTCTTAAGCATTCTACCAGTAAAACGCAGTCTTTGCTTTACTTTCAGCACAGCGTGTTATAAACAGCAGCACTCTCCAATCAGGAGTTCAGTTCTTAGCTGTACATTGCTCAGTAGATTCGTGTCAGTAATAAATATACTTTTAGTGCTTAGTCTTGTAGCTCGGTTACCGACACTGCTTTCGGATGTGTATTTGAATGTGGTTTCGAATGGTATTGTTTGGTGGAGACGCCGGGTACATAAACCCATCTACATCACTGTGGCTCCAATCAGCCAACTTAACAGGAGACGTCTGCACAGACAAGAATCGGAATTAAAACAGTATTTGTTTCCTAAGACCAATATATTCAGGAGACAGATCTATTCTAAAACAGCAGTATGTCACCTACACATCAGATATCCTTCAGCTTTTCTTGGAGACACTGGTCAAGGCCCGACGAAATGGCTGAAACAATTAGACCGAGTCGCCAAATACAGCAGGTAAGATGACATGGTATGTTTGGCAAATGTTACACTTTCATTTGGACGACACAGCCCAGCACTAGTTCGAGAGTAAGGAAGAGAGGCTCAATAGGTGCGACGAATTCCAAGCCAAACTTGAAAAGTGAACTGATTATACCAATTAGCCAACGATTACGTAGAGTGTCGCAAGTTGCATGACGGATAAGTTGAGAAGATGCTACAAGATCAACTTTAAGAGAGTCCTTGACCCTCTCCATTGGTCCCTGTAAAGAAGGAGGAAGGCACACGGCGTCTCTCCATCGACTACCTACGACTGAGCAAATTCACAAAAAATATGTCTATCCATTACTGCACATTGATAACACCCTGGGATACTTGAAAGGAGCAAAGTATTTGTCAGCTATGGACATGCAGAAACACTATTAGTGTATCAAGATTGACAAGGCTGACTGGAAAGAAGACTGTGTTCGTAATTCCTGATGGACTCTATGAGTTTAAACTTATGCTGGTTGGACTGTGTAATGCCCCAGCCATGTTTGAGCACATGGACAATCTACTCCGACACGTTAAATGCATGGTGTATCTATGTTAACTGGATGACAGCTGAAGACATGGAAGCCGCCTGATAACCATAATGAAACGTGGTAAGACCTGAGGCCATTTGTCACCCAAGGAATAAAAATCTTGGAGCACCTAATGAATGGCGATGGAGTACACTCTGAAGGAGAGAAATTAAAAGTAGTAATATATTTTGCGAATCCTCGTCACATTAGTTGTGTGGAACGTTTCTTTGGAATGTTTCCATACTATCTGTGATTCATATACGACGTCTATACTACAGAACGTCTCATGCAAAAAATGCTGCATGGAGACGCCAAATTTTCCTGGAAGGAGGCGCTAGAAAGGTCTTCATTTGCCCTTAAAGATGCGCTTAAACGTTCGCCATTCATAGCTCTGTATGCCGTCAATGGTGAAGGCAACTCCACACTGATGCTAGTGGCTATTTGCTCTGGTGCAAATTCAGGAAGGCGCTCAAAAGATGATAGCTTATGCTATCACGGTACTCTCCAAATCAGAGATGAACTACTCAACAACAAAGAAAGAGGACCTTGCAGTTGTTTGGTCTGCCAATTTCAAGCCGAATTGATTTGTCAAACCATTCACTATTGTGACGGACCAGCATTTGCTATGCTGGTTAACTAGCCTGAAGGACTCACCAGGCTGACTAGCGAGTAATGCACTGAGACTTCATAAGCGTGATGACACAGTGGCAAACAAAAGTGGATGCAAACACAAAGACACTACCTTTCAAGCAGTCCTTTGATGGAACACCGCAGCGTGGATGAAATCTTAGTCATTGCTGGATTAAGTTGTAGATCAACGGCAAGATTCAGCACTGCGGAAACCAGAGAATTTTTGAAGGAGGAGAAACCAAGCAAAGAAGAAATCGAATTTATAAATGGAGCGTTGTTGAAGAGGAATTATGATCCAGATGGATGGAAATTGTTGCTCGTCATCCCAGTACATCAATGGCCAGCTACCCCGAAGTATTTTCACGATGCTTTAGTATCTGGTCACCGGGGATTCGTGAGGGCTTCAGACTATATCAGGCCCATATATCACTGGCCACGTCTTGTAACGAGCCTAAATTCGTTGTTTTGGACGTTATGGGTCAGACTATTGTCTCAATTTGTTGCAAATGATAGATAATAAATGATTATTGTGATATGTTTTATTGTTCTATAGTTTGTTGTGTATAAAAAATAAGAGCTGACTATAGTGATTTGTACAATTATTCTATAGTTTGCTGTGTTTAAAAAATAGTTGTAAAGAACTGAAGAGTGAAGGAAGCTGCCATTCGTTCGGTGACAAGTGTTTCCTGTGTGGTGCCAATACGAGCAGCATGTACAGGGGATAGCCAAAATAACGTGAACAGTGCTAGTAATGGGATGGTTGTGTTTGACGGTCACCAACGCACATAAGGCAAGCGTAGTGCTGGACTGAGCATGTTCAGTACGGACTAGGCAACAGTGCAGGTTGTTTGCGAGTAGTGAACACTTCGTATTTGCATTCAGAGGCCGAGGTCGACGTGCAATGAAAGACCTAAAAGAGTTCCGAAGAGGGCAGATTGAGGGGCTGGGTTAGCTGGAGCATCAGTAAGGAAGACAGCCAACTTATTGAATGTTTCAAAAGTGTTCAGCAGCCATGTCACACTTCACAAAACATGGAAAGACATCATCGTGTAAACTTAATAGTGGGTGCAAATCAAAACTAAATGACAGATATCGTCATAAGCTAACACAAATTGTGTCAGCCGGCCGCTGTGTCCGAGCGGTTCCTATGCGCTTCAGTCCACAACCGCGCTGCTCCTGCGGTCGCAGGTTCGAATCCTGCCTCGGGCATGGATGTGTGCGATGTCATTAGATTTGTTAGGTTTAAGTAGTTCTAAGTCTAGGGGACTGATGACCTCAGATATTACATCCCATAGTGCTTGGAGCCATTTAAATTTGAACTGTGTCAAAACAACACAAAACTATGGCGACTGTCCGGCAACAACTCCATAAAGCGAATGTTCATGGACGAGCTGCTATACCAAAAAGAAGCGTTGAACATGGTGTCAGTGGAAACACGTCATGTGGACCGACGAGTCAACGTTATCGTTATTTCCAACATCGGGTCAGGTTTACGTCTGGAGAACGCCAAAAAAATTGTACAATCCTGATTGCTTGACTCCAGCGGTTAAGCATGGAGGTGGAAGTGTGATGCTGTGGACAGTCATATTATGGTATTCTGCCGACCGCATTTTTACTCTCAAAGACCATGTTACAGCCAATGTTTATGTGAACATTTTAGTTGATCAGGTACACGCCGTGATTCAAATATTGTTCCCCAACAACGATGCCATATTTCAGGACGATGATGCACCCATTCACACAGCCAGGACAGTACAGTCGTTGTCTGAGGAGCATGCAACTGAACTGCGGCGTCTTCCCTGCCGAACACAGTACCCGGACTTGAACATTTTCAAACCCTTATGGGCTCTATTGGAATGCAGACTCCGGAACAGATTTGCGCCTCCCTCGTCACTTCAGGAGTTACAACAGGTTCTGATCGAAGAGTGGCATTACATTCCAGCGGAGACTATACAGTCATTATATACCAGTATTCCAAGAACAAACGCAGCTACGTTACAAGTAAATGGGGGTCCAATCACCAATTGATAAACCATTCCCAAGTCAGTACAGGTGTTCACATTATTTTGCCTATCCCCTAATTCTAAAAAAAAATGGCTCTGAGCACTATGGGACTCAACTGCTGTGGTCATTAGTCCCCTAGAACTTAGAACTACTTAAACCTAACTAACCTAAGGACATCACACACATCCATGCCCGAGGCAGGATTCGAACCTGCGACCGTAGCAGTCGCACGGTTCCGGACTGCGCGCCTAGAACCGCGAGACCACCGCGGCCGGCTCCTAATTCTAAAGGTGGCAGGGGTAAAACACAGGGAGCGAAAGGCTATTTACAGTTTGTAGAGAAAGCAGATGGCAGTTATAAGAGTCGAGGGACATGAAAGGGAAGCAGCGGTTGGGAAGGGAGTGAGGCAGGGTTGTAGCCTCTCCCGATGTTATTCAATCTGTATATAGAGCAAGCAGTAAAGGAAACAAAAGAAAAATTCGGAGTAGGTATTAAAATCCATGGAGCAGAAATAAAAACTTTGAGATTCGCCGATGACATTGTAATTCTGTCAGAGACAGCGAAGGACTTGGAAGAGCAGTTGAACGGAATGGACAGTGATTTGAAAGGAGGATATAAGATGAACATCAACAAAAGCAAAAGGAGGATAATGGAATGTAGTCGAATTAAGTCGGGTGCTGCTGAGGGTATTAGATTAGGAAATGAGACACTTAAAGTAATAAAGCAGTTTTGCTATTTGGGGAGCAAAATAACTGATGATGGTCGAAGCAGAGAAGATATAAAATGTAGACTGGCAATGGCAAGAAAAGCGTTTCTGAAGAAGAGAAATTTGTTATATCGAGTATAGATTTAAGTGTCAGGAAGTCGTTTCTGAAAGTATTTGTATGGAGTGTAGCCATGTATGGAAGTGAAACATGGACGGTAAATAGTTTAGACAAGAAGAGAATAAAAGCTTTCGAAATGTGGTGCTACAGAAGAATGCTGACGATTAGATGGGTAGATCGCATAACTAATGAGGAGGTATTGAATAGAATTGGGGAGAAGAGGAGTTTGTGGCACAACTTGACCAGAAGAAGGGATCGGTTGGTAGGACATGTTCTGAGGCATCAAGGGATCACTAATTTAGCATTGGAGGGCAGTGTGGAGGGTAAAACAGTACATAAGTGCAAGCCCCAAAAACATTGCTGGCGCAGTGGCGAGTATGAACGCAGATCTTTGCTCTGTTTCTCGGTGGGCACAAAACCTAGGTGTGAAACTAAACCCCAAGAAATCCCAGATCAGACTTATATCTCATCCAAAGTTAATCAGCCGGTACTTACGCGAAACAGTCCCTACAATACTCCTCAATGGTACCCAACTACCATACCAAAAAACAGTAAAAGACCTTGGAATAATCTTGGATGAACACCTAAACTGGGAAGAACAAACAGTCACAGCTTACCGGAAATCGCTCTCCTCCCTACATGCAATTCAAAAATTTAAAAAAAATATTTCCAACCCATGTTAAACAAAAATTAGTCCAAACACTAGTCTTGCCTAATCTTTACTACTGCGATGTAGTTCAACACGGCACAAATAGTGAAAATTCTAGATGCCTCGAGCTAGTGACGAATGCTTGCGTTAGATACGTGTGCAATATTCGGTTGTATGATCATACCAATCCTTCATACTCCCAGCTAGGTTGGATACGCCCACATACGGCACGCGATCTCCACACGATGTGCTTACTTCATCGATTTCTTAGCCACTGGTGCCCCCAATACTTATCTTCTCACATTAAACACCTATCATCATTCCACAATCGCAATACCAGATCGTATACGTCTAGCATCTTGGCTGTTCCTTTACATAACACAAAATCTTTCTCCGTGTCATTCTCCATCTCAGCCATACGACTATGGAACGCACTCCCTGTGATTTGCGTCTTATCCAGAACTACTCAACATTCACGAGGGAACTCAAAACTTACATATTAGGGACGGTATAGCCACCATTGTTGTGCCCCTCCCATCTCTTTCTTTCTCCTGTCCGTCACAGCTTCGAATTTTACCATTCTATTTCTCTTCCTCTAACCTATCTACCTCTTATATATCTCTTTCAACCCATTCTATCATCTTATGTCTCTGCTCGATGAGAATAACTCACAAGCTGCAAGAATATAACGAGAAAATTCCCAACTAACAATGGAACTGACATTCACAAAAGAAAAGTATGTTTACTTTCATATACATAGTCACTATTATTATTATTATTATTATTATTATTATTATTATTCTTGATTGTTACAATTATTTTTTTATTGTTATAATTATCATTGTACTACTTTCATAATCTCTATTTTTTTTCTTTAACATCAATACTGCATAATTCGTTATATGTCCTTAATGTTATGTAGAAACTGTAACTCGTTTAATCTGAGTATGCCTAGTTAGGTGTAAGAGAGGGCCTGAAGGCTCTAATCTTGCCAGGTAAAATAAATGCATAAATAAAATACAGATTCAGAAGGACGTAGGTTTTAGTAAGTACTGGGAGATGAACAAGCTTGCACAGGATAGGGTAGCATGGAGAGCTGCATCAAATCAGTCTCAGGACTGAAGACCTCAATAACCTGTAGTTTACGTCACACCGCTGCTGATCGCTACAACCGAAAACGATGACAGAAAACCACAATGGGCTAACTTCTGCAGTAAATAGTGGCAGTGTTCAGTTACTCATTTTTAATGGTTCCACTTAGGTTTTACATGGTGGGTATTAATGAATAGTTCCTTTTGTCAGAGTACCGTTCTTGATGTCGCACCAACTGGTTATTTTTCCAAGATACTGGTTGCTCCATGGATAGTCGGTTTTGACAATGCGTGGTATAGTAAGTCAGCTGCTTAGTTTGACTTAAGGCCGGTTCCTTAGTGATGCATATAGGCAGAGCAGATTTTCTTCGATTAAGTTAGCCTGGGTTCGTACCTAAAGTTTGATTCAGTTGACATTCCACGAGTTGGAATTCGGTGCGGATTTGTGACATGTTGTTCAGGGCTATGTTATGCTTGGGGTATAAACAGTTAGTCTGCGGTCTTGTGTGATTTAGGTTCTCACCTTCTGTATGTTAATAGATCCAATCTATTTAGCGTTCAGTAAGAATTGTTCAAGTATACGATACGGAAAGAGAATTTTATGGCTTTTGTAAGCTATGCTGAGTTAGTGACTTGATCGGTGGTTAATACTCAAGGCGATGTAAAAGTTTACATTCCTGGTGTTCATGCTCAACTCAATCAGAATACGAAGTTGACATTAATACTCTTTAATATTCACAGGCTGCTTATTACACAGCTATATGCGATCACTTACAGATTATCTGTAGAGCTATAATACAGTACATTAAGCTTACGATAAACGTACGTAGACTGACGGTTCTGTTAACGTCATACTGCGTTCGTCAGGATTACTAATATATGAAGAAAAATGTTATGCTATAGGAACTTGGAATATATAGATTGCCGAATCGAAATTGTCTTGGTTCTACGGTAGTTCATAAGGCATTTTGTGGTTAACCATGGCTACAATGAAATTGATTAGAAGCACTGGAATTCGCATGTATATAGGAACATTAGTATTCTTACATATCGTAGCCAATATGAGGAGGCAATATTGGCATATTCCTACACCCAAGCCGTTTCTAAGTGACGAGGTTGTCATTAAATTAGTCTTTGTAATAACTATATAAGGTTTGCATACAACTGTTGGCACGGCGTTTTATCGGAAAGGTAGCATATAGGAAGGATGTAGTAAATTGATAAAATAGTCTTCAGAAGTGTCAGTAACCTTGAAACAAAACCAAAAGAATCAAGACTATTTGTATAAGTATTTATACAAGTGAGATATATTTATGCATAAGACTGCTGATACAAGAGATCGAACTGAACTAAAATAATTTCTTTATTGGGAGGGGAGTCAGGTTATTTTCGTAGTGTAGGGATGGTACCTTCGAGTGCCATCTCTACCGATCCGTTAGATACTATGTTAGTCACTATAAGGGATGACAACGATGGAAGCACGTGCCGCTTTTACCTCTGGGCCTTCAAGCACCGAACCCTTCTCAGCAGTACCATTCCGCAGAACAGGAATCGATCTCTTGGGGAGTTCCCTAAGTCGACAAAGGGCAATCGATGAATAACAGTTGTACTTACTATCTCACGTGCTAAGCTGTCATCCAAGCTGTGCCGACTGTCGACGTTCCAGATATTACAAAGGTCATTGTAGAAGACAACATTTTCAAACACGGAGCGCTGCGCATGATGATCCCTGATGGTGCAAAGTTTTTCTAGTTGGCAGTTGGATAATAAATAATTTCACGTTGCGACGTCACCCACAGTATGACAACTGCCTACCACCCACAGACGAACAACCTTATAGAACGCTCTTATTAGGGTGGAATAGAACAATGGGAATATACAATGAGGTGACAAAAGTCGTACGCTAGCGATATGTGCACATATAGATGGCGATACTAAGTCGTACACAAGGTATAAAAGGGCAGTGCATTGGCAGGGATGTCATTTGAAATCTAGTGTTTCATGTGAAAAGGTTTTCGCCAGTATTATGGCCACACGACGTGAATTAACAGACTTTGAACGCGGAATGGTAGTTGGAGCTAGACGCATGGGACATTCCATTTCGGAAATCGTTAGGGAATTCGATATCCACAGTGTCAAGAGTGTAGCGAGAATATCAAATATCAGGCATTATCTCTCACCACGGACAACGCAGTTACCAACGACTTTAACTTAACGTCCGACAGCAGATGCGTTTTCGTAGAGTTGTCAGTGCTAACAGAAAAGCAACACTACGTGAAATAAGCGCAGAAGTCAACGTAGGACGTACGACGAACGAATTCTTTAAAAGAGTGCGGTGAGATTTAGCGTTAATGGGCTATGGCAGCAGATGTCCGAAGGAAGTGCCTCTGCTAGCAGCACAATTTCGCCTGCAACGCCTCTCCTGGGCTCGTGACAATGTTGGTTGGACTCTAGGTGACTGGAAGACCGTGGCCTCGTCACGAGACCCGATTTCAGTTGGCAAGAGCTGATGGTAGTGTGGTGTCACCGCCAGGCACCACACTTGCTGGGTGGTAGCCTTTAAATCGGCCGCGGTCTGGTAGTATACGTCGGACCCGCGTGTCGCCACTATCAGTGATTGCAGACCGAGCGCCGCCACACGGCAGGTCTAGAGAGACTTCCTAGCACTCGCCCCAGTTGTACAGCCGACTTTGCTAGCGATGGTTCACTGCCTACTTACTTTCTCATTTGCCGAGAAGATAGTTTAGCATAGCCTTCAGCTACGTCATTTGCTACGACCTAGCAAGGCGCCATTATCAGTTACTATTGATATTGTGAATCATGTACCGTCAAAACCGACGTTCATCATTAATGGATTAAAGTTAAGAATTCCACCAGCTACGTCCCTTGTTTCTAAATTCTAATTTCCTTGTCCTGTTCCAGACCTCACGCCAGCCTGCGTGAGCTAAATCGCATGCCTTTCGGCCTCCTCTAGTAACACGGTGTTGGCTCTCCTGCCAACCACAACATTGGCGACGAGGATGGGATTTACTAGTTTTAAAATATGTTCCCTTACACGAACGTCAGAAACGTTCTGTGCAATTGCATCTCGTACCATAGTATCTGAATAAGGGAGTCCACACTGACACTCAAAAACATAATCCCTAGTAAGGCCTTGCAAGTTTGCAACCCACTTCCGATTAGTCTTACCTGCCGTACGTTTTGTACGAAAGAAGGTATACCGTTTGGCAACTACATTGACTGATTCGTTGAAATATGCATCTAATGCAGACAAAATTTCTTCGTAGGACAGAGTTGCTACGTCACGTCGGGGAAATAATTTGACTATCACAGGGTACGTTTGTACGCCGACCGAAGACAACAAAAATGGCTGCCGCTCGTTACCTTGAATTCTGTAGGCGGTGAGATGGAATCATAAGGTGTGATTGAAAGTGTGCAGGCTTCTCTCTGGGCATCACCCTTAGTAATTTTGCCAAAACCTTCCGGAAAGTTGAGACTTTGTGAGGACTTCAAGGAAACAGTGAATCCACAACTAGTGATTGCAACTTTCCCTTTAACCCGCCCGGAAGATCTTTTTGTCAAACTGTGCCCGGGTAAATATTTTTCGAAGTTGGAGATCGCAGATGCTTACTTGCAGATATCGGTGGACAAAGAATCCCAGCGCGTTTTGGTGGTTAACACGCATCTTGGGTTGTATCAATTCAAACGACTGCCATTCGGGTGTGCATCCGCCCCTGCATTGTTTCAGCAATATCTGCAAACTGTTTGTGCGTCGGTCCCTACTGTAGCAAAGTCTCTGGGCGATATTGTGATCTCTGGAAAGACGGAAGAAGAACATTTGGCCAATATCAGAGCATTATTTCCGGTCTTGCGACAAAGTGGTCTACGATTGCTGAAAGACAAATGTGTGTTTTTTGCTAGTGATTTGCCATATCTGGGACATGTACTGAATGCCCAAGGCATACATCCCAGTCCCACGCACCTTCGTGCCATACAAGACTTGCCTTCGCCACAGAATTTGAAGCAGCTACAGAGTGTGCTGGGAAAAATTACGTATTACCACCGAGATATTCCGCATGCCTCTTCCATTTCAGCTCCGCTTCATCACTTATCTCGTAAATGTGTTCCGTTCATCTGGACGACGGAATGCGAAATCGCCTTTCGCCGGTTGAAATCGGGGTTGCTTCCAGTACTTGCCTTACGCCATTCGATCCCAAAGAGCCCGTCTTGTTGATGGTGGATGCATCGGATTTCAGGATGGGTGCTGTGCCTGCGCACAAAGATAGATCGTACGATCGCCCTATTGCGCGTCCAAATTGCTCTCGTCTGCTCAAAGAAATTATTCACAGATCGAGAAAGAAGCATTGGCTCTCGTATTTGGTGTTAAAAAGTTTCATGATTTCTTGTATGGTCGTCCTGTGCCTCTGTAGTCGCACGGGATCTGCCGCTCGCCGCCTGCTTTGAGCGACGGTGCCGTCCGGTCAGCGCCCCGGGGACCCATCTACTGGCTCGCCTCAGCCCCAGGTGTTACCGACGCTGCCTTCCATTTTGCCCCATGGCGGCGCGCCGTCGCCACCGTCGCCGCCGCCGCCTGTTCTCCCGCCGGCGACGCCCGCAGTGGACGCGACGCTGCGACCGCCGGTCGCCTCCCTGGGTCACTCGCCGCCGATCGCTTCCCATGACCAGTTGTTCTCCGACATGGATCTCTTGCCCACCCCGGACCATACGTCGTCTTCGCCCGTCGGGTGCCCGGCCCGATGGAGGTCGACCCTTCGACCTCTCCTGTCTCTCTACGGGCGCATACACCGCATGTTGGCGTGTACCCTGGAGCAGGTTTTCAGGCGTTTCCTAGCTCCCCGCGGTCCGAATGGCAGGGTGCGGGTGGCACAGCCTCGCCTGTTAGGCTCCCCACCTCGTCGCATACGTCAACACGGGCGGAAGCCTTATGCCACAACCGTACGCCGATTTGCGGGGGAGGAATGTGGTGTCACCGCCAGACACCACACTTGCTAGGTGGTAGCCTTTAAATCGGTCGCGGTCTGGTGGTATACGTCGGACCCGCGTGTCGCCACTATCAGACTGAGCGCCGTCACACGGCAGGTCTAGAGAGACTTCCTAGCACTCGCCCCAGTTGTACAGCCGACTTTGCTAGCGATGGTTCACTGACTTCTACGCTCTCATTTGCCGAGACGATAGTTAGCATAGCCTTCAGCTACGTTATTTGCTACGACCTAGCAAGGCGCCAGTATCCGTACTATTGATATTGTAAATCATGTACCATTAAGAGCGACGTTCTCCATTAATGGATTAAAGTTAAGTATTCCTCCAGCTACGTCCGTTTTTCTCAATTCTAATTCCCTTGTCATGTTCCAGACCTCACGCCAGCCTGCGTGAGCTGAGACGCGTGCATTTCGGCCTCCTTTAGTAATACCCTGTTGGCTCTCCTGCCAACCACAACAGACAGCAACAATTAACATTATCTCAGTAGAAGCAGTTCCATCAGGTTCACCCAGCAATGTTGCCAGTGCAGACACCAACAAGTGACATCATTTCGGTAGAAGCAGTCCATCATTGGCATCCAGTAATGTTGAGCAGGTGCAGGTAACAGTCCGTAATATTCATTATCACTAATTAGACAGTTCATCAGAGTTTATCAGCAGAAATTAAACATTTCCAAGTGGCACCCACCAATGTTAATTCCTGTAAGCACGAACAACAGTTTGAATGCACACACAATTGCTTTTACAAAATCATTATCAATGCTCTTACACTAAACATACAAAATATAGCAAACACACAAATGATATCAGATAATTGTCATATTAACTATTACAAATACACAAGTATCAGTAAACCTATAATATTTATGGGTGTCAGTGCAAGCCACAACAAACAAGTAAAATAATATTTAGGAGATAGGTCGGTACCACTTATTTGGGATTAGGAAAGGAAAACACACAAAACACACTCACTCATCTTTCATCCACTTTTAAGTACTACAGTGTTATTGAAAGGTGTTAACTGTGTAAATGCAATTCTGTCTAAATTTGATGCTCAATACGTGTGTCAAGTAGTAGTGGTACAGTGTATAAAAGTTAATAATAGTAAGTCAACGTCATAGTCATCATGTCAAGACCAATGTTTGCCAAGCCAACTTTTTCTGAACAACTGTAAGTGTGCCATGATATGCAAATACTTCCTTTCTCCAAAAAAAGTATATACTGCCTATTAATTTAACAAAGTGTGTGTGTAGACAATCTTCCTTCTACTTGAGTGTTCTAGTCTGCCATCTTCATCCTCCTTGTTCCATATAAACCAACAAAAAAAAAAAAAAAAAAAAAAAAAAAAAAAAATGCGCCTCACTTACCTCTTATCCATCAAAACTCCAATAATCATCAACATTACACAGTCTCAATACTTCAATAATACCTCTTCAATACGTCGATACATATAAACCTTATCGCCAATATCATTTCACTTCCATAACAACTCTTTCCTCTAGACAGTCTCCTCGAACAACTACAGATGAAATCCTAGTACAAACTTCAATTCATCATCCCATACAATCCGAAGACATAATGTCCACACACAACCTCTGTGTAATCCATCTGACTCAAATCTTCTACTCATTATGAATTATAAAAGACATTTTGGTTACCTTGTCCATCATTAAATAAAAGGAACAGCCTTTAGTTTGAATAACATTCAGTAAGTAAGTACGAGTACGGAGTGTGAATGATCGTAATAATTCACAGTGTGTACACAACTTCAAGAATCATGGCACAACAGAAGCAAACATGTGGAGTATTTCTTGTGTCAGGTGTCATTTGCTATTTCAATTGCTCCCGAAGAATGCAGTGTAATAACTGCCAATACTGCCAATAGTCTAAACCTAGTGTTGGTATGTCATGTCGTTAGCTTCCTTCCTATTAGCATAAATTTATAGAGCTTCCATAAAACCTCCAGACTTCGATGAAGTTTCTTGTACCAATGACGTTCGTAGAATTATAGCAGTTCATTTTTTTATCTTAAAATATAAAGCACTGAGCGTAAGCAAAACATGCAATAGCGAGTAAATATACCAATAGAGAACAGAATATCAACAAATGGATGTAGCACAATCCCTACAACGAGGCTCTGCCAAACGAACAGTCTATAATTAATACCATAGTGTGACCTAAACTCCATCTTCGTACACCGTACATCAGCATTCCTATATACAAAATTAAAGAATAGTTATGACAACAAAGCAGAAATGTGTAAACATGCAATGCATACGCAAAGCAGCAAATATATATCTTACATAATAAACAGGTCATGAGCATCATATCAGCATAAGCAAATAAATGTTCATATGTAATCTTAATAAGTAAACATGAAGGCGCAAGCAGAGAAATCACAAAGTATAACTTACATACATAACCATATCAGCACAATTAATCAGGTGACAATTATAATTTACATAAATAAGCACAGCAGGCACATATATAAAAAAAATGTGACATCAGTGAAAGAGTAGTGCAGCCAAGCGAATCATGATATGCATAATTAACAACCCTGTTCATTAATCAATCATTGTCAAAATCAGTTAACACAAAGTATAAATCACGTAATCGCGAGCAGCAAATTACGTCTAAAGTACGTACCTAAGTGGAAATATGTTTCCTGAAAAATAAACTCAATTAATAGTTACCATTTTAGTTTATTACTTTCTTCTTCGAAATGACATTCTTCCTGAAATTTTCTCGATAGCAAGCCCTCTTAACGTCGGACACACACAGAATTTACCTGAAGTTCTTAAATATTTTATACAACTGTATCCTGAAAAATACTGAACGTTAATAACATAAATTATCAAGTCACTATAGCTTTATACTGAATTTATTCGGAGAAATTAGACTGCTGTCAGTGCAGTCGCACTGAGCGCTCGATCAGCTGTAGGTACGCGTGACGTAGGAAGTAATTGTTTGCGGTCAACGATGCAGACTTGACTGTTGTTTTGAGTATGTGCCGCCGCCGGAACACGGCGCGGTACCCTTGTACTCTCCGTGTGTTTGCGTATAACTGTTAGTTTCACAAAAGTATGTCATTCCACAAAAATTTTAACGTTCGATATATGATGTATTCCCTTAGAGCGCCGAGATTTAAGAGTTTCTACTTCGACAGTGTTATCATGAATAATTTTGCGAACTCTATATGGACCGTTATGAAGTAGAAAAAATTTGCGAGACAAGCCCTTTCCTTTCTGAGACAAACGATGAGACTTAATTAACACCTTTTGACCAACTGACAAGGTTTTTAAACGACCAGGACGTTTAGCTGATTTTTCTCTTCTAGCAACCGCAGATGCAATATTTTGTAGAGCCAGGTTGACAACTTCAGAATGCCGCAGTTTCCGTGAAGGCGGAAAAGGAACGATTTCAGAAATGCGATTTGTCGGTGCTTTATGTTTTAATATCAATATAGGCGGTAAAGAAGTTGAATCATTAGGGAGTACATTCAGAATGTTTTGAAAAATATGAAGATACTGATCCCACGTTCTGTGATTCTGATGACAATAAAGTCGACACAATTTATTGATTTCCTTCATCCATCTCTCTGAAGCGTTAGATTGAGGGTGAAAAAGTGAAATGGAAATTGGTTTCATCTTACGACGCCGTAGAGTACGAAGCCAAATTTTAGAGCGAAACTGTGATCCATTATCTGATATAACCTTATCAACATGACTCACTTCTTTAAGAAAATGTTTGGTGAAAGCATTAGATACTGAACGAGCTGTTGCTTTGCGTAAAGGTGTAAAACACACATATTTTGATGTCAATTCCACTGCTACCAAAATGTACGCAAAACCATTAGTAGAACGAACCACTGGACCGAACAAATCGACTGCAGCCATCTCCTTTAATTTCGCTGGAATGATAGGAAACAACGGTGCTCTGTGAGAAATAGTTGGCGGCTTAGCCTTTTGACATAATTTGAATTTGGCAAGAACAGATCGAATACGTTTCTCCATGTTACTGAAGTAGCAATTTTCTCGCAATTTATGAAATCATTTTCTGGGACCAAAGTGTGCATAACTGAAATGTGTATACCAAATCAATTTATTAATCCACTCATCAGAAATGCAAAGTAACCAAACAGAGATGTCGACCGATTTTCGCTTAAAAAGAATATCATTGCGAACTAAATAATACTGTCTAATCGCTACGCTTTCCTTTCTCTTCCACTTCTCCTTAATGTCCTGCCAGATTGGATCCTTGTTTTGCTCCTTAGCGATGTCCTGGAGCGAAGGCGAAATATAATTTTCAAACGCAACACCTTGAGCATACATCAAACAATAATTGTTTTCTTTGCAGTCCTCCGCAGCACTTTGTTTCAAACCAATAGGTGCACGTGATAAAGCATCCGCAATAATATTTGAAGAACCCTGTATGCAAACAATACTAAAATCAAATTCCTGTAGATACAGCGCCCATCGAGACAATCTTCCATGTTTTAATTTTGTTGACATAAGAAATTCCAGAGCTCGATGATCGGTGTAAACCTTAGTATGTCTGCCATACAAAAATATGCGAAATTTTGTGAAAGCCCAAACAACAGCCAAGGCTACAAGTTCCGTAATCGAATGATTCTTTTCTGATTTAGAGAGAACACGACTTCCAAATGCAATAGTTTTCTGTACTACAACGCCGTTTTCTTCTATCTCTTGAAATAAGTGTGCACCTAGGCCTTTGTATGATAAGTCCGTCGCCAAACAAAAATCTTTAGATAAATCCGGATGTGAAAGAAGTGGAGCAGCAACTAAACCATCACGAAGTTGTTCAAATTCTGATTGAGCTTCCTCATCCCAAAACCAATTAGAATTCTGTCCAGATAGTTCACATAAACGAGGTGTGGCCAAATCGTCCAATCTAACAAAGCGTTTAAGAAAATTACAGACACCAAGGAAACTACAAACATCACGTTTTGTAGTAGGAACAGCATAATTACGAATAGCGTCTAGTTTCTCTGGATCAGAAAGAATACCTTCTGTAGAAATAATATGACCAAGAAATTTCACCTGAGAACGACCAAATTCCGATTTTTCCAAGTTCACTGTAATGCCAACTCTTGCAAAAATACGTAATAATGAATCCAAAATGTTGTTGAGCTCACTCCAAGAACGTTTAGCAATAAGAATATCGTCAACATATGAAGTAATATTGTCACGAAGATAAACAGGTAAAATTTCGTTTAAACTACGAGTGAATGCTGCTGAAGATACAGTAAGTATAACGGTAATTTTCGAAATCACTTTTGGGTAAAATAGTCATATCCGGTTATTCTTTACCGACTCTCTAGACAGATTGATAGTTGAAGAGTTGTTTTGATAGATACAAAGAATAGTAAAAGAGTAGGCAGCGGTGCAGAAAACTAAATGGGAAATAGCACCACTACAGCTCGGGGCCCTGTGCACGCTACGGCACATATTCACTTAGTGTAGCGAATCCCCTGAGGACTTAAATAGCCGTACATAAATTCCTGTTTGTGACTTAGTGGCCAATTTGGTGGATGTGCGCACATAAATAGGTCTAACCATGAACGTGGATCTATGTCATTCTTAGAATTGCGAAAGATCTTAAATTTCCGAACAGTAAAAAAGTGTTTATAATCTAAGTTTTCGCCTCGTGGCGACAAAGACCTACCGCGTCTGTCCCAGTCCCAATGTCGATTATTGTCAAGTTCGCGCGCCTGACGCTCTCTTGTTGCTTCTCGGAAATGAAATAAATTATTTTCTTCAAAGCCCTCTGCTATCTCTGATTCTAAATTTCTTCTGCTGTCTTTTCCTACGATTTCGCTTTCAATTTGTTTGACTTGCTTTCGTAACGCCTCAAATTCCATTTTAACGCGTTCATTAAATTTTCCTGATTTTCAACATGTTTATTTATGTTCTGGTACTCTTCGGTTTCTGCAAATGACAATGGAGCTGTATCGTCTGAATCTCGGTCCTCGTTTAAACTAAGACTCATCAGTTTATCTGAAATCTCTTCAACTCTTTCCGATAAGTCACCTATTTGTTCTTTCTGTTTATTTACGTCTTCCGTAAGTGTCGTGACTCGGGTTTCAGTATTGACACATTTAGTAGTTAACTGTTCACATTGTTGTGTTAGATTATTAATTTTTTCATTTAGTACAGATTCATCGAGTCTTTCAAATAATTTCTTCCTTATCGTGTGCGCGTTGCGAATTTAGCTCTGAAAATAAACGTGGATTATTGGAACCAATTCACGGTTAGGAATTCTGTTTTGTTGATGATTAATGAATGATGATATATACTGTAAGAGGCTGTGGGTTTCGAGTAGACGTTAGCAGTTGTACGTAGGAGTGATAGTGATAATGAATCAAGATTAGGAAATGCGAGTCAGAATAATGCGACTAGGCTTGTATCTAGAAGTGGACTGATAATATATGACACAGTACCACCAGCAGTGTGCAAGCAGGCTTCCAGGGATATAATACGTAAAACTGCACATATTCTACGTCATATTAGATCGCAATTACATGCAATGGGAGGGTGTCTCAGTGTAACAGTAGTGCACACCAAACGTCGTGCAGAATACAGAAAATTTCATACACCAACATACTGAACACTGGAGTGAATTTGACTTTACAGAACTGCAGCCATTCTTTGATATGCTAATTATGGCTGGTTTACACGAGGCACATGTGAAACCTTTGAGTGAATTTTGGTCAGATGAGTGTGGTTTCCCTATTTTTCGAATCACAACGAGCTTTCCAAAATTTCACGGTATTCAGATATGCCTCCTATTCCATGACAAACTTAGAAGAGAAGAAAGAAAAGCCATTGTTGAATCAAAAGCTGAATCTACACGTGCTGTGTCTGAAATTTTCGTTGACATTCGCATTTCGTGTTATTTCGCTGGGCTTTATATTATATTTGATGAGCATTAGTACAGTTTCAGCTTACAATGTCCATTCAGGGTGTACATTCCTTTAAAACCTTGAAAGTACGGTATAAAAATATGGGCTGCTGTAGAATGTGAGACCAATTACGTCATAAATGCACAGTTGTTTGCAGGGAAGTCTGCTGAAGGATGGGTACATGATTTATTTGGTTATCTGAGGCGAAATTGGTAGGAAAATTATCAACGATAATTTTTGCAAGTTTGCGAGTTAATTATAGCACACACCAAAGGAGTTGTAGTTTGAACAATGTTCATGTGTCTCAAAATAAATCACTATTATTTTAGTGGAAATATTTTATACTTCGTCTCCGTATAGCTGCTAGAATTACTCTGGGGTCCAAAAAGACCCGATATATGTTTTTGCAGATCTGATACCGTGCGAGGGTTAAAAAGTGCTCGTTCGAGAATTTGCGAAAAATGTTTTACGGTCTCTCTCCGCAAAATGTTAGGTAAATGTTCGGGCGGTTTTGATGCGTATTCCTCACGAATACATTTCCGCCGCAACATCAAAACTATCGCAATTGCAATGGTGGAACAGCACGGTGGGCGAATTTCCCTGACGAACAAGAATGCTCCCTTGAAAGGAGAAGCCGTCCGGCTGGACACTGAGGCCGGGGATCGAGCCCCGCCGCCGGCAAGGCCGCCCGCCGTTCTCGCACGCTGTACCGTTAAAGCACGCGCCTCCGCTCCGGTCTACTTCTGAGCCAGAGGCCGGCGAAAGGTCGCTCTGCGCGACCGGACGCCCGAGAAGCAAGCACACAACATCTTCGTAAGGCGTTACCGACATGGGTTTTGATATATCCTCCCACGTAGGCCTTACCGGACATAGACTACAGCGTGAGAACGGCACGAAATGAAGTTCTGTAGGGTCTTCTTCGTTTCTGAGATCACGCAGGTTTCCAAATGCAGTGCGTTGTAGTTTCCGGATCATGCCAAGGAAATGTGATAAGACTGTTGCTGTCTGCAATATATTTAAATGATCTCGTAGAAAGCATCGGAAGCTCTTTAAGACTGTCTGCAGATGGTTGGGATGCCTGTAAGAAAGTAGCAACGTCTTAACACAGTATCTTTTTGCAGAATGACGCCGGCCGGTGTGGCTGAGCGGTTCTGAGCGTTACAGTCTGGAACCGCGCGACCGCTACGATCGCAGGTTCGAATCGTGCCTCGGGCATGGATGTACGTGATATCCTTAGGTTCGTTAGGTTGAAGTAGTTCTAAATTCTAGGCGACTGATGACCTCAGAAGTTAAGTCCCGTAGTGCTCAGAACCATCTGAACCATTTTTGCAGAATGACCTGCAGAGGATTAATAAATGGTACCGACTCTGACAGTTGACCCTGAACGTAAATAACTGTAGCGTATTGCGCCATAGGTAACAAAAAAATATCCACTATTATACAGCTACACTATTTATGACGAACTGCTACAATCACTATCTACCGAAGATACCGTATCTACGAATAGCTATCCAGAGTGAACTTAAGTGGAATACCACATAAAACAAACAGTAGCAAAATCAGATGTCATACTGGGATTCATAGGAAGAATCTTAAGGAAATGTAACTCATCCACGAAAGAAGTGGATCACAAGGCACTCGTTCAGTTGACTCATGAATACTGTTCACCAATCCAGGAGAATTACCAAGTGGGACTGATGGAAGAGGTAGAGAAGATTTAAAGAAAACACCGCCTTTTGCCAGGGACACGTTGGTCGGCGCGAGAGTGTTGCAGAGATGCTCAGTAGCAGACGCTACAAGATAGCCGTTGAGCATCACAGAGAGGTTTGCTGTAGAAATTTCGAGAGTCGAACAACATGTTATTCCCTCTCTCATAATCTCGCGAAACGGCCACGACGAGAAAATTCGAGAAATTAGAGCTAATACGGAGGCTTACTGACGATCACTCTGCCCAGTCGCCATTCGTGAGTGGAACAGGAAAGGTGTGGTCAGAAGTACCCCGCGCCACACACAGTCTGGTGGCTTGAGGAGTATTGATGCAGATGTGGATGTAGATGTAAAATTTACCAACGTTTCAGTTACTTCGTCAGGATGCGTAACGTTCAGTATTATACACCTTAACGAAGCCGTTTGTCATGATATGTTTTGTCCAACATGCTCCTCATCTCGAACTTAGGGCATTCGCAACTATTGTCAGTTTGGTTGAATAACAGCTCGAGCTGCAGAGATACATATGTATTTTCACGACCAGTGTGTGTCCTGCTACTCATGCCTCTTGCTCGATAATGGCCGAGAGTTCGAAGCTGGACCCTGGGCCATTATCAAGTGGGCAAAAGAGCAAGGAAAAAAAAATGCAACACACAGAAGGGGAGGAAGAAACGAAATGAAATTTGATGTATTGAGAGGGTATGTGATTCGATTACGCCCACTTCCCAATACGACGTTGCACCCACTCTCGCTAGGAAGGGTTCACAGATTCGGTTGAAGCGTGAGATTAAGCCGTTGTACAGGGTGAGGCAGAAAGGACGGATGTTTTTAGAACAGCTAGTATTCAGGCTGAGGCCGTCGGAGAGGGGGCAGTGATGTAACATGAACGGTAGCTCCTGCCATTTTGTTTAGTCAAGGTCATGGAGCCATGGACTGTGCAACATCGTGTGTTTAGCTATGATAGTTTTGTGTGGAATAGTGAGCCTATCGTTGCAGTGCAGCGTGAGTTTCATCAATATTTCAGCCTCGCTAGACATGATAGTGTTCCCATTGGTAACACCATTTTATGTTGGGTAGAATCATTTCGAACACGAGGAACAGTTATGATCAAAAAACCACAAGGAGCTCCTCGCTCAGTTCGGACACAAGACAATGTGGAAAGAGTTCGGCAAGTCATACCCCGCAGTCTTGGTCGATCTGCTAGAAGACACTCGGCTGAGTTGCGCCTCAGTAATCGCTCGGTAAGGCGTATTTTGCATACTAACCTAAAATTTCATCCCTACAAAATGGTCATTGTGCAAAAGTTAAACCGAAGAGATTATGAACAGCGGCTAAATTTTGCCCGAGAAATGGAGGCCATATTTGAGCACAATGACAACATTATTTTGCTTATGAATGATGAAGCTCATTTCCATTTGAATGGAATGGTAAATCAGCAGAACTGTCGTTATTGGGCCAGTGAAAACCCAAAAGTACTGCATGAGAAACCATTACATAGTCCCAAGGTGACCGTTCGGTGTGCTGTGACGGATACAGACGTTGTTGGTCCACACTATTTCCAAGACGAGAACGGGAACACTGTAACTGTAGCCTCTGAACGATACAGAGAGATGACAACTGAATTCTTCCTACCTGAATTAAGAAGAAAACATATTCCTATCTGGCGAGTGTGGTTTCAGCAGAATGGAGCTGCAGACCACACGGCAAGATAGACTATGGAAGCAATTAAGACTGTTTCTCATGGTAGAGTTATTTCCCAGTTTGGAGACATTCATTGGCCTCCTCGTTCCTTTGGCCTATCTTCACTCCCAGGCCCTGGTAAGACCGCTAAACACGAACAACAATTATGCACCCTGGTAGCCGTTGTACTCGTCACAGAGAACTGCAGCTCTAACCATTTATGTACCCGCCGATGGCGTGTGCGTGTACGATGTCACATTGACATCCGACCGTGTGTTCTGGGTGCCTCACTTATTTGTAGGCAGTGTATGTTTTTTTTATGAAACTGGAACTGTTATTTAATAAATGTAAATGCTTTATATTACACACCATGATGACAGGCTGTCGCTTTAGCATCCGAATCGTTGGTACATTTTACGACGTGACGTCGCCTACAAAACGTAGACACATAATGCGGAAACTGATACCTGCCGAGAAAGTTTACGAAGTGACTCTACCTGGTTGTTTTCTGATCTCTTCAGCTCTTTCTCAGAGATTAGAATTCTGTGCAACTACATAACTTGAGCACAGATGTCTTTTATCTAAGCATTCCCCGGATTTAAGTAGACAGGCAGTCATAACTCAATGTGCATTTACTTAGTACTTGATTTTGTTCTGAGTTGATGTTACACTACTGACCACATCATCACCGTTTGTCGAATGATTTTCCTATTACTAGCTTAACATACCTTTTAATGTACTCAGTACCGTGTCTTTCATTGAAATGAACAAAATTAAAGAAAGTATGATGCGCGTACTTAAATTGTCTGCGATACCGGGGTACGTGGCATTTCTTCTTTGCCATTCATAGTGTCATTATGGAAAGAAAAACGATGAGCCTCCACAAAAATAATTCGATCGTTCGGAAACATCACGTGGTACGAGAATCTGATTACTGTTTTCTGGTGCACGAGTATAAGAGGGATATCACTAGAGAAATCAGAAGATATAAATACAGATTCAAAAACTTTCTTTTTGCATGAATGCAGACTTTCCTGGAAAACAAACATACCACAGCTCTTAATTAACAGCTTTCAGTTAGACCCCTGGAAATTTTCTTTCGTTACTTTCTCTCTGTCAGATAATAAGAACGAGGAAACAATTTCTTTCTGTAACCGTTGCACTCACAGAAATTCACTTAGTCATTCGCAAATTGTAGCTGCAAGGTTTCCCTGATTAATTTTTCTGTACAAAACATAAATCTCGTTCTAGAGTACATTTTTGCGGCGTATTGAAGTTATGAAGCGGCATGCGGAAGGAAAATTCACAGAATGAGAAACCAGAGACTTCATTCATACCTTGCCGGCAGAACGCAACGAACGGTGCAAGATAATAATTCACTTTCACTCGTTCACTCATCAAAGTGACTCATTAAAAACAGTCGTCTCCTTGTTTGACACTAACTTTCGACGGCTGATGACGTGTTGTCTTTATAGTTAACACTAGTAGTGGCGCTGTCAACACCATAAGCCGGAAGGAGTTAATTCATTATCACCAACATTGATTTGGTTGTGAGCTCTGTCTAGGAGTATTGTGGTGGTTATCTAGCATCAATACCCAGTTTATCATAGAGGGTTTTGAAGACGGTGCTCTGTAACACTGCTCATAAAGCAAGACATTTAAATACACTTGGATGATTCATTCGTACTACAAAAAATATAGTACATGTATAGTGTTACTTTGATGGAAGTGGTAGTTATAAGTAAGTAAATTAACAAAATGAAAAGAAAGATTAGCAGATTGGAGAATATCGAACTATAGATCTTACAATACTTCACCTTGTCCGTCAGTCAGTGGAGATATTTACATTTACACCAGTTCCGTCTGTGAGGTTAGATATAAACCCGACACGAACAGAAAGCGTTATACGGCATCCATTCTAACAGGCCTGACGCCAAATTGACAAGGTCACAGACGAGAAGTAATTTTCCCCTCTCTAACACTAGTGTTTCGCAAACACGGTTTTTTGAGTGACTTCGAAAGAAAATACCTCGTGAAATCAAACAGGGCGGTCGCGCTGTATGAAGAATAAATTTCCAGTTCTGATCACTTTACATAGCAATGTCAGCTGAGATCCTAGCTGTGCTCGTGAACTGTCGTTCCATACAACGTATGGTACAGTTAGCACCTATCTCTGTGCAGATTCTGAGTACTTGTTTTTAAACAAAAGCCGTTTCCTTCGAGACTCAGTTTTATTTATTTCTTTGGTTCGTACGCTGTAACTTAACACTTTCGATTGGGAATTATGAGAGCAGAGTATTTGCTAGAAAGCGGACGATTGTTTCCAGTTGTCAGCAATCTCATCTACGATAGCAAACGACGCAAACTATACGGAAAGTTGATCAACGCTCCTGGTGAAGCTCATCATCACGAATCCATTGTCATGCGACCTTACGTACTCGCTGGCTTGTATACTATTCTCCCCCTTGTTTGGGGAGCGTAATTGTTTCCTGATGGCTGTCGGTTACTATTTTGGCTAATAAACTCTGAATGGAAACAGAGTTCAGTATCACATATACGTCTGTGGTTAAACGCGTTCTATACAACTTCCTGTGAGTGTGTAAAATGTTTCACTCGTTAAAATCTTCTTTTACTAGTTTGTGAAGAATGACCAAATATATTTAACCTTCATCCTGTTGACTAAGTAAAATGTCACTCAATTTGTACAAACTTCGGTAAGCAGCACTTTATATGTGGAACTTGTGTATAATGGTTGTTTCCCTTCCTAGGCATCGTAGAATAAGTCCTGTTTCCGTAAAAATAAGACAGGAAAAAGAGCAAGTTGCATAAAACGAAGTGATAGTTTACTGTTGGAGAAGTCAAACAAGTCTTTGGTTAAGATAGGGCAGAGTAACAGAAAAATATCTTCACAACTACTGAACATCGATGAAATTACATTTTATTATGTATGAAATATACAGTTCCTGCTGCAATTACCATAACTGATAGACTGATACAAGCAACATTCACAATCCGTGGTTCCCGTAAGAACAAGTTTGAAGTAGGAAGTTCGTAATGTTACACCTCTTTTATTTAGGTTCATAATTTTATGTTCCTATGTTATTGAGTAGGCTGTATCTCATGAAAAAAATCTGGTTTGAAAGAGCACAACTACCGTTGAATAAAACATCTATCGTTACATTATGTGCCATCCTCCAAAATTTGCATGCAGAGTGTCAAAAACATTGTTGCACGGGCTCTGCGAAGTGTTATTCCTACTGTCAAATGGTTCAAATGGCTCTGAGCACTAATGGTCATCAGTCCCCTAGAACTTAGAACTACTTAAACCTAACTAACCTAAGCACATCACACAACACCCAGCCATCACGAGGCAGAGAAAATCCCTAACCCCGCCGGGAATCGAACCCTGGAACCCGGGCGTGGGAAGCGAGAACGTTTCCGCACGACGTTACCGCAACTGTTGTTCCTCATCTGTCGTATCTGCAGCGACGAACCTATGTCTTTAATACTGAACCGTAATGAGGTTTTGAGGCTGATTCAGTAAGAACTGACATCCCACGATAATGACGATGATGATGATAGATGTTACACAGGTTGACCGGAGGGAAACACAGTTCTCATTTGAACAGCAGTACGTTGACTTTTTAAGGAAAAATATTTTGTTTATACGTAATCAAATATTAACATCTTCTTATTGGTTTTACGGTATACTGATAATTTTTACTTTATGGACCGTCTGACTACAACTGAATGAAACACAATATTCGTGCTATTTGGTTTTCACGGTCACTTATGAAAAATTGTGTCATCCACGTGGTGAATAGATCCCCGCACACAGTTTCTATTTCTGTGGCAGAAGCGATTCTTAACTACAGCCAGGCGATCGTCAGTCAAACCGCTTGGTCGCATTTTGAAGTCTATTAACACAGACATGCTCCCTCATATACCCCATAAGAAAAAGCCACAAGTGGAGCGGTGTGGTGACGTCGGTGTCCACGGCACGTCACCGAATCGAGAAACGAAGCGTCCTGGCAGAATATTCGTCGCCACTGCTGTGGATGCATCGGCAATGTGAGATGTTGCACCGCTATTTTTTTTTTTTTTTTTTTTGAGAAAAACCACTCATCCGTTGTCTCCGCAGTTCTCGCATAAAGAACGCGTTCAGCATGTATATACGTAACGTCCAGAGTTATCTGCCACTGTTACGCCGTCCAGATACACGTGGAAACGGAAGAATTCTTCAACGAGTATGCAAGGCTGTTCAGGGGCTGGTGTCCTACATTTTTTCCTCTGACACGTTTTGGACATTCATTTTATGTGTATGACGTAAGTATGCCCCTCAACGGCTTACATCTCAGCATCTCAGCATTTTATACTTTGGCATGACACATACTGTAGCTGTGTTTGTATTGTCATTTTGACGCCTTACCATACTGCCATTTGGATTTTGTTGAGGTTACCTTACAACACGGGCTCTTTTCTCACAGATGTGTAGATGTTGTTCATATTGAACATTATCGTGAGTTCTGTTCATTCAGTGTATGGTATGAGATAGGTGATTCTCTACACTTGGCCTCTTGACACGTTTTTGGACATTCATTTTACACTTATGACATAAGTATGCCTATATTCGGTTTTAATATTAGCATTTGTAACTTTTATGCACGTTTCTTCGCTTTACTTATTTCTGAGGTTGGTGTTTCTTTCATTCATTTATCATTTTCTACAGTTATTTTTGTCGTTCAGTAGGTTATTTCAAGACTGTACAGACAATGCATCGTACAACTGAGCAGTAAAAATCATGGAATATTTAATTAATGAAATTATTAATAAATAGTACAATTGTATAATGTGTAGAGTGGAAATTCGTTATGGTATACTCTAGGTATGTGACAATGGATGTATCTGTTGGTTTTATCAAATCAATACTGTAATTAACTTGTAGAGTCTCGTCCTTGATTCTCAGTCTGTTTTTAATCTACCTTTGTGTTGCTTGGTTGGTAAGTTGATGATGCTATCATTACTGTTTATACACACAGCATTGAAGGTGGTGCATGAAGCGCCGAAAATGGTAGCCATACAATAAATGACGTCATAAGGACGGTTGTAGGTGTTTCTTTTTCTTACATAAGTGAACAGCCAAAGCCCCCAGACCTCCAGTTAGAAGGATGGGCATACGAAAGAAAAAAGAAAGAAAGCGTCCATGTCTGTAGTACATCATGAATTTAGGTATTAAGATTCCTTCAGCAGTGGGTTTATCTGCACTTGTATGAAATGAAACTACCGAGGAAAGAATTAAAATACAAAAAAATGTTACGTTAAAAGGTTAAACATTCATCTTCTCAGTCACTTTCTTCCACCCACTTTTCCTAATATGAAGACCATGAAGGAAAACATACAATATTTAGTTTGTTTTGATGCGCTACATACATCTGCAGGAACATAAGAAAGTATAGAAAAAGTAAGTGAAGGATATGTGGCTACATGATTACTAATGAAAATTGATGAAACACGTACTAAAAGAGCCATTGTTTGTATTCCTCGAAGGCAATCACACACAGTACAATACGTGAGAGCATGCAACACGTTCGGATTATATTAATTTAAAACTGGTGACAAATAACCCAATATCTCTTTTGAGAGTATAAGATAACGGCAGCTTCATGTGACGTACTGTGCTATTTGGTATAAGAACTGACATTACCTGGGGCTATGGTTCGAGAAGGACTCAATTTGTATAAAGTTATTGTATTTCTGCAGTAAGGCTACAAACATCCAAGTGGCGAGATATAGCCTCTGTGGTGGTCAAACCGTATGCTCATGTTGATGATGGATATGAGATGGGAATTAAAAAGAGAGAGAATATGTTTGCATGCAAAACGTTTTGTGAAAAGGTGCTGAGGAAAGTACACTCCTGGAAATTGAAATAAGAACACCGTGAATTCATTGTCCCAGGAAGGGGAAACTTTATTGACACATTCTTGGGGTCAGATACATCACATGATCACACTGACAGAACCACAGGCACATAGACACAGGCAACAGAGCATGCACAATGTCGGCACTAGTACAGTGTATATCCACCTTTCGCAGCAATGCAGGCTGCTATTCTCCCATGGAGACGATCGTAGAGATGCTGGATGTAGTCCTGCGGAACGGCTTGCCATGCCATTTCCACCTGGCGCCTCAGTTGGACCAGCGTTCGTGCTGGACGTGCAGACCGCGTGAGACGACGCTTCATCCAGTCCCAAACATGCTCAATGGGGGACAGATCCGGAGATCTTGCTGGCCAGGGTAGTTGACTTACACCTTCTAGAGCACGTTGGGTGGCACGGGATACATGCGGACGTGCATTGTCCTGTTGGAACAGCAAGTTCCCTTGCCGGTCTAGGAATGGTAGAACGATGGATTCGATGACGGTTTGGATGTACCGTGCACTATTCAGTGTCCCCTCGACGATCACCAGAGGTGTACGGCCAGTGTAGGAGATCGCTCCCCACACCATGATGCCAGGTGTTGGCCCTGTGTGCTTCGGTCGTATGCAGTCCTGATTGTGGCGCTCACCTGCACGGAACCAAACACGCATACGACCATCATTGGCACCAAGGCAGAAGCGACTCTCATCGCTGAAGCCGACACGTCTCCATTCGTCCCTCCATTCACGCCTGACGCGACACCACTGGAGGCGGGCTGCACGATGTTGGGGCGTGAGCGGAAGACGGCCTAACGGTGTGCGGGTCCGTAGCCCAGCTTCATGGAGACGGTTGCGAATGGTCCTCGCCGGTACCCCAGGAGCAACAGTGTCCCTAATTTGCTGGGAAGTGGCGGTGCGGTCCCGTACGGCACTGCGTAGTATCCTACGGTCTTGGCGTGCATCCGTGAGTTGCTGCGGTCCGGTCCCAGGTCGACGGGCACGTGCACCTTCCGCCGACCACTGGCGACAACATCGATGTACTGTGGAGACCTCACGCCCCACGTGTTGAGCAATTCGACGGTACGTCCACCCGGCCTCCCGCATGCCCACTATACGCCCTCGCTCAAAGTCCGTCAACTGCACATACGGTTCACGTCCACGCTGTCGCGGCATGCTACCAGTGTTAAAGACTGCGATGGAGCTCCGTATGCCACGGCAAACTGGCTGACACTGACTGCGGCGGTGCACAAATGATGCGCAGCTAGCGCCATTCGACGGTAAACACCGCGGTTCCTGGTGTGTCCGCTGTGCCGTGCGTGTGATCATTGCTTGTACAGCCATCTCGCAGTGTCTGGAGCAAGTATGGTGGATGTGACACACCTGTGTCAATGTGTTCTTTTTTCCATTTCCAGGAGTGTAGAATGAGGCAGCCTGTGTTCCACTTTTCAGTCAGAATCTTTTATTAAATGCGAACCATTTCGCTTTTTTTGTGCTCCGATAGGTGCGTTTTTCTGCTGGTTCCTTTCTTTTCCCTACTACAGCAGGGCCTGTAACTCATATGGAAATTTTATGGGTCTGTAAATTTTTGATAATTTACCTACGTGAAACTGAAATAGAGGAAAACCAATTTACACCTCGGTTCGGATTTTACGAGCATAAAAATTTTGCGTGTGCTTCAGTACTACAACACGGCCTTTCTAGAACCCTTCTAGTGATAATGGAGACACTTCACAGCATCTTTTCCCGTGCTACGTAACTGTATAAACTACGTTTTCAACTCACGCCGTATTTTACGTGTACAACTTTGACCCGCAGTAGCTAAGGAACGGATAAAGCAATCAAGAAAAAATTTTCAAAATTGTTCGAGATGGTAAATTTAGGATTACATCGTAAAACTTTCAGCCTTTTTCCGTGCATAGCCATCTAGGAATCCGCGGCTCGGTTTTGGTGCCTAAAAACCATGTTTTTGAGATATTTCTCGGTAAAGATTTTTGAAAATGGGGAGTTGGCACTTCTAGATAAATGCCTAGGAAATACACGGTTAAGATTTGAACAACTTGTTGCGGTTATTTATTTATATATCCGCAGCTGAATGGTGAGAATAGTGGAAAACGGTTTTTTCGGGTTTCCTCAGGAACCGCCCACGAACTAAACTGCCCTTCCCTAAGCTCCGTATGAGGCACCGTAGGCCACTTTAATGCAAAAGGAACGAACCGATGTACTCTATCTGCCTAAGCCAGAAGAAAGCGTAGTATTCAAATTTGGAACCTGTACTGTAGGATACTTACCGTACGACGATCCTACTGTTGTGTATACAAATGGTCCCTAGCCCAAGGGCGATCCACTTGAAACTGTTTTTTTTATTACCAATAGCACTCAAGGTATAAACCAAAGAAAAATTCCGTCTTAATGCGTAGCGCTTTGGAATATATTGGTAGCGCATGCTGTCGCATGCGTACCGATGAAAGTTTTATTTTATACCTGTTACGCGACTGATATATCAGCTAAGCTTGATAAATACCGGAAAGATTCTTCAATTTTTAGTTACACTTTCCGTTGACGCCATTGTAAAAGCTAACAAAGAAATAGATGCATAACGAATCTACTGTAGATGATTCCAAAATTGATGTTGCATTATTTATTCACATCTCATCACAACCATTGCCATCTCTATACGGACTACACTCGCATTCTTCCGACCGTTGAAGCCATGTTGATACCCCTACCTCTACATTACATTCTTTATGCGTTCTAGTTGCTCAGCCTGAGAAACTAAATCAGCATGCCTTCGTAATGAGCAAGGTGTTGACCTCAGGAATATGAAAGCTGGTATCTGCAACGTAAACTCTGAAAGTGTATCGTGGAATGACACAGATGGTTCATTTTTTAATTATTCCCTTACATTTTTTATCAGTTCCTTCTCTGGGTTTTATGTAATCCATAACTCTCTAGTATGTATTATTTAAGATGCATGCTTCAGCTACGCTATTAGACGTACTGGTTTTCCTTATCTCTTTCATACTCTTGTAGGATTTATTTTTTCAGTTTGATTCCCTAGCAGAAATAAGAATTCAGAAAAACAACTTCGCCTTTACAGGAACTGAGAAGGTCTTTATGAAGTGAAGGGGACTACTGTTTCTAAGAACAAAATTTTTCACTTTGTGTGTAGGATAGGGGAAGATCGGGTACTGTGGGGTACGTAAGCTTTTTAGAAATAGTATTTTATGAAGATTGTATTGCAACGTCATTCACATTACACAATGCTATGATACATTACTTAATGTAACTGTGGAAGATGATGACATAAAAATATACGTTCACAGATATTTTCAAATATTTTCCTCTTTTACATTTTGGTCGTAAAAATTTTTTTCGGGGATTGTGTCAGACATGAATTTTAACTGCGAAACGTCGTAACAGGATCGTATTCGGTTAAAAACTTGAACTCGTCCATCAGCTCACGTTGTTTGTCAAAGGATCTGCTAACGAGTTCCTCTCTGAAACCTGCTCCTCGCTGCGAACTCGTGCACTCAACTGCTATGCACAGTCTTCATTTCTTTCCATAAAATATCGTAAAAAAATCTTTACTCACTTTTATTTGTTTCTTACGGGAAGGATGCTTTATTTTTGGTAGCTCTGCATATTAGTTCACTAGGTTTAAGAACTCATTCACTCTAACACCATAAAAAAAACCGCCACGAACGAATTATCCGAATATTACGGAAGTCGGTAAATACGGAGGCCGAGTGCGTAGACCACATTCAGATGTAATACAGTTATCGGAAATGAGTCGTTTTGTTTGCTGTAAAGAGACCAGAAAATTTTAAGACCTTACAGGAGGTGGTGGACAAGTTAGACGAGCGTAGTTAGCAGACCGAAATGAATAGCAATGAGAATTCGCCGACAGAACCTAAGTTTGAACTCACTCGGAATATACATGAAAGATCGAGCGACAGATTTTGGAAGCGCCGTTGTTTTAGATGCGGATCTCGCGATCATCTTATTCGGGCCTGTCCGGTGCCACGAACACCCTGTGATGCTAAATGACGTCAGGGGAAGGGGGGAATGGTTCGGAGACGCAGAAAGAGAAATTGGTCGCTTGATTTCCGGGCCATTCGTGTTGTCTCTCGCCCCTCCTCTCCTTACATTTGCGCGAAGATTGGGGATGAACAGATTTGTCCCCTATTGAATACTGGTAGTGCCCGTTCTGTAATAGATAATAACTGGTATTTTGAATTCAATAAATCGACCCGTAGTACAAACTTGTTTCCTATTGGGATTAGATGTCGTGCGGCTAATGGCCAGTTGTTGCCTATCTTCAGGGAATGTAATGTTAGCTTATCTGTCGAAAAATTTTCTTGGCCCGTGAAGTTGTTGGTTAAATATCCCGTTGATCTTGTTATAGATTGTTCTAGAGGCACAAAATTTTGAGTTGAAATAACTATGCGTTCCGGAGTGGCAACACTTTACCTGTTCCTAGCGAGTTTTTCGGTAGATGGCTTTAAACGTGGAGTGTTTGTTTCGTTTTCGAGTAAATAATATTAAATTTTCATTGCATCTTCAAGGTGCGCTTACAAGGGCCATATTATACGGTGAGGTGTGTCTGAAATAGTGTTGCCGGTTACATTACTGCCATGTGGCTGCATTACATGGGGTTCTGGCGGTATGGCCCGGCAACATTGTTGATGCAGCAAGCTGTCGCAAATAGTTTCCGAGGGCTGTTCGAGGTGTTGCCTCTGTTCCCATCGTTATCAAAGAATCTTTCGTAGGGCCGGGCCATATATACAGTGTCGGTGACTCTACTTCCACTCACTCTGTCCAGGCCGCTTTCTCACGCTGACAGCGCTATAGTACGGTTGTAAGCAGCCTGTTTATATGTTTTTATGTTGGTAGCGCTATGTAGCGCTGTGTATTAAGTCTCTGACTGCGCTGTGCGTAGTCTGTAAAAGACTCTCTGTGGCTGGTCGGTCTTGCAGTTGGAGGTGAAGAGCCAGCAGTGATGGAAGTTGGAAGTTAACAGTCAGCGGCGATGGCAGTTGGAGGTGAACAACCAGCAGTGATGGAAGTTGTGGGTCAGTAGTCAGCAGTGATGGAGGTCAGAGGTTAATAATTAGCAGTGTTGGAGGTTTGCGGTATTAGCACTAGCGGACGGTCTGAATGTGTATCCGTCACGGAGACTTATTACTGATGATTATGTAATTTTTTTGAACTGATTGTCACACGATTAAGGTAAAAATACATTGTTTGCTTGCAACAAAATCTTTCCTTTGCTAACCACATGCCTATCGGTAGTTAGAGTCGCCAGTAGTTAGAATCTTTTATTTAGCTGGCAGTATTGGTGCTAATGAAGATTTTTGTGAGGTAAGTTACTTATCAAATGTATAGCTTATTGTTAGGATTTCTACTAATACAGGGTCATTCTTTTGTATTAATTATTTGAAGTCAGGTTATCAATTTTAAAGCAGTCAGATCGTGTTATCCTTTAATATTGTGAGTAATTAATGAATGGGAAAAGTTTGAGTTATGTTTTTCAGGGCAAATTCTGTAGGTCAGTGTTGAAATAATAGGAATAAGTAAAGAGAGAGTTGGCTCAGTGCTTAAGAACATCATTTTAAGATGTTTCACCGTGTCACCAAACACGAGAGAGAGAGAGAGAGGGGGGGGGGGGGAGGGAGGGAGGGAGAGAAACGACGCATCACGAAGGAATTATCCGGATCCGACCGTAATCGGTAGATGGGATGTGAATGTGCAGAAAAAAAACTTATTACAATTTCCGATGAACTGGGCGATTTACTAAAGGGAAAGAGCTTCACAAGTTGAGCAAGTCTACAACTCATTTGTCTACCTTTGGCGCTTGTGTGAGCAGTTATTTGGCTTGCCATTGATTGACAGAGTTGTTGAATGTCCTCCTCAGTGATCTCGTGCGAAATTCTGGCCAACTGGTGCGTTAAATAGTCAAAATGCCGAGCTAGTTGGAGGGACCTGCCCATAATGCTCCAAAAGTTCCCATTTGGAGGATGAGGAGGGGGGGGGGGGGGAGGGATCACGCAACTTTGCTCTCCAAGCAGGTTTTGGCAAGCACAAAGGCAAGCAGTAGAAACTCTCATAAAGTGTGGGCGGGAGTTATCTTGTTGAAATGTAACCGAGCGGTCTAATGCGCTGCTGTCAAGGACTGTGCGGCTGATCCCGGCGCAGGTTCGAGTCCTCCCTCGGGCGTGGGTGTGTGTGTTTGTCCTGAGGATAATTCAGGTTAAGTAGTGTGTAAGCTTAAAGACTGATGACCTTAGCAGTTAAGTCCCATAAGATTTCACACACATTTTTTTTTAATTTTTTTATGTAAGCCCAGGAAGGCTTGCCGTGAAGGGCAACAAAACTGGGTGCAGAATATCGTTAACGTGTGCTGTAAGAATGCCACGGACGACAAACAAAGGGGTCCTGCTATGAAAAGAAGTGTCTCCCACCACTGTCTCCCAGAGCATCACTCCTAGTTGTCGCGTCGTTTAGCGGACGACAGTCAGGCTGGTATCCCACCGCTGCCCAGGACGTCTCTAGGCACGTCTTAGATGATCATAAGAGCTCACACCGAAGCGAGACGCAGCTATGTACACTCAAGTCACTGGGATCCCAGGCTGAATGTGCCCGACACCACTGGAAACTGGCTTGTCAGTGGTAGTTGGCATAAGGTGCTCTGTGAAGTCAGCTCCCTTCCTCTGAGGCGCCTATTTGTGGTCCTTGTGATCACTGAAGCATCGTATCGATGATAATGATGAAGATTGAACTTTGAGTGCCTCTCTGGCAATTTGTCAGTCCTCAAGTCTTGGTCGACCGCTACCTTCTTGACGCTATGTTCGGCTATGATTCACCCATTCGTGCCAATGTCGTCGAATAGCGGCATCGTTCCTATTCAGATGTGGAACAGTTCCCAATTAGTCCAGCTGTCTTCTTCGAGCAATCGTTGTCATAATGTGGAAACGAAACGACTTGTCTGTCATAGAAAAGGGCTTGATAATTGGCTTTTGAGCCAAGGATGGAAGCACTGCCCGCGTGCCGCCATGGTTATATTATAGCGTGCGTGGCAAAACAGCGCTGTCCAAAACAGGTGCCCAACCGACACTGGTGAACCACGGGTCACAGATGGCAAGTGCGAACGACAGCTTTGGATATATGTACGGGAGAATAGATGTGCAGCTGTAGAGGAATGAACCACGGAGCGGTTCTAGGCGATTCAGTCTGGAACCGCGCGACCGCTACAGTCGCAGGTTCGAATCCTGCCTCGGGCATGGATGTGCGTGATGTCCTTAGGTAAGTTAGGTTTAAGTAGTTCTAAGTTCTAGGGGACTGATGACCTCAGATGTTAAGTCCCATAGTGCTCAGAACCATTTGAACCACGGGGCTACTAATAGTGTGTCCTCAATGACGATTCAGCGAACACTGCTGCACGTGGGCCTCTGCAGCAGACGCTTGGTGCAAACACTCGGCGACGAAGGCTGGAATTGGCACGCCACTACCGCAGGTGGACGTCCACCGAGTGGAGACAGGTAGACTTTTTAGATAAATCACGTTTTATGCTCCATCGGACAGATAGCCTCTGGCGTGTACGGCGTGAAACTTTTGAAAGTGAGTCCCCTGCAACAGCAACAACCGTCGGAAGCGTCCAGGTCGGAGGAGGCACCTTATAATCTGGGAAATGTTTTTGTAACATTCCCTGGGTGATCATGTCATTTTGGAAGGCACAATTTAGCCGTGGGGAACATGTCCACCTCTACATGCAGTCTTTTTCTCCTTGTAACTATGACATCTACCAATAGAACAATGCAACGTGTCACACAGCTCGCAGTGTACGTGTGTGGTTCGAGGAGCGCCAGGATGAGTTTACCAACCCCCCCCCCCCCCCCTGGGCACCGATCTACCCGCATTTAAATCCATTAGAGAATCTGTGGAACCACCTCAATCGCGCTGTTCGCACCTTGGATTTCAACCGAGAATCCCAGCGCAGCTGGCCACTGTACTGGAGTCGGCATGGCTCAGCACCCTTGTCGGTGAGTTCCAGAACTCATTGAGTCTCTTCTCTTTGTAGCACGACCCCTGCACGTGTCACTACGGTCTGCGCTGCAAAATGCGGTTACTCAGACTTTTGACAGGTGGTCACATTAATGTGATTGGACAGAGTATAATGATTCCTGACTTAATGAATGAGTACATATTGGATTAGACTACTTCCTATGGCTTTCAGTAACTCACATCCTTTCAAAAGAGAGAATAGCAAAAAAATCGAGGATCGGAGGAAGAACAAGTTTTGAAGGCGTACCTATTACAAGATACCAGCATACATATCTCTTATGACAAAACCTTCAGGAAATTTGTAAACAATAGAAGACATGGAAGAAGAATGAAAAACTTAAAAGTAACAGTATCAAACGTAGCTAAGCAAGTCATAGAGACAAAAAGGAACTATAGGAAACTTATAGGATTTGAGAACAAGAAATGGAAACAGCAATTAGACAAAAAAACAAAAAGCTTTCAAGCTGTTTGGAGATAATCCCGCAAATGAAAACGATAATGAATATATAAAACCTAAACTAAACCCCGTTCGATCAGTCCTTGGAAGGCCCAACGGTACTGACCGGCCGCCGTGTCATCCTCAGCCTACAGGCGTCACTGGATGCGGATATATAAGGGCATGTGGTCAGCACACCGCTCTCCTGGCCGTACGTCAGATTGCGAGACCGCAGCCGCTACTTGTCCGTCAAGTAGCTCCTCAGTCTGCCTCACAAGGGCTGAGTGCACCCCGCTTGCCAACAGCGCTCGGCAGGCCGGAAGTTCACCCACCCAAGTGCTAGCCCATCCCGACAGCGCTTAACTTCGGTGATCTGACGGAAACAGGTGTTACCACTGCGACAAGGCCGTTGTCATAACGAATATATAGAGAAAAGAAACAATGTAAAACACGTAACTCGGAAAGCACACGGAGAATCATGAGAAACTTTTCTTAGTAATATAGGACAAGACTTACGAGGCAGAGAAACAGTCGTTTATGGAGCGAAGGACACAAAAGGCGTGAACGATATTGCTATGAGAAAACTGACGGGATCTCTAAAAACGACAAAGAATAAGAAAGTCACTGGTCTAATTGGTATTAATATAGAACAGTGGAAATATGGTTATTCCTACAGCTAACGCTTCTTCACATGTTCAGTCAATGCTGGAGAAGTGAGAAGTTTCCAAAAGACTGGTTAAAGGCCAAAGCAATGTCTGTCTTGAAAAAGGGTGACAAAAATAAATTTAAAAACTTCGGAGGTATTAGTGTCCTCAATTCAACTTCTAAATTATATACCAAAATTTTGAACGCAAGATTAAAACATATCACGGAAAAACTAATATCTGAAAAACACTTTTAGAGAAAGACGATCAGTTATTGACAGTGTTTAGTACATTGCGAGAAGCTGTAGAAAAGGGACGAAAATTCAACAGGAAACCCATCTTGCTTTTATAGATTTTGAAAAGGTATTTGAAAATGTGAACAGATGAAGACTACGGAATATAATCGCCGAGCAAAGTTGCTCGTCTCATCTCATAAATGCAATTAAAAATCTACACATAAACGTCGAAACTGTTGTACTGTAGATACGGTAAGGGAAAATGGACAACTGTCACGTTAGGATCGCTCCGCCTCCCAGGGAGTCTCTGGACACATTCTTGATGGTAATCAGACATAAGTCCGAAGCGGAACTCATCATTGGAGACAGTTCTACTCCAGTCACTGAGATTACAGCGAAACATGTCTGGAGATGCTCCGGACAGCGCTGGAATACCAACATCACTTTCGCCCGCCATACCAGCCGACAGACAGAAGTGATGATCTGGGCAGCCAAAACTTTTCCCAGCACGGCCCATGTGGCTGCCATCCGCGGCACCGTTACACCACAGCGGTACATCGACGATATTCTAAACCCAGTTTTCGGGTCCATCACAGAGAGCCATCCTGGGCAAGACAATGGCCGATCGCTCACGGTGAGAATTCCTGCTGCTCGTCTATGCTAAACGCTGGGCAGCAAGGTCACCGGATCTCTCCCTAATTGAGAACGTTTGGAACGTTATGATCAGAGCCCTCAAACCAACTCGGTATTTCGACGATCTAACGCGCCAATTGGCCAGAATTTGGCACGATGCCTCTCCGGACATACAACATCTCTGTCAATCAATGCCGAGCAGAATAACTCCTTCCATAACGGCCAGAGGAGGACCAACGCCTTATTGACTTTCTCAATTTGCGAATCTATTTCTCTTTAATAAAACATGTATTTTTTTTTTAAATTGCAGTCATTTGTTTTTCTGTAAATGAACATCGCATCTGTCGAGTTCCATTCGGATAATTCTCTCGTCGCGGATCTTTTTTATGGTGTTAGAGTGAAAGAGTTCTTAAATCTAGTAAACTAATAGGAGAGCTACCAAAAATAAAGCATCATTCCAGTAAGAAACAATTAAAGTGAGTAAAAATTTTTTACTGTATTTTATGGGCAGAAATAAAAACTGTGGATAGCAGCTGAGTGCACGAGTTCGAAGCGAGGAGCAGGTTTCAGCGAGGAACTCGTTAACAGATCCTTTAACAAACTACGTCAGCTGATGGACGAGTTCAAGTTAATATTCGAATACGATCCTGTTACAACGTTTTGCAATAAAAATTCATGTCCGACACAATCCCCGAAAAAAGTTTTCACGATCAAAATGCAATAGGTGAAGATATGTGAAAATATCAGTGAAAGTATATTTTTATGCCATCGTCTTCTTTAATTACATTAAGTAATGTATCATAGTATTGTTTAATGTGAATGACGTTGCAATACAATCTTCATAAAATACTATTTCGAAAAAGCTTACGTACGCGACAGTACCCGACCATCCCGTATCCTACCCAAAAAGTGAAAAAATTTGTTCTTAGAAACAGAAGACCCCTTCACTTCATAAAGACCTTCTCAGTTCCTGTAAAGACGAAGTTGTTTTTGTAAATTCTTATTTCTGCTAGGGCTGACATTTCGTAGCAGGGAATCAAGCTGAAAAAGTAATTCCTACGGTCTGAGGCGCCTTGCCATGGTTCGCGCGGCTACCTCCGTAGGAGGTTCGAGTCCTCCTTCAGACATGGGTGTGTTTGTTCTCCTTAGCCTAAGTTAGTTTAAGTCAGTTTAAATGCTGTGTAAGCCTAGGGACCGATTACCTTAACAGTTTGGTCCCATAGGAACTTACCACAAATTAAAAAAAAGAATATGAAAGAGATAAGGAAAACCAATATTTCTAATAGCGTAGTTGAAGCATGCGTCTTAAACAATATAAACTAGAAAGTAATGGATTACGTAAAACCCAAAGTAGGAACTGACAAAAAATGAAAGGGAATAATTAAAAAATGAACCATCTGTGTCATTTCACGATGCACTTTCAGAGTTTACGCTGAAGATGCCATCTTTCATATTACAGAGATCGACACCTTCCTCATTACGGAGGCTTGCTGTTTTAGTTTCTCATGCTCAGCAACTATAACGCATAAAGAACGTAATGCAGAGGCAGGGGTATCATCATGGCTTCAACGGTCGGTAGAATGTGTGTGTAGCCTGTATAGAGATGGCAATGGTTGCAGTGTCTTGTGATGAGAAGTGAATAAATAGTGCAACATTACTTTTGGAATAAACTACAGTACATTCGTTATGCACCCACTTGTTTGTTAGGTGTAAAAATGGCGTCAACAGAAAGTGTAACTAAAAAATGAAGAACCTGCCCGGTATTTGTCAAACTTAGCCGATATATCAGTCGCATAACAGGTATTAAATAAAACTTTCATCGGGACGCAAGCGACAGCATGAGCTACCAATATATTCCAAAGCGTCACGCATTGAGAGGGAATTTTTCCTTGGCTTTTACCTTGAGTACTATTGGTAATAAAAAGACAGCGACAAGTGGCTAGCCCTTGGGTAGGGACCATTAGTGTAGTCAACAGAAGGATCGTACAGTACAGCGTCAAAGTCTGGATACGCTCTTTTCTGGCTTAGACAAATGGAGCAAATCGGTTCATTCTTTTTGCTTTAAAGTGGCCTATGCTGCACCATACGGAGCTTAGGGAAGCACAGTTTAGTTCGTGGGATGTTACTGAGGAAACTGAAAAAAAGCGTTTTTCACCATTAATTCGCTGTCAGCTACGGATATATAAATAAGTAACAGCAACAAATTGTTCAAATGATAACTGTATATTCTCTAGGAATTTATCTAGAAGTGCCATCTTCCTGTTATCAAAAATATTTATGGATAAGTACCCCAAAAACATGGTGTTTGGGCACCAAAACCGAGCCGCGGATTCCAATACGGCTACGCACGGAAAAAGGCTGAAAGTTTTACGATGTATTCCTAAAATCATCATCTCGAACAATCTTGAAAAAATGTTGTTGATATCTTTATCCCTTCCAGATCTACTGCGGTTCAAAGTTGTACACGGAAGATACGTCCGTAAAATACGGTGTGAGGCGGAAACGTAGTTTATACAGTTACGTAGCACGGAATAATATGCTGTGAAATGTCTCCATTATCACTAGAAGGGTTCTAGAAACGCTGTGTTGTAGTGCTGAAGAACACGCAAAAATTTTCTGCTCATAAAATCCAAAAATTTCCACATGAGTTACAGGCCCTGCTGTACCAGGGAAAAGAAGGGAACCAGCGGAAAAGAAGGGAACCAGCGGAAAAACGCACCTATCGGATTACAAAAAAGTGAAATGGCTCGCGTTTAATAAAAGATTCTGACTGAAAAGTGGAGTACGGGCTCCCTTATTCTACTTTCCTCTGCACCTTTACATAAAACTCGTTGCATGCGAACATATTCGACCTCTTTTTGGTTCCTACCTCATATCCATCATCAAAATCAGCATAACACATGACCACCACCGCCTCGAATATGTAATGATAAGGAAACAAACAACGACATCATGCGGAACATGAGGAATTTATTGCCGTATACGAAACACAAGCAATGTCAGACTGCTGGCGTAAGGCTTGAGAAATATACGTCTTCCCTTCGCTTCCTAGACGTGCTTTGTTGGTTTATCGGTGAGGTCTGTCATTCATCAAGGCGTTTATGGTGTGAACTGCAATATGGGATCTCGCATCATCCAGCTGGAATATGTCATTTCGTACTACGGTCATGGAGCTACGACAGCAGGTTTACCATTTTTGCTATATGCTGGCGAGCATTCAATAATTACCAGATCAGTCTGGTTTACATATCCAGTAGTTACCTACACCATGATTCTAGGCGTTGAAGAGGTAAGGGTCTCGACAAACACTGCTTACTGTGACCTTCCAGCATGGCGTCTACGGCCGTATTGGCGTAGATCTGACCTACAAAGACGCAATCCGTCTGGTCTCTGAACGCCACAGAAAGTCACCCGATGTTCCAGTAGACTCTGGCACTACACCGTGGCAATCTCCGTTGTCTGTGGCATGATGTCAGACGTAAACGACACATGACAACACAAGATCTGGATGCAATTTCCAATTACCTGCTACCGACGGTTCGTAGTAACACTGTGCCGGAATTTCATCCGCTGTCCTCCCTCTATTCGTCAAAGCCAGCCGAACAAGTCCATGAGCTTCTCATTGTGTAGTCCTTCTGGACGGAACCGAACCGATTATTCCCTCCACACTGCTGTCCTGAGCCCATCTCGCCACCTTTCGTTGCGCAGTCATTGCCCTACAGCCGCAGTCGTGTGATATGCTCGTATGACGGTCCCTTCTCTAATGAAAATGATTCGACTTTCCCCAGAGTCCATAATATGGGGGCAAGATGCACGTGCAAGTACTCTGCGCATACAGTGTTACGATCCCCACATGAGCAGTTCCTGTGATGTTAGAAACGCCGAAGAGCCACTAAGAACTCACACTGCTCTTCACGAATAGGAATGGTTTTTCTCCCTGTACTGAGAATGAGTTCAAGTAAGGATGGAATTTTAATCAGCATTCATGGAACCGTTGGAGCATCAGTTTGATGGCGACAAATCAACGTGTTCATGGCATGACGCTTCCCATTTTAGCCAGTTTTTACTGTGTACTGTCGCTTTTAGTGTTGAATGAAACCGACTGATACTTAGTTAATTACAAATTCCACAGATAATTTCAGAAATTTTTAGTGGAAATGATGTCGAACACGTCAGTTTATACTTGATTACGTTCAGCGGGCAGTTACATGTCCAAGTAGCTAAATGGCACACTGAACTAGTTGAAACTAATTTTTGGAGCAAGTCAGTAAAATGTTTCTTCCAGTTAAAGTTTGCAGCAGCAGGAACAAAAAAATTTTTTTTTGAAGCGTCGTACTCTGTTTACTGACTCCTGCGCATGTTCTACATCAGTTGTTGGTATGACTATTTGTTATACAGAACTGAATGTAGTACGTTTCCTCAAAATTAAAGGAATGTAGCCTACTTTTTTTCGGAGAATCACTTAACAGTCCTTTGATAAAAGTCATCAACTAAAAGTAAAGTTCAGTTTTAGAAGATGCTAAAGGATTTATTCGTGGCCAACTCCTCCTACTCGACTGATGAGTTTCTAATGAGAACCGATTGATGCGTGTTTGTTATTAATAACATCACATAATGTGAGTATTGCTTACAAACCGACTTCTGTACAAATTTTGTGTAGTAATGCGGTCATTGCAAGTCTTCTGAAATGTTTTTTATTTCATTTTTTGATTGATGTTGCGTGGCTGCAATAGCCTAAGATTTATCGTATGCACCTAAGTGTGCTGAACATTTAATATTTGCTGACAACTTTTGCATCCTTTTAAATGTGAATTTGCTTAAGACTGTCTTTTTTTACCGATTCAACGTCCAAAGATCAATTTCATTTGGAATCTGTGGAAGATACATTGACATATCAGTTATTATTTTATAAACATGTATAGTGTTCTTTACCCCACAGGATCTCCTCAATATGAACAATTAGACTGAAAAGTACATCTAATCTAATCTTGTGTCACCTTCTCTCCAATAAGATTCATTATTACCCTAGTACAAAAACGTCCAACTGCTGAACAGACGCGTGCGTTATGGTCCCGTTTCCGGGGGGAAGAGGTCCGCCGACCTTGGAGCGAATCCGCTCTGGCGGACGACGAGGGTGGGTCTGCTGCTAGTATGGATGTTGTTTGGCCGTGCTTCGCCTCTGACTAGGTGAATACAGAGATGGTAACCAACTGCCACCTCCGTTACACGAATCGCAAACATTTCAAACGATTTTGGACGCTTCCACATGAATCACGCTTTACGCAGGTGGTAGGGGTGCACATATTCCGTCCAGGGGGGTAATGGGCTGGCGACGGGACGGCTATCCGGCAAGCCCTTAAAATTAACCATACCGAATCCGTCAATGACGAAGCCGACTCTGCGTCGACACAGGGCAAAGGGCAGAAGAAAAAGAAGATTATCTGCAAAAAGGACCGATTGTGCTTGATTAATAGTCACACATAAAAGAATAATAGTTTCGTAAAATCATTTGTGGATGAATATACACGTTACTGAATGAAAGGTACCCTGGTAGTTGTCAATGACGGCAGACCTTGACGGCTGAAATAATAAAGGTAAAGCAGTGTGAGTTAGAGGACGTGTTACAGGGCGTCTGCTGTTTCAATCAGTATAAACTTTTTGGGAGAGAATCTGCGGAGTCCTCTTAGACTGTTTGCAAATCATTCTGTAGTTTATCGTCTAGCAAAGCGATTAAGAGATCGAAAGTAATTGCAGAATTATTTAGCATTTTGCGAAAAGTGGAAATCTACCCTTAATAATAAAACGTGTGAGGTCCTCCACGTGAATAGTGAAAAATCCTTTGAACTTCTGTTACCCGACGTGTTATACGAATTACAGATCATCGATTGGCAGAACTTTTACGAAGTGCGCGGAATGTACTAAAAAGACTGCCTACACTTCGCTTGTCCGTCCGCTGTAGCAGCATTGTCCTAGAATTTAGCGGGAAGCGTCTGAAATGTTGAAACAAGTTTGGTTCGTTTTGTATTTTAGCGAAATAACGAAGAGGATGTCACGAATGTGGTAAGCTAGATGTGGTTGCAATCATTAAAAATAAAGACGTTTCTCTTGTTGGCAACGTCTTTTCACATAATGCAATAACCAATCTATCTCCTGTGAACGTCAAAATATTTTTTTCACTCCCACTTGCTTAGGGTAGAAACAGTCATCGTAATATAAGGGTGGTCAAAAGTTTTCCGTTCGGAAGTCGTACAGTCCAAAATCGCCATGCTCGCCTAGCTAAACAGCAGTGACCGTAGAGGCAAATATCCAATCCACGCACCAGCTTGTACGTGCCTATTTGGTAAAACACCGTGCCCTGCTACGTAAGGAAGTCCGTAACTTCCTGCTGCACATACCCGTCCGACAAGAATGGTCGACCCTTCAGGGCCTTTTTAAGGGACTGAATGCGTGATAATTGCGCGGGAAGTGACAGTGTCTCCCACTGAGTTGGCGTAACTTCTGCGCTACATTTGCGATATAGGACATGAAGCAGCAGCAGCGCCCCCTTGCAGCACCATTCAACAACGATTGTTTTCGACAGACATGCTGCCTCATACACGCTCTTTATTGTCAGACAGCTGTCTACCGGCGTTTCTCCTCCGTCGCTCAAGAAAAGTCTTTTTTGGACGCATTTGGTAATAACGTTGCCGTAGTTCGTGTTTTCAGATTTATTCTACAATGTCTGAAAGACACATGTGACACACGAATACGTCATCCACCTGTCGGCACTTGTATACCCGCATCGGAGTAGCGCTAAGCTGAGTATACGCTCCAGCAGCTCCCTCAACCGGAAAGTTAATGATCCACCCTCCAGAGCTCGGAAGGAAAGATTTGAGCGTTCGTTATTTTATGTTCTGTTCGAGAGCTCAACGGTCGACAAACAGTGCGAAGGTCTTTCCACGAGCCCTATTTCCAAGCCCTTAAGTAAATACTGGATTCGCGTAGATGTAGACATAGACGTGATCGTTCCCCCCCCCCCTCCCCCCTCCCCCCTCCCCCCCACGCATTTCGGGGACGCTGTGTGAGCGAATGTAATGAGAGGCGTGTAGCGTCCCGCAACAGGTAAGCTGCCTCGGCAGTCGTGTTGTGAGGAGTAAGTGCAGAGAGCGCTGGCGAAGCCGGTAGTGAGTGCTAGGCGGGGGGACGCCTGAACCCAGAAGCTCCAGCGCAGCCAGAAGCAGAACCGGTCCGGACCTGATCACCGGCCACTGCAGCGCCGCCGCCGCGAAACCAGGCGGCCCGATTTCTCCGGCCAATTTGTTGAGAGCCCTGGCAGGCAGACTGCGGCCCCTCCGCGCCCCTCCCCCGCAGCGCAGCGCTGCGCGGCTCACACTCTTAACGACGCAGCAGCCGCCGCCGCGGCCGTACCTGCCGGCCAGACACCTGCGCTGCTGCTCCTGCCGCTGGCCGGGCCTGGTTTCGAAACCCGCGTCGATCGAGCAACGAGTGGGCCGCCGCGACCGGTAGCCGGTAGCCGAGGGTAGCCGTGGGCGCAGCCCCGGGACATGGTGTGCTCCGTTACGGTGCTGGCGCTGCCCCATCACAAGACCGCCACCGCAGTTGCTTTTGTAGCGCTGCGTGTGCTCACATGGACTGTGATACTGATTTACAACCAGTAACCGAGGGACTATTACTGATGGGCTGACTAGGATACGGATCCATAATAAAATACCGAGAGACCATGAATGGTGGACAAACCGGTCAGGGTAGCCGACCGCGCTAACGCTTTGCTTCCTGGACTCGGTAGGCGCGCCGGCCCCGGATGGAATCCGCCCGGCGGATTAACGACGAGGGCCGATGTGCCGACCATCCTGGATGTGGTTTTTAAGCGGTTTTCCACATCCCGCTAAGTGAATACCGGGCTAGTCCCTACGTTCCGCCTCAGTTATACGCGTCGCAGACATTTGAACCACCTCCGCACTATTTCACGATTTACACTAGACGCAGGCAGTTGGGGTACACTGCTTCCGTCCTGGGAGCGGACGGCGGACGGGGTGGTGGCAGGAAGGACATCCGGCCATCCCTAACACTAACACTGCCAAATCCGTTGTAACCACGCCGACCCTGCGATCGCTGCAGGACTATGGCGTCAGCGAAAGATAAGAAGAAAGACTATGAATGGTGGGCTGTTAGACTATTATTTCTTTTAAGCAAATGGCCAACAATCTATTGTCAGTCATTATAGTTCGCGTAAACAACACACGATCTAATATTTTACTAAACAAAGCAAGAACCATTATGAATAAGAGCTATAGCTAAAAACTGGTTAACAAAGCAAGAACCATTATAAATAAGAGCTATAGCTAAAAACTGGTTCTTTACACATCTCAAACTGCTTAAGTAATAGATGAGTATTCAACACAGACAAGGGTGTCACAACGAACATCCTAGTGAAGTGTGATAGGACCAATATTATTTTCTACGTACGTAAATGGCCTACCGAACAGGGTAGGGAACAGTCTGCTGTTGTTTGATGATCATTGTAGCGTAATAAACATGTAATGTACTGAATCGACTGTGAGAAAGCTAAGTGGTAAAGACGTTATTTGAGAGACTCTATGATAATTATATCGTTCACTCGGAATATTACTCTCTCAGCGGTTTACTCGTAACCAAGGGTAACTAGAGTTTTCTGTTCTCTTCTTTTGATGTTATGTGGAGAATTGTACAAGACACACAATAAACCGTTATTATTTCATGAGAACAAAGGTGAGCGTCACGACCTTTATTAGTATTTTTGGAAGTATTGAAATAGCAGAATTGTTTCAGATTGAATGCGACGTGTACGGGATGAGACGTGGACAACAGCACTCGAACCTGCAATCTCATGTATGAATAGTAGCTAAAAATATCCAGCCGTCTCTCCCAAGACTCTTCATACGTGCAACAAACAGCAATTCTTTTAACAGCACTATCAGGGACAATTTTATCACGTTGTTATGACCTTTTACTGCGACCATAATACATCGACACCAGACAAACAAAAAATAGACAAACACATAAAAGAATGTACCACATCATACTGCGGTGCACTGGAAGCTGTCGAAGATCAGTCACTGAAGTATGATAGTATGGTACAAAATGATTTACACAAAATTTCTAATTGATGTTAGCTCTAAATGTAGAAAAATGTAAGTTAATGCGGATGAGTAGGAAAAACAATCCCGTAATCTTCAGATACAACATTAGTAGTGTAGAAAAGAATAACAGCTCTTTGCTCTTCTTTGGACGCATTTAGTAATAACTTTGCCATTGCTCGAGTTTTCGGATTTATTCCACAATGTCGGAAAGACACAAGTGATACAAATACGTCCGCCCCGATAGCTGTATGGTCAGCATGATGGATTGGCGTCCTACGGGCCTGGGTTCGATTCCCGGCTTGGTCGGGGATTTTCTCCACTCAGGGACTGAGTGTTGTGTTGTATTCATCATCATTTCATCCCCATCCGGCGCACAGGTCGCCCAATGTGGCGTCCAATGTTGCAAGGCGGCAGGACCTGCCCCGTAATGGGCCTCCCAGCCAATGACCCCAAACGCTCATTTCCGTTTCCAGTAGTGTCCTACCTGTCACAGTTACGTCGTTTAAAAATGTCCGCGTAACGTTCTAAAGCGATATGAAATGGAACGACCGCGTGAGGATTATGGTAGGGAAGGCGAATTGTTGACTTCCATTTATTGGGAGAATTTATGGAAATTGTGGTTTCTCTTTAAAGAAGACCTCATATAGGACGCCAGTGCGACCAATTCTTTAGCCTCGCTCGAGTCTTTGGGATCAGAAAGTGGTCGGTTTGAAGGAAGACATCGAAGCAGTTCAGAGACGGGCTGCTACAATTCTTCCCGGTATGCTCGAAGATGCTTCGGGAACTTCTCTGGAGGGAAGGCGACGTTCTTTCAGAGGAACGCTGCTGAAAACATTTAGAGAACCGGCATTTGAAGCTGACTGCAGAACGTCCATTTTGCGTAAGGACCACGAATATAAGATACAAGATGTTAGCGCTCAGACTGAGGCATACAGACAGTGCTTTTCCCTCGCTGCGTCTCCGAGTGGAACGGGAAAGGAAACGGGTAGTAATAGCACAGGATACCCTCCGCTGCGCACCGTTCAGTGGCTTACAGTGTATGTATGTAGACGGGCATTTAGATCTAGATAGAGTTCAAAGCGTAGGCATAATATAAACCTTAAACAAGGGCGTTCCTTTAGTGGAACACCCATCAGAACCGAAATACATTAATATAGAAGTACCAGAGTTTAGCATATTAGGACCAGTACAATCCTAGATGCACATCGGTAAGTTTCTAGTTGTATTAGTCACCATGAAAAAATTATATTAGCTGATGACAATAAAACGAGTATTTACGTAGGAAGTTAAACATCTCCTTGAGAGAAAGGAAATGCAACATTTAAAGAAGTTTACAACTGCGCGATATGTTCCAAAATCACATCGAAATGAAGAAAACAAATGCCTTTAATTTCAGTCTGAAGAGGAAAAATAGCACAATTTAATTGAATTTGGATGGTACTGCTTTCGACTGTGAAAAACGAAAAATTTCCGAATATGAATAGCTGATTCTCAGTTGTGTGAAGATTCTCGCAAACAGAATGTCGTTAGATACATAACTGATGGTCACAATTCCGTAGTCGTACATTGAGGTGACTAAAGGTTTCCGACGTAAGTGCCGAACGCACGACGGGAATCAACAGACTTTGAAAGCCGAATGGTAGATGGAGCTAGATGCATGGGACATTTCATTTCGGATATTATCAGGGAATTCTATATTCAGAGATTCAAGAGTGTCAAGAGTGAGGCAAGAATACCAAAGTTCAGGCATTACCTCTCATCATTAACAATGCAGTGTTCGAGGGTCTTCACGTAACTACCGAAAAGAGCGAGGGAGCGAGGTGGCGCAGTGGTTAGCACACTGGACTCGCATTCGGGAGGACGACGGTTCAATCCCGTCTCCGGCCATCCTGATTTAGGTTTTCCATGATTTCCCTAAATCGTTTCAGGCAAATGCCGGGATGGTTCCTTTGAAAGGGCACGGCCGATTTCCTTCCCAATCCTTCCATAACCCGAGCTTGCGCTCCGTCTCTAATGACCTCGTTGTCGACGGGACGTTAAACACTAACCACCACCACCACCACCACCGAAAACAGCGGCATTCGCGTTGAGTCAAGGGACATAATCGAGAGGTCAGTTCGTGGACAAAGTCTTGCACCGGCGACACTTTCGGTAGTATGAACAGCTGTAGAGGCAACAAAGCTCATTATTTGTTCGGTTGGTTCATTCAGGGAAGGAGACCACACTGATAGGCCGTCGGTCTCGCCTGATTAGGCACGGATGGGGAAGGAAGTCGGCCGTGCCCTTTCAAAGGAACTATGCCGGCATTGGCCTGAAGCGACTTAAGGAACCCAAGGAAAACCTAAGTCAGGACGGCTGGACGCGGGTTTGAACCGCCGTCCTCGCGAATGCGAGTCCAGTGTGCTAACCACTGCGGCACCTTGCTCGGTGCTCATTATTTATGCAGGGCACTTACAGCGACGTGTTGAGACCATACGACGTCGAGTTGCGGCAATGCTCCGGGCAATAGGAGGCCCATCGTGATATTAGGAGGAGTCCCACGACTTTTGCCACCTCAGCCTACAGTATCTGTATCTTCACGTTAAAACTGACATGCATGCGTGTATGGTCACTGTTATGACGATCACAGCTGTGGTAGTTACCGTCATATGGATTCGTAGTTTGCGAATCCGAATTGACGTCAGCTATTTGTGTCAAATGAAAATTTGTTCCGGCCCGGATCTGGAAATCGGAATTTCCACTTATTCGTGAGATATGGAAGTTTGTATTGTTCCTGCAGCCATGCTCGGATAGATTAAGGGGTTAAGACGAGCACACGCGATAAGCGGGTCCGAGTTCGAGCACAAATTTTCATTTGTCACAAACGGCTGACGTCAATCCGGATTCGCAAAATGCGAATCTATTTCGTAATCGCCAGCATACTATTCCCATAGTCTGTAGCCACAATGTAACGGCCACTGTCTGTTAGTTAAGTACTATTCACATGTAGAAACCCTTCCTTGAAGTCGTTAGAATAACTACCAAAACTATGAATGGCGCTCATTGCACATATATTATTTAAACGTTGGGGTTTTGAATTACACCATATGAGTACATTTGCCACTCAGTGATGGACATCAAAAATAACCTTGGTAATTATCGCAGAAGCACCTTGGTTCTTGACATTAGAGCAAGTTCTAAACCGAAGAATGCAGAAATATGGTCAAAAGTTCATAAGGGAAAGAAACAGTTTGTTTTTCAAGAACATAAGGATACACTGCATGCTAATGCTTGATGATCAATACTGTTGAAATTTTCGATGAAAGAATGTTTGAAAGGACGCCCAGAGTTCCTGTCTGGAATAAGTCTCTAATTATCTGTGAAAGAAAGATTCAAAGCAAACAGAGGAAGTTGTTGAGAAATGAGAGTTAACCGAAATGAAATTCAACAATTCAATGAGCAATGCTTTGTGTACTCATAATACAAATTTAACACTTCAATGTATCTGAAAATAAAAGAGAAGGAAAGCCCGATACCCATCCAATCGGTCGTTTAACTGACTGTAGAAAAGAGCAGGCAATAGTTGTATATGGGACCCTACTTGAAACTAATTTTACAGTTCTACGTTAACGCATTAGTTCTCTGACCAACAGCATCAGCACTCGGCACTTTTTCACTGCAAACATTTTGGGAGAAGACATATTGTGTTTCCCTCAATGGTAGAAAATACATGAAATCTTTCACGAAAGCGTTTTTAAAGAAATAAGCAGCTGTACAAACACAGGTCAGACTAACACAATCTTGAAAAAGTTTGTAAGTTTTGATGTGGATTCGATATTAATAAATTCCAAACTTGTATATGGCATCGAAAGATCAATTAAAATTTATATCAAATCAATACATCGTGAATCTTTGGTTTTTTACGAGGTACTAAAAGCTTTAGAATTACCTGTGATCTCTTGCTGAAATACCATTTGACAGAGAAACTTTCCGTGCACAAGGGGCTATCCATCAAGCGAGGTGGATCCTGAAAGTTATTTGTTGCTTGCAAATGTTTATGTTTGTGCTGAATTTGAGTTATTACTATAAGAAGAGAGAAATGCAACGTTTTATTTTTTATTTTCCTTATCACCACACCTGCCGAAGCCCTTTATGAAACTTCTGTGCCCCTTTTCAAGCAAAAGCTCAGAAACTAAATTTCAGAGTCCTCGCAAAAATATCTTTCATGTGCCGAAAAAAAATAACGTACAGTACTTGTCTCTTGTTCTGTCAATTTAGCCATCTTTGAACACAACTAGTCCCCTGGAAAAAAAAGAAACGTGATAATTGCATCGAACAATGAGGCACAAGCATCAGATGAAGATATTGAAAGGATTCAACTAAGAATATATAATATACGAGTAATATTCAAAATCAGAGTATGTACTACCACATTTTATTTGAGAGGCTAGTTCCTTAAGAAGATTCGTCGCAGTGGCTGAAAATGAAGATTCCATCAACACTCTGCACCAGGTTATTAATGCTGAAGATGTAAATGATCCAGTTCAGAAAGGTGTCAAGCCAATGGACGACTACAATAAATAACTTGAAAAAGACGAGAAACGCAAGTAGTGCTTCAGGGTGTATTTGAGTATTCCCATAAGGTCTTGAGACATAAAAAACACTTCTCAAGTAATATGAATTACTATAAGAGAACGGGATGTAAGTATTGGCTTTACAGATTTTATAATTAAAGTATAAAACAGCAGTACTAATAATGAAGTTGAAAGTTATAACCGAGTGGTTAATCAGAAACCTCTAAAAACATTTCTGTGACAAAAAACATGTTTTTTTTAACTCTTTGTATGTACATGCAGAGGGTAAAGCGTGATTTTCTTATGTAATGGAACCAAACTGGAGGGGAAGTACAAAAAAATCAGTCTTGAAAAATAAAATTCATCCCAGAAGAACACTCGTATAGTTCGTTAATACATAAATTTAAAAGTTAACATGCACCCGCAAACTGTCTGCTCTATTACCATTTGCGCTACAACACATCATTCTATAGAAAATCAGCATGTCTAAACATAGCTAGACAGGAAAATATAGATGCTAAAGTTATTGGGAATGCTGGCATCATACAAACTCAGAAAAACTAAATGATCGCAACAGACTGATTTCATCTCTTTTAAGTGTCATTAACTTGTCATGACTGTGCTACAAAATGTCACAATTACTGAAACATTGGTAAGATCTGAACTACAAAATATCAGTACACTCATAGCACCCAGCTGGGCTTGGCTAAACCAGAAACTACCTAGATACTCCTCGAAACACTTCTAACAGTGAAACTTTTAGCACTGGCCAAAGTCCAGAGTGCATCAAACATTGCAGATTACTTTGCTGTATTTTGTTCAGCTACAAGAGCCAGAAATATGAAGTAGCTGAAATTAAACCACTATCACACCTGCAATCATATCAGAAGTGTAACTATACTTTTATCCTCAATAGGAGAAATAGCATGAAACATAATCCGTTGTAAAATTACAGTTTAATAGAAAATAATGGACGAGTAAGTAACAAAAAAGGAATTATGTTCGAGAAAATAATCAAGATTTGAACGAAGGAGCGAACTCTGTTTCTCACTCTTCAAAACATTTTTCAGTGCCTCTATCCCCTTGCTTTGTTACATTTCGCAGACTGAGTAATTTATATAACATGTTCCTTCGCTTAAGATGGGAGTTCAGCTGACGGACATACGTAAGCGAAGCATCTAGAACTTCATAGTTTATGAGCTCTCGAAAGAAGTTGGCCAAGAGGTTTCAGCTGTTACAGTCATTTTAGGCTTTGTTCTAATCCACTCACCTGTAGTAAAGGCAGGATAGAGTTTCAATTTGAAGGTTCTGTAGAAGATTCAGACGTTCACCTCTCAAAGTCTTCATCCAGTTGCGCTATGTGCCAGAAGGTATTCTGACGGTTCAGTGTTTCGTGGTTAATACTGCTGATCATCGCGTGTTGCCTAGACCTTCTATGAATTTTAGCTTAACCTAACTGCCTGATTCTATGTAGTTGGTTATCAAAGCCTTTAGTAATGAAGGGAGACTTTCTTCTCTATTCTACAAAAGGTTTACTGTTGTACCACAGTCCCCCATTTGTCACCAGCCGTTATGTTCCAGTCTTTTCATTTGCTTTGTAAATACTTTAGCTGTCTTGGGTTCCTCGACGGAAATCTAAGTACATTTAACGCATCGAACTCTCAACTACTCCATGGTAGGAACTTCAGCTTTATTTTGGAGATGTGATGGCCCAAACCTACGTTGGTGTCCGTTAGCATCCTGAAAATCCGCACCTTTCTTTGGGATCTCCCTTAAATTGTCCATATGATCTATTTCGAATTCTCCCAGCATGTGTTCCCATCCTATTCCTTTTTGACGGCATCTAAATGCTATTGATTTCATTGTTACAAAATCTTTCTGTTGCTGTTGGTCCAGTTAAGTGGGTAAGCGCGCACTGTGTGCATGATTCACCCAGGTGGGCATTATAAAATTTTCAGGGTGCTAAGGCATTGGTAAACATGTCTTTAGAGATTATTAAATATCTTATTAATTTCAACACATCTCTTAGTTAACAACTGCTGTAACTTCACAAAATTACGAAATCACGCAGAGAACCTACGAGAATGATTAGAACTCAATTATTCAGGAAAGGTGGCACTAACAACTCACATAAGTAAGATACAAGGAACATACGTGCAGACCAGGAACACTTGCTATTTCAACTGTCGGGAACTGCTGCAACAACACATAATCACTCTGAATGTTTAACCTTAAACAGGAAAGAACGCACACACAAATCAGGAAGGAAAGGGATACTTAAGGGAGCTCAGAGAGTCTCCATAAAGAACGATATGATCAGAAGCTCCCCAAGTAAGAAAAAAATTAAAGCAAACTAGATGAAAAATAAACATCTGATCGTCACGGACACATCTCAAGAATGTACCCCAATTAGCGTAACAAGGGAACTTCTCATTTGCTGCAGCAATGTATAAGAAAACACGGTTTCTAACCGAAGTGACTGAAGATATGTAAGAAGTTGACAAAACAGGAAGTTATATCACTGATCGAAGATCTTTCAGAGGTTTTCTTGGCCAGAAGTGTTTCCAGCGCAAGCCAACCCAGAAGAAGCTAGATACGCTCTAGAGACGCACGAGAGAACGACCTTACATAGTTAGAGAAAGTGGATTTACAGAGAACGAAAGTAAAGAACTTCAATATTGTGTCTAGACAGTGGCCGAATAGAAAAATGTAGAGCACTTTTTCGGTGTCAGAATTTCGCTTGTACGCCCAGAAATAAAAATAAAATGGAAAACAAATAATGGTAATTTCAGTCGGAAGTCACGCAAACACTAGTATTAGATGAACCATTGTGTTAGCGATGTAATTGTTGCACCAACTAATAGAGCTTTTAAGTAAAAGAGCTTTTAAGGAAAAGACTTATCATTAAGGAGCTATATTCGAAAAGTAACAAGATTCTGCTGCTAATGAGATATTTGAAAGAATCCGTAACCACCTACCTAATATATCGTAATAACGGCAGTTTATACGCAAAGAACAGGTTATTGATAATGTCTGCGAAATGTACAAACTGTTTGATATATGTCGACATGATGCATTCTTTACCCACATTGCGTCATGTACTCAGTGACCAGGAAGGCGCGCCCGAGGTCACTGTATTCCAGTACTCTGTGGTTTACACTGATAATCTTGGAGAACCTCGTTGTTGACACTATGGACTATACAACTGATACGTCACTAGCAGTTTCTGAATGTAGCATCTAGGTCCATCTAAACTATAATTTCTAACATTACAGATTCAAAAGGGTGCAAAAGTCACTTTTCTTTAAACATTCGTTATCTCTGTTAGCAAGCTTTTGAGACTTTTCAGGCGCATTTTAAGATGGGACACATGGGATCTTCACATTTATTTCCACAGTGTGATGCTGGGAACTGGCCCTGTGACAAAAATAGAAAAACAGATATAAAGACTTTAATTTTATTACTATAAGTAACGTTTGTATGGCGTGTTGTGTCGAAAAATGAATGTACAGTTTTGTAGTTGGTATGCACCTGGCAGCTTCCACTGTGACAGCCAAATGTCGAAAGATCACTCATTTTTCACTATTAATGGAAAAGTTTACTGATCGTCACGATAAATACGCCAGTATCTAGCATATGATGTACAGCTGACTCAAAGATACGATACACTTCACTTACAAATCAGTTGTTTGCCTTTTGTGCAGACACTAAAATCGACGTGTGGGCAAATATTGTTGTTAACATGAAAGATGAATAATGGTGTTACAATAGTTACAGAGAATTTTGTCTGTTTATCATTATATGACCAGTAAATTAAAAAATGAATAAACTACTGTCTTACTTCTGAGTTAACATTATCCGTAATTATTGGCTTATGGTGAACACAGGTTCGGTTTACTACAGCTAACATGGTAATATATGCATGAATACCAAGTTCCATTGACAGTAGATGTCTTTGTTATTTAACTACGTAGTACAAGAATTATTCTTTTGTAGGTTGTTAACTGGCAATATAGGAATTAATATAAATGCAAATGCGAAGAAAGGGGAGCGATAGAGGGAAGAGGTGTGACGGGGTTGGCTGATGAGCTGTTTCGAGCTAGTAAGTCTTTGAAGACATCTAGGAAAAAAATTTTCCTCAGTCTAGTCTTTGTCATCTTGTACTGCAGTGCGCAAAAAAAGGTACCACTTTTTCGAAACCTCATACTTGTCTCTGATTGTCACTCTTAAATTTGAAATTCGGCTCAAAAGTAACTACAACCTTCATCCTTAACGGTGCAAAATATCCTCTTTTGCACCCCGCCCCGACACTTCACCCTCGGGCTCCACGACGCTTCAAGGTGTCGACACAGGCGAGAAACAGGCCACACCTCAGAAGTTCTTGTGATGTGTGAATTGGGTTACTGTGGCACACTGGCACAAATGTTCACTAAAATTCTGCCCAGCGCCATCTTGGACATGTTACATGATGCTTATCCACATTTCGCCTCTTCTTCCGACGCCCCTCTGATGGAGGTCAAAACTGCGACGCATAGCCTAAAAATCATGCGGCCTTCTTATGGATGACCATGGAAAACATTTCAGTCACATCACCACTCGGAATCAACACGAGAAGCTCTCAAGATATGGTATAAATGATGTCATTGAGACCATCCATTTCCTCAGATTATTGATTCCCACCCACTTCCCTATCGAAAACGACAGTTCACTGTGAGACGAGCAACTGGTCGACGTTCTAGGCAACGTTCGTGGCTGTTGAAACCCCCTGGACGGTTGAACCCTACTCTAAGGACATTGCAGGGCTACAATCCTACTGAACAATGTCTGACCTCTTAGGAGTGTAGTCCGACCACAATTTTGGTCTGGTGTACAGTGTGGAACAGGTAGAGACCGTTCAAACCCATTTGAAGAAATCTATACGTGACCCAAAGCAGCGAAAGGTGTCTTTTCTTTTTCAACCTTTCCGTTTTGCGCCTTCTTATGCCGTTATCATGGAAGGGTGAAAGGAACCGCGCGACCGCTACGGTCGCAGGTTCGAATCCTGCCTCAGGTATGGGTGTGTGTAATATCCTTAGGTTAGTTAGGTTTAAGTAGTTCTAAGTTCTAGGGGACTGATGACCTCCGCTGTTAAATCCCATAGTGCTCGGAGCCATTTGACCATTTGAAGGGTGAAACATTATCATCCATTCAGCGGGGAGGCACCACTCCGCTGAATGGATGTCGAAGTCTCTGACAGGCACATTTTTAATATGGTCAGTAAAGGTACATGGGTGGACCTGAGGCTATTGCCGAACTGAGGGGAGCGAACGTCTTAGAGGTAATTTTTGCCGTGTTGTTCATACACATGATAATGTTGCACCCTTCCATGACAACGCCACAAGAGGGTGTGAAACAGGAGGGCTGAAAAAGCAAAGACACACTTTGTTGGTTTGGTTCACATTTAGACTTCTTCAAATGGTTTTGAACAGTCCATAGTGGTTCCACCCTGTACACCAGAGCAAAAATTGCACTTGGTTACATGCCAAAGATGTTCAGTGGGGATGTAGCCGCACAGTGTCCGTGAGTAGCTTTGAATCATCGGGGAGGGGGGGGGGGGGGGGTTAGCAGTGTAGAACGTTGTCAAGAAAGTCGTTCAGTTGTTGTTCGCACAGTGAACTGTCTTTGTCGACCACAAAATGTGTGGGAATCAACGTCTCCAGGGAAATAGTGGTTTCACTGACATCCTCTGTGACACATCCTGAGAGCTTCTCATGTGCATTCTGAGGGGCGAAGTGTCTGAAATGTTTTCCTCAGACGCTTATAAGAGAACCACGTGATTTCAACGCTGGGTGTCGTCGTTCTGACCTCCACTGCAGAGGTGTCAAAAGAAACGATGAAAAGTGGATATGAGAGTGTGGCGACCATCTCATCGTGAGACACGTCTACAATGGTGTTGAGGAGAACTGTGAGAAATTTGGTGCTAATGTGATATCATTAACCCACCTTAAACCTAACATCAACTTCGTCAGCTGTGGCCTTCTCTTCGCACGTCTCGGCACCTTGTGGTTCGAAACGCTGGTGACGTCACAGGACTGCAACTTTTTGTACCAATACCGATGAAGGTTCTCGGCTCCTTTGAGCAAAATTGCAAACTTATGTGTAGGAATGGGCGCAAGTACGGGATTTCGAAAAAAGATACTTTTTTGTCTCGGGTATACGTGAGTTGATAAAGATTTCAAATTCTTGGAAAAAAGGCAAATTTTATCATTTTGTTAGCAGGATGAAGTACCTGGAGTTTTGGTTTTCTACTGCCTGCCAAACGGCAGTACTGGGCAAGATGTGTTCGAACGCAGGGTTTGTTAAGGTTGTTATGACAGAGTGCATGCATGTAACTCTTTGAACCTTATTGTAGAGCTTATCCCTGTTTGTGCATTGTAGAAACTCGGGCATGAGCTGCAAATGAATTTGAGCGCATCTGACTGTTGAAATTGTTGCGTAGTAGTTTTGGTACTGTGGATGATTTTATTTTCTGTTTTGTTGTTGCTGAAGAAGCTTAAAGAAATTGACAATTTTGTAAGAGAGGCTGTATAGGGAAGGTAAGCTTACAAATGTGGTTTCTCGCCCACTGGTATTTATTCCACAATCTACTGGCTTAGTTTTGTTGTACATGTTACCTTAACTGTTATAGCACGAAAGTATCTTATAATTTCTGTTTGTTTGTGTGTTTAACTTGTATTAATTGGAAATAAAGCATTTGCTTCACCATAGATCTGAAAATCTATTTTTATAATGGTCTGGGTGGCAAGAAGAGTTATGAGTGGTAACGCTGTTAGTTGTCAGCTATTTGTAAATTTAAAAAAAATACGCTTTTGATTCTTATTAGACATTTTAAGTCATGATAGGCAATAGTAGTAAGGCATATGATGAATGCTGTCATATTCGTCTGACAACCAGTATATAAAATAATTGTTATTTGGTAATCATCACAATAGAAGCTGTCAAACTAATATAAATTATAAACCCATCCGTATTCTTCTAGTAAGTAACACAATTAATTTTTAGATTCAAATCGTCATGGTATTAAAAATGACAATACTTTGAAGGTGTATTTTTCCCCACCTTCTTATCACAGACGAGTATCCAGTACACGCTATGGGAATAAACATGTAACCCCCATGCACCCCAAACATTAGCCTGAAAAGGTTCTAAAATTAGTAAATTGAATAAATGAAAATTTAAATAAAATATTTGTATTTCATACACAGTTGTGGATTCTAAAACATGCGTGAAGGATAAGCGTAGTTGTAAACGTTATTTTGTTAGTAGAGTGACAATCTAAGCACAAGATACTCATTTTTCTGGATAACAGACAAAGCCAAAATTCCGAGGCTCTTCCATTGCTTGAAATGTTCCGTATACAATGCGTCTGACGTGTAATTGTACATTTATCTGGATGCTTATGAAATAAGCTGTTGATAGAAATGTGAAATGAAGAAAGGGGGCCTGTGATAATCAGTAACAGAGTGAAATACGTAGAGGATCGCTGATTTTAGAGTCCTAACTTGTGAATGAAATGTATATTTCCGCCTTCCTCCCCAAGAATTTTAGATTGTGAACATATTCACGCTCTTATAACACAGAACGTTCTAAATCCTTTTAACTTGTCTCTCTGTGTACCGCAGTTTTCAATTTCACCATCCCCTCACACCGTCGGTGTCTATATATGTCTCTCTCCCGCTGTCTCTTTTTTGCACTTTCTCCTGTCTGTCTCTCACACTGTCACTGTCTTCGGCTCTTTCTTTCACTCTTCCTTACTGTTGCCTCCTTCTCTGCCACTTTCATTGTCTCACTGTCCCACTGCCATCGCCTTTGTCCCTTTTTCGTTCTCTACCACTGCCACTGTCTCTTTCCGATTTACAATCTGCTGTCTTCCTCTACAACCACCATCGTCTCCTCTCCACACATGTCTATGGGAATGACTGGCCTGGAGTTTTGAACCCTAGAATGGGAAACTTTAACATATGGATGTGGGAAAGTGGGCAAATGTTTTTTTGTGTTAAGGTTCGCCTGTCTTGGGGGATCCAGAATCAGTCCCGTTGAGGTATCTCAATCGATAAACAGAATTAGTTGCACACGAAATACGACGATTTTCTAATTATACATAATAAAAACATTAGTATGAATACATCGATAACTTACAAAATACATTTTCTTTACAAAACTGATTCCAGATTCTTGCTCCTCAGATTGAGTGCTGGTGTTTAGTATACATAATAATATCGTTCTATTTTACTTATGTTATTATAGTGATTTTTGTTTCTCTGTGTTTTAGCCATTCTATCCCAGTGCCAAACTGGTTCAATGAATGCGAACTGCGAGCAGACAAACTGGCGCCCTTGTGAGGGACTCCGATTTCTGTTTGATGCGCTGACTCATGGAGGAAACTGGCCTCCTGCTTGTTTGGGAATCATGTGAAAGATAATTCGAACTGAAAGGCTTGTCATCGTTACGACTTACGGCTCGGCTGACGTCACAAGTCACAATTCAACATACATTACCCAGCTGAAGGCCGTCGGCGCCGGGCTGACGCGTCAAAGGGAGACTCACAGTAACTCTGTGTCACTAGAGCTGGAACAGCATTTTCGTTTCAGATATTTTTATCCTTGCAATACTGATGTCAGCATACTTGTAGTACGTGCATCTTACTCAGTATTAGTCTGTCCCTGCTTCCTGAGAATGCACAGTAGATGTAGTACCGTGATGCATTTCCTATAACTTATGACTTCTGTCCGGGATCGCCGAGTTTTCCATTGCATCTGAGGTGTTAAGGTAAATAGTGATTGACAACTCTTCTACAGTGTGGTGCTTGGGGCGATATTCACATAGTTAGTATTCAATACTTTTATATCATGTACGTCAGTACTCGCGATATCATTAATTAGCGATTTAAATGTTTTGGCAGGAGAAATGGTGCTTATGACAATGATCTTTCACAATAACCACTAGCTTGTCTCCTCTACGTTTTGTAAGTTTTTCGTCCGAATATTCATCTATTATAGGAGACTACTGCTACAACTGCCAATTAATAAAGCATCAAAAATTATAATCGTGAAGCTAGCTCTCCTTCGGACTCAATTTCAAGTTTGGAAGCAACATCAAAAATCTGCAGCACTTTCCTGCTGATGCAGGTCTGATGCGGATGAAACCTGAAAAACAGTTGTAAAACGCCGTTATTAATGTTCTCACGGACGTAATTCAAGTGGTTTACCTCGGCGTAATTTACGACGGGCTACCTTAATTACCTACCGTATACTTCGTGAACCCAACAGCTTATAAAATCCTTAATCACAAACTTGCCAGAATGCTTACGTGTCTCGTTAGTAATAATGTCGGAACGAATTCCGGTTACCTAACCTATCTCATTCCCGCTAAGCCAGCTCTTAAACTTGACAGCAGAATGTGGGTGTGAACATTCGGTTTAATGGAGTGTGTTGCCCCTACAGCGCAATGAGCGGCAAATTAATTGAGAATGCAGTTTACATCTCTGCCATACAGAAAGAACAATAAGTGCATTGAACTATGCACCATCATGACACCTGCAATGTGTTGCAATAACAAATAAGTGTTAGTCGGATACCTATAATGTGAGTACAGAAAGGATGTTGTTGCATCAATCACTTGCATACACGCTTACCTTAAGGACATACTTTGGATCTAGAAGTACGCGAAGTATCCAGATTACTGTGCACTTAAGTATTTAGGCCATTGGAACTACTCTGTAGGTGTTAACAGTGGTATATACAGCTAAGCAGTGTATGTTGGTGGTTTCGTCATGTGTAAAGGGAAGATTAAAGACAAACCGTCGCACTTCTATTTGTACATTCCAATGTTGTACTTAAACCAGAAGGGGGCTGGAGTGCCGGCCGGTGTGGCCGTGCGGTTCTAGGCGCTTCAGTTTGGAACCGCGTGACCGCTACGGTCGCAGGTTCGAATCCTGCCTCGGGCATGGCTGTTTGTGATGTCCTTAGGTTAGTTAGGTTTAAATAGTTCTAAGTTCTAGGGGACTGATGACCTCAGATGTTGAGTCCCATAGTGCTCAGGGCCATTTGAACCATTATTTGGTGGCTGGAGTGGATCGTCCGAGGATATATGTTTTTAAGCCCAAGTGAAAAATCTAAAATACTTTGAAAACTCCTAACAATTTAAAACTTGCCAGTTTCTAGTTGTTATGGCAGAGATGACCGAGGGAAGCAGAACTAGAATCTTCTGTGTTATTTTACACTTCTTAAGTACCGGCATTACTTCCAGTATTCCAGAGAAATCTACTGGCTTGTTGGTGAGCGAGCCGAAAACGTATCCCATGTCTCAGTCACACAGCAAGAACTTCTAACAATTTCTCTTTCGGACCTTCAATTGTCTGTCTCATGATACGAAGGGCGTTTGATAAGTAAAACAACACACTTTTTCCTTGCCAAGTTTCGTTTAAAAATTCGGAATTCGTTGTGGGGCATAGTTTCATGAAGTTCCGATAGATAGTGGCGTTATGCATAGTTTATAAAATGGCGTCTGTAACGGATATGCGTACCCCACAAACCGTATTCTTTCCACTGGAGGTGTGAACCCATAAACCAGAAGGTCAACAGGAGAGAACTCGTCCGGCGTGCAGATCTTGTGTTGATAAACTGCTACCCGATCTTCACCGACGACGACTGGATGTACATGACGGAACACGCCGTCCTGTATGTCAAACAATACACGCCACCAGTGGACATCTCCCGTCTGAAGAAAATCGAGTTCAGACAGCCTGGAAACCAAAAGAAGAAGAAGAATAAGAAGCCGCCAGAGACATGTGGCCGATAATTCTTTCTCTCACAGATAACCAGAGGCCCATCCAGAACCAGACGCAGAAAATCCCAAACAGCGAGGAATTGAGGAAGAAAAGTTTAGTCTAGATTAAACTCCAATGACTTGGGCCAAGGACAAGGCTCGTCATTATAGCGAAAGCGACAGAGATGCGTTCCAAGCCGAGAGTTGTCATTGAGTTTTTTTCGGTGGGAAACCAGTGCATCGTACATATTCATACGCGCTTGCAGAATGTCTACGGAGGTCTGGAAGTGAACAAAAGCACGGTGAGTCATTGGGCGAGGTGTCTGTCACCATTGCAACGAAGTTGCGCAAATCTGTCCGATCTCCCGCGTGCCGGCCGGCCGCACACAGCTGTCACACCTGCAATGTTGGAACTGCGGACATACTCATTCTAAGTGATGGACGGATCACAATCAGCTACTTCACTGTACAACTGAACACTTCTGTTAGCATTGCTGACACACTCGTTGGCTCCGAAGTCGACCAGCAGAGTGATACAACGCGGGCATACAGACCCTCCCATTAAGGTGGCGTAAGACCATCGTATTGAACGGATATTATGCTGAAAAATAAACAATTGGTGAATAATAGGTGATGTTCGAATCCTGAATAACACCATCTTGCTTCCAGAAAAAAAGTGTTACATTACTTATCAATGCCTCTCGTACAATAGGCAGTAGCAGCAGTGCTTGGAAAGTACTGTATTTCCTTGTTCCCTTTTAAATCGACTACATCTATATGCCCCCCCATGAACCATGGACCTTGCCGTTGGTGGGGAGGCTTGCGTGCCTCAGCGATACAGATGGCCGTACCGTAGGTGCAACCACAACGGAGGGGTATCTGTTGAGAGGCCAGACAAACGTGTGGTTCCTGAAAAGGGGCAGCAGCCTTTTCAGTAGTTGCAGGGGCAACAGGCTGGATGATTGACTGATCTGGCCTTGCAACATTAACCAAAACGGCCTTGCTGTGCTGGTACTGCGAACGGCTGAAAGCAAGGGGAAACTACAGCCGTAATTTTTCCCGAGGACATGCAGCTTTACTGTATGATTAAATGATGATGGCATCCTCTTGGGTAAAATATTCCGGAGGTAAAATAGTCCCCCATTCGGATCTCCGGGCGGGGACTACTCAGGAGCATGTCGTTATCAGGAGAAAGAAAACTGGCGTTCTACGGATCGGAGCGTGGAATGTCAGATCCCTTAATCGGGCAGGTAGGTTAGAAAATTTAAAAAGGGAAATGGATAGGTTAAAGTTAGATATAGTGGGAATTAGTGAAGTTCGGTGGCAGGAGGAACAAGACTTCTGGTCAGGTGACTACTGGGTTATAAACACAAAATCAAATAGGGGTAATGCAGGAGTAGGTTTAATAATGAATAGGAAAATAGGAATGCGGGTAAGCTACTACAAACAGCATAGTGAACGCGTTATTGTGGCCAAGATAGATACGAAGCCCACACCTACTACAGTAGTACAAGTTTATATGCCATCTAGCTCTGCAGATGATGAAGAAATTGAAGAAATGTACGATGAAATAAAAGAAATTATTCAGATAGTGAAGGGAGACGAAAATTTAATAGTAATGGGTGACTGGAATTCGAGTGTAGGAAAAGGGAGAGAAGGAAACATAGTAGGTGAATATGGATTGGGGCTAAGAAATGAAAGAGGAAGCCGCCTAGTAGAATTTTGCACAGAGCACAACTTAATCATAGCTAACACTTGGTTTAAGAATCATGAAAGAAGGTTGTATATGTGGAAGAACCCTGGAGATACTAAAAGGTATCAGATAGATTATATAATGGTAAGACAGAGATTTAGGAACCAGGTTTTAAGTTGTAAGACATTTCCAGGGGCAGATGTGGACTCTGACCACAATCTATTGGTTATGACATGTAGATTAAAACTGAAGAAACTGCAAAAATGTGGGAAATTAAGGAGATGGGACCTGGATAAACTGAAAGAACCAGAGGTTGTACAGAGTTTCAGGGAGAGCATAAGGGAACAATTGACAGGAATAGGGGAAAGAAATACAGTAGAAGAAGAATGGGTAGCTCTGAGGGATGTAGTAGTGAAGGCAGCAGAGGATAAAGTAGGTACAAAGACGAGGGCTGCTAGAAATCCTTGGGTAACAGAAGAAATATTGAATTTAATTGATGAAAGGAGAAAATATAAAAATGCAGTAAATGAAGCAGGCAAAAAGGAATACAAACGTCTCAAAAATGAGATCGACAGGAAGTGCAAAATGGCTAAACAGGGATGGCTAGAGGACAAATGTAAGGATGTAGAAGCTTATCTCACTAGGGGTAAGATAGATACTGCCTACAGGAAAATTAAAGAGACCTTTGGAGAGAAGAGAACCAAGTGTATGAATATCAAGAGCTCAGATGGCAGCCCAGTTCTAAGCAAAGAAGGGAAGGCAGAAAGGTGGAAGGAGTATATAGAAGGTTTATACAAGGGCGATGTACTTGAGGACAATATTATGGAAATGGAAGAGGATGTAGATGAAGACGAAATGGGAGATACGATACTGCGTGAAGAGTTTGACAGAGCACTGAAAGACCTGAGTCGAAACAAGGCCCCCGGAGTAGACAACATTCCATTAGAACTACTGACGGCCTTGGGACAACCAGTCCTGAGAAAACTCTACCAGCTGGTGAGCAAGATGTATGAGACAGGCGAAATACCCTCAGACTTCAAGAAGAATATAATAATTCCAATCGCAAAGAAAGCAGGTGCTGACAGATGTGAAAATTATGAACTATGAGTTTAATAAGCCACGGCTGCAAAATACTAACGCGAATTCTTTACAGACGAATGGAAAAACTGGTAGATGCAGACCTCGGGGAGGATCAGTTTGGATTCCGTCGAAATGTTGGAACACGTGAGGCAATACTGACCTTACGACTTATCTTAGAAGAAAGATTAAGAAAAGGCAAACCTACGTTTCTAACATTTGTAGACTTAGAGAAAGCTTTTGACAATGTTGACTGGAATACTCTTTTTCAAATTCTAAAGGGGGCAGGGGTAAAATACAGGGAGCGAAAGGCTATTTGTAATTTGTACAGAAACCAGATGGCAGTCATAAGAGTCGAGGGGCATGAAAGGGAAGCAGTGGTTGGGAAAGGAGTGAGACAGGGTTGTAGCCTCTCCCCAATGTTATTCAATCTGTATATTGAGCAAGCAGTAAAGGAAACAAAAGAAAAATATGGAGTAGGTATTAAAATTCATGGAGACGAAGTAAAAACTTTGAGGTTCGCCGATGACATTGTAATTCTGTCAGAGACGGCAAAGGACTTGGAAGAGCAGTTGAACGGAATGAACAGTGTCTTGAAAGGAGGATATAAGATGAACATTAACAAAAGCAAAACGAGGATAATGGAATGTAGTCAAATTAAATCGGGTGATGCTGAGGGAATTAGATTAGGAAATGAGACACTTAAAGTAGTAAAGGAGTTTTGCTATTTAGGAAGTAAAATAACTGATGATGGTCGAAGTAGAGAGGATATAAAATGTAGACTGGCAATGGCAAGGAAAGCGTTTCTGAAGAAGAGAAATTTGTTAACATCGAATATAGATTTATGTATCAGGAAGTCGTTTCTGAAAGTATTTGTTTGGAGTGTAGCCATGTATGGAAGTGAAACGTGGACGATAACTAGTTTGGACAAGAAGAGAATAGAAGCTTTCGAAATGTGGTGCTACAGAAGAATACTGAAGATAAGGTGGATAGATCACGTAACTAATGAGGAGGTATTGAATAGGATTGGGGAGAAGAGAAGTTTGTGGCACAACTTGACTAGAAGAAGGGATCGGTTGGTAGGACATGTTTTGAGGCATCAAGGGATCACAAATTTAGCATTGGAGGGCAGCGTGGAGGGTAAAAATCGTAGAGGGAGACCGAGAGATGAGTACACTAAGCAGATTCAGAAGGATGTAGGTTGCAGTAGGTACTGGGAGATGAAGCAGCTTGCACAGGATAGAGTAGCATGGAGAGCTGCATCAAACCAGTCTCAGGACTGAAGACAACAACAACAACAACATCTATATGTCTGTACTTCGCTGTTTTCTAAGCTATCTTTACGTACAATGTCGCAGTGTACATTTAAATGAAAGGTGCAGCATTTTAGTTGGTTATTTGTATGTATAAGGGTCATGTGAGCGACATCATTTGTACGCATGCGTCAACTAATTGTTTATACACTGGAGCGCCAAGGACCTGTTATAGGCGTTAGTATTCAAATACGGAAATATGTAAACAGGCTGAAGACGGCGGTACGGTCGACAACGTCTGTGTAAGACAAGTATCTAGCGCAGTTTCTAGATCGGCTACAATGGTACGTTATCAAGATTTAAGTGAGCTTGAACGTGGTGACATAGTCGGTGCAAGAGCGATGGGACACAGCATCTCCAAGCTAGCGATGAAGTGGGGATTTTCCTGTTCGATGGTTTCACGAGTGCACCGGAAATATCAGGAATCCAGTTAAACATCAAATCTCCGACATCGCTGCGGCTGGAAAAAGCTCATTCAACAACGGGACCAACGACGATTAGAAAGAATCGTTCAACGTGATATAAGTGCAACCCTTCAACAAATTACTTCTGATTTCAGTGCTGGGACATCAACATGTATCAGCGTGTGAACCATTCAACGAAACATCATCGATATGGGCTTTTGGAGCCGAAGGGCCACTCGTGTACGCTTGATGACTAAACGACACAAAGCTTTAAGCCTCGCCTGACATTGGACTGTTGATGACTGGAAACATGTTGCCTGGTCGGACGAGGCTAGTTTCAAATTGCATCAAGCGGATGGACGTGCATGGATATTTAGACAATCTCATGAATCCATGGACACTGCGTGTCAGTAGGGGACTATCAAGCTGGTGGAGGTTGTGTTCCGGTGTGGGAGGTGTGCAGTTGGAGTGATACGTGGCCCCTGTTACGTCTAGATACGACTCTGACAGGTGATAAGTACGTAAGCATCTCTTATGGACACCTGCATCCATTCATGTCCATTGCGCATTCCGACGGACTTGGGCAGTTCCAGCAGGACAATGCAACACCCTACGCGTCCATAATTGCTACCCAGTGGCTCCAGAAACTCTCCTATAAGTTTAAATGGTTCCGCTGGCCACCAGACTCCCCAGACATGAACATTATTGAGCATATCTGGGATGCCTTGCAACGAGTTATCCAGAAGAGATCTCAACGAATCGTACTCTTTAGCGATTTATGGACAGCCCTGCAGTGTTCATGGTGTCAATTCCCTCCAGCTCCACTTCAGTCATTAGTCGAGTCCATGCCACGTCGTGTAGCGTTCTCCCGTTGGCGCTACACGAAATTAAGCTGGCGTATCAGTTTCTTTGGCTCTTCAGCGTATAATACCTGGAGATAGTTTGATATTGCCACATGCAGTATGCCGTCGTTCGTGTTGTAGCGGTAGTTGTCATTGGTTGAGCTGGCGACTTGCGCGGGTCACCCTTCCGATTTGTACATCCATTTATCATCTACTTTTTATTTATGAAAGTTACAGGGACTTCGTTATTTATGGAATAATCTAGTTTGGCAGAACATCCTACCTACGTAGAAATTGGAACACCCACTGCAGAGACAGCCAGTTCAGCTCCATCTAGATTTTCGTGTGTGTTCAATAACCGCGGGTTTAATGTAAAGTGCTGCTACTTGCTGTCGGCCCTCCTCTTGTAACTGGTACCTGATTGCCAATTGTACGTGAGAGTATACACCTAAAGGATGTCGCTCTATCGAGACCTGCATATGGACGCGAACTTTTCAAGTGAAATGCTACCTCAAGCAGGGTGATGCAATACGCCCATTTTCATTCGATCCAATTTTGAATAAATGATCAGACATGCGGACAAATGAGAGGATAGTCGTATCGTATGAATGACATAATAATGGAGATCATACTTGAATGATATTGAGACAATGGCTAAAATAAACATTGTCCTTGCAGAAGGTATGACAAAGGAGGTTGCGACAGCTAACATGCAGGTCAATGCAAGTAACATTTAACACAGGATGCTGTCAAGGATGGAGCAAGACAGCGCCAATCTGCGTACAGATAAACCGAGTCTCACACCAGTGGAGAAATTTTGGGACGAGGTCACTTCGAAAGGTACGTTACGCAGCTCATACCACGCTATGGCCGGTGTGGAACTGGAGTGGCGCATTGCTAAAAGAGAATACCTATTTTGCGTTTTCTGCAGACAGAGTACAGCAACGTTATGGGTAAGATACAATCGTTATGGGTAAGATACAATCGAATGACATGGCAACTGGAAATTACTACCAAACTTAAATACGAGGGACAGTATGATTTTTGTGGGCAAAAATAATTTGCACGCAGATTCAGTGTGAAATTTTGGCAGTATATGGACTAAACGCAATGGCGTCCACATGGACAGACGGGAGGATGCTGATAGTGAAGGAAGGCCATCGTCGCCGACCACAGGCGACAATGTCCAGACAGTCGAGCAAAAGAGGAACCGATTCGCGGCAGTCGCAGTTTTCCAACAATGAAGACGTTCCATACAGCGGTACTTGAAAGGCTCCATGACTAAGGGGCGGATTTCTATAGTCCAGAAATCGAACGATGTGTAGTACGCTGCGTCCGTTATTTAGGAAACTTGGTGATATGTTGAAAAGCAGTGTCATGTATCTGTGTTACTTTGACTTTTAATGCAGCATTCAATAAAAGTTACTTACTGCGATAATAATGTTGAACTTACTTTTTGAAGTCCGTTGGTAATTTGGTGCTTAGTTCACTACACGCAATGAATTAGGGTCGTATTTAAAAAAAGAAGATAAACGGGAGAGAGGTCTGCTAACTACACTGACTTCCAAAATATTGTCATACAGAACAAAGGTCAAGATCTACATATAATACCACTGTTTGTCCTGTTGAGTTCTACGGCTCTAAGTTACAGGCAACTAAAAAAATATAAAGAAAGTATAAACTTCGTAAGAAGAGTGACAAATAAATTCCTCGGACCTGTTGAAAACGGAAAAGAATGGAGACAATTGACAGACAAAGAAATATATCATTCACAGGAATCGAATTTCCAAAGTAGCGAGCAGTAAGCGAATTTTTTGTCAATGAAATCTGAAAAAGGTATTTCTGCGACTAGGGAAAATCACAGAAACTGAAACCTTGGTAGGTGAAGCCTGGTTTGTCGGTATTAACTGAAAAAAGGTACGAAAGCGTGCTGAACGTTTGAGGAGAATTGAAGAACGAGGATCTGGTGGATGGAACATTTCACGTCAGCGCATGTGTAGGACCTGATAATGATGCCAATAAGACATTCTAAGATGATATCAACAGAAAACCAAGTATTTTTATGTTAGTGTAGCATAACAAAGACAATCTTTGGAAATACTAAATTGAACACAGTTCTGAAATTCTGCAGAGTAACAGAAATAACTGCATAGTTTCGTAAGTATGAGCGTAGCACAATAACAAATAGAAATGTTAGAAAAAGAAAGAAGGTAGATATGTAATTCTTCGGGAGGGAGCTGAACTACGCGCTAGTGGGTAAAAGAGACTCGAAGATATAGGCAGTAGAGATGTTCAACTCTTATGCAGAAGATATTCATTGAAATTATCACCAAATAATCAGGAAAAACTAGTTATTTGATTAGAGAATAGTCTTATATAAAAGCAAAACATGAAATATTAAAGGACAAGCAAGAAGAGAATAGAAACTATCGAAATGTAGATCTATAGAAAAATGTAAGAAGTTAAATGGATGTATCAGGTAACTAATGAAGCATTGTTGAATCAAATCGGCATGAAAATAGCTTCATGGTAAAACTTTGCAGAAAAAAGGAAGTTTCAATAAGACAACTCTTGAAGCAATGAGGAATAATTAATTTGGTAACAGAGGGAGCGGGTAAAAATTGTAAAGGGTGTCCATCGCCTGAATACAGTGAATAAGTACAGATGGTTGTTGGTTGCAGTAGTTATAGTATAAAGACATAATCGTACTTTGGCTTACACCATGCTGACTGGCCACTTGCCTGGAGGTGTGCTAGTGTTCGTCTCAATATCCTGTTGAACCCTCTGCTCCAGATCGGATGTACGCGCAGTCCGCCGTCTCCGTGCCCGTTCGTCTCTCTGAAAGGACCCGTGGCCACACAAACACCCAAAACGCACTTGAAGTGTTGTGTGACGTGGTTGATGTCAGTGTGGGTTCGTGTTTTGGTACAGCCGTGCTGCTTCTCGACCGTTTCCAGCTGCTTGGCCGTACACAATCACCATCTGGGCTTGTTCCCGATATGAATCCCGGACCATTCTGCTGTTCCCAGTACGCTACGTCAATCATACAGCCTGCAACAATCAAGAACACACGGCACGTTGTCAGTGGAATTATCAAGCGTCAGCGCCATCTACCGTGGCAACGACTCATTTCCGGGCACGTGTTCATGGGACATTTTTTCCTCCATTTCCGTCCCTGCAGGTTGTTGGTTTTATCCTGCACTTACAGCACAGCTACTCCAGCTGTTACATTCTACGCTGTTGTACCATGAAAATACAATCAAAAGATCATGTGCTGCTTAAAAAAAATACAACCACCTCATTATTACCCTATGTATTCATTTACAGCTTCATTTTATTTTTGGTTACTTTCCTGAAAAATCTTTTTGAGCAATCTCCTTAATTATTTCCGTTTCTAATCATGTCACTGTCGAGCTTACTACCAAGTCTGAAGTATGCTTAAGAAAATTCCTTTGCTTTAACTTAATCTCCACTTTTGAGTAATGCCACTCGCTGTTACGCTACAATGCGAGATATTTTATGCAACGTTTTATCTCATAAAATGAACCTCAGTTTACTCAGAAGAGAGTGCAAACGCTGGGTCGTGAACTGTTTCCAACTGATACTATTTCTCAGTTATCAATTTTTTAAAATGTGATTGTAGCCGCGTTTGTTTTCGTTCACTTTGTTATGTGTCTGATTGTTCAGTGATAAATAAAGCGAATATTGTTTTTAAGGTTCAGATTACACGAATATAAACTCAGTGTTTAACGTTCAAATGTTTACGGTAAAGGTGATGCAAACAAACATTTGTTGACGTCACCAACCTTCAACGATCTAAGTCTTGCATGTGGCTTCACATGGTCTTGCGACATGGAAGAACGGAGGATGTAACAAACTAGCGACTGCGCATAGAAGTACACATTTTAGGCAGTTCCTCTGAGGGTGCCATTCGGATTTTAAGTTCCTGCCAGCAGCTACGTTACTACCAACACAGCATGCCACCTTCGCAAGCTCATGCGAAAGAACAGACTTGTCCTCCTGCACAGACAGTGTTACAAAAGATAATGTGTTCTCGCGAAGAAAGAAAATCGTACAGTAATATTCAGTTAATACTGTTGTTTTATATTCTTTGAAACACTATGAATCGAAAACTTCACAGTATGGATCGTGATACTGGAAGATTCGACACGTTAATAAAAGGTGTACAAGAGATAACACAAATAATATCGTGATGACAAGGAACTATAATATTAACTGGGTACTGCTCGAAAGTCCTACCCGACCCGAAGTCCTGACGGACCCGGAAATCCTATGCAATCCGAAAAGTCGACCCGACCGGCAAATCCTGACTCGCCTGAAAACCAATTCGGAAGGAAGTGTTGGACAAAGTTTTAACCTAGCCTGATATCCGTGAAGAGAGAGTAAACTGGTCGACTCTTTACCTTACCGGTCCTATTGTCTCCGTCAGGTACGCGTCCTCTAGTTTTTATTTTCCTTTACCTTTACTTGAAGTTACTCGTGACGCTAATGCTAGTAGTCTTCTGGGCGTCTTTGACATTTCCTTCTTCCAGCCAATGTGGAGCAGCATTGTACTTAACAGTTATGAGTACGGGGTGTATTCCGAGAAGCACAAATAACTCCATTGCAGTGGTTGGGAACGCCACAGAGAGCCTGACGCTTCTATTTCATCTAGTTTTACATCTACATGATTACTCTGCTATTCACAATTAAGTATCTGTCTACCGTTCCATTCTCGAACGGCACGCGGGAAAAACGAGCACTTAAATTTTTCTGTGCAAGCCCTGATTTGTCTTATTTTATCGTGATGATCATTTCTCCTTATGTAGGTGGGGCCAACAGAATGTTTTCGCAATCGGAGGAGAAGACAGGTGATTGAAATTTCATGACAAGATCCCGTCGCACCAAAAAACGCCTTTGTTTTAATGACGGCCACTCCAATTCACGTATCATGTCTGTGGCACTATCGCCCCTACTTCGCCGTAATACAAAACGAGCTGCCCTTCTTTGAACTTTTTCGATGTCGTCCGTCAGTCCCACCTGATGCGGATCCCACACGGCACAGCAGTACTCCAGAACAGGGCGGACGAGCGTGGGGTAAGCAGTCTCTTTAGCAGACCTGTTGCACCTTCTAAATGCTCTGCCAATGAATGGCAGTCTTTGGTTTGCTGTACCCACATCATTATCTATGTGAGCGTTCCAGTTTAGGTTATTTGTAACTGTAATCCCTAAGTATTTAGTTGAGTTTACAGCCTTCAGATTTATGTGACTTATCGAGTAATCGAAATTTAGCGGATTTCTTTCAGTACTCATGTGAATAACATAACACTTTTCTTTAGTAGGGTATATTGCCACTTTTCGCACTATACAGCTATTTTATCTAAATAATTTTGCAATTCAGTTTTGTCATCTGATGACTTTACGCGACGGTAAATGACAGTATCATTTGCGAATAGTATAAGAGGACTACTAAGATCGTCTCTTATGTCGTTAATATAGATCAGGAACAATAGAGGGCCTATAACGGTTCCTTGTGGAACGCCGGATATAACTTCTGTTTTACTCGATGACCTTTCTGTCTGTTACTACGAACTGTGACCTCTCTGACAGGAAATCCAGTTGCCCAACTCAGGCGATATTCCACAGGCACACCGTTTGGTTAGAAGACGATTGTGAGGAACGATGTCGAAAGCCTTCTGGAAATCTAAAAATATGGAATAAATTTGACATCCCCTGTCGATAGCACTCATTACTTCATGAGTATACAGAGCTAGTTGTGTTTTGCAAGAACGATTTTTTCTGAATCCGTGCTGAGCATGTATCAATAAATCGTTTTCTTCGAGGTACTTCATAATGTTCGAATACAGTATATGTTCCAAAACCCTACTGCAAATCGATGTTAGTGATATAGGCCTGTAATTCAGCGGATTACTCCTGCTTCCCTTTTTGGGTACTGGTGTGACTTGAACAATTTTCCAGTCTTTAGGTACGGGTCTTTCTGTGAGCGAGTGCTAGTGTATAATTGCTAAGTATGGAGCTATTGCATCAGCATACTCTGAGAGTAATCTGACTGGTATACAATCTGGATTAAGGCCTTGCCTTTATTAAGTGATTTAAGCTGCTTTCCTACACCGATAATATCTACTTCTATGTTTCTCATCTTGGCAGTTGTTCTTGATTGGAATTTAGGAATATTTACTTCGTCTTCTTTGGTGAAGGAGTTTCAGAAAACCGTCCTTAATAACATTGCTCTAGTGGCACTGTCACCAGTAACTGCACAATTGTCGTCGCGCAGTGAAAGTATTGATTGCGTCTTGCCACTGGTGTGCTTTATATATGACCACTTTGGGTTTTCTGCCAGATTCCGAGACAGAGTTTCATTGTGGAATTATTAAAAGCATATCGCATTGAAGCACGCGCAATATTTCCAACTTCTGAAAAACTTTGCTAATCTTGGGAATTTTGCGTTCTTTTAAATTTGGCATATTTTTTTCCTTGCTTCTCCAATAGCGATTTCACCCTTTTTGCGTTCCATGTGGAATCAGTAACATCACTCATTAATTTATGTTATATGTATCTCTCAATTTCCGTCGATACTATATCTTTGAATTCATTCCACATCTTTTCTACGCTTATGTTTTCTGATCGGAAGGAGTGGAGAAGGTCCCTTAAAAAAGCGTTAAGAGCCTCTTTATCAGCTTTTTTAAATAGATGTACTTTGCGTTTCTTTTAATGGTTGTGGGTGTTAAGATATTCAGCCGAGCAGCAACTGCCTTGTGGTCGCTGATCCCTGTATCCGTCACAATACTCACTATTTGTCCAGGATTATTTGTTGTTAAGAGGTCAAGTATGCTTTCGCAACCATTTACGCTTCGAGTGGGCTGCTGAATTATTTGTTCAAAATAATTTTCTGACAAAGTATTCAGAACAATTTCGGATGACGTTTTATGCCTGCCGCCAGCTTTAAACGTGTAATTTTTCCAGCATATCTAGGATAGAGTGATGTCATCACTGACTGTAGCTGTATGTACCTAACTGAAATCAGTCTCAAGTATTCTTTAAACTGTTCGGCAACTATTTCTTCTGAGTTGGGGTGTCGGTAAAACGATCCAATTAATAGTTTATTCCGATTGTCAGTTATAATCTCTACCCATACTATTTCGCAGGAATTGTTTAATTCAATTTCACTACAAGGTCAACTACTTCTGACATCTATAAATACTCCACCACAAAATGTATTTAATCTATCCTTACTGAACACTCTTAAGTCGTTTGAAAAAAAAAATCGGTTGAGCTTATTTCCGGCTTTAGCCAGCTTTCCGTACCTATAATTATTTGAGCTTCAGTGCTTTCAATCAGGGCCTGGAGCTCTGGTTCTTACCCAACACAGCTACGACAATTTACAACTATAATACCGATCGTTTCTACAACTACCCCACTGTGTTTTACCTGCCTCTCTTTAGAAGGACTCCCTTTCTGTGGTTTCCTGAGACCCTGTAACCTAAACCTCCACCCTCTCCTAACGCATAGTTATTCTGTGCTGCTCGATGCAGAGCCGGTTCCCCCAAATAATGAGTATTGCTGTGAATATGGCACTGTGGTATGCTCTCATGGCGGACGGTGGCCGCGGTAGTTATTAGTTCCTGCAGTTATTTTGTGCATTATTTTGGAGTCCTCATCGACTACACCGATATGTGATCATTGGGCTCCTCATCAACATGTACCCCAAAGTATGTACATGCCGTTTTTCCAATTATGAGGTGTTACCTAATTTGAATGTTGCACTACTAGATGTTGATAACCTACCATTAAACAGAATGTAGATGGTATTCCTCGGTCCCCGAGAGGGGACTGCCAAAGGGGAGGTGACCATGAGAAAAATACTGAATAATCAACTAAAAGATAACGTTGTACGTGTTGGGTGTGGAATGTCAGAAGCCTGAATGTGGTAGGAATGCTAGAAAATCTGAAAAGGGAAATGCAAATGCTCAATCTAGATATATGTGGTGTCAGTCAAGTGAAGTGGAAAGAAGACAAGGATTTCTGGTCAGATGAGTATAGGGTAATATCAACAGCAGCAGAAAATGGTATAACGCGAGTAGGAATCGTTACGAATAGGAATGGACGGCAGAGAGTGTGTTACTGTGAACTGTTCAGTGACATGGCTGTTCTTTCAGAATCGACAGCAAACCAACACCGACAACAATAGTTCAAGAATGCATGCAGACGTCGCAAGCTGAAGATTGAGAGAGAGTACATGAGGAATTTGAAAGGATAATATAGTGCATAAATGGACTGGAATGCAGTTTTAGGGGAAGAAGTAAGTTATAGAAGAATATGGTCTTGGGACAAGGAATGAGAGAGGAGAAAGACTAATCGAGTTCTGTAATTAATTTCAGCTATCAGTAGCGAATACTCTGTTCAAAAATCACTAGAGGAGGAGGTATTCCTGGGAAAAAAGGGTGATACGGGAGGATTTCAGTTACATTATATCATGGTCAGACAGAGATTCCGATATTAGATACTGGATTGTAATGCGTACCGAAGAGCAGATGTAGACTCAGATTATAATGTAGAAGTGATGAAGAATAGACTGAATTTCAAGAGATTAGTCAGGAAGAATCAATACACAAAGAAGTGGGATACAGATGTACTAAGCGAAAACAAAACACGTTTGAAGTTCTCTAAGGCTACTGATACTGCAATAAGGAATAGCTCAGTAGGCAGTACAGTTGAAGAGGAACGGAGTTATCTAAAAAGGCCAATCACAGAAGTTGGAAAGAAAGAAGGTAACTGTGAAGAAACCATGGGTAACAGAAGAAATACTTCAGTTGATAGATGAAAGAAGGAATTACGAAAATACTGAAATACAGAATACAGGAATAGAGAAATACAAGTCGCTGAGGAAGGAAATAAATAGGAAGCACCGGGAATCTTACACGGAAAGGCTGAATGGAAAGTGTGAAGAAAAGCGAAAAGGAAATGAGAACTGACTCGGCTACAAGAAAGTCAAAACAGCCTTCGGTGACATTAAAAGCAAGGGCGGTAACATGAAGATTGCGACGGGAATTCCGCTATTAAATGCAGAGAAGCAAGTGGATAGGTGGAAGAGTACATTGAAGGCCTCTATGAGGCGGAGGATTTGTCCGATGCGATAGAAGAAGGAACAGAAGTCGATTTAGAAGCAATAAGTGATATAGTATTAGAATCAGAATTTAAGATAGCTTTGGAGGACTTAAGATCAAATAAGGCAGAAGGAATAGATAAAATTCCATCAGAATTTCTAAAATCATTGGGGGAAGTGGCAACAGAACGACTAATCACGACGGTGTGTAGAGTGTGTGAGTCTGGCGACATACCATCTGACTTTCGAAAAATGTCATCCCCAGAGTTCCGAAGACTTTAAGTGCTGACAATTACGAGGATTGCCGCACAATCAGCTTAACAGCTCATGCATCCAAGTTGCTGACGAGAAGAATATACAGAGGAATGGAAAAGAAAATTGAGGATGTGCTAGATGACTATAAGTTTGGAAGCTGTAGGGAGAGACAGGTGATATACAATACGCACAAGAGCCAAGAGAGAATGATAAGAGTGACGACCAAGAACGTTGTGTTCGGATTGAAAAGGGTCTAAGACAAAGATGTAGTCTTTCACCCCTACTATTCAATCTGTACACTGAAGAGGCAATAATGCAAATAAAAGAAAGCTTTAGGACTGGTATTAAAATTCAAGGTGAAAGGATATCAGTGATACTATTCGCTAATAACATTGCTATCCTGAGCGAAAGTGAAGAAGAATTACGTGATATGCTGAATGGAATGAACAATATAATTCTAACATTCGTGGTGGTGTCTGTTTGTTCTATATTGTGTGTCCCTACCACTTTCGCGCAACGACGCTCTGAGCGTGTTTTTTAGGAAATTGACTAGTTTGAACCTGGGACCTTTTGCTGGTAAGGAGACGCCAAACCACACATGACATGTAGAATTCAGAAGAGTTCAGTGAGATTAGCGATGATGTAACCAAGTACTTAATGATTTCAGCGTCAGCTCCACTGCACTCCCTGTAAAAGAATCTTAATAGTAACTAAATTTAGTGGAAGGGGTTCAAGGCTTTCCTATTTTTAGTTAGCTGGTAAAATAACGTCGAAGAAGCAGTTAAGTTAACCATTGAAAATTTTATTCTACTCACAAAACATTGTTTATAAATTGCGCTATTGATAACAGGATATGTTTTAATACAGGATGGTAAAAACCAACTGCGTTCAAAAAAAATGTGAACGGATATTCCCTGAATGGGTTTCCAAGTTCTACAATGGATCGAAGGATGATCTATGCCATATCACATCTATAATCTAGGTTTAAATTAAGTTTCACAAAAGAGAAAACTATCAAAATGGTCTACAGTAACACTACATTATCTTTAATTACTTATCTAACTTGTCGTAAATTACAGTGGCTGATGTGGCTTCTCAATAATTATATAATAGAGAGATCATCACGTTTCAGATTTTACTTCAAGTGGCAAATGTGAACACCATGAGCTTTAATTTACGATCGACACTAGTATTATGCAGAAAGGGGGTGTAACAGATGAGACTTCTGCAGTTCTGAGTGTAGCCTTATGCTCTCAAAAATGCGGCATCATGTGCGTTCATTACCTTGTCGGTGTTTAGGCAGCGTCAGGGCGGCAGCGGCCGGCGCAGGAGCCATCCAGCTCGCCGTCTCGGAACTAATACTCTCCTAACTTCTCCTTACTACAATTTACCGAAGTTGGTTTAAAAAAACTATCTGACTATGTTTTCATCTGACAAATCAGGGTCTCAATGTTAACCTTAAGCTCCGCCTACAAAAATTCTGTCTATCCAATGAGAAACGTTATACTTTTCGTGGTGGGGCAATGTTTTTAAAGTTTGCAACGTAACAGAGACGCTTAAAAGTCTCACACTAAAACGTGCGGGTGGTGTGGTCTTAGCGGTAGGCTGGCGACGTGGGTGTCCAGTCCGTCCCTTATCGTAGGGCCATCTAGCTTAACACGGTTCTGCTCTCTGCTTCTGTTCTCGTTTCTCCCCTCGGAACTGCGTCTGTGGGAAGGTATGACATGCATTTAGGCATTCTTGTGTTAGTCTGTGGTATTCCATTTGCTCACTCGTTACTCGTATTACTTTGGTTAATTTAATGTCACGATTTATTCGGAGCTATGTGACATACTGCTGGATTTGCTTATCATGTCAGGGTTTTCATGGAAGGTGTTGGGTTTGCCTGACACCTTACGTATCACCACCCTTTGAACTTAATTTTTGCACTGAATTTAGGCACTGATTGAATCGTTGTCTAAGTCAGTCAAAAATTTTCTGATTTATCTAAATTTTGTTGCGTACTGTTCAGCCACGTTATTCTGTTCTATGCTATTTTATATTACTAATTTATATTTTTATATTCTTCCATATTATAATTAAAAATGACAAGAGAAGAATATTTTTATGCTATTATTAATTTTTAAATATTTTCTTTCTTTATTTAAGTGTGAAGTTTGTTTTTTATGAAGTTTGTTATCGAAAGTGAGGAGTCTATCACATCGATTTTCTTAGAAATGTTGTTTTTTTTATAAATGTAGTAATTAAGTAAAATCTATTCCTAACACATTTTCTAAATATCATGTACAAGTAAAATGTTATTGTTTCTAGACACTCATTTCAACACTGTTATGCTAACAAATAAGAATTATTTCCAAGAATTGCTTTGACAAATAAATATACATGCACAAGTATTGAGTCATCGTTATGTGTCGCTGAAAGCGGTCGTTTTTCGTTGTAATACTTCGCAGAGAACTAGTTTACAATAGGATAGGGATTTGGGAAGGTATGTTGTCTATTCTTCACCCATCTTCTTTCTTGGTCTCAATCTTGCGAATCTTCAACTTCTGTTCTTCCTGCTTTTTCTCTGCTTCTTACTTGCTTCTTGGTTCTTCTCTGGGCAGGATATGGAAATATTTATTGATAACAAGTCGCTTTGAAGTTCTCCTCCTAGTAACAGTTTGATAAATTGTTTGGACGTGTCATTTTTAATTTGTGGAAGTTGTTCTTCAGTTTCATGCATCAACGTGCTGTTTAATAGCAGTAGTGTGACTTTTACGCATATTTTTTGCCCCTGGTGGCTTGTCTAAGTGGTCTTCTCGTTTTTTGGTCGCTCCGCTGAGTCGGGGGCGCCACGGGGTTTACGAGCGGCGAAAGTCAGGTGTCTGCTTGTTTGTCTGTGAACCAGTCCCTACTGACGTTCGGCGTCCCGTCGCGTCTCAGCAGAATTCCCCCTAGCGGGCAAATTTATTGCCCACTTTCGCTACAAGAAGGTCGCTCTGTTGGTCTCGCTGTCCTCGTGTCTTGCTAATTGTGTCCTTTTCTTGCTTGATACTTCTGGAGTTGCAACTTGTGGGTCGTTGCATCTCTTCCTTGCTGGAGTTTTTGCAATGGTTCTTACAAAAGTTTTACTTATAATCATCTAACATATGTCTAGTACGTACATTGTTTTGCGCTTTCTTAAAAAGCTTTACAAATTTCGGCGCCCTTTCCATGTTACTATTCTAAGATATTTGGAGTCTTAACGTCTACTCAAGAATCCTCAAATTCGTTTTTTTTTAATTTTTTGTGTAATGTCGTGGTGTATAGCATTTTAGTATTTCATGCTGTTAGACTATCTATGCTTTATCCCTTCATCTTAATCTATGGTACTATTGGTGTTATTATTGAAACTACTTTCTTTTTCCCACCTTCCTCTCTCTTCGTTCTTCTTTCTCCTGACGATCTTATCTGCAACATAATCCTGAAAGATTGTGCTGATTATTTACGAGTAATAAAATTAATCTTCAAACTTGTACTGAAAGTGTTTAATACTGCCAGTCTTAGATAAATGTACCTCTGCTTTATCTCGTAAAATACCCTCTAATTCTCTTTTACTGTGTTCTGAAATACCTTGAACTTCTCGCAATTTTTCGTCGATTTCTTTATGGACTTCTAACATGAGTTGAGGTGATTCCTTCTTTTGTGCATACCATTCTAATTCTTCATCCTCTTTATCTCGCATCATTCTTAATTGTTTGTTTATAACTGGTATTTATTCTAATTTTAGCTTTTGCTCAAAGAGAAGTGTGACGTTCCCGAATGTTACGATACCTTTCCCCATATCTATTTTCGCTCATCTCTCACTTAAAAAATCTGCACCTATAATCAAATCTACAGTTAGTTTAGGTATAATCACGAAGTTGGCTTCGATCTTTTGACCTTGGCGCGAAGAGTTAACCTTGTTTGTCTCGTAACTTCAGCAGCATTGTTTCTAATAGGACCTCTTACTTTAATCTTACGTGTTTTCAGAACTGGCGATTCCCATTGGCATTACACTGCATGAATAAATTTTCTAGATTGCAGGCAGTTCACTTCCGCTATCAATTACAATATTGACTGGGATATGCTTTACCATGGCCTTCACAATTGGTTGAATTTTAAAGGGTTGGTTCTGACCTTCTTCCTCTTGCATCAACGAATCCTCCACTGAATCATACATGAGTCTTTTTAGGAATTTCCCTTGTGAATTCGAACTTTCTGTAGGATAAGCTTCGACTGCTACTTCTCTCTCTTTTATTTCCTCTTCTCTATTTCTTCCTTCATTTACGCTTTATTCTAAATCCTCTACTTTTTCCTCATCCTCGTCTATCTTCTCCTTCTTCGTCGCTACTTCCACATAATCGCATCTAAATGCTCTAATTATCGCTTCATAACTTCCTTCATTATATACGTTGGGTTGTGTGCCCACTCGTAACTTATTTTTAACTTCTGTCGACTGCGCATTATCCTCATTGAATTCGCTTTCCCTGGTTTCCATCTCAAATAGCTCTGCAATACTCATTACTTCGTCCTTTCCTCCTACATTCGTTGTGCATGCCTCTGGTAATTCATCTTCCTCGTCAGTATTCTCCCAATTAATTTCGTCCCAACACGATATTGTTATTTTCTTGTCTTCGTTTTCATCTGGTCCCTGCGGATTTGTTTCTTCCTTCTTCTCTTTTCGTGATAAGATTTTTATTTCTCTGTTCAAGGTGCTGCAATTGTCCTGGGTCGGTGCGTCATTCTCTTTGGCACGGGAGCTTAGCTGTCAACTCGAACGTTTATCGCGGTTTGGTGGTCTTACCTCCATCTCTTCTATCTGTATTCGCTTTTCTTGTTCAGCTTGTTGATAGTGGTTACTTTGTTGATAATTTGTCGGTCTATTGGTTCTCCAGCACCCGTTCCAGTTGTCGTTATTCCCTCTGTAATAGTTGTTGCCGTTCCTAGGTGAATTATAGTTATTGCCATATTCTCTTCTAAATCCATAACCGGTTCTTTGTTGAAATCTATTGTCGTTTCTTGGTGCGAAGTTATCACGTGGTTAGTAATTATTGTTTCTTCGTACTGTGTCTTGTGGATTCCACTGTTTTTTGCTTTCGTTTGCACGCGCGCTTCGTCTTTTTCTTGCGTCATCTTCCAAAAATATAACTCTAGTTCCCTTAGAATACCTTTAAATGCTTCGACGTCATTGCCTCCGTGACCTAATAATGATTGCTGGTATTTCAATGGTAGCTTCATCGCGCATAATTTAATCAACTCTCCGTCACTGTATGGTACATCTAAGCATTGATTTTTCTTTGCCATTAATTCGAAACATTTCACGGGATTCTTCTCTCCTGAATTTTCAAAATATGGGTTCTGTAATAATTCTTACTTCACTCTGTTCTGTGATTCGCTGGACCAATATCGTGGGAGAAACTTCTCTCTGAAATCTTCGTACGATCGGCATGTCGCTGCAACATTCTGCATGGTTTCTGCGACTGTTCCTGACATGTGTGCACATATAAAGTCTAATTTGTTTGCTAGCGTCCAGTGTTCTGGTAATCCTACTCGGAATTGATCAATAAACGTTCGTGGATGTAATGAGTTTCCTTCTCGAAAGTGTTGAAATTTTCTGACTGTGAGGAAATGATCGTTGTCGTACTTCGTCATAGTTCCATATGATATTCGCGATTCTTGGCCACTTTTGTTTCTGATCATTTCTCCCGTCGTTCTTTCCGGTTGTGGTAGATCCATTTGATATTGTCCACTGTAACTTTCACCTACCCTTGCGTAGTATCGTTGGAGTGGTACGCAATAATTTTCTTCCATCGGTTGTGAACGTATAGCTGAATGAATTGCGCTGTACTCTTCGCGACCTGGCTTTCCATTGTCACGTATGTTACTTTCCGACTGTGATTGGAATCGCAAATGCGTAATATCTTCGTTAATTGCTTGTTTTTCCGGTGCTGTTACAGATACGGATGTGGTTGCAGACTCTGTGCTTGTTCGATCCTGTTCACTACGCTCTTCAATGGTTTGCAACAACTCTGTTCGCAATTTCTGAAATTGTCGCTTCGTTTGCGCCTCTATTTTGACCATGCTATTGTTATGTCTATTCAGCGCTGCTTTTGTGATACGTTTGTGTAACACACTGTTTTCAACAGTTTCACGCGCTGTACCTGCTGCTGGTCTAGTAATTTCTTGTATCTGTTTCTTTAGTTTCTTGACTTCTCCCTGGATGTTGTTACGTAATGTTTTGATCTCGTCCTGAGTGTCATTACGCAATGTTTGTACGTTCACTTGTACCTTGTCAATGTCTGTTCTCAACTGATTGTAACATGTTATTAACTTTCCTATCACTTCTCGAGATTCTTTTGCCTCGTCTTCAATATGACTTAGGTGTAACTGAATTTTTTTGTTTTGTTCTTTAATCGCACGCATTTGTCTTGTGGTTTCTGAATTTTTTTCGTCATTTCTGCATTCTGAATTTTAATTTGGTTCGCAATTTCTTTATTTTGTAGTGTCACGGTTTCTGTCATTAATTGTAATAATTCTGCCAGATTGGTGGGTCCTATTGCGTTTTCTTCCGACTTCCTACGCTCTGTGTTTTCGCCCAATTGTTGGTTTGCAACCGATTGCATTGAGCTGTGCGGTGACACATTTCTGCTCGCATTCCTTGTACTCAGTGGTGAGGGAGCTCTGATTACTTGTACTATGGGTTCTACGTATTCAAGACGCAAGTTAGAATCCTCATCGACTGTCTCTCTACTTTCCTGCTCCTCTGTCGTATGCTGACCTAGGTTTTCTGTGCCTTGGCGTACATTATCCTCGTTATGGTGCGTTATCTGTCCTATTTCTCGCGATACTGCATCGTCTGTTGTACTGTCCTCTATTCTCTGTCCATTTTCATGCTGGGTCTCTACCTCAATTCGGTCTAGGTCTCGATCTGCCATTGCTAATCTTTCCGATTCCCTTATTTTCTGTTTTTAAAAGCAATTCACGCGCCCTACTTCGCGTCAACATGCGCTCATACAATCTAACGCATTTCATAAACTTTTTGCACACACGACTTGACAATCAAATTCACTTACTTGTTGGGTCAGAACCAACTTGTCAACGATGTATCCGCCACCTGTGCGCTTGCATTGGAGAGAAAACTTAATTCTAACAATTTTCAAAATTCATAACTTAATTATGCTATTGCCTCTGCCAGACTCATTTCTATTGAATACTTTTACTATCTATCGCTGCAGCTACTGTTTTCGACTATGTATAACTTTAGAAAAAAAAATTATTAATGCGAAAATTTTTCAGGAGGATATTTTTCTGACCTAGTTAGGCATGTGGTCGACCTTCAATCATGGTATTTTACCATCCTAGCAGGGTCGACATTTTCTAACATTCATAGTGGTGTCTGTTTGTTCTATATCGTGTCTCCCTACCACTTTCGCGCAACGACGCTCTGAGCGTGTTTTTTAAGGAATTGACTAGTTTTAACCTGGGACCTGTTGCTGGTAAGGAGACGACAAACCACATATGACATGTAGAATTCAGAAGAGTTCAGTAAGACTAGCGATGATATAATCAAATACTTAATGATCCCAGCGTCAGCTCCACTGCACTCCCTGTAAAAGAATCTTAATAGTAACTAAATTTAGTGGAAGGGGTTCAAGGCTTTCCTATTTTTAGTTAGCTGGTAAAATAACGTCGAAAAAGCAGTTAAGTTTACCATTGGAAATTTTATTCTACTCACAAAACATTGTTTATAAATTGCACTACATATAAAAGGAAGTGTTTTAATACAGGATGGTAAAAACCAACTGCGTTCAACAAAAATGTGAACGAATATTCCCTGAATGGGTTTCCAAGTTCTACAATGGATCGAAGGATGACCTGTGCCATATCACATCTATAATCTAGGTTTAAATTAAGTTTCACAAAAGAGAAAACTCTCAAAATGGTCTACAGTGACACTAAATTATCTTTAATTACTTATCTAACTTGTCGTAAATTACAGTGACTGATGTGGCGTCTCAATAATTATATAATAGAGAGATCATCACGTTTCAGATTTTTACTTCAAGTGGCAAATGTGAACACCATGAGCTTTAATTTACGATCGACACTAGTATAACGCAGAAAGGGGGTGTAACAGATGAGACTTCTGCAGTTCTGAGTGTAGCCTTATGCGCTCAAAAATGCGGCATCGCGTGCCTTAATTACCTTGTCGGTGTTTAGGCAGCGTCAGGGCGGCAGCGGCCGGCGCAGGAGCCATCCAGCTCGCCGTCTCGGAAGTAACACTCCCCTAACTTCTCCTTACTACAATTTACCGAAGTTGGTTTAAAAAAAAAACTATCTGGCTATGTTTTCATCTGACAAATCAGGGTCTCAATGTTAACCTTAAGCTCCGCCTACAAAAATTCTGTCTATCCAATGAGAAACGTTATACTTTTCGTGGTGGAGCAATGTTTTTAAAGTTTGCAACGTAACAGAGACGCTTAAAAGTCTGACACTAAAACCTGCAGCTGGTGTAGTCCTTTTAGCGTTATCGTAAGATCTATACTGTTCTTCTGGAGGGCTCTATCTTTTAACATGGGCTGGGAGGTGGTCCTAAAGTAACAGAGACGCGAAAAAGTCTCACGCTAAAACTGGCGGGTGGTGTGGCCCTTTTTGTGTTACCGTAAGATCTATACTGTTTTTTTGGAGGGCTCTAGCTTTTAACATGGGCTGGGGGGTGGTCCTTGACATAACAGAGATGCGAAAAAGTCTCACGCTAATAGGTGCGGGTGGTGTGGTCTTAGTGGTAGGCTGGCGACGTGGGTGTCCAGTCCGTCCTTTATCGTAGGGCCTTCTAGCTGAACACGGTTCTGCTCTCGGCTTCTGTTCTCGTTTCTCCCCTCGGAACTGTGTCTGTCTCACGGTAGGAAGGTATGACATGCATTTAGGCATTCTTGTGTTAGTCTGTGGTATTCCATTTGCTCACTCGTTACTCGTATTACTTTGGCTAATTTAATGTCACGATTTATTCGGAGCTATGTGACAAATTATTGGATGTGCTTATCATGTCAGGGTTTTCATGGAAGGTGTTGGATTTGCCTGACACCTTACATAATGAGTACAGAATATGGATTGAGAGTAAATCGAAGAAAGACGAAGGGAATGAGAAGTAGCAAAAATGAGAACAGCGAGTAACTTGACACCAGGATTGATGGTCACGAAGTAGATGAAGTTAAGGAATGCTGCTGCCAAGGAAGCAAAGTAACCAGTGACGGATGGAGCAACGAAGAAATCAACAGCAACCTAGCAATGGCAAAAACGGAAGGGAATTTCTGGCCGAGAGAAGTCTATTATTATCAAACATAGGCCTTAATTTGAGGATGAAATTTCTGAGAACGTAAATCTGGAGCACAGCACTGTATGGTAGTCAAACATGGACTGTGGGAAAATCGGAACAGAAGAGAATTGAAGCTTTTGAGATGTGGTGCTACAGAATAATGTTGAAAATTACGTGGACAGATAGGGGAAGAAATGAGAGGTTGTTCGGAGATTAGGAGAGGAAAGAACAACGATAAGAAGATGAGACAGGATGATAGGACATCTATTAAGACATCAGGGAATGACTTCCATCGTACTAGAGGAAGCTGTAAAGGGCAAAAACTGTGGAGGGAAGCAAAGGTTGGAATACATATAACAAATAATTGAGGACGTAATTCGCAAGTGATGAAGAGGTTTGGCACAGGAGAGGTACTATTGGCGGGACGCATCAAACCAGTCAGAAGACTGATAACACCCCAAAAATGGTGGTTTTGTGTACAGCAATCGTCACTTTAATGCCTTCACACCATTTTCTCATCCGCTCCAGTACACATCAACCTTTATTCTCCAGACGAGCTGCTGAGTTCGCGGAGATCACTACTAGAAGATGATCTACACACGTCTTAGTCACGTGTGCGTCATATTCAGGAGGGGTTGTAGCATAACGACCCAGAGGACAGGTCCACAGATGGACTCGTATGGACATCACTTCGAGATACGTTTAATCTCTTTCCGCTTTCCCTCTAGTAGGGGAGACCAAGGAACGTTTACGCACGGGTGCGTTTACGCAGAGCACTTATCTCGGGAATGGTTCTCGCTAGAGCGCTACCGGCAATGGTCGAGTAGAAGAGCTATCTACTGAGTGCTCACAGCACCAGCTGAGTGAACGTCGTAGCATGAAGAACATATTTGTGATTTTATTTGTGTGTTTGCGTAAATTTTAGTACGCAAATATCGAGTCTACTAGATAGCATAAAGTTTGGAACTGAGAATAAATAAAAACATGTTCATTTACAGCGGATTATTCTACCCCGCGCGGCACATTTGTTTCATTTGAAAGCCTCAAAATAACTACGTAGTTTCGAAACTAATTGAAATATGGCGATGTAGCACGTTTACAAAGTTATGCTGGGGTACGCTTACGCACAATTTTGCGTTGAAATCCTAAATGATACCGCATTCGAGGGAACCTTAAAACAGCAACAGATGAAAAAACGATCTAAAAAAATGAAGGCACAGGAGAATGAATCTCAAGCAGAAAGAATTAGTCCTATGAGAGCAAGGACTGATAAGCGCTATTAATTACCAAAAGCAAGAACAAGCCAAAAACTGGATAGGTCTACTTCTAATGCCAGAGGCTTACGCATGGTTACCCGGTAACTCTGGATGCTATTCTGCCTTCTGCCACTCTCTGCAGGTTCGCGTGAATTGCGCGTCCCTTTATATCGTCTGTCATCTGGTATCTCCTATTTCTTCTGAATCTCCTGCCACAAACTAGCCGTTACAGAGCGTCTATTAGCAGGCACTCCCGTCTCAACGGATGTCTAATCCAGTTCTTGCACTTTCTCTTACAACCGGCAGCAGCCTGATGGAAAGGATAAAAATTACTTTTGTATTTACTGCTTGGAACGATACAATCAATGAAACAGAAATCAAAAAGAAACTAAGGATGGGCCCATTGCCGCAGATGTAAGTATTGGCTCACGACATTTTTGCCATAGGAAGTACATCATTTTCTGTGTGCATAGCTCGGACAATAATGATGAATACCTCTTTAATCATCATTGAAACTTATATGCGGACCATATTATCCTGACAGCTAGAAGTTCGCCAAAAAAAATTGTGTTTACCGTAGGTAAAGGTGTTGTGTTTAACATGTTAAATAATGTGAATAATTTTATTTACTATCAACAACTTTAGTAGTGAGTTTAGTTTACTAATTTTTGTGTTTAATGATATGCTTAAACATGCCCGTATATGTGGACAAATCTGCTCCATAAGTGGAGCATATTTAAGCACTCGACTTGAGCCTACATAAACCAATTTTGCGCTCTTAAACGTAAAGATTAGTTAAAGTTATATATACAATGTTACAATTTACGATAGTTCCCCAGAAAATAATGCACCGCATTGTTTATCTCAGCCGAAAGCAATGCCACGAATGCGAAACGTTACTTATGTGTTATTTGAAGTCTCCTGAGTGAGCGCGCCAACCAAGTTTTCGTCACTTCCGACAGATAGCGTAGCTTCAAGACATTTTCAAAATGGTGTCTGTACATGATTTACATTACAAGCAACGTGTCGTCATTGAATTTCACACTGCAGAGAAAGAAACTGTGGGGAATATTCACAAACGCTTGTGCAAAGTCTATAGAGGATCTGATGTCGACCGAAGTACAGTTACTAGAATGAAATTTTCACTCTACAGCGGAGTGCGCGCTGATATGAAACTTCCTGGCAGATTAAAACTGTGTGCCGGACCGAGACTCGAACTCGGGACCTTTGCCATTCGCGGGCAAGTGCTCTACCGACTGAGCTACCCAAGCACGACTCACGCCTCGTCCTCACAGCTTTAATTCCACCAGTACCTTCCAGGAGAGCTTCTGTGAAGTTTGGAAAGTAGGAGACGAGGTACTGGCGGAATTAAAGCTGTGAGGACGGGGCGTGAGTCGTGCTTGGGTAGCTCAGTCGGTAGAGCACTTGCCCGCGATAGGTAATGGTCCCGAGTTCGAGTCTCGGTCCGGCACACAGTTTTAATCTGCCAGGAAGTTTCAGAAGTACAGCTGCCAGCCGTTGTGACCGATCGGTTCTAGGCGCTTCTGTCCGGATCTGCACTGCTGCTGCGGTCGCAGGTTCGAATCCTCCCTCGGGCATGGGTGTGTGTGGTGTCCTTAGGTTAGTTAGATTTAATTAGTTTTAAGTTTAGGGGACTGATGACCTCAGATGTCCCATAGTGCTTAGAGCCATTTGAACCATTTTTAGGAGTACAGTTAGTCGCTGTTCACGGAGGGTGAGGTCATCAAAAGGCGGTTATGCGGAGTTCCACGATTTGCAACGGTCGGGGAGAACATGCACGGCCGTCACACATGACAGGTTGCAGCGAGCTCATGTTGTCATTCGCGAAGGCAGTCGCCATTAAAGGATGCTATTCGTGGAAGACATTGTGAGGACGATGAGGTTATTCTCACAATGAAGCACTGACTCCGCCACCAGGACAAGGATGGGTACCGACAGGGCATACACGCCCTTATTTCGAGCTGGGTGGAAGCCATAGAAACGGATTCAGATTACGTGGAAAAATAGGGTGAGGAGATAAAACACCATTCTGTCTTGTGTGTAATTTTCATTGTGTTCAATGAAGATCTGGTTCAAATGGTTAAAATGGCTCTGACCACTATGGGACTTAACTGCTGTGGTCATCAGCCCCTAGAACTTAGAACTACTTAAACCTAACTAACCTAAGGACATCACACACAGCCATGCCCGAGGCAGGATTCGAACCTGCCACCGTAGTGGTCGCGCGGTTGCAGACTGTAGCGCCTAGAACCGCTCGGCCACAACGGCCGGCAGTGAAGATCTGTTGAAGAAAAAATTCAGTGCATTACTTTCTGGGCAACACTCGTAGTAACCATATCATAAGACTACAAAGTTTTTAAACATGATAAATCCAACAAATAAAATAAAAGTAAAATAAAAAAATCCGCAAAGAAGTGAGACGCTTCGATTTTCTTCTCCAGTTTTCCTGACAAAAGGTCCACGCTGCTACTCTAGCGACGAAAACTATCATTAAAGCCCCTATGTGTGACAGGGAGTCGAGCCAGAAACCTCTCGTTTCGCTGGCGTTGTTGCTACCGACTTAGGTATCGTGCAACGACCCACGATTCATTGTGACGGTTTCACTTCTCTCTGTTCCCCTGCACAATTTTTTAAGCTTCGTGTCTTTTTATCTCCGCCGGTAAGAGCAAAGAGCGTTATCCGCGCAAGAGAAAGGTCGAGATCCTAGTCACGGTCCGGTGTACAATTTTAAGTCAGCAAGAAGATTATAACAGCGTTCACTTCCCTGAAGACAGAGAATTATACCACGCGGTGGTGATAGTTATGCTGGTAGAAATATGACGGCCTTACTTATATATATAGTTAAAGGCTACCCAGCCATTGACCTTCGTCTGTGCGAATGCGCACAGGTTGCCCAAACTCTTACGGGAATCCCCAAAGCGTGCGTGAGTAATGAGTGGATGGGCAAATGTCTGTACATTACATACGTAGAATTGTGGACAGTTATGAATGTGAGTCTCACGTTAAGCGTGCAAGGGATAAATCCCTGCAGTCGCGCTATTCATCAGTGTCCTCGGTGGCTCAGATGGATAGCGCGTCTGCCATGTTAGCAGGAGATCCCGGGTTCGACTCCCGGTCGGGGCACACGTTTTCAGCTATCCGCATCGAGGTATATCAACAACACCTGTCGGCAGTGGAGGGTTTCAGTTAGTCATCATTTATTACTGTTAACGCTCAAGTTCACGGTCTCAGCGCACGTGACGGTTATTTGTTAGTTCCAGCGAACGTATAGGAAGCCCGAGAAGAAATTGGACGCAGTGCCAGGTCCGGCTACCGAGAGCGGACTGTGGGGAAACAGATTCCATCCCGAGCAGACCTTGGAGGTGAGGTAATGCTCATCCGCGGCTGCGCTCTGACCGGTGCCGGCGGCGCGGCTGGCACGCAGAGCTGGGCGTGTCCCGCGCTGCGCTGACCGCGGCGCCCGTGATGCAAGGCCCGGCCACGCCCAAGGCCGGCCGGCGGCGCGCTGCCGGTAAACACGGCGGCCGGCCGGCGAGGCCGCCACCCGCTCATCCGGCTTCCTCATTACGTAAAGGCTCTACCAGCTACCCTCCCACCCTGCTCCACTCGGAAAAGTGAATCTCACCGACGAAACGTTTATAAACAGGCGCGAATGACGTCTGACTTGCGACGTGGAAGGGGTTGATGGAACCGGAAAATAGCAGAATGGAAGCTCTTATGTTGTAGTATTATAGAATGATGATGAAAATTACACTCAAGAACTAAAGAAGCTAGTATACAAGCATTATATCGTGTAGGAGACTAGAAATCTACTCTGTAGGAATCAGCATCGATTTCGAAAAAACCGATCGTGTGAAACCCAGCTCGCACTATTCGTCCACGAGACTCAGAGGGCCATAGACACGGGTTCCCAGGTAGATGCCGTGTTTCTTGGCTTCCGCATGGCGTTCGATACAGTTCCCCACAGTCGTTTAATGAACAAAGTAAGAGCATGTGGACTATCAGACCAATTGTGTGATTGGATTGAAGTCTTCCGAAGTACGAGTGATTTCATGTGCGCCGCAGGGGAGTGTTGTAGGACCGTTGCTATTCACAATATACATAAATAACCTTGTGGATGACATCGGAAGTTCACTGAGGCTTTTTGCGGATGATGCTGTGGTAAATCGAGAGGTTGTAACAATGGAAAATTGTACTGAAATGCAGGAGCATCTGCAGTGCAGCGAATTGACGCATGGTGCAGGGAATGGCAACTGAATCTCAATGTAGACAAGTGTAATGTGCTGCGAATACATAGCAAGAAAGATCCGTTATCATGTAGCTACAATATAGCAGGTCAGCAACTGGAAGCAGTTAATTCCATAAATTATTTGGCAGTAGGCATTAGGAGTGATTTAAAATGGAATGATCATATGAAGTTGATCGTCGGTAAAGCAGATGCCAGACTGAGATTCATTGGAAGAATCCTAAGGAAATGCAGTCCGAAAACAAAGGAAGTAGGTTACAGTACACTTGTTTGCCCATTGCTTGAATACTGCTCAGCAGTGTGCGATCCTTACCAGATACGGTTGATAGAAGAAATAGAGAAGATCCAAAGGAGTGCAGCGCGCTTTGTTACACGATCATTTAGTAATCGTTAAAACGTTACGGAGATGATAGATAAACTCCAGTGGAAGACTGCTGGAGAGACGCTCAGTAGCTCGGTACGGGCTTTTGTTGAAGTTTGCAGAGCATACCTTCACCGAGGAGTCAAACAGTATATTGCTCCCTCCCACGTATATCTCGCGAAGAGACCATGAGGATAAAATCAGAGAGAGCACACACAGAGGCATACCGACAATCCTTCTTTCCACGAACAATACGAGACTCCAATAGAAGGGAGATCCGATAGAGGTACTGAAGGTACCCTCCGCCACACACCGTCAGGTGGCTTGCGTAGTAGTAGTAGTAGTAGTAGTAGAGGGGTTTTGGGCGCACGACAGAAAGGTCTTCAGCGCCCGTTCAGTAACTTAGTGAGACGGGTGTCAAGAAAAATCCCAGAACAGGAATAAAAAACGGAACACAAAACATGGGTAACAATCGTTGAAAAACATTGCGGAGTATGGATGTACATGTAGATGTATAAAATTGCCGCAACACGACGTCGCATGCACTCCAATAACGTCTGAAGTAATGCTGGAGGGAACTGACGCCATGAATCCTGCAGGGCTGTTCATAAATCCGTAAGAGTACGAGGGGATGGAGATCTCTTCTCAACAGCACGATGCAAGGCATCACAGATATACTCAATAATGTTCATGTCTGGGGAGTTTGGTGGCCGTCGGAGGTGTTTAAACTCAGAAGAGTGTTGCTGGAGCCACTCTGTAGCAATTCTGGACGTGTTGGGTGTTGCATAGTCCTTCTGAAATTGCTTAAGTACATGTAACTGATCAGACTCGGACCGAGACGTATCAGGGGTCCCAAATCACTCCAGCTGCACACGCTCCACACCACTACAGAGCCTCCACCAGCTTGAACAGTCCCCTGCTGACATGCAAAGTCCATGAGTTAATGAGGATGTCTCTATACACGTACACTTCCATCCACTCGACACAATTTGAAAAGAGACTTTTGCGACCACACAACATCCAGTCCAGTGTCGGTGTTGACGGGCCGAGGCGAGGTGTAAAGTTGTGTGTCGTCCAGTCATCAAGGGTACACGACTGGGCCTTCGGTTCCGAAAGCCCATATCGATGATGTTCCGTTCAGTGGTTCGCACGCTTACACTCGTTGATGGCCCAGCATTTAAATCTGCAGCAATTTGGTGAAGGGCTGCACTTCTGTCACGTTGAACGATTCTCTTCAAACGTCGTTCGGGTCTTTCTTGCAGGATCTCTTTCCGGCTGCAGCGATGCCGGAGATTTGATGTTTTACCGGATTCCTGGTACTCACGGTACACTCGTGAAATGGTTGTACGAGAAAATTCTCACATCATTGCTACCTCGGAGATGCTGTGTCCCATCGCTCGTGCGCTTACTATAACACAACGTTCAAACTCACAAAATCTGTTCTCAGTTGCGAATTTTTTCGAGATAATAAGTATTTTTATGGAAAGATTGCCTACTAGTAACACATGAAAAATTGTGGCAGTCCGGGACTCTAACCCATATTTCTCGCTTATCGCTAGCGATCGCCCTAACAATCTCGACTATCCTTGCGCGACTCACGGTCAGAACCAAACTCGATATACCACACTGTCTAATCCCCTATTGCTAGCAACATTACTTGGATTCCCGTAACTGGGTTATTGAGACAAACGTGTTCAGACTTAGTACTGGAATGAGATTTTCACTCTGCAGCGGAGTGTGCAGTGATATGAAACTTCCTGTCAGATTAAAACTGTGTGCCGGACCGAGACTCAAACTCTGGACCTTCTCCTTTCGCGGGCAAGTGCTCTACCATCTGAGCTACCCGAGCACGACTCACGACCCGTCCTCACACCTTCAAGTCTGTAAGCACCTTGTCTCCTACCATTCCAAACTTCACAGAAGCTCTTCCGCGAAAGATCCCGAGTTCGTGACTCGGTCTGGCACACAGTTTTAATCTGACAGGAAGTTTAAACGTTAGTACTGTTATAATCGTATGCAACTTTATTAATATTACGAAATTTATTCGCAATTGCGAATTCTTTTGATACCAGCTGTACTGCGAATAAATTTCGTAATATTGATACAAGTGCTGATCGGCAACATTGTCGGATCCATCAGATATGCATGCAAGTGTGGCTGATTTAAAATTTCGGTATTTTTGAGATGGAATAATCAACGCAATCTCATACCTTTATTTCAAATTCACACCTTCCATACATGTAATTAACTGAAGCGCTAACGTTGTAAGGTAGCAGGACTGCACAATCCCGAGGCCTATGTGAGTTATGTGGAAGTAAGTGTTCTCGTGTCAGCTTCCTCATTCAAAAGAACTTCTGCCTTCGTAGTAGATATTGAGAAACGAACCTCACTTAGCACCAATAAATTATTTTTCGGTAAGTGGCGTTGGAATATTCCAGAGCGCACATGCTCGAAATTCTGCTTGCATGTTTTGTGATACTGTGGTATTACGAGGTAGCTGTGAAGACGTATAGTATCTCCATATATGGACACCCAAGTTTAGGTATATATCTTGCTAATCAGGCAAAAACTAAATATTGTCAGCATCATTAAAATTAGTTTCAGTGAAGTGAGAGTTTACCAGCTGGCAGAACAAACTTATTTCAGGTATTAAAGATAATGTTCCAAGGCGCTATTAAAGTATGCTTGGCTGAAGAATCATAAATGGGATTAGGGAGACTGCAGTACTCACTGTTCAGTCGCATTAATATGGCCACCTGTCAAGAGCCTTCTGTAGCACGGACCCGCTGCCAGACGTGTAAGAAGAGTGTCAGAGAGGTTCCAGAAGACACCGTCAGAGACGTGGAGCCAAGTCGACTCCAGCGCTGTGGCCAGCTGCTCAAGGTTTCTCGGTTGGAGATCAACACCGCCAACAGTCCAGTCGAAGTGGTCCCACAGATTCTCTGTTGGGTTCATATCCAGGTAGTCTTGTGGTCACGGCAAGTACGATAAACTCAACCTAGTGTAGTGCTAGAGATGGTACCGAAAGATACAGATCTATTGTGCTTCCAGAATGACGAGGTCACCAAGGGAATGCCACAGATTCAACAAACCATAACAGTCCCTCCTCCAGCCTGGATCCTACCAGCGATTGTTGCAGGGTGACTCGTTCTAGACGTTCCACGTCGTACACACCAACGTCTACCTGTACGATGGAGTATAAAACGAGATTCATCAGAGAGGACCACCTGTCGCTTCTCAGTGGACGTCCAATAGGTTATTGGGGTGCAGATTCCAGGCTTCGTCACCTATGAACAGCAGTTCAAATGTTTGTGAAATCTTATGGGACTTAACCGCTAAGGTCATCAGCCCCTAAGCTTACACACTATTTAACCTAAATTATTCTAAGGACAAACACACACACCCATGCGCGAAGGAGGACGCGAACCTCCGCCGGGATCAACCGTATGAACAGCCGTCAGCATGGATGCATGACCGAGGCGTCTGCTGTGGAGGCCTATACGCAGAAACGTTCACTGAACGGTCGTTGAGGAGACACAGTGGATAGCCCCTCGGTACATCTGGACGATCAGTTGCTCAACAGTTGCACGTCTATTTGTCCGTACACATCTAAGCAGTCGACATTCGCCCCTGTCATCTATGGCCCGTTCTGCACCGGAGTAGCCTCAGTGCCAGTTTTGGGTAACGCCACTTGCCACGCAGGGTATACTTTAACCACGGCGGCACGCGAACAGTTTACAAATTTACTCGTCTCAGAAATACTGTTACCCTTCGCTCTAAAGCTGATGATTACGCCCTTCTAGACGTCAAATAAGTATCCCCGTTTCCGAGTTACGACAACGCCTGCAGTGTTGTCCGCGTCCCTCCGACGTGCTTGATATGGCCTCCAGTGCTACTGCTGCCACATTTTATTTGTGAGTGGTTATTGTCGTTTACGTCGAACACAGGCGGTGGTCACGTTAACGTTATAAGTAGGCTGTTTAGGTTTTTATGTTGGTAACGCCACGTAGCGCTCTATATGAAAATCACTGACTGTGCTATGTGAAGTCTGTGGCTGGTTGGCATTGTTGGAACAGTCGCTATTGTAGTATTGGGCAGTTGGATGTGAACAGCGCATAGCGTTGCGCAGTTGGAGGTGAGCCGCCAGCAGTCATGTATGTGGGAAGAGAGATGGTGGAGTTTTCAGAGCGGATTATCTGGACGTGTGCCCATCAGAGACAGTAAATTTGTAAGACTGGATGTCATGAACTGATATATATATATATATATATATATATATATATATATATATATATATATATATATATATATATATGGTTGTTGTGGTCTTCAGTCCAGAGACTCGTTTGATGCAGCTCTCCATGCTACTGTATCCTGTGCAAGCTTCTTCATCTCCCAGTACCTACTGCAACCTACATCCTTCTGAATCTGCTTAGTATGTTCATCTCTTGGTCTCCCTCTACGATTTTTGCCCTCCACGCTGCCCTCCAATAGTAAATTGGTGATCCCTTGATGCTTCAGAACATGTCCTACCAACCGATCCCTTCTTCTGGTCAAGTTGTGCCACAAACTTCTCTTCTCCCCAACCCTGTTCAACACTTCCTCATTAGTTATGTGAGCTACCCATCTAATCTTCAGCATTCTTCTGTAGCACCACATTTCGAAAGCTTCTATTCTCTTCTTGTCCAAACTATTTATCATCCACGTTTCACTTCCATACATGGCTACACTCCATACAAATACTTTCAGAAATGACTTCCTGACACTTAAATCTATACTCGATGTTAACAAATTTCTCTTCTTCAGAAACGCTTTCCTTGCCATTGCCAGTCTACATTTTATATCCTCTCTAATTCGACCATCATCAGTTATTTTGCTCCCCAAATAGCAAAACTCCTTTACTACTTTAAGTGTCTCATTTCCTAATATAATTCCCTCAGCATCACCCGACTTAATTCGACTACATTCCATTATCCTCGTTTTGCTTTTGTTGATGTTCATGTTATATCCTCCTTTCAAGACACTGTCCATTCCATTCAACTGCTCTTCCAAATCCTTTGCTGTCTCTGACAGAATTACAATGTCATCGGCGAACCTCAAAGTTTTTATTTCTTCTCCATGGATTTTAATACCTACTCCGAATTTTTCTTTTGTTTCCTTTACCGCAGCTCAATATACAGATTGAATAACATCGGGGAGAGGCTACAACCCTGTCTCACTCCCTTCCCAACCACTTCTTCCCTTTCATGTCCCTCGACTCTTATAACTGCCATCTGGTTTCTGTACAAATTGTAAATAGCCTTTCGCTCCCTGTATTTTACCCCTGCCACCTTTAGAAATTGAAAGAGAGTATTCCAGTCAACATTGTCAAAAGCTTTCTCTAAGTCTACAAATGCTAGAAACGTTGGTTTGCCCCTCCTTAATCTACCTTCTAAGATAAGTCGTAAGGTCAGTATTGCCTCACGTGTTCCAACATTTCGACGGAATCCAAACTGATCCTCCCCGAGGTCTGCATCTACCAGTTTTTCCATTCGTCTGTAAAGAATTCGCGTTAGTATTTTGCAGCCGTGGCTTATTAAACTCATAGTTCGGTAATTTTCACATCTGTCAGCACCTGCTTTCTTTGCGATTGGAATTATTATATTCTTCTTGAAGTCTGAGGGTATTTCGCCTGTCTCATACATCTTGCTCACCAGCTGGTAGAGTTTTCTCAGGACTGGTTGTCCCAAGGCCGTCAGTAGTTCTAATGGAATGTTGTCTACTCCGGGGGCCTTGTTTCGACTCAGGTCTTTCAGTGCTCTGTCAAACTCTTCACGCAGTATCGTATCTCCCATTTCGTCTTCATCTACATCCTCTTCCATTTCCATAATATTGTCCTCAAGTACATCGCCCTTGTATAAACCTTCTATATACTCCTTCCACCTTTCTGCTTTCCCTTCTTTGCTTAGAACTGGGTTTCCATCTGAGCTCTTGATGTTCATACAAGTGGTTCTCTTATCTCCAAAGGTCTCTTTAATTTTCCTGTAGGCAGTATCTATCTTACCCCTAGTGAGATAAGCTTCTACATCCTTACATTTGTCCTCTAGCCATCCCTGATTAGCCATTTTGCATTTCCTGTCGATCTCGTTTTTGAGACGTTTGTATTCCTTTTTGCCTGCTTCATTTACTGCATTTTTATATTTTCTCCTTTCATCAATTAATTTCAGTATTTCTTCTGTTACCCAAGGATTTCTACTAGCCCTCGTCCTTTTACCTACTTGATTCTCTGCTGCCTTCACTACTTCATCGCTCAGAGCTACCCATTCTTATTCTACTGTATTTCTTTCCCCCATTCCTATCAATTGTTCCCTTATGCTCTCCCTGAAACTCTGTACAACCACTGGTTCTTTCAGTTTGTCCAGGTCCCATCTCCTTAATTTCCCACATTTTTGCAGTTTCTTCAGTTTTAATCTACAGGTCATAACCAATAGATTGTGGTCAGAGTCCACATCTGCCCCTGGAAATGTCTTACAATTTAAAACCTGGTTCCTAAATCTCTGTCTGACCATTATATAATCTATCTGATACCTCTTGTATCTCCAGGGTTCTTCCATGTATACAACCTTCTTTCATGGTTCTTAAACCAAGTGTTAGCTATGACTAAGTTGTGCTCTGTGCAAAATTCTACGAGGCGGCTTTCTCTTTCATTTCTTAGCCTCAATCCATATTCACCTACTACGTTTCCTTCTCTCCCATTTCCTACACTCGAATTCCAGTCGCCCATGACTATTAAATTTTCGTCTCCCTTCACTACCTGAATAATTTCTTTTATTTCATCATACATTTCTTCAATTTCTTCGTCATCTGCAGAGCTAGTTGGCATATAAACTTGTACTACTGTAGTAGGTGTGGGCTTCGTATCTATCTTGGCCACAATAATGCGTTCACTATGCTCTTTGTAGTAGCTTACCCGCATTCCTATTTTCCTATTCATTATTAAAAGTACTCCTGCATTACCCCTACTTGATTTTGCGTTTATAACCCTGTATTCACCTGACCAAAAGTCTTGTTCCTCCTGCCACCGAACTTCACTAATTCCTACTATATCTAACTTTAACCTATCCATTTCCCTTTTTAAAATTTCTAACCTACCTGCCCGATTAAGGGATCTGACATTCCACGCTCCGATCCGTAGAACGCCAGTTTTCTTTCTGCTGATAACGACATCCTCTTGAGTAGTCCCCACCCGGAGATCCGAATGGGGGACTATTTTACCTCCGGAATATTTTACCCAAGAGGACGCCATCATCATTTAATCATACAGTAAAGCTGCATGCCCTCGGGAAAAATTACGGCTGTAGTTTCCCCTTGCTTTGAGCCGTTCGCAGTACCAATACAGCAAGGCCGTTTTGGTTATTGTTACAAGGCCAGATCAGTCAATCATCCAGACTGTTGCCCTTGCAACTACTGAAAAGGCTGCTGCCCCTCCTCAGGAACCACACGTTTGTCTGGCCTCTCAACAGATACCCCTCCGTTGTGGTTGTACCTACGGTACGGCTATCTGTATCGCTGAGGCACGCAAGCCACCCCACCAACGGCAAGGTCCATGGTTCTATATATAATGACTTTTGAACACTATTAAGTAAATACATTGTTTTTTCTCTATCAAAATATTTCATTTGCTAACTATGCCTATCAGTAGTTAGTGCCTTCAGTATTTAGAATCTTTTATTTAGCTAGCAGTATTGGAGCTCGCGGTATTGCAGTAGTTCGAGTAACGAAGATTTTTGTGAGGTGATTCATGAAATGTATAGGTTATTGTCAGTCAGGGACATTCTTTTGTAGGGATTGCTGAAAGTCAGATTGCGTTGCGCTAAAAATATTGTGTGTCAGTTTAGTGTTGATCTGAATAAGTAAAGAGAGAAATGTCTGAGTACGTTCAGTTTTTCTCAGCTGTTTGAAAATCAAATAACGTAGACGTAACTGGCACGTGCAAAAGTACCTTGGGACGTTTTCATAGTGCATAGGGATACTGTACACAGTTCCATGAGTCTGTTTGGCTATAGTGCTGTTGTATACATAGCTGTCGCATGGCTAGAAAATAGTATCGGAATGCAGGAAGATCTGTAGAGGATCGATGTTAGGTGCAGATACGTAAACAAATGTAACATACAGTGCGTTAATAGGCGGAAAAACATAACACCATTACAGAAGAATTGCTGGAAGTAGCACATTCATGAAATATCTGGCAGTATACGTACGGAGCAATTTCATGTGGAGCCACCGCATAACACTAGTAGCAGCAGGGCAGGCGTCAGAGCATGATTCACTGGAAAAATTACGTAGGAAGTGTAGTCCACTCATGGTAGAGGTAACTTACAGTGCCTTCGTTCGGCCGAAGCTTGAATGTTGCTCGTCGGTATTGGACGTAGTAGAGAATATCCGAAGAAGCGCAGGGTCAGTTAGTAAAACAAATGAAGCTACGCAGATCATCAACAATTCCAGTGCTAGATGTGGCAGCAGAAGCGTTGCGCAGTACAATGCGGTTTATTGTTAAAATTTCGACAGCGTACTTTCCTAAAAGAATCAACGAACGTATTGCGTCCTCCTATGCACACCTCGCAAAAAGACCTATGAAGGTGGAATTAGTGAGATTCGAGCTTATACGGGGGTTTAGTAGCACCTTCTTCCCGCGCACCATTCGCCCGGGGGGGGGGGGGGGGGGGGGGAGTGATAGTGGTAGACATAAAATCTACCACCAGACATCGTAAGGCGGCTTGAGGAACACTGATGTAGATGTAGATGGACGACACTGTGGAGTACAGATGTAGATGAAGAGTCTTTTTGCAGTGGTGGACAAAATGTCATGTCATTGGTCATGTAGCCCGGGTCCGACGCACTCTACCCGTCCTGTCCGCTTGGAGTTGCTGGGTTCGGACGCAGTCACCGCAGGAAATGATCCTTACTCTACTTGCTCGGTAGATTTTATCGTAAAGATTCTAGAGAACGTACCATTTGAGCAATTCCATAACGGTGGCGGGCGCCGCGGGGGTAGCCGCGCTGTCTAGGACGCTTTACTACGGTTCGCGCGGCTGCTCCCGCCGGATGTTCGAGTCCTCCCTCGGGCCTGGGTGTATGTGTTGTCCTTAGCGTAAGTTAGTTTAAGTTAGATTAAGTAGTGTTTAATCCTAGGGACCGATAACCTCAGCAGTTTCGTCCCATAGTAACTTACCACCACCAACGGTGTCTGTCACTTACAGCGCCTGCTAATAAGATGGGCATAGCGCACTGCTCTTGGTTTAGAACATAGCGGGCACTTTGACATGATGTGAAGCCGGTGGTGATAGTAGGGCGACTGCCTCCTGCAACCACATCTACGTCCACATGTACACTCCGCAAGTCACTCTGTGAACCACATTTTCCTGTTCCGTGGGAAGAACAATTGCCGGTAAGCCTCCGTGTGGGCTCGAGTCTCTCTAATTTTGTCTCCACGATCTTTCCGCTGGATATACGAAGCACTGTACTCTTTGACTACTCTAGGAACGTACGCTCTCTCAAGCTTTATAGTAAATCACAATGTGAAGCAGAACACCTCCCTTGCAGCGTCTGCGACTAGCTTTGGTTGAGCGTCTCTGTGACACAGTCGTGCTTAATAAATTAAAATGTAACGAAACGCGCTGCTCTTCTTTGGACGTTCTCTGTTTCCCCTATCAGCCCCGTCGCGCCAGGCTCTTGCACAAATTATCGGCTCACTAGTGCGAATAGGCAGCCTCAGCATCAAACGGAGGACGAGGGCTAAGACAGCAAATGACAGACCACACGAAGACGCTGTTCTGGCTACGACGCATATCAGTCCGCTTGGTGGCACGAGATGTACGGCGAAGAAATGTCGGATTAGACAGACCAGTGTGAGTCGCATCTTACAAACGACATAAATTCTTCCATTATCACTTGCCACTTGGAGGACGTGACTTCGAACGTCGCACAGAATATTTTCAGTTTACTCTGCAGCACCTGGTAGTCTAGCCTACGTTTTCCCACTGTGTGATATTTATCGACGAAGCAACAGTAATGTTAATTTAAGTTACAGGCACTCCTGCGCAACGGGAAACGCACGCCGTCTTCATGAAGTACAACACCAACGGCCGTCGAGCGTAAGAAACTCCGTTGTGAAACTTTACCTCATCCCAGGTGTGATAAATGGAAATACGCATGCACACTTCCTTACGTACTTTCTACTCGTTTTCAGCACGATGACTGCACAGCTCACTCTTCACGTATTGCAACGCAAATAGAGACTTAAAAGTTTCCTAACCGTTGTATGGGTGGGAATGCTGCAGTGTAATGGCCGGCAAGATCCCCTCCTCCCCCACCCACCCATGATTTAACTCCTTTTGATTTTTTTCTATGGGGAGCACTGTAAGATGCAGTCTATCATGAAGCCCAAGCTGTGCCAGACGATATGCGCCTCAAACCGCCACGATACGCAAAGGCAATCATCCAACGTAATGTCATCTGTTCAGATGCCACTCGAACGGGAATTGCGCAAGTTCCTTGCAGTCGATCGTAAACAATTTATGTGCATGTTAAGTACAGTGTATTTATTTTGTGGGTGACATATCATCATTCATTCTGAATAAAATGCGAAGTTTAAAAACTGTATTCTGTGTGATTACATTTTCAAATAGTATCTACACTACTGGAAATTGAAATAAGAACACCGTGAATTCATTGTCCCAGGAAGGGGAAACTTTATTGACACATTCCTGGGGTCAGATACATCACATGATCACACTGACAGAACAACAGGCACATAGACACAGGCAACAGAGCATGCACAATGTCGGCACTAGTACAGTGTATATCCACCTTTCGCAGCAATGCAGGCTGCTATTCTCCCATGGAGACGATCGTAGAGATGCTGGATGTAGTCCTGTGGAACGGCTTGCCATGCCATTTCCACCTGGCGCCTCAGATGGACCAGCGTTCGTGCTGGACGTGCAGACCGCGTGAGACGACGCTTCATCCAGTCCCAAACATGCTCAATGGGGGACAGATCCGGAGATCTTGCTGGCCAGGGTAGTTGACTTACACCTTCTAGAGCACGTTGGGTGGCACGGGATACATGCGGACGTGCATTGTCCTGTTGGAACAGCAAGTTCCCTTGCCGGTCTAGGAATGGTAGAACGATGGGTTCGATGACGGTTTGGATGTACCGTGCACTATTAAGTGTCCCCTCGACGATCACCAGAGGTGTACGGCCAGTGTAGGAGATCGCTCCCCACACCATGATGCCGGGTGTTGGCCCTGTGTGCCTCGGTCGTATGCAGTCCTGATTGTGGCGCTCACCTGCACGGCGCCAAACACGCATACGACCATCATTGGCACCAAGGCAGAAGCGACTCTCATCGCTGAAGACGACACGTCTCCATTCGTCCCTCCATTTACGCCTGTCGCGACACCACTGGATGCGGGCTGCACGATGTTGGGGCGTGAGCGGAAGACGGCCTAACAGTGTGCGGGACCGTAGCCCAGCTTCATGGAGACGGTTGCGAATGGTCCTCGCCGATACCCCAGGAGCAACAGTGTCCCTAATTTGCTGGGAAGTGGCGGTGCGGTCCCCTACGGCACTGCGTAGGATCCTACGGTCTTGGCGTGCATCCGTGCGTCCCTGCGGTCCGGTCCCAGGTCGACGGGCACGTGCACCTTCCGCCGACCACTGGCGACAACATCGATGTACTGTGGAGACCTCACACCCCACGTGTTGAGCAATTCGGCGGTACGTCCACCCGGCCTCCCGCATGCCCACTATACGCCCTCGCTCAAAGTCCGTCAACTGCACATACGGTTCACGTCCACGATGTCGCGGCATGCTACCAGTGTTAAAGACTGCGATGGAGCTCCGTATGCCACGGCAAACTGGCTGACACTGACGGCGGCGGTGCACAAATGCTGCGCAGCTAGCGCCATTCGACGGCCAACACCGCGGTTCCTGGTGTGTCCGCTGTGCCGTGCGTGTGATCATTGCTTGTACAGCCCTCTCGTAGTGTCCGGAGCAAGTATGGTGGGTCTGACACACCGGTGTCAATGTGTTCTTTTTTCCATTTCCAGGAGTGTATAATGTATTCGACAGCAGATGTTTTTTCTCTATTTACGAAGCAATCCGGCATTTACAGGCAAAGGTAGGTCAGGCATTTTTTTTAAATACGTGTTTTTCTTTTCATTTGTGAATAGGGTTTTTTATCTTTGTGAAATGTGATCGGTCGAGTTTTCTGGTTTGGCTTTGACAAGTACGCGGCAAAGGGGATATTTTAAACGGACAACTGCCTGACGTAACTGTAGTTGTTACTACAAAAACCTGGAAACGTACACAAATTTGAAACAGTTTCCCTAACTACGTTGTAGTCCTATTAACAAAAATCATTGCTGACCCTGTAGCTAAGTATTACAGGAAATGAAGTTTTATCTTAGTAACGTTGACCTATATTGCTGCACATAACATAGCAGTACGTCATGACAGCTCTGATGGCGGTGTTTAAGCCGCAATAGCCGACTCCGAGCGCATTGCTTTCTAATTTTATTACATTTCTCGGATTATTTTGCGAAACTTTTTAACTTCAATATTAAAAAGCGCTATATCACTGTAACTGTCCTTCCTAGAGCTACTGAATGCATTTATGAAACTATCCCGTTCCATTACAAAACCATACTTTCTATAATATTTCGATCGATATAAGAGTTAAGGCTCTTTATCACATACCAAAGTACAAGCCCCTTAGCGTATCATCGTTACGACATCTGGAACCGTCCACGGAATAAAAGGGTTATTACTTATTAAGCAACTCATCCTTCATATGCAACAGCGTAGCTTATTGCACATGGTTTCCACTAGATTCTGCGCTTTCAAAACAGAAGATTACAGGAATAATTTAGTCATCAAAAGTACAAACCAGTGATGTTTGTTATTAACCATGCCGCAAGCTTATGATGCCCACCGGTCCCCCTGTGTTAGGAAGGTGCAGAAGACTTGGTTTCTGCATGGAGCTCAGTGTAGCCTTCCCTGCGGTACGGACGCGCCTTGCTGGTTGCGTCGTCGTGAAGATTGAGTCAGCTGAGTGCTTTATGGAGAGAGAGAGAGAGAGAGAGAGAGAGAGAGAGAGAGAGTGAGTGAGAGAGGGGGGGGGGGAGGAAGTCGCTAATTTCTTTAAACTTTATGCGCCCTCAGTAACGTAGTTTCCTATCGCACCTTTTAATGTACGGAACGACCTCCATTTAGGTAAGGTGGAAGGAAGATTGTAATTTAATTGAAATCGTTTCATTCAAGCATTGTTCGGCAAACTAAAATAGAAATGACAGTTTTGTCTTCAGTGTGAATGAAGTAGCAAGAACGTCTTAGTACAACGTGTTAAGCATCCCATTTTCAGAGTTGTAGGTCTTCCTAATGTTTCTCATCAAATTATTAATGTTACTATACGACGTCCTCTTATGTTATATGAGATGAAGGGCTTTACTTGTTGGCTTCTGGCCCATTGACTAATATTGTTAAGTTACAATGTGCACTGTATATCTTCACAGATTTAGTCCTGGAAAGACAGCATACTATAGTTGTGATGTTTCTGCCCTCATTATCTCCTGATCTTCTGCATCCATTGAGTCCTTATGATGAATCCCTTCTTTACTATAACAGGGTCATACTTTTATTAGTATAAATCATTAAATAGTTCAATTTTCATTTGTTCGTATTTTTCAATTCATTGGCCACTTCGATTCCTCTGCTGTTCCTCCTTCCCACACACTTTGATTTGCCGGCTTTCAGACTCGTACCAATTTTCGTTTTCTGAGGAATTGTAACATATATTAGATGTGTAGTAGCCCTGCGCCGTGGTAAAAAAAAAATGCTGTTTGAAGAGCACGTCGCAGCGCGTTGTGTGAAGCAGTCGCCCTCCGTTTCTGGCGGTGGCGCCGCTGTGGCAATCGCAGCTTTGCTGTCTCCCTCTGGTGGGAAAGCGGAAAGGTTGCCTGTTCACGTGCATTTAAAGGGCGCTATCAGCTCGGTAATTGGTCACTCGGAGGGAGACTAGGTCAGTCTCGCGTCACCAGTTGCTGGTCTGTCTCTCGTTCGCATTTGTGCGGCAGTTCTGTCTGTCGTTTGGATCAGACTTTAAGCCAGAAAATGAGAGTCTTGCCACTCCGCCAGTAACAGAACCCAGTGAGTGGTCGCACGGTCGGAGCTGAGTTCCTGCATCTGAGTCTACGCGTTAGACCGCCAGTCTGCTCGAGTTGCTCAGGCAACGGTCATTGGCGGTTGGAGCGATCGGTTGGTCGGTCGCGCTCTGAAACACGAGATGACTGGTCCGCCTTGAGCGTAGGCGCATGTGAGGTCCCCACGTGAGTCCAGTGGGCCGCGTCGTATAGAAAGGGGTAGTGGCTTCGTGGTCGACACGAGAGCAACAGGAGTGAAACCACGACATCGGGCTGGCCGGGGCGAGCTGCGACGCCGTGAGTCGGGAGATCGGCGCGCCTTCCTGCGTCCGTTGAAGCGGCTGGCAGCGGACGGTTCGGGAGAACGTTGGGGATGCTGCGCCAGGTCTTCGCCAGAAATCGCAGTTTATTAGAAGTTAAGTGATTCGTGATATGTTGTTTTATTTACTTGTTAAATTCTACTTGTTTTCTTGGTGAGGTCACAAGCCGCTTTGTTTTGGGATCGTCCCACCATTCTTCTCCGTTTGCCCACCCGCGGGAATTGTAAATTGGGTGGTCCGTATTTCCCTTGTGGAGTTGGGGAGGGTTAGAGCAATCTGCGGTTCGGGTTGTTCAGTAATCCCCCTGTCAGTCTGCCATACGCTAATAGCTGCCTCTGTCATATTTGTTGGATTCGGTGTTAACAAATTTATAGAATTAAGGTGTAAATGCCTAATTCCTGAAATATGTTTTTATCTTGCCTATTATCTTGCTAGCCGGTATATGTGTACTGTAGAGCATGTTGTACATTTTATGTAAGTCTGAATTTCATGGGTTTTATTTAAATAGTCATTTTTATAAACTTGCCACCCTTCGACCGTAAGAGTCCTTTTAAAAACAAATTGCACTTTTGGTGGCACATAATTTCTTAGTGTGAGTGTTTGTACCATTTCCATCCCTCTTAAGGGGTGCATAGTTAATGTGTTTGTGTGAGTTGTTAAAATTTTTAGTTTAAAGTAATCTGGAGTGTTGCAGATTTGCACCAGTGTAGTCTTTCAGAGATTGTTGTGAGCGGTCGTGACTACGGTCGTGTTGAAAGGGAACGGCACGCTTCTTAGCCCGAAGGCTCATACTGTCAATATTGTTCTTTCTGCCTCTAAATAAAATTGTAACTTGATATTTCCAGGGTGCTTTTCTCCTTATAAATTTTAAATCTGTTTCTGAAAAGGCTTTTATGAATAAAATTCCCATTTGTTAAAGGTAACTTCATTTTCATCAGTTACTCCCTGGCAACTACTTCCGCTCTTAAATGTGTTAATGTTCTTGATGAATCGCTAGTAAATAAAGTAAATTCTTTAAGAAAAGATTTTGAAAGTAAATTCACGATTCAAGCTCACATAATGGTATTCTATAGTCATATAGCCGTTATTACTATTAGATTAGGAAATGAGACACTTAAAGTAGTAAAAGAGTTTTGCTATTTAGGAAGTAAAATAACTGATGATGGTCGAAGTAGAGAGGATATAAAATGTAGACTGGCAATGGCAAGGAAAGCGTTTCTGAAGAAGAGAAATTTGTTAACATCGAATATAGATTTATGTATCAGGAAGTCGTTTCTGAAAGTATTTGTATGGAAGTGAAACATGGACGATAACTAATTTGGACAAGAAGAGAATAGAAGCTTTCGAAATGTGGTGCTACAGAAGAATGCTGAAAATAAGGTGGATAGATCACATAAATAATGAGGAGGTATTGAACAGGATTGGGGAGAAGAGAAGTTTGTGGCACAACTTGACTAGAAGAAGGGATCGGTTGGTAGGACATGTTTTGAGGCATCAAGGGATCACAAATTTAGCATTGGAGGGCAGCGTGGAGGGTAAAAATCGTAGAGGGAGACCAAGAGATGAATACACTAAGCAGATTCAGAAGGATGTAGGTTGCAGTAGGTACTGGGAGATGAAGAAGCTTGCACAGGATAGAGTAGCATGGAGAGCTGCATCAAATCAGTCTCAGGACTGAAAACAACAACAACAACATAGTCGTTATTCTATTTACTGTAACTGACACAAAGTTTCAACTTGTCTTCAGAATTATTTACACTGATGAGCCAAAACATTATGACCGCCTGCTTATAACCTTGCTTGTCCGTCTTTGAAATGAAATACTTCACTTATTCTGCGTAGCAGGGATCCCACAGTTTGTTGATAGGTTTGTGGAGATATTTGGCATTATTTGTCTACGTATAGGTTATGTGATTCGCGTTAATAACGGGACTCAGAATTGCGTACGCGGTGATGGCGCCCCATAGCGACCCAGATGGACTCCACAGAATTTAGAGCAGACGAATTTAGCCACCGACACGTCAACATCAGTTCCTCAAACTACTGTTGCACAGTTCTGGCTCCGGGACACGGACAATTATGCTGTTGAAAGATGACATCGCCGTCGGGAAGACATCAAGAATGAAGGGAAGCAGGTGGTTCGCAGCTGTCAGCATGTATTCGTTTACTACCACAGGTTCCATGCAAGCGCAGGAGAATGTCTCCCGTAGCATACTATTGCTCCCACCAGCCTGCGTCCGTGGCGCGCTGCGCATTTGGAGCCGCCGTTCACCTCGGTGACTGCGTTGGTGGAGACGACCGTGGACATAGTGTAACAAAAATGTGATTCACCCAAAGAGCCGACATGTTTCCACTGATGGACGGTCGAGTCCGATGGTCCCATGCCCACTGCAGTATTAATTGACAGCCTCGTTGGGTCTAAATGTCAACAGATAGGGGTGGTCCGCTGCAGAACACCATGTTCAACAATGTACCATGAACGTTGTGGTGCGAAACAGTTATGCATTGTACTCTTTCGGCAAAGATGTCACAGAAAACTATCTATTCTACTTTACATAGCAGACAAGCCTCCAGACCTGCATTTCTGTGAAGAGCAGTGGATGGGCAACCTTTTAGCGCCTAGTCCGTCTACCTCTTTTGGTAGACGCTCACGACAGTAGCATGGGAACATTCAGCCAGCTTCACCATGTTCACAGGCTGTACGTAATAATATGTGCCCTTGTTAAAGTCGCTTATCTCAATACATTTCACCTACAGTAGCCCATACCTTCGCTACGGTGATCCCTCGCCCGTGTCTGCTCCGCTTACATACTTTTATTACCGCGTTACGTGCCCGCAACGCCACCATGCGTCATTCAACCTCGCGGTGTGCTTGTGGTCATAAATGTTTTGGCTTATCTGTGTATACTGATGGTATGCGCTCTTCCAATCGTCTGCGACATTAGAAAGTTAAGATCTCATTTGCACTTTCCTCCACACCAAGGTAGCCATTCAAAGTATACGGCGTGGAGCAATCCCTGACTTAATGTTAGATACGCACTAATTAGTAAAAACTTTCCCTACATATGTCGTTTTACCCAGACGTACTGTATTTGGGAGAAATTTATGAGAATCTACGTTTGGAGCACAGCACTGTATGGTAGTGAAAAATTAACAGTGGGATATAAGAGAATCGAACATTTCGAGATGTGGTGCTACAGAAGAATGTTGAAAATTATATTGGATTGTTAAGGGAAGGAATGAGGAGGTTCTCCGGAGATTCGGTGAGTAAAGGAACATATCGATAACACTGGCAAACAAAAGGGACAGGATGCTAGCACATCTGTTAGGACATCAGGGAGTAGCATCCGTGGTATTAGAAGGAGCTGTAAATGGCAAAGACAATAGAGGAAAACAGAAACAGGAATACATCCAGAAAATAACTGAGGATGTACGTTGCAAGCGATACTCTGAGATGAAGAGGTTCGCAAAAGCGAGGAACACGACTGCCGTGGCGACGCTAATCCAGCATGTCTCCCAAGCGGAAAAAGATTACGTACTGTAAACGTGACATTAGATGATACCAGACCACGAATAAACACAACACCGTCATTTTTTTCAGAGGCCTAACACCTGTGATGCCTCACGCCAAAAGCAAGTGCGTATGACCTACCCAGTGCTTAGTTTTGTCAAAGCTTTCAGTATTAATCCCATCAGGTGTAAGTACTTCATGCGTATTAACCAGTGCAAAACCACGTCATAACTTTCAAAGGTAACTGATTGGTCATGAAGCAATAAAAACGTTTAGTAAGACTCATTCTGTGTACTATATTTCTTTCAAACCAACAAGTTCACTGGCGTGTTCTGAAAATTTGTAATCCTTCGAGTCATGGGACATGAAAAATGGTTTTGCTTTTTTCCGTTTTAATTGGACATACGGAAGTAAATATTTTTCTTTTTAACTGGCCTATAATAGACTAAACTGCAGTAACTTCCATTTATCTTAGTTTTAAACGTGGCTGTTATTCAACAACCGTACACTGGTTTCAGGATAGGATTATACAGCCAACCATTTGCACATGACTGGTAGGTACATTGACCTACGCTTCGACACGTACAAGGGATGCCTTCATCAGAATGAAATTAGGATAAATCCTATAAAATGATACATAGAAAATTAGAGATGACAAAAAAACACATTAAACCAAGATGACAATTTTCATGATGTACAAAGGTTACTTACTCAAAATTACATTGCTAAAAAGCAATGGTCAGAATTTAGAACAGCAATGCTGAAGTAAAAAGTAAAATAAAACGTTCGAGCCTTTGCCACGTGTGCCCAGCTGGGAACAACACCAGTCTGACCGGTCCAGTGGCTTACATTGCTGCCACGAAAACAATGCGGGTTGTGCCGTTGTTCAAACAGCCATTGGCATCGTCGAAAACACTTACGTACTTTTAAAAAAGATATTTCTGATGAGCAAATCACGACCTAATTCATTTGCTAAAAATAATAATAAAATGCAACTATTTTGTTTTCAGCGGAAAACTATACCATCAGCCTGACGGCGTGGCAATGGGTAACCCACTGAGAGCCATCTTGGCTGATGGTTTCCTTAAATAGCTGAAAGATAAATTCTTCAAGAATTTTTCAGCTGTTGATCTTGGTATTTTCTCTTACGATCGGTACGTAGATGACAGTTTGATCATATACAGTGCTCCCGGGAAGGGATTCAGCATTTTTTTGAAATTTTTAATAGTCCATGAAAAAATCAGCTTCACTGGTGAATCAGAAAATAACGAGCGTCAGCTAACTTATTTGGATCTCATTATTGCTACTGACAACGACAGAATTTCTTTCAATATTTTTCAAAAAGCCACTAGTACAGTTCAAATTCTGCCCGCTAGTTCAGTGCATCCTCATTCCTCTAAGAAAGCATTTTTCCTTTCAGCCACTCATCGTGCAGTCTCTGTACCTTTGTCACCTGACAAGCTTAACGAGGAGATGAACATAATAAAAAATATTGCAGTTAATAACGTCTATGATCCCTCGTTAGTTGACAAGAGCTTCAAAGTTAAAACTGAGGCTAAGATGACCACTTTAGGCAGCAGTGCTATTCCTGACAGTAATGAGAACAAAAATGTTTTCTCGATTCCATTTTTAGACCATACTTCGTACAAAATTCGTCGTCTTCTGATTAAAAAATATTGATTCCAAGTTGCCTTTTCCATGAAGAATAACAGGCAAAAAAAAAAAAAACTCATTCACAATCTCAAGTCACATAGTTGCTCCGATACACGATTCAGTAGTGCATAAAATCACTTGCGATGCGTGCCCCGTTTATTGTATAGCAAAAACTGGAAGGTCGTTTAGTATCAGGTACAAGGAACTTTTGTTGGGTAAAAGAGGCACTCATGTACACACTTCCACTTTTGCTGATCATCTGCTAATGTGATTGAACATCAACGAAGTGCGTTGAAGAAATTTCCATATTACATAGAGAAAAGAAAGGTCCTAGGCTCAATGTACACGAAATGCTGGAGAGTTTCAAGCATATTTCTAAGAACTATGGCCTCATCCTCAATGAACAGTTACAACTACCTAACAAAAATTTTTTCAGTGGTTTCATTCCATTGCTCGTGGAATTTTGATGCCTCTATTTTTTACGATATTTTTCCCTGCTTCTGGTCCAAAACATCATTTTCTTCGAATATCATAGATAAGTGCTGATGAAGTTACCTTCGTGCAAATATTTTCGGGATTGGACAGCTGTTTGTAAAATATTTTCTGCATCATTCTGTCCTTTACGCAACAGTAATTTCTGTAAAGCCTAATAGATGGCTCTGTTATACTTAATCCGCTTGTCTGCTCTGTATTTTCAAAAAGACATTAAGCTCTCTTCCTTTACAGTTTGTTTTTAATATTAACTGTGGTTTTTTCTGTTAATTCTGTTATAATGTTTCAAATGGGCACATGTCACTGTCCGCGCTTGATATTCGGCACAACTCGTATTGCTTTCGTGACAGAAATGTAAGTCACGGGGCCGAGCAGTCTGATATTGTTCCCAGCTGGGCACACGTGGCAAAGGCTAGAACATTTTATTTCACTTTTGACTTGAGCATAGCCGCTCTAAATTCTGACCATTGCTTTTAGGAACGTAATTTTGTGTAAGTAACCTTTGTACGTCATGAAAATTGTCATTTTGGTTAATGTGTTTTTTGTCATACCTAATTTTCTATGTATTATTTTACAGGATTTATCAGAATTTCATTCTGACGAAGAAATCCCTTGTAGGTGTCGAAACCTAGGTTAATGTACCTACCTGTTATGTGCAACCTGTTGGTTGTATAATCCTGTGTTGAAATTTTCTTTTATGCTATAAATTTAATTGGAAATTTTTTATCTGTTCGTTTAAGAAACTTTTCCCATGTGTCTGCATAGAAGAACATATTTAGATGTGTCTCTGAACAGTATAAAAGTACTCGACAAGAATGTGGCAATGCAGTTCCGGAGAAAGCAGCCGCTGACGTGTGTGCATATTACCGAACCATTGGTATAACAAGTAATGGCTGTAAAATACTGACACTAAGTATTTGCATAAGAACGGAGAGACTGATAAGAGACCGACAACGTGGATGATCAGTTTCTGTTCGACAGAAATGCAGGAATGCGTGAAGCAATACTGACCTTCCGACTTAATGTTACAAGAATAGCTTCTTTGAAATTCTGAAGGTAGCAGAAACAAAATACAGGGAGCGTAAGGTTATATACAACTTCTATAGAAACCATACTGCAGTCATCACGGTCGAAAACATGTAAGGGAGGCAGAGACAGGGTTGAAGCCCAAATCTTAAGTTGTTCTTTCTGTACATTGGACAGACAGTAAACAAAGGAGATATTTGGAAAGGGGAATCAAAGTTCAAGGAGAAGAAACAAATACTTTGAGAATTGGTGAAGATATTGTAATTCTGTCGGAGACGGCAAAGGATTAGGAACACCAATTCAACCGAATGGATGTATCCCTATTTCTTTTTTTTTAAAAAAGTGTAGTTGCAACTTGAAGGTGAATGTAGGTAAAACTATAGTAATGCTTCATACTCAAATTCAGTAAGGCGATGTTGAGGGGCTTAGGGGTTTGGATTAGGAAATGAGACACTAAAAGTAGTAGATGAGTTTTGGTATCTGCGGAACAAAATAACTGATGAAGTAGAGAGGTTATAAAACTCATACTAGCAGTACTTTCTGTCCTGTATATGAATACATAACTTAAATTATTTAGTGCTCGTTTGATAAATCAGATAATTTAAAAAATAAAGAAATGTGTCCTCATCAGATACATCGATCTCGTGAAAATTTAATTTTCTTAACGTAACGAATCGCATAACAGTATGCTCGAAACTACGTTTCTGCGGCGATTAGTGACAAATTCAAAAAAATAACTCGTTTAGTAATTGCATTTGATGGTATTGCATGACAAAAATGTAAAGTTTATGAAGGACACCTTTGAAACTGCAGTGAATTAAAAGTATAATATGAGGTTCAAAGCATCGGAGTAACGTTAGAAATAATGGAAGAGAATCATTGTCTTATTAATATACAACTGGGGACTCTTAATATGATTTTTAAAAAATCTGCTTTTAGTCTCTCTCCAAGACAGAATTTAAGTTTCCACACGTCAATCAGAAAAACGAATACAAAAGTTTCTGGAAATAACGACCGCATCGAAATTGTAGCTTTAAACGGATACAGAATGAATCAACAAAGGTTACCATTAGAAGTATTTTTAAAAATCCAATTCCGAAGTGAGTTTGCACTGGCAGGATAGTCTTATATTCAGTGGACAATAGCTAATGATCGTATTTAATCTGATAATTCTGTGGCAGTAAATCAGGACAATGCAAACATCTTCAGATCAGCGAGTGAAATTTTTACTATGCAGGGGACTGTGAGGTGGCATGAAACTTCATTGCAGATTGAAACTGTGTGCTTGAGCGAGACTCTAATTCGGGTCCTTTGTCTTTCGCAAGCAAGTACTCCATCAACTGAACTCCCCAAGAACACGACTTACGACCTATCCTAACAGCTTTATGTCCAGCTGTAAATCATCGCCTGCCTTCCACTTGCCCGCTACAGGCAGAGATCCAGAGTTTGGGTCTCGGTGTGGCACGCAGTTTTAACCTAACAGGAATTTTCATAATTCCATATTAGTTTCAAGGAAACGTCACTAACGAAATGAACCAACGCTTCGAAAAACACTGTTCGTACTCTTAGATAAGGGTGCTTCCCTGGAAAACCAGTACGAGCAACGACGTATCGTGCCGGCCGTGGTGACCGAGCGGTTCTAGGCTCTTCAGTCCGGAACCGCGGGACTGCTACGGTCGCACGTTCGCATCCTGCCTTAGGCATGGATGTGTTTGATGTCCTTAGATTGGTTAGGTTTAAGTAGTTCTAAGTTCTAGGGGACTGATGACCTTAGATGTTAAGCCCCATAGTGCTCAGAGCCATTTGAACGACATATCGTAGTTGTCTACTGTTTTCGTATTCATTCCGAACACTGGTTTGATACAGCTCTGGAAGCTAGTTTATCCTGGGGAAGTCTCTACGTATCTGCACAGTTAAGTGAAGCCTACAACAATTTCAATCTGCTTATTGTAGTCAAGCCTTGCTCTGCGTCTAGAATTTCCCCCCTGCACTTCCCTACTTTACCAAATTTACGATTCTTTTATGCCTACTTTTACTCAAGATGTACTACATATTTTTATTATTGTTCTCTCGAATTATAATCAGTGGTTTCTCATTAATGAAAGGGCTGAGAATGCAACTGGTAGAAATGTTTTCTGAAGCAAACTGAGTAAGTGACTACCAAAGTTAATAGCTGTTTATAAATTGTGGGAGTTGCTATCGAAACACCAGATTTTTTTCTAACTGTAATTTAGTCCACTTACAGGTGTAGGTATGGTTCAAGATGGTAGTGCCTCTGCATTATTTTTTATCATATTTTAAAAATACTTATGCACCGTGCAATTTAAAACTTCTTAGAGTAAAACAGGCATAAGAGCAAAAACATTTTTTTACTGTGCTTTTTTTCTGAAGACTTTTTCGGTACAACACATACGAGACTCTCATGATACAACATATGTTCGTTATAAAAATATGTGCTTAATTAACGTAAAATTAATATAACAAGCTGAAAAACAATAGGTAAACAGTGAACAACTAAAATATTAAAACAAAAATATATTGATATGATTCCAACACGTACGAGAGATTATTCATTATTGCTTTCTGTAATACTTATACACTTAATGCCTTAATATAGAATCAGAATCATTTTTTTCTGTGATGTCTCTTGAAGAATGTCATTCCTGGGGCAACACTCGTCGTATTGTATTGTAACATTACGAGTCAAGATAGCTGTAACGGAACTTGAATAGCGTAAAGTTATCGTTAAAAACGCACGCCGCACGATTTGTTACGATTTGGTCGGTCATAATAATAGTAACATGCTTTTGAATACCATTAAAATATAACGGCGATACCTGTTTAGTGTTATTGGAAATAATATGTATTAAATTAATGAATAAGATAGCCGATCCTATAAGAAGAGGTAAAATTGGGCATAGTAGGGTGTTTTGCTTTATATCGACTAAGCCGATGATACGGCGTCTTTTTTTCCGTTTAATCTTAGAAATAAACAAGTAAAGAAGTGCTAATTGTGCGTTGTGAAAAATATAGGGGCGAATTTTAAATAGCTACAGTGTATAATCAGACTAACAATGGACATTCAGTTACGCGATATAGCGGACAGCGAAGTGTGGTCATTAAACTGAGTACACCTACAGGGCGGTCAATTCCGGGATAAGTCTATTCGCATCTCACGAGAGACGCGGTATTGAGACCGTTTTTTTTATTATATCGTGAAGAGCGGGCTTAAATTTATAAAAAGGAAAAAAGCTGTATCATTATCATTGACTGTTGGTGTCAAGCAACCAAAACTGTTCATCAAAGGGTTTCGGTGAATGAGTGGTGAATGCGAAATGAAACTGTGAACGAAGTTATGTTAAATAAAGCAGAAGAGACAAGACAGTTTGGTCGTATCTGTTATTATTCCATAAACTGTAACATTTCTTCTCGTTGTACGAAGCCTTTATAGACGATCGTTGTACGAAGCCTTTATAGACGATCGTTATGACAATTTGTTTCGAAGTGATCTCGTTACGAGTCAAGTTTTGGGGACCTGGTCAAGAGGGGATAGTTCGTAGATCCTAACTACTGCAGCTATTCTGGAATCAGGTGCTACCGTGAACGTTGTGTGTTGTCAATGGCTTAAGGTCATCATATCTCATGCTCTAAGACCGACGCTCCTTTCCTCTTGGTATAACGGTGTCTCACGGTAACAACGACAACGCCGACGACGAAGGAAAATACGGTAGAGTATCACTGTGTTGTGCAGTTTTCAGCCTTCCTTCTTTTTCTGTACTCTATCTTCCTACGCCCATGGTAACTGCTGTACGGAATGGAATATATTGTTACAGAAATAATGATAAAGTAGAGGGATGTAGTTTTTCATCTCCTGAAGATTTTTCCACTTCTCAAATTTTATTTCATATTCATCTTGGTGCAAAGGCTGCAGAAGGGGTCTCGATGGTTGACCATTGAGGTACCCTCTTAAATCCGCTTCAATAAACTCAAGATCATGTTTTAGTGAATACCTGAACCGCATTGTTAAAGGATTTTGTTTGTGGTTCTGTTTCTGATAATATTATTCCATTGTATTAATTTTCTTTGAGTGTCTTTAGCAACTTTGTCCATTGGTAACGGGTACACGGCTTTAAATGAAAGAAAGTTTTCTGTTTTCATGTCCACTAGAAAAAAATTTAGGCTGATTATTTTCGCTGCTTCAATCCTGTCATGGAGGATAAATATATATTTCAGTTATTTCTTCGCATTATCACATTCTACTTAATCAAAATATCCACGGGTGTGCTGCCGGTCTACAGTGTCCAACGGGCACAATATTTCGGCGATCATACATGTCGCCATCATCAGGTGAACTAACGAACTGAGCTCCTGTGAACGTGCCGGCACGGAGATCCGTACGCTATGGCTGCTCAGAGGGAACTGGGTTCGGTCGCGGTGGCGGCCGGTTTTAAATACCCTCCGCCCGCGGCGCGCTCCCTCCGCTGTCCGCGCCCCGCGCCAAGGTCGCGCGGTGGAACAGATTGCGACGGCGTCTGAGATGACGTCGGTGTGATGGCTCTGTCCGCTGTGGTCGCCACAACTATACGTTTGCTCGATTTACTCTTGATTAACCCAATAGCTGGTTCCCAAGCCTTGCTAAAATTATAGCCACAGTCACGGTTTATGAGGTCGTCATTGGTGCGAATTTCGATGGCCTCTCTAACAACGCTGTCCCAGTATCTCGACGTCTGTACCAGAATCCTCGTGCGTTCATACTCCATAGCGTGATTTTCCGACAAACAATGTTCAGCAACCGCCGACTTGCTCGGATACATCAGTCGAGTGTGCCTCTGGTGTTCACGGCATCGATCCTCGACGGTACGCATCGTCTGACTAATATACGACTTGCCACTTTGACACGGAATCTGGGACACGCTGACCTTCCTCAAACCGAGGTCATCTTTGGCGCTCCCCACCAGTGCACGAGTTTTATTCGGAGGTCAAAATACAGTTAGGACCCGGTGTTTCTTCAAAATGCGGGCGATTTTCCCCGAGAGTGCGTCTGTATACGGAATAAACGCAGTGCCTTCCTCCTCCCTCGTGATTTCATTCATCTCCACAGGTTGTGCTGTAGTGGTTGGGCGGAGGGCACGTTGAATCTGCCACTCTGAGTACCCATTTTTTCGAAATACAGTTCTCAGATGTTCCAATTCCTGGGGTAGACTCTCTGCGTCAGAGATAGTGCGCGCCCTATGTACTAGAGTTTTAAGTACCCCATTCCTCTGTGAAGGGTGGTGGCAGCTGTCTGCGTGAAAATACAGATCAGTGTGCGTTGTCTTCCGATACACCCCATGACCTAGGGTGCCGTCAGACCTTCTCTCAAGGAAAGGTAATTTACCCTCCGTTACAGTCTCCATAGTGAATTTGATGTTGGGGTGTATGGAGTTTAGATGTGTAAGGAAGTCAAGGAGTTTATCCATACCATGTGGCCAGATGACGAACGTGTCGTCCACGTAACGGAAAAAGCAAGTAGGGCTTCCTCCTCGAAGTTCTCCATGTACAAATTCGCTACCACCGGTGAGAGTGGGCTACCCATGGCGACTCTCTCCGTTTGTTCGTAGCATTCACCATTAAAATGAAAATACGTGGAAGTCAAGACATGCCTAAAAAGTTCAGTGGTCTTCTCGTCAAACTTCTGACTAATCAATTCTAGTGACTCTCGCAGGGGTACCCTCGTAAACAAGGAAACGACGTCGTGACTCTCTCAGGGGTACCCTCGTAAACAAGTAAACGACGTCAAAACTCACCATGATATCTGACTCATCCAACCTGAAGCTATCAAGGCGTTTAACAAAATCCACGGAAATACGGATGTGATGAGGGCATTTACCCACATAAGGACTTAATATTCCCGTCAGGTATTTGGCCAACAAATATGTAGGTGCCCTGATGTTGCTGACAATGGGGCGTAATGGTACCCCCTCTTTGTGAACCTTCGGGACTCCTTATAGTCTAGGCGGTACCGGACCTTGGGGTAACAATTTCTTAGCGTCACCCTCCGGTAAATCTGCGTCCTTGAGAAGAACCCTCGTCTTGTTCTCCACCACCTTTGTAGGGTCAACGCTGATCTTCCGGTAGGAATCGTCATTTAGCAGGCTCTGCATCTTATCAGTGCAGTCCTTATGGGAGACAACAACTGTAGCATTGCGTTTGTCAGCCGGCAAGACAACAATTTCAGCGCGCTCCCTCAGATGATGAATGACCGACCTCTCTTTACTAGTGATATTTGACTTCATCGGCTTGGATTTCGTCAACGCACGACAAGTTTCACGACGTATATCCTCAGCTGATTCAGGCGGAAGTCGAGCTGCAACCTGTTCAACAGCACTAACAATTTCTGCGACCGGAGTGAACTTGGGGGTGGGAGCGAAGTTGAGACCTTTCTACAAAACCGAGACCGCATCATCACTCAACACCACTGTAGACCGGCAGTACACCCGTGGATATTTTGATTATCAAATCAGCCGGGAGAAACTCAAGAATCACATTCCGTTTATTTATGGCCAGTTTCAAGGAATTTGTGATATATTGTGTCAATATGCTGATTCCGCCTCAAGATGTAGGTCCACTATTTCAAAACAGGACCTGTTTAAACATACATTGAAGTACTCTTGAAAGCATACACATTACGTTATTGCACTACTTTAAGAAAATTCACACCTGAAGCTTTATTAAAATATAACAGCAATTCTCCCTTCGTCCGTGTTTCACTTATACTGGATGTATTCTAAATATAGTGCAGGCATAGGCTTAGAGCCTACGCTTTATCATCGCAGCGTTCACAACTATACAGGAAATCGTATGTTCTTCCTTTATTCTGAAAAGATCTATACTTTAGCTCAGCACATGTGCCCATAGATAATTTTTATGTGAAATATCATTTGTAAAACATATACTCTCTCAGCCCCTCAATTATCCCAGCTACCCGTCTGATCGTTTTGCTTTCTTCTGTAAAATCAGACTTCAAAAACTTCTATTCTCCTCTTTCGTCAACTATTTATGGTCCACGTTTCACTTCTATGAAATATAATGTGGGAAAATTTCCTTTTCAGAAACACATTTCTTGCTATTACTAGTAGGGAGCTCCAACGTTAGGCGGGTGATGGAGCCACTTAGGGAAATAGCGGAAAGGTCGGGGAAGAAGGCCAGTGTTCACTCTGTCTGCTTGCCGGGGGGTCTCATCCGAGATGTGGAGGAGGCCCTACCGGCGGCGATAGAGAGCACTGGGTGCACCCGACTGCAAATTGTTGCTCATGTCGGCACCAATGACTCCTGCCGTCTGGGTTCAGAGGTCATCCTCAGTTCGTACAGGCGGTTGGCGGAGTTGGTGAAGGCGGAAAGCCTCGCTCGCGGGGTGGAATCAGAGCTAACTATTTGTAGTATCGTTCCGAGAACCGATCGCGGTCCTCTGGTTTGGAGCCGAGTGGAAGGCTTAAATCAGAGGCTCAGACGATTCTGCGGAGAGCTGGGGTGCAAATTTCTCGACCTCCGCTATCGGGTGGAGAAATGTAGGGTCCCCCTGAATAGGTCAGGCGTGCACTACACGCCGGAAGCGGCTACGAGGGTAGCGGAGTACGTGTGGAGTGCACATGGGTTTTTTTTAGGTCAGAGAATTCCCTCCCTAGGCCCGACAAGACGCCTCCTGAGACGCGGCAAGGCAGGAGTAGGCAAAATGCAACAAGGAATAACAATATTAATGTGCTAATAGTAAACTGCAGGAGCGTCTATAGAAAGGTCCCAGAACTGCTCTCATTAATAAACGGTCACAACGCCCATATAGTACTAGGAACAGAAAGTTGGCTGAAACCAGACGTAAACAGTAATGAAATCCTTAACTCTGATTGGAATGTATACCGCAGAGATAGGCTGGACAGTGAAGGGGGAGGCGTGTTTATAGCGATAAGAAGTGCAATAGTATCGAAGGAAATTGACGGAGATTCGAATTGTGAAATGATTTGGGTGAAGGTCACGGTTAAAGCAGGCTCAGACATGGTAATTGGATGTCTCTATAGGCCCCCGGGCTCAGCAGCTGTTGTGGCTCAGCACCTGAAGAATAATTTGGAAAATATTTCGAGTAGATTTCCCCACTATGTTATAGTTCTGGGTGGAGATTTTAATTTGCCGGATATAGACTGGGAGACTCAAACGTTCATAACGGGTGGCAGGGACAAAGAATCCAGTGAAATATTTTTAAGTGCTTTATCTGAAAACTACCTTGAGCAGTTAAACAGAAAACCGACTCGTGGCGATAATATATTAGACCCTCTGGTGACAAACAGACCCGAACTATTTGAATCAGTTAATGCAGAACAGGGAATCAGCGATCATAAAGCGGTTACTGCATCGATGATTTCAGCCGTAAATAGAAATATTAAAAAAGGTAGGAAGATTTTTCTGTTTAGCAAAAGTGACAAAAAGCAGATTATAGAGTACCTGACGGCTCAACACAAAAGTTTTGTCTCAAGTGCAGATAGTGTTGGGGATCAGTAGACAAAGTTCAAAACCATCGTACAATATGCGTTAGATGAGTATGTGCCAAGCAAGATCGTAAGAGATGGGAAAGAGCCACCGTGGTACAACAACCGAGTTTAAAAACTGCTGCGGAAGGAAAGGGAACTTCACAGCAAACATAAACATAGGCAAAGCCTTGCAGACAAACAAAAATTACGCGAAGCGAAATGTAGTGTGAGGAGGGCTATGCGAGAGGCTTTCAATGAATTCGAAAGTAAAGTTCTATGTACTGACTTGGCAGAAAATCCTAAGAAATTTTGGTCCTATGTCAAAGCGGTAGGTGGATCAAAACAAAATGTCCAGACACTCTGTGACCAAAATGGTACTGAAACAGAGGATGACAGACTAAAGGCCGAAATACTAAATGTCTTCTTCCAAAGCTGTTTCACAGAGGAAGACTGCACTGTGCTTCCTTCTCTAGATTGTCGCACAGTTGACAAAATGGTAGATATCGAAGTAGACGACAGAGGGATAGAGAAACAATTAAAATCGCTCAAAAGAGGAAAGGCCGCTGGTCCTGATGGGATACCAGTTCGATTTTACACAGAGTACGCGAAGGAACTTGCCCCCCTTCTTGCAGCGGTGTACCGTAGGTCTCTAGAAGAGCGAAGCGTTCCAAAGGATTGGAAAAGGGCACAGGTCATCCCCGTTCTCAAGAAGGGACGTCGAACAGATGTGCAGAACTATAGACCTATATCTCTAACGTCGATCAGTTGTAGAATTTTGGAACACGTATTATGTTCGAGTATAATGTCTTTTCTGGAGACTAGAAATCTACTCTGTAGGAATCAGCATGGATTTCGAAAAAGACGATCGTGTGAAACCCAGCTCGCGCTATTCGTCCACGAGACTCAGAGGGCCTTAGACACGGGTTCACAGGTAGATGCCGTGTTTCTTGACTTCCGCAAGGCGTTTGACACAGTTCCCCACAGTCGTTTAATGAACAAAGTAAGAGCATACGGACTATCAGATCAATTGTGTGATTGGATTGAGGAGTTCCTAGATAACAGAACGCAGCACGTCATCCTCAATGGAGAGAAGTCTTCCGAAGTAAGAGTGATTTCAGGTGTGCCGCAGGGGAGTGTCATAGGACCGTTGCTATTCACAATATACATAAATGACCTGGTGGATGACATCGGAAGTTCACTGAGGCTTTTTGCAGATGATGCTGTGTTGTATTGAGAGGTTGCAACAATGGAAAATTGTACTGAAATGCAGGAGGATCTGCAGCGAATTGACGCATGGTGCACGGAATGGCAATTGAATCTCAATGTAGCGAAGTGTAATGTGATGCGAATACATAGAAAGATAGGTCCCTTATCATTTAGCTACAAAATAGCAGGTCAGCAACTGGAAGCAGTTAATTCCATAAATTATCTGGGAGTACGCATTAGGAGTGATTTAAAATGGAATGATCATGTAAAGTTGATCGTCGGTAAAGCAGATGCCAGACTGAGATTCATTGGAAGAATCCTAAGGAAATGCAATCCGACAACAAAGGAAGTAGGTTACAGTACGCTTGTTCGCCCAATGCTTGAATACTGCTCAGCAGTGTGGGATCCGCACCAGGTAGGGTTGATAGAAGAGATAGAGAAGATCCAACGGAGAGCAGCGCGCTTCGTTACAGGATCATTTAGTAATTGGGAAAGCGTTACGGAGATGATAGATAAACTCCAGTGGAAGACTCTGCAGGAGAGACGCTCAGTAGCTCGGTACGGGCTTTTGTTAAAGTTTCGAGAACATACCTTCACCGAAGAGTCAAGCAGTATATTGCTCCCTCCTACGTATATCTCGCGAAGAGACCATGAGGATAAAATCAGAGAGATTAGAGCCCACACAGAAGCATACCGACAATCCTTCTTTCCACGTACAATACGAGACTGGAATAGAAAGGCGAACCGATAGAGGTACTCAGGGTACCCTCCGCCACACACCGTCAAGTGGCTTGGGGAGTACGGATGTAGATGTAGATGTAGATGTAGAATATGCGTTTTACATCTTCTTTACTTTGCGCAGCTCGATTATTGAGCCTCTCAAATGGAAAAAACTTATCTAATACGTTTAGTGCATTAATTCCTAATCTAATTCGGTCAGCATCTTCTTTCTCATCGTTGCACCAGTTCACTTTTAACTCTTTGATGCTACATTTACAAGTATGCACTGAGGTGACGAAAGTCAGGGATTCTTTCTAATATCATGTCGGACATCCTTTTGCTTGGCGTAGAGCAGTAACTCAACGTGGCATGGACTCAACATGTCGTCTGTAGCCTCCTCCAGAAGTATTGAGCTATGCTGCCTGTATAGGCGTCCATAACTGTGGAACAGTTACCGGTGCAGGATTTTGTGCACGAACTGACCTCTCAGTTACGTCCCGTAAATAATCGACGGGATTAATGTATGGCAATCTGTGTGGCAAAGCGATTTGCTTAAACTGTCTAGAACGTTCTTCAAACCAATTGCGAACAACTTTGACCTGATGATATATTTGAGAAAATGAAGTCCACGAATGGCTTCAAACGGTCTCCAAGTAGTCGAACATGCCCATTTCCGGTTCAGTTAACCAAAGGAGCCACTCCCATCTATGTTTGCACAGTGCCTCGTTGATCACTTTGTCTCGTCGCTTCTTACTCTCCGCCACACGAGAACCAGCCGGCCGCGGTGGCCGAGCGGTTCTAGGTGCTTGTCCGGAACCGCGCTGCTGTTACGGTCGCAGGTTCGGATCCTGCCTCGGGCATGGTTGTGTGTGATACCCTTAGGTTAGTTAGGTTTAAGTAGTTCTAAGTTCTAGGGGACTGATGACCACAGCAGTTGAGTTCCATAGTGCTCAGAGCCATTTGAACCATTTGAACACTAGAACCCTAACATCAGCTCTTACCAACTGAAATCTGGATCCATCTGATCAGGCGACGGTTTGTCAGTAGTCCAGGGGGTTAACCGCAATATGGCCATGAGCCCAGGAGAGGCGCTCCAGGCGATGTCGTGCTGTTAGCAAAGTCTCTCGCGCCGGCCGTCTGCTGCCACAGCCCAAAACGCCCAGTTTCGGCGCACTGTACTAGCGGATACGTTAGTCGCATGTCTCACAATGATTTCTTCCGTTATTTTACGCAGTGTTGCCTGCCTGTTAGCACTGCCAACTCTTCGCAATCGCCGTTGCTCTCGTTCGTTAAATGAAGGCCGTCGGCCACTACGTTGTCCGTGGTGAGAGGTAATGCCCGAAATTTGGTTCTCTCGGCACACTCTTGACACTGTGGATCTCGGAATACTGAATACCCTAACGATGCACGAAACGGAATGTCCAATGCGTCTAGTGCCAACTATAAGTCCGAGTTCAAAGTCTGTCAATTCCCGCTGTGTGGCCATAATGATGTCGGAACGTTTTCACATGAATCACCTGAATACAAATGACAGCTCTGCCAATGCACTGCTTTTTATATCTTAGGTTCGCGATGCTGCCGCCGGTTGTATATATACCTACCGCTATACATGGCTTTTGTCACATACTCTCACAACGTTCGTGTAACCTAAACATGGCAAGTCACTGGTCGGGTGCTTTCGACATAGGATAAGGCTCGATGCTCCTCCCTCCCATGTGACGGAAGCCAGAGTCACTGTCATTTCCCCCTACTCCTGTTCCAGCCGGGAATGGCGCACAGGAGGAGTGGCTGTTGGTGCGACTCCGTATGGCTTAGAAACTCTCTGGTCTTACGTTCGTAGAGTCTGATACTTCTTTATTCAAACTTTTTTGCTTATATTGAAGAGTGAAATTCACTATACTGAACCTACTCTCTCTTTGCTATTTGATCATTTCAACACTGACCTACAGAATTTCTCCTGACAAACTCAACTCAAACTTCTCCTATTCATTAATTACCCACACTATTCAAGGATAAAGCGATCTGACTGCTTTTAAATTAATTCAAAAGAATGGCCCTGAATAAGAAGAAATTCTGACAATGTCCTATACATTTCATAAGTCACTTACCTCACAAAAATCTTCATTACCCGAACTACAGCAATGCCGCAAGCATCAAAACTGCCAGCTAAATAAAAGATTGTAGCTATGGAAGGTTCTAACTAATGACAGGCATGTGGTTAGCAAAAGGAAATATTTTGTTGAAAAGCAATGTATTTTTACCTTAATAATGTGACACCCAGTTCAAAAAATATATATAATCGACCGTGACATCCAGCTCCAAAAATTATATAATCATGAATAATATTCAATCTCCAAGTCGGACACGTACAGATCGTCCACCTTCGCTAACACTCCAAACCTCTAACCTCCATCAACGCTAACAACTCACTTCAACCTCCATTACTACTGGCCGTTCACCTCCAACCACTGCTGGCGATTCACCTCCAGCCACAGAGTCTCTTACAGAGTGCGCACAGCGCTGCCAGAGATATTCATGCACAGCGCTACATAGCGCTGCCAACATACAAACACATAAACAGCCTCCTTACAGGTCTTGGCCAGATATGCGTAGGAGGAAGCAGTATGTTAGTTCATTTTTCTAGGAAAGTACGGTTTACGAATTTTAAAATTTGCCACACCTTCTCATGCACAACTCCTCCACTGGAGTTGAACGACAGAACATACGACTCTTTAATCTCTTGATAACTGAATCTCTTTCTACTTGAAACAAAAAATTGAAACTTATATTTTGTAATTTATAGAGAACATAAGGTAATTTATAGAGGACATAAGGTAACACCTAAAATATGATATACCTCTCAGGCATATTTGCAATAACCTTTTGAGAAACTGAATAGCTACAACAGTTCATGTAGTAAAAGATTCTTATCTGACATTTGGATGATAAATTGATACGATTTTAAATATGACCAATATTTGGCGACATATATTTTAAATAGTTGTGTATAGAAATATAGCCTCGTTGGTGAAATTCTCGGAAACAATTTACTCCTTTGATTATACACAGGTAATCATTGTTCTTATAACACAAGAATACCTCATATCGTTTAGAATTTGGTCATTTACGTTTCTGCCTTGTGTCTGCAATATGAGCCCGATGGCCTACTGCATGAGTTCGTGTAGATTTATCTGGAACCGGTTTTGTTGGACTCTGATGCTTCTTGCATAGTAGTTTTCCCAGTACACAGGCTGAAGGCCTACCTCCTGTTTTATGCATTTTCCATGATTCCACAGCGTGTTGCGATTCTGGATTTGAATTCTAGTAAATGATTTTCTTGATCAAGGAGAATTTTGAAACTGTCACTCTTACGCAGTAGTATACAAGCTTTGAAATATTCATTTACATTTCATGGAGCATAAATCCTCGGGGATCCACAAATAAAAACTTCAGAGTACTTGCAGTTCATTAAAATTTCCACATCACTGTAAGAGTGAAATATAATCAGCTCAATCAATGTTAATGTCGGGCGTTTACATGAATTAACGGAAACGTGTAAGGAATTAAAGTTTACAGGGTGAATAACTTAAAACTTGCTCCGCAAATAGAGCGAAAATGGAAAGTGTTATTGATGTGTGATTTTTACAGAATGGGTCGTAGTTGGAGGCTCGTACTGTTAGCCAATAAAGAGATTGTAATAATAAATACAAAGTGTATTTTTTGTGCAAATATGAGCTTTCTAAATGGAACAATGCCTACTAACATTAACAAACTAAACTTAGGATCATTCGAGATATCGTATTTTGAAAATTTCATGCACCGATACTTGTTTGTGCCATTCAGTCTGCATAGTTGCTGGGTACGGTGTCGTTATGTTTGCTTTCAGGATGCTTGTGTGTACCTTGAGTGAATTTCGACTTGCTAGTCAGTTAGTGTGTGACAGTCCAAGCAGTAGGTCGTGACTGAACGATGAGAATTACCACTGCAGAAAGAGCCGACATGCTATGGTGTATAGAGAGTCCGCCTGACTAACTGCTGCTGAACTGGTAGTACTCGGATTCCGTCACGAAAGTTTTAGTCTCCTCCGTCCCCTCTGTCAGTCCTAACTGGTAAGGTCTCCAGAGTTAGGAGCAAAACACGAGTAACAGTCGAACGAGGTTTTAGTAACGTGCCTCCATCGTGACTGGACTACGTATCCCACGGATTCTTCCGATGACTCTTAGCCAGGTATCAGCTTCCTTGGAGATCGTGAAGCACGACAGCACTGTAGAATCAAAGATGAATGTGATGGAAAGACAGATCAGTCAGGTTGTAGCAAATTCAGCCTCACTCACGGAGAAAATCTATTAGGTACCGCCCCGCTTACTAGAATACAATCGAACGAACGTTAGCAAGTAGGGCGCGCTGCAATCAGATAAGCTAAACGCCCCTCGTTCCGTAATGAGACACGATGACGTGCGTCATTTTTTAAACCGTCGGTCCGCCGCCGACGCCAGGTTGACAATAGCTGTGTGCCGGGGGCTGCGTATCAGCGGTCCGGATCTCGCCGCCAAGTGTTACGAGGTTAGGCAACGCATTTCCAGGCGGGCGAACTGCGCGTTTGCCAGAAAGGCCTTCGGCTTTAATGCTAGCCTAACGTTAACGTTACCGCCGGCTTTCTCCGCATTTCCTTCGCAACTACCGCCTTTCGCAACCCGCCGCCGAGTTACGTTCGGCTCGGCGTGAGGCTAACGGAGCGCCGCCCGTGGCAGCCGATCGCCCGGAACGCTGCCGTACCCCGCCGCGAAGAAAGGCAAGCGCTCTCTGGCGCCGGCTCGCCGCTGTAGAAAGTCTGTCACCGGGCGCTGGAGATGTTTGCAGCACAACTTACCTGACAGAGAATGTCTAAATAAAACTGTGTTTTAGAAGCGTCCTTAACGAAAAAGAATGGACAATGCGAGTGTTCACTTTTTTATTAAAAAAAAAATAAAGCCAATGTAGTGCCCTCTGATACCTTGTGTGACCGAGTGCGGTACCGCAATGGTTAGCACACTGGACTCGCATTCGGGAGGACGACGGTTCAATCCTGGGTCCGGCCATCCTGATTTAGGTTTACCATGATTTCCCTAAATCGCTCCAGGCAAATGCCGGGATGGTTCCTTTGAAAGGGCACGGCTGGCTTCCTTCCACGTCCTTCCCTAATTAGATGAGACCGATAATCTTGCTGTTTGGTCTCTTCCCCCAGAACAACCCAACCCAACTCACACCCTGTGTACGCCATCCTGCTAGCGTCTACGAAAGTGAATAGTGCTATCGGCCTTAAACACTGTACTCCTACAGTCATCTACATACAGTCCTAACCCCGAGTACTCAACTTCAAAAATTTCTTAACAATTCATTCAACTGATTCAAGTAATAGATATAAGCTGTGTCTGTTCTGACGTAAGTGTGAAACAGGACAGACATCACTCGCTATGAAGTTACTGGGACATACACACGAGTTTATGTGAAGTGAAAGGAGTGGAAATGAAGCAGGATGAGAGAGAGGAAGAAAGGAAGTAATGAGTTTCAGCCGCACATGGTATTGCTGCTGTTTAATGAAAAAGTTTCAGGGCGGAAACACAACTAATGTCCGAACTCATAAGGGAACCAGAAATCTTTGAGTAGGCGGTTATGGGCGGGGTCGTAGCGGAGCGGCGAACGGGAAGTTGGGAATTTGGGTCTGACATACAGCGTGTTCGGGTGGCCGAAGCGGTTTCCGGCGCCGTAGCTCAGCGTGTTCGGTCAGAGGTCTGGCTGGTGTTTGTAATAGAAATAATAATAATAATAATAATAATTCTACGGACATATCCACAGGATGAATGAAAACAGAATTTCAAAGCGAATTCTTAAAGTCATCAACTCAGGCAGGGGAAAAACAAAATGGATAAAAGAAGTTGAAGAGGACCTCAGACAAGCACACATAACAGTAAACGATGCAGAAAATAGAACTGAATTCAGGAACATCATCAAAAAACCTAAATTACCACAACACAGAAGAGACCAGGATGCAAATGGACAGCGGAGCGAAAGAAACAACACAGCGAACACATGAAGAAAATTTGGACTCCGAAAAAACATAAACAATTCTCATAAAGGAATTCAAGTTCAAACGCTCCCTCCAGACAAAATGATAACAATGCAGAATAAAATAAAAAAAGGCGGTTGAGCGAACAGTTCTAGACAAGCTGAGCATACGGCTTCGCGTCGCAGTCCGGCAAAAATTTTCAGCTCTCGCCGTTGCATTGCCACAGTGCCCTGTGCGGCTGAAAGTCATTATTCCCTCCTTTCTCTTTCCCAACCCGTCTCCTTCTTATTCCTTTCACCCCAAATATCCGTGATTTAAGTAAGTTTCGATTAACAACCTGTACATGAATAGATTCAACGAGTTAGAATGAAGGTTCAGAATGAGACATTATGTGGTATCACTTTAAGTCGGTTACAAAATGAGAGAGCAAAACAGAGAGAAATAAAATCAGAATGTACTCGTAAACTATACACTTCGTAGCTAAGTAATTAATAGATTTATATTAGTGACGAAGGTCCTAACACTATACTTATATAGCTGTATGCGTCGTGCGTAAGTCAGTTATCGTTACAGTATTAGATCATGGAAAGTAATAACGAAATTCCAATTTATAAGTTTCTTCTGTTGTATTTTAACAGTTACCAATAGTAAGTTCCCCTCTATTTCACACTACATATTTAACTTTTATGCACACCCGAAGAAAGAGGGTTCCTTGCGTATCTTGAATCCTCTTGTCGCTAGGAGTTTCAGCACAGATACTGGAAGAGAATATATATACCCCAATAGGCGTCGAATCACTGTTGACGGTTGTTGTCTTCGACGGTTTTGTTTTCAGGAACCTAGTGTAATTACAGTGTAACTGAAAATTTAGTGTGAGTTGAAGTTACCTGAGATATCAACATTTTTTTTTTTTCGAACCAAGAAGGATAAGAGTCTATGCCCGGTCGACAACTTGGTCTTTGGGGACGGAGCGGAAGTTCATGTTCATAGCAACAGGGGAGGAAATTGACACTGACCATTCCAAAGACGTCATTCAGACATCCAACACACACCAAACAAAATTGAGACAATAAGTAAACCTAATCGAGAATAACCTGATGGGGATGTGAACCCTGCTCTTTCAGATATAACTGACACAATATTAATGAACTGCAATATACCACCATATTATGAATATTTCGACACTCGTAGCTGTACAATGAAAACATTCTTCTTCTGACTTGTCACATTAAGGAAAGAAATCAAATTTTGTCATAAAATACTTATGATCAGCCTGGTGTCGGAATTGGAAACGTGATTTCGTACCATACATAGACAGACATTTTAACTCTGCGTAAACCATTTCTTGAGAACATGAATTTATATATTTTGTGTTAGAGACAGACCAGTATTGCGAAGACAGACATATGATTAAATAAAACTGTTGAAACAACAGCTACGTAATTGTGGACAGGTGACAAACGCCAGCGCTAAGAAAATTATGAATCTCCAAAATCCAACAGATGAGTAACACATAATTTTTTTAGTATATGATAAAATTAACAAATTTAGATGTTATTGAGTTGTCAAGTTAAATAAAAACGAAAATAGAATACATCGTCACACAAAAATCTTCGTATACTTACCTAGATTGTTTAAAGTTAATTGAAATGAAGTTTATAATATAGTAATGTACTGACTTGATTGTTTACAATTTATTTAATGACACGTGGCAGAGGCCGCTTGGGATACTGTTTGCTAAGCCTTTCCTGGCCATTTGTTGATATAGTGCCTGTTGGCTTCTGTTTCGGGTTCTTTGCCCGCCGTTTGTGTGAAGATTTTTTCTGATGTTTCGGCAGCATGACTGGCTGGAATTCTCAAAGCTTGACCCTCATTTGGCGAACCAATTGGCCAAAGACTCAGAGACAGAAGTCAACAGGCAATATGTTTGAGACTGTTTGGATTGGCATTATGTGAGTTGTTCGACTGCATGACTGTACAATATCTCTAGTCTATGCTTAAAAATGTTTGATTTAATGAAATACGAACGTATGTACCAACTAAGTAAATCAAATTAATAGTAAAATATTCTCCCAACAGCCAGAACTCTAAACAAGAATTTCTTCAGTTGGTAGAGCACTTGCCCGCGAAAGGCAAGGGTCCCATGTACTACACAGTTCTAATCTGCCAAGGAGTTTCATGTCAGCACACGCATCGTTACAGAGTGAAAATTCATTCTGAATACAGTCCCCCAGGCTGTGGCTAAGTCGTATCTCCGCAGGAGCGCTAGTTCCAGGAGCTCTGCGAAGTTTGGAAGGTGGGAGACGAAGTACTGGCGGAAGTAAAATGTGAGAACGGGTCGTGAGTCGTGCTTGGGTAGCTGAGTTGCTTGAGCACTTGCCCGCGAAAGGTAAAGGTCCTGATTCTGAGTCTCGGTCAGGCACACAGTTGTGATCGGGCAGGAAGTTTCACACTGGCGCACACTCCGCTGCAGAGTGAAAATTCATTCTGAGAAAAATATCCTTACTGCAACAGAATAACTCTTTTAGGAGAAGAAAATGAACAGAGACCAAAATCAACACATTAGCCATAGACGCATGGAGTAACCTAATAACAAATATTTTTAATTTTTCCTATGCCATACTACAATTTTGTTTACTTACGTTTGTAATGACAGGATCCCGTTTATTATGGAAGTCGTAGGTGAATTAAATCTAAAGTTTCATGGTCAGCAAACATGTTGCGCTGACCCAGTTTACTACCAATGTGATGCCTTCAGCTACCTACGTCAATGTAAAGATCATATACGCATGGATTCCCGATAATCAGCAGTTTCCTGCCATACCACTTTACCACGTAGGTAGAATCACGTAAACTTTTGCCGAAACTTTTTTCTACCTATAGGAAGTTCAAACCTTTGGGTTACAGTTTAATTTCCGTGTGTGTTATAAAATAAGCAAAATACATTTTAAAAGTGTTTCACAACATTACACTGAAAAATGACATGCAGGATACCAACGGTTACTGGCCATCTATGCTCGGATGTATTTCAGTGAACCAATATAGATACCCACTGAAACCTACATCCTCATAAATAAATCTGCTTTCTATAATCGTCTTTTGGTCTCCCTCTACGATTCCCGCCCCCCCCCCCCCTCCCCCCAAAACTTCCCTCCAACACTAAATTGGTGATCCCTTTTCTTTTATCCGCAATTCTGTTCAGTTAATTACGTGATCTACCCATTTACTCTTCGCCATTCTTCTGTAGAACCACATTACAATAGCTTTTATTCTCTTCTTGTCGAAACTGTTTATCGTCCATGTTTCACATCCATACGTGTCTACACTGCATACAAATATTTACAGAAATTACTTCCTGACATTTAAATATATATTTCAGGTTAACAGATTTCTCTTCTTCAGAAATGCTTTTCTTGCTATTGCCGGTCTCTACTTCGGTCATCATCAGTAATTTTACTGCCGAAATAGCAAAACTCACGTATTACTTCAAGTCTCTCGTTTCCTTCTTCCCTCAGCATCACTGATTTAATTCGATTACATTCCATTATCCGTGTCTTGCTTCCCTTTCAACACACTCTCCGTTCCTAGTCCTTTGCTGTCTGTAACAGAATTACAGTTTCATCGGCAAGCCTCAGAGAATTTATTGCTTCTCCCTGGACTTTAATTCCTACTCCAAATTTTTCTTTGGTTTCATTTACTTCTTGCACAGTGTGAAAGCTGCAACCAGAGTTGTTAACCTACCTTTGGCTACCATAAGCAAGCGTAGACTACGGACGTTTTCGTAGTCGTTTTGGTCAGTTAAGGTCGTACCCGCATTACCTGTACAACACGCGTGTTGCAAAGCTGTTGGTCATTACCTCATAACGATCTCTTTCTTTACGTATGGGATCAACGACATACTAGGTTCTCCTAAAGACTGGAAACAGTAAATGGTCTAAAAACTGACTGAAAATATAGAAAAAGCTGGGTAATCTACGAGACCTTTCTCTTATATTTAGTTATCCTCCTGTCTGTTGTTGAATAGTAAACAGTATTTATAGCAAAATTTAAGTTGTCAATCTTTATTTCAGGTTTTATTCGAAAATTGTTAATTTGTATCTTGCAGCAGAGGGATATTGTAGTAAAAATAAAGAAAGCAATATGGGAAACAAAAAGGTAAAATAAGAAAATAGCAAAAATGTGTTAAGACATCGCCTCAGTACTTCGTCGAACTCATATGAAATGTGTTTCTGTTATTCTTAAACAACTTTCGCATTTATCGATAGTAAAAGGAAACTATTGCCTTTGCTCATGTTGAAGATTGTTCTACAGAGTACAAACTAGCAACAATAATTATATATGTGTGAGTAGGCTGTATAGGTGGTAACGCCACGTAGCGCTCTGTATGAAAATCACTGGCTGTACTGTGTGCAGTCTGTGGCTGGTCTGCATTGTTGTTGGCTATTGTAGTGTTAGGCATCTGGATGTGAACAGCGCGTAGCGTTGGGCAGTTGGAGGTGAGCCGCCAGCAGCGGTGGATGTGGGGAGAGAGATGGCAGAATTTTGAGAGCGGACGATCTGGACGTGTGTCCATCAGAGACAGTAAATTTTTTTAAGACTGGATGTCATGAACTGATATATATATAATGACTTTTGAACACTATTGAGGTAAATACATTGTTTGTTCTCTATCAAAATCTTTCATTTGCTAACTGTGCCCATCAGTAGTTAGTGCCTTCAGTAGTTTGAACCTTTTATCTAGCTAGCCCTAGTGGCGCTCGCTGTATTGCAGTAGTTCGAGTAACGAAGATTTTTGTGAGGTAAGTGATTTGTGAAAGGTATAGGTTAATGTTAAGTCAGGGCCATTCTTTTGTAGGGATTATTGAAAGTCAGATTTCGTTGCGCTAAAAATATTGTGTGTCAGTTTAAGCACAGTCATTTATAATTTTTCTAAGGGGACGTTTCTTATGTTTCTTACGTTTGTACACACAAACTGTACTAGCATAAAAGTGTAGTAGCTAAACGATCAACAAATTTTTGTTGCTTATGAAAAGCAATTCATATTCTGCAAGGACATAAAATGTGAGATGGACTAACACTGAATGATGTGCTGTTCTAATTAGGTGAAAAAATAAAGCATCTAAGAGTGAAGTCGTCGGCTCCCAGTTTCTCTCTTAGACATTCATTTTTGTTCCTTTCCCTACCAATGGTACGAATACTACCGGGAATCCCACTAGTTACTATGTTATTTATGTAGCGTACCAAAAGTAAGGAACCGTAAGTTTAATAGAGCACAGCTCCAGTTACAATCCTGTCTCATTCCCTCCTCAACCAGTGTTTCCCTTTCATGCCTCTCGATTCTTATAAATGCTGTCTGGTTTCTGTACGAGTCGTAAATAGCCTTTAGCTGCCTGTATTTTAACCCGGATGCCACAGAATTTCATACAGAATAACCTATATCAATAAAGTGCTGGCTGAGGAAATCTAGAATCTCTCACATAACAGCATACATTGTGATTGCGTGCGCAGACGCTACCTTCAACAACGATATAGCGAGCGTTTGTTATTCGTCGCGTTAGCAGACGCAGCAACAGCAGCGGCAGCAGGGCTCACTGCCAGCGCAGCAGCGGCGGTGGCGGCCGGCTTCCGGAAACAGCGCTTGCGCACAGAGTGCGTGCAGGTGCGTGGGTGCGAGGCGCGTGCGTGCCGGCTGGCGGATGCCGGAACTGTGGCGCCCTTGGCGCGGCCTTGCTCCGCCGCCGCCTGTAGTCGAGCCGGCTCCAGGAAGCCGCAGGAGCTGAAGCTCCGGCCGACGTCCGCGCACGTGCACTGCGACCCTCCGACACCGCTGTCGCTGCTAGGCGGCCAGGCAACGCCCTCTGACGTACACCCCGCGCGGGTTTCCTAGCCGCGCCACTCCTCGTCTTGTACTACACGCCGCAATCACGTCATTGACCTGTCCTCTGCTACGAGTTCCGTCAAAAGACAGAGGACCGTGTGGTGCAGTTCTGTTCATATACACTACGGGCCATTAAAATTGCTACACCAAGAAAAAATTCAGATGATAAACGGGTGGTCATTGGACAAATATATTATACTAGAACTGGCATGTGATTCCATTTTCATGCTATTTGAGTGCATAGATCCTGAGAAATCAGTAACCAGAACAACCAACTCTGGCCGTCCTAACGGCCTTGATACGACTGGGCATTGAGTCAAACAGAGCTTCGATGGCGTGTACAGATACAGCTGCCCAAGCAGTTTCAACACTATACCACATTTCGTCAAGAGTAGTGACTGGCGTATTGTGACGAGCCAGTTGCTCGGCCACCATTCACCAGACGTTTTCAATTGGTGAGAGATGTGGAGAATGTGCTGGACAGGGCAGCAGTCGACCATTTTCTGTTTCCAGAAAGGCCCGTACAGGACCTGCAACATGCAGTCGTGCATTATCCTGCTGAAAAGTTTCACAGGAATCGAATTAAGGGTAGAGCCACGGGTCGTAACACATCTGAAATGTAACGTCCACTGTTCAAAGTGCCGTCAATGCGAAAAAGAGGTGACCCAGACGTGTAACCAATGACACCCCATACCATCACGTCGTGTGATACGCCAGTATAGCGATGACGAATACACGCTTCCAATGTGCGTTCACCGTGAAGTCGCCAAACACGGATGCGACCGTCATGATGCTGTAAACAGAACCTGGATTCATCCGAAAAAACGACGTTTTGCCATTCGTACACTCAGGTTCGTCGTTGAGTACACAATCGCAATCTGTGATGCAGCGACAATGGTTAACGCAGCCATGGCCTCCGAGCTGATAGTCCATGCTGCTGCAAAAAGGCCATTTGGATGCACCACGGCATTCCGTATTACCCTCCTGAACCCACCGATTCCATATCCTCCTAACAGTCATTGGATCTCGACCAACGCGAGCAGCAAAGTGGCGATACGATAAATCGCAATCGCGACAGCCTACAATCCGACCTTTGTAAAAGTCGGAAACGTGATGGTACGCATTTCTCCTCCTTACACTAGGCATCACAACAACGTTTCACCAGGCAACGCCGGTCAACTGCTGTTTGTGTATGAGAAATCAGTTCGAAACTTTCCTCATGTCAGCACGTTGTAGGTGTCCCCACCGGCGCCAACTTTGCGTGAATGCTCTGAAAAGCTAATCATTTCCATATCACAGCGTCTTCTTCCTGTCGGTTAAATTTCGCGTCTGTAGCACGTCATCTTCGTGCTGTAGTAATTTTAATGGCCAGTAGTGTATTTACTGTTATTTGTCAACAGACACATAATCGGTTAGTACTTAATCCATCTTCAGTAATTGTATTTCTGTTTGTTGAAATAATCATCAACCAGCAATCACAAAATAATTTTTATTTCTTCAGCAGTTCCAGGCATCTAGTGCTCTTCTTCATAAGATTATCGCACTATTAGTGAGCGAATAAAATAAACATGTGTATGTATTATGTAGTCGCATCATCTTTCGGGCGTTCATCCTTGGTGGTATTATTCCTTCTTTCGATATTTAGGCTCATAACTGTCTAGCCATCTTCACAGTGAGTCGCTCAACTATGTATCATGTGATTTAATTGTGGCAAATTTAGCGCAAGGTGAGCCATGCGTAGAGCATTCAACAAATACTAAAGTTCTGTCTGCCGACTTGACAGAAAATCCTAAGAAGTTTTGTTCTTATGTTTGAACCAGTAAACGGATTGACGCAATGTGTCCAGACAATCTGTGAACATTACGGCAAAGAAACGGAGGACGACGCAAAAAAGGCCGAAATACTGTCTTTTCCCAAAACTGTTTATTATAAGTAGATCGAAAATCGCCGTACTAACGACGAAATGGCTGGTATCGAAATAAGTGGCCGTGGGATAGAAAAGCAGTCGAAATCGTTCAAGAGAGCGAAGGCCACTGAACGTGATGGAATACCAAGAAGATTCTACATAGAGTATGCGAAATAAGTTGCTCCTATCCTAGCACCAGTGTAGTGTAGGTCTCTGGAGGACAGAAGTGTTCCTGATACTTGAGGGAAAAAAGAGAAGACACACGCCATTGTCCATTTCAAGAGGAGTCGTTGAACTTACGCACAGAACTACAAATCTATATCTATGATACCTATCAGTTATAGAACTTCGGATGACATTTCTGCGAAACTCTGTGGGAACCAACGTGGATTCCGAAAATGATCATCTTGTGAAACCCAGCTCGCTCTGTTCGCCGACGATACTTAGAAAGCAGGAGGTACAGGTGCCAAGGTGGATGCCGAGTTCCTTGACTTGTGGGAAGCATTCGATACAGTCCCGCAATGTCGCCAAATGAACAAAGTACTAGCGTACGGAATATCCGACCGACTTCGTGACTGAAGAGTTTCTTACAAAACGATGGAACACAGAAATCAGCCGTCCGTTCCTCTCAGGCCTTAATAAGCAAATCTAATACCTAGCCATTGTCAATCCACTATTTCATAGATCAATGCATGTTCTAGACCGTCAGCCCCCTTCTTGATCGAACTATGACGGAAGCCCGAACAGCAAGTTATGATATCCGCTACAAAGGACTATTCACAAAATATGTATCATACAAACAAGATACAAAAGGATGTGTGTGTGCACTCGTATACGTTTCAGTGTAATTATAATATGCATAGAGCAACTTCAACCAATTTTGGTGCATGTATGATTTAACACCAGAAGACGGTTGCCATGTGGTTAAGATACCCCCTGTAGTATAGAAGAGTGGCGACATTTAAGCACAACTCAGGAATACAGTCATCTTATGGTTGCCTAGTTAGGAAATATTACCGCGGGACAATCTGAGCACGCCTATTGATCAGTGAAAGACCGTAAATCTCGTCAAAACTTATAGCCCAAAAAAAGATTTACCTTAAGCAACTCCTGTACATGTTCAATTGCTTGACGTAGTATCTGCTCACCCCAATTCCGAACATTACATCGATGCAGCTGACCGCACGCATGGAATGTGGCTTCGTCACTGAATACAATTTTGTGAAGAAAATAGTCTTCAGTCTACATTTTGTTAAACATTTCTTCACAAAACTCAGCTCGTTCTTTTTGTTTTTATTTATTTGTTTATTTTCTCACTTTCACTTAAAGCTTGCAACATCTCCAATTTGCAGGGTTTGGTTCAAATGGCTCTAAGCACTATGGGACTTACAATCTGAGGTCATCAGTCCCCTACACTTAGAACCACTTAAACCTAATTAACCTAAGGACATCAAACATATCCATGCCCGAGGCAGAATTCGAACCTGCGACCGTAGCAGCAGCGCGGTTCCGGACAAGCACCTAGAACCGCTCGGCCACAGCGGCCGGCTTTGTAGGGTTTGAATGACAAGCGTTCCCATAGTACCTTCCACACTGTAACATAGGCATCTCCAAACTGAGGCGGCGCGTCTCGTTAATTTGCCGGGACTACGAAAGTAAGGCTGCCGAACTTGTTCAGTTGCTGCGTCGGAAACTGCTGGCTGACACTGAACCGCCGTCCTTGTGATGCACAGCCAGATTTGGTGAAAAGATTACAGCTATTAATGGCAGTTTATGTTTGAGGTGGTGGCTTGCGATATTTAGCCCTCAATTATCCCTTACCTGTAGCTGCAGATTTGGATTTATAAACAGCACAGCGCATACTATCCTCTGTTATACGATTCCATGATTAATGTTGGAGTAACTCATTCGCGCATGCCACCTAGAGAAAATATCGAGAACTAACAGTGTTAGGCGCGAATGAAACTTGAAGATATACAACTTCCAGTGCTGTATTAAATATTTCTGTAAGTTATTTATACTTTTCACAATTAAAGGTTACTTTTGTATAATTAATTTACACTGAACCGCCAAAAAAACAGTTATAGGCGTGCCTATTCAAATAATGACATATGTAAACAGTAAAAATACGGCGCTGGAGTCGGCAACGTCTATATAAGACAACAAGTATCTGGCGTAGTTCTTAGACTGGTTATTGTTGCTACAATGGCAGGTTATCAAGATTTAAGTGAGTTTGATCACCATGTTATAGTTGGCGGACGAGCAATGGGACACAGCATCTCCGAGGTAACAATGAAGAGGGGATTTTACGGTACGACCATTTCACGAGAGTGCCGTGAATATCAGGAATCCGGTGAACATTAAATCTACGACATCGCTGCTGTCGGAAGAAGATTCGGCAAGAACGGGATCAACGACGATTGAAGAGAATAGTTCAACGTGACAGAAATGCAACTCTTTCGAAAATTGCTGCAGATTTCAAAGCTGGGACATCAACAAGTGTCAGCGTGAGAACCATTCAACGAAACATCAACGATGTGTGCTTTCGGAGCCGAAGGCCCACACGTCTGCCATTGATGACTGCACGACACAAAGCTTTACGCCTCGCCTGGGCCCTCCAACACCGATACTGGACTGTTGATGAAAGGAAACATGTTGCCTGGTCGGACGAGTCTCGTATCAAACTGTATCGAGCAGATGGAGTGTACGGGTATGGAGACAACTTCATGAATCCATGGACCCTGCATGTCAGCAGTGGACTGCTGAAGCTGCTCGAGGCTCTGTAACGATGCGGGGCGTGTGCAGTTGGAGTTGAAACGTCCCCATAGAAAAAACTATAAATGACTGTGCTTAAACTGACACACAATATTTTTAGCGCAACGCAATCTGACTTTCAAAAATCCCTACAAAAGAATGGCCCTGACTAACAATAACCCATACCTTTCATGAATCACTTACCTCACAAAAATCTTCGTTACTCCAACTACTGCAATACAGCGTGCGGCAATACTGCCAGCTGAATAAAAGATCCTAACTACTGAAGTCACTAACTACTGGTGGGCATAGTTAGCAAATGAAAGATTTTGATCGAGAACAAACAATGTATTTACCTCAATAGTGTTCAAAAGTCATTATATATATATCAGTTCATGACATCCAGTCTTACAAATTTACTGACTCTGTTGGACACACGTCCAGATCATCCGCTCTCAAAACTCCGCCATCTCTCTCCCCACATCCGCCATTGCTGGCGGCTCACCTCCAACTGCGCAACGCTACGCGCTGTTCACATGCAAGTGCCCAACACTACAATAGCGAATATTACGAGAATGCGAACCAGCCACAGGCTGCACACAGCACAGCCAGAGATTTTCATACAGAGCGCTACGTGGCGCCTCGAGCAGCTTCAGGAGTCCACTGCTGACATGCAGGGTCCATGAATTCATGAAGTTGTCTCCAATATAAAAACCTAAACAGCCTACTTACAGAGTGAGGTGGAACGCCTAATACGTTTAGATACGGCTCTGACAGGTGACACGTACGCAAGGATCCTGTTTGATCACCTGCATCCGTTCATGTCCGTTGTGCATTCCGATGGACTCGGGCAGTTCCAGCAGGACAATGAGACGCCCCAAACGTCCAGAATTGCTACATAGTGGCTCCAGGAACACTCTTCTTTACTGGCCACCAAACTCCCCAGACGTGAACATTATTGAGCATATCTCTGAAACCTTACAACGTGCTGTTCAGAAGTGATCTCCACCTCCACGTACTCTTACGGATTTATGGAGAGCCCTGCAAGATTCATGGTGTCAATTCCCTCCAGCATTGCTTCAGACATTAGTCGAGTCCATACCACGTGGTGTTGCGGCACTTCTGGGTTTTCGAGGGGTCCCTACACGATATTAGGCAGGTCTACCAGTTTCTTTGGCTCTTCAGTGTATAAACAACATGTATGAGTAACGCCTGGCAACCAGCTCTGATTTCGTAATGCCTTTTATCACATTTATCTAATAGTTTAATGTTGCTCTTAGAAGAATAGTCATCTGGCTAAATGTGCAATATGTCACACGCTGGTGATCCCCAACATCCTCAGATCATAGTTATTGATTTGCGCATTATAGACTTACTGGTGATACGAAATTTTAGGATTCGCCTATTTCTCACTTCGACTAAGTGCGACGACAAAGTTTATTGAGCTTTGCGTGAGTGCCGTATTTATTCAAATCTGTTCCAACGGCTCAACCTGCATCAGGGCGCGACTGCTACGGTCGCAGGTTCGAATCCTGCCTCGGGCATGGATGTGTGTGATGTCCTTAGATTAGTTAGGTTTAAGTAGTTCTAGGGGACTGATGACCTAAGATGTTAAGTCCCATAGTGCTCAGAGCCATTTGAACCAACTGCATCATGGAAGAGCGTGAAGTGAGAGTACGAAGCAACTCTGCGGTGGTGGAGGGGAGAGATGTGGCGCACGTAACACAGGTAGCTGTGCAGGAAGTGGAGGCAGGGGTGGAGGTGACTGCAGACGAGGGCGGCGTCCGCAGATCGCCGAGGTGAAAGCGGGGCGCTGCCTGCGGTCTGCGGCGAAAGCAGCCCCGGGCCGCGCCGGCTCCTGCCGAGCGCCCACGCCGGGCCAGGCCGCAGCTCACACCTGTCCGCGCAGAACCGGCCGGGCCCTTCACCTGCCCCCCCCCCCCCCCCCCCCTCCTTCACACCTCCCACCGCCGCTCTGCTATGGGTGTATTCAAATCGGTCGCCGCACTGGGCTCCGCGCGACCATTGCCCAGACGCTAGTTTATTGCAAATCCGCGAGGGAATGTCTCATTTGTTGTAGCGATGTTGAACATATTGACATTATACGGTCGTGCCATAGCTTTTATTTAAACAATAAAATCGCACAGAAGTGAGTACGAGGCGTATGCGGAAAGTAGGTCCGATCTGGCGCGAAATGTGAAAATCCGATGGAACTTTGCACAGATGTGTTGGGCAGTGTCTGTAGTGTGCCTGTCGATCATTTCACGTCACTCTTTTCAGTTCAGAGCGCAAAGTGATCACTTATATAGATTCATAAAACAACAGTGCCAAGTACACTACTGGCCATCAAAATTGCTACACCAAGGAGAAATGCTGATGATAAATGGGTATTCATTGGACAAATATGTCATACTAGAAGTTACATGTGATTACATTTTCAAACAATTTGGGTGCCTAGATCCTGAGAAATCAGTTCCCAGAACAACCACCTCTAGCCGTAATAATGGCCTTGATACGCCTGGGCATTGAGTCAAACAAAGCTTGAATGGCGTGTACAGGTACCCATGCAGCTTCAACACGATACCACAGTTCATCAAGAGTAGTATTGGCGTATTGTGACGAGCCAGTTGCTCGGCCACCATTGACCACACGTTTTCAGTCGGTGAGAGATATGGAGGATGTGCTGACCAGGGCAGCAGTCGAACATTTTCTGTATCCAGAAAGGCCCATACAGGACTTTCAACATGCGGTCGTGCATTATCCTGCTGAAATGTAGGGTTTCGCAAGGATCTAATGAAGGGTAGAACCACGGGTCGTAACACATCTGAAATATAACGTCCACTGTTCAAAGTGCCGTCAGTACGAACAAGAGGTGACCGAGACGTGTAACCAATGGCACCCCATACCACCACGCCGGGTGATACGCCAGTATGACGATGACGAATACACGCTTCCAATGTGCGTTCACCGTGATGGCGCCAAGCACGGATGCGACCATCATGATGCTGTAAACAGTACCTGGATTCATCGGAAAAAATGACGTTTTGCCATTCGTGCACCCAGGTTCGTCGTTGAGCACACCATCGCTGGCGCTCCTGTCTGTGATGCAGCGTCAAGGGTTACCACAGCCATGGTCTCCGAGCTGATAGCAAACGTCGTCGAACTGTTCCTGAAGATGGTTGTTGTCTTGCAAACGTCCCCATCTGTTGACTCAAGGATCGAGACGTGGCTGCACCATCCGTTACAGCCATGCGGATAAGATGCCTTTCATCTCGACTACTAGTGATACGAGGTCGTTGGGATCCTGCACGGCGTTCCGTATTACGCTCCTGAACCCACCGATTCCATATTCTACTTACAGTCATTGGATCGCGACCGACTCGAGCAGCAATGTCGCGATACGATAAAACGCAATGGCGATAGGCTACAATCTTTATCAAAGTCGGAAACGTGATGGTACGCATTTTAATCTCCTCCTTACACGAGGCATCGCAACAACGTTTCACCACGAACGCTAGTAAACTGCTGTTTGTGTATGAGAAATTGGTTGGAAACTTTCCTCATGTCAGCACGTTGTCGGTATCGCCACCGGCGCCAACCTTGTGTGAATGCTCTGAAAAGGTAATCATTTGCATATCACAGCATTTTCTTCCTGTCCGTTAAATTTCGCGGCTGTAGCACTTCATCTTCGTGGAGTAGCAATTTTAGTGGCTAGTAGTGTATGTGGAGCTGGTGAAAGATTTCTCCTGAAGCTATGGTGCCCACAAAACCTAACTGTTATGCATTTCATTCTTCCAAGACAATTCTCTGTCGTATTCTGAGGGGCAATGAAGACGCTCCTGCAGCGTCTTAGATGGGAAGTGTCTGATCGCCCACAATACAGTCCTTAATTGGCTCCCTCCGCTGCTGATATCTGCTCACATCAACTGCTGACTACGAAGAAAAATTTTTTGCACAAACAACGTAAGGCAGACCAGTGTAGAGGATTGGCGGGAAGCACAGGCTGCTGTTTTCAATGACGAGCATACTGAAAAATTTGTACAACGCGACGACAAATGTATAAGTCCGAGCGGCGTTTATTTAGAGAGGTAGCTGAAAGGAGTGGCTAACTGTAGTGAATAATGAATTTTTGATTTTCATTATGCTTTCCGAACAGCCCTCTTACATTTGGAACTGCCTACGCAACATGTGCATGGACGGAAATCCAGTGACATTGATAATGAGTCGTTAGAAACAACAAATAGAAACTGGTCACGAGTTCGATGTGCTGCAGATACAATCATCAACAGCACAGCGTTAGCAAGAACATTTTTTCTCTATATTGGCGTTTCATGCCGTACCCCTTAACATACAGCGGCCTTCTCGAATAAAAAATGGTTCAAATGGCTCTGAGCAGTATGGACTTAAGATTTTTTCGAATCCTCAACTCCTGTGAAATAAGGTTCTTTTCAACAAAATACCCGGTGAACTGGGAGTGGGGCAGAGGAAGTCCCTATTATGAATATTATGGAGGGGTTTCATTTCCAGCATTTGCTTACAATTGAGGGAAACCTCCCCCAAAGCCTTGGTCACGGCCAGTGAGTGGAAACTTTATAATTTAATTCTGCAACAATATCTCCGGTAAAAAATAGGAAATACTAGTGTTTCTCACGTTTCGAGTATCAGTCGGTCTCGTATTTGCCCCGGGAGGGGTTGTTCTGTCCATCGCCCGACCTACCTGACGCCTGAGGGCTTCTAATTTAATTGTGGCCTCAGCATTAACACACACAGCCAGGACCTAAACTACTAAAATCTGGCTAAATGTGCAATACGTCACACAAACAATTTTTTATTAATCGTGAACAGACCCCGACAGCCACGCTTGATTAGCCGAGCAGTCTAAGGCACTGCAGTCACGGTCTGTGCGGCTGGTCCCGGCGGAGGTTCGAGTCCTCCCTCAGGCATGGATGTGTGTATTTGTCCTTAGGATAATTTAGGTTAAGTTGTAACACCCCACCGTCACTTATGTGGTTTTGGTGTGTGTTCACCCCAGGTAATTGACTAACAGATCAACAGAGAGTGCAAAACTGCCGCAATGTCGGATAATGCAAAAAAGTAATATGGACCCGTGACTCCTGATTGAACTGCGGTGGCAATGTTGACATTAATTGATTCAGAATTGATCCCTTTTAATTAAAAAGGGGTGCACATTGATGTTATATTCAGCTATTGAACACCAGATGCAAATGTTGACCATAAAATTAATTAAGAAAGTGACTTGGGATTTCAACTACTTGATTGAAAATAGGTGCAGTCGATTAGCACAGATTTATTTTAACTCACGACCTTCAATCATGACATTACATGACTCTCCTAACAGGCAGTAGTAATAAATTGCGTTTGCGTGGAGTAAAGTGCGAAAAATCAAAAGTAATTCCTATCGACTGACCCAGGCACAATGCGAAGTGCGAGAAGAATTCTACAATACACGGCCCATGAAACCCTCGTGGAAACTTTGCCAACGTGATTCAAAAAATTAATCAGTAGCCGGAGCGGGCGCAATATCACCGAATTCAGCGTGGCGGAGTGGCGTCGTTAAGCGGACGTCGGCCGACCTCGTGGTGCTGCAAGGCTGCGCTCGTCTATTCACTTCTAGCTATCTTGCTCTGTACATAGATGAACGAAAACTTTCTATCTCCAAGCTCAATCGTTCCCTTTGCTAAGTCCTAAACTGCAGAGATGCTCACTCTCTCTCAGACAAGCTGTCCACACTCTAGGCAAGCTGGGAACGGAAGACCTCTACGAGGACTTCTCCCAGTCCGCTCTTCACCTCGGTTTCCCCTCCAGCAAAATCATTTCCGCCAATTGCAGCGCAAGTCGTGTTAGTTATGCGTCGCTTCCCAGCGCCGACCAATGCCTGCTCTGGGAAGTGAACAAATTCCCGCAAAATAAAGGTTAGCGTCTGCACAAAACACCAATTTTTCCGGAATTCTGACTCCCAGGAGAGTACTTCAAATTCCTCAGTCCTACGTTCCCATCGGAGGCCGAGGTATTTCATTCTGTCGCTCTTTACCTGATTTACTTCAGAATCTGCGGACCATGAATTCAGCGTGAACTTGCTATAGTCACGAACATGCATTTATTGGTCTCTGCTGACTCCTCCACCATAGCTTTGTGTGGCTTTCTCGCATGTTTCACTGAAAACAGGACGATGGACATTTATCAACAGGTGTACAAGTTCTCCGTCTGCTTCCCTGTACACCAGCATGGGGTCAGCCACCCACTCAGTGTCACTTATCTTAAGGCAGCTGGAGGACGCGCGCTGTTACCGCTTTCTCAGAGCTTCAGCCGCCCTAAGCTGCCTATTGTCACTTCCCTTCACCATTCCCCAGCCAGCAGCGGTCAACTCGAATACTTTCCTGGGATAAACTAGCCTCCAGTAAATCGACGCGTTTCCACACAGTTTTCATGCCGTGTGAATTACTTTAAAACCATCATCCGACATTATTTATTCCAATACGTCCATGCTATACCCTCTACAACATGCATTGTGGCTTGTCAGTCATTTTTGTTCAGCCCTACTGTTCGCTCAACGTGAGTTAGGTGATCTTTAATGACTTCATGTAAGGGGCATAGCTCTTGCCATCTTACAAAGTAGTGTGTAAACTTAGGAACTGATGACCTTAGTAGTTTAGTCCCATAAGATTTCACACACATTTGAACTTTTTTTGTTGAGATCCTGACAATTCTGATTAATTAGAAGAGGTAAAGTGTAATTCCTAACTATTTTATCCACATGTGAAGAAAAATTCACAAAATTGAAGGAATAGTTCATTCTGAGAATAAATCAAATGCAGTTCGTAACCTGATCACTAATTCATTTATCATGGCTCAGTTCATTAGAATCGCACTGAAAAACCTTGATACAATATACCCTGAACAGCGAAAGGACTGGTACAACTGCCTAATATCGTGTAGGGCCACCGCAAGCACGCAGAAGTGCCGCAACACGGCGTGGAGTGGACTCGACTAATGTCTGAAGTAGCGCTGGAGGGAACTGACACCATGAGTCCTGCAGGAATGTCCAAAAATATGTAGTAGTACGAGGGGATGCAGAGCTCTTCTGAACAGCATGTTATAAGGCATCACAGATATGCCCAATAATGTTCATTTGTGGAGAGTTTGGTGGCCAGCGGAAGTCTTTAAATTCAGATGAGTGTTCCTCGAGCCACTTTGTAGCAATTCTGCATGTCTGAGGTGTCACACCGCCTTGCTGGAATTGCTCAAGTGCGTCGGAATCCACAATGAGCATGAATAGATGCCGGTGATCAGGCAGGATGCCTACGTATGTGTCACCTGTCAGAGTAGTATCAAGACATATCAGAGGTCCCATATCACGTCAATTGAACACGCCCCACACGATTACCAAGCCTCCACCAACTTTAACAGTCTCCTGCTGACATGCAGGGCCCATGGATTCATCCGTTTGTCTCTATACCCGCACTCGTCCGTCGACTCGATACTACACTCCTGGAAATTGAAATAAGAACACCGTGAATTCATTGTCCCAGGAAGGGGAAACTTTATTGACACATTCCTGGGGTCAGATACATCACATGATCACACTGACAGAACCACAGGCACATAGACACAGGCAACAGAGCATGCGCAATGTCGGCACTAGTACAGTGTATATCCACCTTTCGCAGCAATGCAGGCTGCTATTCTCCCATGGAGACGATCGTAGAGATGTTGGATGTAGTCCTGTGGAACGGCTTGCCATGCCATTTCCACCTGGCGCCTCAGTTGGACCAGCGTTCGTACTGGACGTGCAGACCGCGTGAGACGACGCTTCATCCAGTCCCAAACATGCTCAATGGGGGACAGATCCGGAGATCTTGCTGGCCAGGGTAGTTGACTTACACCTTCTAGAGCACGTTGGGTGGCACGGGATACATGCGGACGTGCATTGTCCTGTTGGAACCGCAAGTTCCCTTGCCGGTCTAGGAATGGTAGAACGATGGGTTCGATGACGGTTTGGATGTACCGTGCACTATTCAGTGTCCCCTCGACGATCACCAGAGGTGTACGGCCAGTGTAGGAGATCGCTCCCCACACCATGATGCCGGGTGTTGGCCCTGTGTGCCTCGGTCGTATGCAGTCCTGATTGTGGCGCTCACCTGCACGACGCCAAACACGCATACGACCATCATTGGCACCAAGGCAGAAGCGACTCTCATCGCTGAAGACGACACGTCTACCTTCGTCCCTCCATTCACGCCTGTCGCGACACCACTGGAGGCGGGCTGCACGATGTTGGGGCGTGAGCGGAAGACGGCCTAACGGTATGCGGGACCATAGCCCAGCTTCATGGAGACAGTTGCGAATGGTCCTCGCCGATACCCTAGGAGCAACAGTGTTCCTAATTTGCTGGGAAGTGGCGGTGCGGTCCCCTACGGCACTGCGTAGGATCCTACGGTCTTGGCGTGCATCCGTGCGTCGCTGCGGTCCGGTCCCAGGTCGACGGGCACGTGCACCTTCCGCCGACCAATAGCGACAACATCGATGTACTGTGGAGACCTCACACCCCACGTGTTGAGCAATTCGGCGGTACGTCCACCCGGTCTCCCGCATGCCCAATATACGTCGTCGCTCAAAGTCCGTCAACTGCACATACGGTTCACGTCCACGCTGTCGCGGCATGCTACCAGTGTTAAAGACTGCGATGGAGCTCCGTATGCCACGGAAAACTGGCTGACACTGACGGCGGCGGTGCACAAATGCTGCGCAGCTAGCGCCATTCGACGGCCAACACCGCGGTTCCTGGTGTGTCCGCTGTGCCGTGCGTGTGATCATTGCTTGTACAGCCCTCTCGCAGTGTCCGGAGCAAGTATGGTGGGTCTGACACACCGGTGTCAATGTGTTCTTTTTTCCATTCCCAGGAGTGTATTTGAAACGATACTCGTCCGACCAGGCACCATGTTTGCAGTCACAACAGTCGAATATCGGTGTTGACGGGCCCAGGTGAGGCATAATGCTTTGTGTTGTGCAGTCATCAAGGGTACACGAGTGGCCCTTCGGTTCCGAAAGCCCACATCTATGATGTTCCACTGAATGGTTCGCTTGCTGACCCTTGTTCTTGGCCCAGCTTTCAAATCTGTCACGTCGAACGATTCTCTTCAGTCGTCGTTGGTCCCGTTCTTGAAGGATCTTTCTCCGGCCACAGCGATGTCACAGATTTAATGTTAACCGGATTCTTGATTTTACGGCTCACTCGTGAAATAGTCGTTCGTGAAAATCCCCACTTCATCGCTACCTCGTGCGCCGGCTATAACACCACGTCCAAACTCACTTAAACCTTGATAACCTGTTACTGTAGCAGCAGTAACCGATCTAAGCACTGCGCCAGACACTTGTTGACTTACTTTGGCGTTGTCGACCGCATCACTGTATTCCGCCTGTTAACATATCTCTGAATTTGAATACGCATGCGTATAGATTTTTTTGGCGATTCATTGTATTACGCAACTCACACAGTCGCCTGAGTATGGTATAAGTTACTGAATCACGTCCAAAGCTAATTCGTAATAACACCGTTAAATTCCGTACAAGTCGTACAACAAGCACGCAACCAGTAATAAGATACTCAGTCCCCTGGTAATGGCTGACAGTGTTGCCCAGAAGTATCCCACCACGCCGTAATACATTTCGTCCGTTAACACAAGGAAATTCCTCCTCTTGGAGAATGTCTCTACACTCGGTTGCCCATTTCTACTTTTTCGCGAATTCTTCCTCTATACTATAACCTCGAATAACACAGACGCTAGATGATCTGGTAAGCTACTTATTTAACACTCACTAGCAACAACACTAAAGCAACAAAATCAAAGTTTAAACAGAAAACTGTTCATAAAATATACAAGTTTCTCGACACTACCACTCGCTGCTCTCACTTCCTTCTCTTCCACTTTTTGGCCAAATACAAGGTCGTTACACGTTCATCACGTTCAGTAAAAATTTCGTCCACTTACCGCAGCGAAGCACACTGTGGTGTCGCCTCATCATCCCTGTCTTCCGCTCGACCATTTTTTGCTCTCGGTATGTCAGTTAACTTGCCCTTAATTAGTATACCGGTCCTCGAGAAAACCACTGGTGCAGGCAAAGACTGCTCTAGATCCGAGGTAGACTCTTCGCTGTCTTCTTCACGTGCTAAAGGCTCTGCCTTCTCGACGAAGTGCGATGTTGTGGAATGCGAAGGGAACGTGCCCTCGTTGCCATACGCAGGCTTGGGTAGTTCTATTGACGCTGTCACCTGTTTACCGACGTTTTCGATCCTCGTCATTTCCACACATGATTAATCTGTATGGTCCTGAATATGGCGAAACGAGGGCAGCACCACGGTATCGTCCTTGAGCCACACGTGGGTCGTTTTTTTTGCTAAATCTTTGTGCAAAAGCACTTGCCGGCCTCCATGCCTAACAGGAGTGGTACGCTGAATGGACCTCACTGTGAGACTAAGTTGGTGTGAAAACTGGGTGCCAAGATCCGGAACGGGCTCTTGTGCGGTTGCTGGGAAGATCGATTCTCCTGGAACCATGAAATGTTCGTCGTACACCATTGTGCTGGTGAACACTGAAAATCCTCTTTCATTGCTTCTCTCAACCCGAATGGAATTATTGGCAATGCTACCATTCCACTGCTCGTTGGATGGTAGCTTGCAGTACGGAGGTGGTTCCAGCCGCACAGTAGGAGAAGTTCATTGAGGAGATGGCTTTCTGTTTCCTGCAATCTGTTGTTGTGCCTCGTGGTACACCAAACCTGGAGAACGTTTTCGCTTTCGCGACCATTTGGCGGATATATCCTGTATCGCGACAACGTCTGGCACATGGTGAAACGATCAATGATACATAATAAACAACGTCGTCCGGCAGAGTACGGCAGTGGCGCTACAGTGCCGAAGTGTATGTGTGAAAATCTGGCGTAGGCGCCGGGAAGTTGCAACAGGCGCGAAACATGCCTATCGATCTTATTAGGCTGGCAAGTCAAGCATGTACGCACCCATGCGTCACAATCTTTCTGCACTAGCGGCCACAAGACCTTATCGGAGACTAACTTAGCTGTTGCTCTGACTCCTGGGTGTGTTAAGTTATGCAGCGTGTGAAAACGTATCTACGATATTGTTCAAGTATGCAGGGTCGCTTCTTCTGTCTTACAACGTCACTCCAAATACCATCCAGTACATCCTAGGCTTGTGCACAACCCAGCCTGCGACGCTGTTATCTGCTCCTGTATTAGAATGCGCAAAATCGAATTCTCCCGTTGTTTTAACGCTATCTCTGCCCAACGAGTAGAGTTTACGCTGGCGCAGTTCCGAGACAATCTGCGATCAGGTTCTCTTTTCCTGATACGTGCCGCACATCACACGAGAATTGTGTAATGTATTCGACCTGCCTACACTGTCGCGCTGAAAAATGGCCACTGGTCGCTTGTGATCAGTAAAACTGCGAAATGTCTCCCTTCGACAGAAGAGGACAAATATTGAATTGCTAAATAAGTTGCAAGCAACTTGTCCACGGTGCCTTATGAGTGTCTGCAGTGTTCTTGCCGGTGAGTAACGGTGTCAGCGGCACTTGTACGGCAGCTAGGTGAGCAGATGCCGTCTATAATAGTTAAGCTTGCCTAAGAATCAGCAAAGTTCCTTATAAGTTTTGGGAAGAGGCATCTATCGTACCGCTTCGAGCCGCTCTGGCAGTGGGGACAATCCTGCCGGGAAAGACCAAGTATCCCAGGAACTGAACTTCGAGTTTTCCTAATACACACTTTTTTCTGTTGATTACCATGCCATATTCCTGTACGCGGGTGAAAAGCTGCCGCAGGTGAGCTGCATGTTGTTCTACAGTATCCGAATATACGGCAATGTCGTCCAAGTAACAAAAAAAGATGCAGCAATTCTCTAAGCAAGTTGCCAAGTTTGTGTCGCATTCCTGAGACCAACTGCCATAAAATGTTACTCGTAGAAGCAGACTGATGTGCTCAGTGCTGTTTTCTTAATAGCTTGTGGCGCCATGGAAATTTGTGAATACGCCTTGGAACAGTCTATCACACTGAATACTTTCGTGTTATTGATAGTGCGGTTAAAATCGGTTAAATGGGTACAGGATATTCGTCTGGAATTGTGCGTCTGTTATGCACTTTATAATCTCACTTTATAATCTTCACATAATGTCCAAGAATAATCCATTTTACGAACCATGTGGATCGGTGACGCCTATGACTAACCAACTTGTTCACGATACCTGCTTTAAGCTGACGCGAAATCCCGTTCGTGTTGTAAGCGGCTTCTCTGGATGCAGATGCCGCCCGCGGAATAAGCCAGATTGACCTCATGTCGTTAGAATGTGATGTTGAGCATAGTCTTGAACGTTTCCTGGTTGCACAGAAGGATTCGGTGAGTGCTGGGAAGTTTGGGAGTAGATTACGAAAAGGTGACGTCTCCTGTGACGCCATGACTTTTCGTACCGCACTTGATCCATTACCAATCCCGGATCTAAGGTGGGGGCGGGGGGTATCTGTCCCAGGCGGGAAATTCAGGGGGCGCCAAATTCATGTTTTTGAAGAAGAAAAACTTCTTTCACAAATCGCCTAGCAGCATCCAGTACACGTTGGCCCATCCAATATTCATATGATTTTGAAACGTATTCCTGTTGGTTTTTGAACGTTTTTGCACACATTCTAAGTTGATTTCTGAACGAAACGTAAGTTGATTTTTGAATGGGTGCACAGTGTACTTAATTTCTCTGCCAGAGGATTCCCCGACGCATCTAGAAATAAACTTTCCCGCAGACAAAACGGGACGGAGCTATATAAGCTGAGCGGAATAAAACCCGAACGGTTGAATGCAAATCGCTGTTTGTTGTTATGCGTGCGAATTATCAGCGTTGTCGTCAGCGAAAGGGATAGATTCAACTAGCAGAGTGGAAATAAACGACTAACAGGAATAACAGGTAAGAAATATTACTTATTAATCTTCTCGTTGTGTCCAAGAAAATGAAATTTTGAGAGAAAATTTTTCCCAAGTTGCTACGTTAGTAAGGGCCAGTTGTACAGTCCCCTAGCAGCCGCTTAAGCTCTACCCTCGGAACAGCGCGGAAAACGCGTTGTGCGAATACGTAATAACGCCTAACACGAGAATAAACGCAGGGTAGCTAAACAGGTGTTTCTGGCATAGTTAGTGATGTTAACCGGAGAATAAGTTTTCACAATTGCAGAAATAGTTACAAAATTAGTGATGACAAGATTGTCAGTGAGAACGAGAAAGGAGAAGAAATGGGGACATCACACAAATTAAATGGAAGAATATGACTATTCCTAATTTATATAGAAATTTCGTACCACTACTTTTCGATCTCTTGCTTGAGGAACTGGAGCATAAGAATGAAATGTGAAACTGTTTCCTAACATAAAACTTTTTGCTTGTAATAGAAAAATAGTTCAAATTGTCTGAGCACTATGGGACTTACCATCTGAGGTCATCAGTCCGCTAGAACTTAGAACTACTTAAACCTAACTAACCTAAGGACATCACACACATCCATGCCCGAGGCAGGATCCGAACCTGCGACCGTAGCAGCAGAGCGGTTCCGGCCTGAAGCGCCCAGAACCGCTCGGCCACAGCGGCAGGTGCTTGTAATAGACCTAACTGGCATTTGGTATTGATACTTCATGAATTATATTCTGTCGTGTTATTTATGAGAAAGAGGTAGATAAAAATGACAATTTGTGCCACAACAGCCTCGCTTATTTGGCGTTTGTTACCACTGTTGCAATGGTAGAAACGCCTGTTTCATTTTATCTAGCAGTGACAAAATACACGTTATCTAATGGAGAAACCACACCAGTCTTGGGTACTATTCATATTAACAGCATTTTCACTATTAGACAACGTCATTTTGATTTTTCATGTAGCAAAAGGTCTGACGAACTTTGATGAGGTGATAGATTCTTTCGCATCAAGGAAAGCTGTAGTAAGATTAGAGAGAAAAAAATACTGGGACCTAAGGTTTGAAGAAATGTGTACTGTCTTGTTTCTCTTTTGTCTTCACTGGTTCTACGTTTCCTATGTTTAATTTTATGTCAAACAAAAGAGAAAGTTATTAGTTAACAGGCAATAAAGAGTGTAAATTTTCTGAAGAGTTCTTATTCTCCCGCTTACAAATAATCGTAAGATGTCAGACGGGCCGACTACGAGCGGGAGAGACCCCACAGGACATTTTGCTTTCCGCTGTCCGGAATATAGGTTTGATGGTTTCCACTACAAAATATACACGTCTGAGTTGCACGCAGCGAAATACAGTGACGTGCGATGGAAGAATGCTGTGTGAAGAGGCGTGGCACTGCAGTTTGGCAGACTTATGACCAAATAACATGTCTTACACTTCCTCGAACTTTTATCTATCGAACTCTTCAGAATGATGTGCGCTACAGAATAAACATACTTTTAAAAATAGATTTTTTTACATTTTTTACTTTCTATCTCAAACGCCTGGCATTGTTGAGGGTACACAAATGATTCAATTTACTCTGGCTCGGATGACGCGGTAGGGACGTCGTGTATTTTCGTGCGAAATGAAACTGGCACGTCACACTGTGTGTGCTCTAGCTCAGAAAGCCTGGTACGAGGTATCCGTTCTGTGGCTCCTGATACTAATCGATTGTTGACCAGGTCGAGCATAAACTGATAATGACGTAAAAATTCTGCTCCAATTATATGATTATGCAGGTTTACACACACAAAAGTGCACGTCGGGTGAAAGTTTTCATCCTCCTATGATGTTACGCCTTTTTCACCGTAGGTAGCGATCCTTGAATTGTTGGCCGCTTGCTACAAAAAGTGTGCGCTGATGGTCTATCCAATGACATATGCGGTTGGATAGAAAGTTTTCTAACAGACAGAGAGCAGTATGTCGTCCTGAACGGGGTATCTTCAACAGAAACAAGAGTAACTTCAGGTGTGCCCCAGGGCAGCGTAATAGGTCCTCTACTTTTTGCGATTTACATGAACGATGTGGTTGATGCTATTGGCAGCGGCCTTAGACTGTTTGCTGATGATGCTGTAGTCTACAAGAAAGTAGTATCACACGAAAGTTGTGAACAAATCAGTGAGGATTTGCAGAAAATAAATGCGTGGTGTAATGACTGGCAGTTATTTCTCAATATTAGTAAGTGTAACCTACTGCGTATAACAAGGCGAAAATCCCCATTAATGTACGAGTACAAATTAAATTCCCAGTCTTTGGAAGCGGTAACGTCCGTCAAGTACCTGGGTGTGACTATTCGAAATGATCTCAAATGGAATGATCAGATTACACAAGTAGCGGGTAAGGCGAACTCTAGATTGCGGTTTATTGGTAGAATGCTGAAGCGATGCAGTCCTTCAACAAAAGAAATAGCTTACAATACGTTAGTTCGTCCAGTCTTAGAGGACTGCTCGTCTGTATGGGACCCTTACCAGTTGTGTCTGATTCAAGACATTGAGAAGATACAAAGAAGAGCGGCAAGATTCGTGACTGGTACATTTGGCCATCGCGAGAGCGTTACAAATCTCATAGAAAGTTTGAAGTGGGACACACTTGCAGATAGACGACGCGCTAAACAGAAGGAGCTGCTCACTAAATTCCGAAATCCAATCTTCGCCGAGGATGTGGAGCATATATTATTACCACCAAATTTCAAATCGCGTAATGATCAGCATTCAAAGATAAGGGAATTATGAGCTCGTACCGAGGCGTTCAGACAGTCGTTTTTCCCTCGCGCGATCCGCGAGTGGAACAGAGAGGCGCAAATTGTGCCCTCCGCCACACACCGCTTGGTGGCTAGCGGAGTATATATGTAGATGTAGAAGTATATGTTGCATTGTTGCCGGCACTTCTGGAGGGACACTAACTTCCGAACCCGCAACGATAAGAAATTTGTTCCCTGATAACTAGGCATGTACAAACAATCCTTGTGACTGGCTGACTGCTGCTAACGCGGCGTTTGCATATCTTCTTCTTCTGTCACGCTGGGGCGCTTACCCTGATGCAGGCTACGTTAGCGCCCTCTAGCGCCCGTCTTGGAAATTTGGGTAATTACAGGGTTGAGTGCATTGACATGCTGAGTTGCCGAAACGCCTATTATACCAGCACCCACCGTTCCGGCGAGTCCTGTTGCATGACAGTCTTCCTTTCCACCTGCCATCTCGCAGCCGCTGCTGGTGCGAAGCTACTTGCATATTTGGAAACGACATAGCTGCTCCATAACGGGTTCGTCGGATGCTTGCTGTTAGTATTTTTGCATGTTAGGGGACCAGTTCCGTATTGCGCGCTCCTGCTGTTGCTGATTTCAGCACACGAGGAAACCTGACTTGCGCTGTTTGCAATGGTATCTGCCTTCCTGCAATTGCACGTCTGTCTGCACCACAATGACGGCGCGGATGGTAGCTGGTAGTTTGCGTAGCCATAATATGCGTAAAGACTGTTCAGATAGAAATTACGGCCCTGCTAATGTACGTAAAGTTTTGAGCACTTATGACGGAGTTTTTCGCCCTTGTTTTCATCTGCGGAAATCTTTTATAATCGCCATTCTGGTGATAGTGTATAGTGCCGTACTAGAGCCTCGTTTAGCGCACTGGAACTTTTCTGCAGCAAGATTTCTTCTACCTCCTCAATCACCTCTGATTCCACATGTGAAAGTACAATGTTAAATATATCCATATCATTGAAAAACCGACGATACTGAAATAGGCATTCGACTTCCGATCCCGTTTCCGGTATTTGTGTGAAAGGATCCGTTATTTTCGACTATATGTTTCCCTTTTATCCTTTGCTTCTTCTACTTTTTTGTGGTCACGACTATGGGACGTTTTGCCAATCGTGCACCCAGGTACGTCGTTGACTACACCATCGCTGGCGCTCCAGCCTGTGATGTAGCGTCAAGGGTTACCACCGCCACGGTCTCCGAGCTGATAGTCCATGCTACTGCAAACGTCGTAGAACTGTTGCTGCAGATGGTTGTTGTCTTGCAAACGTCCCCATCTGTTGACTCAAGGATCGAGGCGTGGCTGCACGATCCGTTACAGTCATGCGGGTAAGATGCTTGTCATCTCGACTGCTAGTGATACGAGGCCATTGGGATCCGGCACGGCGTTCCGTATTACCCTCCTGAAGCCACCGATTCCATGTTCTGCTAACAGTCATTGGATCTCGACCGACTCGAGCAGCAATGTCGCGATACGATAAACCCCAATCGCGATAGGCTACAATCCGACATTTATCAAAGTCGGAGACGCATTTCTCCTCCTTCCACGAGGCATCACAACAACGTTTCACCAGGCAACGCCGGTCAACTGCTGTTTGTGTATGAGAAATCGGTTGGAAATGTTCCTCATTTCTGAACGTATATGTGTCGTCACCGGCGCCAATCTTGTGTTAATGCTCTGAAAAGCTTATCATATGCATATCACAGGATCTTCTTGTTGTCGGTTAAATTTCGCGTCTGTAGCACGTCATCTTCGTGGTGTAGCAATTTTTACGGCCAGTAGTGTATTAATCTAAATTCACAAAAGGGAGACCAATCATAAATGATAGTTCTTGCATTTTGATATCGACGGGGATAATGCACGTTCAGTTCGTCAGTGCTCAGAACGATTTTGCAACCTCGTACTGCATAAATTTCGTTGGAGCTTTCTTCTTGCATCAGGGCATCAGTACGTGCCAGAAAGATTTATACATCACATACCGTTCATAAGAGGCTAACATTCTTTTGAACGAGCAGAATCAACCTCCGTTTTGCGTCCTCAATGGTCACTTCCATGCCCGCAGATAAGCTGGTCAGCCACTTCTTACCGTGTGCACTCTCTGATAATCAACTGCTTCACTGCCTTCATTTGACGAAAACTTCAGAATGATCCACAACTAGTATTAACTGTCCCTGGATTAACTGACCAAAAGTAACAGACATGGAACTCCATCCCACAAACTGACATTCGACCTCTGTACAACAGAATGCACGCACATTTTTACGCTTACGTTCAGCCCTATGGTGGATATAACGGTTATTAATGTACTAGCTTTTCACATTTGCAATGGCTTATCTCGTAGTTACATTAATCTGTGATCTTGCAATGTCGACCGAGCGAGGTGGCGCAGTGGTTAGCACACTGGACTTGCATTCGGGAGGACGACGGTTCAATCCCGCGTCCGGCCGTCCTGATTTAGGTTTTCCGTGATTTCCCTAAATAGCTTCAGGCAAATGCTGAGATGGATCCTTAGAAAGGGCACGGCCGATTTCCTTCCCCATCCCTCCATAATCCGAGCTTGTACTCCGTCTCTAATGCCCTCGTTGTCGACAGGACGTTAAACAATATCTCCTCCTCCTATTACAGTGCCTGGACTAATAGATTCAGCATACCTCATTACTCTACGTAAAATAACTTTTCCTGTTGCGACCTTCTTGCCGTCAGTCTATAAGGTAAGTTCATCTAGAAGGTGGACACAGCTCTTGACGGGTAGCATTGAATGCAGTCTTTACTTGTAAGGCCTCTTATGTATCCAGACGTGTAGCACACATTTTTTATCTTTTTCCCGTAAGTCATCACACAGCAAATCAGCTGATTGCACGTACAGCAAGAATTGTCCAGTGCCGAGGTGACGTTAGTGCCTGCGGACGTGATGGTCTTTAGAGAAAGGCTTCAGGGTTTTTGTCGAGCACTGGGGAACGGTAACAGACTGAGAGAGAGAAGAGCAAAAAGCGCTGTGGAACAAGGTGGTGCCAGCCGAGAGCCCGACACGCACCGCTGCGTCGCCACGGCGCCGCTTCTCTGGACACTTCCTGGAACTGCTACAAGTTATCAGCCCTCATAGTTCCATTCTTCCACGAATCTGAACACTGAATTCTCTCGTGTAATGGGGATGCCAGTATTCTAACGTATTACGTGTTGCCTGGTTAAAAAGCGCATAGGGGAGGGATGTGGTATCTCGTCTCTAGTATTCAAGTAAGGAAACAGAAATGCATAGACGAGATAAAAATTTAGATTGAAAGAATATAAAAAGAAAAATTCTCTGATAACATTGCCATCGTCTGTCAAAGCGAGGACGAATTACAATAGACGTAGGAATTCTGCTACTTTGCAAGAAAAATGAGGCGTATGGCCAAAGAAATAACACCAAAAATGGCTAGAACAGACAGGGAGAGAACTGCACCCGCCAGTTACGTTTTTAATGGATATCGCAACGCGTTATAGGAATTTATTTCCAGTTTAAAATGCCACATTAGTGTCGTATGTGACGTCTCTATGTCTCTGTTGTTATGCTTTTCTTGTCCCATAGTCGCCTTTTTATGACTATTCTGTTATCGGAGATTGCAGATCTTGGAATGCTAATGTTAGGGAACTGTCTTTGTTGAGTATCTACTTACAGATATTGCCCTCCTCCACTGCGCAGAGGCCGCGCGGGATTAGCCGAGCGGTCTTGGGAGTTGCAGTCATGGACTGTGCTGCTGATCCCGGCGGAGATTCGAGTCCTCCATCGGGCATCGTGTGTTTGTTTGTCCTTAGCATAATTAGGTTAAGTAGTGTGTAAGCTTAGGGACTGATGACCTTAGCACTTAAGTCCCATAAGATTTCACATTCATTTGAACACTGCGCAGAATTTCACACGCAAGTTGACAATTACTCACACTGTTTCTTTGACTCAAATAATAATATGATATGAAGGTATTGCTGCAGCATTGATTCGTAACAATAGAGTCTAAACAGTGCAAAAACTATAGTTCTAATTTCCAATCACAGTAAAACCATATAAATAGACTACAGGACAAGAAAAGCAGTAAAAAAAAAAAAACATACCTGACGACATCACATACAGGGGGGTGGCCAAAGCATGGAAACACCAAAAATGCAACACATTACCGTGCGTAATACGGTGTAGAAAGACAGTTGACTTTCAAAACAGCATCCAGTCGTCTCGTAAAGTTAATACACAGAAGAGCCAAAGAAACTGGTACACCTGCCTAATATCGTATAGGGCCTCCGCGTGCATGCGGAACGTGCCGCAGCAACACGTGCCACGGACTCGACTTATGCGTGAAGTAGTGCTGGAGAAAAACGTCACCATGAATCCTGCAGGGTTGTCCGTAAATCCGTAAGAGTACTAGGAGGTGGAGATTTCTTCTGAACCGCACATTGGAAGGCAGTCCAGATATGCGCAATAATGTTCATGTTTGGGGAGTTTAGTTGCCAGAGGAAGTGTTTAAACTCAGAGGAGGATTCTGGCCGCAGCGAGGTAGGAGGTTTGATGTTTTTCCGGATTCCTGATATTCATCGAACACTCGTGAAATGGTCGTACGGGAAAATCTTCACTTCATCACTACCTCAGAATGCTGTGTCCCATCGCTCGTACGCCGACTATAGTACCACGTTCAAACTCATTTAAACCTTGATAGCCTGCCACTGCAACAAAAGTAACAGATCTAACAACTGAAGAGTCCAGGTAAAAAACCTGATAAGTCCAAAATTCCCAAAATTTCTGTTTTTTCATAGTTTAATAGACTAGCCAGTGTAGTTTTAGCTGGTTTTACAGAACTGCTCAAAAACCTGATGAGTCAAGAGATATTCTGGTATCTTGTAAGAATGTGCAGGCGAAAAACATTATAAGTGCACGCAAAACAGGGGAATACACTAGCAAGGCCAGAGAATGTAACGATAAAATTTTATGACTTAATGACTCCCAGACCGCACAGGTCTGTTTTCACTAATGTTATCGTTGTTTTATCATTGTTGCCACAGTCATTTTTGTCTATCAGTTGACCATTGATTGTTGTTAGCTTTGTGGAATTTGTGAAGGAAATTAAATCTAGATCAGTGTAAAATGAATAAAGAAGAAAGTGACTCATCTGCTTGCGAAGAAAACTATAGAATCAAAGAAGCTGACAAAGAAAAGGAAGAAGTATGGTCGTGTTAAAGATGCTTCCAAACGTTTAAGAGTGCAGTGACATGAAACAGGAGAAACATGTAAGTGCAAAAACAATTGTTTTGATATTGCCAGTGATGAAAATAAAAGGAAAATTATTAATTACATGAACCGCTTTCAAAATCGTGATGAAATAAACCTCTATTTAAGTGGCTTAATTTCAGTGGTCTCTGCACAGCGCAGGCGTCCTGAAAGAGAAGAGCAGGAAGCAAAGAATGGCTCAAATGGCTCTGAGCACTATGGGACTTAATTCTGAGGTCATCAGCATCAGTCCCCTAGAACTTAGAACTACTTAAACCTAACTAACCTAAGGACATCACACACATCCATGCCTGAAGCATGATTCGAACCTGCGACCGTAGCAGCAGCGCGATTCCAGACTGTAGCGCCTAGAACCGCTCGGCCACTCCAGCCGGCCAGGAAGCAAAGTTTCGTGATGCATCTTATACAGGGCGTTACAAAAAGGTACGGCCAAACTTTCAGGAAACATTCCTCACACACAAATAAAGAAAAGATGTTATGTAGACATGTGTCCGGAAACGCTTAATTTCCATGTTAGAGCTCATTATAGTTTCGTCCACCTACGCTCAATGGAGCGCGTTATCATGATTTCATACGGGATACTCTACCTGTGCTGCTAGAACATGTGCCTTTACAAGTACGACACAACATGTGGTTCATGCGAGATGGAGCTCCTGCACATTTCAGTCGAAATGTTCGTACGCTTCTCAACAATAGATTCGGTGACCTATGGATTGGTGGAAGCGTACCAATTCAATGGCCTCCACGCTCTCCTGACCTCAACCCTTCTGACTTTCATTTACGGGGCATTTGAAAGCCCTTGTCTACCAAATGTAGAGACTGTTCGTGCTCGTATTGTGGACGCCTGTAATACAATACGCCATTCTCCAGGGCTGCATCAGCGCATCAGAGATTCCATGCGACGGAGAGTGGATGCATGTATCCTCGCTAACGGAGGATATTTTGAACATTTCCTGTAACAAAGCATTTGAAGTCAGGCTGGTACGTTTTGTTGCTGTGTGTTTCCATTCCATGATTAATGTGATTTGAAGAGAAGTAATAAAATTAGCTCTAACATGGAAAGTAAGCATTTCCGGACACATGTCCACATAACATATTTTCTTTCTTTGTGTGTGAGGAATGTTTCCTGAAAGTTTGGCCGTACCTTTTTGTAACACCCTGTAAATTCAGTGTTTGTATTGCCATTAATGGAAGTGTCCATGAAGTACATCTGTGCAAGTAAGCATTTATGTCGTTACATGGAATAAAGAAGAGCAAGGTAGATCATTTACTGAAGAAATTTAAGGGAGGAAAACACAGATCTCGCCCACAGGCTTTGAAAGATGAAACACATGCAACAATAAGAGGGCACATTAAATCATTTAAAGGTCGCAACAGCCACTACAGTTTGACGAAGCCACAAAAATTTATCTACCAGAGTCTTTGAATATTAAAAAAATGTTCCATATGTTCAAGGATAAGTTTCAGGATCACAACTTGATGTATGAAGCACACCGCACTATATTCAATTCAGATTTCAATAAAAGTTTTGGATATCCACGATCTGATACTTGTGGCTCCTTTGATGAGGATCTTGCCAAGAAGAGAAAATTGGAGAAGGAACTGAGTTTAACATCACCTGTTGAAAATAAAGTAAGGCTTTATTCTGAACTTCGATCCAATGAAATAGCCCATGAATTGCATCTTAGAAAACAAACAGTGTTCTATGACAGGAAAAAAAGGCAAAGTTGGAATGTCCAAAAAATCCACCAGGGTTGCAATTACGATGAACTATAGCAAAAACTTTCGTTGTCCAAATATAAAGACAAATGAAGTTTATTATAAACGGCAGCTTTCTATATTTATATTCAATGTTCATGTTTTGGCAACAGGGGACAGCTATTTCTACATGTATCCAGAGAGCACAGGTCGAAAAGGAGCAGAGGAAGTTTCATCATTCCTTCATCATTTGGTGCACAATTTTCTATATCCAGAAGTCAGACATCTGGAGATCTTCTGTGACTCCTGTGGAGGGCAAAAGAAGAATGCCACTGAGTTCAGATTCCTTCACCATCTGGTCCATACAGAAAAACGTTTGAACTATGTAAAGATGACACTCCCCATAAGAGATCATTCGTACCTCGAATGTGATAAAAATATTGGTATGATAGACCAAACTCAGGAATGTCAAATTCCAAAGGACAGGTGTCAGGTTTCTCAGAATTCACCCACACATCCTTCGTCTTTTGTCATTATTGATGTTGAGGAGCAACCAGAGATAATCAAACGCTGGACAGAGCATCTGAATAATACAATATACAAGAAGAAACTTCCTTTCCAGTCCAGACTAATAAGAGAATTGGCAGTCACACGACACCATTCTAACATTCATGGTGGTGTCTGTTCGTTCTATATCGTGTCTCCCTACCACTTTCGCGCAACGACGCTCTGAGCGTGTTTTTTAGGGAATTGACTAGTTTGAACCTGCGACCTGTTGCTGGTAAGGAGACGCCAGACCACACATGACATGTAGAATTCAGAAGAGTTCAGTGACACTAGCGATGATATAACCAAATACTTAATGATCTCAGCGTCAGCTCCAATACACTCCCTGTAAAAGAATCTTAATACTAACTAAATTTAGTGGAAGGGGTTCAAGGCTTTCCTATTTTTAGTTAGCTGGTAAAATAACGTCGAAAAAGCAGTTAAGTTTATCATTGCAACTTTTATTCTACTCACAAAACGTTGTTTATAAATTGCGCTATTGATGAAAGGAAATACACTCCTGGAAATGGAAAAAAGGACACATTGACACCGGTGTGTCAGACCCACCATACTTGCTCCGGACACTGCGATAGGGCTGTACAGGCAATGATCACACGCACGGCACAGCGGACACACCAGGAACCGCGGTGTTGGCCGTCGAATGGCGCTAGCTGCGCAGCATTTTTGCACCGCCGCCGTCAGTGTCAGCCAGTTTCCCGTGGCATACGGAGCTCCATCGCAGTCTTTAACACTGGTAGCATGCCGCGACAGCGTGGACGTGAACCGTATGTGCAGTTGACGGACTTTGAGCGAGGGCGTGTAGTGGGCATGCGGGAGGCCGGGTGGACGTACCGCCGTCACGTGGGGTGTGAGGTCTCCACAGTACATCGATGTTGTCGCCAGTGGTCGGCGGAAGGTGCACGTGCCCGTCGACCTGGGACCGGACCGCAGCGACGCACAGATGCACTCCAAGACCGTAGGATCCTACGCAGTGCCCTAGGGGACCGCACCGCCACTTCCCAGCAAATTAGGGACACTGTTGCTCCTGGGGTATCGGCGAGGACCATTCGCAACCGTCTCCATGAAGCTGGGCTACGGTCCCGCACACCGTTAGGCCGTCTTCCGCTCACGCCCCAACATCGTGCAGCCCGCCTCCAGTGGTGTCGCGACAGGCGTGAATGGAGGGATGAATGGAGACGTGTCGTCTTCAGCGATGAGAGTCTCTTCGGCCTTGGTGCCAATGATGGTCGTATGCGTGTTTGGCGCCGTGCCGGTGAGCGCCACAATCAGGACTGAATACGACCGAGGCACACAGGGCCAACACCCGGCATCATGGTGTGGGGAGCGATCTCCTACACTGGCCGTACACCTCTGGTGATCGTTGAGGGGACACTGAATAGTGCACGGTACATCCACACCGTCATCGAACCCATCGTTCTAGCATTCCTAGACCGGCAAGAGAACTTGCTGTTCCAACAGGACAATGCACGTCCGCATGTATCCCATGCCACCCAACCTGCTCTAGAAGGTGTAAGTCAACTACCCTGGCCAGCAAGATCTCCGGATCTGTCCCCCATTGAGCATGTTTGGGACTGGATGAAGCGTCGTCTCACGCGGTCTGCACGTCCAGCACGAACGCTGGTCCAACTGAGGCGCCAGGTGGAAATGGCATGGCAAGCCGTTCCACAGGACTACATCCAGCATCTCTACGATCGTCTCCATGGGAGAATAGCAGCCTGCATTGCTGCGAAAGGTGGATAATATACTGTACTAGTGCCGACATTGTGCATGCTCTGTTGCCTTTGTCTATGTGTCTGTGGTTCTGTCAGTGTGATCATGTGATGTATCTGACCCCAGGAATGTGTCAATAAAGTTTCCCCTTCCTGGGACAATGAATTCACGGTGTTCTTATTTCAATTGCCAGGAGTGTATTTTAATACAGGATGGTAAAAACCAACTGCGTTCAACAACAATGTGAACGAATATTCCCTGAATGGGTTTCCAAGTTCTACAATGGATCGAAAGATGACCTATGCCATATCACATCTATAATCTAGGTTTAAATTAAGTTTCACAAAAGAGGAAACTATCAAAATGGTCTACAGTGACACTAAATTATCTTTAATTACTTATCTAACTTGTCGTAAATTACAGTGGCTGATGTGGCTTCTCAATAATTACGTAATAGAGAGATCATCACGTTTCAGATTTTTACTTCAAGTGGCAAATGTGAACACCATGAGCTTTACGATCGACACTAGTATTACGCAGAAAGGGGGTGTAACAGATGAGACTTCTGCAGTTCTGAGTGTAGCCTTATGCTCTCAAAAATGTGGCATCATGTGCTTTCATTACCTTGTCGGTGTTTAGGCAGCGTCAGGGCGGCAGCGGCCGGCGCAGGAGCCATCCAGCTCGCCGTCTCGGAACTAACACTCTCCTAACTTCTCCTTACTTCAATTTACCGAAGTTGGTTTAAAAAAACTGTCTGGCTGTGTTTTCATCTGACCAATCAGGGTCTCAATGTTAACCTTAAGCTCCGCCTACAAAAATTCTGTCTATCCAATGAGAAACGTTATACTTTTCGTGGTGGGGCAATGTTTTTAAAGTTTGCAACGTAACAGAGACGCGAAAAAGTCTCGCGCTAATACTTGCAGCTGGTGTGGTCCTTTTAGCGTTATCGTAAGATCTACACTGTTTTTCTGGAGGGCTGTAGCTTTTAACATTGGCTTGGGGGTGGTCCTTGATGTAACAGAGACCCGAAAAAGTCTCATGCTTAAACTTGCGGGTGGTGTGGTCTTAGCGGTTAGCTGGCGACGTGGGTGTCTGTCCATCCCTTATCGTAGAGACTGGCAGCTTAACACGGTTCTGCTCTCGGCTTCTGTTCTCGTTTCTCCCCTCGGAACTACGTCTGTCTCACAGTGAGAAGGTATGACATGCATTTAGGCATTCTTGTGTTAGTCTGTGGTATTCCATTTGCTCACTCGTTACTCATATTACTATGGTTAATTTAATGTCACGATTTATTCGGACCTATGTGACATACTACTGGATTTGCTTATCATGTCAGGGTTTTTATGGAAGGTACTGGATTTGCCTGACACCTTACACTATGCAGCAGTGGTTCCTTATAGAGGAAGCTACAATGGAGCATATGAGCAAGCTTCATTATTTGTTCGTGGAAGGAAAGGGCAAGATTCCAGCCTGAAAGACGGCGGGTTCAGCCTACCCTCGGCTAAATATGAAGGTATAGTAATTCTTTTATAGCAATATGATTTGAATTTTTTTAATTTATTGAAATAAGTATTTTTAGTATTAGGCATATAGCTATTTAAGTTAAGGGACTCTGATTTTTTTGCAGGTGATCTTAAAATATCTGCTGAGAAATACAGGGATTTACAAGACTTGAAAAGATATTGCCATAGTGAAGTGCAAGTGTACTTTGATCGTCTTTTGCATTAATTCACCATCGAAAAAGCACAGGACGTTTTACAGAAGATTATTAAATGATTACATGAGATAATTTGTTGTAACTTGAATTTGAAATCTTGTAGTTACCTGCAATGTGTTATGGACCTCTGTAGGACCTGACTTCGTAATAATATACCTTTCTCTGAAAGGCATATTAAGGTCTAAAACAAAAATGAAGTCTATAACTTGAAAAACTAAAATTTTATGAGTCTTTAAACTTTTAAATTTCGTCTCCTGAAAAAAATAAGAATTGTGACATATCAGGTTTTCCCCCTGGACTCTTCAACTGTGCCAGGCACTTGTCTTGCCAGTAACTTCTTATTTACTGTTCTTATTTACTGTGCGATCGGTTTAGAAGCCTAAAGCTTCGTCTTCAGGTGCCAGAAAAAATTATGGAAACTTAAAAGTGTGGTGTTCCGGCTAGTGAGTCATGGAGGGTCGCTACTGCGTTAAACAAACGTATGGGAGCGTAGAACCGGCCACCGCTTCCTTGAAGTTTCCACGGCTGCTGGTCCTATGCACCCATGTGTGACCCCCCCTCCCCTCAGACTGACTGGGCCAGCCACCACAGATTTATGTTTCCATAATTATTTGGTGGCACCTGAAGATGAAGCTTTCCTCAGTACTGGATGTTCGCATGGCCAAATATTTTGTCTCGGAATGGATAAATACAGGTCCTGTATGGTTTCCAAGCTAATCTTACACCATCCTTCTTGCAAAATAGTGGCAAGTAGAGGAAATGATGATGGAGGTGCATTGCAGTCACGCATCCTTCGCTACAAAAAATGGCTCTGAGCACTATGGGACTTAACATCTATGGTCATCAGTCCCCTAGAACTTAGAACTACTTAAACCTATCGAACCTAAGGACATCACACAACACGCAGCCATCACGAGGCAGAGAAAATCCCTGACCCCCCTTCCGTACAAAGTAGAACACAAACGCTGAGCAATACTGGGATCTGGTGACTGTGGTGACAAGGAGAGATGAGAAAATTCATCCTCATGCTCACAAAACCAGACTTGGACGATACAAACTATGTGAACAGTGGCCCTGTCGTTGTGGAACGCAGCATCACCATGGGGGACCTGATCAGCCAAATTTGTCTCATAATGCTTGACAATAATTTGACCCTGCAGAATAAGCATAGGTCCCAAGGAATATCACGATATGGCTGCTCAAATAATCATCGAACCCCTGCCATTTTTTGTTCTTGGGACAAAAAAATCGGCCAGATTTGGAAACCGTCTGCTACAAGACTAATCGTCCCATAGCCCAGCTTCGGTTCCAGGGTCTCCAGCTACAGCATTTGCATCGCTGATGAGTGGTTTTGGAATTCCATCTCGTCCTGCAGTTTTGAGCTTATAGAGCTCCCTTCGTATTGCTTTGGTGCTTACAGGCTTCTTGAGTGCGACAATCAGCTCTGCAGTGACTTTTACAGCTGTCATCCTCTTAGTTTTCGTCACAATCCTCTTCAGTAACCGTCCGTGACATTCACTATACTCACACTTCTGTCCACTTTGTGGCGTAGCGAAACACGTTTTTCCGCTTTTCGTGTGTGTGGTACAAATCTTCGATACGTGCCTCTTAAAACACCAAACACTTTGGCTACCATGATTACGGAACCACCCACCAGACGAGCACCACCGCTTTCCCCACGTTCGAATTACCGTAGTTCCGACACAATACGATCACAACTACGCAGAACACTGTTGAGGCCAGGACTGCCACTTGCAACGTGTCGAGGAGGTCGCACAGGTGGCGTTCGTGGTCGTAGCGCAACCTGCGGAATTCGCTAGCATCTGTATTTATGTTGAAGCATGCATTTCTTGCTGTATTTTGGTATTCTTGTCTAGCTTCTGTGTCATACTAACGTAAATTGCAGCACTTCAAATTGGGGATAAATTGCTGAAGCACGTCATGCTACGCATTAGAGAAACGTAACTGGAGCAGAATTTTATTTTTTAAATCATCATTATCACAGCTGTAGGCTTTCGAGAGACAATGAATATGAGAAATGAAATAAAGTTAAAAAGCAGGAAATTCTTCGCTAGAAGAAAGTCTAGTAGTTTTAAATATGGCCAATAACTAGTGAAAGAAATCTCTAAGAAAATACAACGGGAAAGAGTATTGTCCGGAAGTGAATCATGAACTGTGCGGAAACGTAAACTTTTTATTGGTAGAGTTAATGAAATATGCTGAAAATCAGAGCGCGCAAACTGTGTGGGTAGACAGAGATCGGAATATACAAGGTGATTCCGTGATAAGGCTACAAACTTTTCTGGATTGATTGAGAAGAGCAAATGTATCAATTTGAGGAAAGGGACCCTGGTCCGGAAACGACATAGTCAAAAGTTATAAGCAAAACTGCTTCTGATATCTGTGAAGGAGGAATACATGTACCGCTACTGCTGTTGCTACGATTTTAGGGCAGGCAGCTTTCAGAAGTGGTAGTAATGACTGAACACTAAAGCAAGAAAGACATGTCTGGTAAATATGTGCTGTAAAGTGCATACCTTGAGAGCATTGAGCACATCGTTAATTTTCGATAGTGTGAAACACTTCTCTTCTACTGCAAGAGTTTTGCTTTCCATATTTTTGTAGGAGGCAGTACGGACCAAATGAGAAAAAGGCGTTCAGTAAATAAGGACTCAAATTGCGTACCTTAAGAGCTACGGGACTTGTTGTGTAGGAGAGATATGGTTCAAAGTAGCGAAGATGAAAAAGTGGTCATGGTTCTTAAGATAAGCATTTTATGAGCTCATGCTTACTAAACATTTTTTTTTCTTTTTCTGGCCCGTCGCCTACACTACAGTTTTATCAACAACATACCGGTACATGTATTCGGCTGTTAGAAGTATCAGAACGGTTTTCACTCATAACTTTCGACTCTGTCGTTTCCGGACCTTACCTAAAATTGATACATTAACCCTTCTCCATAATCCCTGAATCATCCTGTGTGTAAGAAGTAATGGGATTTTCGGAAAAATTTCAGAGGAGAGGGAATTGTGGCGGGTCACATCCATACAGCCAGTATATCACGGAAATGACTTAAAAAGTAACAAAAATAAGATTCCTAAAACGGAAAGCGAATAAGAAGTATTTCGCTGTCGTTCTCATGCTCAATAAAGCCTTTGCAGGTATATAATTCCTTGTACAAAAACACGACGGTACCATCATATATCCGCAAACGTTTTACTGAAGAGTTTTCTTACTTTTAACTCCGTTTTATCGTAAGGTATAGCAGTGTCTCTGGGTGTACGCCATCTCACTCCCTGTGATATTCGAAACATTACAAAGAATAGGCAAGACAATGCGTTGATGGGGAACCCTCCTCCGACGAAGGGACGGGACTGTACGTTCTACATGTCCTGAAATCGTGTTTCCTTATAAAACAGTTTTATTTTCATATTCCTATGTACGTATAGAAAAAAAACATTAGATATTTACCCTATTCTCATAACTTCTGTAACAATAATACTGGCATCTAATAAATTTGTAGTGTTTGTTGTTTAGAAAATAACCAGTTGGCTTGGTGTTATTATCTTTGGCCGTGTGGTGTAGTGGATACAAGAGTAGTCTTTAGCCATATAGGTCCCAGGTTCATTCCTATATGGAGGCAGGGAGTTTTCCTCGTTCCAAACCCATTAGGATGGCCCCACGTGTAGTCAGCTGCTGGATGTTTCCTGGGAGTAGAATGGTTCTGAGCACTATGGGACTCAACATATTGGGTCATCAGTCCCCTAGAACTTAGAACTACTTAAACCTAACTAACCTAAGGACATCACACACATCAATGCCCGAGGCAGGATTCAAACCTGCGACCGTAGCGGCCGCGCGGCTCCAGACTGTAGCGCCTAGAACCACATGGCCACACCGGCCGGCTGGGAGAAGAAGCGCCGGGGTGAAGAAGTCGTTATCACCTATCCCCCCTCCTAACGCCGCGCAGGATGCACAGACTGCATTGTACCCACCGTCAGGTGGATAGTGACCACAGGCTTGCGCCACAGGCTGTACCTTTTACCTTTTTACTTTGGTCCGTTACCTGCTGAGCTGATGAAAGTTAATTTTGCAGACGAGAGTGTGGGCGACGTCTTCCAAAATTTTTCCGAAGTTCGCCTGAAATACTTCAGGAAAACCGCAGTAAACATACATTACAATCGGATTTGGGCTGCATTTCTCTCAAGTGCGATAGAAGGAAAGAAGATATCGCTACAGACCATCCCATTCTGCTCCAAATAGCAGATTACCCTGTTTAAGCACTCGAAAAAGCGGAAGAGAAAAATGTTGAGATTAGTGGTACCTGATTGTCACTGAAGAATCTATAAGACGTGTATATTTCTATTGTCTATTGTCAAATTAAAATTTATGAAAGATTTTTGTATTTTATTAATGGGATTAAGTAGGAATAATTAATATTTGTCATGTTGGAAATAATTGTGGTGGCAGGGAATGTCTACACCAAAGTATTGTTGACAAGAGAGACCGCAAATTGATATAATTTTAAAAAGGGCGGGAGAGAACACGTATGGATTCATTAAAAAAAAAAAGAGCGGGAAATACCGCACATTGATACATTTTGTAATGGTAGCAGGGATTGACTGCACCAGAAAGCATTGTTGGCAGGAGACACCGCACTTTAGCGTTCGTAGGAAGCCAGTAGTAAGCGAGAAGTGAAGCGAGTCGGTAGCAGGTCTGAAGCGAGAGGTTGAGAGGAGTAGGTGTGCCTGCCAGCAACCAGCTATGATATACAAGAGATTATAAACGGATGTACAGAGACATCAACTAACTATTATCGTAAGAGGAACTGATATTATTGAATTATTTTTTTTGAGAAACTCAAGACCACTGAAGGTGTATTTGCGCAATTCTAGTTGTAAGATTATTGTAAAAAGTTAAGTCCCATTCGAACGTTTGTAAAATCATTTACTTACCAACAGTAAATATTTGAAGCGTTTTCAGAATATCATTAATTTTTTTCCAGCAATGTTGCATTACTGATTATAATCAACGTAAAACTTTGCAAAATTTTATTGTTGTCAAGAAAAAGTTTAACTATGAATTACGTAACTTCAGTGAAATTAATTAAAGAATAACGTCAGTTAAAGAATAACGCCAGCGTTGGTAATAAATACAGCCACTTATTATGAAAGCCCACCAGTAGCTAATAGAGTATAGTAAAACAGGGTAAGTATATTCATGTCGCAGTTCGATGTAGCAGTCAGATGGCGATCCAGTAACAGTAAAAAAGGTAAGGAACAGTTTTGGGTTGTTGCAGGTAACGAATGAGGGACACGACGACAACACATTCTATGTTTCGTCGAAGTAATCCGAAAGTCACTTTTAAAAAGCAGCAACTAAATGTGAATATTGAGAAAGAGAATAAATTTCAAAGGGAAGATTTCATTTGTTATTATTAAGCAAGAGATAGAAATCCTAAGGAAAGTTTTCATAGGTTATTGTAGAAGGGAAGGTTGGCGTAACACAAAAGAGATATAGAGGAGACGGGTAGGTTTCATATCTGCTGCTTCCAGAATTCATCCTACAGGTTTTTTTATGTTTCATCCACTTTAAGGAACGAGACATCGCATACAGTCACTTCATAAATGTCAGAAGAACATACGATCGATTGGTAAGTATCTGGCAGACTTAACAGAAAGAGCACTGTCAGCATAATGTTACAGAAATCATTGTAATTATAAGAACTGCATTACAATCTAATTATTGAATTTGCGTGGCGTTTGTCAATGATTTCGACAGGAGTTGTAGGAACTGTCTGTCAACGAGGCACGAGATGCAGAAGACAACAAAGCCTCAGACCATCTGATAGGGACAAGGTCATGGGGCCGAGACGCGTTCTGCATTCCGTCTCCGGAACCGAACTGACCGTGGCCGTTCAGTGGCGCTTGTGCGCAGGATCCGTCGCGTGCCGGGAATGCGGCCGCTCCACACATTAGCTGACATTATCGCCAACGCCGATTATATTTCCGGTAGTCAGCGCGAATCACAACAATGGAACAGTCAGCAAACAATCCACTGGACCAACTAATCTCCTGATGTGGGCTGGCAACAACGTAAATGCTGTCCTCCCGTAGCCGCGAATATAGATTTCGGTTCTTTTGGTGTGTGCATGTGTGCGTGTGTGCGTGTGTGCGTGTGTGCGTGTGTGCGTGTGTGCGTGTGTGCGTGTGTGCGTGTGTGCGTGTGTGCGTGTGTGCGTGTGTGCGTGTGTGGGTGTGTGGGTGTGTGGGTGCGTGCGTGTGTGTGTGTGTGTGTGTGTGTGTGTGTGTGTGTGTGTGTGTGTGTGTGTGTGTGTGAGTTGCGGTGGGGTGGGGTGAGAGGAGAGACGAATATCAGAGTTCGTTCCTTTCTCTATCCCCCCACTTCCCAGTGTAATGTTTCATCAGCACAACGTTTAACGTGTCACAGGTGTGTATGATTTTAATAAGAGTAACAATATAACATATATAATGTTTTAATGTAATAATAATGAATTGTTTAGTTATCATTTTAATCTAATAATAATAAATTATTTGCATCAGTAAATTGTACATTGCTTTAGAATAAGTTTCAAGATACTGTAATTCAGAAAAGATATAGCCTTTGAAAGAGACGTCCGAAAATTTTAAAAGCAACTAAGCCACGTAATTAATTCAAGAAGTATAATAGCAACAAACTACCACAACTTTGGTACCATTATAATTCTCACAATACATGGTGGAGTAAAATTGCGTCACGAAATTTTAACCCTGGATAGTTGATGCCAACAGTTGAGTATGTCGTAAACGCACAATTTTTAAACTACGGCAACTTGGCACCACGCTCCAACCGACAATCATATCGCTGCCCATTAACCCACGAACGGCAACAGGGCAATCCCACGGCCAACCGGAGAGCGTGGCGCCACGTTTCCGTAGTTTAAAAGTAGTGCATTGCCGACTACACAACATTAGTAATTTTGGTTCCTACTAGAATCAGCTATCCAGGGTTACAATTTGGTGACACCGTTTCTCTCCACCATGTATAAATACGCAGTGCGCACTCTAACTTACAAGTCTTCCACTCAGCAAACTACGGCCATGCGAGCGTGTAAATAATGGCAACGCGGTTTCTTCCAGTCGTTTCCGCCTGCGATCAAGAAGTAAGTTTTTCTGTGTTCTTTTTTCGCAGTGAGGGGCCTTCCCTTTTCTGTCTCGCCTTACAAAACTTCCTGCGATTTGCCGTTTCTACCTGCGCAATCACAAAATGTGTCGGATTTATTGTTCACAGCAGGTGCGATCAGGCTGTGAATGGGCGCTTGCTCCTGATTTGAATGTTACTGGCTTTAAAGGTTCAAAGCATTATGGGACTTAACATCTGAGGTCATCGGTCCCCTAGACTTAGAACACCTAACTAACCTGAGGACATCACACACTTCCATGCCCAAGGCAGGATTCGAACCTGCGTTGTAGCAGCCGCTTGGTTCCGGACTGAAGCGCCTAGTACCGCTCGACCACAGCGGTCGGCTGAATGTTACTGGTCAGGTCTCAAGCTGATCCACGTAGGCAGCTCCTAACACAAGCACCTGAAAAGTACCCTGTGTTAAAAGTAGCTTGTAAAATCTAGTATTCCTTGCTTTGTGGCCCTCTTACTTCTCATGCAACTTTAATCTCAGGAAGGTAAGTGTGAAACTTGGAAATTGATATACACTGCCTGACAAAAAATTCAGTGCACCCAGAAGTGGACGAGGAAAGCAAGTGGATTCAGAGGGCATGCAATGTTACTTCAGTGATTATAATATCGAGTCAAATTTACAAAGACCTTGCCTGTAAGAGCTTACTTCTTAGTACGACGACTGAAGAGAATCGTTCAACGTATAGAAGTGCAACCCTTCCACAAATTGCTGCAGAATTCAAAGCTGGGCAATCAACAAGTGTCAGCGTGTGAACCATTGAACGAAACATCATCGATATGGGCTTTCGGAGCCAAAGGCCCACTCCTGTACCCCTGCAAGATACAAAGCTTTACGCCTCGCCCGACATTGGACTGTTGATGACTAGAAACATGTTGTCTGGTCGGACGAATCTCGTTTTAAATTGTACCGAAGATGGATTTGTACGGGTATGAAGACAACCTCATGAATCTATGGAATCTGCATGTCAGCAGATGACTGCTCAAGCTAGTGGAGGTTATGTAATGGTGTGGGGCGTGTGCAGTTGGAGTGATATGGGACCCCTGATATGTCTATATACGACTCTGACAGGTGAAACGTACGTAAGCATCCTGACTGATCACCTGCATCCATTTCTGTCCATTGTGCATTCCGACGGGCTTGAGCAGTTCTAGTAGTACAATACGACATCCCACACGTCTAGAATTACCACATAGTGGCTCCAGGAACACTCTTCTGTAAACTTCCACTGGCCACCAAACTTACCACACGTGAACATTATTGAGCATATCTGGGATGCCTTGTAACATGCTGTTCAGAAGCGATCTCCACCCCCTCGCACTCTTATGGGTTTATGGACAGTCCTGCAGGATTCGTGGTGTCAATTCCCTCCAGCACTACATCAAACGTTAGTCGATTCGATTCCACGTCGTTTTGGGGCAGTTCTGGGTGCTCACGAGGGCCTTAAACGATATTAGCGAGCCGGCCGCGGTGGTCTCGCGGTTCTAGGCGCACAGTCCGGAACCGTGCGACTGCTACGGTCGCAGGTTCGAATCCTGCCTCGGGCATGGATGTGTGTGATGTCCTTAGGTTAGTTAGGTTTAAGTAGTTCTAAGTTCTAGGGGACTAATGACCACAGCAGTTGAGTCCCATAGTGCTCAGAGCCATTTGAACCATTTTTTGATATTAGCGAGGTGTACCAATTTCTTTGGCTCTTCAGTGTATGCGGGCGCAGAATGTCGGTGACGTACCGTTGTGTTATGAAAGTTCCCTAGCACAACCTGCAGTTATACCCGATGGCTCCCCACACTATAACACCCAGGAGTAACGCCACTGTGTCTGCCAACACATTGGAATTCGCCGCCATAGTCGCCGGTTACGTTCATCGAGATTGTGGCGAACCGCCATTCATCGCTGAACACAATGCGACGCCATTCATCAGCATGCATTTCCGGCCACGACTGCATTCCAAACACAGCCATTTGTTTTGTGGAGTTAACGGCAGTCTGCGCATCGGACGGTAATTCCCTGGTCCAGCTGCTGGTAGACTCCTACCAACGGTGCAGGATGTCACAAAATGTTGCAGGAAGTCCATCAGTTGTTTCCGCGTGGCAGGCGCAGATGCGAAGCGGTTACGATGGGCTTGGGGCACAGTAAGGCGATCCTCTGTTGTGGTGATCAGACGTGTTAGATCGGAATCGTGACTACGTGTACGCCTGCCGTCACGTTCACACGCCCTGTAGCATCGAGCCACTGTTACACCCGAGTAGCTCATAAATCTGCATATTGTAGGATTCCACATGCTGGCCAAATGGAAATCCACAATGAAATATTTCTGTGTCCTTCAGACTGATGACTGATGCGCCTTTCACGTCTCTTATATACCCTAGGAGACCTGGTAACAAACAATAAACACAAACAACACTAACGCAGTCTGGTGGTCGTTCTACCTGTCACAGAGAATTTATTATTTACTTACATACCCGCAGGTAATGTAGTAAGGTTTCTATCTTATTTTTGGTGTTCGATAAGAGTTACGTGAGCACTGTTTATATTCGATACCTCATACTTCATGCTTGTACATTGGGTACTTTTGCAGGCAGAAATCTTTAACAGTCGATATGTTATCCCACAGAGGTTGTAAGTACAAGCAGTGTGAGCTCTGGTTGTCAGAAGTATTGTCATTGCCAGTGTAGCCTTCAAGAATTTTAAATGAGAGAGCCTGTTTGTCATGCTGCTGAGCTGCCTGGGAATAACTAGCAGGACATAGAGATACAAATGCAGAGGATATTAATTTTTGTATCTATGTTTTTGTAAAGATTGATTTAAGAAGTATGAAGTTAGTATGGTAATGTTGACATTGCAGTGCTTCATCGTACGTAATTTATGATGAGTTTGAGAAAGGTAAACTTTCGGTGCCATTTTTCTTTGTTGATTCGCGTCGGTTAGTTCGATTTTCGAGACGAGATTGTGCAAAATTATCTGCTCACATGGCTTGGACTCAGAGTTACAAATTCACCTATCTTTTACTATTGCGTTAATGAGTTATACGGCAGAATTGTGTTTCCTTATAAGAAGTGAATTTTGTGATGATTGTTATAATAGATAAGAGAGAGTTTCATAATACAGTTTTTAAATACTTGTCTCTTCTATATCATTCAGTAATTTCAGTTTCGTTCACCGTCCCAATTCTCAGTTTTATTTTTGGATTCGTGAGTCACAGCACTGCACTTAACGGACAGAGTTTCATAATACAGTTTTTAAATGCTTGTCTCTTCTATATCATTCAGTAATTACAGTTTCTTTCACCGTCCCAATTCTAAGTTTTATTTTTGGATTCGTGAGTCACAGCACTGCTTCATCGGAACACAGTTACACAAACCTACAGGATGATATGCTTAGGTTTGTCGCTTTTCTTTGCGTTGTATTTGGGCAAGGTTTTTATTCAGCTGGTTTTCTGGTGCGCAGCATTTTAACTTTCACCACTTTCGAGCAGTACCGAGATTCCGTTGCCACAAGGTAAGTCGCGGGACCACTTTAACATCATTTTTAGGACACAGTAAGACATTTACATTCAAGCTTTGCATTTCAAGTTATTGTCAGGGTGAGCTCAGTTATAATTTAGTTCACATCTCACTTCTTTTGCCACACATTGTCATATTTTTTACTCTTATATTGCAGTATTAATATTCACGTGCGTGTCATTCTGTGTTCGGAATTGTACTTGGTCAGTTTTGGTGTTTAAATTTGTAGCCCCTTTTGACACAAACATTTTTGGCAGTTATTCTTTCAAAGTTGGGTCTGTTAATTTCACGCAGAATTATTTTTCTGTTAGTTCTGTGTATAGATACTTCAAGATACGCGTTGTCGGGTTCCCGGGTTGGATTCCCGGCGGGGTCAGGGATTTTCTCTGCCTCGTGATGGCTGGGTGTTGTGTGTTGTCCTTAGGTTAGTTAGGTTTAAGTAGTTCTAAGTTCTAGGGGAATGATGACCATAGATGTTAAGTCCCATAGTGCTCAGAGCCATTTGAACCATACGCATTGTGACGTCACGGCACTGCACAACAACACAGAATTTCACAGGTTTCTTCAGTATACGGTTTTAAGTTTTCTAATTATTTTAGTAAAGGTTAATTGTAGCACACTTCCACAACTTCAGTTGGATTTTGAGTCTCATTCAATCGGATTGCGTTCACCTATAGCACTTACGTCATCCAGTTGACAGGACGTTCACATTACCATACATAAAAGCATGAAAGTTTAGAATGGAAGACCACTACAAAAGAACGAATGGTTCGAATGGCTCTGAGCACTATGGGACTCAACTACTGTGGTTATTAGTCCCCTAGAACTTAGAACTACTTAAACCTAACTAACCTAAGGACATCACACACACCCATGCCCGAGGCAGGATTCGAACCTGCGACCGTAGCAGTCGCATGGTTCCGGACTGCGCGCCTAGAACCGCGAGACCACCGCGGCCGGCCAAAAGAACGACACAAACAAAACAGTTACAGTGTTGCGACGTAGAAAGTTACACTGGTATCTAACCGTGTCTTATGGGTGCTACATTTTCTTTTTGTCATACAGTGTAAGTAAAGATATAAATGCTTTTCCTGGGGGAGCAGGTTACGCCCCCTATTTCTTTGAAGGATGCCCTACAGGCGGCCTTGTTTAATTGTTCCAGCTTCTTGCCTAATGGCGACAATGCTCATCACTAGTGGTGAAAACTAGACGGGACGTTGAGCTGTGGAGCCCCCTTCCTGGAAGAGCACTGCGCTTCCAACCGGCGGTTGGCGACTCTGCGGTGGAGAGGGTTTCAGCGAGCGCTGCCTGGTGGCTGGTGCTCTGCCTAGGAATGCGCGGCCTAGACGCCGCCAAATGCCAAGGTCGGGCTTCGTCTGGCCTGGTCGCCGCTCTCTCTCTCTCTCTCTTTCTCCCTCTGCCTCGCTTCCTCCCTCCCCCTGCACGCCAGACCAGACTTTCACTGGCAAACGGAACGGTACCAGCGCAGCGCACGCGGTGCTCCGGTGGCCGAGTCTGCGCTCGACTCTCCCAGTCCCGCGCCCGCACTGCCGTGCCGAGAGCTCTCCTCGGCGTTCTTACGGGCTGGAAAGATCCTTCCGGGTTCAGCAGGCCGCGGGAAGAGGTCGGTCGTGGGCTCTCCGTGCAGACTCTGGCCGATTGCGAGTCAGAGAAATCGTGGAACGTGCTGCAGTGCGATTCGATTCCGACTGCTCCGAACGCAAGCTTTCTGGGCGCCACGCAAGCGTTGATTTCGATGTCCGTGAACGTCTTTCCGGATTTTTTCGATATGGAGGTGTGACTAAGTCAAGGGATTCGCATTTAAGTTCTACCCTATTCATTCGTACACATCTCTACGGTACTTAAGGACGAGATGGATGAAGTAACATAACATATAAACAGATTAGCTACTAGGCGAGAGTGAATCAAAGTGTGGAAGCATGTTGTCAGAGGTCTGTTAGTCGTACACCGAAACCTGGACGTCACATGGAGTGAGGTCAGGGCTGTCCCCAAGACATGAGACAGTTGAAGGAACGGGAGAAGACAGTGTGTCTCAATTGGCGAGCAGTTAGGATACATTGTGGTGGTGTACCTCTTTACAACATGGTCTTGAGACAACATGTGCATTAGTTCACATGGGGAACATTCATCAGGAAACTGGAAAAGAGACAAGGTGTGTCGAGTGTAGCCCAGGAGTTTGGTACTGCTCACAGCATTGTTTTACGTACGTTGGGAGCGAAACAAACCACAGACACTACTGCCTGGAGCAGAGGAGGTGATCGACAAACGTCAGTAACAAGCGACCCACGTCAAACAGCTGGTGCAATTGCAACCACATTTGACAAGATTGCAAGGCGTACAGTTTCAGTGTCCACTGTGGTACAGCGACTGCACTGGGGTTGTCTCTTTGCCCCGACGAGTAGTACGTTGTGCTCCGTTGATACCCGCACAACGGCGTCACAGTCTGTGATGGTACGAAGAGCGTACCGGCTGGGCTGATGAAGAGTCGGCTCGCGTGTTCTTCTCGGATGAGAGCAGATTCAGTCCGAGTGGTGATTCTAGACGTTACCCACACATTGCGAGAGGAAACGAACATGTAATGCACTCAGTTACATGGTCGTCTTTTTGTTACGGCGTGGGAAGGTGTAATGTTGCACAGTGGCACTGGCCTCCAAATCTCTGAAGACAGTCCACTCACCGGTCGACGTTAGTATTTATTTATTTAATCGCATGGCTAGGGTGCCCTATCGGGCAGACCGTTCGCCGGGTGCCTGCCTTTCAATTTGACGCCACGTCGGCGACCTGCAATCGATGAGGATAATGGGATGCTGATGAGAACAGCACAGCACCCAGTCCCGACCCAGCCGGGAATCGAACCTGGACCCAGAGGATTGGCAATCCGTCACGCTGACCGTTCAGCTACCGGGGGAGGACAACGTTAGTATGACACCTTACCATTTCCTCACGTTCATCTTTGCAGGGTCTTGTTTGGCCCAGACCTAATCTTTATGGATGACAATGTGTAGCCGCATCGAATAGCGCTGGTGGAGGAGCTCTCAGAACGAAAGGCTGTTTAGTGAATGGAGTGTCTTGCCCGTTCTCCCGACTTAAATCTCTTAGAGCAGGTGTGGCTTACGTTGGGGAGACGTAGCACGTCCAAACGCACCAGCGGTTTTCAGCCGCACTGGAATGCCTTACCATAAGAACTGGTCACCAACCTTTTGGCCAGGATGGTAGTAACTTGCAGAGGATGCATGTCTGTCGGTGGTGATCACGTACCCTAATAAGAACTCTTTTATAATGTTCAGGGGACTATCACAAATAGTGCTGACTTCAGTGTAATTATTGCCTTTGAGCACATTTCCTTCAGTTTCTTGCACATTACATTGTAGTACTTCTTTCTATATATGGTTCAAGTTTCATCGAGCTATGTTACCTGCCAGCGCCACATTATGCGAAAGATACTCTCGTCTTTAGTTCTGGACCCTAGTGGTTTCCCTATGTCATTGTATTAGGATTTGCAGATGATCACTTTGAAGAGAACGGGGCCAACTAACTTCCCATCTTTGCCGTCCGACCTTCTCTTCCTCCCTGCTGACATGTATCTGCCCCCCCTTTTTCTTTTCGCAGACATAGTTCTCTATATTGTTTTCACGAAAGCAAGTACGCCGATGACCGGTAACACTGCAACACCAGGATGGTTCACAAACGAAAACGTTTTACTGATGCTTGGCATCCCTTTTTTAACAATGGGAGGAATGCATGGATAAGTAACTTACTGGTAGATAAAACCGTATTGTGGACTGGGACTCAATCCTGGGTCGTTGTTCTACGGACTGACCTATGTAGGCAAAATTTAGGAGCAACCGTCACACGTTCATACAGCCAGTACATCTTCTGCTACCTTCCAACTTTCACAGAACTTGTCCTGCTTATCTAGCGGGGCTGGGATTCCTGGGAGAGAGGCAATGGTCCTAGGTTCGAGTCCCGGTCCGGCAAACAGTTCTAATCTACCAGGAAGTTTCAAATCACTGCGCACTCAACTGCATACTGAAAAATCATCCCGGACACAATGGCCTAAACTGTAGCTAAGCCGTTTCTCTATATCAGTCTTTCTTTCAGGAGTGTTAGCCGCTGACTGTATGCACCAGAATCAGCGCATAATCGTCTGCAGAGCGAAAATTTAATCTGGGTGTGAATCTTAGTGCACAGAACTGTGACATGTGACATCGACAATGGGCCCTGAGTCGAGCTGAGCTGGGATACATCATTACACGTTGTTTAACAGTATACCAGAGATCATCGGTCGTAGTGATTGGCGAATGGTGGCGAGCCAGATTCTTGGTAACGCATGATGATGTGTTTTTCACTGGGTGAGAGGGTGAGAGATGTAGACGACCGCCAGATCTGTCCAATATTCTAACGCCCTTTTTTATCGAGACAGATCAGAGCAGCACGGTCAAAATGCTGTCTTGCTTTGTGCTCTTTACAGGTAACGTCACGGAGACCTCGAAGATAGGATTGAGCTACCGGCATTAACACGTCAGAAATGTAAGGGTAGCTATCCATATTACCGTCTGTGCGAACCAGAGATGATTTTGCTGTGTACCTAGTGAAACTCCATGGCGGGGAAGGAAGAAGAAAAATCAGCTGCAGTGCTATTAAAGTAGTAATTCGATATTCGCTGTCTAGAGAGACCACGAAATCTACTTAAAGTAAATTGCTAAGTGCAACTGAAATTCATATTGCCTTAAAAAACCCATTCTTTGGTTTAATCATTGCAGGCATAGTTCTGAATATATTACGGACCAGATGTGACGGATTTGGTTCTAAGTACATTTACTGGCAGATCGTAAAACCTACATGAGTATATCTAGAAGTATCCGTGTTATCAGAGAGAAACACAAGTCGTATACTATGTGACAGGCCTACCTCCTACTGGCTGAAAAGGCAGGATGGCTTCAACGTACTTCAAGATAATTTTGAGTCAATAAATACAAGCTTGAGAAGATATCACGGAGTGGTAAGGACGTCGAGGAAGTTTGTTTAAAATCCAAGCGTCATATCACTCTGAAATTCAAAATATTCAACGTTGAGAGTAAGAAGCCAATTAACAGGGAAAAATTTACAAAATGTCTATCAATTAATTGCAGCTCTCTAGATTCTACATTAAGCGCCTATAATAAACGAACAGTTTTATGAATACGCTAACATGTAGATGCTGTATACCAGGAGACAGAGACAATTAGACTTGTGACAATAAGGAACGCTACTGTATTCAGTGCTGCTGCTGAATCAGGTTGACTGGTAGTATTTCAGATGCTATACAAAAATTTAATTTAGCCTATTTTTTACAAGGACAGTACGGAAAATTCAGCAAATTCCTTTAGACTGTGCCTAATGAATCGGTTTCTGACAATTTGAGAGTACTCGTACAGCATTGCGATGCCGATTTATTGCAAGCGTTGGCCCTCAAACGCGCTGTTTTTATTGGTGGCGCGTAAGACATTCCGTGACGAATAGTCAAAGAAAGAGTTTAACCGCCTGAAAATTGGCCGTTTGCAACGTATGGCGCCTGTGTAGAAAGGTGTGTAATCAACATAGCAGTATCACATAAGTTAACAGATTTTGGACGTGGAATGATCGTTGGTGCAAGTCGCACGGGTCACTTCATACCGGGGATTACATAAGAATTCGGGTTTCCAAGGTCATCAATATTCTGTCTATGATGGATCTCCAGTGCCTCCGCACAGGACGACCACAAGATTTCAACCAACGGGCTACCAAGGTCCTCCATAGAGTCATACTGATCGACTGACCATCTGTCTGCTGAGAGTTGGACGTGCGTCAGGAACCTACCTCTAAGAGGGCTTTTTACGCTTCAGCAGCCGACGGCGAACGTCACATCTTGTTTGATGGAGAAAACAGTCAAAATTGGAAGACTCAGATTTTTTTGTTTAATGGCTGGCTGGTTTCAGATTACCTCAACCCATTTTCAAACAATCCCAACAGGCAAAATTGTATATTCCATAACAGCATGCGAACACATGTTAAGACCGTAAATACACATACATCAGAATCAAGTGTTTCTATGAACACTGGCAAGGTAAACATACAACATTACGTTTGTACTGTATATTTTCATAGCAAAACGTATCTTTGGTATTTGTGTATGCACAGTCTTAACGCGGTTCGCATGCTGTTACGGATATACCATTTTGTCTGTTGGGATGATTTGAAAATGGGTTCAAGTAACTCGAAACCAGACATGAAATAAATTAAAAAAACTGTATCTAGCAGCGTTGAATGTTTTCTACATCAAGCTGGCTAACACAAGACGTTGACTTGTTTTTAACACCGCACGCTGAAAATCCATCACATAGAGTGCCTTCCCATGACGTTCGTCGACTCACTGTAGTTGCAGTAACTTATCTGACGTCAACAGCGCATGTGACGTCCACGTAATTAAAAAATATCTGATTTACACTTTACAAGCTGTTTTTATAATTTTAAACGTGACACGTCTATTTTATTTCAAAAGTTTCATGACAAAGCCTTACAGGAATGAGCTACTACCTTAGTGATGCATGTTAACTGTTGATATTTGTGGCTGACATACACACTGTATTAGACAAGAGTCCATTTTGCTTCTAAAGAAGGCAAATTTATGTTTGTTGAAACCATTTTAAATTGTTAACAGAACCCTTAATTCTACAACTGGGTGGCTGTTATTTTCCAGTCCTATCACGTTTTTTAGAATTTTAAACATAACTACCCTTCAGCAAAGGCGCTTATAGAAACTCGATGGGACTGGATAATAACAACCATCCAGTTGCAGAAGTAAAGGTTTATTAACCCTTTACCATGGATTTGGTCAATATAAATTCGACTTTTTCAGAAGGGAAATGGACCTATTGAACAAATTATTACAAAATATTTACAAATTTAGAAAAATTATAAATGACTGTGCTTAAACTGACACACAACATTTTTAGCGCAACGCAGTCTGACTTTCAATAATCCCTACAAAAGAAGGCCCTGACTAACATTAACCTACACCTTTCACAAATCACTTACCTCACAAAAATCTTCGTTACATGAACTACTGCAATACAGCGAGCGCCACTAATGCCAGCTAAATAAAAGATTCTAAGTACTGAAGGCACTAACTACTGATAGACATAGTTAGCAAATGAAAGATTTTGATAGAGAGCAAACAATTTATTTACCTTAATAGTTCATGATATCCAGTATTACAAATTTACTGTCTCTGATGGTCACACGGCTCTGAGGACCATGGGACTTCGCTTCTGAGGTCATCAGTCCCCTAGAACTTAGAACTACTTAAACCTAACTAACCTAAGGACATCACGCACACCCATGCCCGAGGCAGGATTCGAACGTGCGACCGTAGCGGTCACGCGGTTCCAGATTGTAGCGCCTAGAACCGCTCGACCACTCCGGCCGGCGATGGACACACGTCCAGATTATCCGCTCTCAAAACTCCGCCATCGCTCTCCCCACATCCACCACTGCAGGAGGCTCACCTCCAACTGTGCAACGTTACGCGCTGTTAACAGCCAACTGCCCAACACTACAATAGCAAATTCCAAGAATGCAAACCAGCCACAGGCTGCATACAGCACAGTCAGTGATTTTCATATAGAGCACTACGTGGCGTTACCAACATAAAAACCTAAACAGCCTACTTACAATTTCAACTAGAAAAGGAACCAAAATCGATGAACAACGAATTACATTTTTTGTTTTGTTTTAGAAAAGCATTCATACTACTAGAATCACATATTGACAAAAACGGATGTTGGAGCCAAAAGAGTCTTGTCCAGTACAAGAAAAAGTGCATGTCAACCACAAATATCAACAGTTAATGTGTATAACTAGAGGTAGTACCCCTAAGGCCTTGCCATGAAACTTTTTAAATAAAACACACGTGCCATTGGATCCAGCTGATATTTACTATGGCTTTGTCGTAAATGTATGCAATAGGTAATCTATGATGGGCAGCGCTTATTGGCAGCGCTTATTGGCAGCGCTTACTGCGTGAACTAGTGTGCGCGTAGCAGCACTGAGCAGCCAGCGCCTGATCCAACAAATAAAATAGTTATTAGCTAAAATTAAAAGAATAAGACTAGTGAAAATAGGAAGAGGGTGGGACGGGGACGAGGAAAAATACGTCAGTTTCTTACGAATAGCTAATAAATATCAGAATAATTGTGAACTTGACATATAAATTAAATTCAAACCGTGTTAATTTGCAGGTGCGTTTGGCACAGTAACCAGCAATGCAGTCTGCCAAGACAGAAAGGCGCGTTAGTGTTCTTTATTTATTGGCTTTCGCAGCTGTTTAGATCGGAAAATCGCGAAACGCCGCAATATTAAGAACAATCTTCGGTAGAAAAAGACATAATTGCACAATAACTACAATTCAGTTTACTATGTAAAATGATAAATGCTTATACGTTAATTTATCTTGATTTTAATAGTCCGGTACATCTGTCCACGTAGCACCGCGAGAATTACTATGTACCTGGGCGTCGTACACCACTCCGATATGCATATATTATGTGTACAACGCGTAATAAAAGTGAGCAGTAAGAATTGTGTCCTGTTCGTACCAAGGCCGGTACTGGGAAGTGCAGAGAAAGAAAATTAAAACATCGGACACCGTGGTAGACAAATGATAAATGAAACTCACTCAGTGCTGAGACATAAAACGTCTCTAAGCTTCAAAGATTAATTACCAAATAAAATGTATGAATATTCTAGAAAATCAGTACATTATGCATTAGGTACTAAAACCAACACCCTTCATTTCGTCTATAATGTGCTGAGAATGTCACTCGAAAGTTATTTATAGAACTCTGGGACCTCACGTTTGGGGAAAACATTGACACTTCGAAATATCAACATTTCACAGATCGTCCTGCCTTATCAGATTTGCTTTAGATACAATCTACGTTGTCGGGTACAGATTAACGCTATTAAAATACCGAGACTGACTGCTTTATAGTTCGCAAATAATTATGTAGACGACGAGAGGCTTTTACCTGCGTTACAAACTAAAATATTGCCGAGATCGTCAATTCTTTTCTGCAGACACAAACTCCTACCACGTCTTGCAATATCCTTTAAAAGAACGTGTAGCCATTTAATGAGCTCTTATCAGTAACAATATCCTAGCTGAGTAAACCCTGACCATAAAAGGCTACAATTGTTCACTGAAATACATTTTCAGCTCAGAAGAAAAATTTTCAAATGTGTGTGAAATCTTATGGGACTTATCTGTTAAGGTCATCAGTCCGTAAGCTTACACACTACTTAACCTAAATTATCCTGAGGACAAACACACACACCCATTCCCGAGGGAGGACTCGAACCTCCGCCGGGACCAGCCGCACAGTCCATGACTGCAGCGCCTAAGACCGCTCTGCTAATCCCGCGCGGCCAGCTCAGAAGAACTTGTTTTATATTTCATAAATGATTATGGTGCGATTTGCGGCTTGTATGTCAAATCCTTTTAAATCTGCCCATCAGTAATGTGGGTAATGTGTGATAGTTCGTCCGAAAAACTGGCAACCTTTTTCCCGTGGAGTCGTTGCTGCTATTGAATTTTACCTCGTGGATTTCCTACCGTACTATCGCTGACAAGTAAGTAGGTTACGCGTATGGAGATAGCCCGATCTGTCCATCTTATTTTTCTTACTCATGAACTTACGGATTTTATTTATCCTTTAAGAAGAGAAAATTTAATTTAAAATACATGCGGCAAAACAACAGAACGAAAATTGGATGTTGTAACATCTCTGTCGCCTATGTGGTGTAATTCTGATCAACATAAGCGTCTTTGCAAGCTTATTTCTTCATAGATTTCCAACACATTGGGTTAGTAACGGTACAGCAGCTTGAGTTAACCAGTTCGACGTAGAAAACAGGCAAAGTTGCAAAAATTCAGTTTTTTAAAGCAAGGTTAAGGTTTTACACACAAATATACCAATGTCAGGTTTTTTTATGAACAGTCGCAGAAGTTGTATCTCCTGACAATACTCATCGAAAAACTTGACTCTGATATATTTGTATGTATAATCTTAAAATGAATTGCATGATTTTTGGGAATATGCCATTTTTTTTTATATTTGGATGATTTGAAAATGGGTTCAGTATTGGCAGCCTATCATGCTCTCATTACTAATCAGTAATCACCAACGTAGACTGTCGTAAGGAAGTTTCCTGGCAGCTGCACAACAATGCCATTTTAATAAAAGTCTTGCGTTTTTGATAATTTAATTAAGTACGGGAATAAAAAGAAAGTATGGTAGCAAGGCAATAGTGAATCACAACATCCAGTGGCGTAGCTATGCAACCAAGAGGGGCCCCGGGGTAAAAATTAAATTGGAACCCTATTTAAACTAAAGTATATACTGTGCAAACACAAAACTACTTCATCAGCAGCTCCTTACCTGCCACTGCATGACATAATAAGGCAAACCAGCTTACTACTAAGTAAATTATTTATGTAATGCAGCAGGTAATATTTAATCGCACTTCCAAATAATATTATTATAAATGTGAAAGTTTGTTTGTTTGTTTGCGTTTTCACGCAAAAACTACTGGCTGGATTTGGATGAAGTTTTGCACACGGATACACTTCGATTAGGGTAGGACACGTCCACTTTCATACCGAAATTACTCAGACACGGGAACATGGCCCCTTGCCGCGAAACACGCTGGGAAACGTCAAGTCAGGACTTGCGCGTCCGGAGATGGGCTGTTGTCAGTGTTGCCAACTAACTCTCGCTAAACCAGTGCGCTCAGGACGCTGCACCGATGATCCTGATTTCGTTTAGAGCTACGAGTTGCGATCGGTAATTGTCGGTAAGCGTCGGAGGCAGGGGCCATGTTTTGAAGGCTGTAGTATATTACAGTTAATAACATAGGTAGACAATAAAACGAAGTAAATAATTTTATTTTAGCAACTTATTCTACAATCTTTTTCTGGATTTCGTTTTTGATAAATAATCAGTACGTAATGTTAGATCTAGGATTGATGCAGTTTTTTCGATTGTTACTGTTCCTTAAATAAGCTTCAATTATTTTTAATTTGCTGAATGATCTTTCGGCTGTTGCAGAAGTGAGAGATGTTGTATAAAATAATGAAATTGCGGTAAACACTTCCGTAAAATCATGGTCTAGGTTTGTATATGTAGGTACAATTTCCTTACATAATTGGTGAAAGGTTCGTGTCGGAATCAATTTAAATAAAACAAAGTGGTAAGTATTCATAAATTTAAGTGAAAAATTGGGACCTAGTACATCAACATATTTACTTTGGAATCGATCACATTTCTGAAATGAAGTTTCTTCATCTACACTGAGCAAAAATGATGGTGTTATGAAATTAATTATTTGACACACCGCACTCATGCCAGTAAAACTTGTGTTTAACTGAGCTATTATAGTGTCTAGTACATTTCTGGAAATAGTAACCTTAAATATTTCATCCCAGTTTCGAAATGGGTGGTCAGAAGCTAGTTCGTCAATAAGTATTCTAAGTTTCTTTTGCCGTTTTTCGTGAAATTGGGATCTATGTCATATTTTTTTTTGCAGTTCTACTGGCTTTGCAGTTGAAAGATTTGAAATAATTTCTATAAAATATCCATTTTGTTTTAACATCTGCCAAAGCTCTACCTGCCTCGTCGAAATCGATATCGAGTGTTTGTAAAATTTCGGATGCATAACTGACGTCGTTAATATTTGGTGTATGAATCCACAAAGCAATTCGAACTCGAAATTTAGTATTTTTTAAATACTATCAGCTTTGCTACGCTCATCTTTACTTGGACACTTCAGTACTATTTCTGATAATACCTTGCTTCCATATACAACAAAGTTTTATTGCAGATATCGTATTAATTCTATTAGACCACCTAAGCGGATTTAATTTTTTTTAGAGTGGTTTCTGATTCGCCGGTGAATATCGACAGTAGATCCCAACGCTTAATGCTATTCCCGAAAAAAAATATGTAGGTAATGCATTGTTGAGAAAAAATCTGTACTTCCACACAACTGATAACGGCATCATTTACCACTAAATCCAAATTATGACTGGCGCAATGCACATACTCCTCATTTGGCTGTATATTCTTAATCTGTTTTTGTACACCATTATAAAGATCACTCTTCACACTGGACTCATCGTAACTTCAACCAACACAATTTTTTAAAGTAGAATTTTTGTACAAAAAAAAAGAATTTAGTCATCTGCTTGACTAAATCTGCTGCAGTCATTAGACTACATAAAACCCTAGAAATAATTCTTTTATTTCTATATAGATTGGTTGTCCATATTCCCATCTGCTAATTACCGCATATCTCAGAACAATGCTTAGCTGATCTATTTTCGATATATAGTGTGTAGTGTCCATTATGATGGTGAAAAACGACGATGCTCTAATTTGTTCTAGCAGCTTATTTTCAAGTTTGTTCCCTAAGCAGTAAATCATTTCATTTTGAACTGCTGGGCTCATATACCTAAAAACAAAAAGGTGTGATTTTTAAAATGTTGTCAAATTGAATCAACTGAAAAAATAAACAAAAATAAAATGCTAAAAAGATTGGTAGAAGTGAAAATGAAGATGATTACCTTTGGGCTGTGGTACCTCCTCCTGATCTACATTGTCTCGATAACTTTTGAAAGCCAATGAACTTTTTGCTAGAGTAAGTGTGATATCGGATGACCTTGTAGGAATCTTTTTCCCAACTAATGCTTCTTTATGAATTTTATTTTCCACTTCTGTGCCGATAGTATCATTCTATTTCCAAACTTTGTACTCAGCACATGCTTCCGTATGGCCACTTGAGAACTGTGTTCTTTAATTATTTCTGATCACTGCTTCCAATCACGGTTACCCGTACACAATACATTACTCCAAAACAAACAACCAGCAAGGTCGACGACATGCAGCATCTAGAAGTATGGAACGACACAGTGAAGAAATGGTTCAAATGGCTCTGAGCACTATGGGAATTAACATCTGTGGTCATCAGTCCCCTAGAACGTAGAACTACTTAAACCTAACTAACCTAAGGACATCACACACATCCATGCCCAAGGCAGGATTCGAACTTGCGGCCGTAGCAGTCACGCGGATCTGGACTGAAGCGCCTAGAACAGCACGGCAACCGTGGCCAGCACACAGTGAAAAACAATTAACTGATCCATGCTTGGAAACTGAAACACTTCTTGGTCTGGTGGCGATCTTTAGGAAATGGTCCTCAAGGCTGTAACCATCCTATATCAATAATTCGATATTTTCCTTTATCACTCACTGTCTTGTTCCTAACGTCTCCCATGTCATGGGAAGTTTTAATTACCACTTCGATGAGTGTAAAGTCGACACTTCTTTCCTTGTTTCGTCGACATGATAGGTTGCGTCTTTGCAGTTTTTCACTGCAATTATTGTCTTCAATAGGCTTCTCAACAGATGGCACATAAAAAATGGTTCAAATGGCTCTGAGCACTATGGGACTTAACATCTGAGGTCATCAGTCCCCTAGAACGTAGAACTACTTAAACCTAACAAACCTAAGGACTTCACACACATCCATGCCCGAGGCAGGATTCGAACCTGCGGCCGTTGCTGTCCCGCGGATCTGGACTGCAGCGCCTAAAACAGCACGGCCACCGCGGTTGGCACACAGAGAAAAGCAATTAACTGATCCATGCTTGAAAACTGAAACACTTGTTGGTCTGGTGGCGATCTTTAGGAAATGGTCCTCTATTCTGTAACCATCCTATATCAATAATTAGATTTTTTTATCACTCACTGTCTTGTTCGTAAATTTTTCCATGTCATGGAAAGTTTTAATTACCACTTCGAAGAGTGTAAAGTCGACAGTTCTTTCCCTGCTTTGTGTGCCATGCAGATGTCGCCGAAATGATAGGTGCTGTCGTTGCAGTTTTTCACTGCAATTATTGTCTTCAATAGACTTCTCAACAGATGGCACATAAAAAAATGGTTCAAATGGCTCTGAGCACTATGGGACTTACATCTGTGTGTCATCAGTCCCCTAGAACGTAGAACTACATAAACCTAACTAACCTAAGGATATCACACACATCCATGCCTGAGGCAGAATTCGAACCTGCGGCCTCAGCAGTCCCGCGGTTCCGGACTGAAGTGCGTATAACCGCACGGCCTCTGCGGCCGGCACACAGTGAAAACAATTAACTGATCCATGCTTCGAGACTGAAACACTTGTTGGTCTGGTGGCGATCTTTAGGAAATGGTCTTCAAGGCTGTAACCATCCTATATCAATAATTCGATATTTTTCTTTATCACTCACTGTCTTGTTCGTAAAGTTTCCCATGTCATGGAAAGTTTTAATTACCACTTCGAAGAGTCTAAAGTCGACAGTTCTTTCCCTGTTTCGTGTGCCATGCAGATGTCGTCGACATGATAGGTGGCGACGTTGTAGTTTTTCACTGCAATTATTGTTTTCAATAGGCTTCTCAACAGATGGCACATAAAAAATGGTTCAAATGGGTCTGAGCACTATGGGACTTAACATCTGTGGTCATCAGTCGGACATCACACACATCCATGCCCGAGGCAGGATTCGATCCTACGACCGTAGCGGTTACGCGGTTCCAGACTGAGGCGCCTAGAACCGCACGGACAACCCGGCCGGCGATGGCACAGAGATTGATTCATAATCAACGCAATTGTATAGGGAGCAAGTACTTTTATATTCTAAAGTGGAACAATTGTCAATTTTGGTCCATTTTTGTTTACTCTCTCCTTTTTTCTGACGTTGTTTTCGCTTAACGCACCAGTGGGTTTCTTTTATTTAATCCCTGATTTTAGTTCATGTCATCCAAAACTTTGCATACCAAATAAACAGTGCTAATGCTTGGCTGCCCGTATGTGGTCGAGTCGAATACTCATTGCACTGCACTGCTCTGGCATTATACGTTGTTGAAGATAAACCAGTTGCAAAGATTGCGCTATGTACACTTCCGCATTTTCTCTTATCTCATTTGTCTGTTGTTTACATAGAACTTAGAGCCGCCCTCTCGAGTTCACTCAAGTAAGATGACAATAAGACAAGTTGTGCTGTAATGTCGCTGACAAGACCCAAAAATCTAAAACCTCACAAATACACTGAAGCATCAAGGAAAGTGGTATAGGCATGCATGTTCAGTTACAGAGATATGTGATCAATCAGAATACGGCGCTACGGTCGGCAACGCCTATATAAAAAGAGAATGTCTGGTACAGCTGTTAGATCGGTTACTGCCGCTACACTGGTAGGATTTAAGTGAGTTTGAACGTAGTGTTATAGTCAGCGCACGAGCGATGGGGCACAGCATCTCCGAGGTAGCGATGAAGTGGGGATTTTCCTGTACGATTAATACACGACTGTACCCTGAATATCATGAATCCGGTCAACATCAGATCTCCGACATCGCTCCGGCCGGAACAAGATCCTGCAAGAAGGGGACCAAAGACGACTGGAGAGAATCGTTCAGCGTGATAGAAGTGTAACCGTTCGGCAAATCGCTGCAGGTTTCAATGCTGGACCTTCAGAAAGTGTCGGCGTGCGAACCGTTCAACGAAACATAATCGATATGGGCTTTCGGAACAGAAGGCCCACTAGTGTACCGTAGGTGACTGCAAGACACAAAGCTTTACGCCTTTCCTGGGTCCATCAACAGCGACACTGGACTGCTGATGGCTGGAAACCTGTTACCTGGTCGGACGAGTCTCGTTTCAAATTGTATCGCGCGGATGGACGTGTACGGGTATGGAGACAACCTCATGAATCAATGGGAAATGTGTGTGAATTCCTAAGGGACCAAATAGCTGAGGTCATCGGTCCCTAGACTTACATACTACTTGAACAAACTTAAACTGACTTATGCTAAGAACAACACACACACCCATGCCCAAGGGAGGACTCGAAACTCCGGCGGAAGGGGCCACGCAATCCGTGATATGGCACCGCGTATCAGGAGGCCACTCCGCACGGCCGGAATCCATAGGCCCTGCATATCAGCAGACGGCTGTTAAGGCTGGTGGAAGCTGGTGGAGGCTCTGTAATAGTGTGGGGCGTATGCAGTTGGAGTGATATGGGACCCCCGGCACGTCTAAATACGACTCTGACAGGTGATAACGTACGCAAGCATCCTGTCTGATCATCTGCATCAATCCATGCCCATTGTGCATTCCGATGAACTTGGGCAATTCCAGCAGAGCAATGTGACACCTCACAGGTCCAGAAGTCCAGAATTACTACAGAGTGGCTCTAGGAACACTCTTCTGAGTTTAAACACTTCGGCTGCCCACCGAACCCCCCAGGCATAAACATTACTGGGCGTATTTGCGATGGCTTTTAACGTGCTGTTCACAATAGATCTCCACCCTCTCGAATTCTTGCAGATCTATGGACAGTTTGCAGGACTGATGGTGTCAATTCCCTCCACCACTCTTGAAACATTAGTCGAGCAGGCGCCACGTCGTGTTGCGGCACTCCTGCGTGCTGGCGGGGTCCCTACACGATATTAGGCAGGTTTACCAATTTCTTTGGCTCTTCCGTGTATTACTGGCACTCTCGCGCTGGTTGGCCGGACGTGGCAGCTAGCTCATAGTTATGTGGACACCTGCAGATAATTTTTAGCAACGACGACTGGCAGACAAGCAACAAAACAGCAAATGTTAATTGACTTTAAGACAATGAAGTAAAACACGGTTAAGCTTCGGAAATACTTTAACTGCCAGCTGGAATGCATATGCCAGTCCAGAAAAAGAGTGGTAAAGAAAGAGAAGCCACTTACCGTCCTTTAGTCATACGGTAATTTTTTAACTCACTCGATACCTGAATACGATGGATACAGCCATACAGGTCACCAATGGAGCTATTATTTTATACACTGATGACGAGCCGATCACTGGCACTATCCACAAAACAATCCAAGACCAAGGTCGACATTTTATTTTCTCCTTTTATAAAATTCAGAGTGCAGTTGGTTACAACACTTAATCGGAATCTCTTATTAAGGAACATTCTCTTAGGAGAATCCCCTATGTAAGCAGTTGAGCTGCCATGCTTAACGCAGTATTCTTGCTTATCCGCTGCGACGTGCCCCTTGCTAACGCGGATCATTCTGAGACCGTGTGGAGCAAGTCTTGGCAGGCTCGGGGAGAGGTCAGTGCTTTGCAGGTGCTGCAGTTCCGCACGCAGTACCTACCGCTTACGACGTCTGTAATGATGCGGGGCAGCAGCAATGTCCCGTAACAGTATATTAGAGACAGCGGTGGATCTACGATATTTCCGAACCGGGGCAAAACCTTGATAGGGGCGCGACCCCCTTCCTGCCTCGTCTCGAGCGTCTGAAATGGGACGTCAAAAATTTTAAAAATACTGGATTTTGCAAAAATATCTTCATTCTGTTCATCACATCTTTTTGAAAATTTGATATATGAAACACATATGTTCGAGGAAATGTAAGACACGTTATTTGGTCTTAAGTGTCCCAGCCTCTTCACACAGCGTCCTTCTGCCTCGCGTCACTCTATTTCGCTCTGTGGAATTTAAACGTATAGATTTTGTAATGCAACACATCAGACCAATATCCAGCACAGAGGAAATTAAAATATCCTGTGGTGCCTCTGCTGCTCCCAGTCGGCTCATTTGACATCCTATCCCCTCTTAAAAAAACTCGCAATTAATACGGGGTGGGACTATTTGTGAGCGGTAGAATAAGAACTCTTCCGAAAATTTGCCATCTTTATTGCCTACTAGCTAATAACTTTCCCTTTAGACATGAAATTAAATATAAGTAGCATAAAACCAATAAAGACATGAGACAAACAAGAAAGTACACACTTCTTCAATCCTTAGACTCCACTTTTTTTTCTCTCTCTCTAATGTTGCTTCAGTTTTATACGGAGTGCTGTCCTTTCTGCGGAACAATCTGCTACCTCATCAAAGTTCTTCAAACGCTTTGCTACATGAAAAATCAAAATGTCGTTGTCTTAATACTGAAGAAGCTTTGAAGACGAATAGTACCCAAGACTGGTGTGGTTTCTAACTTTGATTACGTCTGTTTTGCCACAGTTTGATCGATAAAACGAAATAGGCCTTTCTAACAATTTTAAGACAAGCCAAATACGCGAAACTGTTTTGGCACAAAAGACCATTTTTATCTACCTCATTTACACAAATAATACGACAGAATGTACCAATATCAAATGCCTATTACACCTACTGCAAGCAAAGTGTTGTGTGTTAGGAAATAGTTTCACATTTCATTCATATGCCCCAGTTTATCAAGCATGAGATCGAAAAGTAGTAGAACAAATTTTTTATATACATTTTTAATTATCATATTCTTCCCTATTATTTATGTGATGTCACCATGTCTTCTCCTTTCTCGTTCTAACAAACAGTCTTGTCTTCAATAATTCTATAACTATGCCTACCATTGTCAATATCATTCTCCGGTTAACCTCACTGAACCTGCCAGAATCATCAGTTTAGTTATCCCCCGTTTATTCTCCGGTTAGGCGTTATTACATGTTCGTACAACGCGTTTACTCGCTATTCCGAGAATAGAACTTAAACGGCTGCTTACCGGGTCTATACAACTGGCCCTTAGTAGTGCAGCGTTCTGCCAAAAAAATTCTGTCAGAGTTTCATTTTCTTGGATACACCGATAAGATAAGATGTAATCTTCCTTACCTGTTAGTTCTGTTAGTCTTTACTTCCACTCTGATGGTCTGAATCTACGGATTTCGCTAATAATTATAACAACGCTGATCATTCGCACACCCAATCGACCACATCAACAAACAGGGATTGGCATTTCTCCGCTCGGGTTTATTGGGTTCAGCTCGTATAGCCCCATCCCCTTCTGTCTGCGAGAAAGTTTTTTTTATTTTTAGATGCAACTACGAGTCCCCTGGCAGAGACATCATATACGCATCACGTACACTATGCACCCTTTCGAAATTCAATTTATGACTCGTTGAGAAATAAACTTCGAATGCGTTCAAAAATGTTCAAAAACCAACTGGGACGTGTTTCAAAATCATGTGAACAACTGGTGGACCAACGTGCGCTGGACGTTAGGCGCTTTGTGAAACGAGGTTTTCTCTTCAAGAATATAAATTTGGTGCCCCCTGAAACTGCCGCCCGGGCAGGAACCCCGGTTTGTACCCCCCCCCCCCCCCCCCCCCGACCGAACCCCGGCAGTAGTTCCGGGTCTAATTGAAAAGACTTCGTATCAAAAATGTGGTCGCACACTGCACTGTCAGACACACTGTTAGTAATTCAGCGGGATTCACTGTTAGTTCGCAAAGATTAGCAGCCATGGCAACTCCGACTTCAACCCACAACACCCGAACGGCGGTAGGGTCCACGTCTTAGAGGACAAGCAACACACCATGTTATGTTTATGTTCTGGAGCTGGGAGAGGTTTTGTGATTTCAGTTCGTACTGTTCGAGGTTTGTTAATCAGGGGCAAAAAAATGTAAAAGTCGAAAACTATTGATTAAATTAATATATTATTCAACATTTTCGAACGTCGTTAATGGAGGTCGAGCGGCCTCTTGAGCATGGGAGCCCTTGGGCACTACCCCGCTTAGCTCTACGGTACCTACGTCACTGACAACACCCTGTTTGGACATCCTACTTCCTAAAATTTAGGGAAACAGATACTTTCTAGTATTGAAGAACCACCCATCAAAGTTGACGTAAGCATGGATTTCGTGGTATTTACGTTTACTGCTACTCGTGTAGATACGTCACTGTACAGAATCTGTTGAAATCAGTTATCGATGAACCCGATTTCTTTCCACACATTCAAAACTGTCTTGGGAAAACTGACTTAATCTTCTTGCAAAAATGTAATAAAAAATCACCCATCGAAAACAGAAGTAAATAAAAAAGGAAAGGAACATACACAAAAAGGAGGTGCTAGGGCTGTTTCACTTGTTTATTTGACAACGAGTGTGTAAGCAATCAACTATACTTCTTTACGGACAGAGGGAGTAGCAAATCAGACACCAAGCCATCCCGGAAAGGAACTGGCCATGGAGCAGTTCCAGCTGTTGCCAACAGGTGTCACTAGGTTCGTGTCCTCGACTGGTCGATTTCTTCGATATAAATTGCGTGGAACGGAATATGTATATTACAGAAGAAAATAAATAGTATTACGTATTCGGTATGCATCTCGGCTTTTCTTCCATATTGTATCAACTAACTAACCAAAAACAGAATTACGAACTGGAAGAATTATTCTTCACAGTACAGTACCACTCACGAATACCTGGAACAGTCAGTTCTTTGGGCAGAAACTATTTTCTACTTGTCTTTCTGTGTGTTATGCGTGAATGCTAAAGCTGATGACAAAGCTTCCAAAAAGTACTGAAAGTACAGAGACAGAGAACGGCGCTTGAAATATGTCAACAATCTTCGAAGATTTTTGCTACGAAGGAAACTTCTCGCCTAAAATAGGAACTAGCCTTATCTCTCTTAAGTAAGATTGAATATTGGAGACTTTATTCTTTATGTTATATGACGTTCTACGGATCGGAGCGTGGAATGTCAGATCACTCAGTCGGGCAGGTAGGTTAGAAAATTTAAAAAGGGAAATGGATAGGTTAAAGTTAGATATAGTGGGAATTAGTGAAGTTCGGTGAAAGGAGGAACACGACTTCTGGTCAGGTGACTACAGGGTTATAAACACAAAATCAAATAGGGGTAATGCAGGAGTAGGTTTAATAATGAATAGGAAAATAGGAATGAGGGTAAGCAACTACAAACAGCATAGTGAACGCATTATTGTGGCCAAGATAGATACGAAGCCCACACCTACTACAGTAGTACAAGTTTATATGCCAACTAGCTCTGCAGATGACGAAGAAATTGAAGAAATGTACGATGAAATAAAAGAAATTATTCAGATAGTGAAGGGGGACGAAAATTTAATAGTCATGGGTGACTGGAATTCGGTAGTAGGAAAAGGGAGAGAAGGAAACGTAGTAGGTGAATATGGACTGGGGCAAAGAAATGAAAGAGGAAGCCGCCTGGTAGAATTTTGCACAGAGCACAACTTAATCATAGCTAACACTTGGTTCAAGAACCATAAAAGAAGGCTGTATACATGGAAGAAGCCTGGAGATACTAACAGGTTTCAAATAGATTATATAATGGTAAGACAGAGATTTAGGAACCAGGTTTTAAATTGTAAGACATTTCCAGGGGCAGATGTGGATTCTGACCACAAACTATTGGTTATGACCTGTAGATTAAAACTGAAGAAACTGCAAAAAGGTGGGAATTCAAGGAGATGGGACCTGGATAAACTGAAAGAACCAGAGGTTGTACAGCGTTTCAGAGAGAGCATAAGGGAACAATTAACAGGAATGGGGTAAAGAAATACAGTAGAAGAAGCATGGGTAGCTTTGAGGGATGAAGTAGTGAAGGCAGCGGAGGATCAAGTAGGTAAAAAGACGAGGGCTAGTAGAAATCCTTGGGCAACAGAAGAAATATTAAATTTAATTGATGAAAGTAGAAAATATAAAAATGTAGTAAATGAAGCAGGCAAAAAGGAATACAATCGTCTCAAAAATGAGATAGACAGGAAGTGCAAAATGGCTAAGCAGGGATGGCTAGAGGACAAATGTAAGGATGTAGAAGCTTATCTCACTAGGGGTAAGATAGATACTGCCTACAGGAAAATTAAAGAGACCTTTGGAGATAAGAGAACCACTTGTATGAACATCAAGAGCTCAGATGGAAACCCAGTTCTAAGCAAAGAAGGGAAAACAGAAAGGTGGAAGGAGTATATAGAGAGTCTATACAAGGGCAATGTACTTGAGGACAATATTATTGAAATGGAGGAGGATGTAGATGAAGATGAAATGGGAGATACGATACTGCGTGAAGAGTTTGACAGAGCATTGAAAGACCTGAGTCGAAACAACGTCCCTGGAGTAGACAACATTCCATTGGAACTACTGACGGCCTTGGGAAAGCCAGTCCTGACAAAGCTCTACCGTCTGGTGAGCAAGGTGTATGAAACAGGCGAAATACCCTCAGACTTCAAGAAGAACAAAATAATTTCAATCCCAAAGAAAGCAGGTGTTGCCAAATGTCAAAATTACCGAACAATCAGTCTAATAAGCCACAGCTGCAAAATACTAACACGAATTCTTTACAGACGAATGGGAAAACTAGTAGAAGCCGACCTCGGGTAAGATCAGTTTGGATTCCGTAGAAATACTGGAACGCGTGAGTCAATACTGACCTTACAAATTATCTTAGAAGAAAGATTAAGGAAACGCAAACGTACGTTTCTAGCATTTGTAGACTTAGAGAAAGCTTTTGACATTGTTGACTGGAATACTCTTTTTCAGATTCTAAAGGTGGCAGGGATAAAATACAGGGAGCGAAAGGCTATTTACAATTTGTACAGAAACCAGATGGCAGTTATAAGAGTCGAGGGACATGAAAGGGAAACAGTTGTCGGGAAGGGAGTAAGACAGGGTTGTAGCCTCCCCCCGATGTTATTCAATCTGTATATTGAGCAAGCAGTAAAGGAAACAAAAGAAAAATTCGGAGTAGGTATTAAAATCCAGGGAGAAGAAACTTTGAGGTTCGCCGATGACACTGCAATTCTGTCAGACACAGCAAAGGACTTAAAATAGAAGTTGAACGGAATGGACAGTGTCTTGAAAGGAGGGTATAAGATGAACATCAACAAAAGCAAAACGAGGATAATGGAATGTAGTCAAATTAAGGCGGGTGATGCTGAGGGAATTAGATTAGGAAATGAGACAGTTAAAGTAGTAAAGGAGTTTTGCTATTTGGGGAGCAAAATAACTGATGATGGTCGAAGTAGAGAGGATATAAAATGTAGACTGGCAATGGCAAGGAAAGCGTTTCTGAAGAAGAGAAATTTGTTAACGTCGAGTATAGATTTAACTGTCAGGAAGTTATTTCTGAAAGTATTTGTATGGAGTGTAGCCATGTATGGAAGTGAAACATGGACAATAAATAGTTTGGACAAGAAGAGAATAGAAGCTTTCGAAACGTGGTGCTACAGAAGAATGCCGAAGATTAGATGGGTAGATCACATAAGTAACGAGGAGGTATTGAATAGGATTGGGAAAAAGAGAAGTTTGTGGCACAACTTGACGAGAAGAAGGGATCGGTTGGTAGGACATCAAGGGATCACCAATTTAGTACTGGAGGGCAGCGTGGAGGGTAAAAATCGTAGAGGGAGACCAAGAGATGAATGCACTATCAGATTCAGAAGGATGTAAGTTGCAGTAGGTACTGGGAGATGAAGGTGCTTGCACAGGATAGAGTGGCATGGTGAGCTGCATCAAACCAGTCTCAGGACTGAAGACCACAACAACAACAACAAAATGTGACGTTTTAAGCGTGGGTTTAGTTCTTACTCTGATACCTTCTTTTATTTGATGGTACCATGCATCAGTTTATTACTAAATACCTAAATAACCATCGTCCTGCATTTACCCTATATTGTTTACCTCTTTCTCTTCGGAGTTAAAATTCAGGCCTCATCAATTTTTAGATCTTATTTTTTCCTTTCCATTTTTATACGTGTACATAATTGATTAATCGTTCTGTAACACAATTTTCAAGATGATTTTTACTTTTTAAGTGTTAGCACGTCCTTTCGTGCAGAGGTCAGTCGTCATCACCTGAGATTGTTAGTTTTCATTCTATTTGTAGAAAAATATTGTTTTCAGCTGCACTAATCTGATTTTTGCGTCTTCCTAGCAATAGCAATCTTGTACTCGTACAATATAGTCTCGAAAATACAAGAATTTCTGCACTATCTGCGATTCTGGTTGTTAGCATAATGGTCATATAGTTACTTGATAAACTACTTTTTCTTATTCAACTGACACTTGGAACGACTTTCTGCTCTGTCCATCACAGGTCTAGATGCACTATGAGGAAAGAAAGTTATGAAGCACTTGGTACTTGGAGTAACGCCGATGAATTACGTATTGAACATTCTGTCTTTGTTAACTTAAGTTTTATTTCCTGGAACGCTAAGAGCGCTGTAATTAGATTTCTTACTTTGCCGACAAAGTATTGTGACATGTTGCTTTAGATTTGCTCCATCAATCTCAGTTTCCTTTATGATCTATAAACTACTATGACCTGAGTAGATTTTGCATGAATATTATTTTTTGATGTTGATTCTACTTTGGCGGATCACAAATGTATAAAACTAAAAGGTTCAGTGTGTAACAGTCTTTAGCCGACTCAAGAGATACATTTGGTTCTGCCATCTGTTCATTGGTATTTATTTCTATCTCTCCCCTGGTAGGAATTTATTAAAGACTGTCTGACCTCGGAAAGAATTCTCCTAGAATATTGTTACTTTTCCTCTACATATACGATGTAATATCTGTGGTCTGTTATACTTTCTATCATCCTTAGGCCCATGGAGTACAGCTGTATGTGAATGCATAATTAGGAAATCTAAAGCTAGTTACATACTCTAATAACAAAATCTCCGTTGTATAACTGGTCCAGCAAAACAGGGCTTCAACTAAATCCAAGAAATCGCAAGCAATCCTGGAAGTTCAGTGGTTGCAAATCATTTTGCTCAAATGCCAATACTGACACTGTGGGAACCGCATACATACCGATCTTATTATTAACTGATGATCTAAGTAAAAAACTTTCTATAGCCAAGGCCGTATAAATTCTATTTTTATTTACCAGTTCCGACAGATGTAACCATCATCGTCTGGTCATCAAAAATTTTTTGATATGAGACGTACTCGTATTCACAGTGAGTTAGAACACCATGTCATTTCGCAATGGTGAATTTAAATGTAGCACTATATACAAGATTTTATCAGAAATAAAACATTTGGGCACATGGTCATGTCCATGTACACTCCTGGAAATTGAAATAAGAACACCGTGAATTCATTGTCCCAGGAAGGGGAAACTTTATTGACACATTCCTGGGGTCAGATACATCACATGATCACACTGACAGAACCACAGGCACATAGACACAGGCAACAGAGCATGCACAATGTCGGCACTAGTACAGTGTATATCCACCTTTCGCAGCAATGCAGGCTGCTATTCTCCCATGGAGACGATCGTAGAGATGCTGGATGTAGTCCTGTGGAACGGCTTGCCATGCCTTTTCCACCTGGCGCCTCAGTTGGACCAGCGTTCGTGCTGGACGTGCAGACCGCGTGAGACGACGCTTCATCCAGTCCCAAACATGCTCAATGGGGGACAGATCCGGAGATCTTGCTGGCCAGGGTAGTTGACTTACACCTTCTAGAGCACGTTGGGTGGCACGGGATACATGCGGACGTGCATTGTCCTGTTGGAACAGCAAGTTCCCTTGCCGGTCTAGGAATGGTAGAACGATGGGTTCGATGACGGTTTGGATGTACCGTGCACTATTCTGTGTCCCCTCGACGATCACCAGAGGTGTACGGCCAGTGCAGGAGATCGCTCCCCACACCATGATGCCGGGTGTTGGCCCTGTGTGCCCCGGTCGTATGCAGTCCTGATTGTGGCGCTCACCTGCACGGCGCCAAACACGCATACGACCATCATTGGCACCAAGGCAGAAGCGACTCTCATCGCTGAAGACGACTCGTTTCCATTCGTCCCTCCATTCACGCCTGTCGCGACCCCACTGGAGGCGGGCTGCACGATGTTGGGGCGTGAGCGGAAGACGGCCTAACGGTGTGCGGGACCGTAGCCCAGCTTCATGGAGACGGTTGCGAATGGTCCTCGCCGATACCCCAGGAGCAACAGTGTCCCTAATTTGCTGGGAAGTGGCGCTGCGGTCCCCTACGGCACTGCGTAGGATCCTACGGTCTTGGCGTGCATCCGTGCGTCGCTGCGGTCCGGTCCCAGGTCGACGGGCACGTGCACCTTCCGCCGACCACTGGCGACAACATCGATGTACTGTGGAGACCTCACGCCCCACGTGTTGAGCAATTCGGCGGGACGTCCACCCGGCCCCCCGCATGCCCACTATACGCCCTCGCTCAAAGTCCGTCAACTGCACATACGGTTCACGTCCACGCTGTCGCGGCATACTACCAGTGTGAAAGACTGCGATGGAGCTCCGTATGCCACGGCAAACTGGCTGACACTGACGGCGGCGGTGCACAAATGCTGCGCAGCTATCGCCATTCGACGGCCAACACCGCGGTTCCTGGTGTGTCCGCTGTGCCGTACGTGTGATCATTGCTTGTACAGCCCTCTCGCAGTGTCCGGAGCAACTATGGTGGGTCTGACACACCGGTGTCAATGTGTTCTTTTGTCCATTTCCAGGAGTGTATGTACCACTGATAAATGATAGTTAACCCTTAAAATTCAAAATAGACAGTAAAATGTAAACAGATGAGCAAATGTGCATTTTAGCGATTATTGTCATTTTTAAGGCTTCACAATCACCTGTGGGCACTACATATACTGACATGGCCATGTGCACACGCTCCTCTTTAATTGTAAATGTTCCACTGACGAACTTATGCACAGTGTGCTACGTTTTATCCACCGCTTCGATAACATTACATGACTTTCGTTCTTTGGGCCCCGCAATGCAAAATATCTCTCCCAGTGACATGGTTATTACGAGTAACAGCCAGATACATTGCTCTTGATATGGTTTGTATTTTATAAATCATTCACAATTAGCCCATTTAGGCATAATGCCGTCATCAAGTGCGTTCTAAATCCGTAAGTAAGTGATGGTCTTAACCTGATCGTCTGCAACTATGATCAGCAAAGTCAAAATACTTCGTTTAGTGGCTTTAACTTACATGAAATATTATTGCTACCATGTCCTGTCTTTTTTTAGACTTATTATTTTCTCCTTAGACACATGATGGAGACATATATCTGACTTTAGTCGGTTTTTTTGTACGCTATTTTTCTGTTGCCAGCTTCGACATTAGTGGATCAAAGATATTATATGTTTACATATTTATCATTATAAATAAGTGATGTGTGGACATTCGCTTGTTTTTTATTCTTTTATAGGTTGATAATTTCTAAAAATGTTTGCCTATAGAAGCCGCGGGCTCCAAACTATAGGTATCGAACGTGCGATTCTAAATCGATCACGTGATTGTGGTGGCGGGCGTCATGACCATGTTTATAGTGGTCACTACAGCAACGACAAAAGAAGAGCGTTACTAAAATAGTTTTAATTACAAAGAAAACTTCTTAGCTCACTCGTCGTCGACGTTGTCGTCATAAGAAAGCCCATTTGATGCGTATTCTACGGGACGCATTCGCTTCCTGCCATAACCTGGGTAGACTCAGCCAAAGTCACGAAAAATATGGGTAGAGTGTCACATTTCCGATAAAAATTCAAACAATTTTCTACATTGCATAAGCATGGAATCAGATTCTTGCACTTGAGGCAATCGGCCGAAGAAACGTCTGCAATACCAGACATCCCACTCACTACCGTCATAAATCGTTCGGGTTTTCTTAGCATCTCACAAACAATTTATCATAACGCCCGCCATCACAATCGCGTAATCGATTTAGAATAGCACGTTCGATATCTATCGTTTGGAGCCCGCAGGTTGGTTCTAATTATGTTTTGGCCTGGAATTTATTTAAGTTTTAGTAGAGATTTTGCGTAATATGGAGGATTTATAGTGTTTTGTTTATGGGTTTTACATCATGTTTTTCTGTTTGTAGATGTAGAAAAAATGTGGATGTGAAAACTCACTTTCTGTGCTGTGCTCTGTACATCTAATGTTGAAGTTTTTACTGGTTTGTCGTATGTAGAATTTGTGGCACGTGTTACATGAGTTTTGTAAACGACTGGGTTATTGTGTATGAGAATTTTCCAGCTGCCTTTGTGGTTTTTGTGTTTGAGGGTGTGCGTGTTCTGATACGCAAAAGCAAGGTCGATTTTGTTGAATAATTTGTTAATGTTGTTTGAGATGTTTTCTAAATAAGTTGTGGTTTAGTATGTTATTTTCTTCTTTTCCTTTGTGTGTATTTTAGTGTTATTTCTTTGTGTATATTGGGATGTTCTGGTTGTGTTTTACTGTTGTGTTACCGTTTTGGGATTACTTAATGTTAGGTGAGCCGCATAGTATCTTGGTTTAAGATAGTTTAGTGTTAATTTCTCGTTGGATCCATAATTTTGCTCCATATTGTCTGATGTAAGGTATCAGTTTTGGTTCCGCTGGAATCTTGACGTTGGTGTAGGAGGGGATGAGTTTCGTTTTTAGACAAACGTTATTGAATATTTCACTTTAGATGACGTTTAAGATTTCTACTCTCATCCTTGCGTATTTCAGAAAGTTCCCCAAATCGGTGTATGACATTAAAGCCAATAAGTTTTGTTCTTTGGGGCCGGCAGTGCAAAATATGTCCTCTAATGACATGCTTATTATGAATATCACGTAGCTACACTGCTACAGATGTGTAGATGACACTTCAATGCTTATAGACGGTAACCTTACTGACATAGACGAAATACATAAAGCATTGAATCAATAACCTCCAAAATAAAATTTAGTATAGAACATGAAATTGACAAATCAATTACCTTCCACAACTTAACTATTAAGAACACAAAGAACAAACAGTGCTGTAAAATTTACAGGAAGCCTACCACAACAGGCTGTGTTATCAGCTTATAGTACCCCAAAGCCCACAAACTCGCATTTTTTCACAAAATACTGAACAGATTAATAAATTTGCCACTAGGAGATGAAGCAAGTCACAACGAAATAAAAAGACGATTATGACCCCAAAAATTGAAAGAAAGTTATACTACAGTAAAACAGAACCAAAAAGGCCAAATATACATAATGAATAACCATAAACACACACGCAATAAAAAAGAAGAAAACAAATTATCTAGGAAATATCTCAAAAAACTTCACAAATTATTCAACAAAACCGACGTTACCCTTGCATATCGCAATGCACACAGCCTCAAACACAAAATCCACAAAGGAAATTCGCAAATTACCATAGACAACAACCCACCCATTCACAGAACTTAATGTAAAACATCCCACAAATACTGTAAAGCCCAAAATCTGTAGAAAGTTCATTAGAGCACACTAGGAAAAATTAAAACAACCCATCTAAATTTCCTCAACATCTACAAACAGAAAAACACGACGTAAACCCATAAACGAAGCACTAGAAATATTTGAGGAAATAACGATACATCTACAAGCATTCTGAAACCCCACAAATTTACAATTTAACAAACCGACCTAAAGCACAAAAAGTTCATAGAAAACTTTCTTCACGTTATAAAGCAAGGAAATAGGTAAATTAATGTATCAATAACACTAAATAACACATATCCACAGTAACAGCGATAACAACGTGAAGAGAATCGAACAAAGACGTAAAACTAACAAAACATCACTAATCACAGACAATAACAAAATAAAAATATAACATAAAAATCTCAAATAGTCAGTTATACGTCTCCAGTACACATCTAAGGGGAAACTATCAAGTCTACAAAAAGACAGGACATGGCAGCAACGTTGCTATGTGTAAGATAAAAACACGAAACTAATGTATTCTAACTTTTCTGATCATCGTTAGATACCATAATACTGGAACCACCATTTACTTATGTATTTAGAGAGCAGTGTACCTGGTTGATATTAATAATGAATATGACAACAGTTTTCAACTCAAAATGAACATTTTTATACGACATATTTTTAAAATAAAAAAGAATTTTTGCGATCTTGGCTATAGAAAATTTATTAGCAAGTAAACTAGATTGCTCCTTCTAATGTCTCAACACGAGAAAATTCAACCAAACTGGTAATTACCTAAATTAGTGCTTTATGACAAACCAATAAACTAGCTATGGAAAGGGCGCGGTAAGTTGGCCACCGACTCGCCAAGTTCTGTTCCTTGAAAGTCCTCACCATTCGGAACACTGTGTTCCAGATTGCTGCAACCTTCAGCGACCTGGAAAACTGTGGTAATGTTCAAATGGTTCAAATGGCTCAAAGTACTATGGAACTTAACATCTGGGTCATCAGTCGCTAGAACTTAGAACTACTTAAACCTAACTAACCTAAGGGCACCACACACGTCCATGCCAGAGGCAGGATTGTAACCTGCGACCGTAGCAGCTGAGTAGTGCCGGACTGAAGCGCCTAGAACCGCTCGACCACAGCGGCTGTGGTACTGTAATTGTCTGAAGTATTGAGTCGTTATCTGTGTGAGTGGGTGATTACCTGATTAACAACAACAACTGCGTTATATTTAAATGCATTATGTAACATGAAGCACTATAAGAAACTTTTACTTAATAGTTTGAACGCAAATTTCTGTACATTGGGTTGTATAACAATTGTATTAATTTATTTTTGTGTTCCTAGCTAGAAATACCTACTGCATCTGAAGATGACCGTCTCTGTAATGTGCACTGATGAATCTGCGTTACTTCCTTTCGAAATGTCAGCTGGCCGGTAGGAGACACACAAGCCCATGGATTGTCAGCATTGGAAGACAGGCAACACAACATTTCTAAAACATTCCTTCCTCTCATGTAATCTAACCCTGCAATGGCCTCGCTAATTATATTTCTACCACAGAGTTAAATGGCCAACTCGAATTAGGGCACGGACGAATTCACCAACGTTAATTAAAATTAAGCACTTCATTAAATATTAGTCTCTGCAGGAATTTTTGTTCGTTTCTGAACAAGGAAACAGCACTGTTAAGAAACTCTTAACGTAAACTGATGTTTTGCCTTTTGTACACAGCTGATAGTTGCATACTAGGGCAAAACAGGCTGACAAACGCTGGTCGCACAAATACTCGATCCGGTACGAATGCGGTCCGTGAGCCTCTCAGTCTCACTACCAATTCCATAGTTCATGAAAGATTCAATAGTTCATACTTCGTGCTGCGAAGTTCAGTTCCACGTCGTGAAAATATTAGCTGTCCAAGACAAACAGACAGAACTCACTTGGCAAATGTCTAGTTCCGTGTAGGAACCTGTGTCTAATCTTCTAGAGACTGATTCTGCACCTTGTTTCAATTCAAGGAAAAAATTGCTTATAATTGGTATCTCATAACCTTTTTTTTTAAAGTTCGTATTGTAAAATAGCATTGAAATAAGGTCTAATCTCTTTTAGATTCTTTCTTCTAGGCGTTATTTTACAAACTTACTCACGTAAATCTAATTAAGTACAATGGTGTAAGACTCAGTCGGCATATCTTTGAAAATCTATAAACTCCCTAGTGAAATAACTGGGGCCTATTCATGTAATTACATTATGATTAAAAGTCGATATTTTCTTTAATAAGAGACAAACGCTTTAATACTCTCTTTCTTATTTTACGTTATTAAGCACAATCTGGATTGTTACTATTCTATACAACTTTATTAATTATTAGGCAATTAAAAACCTTTAAGCAGCTCTTTTTCTCCTTTTAGAAATTACGAATGAATACCAGTAAGCACTCTTCTAAGTCCATATCCAACTCTCGTTTCCTTTAAATGGAGTATCAGTATTTCTGAGACCACTTAGTTCTGTATCAGTTACCTAAGAGAAGCTAACACTTTTATAACTAAGCACAAGTACCTGTCCTTCTTGAATTACTGCTTCAGGTATTTCAGCTAAGATTATGAACATTTTCTGTAACGAAACTTTTAGGTGCCTATTCACAATAAATCTGCAGCTCTTTTTAGTATAGAAAGAAACAAATATCAGGAATCAAACTTGGCACCCATTTCCCTTCTTTTCTTTGTTGCTCTTTATTGATTTTTTTTCCCTTTGGGGCAGCTCAGATAAACAGGAGCTTTATGAGAGTGTCGAAATTTTACTATCCCCAAAGACACGTTGGCCGCGCCTGTTCAGAAATAAAAATGTGGCGCCACCATCAGTTTCTCTGAAATTAACTACAACAGCAACAAATTATTTCCCTGTCCAGGTGCTCGCTTGTAGCCTCTTTAAAATCCCACTGTTACTGCCGAAGAAAGGACGCTCCTCATGAGATTGAAAAGCTACAGAGAACGCTTTTCTCTTTCTGTTTCTTCCAAAACTATCCATACGTCCTTAACCACCGAGGACAAAATTATTAACTATTAAAAACGACCTCACAGATATCAGTGATATTCAGATCTAATATCTGACCCACTACTTGTTCCCATCTAGTTCCGACTTGCGGCGTAGCATCAGTGTTCTTCTTACCAGGCAACTACTGGATGCTATCCATGGACAATAATCCAGACACAGAAATGGTGGCTCTAGACCAGCCTGTAAGTGGTAACGGTTTGAGGATGCTTGCAATTTTAATGACAATTAAAATGGCCCTGTTTGTCTGATACAATTAAATAATTTCCGCCCAAATCAGTGATAAAGCAATTCGTTATCTACCAAATTAATCAAGAATCACAATTAATTCAGTTTATTATATTAAATGCATGATAAACGGTTTGACAAACGTTGAAAATGATAAGCTGATGACTTGGCTGACCTGAAAAAGCGATCTGGAATATGATTCAATAAACACATATCTGGATAAAACAATTATATTTGCGGGAGTCATATCGTGACTGCCGAAGCTTTATTGTTTAACGACAAATAGCGCTACACAAGCATATGTACCTGCATCGATGGCGCAAATTTGAAGCATTCTGACGCTTGAATTGCAAGCAATTCTTCAGAATGAACCTTGAAATTACTGAATCTCGGTAAGAACGACTCTGTTTTCTGTGCAGTTCGTCTCGCTGCAGCAGCTAGATCTCACCGTAACAATTTACAGATGGCGGCTGACGTGGCTGGAAAATCGGTCAATCATTTCTTTCCGGAAACTTACATTTTCATGTATGGTTAATTCAGCTGTAAAAGTGCCTAACTACTCAGCCCATCAAGTCTGCTTAAAGAGCTGCATAGTTACAGAGACGTTCGGATGAAGAGATTCGTGGCTGTAACTATCTGCCCGAGATGGTGCCTGGCTGTAGAGTAATTTTGAGCCATCTGCTTCCTATTAGGAAGACTCGTGTCTCTGCGTTTTTATTTCATCAAGTAACTTTGATTGGCTAAACGACAAATATTCTGAGCGTCGATCATTGAAAAATTGTTTTAAAAGATGCTGGCCTTCATTCCTTACTCTGATTTCAGATAGTTAACGAGAACCAGGCTTTGCAACACTGGTTGATGAAAAAGTACGTCCTATTTGCTTTCTGTTTCTTCCCACAGCCAATAAGGATGGACCTCTGCAAGCAGAGCCCTGTTTCCGTCTCCCACTTCCTCTTTCCGTCTCCCACTTCTGAATTATTTTTGTTACCCAATCGTAATGGTTTTCACGTTTTGTTAAACATTTTGTCCTGCACTGCCTGGGCCCCGTGGCAGTGTCCCACACACTTCGAAGGCATTTAAACTGTGCTGTTTCTCATTCCGCGCTCAGGTGTTATCTGTAGCAGTATGTGTATTTCGACAATTCCTACCAATCTACCGTTCTGATCAGAAAGCGCACTTCTGGGCCTGTGCCAGAAACAGCTTGTAACCTCCCCACAGAAAATAAAATAATATGAATAATACTCCCCAACAGCGAGAATATAATACAATGTGACAAACCTATAACCTTTCAATAATTGACAGTCAAGTTAACCTGGTAAATTTTGGACGTCAGCAATGCTGCGTCATGGCCCTGATACATCATTCTGAATAAACTGAAAAATCTTACCTTAATTAGGTCGCCGGATAACGCGTATATATCTGCTCCTATAAGAAATTTTCGTGGCGCAGCTAAGTGCAATGCTGGCCGATAGATTTGCCTTATATAAAAGGGAAGAACTGATTTTTCTTTTCAATAATCGGGATGGCCAAGGATTGGAGAAATTATTGAATTGAGATTAATGTCTAAAGTTACTTTTTATGAGAAAGATTATGATTAACAGATCTTTTTTATCTTTTTTTTAAACATTTACATGGGACTTGATTAACAATACTACATATGCGCGAGGCTGCTTTTACCTTATCCTACAACGGTCACTCTCCGCCATCGCTGCACACGACCGGCCCAGCCAACACGATACACCAGACACGACAGCTCGGTAGTAACAACATACTGCTACTGCTACACAGTTCCTACTGCAGTCAATACTACTCTTTGGTCTCAGATTCTCTTCTAGCTTACATATCGCAGGCAGCGCATGAGCAATACATCGAAATTACCTCAGCTCGAGTGCGTTAGCAACAAGTTCTCTAATTATGGACCTCTTACATAACCTTCCACTGGGTGGGCAAAAATTTGGCAGCGATGGTGAGTCAATTGGACTTGCCTTGAGCAACAAATTTTTCTATAATCTATTTAGTTTACTAAGGCTACAATCACAGAGTATATACATCATTGATAAGTGCAGAACATATTAAGAAATTAAATAAAGTGCACATGCACTGAGTACAATACATATTCAGAAATGACATAGTATATACGCAATTAGAACAAAATATATTAACAAAATAGAGTGCACACGCACTGAGTACAAAACATATTCAGAAATGACAAAGTATATACACAATGAGTACAAAATATATTAACAAAATAGAGTGCACTCGCACTGAGTACAAAACATATTCAGAAATGACAAAGTATATACACAATGAGTACAAAATATATTAACAAAATAGAGTGCACACGCACTGAGTACAAAACATATCATTTTACAAGAATTTAAATGCACTGTATAGCCTTTACTATTTTACAGGAACTAGGAAAGGAATGGGAAGGATTGCATCATGGTTGTAGCACAGTAGGTTGCACGTAGCTGCACTGAAAGTCCATATCTTTCTACAGAAGCACAACACCAAGTGAGACAATCTGAAGTTCTCTTCCCTGAAGTATTTATCAGTGTAGCCAAGACACTGAAATGTTGTATTAATATTCAATGTTATCATTTTGGTAGTACATTAGGTACACCAAACAGTAGGACCATAATAACATCTCCATCGTTCAAGGTGGTGGACAGTTTGATATGTCAACACCATATTCTTGTAGAATCCATACTCTTACAGCAACGTAGAATTAGTGCAAAAACCAATATAGTGCTCCATGATCATGAGGATGGACAGGATAAACGGATATTGCAGTAATTAGGTCAGAAGGTGAAGGACACATTAAGTCTTATGCTAGTCATCATAGAATTACACTAGTGTATCAACCGATATGAACAATATTGAGTATCACGAAACACTATTCATGACTCATCTGACTGAATCAGTGGCATTCATTGGCCAGTTACAAAGTATTCATGTAGTGTTACAAAACATTATTCAGTGTTATTCACAAGTCAATCAGTGGCATTCATTGGCCAGTTTGAAAGTATTCATATAGTGTTACAAAACATTATTCAGTGTTATTCACAAGTCATCATTTAAAACAGGAGCTATTGAGATACTGACATTCATTGGCTAGTTACAAAACATTATTCAGTGTTATTCACAAGTCATCATTTAGAACAGGAGTTATTGAGTGTAGCATCAAGTTACTCGTCTTTGTATACGATATTATGTAAGTGACATAAGACATATTTAAAATGTAAGACATTGGAACTATTACTCAAGGTCGGTAGTCCAATAATACATAGACATAATGGAATCAATACACAGAAAATTTGCATTATCTTTAGGACTAAAAATATATCTTAACCTGGTAGCATTATTTAGTTGTATACTGGTAACAGTTGGGACTCTTAATAATATTTTTTTTCCTTTTTTTTGCTAGCAATGCATTGCACTGGGATCGATAATTAATTGCTGAGGCATGAAAATATAAGGATTATTAATGTCATTCGTCATGAGTCAGCTGTAGCAAGGTTATGAAACAAGTAAAGTATATGTGATCACATTCATAAATGATAGACACAACTGGGTAACAAAAGATGCAAGTACTAGAACAGGTTTAATAACTAACTACTTATAGCATATTATGTCACGAAAAGCTTCTCCTGGTAAAAAAAATGGATCATTGAACTGAAAGAAGAAATGCATATTATGCTGAAAAATAGTGAACTTTGCATTAACAGGTAATGAAACGTGTACTTAATATGAATGTACTCTAGCTGTCTTTCCCAAAACATTCAGTCATTGTACTATGCGACATAAGACATACTGTCAAAAGGAACTGCAACAAATACTTAAATAACTACATAGCATTTCTTAACTAACAGTAAATATATAAACATCATCATTATCATCATCTGCAAAGAAAAACTTCATTATTCATATTACCATAACTTCAACACTATAACCACCTACAAAGAAAAACTTCATTATTCATATTAGCATATTCTTCATATAACTATTAATCATCATTTATTATCATCTGCAAAAAATAGACAGTTCATTATGCATACTCATATTACCATTTACTTCATACAGCTATTCATAGTATAGAGTTGCTTACTTCTAGCATACACAATCACTAAAATTAACATCTGTAGTTCTGTCTGACAGTCTGCATCAATCGCCTTGTATTCTGAAAGAAAAATAATTAGTTAAGACTGCTATCATACGATGTGTACAGTATATTCTGGTTAATGCTTGTTAATTCTGATCCATTTACTCTTCATGACAAGATATTGCATTTTCTTTCCTTCATTCTGATGGTAAAATTTCCATTTCATAGTAAACCACTGTGGTTGTTTAATTCATTTCTTTTACACGGTATTGCTTTCTGAAAAATTATGAATATTGATTAATATCTTGCATTTAATTCATATACCCATTAAATAAAAACTTATTTCTAGTAATATAATTAAGCATACAGCATAGCATGATAGCAAACGTATTAGGTCAAATCATAGTCAGTTTCCAAGTGCAAAAAATGTATACACAGTATAATAATGTAGTGCCAAAAAAAAATCTAGAATAGGCAAAATATCATGACAGAATACGTATTAGGTTAGAAACATAGTTTTCAAGTGCAAAAAATGTACACACAGTATCATAATGTAGTAGCAAAATGTAAAATAGTCAAGATGTTGAGATATCATAAGGAAAAATATCAAAGTCAACTGTTGTTTGTTACATCTTAAAGATTTCATAGTGCATACAGACAAAAATTCTACTTTCGATAGGAAAACAATCATACATACACAAAAAATCGAAAATGTGCACGGTCTGATATATAACGGCAAGAAAAGCGACCTGCTAACGTTACCTTGCCGGGCACTTGCCAGGAAAAAATATAATAATCATCAGTAAGTGTTCATATCAGTAACCAGAAAAGGCATTAAAATGTGATAAATCATAAAGTATGTTCATTCAATAAAGGGTTTAATATTGGACACATGATGCCTTTGCTTTTTCTGGTTCTCAAAGTTTCAACATGTACCACATTGGGATGAGGAATGTTGCGAATTCTGTATGGACCAGCGTATAGAAGTTGAAATTTACTGCATCTACTCTTTCCTCTGTTGGATAAATAATGCGTGCGTACTAATATCTTCTGTCCTATGTGAAAGTCACGGCGTGTACAAACCTGTTTTTGTTGTTTTCTCCTGCGCTCTGCGGCACGTTTGATGTTGTTGAGCGCAATGTCAATTATTTCATGGTGGCGTAGTCGACGAGATGTAGGAAAGGACACTAATTATTTAATTTTGTTAGGTGGTTCAACATTTTTCAATATAACAGTCGGAGATAGCATAGTAGATTCATTTGGTATGTAATTAATTACATCCTGGAATGAGAGTATGTGTGTATCCCAATCAATATGTCTTTTATTGCGGTACATTCTACACAGTTTACCAATTTCTTTCATCAGTCGTTCACAAGGGTTCGAAGAAGCGTGATACTTGGATATATTGATCGGAGAAATGTTTCTAGCTCGTAACATACGTGTCCATATCGCAGATCGAAATTGTGGTCAATTGTCGGAAATTACTTTCAATACATGCCCTACATGAAAATAAAAAAATGTAATGGTTTGTAATGGTAACGTTATTCTTATCTTGCCAAAGGTGTTTAATTTCTTTCTATACGTTGTCTTTACTCTGCTCTTGTGCTATGTCTCGTAATGACGATGAAATGAAATTTTCAAATGCGACTTGTTGAATATACATGAGGCTAGAATTTGCTTGGCAGAAGTTGGTTGCGATGTCTTGCTGATTGTTGCAGAGAGAACGGGATAGTGGGTCTGCTACAATATTTTGTGTACCGGGAATGTGAACAATTCTAAAATTAAATTCCTGTAAATACAGTTTCCATCTGTTTAATCTGTCATGTGTAAATTTAGCGGAAAGTAAAAACTGGATAGCTCTATGGTCTGTGTAAACGGTAGTATGTCTTCCATAAATAAAACGCCTAAATAGGGTAAATGCCCATACAACACATAATGTTTCAAGTTCTGTAACAGAATAATTGCGTTCAGCAGGTGACAGAATGCGACTTGCAAAGGCGATGTTTTTAATTACTGTATTACCGTCTTCATCAATTTCCTGAAAAATGTGTACGCCTAAAGCTGTGTTAGAACTGTCGGTGGCAATGGAAAAATTTCTAGTGAGATCTGGGTGTGATAAAAGTGGTGCATTCAACAAAGCTTGTTTCAGATTGACAAATTCAGAATGCGCTTGGCTATCCCAGTACCAAATAGTGTTTTTACCCGTCAGTTGGCCTAATCTAGGGGTGTCTAAAGCAGAGTAATGAATAAATTTACGGAAAAAGTTAATTAAACCCAGAAAGCTGCGTAGTTGTTTCTTCGTCGTCGGAACAGTAATGTCACGTAAAGCTTGAAGTTTTTCCGGGTCAGGCGCTATGCCTTCTGCTGAAATTACATGTCCAAGAAATTTTATAGAAGTTTTGCCAAAGTGTGATTTGCTAAGATTAACTGTCAGTCCTCGTGCACGAAAAGTTTGCAACAGTTGTTCCAGAATCAAATTGTGTTCAGACCAGTTAGCTTCTGCAGTAAGAATGTCGTCTACATACGTTGTGATTCTGTCTTTTAATTCTGTCGGAAGTATACTATTCAAACCGCGAATAAATGCTGCTGAAGAAATTGTTAAACCGAACGGTAATTTGCAAAATTGATAACAGTCACCAAAACAGAGAAATGCTGTGTACTTTCTGCAGTTCGGATGGAGCTGAATTTGCCAAAATCCCGATTTCAAATCTAATGTGGAATAAATAGCAGTACCATGTAATTTCTGTAGAAGTTCTTCTAGTGTTTGTGGGCGATATGTTTCATTAATAATAATGTCATTGATGTGACGCGAATCAAGTACGAGCCGAAGTGATCCATCCTTTTTCTTAACAATATGGAGCGGGTTTATGTACGGAGTAACTGCTGGTTCAATAGTACCTTGGTCAAGCATAGCTTGCAATTCTTTCTTAACCTGTTCTCTGTGAATATACGGAATGGGATAATGTTTGGCTTTAAATGTATCGTGCTGTTTAACTTGAAATTCATACATGAAACCGGACATAGTATCAGGGATGTTGTCAAAAACTGGAGCTTGCTGTAAAAGAATTTTGCGTAGTTGAGTACGTTCAACGTCTGTATTTGCACTGCTTTGTTTTACTTTCTCAGAAATCATTTGCATACCGTCGTAGTCGGCTTCGTCTGGTGTATTGAAGTTGTGTACGAACGTATCTGTGAACAATGCGGAATGACAGTCTATGTTACATGATGCAGAAATGACCTCTGTCCGATTAATTGTTTGTTCTTCTGCAGATAAAGAGTGCTGAAAATCTAATGCGAGTTGTACATTTTCATCCTTTAACATTAAATAGGAATTTTGAAAGTCAATAATTGCGTCGTGTTGTACCAAAAAATTCGTACCTAAAATAACGTCTGTTGTCAATAAGGGAACAATCCAAAAATTTGAGTGGAACGTATGACCTGCAATACAAAATGATAAGTGTGTCTGTAATTTTACATCTACTCCTTTACCAGATACTGCTCCTTTTACTTTAGTTTTGCCTAATGGTAATGTAGGATAAGTATTCTCTTTGTTACATTCATTGAAGGTTTCTTCATTTATGACTGACATAGGTGATCCAGAATCGATTACTGCTGAAAATGTGGATGATCCAATCTTTACTTCAATGACAGGGTGGGAAATGGTTTTTTGAATAACTGGTTTTTCATGCAAAAGAGTGTCTCGGATGTCGTCAAAAGTAATAACATTTTCGTGAACAAGAGTGTGTCTATCAAAAGTATTGCTTACATCGCTGGAAGGTTCAATCTGTGCTGTATCTAGTCAAATTCTATCTGACGTGCTGTTATTTGCGGCAGGATGCTGTGGCATTTCCACTATTTGTACTGTTCTGTTATTTCTCCTTGACGTATTACGTTGGGGATGATATCTACTGTCTGGTTCATTCATGATAATCTGTTGTTGCCGATGATTCTGCTGCTGGTAAGACCGACTGTTACGCTGAAAACTGTGCTCATTACTTTTACGTCTGTCATAATAATCGTTGCTATACGGCGCATTGCGATAGGAGTTGAAATGATATGTTTTCTGTACATAGTGATTTACTTGTTGCAGTGCGTTACTATTTGGTGGAGCCGACGTTATACGTGTAGGCGGCGAAACATTAAAGCTTCGTTGACCTTGCAGACTGCATTGTTGGTTAGGTATGCTAACCGGCTGCTTTTGATGCTGTTGCGGTGAAAACCCTCTATTGTTCCCAAAATGTGTTTGCGATTGCTGGAAATTTTGTACATACTGATGATTAAAATTTTGTCTGTTATTAAAATTACGCTGGTAGTTCTTGTCACTTCGGGAGTGTCTAAAGAAAACTGTCACTTCCGGTAAAACTTGTCATATCTGGTTTTCTTTACTCATTCCTAATTCTAGATAGATCGATAGTTGAAGAGTTGTTTTGATAGATATAAAGGATAGTAGAAGGGAAGGCAGCAGTGCAGAAAACTAAAGATGAAATAGCACTACTACGGCTCGGGGCCCTGTGCACGCTACGGCACATATTCATCGAAGTGTAATGAATCCCCTGAGGTCTTGGTCTCTTACGCGCTGCAAATAAATTTTAGTTTCTGCGTTACAGGCAAGCCGGTGAAAATTCAAAAACAAATTGTTGTATCCAGCCCAATTCTCGTTTCTGCATTACAGGCCAAGCTGATGAAAATACAAAAGCAAATTGTCGTATCCAGTCCAAAGGATGTATTTGTGTTCTGTCATTTTTATATACCTTAGATTTTTTTACGGATAAAAATTGCTTATAATCAACGTTATCTTCTCTGAATGTGTGAACTGGTTCAGGATTGTATGATAATCCGTTTGTCTGTGACTGTTGGGAATCTAAGTCACGTACTCTCTGTAAATTACCTAAATTGTACTTGCTGTGTGAGTATGAGAAATGTTCGGAGAGTGGCGTATGCTGTGTCGTGTTACAGGCTGAGACATTTTCCAGCTCCGTCACTTCTTGCAGTAAAGACGACACTTTTCTACGCAATGTACTATTGGACGAACCTATCTCACTAATCGTCTGCTGTAAATTTTGGAATTCGGGTGTTTGATTAAACGAAACTGGTGACGTATCGTCCGATTTGGTGTCATTGTTATTTTCTATAACGTCAGTACGACTGGCCAATTCATCAAATTTTTCAGTCAATGCTTTAACCTGATCATCATTTTTAGTGTCACAAGCATTAATTTGTTTTTGGATTTGACGGGTAGTTTTGTTCAATTTCTTAACGTCTGCTTCAATGGCGTCGGGATCCTGTATTAATTCTAATTGTTTAAGTCTGTTGGTTATTGTCTGAAAGTCTACTGTGTGTGTGTCTGTTTTTGTCTTAAGATCGGAGATTTCATCATGCAATTCGGTGTTCAACTGTTTAATAGTATTGATTTCGTCTGATACTGTAGCAATGTTATTGTCTACGTATGTTTTTGCTTTCGTAAATAATTTACGCTTATCTTCCTGTCTCTGTGCAGTAATTGTTTCCATGACTTGTTTCTTTACTTTGTTCTGTTCCTGTATGAATTTAAGGTAACGCGTTTCACTGTTTTGTAGGTGGTGATTAAAACGTTCGTCAATTAGGCTGTTCTGTTGTTCGAATTTCTTGTCTACTTTCGCGTCCAGCGTATGTAAGTTCGGCTGACATTAATTTAAACTCGTCGCGTAACTGTGTTGCGTTTTCAGAACATTGTTTAGCGACTGCACTAATTTCATCTCTAAGTAATTTAGTTGTGGCTGCATGTGTATTACTTAATTCTTGTGCAACGTATCTAATTTCTTCACTACTATTCCTAGCACAAGCCTTAATTTCCTCACGTAATTGTTCTTTAGTATCATGACATTGTACGGCAACGGCTGCAATCTGTTCATTAATATGTTTAAAGTTCTCAGTAATTTCTTTGATCGACCTTTCGTGTTTTTCATTCGACCTTTTGGAATTCTTGTCTAGTTTTTCATTAAGTTGTTTGTAATTGTTGTCTTGTTTTTCATTCGACTGTTTGGAATTGTTGTATAGTTTTTCATTAAGTTGTTTGTAATTGTTGTCTTGTTTTTCATTGAATTGTAGCAGTAATGCTACAACTTGATCCAAGCCAAAATTACCGATTCTATTCTCTGTACTGTGTGATGGTGTGTCTGCATTTGTCACGTTTTGTGAAACAATTTGGTCATTGTCTGATTCACGGAAAGGTTTGCTAATTGGACGTGCACTGTGGGCCACTACCTCGGAATCAAATAAATCTGACGTATTTTGACTACATTGTTCATCTTCGTGAGAAAAATTTATCTGTTCACTGTGTAAATTTTGCAAATCACGTGTGTTAAACTGGGCAGCGTTCATTGTAACGGAAAGTGCCGCGTCATCAATTGTTAAATTAACAGAGGACACAATTGAATTTCTTTGCTCATCATTAGCATTAAAATCATTACTAGCGATCGGTACACACTGATTAACTGTAATTATAGGATTATCACTATTACACTGAGTATCGCTAGTATTATCAGTCAAATTATTCGACTCAGCTTTTTCACTCCTTGCACATCGCGATGCACTGGTAGCAGTTTTGCGCGGCATTTTCACAACTCAAAGTTAAGCACAAAATCAAACAAAGACAAAGAAAAAATGGAACAAATACAGTTACAACAAAGAGCAATAAATTGCCGATGATCTGTGAAAGAAAAAGTGACAAATTAGTAAATCCGTTGCGCCGGATGCAAACTAATTTTAATATTAAGTAAATAAGAGCAGATATATACCTGACCACTTCTCAGAAATTCACAAAAATACGATCCTGGCCGGTTGTCGCCAAGTGTAACCTCCCCACAGAAAATAAAATAATATGAATAATACTCTCATTTAGCGTAACTACCCAACAGTGAAAATATAATACAATGTGACAAACCTATAACCTTTCAATAATTGACAGTCAAGTTAACGTGGTAAATTTTGGACGTCAGCAATGCTGCTTCATGGCCCTGATACATCATTCTGAATAAGCTGAAAAATCTTACCTTAATTAGGTCGCCGGATAACGCGTATATATCTGCTCCTATAAGAAATTTTCCTGGCGCAGCTAAGTGCAATGCTGACCGATAGATTTGTCTTATATAAAAATTATTGAATTGTTTGAATTGAGATTAATGTCAAAAGTTACTTTTTATGAGAAAGATTATGATTAACAGATCTTTTTTAAAACATTTACGTGGGACTTGATTAACAATACTACATATGCGCGAGGCTGCTTTTACCTTATCCTACAACGCTCAGGCTCCGCCATCGCTGCACACGACCGGCCCAGCCAACACGATACACCAGACACGACAGCTCGGTAGCAACAACATACTGGTACTGCTACACAGTTCCTACTGCAGTCAATACTACTCTTTGGTCTCAGATTCTCTTCTAGCTTACATATCGCAGGCAGCGCATGTGCAATACATCGAAATTACATCAGCTTTAGTGCGCTAGCAACAAGTTCTCTAATTATGGACCTCTTGCAAGCTTGTAGCCTATCACCCCACGCACCTCCTTCTTACCATACACAATTAATTGAAAACAGACTCCACTGTTCCAACACAACACGGGGATACAGCCTACACTGTTACTTTTGGCATCCTGCGCCCAGAATGGTTCCTCACAGCGCGACCCAGCCAGACCACATGGCGCTGACATCCCAGGCGTCCGAGTCCCTTCTGCGAATTCTCCTGGGGCGGTCTTCTTTGTGACTTTTGTGACTTGCTGTGCATGTTAGTTCACAGCCCAATGAAAGATGCTTTCATACAAGCCTCTTATTTAGGTAAACATGCACTTCAGTATGAAAATGTAATCAATGTTAGCTGAGGACCGGCAATCACTGGTACTGATGCACGTTTTGTTATTGGAGCTACTCTGTAGCAATTCTAAGCGTGTGGGGTATGCGATTGCCCTGCTGGAATTGCCCAAGTCCGTCGGAATGCACAACGGACATGAATGGACGCAGGTGATGAGACAGGATGCTTACATACGTATCACCTACCACAATCGTATCTAGACGTAACAGGGGTCCCATATCACTCTAATTGCACAGACCCCACAGAGCCTTCACCAGCCTGAAAGGTCAACTGCCGACAGCCAGCGTCCATTGATTCATGATGTCTCCATACCCGTACACGTCCATCCGCTCGATACAATTTGAAACGAGACTCGACGGACCAGGCAACATGTTTCCAGTCATCAACAGTCCAGTGTCGCTGTTGAAGGGCTCAGGCGAGGCGTAAAGCTTTGTGTTGTGCAGTCATCAAGGGTAGACATGTGAGCATTCGGCTCCGAAAGTCCTAATGCATGGTGTTTCGAAGAATGGTTCGCATGCTGACATTTTTTGACGGCCCATCATTGCGAAGGGGCTACACTTCTGTCACGTTGAACGATTCTCTTCAGTCGTCACTGGTCACTTTCTTCCAGGGTCTTTTCCCGGCTGCAGCGAGGTCGAACATTTGATGTTTTACCGGATTCCTGATATCCACGGTACACTCGTGAAATTGTCGTATACCCACTTCATCGCTACCTCGGAGATACTGTGTCCCATCGCTCGTGCGCCGACTACAACACCACGTTCAAACTCACTTAAATCTTGATAACCTGCCATTGTAGCAGCAGTAACCGATCTACCAAATGCGCCAGACACTTGTCTTATGTAGGCGTTGCCGACCGCAGCGCCGTATGAATTTGAATCGGCATGCTCATACCAGTTTTTTCAGTGCATAAATACATGCATAGTATATAATACGGAAAAGTTGTTAGCAAAAATCTTGAAAATATTTGACCAAACTACTTCAGATTTTTACAGAGCACTCTAATGGACAATAAGATGGACATAGGCTTTACATTTTATATAGCAACAATGAACACGTTTTCTTTTAAAAGCAACTGCTCGAAAGAAAATGCTATGCTATGAAAATAGGCTGTTTCATTTTCTTTCTCGTTGTCGGTATTAACTGCGATAGCAAAGGATGTAAACCGTTACTCAGACTGTTTCTCCATAATATATTCCGCATACTAATGCACAATTTGAAAAAAAAAGCTGTATACAATAAAATCTGTTGTATTGTTTTTTACCCGCAGTGGCTTTTTAGAGAATACTGCATAACTGTGTTAATGACTTGTTGGCTTATAGTTTGAATACTACTGCGGAATTTTTCACACCTCCACATTAAAATAAGGAAATTACTGTTATTGAACCTACAATCCTCCGATTGATGGTTGGAGTGCTGACACATTTTGTGCGTATCCAGTAATGCTGACAACGGATGTGGTATGAATGGGGATCATATCAACCTGTATCGCATCAAAAACAGCCTGAAGATGACGCACTGAGGCGTTGAAACTGGTAGCGACAAAATAAATTAAAATCATAATAACGGCTGTAGGTGTTTTTATTTACTTGTCACGATAGTAAACGGTCGTCGTCCCAGATACCTCCTGCTAAAAGGATGGACATACAAAAGCTGCGGACATGGTCGATGTGACCTCAAAAAGTTTAGAACACGTATATTAGTAAAACAATCATCATAAAACATAAATGCATTCCGCTCTTACAATTTATTTCTCATTTAATAATTATACTTAAAAACCCATTGACTATACCCTTCACATTCACCAATAATACCATTGCATCTGCTCAGTTAAGTAATCAATTTTCTGTATCATTTATTGCTATTAATTCTTACTGGATTCATACTCCTCCAGAGATTTGTCTATGGACATTCAGTTAATATGAGTGCTTCTATTACTGTTAATTCTTAATTCTTTTTCAATATTCATATTTATATTTAATTTACTTTACGATAGTTAATTCTGTTACACAAATTTTCCGATGACGGTTATCTCAATATTCTTTTGGATTGGGAGCTCAGATGAGGTCACCATTAGCAACTAACATTGTCATACAATTATTTATAGTTTACATGCCCTAGTAGTTATCCCAGAGAGGTCTACTTACAGACAGAAGACGACTGGCAACTACTCGCGCTCTTACCACTGTACACTTGCAATCGACCTACGACTTCGCAGAATTTGAATTTCTACAACGTTGTCATGAACTATTTTCCACACGCCGTAAGATCCACAAAATACATAGGGGAATTTGCATTTTAAGTATCGGCGCTTCTTGAGCGTAACAAATCCTTGTCGTGCACAGTAAGCTTCATTTGTCTTATCGGTAACAGAGGAGTTGTCTTCAAATTTTCTTCTTCGCTTAATTTTCAGAGCAGGTGTCCACGATCTCAGTAAAGCCTCTGGGAACTCCTCAGTTCAAATTTTCACACGTAAGAGATTTGCAGCATCCAAAAATGATGCGTACTTTTACACAGATAGAAACTGTTTTCTGATTTCTTCATCTCTTTCGCATGACATGGTTCAAATGGCTCTGAAAACTATCGGGACTTAACTTCTGAGGTCATGAGTCTCCTAGAACTTAGAACTACTTAAACCTAACTAACCTAAAGACATCACACACATCCATGCCCGAGGCCGGATTCAAACCTGCGACCGTAGTGGTCGTGCGGTTCCAGACTGCAACGCCTACAACCGCTCGGTCGCCTCGGCCGGCCGCATGATAAGGCTTGTGTCGTTGTGGTGATGATTACTGGCGAGCGGAATGTGACAGAACTCCCCTGACGCAGCAAAATCTGTCATTGTAATTCTCCTTCCTCTCTGTTTCTTCCTTCTTTGCTTCGACTAATTATATTCTCTCTTCTATTATAACTCGAATTTCTGCTACTCTCCGCTTTCATGACGACGTCTGACATCACTGTTCTGTCGGTTAATGTTGGCCTGCAATTACTTAATCTGTACCAAATTTCCAATTTCTTCCTTCTCGCGTTGGCTTTCTGGTACTTTAGTATCAGGTGCGGTTTCGTTATGTATTTACACATGCTCAGTGGTGACGGTTAATACGTCAACTTGATTTACCATTTTTCGTAACATATTCATCTGTGAATTTACATACTCCTCCTTCCATGACTTGATGGATTCCACATCTTTATCTTATCTGTCTGTAGTTCCCTTAGTATTCCGAGTTAATGTATCTATTTTCGTACTAAATTCTTGTACCTATTCATATATTGTCTTCGTGATATGTTTGGTTACCTTGATAACCTGGCCATCAGTCATCTTGTCCAGAGTTTTTATCTGCTCGTTTTCTTTGCTGTGCATTTTCTTTAAACTGTGCATCCACTTTTTCATCACTTTTATTAAATTCTTCCTCGCTTTTCTTGAATAAATTTCCGTTTATTTTATTTTTTTCAAACAGTCCATCCATTTTTATGAATTACACATCATTTTTCTCGTCGCTGTTCCACAAAATATGTCCACTTTTCTTGAATCACACATTTTTGTTGATTCTCTTTCTTAATATATCTTCAGTCTTCTTGAATAGTGCGTTATTTTCTCATCACTCTTCCTTATGTATCTTCGCTTTTCTTAAATTGTTCGTGTACCTTTTGAATCGTTCAATCAGCAAGCTCTGCAGATCGAACGCTGTGTATGGTTGAGATGTGGGCTCACAAGCTGCATCACTCTGTGCTGGACTTTCGTGGCCTGTTTTTCCTGAACTCTCCACTGCATGTGCTATCTGTCTATAATCTTATCTCCTACATTCAAATTCGGACACTTCATCATTAGCCTGTTCCTGACTTCGCTCGTTCCTCACATTGGTTTCATTTTGTGGTGCTGTTTCTAACAGCTCGCCTAAATCTGCCTGCTGAATTCTCTCCCGCTGCACCTCCATGTCAGAACCTCTGTTTACCGTTCGTTTTTATAAACTGCTGTGTAATTCACCAACCTATGCTATATTTTCAAATTACTGTCATAGAAAATCCTACGTTGACTATATAAAGAGGTGTATACAATGTTTAACCTTGCATAGATTTATTAAAATTGTTGTGTGCTGAAAGACTATTTAAAAATTAGAATCTAGGGAATGATATGCACGAAGGTGGATTGGAAGCATAAACAGTACACGCTAATGCTATGTAACCTCTGAATGGAGAATATTCTCACACCTTCAAAATGCGCTCTCGCACTTTCATTATGTATTGAGACTAACCAGAACATTCTGAAGGCCGTCAATACTGTTTGTCAATTGACAATAGATCAATACGTGCCCTCACACGGTCAGTATACTGACGGTTCGACAGTGGTACTGAACATGTGGGGACCATTTCACTTTTTGTCCTATTTCGCGTTATACAGCAGAGAAAATGATTGTTATTTATCAGCTTCTGCAGCACAACCTTCTACCTCTATCTTCTACCTTCTCATCAGAATGTAAGCACGTTGGTGTATGAACTTCGTTGTGTGTGGATGGTCCGCACAGCTCTAGTTTGGCTTCGCGTGAGGCGGGCAGAGCGGAACACGAGAGTAGCAGCTGGCCGGAGAGTGGCGTGTTGTGCACGCATCTGGACCGCCTGCCTGTGCCGTCATACATGGTGATCTGGTGAAAGGTTTCCCACCTCCCACGCGGCTCGTTGGTCTAGGGGTATGATTCTCGCTTAGGGTGCGAGAGGTCCCGGGTTCAAATCCCGGACGAGCCCTTATTTTTTCTGTTGGAGACACACCAGTTGAATAAGTAGGTTTGCGGTAAGATTTCCTTCCCAGAAAGTTACTTTGCTTTTTAGAAGACATGGATTGCGAAAACCAATGGTCTGATTTATCAAAACCAGATAACCTGAACACAGTAAAATAAAAGAGTTTGTGATGACATAATGGATAATGACAAACAGGAACGATTAATTTTTTGTTGGTTATCATCAACACTCATCTGCAGTTCTCTCTGGCCGAGAGTGAGGCGGTATGTAGGTCGGCGGCCTTTCGTGTCGCAGCAAATTGTTACTGTTATCTCTTATCTAATATAGTATCATCCTATCTCACATGAAAACAGGTAGTGTACCTTCACATACTAGGCTTCATCCTGTGAAATAGCTACAAGATTTCTACATCCCCCACCGATCTACTCCTCGCGATTTTGAAGATCACTGCATACCTTCCGGAGATGGCCTGGAAACTCGAACTGACTAAAAGTTGCGCATACTAAGAAAAATGTGGACCCATCTCAGCCACACCAAAGCCTGGTACGCAAGCCACAAAGCACCCAATATGAAAGTAATATCTTACACACTGTAACTGTATCGCAATGGGGCCAGTAACAGAAATTATTAATGAATGCCCGGTAAAATTTTTTAAAAGGAACTGTAAAGGTCTCGTAAAGCCGTCTCCACTGGCTACCACGTAGCTTAAGTTCCCTGCAGATAGTGCACCGATGGAACTATGATATCAGTAACCATTCCAAATGGTTACTGCTATGACCTGATAATTGTTTGTTCATATATTTACGATTGTTGTAGTCTTGTTTTCCTGTTTTATGTCTGATACATCTTTCTGAAGTTTTGCCGTCCACATAATTAATAAAAATGTATGTTTCGTAGCAAGACCTTGAAGTCGAAGTTGGTATTCTGAAACTAAGTCTCTTTCTTATTGTGAATAAGCTCAGGGAATATTTCAGCGTTTTGTCATAAAACAAGCAAAAACTGATCAGTAAATTGTTTCAAATGCTTCTCATAACTCGCTGAGCTTTTTTATGTGTTACGTGCCACATCGTAAAGGTAATCACATAATTTCTCAATCACAATTATGAATACACTTCCCGAGACTGAGCACTATGCCTCTTTCTGATTCGTTTTCGTAATCCTCTTAGGGAAGTAGTCCTCCCTGAAAATTCCAAAAATCGAATTTACCTCTTGAAATATTCTCTTTTTTTGTGTTCATCCCAGGTTTGCCAGAATCTACGCTATCGAGTTACAAGGCGATTTGTGAACAAGTACCTCCTAAAATCATTCTCAACGGAAAAACGTAATCGACATCGTGGCCAGTGTGGCAGCATGTAATTTGACCGAATGCCTAATACGCATTATAGAAATTATGAACGTTCTCTGAGATGGACCAGACTTTTACAGCTTCTGTACAAAAGAGGACGGAAAGTACGCCGAGCGAGCAAAGCAGCGGCTGACAGAAGCTGCCCAAGAGAGCTGCAGGAACACTGTGACCACGAAGAAGATGGAGGAAGACCTCTTTTTCGATCTGGAAGGATTGCTGTATGGTCCAGGTATCACTGACTAGAGGTCACTATTTAACTAGGCTACAAAAAAGGCACACGTAAATTTTAAACGCCTTTCTCTCGAAACCATACCTTTCAAATTTTCGGTAAACGTAACTTGAGAACAGCATATACGATCTTCGTCGGAATTTGATGCCGACATTCTAAGTTGAATTCTCTATCGACGTACGTAGTCGTCCTGCGATGTCTTCAAAAGTTAGTTTTCAGTGCACGCTTTTGTCTCCATTTTTTGGGTGAAGGAAACGACATCTGTTTCAACACGTCATCATTTTGGTAGAATTTAATATTTTTCAATTATCCTATGCATTTTGATAGAAATACTATTGAAAATGACTTAACAAAATTATTTTGTCACAGATTCAGTGGGAGGGCTACGGAAATTTCCGCCCATGACCAATGTCCTGGTTGTAAGAGGCGCTTCCTTCCGTTGCAGCGGTTACAGGGACCATCCAACGTGAACGAAAAAGATATTTTTTAAAGACAAAATTGTAAGCAATAAAATGATAGCATCATATTTAACAAGTTGCTCTGAGCACTATGGGACTTAACATGTAAAGTCATCAGTCTCCTAGAACTTACAACTACTTAAACCTAACTAACCTAAGGACTTCACATACATCCATGCCCGAGGCAGGCTTCGAAGCTGCGACCGTAGCGGCCGCGCGGTTCCAGACTGATGCGCCTAGAACCGCTCGGCCACACCGGCAGGCTCAGATTTAAAATTATCTATATATTTTATAAAACAATCACGAATACCACCAATTTTTCATGCGTTCAAAGAGAGCTACTCCCTTCAGAACCACAATGAACAAATATACGTAACTGGCATTTAATCACTAAGAGATTATGTTAATGTTTAGATATTTATTATATAATTTGTACTCAGCAGCTATTTTGTCAGCTGCCTAAAGCAATTTTTTGATAATAAACATCTAATTAAGACCACCAATGTAAACCAACTGACTACTCTTGGGAGAAGTCTGCCTCTTTATCCTAATAACCTACTGTTCTGCAGACTGAACCAATAAATCTGCAGCACTCGGCCCATGAATGCTTACATGCTTTTTCACAACTTCTTAAATCGAATAGAGAAAATTTTCACCTTATTTGATTATCTGTAGGTTATTGCTACTATTTTCTTCAGATATCGCTACTCTATGTACAGAGACTTCGAGCTCAGGGAGTCACTGTCAGGATTTAAGTAATTAACATACGTCGTGAACAGTAAGTAATTAACATACGTCGTGAACAGATACCATCCAGTAACACTTTCCTGAGTGAAGCACGAGCTCTACCTCGCTCATTCTTGATAAACTTCTAGCTCGTGCCCTGGTTGATTTCGGCATGCCCTAATAGATATAATCTCTGAACTTCAATGCACCTAACGTTTGAATAAAAATTAGCGAACCTACAATACAATTTCTCATATGTCCAGTACTGACCACAATTCGATCCCCTCCAAACACGAAACTCGCAAAGTACATACAAAAAAAGTGAAATCCCCTCCAAATGTTCAATCATGATTCTTGAGCTGGACAAAGGATGGGCATATAGCAGCCTCTCTTTACTGAAAGATATGTAGGTGGCTACGCTCCGACAACATAAAAATATTTCTTTATTTTGGTTAATTCAATGATTTCTGAGCTGGCAAAAGCAAATCCTTCTACAAAATTTAATGCGAAACCGGAAAATTTCGGGGGTATAACTGAGGCGTCGCATCAGAAGTTCGTAAGTAAATGAATCCTGAGCACAGTCGCCAAGTTGTCAGTGGTCGTTGTCTGAGGATGCTGGCAATGAAAATTACACATATGATTGTGGCTCTATTTGTCTGACATAACTAGGACATAATGAAGCCGTTGCCCTCCCAAAACTACGAAAGTATCCGTTACCCATGAAACTGATAAAGAATCACAACTTACTCATTTTATTACATTAAAATGCACGATAAATGGTTTCTCAAACATTGACAGCGGAAAGCTAATTCCATGGCAGGGCTGGACAAGGGATCTGGAATACGATTCAAGTAAACTTGTATAAGGATAAAACAGTTATATCTGTAAGTAGGCTGTTTAAGTATTTTTATTGGTAACGCCAACACCACGTAGCGCTCTGTATGAAAAATCACTGGCTGAGCCGTGTGCAGTCTGTGGCTGGTTTGCATTGTTGTCTGCCATTGTAGTGTTGGGCAGCGGCAGCTGGATGCTAACAGCCTGTAGCGTTGCGCAGTTGGAGGTGAGCCGCCAGCAGTGGTGGACGTGGGGAGAGAGATGGCGGAGTTTTGAAATTTGTAAGAATTGGTGTCACGAACTGATATATATATTATGACTATTAAGGTAAATACATTGTTTGTTCTGTATTAAAATCTTTGATTTGCTAACTGTGCCTATCAATAGTTAGTGCCTTCCGCAGTTTGAATCTTTTATTTAGCTGGCAGTAGTGGTGCTCGCTGTATTGCAGTAGCTTGAGTAACGAAGATTTTTGTGAGGTAAGTGATTTGTGAAACGTATAGGTTAATGCTAGTTAGGGCCATTCTTTCGTAGGGATTTTTGTGAAGTCAGATTGCGTTGCGCCAAAAATATTATGTGCCACTTTAAGCACAGTCGTGTAAAATTTTTCTAAGGGGCGTTTCATATGTCGACCCTTAGCCAAGGATACCTCACTGGAATCTTCTGATTTTTTCTTGTAGTTTGTGTACTTAGTGTAGCCTTTGTTTATTGCTAGCGCGTAATCATAGAGAGAATTTCCTTTGTAGTTGCAGTCTTTCATTATTGTACAGTAAAACAGTTGCGGCATGCATGTAGATTTGCACCAAGTATTTCGCAGCTTCGCTTGCAATTAACTAGATATTATTTTCAGTGCTATGTTAATGTGTTCTCTTATTTTTTGCTCTTCAAATTGTGCTTTTATGTCTTATCGTGTGAAATATTGTGACAATAATGGCGTGTGAAAAACGTAACACTAGGCTCCAAAGTAAACTGAGAAATGTCAGTGAAAACGAAAGCAGTGTGTTAGCGTCACCATGTTATGAATTCACTAACGTTCAAAGTAGTAATTTGGTAATAGCGCATAGGGAAATGGAGTGGGCTGCAAATAATGGTGTAGGCAATGAAACAATTAGTGACCAGGGAACAATTATCGATCGATCAGTCGGCAACAGCTCGCCTCAGGATTCCGAAATGACAGGACACATTCTTGCAAATACTGTAGATTCAGGTTTTGCGTCCTCACCGCTTTCTCAAATAAGTCAAGACACATTTTCTGTTTTTCAAACTGCGAATATTGCAGGTTCAAATGCATTGCCGAATAGCACTAAGGAACATGTTTCAGACACCAGTGCATTGTTATTACAATTAATGCAACAAATGGGACAAAATCTTCAAAAGTTAGACACAATGGAACAAAATCAGAGACAAAGTCAGCAAAAGCTTCTAAAGTTAGACACAATGGAACAAAATCTTCAAAAAAGCTTCAAAAGTTAGACTCAGTGGAACATACGCTTGAACAAACACGTGAAGATTTAACTACTGAATTACATAAAATCGAATCGAAATGTCAAAAAGTCTGTAATGACGTAAAAACACAAATTTGTGAGCATTTCCAACCTATTTTTTCGCGGCATGAAAATGCATTACAGAATCACGAAGCAGCCATAAAAGAACTGCAAACTATTGTTCATGAAAATCATGAGACCTTGCAAGCTAAAATTGACTCAGTTGCATCTACCGATTCGGTTACGCAACTTGCAAAAACTCAAGCGAACTTAAAGGACACAGTAGATACTCTGAAAATTGGTTCAGAAAGACACATGGAGGACATTAATTCATTATCAGAAAAAGTAGTTGAACTTTCGGATCAGCTAAATAATTTATCTACGAAGGTAGATGATAATCTGAATGACACAAAACCGGTAGTCTTTAATGACACAGAAGAGTTCGAACAAATTAGGAAATTCAAACAAAATCAGAATCAAATTAATACGCAACACCAAAGAGAAATCCGGGAAGTACAAGATCAGCTGACACAGGTAATACAACAATTACGTATTTCAGAGGACACTCGCACTCCAATACAGGAAGAGGGACATAAAAATACGGAACTGCCACAAAATAACAACACAGGGCACTTTGGAGATTATGAAAGAAATTAGCAAAGTACACCGAATTTTGAGATGGAACCGCCGAAACGACGTAACAATGACCGACATGCGACTCGCCGACATGATGATTTTGACTATAAGCTGTTCATTACTACATGTAAATTCAAAACATTTAAGAATTCTGGCAACGACATTCATCCACAAGTGTGGCTCCATCAATTCTCTCATTGTTTTCCTCCCAACTGGTCATTAGAGCACAGATTAGAATTTATGTGTGGCTACTTGGAGAATGAACCAGCTGTAAGAATGCGATCGGTCATTCACGATTGTCATAGTGAAGGAGAATTTTATCATGCCTTCCTCTCAGCATATTGGTTTCAAGCTACACAAGACCGAGTAAAACATAGCATCATAATGATGAAACATTTCGAACAATCTGAATTTTCCAGTCTTGTCAAATATTTTGAACGCAGCACGTCATTCTCAATGGAGAGAAGTCTTCCGAAGTAAGAGTGATTTCAGGTGTGCCGCAGGGGAGTGTCATAGGACCGTTGCTATTCACAATATACGTAAATGACCTGGTGGATGACATCGGAAGTTCACTGAGGCTTTTTGCAGATGATGCTGTGGTGTATCGAGAGGTTGCAACAATGGAAAATTGTACTGAAATGCAGGAGGATCTGCAGCGAATTGACGCATGGTGCACGGAATGGCAATTGAATCTCAATGTAGCGAAGTGTAATGTGATGCGAATACATAGAAAGATAGGTCCCTTATCATTTAGCTACAAAATAGCAGGTCAGCAACTGGAAGCAGTTAATTCCATAAATTATCTGGAAGTACGCATTAGGAGTGATTTAAAATGGAATGATCATATAAAGTTGATCGTCGGTAAAGCAGATGCCAGACTGAGATTCATTGGAAGAATCCTAAGGAAATGCAATCCGACAACAAAGGAAGTAGGTTACAGTACGCTTGTTCGCCCAATGCTTGAATACTGCTCAGCAGTGTGGGATCTGCACCAGGTAGGGTTGATAGAAGAGATAGAGAAGATCCAACGGAGAGCAGCGCGCTTCGTTACAGGATCATTTAGTAATTGCGAAAGCGTTACGGAGATGATAGATAAACTCCAGTGGAAGACTCTGCAGGAGAGACGCTCAGTAGCTCGGTACGGGCTTTTGTTGAAGTTTCGAGAACATACCTTCACCGAAGAGTCAAGCAGTATATTGCTCCCTCCTACGTATATGTCGCGAAGAGACCATGAGGATAAAATCAGAGAGATTAGAGCCCACACAGAAGCATACCGACAATCCTTCTTTCCACGTACAATACGAGACTGGAATAGAAGGGAGAACCGATAGAGGTACTCAGGGTACCCTCCGCCACACACCGTCAGGTGGCTTGCGGAGTACGGATGTAGATGTAGATGTAGATGTAGATGTTGCATAAGAACCAATATCTTTCAAACCCATATAGCCCTTCAGAACTCATCCGCATTTGCATAATGAAATTTCTTGAACATTTAAGGAATATTATTTTGGCAGGGCGTTGCAAAGACGACATTGAAGCTTTTCAGGGACTCTTACAAGAATTAGAAATTGACACAGACAGTCCTAACAATCACTACAGGTCACATCCGTCGCAATTCCGCGATGACAGAAACAATAACTGGATACGACAGATACGACAAGGCCATTCTCACAACACAAATCGTGACCAAAACAGACACCACCCATATGACAACCACTGGCAGAGTAATAGTTACAGAGAAAGATCGCATTTCCGTAGTAATGAATATCACAAAGACAATCAGAGAAACAGACAATACGGGAACCAAAATAGTTATTATCAAGGGAGACGGAATAACTTCAGACGCAACGGTCCAGCGCGCAGTTACGATTCAGGGAGAAATTCTCCACCACGTGACCGACAACAAATTAATTACAGAAATTACCGACATGACAACAGACGATATGATCGTAACGACAGACCTGAATTGCATCAGAACTGGCGGGATTCAAACAGAGCTGGGCCCTCTCGGCAAGGTGAATTTGTAGATGTTAGGTCTCCTAATCCCAATAACGGCGCGCCCCAACAAAGAGACAGACAATGACTCGCACCGCAGGCAGCCGCGTGCGCCGGCTGGCTCAGAGAAAAATAACATAAGCTAACCTTGAGCAAAATTCCAGTTTTCCTTACCGACGTAACCACACGATAATTGCTTTTCAGTTGACAGTCTGACTACTACAAAGAGTAATGGTTTACACTACATTTCACATATAAAACCGTTTATTGAAAGATAATCTGCTTTTTAACTTTGTCTTTGCCATAAAACATTTCACTTCACATTTACAGTATGCTTTGTCACATTGAGAAACTGTTAACATGCAACAATGTTTGAAGTTAAATATCCAGTCTAGAACCTAGGGAACATTTTTAAACAGAAATTACGAATGCATGGTTATAGTGGACAGACGACACATTGTTGTTATTTGTACATTCTTGCTTGTTAGTTGCACGATTGCGTAACGACTATAAGGGTTACATACTTAGAACATATACTGTTAATGAGGTTTTAATGCAACATTTTGGTTTAGTTGAAAAGACATTTTTTATTTGAAGTACTTTCTGTGAGATTAAAGATGACTTAGCATTTGGTTTCTGTGACAGCTACACGATTTTATCACGACGCTGCTAATGAGTGACAATTTACAATGTTGCTTTTGCACTGTATCTGTTTTATATCTGCACAGTTTTTCTGTATTATTCTGGAAAGTAAAACATGTTTTAGTAGTAACATTTGTGGTATAGCTACAATGAGACAGCCTTTTCTGTAGCACAACAATACGTACAGTACAGTACTTACTTCATCATGGCAAAAAGCGTAATAACTAAGATATCTATACGCAAAGCATTTCAATTTCGTTTATCATGAGGTAAGTACATTGACTTCTGCAGAACTTAGCTTTCGGAGGACAATAACTACGACACTTCCACGGAGATTGTCTTACAGCAAGACGCACATTTAGCGCTACAGGACACGCATTAAACTATTTATTTTTCAACATATTTGAATTACAAAGAAAGTTTTCCGTGATACATTTCATTCCATTGCTGTAATCTGTAACAGCTGAGGATATAATTACATTAATCCTCAGGGGGATACACGCCTACTTTGTGTACCATGTGTTTGGCAAGCACAAGGAGCTCTAGCTAATATGGTATTTGCTTATACAACTTTACACATCGGTACCATATTTCTCTAACACATAAATTACACAGCTATCTGATAATGTAACTGAGAGAGACAAACATTTTATTACTACGTCAGTGACAGATGTTTACGTAATTACACCATTGGATAACTTCACACTTACGAAGTTGTATTTTGTCTGTACTTTGTGAACTGTTCATATTTTTTTGGAACCATTGTGATACTATGCGAGCTTTGAATGACATATTTGGTATGGGATCACGATTTTTAAAGTACGTTTGAGGCAGATGACACTTTTGACATGAGCAGAGAATTTTTTTTTTTTTAGGTTTTGAAATTATTGGAGGAAGCTACAGAGATTTTGAGAATTTGACTGTGGTGTTATGATGTTATTATTACGATGACGATGTGAATTATGCTGCTGAGGTATGTTTAAGCTGATGCTATATGAGTTATTTGGTTATGCTACGTATCTGTTATGATGAAATATTGAAGAAGTGTCGACGAATATATATATGTGTAATAAGGTAAGAGATAATGAGTAGTGGTGAGGGACTCTGATTTGTGAAAAAGGATGTTGGAAACCGAGAATCGTACTTTAAGAGTTATGAAATGAGTGTATATGCGTGAATGTATCACTATGCTGGCGAAAATTATTTGGACACTATTCTATTTAAAGGATTTTGTTTATACATATTTGTAACGCAAATTCTTGACCTGTGAATTTTTTTATATGAGACTGCCACTGTAGCGGAAACTGGTGTCGTAAATATTTCGATAAGACAGTTAAGTGACCACCTGCACGTAATGCGTTGTGGGCACCCAGCTGCGCGACAACCACCTGACAAAAAAAAGCCATTAGTGTGTGCTTTTCAGAGGCACAGGTGGATAAAAAAAGGAGGCCATTATCCTCGCTATTGACATTCCTTTGTAGAAAGCACCGCAAATACGACACGCTCATTACTGAGAAAGATACTTACATCTGACACCTGATTATAACAAACGTCTTTCTACGAGATTTGAGAGAATTCTACTAACTTATGAAATGTTACATGACTATTGAATGATATTTTTATGCTTTGTCCATAGTTGCTTATTTCATTTGAAATCTGTTTTCCAGCTGTGTTGCAGCATTGGTTTTATAAAATTAAATGCATTTGCTAATGTGAACACTTTCTGTCAACAGATCTATTAAATAATTATTTTATGATCCACATTCTTCGAAAAAGGAGCTCTTGGAATGGAAAGAGCAATAAGAAGCGACTAATAACAGTAACTGTATATATAATTTTCTTTTCAAGTACTTGGTAATTTGTTGTGGCATTAGTTTTTGTGGCGCACCACTTTAATTGCATAGACATTAAGATGTGAATAGACATTGTCCTTATCTGCATTGTTGTCTTTAGTGTAACATTTTTTCTGATTGAGCTTTGTCATGTTTAGGTATAAGTTATAGCATTTGCTGCGGCTGTTTGCCATTCATAGTGCTACTGAATGTCACTTTGTATTACTAGGTTAAGCCAATTTTATTACTGATTTATTTTTCTTGTTTGCTGCACATTGCCTTATATTAGTTGTAATATTGCTGCCTTTTTTTGCCAATTTCCATTTTTTAACATTGCTTGTGTAAATTGTTTTGTGCTGCTGCATTGCCTCATCCCTTAGTTAAGCATCTGAGCTTAGTAGATTTAAGTTAGCTTAAGAGGGGGTAGCCTATATAAGAGAATGATTTGCGACGGATTTGAAGAAATGCATTGAGAAGTTATACGAAAAAAGTACAGAAATCAGGTATAGATAGGACTTTTTGGAAATAATGAAGAATGAAGGGAGATCTCCGAGAAGTAAAGAAAGTTTTGTTTGCAAAATACTGCAGTAAAACAAACCCTGTCCTTTCCTTGTGTTATCCCACTATGTGTTTGTGTACCCATGTGTATTTATGTTCTTCCTGTCTTTATATGTTCATCTGATACGACTTATGTTGTAGAATTTTCTAATATTCAGCTACATTCACTATGATGAGGAATACTGTTATCCTCAAATATAATTTGCATTAATAACATGTTATTTACTTTGTAAAGATGTTTAGACATTATTTATTCTATTTTGTTCTAATGTTCATGTGTGAAGTTGATGTTTCAAAAGTTATTCTGATCTTTTATGTATGGTACTTATAATTTTTGTAACACTAATGTATTTGCTATTTCGATTCTTTTGTAAAGCCTGTACTACTGCAAATGTTATCTGTATTGTTATGTTCTTTAAAGATGTATTTTGTACCTTTGTTATTGCATTCTTATGTTATAAAATTGTAATTGACACCAGTTCATCAAATTAAGTAACGTGTAAATTACATTTCACTGCACACGTTTCTGTTGGTCATAGTATATGGACAATATGTGAGAAGTAGGGACTGTTAGTGTTTGCACATGTGTTAATAATTCAGTAAGGGACTGGACAACAGAATTGCTGGTTCAAAGGACATTTCAAACAAATTCTTTGTGATTGGACAAGTGGTGGTTTATGGACTTGCTATATTCTCCACAAGACTCTTCGAGGGTGATTGTGCACCTGCACATTCGCAACAGATGGCTGTTGGCCATCTCTACAAGGACTGAAGTGGGTCTACACCTTTGATGACCCACCAATACCATTACTTCTACAAGGACTGCAGTGGGTCTGCATCTCTGGTGGCCCACCAATACCGTAATCTCTACCAGGACTACAAGGGGTCTACTCTGTGATGACCTACCTACTGATAGTCTTCAACGTCGACTGACTCTGTTGTGGCCCATTACCTGTCTGCATGTCAAGAGTCAGCACTGTCTGTCCGTTGGAAGGACAACACTACTTCTTCAAGACTGCTTAGAAATCCACTACTTCCAAGTGCATTTTCTTTTACTACTCAGACTTTGAGAAAAACACTGCAATTTTACTTTGATGAATGATCAGGACTGTCTTTATGGATTGTGAGAAAATTTTAGCTTTTGACCAACATTGTATCGATAAGTGTGTGCATTTGATATCTTTGTTATTGTAATTATGAAAAAATTTTCAAATCTGTATTGGCCACTGCCCAAAACAATTTGTAAATTTTCTTGTGGGGAGCATGGGGATTATGTAAGTAGGCTGTTTAAGTATTTTTATTTAATGCCAACACCACGTAGCGCTCTGTATGAAAAATCACTGGCTGTGCCGTGTGCAGTCTGTGGCTGGTTTGCATTGTTGTCTGCCATTGTAGTGTTGGGCAGCGGCAGCTGGATGCTAACAGCCTGTAGCGTTGCGCAGTTGGAGGTGAGCCGCCAGCAGTGGTGGACGTGGGGAGAGAGATGGCGGAGTTTTGAAATTTGTAAGAATTGGTGTCACGAACTGATATATATATTATGACTATTAAGGTAAATACATTGTTTGTTCTGTATTAAAATCTTTCATTTGCTAACTATGCCTATCAGTAGTTAGTGCCTTCAGTAGTTTGAATCTTTTATTTAGCTGGCAGTAATGGCACTCGCGGTATTGCAGTAGCTTGAGTAACGAAGATTTTTGCGAGGTAAGTGATTTGTGAAACGTATAGGTTAATGCTAGTCAGGGCACAGTCTTGTATAATTGTTCAAAGAGCACGTTTCACATAGACCAGTCTTGTATAAATTTTTCTAAGCGGCGTTTCATATCATAGGGAGTCGTACCGTGACTGACGAAGGGTTACTGCTTAAAGACAGGAAGCGCTACATAAGCGAATGTGTTTACCCCTATAGCCCGACGAGAAAGCATATTGTTGCTTAAATTGCAATCAAGTGTTGAGAATGAAGCTTGAAATTACAGATATCCAGTACAAAAAGACTCAGTTTTTCCTACAGTTCGTCTCGCTGCAGGGGCCAGATGTCACCATAATAATCTGGAGGTGGAGGCTGAAGCGGCTGCAAAATCCGTCACTGGTTTCGTTCCAACAACTTGCATGTGCCTCTAAGTTCAAATCAGCCAAATAAGTTCCCAAGTTCCTTGCTCACCAAGTCTGCTCGAAGAGGCACCTGACTGCAGAGACGCTAGGTAGACGAGACGCCTGACTGTAGAGTAGCCCCTAGGTGTAGAACCGCCATCTGCTTCCTACAAGTAACACTCGTGTCTCTTCATCTTTCTTTCAGGACGTGTCACTGACTTGACGAACAATAAATATTCCGAACACTACCCAGTGAAAAGTTGTCTTTTCAGACGTTGCCCTCCTTCCCTCACTCTCATTTCAGGTGGTTAACTAGTAACATGCTTCATAGATCTGGATGCTGAAAAACTGTGTCCTATTTCTGTCTGTCTATGGCCAGTGAGGATGGACTTCCGTAAATGCAGTTATGTTTCTCTCTCCTACTTCCAGATTATAGAGGATGTCCACAAAAAAAAGAGTCGAATACTTTGAGAGGTGGTAGTAGTGATTGAAACAAGGAAAATAAGCCCAATAAACATGGGTTCAGAAACGCATACTTTCCGAGATAAACACGTGTTTATAGGAAGGGTTGCGCGACTCTTTGCTGCAGTGGAAACCTACTACTCGACAAGTGAAAGGGCAGATATGATATTCTGCTATGCTTTAGCAAATGCACCTACCGTACGAGCCCGTGCCCTCTACGCTGCAAAATATCCACTGCGCAGAATGCCGTCTGTTTAACTGTTCGGGAGACTTTTCCAGCGTCTGAGGGACCCTTGCAGCCCTGCACCTCTGAACACCGACAGTAGAAGTGCCCGCACAGTCCTCACGTCTGACATGGAGGAGCATTGCTACGTTCAAAGGAAGAAATCCCTGCGGTCAGTATGAAGATGGTATCTGTTCTTTCGGACATGTCCCCATTGATATTTATCAACGCCTGTAAGCAGCTAATGGTGTGGACTTCATTGCAATTTCATTCCTTGGATCAGTGTCCGACGATTAGAAGCAGAAGAAAGCATGTCTCACTGTCTTATCTTGGGAGGCGGAGGGAGGTGGTGTACTTCATGAAGAATTACTGTACCCTCATCATCTACAACGCGTTCAGGCCGTAAGGCCACAGGATCATCATTGCAGACGGCAGTTCTGTCAGTGGCTGTTGCAGAAGTGTGGCGCATATCCACGGTTCACAACCAATATTTTATTTACCGATGATGCAGGGTTCGCAAGAGATGGAGTTTGCGAATTTCCATCACCAGCTTGTATGGGCTGATATAAACCTCCAATGAATTGAGGAAAGAGTACATCAACAGCGATTCTCAATCAACATATGGGCATGTGTACTTGGCGATAGAATAGTAGAGCTATACATGCTACCACGAAGGTTAACTGGGGCCCATAATCTAGACTTTCTCACTGATGTATTTCCTACCTTGCTGGAGACTGTGCCACTGCAGGAACAAATACAAATGTGCTTCATGCATCATGGCGCACCAGCACATTTTCGTTATAGTATCCGCGAACGTATGATACAGACATTTCACATATCAGGACTACTGGATCGATCGGGGGGGAGGGGGGGGGGGCACTCCTTGGCCTGCTCGTTGCCCAGAACTCAATCCCTTAGACTTTTGGTTATGGGTACAGATGAAGTTATTGGTCTACGCCATGCCAATCAATGATGTGCGAACACTATAGGGTCGCGTCTTTAATGTGTGCCAACAGGTACCACAACAACCGGGTGTATTTTGTCTAATCCCCGACTGTCTACCGTTCTTTCCACAAACCCCTCTTCTGGATCTCTGCCAAAGACAGCTCATACCACAATACCATACTCAGCCAGATAAAAACAGGTTCCGCTGTTCCGACTCATCCTGGAGATACAATCTGTGTTGTGACTTTTGGCGAAGGGCACCCAAACCGCCTCCGCAAAGCGCGGGCCAGCCTGACAACATGGATCTGGGCCTTGTAGGTGTCCGAATCTCTTGTGGGTATTCTCCTGCGGCGGTCTTCAATGCCCCATTTATTTTGGTGCGCATCTGCTCACTCACAGCCTAGTGCAAGATGCTTTCGTAGAGGCCTCTTCTTCAGAGGAACATGCAGTGCATTGACTACGTTAGCAATGCTGGTAATTTACATTTGTTGTGGGAGAGTTTGCGATAAAAAGGTCACTTAACAAGCCACTATAAAAACTGACTGTTAGCTCAATGTAAAACTCATTAGCGGACTATAAAACAAATAATACAACAGTGCTTTCCCTTCTTTTTAGTAACGAGTGTACTTTTGGTCGAAGCCGTCGACCACTGCTGTGACAGTCAGCTGCTTCTCATTCGCAGTTCTTGGGGACCGCCCTGGTTACTTGGCAATGAGACATATCCTTCTACGTTTACGTGATTACTCTTCTATACTCAATAAAGTGCCTGGAAGAGGGTTCAATGAACCACCTTCAAGCTGTCTCTCTACCGTCCCATTCTGGAACGCCGCGCGAGAAAAACGAGCACTTCATTTTTTCTGTGCGAGCCCCGATTTCTCTCATTTTATCGTGAGTATTTCGCAATCGGAGGAGAAGACTGGTGATTGAAATTTCATAAGAAGATCCCATGGCAACTAAAAACGCCTTTGTTTTAATGATTGCCACTCCAATTCACGTATATCTTGTCTGTGACACTAGCTTCCCTATTTCGCGATAATACAAAACAAGCTGTCCGTCTTTGTACTTTTTTGATGTCATCTGTCAGTCCCACCTGATGCGGATCCCACACCGCACAGCAGTACTCCAGAATAGGGCGGACAAGCGTGGTCTAAGCAGTCTCTTCAGTAGACCTGTTGCACCTTCTAAATGCTCTGCCAATGAATCACTGTCTTTGGATTACTCTACCCACATTATTATCTATGTGATCGATCTAATTTAGGTTATTTGTAATCGTAATCCCTAAGTAGTTAGCTGAATTTACAGCCTTCAGATTTGTGTGACTTTCTCGCGTAATCGAAATTTAGCTGATTTCTTTTAGTACTCATATGAATAACTTCACACTTTTCTTTATTCAGGGTCAATTGCCACTTTTCGCAAAATACATATATCTCATCTAAATAATTTTGCAATTCGTTTTGGTCATTTGGTGACCTTACAAGACGGTAAATGGCAGCACCATCTGTAAACGATCTAAGACGGCTACTCAGATTTTCTCCTATGTCGTTAATAAAGATCAGGAACAACAGAGGGACTGTAACACTTCCTTAGGGATATTACTTCTGTTTTACTTGTGACTTTCCGTCTCTTACTACGAACTGTGACCTTTCTGACAGGAAATCACGAATCGAGTCGCACAGCTGAGGCGATATTCCATGTGCACGCAGTTTGGTTAGAAGACGCTTGTGAGGAACTGTGTCGAAAGCCTTCTGGAAATCTAAAAATATGGAATCAGTTTGACATCCCCTGTCGATAGCACTCATAACTTCATGAGTATAGAGAGCTAGTTGTGTTTCACGAGAACGATATTTTCTGAATCCGTGCTGACTACGTGTCAATAAATCCTTTTGAGGTACTTCGTAATGTTCGAATACAGTACATGTTCCAAAACCCTGTTGCAAATCAACGTTAGTGATATGGACCTGTAATTCAACGGATCACTCCTACTTCCAGTTTTGGATACTGGTGTGACTTGAGCAATTTTCCGGTCTTTAAGTACGGATATTACTGTGACAGAGCGGAGGCCCTGCATTTATTAAGTTACTTAAGCTGCTTCACTACTCCGAGGATATCTACTTCTATGTTTCTCACCTTAGCAGTTGTTCTTGATTGCAGTTCAGGTATATTTAATTCGTCTTCTTTGTTGAAGGAGTTCCGGAATATTGTGTTTAATAACTCTACTTTGTGGCACTGTCATTAGTGACTGCACCGTTGTTATCGCACAGTGAAGGTATTGATTGCGTCTTGCGACTGATGTGCTTTATATATGACCAGAATCTCTTTGGGCTTTCTGCCATATTTCGACACAGAGTTTCGTTGTGGAAATTGTTAAAAGCATCTCGCATTGAAGTACGCACTGTATTTTGAACTTCTGCAAAACATTGCTAAAGTTGGGGTTTTTCATTCTTTTAAATTTGGCATGGTTTTTTAGTTGCTTCTGCAGCAGCTATCTGACCCGTTTTGTGTACCATGGGGGATCGGTAGCATCACATTTTAATTTATGTGGATTATATCTCTCGTTTTCCGTCCATATTATCTCTTTCAAATCATTCCACAGGTTTTTTACGCCTACATGATCAGATCGGAAGGAGTGAAGGCTGTCTGTTGAAAAGGTAAGAGCATTTTTATCAGCTTTTTGAAATAGATATACTTTGCGTTTGTTTTTTATGGTTGTAGGTGTTACGGTATTCGGCCTAGCAGGAACTGTCTTGTGGTTGCTAATACCTGTGTTCTCACTATTTGTCCAGGATTATTTGTTGCTATGGGGTCAGGTATGCTTTCGCAACCATTTACGCTTCGAATGGGCTGCTGAACTAAGTGTTCAAAATAATTTTCTGGGTAAGCATTCAGTAGAATTTCCGATGATTTTTCATGCCTGTCGCCGGCTTTAAACGTATAATTTTTACAGCATTTCGAGAGCAGATTGCAGTCACCACCGATTATAATTGCATGAGTGGGGTACCTACTTGAAATGAGGAAGTAGGTTACAGTACGCTTGTTCGCCCAATGCTTGAATACTGCTCAGCAGTGTGGGGTCCGCACCAGGTAGGGTTGATAGAAGAGATAGAGAAGATCCAACGGAGAGCAGCGCGCTTCGTTACAGGATCATTTAGTAATTGCGAAAGCGTTACGGAGATGATAGATAAACTCCAGTGGAAGACTCTGCAGGAGAGACGCTCAGTAGCTCGGTACGGGCTTTTGTTAAAGTTTCGAGAACATACCTTCACCGAAGAGTCAAGCAGTATATTGCTCCCTCCTACGTATATCTCGCGAAGAGACCATGAGGATAAAATCAGAGAGATTAGAGCCCACACAGAAGCATACCGACAATCCTTCTTTCCGCGTACAGTACGAGACTGGAATAGAAGGGAGAACCGATAGAGGTACTCAGGGTACCCTCCGCCACACACAGTCAGGTGGCTTGCGGAGTATGGATGTAGATGTACATGTAGATGTAGACTCAAGTTTTCTGTGAACTGTTCAAAGTCGGGGTCAGTAAAACGATCCAATTAATAGTTTAGTTCGATTGTCAATTATATCCTCTACCCATTCAATTTCACTACAAGCCAAACTATTTCTGATAGCAGTAAATACTCTATCAACAACTGTATTTAATCTATCCTTGCTGAACACTGTTAGATCGTTTGAAAAAATTTCAGCTGAATTTATTTCCGGCTTTAGCCAGCTTTCTGTACCTATAAGTATTTAAGCTTTAGTGCTTTCTATTAGGGCTAGGAGTTCTGGTTCTTTCCGAATACAGCTACGACAATTTACAACTACAATACCGATCGTTTCTACAACTACTCTTCTGTGTTTTACCTGCCCCCTTTTAGTTGGACGCCTTTTCTGTGGTTTCCTGAGACCCTCTAACCTATCAAATCGCCCAGTCCCTTCCACACAGGCCCCACTTCCTGTGTGTAGTGGACTCCTGATCTATTAAGCTGAACCCGGAAACCCACCACCCCATGGCGCAAGTCACGGAATATGTTGCCTACACGGTCACAGAACCGCCTGAGTCTTTGATTCAGACACTGCACTTGGCTCTGCACCAAAGGACCACAATCGGTTCTATCGAAGATGCTGCAGGTGGTGAGCTCCGCCTTAACCTTGCAAGCAAGACTGGCAGTCTTTACCATTTCCGCTAGCCGCCCGAAACCAGAGAGAATCTCCTCCGATCCAAAGCGACACACGTCGTTGGCACCGACATGAGCCACCACCTGCAGTTGGCTGCACCCAGTACTCTTCAAGGCGTTCGGAAGCACCCTTTCCGCATCCGGAATGACTCCTCTCGGTATGCACACGGTGTGCCCGGCTTTCTTCCCTCCTTGGCAGCCATGTTCCTAAGGGGCCCTGTTACACACCTAACGTTGGAGCTCCCAACCCACCCCCTGTGAATGCCCAGACCTGCGTTCGACCTCACACAGTGAAGCCCCTTGGCAGCAGCCTCAAGTTGTGTACGGAAGCCTACGCAGCCTGGAGCTGTGAGCGAAGAGTCATCAACTCGGCACGCATCTGTTCCTATCCATCACTGCAGTGGCTCCTGTTGGAAGCTCGTAAAATATATAGCAAACGACTGTTGTACTCGCCTTGCTAGCAGCAGGAACACGATGTGCTCTGACTCTGACGGGGTGAAGGGGACTTCACCCTGTGATGGCCATCCATATTACTTGCCATACGTCTACAACAGCGGTTTGAATGCGAAAATTAGTATAAAATAATAAAACATCACAATATACACACAGTGGAATAAAAGTAACATGAATTATAGTACGTAATAAGGAAAGGCGAATTGAGAAATCGTGACGCGCTCATGAAAAATAGTTTGGCGCAACACAAGCCATTACTGTTTTATTTACCCTCGTAGCTCCACATCCAGTCCAAATGGTACACTGTTGGCAAGCCAGATGCTTCATCTCATGTGGTCATCACCGTGCTTGCACACTTCCACCGGTTGAAGCACTGGGTAACTCGGCAAACCAGCCCAGATATGATTCTGCCACGCTTCTTCTCCAGCGGTCTTACTCCTAGACCCATGCTAATCTCTGTAGCGTGTGAGGCACGGTGAGGAGGGTACTTATGTATCACGGGGGCCTCTGTACGCCACAGCTATGAGCTGTTTCTAGAGGCTACAACTGCTCACCAGGTGATGTAGTCCACTATTGAAATGGTGAGTGATATGTTGTGGATCATCTACACTAATGGCCATTAAAATTCCTACGCCAAGAAGAAATGCAGATGATAAACGGGTATTCATTGGAAAAACATATTATACTATAACTGGCATGTGATTACATTTTCACGCAGTTTGGGTGCATAGATCCTGAGAAACCATTGGGTGCATAGATCCTGAGAAACCAGTACCAAGAACAACCACCTCTGGCCTTAATAACGGCCTTGGTACGCCTGGGCATTGAGTCAAACAGACCTTGGATGGCGTGTACAGTTACAGCTGCCCATGCAGCTTCAACACGATACCACAGTTCATCAAGAGTAGTGACTGGCGTATTGTGACGAGCCAGTTGCTCGGCCACCATAGACCAGACGTATTCAATTGGTGAGAGAAATGGGGAATGTGCTGGCCAGGGCAGCAGTCGAACATTTTCTGTATCCAGAAAGGCCCGTACAGGACCTGCAACATGCGGTCGTGCATTATCCTGCTGAAATTTAGCTTTTCGCAGGGATCGAATGAAGGGTCTAACCACGTGTCGTAACACATCTTAAATGTAACGTCCACTGTTGCAAAGTGCCGTCAATGCGAACAAGAGGTGATCGAGACGTGTAACCAATGGCTCCCCATACCATCACGCCGGGTGATACGCCAGTATGGCGATGACGAATACACGCTTCCAATATGCTTTCACCGAGATGTCGCCAAACACGGATGCGACCATCACAATGCTGTAAACAGAACCTGGATTCATCCGAAAAAATGACGTTTTGCCATTCGTTCACCCAGGTTCGTCATCGAGTACACCATCGCAGGCACTCCTGCCTGTGATGCAGCGTCAAGGGTAACTGCAGCCATGGTCTCCGAGCTGATAGTACATGCTCCTGCAAATGTCGTCGAACTGTTCGTGCAGATGGTTGTTGCCTTGCAAATGTCCCCATCTGTTGACTCAGGGATCGAGACGTGGCTGCACTATCTGTTACAGCCATGCGGATAAGATGCCTGTCTTGTCGACTGCTAGTGAAACGAGGCCGTTGGGATCCAGCGCGGCGTTCCGTATTATCCTCCTGGACCCACCGATTCCATATTCTGCTAACAGTCATTGGATCTCGAACAACGCGAGCAGAAACGTCGCGATACGATAAACCGCAATCGTGATAGGCTGCAATCCGACCTTTATCAAAGTCGGAAACGTGATGGTACGCATTTCTCCCCCTTACACGAGGCAACACAACAACTTTTCACCAGGCAACGCCGGTCAGTTGCTGTTTGTGTATAAGAAATCGGCTGTAAACTTTCCTCATATCAGCACGTTGTAGGTGTCGCCACCGTTGCCAACCTTGTGTGAATGCTCTGATAAGCTAATCATTTGCATATCACATCATCTTCTTACTGTCGGTTAAATTTCGCGTCTGTAGCACCTCATCTTCGTGGTGTAGCAATTTTAATGGCCAGTAGTGTATCTGCACGTGGAATTCAGTACAGCTGACAGTGACCTCTGCTATAAACTAGTTGGTGTTCATGGTGATTGACTGTCACGAATGTATCATTCGAGCCACGACAGAGAATAAGTTGCGCAAAAAAGGACTGTAACCCCTGCATATCTGCGGAAGCTTATGGTCGCAGATTCAAAAGCACTATGAAATACTGTGATATAAAAACAAAGCAACAGCGATAGTTAAGGTAATCTACTCGAAAGCGAAAATTTTGCCCATAAGTGAAATCAACACCTGGGTGATCCACCCATTGCATTGTAACATTCTTGGTTCCATCTTGACATGCTGCCCACAAAGTGGTATAGACGTTCAAGCTGAAACCTGTTCCACTCTTCGATAGCGTCCTTCCTTAAGTTATCCAGTTCCCCTAGCATTAGTCGGGTTTACGTCCACAGATACCGCAGGTCATTCTATTCGGGTGATTCCTACCACACGGGACGATTTGTTCACGAGGTGGACGCAGTGTGCTGCTGAATTATCGTCTTGGAAGCAGGGTCGTCACTAGGGTGGGGAAACCATGGCATTGTCCCGGAGCTCTCTAGGATAAGGGCCCAGTGAGCTCGAAAGAAAGGATAAAAAAGGACAAAGAGATGCAAGGATAAATTATAAAGAAAAAGTGAAAATATTAGTAAAAAAAGTCACTGTAGTAAGACCTTTCCTTACGTTAAAATAATCAAATATGGTCTCAGAAATCCTTCAATACGTACCAATTATTCACTTCTTTTACCCTTCATTAGAACTCAAACATCAATTAATTAGATAGTACAAAACGGACTAGACTTGAGTAAATGTTGCGGGCCATGGTATGAAGCAATCGAGGACGTGAAGATGGATTTGCGAAACACTTGGGAGCATAAAAGACATAGTATATTCTGTTAGACAGAAATAGGCCACCAACTGTGAAAAGAATTGTGATAAGAAATCACCTGTATAAGTAGATTAAATACGTATTTATACATCCCGGAAGAGAAATAGTATAGTCAGAATATCCCATATATTCAGAGAAAAAGTATTTTATAAAATAAGGAAAGATGACAGTTTAACATCTCGTCTACGAGTGCGTCATTAGAGATAGAGCACAACTTCAGCCTGTTGAAGGTTAGGGAAGGAAATGGGCCATTACCATTCAAAGAAACCATCCTGACTCTAGCCTCGTGCGATTTCATCAAATTACGGATTGCCTAAATCTGGAATGGCGGACAGCGATTTCAATCTCCTTATTGGTGTTTGTATTTTCAAAAAACTTTAAATCCGTTCAGCAGTGACAGAAAAACTATTTGGAACGCAACAAAGAATGAGACAGGAAAGAGAACTTGGGAAAATGGAAAAAACTTCCTTGAGTAGGAAGTCGCATATCAGAAGATGCGTGCAAGAACTGATGTTTACGTAAGTATCGTCGCGTAATGTGATACAAGAACAGGTAACAGAGGTGTAAGAATGATGAAATCCAGTCAGATAATGTGCATTTGAAGAAGATACTGCGATTGTGGCAAGCGATAATAATGGAAAAAGAAGGAGCAAAACTTGTGCTTACTTTAATGAAAGAAGGCAAAATACATGGTAATGTCCAATTCCAAGCTGATACTGATGATCTGAATGCCTTTAATAAATCTTTAAAAAGTGTTACTCGTTTACATGTTTAGGTGTCCTTTCAACCAGCGGCAATAACATGAGACAATGCATCAGATGAAGGATACAAAAGTGAAGTAGGACTCATTATACGAACTAGCAGATAATTAAGAGCTCTGTAATAGTAAGAACAACGAAGTTAAGAATATACTGCTCCTTTGTTTGGCCAGTTGTTACATATGAGACAGAACTGTGGAAAATGACAAAAGCGGATACAAACAACCGAATAAAATTTGAAAAAAAAAACTGATGAGAAAAGCTTATGGACCTGTGAAAGAGGCAGTGAGTTGCAGAGAAAGATACAACCATGAAGTACGATAGCTTATAAAAGGAATAGACGTAATAAAAGTTATTAAATGTCATTAAACATGTTAGTCTTGACATATGGAAAGAATGGCAGTTGACAGAATGATCAAAATAATATTGAAAGGAAGACTGTATTCCACCAGAAGGAACTGCCGACCAAGAGGAAGATGGCAACACATTGCCTGACCTTTCCAAGATGGAGATCAGTGGATGGAAGAGGAAAGCCAAGAACAAAGACTTCTGGAGTCAAATTTTGATAAGACCAAGTTCCATCTATGGTTGTAGTGCCAGAAAACGAAAATACATTTTGACTGTGAACACTTGTTTATTGGATAGTTTTAAGTTCCCAAGTAAAACATTCCAAATTGATTAGTAAATTTAAACTCTTATTTCTCACCAAATGCTACGCGCCGTAAGAAGTTTTGCTAAACATTGCAGATTATTTTTCAGAAAAGGACGTCTCGATCTAGTAGCGTTACGAATACTGGTAAAAATTCCATGGTACATCGCTCGTGTGTGGTGGAAACAAAGAGAACGAGCGACTACAGGCGATACGATTCGCGAGATTACAAGCGACACATCGTCTCTGCGTGGGACGCTTAATGAATTCGTTGTCGGATGGAATACTTGCTGTATGAGACCAGAGCGCTCACAACGGCGCAAGAGCTCATGTGCAAAAATATGTGCTGCTATATATTAGTTACTGTGGAAATAGAACACAGAAATTACGCAATGACGCCTTTCGTTTCAGGTCTATTCCACAAAGTACGATCTGAAGGTCAAGGTTGGCAGCTAGAGGACTCAGTACACGAGGGCTATTCGGAAAGTGAGGTCAGATCAGTCACGAAATGGACACCGCTGTGAAAATCAAAAATGTTTTATTTACAACAGTTAGTTACACCTTCCAGATACTTCTCTACACAGTCACCGCACCGACTTAGACATTTGTCGTGGCGTTGTATCAAATTTCCAACACCCTCGTCATTGAAGGCAGCCGCCTGTGCTTTCCTCCAATTGTCAACGCTGCTCTGCAGCTCGTTGTCCATACCAAAATGTTTTGTCCATAGGCAGCAGTTCATGTGAGCAGAGATGAAACTCAGGGCGAGCAAGTGACGGGCTGTTTACGAGTGATCAAGCACTTCGCAATCAAAAAACGCGGCAAGAGCATGTTCATTGCGTCTGCAGAGTGCGGCCGAGAACTGTCCTCGAGAAGGGAACGGATGGCAGTTTTGTTACGTGGGCTGCACGACGCCAAGCGAAATCTGTCAGCAGGCCCTCAGGCCCCCACACTTGGCGGGAGACACTGTTTTCTAGGCACCTCCACGTGGTCACTGTGCTCTCAGGACTGAAAAGAGCGACGCCAAGCGGTCGACGGGAATACTGCAGATACTGCGCAACACGTCTCTGCAAGGCTTCGTCGGATGTTCACTGCGGTTTCCATCTCGCGCCCGATCGGACCTGACTTTCCCAATAGCCCTCGTATTATGTGCACTAATTCAAGTTATTTGTAGGAGTTACTTGGGTACTAGATGTGTGAGAAACCAAGAAAGTATGACGGCACTTTACGGAGACTTAGGATTCGAGGTACACTGCTGCAAAGAAGACAAATTACTCATACAAATCAAGTAGAAACAACGATACTAAATCGAATTTCACTTGTCGATAAAACACCGGGTCTAGTGAAGCAGGGGGATACAACCCGTCGGCTTTGACCAATGACATCAGGATTGGTCAGAGAGCATTTATTACACAGATGAAAGAGCTGACAAGAATGTTCAGAAACAAAGGAATACGAGAGACTAAAAATATAGTTGACATACATAAAGGCCAGTAGTATTTTCACGTTAAGTATATCGCATGTTTGTATCTTATTATTTCTCTGGAAAATCTAAGGGAAAAAATGGATGGAAAATATTGGTAACAAAGAATACACCACGTCATATATTTATGAGTAGTATCCCGAACTTCATTCGAATTGTATTGATTAAGTGCAGTACGTCAATTTCTTCGTTTTCACTAGCATTAGTGTTCTGCTGTTCAGCTGAACTATGTATTCCCTGCTTCACTAAACCCTAAATAATGCACGTGATACAAATTTTACATGCGTTGTTTATTTCGCTTCCGCTATCTCTAACGGTCTGTTCTTACGTAGATTTTAGTACTACCGATGGCAGAACGAGCTACGTACATAGTATTTGTATCCCATATTTCCGTTGACCTCTATATACACTGCTAACGAAAACGTGGAAATGGACGTACGTTACATTTGCAACCTGTATCTCAGTTGAACTACGCGAAGAGACAATAAGACGACACATATACAATGTGTATCCCGTACTTCACTGAGGGGTGCAGTTTTTTTCGCCTTCGATCATAATAGTATCCCATTCTGTACTTGAGCTATATCGCTATACGCAACATTTGCATCCTGCTCTCCAGATGACATATATAGGTAAATCTCATGAATGTGACAAATGTCGTTCTTTCCGAATACGTAGTGTCAGGATAAAGGTCAACTGAAGGACGGGATACAAATTTCAGTTGTGTCAGCTGTTTCGCCTTCAATATTGTAAGTACAGACTCGAAAAAATCGTACTGATACTAGTGCCGGGAAACGAAAGAAGAACGACAGCTGCGAAATTTCTATTACTTACTGGACTACACAAAAACATACATATTGGTGCACTACAATAATAAAATACGTCAAAATGGTCAAATGCAGTAAAAGAAGAAAATGGAAAAGTGAACGCACCAGATGGGAACTTCCTAAAAGAACCGAAGCTCGCCTAGAAAGACATCAATACAAATCATATACCCTCACACACAACAAACACAATATTACTAAAACAAACAAACAAACACACACACACACACACACACACACACACACACACACACACACACACACACACACACACACAGAGAGAGAGAGAGAGAGAGAGAGAGAGAGAGAGAGAGAGAGAGAGAGACACGTACAGACACACACATTCACCCTCCCCCCACCCCCCATCCTAATGTGAAATTAGCTAACATATTTCGGACGATCTATTTGCCCAACATGTTTAATAAAACATTTAAACGAGCAGTATGTTTGGGAAATACTATGTCTCCGTGAATATTGGTCTAGATGACTTTGAATTACGCAAATTTGGCGTTTCCCTTTTCCTGTTTGAGGTTTCACAGCTGACCAATGACCCTCTATGCTATTTGTACAAGCCCCTGTGGATAATGATCTGAACTCAATATTGTGATTCACTACGAGATGATGATAACCCCTTTCCCCTAAATCCATATATGAAGAAAACCCGTCTTAAAAAAATTACAATTGGAACCCTCTGCAACGTGATCTTCAATTAAGCTGACCAATAAAAACTTCCTTCCTTCGATTGAATATTACTTTGAACACTCCTGACCTGAAACTACTGCCCCCCCCCCCCCCCCCCAAACCCATAATCCCACCGGAGGTTCCCCCCTGTTGAACTTCTTTTTGCCAAAATGTTATTCGTCACTTTAGACCATAAGCCCCCTCCCCCACACACTTCCCTACAAAAAGTGTGGTGTCACGGCTAGGTGGTAGCCTTTAAATCGGCCGCGGTCCGGTAGTATACGTCGGACCCGCGTGTCGCCACTATCAGTGATTGCAGACCGAGCGCCGCCTCACGGCAGGTCTAGAGAGACTTCCTAGCACTCGCCCCAGTTGTACAGCCGACTTTGCTAGCGATGGTTCACTGACTAAATACGCTCTCATTTGCAGAGACGATAGTTAGCATAGCCTTCAGCTACGTTATTTGCTACGACCTAGCAAGGCGCCATTATCAGTTACTATTGATATTGTGAACTATGTACAGTCAAAAGCGACGTTCATCGTTAATGGATTAAAGTTAAGTATTCCATCAGCTACGTCCGTTTGTCTAAATTCTAATTTCCTTGTCCTGTTCCAGACCTCACGTCAGCCTGTGTGAGCTAAATCGCATGCCTTTCGGCCCCCTCTTGTAACACGGTGTTGGCTCTCCTGCCAACCACAAAAAAAGAATAACAATCCACAACTGTATGGTTACTCACACAACATTCACGCACACACAGCCACACAGGATATCTCAAACACCAACGGTAAGTGATTTTCATAATGTCTCTCAAGGTGAGCTTAGATTTTTTGAACCACGTCCCTCTTCTAAACGATCGCCACAACCTATCTCTTCTGGAGCGCCATACGAAAAAGTCGTGAGTACGGCGACGAGATACACTTGTGAGGCGCCTATGTTCGCCGCACTCACGACATCGAACATACTTAGCAATGGGACCACACATTTGCAAAAAACAAATTGTGGCCAAATGTTTTCGACCATAGCGTCTCGTAAATTATCAAGATTCATCGGAGCAGATAAATCCATACCTACAAACGAAAATGAGATACTAAAAATTGTTCCAAAATAAGAAAGTAATAGTCCAAATTACCTCAGTATCACTAAGAATGAAATTAAGTACCGTATGAATTAGAAACAACCAATTAATTTAATAAATTCACACGAAGAATATTTTTAGCAATATGTAGCGATCTCCTTTAAAATCACATTCAATTATTTTAATGTACAATGATAGCGCTTATCCAGAACACAAAACTGTTTTATTATCTATGACACGAAGTGACGACATTACTATCTATGATTTATGTATGACGTCATTGGTCAAAGCCCACGGGTTGTAACCCCTGCTTCATTAGACCCAAAACACCTATGATGTAAAGGGAAAACTAGTTTTCTGGCAAAAATACAGCTTGCCGCGTGCATTCCTATAAAATGTGTTACTTCTTGTGACATTCATATTCATGAAACATCTCCATATCGATTAAACATACACGTATGAGAAGCTATATTATGCGTCTGTAGAAAGGCGCAAACGATTTGACTGATGTTTTTAGTTGACAGGACTCGGATGTTTGCTCACGGTTTTACCTTCTGACTACCGCCACTGCTCCGCGGCCCCGTACTGCGTTTCGATGTTCTCCTGAGATTCTGCCGACTGCGGACGGCCAACTACACGTCGCTCGCCAGTCGTCTCGTCTCAGACTGTTGCCCAGCAACGGAGTGGACCGCTGCAGGCATCCATCTATTGTTGAGAACTGCGACGCTTCGCAGTTCGCGTGGTTCACTCTTAAAGGAAAGTAATGAACACACAATTAAAGAAACCATCTTGCAATGAAGCAAGGACGTAACAGGCTGGAGCAAGCGCGGCAATCCACCCGAACGTAAGCTGTGCCCTTCACAAAAGGAAAGAACGGAGAAAATAATGAATAATTCAAACACGTAGGAAGGAAAAGTAGAGAAGATAGTCAAATTAGTTAGTCAATAGATGCCTTCTCTTTTCTCATATAGAGATATACGAGAGATTTAGTCATTTATGTAGGTCAAAAATCAGTCTACATTATGACTCGATCATCTGTTAACAGAATGTATTGAGCAAAAGGCAGGCGTATAAAATGGCGTGAAAAAAAGAGAATGAAATCACAATTTAAACATAGTCGTTAAAGACGCTGTTCAGTTAAAAGGGGTGGTCGACAAACAGCGTTGTCAGGAGCGCGTGGTTGTCTGGTTAGCATTGCTGGCTCTCACTCGCATCACCCAAGTGCGATTCCCAGCCACGCTGAGGATTTTTCTCTTCTCGTAACCGGGTGTCGATGTTGTTCTCGCCATCATTTCATTATCAGCAACGCCCAAGTCGCTGAAGTGGGGTCAAATAAAAAGTTTTGAACCAGGCGGCCGAAGTCCCCAGGAGAGATTCCTGGCGCAAAATGGCACTTTTTCTTTTATTTCAGCTAGCAGCCCAATATCTCGAACAGATTGAGGATATTTATAATTTTTTTTTTGGCCACAGAACGCTATGGTGGTAGAGTTTAAAAATTTGTTTTGTGAGTACTTCCAAAGCCACGCTAAAGACACTAAACACAGCATCTTCGAAAGGCTCTTCGGGTTTGTTACCGGATCCTAAAATCATTCAGCGATCAAACTATTCGCCATCTTCAGGAGAATGCTGATTCTGCTGATGAGCTCAGGAGGACTCATCAGCAGAAGCAGCATTCTCCTGAAGATGGCGGCCAGTTGGAAGGCCGAAATATCGAATCGAGTTGATTTTAGAATCCGGCAGCAAACCTGAAGAGATTTTCAAGACTTATTAGGCCGGGAAATCCTACGAAGTCACAGTATGTTCGGCTGTCAGATACGATGCTATGCACTTGAAGACTGATTCATTGAGCTCTTAAGTCTGTGTCAAGCGTAACTTTCACCAGTAACAAATGTAATTAATGGGGGAGTCGCAACAGGTTATAAAAACATAATTGAATTCTACACTATCGTTATTCTTTTAAGTCTCTATGCAACATACTGGAAAAATTAATATTGCAGCTTAGGCTTTTCAGTATGAGAGTATGAACTTTCCAGCTGCCTATGGCCTCTCAAGAACAGTTTGTCGGAAATACATAGAGGAACATTAGGATTTAATGTCACATCGACGACAACGTCATTAAGAACACAGTGAAAACTCGGATACGGGAAAAATAAGGGCACCAGGAAAATACTGGCGAAGGAAGATGGTGAGGTTCTGGGCCTCAAGAAGGGAGGGATCACGATGGGAGAGGAGGTAGCGGTAGGAGGAGGGAGAGGAGGAGGAGGACGAGGAAGAGGGGGCAGGGACAGGCTGGAGAAGAGGTGGAGCCTTTTTAGGTGCAGAGGAGGCAGGGGTGGCACGGGGGCGTTTGACGGCGGCGAAGGAGGTGTGGGGGACGGGAGCAACTGGAAGGTGGTGTGGAGTGGCAAGTCCCGGTGTTGGATTCGGCACCGGAGATGGTGAGGGCGAAGGCGATGGCGGCGGCGATGATGAAGAGGATGAAGGGGGCGAAGGGGAAAGTTGAGCATGGGCCATGGCCCTCCAGGCCACCACCCTAGCGGGGGCCGTGGAAACGGAAGGAGCAAAGGGATGGAGTGGAGGGAAAGGATGGGATCAGAGGAGACACGGCAGGAAGGAGCCGGGGATGGGGCAACAAAAAGTGAGGGAGATGGGAGAGTGAGGAGTGGGGGGATGGACTGAGGGGGGGGGGGGGGGTGATTGGGCACACAACGTGGTAGTGGTGGCGGCGGCACAAGGAGATGTGTGTATGATGGCATTGGTGGTGGGGGTTGCAATGGTGATACAGGGAAAAACACAGGGCAGGACAAAGAAGCAAACAAGGGATGGACAAGGCGATGAGAAACACAGAGGAAAAGGGATGGAGAAAGATGAAGGAGACTGGGACTGAAACCCCACTCTGCTGCTGCTGCAGTGGGGTGGGGGGGGGGGCGGACAGTGGAAACATCACTGCTGCTGCTGCTGCTGGTGGTGGTGCTTGCTGGCTGGGACTGCTGCCGGCTCGGACCACTGCAGCTGCTGGCTGGAACCGCTGCTGGCTGCTGGCAGGGACCGCTGCTGGCAGTTGGCTGGGACCACTGCTGCCTGCTGGCTGCTGGCTGGAATCGCTGCTGGCTGCTGGCTGGAATCGCTGCTGGCTCCTGGCTGCTGGCTGCTGGCTGAAACCGCTGCTGGCTGTTGGCTGGAACCACTGCTGGCTGCTGGCTGCTGGCTGGACCGCTGCAGGGTGGCTGGCACCTGCAAATACCTATAGCTTCGATTAGAGCCGGAAAGGCACAATCGAAGGGCGGTATCCTTGCGGATTACCGTCGGAGATGCATGTGACCATTAAGTTTCTGTAATAATAAAACCTTTCCTACAGATGTTCATACGAGATTTGTTGGTAAGTTTATAGGGTTCTGTAGTAGAATGTAAAACCTAGTCATGCTAGACACTGTAATTAACTTACAATAGTAAAGTATATATTTAATTCATAGCAAAAATGTTATCTGACATGTGCATAATAAGAGTTTGATTCTATACGTCTCGCGCATGCGCACTGCCCTCTGCGAGGCAGACCGCAAAGACCTCACGGTCCGCAGTCTCTATCCACACAATGAGGCCCATACAATGGGCTTCAAGTGAATTTGCTACAGCTTGTTTAATAGAAGTGACAAAACCTTGTGGTTATGCATCAAGTTTTATAAAGTTGACTTAGGAAATGGTTTGTTTTAGGCAAACATTTAAATAATATTTTATGTAAGTACTACACGTTGCATCATGTAGGATGACCATATCTAATATAATTTACTAGCACATTATAATATTAACTCTTTGCAGGTTCAGATCCATGATGATCACCCGTTCCCTGACACCCTTAGCAAGGCCAATCACTTTGCCTCCTACCTTTCCGATGTATTTTCCATCTCCGACGATCCCCAGTTCGATTACTCCCTCTTCCCGGATGTCCGCGATCGAACTGACACCTCTGTCGCTCCCATTGCGCCTGGTTTCCAGTACTTGGACAACATTGCACACACAGAACTCAATGCCCCTATCACTACACAGGATCTCATTGCTACACTCTTCACCAAACGCAACACTGCTCCTGGTCACGATCTTGTCACTTACCGTCACCTTCGTGAAGCTCCTGACTCTTTCCTCTCCACCCTGGCCAGGCTCTACAATGTAGTCCTGTCCACCGGTTACTACCCCGACCTGTGGAAAACCTCGCGTATCCTGATGTTCCTTAAACCTGGTAAACCGCCGTCCGCCGTCTCCTCCTACCGTCTTCAGCAAGGCCCTGGAATGCATCCTCACCCGCCGTATCCACCAGCAACTCCGCCAGCACCGCCTCCTTCCCATTACCCAGTGTGGCTTTCGGCCATCCTTCTCTTCCGACGACCTTCTCGTTCACCTCACTCATCTCCTTTCCAAACAGCTTAATTCCCGTCGCTCTGCAGTCTTCCTCTCCCTGGACCTCGAACGTGCTTATGACCGCGTATGGCATTCCGGTTTCCTCTTCAAGCTCCAAACCTTCGCTCTTCCCATTAATTACATCCGTCTGATCGGCTCCTTTCTCTCCGGCCGTCCTTCCTATGTCACCATCCATAACACGGATTCCCACACCGTTTTTCCCTCGCCGGTGTGCCCCAGGGCTCCGTCCTATCTCCCCTTCTGTACCTTTTATATACGGCGGACATGCCGCTGCCGTCATCCTTCGTCCACCTTCTCCAGTTTGCCGATGACACCGCCTTCCTTGCCCTTGCCCCCACCCTGGAGCGCTCCCAACACCTTCTCCAACCCCATCTTGACTGGTTCACCACTTGGTGCAACCAGTGGTTGCTCAAGGTCAATCCCTCCAAAACCCAGGCGATCATTGTAGGCAAAACCACCCCCTCCTTCCGCCTCCTTCATTTCTATCTCAGCGTCTGTGGCCGTCCTATCGCTCTCACCCCCACCCTCAAGTACCTTGGCGTCACCCTCGACCGTCGACTCTTCTGGACCCCACATCTCCGGGCAATCCAAGCCAATGCACGCTCCCGACTCTGTCTCCTCAAGCCCCTTTCCGGCCGTACGTGGGGTCTGGACCCCTCCACCATACTCCACACCTATAAATCCCTCATCCACCCTACCCTTTGTGACGCCCATCCAGCCTGGATCTCGGCCCCCCTACCTTTTACAAATCCCTCCAAATCCTTGAACGCCATGCTCTCCGCCTCGCCTATCGCATCCGTCTCCCCTCCCCCACGCGGATCCTGTACGATCTCATTCCATTCCCCCACCTCCTCCTTTTCCTTGAGAGGTTACGGATCCTGTACACGTCCCGCAAACTAGATCCTCCTCACCCACTTGTCTCGCCCATCCTCTCCCGCTCCCGCATGCTGCCGCACCTGTATTCCCACATCCCACCCGGTCTCCATCTCTCCACCCTCCTTACCCTATCCCAAGGTGGCTTCCGCCAGCTCCCCCTCCCTGATGATGTTCTCCTCTCCTCCATATACCCCTCCTACCAACTTTGATCCTCCTTCCCTCTTCCTGTGTTGTTCCTTTGGGCACGCTCCCTCCCTCCTCTGTTTCTCCCCACTCCTCCCCCGGGCTTCCCCTCTCCTGTCCCTCTACTCCTCCTCCCATCTCCTAAGCCATTGGCGTCTTTGTTCTCCCCTTTCCACCCTCTCCACCCCCCCCCCCCCCGCCCTTCTTCCCCTCTTGGCAGGTCCCCGGACTCGCACACGCTACGTGGACTTTCGTGCGCCGGAGATCATCGCCATCAGTGTCTCGTGTGTGCCGTCGTGTTTAGTGTTCAGTGTTCACCGTCGCACTCCATCGTTCACCTGTGCCATCGCCGTGTTCAGTGTTTGTGCGGCGTGTCAACAGTTTCAAGTGTGGATTATCGTCGAGTGTGAACGGCTCCGTGTTTGTTTTTGTGAGTGCACAAGTGGTGGTTATGGACTTGCTATATTATCCGCAAGACTCTTCAATGGTGATTGTGCGCCTGCACAGTCAAACAGATGGCTGCTGGCCATCTCTACAAGGACTACAGTGGGTCTACACCTTTGATGACCCACCAATACCATTATTTCTACAAGGTCTACAGTGGATCTGCATCTCTGGTGGCCCACCAATACCGTAATCTCTACCAGGACTACAAGGGGTCTACTCTGTGATGACCTACCTACCAATATTCTTCAAAACTTCGACTGACTCTGCTGTGGGTTTGCTCTGTTGTGGCCCATTACCTGTCTGCATGTCAAGAGTCAGCACTGTCTTTGTGTTGGAAGGACAACACTACTTCTTCAAGACTGCATGGAAATCCACTACTTCTGTGTGCATTTTCTTTTACGTCTCAGACTTTGAGAAAAACACTGCAATTTTACTTTGATGAATGATCAGGACTGTCTTTATGGACTGTGAGAAAATTTTAGCTTTTGACCAACATTGTATCGATAAGTGTGTGCATTTCATTCTTTGTTATTGTAATTATGAAAAAAATTTTCAAATCTGTATTGGCCACTGCCCAAAACAATTTGTAAATGTTTTTGTGGGGAGCATGGGGGCTATGTAAGTAGGCTGTTTAGGTTTTTTTATTGGTAACGCCGCCGCCACGTAGCGCTCTGTATAAAAATCACTGGCTGTGCCATGTGCAGTCTGTGGCTGGTTGGCATTGTTGTAATACTCGCCATTGTAGTGTTGGGCAGCGGCAGCTGGGTGCTAACAGCGCGTAGCGTTGCGCAGTTGGAGGTGAGCCGCCAGCAGTGGTGGACGTGGGGAGAGAGATGGCGGAGTTTTGTAATTTGTAAGACTGGATGTCATGAACTATCATATATATTTTGACTATTAAGGTAAATACACTGTTTGTTCTCTATTAAAATCTTTCATTTGCTAACTATACCCATTAGTAGTTAGTGCCTTCAGTAGTTTGAATCTTTTATTTAGCTGGCAGTTGTGGTGCTCGCTGTATTGCAGTAGTCCGAGTAACGAAGATTTTTTGTGAGGTAAGTGATTTGTGAAAGGTATAGGTTAATGTTAGTCAGGGCCATTCTTTTGTAGGGATTATTGAAAGTCAGATTGCGTTGCGCTAAAAACTATTGTGTGTCAGTTTAAGCACAATCTTGTACAATTTTTCTAAGGGGACGTTTCAACTGTTTTCTTGCCCACCGTTCTGTAACCTATGTGTAATCTTTCTGTATTTCCTCATCTTGTATCCTCTGGCTGAAGAGCAGCATAGAACGCTGCTGACAGCCTGCCTGTTGTACAGGTTTTAAAATAACAATAACGAAAAAAAACAGGCTCAGAAGAAGACGTTATTACTAACGTTGAAACCTAAGTAAACGATAAAGTAACCTGCAACTGTAGGCTGTATATTCTTATACAAAAGAGAAAGAGGTAGGGGGATGGCGCGGATGATGGCAAGTTGGTTTTGCTGTTGAGAGGGTGTAACGAAAACATTGAAAAAGCTTAATTGGCAGGCGCTTGAAATAAGACGCCATACATCTCCCAAGAACGTCCTTGGAAAACTCCGATAGTGTCTTTCAACGCAGAAACCGCGTATGTTGACAGCCCCTAAATAACTTCCCCGTAGAGATAAAATTAGGCAAACAACAGGGGCGCACGAGCAGTTATTCTTTCCGCAATTCATCCGTGAATGGAATGGGAACAGAGTTCGCTGTAAGTTTCAGTAAAAAGTACCCATTGCTATCCAATTTGAAGTCATTCTCAGACTGAAGATGAAGATAAGGGCGTACGTATAGAAAATTAAATAGCGCGAAATAATGATTTTTCTAAAACAATAGACCATCTTCCATAAATATAAAAGAGGAAAATTGCATGTAAGTGAGAAAATAATTCAGTCAACTAAGCACATACACTTCACCAGCTGTTTACATTTTTACGCGGGATTCATGCTGTCTGTATGTTTCTGTCTGTTTCGGTTTTCTCTTGAAGTACACTATTAGATATCATTTCAGTTTTATGACAATATCCAGTCTTTTAATTATTTAATTTTCAAATTATTATTTTCAATGTAAGAGGATTGTCTTACTGGGTAAATACGGGGCACTTTTAATAAGTGATGCAACACTTTTTATAGATCTATTTCGGTTGAAAAAATGCAGAATTTGGTGCTGGACATCGTAGAATATTCCTCGTTTAGCCTCTATAATTTCGTGAAGTTCTGATAGGTGGCCGTGCTATACGTGGCCGTCAAAATAGTACCTTTAACGGAAAGAAATGAACTTCCTCATCCACCTTACAGCCCCGATCTTGCACCTTCCGATTTCCATCTGTTTGGCCCAATGAAGGATGCACTCCGCGGGAAATGATACGTGGATAATGGGGAGACTATTGATGGAGCAAATGGTTGGTTTCGACGTCGACCAGTAAAGTGGTACCTTGCGGGCTTGCAGGCCTTCTCAGTAACGAGGCATAAGGCCCTCCGACTGAACGGAGATCATGGTGAAAAGTAGGGTTTTGTAGACAAAAGAGTGGGGAACAATATGGTGTTTACGAATCCTGTATAAAACCGATATACTTTCAGAAAGAAATGTGTTGCATTACTTAGTGAACGCCACTTACAGAAATTCTCATAAGAAACAGGAGTAGTACTGTATCCTAGAAAATGTGCTGAAACTCACGGCCATAAGCCTCAATAGTAGCATGACATCGGCGAACAAGGTTCTGACGCAGCCTGTCAAATATTCCTGGAGTGGTCCTCATGTTGCCAGGTCCCTCTTTTCTCCTTTCCAGTGAACCAGCCTCCCGCATTCGTCGATCGAGGGAAATAAACACTCATCGTGACGGATGATGCCTGTTAGGAAATAGATCTCTGTACAACCTTTCAGCAGCAAAAGCATTGCAGCGTACTTTCCCATACACAAGGTGGATATCAGTGAGTTCTGCAAAACTGATCCGGACAACGACATTACAGAGCCACATTTGATCAGCTAAACCGAACTGGACGACTTTGTTCGCGATTTGCCCCTGTTGAAAGAAAAGTTTGAACAGCTGGGTCCCAGAATGAAATTCTCATTATGCAGCTTGCTGGCAGATTAAAAATATGTGCCCGACCTAGACTCCAACTCGGGACTTTTGACTTTCGCGGACAATTGCTCTAGCGACTAAGTTGCCCAAGAACGACTGACACAACTCGTCCTCACAGCTTCAGTTCTGCCAGTACCTCGTCTCCTACCTTCCACATTCACAGAAGCTCTCCAGCGAACCTTGCTGGGTTCCAGACTGAAGGAGCGGAGCTTACTCGAGAGAGGTGCTACAGCTACGTATCTTGGAGATCGCCACATGAAATTCGCAGAATACTGTGCTGTTGAACACTGTGTTTGCTTCTGTCATGACGTGACATGATTCATAAACGAACTAGATAACGAATACGTAGCAGAAGAGTGGAGACTTTTTATTGACTCTAGCTCAAGCAGTCTTAAAACTGCACTACTACACAACGCCAACTAGAAACCATCAATTTCTATTGCTTATGCTGTGGGAATGAAGGAAACCTCCCAAACAACGAGTACTCTGAGCATAATTAGAATATTTGCAGTGATTTGAAGGTTGTAGCCCTTCTGTGAGGAATGCAGACTGGGTATACGAAGCACATCCACTTTATTTGCCCGTGGAATGGTCACGATGACAATAATCACTACATAGTGAAAAATTGGTCACCCAGAAATTTACCTGTAGTGGTACAAGACAATGTTCAACACGTACCTCTTGTGGATCGTAATAACATTTACCTACCTCCACTCCATATCAATGTGGGTTTTATGAAAGAGTTTATTGCAGAGATGAATAAAACAAATCGTGGTTTGCAGTAACTGAAAGGCAAGTTTGGAAAGACGAAAACTGACGCAAAACTGAAAGCAGGAGTCTTCGTTGGACCAGAATTACGAAAGTTGATTCGAGATCCACAATTCAGATTGGGGCTCACGAAATAAGACCTAGTAGCTTGGAACGCATTTGTGCTTGTCGTGTACATCTCTCTTGGGAACCACAGAGCAGATAACTATGCAGAGATTGTGGACATCTTGCTAATAGCCTTCCATTATCTTGGTTGCCGAATGCCACTGATGACGCATTTCTTGCATTCACATCAGATCTTCTTTCCGTCAAATATAGAAGCCGTGAGTGGCGAGCGAGGTGAAAGCTTCCACTAGGAGATCTCTGCCACGGAAGCGAGATATCAAGGCCTCTGCAATCCGTACGTGAGGGAGAATTACTGTTGGTTTTTGCGGAGGGCAACAGAAGATGTACACACGGGCGGAAATCAAACATCTCTACACACTTATAAACAGAAGATGTACACACGGGCGGAAATCAAACATCTCTACACACTTATAAACCAAGCCACTGTCAATCTTAGTGTAACTAAGGATCCCTGACTCGTTTCAGAGGTAAATAAATACTTAAAATACACTTCTTAACTGTAATGTTTAGTGTTTTCACCTCAAAATACGCACATTAACTTTCCTAAAAATTTTCACATTCGTAATTCAGCGAAGATATTAGCATTATCCTTGACAATCTTTACACATACAAAGCTTGTTTGCCTGACCTGCCAGAGCAAATGCGACTGCATTCTGAATTGAGCGCGTATGTATTACTCTAAGGAATGTATTTTCGACCGAGTAATAGGGAAAACATTTTATTTTGTTGCGTAGTGTTACATGACCTATGCGTAAACATCTAATGCTACATGCCTCCACAAACCTACCAACAAACTGTCGGTCCCTGACATACAGAATCAGTGATGTATTTCGTTCCAAAGATGGACAAACAAGCTATTAAGGAGGTGGTGACAATGTTTTGGTTCGTCAGTGTAGTTATACTAGTTATACCCCTGCTTCGAACTGTGACTCTAGGGCTGAGCAATGAGATAGAGAATCCTATCCACATATTGCACAGCCTTAGATCACTCTCGATAGCAACGGGCGGTGTCCGACATACGATTGTACTGGGAAGGAGGTCTTTGAAAAAACAAACAGAAGAAAAAAATGACAAGCTAGGCACCGCGCCAGAGAAGTGCAAAACGTTTTTCGAGACGTTTATTTCGTACGTTCTGGGGTCAATGTTGAAGATGTGCTAGTGACAAAGTGTCCGAAATGACAGTTAAAACAACAAGACAGTAGATGTAGCAAACTACAATATAGCAAAAGCAAATAACTTCTCAGCTGCGAAACAATCTTGTGTAGATGATGACATCATACGCTAACTGTCCATCAATCTCAACTATGAGCGCATTGTGGTTCTGTGCCACAGTGGGCAAGATCGAAAAAGTCGTTCAAACAAGAAGCAGGCAATGTGCTGGTAGCTACAGGATCTTCGCAGAAAAACAAACAGAACATTAAAAGCGAACAATTTAGTATTCAAGCTAATCTATGAGGTCTTGATGTAGAAAAGACACAGGTGATGCTAAGTTTGTTCAGTTAGTATAAAACAAGAAAGCTTAGATTTAACGTACCACCGACAACGACGTCATCACAGATAGAGCATGAGCTCGGACTGGACTGGGAGGGTGACGTAGACAGCCAGCGTACTTCACCATCAGGGCAGTCGCCACAGCAGATATGAGGCAGCTACTGCTTCCTCTTCTTGCCGATTATCTACTCCTAGCGCCGCTTCTCCGCTCCTAGTCACCGTCTTTTCTGTCTTGACTATCCTCAACGTTCATATTTCTTGCTTCCATTGCCTCCTCCACGTCATCTTTCCAGTTGCATTGTGGGCGATCTCTTTTCTTTCGCTTGGGTGTAATCCATCGTAGTATCATATTGCGTAGCATGTCTCCATTCATCCTACGCATATGGCCAAACCACATTGACTGATTTTGTTGGACGTCGTCACAGATATTTCTATCCATTTTCATCCTTTGTGGGTTCAGGTCATTTTTGTTGTATCTAACCTACTACAGCTTGAGTTTCGTCTTAGAAAACCCATCTCAGTGGAACAGTTTCTACTAATTTCTTTTTTTATTACTAAAGTCACAGGCTTATGCTCCTTACAGAACTACACACTGAACTATAGCCTTATACATTCTCTTCTCCGTTGTTTTGTGGAGTGCAAACCACAGTACGCCATATTTTCACAGACTGCACTTTAAACCGTGATGGGAGGGCAGAGGCAAATATAGCTGGGGATCTGCCCTCTATTTGAGCTGATGATGAGACAAGTGTGACTAAAGTTTTAAAGTTCTGTGATGTGCCTGGACTCTGGCCTAAGCTTTTACGCTGGCGGTTTTAGTGTGTTACAAAGTTGCTGGCTCCTCCTTATTTTTATTCTCGCGGTCAGTAAGCCAAGTCCATTTGATATATTGTTTCCACTCCTTTTTCCGCTCTTCTCCGTTTAATACTTCTGTGTGAGTACACTCTTAGTTTTCAACCTTACCTTCCGTGCTGTTTTATACAACTGCTTCGAACTTTTTCTGACACTCGTTTTGTTCAGAGATTCAACCACCCCTAGACTGTCAACACTGCGGTTCGATCGCGTCCGCATTGTTACTTTCTTCCAGGAAGGGCTGTCAACAAGGTAAGTATCCAGGCGTCTCAGCGTGAATCAAAGCGATGACATGGACGAGATACAGAGAGACAGAAACTGTCGATGACATGCCTCGCACAGGCCGCCCAAAGGCAACTACTGCAGTTGATGACCGCTACTTACGGATTATGGCTCGGTAGAAGACAGCAACGCCACCATGTTGAATAATGCTTTTCGTGCAGCCGCGGGACGTCGTGTTACAACTCAAAACGTGCGTAATAGGCTGCACGATGCTCAACTTCACTCCCAATGTGCATGGCGAACTCCATCTTTGCAACCACGACACCGTACAGCGCGGTACACATGGGGCCAACAACATGCCGAATGGACCGCTGAGGATTAGCATCACATTCTCTTCACCGATGAGTATCGCATATGCCTTCAACCAGACAATCGTCGGAGACGTGTTTGGAGGAAACCCGGGCGGGCTTAACGTATTATACACACTGCTCAGCGAGTGTAGCGAGGCAGAGGTTGCCTGCTTTTTTGGGGTGGCATTATGTGAGGCCGACGTACGCCGTTGGTGGTCTCGGAAGGTGCCGCAACGGCTGTACGATGCGTGAATTCCATCCTCCGACCGATAGTGCAACCACATCGGCAGCATATTGGCGAGACATTTGTCTTATGGACGACAATTTGCGCCACCATCGTGCACATCTTGTGAATGACTTCCTTCAGGACAACGGCATCGCTCGACTAGAGTGGCCAGCATGTTCTCCAGACTTGAACTCTATCGAACATGCCTCGGATAGATTAAAAAGGGCTGTTTATGGAGGACGTGACCCACCAACCACTCTGGGGGATCTACGCCGAATCGGCGTTGAGGAGTGGGACAATCTGGACTTACAGTGCCTTGATGAACTTGTGGATAGTATGCCACGACGAATACAGGCATGCATCAATGCAAGAGGACGTGCTACTGGGTATTAGAGGTACCGGTGTGTACAGCAATTTCAACCACCATTTCTGAAGGTCTCACTGTATGGTGGTACAACATGCAATGTGTGGCTTTCATGAGCAAAAAAAGGGGCTGAAATGATGTTTATGTTGATCTTTATTCCAATTTTCTTTACAGGTTCCGAAATTCTCGGAACAGAGGTGATGCAAAACTTTTTTTGATGTGTGTATTTTGACTACCGTTTATTTAGGATGATAGATAGTCCTGCTCTCACCCTACTGCTTTTATCCCCTCCACTAAAATAATGGGCAAACTCCAGCAGATATTCACAACCAGTATCTTTCTTCTTTTTATTTCGGAAAGCAGAGGTAAATCAATGTTGTACAGTCTTATATCCATTAAAACCTCTTGTTTATTCCGATGCCCTGTATATTGCAGATACAAAATTCGAATCCATTTTTGCTTCCGGCGCCGAATTCCATTGAAACATCCGAAAACCGGCTCATATCACTGGATATTTTAGATGGCTATCTTTCTACTGATGAATAGATCGTCCATCGCACAACCCGCAACATGGAGGACCTGACTTGTCATCAGGGCTTCCTTCCCCTAGGAAGAATGGTTTCATTACGCCTCAGAATTCTTCCTACCGTCCGATGAAGACGATCGGAAGGGAATAACCAAGGATAGCAAGAGTGAGTTCTTTACTTTATCCATCTAATCTTGCGCACAATGAGAGGAAAGATAATGACAGCTCGCTGCAGCACACACTTAGTCTGGTTCGTCGGTCAGGGACTGTTCGCCTAGGGCAGCCCTACCGGCAGCTAACCTACTAAGGACGTTGTCCCCAGCATCATCGGAGATAGCAAGTCTTCCTGTCCGCACGGACAGTGCTTCGTCAAGGCGGCATCCCCTGGAGAAGAAAGGCAACCACGCAAAGCCGGACGGAGATTTGAACCCCACTCCTCCCGAATGTGAATCGAGTGTCTCCACTTTGCCACGTCTCTCCGTCATGCCGTGTGAAGGATTTGGCGATTAAAGTGAGACGATCGCGTAAAATCAGTACTAGAGACGGTGGAAAGGAGACTCGGATTTGTTACACGGTTCTGGAAAACTTCAGCGCGTCTGTGCGATCGGATATCGAGTATTGTTCTACTGTTTGGAGTACTTATCGAGGGTGCATGATAACAGACATCGAACGACGTCAAGACGAGCCACTAGAATCGTAACAAGTCGGTAAGTCCATGGGAAAGTGTAACAGAAAGGCTATGTGAATTTAAAATGGAAATCCTTGGAAGAATGACAAAGCAGTTCTCGCGAAATACTATGTAGTACTCTTCGTGACGGTGTCTTGTAGGAAGACCGTGCCACCATTATCCTGCTACCATTGTACATCTCGTGTGAGAATGAGATGAGACAGTTAGAGAACGTACAGACACATACAGACTTATTTTTCCCTCGCTCGGTATTCGGAGGCGGTTATGCGGGCAGAAGGGACTATGTGGTGTGGACTGGGCCGTTTTTTAGGTTAGTCTCGGGAGAGATCAAAAATGGCTCCAGTCTCAAAGGGTACAGGGTAAAGAAACGACGAGAATCGACAAAGCAACAGACGGTATTGTAGTTGTAAATTGTCTTAGCTGTGTCGGTGAGGTACCAGAGCTTCAAACTCTGTTAGAAAGCACTGAAGCTGAAATTGTCATAGGAACAGAAAGCTGGCTAAAGCCGGAGATAAATTCCGCCGAAATTTTTATAGAGGCGCAAAACCGTGTTCAGGAAGGATAGATTAAATACAGTAGGTGGTGGTGTGTGTGTGTCTGTTGGTAGTAGTTTATCTTGTAGTGAAGTTGAAATAGATGGTTCCTGCGAATTACCAAAATAATAATTGGCTCCTTGTACAGACCCCCCGATTCAGGTGATATAATAGCTGGACGGTTCAAAGAATACTTAAATCTCATTACAAATAAGTACCCCACTCATACAGTTATAATTGGTGGAGAGACTTCAATCTACCCTCGATTTGTTGGCGAAAATAAATGTTCAAAGCCGGTGGAAGGCAGAAAACATCTTCCGAAATTATATGAAATGCTTTCTCTGAGAATTACTTTGAACAATTAGTTCATAGCCGGCCGGTGTGGCCATGCGGTTCTAGGCGCTTCAATCTGGAACCGCGTGACCGTTCCGGTCGCAGGTTCGAATCCTGCCTCGGGCATGGATGTGTGTGATGTCCTTAGGTCAGTTAGGTTTAAGTAGTTCTACGTTCTAGGGAACTGACGACCACAGATTTTAAGTACCATAGTGCTCAGAGCTATCTGAACCATTTTCTTGAATTAGTTCATTAACCCACACGTATTGTAAATGGTTGCGAAAACACACTTGATCTCTTAGCCACAAATAATCCTGATCTAATAGAGAGCGGTAAATTCGCTTGATGCATTGCTAAGAGAGAGTCTCCATTCCTTTCAAGCTAATTATGTAAGTGTAGACCAGATATCGCTCAAATTCAAAACTACATTATCGACAGCAGGTGACACCACCTACGTAGGGAGAAATGATCATCATAATAAAATAAGAGAAATCAGAGCTCGAACGGAAAGATTTAAGTGTTTCTTTTTACCACGCGCCATTCAAGAGCGGAATGGTAGAGAAGTGGTATGAAAATGTTTCGATGAACCCTCTGAAAGGCACTTAAGTGAGAATTACAGAGTAACGATGTAGGTGTAGAGATGTAGATGGAGTAAGACGGGAAGTCTGCAACATTTATGTAAAGTACCCACCATCTTTCCATGTGTAGTGGCTTATGGAGTACAATATATGGAGACGCAGATGTGCAGGGGGGGGGGGGGGGGGGTGGAGGTGGGGGGAACAAACCTTAACACTAGAACCACCGGAACTAGTACTATACTTAGAACCGCCGATGTAGTCAAAGTGACCACTTTCTTTGTAAGTATATGGCGTGCTGTTTCGTGTAAATATTAATGACCTTGATAACAATGTATCACTTCAACTACGTTTAATAACTGTATCATTGTATTTTACAACAACAATGGGAACATAATATTACTAATATTAAAGAACATAGTTCACAATATTTATCTGCAACCATACTAATTGTATTGCAGTAGTTTTAAAATGAATAGAAATTAATCTTACTGGAGAAACTAAGTACCCATGAATATGTTAAGAGAACATTTTTGTTCTTTTTCCCTTGGTAAACAGTCAGAGTACCACCTTCCCTTTTCAAGAGAACAGACGTATAAAGAGGAGTTTTCATTTTTTTTATAGTGTCCGGGATTTCTTTTCTTGCACGGTTGAAAGTGCCGACAAGACTAGTTTTCTCTTTTCCCAGTCTCTCCCTAAGTGTGACCGTAGTGAAAAAATTTTCAGTGGTCACATTTCGCCCCTTATAGCGATATGGAGCTACCAACTTCATTACTACTTGTTCTGGAAGTTTCCCATTCGGTGCCCTCTGTTCGTTCGTTCCTACATTAGGAAACCTATTACAAAGCTATTTTGTTTCTGCAGCCGCTAGAAGTCAGAATTTGATTCCGAATGTATCAGGCTTATCCGGCATATATTGCAAATATGGACACCTGTTTCTTCTGGGGAAAAGTTGTTCGTCCACAGTTACATTTGATCCAGGTATGTAATTCAACTGACAGTTTTCTATAAAACGGTTCCAAGTAGTTGATATAAGTGCAAATTTGTCACTTTTCAAACGTTCGACCGTGTATTTTTTTCATCAAAACGCAGATATTTCAGAATTTCTCTAAACCTGTTTCTGCTCATTCAGTCAGTGAAAAATGGAGCTCCCCACTGTTTCGACCACAACTCATCTACTTCAATACATCTGGCACCTAGTGCACCGCGCCACTGCTACGGTTGCAGGTTCGAATCCTGCCTCGGGCATGGATGTGTGTGATGTCCTTAGGTCAGTTAGGTTTAAGTAGTTCTACGTTCTAGGGGACTGATGACCGCAGATGTTGAGTCCCATAGTGCTCAGAGCCATTTGAACCTAGTGCACCACGAACATATAATAAAGCAACAAATGCATCTAATTCTTGTAAACGCAAACTCCAAGAATCATTTCCAAGAAGCCGTTGTGCGTCTGCTTCAGTGCATTTCTTTATGTATTTCAACATTGATTGATCAACTTAAGGCGCCAGGCACTCGAAACATTATCATTTGAGACGTGCTGTTTTGCGTGTGGAGTAGGTGCCCGTGTTTCTTCCAATATATTCTGTTGACCTATTCTACCTGGAGTACTAAGTACTAACACCGAAGTCCGCTACAGCCCACTCCATGATCCCGTCCTTCCCCAGGAGGTTTGAGCCGGGTTCTGGCAGTGTGCCCTCACTTCGTTCTTCTCTTCTACGTCGATTCTGTATTGGTCCACTTACAGGAGGTGCAGTTCTTTTTTTTACCCAGGGTAGGTCCTTCTCTAGCATTGTTTATATTATTGCTTGGTCCTGGTTGAGCAACTGCGTGAGGAAAGTGACAATTAGAAAGCTACGACTCATTATAAAGATCATATATCACACAACAAAATAGCAGTAACAGAAGTAGCAGTAGAAGTGTCAGCTCTATTGTAATAGTGATCATTATTTATATAGTAGCGACAATAATAATAGTAATAATATAAGTGAATGTAAATTACCTTCATCTTCAGTCTCGGAGCTGTCACTCTCCACATTAGCGACAGGTTGGTATTCTTCATCTGTAGAATCTTCCACAAGGTCCCCAACTTCAGGATCATTTTCAGCATCCGATCCATTCTAAAGTGTGCCAATTTCTTCATCTGAAAGTGGCCGTGGCCATGGTTTGTATCGTTGTGACATCTGAGCCATGTCTAATGCTCTGAGACCAGTACTCAAATAATTAGTCTTGTTTATGCGAAACCCAATAGCAAACAATAAATGACATATTGCATTGTTGAGCTTTTAAATTCAAACTATGCGAATAAACTTCAGTAATCAACATATTTAGTACATTGTTGACGAGTGCTAAGAATAAATCCGGGGAGTGACGTACAACAATCTTTAAATAATCTGTTTTCAAATATACATGTAGTGTGGTCAATGTGACCACTCGGCGGTTTTAAGTATAAGTGATCATTCAAAGAAAACTAATGAAGATAAAATTAATATTGGACTATTTATATGATCTACATAAAGATTTAGGAAAAGTCATTAACTCACAACAGCATAGATTAGAAACTAACCGAATAATAAAATGTTAAAATATAAAAATTGGTCAAAGTAACCACTCGACGGTTCTAGTGTTAAGGATGGAAGTAACTTTCGTATGATGCCTCACTGCCAAGTAAATAATCTCGATGAGACTTGTACCATACGTAGGAAGAACTGTCACTGTATAGTAGAGAAGGCCTGGAAGAAATAAGCAACGATACGAACAGAAATGACACTTCTACTGAAGACTGAAGTCACCGCGATTTGCGATGGTTCCTTGGGCATTAAAAAGACTGGACTGTTTCTTCATACGGTGTCTGATCGCCACGGACACAGACGCATGCTCCGCAACGTGTCCCCACGCTGACCAAGAGGCAGGTAGGCAGTTCTTGTGGTAGGGCGCCGCGTTCCTCCAATAGCGTGGTTGTCAACCACTGGACGCTCGTTGGTGCACGTGGACGTGATCCAATATGTCTCTCCGAAGCATTCTGAACAGGATCCGTCCATTCGCAGCATATCCTCTCATTCAAAGAGCTCCTCCACCTGTGATTTTCGATGCTGCCGCGCACTGGCATCCATAAGAACGAAGAGACGCACATGAGGAAAGAGTACAATGCCACAGTAGCGTTGTCTGGTGAGTATACCACGTTCAGTCTGTACGCCAGTGTAACATTACGGCTCTCCACACGGTAAACATCCGAAAATCTAACGATCACGTTAAACAATATTCCACGGTGCGTTACCTGTTCTCACCTCTCACCGTTCAGAATCACTACGAAGTCTCATTCAGCTCGCATTAAGCAGAGCACGCGACTCCACTCCTAATTGGCCCAGTCCCTAGGCTGCTGGCACTCTGAAACGATGCTGCCGCAACACAAAGTAGTAGTCGTCGGGCAGATAGACCACCCCAATGAAGAAGCCGTGGCACTGTGGAATGTGGTACTGCGTGCCTTACTGTCCTGCTAAATGTGGCTGCAACTGCAGTTTCTGTCTGACATGGGCCCCTGCTTGCCGGTTGCGTAATGTAGCGGTCATTTGCTGCTGCGGTGGACCGTGGTCGTCCATCTCCTCTCCTTCGGGCAGCAGTGGCCGTGGTTCGGAATGCTCTCAATGCACGTAGAACAATGTGGTGAGCATTACCAAACTCATGGGCTACACTCATTACATTTAGTTCAAAAATCGTTCAAATGGCTCTGAGCACTATGGGACTTTACATTTGAGGTCATCAGTCCCCAAGAACGTAGAACTACTTAAACATAACCAACCTAAGGACATCACACCCATCCATGCCTGAGGCAGGATTCGAACCTGCGACCGTAGCGGTCGCGCGGTTCGAGACTGAAGCGCCTAGAACCGCTCGGCCACACCGGGCGGCTACATTTCGTCCTTCTTCTAGATTCCCAATGAGTCTTCCCAGCATGAAGTCAATCAGACGATATCTTTGAAGTATGTTGCAATGAAGAGCTCCGTCACAGTAACTGCTCGGTAAATGACACGGACTGCTTTTTCCCGTCCCTTCAACTGCCTCGTGTTGCGACGCCAGCCCCATTTTGTGCTGGCCTTATGTCGTGTGACGTAGAACTTTCCCAAGACGACTGCGACACCTGTGGCAACTACCGCACTTTGATTCATTTCCACTGAGCTGTTAATGTGTTATTGCCACTTTATTTATCTCTCTTTAAGTTTTGCAGAACAGTATAGATGTCTGTGATATAAACTGAATTTGCTTACCAGGCAATGTTAGCCACGTAGAAGTAGTAGGGTCTCAACTAATGAGGTAGTAATGAAAACTCTACAAACAGTTTCCCATAAGAAGTAACAACAGGAAATAGTGGATACAAACCCATACGACAAACTTAGAGTCTTTGCGACGGTAGAAGTTTTTTACTCTCACGTTTTATATCTAATTTCCACTCAGAGTTAATTCATATTGCTCTAAGATAAGAAGTTGTGTGCCCTTTTGTCGAATTTTTGACTGCGCGGCGTAGAGCAAAGTGGGAAACAGTCTCTTGTTTCCAAGGGCGCTTACAACGCTGAAAGCGCCGACATTCCAAGAGGGAGCATGTCGTAGGAGAGATTACTTCACGCGGGAAGAGCTGGTTATGCATATTAACGATTCTAGACCGGTCAGGCACCGAGATGGGACGTCTGATGCACAGAAGCGAGGCTCCGTGAAGAATGAGGCCGGCCACGAGGCACAGAGCCCGCGTGTGCGCTACCGCGGCGAACCAGTTCTCAGTGAGAGGATCCTAGCCACTTCAGCAGCTTCTTGAAAGTTCACAGCGACCATCTCAGCATTTTCGCGCACACTTATGCGCATTTAAAAATTTCTGTGCAAAGTTATATAAAAACTAAAATAATTTTAATGCAGTATTTACTGTTCCAAAGGGCGACATGGACAACATGAACATACGAAGGCGTCCTGAAAAGTAATGCCTCGGAATTCTTTATGAGAAAGCTGTTAATGATTTGTAAATAAAACAAACGTTATTAACATTCTGCATCATTATCCTTCATGTAAACATGTTTTCAGCCTTCTGCTGCTATAGGACTCCGAACTGTAGCGTGTAACATGGCGTTCTGTAACGCTACCATGTCGGTGCCTGAGAGCGTGCTGTAATCGAGTTTCGAATTCGAAGAGTTCGTCCACATATGGCCAGCATTACAGTGCCAGACCACACAGGAGCGTAGCGACATGTATGACATACCGATGCCTATCGATTGGCGACTCCAGGGAGTGCTCTGTGCACCACGACCAAATAATGGATATAATTGGAAGGAGAAACAGCATTGGTCGTATTTTGTTGTTTTATTATCCGCAAAATCGATTTTCGGTTACTTAGTGACCATCCTCAGTGCTGTAATATACAATTAAAATTGGTAGCCACTGGTATCAACAAGCTTAGGGCGATCACTCCTCAGTGCTGTAATATACAATTAAAATCGGTAGCCGCTGGTATCAACAAGCTTAGGGCGATCAGTTTATGTGATCGCCCTAAGCTTGTTGATACCAGTGGCTACCAATTTTAATTGTATATTACAGCACTGAGGATGGTCACTAAGTAACCGAAAATCGATTTTGCGGATAATAAAACAAAAAAATACGATCAATGCTGTTTCTCCTTCCAATTAAATCCGATGCCTGTCGTCGATCATCATCCATTCAGTCCCGACTTGGCCACATCCGGCTTCCGACTGTTTCCAAAACTTAAATAACGCCTTTGAGGACTTCACCTTGATAGTGATGAAGCGGTGCAAACAAAGATAATGTTGTGGCTCCGTCTACAGTGACAGTATGAACGAAGTGGTCTCCCACTGAGAGAACTGTGTTGGTCGCCACGGTGACGTTGTGGGATACATATATAGGCGTGAAGAATAAAGCTGTGGAATGCTTATAACTTTAGTGTTGTTTAAAAAGTTTAAACAGTTTTCACATCAAAATTCGGACCAACTATAACTTGACTTTAGGTCTACCTTCCGACCCAAACCACGAGGTGAATGCTTTGCCACATCAGTGAAATAAAGTTCTCGCGCTAAGCATATCAAGGTAGAAAAACAAGACACAAATTACAGAAAAGTAAGTTCCGATCGGTTGCTAAATGGAAACCACAGTGAAAATCAGAATCATTTTATTTGTAAGAGTTAGCTGCACTTTCCAGATACGTCTCTACATAGTCGCCGCTCCGACTTAGACATATTTCGGAGCGTTATACCAAATTTTCAACACCATCGTTATAGAAGGCTGCCGCCTGTGCTTTCCGATAATTCTCTAGCTGGTCTATGGAGCGTAGCCTCGCCTAAGTGTTGTCTTCGTATCCAGCGTTTCATGTGAACAGAGATGATACTCAGGACGAGCCAATTAGGGCTGTGTTGTGGGTGATCGAACACTTCCCATCGAAAAGGCTGCAGGAGCGTCTTGATTGCCCCTACAGGGTGCGGCTGAGAATTGCCATGAAGAAGGCAGTGCGTGGCAGCTGTGTTGGGTTGGCTGCATTCATTAAGGCGAAGCCTGTCAGTGGGCCCTCCTATTTGGCGGGAGACATCGTTGTTCTGGGCACCTTTACTCGCTCACAGTGCGCTCACAAATGAAAACAGCGCTTGATGCGATCGACGGTCATACTAGAGACACTATCCAACACATCTGTGCAAAACTTCATTGGGTTTTCATTGTAGTGTCCATTTTGCGACCAATTGGAACTTACTTTCTGGAGAAGCCACGTATACAATTCTAGGAATGTAGTTCCTAAACGAATTGTTACTACGCACAGGATTACAGTATCAATTAAAATGCAGTCGATATAATCTTTGTGCTGATGATGACACAGATGTCTTACACCACTTGAAGATAGGCAAGAGGCTGAAACGTGTCTTCAGACAGTAAAAAGCTATGCATAAAAAGAGTCAGGTTGCCCTATTTGTTCGAGTAACTCAATCCAAAATCTCGGAACTGAAGCACCATTAACATCAATAAAGTAATGTGCACGGTGTAGTTTGGAAGCTGAAAATAAAACTCGTAGCCATCATGGAAAACAGTCAAAATACACCATCCATGTTCCAAAACAATCGCTTTCGGCACAGTAAAGATATACCAGGTATATAATTATGTTAATTTATGTTTATTATATAAAATGAAGTAAGTTTTTATTATTGATAATAACTCCACTCCAAACCATGTTCACGAGTATTTCTCTCACATTTGTTAATATGATTTGTGCTTCAGAATATAGCATCTCCACTGCACGATAGTGTTACTGCATCGCGTTGATGGCCTCACACCAAATGACAGCAGAATACCGGATATAGAAAATGTGCTCTTCTTTAAAGGTTTGAATGGTCTCCGACGTGGTCACGTAAAATGTTGAGAAAAAAGTGGTGCACACTTCATTGCCTTAATTATAACAAAGGCCGAAATGAATTATTTTTACATGTTGTCTTCTTTTCTTTGCAGCCTCTGTTTTCCACTGGTACACTTACAAAAGTTGAATGGGTTAATTGCCACTTTGGCAAGTGTAATAAATGTCTTATTAAGACCAGATGCATTTAGTTTTATGCTAAACCATCTTCAGTGGTAACTTAACAATATCGTTTTTTTCTCTTACAATTTTCTTGGTTCCGAGTAGAGACCGGATTATATGCTTCATAAAAATCTTAAAATATGCAGGAAAAATGCATAAAAAAGCGTGAAAAGTGTCGAAATATACAAGATCAAATAATAAAACAAACATGTTAGTCACTGCGTACATTTATCTCAGACTCGAACATGTGCATATCAATCACGAAGGAAAGCGCCGACCACGCAAAAAGTCTGTACATTTAGAAAGCTGATTTCATTTTCTGAATACTTAGTGGAAGAGGTTAGGAAGGTAGCCTTTCTGGGATTATTTTCTAAAAATTTGCGAAATGGGGACGCGTACCGAGTTTCAAGAATTTTTTCCTCTTTGGTATTCTTGTCGATAACAAGTTGATGCAATACGAGTGAGTCGCAGCGAAACAATCGATATGTACAGGGCCAACTAAGAGATATATCGCACACAGAGGGGCACGCTAAAAAACTCTGTAATATTTTATTTTAAAAACAACATACAATCATGAATTTTTCTGAACAGCATTAACGTTTAATCAGTACTTTTGGACCTAAGCATCATTTACAACTTATTTAAAATTTCTACTATTGTAAACATAAATGACCAAGTACTGTTCCAAATGTTCAGTAGTACGTTTATGACTTCGATCGCTCAAAACATTTTTATAAGCGGGAAAGGACCGTTCTATATCAACTGAACTAACTGGGTAGTATCTGAATTGGGGTGCTCTGTTGACACTTACTGTTTCTCGTATAAGTTCATCTGTCCCATTAATAAAACTATCAATTTCGCACAAGGGTCCAAAGCCTGGGTTATCGTTTAAAAAACTTTCAAACTTTTCTTTAAGTTTTCTTGGGAATACCTCAGGGAACGAGGAGTTCACTAGAATAATTTTATTCATTAACTGAACAGATTCATTCAACGCCAAACCTTACGTGCAGGTATATGGGAAAAGTAAGTGCTAATCACAGCAATGTCTTTTTTAATACCAGAATCATTAAAAGCTTCCTTGCACTGGCAAACTGCCAAACGCTCTGCACTATCGAAGTCGTTTACTACGCCTCTAATGGCTTCGAAATGTTCACTGTAAAACAACACAACTTCGACCCACGTACCAGAACGAGTTATCACTGGTTAGGGAGGTAAAGGCATCTTTTGTAGTTTTTCTTTGTAGGACTTGATGCGAGCAGGAGCCTTTAGAAACACTTTGTTTGTGGACCAAATCAGTTTATTTAAATTCACACACATGGAACGTACTTCTTCAGCAAGGCGATGTACTCCATGAGCAAAGAGCGTCTCATGATTCAAATCGGGATAAAATACTATGAGGGCTATTCCTGGTTTGATCATATAGGAAGCACCATCTGTAACAAACACAAACACCGTTTCATCTGCAGAAGATTCTGGAAATATTTTTCTAATATCCTCATTCACAAATCTCACGATTGAAGATTGATTTACTTTTTCAAGTTTTTGCAGTCCGCTAAATAGGAAGAAGAAGGCTCTCCTTTTAAATCACCAACAATTAAATTTACAATGTAACGGCCACAAGTGTCTGTAGTTTCATCAGCTGAAATCCAGATAATGCTGTCCTTGAGTTCATTGCGTATTTGTTCCAGAACATGTACTACGTAAATTGTCGGTATGTAATTTTTACGCGATGTTGATTCATCTGGTATATATTGATTTAAGCAATATTTGCGCAGCCGCGCGGAATGGCCACGCGATTTTAGCCGCCATGTCACGGACTGCGTGGCTCCTCCCGCCGGAGGTTCGAGTCCTCCCTCAAGCATGGGTGTGTGTTGTTCTTAGCATAAGTTAGTTTAAGTAGCGTGTAAGTCTAGGGAACGATGACCTCCGCAGTTTAGTCCCTTAGGAATTCGCACACATTTGAACATTTTGAATATTTGCGCAGGAAGCCTTTGAGGATAGGGTTAGTAAGTTTGCGCAGAGGAGTATTGCTTGCAATGAATGCTTCACGTAGATCCTTGTTAAATCGATTTTTTTGTTGTTACTTTTGGAAAGAGCCCTGCTATTGCGACTTGCTGTTGTCAGAAATTGTTGTCGTGGTCCTTTCATCTCCATTCCTGCGATATGAAGACCTCTTCTCTTCTCATGCCCTCTATTTGAAGCTTTTTTTCTCGAAGCGTTTTTTTCGCAAAATCAACAATATAAAACAATTCCGCCATATGTAAATGTTCCAGGATGGCCAGCCATCCACGAAAAGACATTTCTTTTTTCGGGCAACATGGCGCACAACACCTTACACACAACACGTCGTAAACACGTTCAACTGTGTACAAGTAAATAGGAAGCTAAACTGAAACAATGGTCGTGCGACTAAAAGCTTGCGTAGTTTAATTTAATTGTTGCCGACGCTTACGGTATGACATCGGAGGGGATTAACCGGGAGCGCGGGCGCAGGAGCAATGGTTCTGTCTGCCTGTTCCGGTTCCTCTTCTGTATGATTTCGCCAGGCAGTGGACTCTCGGTTAGCGATTGCACGCAGTTCTAGGTCGCAGTCACTCTCTGAGACATCAAAAGTAGATAGAGCTAGAGATCACATGTCTAAATTTTTTAAACATGCATCGTCATTAGTCTTTAGTTAAAATACGCGATAACCGGTGAAAATCAGTGCCACATTAGCTTGTTGGTACCCGTAATAAAGGAAACAGTGGTGGTAACCTTAATGTGTGTGACAGAGCTCGGAGTGGACGACAATAGCTTCCAAAACTTAAATGAGACGTTTGAAGACTTCATTTTTATAGTAATGAAGTGGTGTACGCAGAGGCGAGGTTGTGGCTCTGTCAATAAAGTCAAATATTCTACAGTGACGGTACCGACAAACTGGTCTCTCGATGGAGGAGTATATACGATGCCATGGGTGACTATGTTGAGAAATAAGTATGTAGAGACGAAGAATGAACATGTAGAGCGGTGATAAGCGCTGTATTTTAAAAGCTTTAAGAGTTTTTGCATAAAAAATCGGAGACATTGCTCTTCAGCACGCACTTGTTTTGTATAGACTTTATGGAAGAGTTATGTTGTAAAAATTAGGGTATTATACCTCAAATATTTAACTCGATTTATAAACACAGACGGCTGTGCTTTTTAACCGAAGCAAACTGCAACCTGTAAGACTTTCATTTCTTTGTGAGAGACTGAGGGCATAAGCCGTCAGCTCTCCTCGTGCGTTGAGTTACATTCGCGTCTTTTATCGAACATCTATTTGTATACAAAATGTGCACTATTACGTACTGCGAACATATTGAAGAAATATTAAATCGGAAAGAGATACTAAGATGAATCTTCCAGTGAGATTAAAATTACGTGACACACTAGGCCTCGAACCCAGAACGTTACTGTCTTGGTATCAGCAGGCCGTCTACGCAGACCACAGCTCCACACACAGAATGCTCATGTGAGGCCTTTCAGGTCGAAGTCACAAAATACCCATTTTAGTGAATAAGGTTTGTTTACTACATATTACTGTATGCAAATCACCGAAAATAGAGGTTTCAAATTAGATCCACAATCTGACATAATACAGGTATGAAAGAATTTTAAGTGCTGGTCTCAACCGGTAACTAAATCACCGTTCTCAATACTACGAAGGAATCGTGACAGTCGAATCAAACGAAGGGACTGGATTACTATTTCAGCGAGACAATAAAGTGCTGATTTAAATCTACAGGTAAGTAGTTACCAACTTTTTAAAGATATTTAAGTCTATCTTTGCAACTACTAAAAATGTTTATTCACATTATCTCGTCGTGTCATTTTATTGATTTAAAACATCGTCCATTTTAGCGTTTTGCCTGATTTAGCGTTTACATCTGGAAGTCTTGTCAGCTTACACATTTCCCTAGTTGTTCTGTGTTTGCTCAAATCTCACGTTTCTTTGCAGCACTGTACATTCTTGGAGTTCGAAAAATATAGCACCACTCGTGTTTGTACCAAGTACCCAATTACGGCCCGCGCACACAGCCACCCATTCGAAAGAGTAAGTCGCGGATTATCGCACCGAAGCAGACAAAAACTAATTTAAAAAATGCAGTTCATTTTCCACAAGATTAGTCGCTCAATGAAATGGTAAGAATCTTTAATTTTTAATAATTTAGTATGTAATCTTGATATGTTTTTAGATACCTGTTTTTTCTAAACAACGATTGGACCCTCCAAGTATGACTTGTTACGACATTAAATGGCGATAATTATAGTATCTTTTTTATTTTGTTCATTAAATTTTTAACTCTATAACGCTACAAAGACAACTTTACTTTCGGAGCTCGTCGTTGTTTTATGTATTTCACCAACAGACAATAAATAACGCTATGGAAGTGGAAATACCACCGAGTCCAGGCAGTCGCGAATGGAACCCGTAGAGCCACCTAGCGGGCCCTCTGGTGAAAGCAACGAACGATGCTCTACCTGATGGTGCAAACTGGAACTACCAGACAAGCCCAGAGACGCTCTGCGTTGTACACTACTAACTGACACACCGTTCTCAAATATTCCTCACTAATGTACTTACATTTTGTTGCTATAACAAGCTCCTCGTCAGGCCGTGAAGGCCTAAGTTACACGTCGGAAAGTATTACATAAAAAACATAGAACATTTGAATCTAATACTCATTTCCCTGTTCATTTGTGAGGAGATTGTCAAAATATGTGAATATGTTATAGTAAACTGGGATTGCTAATATTTTTCAGAATTAATACACTGTCAGGATGAAACATAGTTATCAACGTTCAGCAAATTTATGATACGCAAAATACCCAATCTCGACTGTTGTGACCAAATGGCAAGTGCTGTCGAAAGTGAAATCCAGCAGACATTTTTACGTAATCTGGTCTAACAGTCCCTGTTAAGATATTCATCAATAGAGTAGAAGGAGTTGCCTACCAAAAAGCCTTTCAAAGTCTGTTTAAACTGTACTTATCTGAAACCAAATTTTGAATGCTTGCATGTAATTTATTGAAAATCTGTGTTCCGGAACATTGGCCTCATTTTTGAACCAAAGTAAGTGATTTTAGGTCTTTATGCAGATTACTCTAATTCCTAAAATTGATATTCTGTTCTGAGCTGTTGTTTGGAAATAGGACATATTATTTGCAATAAATTTCATTAAGGGATAAATATACTGAGAAGCGAAGGTTAGAGTAAACTGTTCCTTTAACAGGTTTCTACATTATGTTCTCGAATTTACACCATAAATGAGTGTTACTACACGCTTTTGCACGATAAAAACTATTGCTCTGTTTAAAGAGTTACCCCAAGATATATGACATAACAGAATGAACGAAAGCAAACTAACCAAGAGGGCCATAGACAATGGTACCCAGGTACATGCCGTGTTTCTTGACTTTCGCAAGGCGTTTTATACAGTTCCCCACACTCGTTTAATGAACAAAGTAAGAGCATATGGACTATCAGACCAATTGTGTGATTGGATTGAAGAGTTCCTAGATAACAGTACGCAGCATGTCATTCTCAATGGAGAGAAGTCTACCGAAATAAGAGTGATTTCAGGCGTGCCGCAGGGGAGTGTCATAAGACCGTTGCTATTCACAATATATATAAATGACCTTGTGGATAACATCTGAAGTCCACTGAGGCTTTTTGCGGATGATGCTGCAGTATATCTAGAGGCTGTAACAATGGAAAATTGTACTGAAATGCAAGAGGATCTGCAACGAATTGACGCATGGTGCAGAGAATGGCAATTTAATCTCAACGTAGACAAGTGTAATGTACTGTGAATACATAGAACGAAGGATCCATTATCGTTTAGCTATAATATAGCAGGTCAGCAACTGGAAGCAGTTAATTCTATAAATTATCTAGGAGTAGGAATTAGGAGTGATTTAAAATGGAATGACCATATAAAATTAATCGTCGATAAAGCAGATGCCAGACAGAAATTCATTGGAAGAATCCTAACGAAAGACAGTCCGAAAACAAAGGAAGTAGGTGACAGTACACTTGTTTACCCACTGCTTGAATACTGCTCATCGGTGTGGGACCCGTACCAAATAGGGTTGATAGAAGAGATAGAGACGTTCCAATGGAGAGCAGCGCGCTTCGTTACTGGATCATTTAGTAATCGCGAAAGCGTTACGCTCAGTAGCTCGGTACGGGCTTTTGTTGAAGTATCGAGAACATACCTTCACCGAGGAGTCAAGCAGTATATTGCTCCCTCCCACGTATATCTCGCGAAGTGACGATGAGGACAAAATCAGAGAGATTAGAGCCCACACAGAGGCATTACGGCAATCTTTCTTTCCACGAACAATACGAGACTGGAATAGAAGGGAGAACCGATAGAGGTACTCAAGGTGCCCTCCGCCATACACCGTCAGGTGGCTTGCGCAGTATGGATGTAGATGTAGATTTAGAAGATTTGTTTTTAAATTTTGATATCTCCTACATCTGAGATCATTCACACTGCAGATACTGCCTTGTTTAGGCGCTTCAGCAGTTCTGTGATATGCCGTTTCCAACTTAGTTTATTATAGGGCTGTGATCTCAGAAATTTAACATTGTCAACCTTTTATATCTGCATTTCTTCGTATGTTTGTTATACATTTGCTGGAAGGAAATGTCTTACAGTTTCTGAATTGCGTACTGTGGGTCTTCGCAGAGCTTAATGACAGTGTACTAGCTTTAAACCATTTATTATTATCAGTGAAAATTTGATTAGTAGCCATTTCTAAATTTGTGCTTGACTTGCTATTTATTGCATTGTTTGTTAAATCTGCAAACAAAGCAAACTTAGCATCTGGCAATAACAGATGAGAGGTCATTAATGTACACAAGAAAAAGTAACGGACCCAGGACAGAACCTTGAGGAACACAACATGTAATTAATTCCAAATCAGATGAAGGCTGACTGCTTACTCCACAGGTATTTCGCAACGATACATTTTGTTTCCTGTTAGTTAGATAAGAGTCGAACCATTTTGCAGCACTGCTAGTGACATCGTAATATTCAAATTTACATAAAAGAATCCTGTGATTCACATAGACGAAGGCTTTCAACAAGGCGCAGAAAATTTGTTATCTAAAGAGTTAAGAACATTCTTACTGTACGTGTAACTAGCTTTCTCTATATCGGAATCCTTAAGGAACTCAAACTGTGGCTTGGACAATCCATTATTTGGAGACAGATGCTTAAGGAGACGCTTGAACACAATCTTTTCCAATATTTTTGAAAACGCCGGCAAAAGTGAAACTGGGCGATAGTTTGACGGTTTCTCTTTATCCCTCATGTTCTAAGGAGGCTTAACTTTAGCATATGTTAGCCAATTTGGAAATGTTCCACTGGTAAGAGATTGTTTACACAAATAACTTAATATAGAACTCAACTAAATTCAACTCAACACCTTACAAGAATGGACATAAAGAGCTGATCTCAGACTATCGACCAATTTCCTTTGCCTTGCAGCGTCATGCTGATATGGTATGGAGGGGCCTACTTTCCAGACCCTGGAGCCCTACTACGTGTTCAAGTAGCTCCTAAATTGGCATTACGAGGTCGAATGCAGCCCTCTCACCAAGGAAAAATCCCTGGCATTACCGGGAATGGAAATCGAGTCCTGCACTTGGCAGCCATCTATGCCTATCACTCATGTACTATGTTATTCTACTCCTTCTGAATTCCTAATGATTCTCCATCATGATAAGACGTGCAGCATGCAGTGTACGTGGATGGCAAAACTGCTATTTTCCGAGATAGGCAAGGTCTTCCGGTATCGTCTGATTTGTCGGAGTAGCTTGGCATTTAGCATCTTGTTATAGTAAGATAACGTCACAAGACTTGTCCTTCAGTGTAACATAGCAGACATCAGATGATTATATCTGCTAACATAAAGCAAGGCCTGCTGCATCTGTGCTTTCTCCATTTTTTTTAGAGAGAAAGTGGACATCACAAAGAATTAATAAGGATGTTGAGGTGAATGCTTCGTTCCACAACGTGTCAGCAATGAGACACAAAAGGAGCCAGATGGTCAGAGTGGTACTAATAACGTTCACAAAAGTTTTGCTTTAAAGTATGCTTTCAGGATGGTAGTAAATAACACTTGGTAACTCAAATACGCCGTGTTCTTTGCTTTAGTGAACTAAATTTTGTCTTTCGTCATATTTTGCATTGTATACCCTTATTTATGGCCGAGATAAACTTTACAGCTATATTAACAGCATTTAAATATTTTCTGAGCACTGTGGCTAGCTTCTAACAAATGTTGCTTCAGTGAGAACACTGTTCATTCTGCACATTTTCACGTCTCCCTGTTGATAATGTTTTTATCCTGAATCATATCCAAGTGTGAGATTCACTGCCTGGACGCTGCCTGGTGGCGTTGCAACCGTGTTTCTTGGTGAGGAAAGTATACAAGCGGAACAGATGCGAATGGGGAATCCACACTCTAAAATATCTTAGACCAAAACTACTAAAGCTATTAACTGGCCTCCACTGTCCTTCAAACATACAAATCTCTGATCCATCCCATCCTTTGCTATGCAAATGTTGCATGGATATCCACCCCACCAATGTTCTATAAGCCCTTTCAGATCCTTGAACGCCTTGCTTTCCATCTCACTTTCCACATCCGCTTACCTTCCCACACAAATATTCTTTCTCACCTCATGAAATTCCCACCCCTCCTCGCTCATATCGAACACCTCCAAATAACTTACACCATCTGTGAACTCGACTGCAGTGATTTTATTGTTCCCCCTCTCCTTCTCAATACTAATGTGCTGCCATGCCTCTACCTTCCAATCCCACCAACCCTCCATCTGTATCTCTCCCAAAGAAATTTCAGCCATCTCTCTACACAAGTCCCAAATAGAATGACCCTATGTTACTTTGTAACAATATTGAGACAAATGTCACTAGGTAACTGAAACAGCGCTAGATGTAATCGGCATGGTCTAGAGTTTCAGAAAAAATCTGCTAGATGGTCGCTACGAGCGCTGACCTGGAGCTTGCAGCCAGTCTCTTGCAGTATGGCGTCCATGCAAAAGAAGCTGTATTGTGTTATTGAATTTAGTCGTACTCAGACAGTGATCGCATTGCAGTGGGCGTTTCATATTCGATTTCATGCTAAACCACCATCACCATAGAAAGTTCGACGGCGGTATAAACAGTCTGAAGAAACATGTTGCCTCTGTAAAGGCAAAAGTCCTGGCTGGCCATGCGTTTGTTAAAAAAAGTGGAACAAATCCGACGAGGATTTGAGCAGAGCCCCCGCACGTCTACGCGTCGTGCTAGCTGACAACTTGCGTTACCACACATGACAGTGTGGCGTGTGTTATGGCGTCGTGTAGCCCTCAAACCATACCGATTACTACTGGTACAAGCTCTTCGAGATACTAACAAAGTGAAGCGAGTGGACTTTAGTAGTGCTATTCTAGCAGACATCGAACATGACACTTTTATGTAACAGTTGATATTCAGCGATGAGGGAACATTCCATATTAGCAGTAAGGTATATGGGGGTTCGAAAATCCTCTTGAAACAATTGAACACGAACGTGATTCACCATAAGTGAAAGTTTTTTGTGCTGTTTCGCAAAGCAAGGTTTAAGGTCCCTACTTTTTGAGGAAGAAACCGTAACAGGACAATCATATCTTGCAATGCTATGGAACTTGTTACTCCCACAATCTGACTCTGACAATTTCATGTATCAGCAAGATGAAGCACCACCGCACTGGCACTAAAATGTGCGCAGTTTCCTCAATGCCAACGTGCCTCAACGTTGGATAGGGCGAGACCAGGCGTTACACTCTTGGCCTCCTTGGTCCCGTGACTTAACACCATGCGACTTCTTCTGGTGGGGGTGTGTTAAACAATGTTAAACAACATTCCTTTCCTGCCTCGTGACATTGATGAACTAAAAACCAGAGTATCAGCTGTTGTAGCTTTAGTGACAGAAGACACAATACGCTCAGTTTGGAATGAATTCGGCTATCGGGTAGATGTCGCCCGTGCAACCAGTGAAAGACATATTGAGCTTTTACGATGGATATCCCCCCCCATGACCATGGACCTTGCCGTTGGTGGGGAGGCTCGCGTGCCTCAGCGATACAGATGGCCGTACCGTAGGTGCAACCACAACGGAGGGGTATCTGTTGAGAGGCCAGACAAATATGTGGTTCCTGAAGAGGGGCAGCAGCCTTTTCAGTAGTTGCAGGGGCAACAGTCTGGATGATTGACTGATCTGGCCTTGCAACATTAACCAAAACGGCCTTGCTGTGCTGGTACTGCGAACAGCTGAAAGCAAGGGGAAACTACAGCCATAATTTTTCCCGAGGACACGCAGCTTTACTGTATGATTAAATGATGATGGCGTCCTCTTGGGTACAATATTCCGGAGGTAAAATAGTCCCCCATTCGGATCTCCGGGCGGGGATTACTTAGGAGGACGTCGTTATCAGGAGAAAGAAAACTGGCGTTCAACGGATCGGAGCGTGAAATGTCAGATCCCTTGATCGGGCAGGTAGGTTAGAAAATTTAAAAAGGGAAATGGATAGGTTAAAGTTAGATATAGTGGGAATTAGTGAAGTTCGGTGGCAGGAGGAACAAGACTTTTGGTCAGGTGAATACAGGGTTATAAATACAAAATCAAATAGGGGTAATGCAGGAGTAGGTTTAATAATGAATAGAAAAATAGGAGTGCGGGTAAGCTACTACAAACAGCATAGTGAACGCATTATTGTGGCCAAGATAGACACAAAGCCCATGCCTACGACAGTAGTACAAGTTTATATGCCAACTAGCTCTGCAGATGATGAAGAAATTGATGAAATGTATGATGAGATAAAAGAAATTATTCAAGTAGTGAAGAGAGACGAAAATTTTATAGTCATGGGTGACTGGAATTCGAGTGTAGGAAAATGGAGAGAAGGCAACGTAGTAGGTGAATATGGATTGGGGCTAAGAAATTAAAGAGGAAGCCGTCTGGTAGAATTTTGCACAGAGCATAACTTAATCATAGTTAACACTTGGTTCAAGAATCATAAAAGAAGGTTGTATACATGGAAGAATCCTGGAGATACTAAAAGGTATCAGATAGATTATATAATGGTAAGACAGAGATTTAGGAATCAGGTTTTAAATTGTAGGATATTTCCAGGGGCAGATGTGGACTCTGACCACAATCTATTGGTTATGACCTGTAGGTTAAAACTGAAGAAACTGCAAAAAGGTGGGAATTTAAGGACATGGGTTCTGGATAAGCTGAAAGAACCAGAGATTGTACAGAGTTTCAAGGAGTGCATCAGGGAACAATTGACAGGAATGGGGAAAAGAAACACAGTAGAAGAAGTATGGGTAGCACTGAGGGATGAAGTAGTGAAGGCAGCAGAGGATAAATTAGGTAAAAAGACGAGGGCTGCTAGAAATCATTGGGTAACAGAAGTAATATTGAATTTAATTGATGAAAGGAGAAAATATAAAAATGCAGTAAACGAAGCAGGCAAAAGTGAATACAAACGTCTAAAAAATGAGATCGACAGGAAGTGAAAAATGGCTAAGCAGGGATGGCTAGAGGACAAATGTAAGGATGTAGAAGCTTATCTCACTAGGGGTAAGATAGATACTGCCTACAGGAAAATTAAAGAGACCTTTGGAGAGAAGAGAACCACGTGTATGAACATCAAGAGCTCAGATGGCAACCCAGTTCTAAGCAAAGAAGGGAAGGCAGAAAGGTGGAAGGAGTATATAGAAAGTTTATACAAGGGCGATGTACTTGAGGACAATATTATGGAAATGGAAGAGGATGTAGATGAAGACGAAATGGGAGGTAAGATACTGCGTGAACAGTTTGACAGAGCACTGAAAGACCTGAGTCGAAACAAGGCCCCCGGAGTGACAACATTCCATTAGAACTACTGACGGCCTTGGGAGAGCCAGTCATGACAAAGCTCTACCAGTTGGTGAGCAAGATGTATGAGACAGGTGAAATACCCTCAGACTTCAAAAAGAATATAATAATTCCAATCCCAAAGAAAGCAGGTGCTGACAGATGTGAAAATTACCGAACTATCAGTTCAATAAGTCACAGCTGCAAAATACTAACGCGAATTCTTTACAGACGAATGGAAAAACTGGTAGATGCGGACCTCGGGGAGGATCAGTTTGGATTCCGTAGAAATGTTGGAACACGTGAGGCAATACTGACCTTACGACTTATCTTAGAAGAAAGATTAAGAAAAGGCAAACCTACGTTTCTAACATTTGTAGACTAAGAGAAGGCTTTTGACAATGTTGACTGGAATACTCTCTTTCAAATTCTGAAGGTGGCAGGGGTAAAACACAGGGAGCGAAAGGCTATTTACAATTTGTACAGAAACCAGATGGCAGTTATTAGAGGCGACGGGCATGAAAGGGAAGCAGTGGTTGGAAAAGGAGTGAGACAGGGTTGTAGCCTGTCCCGATGTTATTCAATCTGTATATTGAGCAAGCAGTAAAGGAAACAAAAGAAAAATTCGGAGTAGGAATTAAAATCCATGGAGAAGAAGTAAAAACTTTGAGGTTCGCCGATGACATTGTAATTTTGTCAGAGACGGCAAAGGACTTGGATGAACAGTTGAACGGAATGGACAGTGTCTTGAAAGGAGGATATAAGATGAACATCAACAAAAGCAAAACTAGGATAATGGAATGTAGTCAAATTAAATCGGGTGATGCTGAGGGAATTAGATTAGGAAATGAGACACTTAAAGTAGTAAAGGAGTTTTGCTATTTAGGAAGTAAAATAACTGATGATGGTCGAAGTAGAGTGGATATAAAATGTAGACTGGCAATGGCAAGGAAAGCGTTTCTGAAGAAGAGAAATTTGTTAACATCGAGTATAGATTTAAGTGTCAGGAAGTCGTTTCTGAAAGTATTTGTATGGAGTGTAGCCATGTATGGAAGTGAAACATGGACGATAACTAGTTTGGACAAGAAGAGAATAGAAGCTTTCAAAATGTGGTGCTACAGAAGAATGTTGAAGATTAGATGGGTAGATCACATAACTAATGAGGAGGTATTGAATAGGATTGGGGAGAAGTTTGTGGCACAACTTGACTAGAAGAAGGGATCGGTTGGTAGGACATATTTTGAGGCACCAAGGGATCACATATTTAGCATTGGAGGGCAGTGTGGAGGGTAAAAATCGTAGAGGGAGACAAAGAGATGAATACACTTAGCAGGTTCAGAAGGGTGTAGGCTGTAGCAGGTACTGGGAGATGAAGCGGCTTGCACAGGATAGAGTAGCATGGAGAGCAGCATCAGACCAGTCGCAGGACTGAAGACAACAACAACGATGGATATTTTAAACTTTTGTCTTTTCGGCGTAATTTAGTATGCAATTTGTTGGTGTTGAGCCCTTCTTCCTAATAAATAATTGTATTTAAAATCGGGTCATTCCTTTTGGGACACCCTGTATATTTCATGCAATCAACTCTGAATTCTTCCATACTACTATCCATCCACTACGGGCTCCCTCCTCAGTCTCTCCCCATACCACACGTCCTCCTTTTCCCCTTCCCTGTCGCCCCTCACCCTCTTTTCCTTTCAAATGTGTAGATCACATCGCTCTCCTGCCCGCCCCCCCCCTTTCCCCCCATAACCACCACTACCTCTTCAACACCTCTTACCAGTATTCAGTCCTTATCACCGTTAGTCTCCCATCTCCCTCCATAACTACCTGTCTTTTCATCGATAATGTAACTTCTCAGGTCAGATCCTTTTCCAGTTTCCGCTTTTAATGGTTAGTGACTTTTCTTTCGTGTTCAGTGATTTTCTAGTCGGAAAAGTCGACTGACATGAACGTCCGTGACAAATGGCTGACTGATATGGCCCAGCGACTGAAAACGAACGTTACGTAAATGGCGAAGCTGGTCGGCTGATTGCGTATTGCTGTCGTGAGTATCTGTGGAAAGTGGTTGAAGGTCGGTGAAACCAGAAGTAGGCGACGAAGTGTAGAGCGTCCCCTCCTCACCACAGAACCTGGATGTCTGTAAAGCACGATAGGTAATAACGTGTGACAGATCTGACAGAATACGGTGCTGGTGCAGGCTGAAGTGTATTGAAGCACGTCATTCAGCTTGCATTGTTGAACATGGGCTTCTGTAGCAGACAATCCGTATGTGTTCCCAAGATGCCCCAACGGCATCGTAAATTACGACTGTTGGGGGCATGAGGCTGTCGATTTTGGATCGTCTGTCAATGGAAACGAGCCACCTGGTGGGAAGGACCAAATTTATTGTTACACCAGGTCGATGGTCGCGTCCATTTACGTCGTCATCGAGACACACGTCTGCTTGAAAAATAGGCTGCTCAACAGACGCACGCTGGTGGGGACAGTATTGTGCTGTGGGCGACATTCACATTTGCTTCCGTGGGACCCGTACTGCTAACGTAAGGCATCATGAAACGTGTGGACTATGTGAACATTTTTGCGGACCAACCATATGCCTTCTTGCTTGATTTCTATCCCGAAGGCAGTGACATCTTCCAGCAGGATAAACGTGCATCTTAGAAAACCAGAATAGCACTACAGTGGTTTGAAGTTGGAAAACCTGGGCTAGAAGGCCAGGACGTGTTAGGTTGTGGAAAGGGGCCAAAATGAGTTCCTGCCAGTTGCACTCAACATACATACTTTATTTATCAACACATAATATTACAACAAGGATGCATAACACTCAAAACTTTAATCGACCTCCTTTCAGTAATTTTAGATCGGCTGCAGGCCTCTGTAAGAAATTGACATACAAGGTTATCTGGAGGTTTCATCCAAGAATATTTACTAAATCTTCAATCCAAACAGGCAGAAGGCCTTAACAATTTAATTTTAACAGGACTTGGCTGGGGGCTGCGTATTAAGCAATAACAGGAGTTTGCATCAAAGGCAGAAGGCCTTATCTTAAAACATTGAATCCAAAATTCGGCTGAAGGCCCAAGCAAAAGCATCACAATCTTATGCCTTACGAGCAAGACAAGAACATTAATTTAACAGGTATTAAAACTCGGCTGAAGGCCACACATCAACACAATAAATTAACGGCTTAAGGACATTAAAGATTTGTCTTATGCCTAAAAGGGCAAGACAAGAACATTAATTCTGAATACATAAAACTCGGCTGGAGGCCACACATTACCCAAAATACTAAAGCTCAAAGAGGGAAGTCACTATGTAACAGGTACTGAACGGCGCTCAGAAGTTTCCAAGGGTCTGCCTGGGATTGCAACACTAACGCCCCTGTAGGCGAAACAGGCAGTCTGACTAACAATCTCTAAATCTGAAGGCAACCCAATCAACAGACAGCCAACGAACTAACCAACTACCTGATTTCTGTCACCAGACCAAAAACACTACAACCAAAATGACAAATGCCAACGAGGGCGAAGAGCACAGTAACACCATCTTCAAATACAAGGTGCATTCAAGTTCTAAGGCCTCCGATTTTTTTTCTCCAGACTGGAAAGAGATAGAAACATGCGCATTGTTTTAAAATGAGGCCGCGTTCATTGTCAATACGTCCCAGAGATGGCAGCACCGTACGGAAGATGGAATTTTACCGCCAGCGGCGAGAATGAGAACTGTTTTAAATACTTAAAATGGCGACGTTTTCCTTACTTGAACAGCATGCAGTCATTCGTTTCTGAATTTGCGTGGTGTGAAACCAATTGAAATTCATCGACAGTGGAAGGAGACATGTGGTGATGGAGTCATGGATGTGTCGAAAGTGCGTTCGTGAGTGCAACAGTTTAATGAAGACAGAACATCGTGTGACAACAAAACTGAAACAACCTCGGGCTCGCCCAAGCCGGTCTGACGACATGATCGAGAAAGTGGAGAGAATTGTTTTGGGGGATCGCCGAATGACTGTTGAACAGATCGCCTCCAGAGTTGGCATTTCTGTGGGTTCTGTGCACACAATCCTGCATGACGACCTGAAAATGCGAAAAGTGTCATCCAGGTGGATGCCAGGAATGCTGACGGACGACCACATGGCTGCCCGTGTGGTATGTTGCCAAGCAATGTTGTCGGGCAATGATAGCATGAATGGGACGTTCTTTTCGTCGGTTGTGGCAATGGATGAGACGTGGATGCCATTTTTCAATCCAGAAACAAAGCGCCAGCCAGCTCAATGGAAGCACACAGATCCACAGCCACCAAAAAATTTAGGGTAACCGCTAGTGCTGAAAAAATGATGGTGTCCATGTTCTGGGACAGCGAGGGCGTAATCCTTACCCATTAGGTTCCAAAGGACACTACGGTAACAGGTGCATCCTACGGAAATGTTTTGAAGAACAAATTCCTTCCTGCACTGCAACAAAAACGTCCGGGAAGGGCTGCGCGTGTGCTGTTCACCAAGACAACGCACCCGCACATCGAGCTAACATTACGCAACAGTTTCTTCGTGATAACAACTTTGAAGTGATTCCTCATGCTCCCTACTCACCTGACCTGGCTCCTAGTGACTTTTGGCTTTTTCCAACGATGAAAGACATTCTCTGTGGCCGCACATTCACCAGCCATGCTGCTATTGCCTCAGCGATTTTCCAGTGGTCAAAACAGACTCCTAAAGAAGCCTTCGCCGCTGCCATGGAATCATGGCGTCAGCATTGTGAAAAATGTGTACGTCTGCAGGGCGATTACGTCGAGAAGTAACGCCAGTTTCATCGATTTCGGGTGAGCAGTTAATTAGAAAAAAAAACAAAAAAAAAAAACGGAGGCCTTAGAACTTGAATGCACCTCGTATTGGTTGTCAATAAGCCAAGGCACAATAACTACAGAAATATTGCAACGTCTGTGGAACTACTCGACGTGGCGAACAGCATCAACACAGTAAGAAAACACTCACACGCTGCTCTGTCGGAACCGACCAACTGGCCACTGCAGTACACAAACCGCATTACAGCATTTAAAACATTGCTCTGTTGAATTGATACAGGATACACATTGTTCCACGAAACACTGCCACAAGAAACTCTAACACTCGTAAAACGAATCACCGATGAACAACTAGATCAAATCACAGGCGGACACACATACAAAATCGAAAGATCGTCTGTGACGAAACACATGTCGTCTGATCAGGCGACCGACGAATAACCAACTAAGGTCGTTGCCACTCAAACCATGTGGTTCAGCAACGGTCGGGCGAGTCTGGACTATCCGGAGCTCACTGCAGCTCCCTCCCGACTCAACCCGATGTCCGTCGGGAACTGTGAGACACGGCGCTCCGGGCACACTGGCTCGGATCCAATCAGGCAGAGGTAACTCTTGCCCATCGGCCACAACGTCTCCGCACAAGAAGGAACCGAGCCACGTCCAGAAAGATGACCCAGTGCGAAGCGCAGAAACGGTCAAAAGACCAAACACACGTCGCCCAAAGAGGCGACCAACTGAACGACCGATCAACGGTCTATCCCGCTGCCACCTCCGTCCGTCGGACAGTTCATCCTGTGTAGCGAACGGTCCGCGAGTACTGGCTGTCCGCGCCTCCCTAGCGCTCTGTCGCCGACTGCTGCTGCGTCCCGACTGCAATTCTGCCGCGCTCCAACTCCAACTGCTCCAGGTTCGATCTCTCCTCACGACACACCACGACTGCGAAGTAATAGCCGTCAGGCAAAGATAATACTGCAGGTCTAATATCGATACGCGCTGCTGCTGCCACTCACGGGCAGGCAAGACAGTCATTCAGTGACATCAGTAATTGAAATTAAAATGACGAGGTGGCCGTACAGTAAAAACAAGATGTTGAATAAAAGATGGAACGAACATGAGTCATGCACGGCTCAATTTCTTTAAACTTATTTTCATTTCCTACAGCCGTGAAGTAACAAAATAAGGACAAGTACAAAGACACATCAGATGTGCTTTAATTCTTTCCAAGTTTTGAAAATATTCTTCCTATGAAATCACAATGATACTTCCGCATAATTCATTTTGTAAAAATTGTGTATTGAAAAAACCACGGAGGAAAAATAGAAGGGCTATATCTGCTGTGCGAAGACTTGGTATACACCATAATATTCATCTCATACAGACCACAGTTTGTGGAATGGTTTTGTTACGTACTACTTATGTTAAGAAGTGTGTCAGCTGGACTGCGATAGCTATTAAGGCTATCTAGGCAAGTGGGAAACTGATGCCACCGGGAGAGAGAATGTTATAAATTTTATGGGTTATGAGACAAGTATCTCCTTCGCAATTCCAGCATAAAGAAATAAAGAGGTTCAGAAGCCAGAACGGATAAAGCATGTCATTACATGCAGTACATTTGAAATTCCCATGAACCACGGACTTTGCCGTGGTAAGGTGGCTTGCGTGGCCCAAAAACACAGATAACTGTGCCGTAGAAGCAAGTAGTTCCCAGGAAGAGAGCAGACTTCGTAAACTAAGTTCCTGAAGAGAGGCAATAGCATTTGCAGTAGGCGGTGTTGCATCAGTCTTGATAGTTAACTGTCTGGTGTTGTAATACTAGCCAACATGGCTTTGGTATGTTGAGGCTGTGAATAGCAAAAAACGAGGAAAATTTACAGCTGTCATATTTCCCGAGGACGTACATCTCTACTCTAAGATTTATTCATGATGGTATCCTCTTGTATAACATATTCCTGCACTGCGGACAGGGAATACTTAGGAAGATGTTTTCTTCAGGAAGAAACGTGTTTCGTTTTCTACAAGGCGGAGCGTGGAATTTGGATACGTTAATCGGGTACCTGGGGTAGAGAATTTTAAAACTGCAATGGATAGGCAGGTGGTATTTACACGAGGGTTGTCCAGAAAGTAAGATCCGATCGGTCGAGAAATGCAAACCACAGGGAAAATCCGCTAAAGCTTTGCACAGATGTGTTGAACAGTGTCTCTAGTATTCTCGCCGATCGTGTAGTGTCGATCATTTCAGTTTTGAGTAAACAATGAGCACTTAAAGATGCATAGGGAACAACGTCTCCCGCCAAGTATGAGGGCGTAGTGTGAGATTTCGCCTGTGTCATGCAGCCCACATAACACAACTGACGAGCAGTTCCTTCTTCATGCGAATTCTCGGCTGCACACTACAGGGGCAATAAAGACGCTCCTGCAGCGTTTCCGATGAGAAGTGTTTGATCCATGATTGGCTACCCCTGAGTCTTATCTGTGCTTATAAGAACCGCTGGCTATAAAGACGAAATTTTTCCACAGACAACGAGCTGCAGACCAGTGCAGATAGCTGGCCGAAAGCTCAGGCGACTGCTTTCTAGGACGAGGATACTGGAAAGTTGACACAACACTACGAAACACCTCGAAGCTGGAGCGGCGACTGTGTAGAGAAGTAGGTGCAAGGTGTACCTAACTGTTGGAAACAAAACGTTTCTCGTCCTCACTGTGGTTTCCATTTCGCGACCGATCAGAACTTACTTTCCGGACAACTCTCGTAGTATAAATTAGTAACGTGTTGTACATGAAAGATCAAGATTCATGCTCAGGTGAATAAAGGGTTTTCTGTTGATAATCAAATAGGCGTAATGAGGGGCATGCCTAACAATGAATAAGAGAACACGAATGTGGGTGGGATATTATGAACGACATAATAAACTCATCATCGTAGACAACACTCAGTAAACTTGTGTGCCTGATAGCTCCAGAGATGATGAAGTCATTGAAGGAATGCATGTTGAGACAAAACAGTTTAACGTAGTTAAGGAATAGGAAAATTTAATCATGATAAAGAACTGGAATGTTTTAGTAGGAAAAGGAAGAGAAAGAAAAAGAGAAGGCGAACATTAACTGGAGGAAAATAATGAAAGAAAAGGCCACCTTGTAGAATTCTGTACATAAGACAGTTTCTTCATAGTTAACATTTGGCTTAAGAATAATGGAAGAATGCCGTACAGGTGAAATAGAATTGGAAGCACTGGAAGTTGTCAGACTGTTTATAATAAAATGAAACAAACTTTTAAATCCGACTTTAAATGGAATATTTAAAAGGTCAGGTGTTGACTCTGAGCATAATTTAGTGGTTATGAACTGAAGGTTGAAATGAATAAAGTAGAGAAATGTTTACGTAATTGTCAATGTGCCAAATGGCAATGTGGGAATGGCCAAAAAAATTAAAGAAATCCTTGGGGAAGGAGAAGCAGTGTGAGAATATCAACATAGTAGATGGAAAGCCAGCACTAAGCACAAAAGGTAAGCCTGAAGGAATGAAAGGAGGCTGTACAAGGCAAACGGACTTGAAGACAATACTTTGTAAAGGAAAAACGAGAAGCACTGAATCACGTATGTTCTAAAAGTAGTAAATGGCTTTCGCTATTTGGATAACAAAATAGATGACGACGGCCAAGTCGAAAGAATATACAATGCAGAGTGGCAATCGGAAAAAGTATTTTCTGAAGATACACTCCTGGAAATTGAAATAAGAACACCGTGAATTCATTGTCCCAGGAAGGGGAAACTTTATTGACACATTCCTGGGGTCAGATACATCACATGATCACACTGACAGAACCACAGGCACATAGACACAGGCAACAGAGCATGCACAATGTCGGCACTAGTACAGTGTATATCCACCTTTCGCAGCAATGCAGGCTGCTATTCTCCCATGGAGACGATCGTAGAGATGCTGGATGTAGTCCTGTGGAACGGCTAGCCATGCCATTTCCACCTGGCGCCTCAGTTGGACCAGCGTTCGTGCTGGACGTGCAGACCGCGTGAGACGACGCTTCATCCAGTCCCAAACATGCTCAATGGGGGACAGATCCGGAGATCTTACTGGCCAGTGTAGTTGACTTACACCTTCCAGAGCACGTTGGGTGGCACGCGATACATGCGGACGTGCATTGTCCTATTGGAACAGCAAGTTCCCTTGCCGGTCTAGGAATGGTAGAACGATGGGTTCGATGATGGTTTGGATGTACCGTGCACTATTCAGTGTCCCCTCGACGATCACCAGAGGTGTACGGCCAGTGTAGGAGATCGCTCCCCACACCATGATGCCGGGTGTTGGCCCTGTGTGCCTCGGTCGTATGCAGTCCTGATTGTGGCGCTCACCTGCACGGCGCCAAACACGCATACGACCATCATTGGCACCAAGGCAGAAGCGACTCTCATCGCTGAAGACGACACGTCTGCATTCGTCTCTCCATTCACGCCTGTCGCGACACCACTGGAGGCGGGCTGCACGATGTTGGGGCGTGAGCGGAAGACGGGCTCACGGTGTGCGGGACCGTAGCCCAGCTTCATGGAGACGGTTGCGAATGGTCCTCGCCGATACCCCAGGAGCAACAGTGTCCCTAATTTGCTGGGAAGTGGCGGTGCGGTCCCCTACGGCACTGCGTAGGATCCTACGGTCTTGGCGTGCATCCGTGCGTCGCTGCGGTCCGGTCCCAGGTCGACGGGCACGTGCTCCTTCCGCCGACCACTGGCGACAACATCGATGTGCTGTGGAGACCTCACGCCCCACGTATTGAGCAATTCGGCGGTACGTCCACCCAGCCTCCCGCATGCCCACTGTACGCCCTCGCTCAAAGTCCGTCAGCTGCACATACGGTTCACGTCCACGCTGTCGCGGCATGCTACCAGTGTTAAAGACTGCGATGGAGCTCCGTATGCCACGGCAATCTGGCTGACACTGACGGCGGCGGTGCATAAACGCTGCGCAGCTAGCGCCATTCGACTGCCAACACCGCGGTTCCTGGTGTGTCCGCTGTGCCGTGCGTGTGATCATTGCTTGTTCAGCCCTCTCGCAGTGTCCGGAGCAAGTATGGTGGGTCTGACACACCGGTGTCAATGTGTTCTTTTTTCCATTTCCAGGAGTGTATTTGCCTCGAATGCACCATAGTAGGGAAGTTAAACATGGACAATAAACAGTTGAGACAAGAAGAGAGTAAATGCTTTTGAAATGTAAATCTGCGGAAGAACAGTAAGGGTTAGTGAGTAAGTTGTATAACTTAAGAAGATATACTGAATAGAATAGGGTAGAAAAGAAATTTAAAGCAGAAGACACCCATTGGAATTATTGAGATCATTTGGAGTGACAGGCATAACATAACTATTCCGACAGGTATGCAAGATGTATGAAATACACACAACAACTTTAGACTTCAAGAAGAATGTAATAATCTCTAATCCAAACAAAGAAGATGCTGACAGGGTTAAAAATTACAGAACCATCAGTTGACAGTTCATTGATACGCAATACTGATATGAATTACTTACAAAAGAATGAAAAGAGTGGTAGATGCCGACCTTGATGAAGATCATTTTGGGTTCTGCAGAAATGTAGGAACATGTGAAGAAACACCCGTTTAGCTTAAAACGTAGAGTGAAGAAATGCAGATCTACGTTTATAGAATTTGTACGAGGGTGTGCAGAAAAGTAATTCCTCCGAATGTTTTATTCTGTTCCCAGTATCGATTGAGGTATTACATGTCATGCATATTACTCAATCGGCTTTCCCATTCCGAAGACGCTAGTTGCAACCCTCTGCCGTTAGAGGGCTCCGATCGGCAGCGTGTAACATGACGGAGTGCAACCTAATAATGTCGTCGTATGAGAAATGGTATTCTGTAATAGAGTTTCTAACTACAGACATCGTACATTTGTCAACAATTTCTTAGGCGCTTTGAGTGTGAGGACCATGTGATACTTAATATGATGAAAACTGCGTTTTCCATTTTGACCTCAGGAAGAAGAGAACATCGATGGAGTTCCGCCACAAAAGGTCGTCGACACCAAAAAAGTTCTAGACCATGATATAGAAGACAAAGCCAGGTTTACAGTCTTCTGGGATGTTCAAGGTGTGACGCATTTGGAATTCATACCTAAAGGCATCAACATGAATTATGCAAGGTACTGCGAGACCTTCAGAGAACTGTAAACACGAATTCGAAGAGCACCTCTGCCTCAGAATGACGGCGGCAGTCAACACATGTGATACAACCCGACGTCTTGGGTTCACTGTCATCGATCATCCTCCATCCAGGTGCAATTTGGCCACATTTGATTTACATCTGTTCAAAAAATTTAAAAAAAAAAACCACTTTCGAGGACTTTACTTTGATAGTGATTAAACGGCGCCAGCAGAGGTCAGGTTATAGCTCCATCAATAAAGTCAAACGTTCTACAGTGACGGTATCAACAAACTGGTCTCTCATTCACCGCCAGGGTGTTTACGCTGAGAAACAAATATGTAGACGTGCTGAATAAAGTCTGTTTTAAAGAGCTATAAGAGTTTCCACATAAAAAATTGGGAGGTATTATTTTTCAGCAGGCTCTCGTAGATTTAGATAAAGTGTTTGACAATGTTAGGTGGAATACATTCTCTGAAATTATTAAGGTAGTACGGATAAAGTAAGTGGAGCGAAAAGTGATCTATAACTTGTACAGAAACCAGACTGTAGTTACAAGTGCCCAAAGGTATGAAAGGTTATCAGTAGTTGAGAAGCAAGGGAAACAAAGCGATAGCATACATCTCAAGTTATTCAATATGTGCAATGAGCAAGCTGTAAAGGAAACCAAGAAGAAATTTCAAAACGGAATGACAGTTCAAGGAGAGGAATTAAAAACTTAATGTTTTGACTGTTGCGCCAGCCTGTGCGGCCGAGTGTCTCTAGGCGCTACAGTCTGGAACCGCGCGACCGCTACGGTCGCAGGTTCGAATCCTGCCTCGGGTATGGATGTATGTGATGTCCTTAGGTTAGTTAGGTTTAAGTAGTTCTAAGTTCTAGGGGACTGATGATCTCATAAGTTAAGTCCAATGGTGTTCACTGCCATTTGAACCAAGCATTTTGACTGTTGTATTGAAGATTTGTCAGACTATAAACGAGTAAAAAGATCAAATGAACCGAAATGGTAGTGCGTTAAACACATTTTATGACAGAGATATTAACAAACATAAAACTGGGGTAATGGAATGTTGTCGAACTAAATAGTGCGATGTAGACGGAATTACATTAGGAAAGGAGATTCTAAAAAGTAGTAAATGGCGTTCGCTATTTGGATAGCAAAATAGCTGACGATGGCCAAATAAAGGGAATATACAATGCAGAGTGGCAATCGGAAAAAGTGCTTTCTGCAGATATTTGCCTCGAATGCACCATAGTACTTAAGTTAAACATGGACAATAAACAGTTCAGAGAAGACGAGAACAGATGCTTTTGAAATGTAAAGCTGAGGATGAACAGTGAAGATTAGTGAGTACGTTGTCTAGCTAATGAAGACATACTGAATAGAATAGGGTAGAAAAGAAATTTAAAGCACTATTTGACTGAAGGAAGGGATCGCTTGATACGACACATCCTGAAGTAGCAAAGAATCGTCTGTTTAGTAATAAAGGGAAGTGTGAAGGATAAAAGTTGTATAGGGAGACGAAGGTTTGACTAGAGTAAGGAGTTTCAGATGGATGTAGGTTGCAGGAGTCATCCGGGGATGTGCATGGGATAAGCTAGTGCAGAGAGGTTCATCAAACAAGTCTTTGAACAAGACCGCAACAACAACAATTGAGGGAAAGTAGAGAAGGAGTTTCTACAGTCGCTGTTTGGTCTTAGGAGATACAATAACACTTTTTTTATAAACTTATGGACTGAAATAACCATTTCACAAGCAAGGCTATGGGATGGAATCTTGCGACATGTTGCTGGACGTTAGTAGGAAGAAAATAACTTGGCAGTGTTATTTGAGTGCTTTTAATGGACGAGCAATTAGAAATTTCTGTAATGAATTCAGAAATTCTAGCCACTGCATTTCCGATCTGCTGGTCCCACTTGCTTGCTTTCTGCAGGTAGACACCAATGCTTGATGTCTGATAATTACGCCAGCAAACGTGAATGAGCTTGCCTGTCGAGTTCCAATTCATGTGTCAAAATCAAAGAAAAATTCGTCAATATTGATTGAACAATTAGAGAGTGCGCTACAACTTGTAAGTCCAGCATTTTGCTATACCAAGAATGAGACACGATTCTTGCCACGTTAATATGTTTCTCCATCTAATGCCGTAATCTCACTGTGCGACATAGCAAGTCGGAACTACTCCGTCTGTTAGACCCCAATTCCTCTTAATAAATAGTTTTCTTTTCTCTGTTTTCCTTTGCTTTATTCTCAGCCCATGTACATTTTATAAATACTAAATGTGTGGCAGGTATTCGTACATTCCAAAACGTTAATTAAACTGTTGTCCACTTACATTCATTATTTAGGGTAATATTGATGTGGTGATACTAATGCTCCACTTTGTTTTCGTGGGAAACAAGTTAATTAAAAATTACGCCTAAATGAAAATTCCACTACAGTTGTTGTTTTTGTATCTCTTGTCTTCAGACTGGAAACTAAGTTCGGTGTAACTCTACACGTTACTCTATCCCGTGCAAGGCTCTTCATCCCCGAAAAAATACTGCAACCCAGATGCATTTGAACTTGCTTATTGTACTCGTTTGTTGGTCTCCCTCAACAATGTTTGACATATGTTTTTGGTCTACTTGTCACCTTCACGTGTTTCCTATGTTACGTAAATTATCGTACATTACTAAGGAAATCAATTATAAATTGTATGCGGATAAATCTGGAAATTTTTGGTAAGTACTATGGGACTAAACTGCTGAAGTCGTCGGTCCTAAGATAACACACTATTTAATCTAACTTAAACTAACTTACACTAAGGACAACACACACACCCATGCCCAAGGGAGGACTCGAACCTCCGACGCGGGGAGCCGCGCGAACCGTGGCAAGGCGCTTCAGACCACACGGCTACCCTGTATGCGGATAATTTCTTATACATTTGTACTAAAATATGTTATAGAAATCCAGTACGAGGTGGCTGCTTCCAAAAAAGCGACGCAGAAAAACAGAGAGCGTGTGAGACTGCAACTGTGGAGCCAAGGTGATCATCTAGTGACACCGCGACGTGGCTGCTACAAGACTGACGGACAGCCATCCAATACAATGAAGTGATTATTGCAGAAATGCAGTATAGACTCGTTTGTCTAAAAGTATGTTTCCTAAAGCAATCATCATCAAGAGACAGTTCTTTCCTCACCATTTCACGGTGCAGATCGTCATGGAGAGAAAACTTGGGTCAAGAACTTAAAGAACGACAAGATTAACTATGCATATGAAGGTTGCTGTTACCACGCTGGGCATAAAATTCCAAAAGAACAGGTTCCTTCTATTTATAATCGTGAATATTGGTGTGTGGTAGGTCATGCTAAAGCGAGGAAGTGTTGATGCGAAAAACCCGAGTAATACAAAAAGTTAAGCTTCAGCGATTCATATTAATTTTCGATGTTTTTAGAATTTTTATTGGTATTGTTGATTGAGCTGGAAGGACGATCCGATTAGTTTCCCTTAAAGTTAAGCTTCACACAGATGTGTTGGTCAGTGTCTCTAGTACGCCCGTCGATCGCGTCACGTCGCTCTTTTTAGTTCTGAGCGCACAGTGAGTGCGTAAAAGTGCTCAGAACAATAGTGTCTTCCAAAAGTACGAGGGCCTGGTGTGAGATTTCGACTGACGTCATACAGCCCACATAACGTAACTGTCATACGTTTCCTTCTAGATGATAATCCTTGGCCGTACTCTGATGGGGCGATGAAGATGCTCCTGCTGCGTTTTCGATGGGAAGTGCTTGATCACCCACGGTATAGCACGTAATTGACTCCTCCTGAGTTTCATCTCTGCTCACATGAACATCTAGCTATGAAGGCAACGTTCTGGCACAGACAACGAGATGTAGACCGGCATAGAGAACTGGCAAGAAGCACAGGCGCCTTGCTTCTATGACGAGCGTATTGGAAAGTTGGTACAACGCCACGGCAAATGTCTAAATCGGAGTGGCGACTGTGTAGAGAAGTAGCTGGAAGGTGTAGCTAACTGTTGCAAACAAAACATTTTTGATCGGACCTTACTTTCCGAATAGACCTCGTAAATGTTTGAACATGAGTCGTTAATCCAGTTGCAGCGTTTTCCTCTCCGGTGTGTAAGCAATCGTTTAAAGATCTTCAGGAGATACTTATCGAAGTATCAGAATAACAAAGCAATTCTTTACTTATGTGCGAAAAGCAAGAGAATCTTGTGACGGTACGTCACATAAATATTGACATTTTTAGCGGTTTTAAATCGTAGTTTACGTATTTTATGAATATCATTAGTGTAAAAGATATAGTTAATGTTCTTGATACAACTGATATGCGGCGATAGCATCTTTATTTAATGTCTACGAAAATAAAAAAGGATCGAAAGAGACGCGAATGTACGGCCGAGGAGGAAGGACGTATTTTGTGGGACACACTGTTTTGTTTCGCTATACGGGGGGCAGCCATTGTGCGGCTACAAATATTTTATGTAAGTCATTCGTATTTATTGCTAAAATAAACTTGTTATTATTATTACAAAATGAATTTCCTTGTAATAGATGTCACCTCAAATGCTCGCAGTGGCTAATTATTTTAATAAACCTTTTTTCAGTAATTTGCGCTGCGAGAAGCTCATCTTCCGATGCAGCCTCTGGTCGGCCATTACGCGCCGAAGTATTAATTTCTTTTTCAGTGTTAATAGTAAATGTAAATGCGAGAGATTTCGTTATAAAAACCTTTTTAAATTGCAACAGATAATTAATTTACGTTAAAGTTCATGTTTTTAAACTATACAGATTCCATGAATTCAGTAGGTTTTATCTTGGCCGCTCCACGGCAACAATCGAAATTCTCTCAAGCCTTGCTTTGCAATCAATAAATAGAAATTAACAAAATTACATTCAATTCAGTTAACGGCAACTATATTTTAGTTATCACGTTCAAAATCTAAAGTTGGCACATAAATAACTGAGGCCCTTCAAGAACCCGTTTCATATTTACTTATGCACGTAAGTAAAAGTGATAAGAGAAGACAATATCCCTCAGAGAAAGAATCATGCTGATAAATTAAAAATGAAAAAAAAAAATATATATATAAAGTTTCTTTTGTATGTGACGTAACGAAATCCCAACGGACATCACAACCTACATAATTCCAATTTTGTCTACGGCTCCAGCGGCTAGCTACGAGAGCTCTTCATAAATTAACTTCCTAATGTTTATTAAAAATAAACAGATGCTTGTGACTTCATGCCATTTGCGTGGTAGGAAAAAGACACTTTGAAGGTAACCTTGCGTCAGTCTGCTTCCTAATGCATCCATCAGTGCGTAAGGGGTAAGCGATTGAAATGGGCAGTGCTACTGCATTTTCGTCCAGCTTAGAGCTACGCCCTGTCATTCGCTTCCAGCAAGCAGAGAGTGTCACTACTGTCGACGGTGTAGTGTCTGTGGTAATGGGTTTATGGTTGATGGTGTTATGAGGCAGTGGAGCAGAAAATTCATGGTGGGCCGCACAGATGTGCATAATGAAAGAGTTCAAAGACATAGACTGATGAACTCGTGTAACAAGTCGACGAAATTGTGTGTGTACGACATCTGACTCTCTTACTTTGTCACAAAGAGGTCAGCTTACTATATACTTTTGCACGGTGGATTCCAAAAAGTCTACTCGATGTTCACAAAACTGCTTCAATCGTGACGTTACTTGAACAACAGCAAGAAAAGAGGAAGGAATTTTTGAACAGACACATGACTGTGGACGAGTTATGGTTCCAGGAAGTGAACTCCTAAACTAAGGAAAAGTCCGAAAGGTGGATACACAGTCTCCTAACAAGCCTAAAAATATCAAGCAGACGCTTTAAAGTCGCAAAATGGTGGTTTCAGTTTTTTGGGATCGTAATGGAATTTGGACAACAGATTTCATGAAAGAAACGAGTAAAACTACTGTGAAATCATGAGACTCTAACCGCAGCTCCGAAGGCCAACCCAAAATAAACGGCGCGTGGTGATTAAGGAAGGAACCATTCTCGTTCGCGATAATACGTATCCCCCGCCCATCCCTTCTACCCCCTCCCTCCCCCCCCCCCCCCCCCCCCCAACTCTGGAGTCTTCACAACATTGTCTCTATAGTCCGCACTTGAGACCAAGCAACATTCATCGTTCCCCAAATATGAAGGCCCGGCTGGGTACTCATCACCTCACCATTGTCACTGAGGCCAACCGGTGGTTGAACAAGCAGGAGACGCCATTCTTTGATACAGGGATAACGATGCTTGTTTCACGGTAAGACAGATGTTTTAATTTGGGGCGCGGATAAGGGGAGAGATAATGTCAACATGAAAGTAAAGAATGTGTACACATTGCTTTACAAATTTTCCTTTTATAAACAGCCACTTGGAGCTTAATTCATGAATAGCTCTCGTATAATTATTGTAGAATATGAAATGCTTTTACATAACCAGTATCTGACGATGGGCTTGCAGTGGGTCGAAAGCTGGGGAAGGGAAAGAGAAATATTGTAAACCTGTTGGTGTCTGAAACTTCCTGGCAAATTAAAACTGTGTGCCCGACCGAGACTCGAGCTCAGGACCTCTGCCTTCCGCGGGCAAGTGCTCTACCATCTGAGCTACCGAAGCACGACTCACGCCCGGTACTCACAGCTTTACTTCTGCCAGTACCTCTTCTCCTACCTTCCAAACTTTACAGAAGCTCTCCTTCGAACCTTGCAGAACTAGCACTCCTGAAAGAAAGGATATTGCGGAGACATGGTTTAGCCACAGCCTGGGCGATGTTTCCAGAATGAGATTTTTACTCTACAGCGGAGTATGCGCTGATATGAAACTTCCTGGCAGATTAAAACTGTGTGCCCGACCGAGACTCGAACTCGGGACCTTTGCCCGTGGCTAAGCCATGTCTCCGCAATATCCTTTCTTTCAAGAGTGCTAGTTCTGCAAGGTTCGCAGGAGAGCTTCTGTAAAGTTTGGAAGGTAGGAGACGAGGTACTGGCAGAAGTAAACCTGTGAGTACCGGGCGTGAGTCGTGCTTCGGTAGCTCGGTTGGTAGAGCACTTACCCGCGGAAGGCAAAGGTCCCGAGTTCGAGTCTCGGTCGGGCACACAGTTTTAATCTGCCAGCAAATTTCATATCAGCGCACACTCCGCTGCAGAGTGAAAATCTCATACTGGTGTCTGCTTGGAAATAGAACATTTGCTATTAGAAATCAGGACAACTTTGCTGCTATCAAAAGGCATTCGTTGTTGGAAAAACTATTAGTATTAAGATGCAAATTGTTCAAACGTCGAACCTATTTACAGGCTTGGCAGCGACTGACTCTCACATGTTACCATATTTAAACATATTTGTGGATGGATAACGTTTTCAGACGCAAGAAATTGTAAATAGCCTTTCGCTCCCTGTATTTTACCCATGCCACTTTCAGAATTTGAAAGAGAGTATTCCAGTGAACATTGTCAAAAGCTTTCTCTAAGTCTACAAATGCTAGAAACGTAGGTTTGCCTTTTCTTAATCTTTCTTCTAAGATAAGACGTAGGGCCAGTATTGTCTCACTTGTTCCAACATTTCTACGGAACCCAAACTGATACTCTCTGAGGTCAGCTTCTACCAGTTTTTCAATTCATTCGTAAAGAATTCTTGTTAGTATTTTCCAGACGTGGCTTATTAAACTGATAGTTCGGTAATTTTCACATCTGTCAACACCTGCTTTCTTTGGTATTGGAATTATTATATTCTTCGTGAAGTATGAAGGTATTTCGCCTGTCTCATACATCTTGCACACCAGATGGTAGAGTTTTGTCAGGACTGGCTCTCCCAAGGCCGTCAGTAGTTCTCATGGAATGTTGTCTACTCCCGGGGCCTTGTTTCGACTTAGGTCTTTGAGAGCTCTGTCAGACTCATCACGCAGTATCTTACCTCCCATTTCATCTTCATCTACATCCTCTTCCATTTCCATAATATTGTCCTCAAGTACATCGCCCTTATATAGACCCTCTATATACTCCTTCCACCTTTCTGCTTTCCCTTCTTTGCTTAGAACTGGGTTTCCATCTGAGCTCTTGATATTCATACAAGTGGCTCTCTTTTGTCCAAAGGTCTCTTTAATTTTCCTGTAGGCAGTATCTATTTTGCCCCTAGTGAGATAAGCCTCTACATCCTTACATTTGTCCTCTATCCATCCCTGCTTAGCCATTTTGCACTTCCTGTCAATCTCATTTTTGAGATGTTTGTATTCCTTTTTCCTTGCTTCATTTACTGCATTTTTATATTTTCTTCTTTCATAAATTAAATTCAATAGTTCTTCTGTTAACCAAGGGTTTATACTAGCCCTCGTCTTCTTACTTATTTGATCCTCTGTTGCCTTCACTATTTTATCACTCAAAGCTACCCATTCTTCTTCTACTGTACTTATTTCCCCCATTCCTGTCAATTGTTCCCTAATGCTCTGCCTGAAACTCTCTACAACCTCTGGTTCTTTCAGTTTATCCAGGTCCCGTCTCCTTAAATTTCCACCTTTTTGCAGTTTCTTTAGTTTTAATCTACAGTTCATAACCAATAGATTGTGGTCAGAGTCCACATCTGCCCTTGGATATGTCTTACAGTTTAAAACCTGATTCCTAAATCTCTGTCTTACCATTATGTAATCTATCTGAAACCATTCAGTATCTCCTTGCTTCTTCCATGTATACGACCTTCTTTTACGATTCTTGAACCAAGTGTTAGCTATGATTAAGTTATGCTCTGTGCAAAATTCTACCAGGTGGCTTCCTCTTTGATTTCTTAGCCCTAATCCATATTCACCCACTACTTTTGCTTGTCTTCCTTTTCGTACTGTCGAATTGCAGTCACCAATGACTATTAAACTTTTGTCTCCCTTCACTATCTAAATAATTTCTTTTACTAAAGTCTCATAAAGGTCTGAAATTATATTTAAAGTCTGTTGGAATTCGGTAAGTGCTCTCATTATCAAACACTGGATTAACATAGTCTGGGTACTTTGCACTAAGTTTTAAGCAAGAGCTGGTTGTTTACTCATTCCAATGACTACTGCTTTATATCTTCCGAACTACGTATCATACACTGATACAGTTTGGCAGACTCGTGACGTAGCATACGTGGACACTATCTGCAAAATGTGTTGTCGACATAATGAACAGTAAAAAAACTAATAAATTATAACGTCATACCGTAACCGATTGTTTTTCAGCATGAACAGCGAAAATAAAGTGACACATAAACGTCCTAGCTTTCATCATTTTATGGATTCTTACAGCGAGAATAACTTTCTTGAAGGTTTGAAATTACGTGTAAAATTCGCTGCAAGTCGTTAAGTGCTCTAAGTCTCAAGTATTGGATGAATATGCTGTGGCTATTTGCGCATGGTGAGTTATGCTGCCTCAAGACACTGAAAAAATCTCCTGCTGTGTGACTTGCATGTGCTGACGAGGATAGGAAAACTGTGGACTGCTTGCTGAGAGAAAAATAATTTAATTATTTCGAAAAATCAGACACACCCGCAATTTGACGATTTAGTCACAGCACACAAAAGGGATTGACATTTGCGGGAGAGATACGAACGGGTTATTTCCTAGTGGGATATTTCATGGCTACGGTTAGTTTCACGATCTAGAAAGAAATACCTATATCGCTTTAGATCGGTATGCAGGAAGCAAGGGCTTCTCTGATGAGCTGACCTGGAGAAAAGTATTATCTCTTTTATGTTTCGACCGTGAAATCGCAAGCTCTTGAAAAGGATACGAATTATACTCGCTTAATTTTTACGTACGGCGCACGCGGAAATATTGACACAATCCAAGCCTACCAGGAATTAATCCGTTTCCACTTACCTCCTGTTACACCCTCGAAAAACAGCTAAACTTCCTCGCCTTCTCTACAGTAAAAGGTGCCACAGGACGATAATAATTGTGTATACCGATTGCTTCACTTGAGTGGTTATTATTAATTAATGAACGTACATACTCCCATCTTCCCAAGCTCTATTGAACTCTAAAAAAGTAAAGATATCAGAATGTGATACAACAAGATCAATCTTACATATCTACTGCTTTTCTACAGAGATCATAATCTTCATCTGTCACCGAAACTATTTATCGTAACTCTTCGTAGCACCTTTGGCGAAGTCTGTGCAGTTCATACACGATTGAACACAATGACTCATTTCACAAAATTTTTGTTGCATACTGTCTCTAACTTGTGTCAGAGTGTTCTTGGGTATTTTAAATCTTAGTATCCATTATTGTCCATGTTTCTTTGAGGTTCGATCACTTCGAATGTGGTTTTTCGTGTCTCAGTTTTACAGTAAAACGAAATGGTCTTTCGTTCGGTTTTTCCAGCTATAGCAATATATATAAAGTTGTCTTTAAACACAAAAAATCATTCTAACATATCTAATTATGTCGCATAACTTGTCTCTTATCACATTAGACCATACAAGGCAATTTTCTTCTTTGTACATGTTTTATACATTCATATTTCCACAATACAACAAGTGTTTTTCAATAAACATTTACAGTTCCTAGTACCTGAAATGGAAACAAGAAAAAAATGCAAGACCCATACACAGGTATACGTACTCTTCGGCTGATTTACTGGATGTTAAAGTCGTAAGACGAATCGGAAATTGTTTGTGTTATTGGGCTGCCCTTTGATCCATCTGTGAAAATGTGTTCAAAGCGTATTTTCTTGGTACCCGTGACTCAACATGGTACCCAATGTTTTTGAGGGATGTCTACCTCTTTGGCCGGCCGGAGTGGCCGAGCGGTTCTAGGCGTTTCAGCCCGAAACCGCGCTGCTGCTACGGTCGCAGGTTCGAATCCTGCTTCGGTCATGGATGTGTGTGCTGTCCTTAGGTTAGTTAGGTTTAAGTAGTTCTAGGTTCTAAGGGACTGATGACCTCAGAAGTTAAGTCCCATAGTGCTAAGAGCCATTTGAACCATTTTTTCTACCTCTTTCTCAAATGGTAGTGCACATGAAATACATATTTTTAGAGGAATTAGATAACATCTTATCCTACATACATATACATAAAAATATTACTCTGTGCTTTATAACATCATCATTTCATTCTTAATAACCTTAGATCTGAAGAGCATATTTTTCGTTTTGAAATTAGTATTTAGTTTTCTGTCCTTCATGAGAAAAGTGACTCATCTGCTGGTCCAATACACATTCCACCTACGAGCAAACCCACCAGCTGTTTTTCGATCGATACCAATCTAATCTTAGCCACCGTAAAGGTACAGTACCGTCGGTTTTACAGGCGAGAAGAGATACAATCATCTTTATGGGGCCCGTCGCAGGTCGCTGATCAAGTGGTAGAGTTACGTTACTGAACGGACTGTTCTAGAAGTAAACAGGAGACACATCACGTTTATGGCAGAGAATCATTTACACTCCTGGAAATGGAAAAAAGAACACATTGACACCGGTGTTTCAGACCCACCATACTTGCTCCGGACACTGCGAGAGGGCTGTACAAGCAATGATCACACGCACGGCACAGCGGACACACCGGGAACCGCAGTGTTGGCCGTCGAATGGCGCTAGCTGCGCAGCATTTGTGCACCGCCGCCGTCAGTGTCAGCCAGTTTGCCGTGGCATACGGAGCTCCATCGCAGTCTTTAACACTGGTAGCATGCCGCGACAGCGTGGACGTGAACCGTATGTGCAGTTGACGGACTTTGAGCGAGGGCGTACAGTGGGCATGCGGGAGGCCGGGTGGACGTACCGCCGAATTGCTCAACACGTGGGACGTGAGGTCTCCACAGTACATCGATGTTGTCGCCAGTGATCGGCGAAAGGTGCACGTGCCCGTCGACCTGGGACCGGACCGCAGCGACGCACGGATGCACGCCAAGACCGTAGGATCCTACGCAGTGCCGTAGGGGACCGCACCGCCACTTCCCAGCAAATTAGGGACACTGTTGCTCCTGGGGTATCGGCGAGGACCATTCGCAACCGTCTCCATGAAGCTGGGCTACGGTCCCGCACACCGTTAGGCCGTCTTCCGCTCACGCCCCAACATCGTGCAGTCCGCCTCCAGTGGTGTCGCGACAGGCGTGAATGGAGGGACGAATGGAGACGTGTCGTCTTCAGCGATGAGAGTCGCTTCTGCCTTGGTGTCAATGATGGTCGTATGCGTGTTTGGCTCCGTGCAGGTGAGCGCCACAATCAGGACTGCATACGACCGAGGCACACAGGGCCAACACCCGGCATCATGGTGTGGGGAGCGATCTCCTACACTGGCCGTACACCTCTGGTGATCGTCGAGGGGACACTGAATAGTGCACGGTACATCCAAACCATCATCGAACCCATCGTTCTACCATTCCTAGACCGGCAAGGGAACTTGCTGTTCCAATAGGACAATGCACGTCCGCATGTATCGCGTGCCACCCAACGTGCTCTGGAAGGTGTAAGTCAACTACACTGGCCAGTAAGATCTCCGGATCTGTCCCCCATTGAGCATGTTTGGGACTGGATGAAGCGTCGTCTCACGCGGTCTGCACGTCCAGCACGAACGCTGGTCCAACTGAGGCGCCAGGTGGAAATGGCATGGCAAGCCGTTCCACAGGACTACATCCAGCATCCCTACGATCGTCTCCATGGGAGAATAGCAGCCTGCATTGCTGCGAAAGGTGGATATACACTGTACTAGTGCCGACATTGTGCATGCTCTGTTGCCTGGGCCTATGTGCCTGTGGTTCTGTCAGTGTGATCATGTGATGTATCTGACCCCAGGAATGTGTCAATAAAGTTTCCCCTTCCTGGGACAATGAATTCACGATGTTCTTATTTCAATTTCCAGGAGTGTAGTTTCAATTGATTACGTTCTTCTACGATAGGGTTGAGCCTGAGACGGCGCCAAGTGCGTATAGTTTTTCAGCGCATCGCATCCTCTGATGATAGACGGGACGGCCGCCTCGTACCAATCACAGACGCGGTGTGTTATTTTCCACCGCCAGAGGCGCTGGCAGTTGCCATATGTGGGCACAGTGCTAAGCTAACATCTCTAACAGGCTCAATCTCTCTTGAAATAAATGCGCATTCCATGGTTATACACGTAAATGGAAAGCACAGTTTATTACATCATCTCTATCCAGCTTTGAAAAGTGGTCTGTTAGTTTCTAGTCTTCTCATTTATTGGAAAAGGAATGGTACTGTTTTGATACAATAGTAGTAATCGTTTAATTCATTTCGCAATATTTCTCTACATGTTTATCGAGCATGGAGTCAAAGCTGTTAAGACACTAAACTTATCGCGAAAGAATGTGTTTCACAGTTATATTTCCATGGTTTCTCTAAATCACTAAATGCGAATTTCCTCAAAAACATTCAACAAGATTTCCTTCCTAGTTCTTGTCTAGTCCTAGCTTGTTTTCATCTCCAATAATATCTCTGACGTCGACGTGCCCTTAAACGCATAAGTCCGCTCCTTCCTTCTTTCTCCTTATGCCTCATGCTATCTTAACGTTGTTAAATCATGTTGGCAAAAATTTTGTGACCGAAATACTTTTCATATCTAATAACACCTGATCAATTTTCATGCAAATAGAAATATCTTTGTATAAGGAGACGAGATACTGGCAGAAGTAAAGCTGTGAGTACTAGGCGTGAGTCGTGCTTCGGTAGCTCAGATGGTAAAGCACTTGCCCGCGAAAGGCAAAGGGCCAGAGTTCGGGTCTCGGTCGGGCACACAGTTTTAATCTCCCAGGAAGTTTCATCTTTGTATAACTTGGTAATTCAAAAAAAGTGTTACCACTCTGCTGCTTCTTATATGACGACTTTCTTTACAGCTGTGCATCATTTTAAATACGTTGCTTTATCTGATGTATGTTATACACGGGAAAGCTTGTTTATGTGTTAGTGTGTTTGTTACTCTTCTTCACGCTGGAGAGATTTGGATGAAATTTGGAATAGAGATAGCTTAGAATTATATACCTACCTATCAAAGGAGTCCGGGTGAAAAAGTAGTGTAGCAAATTACGCGCGAAAACCCATACTTTATTCACCCAATGTTTGAGAATGAGAGCACTTAATGACTTACAACAAACTTCACACATAATTTCAAAGCGTAACGAAAGTTTTTCTCACTGACAGCCACCACAACATTATGAAAGGGAAAACGTTTATAGCTTAAGATTTTTGCAACTCATGCAATAAAACTGCTCATAAAGCATGACGTTTTAATTTACTACTTCTTTACTACCAACTGTATTTTTGACACATTTTGCAGACAGTATTCAGATATATCACTGAATGTACCAGCAATATCATGTCATTGTACTACACACAGCTCACGATATATGACGTCTTAAACACTGAAATGCGTGAAAAACTCGTGCATCATGTATGACGCTTTAATTGCTCTATTCGCAGCAAAAATCGGTAGCAGTATCGAGGTGTGTTGCTTAATGTACCTACAAAAATCTATCATTTTACGAGACATACGTCATGAGATATTTCGTCAGACACTGAGATCTGTGAGAAACTGCGGAGTCATGTGTGATGTTTTAATTTATTGCTTCTTTACTACTAACTCTGTTCACAACACATTTTGCAGGCAGTAGCCACATATACTACTGAATGTACGTGCAAAATGATATCAGTGGACGGCATATACTTCAGGAGAAACAACGTAATAAACATTGTGCTGCGTGAAAATAAACAGCAGGGCGAAATTTGCTAGAAGTACAGGTGAAATATGTGTACAAATACATGTGGAATATGTTAAATACATGTGAAGTATATTTAGAATGTGCTTATGTGGGCAAAGCTACGGGTAAAAGGCTCGTCACAGACCCCTGGAACGATTTCAGCGAAATTTGCTACACGTTTTATTTGCTGTCTGGAAAGAAATACTGTGGTAGTAAGAACCAGCAACTTCCTATTGGGATGGCAGCGATAACGCGGAGAGAGAAGGGTGGGGGGGGGGGGGGGGGAGGAGGAGATGGATGGACAGAAAAGGGAAAGGATGATATGCACTCAGTTAAGGAGTGGGGGAGACGGACAGAGAGATGGAGGAGGAGGAGATGGACACAGAGAGGAAAGCGGAGAAGATGGGAAGAGAGAGGAGGCGAACAGTGAGAGTGGTTGGAGGAGATAAATAGGGGAAAGGGGAGAGGAGGAGATGGCCGGAAAGAGGCTGAGGATGAGTTGGACAGAGGGAGGGGGGAGGGAGGAGATGGACAGTGTGAGGGGGCAGGAGGAATAGGACAAAGAGTGTGAGTGGAGAATGTGGACAGAGAGAGTGGGGGGAAGAGGTGGACAAAGGAGGGGGAAGGAGTAGATGGACAGAGGCGGAAGGAAGAGATGGACTAACAGAAGATTAGAATAAATAAATGCCCAAGCATTTTTTATATAAATAAGTGTTTAACCGTACATAACACCGCAGGGCGCTGCCAGTAGTTCTACACGCTTCTGGTATCTTGTAGGGTTGTAAAATCCCGAATCGATAATGTTATATGAATATATTACATAAAAACCATATGATTAGAAATTTATTCAGTGTACAGTAAGTCCGAAAGAAAGTAAGCGGAATAATAGAATTTTTTTATAGTTTTTGATCCTTACCGAAATGTGTCTTTACTTATTGATACATATTTATCACACATGTAATTGCATTCTAAAGATAGAATACACACGATTTATTAATTTTGTAAATCGTTTGACATTGTGGAAGACTGTTACACTGTAATAGAGCACCTCATGTATAATAGAGATATTGGAACGCCGGTCCAAAGACGTGCAAAACAAGCGGTACCGTCTATCTTACTATCTATATTATCGTGATTACAGAATGTATATTTCAACCCCCGCTAAATAAACTAGCTTTTATTTAAAAAAAGAAAAAATAGCGGTGAGTCTTTTCTGCTGAGACGATAATATCTATTAGTCGAATGCGAGTTTTGTAGCGCAATAACTCTTAAAAGTTAATTTCACGTGAAGGTTAATGCCTGTGCTTCCACTGCGTTGTTAGTAACGTCAGTATTTATGGTAATATTTACCAAGGCAGCACGAAGCAGCAAGAAGTCTCTCGATTTTAGTAATGTTGCACATAGCAATAGTGTTGCTATAGCGATTCTCGTCCACTTCGTTCACATTCGTTTAATTTGGTATTTATTTTCACGTCCTTTCACAATTTAAGATTCCATGGATTGCCAATATGTTTGTCGCTGCTGTCTAGTTGAGGTTGTACAGATCATTGGGGAAAGGATACAATGTAGCAGTTCAGTTTCATTTCATTTCAGATTAACAACCCATTTTCTCGGCCCTTGCCATGCAAAGAATGTCTGTTGTTGTTTAAATGCAATGGTAAGGGTCAGATAAGTTTTCTTGGTTCAGAGCGTAGCAGTACCAACCTAAATACTTCCGTTTCATAGATGTCCTCTTGTTGCAAATCTAGAGTTTTCCCATTTTCTTGTGTCCACTCTATAGCCGAAAGGCACCAACCTCCTCCTTGAAAGAAATGGGGCAGTGTCTTTCACTCTCGCCTAGAGGCTCGTTTGAGTCAGTCTTGCAGCCATTTGTCCTAGTGTATCCTTTCTTCTATGGAACATGACCTAGATTATGTCAGGTTGCTTTGTGCAGGCTAGGACGCCAGAAGATATGCGTAAATCGACGCTTTCATTTCGAGCTACTAGTTATTAACGCTTTTAGGGAGGCTTTCACTTTAAATCAAATTAAAGTCGCGTGTCAGGCGTGATCTTATAGATATGCATTGTCGTTAGTCTGTTATTGACCACGTAGGCTTGATATGCTGGTTTTTGTTAAGTTGTATATTTTTATATGATTCCTCAGTATCACTGCCTTTGTAGAATGTTATTTTAAGGTGGCATGAAACATGAATGAATTTATGCTGAAGCAGCGGAAATTTTGTGTGCATCAAGAGTGATGGTTCACCATACTGTTCCTTTGTACTTCATATTTACATGTATTATTCCTCCATCTAATATGGTGCAGTGATCCTCCCTCGTTACGTTCAAGTGCAATCCTTTGATTTCATGTCTCCAAATTTCATATCCAGTACTGTGAACTCATTTTTGTGTATCACTGGCAACAACATTGTCGCGTCCCAAGCGTGGGTTTTGCGAGGGATTGACTGACACGGTTCGTAAACAGGAATTAGCCGGTTGACCTAATTGAGAGGGAGACTTTTGATCTGGCTAAGATGTTAAATTCCCTGGTGTGAAGGTACAAGGCTAGGATGTTGGTAGAAGTAAACTCGTATGGACGTTATAAAAGTTCTAATTTATTCATAAAGAATACAGATCACCCGAACTGCGTAGTGATTGTACCTACAGAATAGCCAAGCCCATTACAGAGACGGTGACTGACTTCCACCGTTCGGGCTGCCTGATAGAACTTTCCAGCACTTTGCTGCCCACACTAGCACCCTACGTCAGAGTCCCGCGGTCGCTGCCTAAACGCTCATCGGCGACTATCCCCAACTGTCTGCCTGCAGCCCGCCCTCAGCCCAAGTCGGCTGCTACTCACGCTGACTACCGTCGCTGCCTAAACCCGAGAGAGAGAGAGATCCCCGGAGCGGCGTGCCTCCGAGTTTTGTTAGCTCTTCCCCTTCGACCCCGCCAGCGCTTGGCATGACGTAGCGTCGAGTGCAACTTTTCCTTATTAGGGATTGTTTTAGTATTAACTTCAGTACTTTTCTTCAGAAGCTGGGTGGAGGGGTAGAGGGGCCTCTCCCTATATGGTCACGCACTGCGTCCTGAGCCCTTCATTGGCTCCTCATGACGTAGTGCGGTCCCCACCTAGGGCCCTCTTTCTTTCTCTCTCCGCTCCCAGACTTCTCCCTCTAGCCAAGAGTGTTGATACTGTAAGTTATTGCTTATTAAGGGACCTGCCCAGAGCGCCCTTTTTATCTTAATAGCTGAGTCTGCTTCCTTGCTTATCACGCGCAGCTGCCTGGCCGCTTGGACCGCCGCCTCGGCTATCTGGCTGCGTCGTTATCTTTTGTGACCCCTCTGACACGCCTGGCGTCCCCTGTTAACTCTATCTCCCCGTATGATTTCTGGTGTATCGTCTGAGAACAACTGCATTTAGACTTGGCTTTTCTGCGGTTACAACACCTCCCCCGCCAGGGAAATTGGGGTTACTCCTCAGAGTAGCGTCAATTGTGACTCTTTTATTTTTTTTTCCATTACATGCTTTACAGATTTGTTTATTACATTAGCATCTGATATGTTATATTTTTCATTTTCATTTAGTAAAGTCAAATTCATTAAACACACAAAAATACAATTACATTATACATGCCTAACATTCAGTTATGTCAAAAGCATTTGCATTAAAATCAAAAGACACTTTCATTGATACATACATTCACATTTCAATTAGAATTACATTTCAAATACAGTTACATTTCAATTACACATTTCAAATACAGTTACATTTCAATTACATATTTCAAATACAGTTACATTTCAATTACACATTTCAAATACAGTTATTTAACGTCTGTTTCTGAAAGCGACCGTATCACCTTGGTCTTTTCCACATCTTTCATAAATTACTATCTCTTCAGTTTCTTTATTACTGTGTCTTCTAGCTGAACTAGTCTCTGGGTATTGGTTCACTATGGTATTTTTTGTACATACTTTTCCACAACAATCACTGTCTTCAAAATATTTCCATATACTTTTAAAACAGTCTTTACAACATTTACAGTTTTTACAACAGCATGTTATTATGATTAGAATAACTATTGATATGGCTACATACGTAGTTATGGAGTAATGTGTGAAGTACCTGGAGTACTTCATTTCCTCCTCTTGTCTCTCTACCATCTTCTGGACATCATCCAGTCTTTTTCCTGCGACTTTCAAGTCGTCTAACTGTGTTATTACCTGGTCCAATGGCAAATCTAATGCTAACGTTGAGACATTCCTTTTTTCCTTGTTTACCACGCAACAATCGAATTCTAGATTGATCTGCGGAACTATGTCTTTCTTCGTCACATTACTCTGAATCACTCTATCTGTTTGTATGAACACTCTAGTGCCATACCCCTCACATTTACTGTAAAAACTAATTTTTCCTACCTCTTTTATTAGTAGGTCCTTTGGTGGTTCCCTTCCACACAATACTGTTAAGCCTTCTTCCTTCGGTGCTACATATAGCCATTCGTTACTGTTTAGATGAGTCCAAAGGCTCTGATTCAGTGCGACTATTTTTCGCACACAATCTTCCGGAATTTCTCTTACCGGTTGCAACAATTTGGCTTCGCACTCTTCGTGGTCGAATGTTGACAGCAAGGCGAATGCTTGTTTGCACAGTCTCCTATTTTTACTTAGCTCCTTGCATTTTAGTTCCTCCACAGAAAGTTTCGCGTACTGCCTTTTGGATTCATCTATTAGTAAGAATTCTTTCTCTGGCTGTATGTACACATATTTACCTTTCATGTTTGGAATTTCTTTTGGTAGTGGGAGTACTCTATACAAATTGAAATTGTTATTATTTATTAATGGAATATTAATTACATATCCTAGTATGCTACCCGAGATGAAAACATCTAAATCAATTATTCTTAACAATAGATAACCTGAGGACTCCGTAAGAGGAACAGGAAACTTTACATCTTTTAGTTCTTCCCGTATTAAACTTAGGTATTTTACAATTTGGACTGGATTAATTGTATGAGGCTGTAGTATTCCCTTCTGAGCATTTACAATGGCATTTATCATTTGTTCGTATTCCTCTTCGATCTGACCAAACACTGCCGATAGTTGTAATACTTGCTCTGTTACTGTGGCGAAGGACGCTACACGTTTAAACCCTATATCGGTTTCCTTCACGTATTCCTTCATGAATCGTTCTAGTCTTTGCATACCTGTCTTCAGGACGTGCTCATTTGACTCTAGTGTATATACCGTCCTGTTTACTCCCGCCAATGTGGCTCTTACCACTGCCACCTGTTCCTTTGTTAGCCTCAACAACCCTTCTGAGTTTTTCTCCATAGCGTCTATTCTTTCCTTATAGTATGCTGCATCTGCTTCATCCAACGTCCCGAACAGTATTTTACTTACCTGCCCGACGAAGTTGAATACTCCTCTCTTCCTTCTGGTCTCGTGTTTCGTTAGCTACTGTACTAAAAGTTGCAATCCTGTGATTTTTTCCACATGATGGGTTACTTGTTGGTCTAGTACCCTGCATTCTATTAATCCTACATTTAATTGTGTTAGTGTTTCTCGGCACCTTTGTACCGCTGCCCTACCATACCTCTCTGCATTCTGAAACCTTTCTGTTATTATATCTAGATTTACGTATGTGACTATTCTCCATGTGGTACTGTATATTTCTACCTGTCCTCTATTATCGTAATATAGTTCTGATGAACTCGGAAATGGCGTCACTTGGTACTCATTTGTTGCATGCTCTGATGCAGTGACGTAGTATGCTGTTATCACTATGACGAATTTCACGACCTGCCACTTGAGTGCCATACCTGAAATTTAAAAGAATTGTTTCAGACTGTTGGCATGTACTTTTGTTTCCTTATTTCTTTTAACTTTTATTACTACGTTAGGACCTTCCACTTTTACTACTTCAAATGGACCTCTCCATTGTGAATCTAATTTCCGAGATCTACCCCGTCTCACCGACTCATCGTGCAGTAATACTTTATCCCCTACCTTGAAGTTTTTTGTTTCATGTCATACTGTTCCTTACTGATTTTCTTACTTCTTATAATCGAGTCTCTGGCCACTCTGTGGGCTTCCTGCATTCTCGCTCTTAGTTTATTTACATACATTTCATAATTGTAACTTACCTGCTGTGTTTCTTGCTGCAGTACTCCTGGTATGTTAACCTTTCTTCCGTATAGTAATTCAAATGGTGTGTATCCTGTGCTGCTGTGTGGTGTAGTGTTGAACACAAAAATTGCATACGGTACCCATTTGTCCCAAGAACTTTGATCTCCTGTTACAAAGTGTCTGAGATACTCTACAATAGTTCTATGACTTCTTTCTAGTGCACCATTTGATTCAGGGTGGTACGCTGTAGTATTTATACGCTTTACCTTCAACAATTTACATACACTTTTAAATACATCTCTCAGAAAGTTAGACCCTTGATCTGTTAATAATACTGATGGAATTCCATACCTTAATACTACGTTTTCCACAACTGCCTCAGCTACTGTTTCGGCATCTTGTTTGTCAATTGGGATTGCTAAGGTAAATTTACTCAGATCGTCTTGGAATGTTAACACGTACCTTTTTCCTGTATTAGATACATCTAGTGGACCCACTATATCCATCGCACACTTTCCGAATACTGTTTCTGCTGTGTCTGTAATTTCTAAGGGCATCCTAGTTTTCATTTGCGTGTTTTTATTCTTTTGACACGATGGGCATTTACTAATGTAATTTTCAATGTCACGCTTCATTCCGCGCCACTGCTTGTATGCTTTAATTCTTTCGAGTGTCCTGTGCATTCCTTGGTGACCTCCCAAGGGATTGTCATGCATTTCCTTTAGTATATTTTCTTTTCCTTCGGGACTAATTTCCTCACCACTATCCGTTTCCTGTTCTATTTCACTCGACACTTGTGCTTGCCGCACGTTTACGGAACTTTCTTCCCCATTTGCTTTTGCTGCCGAGATCTCTGTCTCCACCTTCTGCTTCGCATCTATCTCTTCCTTCCCTTCATGCCTTATTCTACTCAGCGCATCCGCATTACTATTTAACTTTCCTGGCTTGTATGTTACTTCATAATCATACTCCTCGAGTTTCAGTCTCCACTTCAGGAGTCTCGAACTCGGATCTTTGACACTAAATATCCACGTTAGTGGCTTATGGTCTGTCACTACAGTGAACTTTCTGCCATATACATATGGTCTGAACTGTTTTACTGCGTAAACTATAGCCAACAACTCTTTTTCCGTTGTGCTATAATTTAGTTCGGCTTTGTTCAATGCTCTGGATGCATATGCGATGGGCAAGTCTTCGCCAATCTTCTTACCTTGCGATAACACTGCACCCAAGGCTGCGTTAATCGCATCCGTTGTAATGATGAACGGTTTCGTAAAGTCAGGGTACTGAAGTAACGGAGGGTTTATTAATTTCTCTTTTAGTTCTTCGAACGCATTGTTCTGACGTTCGCTCCATCGGTACTCCACTCCCTTTTTTATGAGCTCATGGAGAGGTTTCGCAATCTTGCTGAAGTTAGCAATGAAACGGCGGTAGTAACCTATAAATCCGAGAAACCCTTTTAGTTCCTTAGTTGTCTTTGGCTGTGGGAAGAACTTCACCTTCTCCATATCTGGTGATATTCCTTTGTCAGTGATGCAATAACCTAGGAAGATTACTTCCTTCCTCAGGAATTCACACTTGTCTGGTTGCAGCTTCAAATTGTGCTCTCGCAACCTGTCAAATATTTCCCGGAGCTTTTCGTTATGCTCCTGCAGGTTTTTCCCATAGCATACTATGTCGTCTAGATATACAAAGCATTTCACTCCTTGTAAACCTGCCAAGACTGTATTCATCAGTCTCTGAAAACATCCTGGGGCTCCCTTCAGTCCCATCGGCATTCGTTTGTATTCGTAATGCTGATAGTTTGAGCTAAATGCCGTTTTCTCTCTGTCCTTCTCGTCCGTCAATATTTGATGGTACCCGCTTGCGAGGTCAAGCGTCGAGAAGTACTTAGCTTGCCCTAACTGATCCAGTATCTCGGAGATATTCGGTAGTGGAAATGCATCGCCTACAGTGATATCATTTAATCGTCTGTAGTCCACTACGATTCTCCATTTCTGTTTGCCACTAGCGTCTAGCTTCTTTGGAACTAACAGTAACGGTGCGTTCCAAGCGCTCTTACTCTCGACAATTATGTCATCTCTTAGCATCTGCTCTATTTGCTCCCTTAGCACTTCCTTTTGCGCTTCCGGGATCCTGTACGGTCTAGCGTTTACTACCTTTCCCGCGTGTTCCGGTGCAATCGGTATTCTGTGCTTCACTGCGGAAGTATAGGACAGGTTGTCCCCTGGTAGATGAAATACATCTCCGTATTCCGCGCAAACCTCTGCTAGAGCGCTTTTCTCTTCAGCGTTCAAATGATCCATTCTTAATTGCCTTCGCAACACACTAGTACGACTTTCTGTCTTTCCTATGACATTAGTACAACATTTTACTTCGCGTATTTTCCCTACTTTTTCTAATTCTTCCGTCATTAACCTGACGTTTCCTAACTGCACTCTGTCTTCTGACAAGTTTAATGCACTTACTATGCATTTCCCATTTCGCACTTTTACTAACGCTTCAGGTACATGTACCCCTTGTGAAATCTCCTGCCTAGGAATAATCATTTCCTTTTCGATTCCCCTTTTTACATTTCCTTCCACCTTTAATAACATTATTTTTTCCTCTCGGGGCCCTATTTCCCCGCCTACTTCTGAATCTTGTTCGTTCTCATGTCCCTTTGGCTCTTCCTCTACTACTAAGGGTATATCTCGCCCTTTTAGTCTCACTATTTTACCTGCATAGTCTAACTTAACTCTATGCTCTGTCAAGAAATTTCTGCCTATCAGTCCGTCGTACGGAATATCTAATCCTCTCCCGTACACGTGAAATTTTTGCCCTACTTGCTCAGAACCGTCCACACTTAAGTGTACCTGTACCGTACCTATTGTGCTGACGGCCTCACTGGTTACACCTTTTAGCAGAAGCCTTTCCGCTTCATTAACTGCAAGTGTACTATTTATCGGAATACTCGTTCTCTTGAGCAGACACGATTCTTAGTTGTTTCACCCTTTTTAAGCTCAACGCTGCTACTAATATTGTTTATGTGTTAAATGATTGTGAAATTACGTTCACCAAGAGACCTCTGTGATAGTAAGGATATTGAAGTAATATATTTACTCTTAGGGTAAGAAACAAATTCATAGAGAAATGGTTGCTACTATATATTCGTACATAAACTCAAGTGTTATACCTGTTGCATGGCTTAATGCATTTATTACTGTACTAACTAGACCTTAATCTCTCACTTATTGTTTTTCAGTATGGGTCTTGCACTTGCGGTGAGTGGCGGAATTGTTCACTTAAGAGTGACATAAGTGAAACATTTTATCATTTTTTTGCCTGAGTAAGTGAAAGAGATGGCTTTCACTGCAGTTAATTGAATGTCACGGACAGTAAAAGCCAATCGTTTGCGCGACCAGGTTAAGCTTATGCAAGTATTATCAAATAGTAAGGTTTTTCTTTTACAGAGTCACTCATGATACCAGCCTCGAAAAGTAGCGGACCGATCTTATGCGGTGGCCTACACCATCATTCAGTGTTGCAGTATTCCTGTTTGGAAACCATATTACATTCTGTGCATAATGTGCATTCCATCACTGGAGGCACTGCAAAATGATTTACTTAAGTGTGCTGTACTAGCTTCAGTTACCCTGTAAGAGCACAAGAAGTAAGTAAATAAGAAGCAATTTTAGGTTTTCTTCTCATAACTAAATAAGGAACAAGTTTAGTTGTTACGTTTGCCAAGTGTCGTGGCTTGCTCAGGTCCTGAAACAATGAGACGAGGAAGTGAGTGAGACCGCGGATCAACTAGAGGTTCCCACATCAGTGGTGGTGGAACAGATGTCACTTAGGAATGAGATGGATGCAGATCGAACTCATCCAGTTACAGTATCTGAAAGCGAAGAAGTATTGTTGTTGCTTCGATTAAAACAGAACAGGGTGAAATAAATTTCAGAAACTGAGAGGCATTTTGCGATGCCATCACATTGCATTTCATGGCAATGAAACGGTAGAAAATGGGGCAGACATGAAAAGTGGAAACCATTATGAGCATAGAAGAACGCTAGATGAATCTGAAGGAATGTGTAAACTAGAGGAGAGGAGAGATTATGCTGAACTCACGATATGCTAGTGCATGAAGAGACAAATTAGATCGGGCCACTGAGTGAGTTTGATGAGGTAAATAACAGAAAGCATTTTTTGATGGTGCAAAGGTATAGTCTTATCTCAGATCCTACTTGCACCAACATCCACGCATGTGGATTGATCAGTTTGCTGACATGTTATTCATATCATGAAAGCTGTCACTGAAAAAAAAAATTTTTGTTTGGCAGAATGCTACTTCAGGAAGGGCGAATAATCGTGGTCTAATCTTATATTCTGTAAAAGAAAACTTATTTGTCAGTGAGTTGTAGTACCTAGAGACGTAACAAATGTGTAGTATAATGTGCACAAACTACTTACTATGATAATACTGTTTTCCTCAGATTTACTGCGTCTGGCCGCTGTGGCCGAGCTGTTCTAATCCGGAACGGCGCTGCTGCTACGGTTGCAGGTTCGAATCTTGTCTCGGGCATGAATGTGTGTTATGTTCTTAGCTTAGTTAGGTTTCAGTTCTAAGTCTAGGGGACAGATGACCTCAGATGTTAAGTCCCATAGTCCTTGGAGTTTTTAGATTTACTGCGGCATACGTGTACTATCTCTCCAAGTCGATTATAAGTGGTAAAGGATCATAATGAATATATGCAATACTCTTAGACTATGGAAACTCTTCCCTGTAGACAACTTTATTTTGGAGAATTTTTGGAAGTTGTTCCAGTATTTGAATATTAATTTTGGACATTAGCACTCAATATATCATTGTCCTTTGGTAATATTATTTAAATGCCTTTGTGTATGCTATAATTATTCTGATCTTGTCCTCACGACATGTAGAGGATTGAAACGTATTCCTAGAGTAAACATCTAATTTGTAGACTTTATCAGGGTAGTTCCCATCCATCTTCAAAACTCTGCCAGTTCAGTTCTTTAAAAAAATCTCAATGACGCTCTCCCACGAGCCAAACAAACGTAACTTGCAAACAAGTTCAAAAGAAAGTAGATTGCAGCAGTTATTCGGAGATGAAGAGGCTTGCAAAGGATGGAGTAGCATGGAGGGCTGCATCGAGTCAGTCTTCAGACTGATGACCTCTGCAACGACAACAACAACAACAATAGTAATACAATATAAGTATTTTGATAGTTTCTCTTAGGCCTAAGTGAGACTACATTACTGGTAGCGCAAAAATAAAACAACCAAGCTCTCTTTTTGTGTTGCATAACGTGATGAAGAAAAATATAACTGATACCATTGATTGGCTGATAAAGCTTTTTTTATGTCGATTCATGACCTACCTGTGGCTTTGCTTCACTAGCTTGTTTATCAACCAATGTCACATTTTCTGACAACCTATCACAGCAAATCTTACTAAAAATGTTGCACACTGAAGAGATCTTTAATGTGTTGATCACTTAAACTGCCCATCTTCGTAATACTCGTAATACACAACTGTAAGTTCAAAACGCATAAAATACAATATGTAAACACAATGATTAACATTATTCCATACAGACGAAAGTTTACACCCTCGAAACATCCATACTTGCTTCAAACTATAATTACGTCCCTAAATACATAAAGGTTTATAGGACAAAACATAACTTGGGTTGAAACTTCCTAGCGGATTAAAACTGTGTGCCGAACCGAGACTCGAACTCGGGACCTTTCTGCCTTTCGCGGGCAAGTGCTCTACTATCTAAGCTACTCAAGCAGGACTCACGCCCCGTCCTCAAAGCTTTACTTCCGCCAGTACCTCGTCTCCTACTATCTGTAGGTACGCAGGAGAGCTTCTGTGAAGTTTGGAAAGTAGGAGACGAGGTACTGGCGGAAGTAAAGCTGTGAGAACGTGGCGTGAGTAGTGCTTGGGTAGCTCAGATGGTAGAGCACTTGCCCGCGAAAGGCAGAAAGGTCCCGAGTTCGAGTCTCGGTTCGGAACACGGTTTTAATCCACCAGGAAGTTTCATATCAGCGCTCACTCCGTTGCAGAGTGAAAGTCATTCTGATAACTTGGGTCATTCATCGTAATGCGCAAGTGGTATTACAGATCTTCAATCATTGTGCCGTGCTGAATGGCACGACGATTTGCACACCGCCAGAGATTCTTTTCGAGTTGAGTGCTGCAGTCATGACATGACAGGGTCGAAGGCACAGACATGTGTTGGACGTGAGCGCCACGGCTGATCTGGGGACTGGCACAGACGGTGGGTACAGTCAGCTGCAGCGACAGGAACTAGCAGCACCTTCTGAAGCCGTTGCTGTCGCTTCTGGGGTGGTGGCAGACTGCTTGCGGAACGTCGGCTGGAGCCATTTTGGGACAATGGCCGTGGCGGCAGTAACAGTGGGCTGGGCAAGACATTGTTGGATTGTCAATTGCTGGGGTGACATGAAGAAAACAGTTCTATCATCAATGAAGCTATTGTGGGTGACAGTTATCAGATGGGATGACTGTCAGTGTGGGAGGGTCTGCCATGTGGACGGCAACCTACCTGGATGGACGCACAGCAATTCCAGTGGAGGTGAAGGAATAGCTTTGGCATGTCATAAGCAGCTCTTTCGGAGCGTTTTCACAAGTGACGTTCTGTTGGTAGTGTGACTGAGGCAGTACACTGTGTTATGTGTCAAGTGTGCGTCGAGTAAAGCCACCTGTAAACAACATTACGCATGAAAGGCTATTGGTGCTGTAGTTATTTATTTGTTGCATGCTGGGCATGCAACAGTGTATTCTCTGAGGCAGGGCAGCAATAATTGTCACGATGTGGGCATGATTCAGTGTGTTTAACAGAAAGTGATTGTTTATTGATGTGAGTTCAAATCAGTATATTTCTCCGGTGGTTTCAAGAGTTAATTGCATTATTCATTTTATATAATTGACCCTATGGTTCTCATGTTGCATTACGATCTTGTTATTGCTTTTATATTACTGACCTGTTACATCTGTTACAGTATAAGAAATTATATAATCATGGGTAGTTTGGTAGGGTTGTGGATAGCTGGTGTTTTAGTTGTCTCATGACGGTAATACTAGTAGATCGACGTGTAGCTGAGATTCTGTTTAGTGATCCTAGATGAAATTAAGTGTTCTTGGGCATCATAGGTTTTATAGCTACTATTGTTGGTAATAAGTTCCAGACATTCTAAATTGTTATTGTTGACCTCTGATCTATTACAGGGAAAGGTCAAAGCTGTTCTATATTTAAATATTCTGCATCATTGTTATAAAGATAACTGTGTGATTGGTTATTTTGGTCCTAGTTATAACTCTTTTGGGCTAAAGAAATATATATTTTGTTTATTGTAAATGATTTACTAATTTGTTAACTGTAGTTTGGATGTTTAATAAAATTATTGTTAAATTGTGCCTCACGTCAGATCTTAATACCGCACTACACAGTGAGCGAAAATTCAATCTCTGCACCAAAGCAAAATTATCTCTATTATTTGTCAAAGTAGGTTAAGATTCTAAGTACAAAACATATGTGACAGTATTGTAACTCTTTCTTTTACATCATACAAAAGGAAAGATACACGTGGCTTGTATATTGTCACAACAGATATAACTTACATATTAGATGCACTCTTTGAGGAGAATAGTTTGATCTTTGTTCCACATTTTAAGAAACCCAAAACCTGTCTATATTATTTATCAAAATATGTAAAGATTTGTTTTTTATCATTATAAAACTAAGTGTGATCACTACTGGTATTTCTTACAGGTTAAAATGTACTCTTGGACGGGAAGACTATGATCTTTGTACTGAAATTTAAAGAAACAAAAATCTGTATTGTTTGAAAAAAGGTATTTAATGAATTTCTTCTACACCTGTGTAAAAATCGGTTGGCTCACTTATTAACGATAATGATCTAACTTACATGTGAAGGTGCATTCGTAAATGAGAATACCTCGATCTCTGTACCACAACTGGTGCAATGCACAATGAACCCTAACTTAAATATTACCATGTCAAAACTGTTCTATATCAGTAAAGAAAAGAAATACTTGTGACACTGTCTAACTCAGGTCGATATGCACTTGTTCACAAGAGTAGTTCAATCACTGACCACACTCCAAAGGAAACAAAAATTACACCACTGGCCATTAAAATTGCTACACCACGAAGCTGACGTGCTACAGACGCGAAATGTAACCGACAGGAAGAAGATGCTGTGATATGCAAATGATTAGCTTTCCAGAGGATTCACACAAGGCTGGCGGTGGTGGCGACACCTACAACATGCAGTTTACCCGCGTTGCCTGGTGAAACGTTGTTGTGATGCCTTGTGTAAGGAGGAGAAATGCTTATCATCACGTTTCAGACTTTGATAAAGGTCGGGTTGTAGCCTATCGCGATTGCGGTTTATCGTATCACGACATTGCTGTTCGCGTTGGTCGAGATCCAACGACAGTTGGCAGCATATAAAATCGGTGAGTTCGGGACGGTAATACGGAACGCCGTGCTGGATCCCAACGGCCTCGTATTACTAGCTGTCGACAAGACAAGCATCTTATCCGCATGGCTGTAACACATAGTGCAGCCACGTCTCGATCCCTGAGTCAACAGATGGGGACATTTGCAAGACAACAACCATCTGCACGAACAGTTCGACCACGTTTGCAGCAGCACGGACTATCAGCTCGGAGACCATGGCTGCAGTTACCCTTGACGCTGCATCACAGACAGGAGCGCCTGCGATGGTGCACTCAACGACGAACCTGGGTGCACGAATGGTGAACGTCATTTTTTCGGATGAATCCAGGTTCTGTTTACAGCATCATGATGGTTGCATCCGTGTGTGGCGACATCGGGGTGAACGCACATTGGAAGCGTGTATTCGTCATCGCCATACTGGCGCATCACCTGGCGTGATGGTATGAGGTGCCATTGGTTACACGTCTTGGTCACCTCTTGTTCGCATTGACGGCACTTTGAACAGTGGATGTCGCATTTCAGATGTGGTACGACCTGTGGCTCTACCCTTCATTCGATCCCTGCGAAACACTACATTTCAACAGGATAACGCACGGCCGCATATTGAAGGTCCTGTACGGGCCTTTCTGGATAGAGAAGATGTTCGACTGCTGCCCTGACCACCACATTCTCCAGATCTCTCACCAATTGAAAATGCCTGCTCAATGGTGGCCGAGCAACTTGCTCGTCACAATACGCCAGTCACTACTCTTGATGAACTGTGGTATCATGTTGAAGCTATATGGGCAGCTGTACCTGTACACGCCATCCAATCTCTGACTCATTGCCCAGGCGTATCAAGGCCGTTACTACATCCAGAGGTGGTTGCTCTGGGTACTGATTTCTCAGGATGTATGCACCCAAACTGCGTGAAAATGTAATCACATGCCACTTCTAGTATAATATATTTGTCCAATGAATACCCGTTTATCATCTGCATTTCTTCTTGGTGTAGCAATTTTAATGGCTAGTAGTGTATATGTCTTATTTATTAAGAAATTTAAATATCTGTTCTTTAATTGTAGACACGTGTAGCACTAGAGGCCTAAATCACAAGTGAAGGAACAGTATGTGATAGCTGGCTTATGCTGTCTCATAGTACAAACTACTGGACACGTCTACGGAATAACTTACTGAACAGTACTAATAAGCATTTGCTTTTCAAAGCCATTTGAACTTTATGTGAACTCATGACAGAATGAAAAACTTTCTCTTACAGTAGATAACATTTGCCATCTTCTTTTGATATTGCTAATATTAGCTGTTACACAGTGTGCCTTATATGACAGTTTGAAGAAATAAGATACCGAACAGCAATTTCAAAATCTGAGTTTAATACACATTGAGTGCATGGGGCACATTGTTACACTGTAGCAAACGATGACAAAGTTTCCATTACTTCGCCAGTTAAAAAGTTAAGCATAAAATGAAATTGTAACAAATTGCTCCATATGTCACCATATTATATTCAAATAATTTTTTTCTGCATGTTCAGATTCAGTTTTTCTTAACTGTGTTGTTGTAACATCACGGAAAATCTTTGTTGATATAGAAATGGATTGTACTGGGGATAATAGCCCCAAGTTTTCATGGCGAATGTCATTACCCTGGTCGTGGTGACCAGCATTACCACCAACACGTGCCGAGTACTAGTGTGATGACAGTGGTCAACAGTCAGTATCCCGGTCATGACGATTACCATTATCGCATGGCATCTTCACACTCCCCACAAGAATATTTCACTCATTCCAGATACGTGATTTGACATGGACATTCCCCCTAAATTGAGATCTTCGGATTCCTTGCATAATTCTATTGCCACGCTTGGCAAGGATTGGACGCATCATAAACTGAGCTGCAAACGAGAGCAAAAGTGAACATGGCCACAATTTCCTGCAGGTATAAAACTGTTAATTGCTGCAACACCAAGTGAAGAACTTTTTGTTCAGGGCAGAATTTTACAACTTTACTCCGGTGCGGATTTACGGCAGTTTTAACGTCTCTTGTCCTTTAAGTAACGACGCTCCTGGCAGGCAGTTTCAGACCAAGAGAAAACCTCGGCTCCCACACAATCAAAACGATCAGAACACTTTAGAAAATACGAACTTGTAACTCAGCTATTTTGTCTGGAGGCCATCCTTTTTTGTTATATTATTAGTTTCATCTTTATTACGTTTATGCTTTTAGAACGTGCTGATATAATGTAGAACGCACGACAAGTTAATCTGCCGTTGTTGATAATATGATTATAAGCGATATTTACAAGCGTTAATATTAACAGTGAGTTTGTATGTCATTTTAACGATCTTCAAGGACTTTTAGACAAATACTCCACTGCTTCACAGAAAACTTGCGTAGCAGTTAGTAATGAATGACGAAAACCTGCAACACGAATATCGTGATACATAGATTACGACTGATTTTTTTTTGCTAATAATGATACTGACTGCTTTCTCGTTGCACTTAGCGAATTTCCAAAAATAAACGGAGGAATCAACTTAAAGTTTAAAGTGTCACACTTTTATTCTCTAAACATTCGCATTACGTACGGAAATAGGCAACATCTCGGGTGCGACTGCCTAGTTTATGAAACTTCACAATTTCTCGATTTTTGATAGTATGTAATGTAATTTTCACCACTTACTTTCAAATTTCTGAAAGTTGAACACTTAATAAGCGCTTATCGGTATTGCTGGACGAGGTAAGTGAAGTTCAGGGCAATTTTAAAAAAATCTTTCATAAGAAGTTGGCAATAGGCGTTGTAAGAAGTAGAAGAAGAATGTACAAAAAGAGAACCGATTCTCAACAGTTTTATTAAGCTTACTTTCCTCTCTCAGACATGATCATGATTCAGTTCTTTCATAAATCACAAGTTACATCATTTTCTGATACGATTTCGGCGGGCTACGTGTGTCGTCACGGTGTATAGAACACTGTTTTTTTTTTTTTTGTATACTTGCTACAAGCTTTCACCGTACCTCCCATCCAAACCACGATGTATAACAGCATTCTCACATGTCTCGATGTAAAATGAGTCATTTAATCATGTGACCATATCACAGCGTTCTGTGAAAAAGAAAGATCTACTCACTTTAAAAATAGACGACTTTTATATAGTGCTAATGGAAACCAACGCTCTTTGGTAAACTTCGAGACACATTTGCATACTTCTAACTATCAGTAAAGTAATTGATCTGTTCATCATCATTGTTTTTCGTCAGGTCTCCACCTGCTAATGATTTTCCGTGTAAGTTATACTATAACAGAGTTATTCGAAAATAGACATATCACATTGCTACCGACCAAGTGCAGGTGACTGAACATGTTGCTGACTGTCTATGGATTTAACTGTGTGGGTGTGACGGGTGGGGGAGGGGGAAGGGGGGGGGGTTAAAAGGAGCGCTTGGTATACGAGGTCGGAAACTGAGTGTGTCTGCAAGGTTATCTGGACACGAGTAGTAGGCCTCAGTAAAATAAATTATCGGATGTTTTCACCGGCCACCTGATTCCACCGTAACACATGTACAGTCATTCAAGAAAAATATACTCTCACCGAGCGAGGTGGCGCAGTGGTTAGACACTGGACTCGCATTCGGAAGGACGACGGTTCAATCCCGCGTCCGGCCATCCTGATTTAGGTTTTCCGTGGTTTCCCTAAATCACTCTAGGCAAATGCCAGGATGGTTCCTTTGAAACGGCACGGCCGACTTCCTTCCCCATCCTTCCCTAATCCGATGAGACCGATGACCACGCTGTCTGGTCTCCTTCCCCAAAACCAACCAACCAACCAAATATACTCTCAGTAGCGCGGAAATACACAGATCTTACAGTATTACTTGTCAATTTTAATCTACCGAATATAAAGTGGGACATCTATGGATTCACTGCATGTGTTATGGACAGGCAGTCTTGTGAAAAACTTTTGAACACGTTTTCCTGAAATTGCCTTGAACAACTACTTAGATAACGCAAAAGCAATGAAAATATTTTAGACGCTGTAGCTACTAGCTGGAATGAGCTTACCGACATTGACGGTATAAATACAGCGATTATTGATCATGATGTCACCATAGCTACGGCGTTTAAAGCCATCAAATGTACTAAATGAGTATTTATGCTAGAAAAAGGAGATAAGCATTTGTTAGTATCCCACTCAGACAGTGAATGGACATCATTTAGTTCCAATAAGACGCACGTAGAGGAGTCAAGGGCAAAGTTTAAACAGAAACATAGGTACCAACTAATTGAATTAAGGATGAGAAAGATCCTCCGTGGTTTAATAACGTAATTCGAAAAATGCAAAAATTCACGAAAGGTCGCACAGATGTTGACAGGTAAAAGTTAGTGGGAATTTGTGCGTCCGTAAGATGATCAATGTGCGAAGCATACAGCAGTTTCCATCGTCATACCTTAGCGAAAGACCCTGCCGAGAACCGAAGTTAATTCTGAATATACATAAATTATTAAGCGAGTCGAAGGCTTCTGTCCCGTCGCTGGTCAACTAGTCTGGGGTGCTAATACAAGACAGGACAAGCAAAGCTGGAGCTTTTTACATTTCACGTTTAAGAAATCATTCACGCAAGGAAGCGAACAAAAGTACCGTCCTTTGACCGTCGCACAGATTTCCGTACGGAGGACATAGCAATGGGCATTGAAACACATAGAGCGTCATGTCCTCTTTGGATATCAATTCGGTTTTACAGAGAATACTTTGCGTTATTGGCTCCCTACTTAGTTTGCATCTATCGCAAACTTCTCGCTGAGAGCAAAGTCCCAAGCGACTGGAAGAAAGCGCAGGTGACTGAGGTATATACGAATCATAAAAGAAATGACCTGCATAATTACAGAGCAATATCCTTAACATCGATTTGTTGCAGAATTTTGGAACACATTCTGAGTTCGAATGTAATAAATTTCCTTGAGGCAGAAAAGCACCCGACCATAAATCGGCATGAATTTGGAAAGCATATTTCGTGCAAAACTGAGCTTTCCCTTTTCTGAAATGATGTCCTGTGAACAATGGATGAAGGGCAACAGGCACATTCCACATTCCTACGTTTCCGGAAAACGTTTGACACAGGACTCCACTGCAGACTTATGAAAGATTCGAAAGTACGGAATAGAGTGGTTCGAAGACTCCTTAAGTAGTAGAGCACAGTATGTTACCCGTGTGCTGAATGACATAGTCACAGCGATTAAATATCTGGGTGTAACGTGGCAAAGCAATATGAAATCGATGAGCGCGTCAGTTTGGTAGTTGCGAAGAATGGTCTAGTTCGTTCTGTTGGGAGAATTTTGGGAAAGTGTAGCTCATCTTTTGCTCGAGTGTTAAGTGTCTCCCCCCCCCCCCCCCCCCCCCCCACAAGCCGGAATAAAGAGCGACATCAAAGCAATTCAGAAGCTGGATGCTAGATTTGTGTGTGCCTGTGATGTTTTTGTCACATAAAGAAATGTTTATTTTTATCTGTTTATTTTTATCTCCTCTAAACATCCCAGGTACGTTTTGCACATCATTTATATTTACATACCCAAAACATATTCTTGTTTAAGTCGATCATGTACTTGAGGTAGTTGCCCAAGGTACACCTTAGATGGTCGACCAAGTTACTGACTTTCTACATTTTCAAAGTATTTCCTAACCAGTAGATGCCTTGAATCAGCAAAGAAAGTAGCTGCTTGCGTTACGAAGACCTCTGTTAATAATGTACTGCATGCGGTGGACGATTATTGCAAACTTCTTTTAGAATGCAGAATACGTTTACAAAAGTTTACAATAGTACATAATACTTTTTTTATATTTCACCGCCAGATGAGCTTCCATCATGTCAGCAGTATTATCCTAGTTCGCCGCAGTTTAGGGTAAAAACAGCCTACAAAAATCATAGAGATGAATCGTATGAAGATATTTTATTTACCTGCCATCGTACAGTAACGATCCAACATAACATACTGGTGGAGGTATTCCTGCTATAATGGCAATATACAAGTTTCGTTTTACACTTCTGTGTGCAATGCTAGATTTATACTGCAGAAGGGAAACTTTACAAGCTATTTGAGGATCTTTTTCATCCAGGTAAAACGCATTCTAAATATTAAGTTTTTTTTAAAGAAACAACAAAAATTTGTATGTTTGAAATTGTGCTGACGAGGAATTCATCTCTGAATTAATAGTAAATAAATAAATAAACAGTAACGCGCAACATGACGGCGTGCCGTGGTGTTGTTATCGTTAGGGCATCAGTGAAGAAGCACGTCAGAATAGGACAGCGCCTTGTAACACGGAGTAAATCGTGTAATAATGCTCATGTTTCATTTTCGGTATTCCCATGGCTATTACATATAAAATGAAAAGTAAAGTGCAAAGATTCACAACCACTAATTTTCGGGGAAATTCACCATTATTAAAGAACTTTAAACAACAAAGCTACGAGGAAGACAACGTAGTTGCAGAAATGTGGAAAAATATTTGTGACGTAATTCTAAGGCCACTACAAAAAGCAGTCTAAGACATCTGGGAGAGTGAAGAAACACCAGAAGCTTGGAAAATAGCACATTGCACAAAAAGGGTGACGAAAGATATGTAAATAATTATAAAGGGATATCTCTGCTCCCAGTAACGTATAAAATACCGACAAAAACTTTACAAAATAGATTATAAAACGGAGGAACAGTTAGCAAAAAATGGTTCAAGTGGCTCGGAGCACTATGGGACTTAACATCTGAGGTCATTATTCCCTAGAACTTAGAACTACTTAAACCTAACTAACCTAAGGACATCAAACATATTCATGCCAGAGGCAGGATTCGAACCTGCGACCGCAGCGGTCGCGCGGTTCCAGACTGAAGCGCCTAGGATTTCAACACAAATATACACTATTTAATGTTCCAGAAGAATCTTCAGTTTGTCAACAATGACAATGTTTAGGTTATATGTTAAAAACATTCGAAATTAAGACGAATGCGAGGCATCGAGATAGACTGTTTCTACTATTATTCAATTGCGTTCTGAAAAAAAAAAAAGATACGAGAATGGAGAAAAAACCCAGTGAAACTTGGAAGAAAGGGAGAGAGGTTTGAAACTGACTACTTAGCTTTCGTTGATGATTTAGCTATCTCGGCAGAGACCCTACAAGATACAACGAAACAGATAAACATTTTACAAGAGGTAGCAGAAAAAACTGGATTATACATTTATTTAGAACATGTCATATACACAACCAGCGTTACAGATGCTCTGAAATATGAAAAATAAAGAAGGTGTCAGAATTTAAATACTTGGGAGAAACAATCTAGTGATATCCTCTGGACAAAGCAGCTAATATAAATAGAGCCAGACAAGTGGAAATGGCATTACACTTAGCGAAGAACATGTACAATAAAAGATCCTTATCTATTAATACAAAACTGAGGCGTTACAATGTAGTGATCAAGACTGGATGTCTTTTGCCTCAGAATGTGTCGTCATAAACACAGTTGAATAGTTAAATAATTTGCAGAAGAAATAAAAATAACTAGAAGAATTTTTGGTGAAAAGTATGAAAATCGGATTTGTAAATTGAGAAGCAACAAGGAAGTGTAGGAAAAAACTGAAGCTACAATAGATACATTGAGAAAGCAGTGAACTACATTTTATGGCAATTTAAAATATGGATAACTAGAGAATGACAAAAAATGTTCAGTTTTAAAAAAACATTCAGAACCCCAAATTGCATGGTTCATAGAAGTTAATGAAGCTCTGCAAGATTTGGAAATAACAGAAAAAGACACAGAATACAGACACTAATTCAGGGAAAAGGTACAAAAGTCAAGAGTTTCCAAAAGAAAACGCGAAAGAACAGTGGAGGGGCATGGACAGAAGAAAGAAGAGAGCAATAGGGAGAATGAATTAACATGTACAGTACTGGAAAGAAAAAAAACTGGAAAAGAGTGTGATTTCGTAAACTAGTTATTTCATGCGATCCTCAGTTGGCCACATACTAAAAATAATGACAACAGTAACAATAGTTATAAGGTACATAGTTCTTGCGTATGACGGGCAGACCCATCGTCTAGGGTGAGTCTGTCTTCAGAGGCCTCCCGGAGTGGACGTGCCATACTTCCGGCTGCGAAGCATGTGAGCTAATGTTTGTTTACGTTGCGACTTCGCCTGCGTGCGGGCCCCGCGCACTGAGATCATGGCAAATAAGTTCAGGAAATCGACATTACGTTTCAACTTTTGCTCGGAATTCGCCATATGAACTTCTGGGTAACCACCTCTCGATTCTCAGCAACACCGTTTGTTTTTATTCTTATCTTTTTTTTTAATGATCATTGTCACTGCGTGCGAGGGACTTTTGAATACGATCAGACAGGGCTCCGTTTCTGTCACACTGACATCGGCGTGGCCGACCACTGTGGACTAGCGGTTCTAGGTGCTTAAGTCCTGAACCGCGCTGCTGCTATGGTTGCAGGTTCGAATCCTGCCTCGAACATGGATGTGTGTGATGTCCTTAGGTTAGTTACGTTTAAGTAGTTCTACGTCTAGGGGACCGATGACCTCAGATGTTAAGTCCCATAGTGCTCAGAGCCATTTGAACCATTTGAACAACGGCGTGGTCAAAGTCGAACATGCAGGATTAGGCGTTAGAACAATTCGCGTGTTCCAGCTGCCATTCGAGGTACCTGCAAAGGACGTCATAGCGGCTTTCCGGCCACACGGCGGGGTGCGTCAGATCATAATTGATCTGCGCAGCATGTCAGTCTTATCTGGCAATCAGCCGACGTCGGGCCGTAGTCATGTACGACGGATAGCCGCATACTTATTCTGGGTGTGGAAAAGAGGGACACATCAGATTTGAATGTCTGCGGTGACGGATAACGCAGCTACCAACTGGAGGAGTCGTTCTTTCCTCGACGTCTACGGTACTTCCCATCACGTATGCGACGGCGCTAAGTCGCTGCCGTCTGCGCAGCGGCTCTCGGAATTACGTAAACAGTTCCCAGAATGAGATTTTCACTCTGCAGCGGAGTGTGCGCTGATATGAAACTTCCTGGAAGATTAAAACTGTGTGCCCGACCGAGACTCGAACTCGGGACCTCTGCCTTTCGCGGGCAAGTGCTCTACCATCTGAGCTACCGAAGCACGACTCACGCCCGGTACTCACAGCTTTACTTCTGCCAGTATCTCGTATCCTACCTTCCAAACTACACAGAAGCTCTTCTGCGAATCTTGCAGAACTAGCACTCCTGAAAGAAAGGATATAGCGGAGACATGGCTTAGCCACAGCCTGGGGGATGTTTCCAGAATGAGATTTTCACTCTGCAGAGCACTTGCCCGCGAAAGGCAAAGGTCCCGAGTTCGAGTCTCGGTCGGGCACACACAGTTTTAATCTTCCAGGAAGTTTCATATCAGCGCACACTCCGCTGCAGAGTGTTCGCAAACAATGTTCCCTTTAACGACGCAAAAGGAGGTGCCATACGACGTCGGAACGGGACTCTTCACCCTGTCCTAATGATACACTAAATGTTGCGTCTGAGACCGTGGACGGTGGACGTGGAACGGAGACCCTCAGTGGCTCTCGCACCGACTGAACGGAAGGCCCTACCAAAGAAGGAACGGTACTAGCCGATCTGGTAGTGTCGGCAGCCGTTGAACATCTGGATATCACGGCGACATAGTCACTGTGGGCGTGGAGCGAAGATTTTGAGGAAACAGCAGATCCGACACAGGAGTCTAACATTAGGGGAGGCGACCTGCTGATGTTAACTTCTGAGCCGAGCGAGGGGTGCCGGCAACTCCTGCTGCCGGGAGCTTCCCGCATCTTCACAACAGGGACATGCAGCCCCCGACCGTGGTAGGTCACAGCTCCACGCATACCATATCGCGACACAGAATGTCAACGCCTTGGCGAGCCGGTCAGGATCCGTCTTTTGACAGAAATGATACTGGTTTCTAAACTAGACATTGCACTATTACGGAAGGTGCATCCAGCAGCGCTAGCCCAGATAGCAGGATATGACTTCTGTGCCTCTCATGGGGATTTATCTTGGCCATGGAGTGGTGGTCTACGTATGCAAAGGCATCCTAACTGACGACGTCGTGTATCTTCCATCTTCCAGAGATATGGCTCTAACGATTCACTCCACGCGTGTCATTAATGTCTATGGGACTTCTGGTACTGGACGTCGGCGTGAAAGAGCACGATTTTATGCTGATGAGAATGCCCCACTATTCTTTGGTTGACAATAACATCTTTTCTTTGGAGGGGACTTTGCGTCCTCTGCCGGAAAGTTCAGTACCCGAATTCTACACCGCGCCCTAAGGGATACCTGGGAGGTACATTGCTCCTTCCCTGCCAGGAGGTTAAGAGGTGTCGAGCACCGTGGGAAACTGAACACTCAGGCATCTGAAAGATCCTGATTGCCGCCAACGTATCGCTGAGACATGGACAAGATGCGAACAACGCCTCCGATCCTACGCATCCGCCGTGAATTGGTGGCTGAAATACGTTAAACCGATGCTTCGGCGCACATTCATCACTTACATCAGGGAGGTGGCCGCTTGGCACAGGCACTCCACAGACTTCTACTTCAGCGCACTCCGCGACCTAGATGGTCAGCCACCTTCCCGGGAAGTACAAACTGAACACAGCATGATTAAGGCGAAGCTACTAGCGGTAACTCGCCGGAAAGTACAGCGGGCTATCGTGTCTGTTCGCAAACCTGATGTGGTGTAGCGGTAGGATCCCTCCATACATCATACTGTGCACGATAGAAGACACCGCAGGCAAAACTTAGTCAAAAGAAAAAAAAAAAAAAAAAGAAAAGAAATGGTTCAAATGGCTCTGAGCACTATGGGACTTAACATCTGACGTCATCAGTCGCCTAGAACTTAAAACTACTCAAACCTAACTAAGCTAAGGACATCACACACATCCATGCCCGAGGCTGGATTCGAATCTGCGACCGTAGCGCTCGCTTGGTTCCAGACTGAAGCGCCTAGGACCGCTCGGCTTCTCCGGCCGGCCAACCGCGTGAGCCATTTCAACCATATGCTCGTGCGGTTACACGCTGAAGCGCCTAGAACCGCTCGGGCACACTGGCCGGCTGCAAAACTTAGCCACCGCACACGTAGATCATAGTGAGCAGCGAGTCACTTCCCAAACACACATAGTCGATAGCTTTGTCGAACGCTATCGCCGGGTCTACCATACCGCGCACCCCACATTTTAGAAGGGGCGTCTTTCGGCGGCTCTTTAGCAGCGCGCATTCGTTGGTGCAGATCAATGGGCGTGTGGCGTGTCCGATACCGATTCAACGGTCGGTCCGACAAAGATGCCCCCTGTCCATGTACCTTTATGCAGTGGCGCTGGAGCCGCTCATAAGCCTGCTGACGACGCAACTGTCTCTATTCTCCTTACGCTGTTATCCATTCCAATATCGGGCTTACGCAGATGACTTCCTGTTGCTGGTTCGTTCTCGGGAAGAGGTCGCACGGATCCTCGACACCATCACAGCTCATGAGAGAGCGGCTGGAAGTGTGATGAATGTGCGCAGATCAACGGTGCTCTCTATTGGTCACGGACTGCTCCCGGAAGATCTGGCGCCCCTGCCCTGTGTCCAACATCTCCGCATCTTGGGATCATCTTTAAGTCCTCGACGCGCCGTAGAGCGGCGCTCAACTTGCGTCAACTTTTCGGAACTACCCACATGATGATGGGTCACAGCTACGTACACCTACCCACCCACGGTCATCTTGCAGACATCTATTTAAGGATCTAGGGATCCTCACAGTAACCTCACAGTATATATATTGACTTATGAAATTTGTTGTTAATAATCCAGCCCAGTTCAAAAGTAATAGCAGTGTGCATAGCTATAACACCAGGAGAAAGGATGACCTTCACTATGCAGGGTTAAATCTGACTTTGGCACAGAAGGGGGTAAATTATGCTGCCACAAAAGTCTTTGGTCACCTACCAAACAGCATCAAAAGCCTGACAGATAGTCAACCAACATTTAAAAATAAATTAAAAGAATTTCTAGATGACAACTCCTTCTACTCATTGGCTGAATTTTTAGATATAATTAAGGGAGGGAAAAAACTAACTTAAGCATTAGTGTCATGCAATATTTTGTGTAATGTAATATCTTGTACAGACATCTTTCATTAACCTGACACGTTCCACATCATTATGAAGTGTCGTATTCATGATCTATGGAACAAGTAGTACTCTAATCTAATCTAATCTAATCCTCGATCCTTTGCAGCTTGTTTCCTACCTGAATCCGTATGTAGCATCCAGAACGGTTCATACTGAGCAAATTCTACCTCTGCCGACTACGACAGGGCGTTGTATTCAAGTGGCTTTCAGATATTTTCTGATGGCTGGGTCCATCTTCAAAGTACGCGGTGACACACTCACTGCCCCCCCCCCCCCCCCCCCCCCCGCGTGCAGGAGGGCTTGGTCTTACAATCGTCCGCTATCGAGCGGCGGCACTTTACACGAGTACTAGGCACAAACAATGGCGCAGTGTCGAGGCATCAATTACCATTTACTTCCCGTTCTTGTGCAAGGATCCCTCTCTCCGCTGGTCCCGGCCGGTGTCATCAGGCCCGCGTTTGCACACATGGCGGCCTTCATTGTCGAACTCACACTCGCGCAAAAACACCCACGAACGCGGGCGAAGGATTTCTACGTCCTTTTCTTGCAAGGCGTCGCCTGTCACGCCGTAAAACGCAAGTTCCCATTGTTGCGGTGGACTGTAATTCGGTGACAAATACATTGGTACTACGCAACCTTTGGGAAGTGTCCAGCCAATCAGCGGCTCCGTGCCATATGACTGGCAGACTCTCCGCTCTGCGCCTTCTGTCGTAGTGTCGACCACGATCATCACCGATTCAACTGTGTAGCCGTTGCGGATGTCTGGTTGTTGGGGCGACGAATGGTCGCATTTTTCTACGAGTGCCGGAGCATGTTAGTGAACCCGAGTACACCCTTTACCCAGCGGTCGAACACTTTCCTGCAACAGTCTTGGACAGTCCTCTGGATAAAGGGCTAGACATTGGCATATCTATAAGGAGAGGCTCCTCACTCGCGCCTTGATTTTTGCAATACTTGTAGACTGCACATGCGGCGGCAGCGCACAGTTCTCGTTATCGCGCGTATTTTTCCAATTACCTTAACAGCGTTTTTACCACGCCTCCGCTTAATTTGTGTGTTCCCAGGCGAATGAAACATGACGCGCCTACATCCCGGACTCGGCACGCCTGCCATCCTGTACCACCTTGCGGGATTTCCAGGGTTCCGGATGGGTGGACTAATTTTAATTTGAAACTTCCTGGCAGATTAAAACTGTGCGCCGGATCGAGACTCGAACTCTGGACCTTTGCCTTTCGCGGGTAAGTGATCTACCATCTGAGCTACCCAAGCACGACTCACGTCCCGTCATCACAGCTTCAATTCCGCCACTACCTCGTCTCCTGTCTTCCAAACTTCGCAGATGCTCTCCTCTATACCTGGCGGAACTGAAACTGTGAGGGAGGGGCGTGAGTAGTGCTTGGTTAGCTCAGACGGTACAGTAATTGCCGCGAAAGGCGAAGCTCCTGAGTTCGAGTCTCGGTCCGGCACACAGTTTTAATCTGCCAGGAAGTTTCATGTCAGCGAACACTCCTCTGCAGAGCGAGGATTTCATTCTGTGACTTTACTTTGTTTTCCTCTGCATATACGTGCACAAATAAATGAAATAAATAAATAAGAAAAACTAATATGAGCTGTGTGAGGGTGCACCACGGGGGCGGGAAGGAGGAGGCATCGTGACCAGGCCTCGGAATTCGATCACTGCCCACGGTGCCTCCTCCAACCTGTAGCTGACTATGGCACTAACAAACCGAAAGTACAAGAAGAAAAAAGTGGTCGCGGTGTTGGACTGACAAGCTGGCAAGTCATGTACGAACCTCCCTCGCCCTCGTCTCATTTTTTCTCCACTGTTTGCTATGTTGTTGTTGTCTTCAGTCCTGAGCCTGGTTTGATGCAGCTCTCCATGCTACTCTATCCTGTGGAAGCTTCTTCATCTCCCAGTACGTACTGCAACCTACATCCTTCTGAATCTGCTTAGTGTATTCATCTCTTAGTCTCCCTCTACGATTTTTACCCTCCACGCTGCCCTTCAATGCTAAATTTGTGATCCCTTGATGCCTCAAAACATGTCCTACCAACCGATCCCTTCTTCTAGTCAAGTTGAGCCACAAACTTCCCTTCTCCCCAATCCTATTCAATACCTCCTCATTATTTACGTGATCTACCCACCTAACCTTCAGCATTCTTCTGTAGCACCACATTTCGAAAGCTTCTATTCTCTTCTTGTCCAAACTAGTTATCGTCCATGTTTTACTTCCATACATGGCTCCACTCCATATAAATACTTTCAGAAACGACTTCCTGATACATAAAACTATATTCGATGTTAACAAATTTCTCTTTATCAGAAACGCTTTCCTTGCCATTGCCAGTCTACATTTTATATCCTCTCTACTTCGACCATCATCAGTTATTTTACTTCCTAAATAGCAAAACTCCTTTACTACTTTACGTGTCTCATTTCCTAATCTAATTCCAACAGCATCGCCTAATTTAATTTGACTACATTCCATTATCCTCGTTTTGCTTTTGTTGTTGTTCATCTTATATCCTCCTTTCAAGACACTGTCCATTCCGTTCAACTGCTCTTCCAAGTCCTTTGCCGTCTCTGACAGAATTACAATGTCATCGGCGAACCTCAAAGTTTTTACTTCTTCTCCATGAATTTTAATACCTACTCCAAATTTTTCTTTTGTTTCCTTTACTGCTTGCTCAATATACAGATTGAATAACATCGGGGAGAGGCTACAACCCTGTCTCACTCCTGTCCCAACCACTGCTTCCCTTTCATGCCCCTCGACTCTAATAACTGCCATCTGGTTTCTGTACAAATTGTAAATAGCCCTTCGCTCCCTGTATTTTACTCCTACCACCTTCAGAATTTGAAAGTCAACATTGTCAAAAGCTTTCTCTAAGTCTACAAATGCTAGAAACGTAGGTTTGCCTTTTCTTAATCTTTCTTCTAAGATAAGTCGTAAGGTCAGTATTGCCTCACGTGTTCCAACATTTCTACGGAATCCAAACTGATCCTCCCGGAGATCCGCATCTACCAGTTTTTTCATTCGTCTGTAAAGAATTCACGTTAGTATTTTGCAGCTGTGGCTTATTAAACTGATAGTTCGGTAATTTTCACATCTGTCAGCACCTGCTTTCTTTGGGATTGGAATTATTATATTCTTCTTGAAGTCCGAGGGTATTTAGCCTGTCTCATACATCTTGCTCACCAGCTCGTAGAGTTTTGTCATGACTGGCTATCCCAAGGCCGTCAGTAGTTCTAATGGAATGTTGTCTACTCCGGGGGCCTTGTTTCGACTCAGGTCTTTCAGTGCACTATCAATCTCTCCACGCAGTACCTTATCTCCCATTTCGTCCTCATCTACATCCTCTTCCATTTCCATAATATTGTCCTCAAGTACATCGCCCTTGTATAACCCTTCTATATACACCTTCCACCTTTCTGCCTTCCCTTCTTTGCTTAGAACTGGGTTGCCATCTGAGCTCTTGATATTTATACACGTGGTTCTCTTCTCTCCAAAGGTCTCTTTAATTTTCCTGTAGGCAGTGTCTATCTTACCCCTAGTGAGATAAGCTTCTACATCCTTACATTTGTCCTCTAGCCATCCCTGCTTAGCCATTTTGCACTTCCTGTCGATCTCATTTGTGATACGTTTGTATTCATTTTTGCCTGCTTCATTTACTGCATTTTTATATTTTCTCCTTTCATCAATTAAATTCAATATTTCTTCTGTTACCCTAGGATTTCTGGCAACCCTCGTCTTTTTACCTACTTTATCCTCCGCTGCCTTCACTACTTCATCCCTCAGAGCTACCCATTCTTCTTCTACTGTGTTTCTTTCCCCCATTTCTGTCAATTGTTCCCTGATGCTCTCCTTGAAACTGTGTACAATCTCTGGTTCTTTCAGCTTATCCAGAACCCATGTCCTTAAATTCCCACCTTTTTGCACTTTCTTCAGTTTTAACCTACAGGTCATAACCAATAGATTGTGGTCAGAGTCCACATCTGCCCCTGGAAATATCCTACAATTTAAAACCTGATTCCTAAATCTTTGTCTTACCATTATATAATCTATCTGATACGTGTTAGTATCTCCAGAGTTCTTCCATGTATACAACCTTCTTTTATGTTTCTTGAACCAAGTGTTAGCTATGACTAAGTTATGCTCTGTGCATAATTCTACCAGACGGCTTCCTCTTTCATTTCTTAGCCCCAATCCATAATCACCTACTATGTTTCCTTCTCTCCCTTTTCCTACTGATGAATTCCAGTCACCCATGACTATAAAATTTTCGTCTCCCTTCACTACCTGAGTAATTTCTTTTATCTCATCACACATTTCAACAATTTCTTCATCATCTGCAGAGCTAGTTGGCATATAAACTTGTACTACTGTAGTAGGCATGGGCTTCGTATCTATCTTGGCCATAATAATGCGTTGACTATGCTGTTTGTAGTAGCTTACCCGCACTCCTATTTTTTTTTTATTCATTATTAAACCCACTCCTGCATTACCCCTATTTGATTTTGTATTTATAGCCCTGTATTCACCTGACCAAAAGTCTTGTTCCTCCTGCCACCGAACTTCACTAATTCCCACTATATCTAACTTTAACCTATCCATTTCCCTTTTTAAATTTTCTAACCTACCTGCCTGATTAAGGGATCTGACATTCCACGCTCCGATCCGTAGAACGCCAGTTTTTTTTCTCCCTATAACGACGTCCTCCTGAGTAGTCCCCGCCCGGAGATCCGAATGGGGGACTATTTTACCTCCGGAATATTTTACCCAACAGGACGCCATCATCATTTAATCACACAGTAAAGCTGCAAGTCCTCGGGAAATATTACGGCTGTAGTTTCCCTTGCTTTCAGCCGTTCGCAGTACCATCACAGCAAGGCCGTTTTGGTTAGTGTTGCAAGGCCAGATCAGCCAATCATCCAGACTGTTCCCCCTGCAACTACTGAAAAGGCTGCTGCCCCTCTTCAGGAACCACATGTTTGTCTGGCCCCTCAACAGATACCCCTCCGTTGCGGTTGCACCTACGGTACGGCCATCTGTATCGCTGAGGCACGCAAGCCTCCCCACCAACGGAAAGGTCCGTGGTTCATGGGGGGAGGCTGTCTGCTATATTCAAATAAAAAAAAAATTTTTAAAAATGATAGCCTCTTTGATCAGCAATCAAAACGTTCTCGGTCACGGGTTCGAAACCACTGCTTAATTTTGATTAACAATCAGCATTGGTAGTCAAAGACTTCTGTCATAAGAAGTCACTCTCATTCTGCCAACGGCCTGGTCGAAGAGGGCGATGAGAGGACAGAAGCTCAGTGCACTCTCGTGACGTTGTGGTAGGAAACCGCATCTAAAGGCGGAAGAATTCGCAATGATCAACGGCATGAAGTTGCAGAAGGCAATGGAAACCACTGCATTCAAGACACACAACGTGTATCCACAGGACATGTGGCCTGTAATTGAAAAAGTGGCATGATTATCTCCCCATCGGCAAAAGATTCCAGAATAGTCCCCCATTCGGATCTCCGGGGAGGGAACTGCCAAGGGGAAGCTGACCATGAGAAAAAGACTGAATAACCAACGAAAGGATAACGTTCTACGAAGCGTAGCGTGGAATGTCAGAAGCTTGAATGTGGCAGGGAAGCTAGAAAATCTGAAAAGAGAAATGCAAAAACTCAATCTAGATGTAGTAGGGGTCATCGAGGTGAAATGCAAAGCAGACAAGAATTTCTCGTCGGATGAGTATTGGATGATATCAACATGAGCAGAAAATGGTATAATGGGAGTAGGATTCGTTATGAATTGGAAGCTAGGGCAGAGAGTGTGTTACTGTGAACAGTTCAGTGATAGGGTTTTTCTTACCAGAATCGACAGCAAACCAACACCGACACAGGTATACGTGCCAACGCCACAAGCTGAAGATGGAGAGAAAGTATATGAGGATACTGAAAGGGTAATCCAGAATGTAAAGTCAGGTGAAAATGCAACAGTCATGGTGAACTAGAATGGAGTTTAGGGAAAGAAGTAGCAGAAATGGTTACAGGAGAATAAGGGCTTGTGACAAGGAATGAGACAGTAGAAAGACTAATTGAGTTCTGTAATAAATTACAGGTAGTAATAGCAAATACTCTGTTCAAGAATCACAAGAGGCGGAGGTATACTAGAAAAAGTAATGGCCTAGAGGCAATTCTGACGTTGCCGCTGATATCGGAAGCAACACTAAGAAAATTGAAGACACTTTCTTGAGATTTGTCGACTTTGAAAAAGAGTTCGACAACATAAAATGATGCAAGATGTTTGAATTTCTGTCATCTGCTTTGCCGACGATCAACTTTATATGGTCATTCCATTTTAAATCATTCCTAATGCCTACTCCTAGGTAATTTATGGAATTAACTGCTTCCAGTTGCTGACCTGCTATATTGTAGCTAAATGATAAAGGATCTTTCTTTCTATGTATTCGCAGCACATTACACTTGTCTACATCGAGATTCAATTGCTATTCCCTGCACCATGCGTCAATTCGTAGCAGATCCTCCTGCATTTCAGTACAATTTACCATTGTTACAACCTCTAGATATACTACAGCATCATCCGCAAAAAGCCTGAGTGAACTTCCGATGTCACCCACGAGGTCGTTTATACATATGGTGAATAGCAACGGTCCTACGACACTCCCCTGCAGCATACCTGAAATCACTCTTACTTCTGACGACTTCTCTCCATTGAGAATGACATGCTGCGTTCTGTTATCTAGGAACTCTTAAACCCAACTTCACAATTGGTTTGATAGTCCATATGCTCTTACTTTGTTGATTAAACGACTGTGGGGCACTGTGTCAAACGCCTTGCGGAAATCAAGAAACACGACATCTACCTGGGAACCCGTGTCTATGGCCCTCTGAGTCACGTGGACTAATAGCACGAGCTGGGTTTCACGTGACCGTCTTTTTCGAAACCGATGCTGATTCCTCGCACTCGCACTCCGTCTGCAGGCCTCGACCGCTGCAAGAAGAGGGGCAAGTTCCTTCGCGTACTCTGTGTAAAATCGAACTAGTATCCCATCAGGTCCAGCAGCCTTTCCTCTTTTGAGCGATTTTAATTGTTTTTCTATCCCTCTGTCATCTATTTCGATATCTACCATTTTGTCACCTGTGCGACAATCTAGAGAAGGAACTACAGTGCAGTCTTCCTCTGTGAAACAGCTTTGGAAGAAGCTGATGACATCTAAGTGAAAGTGAAGAAGATTTACCTGATCTGCTGAATGGAATGGACAGTTTAATGAGTACAGAATATGAGTTGAGAGTAAATCGAAGAAAGACGAAAGTAATGAGAAGTAGCAGAAATTAGAACAGCGGGAAACTTTACATCAGGATTGATGGTGGCAAGTAGATGAGGTTCAGGAGTGCTACTACCTACGGAAGAATAAACAATTACGGACGGAGCAAGAAAGACATTTGAAGCAGACTAGCACTGACAAAAAGGGCATTCCTGCTACTAGTATCAAACATAGGCCTTAATATGAAGAAGAAATTTCTGAGAATGTACGTTTGGAGCACAGCATTGTATGGTAGTGAAATATGGAGACTGCGAGACCGGAACAGAAGAGAATTGAAGCATTTGAGATACGGTGCGATAGACGAATGTTGAAAATTAGGTGGACTGATAAGGTAAGAAATGAAGAGGTTATTTGCAGAATGGAAGAGGAAAGGAGCATGTCGAAAACACTGACAAGAACAAGAGACAGTATGATAGGACGTGTGTTACATCAGGGAATAGCTTCCATGGCACTAGAAGGAGCTGTATACGGCAAATAATTGGGGAAGTACATTGAAATGAGATGAAGTTCGCACAGGAGAGGAATTCGTGGTGGGGCACATCAAAACAGTCAGAAGACAGACAATCCAAAAAATGCGGCATTTGGGGAACGTTATTGCAGTTAACTGATGTAATATTGGGAAGATATTTTCGAAAATACTTCAATAATGGCTCACAAATAATCTATGATAGATCCAGTGGTTCTGGACTTAACAATATTACTATATTATAAATTAGATACAGAGCTGGATCGGCGTATTAAAGTGCACTCTGGATGCTTTCTTACATAAACAGCTTACTTCGGGAGCTATCGAAAGCCTTAGTGAGACAATTTGCTAAATACATAATAAATCCAGCTGCCTATTTTTATTATACATGAATGTTTGTAGTTCTTCTTTCATTGTTGTTAAAGGGAAGACTCGATAGCATTGTTGGGTGGGAGACAAAAAGAAGCGGCTTCAGCAGCCTAACTGGAAAGGGCGTTCTTCTCCCACTGAAAGTTGTCTCGTTCCATGCATTCCTATCCTCTCGAATAGCATCAGCTGAGCACCGTGCTCGGCCATCCAACGGAAGGATCGCAGTCAGCAATGCCACTCCATGAGAAAATGAGGAGAGGTCTGGAGCTGAATCTAGGGCAGTGTCGCAATGTACGGTCGTAAGTAAGCCTTCGCCGACTAAATGTTGGATGTGAAAAATTCTTAGAACGTCACGATTCGAAGCGACTGCCTTCCAAATTGGGAGCCTCCGCAAAGACGTGCGGCTATAGAAGTGCCAAGAAGTGTATTATTCTTGGTTTTGTTAGCTGTTAACTTTCATCATACTCATCACTGATAATTTCAAGTGTACCGACTATGTCACACGTGAAAACTCTACATTTACATAAAGGAGTTAGACAAAAATGTGGAAACACCGCACGAAATGCATGCTTCATCATAAATGCAGGTTGCGATATAGTGTGTGAGGACGAACACAGACCGCCCCCGGTAGCTGAGTGGTCAGCGCGACAGACTGTCAATCCTAAGGTTCGATTCCCGGCTAGGCCGGAAATTTTCTCCGCTCAGGGACTGGGCATTGTGTTGTCCTAATCATCATCATTTCATCCCCATCGACGCGAAAGTCGCCGCAGTGGCGTCAAATGGAAAGACTTGCACCAGACGAGCGGTCTACCGGGCGGGAGGCCCTCGTCACACGCCGTTATTATTATTATTATTATGACGAACACTGTGTTCTCAATATGTTGTAAGTGGCAGTCGTGTTCAGAAGACCGTTCTGTGTAAGCGTGAGTGCATTATGCCATGAGTAAGTGAATTGTTGGTGCTCGTATGGTGTGTGTTTCCGTAGAAAGGGTATCCAAAGTTTTTCACGGTTCAACAACAAATGTATCGAAGATTTATACTGCATGCAAGAGAAGCAGGAAAAAATCGTCGCCGCATCACAAAGCGGACGAAAGTGTGTGTATTGAGTGAGCGCGACGGCCATTGAAGATAATTGTCACGAATAGTAAGAAGACTGCGCAAAAGGTACTACAGAATTGAATGTAGCACCCGTTTACCATGCCAGTAACAAAGCAACACGAATGGAGCTGCAGAAACAACGATTTGTAGAGCGAACCGGAATTCCAAAGCCAGTCAGCAGTGATGCAAATGCCAGTAACACAGAAACAGAAAATTCACTAGACTGTGAAACAGGCAAAAGCGAATGTACGTCAAACAGCGGGTACAATTAGAACATTTAACAGGATGTATCATGCTCCACAGTGGCAAGTAGACTGCACGGGTGGTCGCTTTGCCACAAGAGCACTACGTTGTGATCCGCTGACATCCGCATATCGACAGCACAGTCTGCGATGGTGCCAAGAGCACCGACACCGGACCAACAAGGATTGACGTCGCATGTTCTTCTCGAATGGGAGTGGATACATATGGCGAGAGGAAGGGACACGTAATGCACCGAGGAATACTGCCTGACGCGGTTATTTTGGTGGTACGGATGTTGTGGCGTGGGGAGGCATAATGAAACTTCCTGGCAGATTAAAACTGTGTGCAGGACCGAGACTCGAACTCGGGACCGTTGCCTTTCACGGGCAAGTGCTCTACCAGCTGGAGGAATAATGTTTCATTGGTGTACTGACCTCCTAATCTTTGAACTCGGTTCACTCACCGTTAAACGTTATCGCGACAGTGTGCTCCATCCGCAAGTACGTCTTTTCAGGAGTGCGTTCGGCCGTGACTTGACTTTTAAGCATGACAGTGCGCGACTCTGTCTACCGACGCACGTGGAGGAGTTCCCGGCAAGAGAGGGTGTTTGGCGAATCGACTGGCCTGCCCGTTCGGCTGACTTAAATCCCATCGAACCACAGACCAGTTGTAGAATTTTGGAACACCTATTATGTTCGAGTCTAATGCCTTTTCTGGAGACTAGAAATCTACTCTGTAGGAATCAGCATGGGTTACCGAAAAGACGATCACGTGAAACCCAGCTCGCGCTATTCCTCCACGAGACTCAGAGGGCCATAGACACGGGTTCCCAGGTAGATAGATGCCTTGTTTCTTGAGTTCCGCAAGGTGTTTGATACAGTTCCCCACAGTCGTTTAATGAACAAAGTAAGAGCATATGGAATATCAGACCAATTGTGCGATTGGACTGAAGAGTTCCTATATAACAGAACGCAGCATGTCATTCTCAATGAAGAGAAGTCTTCCAAAGTAAGAGTGATTTCAGGTGTGCCGCAGGGGAGTGTCGTAGGACCGTTGCTATTCACAATATATATAAATGACCTTGTGCATAATATCGAAAGTTCACTGAGTCTTTTTGTGGATGATGCTGTAGTATATCTAGACGTTGTAACAATGTAAAATTGTACTGAAATGCAGGAGGATCTGCAGCGAATTGACGTATGGTGCAGGGAATGGAAATTGAATCTCAATGTAGACCAGTGTAATAAGCTGCGAATACACAGAAAGAAAGATCCTTTATCGTTTTGCTACAATATAGCAAGTCAGCTACTGGGAGCAGTTAATTCCATACATTATCTGGGAGTAGGCATTAGGAGTGATTTAAAATGGAATGACTATATAAAGTTGATCGTCGGTAAAGCAGGTGCCAGAATGAGATTCATTGGAAGAATCCTAAGGAAATGCGATCCGAAAGCAAAGGAAGTAGGTTAGAGTACACTTGTTCGCCCACTGCTTGAATACTGCTCAGCAGTGTGGGATCCGTACCAGATAGGGTTGATAGATGAGATAGAGAAGATGCAACGGAGAGCAGCGCACTTCGTTACAGGTTCATTTAGTAATCGCGAAAGCATTACGGAGGTGGTAGATCAACTCCAGTGGAAGACTCTGCAGGAGAGACGCTAAGTAGCTCGGTACGGGTTTTTGTTGAAGTTTCGAGAACATACCTCCACCGAGGTGGGACCGAAAGAACAGACACCATGACCGCGAAGAATGAAATTTCAGTGAATTACAAACATCAGCTGCGGGGGGAGGGAGGGGGGGGGGGAAGTGGGGAGGGGGGAGCGTTCTTGGGATAAGTTCGCGCAGGCACGCTAATTCCTGTGTCCTCGGTGGCTTAGGTGCTATGTCCGTGTATAGCGGAATTGGTGCCGTAGCAGTTTTATAACTTATGCCGTCACGGTAGCTAAGCTTGTCCGGTCAACGGGTTAACTACCCTTCTGTAATAAAAAAAAGTGAGTGAACGGATCAACGAAGAACCTGAACGGGTGTCGCCGAACATCTGCCCTGGGCAACTTCAGCGAACAATATAGAACAAAATGAGATTTAAAAAAATGGTTAGAGCGCCTACCTAGTAAGCAGGAGATCTCGGTTTCGAATCCCTGTAGGGCACATATTTTCAACTCTCCCCGTTGTTTTCTATCAACGTCCCGTACACCGCTGATGTTTCTAATTCACTGAAATTTCATTCTTAATCGTGCTGGTCGTGGAATGGAACCCCCTACCTCAAAAACTTCTTACCAACGTCGTGGCCAGCATGGGAGCACGTTACACAGCACTAACTGCTGTGCATGGTGATCACACACCTCACTGAGACGCATGTTCCGCCTTTTGTAATGCGCAGGGGACCGTCATAAATCACAGAGACTTCAGTGTAATTTCTATTCGTCTCACTGCGAATTCCTTTCAGTTACATTCTGTACTACATTGCAGCAGTTCTTTCTACCCATGGTTGAAATTTCATCGACCAATGTTGGGAAGCAGTGACACACCGTGTGGAAGTTACTGTCGTCCTGAAGCGTGTGTTTGTAGTGACGTTATGCAACAAAGATGTAGAGAAGTCATAAAACCACCACCATCTACGTTTTAGTTACGCAATAAGAACGAGCAGCTGAAGAGAAGTCTTCCGGAACAGATAAGAATGTAAGGTGTAAATGAAGGGTTCGAGATTCGCTAGCATCGCGGCTGCTGAGGCCGACCGCCCGAGCACTAGGTAGCAGCGGGAGGCGCCGGTGTGTGCTGAACGAAGCAGTCGTTAAGGCGGTTGACGAGCCGCGAAACGAGCGCCGGCGTTTTAAGGTGCGGGCCGGGGCAGAGCAGGCGCGGCCGCCGCGCCATGGGGCTGAGGCAGAGGCTGAGGCTGCCGCTGTGCTGCGCGCTGGCGCTAGTGTTGCCGCTGGCCGCAGCGCACCCCGGGGCGCCGGCGAGGGCGCTGCGCCGGCCCTCTGAAGAGGCGCCAAGGGCTGCGACACCGACGGCCTTCGCCGCCGAAGCTCCACCGGCTGCCGTGGCTCCAGCGCCGCCAGCAGCCAACAGTAAGTACGGGTGCTGGTCTCGACGGCCGTTCGCGTAATACGGAGTGTAGCCAGATGACGTGTCATTTCAAGCCTCAATTGCTATTCCCGAAGGGAATGAAAGCTAACAGAGAGAGAAGAAACAGAAAGAAACAGAACTTTGAGTTTTGCCAATGACACAGTAATTTTCGGAAGAGCAATTGAACGGAATTGATAATCTACATCTACATCCACACTCCGCAAGCCACCTGACAGTGTGTGGCGGAGGGTACTTTGAGTACCTCTCGGTTCTGCCTCCTATTCCACTCTCGTATTGTTCATGGAAAGAAGGATTGTCGGTATGCCTGTGTGTGGGCTCTAATCTCTCTGATTTTATCCTCATGGTCTCTTCGCAAGATATACGTAGGATGGAGCAATACACTGCTTGACTCCTCGGTGAAGGTCTGCTCTCGCAACTTCAACAAAAGCTCGTACTGAGCTACTGAGCGTCTCTGCTGCAGAGTCTTCCACTGGAGTTTGTCTGTCCATCTCCGTAACGCTTTCGCGATTACTAAATGATCCTGTAACGAAGTGCGCTGCTCTCCGTTGCATCTTCTCTATGTCATCTATCAACCCTTTCTGGTACGGATCCCACACTGCTGAGCAGAATTCAAGCAGTGGGCGAACAAGTGTACTGTCACCTACTTCCTTTGTTTTCGGATTGCATTTCCTTAGGATTCTTCCAGTGAATCTCAGTCTGGCATCTGCTTTACCGACGTTCAACTTTATATGATCATTCCATTTTAAATCACTACTAATACCTACTCCCAGATAATTTGTGGAATTAACTGCTTCCAGTTGCTGACCTGCTATGTTGTAGCTAAATGATAATGATAATCTTTCCAAGTCCATCTTTATACCGGAGGGTTCGGCGAATTCGGCTGTTCAGCATGCAACGCCAAATGAAGAACACCTTCAGCCTTCTGTATTCCAAATTTTATTTTACTTTAGTGACCATTTTGTCGGTTCACTACGCCATCTTCGACTAGTAGCAAGAACACAATCTCGTGTGCAGTCGATGTAGGGCCCCCATTTAGTAACTGGTATCAATAAAACTTCTCAATCAAGTAGCTCCTCAGTTTGCCTCACAAGGGTTGAGTGTACCCCGCTTGCCCACAGCGCTCGACAGACAGGATGGTCACCCATCAAACTGATAGCTCAGCCCGACAGCGCTTAACTTCGGTGATCTGGTGCGAACCGGTGTTACCACTGTGGCAAGGCCGTTGGCCAACTGGTGTCAAGAGACTAATGGTTTAACAACTCGACCACTTCGTTCGTCAATTCCAGATTGCTCATGAGATTGGATTCTTCCTACACGTCGGTCAAGGGGCCGAAAGGTGGCGTACTGAAACGATGAAACATAGATGGCTGAAGGTGTTTTTGGAACTGGTAATGTAAAATCACTATCAACAAAAGTTAAACAAGGGTAATGTAGTGTAATTGAATTAAGTCGGAACGACATGCTTATTTTAAATACATACTCTTAATTTACTTCTAGTGACACAAGTTACTAGCGAGTTTGTTTCGACATTTTGTCATTATCAAGTGTACCTGTGGAGTTGACACAATGGCTATAGTTCTGGTCCTTACGCCTCTATTAGTCTATGTCTACATATGTCACTATATCCTTACCCCTTAGCTCGTATGACGTGGTCCATATTGTATCAAATATAACTTTAGAAAATCACACAAAGAAATAAACATATAAATAACCTGACCATACCGTAACAAAAAGACAACCGACACATACGCCCTGAGATACCAAATGCACCACGTTATACCACTTAAGACGTAAGCATAAGGTGCCATTTGTATAAACAGACGAACATAGACGTAAAGAATATTATTATACCTATACTTCCACCTTCACAGGTACACTTCACAATGGCAAAACGCCGGAACGAGTTCGTCGTGTAACATATATCACTACGAGAAAATGTCCGCACCTAGTGATTAGCGTTCCTGATTCTGCGTCAAGTTTGATTCCCGGCGGGTGGGAAATTTTCTCTGCCCTGGTACTTTGTGTTTGTGTTGTCCTCATCATATCATCATCATCAATCCTAACCGTGTAAAAAATGGACTCGAGCAAGCTCCGGGTCCATCGGAAAGGAAATTGTTGAACTAAGTTATATTTGGCTGGACAGTTATTTTAGGAGTTGATGAATTCTGCTGTTTCGGCAGCCTAATAACTGATTATGGTCGAAGAGCAAGTCAAAGACAGACTAACTGTACCAAGAACGCATTTCTGAAAAAAAACCTTCGTGTCATCGAATATAAAGCAAGTTATTTTTCTGATGCGATTTATATCAAGGTCAAAAATAGAGCAGAACCTTTAGAACTGTGGTGCAACGGAAAGAGGCTGCAGGTTAGAGAGGTAGACCTAATAACTAAAGAGCAGGAACTGAATCGAACTGAAAAAAAATAGAAATTTATGGCAGAACCTGATCAAAAGAAAGGCTCATTTTGTAAGACGTATCCTGAACAACCAAGGAATCCTCGAACTTGGTAATGGAACGAACTACAGAGAGGAGTGGTGGGGGATGGACGGGCGGGAGGGGACGAGAATGAGAGGGGACTTAAAATTGTAGAAGAAGACCAACGCTAGAATACAGCAAGCGGGTTCAAATGGAGGAGGATTGCCTCATTTATAGAGAGATGAAGAAAGTTGCACAGGATAAACCAGCATGAACAACTGCAGGAAACCAGACTTCGGACAGAAGTCCACAAAAAAAAAATCATTTTCTGCCCCAATGGGAAGAGCGGGCTGATTCAGATCCAGACCATTATAGAACCTTCGGTTCTTTTCAGTGAGACACAAGGCAACCTGATAGTGGGGCATAGGCCTCCCCACTTCACAATAAACCGCAGATGAAAACTACTTCTGCAATTCGCCTTGCAGCCAATTTGCCTCACAGGCAACGTATTTGAATACGTATTAGTTTACGTATATAAAAGTCGGTGAATTATTCGACAAGTGCAGTATAGTGGTTGGACGAAAATGTGGAAACACCAAAATCATAACACATGACCAAGCCTAATACGCTGTAAGAAAACCGTTGGCTTTCAAAACAGATTCATCTACATCATACTCCGCAAGCCACATAATGGCGTGTGGCGGAAGATATTTTCGGTACCACTACCTGTTCCCTCCAACCTTGTTCCACTCGCGAATAGTGCGTGGGAAGAATGATTGTCGGTAAGTCTCTGTACTGGTCCTAATTTCACGAATTTTCCCCTCGTGGTCAATACGCGAGATGTATGTGAGGGTAAGACGTTGTCCGACTCCTCCTGAAAAGTATTGTCCTGAAATTTCAGTAGCAAATCTCTCCGTGATGCACAACGCGTCTCTTGTAACGTCTGCCAGTGAAGTTCGTTGAGCGTATTTGTAATACTCTCGTGGCAACTAAACGACCCCGTTACCAAACGCGCCACTCTTCGTTGAATCTACTCTATCTCCTCTATTAGTCCTACCTGGTAGGGATCCCAGATAATGAACAATACTCAGGAATCGGGCGAACAAACGCCTTTCAAGCCACTGATTCGTGAATGAGTTACATTTCCTTAAGATTCTTCCGATGAATCTGAGTCTGGTGTCAGCTTTTTCCACTATATGTTTTATGTTGTCATTCCCTTAAGGTGACTCTGGACAGTTACGCCTAGATATTTTACGGCAGACGCTGTCTCCTGTCATGAAATACAACAGCGCAACGTGCAGGCTTAGCTATGATCTGCATTTATGTTCAAACATGTAATTCTCCCGGTATTTCAATATTTTTGTCGAGCCACGGTATCTGTTCTTGCGTCGCATGTTGCTTTTAAATTCTACATACACAGGACTGTTTTGAACTAACAAAAGGCGCCATGATCGCAAACAGTTCTTCTAGTATCTGTACGCAAAATGGGTATTCAGGGCAAAACAAAACTGCTCTAAGACACCTTCTGGTCGAACTCTCATCCAAGCACCGACTGCACCTATATTCCACAATCAGAGCCTCGATCGGACCCTTCGCTATGTACGTTGCCGTGCCGCACCAACCACTACCAACGGATGGAGTCGCCAGCCCTATGCTTCACCATCACCTGAGCTTGGCCACTGCATCGGAAACGTCGAGGAATTTGGTATCATCCGTTGGCATTCACTGCGTTATTTTGTTCTCCTTCCGTGTGAATATTCTCTTTGACTGTGCCATCACTACGGATTTCCAACTAAGTTGGAATATATTAAACACAGTGCTATTTACGAAATATCACAAACTAGCAGTGTTTAACTTTTGGTTTATGTACTTTTCAGCAAAACTGCTACACATTATTCATCTAGGATGTGTTCTCATTGCACCTCATCCAGTGCAAGACTTAAACAGTAGTGACAAGGAAATTTCCTAAGAAGCAAGACTTCCATGCGTGATTTACGTGACAGGCATACAGTGTCAGTGTGCGTGTGACTCCTATGCTGTGCAGACACTGAAAGTGATATTTTGCTTCACCATGTCCAGCCCTTTGGATGTGTCCACCCAGGTTTTGCTGTTACTCCAGAATCTGCAACAGTCCGTGCAAGAGATGACGAACAAAATGGGATGCATCACGCATCCTCCTCCCCCCTCGCCCCGCCCCCCTCCCCCAAGCTGTCCAGCAAGCCATCCCGTATCGGCTCACAGGTAAAAGGATGCAGAAGGGCGCCGTCGCAGTTCCAAGTGTTTTACCGGAGGCCAAGTACACTAGACCAAAACAATATTTCCGGGGACATGGCGTCTCAGGTGACACCCAGCTGCGGCCCAGAAATTTACCATTTGTTACAGCAACTCATGCCTGAAGTTGATCTGTATGCCTGAAGACAAACAGCAGAGGGGCTTCCGATCCAATGCTAGCAGAACCGTAGGAGACATATTACTGGGTTGGGTGAGCGAATACGGTGAGTTGAACCTGCTATAATTGAATGATTGTAAGTAGTTAGCTGTCGTCTAGTTCTGACGCGCTGTAATCGAGTTGCTACAGGAAGGCGGAACTGCAGCTGTGTTAGTGATCAACAAGCCAGTATTGTTGACAACTACTCAAACTATGCCTTCAGCATGTCGGATGGCAGACAATGAAAACGTGGTAACTCCATCTGTCTGTGAACACTCGTGACTCCAAAATCAAAGAGAGATTTGAAAATGCACGGATTTCTCTAATCTGTCAATAACTAGACTTCTAACAAACATTTACATATGTAGCAATGTTCTCTATCACTTTCTATTATTTTTTAAGAAACCATGTTTGCTTCAACTGAAAAATTTAACAAAAACGAGATACGAGGTTTTCACTGCCTACCATCGATATAATACATCACAAAGTTAGCGTGGATGGCTGTATACAGGGTTTCTCCGTGAGAGCGTGCACATATTTAACAGGATACGGACGGTGCTCCACTGAAGAAGTTGACGTCTTGCTTCTGAAGTGAGAATTTCTTCTCTGTAATGTAAAGCTTCATTACACGAGCCCGCATCTCGTGGTCGTGCGGTAGCGTTCTCGCTTCCCACGCCCGGGTTCCCGGGTTCGATTCCCGGCGGGTTCAGGGATTTTCTCTGCCTCGTGACGGCTGGGTGTTGTGTGATGTCCTAAGGTTAGTTAGGTTTAAGTAGTTCTAAGTTCTAGGGGACTGATGACCATAGATGTTAAGTCCCATAGTGCTCAGAACCATTTGAACCATTGCACGAGTGGTTATCACATATTCCTGCTCTGATACATATCTTCACAATGGTACACAATTATGTGTTGGTTTGGTGTGTTTATTTGCAGTTGGCGTGGCAAGGCAGTGGCCACGTGAACACTGTTGATTCTATGGTATGCACAGGGGACGTCATATATCTGAATGTGTTCTTTTTACGTCCTTCTCTTGTCCCATTCGTTTTCTGCTATCGCTGTCCTCCGTCACTCTCTTAGTAGAACCATTATCAATGGGTTTCATGCTATCTTGCATCTCCTTAACGTCTTCAGTAATTTCGTTCTTCTGAGTACTAATTAGTGACTGATTCATCCGTACTTCCGTTAGTTCTTCACGCTGCTCCTCCAGCTGACCTATTCTCTCCGAATTTTGTGCTACTTGTTTCTTCGTTTCTTTTACAATTTCCTTTCCGTGCTCCTATAGTGTAGCTAGCGCCTTCTTTGTTCCGCAAACCTCTTGTTCGGCTTGTCTCGCTGTTTTTTCGCGACATGTGCCACATTCCTTGCTCCTAGTGCTTTAGCACGAGTTACCCCTGCGTCTTTCTTCGAATCAGTCGCCATAAATTTTGATTCCGTTGATGTTTGCCGAATTTTCTCTGTCCTCGATATCGCCTATATCTCTCTTTAAATCTATCTCGAACTTCCATATTTCCTATTTCATTTGTCTTAAAAATGCGTTATTTTCCTTACTTTTCTTCCATAATTTATCTTCGACCTGCCAAATAAGTTTGCATAATCTTTCGTTTTGCTAATTCTCCCGTAGATGAACCTAAACTTACTGCACTACGTTGCTCTGTTGGTGAACCTGAACTCTGATTACTTCTTGCCTTCGCGTTTTGGATGCTAACTACTGTTTCTACATGATATGTCCCTGATCCCCATTCATCCTCTCTACCAACACATGTTGTTGCTGTGGTCTTCAGTCCTGAGACTGGTTTGATGCAGCTCTCCATGCTACTCTACCCTGTGGTAACTTCTTCAGCTCCCAGTACCTACTGCAATCTACATCCTTCTGAATCTGCTTGGTGTATTCATCTCTTAACCTCCCTCTACGACTTTTAACCTCCACGCTGCCCTCCAATATTAAATTGGTGATCCCTTGATGCCTCAGAACATGGCCTACCAACCGATCCCTTCTTCTCGTCAAGTTGTGCCACAAATTTCTCTTCTCTCCAATTTTGTCCAATACCTCCTTTATTAGTTATGTGATCTACCCATCTAATCTTCAGCATTCTTCTGTAGCACCACATTTCGAAAGCTTCTATACTCTTCTTGTCCAAACTATTTATCATCCATGTTTAACTTCCATACATGGCTACACTCCATATAAATACTTTCAGAAACGACTTCCTAACATTAAAATCAATATTCGATTTTAACAAATTTCTCTTCTTCAGAAACGCTTTCATTGCCATTGCCAGTCTACATTTTATATCCTCTCTACTTCGACCATCATCAGTTATTTTTCTCCCCAAATAGCAAAACTCCTTTACTACTTTAAGTGTCCCATTTCCTAATCCAATACCCTCAACATCACCCGACTTAATTCGACTACATTCCATTATCCACGTTTTGCTTTTGTTGATGTTCATCTTATATCCTCCTTTCAAGAGACTATCCATTCTGTTCAACTGCTCTTCCAAGTCCTTTGCTGTCTCTGACAGAATTACAATGTGATCGGCGAAAGTCAAAGTTTTTATTTCTTCTCCGTGGATTTTTAATACCTACTCTTAATTTTTCTTTTGTTTCCTTCACTGTTTGCTCAATATACACATAAGACTGAAAAAAAATGTGTCGACCCAGATTCTTTTTACAGGCATGCAATTGTCGGAGCAGAGATTAATTAGTTGGATAAAGATTGATTTAATTTTGCAATATTATATGTCAGGTAGTATGGAGATTCGTTTTTGCACTGATTTTTTAGTGGTGTAACGATACCTGTTGTGGTGTCACAAAATGATAAGAAAAAAAGGATTCTGCCACGATGTCTTTAGAAATTTGCTACCCTGGATTGGTGTTGTTGCGTGCCAACGTCCAGTTCCCATATGTCTACTGTATACGTGGGACGTAACGTTTGCAGGAAGCGAGGAGGTGCCGACGGAGCTGATGGACGTTTATCGTCTAGCCACCCCTGCTTAGCCATTTTGCACTTCCGGTCGATCTCATATTTGAGACGTTTGTATTCCTTTTCGCCTGCTTCATTTACTACATTTTTATATTTTCTCCTTTCATAAATTAAATTCAATATTTCTGCTGTTACCCAAGGATTTCTACTAGCCCTCGTCTTCTTACCTACTTGATCCTCTGCTGCCTTCACTACTTCATTGCTCAAAGCTACCCATTCTTCTTCTACTGCACTTCTTTCCCCCATCGGACTATTGCTCCCACTCTGTTCTTCCCAGTGCTGAGTACACGGTCTCTGCTATTTTCTGAATGTATTCCTTCTTCCCGTTGCTGCTCTTGCTCGTCTCTGGGCTCGATAACATTGCTTGCAGACAATCTCCCCCACCATCCCTTCTCACATAGGTCTGGCTACCAGTATCCTGATTCTGTGTATGGCTTGTGCTGTATCAGACCAGTTCGCTTACTGTCCCCCTGGTGGTACACCTTTTTGAGAAAATGCTACCTCAATGCATAAAAGTAAGCTTTGCAAATAACATACCCACGCATTACATGACAGACCCATGGGCCAATTTAATACCACAAAATATGACAAGTAACAAAATAGAAATACACTGGCTAAAATTCCCATTACTGCTGGCAGTTTTAGTTTGGTTTAAACGTATAGTGTTTTGAAATCCACTCAACTTCCCTGCAGTCACTGAGAGTGACTGTCAGGTAAACGATTGTTGCAAGTCGCGAAGTTTGTGTCTTTGCAGCATTATACCACAAGAAGAGCATTATAAAAAACTTCCTTTCATTTTGCACTACCACAATCTCCTCTCATTACCCTCATTACTTTCCTGTCCCCATACACATTCAGGCATAACTCTCGTGATCATGAGCAGAATGTCCATACTGTCGGCATGTACTGCAACGTTTTTGTTTTACCTAGTTACATGGTGCATCAGGACCACTCAAGCTACACTGTGCACATTTCGTAGGACGTAGGTCATTTACTTCCTTTGAGTTTCCTTTGAACATGCTCAGAACTAGGCGGCCATCTTCACGAACAAACCTGACGCAAAATATCGGGCTTTGGCCCATAATAGCTCCAAATCGCTTACAAATTGGCCGTCCGTAAAAGTTCTTGCATTTTTTGCAACTTTCAGTGCAACAGTGTAGCTTGCTCGAATTGTGCTTTGCGATGTGCAGTTCAGTTCAGATGTCTGCCGGACAACAACGGCAATAATTAACTTCAAAATATTATCACACAGAACAGTCTCAGAATTTAGTTTAACAACCACATCTAATGAGAAATAGCACAAGTTTCTATGGATATGTGTACAATTACAAAAAGTTATATTCTTGTTTTTCTTTTAGTATGAACAGTATAAACAAGGCTTACGACTTCAGATTGTGGCAATTCTGATTTTAATTTAGTAATCAATTCGCTTCTGTCCGGTATAAAAATCCCCTGTTGTGTTGAGGAATGTTTATTTTCGTAGTGACGGCGCACTGTCGATAGTTTGATATTTACTGTAGAGAGCCATATTCAGCACAGTGCTTTACCATCATACTTTACAAACAAATACGAATCTTCCCACTGAGCACTAAAAATGGCACACCTAAATCCGAACCTGTTCTGCACATGCTGAACCCTCACAAGACAGGTTAACAATGTCCCATTTGATAAGATTTCGGAGGGATACATCGGCGCACTGAAGACAAGGCGAGAACGAACGCCGTTCTTGCCACACACGTGCTGCTACAGCCACTACACGAGAGGAAACAACGGGAGGGAGGGGAAAAGCAGCGGGCCCCGCAAGGACTGCGTGCTCGAGTTGACGTGGCCTGTTATAAGGCTTCTTTCCAAGTAAATAGTGCTCCATTTCACTCAGAAAACTTAACCAATTTTGTTGTTTTATGGCAGGTAGGTTTCTTTCTTACATTTTATGATGGCTGGTAGTTCTTTCTTTAAGACTGGAAGTCTCCTCTTCTATTTGTGTTTGATCCTTTCCCTAAAGCTTCATAGCAGCTACTCATGTCCTTCAATTGTATCATTCTGTTTCTTTCATCTCCTCACTAGTGTTCTGTTTATGTTGCATGTCTTTTAGAATTTCATCTCCAAATTTTCTGCACAACCATCTAAAGCTTGAAGCTCGTAGTAAATGTATCTATAAACTTCTACTGATGCTTGATTTTTGTTAGTGGGTTTATTGCTAAGGAGTGGGATTTTTAGTTTTGATATCACCAGAAATGGTTAGTACTAACATCATATCCTCTGTAAACTGCAGTGTTTTCCATTAACGGGAGGGCTTTCGCATTTGTGAAAACATAGTCTATTATAGATCTGTTACCCCTGTCACTCCATGTAAATTTATGAATAGCTCCATGGAGAAGAAACAATTTTGTTATTCTTAAGTGATTGAACGTACAGAATATGTTAGCTGATTTTCTTTACAGCTTTTAGTATGTTGTACATGTGGCCCCACTGTTGTTTTAATGGTAAGTTTGTATTGTATAGAACTGGGAACCTATAAACGACGGAGATGCTTCATCCCCGCCATAGCCCTCAATGGTAAACAACCCCACAACAGGCTACAGCACTCCACCCACCCCACCGCTGCCCCACACCGAACCCAGTGTTACTGTGCGGCTCGGCCCCCAGTGGACCCCCCCCCCCTCCCCCTCCCTGGGCACGTCTCACGCCAGACGAGTGTAACCACAATGTTTGCGTGGTAAAGTAACTATGCTGTACGCGAATGTGGAGAAATTGTTTGCTCGGCAATCGCCGACATAGTGTAACTGAGGCGGAATAAGGGGAACCACACCATATTCACCGAGGCAGATGGAAAACTGCCTTAAAAAACCATCCACAGAGTGGCCGGCACACAGGATCACGACACTAATCCTCCGGGCGGATTCGTGCCGGTGACCAGCACGGCTTCTCGCCCGGAAAGCAGTACGTTAGCCCTCATGGCTAACCTCGTGGGCTGCGGTAAATTTACTTATCCTTGCATTTAAATATGCAACAATTATTTTCTATAGTGTTTTAAGTACACCATTAATCGTAAAAAGCTGCATGCGCGTCCTCTCATTCTACCTCTTGTGAAGGACACACACCAGTTATATTCACCAGATTTCTCAGTGCCTTTCATGTATCAGTCTTTCACTTATGAACGTACACGTTTACAACGATATTGAACATAACTGCATAACTGTAACTCCAGGACTTTCCCGTCCAGTTCTACTTAACTCCAGTGCATACCATTATATATTCGTTCTTAAGATCCTTGTGGTTTCTACTTTGTTGTTATTTTTTATATTATAACTATATCAGTTTTTGCAGTTATTCTTCTTTACTGCTCATCCTCTGATATTCCATGTGACTATTTTCTAGATTTTCTCAGTCCTCTTGATTTCAGTCTTTTTATGGTCTTTGATAGTCATAAATGTATCACTCCGTTTTCTCCGCTTGATTTTTATAAGTAATGTAGTTCGTCGGTTACAGGGCACCGACCTGTACCCAGGATAGGTAGGTCGAGTATTTTTAGGGTCTACCTTAGATGATTGGCTTCACAATTGCTATAGATCCATGCCTCCAGGTTTTGTAGGGTATCCTTCCTGAACGGTGAATTTATTTTCAAAATCTTTTCTTAAAGAATTTACTATATTTACTAGCGATTCATCAAGAACATTAACACATTTAGTCACACTGTGTGAGCGTGGAAGAAGTTGCCAGTGAGTAACTGATGAAAACAAATTTCTTGCAACAAAAGGAAATTTTATTCCTAAAAACCCTTTCTATTTAAAAAAAAAACAGATTTAAAAATTATAATCAGAAAGTACCCTCTAAATATCAAGTTAGAATTTATTCAGAGGTAGAAATAACAATTTTTTTTCTTTTTTGACAGTATGAGCTTTCGGGCTGAGAAGCCTGCTTCTCCCTTTTAACACGGCCGTAGTCACGACCACTCACAACAACCTCTGAAAGACTACACTGGTGCACATCTGCAACACGCCCGATTACTTTAAACTAAAAATTTTAACAACTCACCCAAACACATAGACTATGCACCCCGTAGGAGGTATGGAAATGGTACAAAACACTCACATTAAAAAAAATTACTTGCCACTGAAAGTGCAACTTGTTCTTAAAAGAACTCTTACGGTGGAAGGGTGGCAACTTTATATACTAAAATGACTATTTAAATGAAAACCCATGAAATGCAGTCTTATATAAAATATTCAAACAAGCTCTACATTACTCGTATACCGCCTCTCAAGACGATAGGCAAGATAAAAACATATTTTAGGAATCCGGCCTTTACACCTTCAGCAATAAATTCGTTAACACCGAATCCGACAAACATGACAAAGGCAGCTATTAACGTACGGCAGACCGACAGACAGACTGAAAGACACTAACTGCCTCACAAATGCGGCCGAGAGACAGACAAGCAATCTGGGGACGAGAGACTGACCAAGAACACAAGTAGAATTTAACAAGTAAATGGAACAACATATCACCAGTCACTTAACTTTTAATAAGCTGCGATGTCTGGCGAAGACCTGGCGCAGCACCCCCAAAACCGTCCGCTACCAGCCGCTTCAACGGACGCCGAAAGGCGCGCCGATCTCCCTCCTCACGGCGTCGCAGCTCGCACCGGCCAGACCGATGTCGTGGGTTGACTCCTGTCGCTCTCGTGTCGGCCGCGAAGCCACTACCCCCAGCTATATGGCTCGGGCCACTGGACTGGCGTGGCGACCTCACATGCACCGAGGCTCAAGACGGACAAGTCATCTTGTGTCCCAGTGCGCGACCGACCAACCGATGGATCCAACCGCCAATGACCGTTGCATGAAAAACTCGAGCAGACTGGCGGCCTAAAACATGCTAGCGCTCTGGACGACTGACACTGACTGCCCCACACTGATCCGGCTGACCAACTGACCAGGCTCGAGCTCATAGCGCCCCTTAAATGCACGTGGACAGGCAACCTTTCCCCTTTCCCATCAGAGGGAGACACCGAACCTGCGATTGCCACAGAGGCGCCACCGCCAGAAACGGAGGGCGACCGCTTCACACAACACGCTGCGGCGCGCTCTTCAAAACAGCAAATTTTTACCACGGCTCACTTCCCTGTTTCTTTTCAAGGTTGTTTAGGAGGTTCGGTTTCTCTAAGACTAAGAGCTGCTTCCTCCCCCTTCCTGTGCCCTCCCCCCTCTCTCCCCCCAACCTACGTCATGGACTACTCTTCATCTGCCTTTTGCCCAACAGATCTGAATGGCTAGTGTGACACTGCCAGCATCTCTGAGTGGTAGCGGAGTGCACAAGCCTCTTCACCAAGGTAAATCAGCAGTCCTCCACGAGGTAAATTTAATAGTCAGTATTAAAAGGCCTTCTCTTGTCATCAGTCATTTATTTTCCAGTGGCTGGCTCTCCTGTTTTAAACAATCTGTACAGTTTTTACGAGTCTGGTTTTTTAGGTTATTAAATACTATCTGTAGTAATGGAGGTAAGCCAACCTTGTACTGGTAGGACCCTGAAATGGCGGCAGTTTCTGGCAGCACCCATCGGCAGCCGTCAGGTACAGTCTTACGGGAATTACTCTGGATGCATTGGCCTGGCTTATACTTTGCCAGTGCCAGCTCCACCACTCAAGAGTCCCTGGGCAGTGACAGTGACATTAGCTGCCACCTCTATGGGCTAGTCAGCCTCACCCATCTTCGCTCATGTTTCCGTATCATTAATTTGAGGTGCGCAACATTACCCCATGTCTCAGGAGAAACGGTGGAAAAGTGGTAAGAAATACCTAAATATCATATAAGTTGGAGCAGTGACTTCGTAGCTTGATGGTGTAATCGACAGACACGTTGGTACATTTCGAGGGTAACATTGTAACGAAACGTAAGGTTCTCTGAATAACTTCGCCCGTTGTTTGAAAAGAGGTTTAGGCCCATCTAAATTTTAGGGAACAATCCCTTCACAGATTAAGTTTATAAAGGTCGCAACGGATAATGCAATGAATTATTATGGGGCAGTCAGAGAAAACTAAATCCCTTTAGCTACACTTGTGCCAAGAGCTATGTATTTTAGTAGCATAATCATCAATGAAAGAAATGTGACTAATTTCAGACGCATTGAAAAGGGATAAATTAAACGAGCACGGAAATAGCTTCAAATGATGAAATATTTATTTTGGCTAAGATTTCGCATGATAACAGTATTTTTTGTGTTTAACAGTTAGACAAAACATTTTTGATACATTTACATATACGAATCCATGACCTGACGTTCGCCTTAACCTGGCGAGTCCTTTGGCATGGGGAAAATCCGGTAAAGCACGTGGTCACTGCTCAGTTCCGAAACATAAACACTCACGTGCACTAAATCCACTAAGTCAACAAAATGTTGATAGCAATTTTGTAAGAAGTGTTGTACGTACCTCGTGGATGGCATCGAGCAGGATTTTGGGTGGCTGCATATCTTTGCGAGATGCGCTTCGAATCAAGTCGATTCATTCTCTGCCAAACGTACGCTCGATACAATTTTACTGATAATTTAAAAGTCCACCACAAATAAAATAATAAGGCAAGTTGAAACTGTTAAGGCTTGGGTTACGATTTGAATCTAGGTATCGCGTGGTCGTGACTAGCGGATATCATTTTATTACGCCACTGATTAACTGAACCAAATTGTAACCAGAACCTAAGTAGCAAATCAAAATAACTAGGAGAAGCAATTGTTGAGATTAAAGATTATTAACACATTCAAATATCTTTTTGTCCTTGATCGACGCAGACGTTCTGAAGGAACGTCTGGTCGCTTACCTGCCTTCCGAACAACTCAGTGTAACTGTCGCGCGGAGCCCTATCCGAACCGCCCGAGGTGGTGGAGGAGGCCCATGACCAACCTCTGCTACGAAAGAAACGTTTTCGCTTTACTCATCTTTGGTCAAGCCCTTCTGTTCCCGCTCTGAACCTTCCACCGACACCGTTTAAGTTGGTAGAAGATTAGGAAACCCACCACTTCTCTGGTCCGTCTGCTACTTCATTTAATTCAGTCACACTTTCAGAAAGAGTGTTGTTGTGGTCTTCAATCCTGAGACTGGTTTGATGCAGCTCTACATGCTACTCTATGCTGTACAAGCTTCTTCATCTCCCACTACCTACTGCAACCTACATCCTTCTGTATCTGTTTAGTGTATTCATCTCTTGGTCTCCCTCTACGATTTTTACCCTCCACGCTGTCCTCCATTACTAAATTAGTGATCCCTTGTTGCCTCAGAATATGTCCTACGAACCAATCCCTTCTTCTAGTCAAGTTGTGCCACAAACTTCTCTTCTCCCCAAACCTATTCAGTACCTCCTCATTAGTTATATAATCTACCCAACTAATCTTCAGCATTCTTTTGTAGCACCACATTTGGAAAGCTTCTATTCTTTTCTTGTCCAAACTAGTTATCGTCCATGTTTCACTTCCATATGTGGCTACACTCCATACGAATACTTTCAGAAAGGGCTTCCTGACACCTAAATCTATAGTCGATGTTAACAAATTTCTCTTCTTCTGAAACGCTTTCCTTGCCATTGCCAGTCTACATTTTATATCCTCTCTACTTCGACCATCATCAGTTATTTTTCTCTCCAAATAGCAAAACTCCTTTACTACTTTAAATGTCTCATTTCCTAATGTAATTCCCTCAGCATCACCCGATTTTATTCGACTACATTCCATTATCCTCGTTTTGCTTTTGTTGATGTTCATCTTATATCCTCCTTTCAAGAGACTATCCATTCTGTTCAACCGCTCTTCCAAGTCCTTTGCTGTCTCTGACAGAATTACAATGTGATCGGCGAAAGTCAAAGTTTTTATTTCTTCTCCGTGGATTTTTAATACCTACTCTTAATTTTTCTTTTGTTTCCTTCACTGTTTGCTCAATATACACATAAGACTGAAAAAAAAAATGTGTCGGCCCACATTCTTTTTACAGGCATGCAGTTGTCGGAGCAGAGATTAATTAGTTGGATGAAGATTGATTTAATTTTGCAATATTATATGTCAGGTAGTATGGAGATTTGTTTTTGCACTGATTTTTTAGTGGTGTAACGATACCTGTTGTGGTGTCACAAAATGATAAGAAAAAAAGGATTCTGCCACGATGTCTTTAGAAATTTGCTACCCTGGATTGGTGTTGTTGCGTGCCAACGTGCAGTTCCCGTATGTCTACTGTATACGTGGGACGTAACGTTTGCAGGAAGCGAGGAGGTGCCGACGGAGCTGATGGACGTGATGGCGCAGCTGCTGCTCGACGTGTCACGGCTGGCCATGGAGCTGCACCAGAAAGGCGGCTCCGAGGCGGTGAGGGCATCCCGGGTGGACACGCAGGCGGCGGCCGCCGTCCTGCTAACCTTCTACTCGTCGGCGGAGGCGGCGAAGGCGGCGGAAAACTCGACGACGGCGGCGAACGCGGCGGAAAGCTCGACGGCAGGCGCGCCGGCGGCCGAGCTGCCTACGACCGGGGCGGAGCGGTACGACGAGCCGGGGGTGCGCAGCCTCGTCTTGGACTACGAGACCAGCGCCGAGACGGCTTTCTCGGACCCCCTCTCGCTGAAGGCAAAGCGGCCGCCTCCCCCTGCCGTGCCGAATACGCACCGAGTCGCAGCCCACAGGCCGAAGAGCCGTTCGAGCAAGTTCGGTGCCAGGGGGGCGCACGGCAGCAAGTCCGAGGGGGTGAGGCGCTTCCCCGGCGGTGCCGTGGGGAGAGACAAGGGCGACGAACTGGCGCCGAGCCTCCGCATGTACGGCAACTGGTCGCCGTCGCTGTCCCGACTGCTGCCAGCTCGCGAGCCGGACGACAGATACGGGCTGGGCATCGTGCTGCGCGTACTGGACGCCGTCCAAAAGGCGGTCTCGGTGCTGAAGAGCCTGCTGAGCCGCCTGGAGATCGGCGGCGGCGCGGTCGGCCACCGCATGGCGCAGGACGTGGCCGAGATGATGGCCGGGGTGCTGGCACGCGGGCAGAGCGGGGCTGCGCGGGACGCCAGCCGGCCCGGCGCGGCCGGCCACAAACCACCCGTCTGACCACAGGGTTCCCTCACAGCGAGCCTCTCTACGTTTGCCACCTGGGAGCGTCGACATCGCTCACTTTTTACCTTCTTTCTAAATAGAGATGGCGAGATCGTAAGAGGGAGGTCTGCAGGTACATCGGCGACACTCGCTACAGTATCAGTATGCATATTGGATGTTTGACTGTCACTAACACCAATGTTTTACTTGCCTTTAGAAATGATACTGCAAAGTGTCGGGGCTCGCAATGTATTTAACCCTAAAGGCTTCTAAAATCTTCATATGTAAATTATGCTCGAAGCCCCCCTTCCCTTTTCTAACTCCGACTTTTGCTGTTGCACATGGGTTAAGAAGAAACAAACTGACTGTAATCGACCCTGCAAGTGGAGTAGAAAAGAGATTGGCACCTGCAATAATTTAATTTGACAGAAATTAATTAAATAAAGGTAAGTTTCATTAACGTAGTGAGAAATGAAAGGGTTGCTCTGCCAATTAACAGAATGAAAGTTCTGTCCAAAATAACAATTTCATTTATCATGACTGAACTCAAAATAATAAACAAAACACATCAAACATTTACAATACATCAAATTGGATACTTAAATAAGTGCTGTGAAGGTGAGGTTATCCATAAACTAGATTGTGACATTTATGACCAAGTAATATGTGGAGGCAATTCCTTGCAACTCAAATCTTAAGAGAAACACCCAGCCAACACAATATTAATTGCTGCTACAGTAGTGAGAACTCAGGCAATGAACATCCAAGACAGAATCATGTAAGAAAAGATGGGAACAGGCGCGCTCTGCTGAGCTCTGATTATCACAGAGCAAATTCCTTGATCTGTCAGTGCTGCGGACATACATTATCAAGCTGTCTTATTAACTGCAAGGACACGATCTGGCTTACCGGAAGCGATGGCTGGTTTCTTCGATGTCCCATCGTGGTGACGATAATGTAGCGAGTATAGCCCGAAACAAATTATCCTGATCTGGTTGTTCCAGACTAAAGACTTCCTAGCAATACAAATCCGTCTCTGGGAGACGAAGAAGGCCCGCCGCACAATCACTGACGGTACAGTGATTGATTTTAACAGGCGAAGTCACACAGTAACTCCAACACAGTCAACTTTAGCCAAAACTGCTCAAGACAGACAACATAGGCAGCTTGTACGCAGAACTTTCAATTGCCAACTGTACTAGAAAGGTTATGTTGAAGTCGAAAGTTCAGCAACTTCGTCAGTTACAATTAAATAAAAGTATTTTAGACAGCCAATGGAAGGCAGGTTGTCCAGAGCAGTGAGAACTCAGTCTTGTAACCTACTCCGACCGAAAGGCGAGAGCCGACCCCCCTCAAGAACACCCCTAGAAGCCAAACACAGAACATTCGCGCTCCCACGACCGTGGTTAAACGTTCCAATCAGCAACTCGAAAACCGGCGGAAAATTGCACTCTGTTGCCGACACACTACTATTCCACCAATGGAGGTACTTGGCGCCAATTTCTGCGCCGATTTTGCTACGTCATGGAGCTATCCCCTGAGCAAGCCAATCACAGTTATGATTTTGAAGAAAACGCGGGAATTTGCCCGCCAAGACTGCCTGGGAACACAAGTCATTCCCACGCCTCGCTGGTAGCCCGGCAGAAGTGTTTTCACTAAGTTTCTGCGAAGTAACGGAATCTCTAGCCCAGCCGCTCCGTCAGGCCCCTGTGGGCGTGTCGCCGCCGCTCTTATGGCAATGTCGGCGTCTGGAAAGCATCCACTCGACTCGCTCACACCCATTGGCTTAACCCTTTCAAGATCAGCAGAGCCCGCCTGTCACCGGACCACCCGGGTGACGACAGACGCTGCGTGGGAAGTCCACGTGTGATGGAATAGCAACTTTTCACCACATGCAATTAGAGAGGAAAATCGAATTACTCAGAGTAACATAGAAATATGAGAGGGGGCTCATGCCACCTCTCAATATCACACAACACACCAGGCTGCTGTTTGTTCAGTAAAGCCGTCGGCACACAGACCGTGCTGTCCAACGTCAACGTTGAGCGTGCCACGTTCAACGTGCTGCTGAACGCTCAGAAATGATGCGACTTGTGCATACGGTACGTGGGGCCCAACGTGGTATACACGATCACAACGCACTCTACGGGCAGTTGTGAGATGTTTCTAGCTCGTAAATCATGACGGGTGCCCATAAAATTCCCACCTTAGCTCTATTAAAACGCACATTTCCGCCATCTTCCACGAAAAGGAAAGTACCATATTCAATCAATAAGGACACAGGCTTGTAAAAGTTCCATTACAAACAGTGCGATACGAATTTACAATACTTCTCCACATAACATTAACATTATTTCATCATTCCCACATTTTAGTACAACCATCAGCCTTACTTAATCACTGTTCCTACCCAGTAGCACAATCATTGCAACATGTGAATTACGAAGCGTAAAAGAAAAAGGAGCAAATTATCTTTATGCAAGTACCGCAAGCTGTCCTATAAATTAAGCCAATCGAACAGTCACCCCTCAAAAAAGGTGAACTTATATTTACATAACATCAAATATTGTAGTATATACTTATACTAAACTAATAATAAACTATCAGAACCTAATAAAAACGAAAATATTAGGAAAAAATATGGAAGCGTCGAGTCGCGAACCACTGATCAAACATCATACTTCAGACGGATCACTGGCGCTACTCACATTTTTTAAAAAATCTCATTTTGTTCTTTTTCGTTCGTTGTATCTGCTCTGCGCAGACGTCGAAAGACACCCGTTTCAGTTCGTTGTTGATCCATAAAGTCAGTTTTTTTACTATAGAGGACAGCTAGCCCTCTGACCCAACACGCTGAGCTACCGTGCCGTCAACTTCACTACACCAACAACACACTATTGAAACGTAAGTGTAGCATGTTAGCACTTGCTGAAAACCTTAATCGTAAATATCTTACTAACTGAAATTTAATTATAACAAATCGTAACAAGAACAATGCGTTTTGGACGGATCTTCAGCTTGTCGCTCTCTTTAAATACCATACCATCATAATACGCAACATACAATAATTCTTTCGCCAGGAATATGATGTTTCTCATTATTTTATTGGAACGAATCACACAGTTAACAATGGGTTTTCCAGTGAACTCAATTTGCTGGTGCCCAGAAACGGCATATACAGGGTGTTTCAAAAATGACCGGTATATTTGAAACAGCAATACAAACTAAACGAGCAGCGATAGAAATACACCGTTTGTTGCAATATGCTTGGGACAACAGTACATTTTCAGGCAGACAAACTTTCGAAATTACAGTAGTTACAATTGTCAACAACAGATGGCGCTGCGGTCTGGGAAACTCTATAGTACGATATTTTCCACATATCCACCATGCGTAGCAGAAACTACCCGAAACCTCTGACAACGTGTCTGGCGGAATGGCTTCACATGCAGATGAGATGTACTGCTTCAGCTGTTCAATTGTTTCTGGATTCTGGCGGTACACCTGGTCCTTCAAGTGTCCCCACAGGAAGAAGTCAAAGGGGTTCATGTCTGACGAATAGGGAGGCCAATCCACACCGCCTCCTGTATGTTTCGGATAGCCCAAAGCAATCACACGATCATCGAAATATTCATTCAGGAAATTAAAGACGTCGGCCGTGCGATGTGGCCGGGCACCATCTTGCATAAACCACGAGGTGTTCGCAGTGTCGTCTAAGGGAGTTTGTACCGCCACAAATTCACGAAGAATGTCCAGATAGCGTGATGCAGTAATCGTTTCGGATCTGAAAAATGGGCCAATGATTCCTTTGGAAGAAATGGCGGCCCAGACCAGTACTTTTTGAAGATGCAGGGACGATGGGACTGCAACATGGGGCTTTTCGGTTCCCCTTATGCGCCAGTTCTGTTTATTGACGAAGCCGTCCAGGTAAAAATAAGCTTCGACAGTAAACCAAATGCTGCCCACATGCATATCGCCGTCATCAATGCTGTGCACTATATCGTTAGCGAATGTCTCTCGTGCAGCAATGGTAGTGGCGCTGAGGGGTTGCCGCGTTTGAATTTTGTATGGATAAAAGTGTAAACTCTGGCGCATGAGACGATACGTGGACGTTGGCGTCATTTGGACCGCAGCTGCAACACGGCGAACGGAAACCCGAGGCCGCTGTTGGATCACCTGCTGCACTAGCTGCACGTTGCCCTCTGTGGTTGACGTAGGCGGTCGCCCTACCTTTCCAGCACGTTCATCCGTCACGTTCAAACAGATCCTTTATTGTATCGCTTTTCGGTCCTTTGGTTACATTAAACCTCCGTTGAAAACTTCGTCTTGTTGCAACAACACTGTGTTCTAGGCGGCGGAATTCCAACACCAGAAAAATCTTCTGTTCTAAGGAATAAACCATGTTTTCCACAGCACACTTGCACGTTGTGAACAGCACACGCTTACAGCAGGAAGACGACGTACAGAATGGCGCACCCACAGACTGCGTTGTCTTCTATATCTTTCACATCACATGCAGCGCCATCTGTTGTTGAAAACTGTAACTACTGTAATTTCGTAAGTTTGTCCGCCTGAAAATGTACTGTTGTCCCAAGCATATTGCAACAAACGGTGTATTTCTATCGCTGCTCGTTTAGTTTTTATTGCCGTTTCAAATATACCGGTCATTTTTGAAACACCCTGTATGTACATGCTTGAAATGAATGCCAATATGGCGCCTCACAACTCTGTACTGAAGGGAGACGGCTTGCGTGTGACGTAGGTGGCGTTGTGCCATCTGATTGGTCAACGCTCAGAATATCCGACATGCCAGATATTGCTCTGCACGTTCGGAAAGACTCCCGAACGTGTTAGTCCACGCTATGACGCCAGAAACTCGGCACGCTCAACGCTCAACGTTCGGTTGCACGGTCCGTGTGCCGACAGCTTAACGCCGTCGGCACGTGGAGCGAAGTCGCTAATCTCGATTTGGCGCTCTACGAGTTTTGAGATGTCACTTCCTGCTGCTTCACGTTGAGAAGCCACTTCATCGTGCCAAATATAAAAGAAGTTCTTCGTTCCTTGTGAAGCACCAATAGGAAGCAAGACGGTCCTTACGTCACAAGCAGAAAGCAACGCGTAATACTGTGTTTCTCTTAGCAGAAGCCTGTATTCCGTGGGAGTTATGTTATACGTTACACCCTACGAGTATATGTTGTTTCTAAGCACCAGCACATTGAATGCCTCGAGAACGAATCACTTAATGTAATAAAATGACGGGAAACGTCGTACTGATGGTGAAAATTTTTTTTAATTATTTTTGCGTTATAGCTTGAGTCTTATGAGAGTAAACCGTTTAAGGGTAACGAACCACTGAAGATAATGAAAACGCGTCACTCTTGTTAGTATTTCTTATAGTTAAATGTCAGTAATATTTCCGCGATTGAAGCCCACAGAACACTGTAACGTTAAATACAGAATGTTTAGTAGCAGAGTTTCAGCATACGAGTAGCATACTCGGATAAGGTCCTAAGTCATCGAACTGAAAGTTTAACGGTAGGCGGTTCGGATCTTGTTGCAAACAATTTGCAAGCGAAAGTAATAGAATCAATTTCTGTAATATTTGATAGCCAGTCGGGAGAGAGTTTGTTCGATTTGGTGCACTTTTATAAGCTGATGTCCTTGCTGAGCCGACACGTGTCTTTCATTTTTCTCTTGTTACACATTCACGGATACTGAAATTTTCATTTATGTATGCCACAGGCAGAACAACATAAGTAACATATGGTCAAGATACGAAACGTGCTTTTGAATCAGGATGACGTAGGAATTCCACGCAAGTCCATTTTCAAGAACAAATTTTGTGGTCTGCGAGCCAAATAAAGTCTACAACAGCCGAGAGCACAAAATCACATTAACTAGCTCGTCCCGTTTGCCGACGGCGCTGTCTCTCATGACGTCGGATTTCCCGTCTGCATTCACGTCAAAGTTAGCTGGCTTGTCCCGCGTTCCGACGGCTAAAGCGACCGACTTCAGTCAATGTCTATTTTCCAGTGCAGCTTGGGTTGAGAGCCTGCACTGGAATACAATGACGTCAAAAAAGGACTACAGTGTCATGAAGTTACTGAAATTGTGTAAGTCACTTATTAAATAACAGTTTCGACTGCAGCACAGAGTGCTGCGTGACGTCATTTCCAATTTTATCAAAGCAGTGGAGCACAATGGACGCGAAAAGTTATGGTATTACTTACCGTCAATCGTTGTAACTGAGCACTGTACACAGTCTGAGCCATTATGCAGTAAATAGTAATTCTCTGGTAAATATCAATTGCGCCACGTGAACTCCGCACCACACACAGAATCTCTTTATCACACTCTGCACGTGATTACTTGAGTACCCTCTTCGACGTTTATAAGATACTGATAATACAAACCATTTTACCTGTTTCTGAGAACGATACCAGTTGGCTGCAATCGTCTCTCAAACTCTCTTAAAACTGTGGGTCTTAAATCGACGAGACTCAGACAACGTAGCCAGCAAACAGGATATTCATTCACCATTAATGTCTGTTCAAGAGTAAAGACAGTCTCTCAGTAGGTGTCAATGGAACGTCACGGAACGCAAGGGAACGTCGCCGTCAAAAGCTGGTGCGTTCACACTAGACGGTACGTCAGCACAACGTCACGTCGAATAGTCTAGTACTGAACGGCGGAAGTTAGGTTACGAATCGGTATACGATGGTGGCGAATGTATCCTCACAAAGATTACTGCAGAAACTACCAATGATGGAAGAAATTATTAATAATTAAACCAAAGTCCATAAGGAATGTTTCCGACAAAGGTCATATCGTACATTTTTCACACTGCTGAGAAGTAAAAGAATAGAGGGGCCTGCAAAACACTAAAATAGGTGAATGTTTATTAGCTCGAGAAAATATACAAATGCAATGTCATTGAACAAAATTTAGAAGGCAATACATAGCGCCACTTTACTTTATCCTGTGTGTTTTGTTTTCTTTCTAAATACTTAATTGTCCTTCTTAAGCAGAGCTAGTTTTTACAATTTTACAATGTCTTGTTTTAAAGATAATCGGTTCTTCTGAAATGATTTTCATTGGTGGGGGCAGGAATTTATGAAAGGGCGAAGGCCGAGGTGCAGCATCACCTGTGGTTGACAACATCTGGGTTTATTTCGTGACCACATTTAAAAATTTCACTTGCAATGAAATGAAGCGAAAGACCAGTTAACAACAACAAATAATCACAGAGCGCCGGAGGACTTAAAAATTTGCTTTCAAATCGAACCCCTTAAAAAAAAATTACAACTACATCAACATCAATAATCACAGAGCGCTAGAAGGCATAAAATTTACTTTAAAACTCTCTCTTTAAAAAATGTACAAGATCAAAATCAATAATCACCAAGCGCCAGAAGACTCAGAAATATTGCCTTTTAGAGAAAATAAAGAAAAACTATATATATATATATATATATATATATTATACAGATGGTACATCTCGGTGTGCTTGACAAAAAAGTCTAATGACATTTTCTTGTGGTACTTTATTTTTGTATTATTCAAACCTAATGTTCGTAGGATAGATAGTATACGCATTTCTGCTAACGTAGTCAACCAACAGTACACGGCGTATCGAGCTTATTGCCTACAATGACGGGGCGGCCAGAGAAAGGCAACGAGCCGACCAGAGGATTGAAATCATTAGACGTGTACAACGGCGTGGTGTGATAATCAGGTGGTCCCGAAAAAAGGAATGTAAACGGTTTTTGGGTTGTCAAGAATGTGTAATTCGCTTTACGTGACTTGAATGCAACCAGTCTGTTTCTCAACAAGTCGATAACGAAGGTCGCAGTAGTCATGACAAGCTAATATCAAACACAATGTGTTTCCATTAGTACAAATTCAGTCAATCGCCAAGTAGACAGTTGAGCATTTATTACAATCAACTGTTTCGCCTTTTTACGGCAATGCCATAGCGGATACTAAATTCACATTATTTTTCTTCTGTACAACAACATCGTAACGAAAAGAAAACCCATTACTTCGTTTCCTTTTACACCAATACTACAATAAATGTTCGAAATGACCACCATTCGCTTCTACACATGCTTCATTACGGTGAAGCCAGTTTCATCGCACTCGTTCACACACATGCACATTGGCCTTTATGGTATTGGCAGCATCTAAAATCTTCTGCGTCAACTAGGCGCGCAGTCCGGAACCGTGCGACTGCTACGGTCGCAGGTTCGAATCCTGCCTCGGGCATGGATGTGTGTGATGTCCTTAGGTTAGTTAGGTTTAAGTAGTTCTAAGTTCTAGGGGACTGATGACCACAGCAGTTCAGTCCCATAGTGCTCAGAGCCTTCTGCGTCAATTCGTCCACATTATTTACTGGCTCGGCATAAACAAGTTCCTTCATATGGCCCCAAAAGTAAAAATCTAGTGGATTTAAATCAGGGCTGCGTGCTAGCCATCGACGTGGACTCGAACGCCCGATTCATCGTCCTGGAAATAGACTATCCAAAAATCTGCGAACTCTGTGACCAATGTGGGGTGGAGCAACATCGTGGAGGAACCACATGTTATGACGTATGCCTAACGGAATGTCTTCTAAAAACGTTGGTAACAATGTTTCCTCTAGAAACGTTCGGTAATAGTTACCAGTCAAACGTGCAGGTAAAACATAGGGCCCAATTATGTAATTATCGAGCATACCCGCCCACACATTTACAGAAAATCGTCGCTGAAAATGTGTTGCCACTACGTAACGAGGATTGTGTACACTCCACGTGTGCATGTTATAGCAATTAGTTATCCCGTCGCGAGTGAAACACGCTTCATCTGTGACGAGTATTTTGTTGACAAAATCATGCTGCGCACTGTGTAACAGAAACCACTCTGAGAATTCAAGTCGTGGAGCGAAATATTATTCTTCCAATGCTTGTACACGTCGAATGCGGTAAGGCCGCAGACGCTCCTCTTGCAAAGTGCGATGAACGACAGTGTGCGATATACCCACGTGGAGGGCCATGCTTCTAGTACTCTGAGAAGGATCCTGCTGGATGTGGTCCAGAATTGTTTCCTCAGCTTCCAATGTACGATCGGCGCGTTGTGGGACAGCAAAGGGCCAGTGTCTCTCAATCTAAGAAAATTAAATACGTACTCGTCAGTTGTATTCTGTCATGGTTCAAATGGCTCTGAGCACTATGGGACTCAACTGCTGTGGTCATTAGTCCCCTAGAACTTAGAACTACTTAAACCTAACTAACCTAAGGACATCACACACATCCATGCCCGAGGCAGGATTCGAACCTGCGACCGTAGCAGTCGCACGGTTCCGGACTGCGCGCCTAGAACCGCGAGACCACCGCGGCCGGCGTATTCTGTCATGATGTTACAAAAACGGAAAGGATATCAGAACAGAAGATACGTTTCGGATACGGACGAAAATTTACAAAGGCGCAGATAACTACTGTACCTTATTAAGATGTAAATGCATAATAATCACATAAAAGTAGAGAATTACAATGACACAAACCTTTGGTGCGCAGCAGCAAATGTCTTTCTTGCAGGAAGTCGTCGCTGTGGGAAGCGTTCTCGATAAATTCGTACAGCTGCCCTCGCAACACCTTTTGCCTCTCCATAAATTAAATGCATATCGCATACTTCAGCTATAGTAAATCTCCTTTCCATCCTAACAGTTAACAGAGTTGCAATAACATCTGCACAGGTTACTCGCCTACTGTCGTCGCTCGGTCTATTACAATGACGCAGACACTCAGGCCGCAGTTGCCTATGTGTTTACTATTTACGCTCGCGACGTCAATACACGCAGCGGGCAATAACAGGAACCGGTTGCTTACGAACGTGCACGGCCAAGTATCTACTTTTCCAAAACCATTATCCTGAGACGAACTGTTTTTTTTCTGGGACAACCGTAGGAAATACGGAAACATGTTACTGGACTTTTTTGTCAAACATTGCGAGATGATGCATCTCGTGAAATTTAGTGATTGTCTGATGGCTTTAAACCTTCCTATTTGCACAATTTGGAGGCTTGATTCCGAGACGGAGAGGCAGGCAAGAACAAATTTAATGAGCAACGGAAATTTAAGAAGATTCCCGGGAAAGAGCGTCGCATTAAACGTAAGAACTTAAGTGATCGACGCACAGCAACCGCAACTCGGCACGGAACAGCAGTCCCAATGACACCCCAGAACCGCGCCCACTTCCACACCCGCCGTCAAGTCGACCAGCTGGTAAGACACACTGTTCGTTGGTTAGTCGGACAACGAGAACCTGGATCAACACACAATATGGCTAACTAGCGCAGCTTGCAAAACTAACAACCTGATGTTAATATTAGACAGTAACCACGTGAAATTGAACAATAATTCACCAAATGAACAGTCTGCGTAACACTTAAGCCCAACAAAATAGATTACTCATTCAAAATTTTACACTAGGTACAAATACTGCACCTCACCAATATAGGGCATTCCTTAACAATCCACATTGTCCGCTACATGACACGAGTCTCCCTGTGCGACTGGGGCTAGCGAAACATCCTACTGGATGGCCAATGTAATTCTGAAACCCAATTTAAAAAAAGGGGTTTAACGACACGGTGCAATAATTGGCCTGTCTATCCTAGTCGGACTCCTGTAGTTGGAGTTCTTAACAGACACACCAAAAATCAGTACCGCAAGCAACTTCAACAATACTAAAACCAGTCACTGTGCAGTAACAGGGACGAATGGCGAGTAATCAGCGGCACACCGAGATACCCAGTACACATCGTCCGCTGAGATGACCGACCCACCAACGGTCGTTCCCGATGAAATCAAAGGCAAGGGAAAAGGCTGCAAGCGAATCGCCAACTGACAGCTTGTTGCCAAGAGGTCACTTCAACGACGGCCACACAATGGAAGGCCGCGGCAATACACTTTCTATGGAAAACCATTAGCTATCAGCCTCTCTCGGAATGGAGCCTTTGATCACATCCCGCACAATCGGCCGACCGTCTTCTCGACCGCTTCAGAGAGGAGCCGTAACTTCCTCCCAGCACGGTCCAAACGAAACTCGCACGCTGCGAAAATTCGGCCCACCGCCCGCGGCGCGGTGGCTGCACGATCTGACGATCAAAGGAGAAACCGAGCCGAGGAAGTCGCCTGGAAGAGAAAACGATACGAGGCGACACTGCTCAACGCCTACTAATGTTCTTATTCGTGCAAAGTATTGGCTTCTTCATTGTGCAGGTATTGTAAAGCAAATTTCAGTGTTCACGGTCTGATGTTGAGGAAGGAGCGTAGTGATTTAATCATTTTCATTTATTTATTGTTCGCAACGACAGCCTGTTATCTGGAAAACTAACAAAGGCCATATAACCAACAATCTTGTGCTTACCAATAAAGTAATAAAGATATATTAATAGTTATGGAATATTCCGTCGCTACTTGGAGGAAGCACACATATTAAAAACTTAATTAAATTCACTGTATTGATTTTGATTCTTCACAATAATAATTTTTTACTTGTCCATTTTATGACTATTTATCGGTACAATAACACAAGCATAATTAAATTCACGAAGGAGCTCTCAAAACATAAGATTTATATGCTTTGTGTTTCTTCGTGAATTTAAGTGTGCTTCGTTTCTGTGTCGATATATATACGTAACAGTCACATGTCTTCGGAAAGCAATTTTTATACAGTTGTGAACTCCCACTGATGCTGTATAGGCTATCTGTTTCACAGCGGTATTATACCTCCGTGATTTGTTTAGTATTAAGTTGTCTGAGGATGGCCTACAAACACGAAAGCCGGTACATAAAGAACTATTAAAAAAGATGACAATGTAACTTCAATACTGTCTATTTAAATACCTAAAGTGTACGTAGTAAGTATTTATTACTGATAAAACTGGTTTTCCGATGTCAGTAGAAGACGCTCTTTACGTTCCATCCCGTTCAGTTCCGTTGTAGGCCTATTTGAGTGTTGCCATTTAAAATGCCTAATAGGATGTTATGAAGTTTTGTGCAGTGACGTCCAAAGTGACTTTGCATTAATAATTATTTACAATGTTTTATTTTTGGGAATTAACTTGAGCACTATTACTGTTTTACGTCCGACTCGGTTCAACGCGAAAAAAAAGAAGTGGGGGGGGGAGGCGGGGGGGGGGGGGTGTTTCGAAGATCCACTTTCCGGGAGATCTCAGTGTGAGATGGCACTACAGGCACTAACTCTAACGAGTGACGTATTCGATGTCAGTGCTGACATTCAGAATAAGAAACAATTTTAAACATGGCTCGCAGCACCTGTCGTAAATATATATTGAAAATAAGAAAAAAAATATTAATGACTCGGGATTTGACATAGAGATTTACATCGAAGCTGAAGGAGATGATACATGCCACAAAACACACGATTTCCCCTCTCTACCCAGAACACATCCCTACGCTTTGCATGTGCGATTAATATTTAGGTTACTCCACAGATGGACGAAGACTAATCGTATGGTACCAGGATATGAATACAGAAGAAGTTCGACCTAGAAAGTGTCCCAAACACTGTACAGCATGACAGTTAGAAGTCTGTAGGTGATTGTATACATGAGTTAATGCCGTAAAATGTAAAATATCGTTATGGCCTTACCTATTACAAAGACAAAAAAATGAATGAAGAAACAACAGATAAAAAATAGTGGACAAGCAAAATTCACTAATTTGGTGCGTGTCACAGCTTTTAAATACGCAATTTTTTTGAGTCACTTCCATTTTGGCATACTGAGAGGTCATTTAGCGACGGAATTTCACCACAATTTAATAAGACTGAGACTCTACAATACGTTCAAGTGCAGTACAACGCCAAAAACTTCTTTTCTTGACACAAAATAAAGCAACATCTGAGATGTGACACTTCTGTCAAACATGTTAAATGGCCTTGCACTTGTCTCCTCAAAGCCCTAAGGCTAGTTCATTCCAAAGTTTCATTGCAAATTGCTTTCATTACTAGAGACACGTGGACTAAATTCACGGTACTTTCAACTTGATCTGCTTGCACTAGAGATGAAATGGCATCCAAACTCGGCAGAGCAATTACTGTCATAATGCGTACTCACTGTCACGTGACTTGGGAGGCAATGTCGACAGCAAATATTACTCTGTGTTTATTCCGAGCATCAATGTTGGAGTGTCTACTTTCATCGAAAGAACATGGTAACGGCTAGTCATTTACACCTGCAAGAAGATCGCTGTGGACACACATACTATTAAGTGGAAAGTTAGTTGTGAACTTATTGGCTAGACTGTGCATATTTCCACTTTCACTGAGTTTTGGAAAGAATTTTGGACGTCCGTCTGCAAATACGACAAATAAATGTAGATAGCATGCTTCTGCCCCAGTTAACAAGGATTCCTGCGGACAGCACATCACATTACCTGAATTATCACTATTAAAATCAGCTTCATAGATTCCTGTAGCTCCTGCTGGAGAATAGGACAGCCACGAAATCTTTGTCTACAATCGTCTCATAAAATTTTGGGATGGGTGCTAAAGAACCTGCTGTCGTGCGCCCAAACCAACGCATTATCATCAGCAAGATAACCAACGTCAAGTAAGATTGCTGTTGGTTCCTTTTTAAACAAGTCATTCATATCTATCCAGAATTCCCTTCTTCACGTAATTTCCCGCCGGTAGTGAGTTTCAAGTTGTTTTATAGTTCTGTTTTGGTGTTGATCTTTGTTACACCTGCCGTGTTTGATTCCTGAATTTCAATATCAGCACAAACATCTAGTTTTCTTAATATATGCTGAAACACTTCACCCTCTATTTTATTTGTACGCTTGCTGTTATTTCGTTAACTTGCTGTTATTTCGTTAACTGGTCTTCTACAGGTGTTCATCTGATTTGCTTACGACCGTGTAAATCACGTAAATTAATGATTTGCTGAACTTAATATTTTGTGTGTAAGTGAAGTTAGTGGCCGGTATTTTTGGTAACGTTCCTTCCATTCTTTTCCATATAAGTGGAAAATGAGATTAGGTCAGTGTCAGCCATAACATGTTTCGTTTCTCGTCACTATCTTCCGAATTCCGCATTATTCTGACAACTCGTCGCATAAAGTACAGAATGTTTATCCTTTGTATTTCTGTTCCTTTTCTTCTGGATTATCTACGGCTGGAGCCGTTTCTCCGCTCCCAGTCTCCGCCTTCTTCTGAACTGACCTCCCTCACGGATCATACACCTTGCTTCCATTGCCTCCTCGACATAATTTTGCCAAATACGTCGAGGGTGACCCCTTTTCTTCCTCTGTGACGGTATCCATCGTAGTATCCTATTTAGTATCCTTTTTTTCATCCATCCAATTCACATGGCCAAACTGTGTCAGCTATTTTTGTTGGATATCGTCACCTTCCTGCCGCAGACCTTTATCCCTCTCGAATTCTTCCGTCCAACTATTCCCCGTCCTTATTCTCGCTGTGTTATTCATATAATTTCATAAAAGTCTTGAGCAATCTTTAATCCAGTTCTGTCTCTTTCCACTTTTACCTCAGTTTGTTGGTGGTACATTATCATACCATTTCTCTAGGTCAAGCAAAGCAACATGCGTCTCCAATCTGCTCTTGTCCGTTTTTCACCTATTGGTTTCATTGTGAAAATGCCCATTAGCGACCTTCCTGCTCGGAGCCCTACTTGCTCTTCTTGCTGCTTGGGACAGGTTTCTTTCTCTGCCAGACCTCCAGACCTATCAGTACCTTCGAGTAGAGTCTTACAAAGAAAGGCATCATTGCCCAGCCTCTTTAATAATTTGGGTATTACGTGATCCTTTCTTTTGCACCGGCGTTGTGTAACATGTTTTCCATTCTGGTGGAACAACTTTGTAACTTCCTTTTGAGAGTCTTGTGTTTGTTAGTGTAACTTTCTTTTCGAGAGTTTTGGGTTTGTTATGAATATACAATGCGTAATGTTTGTCTTACTGAAAGTTACTGTATAACCTGTTGTTGAGCAAATGGTGTGTTTAATCTGTTTTACTGTAATCCAAAGAAAAATTAAACAACTTAATCTGCAAAACCAGTACATAATGCCTACAGTCAAATCAATCTCTCTAAAATTAACTCAGTCTCTTGAGCACCGAGTTCAATGGGCCTGTGCAATTAACTGATAAAATTCCCAATGCAAATAAACAATGAAATACATTTTCCTTAGCTCTTCAGTGGAAAGGAATGTAATCTTGGAATTCTGTTCTCTGCGCAGTAGGCATACGAAATATTCAGTCTTGCCTCAGCGAAGTGCAATGTTGGTGGTAATATAGCTTCATACAGATAATGTCAGTAGAGTAGTTGATAAATGAATAACCTTTCAAATGTTCAGTGATAATGTTGGATATTGTCTGAGCACTGTGCATTGCTGCCCGCAATTAAGCTGTTACAAACATTAATACTCTTCTGATTCTTGCAAATTCAGTTTTTTCTCACTCTGATAGAAAAATGATTTCTTTCAAAAAATACCCATTGGATTAAAAAAATTACGATATGGAAGAGGATGAGGTACTGATAAGAGGATATGCTAAGACCGAATGGTCCAATTTCAAACTTGTGTTCAAAATAAAGTCTCTCCTTCACAAAATCTGATATGGAACATTTTACGTTAACTTCAAAATCAGTTAACTTCTCAACTGTTCTACAATTCTCACTTACTGACGTAGTTAACAATACTTGGATTGTTACATGACAAAACAGGTTCCAGAATCTAACTTGCCTGTATCAGGATTACAAAACACACAAAATATTACAAATCGGGTATGCCTAATCAACCTATACATTAAATCTGATGGAAAATACTTGGTTCCTACATTCAAGGGTCAGTACTGTAAAATTAGCAAAACCCATACTTAAAACTAAATATACAATTTCATTACCTTACAGAACTGTATTATGCTGCGTCCATAGGTCAACAGATGAATTCTCACAGCTAGTCACCAGCTTAAAGTCTTACATTCTACCTTAAACAGAGTGCGACGGCAACTGCTACTGCGCTACGCGCGCTCCCAATCGATTCTGCCCCTCAGGCAACACCGTTGGTTCAGTGGTGTCAAAGATACAATCTCTTCTACACGAGATAACAATTTCATGTCATTTTGCGTGAAATATATTACAAAATCGGGCTCCACGTACAAGTGGACCCCTAACAACTTCTCCATCTAATACTCTTTCAAACAGCCTCCTTAGCATCTTCAACAATTTCGGTGGACCAAACTTCACTAGCTATGGATGTATCGATCCATATCCTGGTCCATTATTCATCTTACGACACTGTATTTAATTTGCAAATAATTTCAGAAAGCAGCTGCCTTATAACATTACTACGTGAATGGTAAAATTGCTTAAATATGCCTGAGAGAGACAGAGGGGGAGAGAAAGAGAGAGAGAGAGAGAGAGAGAGAAAGAGAGAGAGAGAGAGATTGGAGGTGATGGTGTGGTTGGAGGGAGGGGGGAGGTAGTGGCAGTGGTAATTGAACTTTAGTTTAGCCACTCTTCTTTACCGGTAATTTTAAATCTTCACGTCGGATTGGAGGGATTTCTGAGACCTACGCACATAAACCTGTGAGATTTCTGATGGCTGCTACCGTCTCTTCTGCACGTGCCAATTCTCATTGTCATTTTACAATTTCTAAAACGCGGAAAGTGATTAAATTAGTAGTGAACTGCCAAATGATATCCAAGTAGGGGCGTTTACAGAGCTGTTATTTCTTCCTTTTTACTATTGCCGTTGTTTGCAACTAGAGAACAGACGAATCCATATCGTGGTTACCTGAGATGAAGATTGTAGACTCTACATCTCCTGTCTCTGGTATTCTGAGCTACAGATCCTGATACCTATCTGCCATAGTATACACAGTTATCCATACCTTCGTACTTTGTGGACTGCAATGTGCATCACATTTGTGGCACTATGTAACCAGATAATTGCTATGGATACTTGTAATTAACGGAATATTGTCGGGTATGCTACCTTTTTCTGCATTTGATAAATTATGAACCCTATTATGTGATGCATCTCGCTGTTGCACCTACACATCAACTCAGCTGTCAATTCTCTATAAAATATTACCCTTATTTTCAACGAAATGAATTCTCCAAGAAATGTATTTTTCTGTTTATTACACTTAATTATGAAAAGGCGGCAAGTCGACTTGAAAGTGTATTTCTTTTAAGTTAACTCTTCAAGAACATATGAGCTGGAAGAAATGCTTTGTGTAATCAGTTTATAAAAAATTGGTTACTCTGATTAAGTTTCGAAGTATGTTTATCAATAATTATACTCATACAAAATTAAATATTTTTGTCTTAGTGTGTTTCACGCTACATTTTATATTACTTTCAATCCTTTGATCGTTAATTAATGAATATCATATGCGACCCGCAAGGAGAAAGTACTCATCGACTGTATAAGCAACACTATGTGCAGAAAGGACTAAATAAAAGTTTGTGACCAGATTTAATGTTTGTGGGCTAGCTTTGCGACTGGGGAATTCGACACACATATGACATTGTCCAGTTACTGACCTAAATTGGAAGGAATGGTTTAAACTGCAGACAGGATATGGTCGGTATCAAAAAACCGTGGCTACAGTTTACTGAAGTAATTGTTCATTTCACAAAAATATATAAGCCGTGACTGCCACGACCGATTGATACAAGGTGTCCAGCGAAGGAGTCCCTGAACTGAAAATGGAATGTCTCAAAAACTGAGACCGATAGACGAGCGCAATATACAGTATGTTAATTTTGAAAGTTGTAATACTTTTATACAGAAGATTCGAATATTTCTAAAAGCTGCCAATAGATGTCGCTGTAATTACGTACTGCGCAGCAGCTTAGCGCATCAGTTCCACCGTTGAAATGTGAAAGGACGTTTGGAACGTCCCCTTAGAACAATTTATACAAGACTGTGCTTAAACTGACACACAATATTTTTAGCGCAACGCAATCTGACTTCCAAAAATCCCGACGAAAGAATGGCCCTGACTAACATTAACCTATACGTTTCACAAATCACTTACCTCGCAAAAATCTTCGTTACTCAAGCTACTGCAATACCGCGAGCGCCATTACTGCCAGCTAAATAAAAGATTCAAACTACGGAAGGCACTAACTACTGATAGGCATAGTTAGCAAATGAAAGATTTTAATACAGAACAAACAATGTATTTACCTTAATAGTCATAATATATATATCAGTTCGTGACACCAATTCTAACAAATTTCAAAACTCCGTCATCTCTCTCCCCACGTCCACCACTGCTGGCGGCTCACCTCCAACTGCGCAACGCTACGCGCTGTTAACATCCAGCTGCCGCTGCCCGACACTACAATGGCAGACAACAATTCAAACCGGTCACAGACTGCACACAGCACAGCCAGTGATTTTCTCACAGAGCGCTATGTGGCGTTAGCGTTACCAATAAAAAAACCTAAACATCCTACTTACATAGCCCCCATGCTCCCCACAAAAAAATTTACAAATTGTTTTGGGCAGTGGCCAATACAGATTTGAAAATTTTTTTCATAATCACAACAACAAAGAAATGAAATGCACACACTTATCGATACACTGTTGGTCAAAAGCTAAAATTTCCTCACAGTCCATAAAGACAGTCCCGATTGTTCATCACAGTAAAATTGCAGTGTTTTTCTCAAAGTCTGAGGAATAAAAGAAATTGCACTTGGAAGTAGTGGATTTCCATGCAGTCTTGAAGAAGTAGTGTTGTCCTTCCAACGGAAAGACAGTGCTGACTCTTGACATGCAGACAGGTAATGGGCCACAACAGAGGAAACCCACAGCAGAGTCAGTCGAAGTTTTGAAGAATATTGGTAGGTAGGTCAACACAGAGTAGACCCATTGTAGTCCTGGTAGAGATTACGGTATTGTTGGGCCACAGAGGCGCAGTCCTTGTACAAATAATGGTATTGGTGAGTCATCAAAGGTGTAGACCCACTTCAGTCCTTGAAGAGATAGCCAGCAGCCATCTGTTGCGACTGTGCAGGTGCACAATCACCATCGAAGAGTCTTGCAGAGAATATAGCAAGTCCATCAACTAGCATTTGTGCACGCACAATGTTTTTGAAATGTCCTTAGAACCAGCAATGCTATTATCCAGTCCCTTACTGAATTATTAACACACGTGCAAACACTATCAGTCCCTACTTCTCACATATTGTCCATCTACTACGATTAACAGAAATGTGTGCAGTGAAATGTAACTTACAAGTTACTTAATTTGATGAATAGGTGTCAATTACAATTTTATAACATGAGAATACAATAACAAAGGTACAAAATATATCACTGAAGAACATAATAGTACAGATAAATTTGCAGTAATACATGCTTTACAAAAGAATCGAAATAACATATACATCAGTGTTATAGGAATTGTGACAGGAGCACATACATAAAAAATCAGAATAAATTTCGAAACATCAACTTCACACATGAGCATTAAAACAGAACAGAATAAATAATTTCTAAACATATTTACAAAGAAAACGATATATTATTAATGCAAATTATATTTGAGGATAACAGTATTCCTCATCATAGTGAATGTAGCTGAATATTAGAAAATTCTACAACATAAGTCTTATCAGATGAACATATAAAGACAGGAAGAAGATAAATACACCAGGGTACACAAACACATAGTGGGATAACACAAGGAAAGGGCAGGGTTTGTTTTACTGCAGTATTTTGCAAAAAAAAAAAAAAAAAACTTTCTTTACTTCTCGGAGAGCTCCCTTCATTCTCCATTATTTCCAAAAAGTCCTATCTATACCTGCTTTCTGTACTTTTCTCATATAACCTCTCAGTGCATTTCTTCAAATTCATCGCAACTCATTCTCTTATATAGGTTACCCCCTCTTAAGCTAACTTAAATCTACTGAGCTCAGATGCTTAACTAAGGGCCGAGGCAATGCAGCAGCACAAAACAATTTACACAAACAACAATGATAAAAAAATGGAAATTGGCAAAAAAGGCAGCAATATTACAACTAATATAAGGCAATGCGCAGCAAACAAGAAAAATAAATCAGTAATAAAATTGGCTTAACCTAGTAATAAAAAGTGACATTCAGTAGCACTATGAATGGCAAACAGCCGTAGCAAATGCTATAACTTATACCTAAACATGACAAAGCTCAAGCAGAAAAAATGTTACACTAAAGACAACAATGCAGATAAGGACAATGTCTATTCACATCTTAATATCTATGCAATTAAAGTGCTGCACCACAAAAACTAATGCTACAACAAATTACCAAGTTCTTGAAAAGAAAATTATATATACAGTTACTGTTATTAGTCGCTTCTTATTACTCTTTCCATTCCAACAGCTCCTTTATCGAAGAATGTGGATCATAAAATAATTATTTAATAGATCTGTTGACAGAAAGTTTTCACATTAGCAAATGCATTTAATTTTATTTTATAAAACCAATGCCGCAACACAGCTGGAAAACAGATATCAAATGAAATAAGCAACTATGTACAAAGCATAAAAATATCATTCAATAGTTATGCGACATTTCATAAGTTAGTAGAATTCTCTCAACTCTCGTAGAAAGACGTTTGTTATAATCAGGTGTCAGATGTAAGTATCTTTCTCAGTAATGAGCGTGTCGTATTTGCGGTGCTTTCTACAAAGGAATGACAATAGCGAGGATAACGGCCTCCTTTTTTTTTCACCTGTGCCTCTGAAAGGCACACACTAATGGCTTTCTTTAGTCAGGTGGTTGTCGCGCAGCTGGGTGCCCACGACGCATTACGTGCAGGTGGTCACTTAACTGTCTTATCGAAATATTTACGACACCAGTTTCCGCTACAGTGGCAGTCTCATATAAAAATATTTCACAGGTCAAGAATTTGCGTTACACATCTGTAGAAACAAAATCCTTTAAATATAATAGTGTCATCTACCTCAAACGTACTTTAAAAATCATGATCCCATACCAAATACGTCATTCAAAGCTCTCATAGTATCACAATGGTTCCGAAAAAATATGAACATTTCACAAAGTACAGACAAAATAGAATTTCATAAGTGTGAAATTATCCAACTGTGTGATTGCGTAAACATGTGTCACTGACGTAATAAAAAAAAATGTTTGTCTCTCAGTTAAATGATCAGATAGCTGTGTAATTTATGTGTTAGAGAAATATGGTACCGATGTGTAAAGTTGTATAAGCAAATACCATATTAGCTAGGGCTCCTTGTGCTCGCCAAACACATGATACACAAAGTAAGCGTGTACCCCCCTGAGGATTAATGTAATTATACCCTCAGGTGTTACAGATTACAGCAATGGAATGAAATGTATCACGAAAAACTTTCTTTTTAATTCAACAATCTTGATAAATAAATGGTTTAAGTACCAAATGAATCACTCAAATGCTTGCCCTGTAATGCTAAATGTGCGTTTTGCTGTAAGATAATTCTGTGGTACTGTCGTAGTTATCGTCCTCTGTAAGCAAAGTTCTGCTGAAGTCAATGTACTTACCTCATCATAAACGAAAGTGAAATGTGTTCCGTACAGATATCGTAGTTATTACGTACCTCACCGTGATCAAGAAAGTACTATAATGTAACGTATTGTTGTGCTACGATAAAGGCTGTCTCATTGTAGCTATACCACAAAAGTTACTACTAAAACATGTTTTACTTTCCAGAATAATACAGAAAAACTGTGCAGATATAAAACAGATACACCGCAAAAGCAACAATGTAAATCGTGTCACATATTAGTAGGGTCATGATATAATCATGTAGTTATCAGAGAAACCAAATGCTAAGTCGTCTTTATTCTCACCGAATGTACTTCAAATAAAGAATGTATTTTCAAGTAAACTAAAATGTTGTATTAAAATCTCATTAGCAGTACTGGTAAATGTTCTAAGTATGTAAGCCTTATAGTCGTTATGTAATCGTGCAACTAACAAGCAAATGAGCAATGAGAGAATTGATGGAGCCACGCTTGTGGATGAATGTCATTGCCAGAATTCTTAAATGTTTTGAATTTACGTGCAGTAATGAACAGCTTATAGTCAAAATCATCGTGTCGGCGGGTAGCATATCGGTCATTGTTACGTCGTGTCGGCGGTTCCATCTCAAAATTCGGTGCACCTTGCCAATTTCTTTCACAATTTCCGAAATGCCCTGTGTTATTATTTTGTGGCTTTTCCGTATTTCTAAGTCCCTCTTCCCGTGTTGGAGCGCGAGTGTCCTCTGAAATACGTAATTCTTGTATTACCTGTGTCATCTGATCTTGCACTTCCCGGATTTCTCTTTGGTGTTGTGTATTACTTTGATTCGGATTTTGTTTGAATTTCCTAATTTGTTCGCAATGTTCTGTATCATTCAGATCATCATCTACCTTTGTAGATAAGTTAATGAACTGATCTGAAAGTTCGGCTACTTTCTCCGATAGTGAACACATTTCCTCAGTGTGTTTTTCTGAACCAAGTTTCAGAGTGTCCATTTGTGTTGAAATCGAATCTACTGTGTCCTTTAAGTTTTCCTGACTTTCTGCAAGTTGCGTAACCGAATCGGTGGCTGCAACTGAGTCCATTTTAGCTTGCAAGGTGTCGTGATTTTCACGAACAATAGTGTGCAGTTCTTTTATGGCTGCTTCATGATTCTGTAATGCATTTTCATGCCGGGAAAAAATAGGCTGAAAATGCTCACAAATTTGTGTTTTTACCTCATTACAGATTTTTTGGCATTTCGATTCAATGTTATGTAACTCAGTAGTTAAATCTTCACGTGTTTGTTCAAGTGTGGTGTCTAACTTTTGAAGCTTTTGCTGTGTTTGTCTCTGATTTTGTTCCATTGTGTCTAACTGTTGCTGTGTTTGTCTCTGGTGTTGTTCCATTGTGTCCAACTTTTGAAGATTTTGTTCCATTGTGTCTAACTTTTGAAGCTTTTGCTCTGTTAGTCTCTGTTTTTGTTCCATTTGTTGCATTAATTGCAATAATAATGTATTAGTGTCTGGAATCTGTTTTTCTATGCTTTTTGGCAGTGCATTTTCACCGGCAACATTTACATTTTGACAGGCAGAAAATGTGTCTTGACTCATTTGAGAAAACTGTGAGTACCCATAACCTAAGTCTACAGTATTTGCAATATTGTGTTCTGTCATTTAGGATTCCTGAGGCGAGCTGTTGCCGACTGATCGATCGATAATTGTTCCCTGTTCACTACTTGTTTCATTGTCTACACCATTGTTTGCCGCCCGCTCCATTTACCTATGCACAATTACCAAATTACTACTTCGAATGTCTGTTAATTCACTACACAGTGGTGCTGATAAGCGACGCTCGTCGTCACTATTATTTCTCAGTTTACTTTGGAGCCTAGTGTTACGTTTTTCACACGCCATTATTGTCACAATATTTCACATGAGAACTCATAAAAGCACAATTTGAAGAGAAAAAAACAAGAGAACATATTAACATAGCACTGAAAATAATATCTAGTTAATTGCAAGAGAAGCTGCGAAATACTTGGTGCAAATCTACATGCATGCCACAACTGTTTTACTGTACAACAATGAAAGACTGCAACTACAAAGGAAATTCTCTCTATGATTATGCGCTAGCAATAAACAAAGGCTACACTAACTACACAAACTACAAGAAAAAATCAGAAGATTCCAGTCAGGTATCCTTGGCTAAGGGTCGACATATGAAACGTCCCCTTAGAACAATTTATACAAGACTGTGCTTAAACTGACACACAACATTTTTAGCACAACGCAATCTGACTTCCAAAAATCCCTACGAAAGAATGGCCCTGACTAATATTAACCTATACGTTTCACAAATCACTTACCTCGCAAAAATCTTCGTTACTCAAGCTACTGCAATACCGCGAGCGCCATTACTGCCAGCTAAATAAAAGATTCAAACTACTGAAGGCACTAACTACTGATAGGCATAGTTAGCAAATGAAAGATTTTAATACAAAACAAACAATGTATTTACCTTAATAGTCATAATATATATATCAGTTCGTGACACCAATTCTTACAAATTTCAAAACTCCGTCATCTCTCTCCCCACATCCACCACTGCTGGCGGCTCACCTCCAACTGCGCAACGCTACGCGCTGTCAACATCCAGCTGCCGCTGCCCAACACTACAATGGCAGACAACAATGCAAACCGTTCACAGATTGCACACAACACAGCCAGTGATTTTCTTACAGAGCGCTATGTGGCGTTGGCGTTACCAATAAAAAAAACACCTAAACATCCTACTTACACGTTAGCGCATTGAAGAAAGAGGCTGAAATCTTACATTCCATCGAATACGGGGGCTCGTTTGAGTTCCTACACTTACCTGCTCATATTCGACATTGTGTTCCGTTTTCGGGAGTTTACACACGAAACTTCCGATTATTTTCAGCAATAAATCTCTAAAATAATTGACAACGCAAAAATCTGAAGAGGCTATATTATAGCGGAATGTAAAAAGAGACCTATGGAGAAGAAATCTCGGTGCAGCCACATCACGACGAGGAGAGTGAAAGTTACGGCCTTCATTCCTCGTGGCTTCCATTATTAGGTTTAGTCAAAAAAATGTTCAAATGTGTGTGACATCTTACGGGACTTAAGTGCTAAGGTCATCAGTCCCTAAGCTTACACACTACTTAACCTAAATTATCCTAAGGACAAACAGACACACAACCACGCCCGAGGGAGGACTCGAACCTCCGCCGGGACCAGCCGCACAGTCCATGACTGCAGCGCCTTAGATAGGTTTAGTCGGCGACACAGTCGATCAAGTAACAGCACACTGAAGGAGGGCCGGTGAGGGAGTGTTGACACTGGGGACGTGGCGGACAGAGGCGGTGAGCCGCGAGGGCGGCGCGGGGCAGCTGCTGCGTGGCGTGCGGCCAGTGGCTGCTTGCACAATGCCAGCCCACGCTACGCCGCCGGCGCCGCCGCCGCGCAGAGCCCACAGTCAGTGGCGGCGCTGCGGCCAGGGCGAAGCGACGCGACGTCAAGCCATGCCGCTGGTCGCGGCCTGCTGTCTGCTAGTGCTCTGCTGCCTACACGCCGGCCACGCTCTCCGTAAGTACTACGCACACTGCCTCATTCACTTCCGTCACGCCGTCTGCTTCGACAACTACTGTCGAGCGCTGGCTGTGCTGAGCGCTTGCTGCGGTACAAAACTTGTTTTGTCATGTAGATTAGTACTACAGCAAAATGAAAAGGTGAGGGGATGGGGGATGAAACCCGAAGCGGATCAGTACCTTTCGGCTTCTGTGTACTGCGTTGGGGTTCCCTATCATATACCATTTTTGATAGAGGTCATTCTCGACTTTTAATACACTACTGGTCATTAAAATTGCTGCACCTCGAAGATGACGTACTACAGACGCGAAATTTGACCGACAGGAAGAAGATGCTGTGATATGCAAATGATTAGCTTTTCAGAGCATTCACACAAGGTTGGCGCCGGTGGCGACACCTACACCATGCTGACACGAGGAAAGTTTCCAACCGATTTCTCATACACAAACAGTAGATGATCTCCGTTGCTTGCTGAAACGTTATTGTGATGTCCCGTGTAAGGAGGGGAAATGCGTACCATAACGTTTCCGACTTTGATAAAGGTCGGATTGTAGAGTATCACGATTACGGTCTATCGTATCGCGACATTGCTGCTCGCGGTGGTCGAGATCCAATGACTGTTAGCAGAATATGGAATTGGTGGGTTCAGGAGGGTAACACGGAACGCCGTGCTCGATCCCAACGGCCTCGTATTACTAGCTGTCGAGATGACAGCCACTTTATCTGCATCGCTGTAACGGATCGTGCAGCCACGTCTCAGTATCTGAGTAAACAGATGGGGACATATGCAACACAACAACGATCTGCACGAACAGTTCGAAGACGTTTGCAGCAGCATGGACCATCAGCTCGGAGACCATGGCTGCGGGTACCCTTCACGGTGCATCACAGACAGGAGCGCCTGCGATGGTGTACTCAAAGACGAACCTGAGTGCACGAATGGCGAAACGTAATTTTTTCGGATGAATCCAGGTTCTGTGTACACCATCATGATGGTCGCATCCGTGTTTGGCGACATCGCGGTGAACGCACATTGGAAGCGTGTAGTCGTCATCGCCATACTGGCGTATCACCCAGCGTGATGGTATGGGGTGCCATTGGCTACACGTCTCGGTCACCTCTTGTTCCCATAGACGGAACTTTGAACAGTGGACGTTACATTTCATATGTTTACGACCCGAGGCTGTATCCTTCTTTCGATCCCTGCGAAACCCTACATTGCAGCAGGATAATACACGATCGCATGTTGCAGGACCTGTACGGTCCTTTCTGGATACAGAAAATGTTCGACTGCTGCCCTGGCCAGCACTTTCTCCAGATCTCTCATCAATTGCAAACGTCTGGTCAATGGTGGTCGAGCAACTGGCTCGTCACAATACGCCAGTCACTACTCTAGATGAACTGTGGTAGCGTGTTGAAGCTGCATGGGCAGCTGTACCTGTACAACCCATCCAAACTCAGTCTGTCTCAATGCCCAGGCGTATCAAGGCCGTTATTACGGCTAGAGGTGGTTGTTCTGGGTACTGATTTCTCAGGATCTATGCACCCAAATTGCGTGAATATGTAATCACACGTCAGTTCTAGTATGATATATTTTTTCATTGAAAACCCGTTTATCATCTGCATTTCTTCATGGTGTTGCAATTTTATTTGTCAGTAGCGTAAAATTATTCATTAATTGTACAATGTCAAACTACTGTGCATATACACTGTTTGGTTGCTATCCGACAGTGACCGACTTGTTGCTATTTAAGTAAAAAATTACGAAAAACGTTATAAAGGGCGAGCCAAATAAAAGTGGCCCAGAGAACACAGTTCCAGGATACATAGAAACACCGCGGAGGAAACCTGACCATAGTAGATGTTGAAAGTGACCGCACTTCACCTCTTGGCACTTTTGGGTCCTGCTCAGCAAGTTGCCGAAGCCGGATCGAAGCTGGACAACTGGAATTGCTTCAGTCTCATCCGAAATGACCTCCTGCAGTTCTTGAAGACTACGTAGGTTGTTGTGATGCACCTTAGACTTAAAGGCTTCTCAGACAAAGTAATCCCACACTGACAGATCAGGTGAGCTGTATGGTCAGCTAGGGCCGCGACCAGACTCACCTCTGCTAACAACTCTGTCAGGAGTGAAGACTATTTTAATATGCACCAAGGTATGGCCAGCTCTATGGGCAGTTGCTCCATTCTGTTGGAAGTAACTGTAGGTATTTTCCTGTTAATGCGGCCACAAATTCACGTCCTTTTGTATCCACTCGTCCTTTTCACTTTTATTTGCCCCTCCCTGTATATATGGCTACTTCTACAGGCCGAAGACGTCTTTGGAGACGCCCTGGACAGTGATGGGATACCGACCTTACTATCGCCCACCGTGTAGTGATGATCTGGTGTGCCATTTCTTTTCATACCAGGACCAATTTGGTTGACACCCGCTGTACCGTTATAGCACAGCGGTATGTCGACGATATTCTACGCTCCGTGTTCTTACCCTTGATGGGAAGCCATCTTTGGCTTACGTTTCAGCGAGATAACGCCCGACCGCACACAGCGAGAGTTTCTTTTGCTTGCTTGATTTTTGCCAAACCTTTCCTTGACCACCAACGTCGCCGGATCTGTCCCCAGTTGAACATGTTTGGAGCATTATGGGCAGTGCCCTCCAACCAGCTCGGGACTTTGACAGTCTAACTCGCCAATTGGATAGAATTTTGCAGGATATCTCTCTGCAGGACATCCAACAACTCTGTCACTCAGTGCCAAGCTGAATAACTGCTACCCTAAGGGGCACAGATGGTCCCACACGTTGACTATACGTGTTGTGTCACAGACACAGACTGTTCAGAGATTTCACTAAACCCGCCCAAAGATGTAAGCAACCACGCATGTCCAGCGTCTGTTAGACGGAGGTGGCCCGACAGTCCATCAGTTCCAGTCGTTCCACCTGGAAGGTGGAACACGGCTCGTGTGTCTGTGGTTCAACCGTGCCTAGACGGTCAACACTGCGTCCCCATTGTTACTTTGTGCCTGGAAGGTCTCACAAAGTGGAAGTGAACAGCCGTCTCGGAGTGAACCAAAAGCGATGTTGTTCAGACATGAAGGAGATACAGAGACACAGGAACTGTCGATGACATGCCTCGCTCAGGCCGCCCAAGGGTTGCTACTGCTGTGGATGACCGCTACCTACGTATTATGGCTTGGAGGAACCCTGACAGCAACGCCACCATGTTGAATAATGCTTTTAGTGCACCCCAGGACGTCGTGTTATGACTCAAACCGTGCGCAATAGGCTGCATTATGCGCAATGTCACTCCCGACATCCATGGAGAGGTCCATCTTTGCAACCACTACACTATGCGGTGCGGTAATGATGGGCCCAACAACATACCGAATGAACAGCTCAGGACTGGCATCACGTTCTCTTCAGCGATGAATGTCGCATATGCCTCCAGCCAGACAACCGTCGAAGACGTGTTTGGAGGCAAACCGGTGAAGATAAGCGCCTTAGACACACTGTCCAGTGAATGCAGCAAGGTGAAGACTCCCTGTTGTTTTGGGTTGGCGTTATGTGGGGCCGATGTATGCCACTGGTGCTTATGGAGGGCGCCATAATGGCTGTACGATACGTGAATGCCATCCTCCGACCGATAGTGCAAACATATCGGCATGCTTATTGGCAAGGCAGTCGTCTTCATAGATGACAATTCGTGCCCCCATCGTGCCCCCTTCAGAATAACGGCATCGTTAACAGTGCCTTGATGAACTAGTAAATCGTATGCCATGACTAATACAGCCATGCATCAATGCAAGAGGAAGTGTTACTGGGTGTTAGAGGTACCGTTGTGTACAGAAATATGGACCACTACCTCTGAAGGTCTGGCTATATGGTGGTACAACATGCAATGTTTGGTTTTCATGAGCAATAAAAAGGGCGCAAATGGTATTTATGTTGATCGCTATTCCAATTTTCTGTATAGGTTCCATAACTCTCGGAACCGATGTGATGCAATACTTTTTTGATATGTGTATGTGTTTGAGAATCCTACTTATCACTTGGGAACAAGCTTTTAGTACTCTGTCTTAAATGCCATCAATTCCATGTGAGCTTTTACTTTTGATTGGGTTTATTATTTTTCTAATTTCAGTAGGCGTGACGGGTTGAAATTCAGTTTTATCAAATTGCATAGGTATTGCCTCCTCCAAATACAGCCTTGCATTTTGTAATGAGCAGTTGGATCCTATTTTCTGTACAATGGTTAAAAATGATTATTAACATTTTTTCTGCCTCTGACTTTTTTAACAAGCCTCTCATTGAGTTTGACAGAATTACAGTCTTCCTGTGTCTCGGTTGTCCTGTTTCAGTTTTAACAATATACCAGATTGTTTTAATTTTGTTATAAGAAGTGCTAACACATAATGCACATACTTCTGGATTTTTAATAAATTTTCTTAATACAGTGTAGTAGTTTTTACAGTGTTTGATTGTTTCTGGACCATTACTCCTCGTAGCTAAAATATATGTTTCCTTTTTCTGGTTACAAGATATTATTATTCATTTAGTAAGTGGAGGCTTTTTATATGGTTTCTTATAATTATGTTTCACTGTTTTCTCAGGGAAACTGTTATCAAATATATGCACAAAGGTATCATGAATCAGGTTAAATTTTAAATTAGCATTAGGTTCCCTGTACACCTCATTGCAGACAGTTGCAAGCTATCCCCAAAATTTGCAACTATTAAATCATTAATTGAATGCACTGTTTCGGAGGACTGATTTGCATTAGTGTATGGAGCTATGTAATATACTGTAACTAGCTGTGCATCATGATCAGAAAGACTATTCTTGAAAAGAAAAATTTTTATTTGATTAAATTTATCTTGGTCTATGAAAACATTATCTATCAGTGTGATGCTTTCCTGTACTACCTAGTAGGAAAAACAACAACTGATGTCAAATTGAAAGAACCACGTAATACTTCATGGTCAATTTTTCTATCAGACTCTTTCAGAAAATCTGCATTGAAATCCCTAAAAACCATTTGCTTATTTGCTTCCCTCTATCTGACAGATAGCACAACAAAGAATCTATGTACCATTATTTAATTTAAGCTCACAGGCACATGCTGCTGTATGTTGGTCTACACAAAATTTTTCAGTTTCTACATTTTCTCAGACTACGACAAATTGTAGTATATGTGGCAACTCCTCCTCCCTCCATAGTGTCTCTACTTGCACGTTCAGAAAGAATATATCCATTTACATCTGCATCTTGCGTATCTGTCACTATATGATGTCCAGACAGAAATATACATCTATTCCACCCTCAGTATCTAAATCTTCTATACAAACAAGAAATTCATTTACCTCGTTTTTGAATCCCCTGGTATTGTGGTATAATACACTGACACTATTTTTCACATTACTTTTATGAGAATCTCGTGATTTTTGACATCTCTAGCACCTGCCTGTCTGAGCTTCTCATTAAGCTTATGTTGAAAATGTGGGTACTGATCTTTGTCTTCGAAAGATCACTTATCTTCTCCCATCCACATCTCCAGTCCCATGATTTAATTAAAAAAAACACAAATCATATGAGACACTGATTCAAGAAACAACTGTTCTGCCATCTTAGAGCACTGACAGCCCTTTGTAAACTTTAGCCTCTCATGCTATTGATGCAGTTGCTGTCATCATGCTGACATTCCACCTTATTTTCTTTTTTCCTGCTTTAGGCCCCTGTTAACTGCTAAGGTCATGAAACTTCCTGGCAGATTAAAACTATGTGCCAGACCGAAACTCGAACTCGGGACCTTTGCCTTTCGCAGGCAAGTGCTCTACCAACTGAGCTACCCAAGCACGGCTCACGCCCTGTCCTCACACTTCTTCTAGTGCCTCGTCTTCTACCTTCCAAACTTTACCGAAGCTCTCCTGCGAACCTTGCAGAACTAGCACTCCCGAAAGAAAGGATATTGCGAAGACATGGCGTAGCCACAGCCTGGGTGATGTTTCCAGAATGAGATTTTCATTCCTTTCTTTCTGGAGTGCTAGTTGTGCAAGGTTCGCAGGAGCGCTTCTCTAACGTTTGGAAGGTAGGAGACGAGCTACTGGCAGAAGTAAAGCTGTGAAGACGAGGCGTGAGTCGTGCTTGGGTAGCTCAGTTGGTAGAGCACTTGTCCGCGAAAGCAAAGGTCCCGAGTTCGAGTCTCGCTCCAGCACACATTTTTAATCTGCCAGGAAGTTTGATATCAGTGCACACTCCGGTGCAGAGTCAAAATCTCGTTCTGCTAAGGCCATGTTGGAGCCATAACAATCCTTCTTTCCCATGAAACTTCATGTTGTTGAACTGAAAGCTGTTTATTTGTTGGGCTAATAGCTACTGGTTCCGTTCATTTATCACAAAATTATTGCTTATAGCAGTGTGCATTATATTAATAATAACTTAAAAATACTACATATGTTAATTACAAACATGAATAAAAAATATATTCAAAATACAGTTATTATACTTGACAATTCTTTAAATTTTATTTGATAGTAGTTACAGGTACAAATCTTGAACTATGGTAGCATAAGATAAGTAATAAAGCTGTCAAGTGTCGTTGAAAAGTTATTTTCATGAAAAAAGTGTACAGTATTGCAGATTTCATAATAACTTTCCATCTCAAAACTAAACATGATATGCAGTATATGTAACACACAATGAAACTCTTAATTTTGTATGCATCTACATATGAACAGTAATTATGAAATATACAATGCATGCCATTTTCTGCTTCTTATATACTGAGGCAGATCCAAAAAACTCATTTCGTTCATTTACTTCAAACAGATGTTTTGAAATGTCTCTACATCTTACACTCAAATAATGTGAGGGCACCTTTGAAGAACTTTTTCAACAAAGTGTTCATTTACACGTAATTCTCCTGCTAAAAGGGATTCCTTAGAGTGTTGCAAAGGAATTTCAGTTTCTTTACACAACCTGTCAATACCAAATGATGGCTCCTTAACTCCTCCTAAATCTGAGTATTTTGTGAGATATGCGATATTTTCTTTTATTTTAGGCATTTCTAGATCTTTGACACAATTAGTAGCATCCATGCAGGATTCACATGTTTCACACATTTCAGTAGCTCCAGCAATATAATACATATCATTTTCAGCTGGAAGTGACAAGTCACATGTAACTGTTCCAGCTTCTATATCTTCTGTATCATTCTCTTCTTCATTGCCAGACATTATGAGCTCATTTTGTCTGCCTCCCCCAAATTTAGTACACTTATTGAGACTAAAATAATCCAGTAAATAAATATCACTGTCTGAACCATAATATGTGTTTTGCACATCAGAAACTCATTGTGACACATAAATCATCTTTATTACTCTACTCACTTGTAAAGCAGATGATTTCATTCCAGCCTTTTTCTTTATCTGTGAAAACACATTTTCTAAGGCATCCTAGGAAAGTCGTCCAGATAGAAGGAATTCATATCTCCTACTTAACAGTTCCTTTGCCAGATTCATAGCACTGATTGTTGATAACATGGTACCTGTTTACAAAGGCTTCACAACACTTTCAAGGAACTCAAACTCCCTGTCTTTATTCCTTTAAATAATGGATCTTTTATTCTAATGGATTACTCGTATACACCATGCAGTGGTTAGTTCATCCTTGTGTATTTGTCAAAGACATACTGCTTTTTCCAAAGTTGCAGCAGTTTTTACAGAAAACAACTGCACTGCAGTTTCAACATTCATTTTAGCAAAATGTGAAGGAAACAGATGCTCCTTATGTAAGTAATGCAGAGACCTTAGTCCAAATATCTTCTTGTGAAACAAAAACATGAGCTAAGAAATCAGAATGAATATTCATTAATAAATGTGGTGGATCAGCAAGAACATCTACTGTTTCCTTATCATGAAAGATTCCACAAAGTATTATTGCTGCTCCCCTTACCTGAGCTTTAACTTTTAACCTTATAGCTGTAGCAGCCTGGACAATGGACAATACAAGTGTCTTCTTTTCTGACCCATTAGTAGATGGAACATTTATTTCATGGGCCACAACCTGCTTCCATGGCATTTCTAAACCATCTTTAGAACCTGATTTAACATTTTCTACAAACTTCTTGCCTATGTTATCAAAATACTTTGTACCACTAATTTCCATCTCATCAATGCTCATACAGCAAATTCTATCATTTTCATCCATTGTTTCAATTTTGGTTTGAAGAAGAGTCATCGGTGAATTAATAACGCCAAAATCTACCTTTATAACCCCTGCATTCTCCAGTTCAGAGTGCTGTACGATGCTGATGGATGTTTAGTACCTCTCAAATAACTATATCCTGTCTTCCTCAACAGAAAATGTAATTTGAGTACTTTTATAATACCTGCCTCAGACCACTGTGTAATAGCATTCGGTTTTTTTCTTGCATTGGAAATTTGTTTCTCTGAGAGCAATGAGAGACTTTACTTGTCTTCTTCCACTTCTTTATTTAACTTTTGATTTTCTGCCTCCAGTTCTGCTACTCTTCGCCTTAATGCAGCCAATGATTCTATTTCTGTAGGGTAGAAATACTAAAGAAAATGCATATGTACAAAAAAATAGCATTACAATATCAATGATAACATCACTTACACTATTAAACATGTACTGAAATAGTAAATAAATGATGTTGAAATATACAAGAATGTTACTAATAATGTGAAACTTCAATAAAAATATATTTTGTCTACAACATAATTCATTCACATCCAATCAATTTTGGCTATAATATGGATTAATATTGAATTACAAGTTTTTTAACATTTTAATCTGTTAAAAATTGTTACATCACTATTTTCAATTTTTTCTTTTCAAATTTGCTATAGGTGGACACTAAGGGACAAAGTTTAGTAAAATGGAATCATCGAGTAAAACTGAAGTGATATCAGGTGTTCCCCAGGGAAGCGTCCTGGGACCTCTGCAGTTCCTGATCTACATAAATGACCTGGGTGACAATCTGAGCAGTTCTCTTAGATTGTTCGCAGATGATGCTGTAATTTACCGTCTAGTAAGGTCATCCGAAGACCAGTATCAGTTGCAAAGCGATTTAGAAAAGATTGCTGTATGGTGTGTCAGGTGGCAGTTGACGCTAAATAACGAAAAGTGTGAGATGATCCACATGAGTTCCAAAAGAAATCCGTTGGAATTCGATTACTCGATAAATAGTACAATTCTCAAGGCTGTCAATTCAACTAAGTACCTGGGTGTTAAAATTATGAACAACTTCAGTTGGAAGGACCACATAGATAATATCGTCGGGAAGGCGAGCCAAAGGTTGCGTTTTATTGGCAGGACGCTTACAAGATGTAACAAGTCCACTAAAGAGACAGCTTACACTACACTCGTTCGTCCTCTGTTAGAATATTACTGCGCGGTGTGGGATCCTTACCAGGTGGGATTGACGGAGGACATCGAAAGGGTGCAAAAAAAGGGCAGCTCGTTTTGTATTATCACGTTATAGGGGAGAGAGTGTGGCAGATATGACACACGAGTTGGGATGGAAGTCATTACAGCATAGACGTTTTTCGTCGCGGCGAGACCTTTTTACGAAATTTCAGCCAGCAACTTTCTCTTCCGAATGCGAAAATATTTTGTTTTAGCCCAACCTACATAGGTAGGAATGATCATCAAAATAAAATAAGAGCAATCAGAGCTCGAACAGAAAGGTTTAGGTGTTCGTTTTTCCCGCTCGCTGTTCGGGAGTGGAATGGTAGAGAGATAGTATGATTGTAGTTCAATGAACCCTCTGCCAAGCACTTAAATGTGAATTGCAGAGTAGTCATTTAGATGTAGATGTAGATGTAGATGTGTATATCAATTTATTTCAGTTGTCAAGATGAGACAAGAACTTCGAGCTGTTTCTTCATTTGTAGGCAATATTGCAGTCATCTTAATAGATTGCTTCACACTACCAGCATCTGGAATATTCTGGGTTTGACTGTAGCTTGGAATATCCTGATAAAAATTTAATGTGTATGAACATACACTACATATTGAACAATGGAATATGCAAGATGGAATGACTACAACATGGGAATCAGAGTTTGCTACTCACCACAAAGAGGAGTTGTTGAGCTGCGACAGGGACATACAAAAGATAATCCAGATACTAGCTTTTGACCATACAGCCTTTGTCTGCCATAGGAAACACAAGTACACACATTCACCCAGCTTACACACACGACTGCTAGCTCAAGTCTGGCCTCCACAGCTGGAGATAGCAGTCATGTGTGCAAGGTGGGTGAATATGTGTGTGTGTGTGTGTGTGTGTGTGTGTGTGTGTGTTTTCTATGCTGGAAAAAGGTCTTATGGCCGAAAGCTACCGAGTGAGGTGGCACAGTGGTTAGCACGCTGGACTCGCATTTGGGAGGATGGCGTTTCAAACTCGTCTCTGGCCATCTGGATTTAGGTTTACTGTGGTTTCTCTAAATCGTTTCTGGCAAATACCAGAATGGTTCCTTTAAAATGGCACTGATGGTTTCCTTCCCCATCCTTCCCTAATCCGAGCTTATGCTCTTTCTCTCATGACCTCATTGTCGATGGGACATTAAACCCTAATCTCCTCCTCCTCCCCTGCAAAAAGCTAGCATGTGAATAGTGCCTGTCATACCTCAACTACTTCTCTTTGTGGTGAGCAGAAAACTCCCATTCTTATATTCTGTATACTACGTATTGGTTAGGAGAAATGGGACTCATTGTCATGGATATGCTAACATGTAAAAAAAAACACTGATGACTTACAAAGAAAAAAACATTATTTTGTTTTTTAAAAGTAGATTATCATGGAGACATTTTAGAAAGTCTTTCTAAGAAAAATTCTTCTAGAAAGTCTTTTTTGCATAAATGTTACTTTTTACGTTCACCAAATACACAACAATTCCCATCATCACAAACACACCCACAAAACCAGAATATTGATGAATATATTAATGAATTACATTTATTGTAAGAAGAACAGTAAGTAGAAAACGTATTAAGTTATCTTGTGGAAGTGGGTAGTACCATCATGAATTTAGAAAGGATGGGTGCAAAAAACGAAAAAAATTAGCCTTTTGCGAACACACACAAAGGAAACTGACTTTATCCTCTTGCCCCAACCATACACATTTAAATACAGTGTGTTGATCTTCTTCTGTACCTATGTAATTTTGGTACTAAGAATATTTTGTTAAACATTTTGCAGCACAAAATCAGTAAATGTTATGTTACGGATTGGACTGTTCTTGCATTTTTCAGAATGGTGCAGATGTAAATATAATGCTTCTAAACCAGCCATTTCTGTTACCAATTCCTTTATTTGGCTTTCATATTTGCTGGCTTCGCCATCTCACTTCCAAACTGTTGCCTCTAAATCCAAGCTAAGTCTGCACTTTAGATCAGTCAGTTAGCACAACTAAGATTTCAGAGGTGTCCAATATCACACTTTAGCCCACAAAGTCTGACTATTATATCTATTGCACCTGCTTATTATTATTATCATACCTAATAACTCCTGTTCATTATATTCACACAGGCTGCCTTCATTCAGAATTTAAATTTTGATTATTGACTGTTTCATATCTTCGTTTTTAACTGTTGTTGCACATTTATTCATCATATTAGATCACTTTCTATCCCTAGATAAATGTATAACTAGGGATAAAAAGTGATCTAATATGATGAATAAATGTGCAACAACAGTTAAGATGGAAGACATGAAACAGACAATAATCAAAATTAAAATTCTGAATGAAGGCAACCTGTGTGAATATAATGTACAGGTGTTATTTGTGCTGTTTAACTTTAGGTATCATAATAAAAATGATAATAAGCATGTGCAGTAGATATAATAGTCAGATTTTGTGTTTCAAAATGTTTAACTACTTAGACTTTTATCTTGACCAAAAGTAGGGATTGGTTGATAGGACACACTCTGAAACATCATGGATCATGAATTTAGTATGTAGAGGGAGACCAAGAGATGAGTACAGTAAGCAGGTTCAAAAGACTGCAGGTTGCAGTAGTTATTCAGGGATGAAGAGACTTGCACAAGATAGAGTAGTGCGAAGAACTGCATCAAACCAGTCTCTGAACTGAAAACCACAACAACAACAAAATACATTTACCAAAATAAGAAAAATTACAAGCATCTCTAAGACTGAAGTTTAAATGAGTGAGGGAATTAGGGTCATATTTGAATGGAGTTGGATATGGAAAAATACTTTAAATTATTTCCTCCCAGTACCTAAATACAGAAAAATTAAATACCCTGAATAATGATAAAAAGAAAACATGTACAATACAACTTCACTTACTTCAGATTTTAATGCTGTTCAAGTTCTGTACAAAAGTGTACCTGGTTTCGATAGGTAAGTTTCTTTCTTACACTTATTGGACAGATTTTGCAGAGGATTAGGCACATCAAAATCTGTTGGGACTGCTGTTAATTTTAATCTCTTCCAGCCATCTTGTCTGGAGGCTCAACTAGAGAGTATATGAAGTATGTGTGTAATTTCTTGTTTGTTGGATTTCCTTCAATTCGTGTAACTAACTGAGAACTAGAAATAAAATCTTACTGTTGTTTTAATCATGATGAAAAACTCTTAGAGTGAGGTTAACTAAAAGACTTAAGCTAATCACAGAGATTAACAGCTGCAAAAACATTGCACTAAAGATTGCTTATATATACATAATTAACACAAGACAATGTGGAAGCATGCTAAGGAATACCTTCACATGAAAATCAAAACACAAGTTTGACATTTATCAATACTTTCAGACTTTATTTAAGTAGTGAGTTCCCCACTTTCTGTCTAAAAATTTGATAGGAATCCTTTTGTCAAACATGCAAATTATATATCTGAATATGCTACTCCGAGTTCCATCATCTACCTCTGGTAAATTGAGGCCTCGACAATCTACGCTATTTCAGACATTTCAAAAGGGAATACGTTTTGTGTTAATTTTTTTGTGTGCTTGTGCATGTGTGTGTGTGTGTGTGTGTGTGTGCGTGTGTGTGTGTGTGTGTGTGTGTGTGTGTGAGTGCATGTGTGGGTGTCAACGATTTTTATAAGTGAGCATTTACATGAACTATAAATGAACTATGTAAATAAAGATTTTGACCTGCTGATTCTGCTAAACTTCCAATCTGTATTTCAATTTGAAATATATGACTACTCAAGTTCTGGTACATACATGGTTATAGGGTGAGCTCAGTACCATAGAGTTGATTGTTTTCTGAGCTTATATATATTTTCTCTTATGTTGATATAAAATGGTATATGTTTTTGTATATTAGCTTTTCTTGTATGACATGAGGTACCTATTTCGGACAATACCAAATGCCTATCTCAAGGTACAGCCCTACGTACTACAGGCCTACTAACCCTACAGAGGTCATCAGTGCTACAGAGCACAAACATTACTGCAGAGGGGCCGTCAGTGTCACAGTTCGTCTTTGTGACTTCTGGGCATAATCTGTTATCAATTACATTATTGAAATACAAGCAAAAATCGCTTACACGTTTTACTTACACGACCGGTTTCGGCAGAATTAAACTGAGTATAGGTTTTGACATGACCTAGGCCCTATCAACCCAGGAGCTTAATGTCTTACATCATGTTCCTATTGTGAAGTGGTGCTAGTGGAACTGGCGAGCTTTCTCATCTTTAAAAATACCAAATACTTCTGAAGTGTTATGTTACTATTGTGATAGAGATCCGATGGCGGCAGTTTAGGCCTAATTCTGCCGTAAACGGCCATCTAAATAAAAGTTTTAAGTGATCGTAGCTTGTATTTGATTAATGACTGTCAATATACTACAAGACACACATATTGTACTCTAAATACTGTATGTTCTGGAATGTTTTGCAGTGTTATGATATTTTGGGGCTGCTAACTCCCTACAGACAGAATCTCTGTTAAGAGATAGTACTTTCAAACCAGCTGAACAAAAACCTAAATTCGAATATCACATGCGATTTTTACCTTTCAATATTGCTTCAGGTCATAATAAATATTATTTACTTACAATACATAGCTGTGCGCTCCTTCCAGGTTCCCAGTTTTCGCTACGAAAGTTAACAGTCCGTTTCTTTCTTCTCTCCGAATCTTCTGGGAAACGAACTATCTAAACCCACTTCTAGAATGGTTAAAAGACTTTATGGCAGAAAAACCATCCTAATTTCGTGCTAAAGTGCCATGATGCAAATCCTATAACACCGCAGAACGTTTACACTTCAGAGCTCTGGGAAAAAAAAGGCAAATGCGCCAGCTCGTACTTAGAAGAGCCTCAGTTGTGTAAGCAATGACATGTTGGCAAGGGGTTAGTGTGGCAATCGTGTCCTTCCGACGTGAGTGTGGTAAATGTGAAACGTGAATTATGACGACGTTATTATCAAATGCAATCAAAGAGTACCAACGTGCTGTTATTCGTTTTCTGGATGCGAAGGACAAGCATCAGTAGACAGGCATCGGACAATGGAAACTGTTTATGGAGCAGCATCTATGTCGAAAATACGACACATGCAGCAGTTGCTTCATGGTAATGTACGCCCCCACAACGCAGACGTCGAAACGCAGAAGTTAACGGCGATTCAAGTGGGAGACTCTCGAGCACCCGCGTATTCCTGATCTCTCCCCATACAAGCCGGCCGTGGTGGCCGTGCGGTTCTAGGCGCTGCAGTCCGGAACCGCGGGACTGCTACGGTCGCAGGTTCGAATCCTGTTTCGGGCATTGATGTGTGTGATGTCCTTAGGTTAGTTAGGTTTAAGTAGTTATAAGTTCTAGGGGACTGATGACAGCTGTTAAGTCCCATAGTGCTCAGAGCCATTTGAACATTTTCTCCCCATACACTCATCACGCCTTCAGTCTCTTAAAACATGCCTTGAAGGGTAGACGATTCTTGTCGGACGAGGATTTGCGGTAGTCAATTACGGATTTCCTTACGGAGCAGATGAAATGAAATGTCGTGTGACGAGGGCCTCCCGTCGGGTAGACAGTTCGCCTGGTGCAAGTCTTTCGATTTGACGCCACTTCGGCGACATGCGCGTCGATGGGGATGAAATTATGATGATTAGGACAACACAACACCCAGTCCCTGAGTGGAGAAAATCTCCGGCCCAGCCGGGAATCGAACCTGGGCCCTTTGGATTGACAGTCTGTCGCGCTGACCACTCAGCTACCGCGGCGGACACGGAGCAGATCACGGTGTTTTACCAAACGGGTAGCTTTAATGTGGTGCATCGGTGGGATCATTGGCTCAGTTCTCACAGTGATTTTGTCTGTGTAGCAAACCGATTCTAGACTGTACGGCATTCGAATGGAAACTTTTTTACCGACCTGGGTAGTTAACTTGATACGGGGTCGTACAGCCTCTCCCCGTGCCGTGAGTCAGGAAATGGGTTTTTTTTTATAGCAAGACAAGTATGCGGCGATCTCTGGAGCACCATGGATTGTCACTACGTCGACCACCTCTCGGCTTCCGTTGTCGCGACAGTAGAGAGAGCCGTGTCTGCATCTATACAGATACCCCGCAAGCCACCGTACGGTGCGTGGCGGAGGGTACAATGTCTTATAGCTGGTAGCTGTGCCCTATATTCGATCTGTCCGTGACGTCAAATGGTTCAAATGGCTCTGAGCACTATGGCACTTAACATCAGAGGTCATCAGTCCCCTAGAACTTAGAACTACTTAAACCTAACTAACCTAAGGACATCACACACATCCATGCCCGAGGCAGGATTCGAACCTGCGACTGTAGTGGTGGCGCGGTTCCACACTGAAGCGCCTAGAACCGCTCGGCCAAAACGGCCAGCTCCGTGACGTCATTTTCAAGATAATAATGCAAGAATGCATGTTTTCCATCCTGTCCTTGTATATGTAAATCCGAAGTGTGTTCGACTGTAGTCCTGGGCTGAATGTTCTCTGCATCTGTCGTCCATTAAAAATACCTGACCATGCATTGTCCAGACTGGAGCGTCACTACTCGCAAGCATTACGGTTGATGACCTCTGCCACAGCGTTAAATCAGCATAGAACGTTGTATCCGTGTCTATCATCCATGCTCTGTTCTACTTGATACCCATTCGAATTAAAGCTGTTGTTGCTAGCAAAGGTGGTAGCTCTGTGTCCTAAACTTCGTTCTTTGTACCGCCCTCCTCCTATACGCCCTCCCCCCCCCCCCCCCCGAAAAAACCCCTGTGAATTTAATCATGTATTTTTCCCACAGTACTTTATATGCGCTCATTTGTTATCCTTCGTAGTGTTGCAACCTTAACTGTCAGCAACGTAGTTGCCAAAAGCGAACAAGTCAATGTAAGACTCTGCATTTAAGATCTCCGACAACCTATTCCACTGAAACGAAAGAGAGTTTTAGGTTCGCTGTAAACACAGTGACAGTGTGGAATCTCAATACTGACGCTGAAGATACGCCTCTCTTTGCCCCAGCGTCTGTAAGGTAAGAAATCACTGTGAATACTACTCTTGTCATGTGAAAGAGTTGGGCATATAAGAAAAGCCTTGAGCAAAATCTAATTTTTCATCACGACAATGTGCGAGTACTTGGCCCTTGACATGCTTTTGAGGTGAGAAAATTTATGGTTATTTTAAGCACAAGTTTTAAACATCCATACTATTCACCAGATTTGGCAGTCTCTTTTCCTCTGCTGTTCCAATGTCACCAGATAATTGTGCCTTTGGTAACATTTTGAGTCCAACGACGTGGTTATGACACCTACAAATTAAGTTATAAAAAATCAATACCTTGGTCACATGCTCTATTATTAAACTTTGTTACAAGTTTCGGCTTTGCAGCCATCATCAGATCTAATGACTACAGCAGCGACATGCAGGCACGTAGTCAGTTCACTTTTACTGACTATGTGCTTATTTGTCACTGCTGTTACCACTAGATCTGATGATGGTTGCAAAGCCGACTACTGTTAGAAATTTTATTAATGTTTAGTAATGTTGCATATGGCCAAGACTTTGATTTTTGTACTCTAATCCTATACAAAGGTCACAGGCCTCCCTCCCATGTTCAAACGGCTTCATTTCGTGACAAATAATTATTTTCCAAATTTTTCGGATCGCAACTCACGGTTTGAATCTACTCACTGGAAACAGCTCGAATGCCTAAAACCGCATTAAAACTGTTTTAAAATATGGGGCTGACTATGTTCTACGAGTCATCGAGGTTCAATTGCTGTAAAACTCAACATTTGTCTACTGTCGAAGTTCGAAGAATAAAGTCTCTAAAAACTAAAGAATCGTAAGTCACAAGAAATTCACCACATCTCAGACGACTATGACTAGCGAATTCAGAAGATGAGGTATTGTTTGGCAGAAAGCTAAATATTTTTCAGACATTATATGGACACTATTATGAATGGATAAATTGCTACTCCCCATAAAGATGACACATTGAGCTGCAGACATGTACAGCGAGAAGACTGTTACACAGTGAGCTGCGTGAGGCGTGCTTGCTTGTTTAAATGTGTGTGTGTTTCTCCTCTGAGGAAGGCTTAGGCCGAAGGCTCATTGTGTAACAGTCTTTTCGTTGTGCCTGTCTGCAATTTAAGGCGACATCTTTGTGGTGAGCGGAGTACGGATGTAGATGTAGAATTTAACCTTTTCAAACTGTTGTTGATAATCCAGCCTGAACTTTCCACTATTTGAAACATTGTATGTTAATATATAGAATATTTACAGAGTAAAGTTTGACAAGGTCACCATCTGAATTCGCTACACCATTTTCTGTGTACTAGCATTCCAGTAGTACCATACCAAAAACCACAGTGAGCGCAATATGTAGATATTTTCCGTGAGGTATTTCATACCGCCGCCTTTTAATCACTGTATTGAAACTCTATACTTCGATAATGGACAATGGCAGAACGTACGACACACCACCTTATACTTTCGGAAGTATAACCCTGTAAGAATAATCTATGTTAACATATATTGTCTCAAAGAAACATTTAACCTTTCAGCTTATTTATGACACTTCTGAATACGCTGGGGATTATTACCTGTTACATTACTATCTTTTAACCATATTGATTCTTCAATTCTTCGTGCTTCTGCAGTGTTTACATCTGTCACTGTTGTGGTCTTCAGTCCAGAGACTGGTTTGATGCGGCTCTCCATGTTTCTCTACCCTGTGCAAGTTTATTCATCTCCAAGTACCTACTGTAACTTATATCTTTTTGAATCTGCTTACTTTATACATCTATTGGCCTCCCTCTACTATTTTTACCCTCCGCGCTGCGCCCCAATACTAAATTGATGATCCCTTGATGCCTCAGAACGTGTCCTACAAACTTATCCCTTCTTCTAGTCAAGTTGTGCCAGAAATCTCTCCTCCCCAATTCTATTATGTATCTCCTTATTAGTTACGTGATCTACCCATCTAATACCCAACATTCTTCTATAGCACCACATTTCGAAAGCTTCTATTCTCTTCTCGTGTAAACTATTTATCGTCCATGTTTCACTTCCATACATGGTTACAATCCATACAAGTACTTTCAGAAATGACTTCCTCACGAATCTATACTCGATGTCAAGAAACTTCTCTTCTTCAGAGAAGCTTTCCTTGCCATTGCCAGTATACATTTTATATCCTCTCTACTTCGACCATCATCAGTTACTTTACACCACAAGTGGCAGAACTCGTCTACTACTTTAAGAGTCTCATTTCCTAACCTAATTCCCTCAGAATCACCTGATTTAATTCGACTACATTCCATTATCCTCGTTTTGCTTTTGTTGATGTTCATCTAATATCCTCCGTTTAGGTGCTCTTCCATGTCCTTTGCTGACTCTGAAAGAATTAGAATGTCACCGGCAAACCTTAAAAATTTTATTTCTTCTCAATGGATTTTAATTCCTTCGCCAAATTTTTTCTTTAGTTTCCTTTACTGCTTGCGCAGTATACAGATTGAATAACATCAGGGATAGGCTACAACACTGCCTCACTCCCTTCCCAACCACTGCTTCCGTATCACGCCCCTCGACTCGTATAACTGCCGTCTGATTTCTGTACAAATTGTAAATAGTATTTCGCTCTATGTATTTGACCCCTGCCACCTTTAGAATTTGAAAGAGAGTATTCTATTCAACATAATCAAAAGCTTTTTCCAAGTCTACAAATGCTAGAAACTTAGGTTTGCCTTTCCTTAATCTATCTTCTAAGATAAGTCGGAGGGTCACTATTGCCTCACGTGTTCCAACATTTCTACAAAATCCAAAGTGATCTTCCCCAAGATTGGCTTCTATCAGTTTTTCATCTTTAAAGAATTATTGTTAGTATTTTGCTGCTGTGTGAACTGATAGTTTGGTAATTTTCACACCTCTCAACACCTACTTTCTTTTGGATTGGAATTATTACATTCTTCTTGAAGTCTGAGGGTATTTCGCCTGTCTCATACATCTAGCTCACCAGATGGTAGAGTTTTGTTATGGCTAGCTCTCCCAAGGCTATCAGTAGTTCCAATGGAATGTTGTCTGCTCCTGGGGCCATGTTTCGACTTAGGTCCTTCAGTGCTCTGTCAGACTAATCACGCAGTATCATATCTCCCATTTCATCTTCATCTACGTCCTTTTCCATCTTCATAATATTGCCCTCAAGTAAATCGCCCTTGTATAGACCCTCTACATACTCCTTTCACTTTTCTGCCGTCCCTTCTTTGCTTAGAACTGGTTTTCCATCTGAGCTCTTGATATTCATACACGTGGTTCTCTTTTCTCCAAAGCACTCTTTAATTTTACCCCTAGTGATATATGCCTCTACATCCTTACATTTGTTCTTTAGCTATCCCTCCTTAGCTATTTTGCACTTCCAGTCGATCTCATTTTTGAGACGTTTGTATTCCTTTTTGCCTGTTTCATCTACTGTATTTGTATGTTTTCTCCTTTCATCAATTAAATTCAATATCTCTTCTGTTACCCAAGCATTTCTACTAGCCTTCATATTTTTTACCTACTTGATCTTCTGCTGCCTTCACTATTTCATTTCGCTAAGTTACCCATTCTTCATCTACTGTATTTCTTTCCCCCGTTTGTATTAATTGTTCCCTAATGCTCTCTCTGAAACTCTCTACAATTTGTGGTTCTTTCAGTTTACCTAGTTCCCACCTCCTTAAATTTCCATCTTTTTGCAGTTTCTTCAGTTTTAATCTGCAGTTCATAACCAACAGGTTGTGGTCAGAGTCAAATATGCGCCAGAAATCTTACAATTTAAAACCTGGTTCCTAAATCTCTGTCTTCCCATTATACAGGGTGTTACACAAAGTTACGGCCAAACTTTCAGGAAACATTCCTCACACACAATGAAAGAAAATATGTTATGTGGACATGTGTCCGGAAACACTTACTTTCCATGTTAGATCTCATATTATTACTTCTCTTCAAATCACATTAATCATGGAATGGAAACGCACAGCAACAGAACGTACCAGCGTGACTTCAAACACTTTGCTACAGGAAATGTTCAAAATGTCCTCCGTTAGCAAGGATACATGCATCCACCCTCTGTCGCATGGAATCCCTGATGCGCTGTTGCAGCCCTGCAGAATGGCGTATTGTATCACAGCCGTCCACAATACGAGCACCAAGAGTCTCTACATTTGATACCGGGGTTGCGTAGACAAGAGCTTTCAAATGCCCCCATAAATGAAAGTCAAGGTGGCTGAGGTCAGGAGAGCGAGGAGGCCATGGAATTGGTCCGCCTGTACCAATCCATCGGTCACCGAATCTGTTGTTGAGAAGCGTACGAACACTTCGACTGAAATGTGCAGGAGCTCCATCGTGCATGAACCACATGTTGTGTCGTAATTGTAAAGACACATGTTCTAGCAGCACAGGTAGAGTATCCTGTATCAAATCATGTTAACGTACTCCATTGAGCATAGGTGGAAGAACATTGGGCCCAATCAAGACATCACCAACAATGCCTGCCCAAACGTTCACAGAAAATCTGTGTTGATGACGTGATTGCACAATTGCTTGCGGATTCTCGTCAGCCCACACATGTTGATTGTGAAAATTTGCCATTTGATCACGTTGGAATGAAGCCTGATCCATAAAGAGAACATTTTCATTGAAATGAGGATTGACACATTGTTGGATGAATCATTCGCAGAAGTGTACCCGTGGAGGCCAATCAGCTGCTGATAGTGCCTGCACACACTGCACATGGTACGGAAACAACTGGTTCTCCCGTAGCACTCTCCATACAGTTCTAACATTCTGGGTGGTGTCCGTTTGTTTTATGTCGTGTCTCCCTACCACTTTCGTGCAACGACGCTCTGAACGTGTTTTTTAGGGAATTGACTAGTTTGAACCTGGGACCTGTTGCTGATAAGGAGACGCCAGACCACACATGACATTTGGAATTCAGAAGAGTTCAGTGAGACTAGCGATGATATAACCAAATACTTAATGATTTCAGCGTCAGCTCCACTGCACTCCCTCTAAAAGAATCTTAATAATAACTAAATTTAGGGGAAGGGGTTCAATGCTTTCCTATTTTTAGTTAGCTTGTAAAATAACGTCGAAATAGCAGTTAAGTTTACCATTGGAAATTTTATTCTACTCACAAAACATTGTTTATGAATTACACTATTGATAAAAGGAAGTGTTTTAATACAGGATGGTAAAAACCAACTGCGTTCAACAAAAATGTGAACGAATATTCCCTGAATGGGTTTCCAAGTTCTACAGTGGATCGAAGGATGACCTATGCCATATCACATCTATAATCTAGGTTTAAATTAAGTTTCACAAAAGAGAAAACTATCAAAATGGTCTACAGTGACTCTCAATTATCTTTGATTGCTTATCTAACTTGTCGTGAATTACAGTGGCTGATATGGCTTCTCAATAACTATATAACAGAAAAATCATCGTGTTTCAGATTTTCACTTCAAGTGGCAAATGTGAGCACCATGACCTTTAATTGACGATCGACACTAGTATTACGCAAAAAGGGGGTGTAACAGATAAGACTTCTGCAGTTGTGGGTGAAGCTTTATGCGCTGTTATGCGGCATCGCGTGCTTTTATTACCTTGTTGGTGTTCGTCAGGGGGCGGCGGCCGGCGCAGCAGCCATCCAGCTTGCCGTCTGGGAACTAACTAACTTCTCCTAACTTCTCCTTACTACCATTTACCGAAGTTGGTTTGAAAAAAAAACTATCTGGGTGTGTTTTCATTTGACCAATCAGGGTCTCAATGTTAACCTTAAGCTCCGCCTACAAAAATTCTGTCTATCCAATGAGAAACGTTATACTTTTCGTGGTGGGGCGATGTTTCTAAAGTTTGCAGCGTAACAGAGACGCGAAAAAGTCTCACGCTAAAATTTGCAGTTGGTGTGGTCCTTTTAGCGTTATCGTAAGATCTACACTGTTCTTCTGGAGGGCTCTATCTTTTAACATGGTCTGGGGATGGTCCTAACGTAACAGACACGCGAAAAAGTCTCAAGCAAAAACTTGCAGCTGGCGTTGTCCTAGTGGTTAGCTGGAGACGTGGGTGTCCAGTCCGTCCCTTATCGTAGGGCCTCCTAGCTTAACACGGTTCTGTTCTCGGCTTCTGTTCTGGTTTCTCCTCTCGAAACTGCGTTTGTCTCACGTCGGGAAGGTATGACAAGCATTTAGGCATTCTTGTGTTAGTCTGTGGTATTCCATTTGCTCACTTGTTTCTCGTATTACTTTGGTTAATATAATGGCACGATTTATTCGGTGCTATGTGACATACTACTGGATTTGCTTATCGTGTCGGGGTTTTCATGGAAGGTGTTGGATTTGCCTGACACCTTACACAGTGACGTAGTCAACGTTACCTTGTACAACTGCAACTTCTCTGACGCTGACATTAGGGCTATCGTCAACTGCACGAAGAATTGCCTCGTCCATTGCAGGTGTCCTCGTCATTCTAGGTCTTCCCCAGTCGCGAGTCATAGGCTGGAATGTCTCGTGCTCCCTAAGACGCCGATCAATTGCTTCGAACGTCTTCCTGTCGTGACACGTTCGTTCTGGAAATCTGTCTCGATACAAACGTACCGCGCCACGGCTATTGCCCCGTGCTAATCCATACATCAAATGGGCATCTGCCAACTCCGCATTTGTAAACACTGCACTGACTGCAAATCCACGTTCGGGATGAACACTAACCTGTTGATGCTACATACTGATGTGCTTGATGGTAGTACTGTAGAGCAATGAGTCGCATGTCAACACGAGCACCGAAGTCAACATTACCTTCCTTCAATTGGGCCAACTGTTGGTGAATCGAGGAAGTACTGTACATACTGACGAAAGTAAAATGAGCTCTAACATGGAAATTAAGCGTTTCCGGACACATGTCCACATAACATCCTTTATTTATTTGTGTGTGAGGAATGTTTCCTGAAAGTTTGGCCGTACCTTTTTGTAACACCCTGTATAATCTATCTGAAACTTTCCAGTGTTTCCAGGTCTTTAGCAAGTATACAGTCTTGTTTCATGATTCATAAATGAAGTGTTAGCTATGATTAAGTTATGCTGTGTGCAAAATTCTACCTGGTGGCTTCCTCTTTCATTCCTTGTCCCCATTCCTTATTCACCTACCACTTTTTCTTCCCTTCCTTTTCCTACTGTCGAATTCCAGACCACCATGACCATTAAATTTTCGTCTCCCTTCACTGTCTGGATAATTTCCGTTATCTCATCATTCATTTCTTCAATCTCTTCGTCATCTGCGGAGCTAGTTGGCATATATACTTGTACTACTGTGGTAGGCGTCAGCTTCGTGTCTATATTGACTACAATAATGCGTTCACTATGCTGTTCGTAGTAGCTTACGCACTAACCTATTTTTTATTCATTATTTACGCTACTCCTGCATTACCGTTATTTGATTTTGCATTTATAACTCTGTATTCACCAGACCAGAAGTCGTGTTCCTCCTGCCACCGAACTTCACTAATTCCCACCATATCTAAATTTAACCTATCCATTTCCCTTTTTAAATTTTCTAACCTACCTGCTCGATTAAAGGATCTGACATTGCACGCTCCGATCTGTTGAACGCCAGTTTCGTTTCTCCTAATAACGACATGTTCCTGAGTAGTCCCCACCCAGAGATTCGAATGGGGACTATTTTACCTCCGGAATATTTTACCCAAGAGGACGCCATCATCATTTAATCATACAGTAAAGCTGCATGCCCTCGGGAAAAATTGTGACTGTAGTTCCCCCTTGCTTTCAGCCATTCTCAGTATCATCACAGAAAGGCCGTTTTGGTTTATGTTACAAGGCCAGATCAGTCAATCATGCAGACTGTTACCTCTGCAACAACTGAAAATGCTGCTGTCCTTCTTCAGGAGCCACACTTTTCACACATTTGTCCGGCCTTTCAACAGGTACCCACCCTTCAGTTGTGATTGCACTAGGGTACGGCTATCGCTTTCCGACCAACGGAAAGGTCCATGGTTCAGTGGGGAGGGGGGGGGGGTTTGTCTTCGCTCGTATTACATTATAAGCCCCTTGGCATGAGAGTGAATCATTGTACCGTGTGAGGTACTACAGCTCATCTATTAACCTTCAAACATCTAGTGTATGCAAATGTAGAGTCGTACACGTACACGACCTTGAACGGTGGTAAAAACTTTTTAGATATGAAATTCAGAAAGTAATTTTTTATTCAGTTTTCGTCAGTCTTCCAGATGTACTTCCTATGTAAGAGGAGACAACCTAGATAAATAAAGTACATTTGTGGTGAAGGAACACGATCTCCCATTAAGTCGTACTCTAATTCTTGTTTTTTGTTTTCACTCATTGCTACATTTCACGTCATCTGTGTTTGTGACCAGCATTGGCTTACATGTAAGTTTGCTTCTCATGGCATTAAACTTACAAGACTAAACAAAATAATATTAATTGCTCCAAGTACCCTCGCAATTAAGGGTACCATGCCGGCTGCTCACCACGTTTAGGCACCTTTCCCGTAGTAATACAGGAGGTACGACTCCTTACTGGCCAACGTACTCGACGTCTACGCCAGAGAGGTGCTTGGCTGCTTTTTCCTCCTTTTATCCTGTCTCCTTGTAACGGTGAGCCATTACCTCACGATGTGGACTGGCAACAGGAAAATCTATGATTGCTGAATTAAAAAGTCGTTTCTTCTTCTCGACGTATTCCATCAAAACTGAGCTTTCCTCCGGCCGACGGAGAGATATCCTATTCACGATTTATTAACGAAAATGAGGGGAACAGACATGGAGAAACAATACCACATAAAATATTGATAAATTGTCAGTGTGCTAGACAGATGACGATAATGACTGCAAGTGGCCGGCCACTCACACACCCATACGCTTCCAAGGGCGTCCCACCACATCTACAGAGCCATTCTGAATGATGCACACTGCGAATCTAGCCGTTTATCGTCCCGCGTTCATACCTTCCTATTGGAAACGGCGATAATGTTTTATCTTTGTTTTGCTCCTTTGCGTTTGCAGTGACTTACGAAGAAAGTACTTTGAATCCCTCGCTTGGATACAAAGTTACTAGTTATTCGTTTTAAAATAATAACTAGTACTCCACCTGCTGTTGAATAGGATTTTCATAGTCGCGGCGATGGCTCTGTAAATCTTAACTGTCTTTTGTGCACAGTTTTTGCGCCCAATTTAATGGCCTTTCCAGTGGTTCGTAAAGCTACGTAGCACAGTAGTCTAGTCTGCTGATTTTCAGATGGTACACCTACCGACTTATTGGACAGTGTCTGCTACACCCGCCATGTACATACTCCGACCATCCCTGTAATTCTGTGTCAAGTACTACGAAAAACATGCTGCATTTGGAAATTATCTTCAGTCCCAATAAGTGACAGCTAATCTGTTCCATCTAAGCACAAATAGTCACCAAATTCGATACAACAGTCATAAATATGTAGGGATAGGAAAAAAATCGTTTTATTTTATGGCCATTTTTTGCCAAATTCGGCGTTATTTTTTTACCAAATGCTCTGTTATTGTTTGCCGACATCTGTGCTGTTTTTTTCACGCTAAGCACCATTATGTTGCCAAATTCTTTATTACTTTATTTTGTCTTCTTCCGTGCTTTTTTCCTTTTCCGGTGTTATTTTCCTCCAATTTTATTTTTATTTTTCTCCAGTTCAGGAGTTTCTTTTCTTTCTGTGCTATTTTTTCGGTGTTATTTATTGCCAGTTTCTTTTCTATTATACTGCGAATTTCGGAGCTATTTGTGACGTCACGTCATACTTCGTTATGCGGCAAATGAACTGTCATTTTAAGATTATACTTGAACTCCAGCCTTGAGAACTCTATCATAATTTTCTAAAGCTATCCTTTTATCACAGCAAAATGAGAATTCTCTCTTAACTGGCTTCTTGATTAAGTTTTTAGTGGTTACAACTCTAGTAATTTGGTTGTACACTAATTATGTTTTTTCTTTCACTTCATCTTCAGTTAACCTTATCACAGATATTCACCATTCAGCTTTTTAATATTCTTAAAGTTTTAATTATTTACAACCATGCCAAAAACATCCATGTTGTTGATAACAGTATTTGTTTCCTTATCAAAGGTGTATTTACTTCATCACTATGTAGAGCATGTTCAATATCTTTATTGTCTAAATTATTTAACCAAGCTATAGATCCACCACTATATTTTCCTTTTGTTCTGTATCCAATACAAGAATTCTTCTATTAGGTAAATATTTAGATATGTATATAGCCATAAAAACTCCAGAAATTGTTAATTATTAGCTATGCTAATATCAGCTATGTCCAGGAATTGTTTGCTTGGTTCTAAACAATATGTCTGTAACTTATCTACATGAGACTTGCAGTATTCAGTAAATTTCTTACTTGATGCTGAACATATAATTTTCTTTAAGTTCTTGACTACATCATTTGAGAAATATTTCCTGTTTCGGTTTTATAATATAAGCACAATAATATTCAATATCAGCAGCTGGCTCTACATAATTTTCGTTTTCTTTTCTGTTGAACAAATGTGGGGGTGTCCTTTTCTTAAGCTCTTTCAAATCAAATGATTGTGGAAAAGTACTAAGTGATTTTTGTACAAAACTGCTACCTTCTATAATTTTTAAACCCAACTGTTTTATCTCCAAAAACATTAATTTAATTTCTGTGTAGATAGTATATGGCTTTATCATATTTTCAGAACAATACTTCAGAATAAATTGTGAATCATATCCTTTAGCACAGTAAGCTATAAATGTATAACCATTACGTTCATTATGTATCATCCACCTACAGAATTCATCATTTGACTTAAATTAATAAACAGTGGAAAAACTAGTAGAAACCGACCTCGGGGAAGATCAGTTTGGATTCCGCAGAAATACAGGAACATGTGAGGAATACTGACCTTACGACTTATCTTAGAAGAAAGATTAAGGAAAGGCAAACCTACGTTTCTAACATTTGTAGACTTAGAGAAAGCTTTTGACAATGTTGACTGGAATACTCTCTTTCAAATTCTAAAGGTGGCAGGGTAAAATACAGGGAGCGAAAGGCTATTTACAATTTGTACAGAAACCAGATGGCAGTTATAAGAGTCAAGGGACATGAAAGGGAATCAGTGGTTGGGAAGGGAGTAAGACAGGGTTGCAGCCTCTCCCCGATGTTATTCAATCTGTATATTAAGCAAGCAGTAAAGGAAACAAAAGAAAAATTCGGAGTAGGTATTAAAGTCCATGGAGAAGAAATAAAAACTTTGAGGTTCGCCAATGACTTTGTAATTCTGTCAGAGACAGCAAAGGACTTCGAAGAGCAGTTAAACGGAATGGACAGTGTCTTGAAAGGAGGATATAAGATGAACATTAACAAAAGCAAAACGAGGATAATGGAATGTAGTCGAATTAAGTCGGGTGATGCTGAGGGAATGAGATTAGGAAATGAGGCACTTAAAGTAGTAAAGGAGTTTTGCTATTTGGGGAGCAAAATAACTGATGATGGTCGAAGTAGAGAGGATGTAAAATGTAGACTGGCAATGGCAAGGAAAGCGTTTCTGAAGAAGAGAAATTTGTTAACATCGAGTATAGATTTAAGTGTCAGGAAGTCATTTCTGAAAGTATTTGTATGGAGTGTACCATATATGGAAGTGTAACAGGGACGATAAATAGTTTGGACAAGAAGAGAATAGAAGCTTTCGAAATGTGGTGCTACAGAAGAATACTGAAGATTAGATGGGTAGATCACATAACTAATGAGGAAGTATTGAATAGGATTGGGGAGAAGAAAAGTTTATGGCACAACTTGAACAGAAGAAGGGATCGGTTGGTAGGACATGTTCTGAGGCATCAAGGGATCACCAATTTAGTATTGGAGGGCAGCGTGGAGGGTAAAAATCGTAGAGGGAGACCAAGAGATGAATACACTAAGCAGATTCAGAAGGATGTAGGTTGCAGTAGGTACTGGGAGATGAAGAAGCTTACACAGGATAGAGTAGCATCGAGAGCTGCATCAAACCAGTCTCAGGACTGAAGACAACAACAACAACAACAACAACATTATGTATCATCCACCTACAGAATTCATCATTTGACTTAAATTAATAAACAGTGTCACAATTTAACCTGCGAAGTATTATGATATTTGGAATGTGTATTCCTGTTTCTTGTTGAGTTTCATAATCGGACCATTTGTAGTTTTCAGTATAGGTACAATAACTTCTCTTTGGGGATCTGTTTTTACAACCCTGTTCTTTTCCTGTGACTATATTGTTGTACCTTGAACATTCAAAAACATAATTTTTTAGTTTGCCATTACCATACAACCATTTTTATTAGATTTCTGGCCTTTTTGACTATATATTCTTCACAAATTTTTTTCATTCCCCATCTCTTTTTATTTTCTATTGCATGTAACATTATTTGATTTTAAATTTCGACTTTCAGACCACAGTTTCTACATCTTAAACAGTCACAGTTGTGTACTTTAGATCTCAAACAATTCCTTTTACATTCTTCACATTTATAAGCTGTATCACAAATTTCTTGGTGATTTTTTAAAAATTCTTCATTATCACAGCATGTATGACGTTTTTCACGAAATATCCTATTTTCCTCAGTGTTGAGTGCTGCAGCATTGCGCAATAAACATATTTTCCTTCTCTCTTGCACTAATGTTCATTCTTGTTGTTAGATGTTTTGCTACATTTATCACAAAAATATGATGATTATTAGAATGCTGATATAGTGTTAACCACATGAGAATTTTTGGGGTTTTTATGCTGATACACTCTCATTGCTTTTTCAGGACCACAACTGATAACTGAATTAGTATTTTCCCAGTATATAACTTTATCTGAGTATCGAATAGTTGCTCAACATGTGTAATATCATCTAGAGCAAATCTTTCATCGCTGTGTTTGCCTAATTGCTTCCATAATATTCTGGTTTACTCTTTGAATAATCTGTAATATCTCCTTCTCTAATTTTCTTAATTTTGCCAGTAATTTGTTTTCTGTCTAAGATTAAATTGGGTGATATATTAATACCACCATTATTACTCTAGGGCAACACAGGGGACCACTATTATTTATTCCAGTAATTCATCTTTTAGTCTGTTCATCATCAGCTAAATTTATGACTTTATTACCTTTGCTACTTCTTGGAATTGCTAACCTTTGAATATTAAATGTAGTATTTGCAATATCAATAGTCTTATCAGATGTTAAGGTGACCACACCCTGCCTATCTAACCGATGTTAATGTAGGCAAGTTTGTGACCCATTTCTGAAAAGAACTATTTGATGCAGAAACTTAATATTTTTACTGTGTGTTACATGATGCTAATAGAGTCAACTGTACTAAAATCTAATTATACAATTATAGTTTTTTTTAATTTATAGTTTTTTAAATTTATTAACATAAATTATTAAGGTTTTTTGGCAGAAAATATTTTTTGTGAACTTCCTTATGGGGGAATATTAATGAATGTAGTACCAAAAGTGGTTTTTTATGTTATGCAGAGTCTCTGAAAATTTCATTCATTTATCTATGAAAATTTTAGTTTATGGGAAATTGACTTTACAGAAAATCTTTCTGAAATTTGTTACTTAGAGTTAATTAAAACTGTCCTGCTGCATATGATGGACCTTCTTTGGCCTCTAGCAGGTCTTCCAGCTTCTCATTTTATCTCAATGTTGCAGCACAGTGATCATATTTTCAGCAGGATTAATTCCCAGCTTTTGCAGTACCCAACACTTTCTAATATTACCACAACTGAATGTACTAACAGCATCATGAACTCCTAGTTTCATTGTATGCATGCCTACAAATACAGTTTTAGGAAGGCGGTTTCAAATTATGCAGTTGAAACATTCGTTTGGGTTCTGTGTCTGCCCATGCAGACATTGCCTTAGAATGTAAGGATGAGCCAAGTCTATAAAAATAGGTTTCATTGATGTAATAACAGCAGCAAGAAGAGAATGCTGGTGAGAATATGATTCTCCAGTTGCCTGAGATCTATTGTATTTGCACAACGAATTTTCTGCCAATGGACACAATTCATGACATGGCTTATCATCAGTAGAGGACTTACCGAAGAATATGGCCCAAACATCTCTCTTCATTGCCTACAGATTTTCTTTCTTTCTTCTAATTGCCTGTCCATAGTAAACCTGCAAGTTTTCTATTTTAGTTTTAGTTAACCGACCCTTTCCTTTCAACAATTTTCCATTTTCCAATTTTTTCCTCTTATATCCACAGTTAGTTTTCTCAGCCTTGTTCCCTTTTTCTATTTTGCTAATAATGGCATCTCCATTTGGCGTAGAGTTCACTACATTGTTGTATGCCTTACTGTCACCATCGCCCAAATAATTGGTGTACCGTACACCTCTTCTTTCTATGGAGCGATGGAATATTTGTTGTAATGCATGAACTTCCATACCACCACTTGTTCATCTAAAATTAGCCACACAGTTGTGTTCTTTATGCTCATTGACTTTACAACATTAGCAATATTTAGACATTTTGTCCACATCTAACACTTTACTGGTGTCTACACTTGTGGCAGTGACTACTCCATTCAGAGAAGTATGTCCTCTTTTCTGCCAAATTCCATCAAGTGCAACTGCGACGCCTTTATGTCCATCATTTTCTTCCACTGCTTCCCTAGCAGCCAGTTTCATGCTTTATTCACTTACCTCACATAGAGCTTTCTCTAATACTGCAGTCAGTTTTTCAATTTTATTTGGTTGTTGATGTAATTTAATCATTGAACAAACTGTTCTCCCTGCAGCCATGCCCCTGAAAGTGGACTGTAAGGCATAAACCAATCTATTGTTGATTTTATAAGGGCCACTTGCATCTTGTTTTGAAAGACTCATAAAAGAAATCACAGTCGAGCATTTAGTGCAAAATAAATCCAAAGCAACTGCTAGGCCCTTTCTCCTAGTGGCACTTTCAAACATTTTCACACTCTGTGACTCACCACACTGACTACTATGTACAAATTTAGAATTTACACATGTTAGTATTCTCAAATTTATAATAATGTTACTGCACAACTTGTCACTTACAGAAAGTTCGTTGCAACTCTTTTGAAATGATGAGAGCTTCTTCAATGATGCACTTGTTGAAGAATTACTATTAGAAACATCGTTGCCAGGCGACATAACCTCTTGTACAGAAAGCTTTCTAAACTCGTTTCCTGTAAATGGTCGTTTTTTCAAAATGCGTTTACGTTTCGTCAACTTCAATAAAAGCAACAAAACACACAGAAACAAGCACTGCAATTGTAAGTGTATGAACAACTCGCAATCACACTTCAAAAAAACTCACCACATGTTTGAAAGCACGTTGTTTGCAAATGCCAGAAACAAAAGAATACTGACCATTGCATTCCAAAGATAGCCAACACACTCAGGAGTAAAAAAAAAATCCTAACATGCAATGTAGGGGATAAATAGATCAAAACCATATACAGAAAAGTAGGTGACAGAAAAGTGGCCATGGCACATAAACACACATGGTAGGAAAATGCTCTTTAAATACTGGAAAAAAATATTTTTCTGCAAAACCCTTTTCAGAATACTTAAGTAAAACCTTAATCTGTCGAAATATGATGAAAACCGAAAATCGATTTTTTCTACCTGAACCAGGGATCGGTCCCCTTAATATATCTCTGTTTTTATTGCATTGAACTTGAACAGATTCTTTAGTATTATTTGATGCTTTGTATTCTGTAGTAATTGGAAAATTTTTTTTGATTTACTGTTTTTGTATTGAACTTACCCCTTTTTAAGAGTTATTTCTCTTTTCATCTATTCTACCATAGAATTAAGTTTCGTTATATAATCGTTTTCTCACTAACAGTATTGTGTTTACTAATATTAACACTATTAAAGATAAATTTACAGTCAACAGACAAAGATTTAATTTTTCATTAAATTTAGATTCTATTTGTTTAATATCAAATAAACATTGTTTCGACAGTTTGTTCTCTATTTCTTTCTCAAATAGTTTATTTATTAGTGGGTCTTTTATTCTTGTCTTTGTGGTCTTTCTCAGCCTCTAAAAATAGTTTACATTATGTATACATTTTGGCCTTGTTTTAATGTTTTGGAATAATTCTTAATGAAATGGAAAATCTTGTAAAAAATTAAAGTAATTAATTCTGATTTCTTAAACTTAATGTAGCCTCTTTTCTTCGTCTGTTGTAATCAGTTACATTATTTCTTCTATAATAATGAGAAAGTTGGGAAATAGTAAATTGCTACATTTTAGTTTCTTAGTTCATATGAAAATTTTTATCAGGGGATTTTAAATTAGCTTCAGCCAGAATTTTTATATTTGATACATTCTCGAGTAAATTTCTTACATCTACTTATATGGTTTTCTTTACCCAACAGATCTGGATAAAAACATTCCATTTATGTAGTCTCTTCACAATCAACACTTTTTGTGTGTTATTGCTCTCAGACTATTCATCATTTTTCATCAACAACTATGCCCTCGAATGTTCTTCACTGGAATTCATTGTAAATGATTTTTATAATAACATATAGATATTTTTATTCCACACACACAAGAATTTCGTTTACTGTTCTATACTCATATGTGATATTCATTTATATATTGTCTACACATTTTCTACAACCACTTTTTGTAAATTTCTGTGATGTAAAATTATCAATTCACGTCTCAGTTTAGATTGAACCTGTTCTATTTATATAGAAAAAATTGTATTCGAAAAATGTAAAAAAAATCAGTTTTTTTGCAATGTATCTTTTAGTTTACTTAAGGCATCAGGAGATAATGCTGATGGTTTATTGCAGTCAATAACAAATAAAGATATATCAGTTGTACCAGCTCCAATTTTTTTTTTTTAATTCATTAAATTCATAGAATGTACCATGCATGAATAAATATAGGAATCCATTGACACACCTAATGCAGAATTTATTCTAGTATTCACTCCTGGAAATTCTATTATCACAACATCTTGTCTTTTACATTTAAATAGTATTCATCGATCTCCACATATAAAAATTCATTACAGACTAAAAATGTTTTCCTGTATATGAGTTTGCTGTAGAATTCGATTTAAAATCTTAATGTAATCTATACTAGATGTTGGCTTATGGCATCCTGGTATTAATTGTAATGTACACAAATTTATCATATACATCATTTTGTCAACAAATAAAACAATTTCACTATCTAGTCTTTGATATATTCCATATATTTGTTTAAATCTTGTGTAAAAATGATAACCATCCAGCTATTAGCTTGGATTTGATATTAGTAGCTATCCACACATACTTTTCATAAAATGTATAAAAATACCATTCAAAAATAATAAGTGACCGATACAAACATTCAGCTGGTCCAGATGAAACAACTGGAATTCTGCTTGGTATAGATAGCCGTGTTGTTGTCAATGGTTTCTACCACACAAGGTTTGAATAGCATCAATATCATCTTGAGATAATTCTAAATGTGAATCATGGTAGGTTGGATACATTAATGCTTCATCAGAACCTAATGCATGTCCAACTTCATGGACCAAAATTTCTGATATGGTGTTTTATCTTATTGCAAATTCCCAGCAGCCTCCGATACTACAACAGTTTGTCATTCATATGTATTTCACCTGGATCATTATTCACAGTTGAAAAAATGCATGACCTAACACATTATTATTTTCACCTAGATCCTTTGGACTATGGTGACCATATATTTCACAACAAAATACTCATCTTTTAATTCTAATGAAAAAACAGGATTATTTTTATTTTGTTGAAACTGAATGTCAACATATTTATGCCAGAAATGAATTGCAGGCTTTGTTACTTGAAATATATTTTTATTGAACTTTAATAACGCCATTTTATGTTTTTCTTATTTCGATTCCAACACTTGTTCTATAGAGAGTATTTATATCTTTTACACCACATCTATGTCTATTTATAAAAATTTAAGGTTCCTTCACTTAACGCAACATTTATTTCAAGCTTGTGTATGTCCTGAAATTCATTAATGCTCATCTAAATAAAATTTATTTGAGTAAGTTATGTATCAACCTGAATATCTAAGTAAGCATAATCATTTAAATATTTCATTGCTTTGCTCCTACCATCACCAATTAGTATTGTCACAAACACCAGTACCAGAAGCTCCTTTATTTATGCAGATTTAATATATATATATATATATATATATATATATATATATATATATATATATATATATATATATGTGTGTGTGTGTGTGTGTGTGTGTGTGTGTGTGTGTGTATAATAGAATTTTTATTAATAAAATTCAAATAACTACTAAAATTAATATCGCTAAACTTTTAGAATTAACAGACACAAGAAAGGCATAGTGTGTTAGAGAAAAATATGTGAAAAATTATAACGATTTCAGGGGTAGCGATTCAGCAGACACAAATTAGTGAGCCTGATCTATTTTCATTCATCTGGAAATCAAAAATAGGATTAGGAGAAGACTTTTCAGGACTAGGTTTATCAAGAAATTTTGCCATCTGTTCGTAAATATGGAGAATACAAAATTAAAGAGATGAATAAAGGTCCAATACCCTACATGAAGGAATCGTAAACAAAATTGAGAACGAACATACAGCAAATTAAAATGGAATAGTTGCTAATGCCATGTGAATAAGATAAAAAAGAGAAAGAGAAATAAAGACTTTACTACCTCACATCGTTCCCAAAAAATTTGATAAGAATTTAAGAACAACTTTAGTTCTTTTAAATTTATTTGATGAAAGCTCTGAAGATAATTATTAAGTCATTAGAGCACTATGGAAACATCTATGAAGGGAGCATAGAATCGATGATAGATGCCCAAAGTGCGAAAAAATCTTAAGACCTAATTAAAATCCTAATTCAATATATTCGTACCAAATATTTGAAGAAACTTTAAGAACTGTTAGTTGCTACAATTATTTTAACACTAACTGATTGCACACAAGACCATTGAACTGATGATATAATGCGTCTTCATAAATATCAAACCATCCTACATATTTTTGAATAACACTTCTACATGCTGGACAAGAAGAATGAGCTACCAACCACCTATCAATATATTCTTTATGAAAAATATGATAAAATTTTGTTTTAATCAAATTGATGATTTTGATCAGTTAAACATATACAATCGTTACCTTCAAACTTATCCATTATTTTATTGGGTTCAGTATTTTTTGTTTGAAAGATTCAGATAAATTTGACAGCTTAAAGTTTTTTTCCAATGAATTTCACTTTTAAATTCTCTAATAAAATTTCTGATAGTTTTCTTCACTTGATATTTCATCCCAATTTAATTTATCTTGAAATTCTCTTATATGATCATCAGATGAATTCTGAAATGTTGAGATAACATCCCTACCTAATTTGTCTTGAAGTGCTCTCTTAGATCATCAGGTAAGTCTTGATTTTATGACATATTACTCCAATCGATTTTATGTTGAAATGCTCTTACAAAATCTTCAGACAGTTTTTTTATAATATGATACACATAGCCAACTTCCTTTATCCTCAAATGCTCTTATGAAATTTTCAGATATATTTTTCAATATGTTGTAATTTTTCAGTTTACTTTATCCTGAAATTATCTCATAAAATCCTCAAATAATTTATGATGATATGATGTATATTCTCAGTTTATTTTATCTTGAAATTCCTGCATAAAATTTTTAGATAACTTTTCTTTCTTTGATACATATGGCAAACCACAGTATTTTTAATATAAACAACAACTACAGTTCTGCATGTTTAAATTTTTAAACACAATTGATGTAACTGCTCAAAATATAAATTTTTACACATAAGATGAATTATTTGAATACATTTTTATTCTTTAGCTCATAGCTCATACTCCTCATTCTTATTGTTAATATTGTTATTATTGTTATTGTTTTTATTATTTTCACTATTATTATTTTTGTCAATACTACTATGGTTATTAAGACCAATAAATTGTTGTTTTCCTTAGTGAAGAATAACTTTTTATTACTATTTGCTTTCTTCTAGCTCTTAAATCACTTGCTTATAGGCTCTCCTTTTATAATAACCATTTTTCTTAGAAAAAATGTGAAAGTATCTCCAAAAAAGAATGAAACTTTATGGAATAATAACATCTGGTGAGACACACACTGAAAAACTAAAAAATTAAGCTCTATAGTAAGTAACTTACATCAGTTTTCATAGTATACATAAACAATACTTATTTACTCTCCATGAAGTTTGCATAAATTCTCATCAGCTAACTGATCTATGAATGTGGATACATCACCATAAGGATAACATACAGATGGAAAATATGAAACTGTTTATATCTTCATTCAATTGTATGATAAATTTATATATAAAATTGTTGATAGTAAAAATAAAAATCTAAAAAAAATATATTTTCTTTAAATGGAACCAGTGCCAGATGAGGCAGGCTTAAGATTGCTTCCAACTCGCAGCACACCTACTCCAATTGTAGCACTGTTAATGAATGTATTTCAGAATACCAACCGGATTCTTTATAACAATAAAGAAGTTCCTGTGGTAATTGTTGAAAAGAATACTCCATAGCTTAAAGATAAGGATTTTGCAGAAATATTGGAATATACAGATACTGAAGATGCTGTTCAGAAATGTAATGACACTGATGGAAATATAAAATATGAAAATATATCTAGACCTAGCGAGGTACCAGGTCTAACTTGTAATGAACAGAAGGGAGAACCGATAGAGGTACTCAGGGTACCCTCCGCCACACACCGTCAGGTGGCTTGCGGAGTACGGATGTAGATGTAGATGTAGAACCTGGTGTGCACTAGTCAATATTTAATTCAAATATGCCTCTTATGGAAAGATTTACTAAATCTGTAACGGAGGAAGTTTTACCATAATTTCGATCACATTATGTATACAAACTACAACTAACAGTTGAAAATTTACAAGAACAGATCGAAAATTTACAAATTAGTGAAGATATGTCTGTGTTCAGACTGAACTAATGTACAGAACAAATTCATAACTTTAGAAGACAGGAGGAAGTGATATTTAACAAAGAAATAAATTACTGCCACATGTGTTTTTACCAACTGAAAATACTGATTTGAGAGGTATGTTTGTTATTTTTAGATTTTTTGACAGTAAAATTGTGTATGATTACTATGTGATTAGATGTCAAGGAAGACGTAATCAGACACAAGTAAATGTGTTTGCAGATACACATCCAAACTATGAAGAAGTAATAAAGATAGAATATAATCCAAACTTAATAAATCCATACAATAGAATGGAAGAAGAATGGAATTAGAATACATACACATCCAAACCATGAAGAAGTAATAAAGATAGAATATAATCCAAACTTAATTAATCCATACAATAGAATGTAAGAAGAATGGAATCAGAATACTAATTTTTACAAAATTTTAGTTTTTATTAATTAATAGATACATTGACCAACAACTTCTACCAGATTTAAGAATCTTTATTTATCCAGCTATTATGTGAATTACTTATCCCACCCATTTAACTTTATTCCCATTTCTCAGCTAGATATACATTTGGATACTTCATCTTCCTTTTACTTTTTTTGTCCATACAAAGCCTTTAATTTGTATGTAGTTGGATTATCTTGAATAACATCTTCAATTCAAAAAAATCCTGTTGACCAGCTCGTTTTATAACGTTTTCCAAAAATTCCTGTAAGTTCGCTAATTCCAACTTCAGCAACAACTGTACATTTAGACTTATCATTAGATACAATGAGAGCTAGCTCATATTTTTTGTCATTAACTTCTTCTGCCTTATTATTATTGTTGGACGCTTTTTATTATTGTATTCATTGATTAATTTCAATACCATATCTATCCATCTATAATTACATTGAAGAGCAAATCTCTTACACATTTTTTCTTTTAGTTTGTTCTTAAATCTTTCAACAGCAGATGCTCTCACATTGATAAAAGTTGAGTAATGATTAACGTTATACTTCTTGATAAGTTTTTAAAATTCTTTAGTATAGATTTCTTTGCCATTATCTGTTTGTAAATTTCTTGGGCCTCTTTGTATTAAGATATTTTCGAAAAAACAATGACACTTTCACTGGTTTTATCTTTAACTGGAATACCTCAAGTTAATGGAGAAAAAAGACATTGATTACAGTTAATAGATATTTATACCCTTTATTTATTTTGAAATTGTATGAATTTACAATAATCTATTTCTACTAGATCAGCTAGTTAATTTCTGTATCATTTTTGGAATATTTAGATTATATTGTAACTCCTCATGCATAGGCAATAAGTAGAATTGTCTGATCTCTATTTTGTTCATTATTTATTAAAGATAAAATTTTATTAAGACACTTATAAAATAAATGTTGAAAAGGTCCATTGAATGCAATAAAATTGTCGTTTTCATCAGATACAGTTATTTCTAATTCTTGTATAGTATCAAAAATTGGAGGACGGGGTGATTACAATTAAAATGGAATATTATTGGAGAAGGGGGAAAACGCATAGCAGGAGAAATGCAGAATTACAAAATGTAGCAATAGATGTCGCTGTAAGCATCATAATTTAATAGTGGTCGGTTACAAATGACAAATGAATCATACAACAATGCCTAAGGTGTACATTTGACACTAAGCAAACTGTGCTATTCACTGTGCATGGGTGTGCATGTGTGATACTGTCAGTTATATAAGCCCATCCACCATGGCAAGGTCATATCACATCGGATCGGAAAAATCGGTTTTTAATTGTCATGAGGCCAAAAGTCACATAAAAAGCATCAACCACATCGGTTTTTAATTGTCCTGAGGCCAAAATCCGAATACAAGTTATCAACCGAAATCAAACCTGTTTGATTAGCATAAAACATGTTAAATATACTGTCCACTATTTTCTGCAATAAGTTGAAATTGACAAACACAGCATATTCCACAGCTGATGAAAGTGTTTCTGGAGTCATGTTCAGAATATGGTGCACAATGCGTGAATTCAATGCAGCTAAGTTTGCACCTGGAACTCTGAACACAGCATCTTTCAGGTAGCCCCACAGCCAGAAGTCACAGAGATTACGATCAGGTGATCGGGATGGCCAGGCTGTAGGGAAATGGCGTCTGATATTTCTAGAATTCCAGAGATGGCACTTCAGTAGCTCCTTAACTGGATTTGCAATGTGTGCAAGTGTGCCATCTTGCATTAAATTGATCCCATCCACATCTCCATGTTGTTTGGGAGCTTGAATGACGTGGTTGCACAAAAGACACTCATAGCACTTACCAGTGACTGTACAGGTAACACGACCAGAAGAACGTTTCTTTTCGAAGAAGTATGGCTCTATGATTAATGATGCCATAAACCCTCACCACATAGTGACCTCTTCAGGATGAAGTGGCACCGGTTGATTTGCATGTGGATTTTCTGTTGCCCATATTCGACAATTCTGTGTATTGACATATCCTGTCAGATGGAAGTGGTCTTTGTCTCTCCACAAAATCTTCCATGGCCAATCATTGTCCATTTCCATGCGAGCAAGAAACTCTAAAGCAATGGTCTCTCTTGCTGGCAGGTCAACAGGAAGCAACTTGTGTGGATTGGTAATTTTGAATGGACACCAAAGAAGGATGTTTCGTAAGATTTTACACACCATGCTCGTGGGTATGTCCAATGTTCGGGCAATTCTCCATGCACTACACGTTTGCGCACCACCACTCGTCTCCTTCTGCATTGTCATGGCCACTGCTTCCACTGACGTGGAATCAATTCGTTTCTTCCCTCTGCCAGACTGCCCACCAAAAGAACCGGTCTTTTCGAATTTCCGAATCATTTTATTCAGACCCACGGCAGTCACCGGACCAACGCCTTTTGTTCAAACTCTTCAGTGTCCGAAACTTCTCTAGAGCGACGTGTGCACAGTCATCATTCTTGTAATATAGCTTTACAAGAATAGCGCGTTCCAGCATTGAGACAGTCGTGGCGAACGTCGCAGACGCAAAAGGAGGCAAAGCCATGTACCTGGCGTGTTTATACCAACTTCAATTTGTGGAGCGCATGACAGGTGTTTTCATTTACGTATTCTGACACATACAGCGTCATCTATTGACCAATTTTCACAATTTTTTCTGCTGACTAACGTTTTCCCCCTTCTCTGATAATATTCTGTTGCAATCTGACGTCATTCTGACCAGTGGTGTTATTTCTACAGCGTTTTGAAAGTTTAACTTTAATTATAATCCCTGGTATTTATAGTATAATGTGATTCGTGTATTATTCTTCGACCAAATTTTTGATTGTCCCATGATCGTTGCAATGGGTGGGACATTTTCTCAGATAGTAGTGCATGCTCTGCAACGTCCTTCCATGTTGGCCATATTGTTGATAACACGTTTTCATGGTGGAGTGTTCCATACATCGACCTGGATGATTACTGATGCATGTGGTCAATTTTTGCAACCTATAAGTGATCGAAGGTTTTTAAGTTTGGCGATGAGCGGATCAGTCAATTCGCTGAATATTCCCTCATTCCAAGACCTCCTCCACTTGTACAGTTCGACGTGGTCGCACAGTGTCGTCCATAAAACTAAAGATAGAGCCGAATGCACTCTCTGAAAAAAACTCCCAAACAGAAAGAATAGAGTGTCACAGTGGTGCTGACTAGTGAATGTATGGTGTTCAAATATTTCGAGTTCTGTACGCCCATGCAACTTTGTGCTGTCCCATCCCATAACACCGGGACCTCGCAAACGATAACGTTCATTGATGTTCTGGGGTGCTTTATGTGTTCTCATCTCGCACCACAAATTTATATTTCCTTACCTCGAGCTTTGTTTGTAAGTATCGATCCAAATTGTGTTGTAATTTAAATATATAGTAAGCTAATTAGGAATTCCGCTTCATTAACCTTAAGTTCAGTCTTAAGATATACTTCGATGTGAATTGTGTTTTGGAGCACTGAAAATGTCGGCCTGCGTTTTCGGAATGGGAACTATGGAAACAATAATATTCATTGTTTCTTGGGAAGAAGACCAAGAATTTGACTGAAATGAAGAACCGCCTGGCACTGTTCTCAAGCCAGACGATTATGCTGTGATGAAAGTATATGGAAAAAGTAAGCGGTCCCATAGAATGTTTGTATGTAAAATTTATCAGTTATGTTCAAAGGTTATGTATACATTTTTTAAAAAACAAGACTAATAATAACCAAGTTTATTTTAATACAAGATCAGTCATAGTTCAGTCAAGGAAATGTTGTTCAAAAGCTCTTTCTTCCTTCCTGGGGTACTACTTCTGCATTCAGAGATATTATTTTTAAACTTATCTCAGTGACTTAATATATTAACAAACAAACAATGTTAATAAATTCAATGTTAAAATAAAACAATTAGAGGTACAACGGTTTTTTTCCAAACAATGTCAAAACCCACAATTTTTACAATATTTTTAGTTTTTGTATTGCATAAGGTATTGGGACTAGACAAATTTCTGAAGACAGTTTCTATTCACCCTGTTTTACAGTAGCTGAAAGCTCCAAAACCGTATCTCCCAGAGCCAAACCAAATTTTAAAATGTCACAATTCACTCCCAACTTTAATAAACAGAAGAAAATGAGATTAACACAGCTGTTCCTATTCAGCCATCTCTGTGGGTGAATAGATGCACCAAGCTTTTTATTTTTTAAGTAAGAAAAGTCTTAGCTGAAGTTAGAAAGTTGTGTTCATATTTGAGCATTTGTTCCCTAGAAAAGAATGCCGTAGCTGTGCCATAAAAATACCACACTTTCCCTACTAACAGTCTTTCGCCAGACCAATTTGTCCCTTCAATTATTGAATGACCTCATATGTTGTGATAGCTGTCTATCCCCCATCCTTGGAGAAGGTTCCCGTTTTTACTTGAAGGTAGTACTTTTGAAGATATGAAGTTTCGTCCTCTAGAAATTTCTAGAACGTTCCAGAACATTCGAGAACATTCTGGAATATCCAAGATCATTGTGGAACGTTCCAGAATGCTCTCGAATGTTGTGGAATGTTCTGGAACATAGTGGACCATTCTAAGCCTTTTTGGTATGTTCTGGAATTCGCCACTGGTTGGGCAATGCTTTCGTAGGATAATATAAAAGAAAACCCGTCGTGGGTTCGAACATCTGTTTCTTTTCAGTGACGGAGGGAGGAACCGTTAAAGTAGAGCGGTGAGCGAATAAAAAGTGTTAGTAGTCCAAGTGATACAGTGACTGAACATAAATAAAAAAATGTGAAAGATGAATAAAGTGTAATTAGTGTATTTCGTAATAAAAACTTGATTTGATTTACATTTTAGGCAGTGCCCAATGTAAAAGAGGAGGCAATATCGCTAGTTCTAAACGGCGAAAACAATAGCGAAAAAACTAGATGAAGAGCGAGAAGCAGGTTTCACGTCCCAACAAACGAGAGTAAACACTGTGAGAAGCAGAGAAACAGAAGAACAACTAAATGAACCGGTTAAAAAAATCAAGGATTGCAACACTCACCTCCAAGGGAATTTTGACTGTACTTGACCGGGCAAACTCCAGAGTTCCAAAATACAAAAGCGTACCAAGCCTGATTCCAGATGACTTCTTTCGGTGTCATTTCGATTAACACTAACAGAGACGAAATCGATCATGTTTTTCCTATCCAAGGACAAATTTGTCTCAACATGGGATCATTACTAACACTACCCAATGAAGACTACACATCTTTGCAAGTACATCTAATCGAAAATGAAGAAACAGAAATTGATCAACGATAGACAAATATCAGTGGACTGAGACTAGAAGTAGTATGAGATTTACAGAGGACCCTACACGAATACAATCAACTGGTTCTCATATTCAAAACAGCACTAGATCGAATGATTTTTGATAACCATGACTTTATAATTCGAGTCGGCAAAAGACCACATGGAGAACAGTAACGGCGATTTAATGAACCTCGGATAGACTAAGTCGCTATCGTAAACCGGGACAATGAAAACGCAAGACGTTACATAACTGTCAGCAAAGACTTCGAAATTACAAAGGAAAAAAAGCTGCAACATCAACAACTACTTCAATAAATTGCTCTCAACAAACCGCTCGTCAGTGACAATCAAAAGACAATTTACAACGTTATCACGGACCGGACTGAGAACAACACTGGCTGAATTATTTACACGGACACACCGGGAAAGCGTTTCTAATACGTCTATTTCTGGCGTAAATACATCCTAAACAACACATCACACTTGCACCGACATCATCTGACGTTGCAGCCATACTTATGGAAGGAGGACGAACTGCCCATTCCGTCCTACAACTACCGTTGAATATAGCCAAAGAACAATTCCATTTATGTAAAATTTCAAGAGCTTCTGGGTCGGATGAACTTCTAAAGCAAGCTAAAATCATCGTCTGGGAAGGATGCACAGTGGCACACGAAAAATCACTCGAAGCTATGGACAGAACATAACAAGACTTGCGAGGAATATCTGAAGTGATGGGAGGAGCTCTACCCATACGCTTAGGCGATTTCGACAAACACTTCCAGTTATCCACAAGTCAGTACCAGCAGACGAGATAAATGCATGCTTCAAAAATCACATCTCTGGCCACACACACAAATTCTGCGACAAACGAAGACGTATGGGAGTAGAACTATCGAAAGATGAAACAACAGCATATTTTGCTCAACAACTTTTACAAACAGGCGAGTGCATATAACCATCTAACCAGGCGACCGGGTTAATTCAAATCGACAGTGATTTCTGCAACATAGCCGCTGCTGAAAACGAAATCATCGACCAAATTTATCCAAAAATTGTTTACAACCATACCAATCCGAATCGGATATTTGAAATGGCAATTTTGGCAACTAAAAATAACAATGTCGACGATATGAACTTTAATATTCAAATTATGACTGAAAAGTTCAATAGAGATCAGTGGCATTCTGTGGACAATTTGTCCACAGAATGCCACTGATCTCTACTTAACTACCATGCCAATTTAAAGACTGCAATATCTAATCAAATTAGCCTTGAGTTTTGCGACTGACAAATAGTAGGGACAATCCTTAAAATATTGCACCATCAACCTCAAGGATCCCTGCTTTCTCTCAAGATATGCTGTTCATAGCTTGCTCTTGAGTAGGAAATTAGAAAATGTTTTACATATCTAGCCCGGATAACAAAATGAAAAACGTTGTTTATAGACATGTGTAGACAAGTATAATATGGTTGAAATGGCTCTGAGCACTATGGGACTTAACATCTTAGGTCATCAGTCCCCTAGAACTTAGAACTACTTAAACCTAACTGACCTAAGGACATCACACACATCCACACCCGAGGCAGGATTCTAACCAGCGACCGTAGCAGTCCCGCGGTTCCGGACTGCAGCGCCTAGAACCGCACGGCCACCGCCGCCAGCCAAGTATAATACGTTTTGAATAGAAAAAAATGTTACCTGTTATACTTTAACAAGTATTGTAAGTAGTTAGAATATGTTTAAATAAAACAAATTTACCTCTTACACTTTAAAGTTTATCCTTTTATTCCAACTACTACAGAATCTCGTATCAACTTCCTGAGTGAACCCGAGAACCTCAGCTAGTTTGTAATAAAAAACTATATCAATCAGTATCATCGATTATGTGATTCTAGTGTAGAATATCATACATTATCGTCTTCCAATGTAAATTTGTGCTTGTTAAACATGCTGAAAATTTGTCAGGTGATGTCAGTTTGATGTAAGAGTCACTAATAACAGTCTCATATTAAGTTGCCAACAGCCTTTATGAATTACAAACATAGAGATGCCACACTTGACACACTCGTAAACTTGTGAGTATGTGTGTTGCTGATTTCTTTTTTTCTTTTTTACAAGTAATGGAAATAATATTTACGTAATAATTGCGTTGTCGTAGTTTTTTTACATAAGTTTTTGATGGTTAGTTAACATTGTCAGACTGGACAAGCATCATAGAACAATTTTGATGTGAAAAAAATCTAATCTGAATTTCCATTGTGCCTTACACCAAGTATGGGACGGAGATCGAAATCAGTTTTGGATAAATACTCGTAAAAATGGTACAAAAAATTCCGATCGGTCGGATACTTCTATTACAGGCAAGTGGGCTGCTCTGGGAGTATATTAGAGTGCATGTTTCGTCTTAATAGCCACTAAGTACGTTGCACTGTAACTGGCTGTTACGTTTTAACGGCCACCACTGTTCCAAGAAATGATGTGCAGTTTCTTAGAACACGAATGACGTCATAGGTAAGAGAGGTGTGGCTTGTCAGATGATGATGGCGATCTCATCCATAAGGGGACGTGGCATGTGACAACATGAGTTTGAAAGCTACGGATTTTCTAGTCCACCTGCGCTTTTCAAAGCCATTTAAATGTATATTCTGCTTCTAATCCCCTTTTCCTTCCTACTAACTTGCTTCTCTTCTAGTAGTTATCACAGGTCTCTGAAACAACAACGAATAACTAACCACTGTAAAAAATACTTATCATTCTTGTTTTCAAGAAAGGACGTATGGGAGGTGCACGTAATTGTGGGCCTTTATTACTGACGTCAAGATATTGTAGAATTATCAGACTTCTTTTATTATCACATATCATTATGTTCTCTGACAACCAAGTCACCTCTAAAAAAATCAACACGTGCTCCACAAACAAGAGATCTAGCGAAACCGAGCTCACTCTGTTCTGACCATGGGATCCACAGTCGCCGTAGACATCAGGTCACAGGCTAACACCGTCTCCCTTTACTTCAAGAATGCATTTAATAAATTTCTTCGCTGTCTTTCCGTGAGCGATGTATGTGCATACCGGATTTGGAGCCATAATTGTGGTGGGTTCAGGACTTCTTACAGCTGAAGTTCAGGGCGTTTCCTATGAAAAGAAAAAATCGACAAGCGTGTGTCTAATTCAGAAGTACCCAAAAGAAATTCAATAGGATATCCACCTAGTGGATAACGTCGGAAATTCCGTGGGTCTCTTCGTAGAAGATGCACTTAACTATAAGGAGGCAGCGAGTTGCAGGGAAACCTGCGGGCAATCGACGACCGCTGCAGTGGTCGGTAGTTGAACCTGAACGTACGCGAGTGCAAAGTGCCGCTCAGTAACAGGCGCAAATAGACACTACTGTTCGATTACACTATTAGCGACAAATCTCGGGAAAAAGTAATTACCGTAAAATACCTAGGAGCAGCGATTCGGAACGACTTGAAGTGGAATGCCCACATAAAAGTTGTAAGTAAAGCAAAAGCCATTACGAGATACAGTGCAAGTATCGCATCGCAATGTAATTCATTCACGAAAGAAGTGCCTTTTATAACATTTGTCGTGTTTGGAACGGTTACCAGGTTGGGTTAACAAAAGAGAGCGTAGCGTTTCGTCACGGGATCGCTGAATCAACGTGAGAACGTTACGGTCATGTTAAAAAAAAACTCCAGTTGCAGGCGCTACGAAAGAAGCACTGTGCGTCACAGACAGAGGATGTGGAATACAAAAGTCGCCCGGAAAACAGAGTTCCGTGATACAAAGAAACACAGCAGAGGAAAGGAAATACAGTACTAACATGACTATAGCAGATGTTGAAAGTGACCACCTTGCTGTTCTTCGCACATTTGCGCCCTGGTCATCTATTTACTGAAGGCGAATCGAAGCTAGACTGCTGGAATTGCTGCAGTCTCATCCGAAATGTTCTTCTGCACTTCTTGAACACTATGAGGACTGTTGCGAGACACCGTAGATTTGAGGACTCCCCACACAAAGTAACCGCAACACTGACAGAGCAGGCAACTTGAGTGGCCAGTCAGGGCTGCGATCAGACTAATCTATGCTAACATTGTGTAAATGTGGTCCAAGGTTCAAAAAATAGTTTAAATGGCTCTGAGCACTATGGTACTTAACATCTGAGGTCATCAGTCCCCTAGAACTTAGAACTACTTAAACCTAACTAACCTAAGGACATCACACACATCCGTGCCCGAGGCAGGATTCGAACCTGCGACCGTAGTGGTCGCGTGGTTCCAGACTGAAGCGCGTAGGATCACTCGGCCACACTGGCCGGCGATCCAAGGTTGGGATAGCCGTATGGACAATTGCTCCATCCTGTTCGAAGGAACCGTAGGTCTTTTCCTTCTCCGTTAATGCTGTCACAAATTCACATCAAATTGTATCCACTCGTCTGGGAACCTTCTATTTGCCACATCCTGTACGTTTAATACTGAAATTCCAAGAGTATGTTCCGGAAGAGTCGGATAAAAGATTACAAACGCGTCTTGTGTACTGAGCAGAAAGGGAAAATTCAAAAAATTAGCTGAAACGTAGGTCTACCAATAATCATTCTTCCTACGTTCCATTTGCGAACAGAACAGGAAGCGGGAAAAGATAGTTGTTCCGCCACAGACCGTAAAGTCACTTGCGCATTACAGATGTAGATATAGTAGAATGTAGTAGTAATTGTACATGAATTTCAAAGAAGTAAAACAGGAATAAATACCTGGTAGCTACCTGTCTTCAGTTACATAGTTCATTCACAATATGTGCTGGACATAACAAAGTGAAACGGTACGATGTCTAATGTTATGACTGATGTCACAATCGACTTTTAGTGAACACGAGAGATCCATCCAACCGCAAAATACGTACCCGTGTCCGTTGCGTCGGCTTAGGCGCCACTTGGAAAGGGACACACTTTGAATTAATTACTATGCAAATCCACGTACTTCAGTTCATTTGCCTAAGCAGCAGCAGAATTTTACAGGCCGCACCTCTGAGCGTCGTTAATATGCACAGCTACGCACAGCTCCATCCTGTTTTTGCGTTCGTTGAAACCGTTAATCTTTATTCATACGCAGATTAACAGCATCAAAATTACAAGTCCGTGTCCCTACAGGCTGTTACGGTTCTCGAGTGGCCGCACGCTAAATGCCGTTGATTAAGCCTTCACTTCTTCTGTTTTTATCGTCGGTTGAGGCTCTTAAGTAGCTTATATGTGAGCTTTACACTGGATAAGAGATCAACACACTGGGGAGTTTCAGTGCATATCAGCACTTTCACTTCTGCCTTTAAGTAGCCCATGAGCTTTCGATGCATTTTGCTTGGGATCAGCATCCGTTTCACGTATTTTAAACTCGCTGTCACTGCAGATTACAAACACAAGTCATTGCGAGCTTTCAGATTAAACTGCATGCGTCTTTAATTAAGTATGCTTGTAACTACGTCCTTTTATTCAGAAAGTGTAGACTATATTTTATGGTTATGCTTTTCTGACGGCAATGAATGCTGTGGCGGGAAACAGCATGGATTGCGAAGGAATTTTCATCTGAAATGTAGGTCGTACTACAGGGTGTGTCAAAAAGAATCAACCAATTTTTTTAAAAAAATTGTAACTATTATGTGATTTGAGAGACGTGCATGAACAACGTACTGTTGGAAGGAGCAAACTCTCGAGTTTCACATGGTTCCCGCTAGGTAGCAGCAATGTGCGCCCACTTCAGTTCTAGTAAAAATGGTGTCGGGATAACAGAAACCGTTTTGCGTTCTACGTTTTTGAGCAGTGCGGGTCAGTAATAACTGTACAGCGTGACTTCGTGCTGGGTATGGTGTGGATCCTGCTACAGCACAGAGCATTAGGCGATGGCATGTGCAATTCCGAGAAAAAGATTGTTTGTGTAAAGGCAAATCTCTGGGCCGTCCCTGAGTGTCTGACACAGACGTCGAACACATCCGCCATAGTTTCACAAGGAGTCCGCAGAAATCCGATCGTCTTGCAGCTCGACAGCTCAACATGCCCCCGATGTTCGTCTGGCGTGTGTTGCGTCGACGTATACACATGAAACCAGACAAAATTCTACTGAAAGCTCTTCGTGTAGGTGACAAACAACAACGTGTGGAGTTCTGTAATTTCGTTCTTGGCACGATGGAGGATGACAGTTTTCTTCCAAACTTGATGCTTCGTGACGAGGCAACATTCCTTTTAAATTGTTAGATGAACCGTCAAAATGTGAGAATATGGAGTACGGAACAACCACATGAAGTTGTACAACATGAGAGGGACCCTCCAAAATTTAATATATATTATGCAGTTTCACAGGAAAATATGTAAGGTCCATTTTTCTTTGCCGATAACACTGTTATAGGAAGCACATTTCTCGATATGCTTGAGAGCTTTCTTTTCCCACCATTGGAGACTGATCCGAACAACTTCATTTACCAACAGGATGGGACACGGCTGGAAGTGTGGGAATTTTTAAATCAAAGGATTACTGAACGATGGACAGGTCGCAATGGACCAAATGGTTCAGCCTTAACGTTACCGAACATAACTGATTATTCGTTGTGTTTGTGTGTGTGTGTGTGGGGGGGGGTTATAAGAACCTCTGTTTACGTGCCTCCGATACGAACAATAATGAATGAGCTGAGGCATTGCATAATAGCAGCCGTGGAAGCTGTAGCTCAAGATATACTCGCTGCACTTTGGGAACAATTTGAATATCGCACTGACGTATGCCGTGCAATTCAAGGGGGGGGGGGGGGGGGGCTGGGGTTCGAGGGGGACATACTAAACGCCTATGAAAAACTAAGAAATTTTTTTTGTTTTCCGTTCTTAAAGAAACAAAATTCATTATATATGTTTATTCGTTTCAGAAATATAGACGTGCCAAATCGGATGATTTTCTTGATACACCCTGTGTTTAGTAGTGAAACAGAAAACTCTGTGAAAGTGGGTGCCCAAGGGTATGTAGCATAATTTGACTTTCTCAGGTTCACCCGTGGTCTAGTGGTAGCGCTTTAGAGAGGTATTTTTAACGTCCTATGTCCAGGGTTAGAATCCAGTCACTATCTAAATTCTCAATAAAAGTCATCAAGACTGTCTGCCAACGACTTCCGAGGTAAAGGGTCACTCTCGTTCTGCAAACAATTTTGTCAAAGAAAGCAGAGAAGTTTCACGGAATCAGCCCCTGGAAGGCGGAAGAATCAGCAATGATCAACGGCATCGGCACGCATAAAGCAATCGAAACCACTGCGTTGAATCTCGTCATGGGTGCCCTCTGGTACCCTGAATATCTGTGATGATGATCACACCATCGCCGAAAGATACTGGATTAGACTATTTTCAAGTATTCAGGAATGGACAGACATGGATTAACTATGCATGACTTAAACATAGAATAACCAACGAAAATATAACATTCTACGTACCGGTGGCACAAATCAATTATTATAGAATTAAGACTGAATATGCATTTAACTAAATAAAAATTGAGGATCTAACATTTTGATGCAAAAACCGTGGGATGACACGTTGCCAGTATTTAAATGAAGTGTTTAATTCTAATATGCGACCTCCACACACTTCACATCTTGCTTACAGGGAATTTCGTAGTTTACTCTGAATTCAGTCTGAAATTTAGTCAAGCTCCATTGACTAGACGTTTCATATGATCTTTCGTGTCAGATACACTTCAGCTCTCTAAACCCACACACCTACATCTATTAATTCTTCATAACGACATTAGATGCAATCCTTTTTCCCCTAATTTTCTACCATATGTGCCAGAAGCAGAGCAGTCAGGATCCAAGCTTCGCTATCAAGGGAACCAAGTGAAGTGATTTAAATTTCTTAACGGAATTTTGATTAATTAGTACTCAGATATTGTCGCTTTTAGGTCAACCTCTTTTTTTTCCTTGTGGAATTTTTCTAGCAGATATTAGGTTTTATTAATAACCACACCTTCCCTCGATGACCTTTAGGTAGGTTTTAATATTTACTGGAAGATGGTAAGCATTCCTTCATTGAGATGAAGTGTGTAATTGAAAAGCAAAGTATTACTTTTAAGGCACCAAGCATTTATTTCCTTATTTGCTTTATCAAATTCTTGCATCTGTGGCCTGCGTTAATACAGTGACACTCACGACAGCTCGTTTCGAATTTCACTTATCCCTTTTATTTCCAGTAAGATAAAACTTCTGAAGAGGATTAATGTTGAGAGATGAGGTGCGCAACAGCTACTAGCAGCCATCCTTAATTTTGAAACTAAATTATAAAACAAGATAAACAAAATTTCGTATACATACTGGAAGTCTTTCTGCAGCTGAGTTATTTGATATGTGCTGCTGTAGCGGCTGTAGAATACGTGAACAACCTTGCTTCATTGTAACTGCTAGCAAGTAGCAGGCTGGCATGGTGACACCGTCTCTAGATCTTTGATGAACAGCTGCTCTCTGGGAATCGCTGTGGAGGGTGCATTTTGTTTGACACTGTGTTAGGGTCTCTTACCGTCGCATTCACGAGTGGAGCGTGATAAGAATGACACAAGCGCGAGCCTGATTTCATCAAAGTGAATTCAAAGGGAAAGTTTCGTAGGATACTGAGGAGCATTCATCATAGCTACCTGGAAATTATGTTACGTCTTTCTTCGAATATAAGCCAATTAAAATATTTCAATATGTCGGTCGCACTCTAGGTGGTGATGCTAACCAGCTGTGTTACCTAAACGTGTTAGTTAACTACACATATGTGACTTTTGGTAGTATGTTAGTCGGTCAGTGAACCACAAGCAAGTGTACACTTAGGTGTCGACAGTCATAGGATAGCATTATGCACATTACAGATGGCAGTATTATCGCGTACACAAGGTATAAAAGGCAGTGCATTGGCAGAGCTGCTAAAAGAATTCCGGCGTGATTATGGCCGCACAATGGAAATAAACAGGCTTTGAACGCGGAATAGGTGTTGGAGCTAAACGCATGGGACATTCCATTTCGGAAATCGTTGAGGAATTCTATCCATTGTGTCAACAGTGTGCTGAGCATACAAAATTTCTGGCATTACTTCTCACCACGGAAACGCAGTGGCCGACGGGCTTCCCTTAACGACCGAGAGCGGCAATGTTTGCGTAGAGTTTTCAGTGCTAACGGACAAGCAACACTCTGTGAAATAATCGCAGAAATCAGTGTACGAGTTACAGCGAACGTATCCGTTGGGACAGAGTCGACGAGATTCGGTATTAATGGGCTCCTGTGGCAGCAGACGATCGACGCGAGTGCCTTTGTTAACAGCACGACATCGCCTGCAGGGCCTCTTCTGGTGCCGTGACCGTACCGGTTGGACCCCAGACGACTGGAAAATCGTTACCTGTGTAAGCAGGCTGTTTAGATTTTTATGTTGGTAACGCCACGTAGCGCTCTATATGAAAATCACTGACTGTGCTGTGTGAAGGCTGTGGTTATTGGAGTACATGCTATGGTAGTGTTGGGCAGTTGGCTGATAACAGCGCGTAGCGTTGCGCAGTTGGAGGTGAGCCGCCAGCAGTGGTGGATGTGGGGAGAGAAATGGCGGAGTTTTGAGACCGGATGATCTGGACGTGTGTCCATCAGAGACCGTAAATTTGTAAGACTGGATGCCATGAACTGCTATATATTATGACTTTTGAACACTTTTAAGGTAAATACATTGTTTGTTCTCTATCAAAATCTTTCATTTGCTAACTATGCCTATCAGTGGTTGGTGCCTTCAGTAGTTTGAACCTTTTATTTAGTCGGAAGTAGTGGCGCTCGCCGTATTGCAGTAGTTCAAGTAACGAAGATTTTTGTGAGGTAAGTCATTTGCGAAAGGTATAGGTTAATGTTAGTCAGGGCCATTCTTTTGTAGGGATTATTGAAAGTCAGATTGCGTTGCGCTAAAAATATTGTGTGACAGTTTAGTGTTGATCAGAATAGGTAAAAGGCGAAATGTCTGAATACGTTCAGTTCTGCTCAGCTGTTTGAAAATCAAATAATGTAAGAGGTTTATCAGCAGATTAATTCATTAATTTTTCTAAGGGGACGTTTCACCTGGTCAGATGAGTTCCAATTTCAGTTTGTAAGAGTTGATGATAGGCTTCGAGTTTGGTGCAGACGCTACGAATTCATGGACTTAAGTTGTCAACAAGGCACTGTGCAAGCTGGTTTCGGCTGCATAATGGTTCGGGCTGTATTTACGTGGAATGGACGGGGGTCCTCTACACCAAATGAACTGATCATTTACTGAAAATGATTATGTTCAGCTACCAGTTCCCAAACAATGATGGTAATTTTATGGATGACAATGCGCCATGTCACAGGGCCACAGCTGCTCGCGATTGTTTTGAAGAACATTCTGGACAGTTCTAGAGAATGATTTTGCCACCCAGATCGCCAGAGAAAAATTCCATCCCACAATTATGGGACGTGATCGAAGGGTCAGTTCGTGCACAACAAACTGTACTGCCAACACTTTCGCAATTATGGACATTTACAGAGGCATCATGGCGCAATATTTCTGCAGGGGGATTCAAACTTGTTCAGTCCATGCGACGTCGAGTTACTGCAGTATGCCGGGCGAAAGGAAGTCCGACACGATATTAGGAGGTATCCTATGAATTTTCTCACGTCATTGTAATTAAATTGTATCTGCTCTGTTGTATGTATATAACATTTTAATCATTCTGCTTCCCGGCCTCTGTGGCCGAGCAGTTATAGCCGCTTCAGTCAGAAACCGCGCTGCTGCTACGGTCGCAGATTCGAATCTTGCCTCGTGCATGGATGTGTGTGATGTCCTTAGGTTTTTTAGGTTTAATAGTTCTATGTCTAGGGGACTGATGACCTCAGATGTTAAGTCCCATAGTGCTTAGAGCCATTTGAACCATTTTTATGAAAAATTCGGTAAAAGTCATTACCACGTGTTATTAGTTGAAAGTTCTATGTTCTTGCGACCATGCTTCACGTACGTAATAGGTGTGAAAAGACACAGAAATGTATGTAACTCCAACACTCAGTTGCGTTCTCTGGCCGGGTGAAATACACAGTACGCATTAGATTGTTCACCTAAGCTGGTAGTATGTTGAGGTGTGATACATATGCTAGTGAATATCGACGAGACGCATTATTTTGGTTTCAATGCAACTGAAGAGGGGAAATGGAGTCTTTACTGCAATTACAGTCACAATGGTTTTCCTTCAACTATACGTTTCCCATTTACAGTTTACTGTCCAATGGTAGTCATGTATCAGTGAGAATTTTCTCCTCCCTTTCTCCCTGAGCCGTGGGGGCTCGCAAACGATTTCGCGTGCCTTGATTTCGGCCCTAATCCACTGGCGATACAACTGGCACCGCGAATCGATAGTAGCTTGTCGCAGATTATCTCTGGCAGAGCGATCCCTAAAGTAGGCGTTAAGCAGCGTTAGGGGGGCAGTAAGAACCAGACATCAGCGACAGGTGACTCAAGGGCATAACGGCCGTATTCTGGACGTAGTGGGTCAGTCGACCATTTATTAGCTCTGTTTATGTCACGACTCGGTGAAACTGGTGAAGTGGTGCTACGAGTACAACAATGAGCTGAGTGCGGCGTCCTTATGTCCACGCCCGCTAATTTCCCCGCCTTCGATACTCCATGCTCTGCGGGACTGGGTGTCACACTGGATATTTCGAGGATTATCAAATATCTGCCACACTGTGCGTTTATGGTCAGTATTTTTCACACTACGATACGCCAACTTATATTGCCTGCGCTTGGTGGATAACTCAACTATTTCTTTGAGCGCAATTGTCTGGGGTAAGACTCCGTTGTTTCAGATTATTTATATTTCTGATGAGTCGAATGTTTGCTGCATACGCCTGTAATGGAGATCTCTGTTTACCACTGAGAACCTCACTGTAGTATATTTGGTTGGCTATACGCAGCGTGAACGACTAAATTCATTGGTTAACCTTAATGTTAGATTTTCCAAATGACGCGGCCGTCAGCTTTTTTGTGCTGTAGTATCCTTGGAGAGTGTTATGGCGATAAGCTGTGGCAAAAATTTTGCAGGTTAAATTAATATTTTGTTTGCTTTAGCAGAAATTTCCTGTATGTAATATATTTGTTAAAATTGTGTTGTAGATTTCCAGGTCTATACAGGGTGTTACAAAAAGGTACGGCCAAACTATCAAGAAACATTCCTCACACACAAAGAAAGAAAATATGTGTCCGGAAACGCTTACTTTCCATGTTAGAGCTCATTTTATTACTTCTCTTCAAATCACATTAATCGTGGAATGGAAACACATAGCAACAGAACGTACCAGCGTGACTTCAAACACTTTGTTACAGGAATTGTTCAAAATGTCCTCCGATAGCGAGGATACATGCATCCACCCTCTGTCGCATGGAATCCGTGATGCGCTAATGCAGCCCTGGAGAATGGCGTATTGTATCACAGACGTCCAAAATGCGAGCACGAAGAGTCTGTACATTTGGTACCGGGGTTACGTAGACAAGAACTTTCAAATGCCCTCATAAATGAAAGTCAAGAGGGTTGAGGTCAGGAGATCGTGGAGGCCATGGAATTGGTCCGCCTGTACCAATCCATCGGTCACCGCATCTGTTGCTGAGAAGCGTACGAACACTTCGACTGAAATGTCCAGGAGCTCCATCGTTCATGAACCGTATGTTGTGTCGTACTTGTAAAGGCACATGTTCTAGCAGCACAGGCAGAGTATCCCGTATGAAATCATGATAACGTACTCCATTGAGCGTAGGTGGACGAAACTAAAATGAGCTCTAACATGGAAATTAAGCGTTTCTGGACACATGTCCACATAAAATCTTTTCTTTATTTGTGTGTGAGGAATGTTTCCTGAAAGTTTGGCCGTAACTTTTTGTAACACCCTGTATACCACGGAGAAAAGCACTGCTTGTAAGATCTAATGATTAAGTGCCGCCTCGTAGAGGTAAACTTGTCGGTTTCCTTACGTAACTGTTTGGTTCACTCAAGATTCCTTGCCGTATTGGTTGCCTAATTACTGTCAGATCTTACACTCTGGCCGTTTATTAAATTTTCTTGTATCAAGTTTCATTCAGCTAAATTGTTTAAGAGACTTTCCTTCTCCATTATTATTCATTCTTGATATTTTATAAATTTGGTCAAAGATAAATTTTTGAAATTTGGTGGCATACTAAGAGGGCTTATACTAGAAACTTCCTTGTAGATTAAAACTGCGTGCCAGACCAAGACGCGAACCCGGGACCTTTACCTTTCGCGGGAATGTGCTCTACCATCTGAGCTACCCAAGCACTACTCAGGACCCGTCGTCACAGCTTCAATTCTCCCAGGTTCCGAGATCGAGTCACGGTCCGGCACACAGTTTTAATCTGCACTCCACTGTAGAGTGAAAATCTCATTCTGGAGGCCTTACACTAGCCATTTCTCGAGAAGGTGGCGATCCGTATTTGCTGAACTTATGTGTTTGGCCTTTGTTTCACGTAAGAGGTGAGCTTCGCAGCCGGTTTTTCAGCTGCTGGTGGCCACGAGGGCTTGTTGCTTTTACACATCGTTTTGGTGTTCATTGGCCGCCTCTGGGGCGCATCCGTGATTACCTTAGCGCTGTGGTTTGCGATGCTTGCTAATGAATTTTAAGTAAAGTAGTGGCTTTATTACTTAATGTTATGATCTATGGAACCTTATTTAAAGTTTTTTCTTGAAGTTATAGGTGTCCTTCGGGATATGCTTGTATTGCCTATGTTATGGCTTTCGTGTAGCTAAGTTTTTTCTAAACTTGCTTAAGCGCAAGGTATTGTCTTGATTATTATTTTCGCGAATATTTCAAAATCATTTAACCATAATTACTGAGTTGAGCCTAAGTTGGGATTGTACGTGCCTCACGTGTGGACAACCTTAATCCGTTTCGGTACTTTATAATATTTTCGGTAGATTTTATGTTGATTTTAGCAGTGTGTTTGTCCTGTTGTGTATAAAGGGGCCCGCTTGATTTCAAAAAAATTTAGTTAGTTTTCCGAAAATCCTTTGAAGGCATTAAGTAGTATTTTCTTAAATTGTTTGATAGATATCATTGCCGTTGCCCTTTCAGCAGCTTCTGTTTTATAAGGAAAGAAGTTAAAAAGCTGTTGTTTTATATTTGTTCTGGCAGTGTGTTTTGTGGCTTGATAAGGCAAAATCATTTGCTAAAGCTGATTATTGCTGCAAGCAACTAATTAGCCTTACATTGTCGCTCATATATATTTTTGATTATTGTGTTTATTTATTCAATCTATTATGTGGTGGTTAAATAAATGTAACCAACCAAACGACAAATCACACTGCTATTCTGGGTTCGCCCTTCCATGCTTTCCTTGTCTTATCCCATTCTGGGTACAGGGATTTCATTCTCCACTTCGATTATGTGTACTAGACATTATCTAGAGCGGTTTAAAGGCATTTTATACGTCAAAGGAGATATCTACAACCTGCAATACTATCTTCAGTAGCAGTCAGCTTCTAAATATGGTACCTTTATCGTGCTATTCTTAAGCTTGACTCGACAACACTTTTTCTGCCGTTCAAAGGAATAGAGACAGTATAGAGGTAGGCGCAGATAGTCTAGATTCCTGAGACAGAACACTTACGTTTTGGTGACGCAGAGCTGCACTCTTCATCTACTTTGGAATGTATGAAGGTTCAGAAGTAGTTTTCGATCGCAGATGCAGTTGCATGCACAAATATTCGCCTTGAAGCACGCAGCGCACGACACCACTATCAATACTTACTTAGGTGAAATTTTCTCTCACTTCAGTTCCAGAAACTTCAATGCCTAAACAGATAGTGGGCTACCATAGTTAAACCTGGATCTTTCCTGTGTAAATATATCTGAAAAACGATAGGCGCTCTTCTGATTTGCATTTCTCACGCTTAGCATCACGTCAACAGCAACGGTAGTAGTCATTGTATACCCCTCCCCCCTCCCTCCCTCCCCCCCTCTCCTCACTACTGCAGGTCACTTTCCTAAAATTGTTTAATATATGTATCAATTTCCAGTTTTCTCAGGTAACTTTCGGATAATTAAAACTGTCATGAAAATCGCAAGGCGTTTGATAAAATTGCGAGCTGATTTTAATCTATGATACTTTCTACGTACTAAAGTGGATGTACTACCAACCTCATTTGAGGGTTGGGGGGGGCTGTAAAAATCATTCCAGTCAGAAAAAGGCACCCATTTGCAGACTATCAGTACCAGATCATTCCTGCTGCAAAAATAAATCCGGCACAGGTATCTACAGGCTGCCCCCGTTCATTTCGGGGAGTTGAGTACAGAAGACAGAAAGAGACTGGCCCTCTACAAAGAAAATACTAGTTCTCGCAAAGAGAAACAACTGAGAGAGATAAACACGTTGTGCTGGGCCTGTGCTCGCAGTTGTAAAGATAAGCAGAATACTAGTAAAAGTGACTGTACATTGCTATTTTATAAGCGTAAATTATGACGACAAGATTATGATAGTTCGTTGTTATTTCAGTTCTTAAATCAGTTGCATGGCACATAAACTCGATTTTTTTTAATGAACAGCAGTTTGTTGCAGTTGTACTATAGGTATGTCCTAACCACGAAGGGAAGCAAATTATCTTTACTATTATTATACTCGAATATTTTACATACACAGCTCAAAAAAATTAACACCCAGAAGGAATGGAGGGAACGAAATGGAACATCACGGATTGAGTATATAATTTCTGTTACTACAATATGGCAAGATATTGTGTCTGGTCCTTGATATACTGGATATTGGCCTTGAGACAGTGTTGAGGTCCGAGCTACATCCAAACATGTTGGTACCCATACCTGTTCTGTTGGGGCCAGATCATGGGATCGTGATGTTAATGGTAGCCTCAACATCAAGCAAACAGATCAAAGATAAACATGGGATATATGTGCGAGTAATTACTTGTTGAAAAATAGCACCGCACATCATTAAGGAACGTGTAGCATTGCTGTGTCCCTCCAAACATTGGAAAATGGTCCCTCTCGCCAGATCGCCGCCACAGTCCCGTCGATGGTAGTCCTGGTTAGTGTCGAGCCATGAGTCGCTGCTGAACGCAATGAAACGGCAATCATCGTCAGTCCTTGCTACCCAGTCACAGCACCATTCCAAATGCAGCCGTTTATGTTGAAGTGCTAACGCCAGCATTCGCAGGGGCAATACATCATTAGAATGAGATTTTCACTCTGCAGCGGAGTGGGCGCTGATATGAAACTTCCTGCCAGATTAAAACTGTGTGCCCGACCGAGACTCGAACTCGGGACCTTTGCCTTTCGCGGGGAAGTGCTCTACCATCTGAGCTACCGAAGCACGACTCACGCCCGGTCCTCACAGCTTTACTTTTGCCAGTATCTCGTCTCCTAACTTCCAGACTTAACAGAAGCTCTCCTGCGAACCTTGCAGGACTAGCACTCCTGAAAGAAAGGATACTGCGGTGACATGGCTTAGCCACAGCCTGGGGGATGTTTCCAGAATGAGATTTTCACTCTGCAGCGGAGTGTGCGCTGATATGAAGCTTCCTGGCAGATTAAAACTGTGTGCCCGACTGAGACTCGAACTCGGGACCTTTGCCTTTCGCGGGCAAGTGCTCTACCATCTGCCAGGAAGTTTCATATCAGCGCACACTCCGCTGCAGAGTGCAAATCTCATTCTGGAAACATCCCCCAGGCTGTGGCTAAGCCATGTCTCCGCAGTATCCTTTCTTTCAGGAGTGCTAGTCCTGCAAGGTTCGCAGGAGATCTTCTGTGAAGTTTGGAAACTAGCAGACGAGATACTAGTATATCAGTAGTCCGTCTGTTGCCAGTCTCCGATGGCACAGAGTGCTGCGGGGAGTCCATTAGTTGTTCTCTGATGACAGGTGCAGTATGGAAAGGCTACGATGTTCTTGCTGCACAACATTGTGATCCTCCTTTGTGGTGGTTAGACGTGATCGACTGGAACCTTGATGACGAATATGCCTGCCCTCACCTCTGCACGCAATCCAGCATCTGGCCTCTGTCAGAGCCAAATGCCCCACAAATCTGGGTACTGCACGATTCGATCAGCCGGCCAATCTGAGATCCACAATGAGACTCTTTTCTAAATAAGTTGCCGATAGCGCTGTCTCACACGAATATGCAGCTTCTTCGTGTCTTTCACAGTACCGCTTTCTACATCCATTATAATCTCCGCCAGGTCTGGCAACATCACTAAAAATGAGCAGCACGGTTGTTACATAGAGATGCAACTCCACTCAGGAAAGTAATCACTGATGAAATGCACATGTATCAAGCTACAGTGACATCCGCCCCTGTCTTCTGGGTGGTTCATCCTTTTGGTAACGCAGAGTATTTTATTGTTATTGCCATTATAATCCTAAGCATTTGCGGTACGTTTAAAGCAGGACGACAGAAACTTATTACACTGCGAAGGTGGGCGGAGAGACATTAACAAACAATGATCACCAGAATCAAGACTCCACACCAGTGAAGGTGATGTACATAGACTCAATCTCAAACTATACGGCTGGAAAGAAAATAAAGCACCCTCGAGGAGGAGGTAATTTTATTGGTCGGTAATCTGATAGGTAGTTCATCATCGTAGTAGTATATGGCAACAAATTTCGTCCTAATGAAATACACTCCTGGAAATTGAAATAAGAACACCGTGAATTCATTGTCCCAGGAAGGGGAAACTTTATTGACACATTCCTGGGGTCAGATACATCACATGATCACACTGACAGAACCACAGGCACATAGGCCCAGGCAACAGAGCATGCACAATGTCGGCACTATTACAGTGTATATCCACCTTTCGCAGCAATGCAGGCTGCTATTCTCCCATGGAGACGATCGTAGAGATTCTGGATGTAGTCCTGTGGAACGGCTTGCCATGCCATTTCCACCTGGCACCTCAGTTGGACCAGCGTTCGTGCTGGACGTGCAGACCGCGTGAGACGACGCTTCATCCAGTCCCAAACATGCTCAATGGGGGACAGATCTGGAGATCTTGCTGGCCAGGGTAGTTGACTTACACCTTCTAGAGCACGTTGGGTGGCACGGGATACATGCGGACGTGCATTGTCCTGTTGGAACAGCAAGTTCCCTTGCCGGTCTAGGAATGGTAGAACGATGGGTTCGATGACGGTTTGGATGTACCGTGCACTATTCAGTGTCCCCTCGACGATCACCAGAGGTGTACGGCCAGTGTAGGAGATCGCTCCCCACACCATGATGCCGGGTGTTGGCCCTGTGTGCCTCGGTCGTATGCAGTCCCGATTGTGGCGCTTACCTGCACGGCGCCAAACACGCATACGACCATCATTGGCACCAAGGCAGAAGCGACTCTCATCACTGAAGACGACACGTCTCCATTCGTCCCTCCATTCACGCCTGTCGCGACACCACTGGAGGCGGGCTGCACGATGTTGGGGCGTGAGCGGAAGACGGCCTAACGGTGTGCGGGACCGTAGCCCAGCTTCATGGAGACGGTTGCGAATGGTCCTCGCCGATACCCCAGGAGCAACAGTGTCCCTAATTTGCTGGGAAGTGGCGGTGCGGTCCCCTACGGCACTACGTAGGATCCTACGGTCTTGGCGTGCATCCGTGCGTCGCTGCGGTCCGGTCCCAGGTCGACGGGCACGTGCACCTTCCGCCGACCACTGGCGACAACATCGATGTACTGTGGAGACCTCACGCCCCACGTGTTGAGCAATTCGGCGGTACGTCCACCCGGCCTCCCGCATGCCCACTATACGCCCTCGCTCAAAGTCCGTCAACTGCACATGCGGTTCACGTCCACGCTGTCGCGGCATGCTACAAGTGTTAAAGACTGCGATGGAGCTCCGTATGCCACGGCAAACTGGCTGACAATGACGGCGGCGGTGCACAAATGCTGCGCAGCTAGCGCCATTCGACGGCCAACACCGCGGTTCCTGGTGTGTCCGCTGTCCCGTGCGTGTGATCATTGCTTGTACAGCCCTCTCGCAGTGTCCGAAGCAACTATGGTGGGTCTAACACACCGGTGTCAATGTGTTCTTTTTTCCATTTCCAGGAGTGTATATATGTCACAGTAAAGTGGTTCAAATGGCTCTAAGCACTATGGAACTTAACATCTGAGGTCATCAGTCCCTTAGACTTAGAACTACTTAAACCTAACTAACCTAAGGACATCACACACATCGATGCCCAAGGCAGGATTCGAACCTGCGACCGTAGCAGAGGCGTGGTTCCGGACTTGAGCGCCTAGAACCGCTCGGCCACAGCGGCCGGCTAAGTCACCGTAAAGGATGCCCAAACATTCGCATAAGTACAGAGTGCACCGCTCTCTGGCTGCAACACAGGCGTGTACACTCCCGTGTAAATAATCATAAAGATGCTAATTGGCACTCTGGATACATTGTCCCAAGCATCTTGCAACGTTTGTCACATTTTGGCAATGGATTATTCAGTGAAGAATGAGTAAGTTCCTACTTCATTACTTTCCATATGTGTTCAATTGGGTGAGATGGTGATCATGCAGGTCAGGGCAGTTGTTGTACACCTCAAAGAGCACTTTGCATCGCAGCACTTGTATGTGGATGTGTACTGTTCTCTTGAAAAAGCACATCACCCTTTTTCTGAAGGCAGTATCACGGCGGTAACAAATTGTGCATTGTAGTTGGCACTGGTTACTTAAGCATACATAAACTCCAAATATGATCGCAAGTTGTAACTGACACCTGTCCACACGATTGAGCCTGGGATTGGACAAGGGTGTGTCGTGGGAAAATGCACTCCAGAATAGGCCATTCATCAGGTCTATGCCACACACATGTACGTCTATCGCTCACATACAGACAGAACCAACTTTCATCAATGAAGACAACAGAGAAAAATTCCACTCTCCAGTCGACTCTTTCAAGACATCAGAATAGCCTTGCTCGGGGGTCTTGTGCTGTCATTGGTAGCCTAACCAATGGCAGACGTGATCTTAGTCCTACTATAAGTGGGCGGTTCTCAGTTGTTATTAGAGATACATCAGCTGCAACATGTGCCCAGATTTCTTCCATGGATGATGTTCCGTTGGGCACTGCTGCTCGCATGTCGTGTCGATGCTGACGTGCATCTGTATTATGCAGATGATCAGAACCTGGTCTGGGGGTATAGAAATGTTCCACAGACCACTGCTGAATGGAGCGACACCCCACCGATACATTGTATCCCACATGTACAGCAGTCCATTCATACAGCCATCAAGCTTCTCATATACCCACACAGCTGTCCATCAGGAGTATGTTCTCATAAGGGGGTCGTTGTTGTACCGTAGAATGAATGAATGTTGCAAGCACTGTTCACTTCTAAACTCAGAACAGTACTGCTTGCGGAGTCAAAACAGAGGCGCACAGAGTGGCATCTCATCGCTAGTGGCTATGACAAATGAATTTCTAACATTACAACCCCTCAATATGTACATGTTACCGTTGTCACTGAACGCAGGTCGTGAGGGTATTGCATTTTTTTCGGTAGTGTGTTAGAACCAGTGCATGCTGCTGCACGGTTGCATTGAACTCCGAGGGGTCTAAGGCACTGCAGTCCTGGACTGTGCGGCTGGTCCTGGCGGAGGTTCGAGTCCTCCCTCAGACATGGGTGTGTGTGTGTTTGTCCTTAGGATAATTTAGGTTAAGTAGTGTGTAAGCATAGGGACTGATGACCTTAGCAGCTAAGTCCCATAAGAATTCACACACATTTGAACATTTTGCACTGAAATGTGAGACAGTGAGATGTAGATGTGCACACCTGGCCCAGAGCCAGGAGTCTCCAGAGACACCTCGTCTCCTCGCAGTGTCCTGCTTTAGCGGCAGTTGGCTTTAAGGGGAGTTACAAAGGAAACTTTTTAACCTTTCCGGATTTTAATCTCAATATAAAATTCGCAATTTTCCGAATACAATGATATATATATCACTTATAAACTAACGTGGGTAATATTTTTTTTAATTTTTTTTAAAATGTGATAAATTTTTTACGTGCATTCGTTCAAGATCTAATACGATCGGTAATTTTTTATATAGAAGGCTGTGGATTGCTGTGTTATAAAGGCCATGTCCAGAAGAGAATGGGCACCAGGTTGAGGAAGTTGAAACAAAGTTTGAGAGACAAGAAACTTTCTGATGGTAAAACTATAAGAGGCAGGCAGACAGACAAAATGATTGATGAACTACAGCACTATTATGGATTGAACTTTAGAAATAATACTGAGGATGTTGAAAATGAAGCAGGTAGTATGGGCTACCTTCTTCCACAGACTGTCAACTGATGAAAAACCAATAACCACCTTTGTCCTCCTGGACATGATTCATGATGCAATTACCGCAATGCCCAGTACTCAAACAGTTCATACGGCCATAAACTTTCCATCCCAGCTGCAGTTGTAGGTGTCATAAAACCTGTTTACGGAGACCTGGCAAATCCTGATTTACTGAAGAAGTGTCTGCATAGTCAGACTCAAAATGAGTCGTTCAGTAATCTTATACTGACACGCTTACCAAAAAATGTTTTTGTTGGAATGAAGACACTAAATGAGGGGTCAGTGATGCTGTTAGTGCTTTTAATGATGGCAACACTGGTGATTTAAAGTGCTACAGCATATTGGAATTAATCCTGGCGCTAACTGGATTAGAGAACTTTAACGGATGGACAAGGTTCGTACTGTTAAAGCACAGTATGCAGTGCTGTTGGCCACTAAGGAGTCCAGGAAGAAGAAAAGAAGAAAAAACGTAAAAAAAGATGAAGAGGATGATATACAGTACGTAGCAAGATGCTCCTGAGTGACGAAAAATAAAAAAAAAAATAGCGAATATTATTTGAGTTACTGTCTTTTGAAACTTTAGAAGCCGTTCTGAAAATTTACATTTTCTGTAGCATTTTTCCCTAAATCTCAGAAACGACTTCGAGTACAGTATTCAAATTTTCAGGGAGTAATAACATACATATCCTGAGTCTAATAAACTAAAAGAAGAACATAACGTTATGTATAATTAAAATTATTAATGATAACGTGCCAAAAAAGTACACAATATTTTAACTGTATGGTTAAAAAGCAGTGGCTGATATGCAATTATTGTTGTTCAGTAGATTCAGAATATACAGTTTATGTCCTGTAAAACTTTCATTTACTGGCTACAGTGGTTCTTGAAATACAGGGAAGCCAAGAATGAGATTTTCACTCTGCAGCGGAGTGTGCGCTGATATGAAACTTCCTGGAAGATTAAAACTGTGTGCCGGACTGAGACTCGAGCTCGGGACCTTTGCCTTTCGCAACCAAGTGCTCTACCAACTGAGCTACCCAAGCACGACACACGCTCCATCCTCACAGCTTTACTTCTGCCAGTACCTCTCATTCTGGAAACATCCCCCAGACTGAGGCTAAACCATGTCTCCGAAATATCCTTTCTTTCAGGAGTGCTAGTTCTGCAAGTTTCGCAGGAGAGCTTCTGTAAAGTTTGGAAGGTAGGAGACGAGGTACTGGCAGAAGTAAAGCTGTAAGGACGGGGCGTGGGTCGTGCTTGGGTAGCTCAGTTGGTAGAGCACTTGCCCGCGAAAGGCAAAGGTCCCGAGTCCGAGTCTCGGTCCGGCACACAGTTTTAATCTGCCAGGAAGTTTCAGGGAAGCCAAGTCACTGAATTTAGCATTGTAGGGATAGGGCGTTCCCGCTCCCCTTAATCTACCTCCCTGTGCGGCGGCAGTTTCCTTTTTTGTACACGCTGTCTCCCGTGGTGTTGCAGCGGACGGGACGGAGACTTTTCCGCCATCCAGGATGGGCCGGAGGGGCGCTGTGTCGCAGGTGGTGAACGCCGTAGTGGGCGTGGCGCTGGAGACAAGCGCCAAGGCGGCGCAACCCTCCTCCGACCCTGCCACAGGCCGCGGCCTGAGGGAAAGGCTGCTCGCCACCTGGCTGAGGACTACGGGGAAGGTGGGGCTACCTCACAGCTACTACGTTCACACTGCACTCCCAGATGCGGTTCTCGGCAGACTGATTTCCTAATTCCGCTTTTGGTTCATCAAGTAAAGGTTCCAGTAATGGTTCTGGGAGAGCGCTTCTGGCTACTACAATCGCTGTCCATTTCTTGCAAATGCTTTACCACGTTCGATTCGTGATTAGGTTGTAAGGCTACTACTTATTCCATCACCTATCGTGTGTGCATCTGGCACATCAGTTTTCTTCTTCCAAAACTGTGGCTGATAACTGTAGAGGAAAGATGCCTAATATGAGACACACTTTTGTAAACCCTTGTGAAAGACCTAAAAGTAAGTGCAATTATATTTTTTGAAATGGTAATAATACCTTGCATTATTTAATTTTATCATTTGCAATAATAAACAATCTTTCAGAGTAGTTATTAAATCTTCACAAACAAGGCATTTCGTAGAAAAGAGATAAAGGTTTCCTAATATGAGACATTAATAATATTCTGCTTTAATTATTTTATTACAGAATAATGACATATGAATAGACAATTTTTACATGTTTATTCATTTCTGTTATCCTTCAGTAATTGCACAATACTTAGGTTTATATTTACGACAGCCGGCCGGGGTAGCCGAGCGGTTCTAGGCGCTACAGTCAGGAACCGCGCGACCGCTACGGTCGCAGGTTCGAATCCTGCCTCGGGCATGGATGTGTGTGATGTCCTTAGGTTAGTTAGGTTTAAGCAGTTCTAAGTTCTAGGGCACTGATGACATTGAAGTTATGTTCCATAGTGCTCAGAGCCATTTATATTTACGACATCCAGGGCAAACAAAATTGTCTTCTCTGACACCGCAATCTCAATGAGCCCAGCGATAACATTTCGTGTACTGTGCTTATTTCTCGCCTTCAGAAAAGCGCCCAGTACAGAATAGACACTCTGCGTCATCACCATCACTGCTGTCTGAATCCCCACTGTCATCAAGATTGACATCGGATACTGAGTCACTAGACGATTCTTCTGCTTTAGGTCTACGATTTGAAGATTTTCCACTCTTCACTCCAAATAACTTCCTGGGTGCTTTCTTAGCTTCAGCCTCTGATTTCTTCTGTTTAGATTCTTGCAATTGCTTCACATAAGGAGTTGAAGTTAGTAACGCAGCACAGCAATGACGCGATGTTTGACCTATTTGACTATCTACAGGTGGTTTCGCGATGTATCGGAGAAGACTGATGTCTGCCGGGCTGACAGCTTGACCATCACCGTCAGTAGTTTCATTTTCGTTTTTAGCATCTCTTTCTTGAAGAGCGTCAGCATGGCGATGAACTTTTTATAAGCACTGTGAACGGAGTACTTTGAATTTGGAGTAATATTGATCAACTTCTGAGCAAAATACTGCCTCGAAAGAAAGTTCCAGAAAACTTTCCAATTTCTGATCATAAGACTAGTGAAAGTAGTTCCTGTTTATGACAATTTAATCGAATTAAAATAAATGCAGTTGCCAAAATTTTACTACAATAAAAGATAAAATATTCTTATCTCATGATAGTATTGCGTAAATTACACGAGTTCCCCCAATATGCGATAGGTATCGTAATATGTGACACTGTCGCGTATTTGGATCCCCATACTATCGCATATTAGGAATTTTAACATCTTACACAAAGAATCACGCACTTGCTAACAACTTTCTTTGCAAAATGAACCTAATTGTCAATAATTATAGGTAATACAGTCACAAATAACAGCAGTAAAAGAGTGCCGTAATATCCAATCACCTTTAAGCTGAAATATTGTCTTAACACCGATGTCGCAAAAACTCCAAACACAAGAAATTTTGTATCAACCTCTACGTACTGTGTCCGGCTCAACTATGGCGTCCTATTCGCTGTGTCGTCGTCTGGCACGCAATAGACGTGTTTAAAAAACTCTCCACCAGAGTGCAACCCCTAACATGAGCACAGTTGGAGTGTCTCATATTAGGGAACTATCTCATAATAGGCACCTTTCCTCTGCAGCTACCTTCAAGCTGAGTTAGTGACGGAATTGGTACCACTTGATTGTGTTACATCAAATGTATACAATTATGTCGCTGACACACTTGAAAATGCCTGTACGGTAGTAGTGTAACTACGCCGAATCTAACTCACTTTGCTTACAGTTGTGACATCAGTGAGCAGGTCAGTGCCCTACCTATGACATCACAAGCCCTGTCCTCTTAACAGTGCAGTTATCACCTTTACAAATAACATCATAACTCCAATCAATAACATCATCATCACGTGTCAAGCCACGCTCTCTTCCTTCCACTCCCGGACCCCATCCATATCCTCCCCTGTTCTGCAACCACAGTTCAGTATTTTAGCAGCCATTAAAATGAAACAGCCAGACGCAATGTAACCCCACAGCAATTACAATGAAATGAACACCCTTAGCTGCTTACAGGCGTTGACATACGTCAACGGGGACAGATGAAAATGTGTGCCCCGATCTGGACTCGAACCCGGGATCTCCTGCTTACATGGCAGACGCTCTATCCATCTTCCTTTTTTTAAATTTTCATTTTGTTCGCTTTAGTTGGTTGCATCTGCTCGGGGCGGACGTCCTAAGACATCCATTTAAGTTCGTTATTGATCTGTTAACTCAGTTTTTTTATTACAAATGGCACAGTACCCTCTGACCGAACACGCTGAGCTACCGTGCCGGCTATCCATCTGAGCCACCGAGGACACGTAGGATAGCGCGACTGCAGGGATTTATCTCCGGCACGCCTCCCGCGAAACACACATTCTCAACGTATTGTCCTGCACTACATTCGTAGTGCCCCCGCCCATTATACTCATTACTCGCGGCGCGTTGCCGATTCCCGTAAGAGTTCGGGCACTATTTGTGTATTCGCACAGAAGAAGAAGATGGTCAAATGGCCGGCAAGCCCTAACTATATATATATACTAAGATGGTATCTGTTCTTTCGGACATGTCCGAACACACACTTAGAAAGAACATATACCATCGTAGTATACCTACAGCAATTATTTTGGCTGTCCTCAGAACTGTCGAAAAGATCTGAATTTTTTGTGCCATGTTTAAAAAGATTTAACTAAAAAATTTATGATGTACCCCGCAGTATTTCGACATCTAAAATACGTTAGCAACAGTCACATACAATTTATAGGCCAAGCAAAATTTGTGACCATTCGTAGTTTCATTTTTGCACCAAATTTCGCACGCACAATGAACTCACAAATTAAATACTTCAACATATAAAATTCTGTACCACTTATTACGAAACGTCATTTCGGCGTGTGTATACTGACTACAATATTTATTTACAAGCGACGTACACAACGTAGTGTTGCGATGCAGGCGGTGGATGCCTCTCAATGTGGAAACTGTTCCGCATTGATTGTACTGCCATGCAATAGTTGTCTCGTTGATGTAGAGACTGGTGTCACTGGGGAGTTCCAATGGATGTGTTGCTCTGGAGCTATTTCAGTTGAAAGTAATCAGTGTGGGTGCCCTCAGGGGCTGTGTACTTGTCCCTGTGGCCGTGGTCTCAAGGTCGCTTAGAGCCCGTTGGTTTGCTACAGCTGTCCACGATGTGGCCACGAATGCTGGGTTTATTGTCGACGGGGACTGTTCAGAGCAGAAATGAAAAAAAAAAAAAAATACAACTGCAGAATATGTGTCACTGAGGGCCAATCCTCAACAAGGGCATTGGTGAGGGAGTCGTTTCCTTTGAATTTTCAGACGGAGCAAGTGAAGAACCGGGAAAGTCGTGCCAGTGGGCCGTGGAGTTCGCTTCGGTATGCAGCGGTCCCTGTTGGTGGCCGTGGTGATATGAACCTGAGGAGTCTTGAGAGGCCGATCGTTAGGTGTGCTGCGGGGTGGAGTCTTGCTTTGTGCAGGTACTGCTCCCTGAAAAAATTGCATGTCCGGAACGTGTAATTGTGACAGCAAGGAACACCATTGAAAGACGTCAGACCAAGTTACGTGTCAGAGTTCTTGGGATTAATTATTTTGGCATAAAGAAGAGTTGCAGAAGTTTGTGAAACTTGAAAGTGCCTTGGATGGAAGGGTGTGCATATCAGAGTGCAATAGCCGTGATGTGGCTGACCCAACTGAACAATAGGAGAGAACTGACTACGGACTGCAGTGGCCTCCTATCTGTCAAAGGTCGACGGCAGCTACTGTGATGAGCCGTTGGTAAGGGTGCCACTGGAGAGTTGTTGAAACCGAAATCGCGTTGCACAAGAAAGTCGTTTGGATATGGTGCAGCGGACCCTTTGTGGCCGAGCGGTTCTAGGCGCTTCAGTCCGTAACGGCTGTGGTCGCAGGTTCGAAACCTGCCTCGGGCATGGATGTGTGTGATGTCCTTAGGTTAGTTAGGTTTAAGTAATTCTAAGTTCTAGGGGTCTGATGACCTCAGATGTTAAGTCCCATAGCGCTCAGAGCCGTTTGAACCATTTCATATGCTGCAGTCAATTGCTCACAGTTAGCAGCGCAGACTACAGAGCTTGTTCAAAACAGCGCGTTTGCAACAACAGAGCTGGGGGCATTTGGTAAGGACGAAAGACAGCGGATGCCTACTGAAGTAGCTAGTTCCGCCATTGTAGTGCCTCTGGTGACGATACAGACGCCGTGAGCGGTGAAGCTAGTGCTGCGAGTTCCTTGGAGCGATCCCAGGTTATATTTAAGCGATTTGCCCTGTCGGCGAATGTACACTGGCCACTGTATTAGTTTACAAGCGACGTACGCCAGCCAGTGTTGCGATGCCGGTGCTGGTCCCGTGTTAATCATGTTTCAGGATGGCTGGGAACCATTATAGAAGAAGTAGCATCAGCATCCACAGACTTACGAATCGCCTACTCTGGTCCCTGAATGACATAGCGCATTATTGTATCACGACTTGAATCTGCGCCACTGCCCCGTCTGTGAATGTACCGCCTTCACCATTCTGCACTGTAATTGGTAATACAGAGTAGTGCTGGGGAATGTCCAACACTTCGACGCTCTTCAGTTTTTGCGCCTAAGAGAGTGCAATGTGCAACGCTTGGGTGTTGACTGGTCCACTTCCCGAATTGAAAAGTCCAAACAGACTGCTGATTGGGATACCTCAACCAGAGATGTGGGCAGAATGTCACCCAGAGATGGGAACAACGGCTCTACCAATGGTGTTGTGGTACAAGTTCACTCCCATGTGTGAAAAACTGTTAGCTAACGCTTCAAACAATTTAGCGATACTGACATTCAGCGGACTGGAAGATTCCACGGAGCCTCTGTGTGCATAGGTAGGGAATAATCTAGAGTCCCAAATGTTACTGCAAGCAAATTGTAAACTGGTACAGAAAATGAGTCATTATAATTGTCAGATAATCCTTCCTGTAAGGAATTGGTTTCCTGAATTTATGCCACAAAGGAAACGTGAAATTAGCGACAAGAAATGCATGAGCGTATTTAATTTGGAACCTTTAGAGTAGCTGTGCCCAGAGGGTGGATCATAGCCTTTTGGTGATGGAAGTGCTGCAGGCTCGAGTTCGTTTACAAGTCTGAAGAACTGGCAGAGAGTCTGCAATGTAGTGGATGACGTCAAGAATTGTTTAAAGTATGCAGTAGCACTGAGAACATTAAGCTGGTTCTTCAATTGAATGTAAGAGAGGCTTTCAATAAGCAACACTACAGTTTCTTCCTGAAAGCCAGTTCGTTTTGTTCAGGATTCCAGTGCACCCCATTTTTCAATATAGCCTCCATTCAATGCGATGGCCTAACGTCACCTAACTGTGAAAATCTGTATGCCTACATTCTACCACTCTTCTTGTCGACGTTGGAGCCAACTTCTTGCTGCATCAATAATCTCCCCGTCATCCACGACTGCTTCCCACGGAGTGCATCCTTCATTGTGACAAATAGATGGAAGTCGGAAGGTGTGAGGTCCGGGCTGTAGTGTGTATGAAGAAGAACTGTCCAATGAAGTTTTGTGAGCTCCTTTCGGGCGCGCAGACTTGTGTGGGGTCTTGAGTTGTCATGGAGAAGGTGAACTTCTGAATGGTGGGCTCCAAGTGGTTCTCAAGTCGTGCAGCGACCGTAAACCATAAAATTACCAAATATGCAGCAACCAGTCGCAAAATCATGTTTTTTTATTCACTTTTGCAAACACTTTTCGAGACAGTATAACTACTCAGGGCACATATTGGTTGAAAGCACCGATGATGGCTGTTAATCATTGAAATCGATTTGAAAAAGTGAATAAATAAAACATGATTTAGCGACTGGTTGTTGTATATTTAGTAATTTTAAGATGAACTTCGTTTTCACTTTTGTGGCGATGAACACGCTGCAGTCGTTTCTTCGGTCTCCTGGGGGTAACACAGTTGACTTCAGAATTGATCGTTGCACCATGAGAGAGAACATAAAACAGAATAATCCATTAATAGTCCGAGAAGAGTGTCACCTCTACGTTACCGGCTGATGGTTTGACTTCAAACTCCTTCTGAGGAGGGGAGATGGCGCCATTCCATGGACTGCCGTTTTGTTTACGGTTCCAAATGATTTACCCAGGTCTCATCGCCAGTGACGATGTTCGAGAAAAAAATGTTACGATCAGCCTCGTAACGCGGAAGTTATTCCGCATAAATGGTTCTTCATTGCTCCTTATGGTCTTCTACTAGGCGGCGAGGAACCTAGCGAGCACACACATTTGAGTACCACCCAACAGAGACGCCCAGTTGTGCAGCGGGGTGTTTGATTGTAATCTTTTAATCACCTTGAGTGAGAGTGTCACACGTTCCAACATTGCAGGAGTCACAAATGTGTGCGGCCGGCAGGCACGCGGGTGATCTGTCAGGTTAACGTTAACTTGCTACCATGATGACAGACGCCTTGCCCAACGACTCACCGTGCTTTTGTTCACTGCCAAGTCTCCGTAGACATTCTGCAAGAGCCTATGAGTATCGCGCTGCTCTGGTTTTCCGCCAAAATAAACTCAATGTCAGCTCTCTGCCTGGAACGCACTTCAGTTACAGACGTCTGCAAGCAGCACCGCCACCTATCGAAGCGTCACGAACCTATGAGAGATGAAGTGGGAGTATTACATGATTTCCCGCAGAAAATTCTGCACTTTTTCAACCGAAACTGTCCGAGTAAAAAAATGTTGCTTTACTTACTGAACGCCCGTCTTATGTTAATTTACTAAGGTCTCCACCTGGTTTACACACTTGGTGAGGTTGATACATTTTAGCACCAGAATATGCAAGTAGGAAATCTTCACGTTGAGTCTCACCTTGAATGTTGGAGGTCACAAACTGATATGCCATCCTTGTGGTTAGGCTAACGTTGGTTTCAGTTCCTCATTGATGCCTGACAACAGTGGAGACAGCGTTGGGTACACCATTTTCGAAAGAAGCTGTTGTTGTCGAATTTTCGTATCTAATTACCTATACTGAGCTGTCCAATTCCTGCAGCGCCATAATGAAATGAGATAGAGGGCAATCATAACACACGAATGTAGTGATAAGCACACTAAAGATTAGAAACAATTCCAAGCAGTCTACTCGTTTGGGAGAGCTACACTCGATAAACACGAAATATCAAAAGTACTGACATTCAAGTCGCTGCGACGAATCTTCTGATTCATTCCGAATCATTATTGTTGTAACTATAGGGAGCAACACACTTAAATTGATATGCCCAGACAGCAAAAAACAATAGCACTTTTATTAAGTATCAGAAGACTGTAATTTAGGCTGAAAGTTAGTCAGTGACGTTAAATATTGGAATGTTTCTTCTGAGAAAAAGTCCATCTGTGGAATTGCTGTTTATGAATGCCAAGTCCCGCAAGTCAGTGGTCTGTGGTGAGCAGAGGCTACAACTGACGACGGCTTAGCTGCTGGAAGAAAATGTAGATTGAGTCCCGCGGGGCAGTTGTCGGTGGTGCAAGAGGCTACACACGATGGTGTCTTGGCTGCTAGGGGATGAAATAAATACAGATTTTAGCAAGTCAGAGATTGATGGTGAGAAGTGGCTTTACGAAGCAACAGTTTGACTGCTCAAGTACCCAAGCTGCGACTTTGTGTTACAACGTGTTCCCAGTGCGTTGGGTGTTCAGTGTCTAAGAAATTGTACTTTGTCAGGATTTTTACTATCTGAAGATAATTTCTTCATTCACTGAAAAGCAGCCTTAGATCCCGGGCATTTACTTGTTAATTCTACAAATTGAGAAATTAGTTGCTAATATAGTTTATTAGTGATGTTGTAACTGCTGACCAGTTCGTATGTGAATGAGAATCTTTATTGCCTGCGTAAAACCTCGGCCATGGGTTATGAAGTCTACATGTCGGGATACTACTTAGGTCCTAGCAACATAAAAACGTCATGAACTTCACGCCTGCGCTGGCAACATGTAATTTGTGAAGAAAACTAGGAGACGTACCTTGTCGTTTAAAATATTAGGCATTACTCCTTGCAATCCGAGATTAAGCGTATTTATTTCTCCATATAGAGCCATAATATGTATGAGTTTCGTAATAAATACAAGATCTGGTTTTTGTGGCACTATTATAGACGTCAGTGCTTGTACGTGAAAATTTTAGACTACACTTGGATTAAACTGTGATGAGAGAGAAGAGTTTGGAATTAATTTTATTTACACAGAGCACCATGATGGTACCAATTCTACTTTTACAACTCAAAGAATGTCATTGTATCCCCGAAAAGGTAATAGCTCAAATGTGAGGAATGACTAATCTGGGTCACACGAAGTTTGTTTACGCTATGTGACGACCCAGGCTATTCCGGACTGCTATATTTCAGGTTGGGTGAGATAAATGGTGAGGGAAAGGGCAGATTTATGCCCTGGCGTACAGTCAAACAGTGATAATACTGACATGTGTTTATTCAGGCAGCACTATATAGTACTACGGCTGTCCACATGGCAGTATTTTGTGCTTGCAAGCTCAGCCAATTGTGGAATGCACTGACGCCTGTTACCCTGGGTCACGGGCGCAGCTGCCACTAGCAGTGTAGGACGAGCGTGGCCCGGCCAGGTCCTCCGGAGTCTTGCCACCTACGCACCCCTCTGCGTACTCGTTGTCCACATGTCGTGTGCTTGGATGCAGTAGCCGACAACAGATGTCCGTTGCCCGGCAGCATTTCCCTGGTCGCCCCCTCTGCCACTACCCGTCCCCTCCTCCCGCAGCCAGATTGTAGACAGCTTGCAGTGCGTCGGTGAAAGTCCCTCAGAGGGCGCATGCTGGGCGCATTCCAGTTTTTCAAGTCGCCACAGATAGGCCCACATCGCCGGAGCTCGATGAGAGAAGCAGTGGGCAGGTCAGCCAGTCTTCATCTCCAAGGGTGGGTCGTGGTTTCTGGGAGACTCAAAAGTCCTTCATTCTCTCCAGTTTTAGACGCAGACCGAATGGCTACTCGACTAAATGCCTTGAACCCTAAACTCAATTATTTATATACTTGTGGCTATACTTCTGTGCAGTCCTGCTGGATGGGGACGAAGAAGTTTTCTTCCTTTTACTTGTTCTCTCTGCTTTAACTAGCTCGCTCTGCCCCGAGCGCGGATTGCTAGGCCCAGTTAAATTTGCAACGTGCAGCAAGAGCACAGAACTGCTCGAGTTACAAAATATTACTCCACCCTTGGTCACGCTGTGTTAGCTGTTCCATTCATTTAACCATTGACCGCTGTCGCAAACTTCCTCTCCCGGGAGTGTTTTGTCATGTCGACAATACCGTCCAGTGGCTTACTCGATTAGCACATCTACCGGGCTAGCCTCTACTGTCTGGCCGTCGTAGTGGGAATACAACTTTAAAAGTTCACAATTCGAGCCCCGAACTTTTCCAGGGCGCAGCAGCCATGCTACCCAGTCCCCAAGCTCAAAATGTAGCATTTCTCTGTAAATTAAATGCTATAGCTCTTCGCGAGCACAGAAGGTGCTGATGTTAAATCGAGAAACTGAATATGAGAGGTACCAATCACTCCCTTTCGTTCCCCATTATGGCGACGGTACTGAAACACTAACGGTAACAATAATGGTATATTCGGACAAGCCAGAAAGAACACACACCATTTTGATCATGCAGCCACCATAAATTAAGGCACAAAGGAATTAATGACATTATCTGCCAGTGGGCATTGATTTAAATCAATGAGGTAAGTTTGAAATTTGTGCCAGGCCGGAATTCAGAGCCAGGCCTGCTACTTACTAAGCAGATGCACTGATCACTGCGCCATCCACACAGAGTGATCATCGCAACTGCACGGACGGCCTGAGCATGCCTTCTGTCCGATCCAAACTCTCAGCTTATCCACACACTTTTGACGTTGTGCGCCTTGCCCACTACCGTCACTACTCGTGCCGTTTCGCCTATTCCCCTAAGAGTTCCAGCGTGGTGTGCATCTGCACTGAAGTGACCATTGGCCATACTTGCCGTAATTATATATCCGAAAGAACATGAACTATACATATAATTAATTCTTGAATAATGGTATAGACAGTTCTCTGTTACACTTGTGAATATCTCTCCCGTCTGGTACAAATCTCCACACTCCAAGCAAGACGATGACGCTCTCAGAGAAATGTGCAGAATTATCACTGATCTGAAACCTACCCTCACAGATAAGATGTACCTCGAGACAGGAATCGCTCCATCGACAGTTCCACTGGGCGCAGTCGCCTGTCCTCCAAATTCGAACAATATTCTCTATATGGCAACAACACTCACTATATGGGAAAGGTTGAGGTCAAGTACAATTGACGATATACTTCGATATACAGTTGTGGTTTCTAAACCAACTTGCGTTGTTGGTTCCAAGTAAGTAGACGCTGTCGTCATAAGCAATGTCTGCAGACTGGGCTATGTGGCGCTGCAGTATGACGTAAGTATCTACCCTTTCAGCACTGTCAGCGTGTGGTGTGTCTTATTCATTGCTGCATCTGACAGCGACTCTTCTTATTTTTGGTTCTATCATGAGGTACCAACTTTGACATGGGACCTCGTTTGTCGGACGAGAGCATAATAAATGTAAAACAGTTTTACTCATGTAACTCGTACTTCCTCTTTCTATCTTTAATTTTTATTGTGATGCGCCTTAGGGGGAGTAAAAAAATCATTAGTGATAGGTTTATAAAAATTAGAGACATTGAGAAAAAATGGTGCACTGAAACATAGCATTTACTGCGAACTTGTTAGTTAGTTTCCAGTTCCTTGGATAATTTTCACAGTAAATCGTAATGATGTAGAACGAGTCACTTAATATTTACATTAAATAATTTGTAAATGCGTCTACATGCTAAACATTTATAAGCTGTATCTTTTTTTTAAGTGCAAGAAGTATATAGCCACCAGGATTATCAGGCGTGGAGCCGAGGAGTGGGAGGGATTCCAAAACACATTGCAGAACAGGCACTTACATTTTTCCTGAATATGATTTCCTAAATTTTACAACTAGCTTTTTGAGAGTAAAGCGGCACAGAAGCTAAGAATTTCAAAATTACAAGTAAATTCGATCCTATGTTAACACACTTTTCAAATGTTGGTCTGAGAGGTTGTTCATGTGCATGGGTTTGCACCCTGACCGGTAACATCCTACTCAGTTAAACATGCATAGTACCAGGCTGACCATATCTGTTATTAACAACCAATCTGATGCAGTTTGTAAGCACCCAGGTAGAACTGATAATTCACAGAGAGCTGAGTTTAAGCTGCCCATTCACACTGGCCAACCAGTCCGCAAACCACCCCCCTCCTCCTCCCCCTTCCACCCACTCCCCTCATGTGGTATGCCACAAAATGTTTTCCTTTAGCTGCCTACTCACAGGCTGATCAGTCTGTCAACAGCCTTTCCCTAACCAGCGCCTTCTTCCTTTGCTGACCCATCTGACTGTGTGTGGGCACACTGCAAATTGTGCAGTGGACCCTACCTGCTCACCTTAGTGTGGCAGCTTTTACCATGTCAAAATAGAAGGGTAAAGGGTGAAGTGTGGGATGGAAGGTAGCGGTTATGTCCAGCAGGTAGCGGTGCACCAGTGGAGCCAATGCACCCAGATCATTGACCTAGCCACTATAAAATTGCCCATGCAAAGACAAACGTGTCGTGGTAGATCTGCTCCCTGGAGGGGGGTACTGCCAGACTGATCGGCCTGTGAATGGGCGGCTTTTGTCTGCACGTTTTTATAGCAGTCGGGTCCATGGTCTAGGTGTATCTGTCCTCTGGCACACTGCTACCTGACAGCTCCAACCGCTACTTGCCACCTCACAATACACCCTTTTCCTATCTGTTTTGGCATGGTGAAAGCTGCCACATGACTGGGCACAGATAGAGTCCACAGTAAGATGAGTCGGCAATCCTCTCATTAGAGGGGTGTTGGTAGACTGGTCAGAAAGTGAATGTGCAGATTAAGGGAGGTACGAGAGAAACACATCTTACACCAGGAAAAATAGAAAAAAACAGGAAGATTGCTTTCCCAATAATAGGTGGCTGAAAACAGAATTCCCTTTATTTACAAACTCTTACACCAATAGTCTCTAGTCATCCAGTCATGTATTTGCAGTCATAGCGCTAGGTGGAGTGATCGTCTTAGTGAAACTACATTTCGATTTTGTTGTTGTTGTTGTTGTTGTTGTTGTCTTCAGTCCTGAGAATGGTTTGATGCAGCTCTCCATGCTACTCTATCCTGTGCAAGCTGCTTCATCTCCCAGTACCTACTGCAACCTACATCCTTCTGAATCTGCTTAGTGTACCCATCTCTCGGTCTCCCTCTACGATTTTTACCCTCCACGCTGCCCTCCAATGCTAAATTTGTGATCCCTTGATGCCTCAAAACATGTCCTACCAACCGATCCCTTCTTCTAGTCAAGTTGTGCCACAAACTTCTCTTCTCTCCAATCCTATTCAATACCTCCTCATTAGTTACGTGATCTATCCACCTTATCTTCAGTATTCTTCTGTAGCACCACATTTCGAAAGCTTCTATTCTCTTCTTGTCCAAACTAGTAATCGTCCATGTTTCACTTCCATACATGGCTACACTCCAAACAAATACTTTCAGAAACGACTTCCTGATACATAAATCTATATTCGATGTTAACAAATTTCTCTTCTTCTGAAACGCTTTCCTTGCCATTGCCAGTCTACATTTTATATCCTCTCTACTTCGACCATCATCAGTTATTTTACTTCCTAAATACCAAAACTCCTTTACTACTTTAAGTATCTCATTTCCTAATGTAATTCCCTCAGCATCACCCGATTTAATTTGACTACATTCCATTATCCTCGTTTTGCTTTTGTTAATGTTCATCTTATATCCTCCTTTCAAGACACTGTCCATTCCGTTCAACTGCTCTTCCAAGTCCTTTGCCGTCTCTGACAGAATTACAATGTCATCGGCGAACCTCAAAGTTTTTACTTCGTCTCCATGAATTTTAATACCTACTCCAAATTTTTCTTTTGTTTCCTTTACTGCTTGCTCAATATACAGATTGAATAACATCGGGGAGAGGCTACAACCCTGCCTCACTCCTTTCCCAACCACTGCTTCCCTTTCATGCCCCTCGACTCTTATGACTGCCATCTGGTTTCTGTACAAATTGTAAATAGCCTTTCGCTCCCTGTATTTTACCCCTGCCACCTTTAGAATTTGAAAAAGAGTATTCCAGTCAACATTGTCAAAAGCTTTCTCTAAGTCTACAAATGCTAGAAACGTAGGTTTGCCTTTTCTTAATCTTTCTTCTAAGATAAGTCGTAAGGTCAGTATTGCCTCACGTGTTCCAACATTTCGACGGAATCCAAACTGATCCTCCCCGAGGTCTGCATCTACCAGTTTTTCCATTCGTCTGTAAAGAATTCGCGTTAGTATTTTGCAGCCGTGGCTTATTAAACTGATAGTTCGGTAATTTTCACATCTGTCAGCACCTGCTTTCTTTGGGATTGGAATTATTATATTCTTCTTGAAGTCTGAGGGTATTTCGCCTGTCTCATACATCTTGCTCACCAGCTGGTAGAGTTTTGTCATCTTGTACTTTACGTAGAATGGACTGCTGCAGAATAGTGCAGAAAGTAATAGAAGCAAATACCTATGAGATGAACAGAAATGAGACTGTTATTCGAAGACAATAATTACACTGAAGCCACTGTGACATCTGATGATCCTCTCAATGTTACGAAAGACGAGTCATGGTTCTTAATATAGCATGTGATCGCCACAGACAGCAGGGCATGGTCTGCAATGTGCTCCGATGCTGGCCACAATGTGGTAAAGAGTTCTTGTGATAGAGCATTCCACGCCTCCGACAGCACGACCAATAACTGCTCAACTGTTGCTGCTGCATACATGCTGCAGTACGCCTATCCAACGCATTCGGATTCAAGTCAGGTGAATGGGCAGGCCAGTCTATTCGATGAATATCTTCCACCTGCAATGTTTGAGGCGACCACATATTTTCATCCATAAAAATAGAGTTATGGCTGAATGTGTTCCTGAAAAGATTCATCTGGGAAAGGAGTACAGTGTCACAGTGACATGGAATGGTCAGTGTACCATGTTCGAATATTTGCAGGTCAGTACACCCATGTAACTTCATGCCACTCCACATCATAACATGTGGTGTAAAAAGCGATCATATTCTACAATGTGTCTGCGTGGGTTACATGTTCTCAGCTGGGCAAAGAGACCCTTATCAAGCAGTCGCCGTGCCACAATGGAGCGTCAGATTGTTTGTCTTGTTCACCTGTTACACTTGGTTCCAATTACATCAGCTGTTTGAGAGGATCCCTTGTTGCCTCTTGCACAATGTATCCGTAGTTGCCGTGGTGGATCACCTCCTCTTCTGCGTGCAGCAATGCCTGTGGTTCAGAACGCTCCCCATACACATGAAAGAGTGCTGTGAAGAACGCTGAAATCCTCGGCTACACTCGTCACACTCCATCCTTCTTCCGTTTTCCCGATGATTCTTCCCTGCGTGAAGTCATCCAAACGTTGTCTGCAGGAAAGTCATCCGAACATTGTCTGCATGCCATGTTGTAATGAAAAACATCACCGCACTGCGCGTAACTGCTCCCTGATACACACAAGCTGTCTTTTTCCGTGTACTCACCTGTCTCGTGTTGTGGTCAGCCCCATTTGGAGCTACAGACACGCTGATCTCACGCCTTGTGACGTACAACGTTCTGTGCAGGACTGAGAGACCCTTGGTCACATTCTCCCGCAATTTCATTCGTTTTCTCCAAGAAGTTGTTACGTTATGTTACTTTATCTAACTTGTACTTAAGTTTTGTAGAGCACTGTAGTCCTCATATTAACTGCATAAACCATGTTCTTAAATTCTGAATGAATGCTTTACAAATGCAACATTTATCGGAAAGCAGTTTTTCGAGTTTTACTCTAAAGCAATATAAGAAATACAGAGGTAAACAATTACTACTATTATTATTGCTATATTAGAATATTTTGTATGTTTTATTGTTATTACTAATATATCCATCTGTAAGACATTAAAATTGTGCCTTACTCCAAGTAATATTTGCAGGGAGTGGTGATACATGGGGGACGCGGTTATTGGGGGAGACAGTAACAAATTGTGATCGTTTCCCGGGAACCGAACCCTGGATCTGCAGCTGTGTGTAGTGACTAACAAAGTGTTCATACTAATTATGATATGTATGGTTCCAGGAAATGGCGGAGAAGGCTTATGAGAAGATGCTAAAAATGTCTCTGAGGGAGTTGATCGATCTGATAAAGAAGCACTTCAGGAGCCTGCGTCGGTCCGGCCAGGTGTCTCGGGCTGCGTACGTACCTGATTCAGCAGAGATGCTGATCTGGAGGGTTCACTCCAGGGCCGACGAAGCATCGCCGTCCGCAACACCACCGTCTACAATGTTACTAAAAGCGACTTTGGAGACAATGCCAGCTCTCTCAGAATAATCATATCTATCAACTGGACAACTGAAGGCGTTATGAGTCCAAAGAAACAACAGCTACCATTATATTGTCTACCAAAAGCCACTTTGAATACATCACCAAGTGCGTATCTTGAGATATTACTCCCTCCGTTGGCCCCAGTGCAACAGTCATCGACACGAAACACCGATCTGGAAGCGCCGTAGGCACGGAACGATGTTTGACTAGTGCTTCAATATCGTACGTCACAGTTAAATTACAATCACAGTCCCAGAAAATCTCGTCTTTCTACAGATGATCGTACACTTCTGTGGTTCTTTCCTTACAGAATTATTGCTTTAATCGTTGCACAGCCTTACTCCACATAATTTAACAGGCCTCTACTGTCTGTAAGTCGAATACCGAATAGGTGGAATCACTGAATGGAACAATGGAACTCTTTCCGCAGTAGTAATTACATCGAACGCAAATTAAAATATCTGGGAGCAAATTAATAAAATAAAATGGTCAGAGTTTATGCTCGTGTTTGAATTTCAGAATCACCCTCGAAGGGCTCTTACCTTGTTCAAACTGAAAAACGCAAATTAGCTCTTGAAAATTGTCTGTTATGAGCTTATTTGCCAATTAAACGAAGAGAATCACAGTGTTATGAAGGCGCAAAAAGCCAATAATATCTACTTCTATAAAACACAGTTTAAGAAACAGAAGATCCGTATGTGCGCGCGTGTGTGTGTGTGTGTGTGTGTGTCGTAGTCGTGTCCACAGCCCGTAAAGCAACATCCATAAGAAACGGGAACCTGTTCTCAGGTGCTGGTGCAGCATAGCTTGCTGCACAGAATTTGTAAGGCCTCTAGTTTTCAAATTCTGAGTACATATAAGAATGGCTATAAAAACTGTTCTGATCAAATTACCCACTTATAAACTGAGAATACTGAATCATGAAAGTTTTAACGCTATCTGGCTTTACTTTAAGATAACACAGGAAGCACTTACTTGCACAATGGTTGATCAATGAGCGTAAATGAAAATTCAGATACACCTTGATGACACAGTTTCCTATCAGTGAATCCGTAACTTGACTTGTGAAATGTATAGGTAGATTATATAATGATAAAACAGGTATTTCGAAAGCGGATTTTACGGTACAGAATATTTCTACAGGAAGACGTATTTCGAAAGCGGATTTTACGGTACAGAATATTTCTACAGGAAGACATTGATTCTGAGGATAATTTATTGATTATGAGTTGTGGATTAAAACTGTACAAAAGGTACACAATTAAGGAAATGAGACCTGGAGAGAATTAAAAAAAGAATCCGAGGTTGTTGAGAGTTTCAAAGGGAGTTTAAGGCAACTATTAAATGAAATCGCGGAACGGAATACCACAGAAGACGAATGGGTAGCTTTGTGTGATGAAAAAGTGAAGACAGCAGAGAACCAAAAAGTAAAAAACAAAAAACCCAGTAGATATCCTACAAAAACTCAGGAGATATTGAACTGAACCGAAGAAATGAGGAAATATGAAACTGCAGTGGATGATGCAGGCTTTTTTTTGCATGGGGTGGGAGAGGGAGGTATTCAGTATTTGATTGGTTCGAAACGCTCCACCATGTCCCACCTCTTCATCAAATAATACCACTTACACTCTACGTCCTCAGTTATTTATTGGATATGTCCCGGTCTCTGTCTTCCCCTCGAGATTTGCTCCCTACAACTCCCTCTAGTATCATGGAAGCTATTTCCTGATGTCCTAACGTTTGTCCGTTTTCCTTATCATTATTTGTCATACGTTCCATTCTGCGTTGACTCTGAACTCCCACATTACTTACCTTATCAGTCCATCCAATTTTCAACATTCTTCCGTCGCGCAACATTTCAGCGACTTAGATTCTCTTTTTCCGATGTCCCCACAGTCCCCGATTTTCTAACATACAATGTTGTGCTTCAAACGTGCATTCTCAAAAATTTCTTACTGAAATTAAAGGTGACGTTTGATAGCAGCAGACATCTCTTGGCAACGAATACACACCTAGCATGCTCCAATCTGCTTTTTACGTTTTCTTACCTTCAACCATCTTGTGATATTTTCTTTCCAATTGGCAGAATTACTTAACGTCGTTTACTTCGTGGTCCCCAGGTTTTATGTTACGGTTATTACTAACCTCATTTCTGCTTCTCCTTATTACTATAGTCTTTCAAAAAATGGTTCAAATGGCTCTGAGCACTATAGGACTTAACATCTGAGGTCATCAGTCCCCTAGAACTTAGAACTACTTAAACCTAACCAATCTAATGATATCACACACATCCATGCCCGAGGCAGGTTTCGAACCTACGACCGTAGCGGTCTAGAACCGCTCAGCCACACCGGCCGGCTATAGTCTTTCTTCGCTTCACTCTCAATCCATGTTCTTTACTCGTTATACTGTTCGTTTCACTAAACGCATCCCGTAAGTTTTCTTTTCTTTTTCTGACAATGACAATGCTATCAGCGAATCTTGTGGTTGATGTCGTTTCATCTTCAATTTCAGTCCCAATCTTGAACCTCCCTTTGCTTTCTGTCATTACTTCTTCGAAGTATGGATTTTTGGGGCGAAAGGCTACATCTCTGTCATATACCCTTTTTAATCCAAACTCTTCGTTATTGATCTTCCATTCTAACTACGAACACCTTGTACGATTTTACACTGTCAAATGTTTGTTTCAGGTCTAGAGAATCTATGAACGTGACTTGAATTTTCTTAAGTGTTGCTTTCATTATCAGTCGCAACGTAAGAACTGCCTCTCTGCAGCCCTAAAATTTCCCAAAGCCAAACTGATAGACGTCTAACAGATCCTTAATTATCTTCTCCATTCTTGTGTACCGTACTCTTTGTCAACTTGCATGCAAGAACCGTTAAACTGACTGTGCGATTGCTCACGTAGTTACTAGTTGCTATCTTCGGGATTGTGTGGGCGACATATTTCTGAAACTCTGATAGAAAGTCTACGGTAATAGCTTCTGCACACCAATTTGAAAATGTCAGATATGCCGTTGGAATGTTATCACTTTCTTCTCCCTAATCTGATGGCAAGTCTTCCGAAGTTATATCAAACTTTGATTCTAACACATTATTCCCTATGTTTTCCGTATCAACGCCAGTTCTTTCAGAATCACGGCATCAGAGAAGTCGTTCCCTAGTAGTGGCGCTCAGTGTACTCCTTCCACCTGTCCACTGTCTCTTTCGCGTTTAACAGAAGAATTCCCACTGCACTCTTAATTGTACCAACCGTACCTCTAATTTCATCGAAAGAGATTTTGGCCTTTATATTCACTGAATCAGTCTTTACGACAACCAATTCTTTTCCAGTTTCTTCGCATTTTTAGGTGTGAGTGCCACCAAAGTACCAGTTTAATACGCATGGTTGCCAGATACTGACATGAATTCTTACAGACGAATGGAAAAGCCGATTGCGGGATAGTTCAGTTTGTATTTTGAAGAAATGTAGCGTAACAACACTGAGCCTACGTCTTATCTTAGAGATAGGTTGAATGGAAGACAGTTTATACCGACTGCGGATTCAGAAAAAGCTTTTACAATGTTGAAGGAATATGGTCTTTCAAATTCTGAGAGTAGAAGAGACCGGAGAAATTTGGAAAGGGAATTAAATTTAGGGAGAAGAAATAAAAAAATCAAATTTCTCGACGACATTGTAATTCTGTCAAAGATGACATGGGACTTGGAGGAGCTGTGAAACGAAATGGACGGATGCTTGAAAAGAGGTCGTAAGGTGAACACCGAGAAAAGTGAAACAAGGATCATGAACAGTGGATGAATTAAATGTGACGATGCTGAGAGTATTGTATCATAAACTGAATCACAAGTAGACGTATGTTGCTGGCGGCCGAAGCAGAAAGAACATAAAATGAAGGCCGGCAAAAGCAAAATAAGCATGTCTGAAAAACTGAAATTCGTTAACATCAGTAACTTTAAGTCTCTTCTGAAGATATTTTTCTGGAGTAGAGCGTCGAACGGAATTAAAACTTGGACAATAAGGAGTTCAGACAAGAAACGAATACAAGCTTTTGAAATGTGGTGCAACAGAAGAAAGTTAAAGGTTAGATGAATATACCACCGTATAGCTAATGAGGAGGTACTCAATAGAACTGGGGAAAACATAAATTTCTGGCACAACTTGATTGAAAGAAGCGAGCGGCTCATGGGACACATTGTGAGGCACCGAGGAAAACCTTCAATTTGGTAATGAGCGTAAGTGTGGAGGGTGAAAATCTCAGAGGAAGACCAAAGCTGAATATATAAAGCAGGTTCAAGCTGGTGAAGTTACCAGTAGCTAAGCAGAGATGAGTTGCACAGGGTGGACTTACGTGAAGAGAAACATCAAAAGAGTCCGCATACTGAAGACTACAACAATAATCACAACAACATCAAAAGGAGAAGCATGAATATCTGTAAACAAGAAACCTGTCGTACATTTAATGACATCACCGCTGTTTCACGTATTGGGAGCACACATAGTACGATTTTGCACTGTTAAGAGTCCTGTATATCAACAATGATGTTACAATTCCTTGTGCACTAAAAGAGATAATGAAGACTATTATAAATTCCTATAGAGCTTTTCTAGCTGACTGTCTGGAGCTGTTAGGTAGCCTAAAAAAGTGTATTTGTGCCATCAGCTGTAGAACTATATGTTTATTCTGTTTCGACTTTTACAATCATCTTCACAGGAGGGAAACAGTTTTTCTTCTTTGAAAGTGATTGTAATAATCTAAACAGATAGCGTATAAACATACAGTTGTCCAGATAATGGCATAAATATGGTTTTCTCAAAACAAAATCGAGTTGATACGGTTAAAGGGACATTTCCAGAGATCACTAAAAGGTTTCTCATATTAAGCGATACTCCTCGATAACTACTGAGCATTAGCAAAAGTACCATCCGTGCAGAAGAGGACTCGTGACAAAAGCTCCTACAGAGAAGAAGACCTTTCGCCACAGCTATATGACAAACAATCCGTGTAGGTACAGGAGCGCCTCTTTTGAAATCATTTTTAGGAAAGCAGGAAGACATGTCGGTGCCATCGTATAATGTAGACCATTCATTAAATTGTGTGTTACTGGTCTTCTGTAGTTCGAGCAGTAACATTGAACAATCTGTAATGCCAAGATTTTACAGTTGCTTAGCTTCTAAGTTTCATTTTCCTGCACTGAGTTTCTGTCGAACGTCGAATGACAGACTCAGTACGACAAATTATCCTGTTTCTGAGACGCAATCGCAAAATCTCTTCTGGAGTTGGAGACAACGGCGGGTGAGGCTGATGCATTATAGTTTATGTCCATTATGTGCTGCAGACTCAGAGTAAAGCTGTAGTGAGGGCTTCGTAGCTGCCCGAGAATACGCTGAGAAGCTCCACGGATGATAGTACAAACCATGGCAGTACGCTAACATAAATAATTCTGAAAAGGAATGTATTTCTCATGGTTCTCAGCAGAAACCCTTTACTTAAATTGAACTCAAATACTACGAAACCTCATGTTTGTAGGAGATAGCTGAGAACTAAAAATGTGGAATGTGAGTCGAAGTTAAGTGACGACCTCAACAGTTTAGTCTCTTATATTTATAACTTCCCCTACTGTTCACTGCATGCGCGTATCACAGCGACATGGTCGTTACAATAGTGGGATTTGTAGCCAGTGTCTGGAAGAGAACTCCTGTCGCAAATGTTGTAGAAATATACTGAGGCGTGTGGTATGCGTCTAATTGCGACAGGAGGACAAAAACAGTAGAGAAACTTCTGGTCATGTTGGTACTGTATCGAATGGCGTATCGTTGATTACCTGGTCACGCCCTCATAACTTCGGGAAGGTGTAGCGAAAGATATTACTGTATGACATATGTCAATTAAGACCGAACTAAACCAGTACACACGAGATAACAGAGAGGCCTGGTTTCCCGGGTGACTGGTCAAAGGCTTTAAGCACGTCAACGTATTCATCGTCTGAGTAGTCCGATACCCTTAAAAGAACTAGCACAATCCAAAGCTTTCTGTTAAACTGTGAGCGGTATATGCATAGCGTGGGGCGTCGGTCATGTTGTTCTGCGTACACCTCTATGTTAAAGTGCGATTACTGATGACTTACAGTGAAGGGAAGAACCGCATATGATCACGTAAATTAAGTAAAGGAAATGATAATGTCGTGCAGTGGAAACATCTTACTGAATGATAATTAATAGGGGTGGTCCAATCAAACATGACAATACGGGTACCATTCCATGCACGTAGATATATTAATGAGAAGAGGAATTATCTAATCTGTAACAAAAGTTAGTGGTCACTATAACAATCAGATTTACTATCGCAAAGTAAAATACATGAGTTACCCACTGAGATAAGCAACGGAACTTAAATACTTGGTTGGATAAAAGAATTCTGATGATGCACTCTAACCTTAGCACGAGGGGACGATAAAAACGCAAAGTTACGCGAATAATACACGAATACGACCACCAGCTATAATCATTCCTGTAAATTTTAGAAAGAACTCTGAGAAATATGATCGAACACCAGTGAGATCGCCAGAGCGTACTTTGAAACTAAGCTAGTTGGCGGAGAAATATTAAATTGGAAAAGCTTGTTCCTGAAAGTAGTGGCTAATATCGCTTTCTGAGTGAATGGCAATGATGGAGTATCTTACCATACTCTTGGAGAGGCAGTGGCAGTAGCAGAAGGATACTCAGAGTTCAACTCTCTTCCTGTCTTCAGAATTCGTGAGGAAGTACCCTTCTCTGCGACCACAAAGCTCACCTCATCAGTCGTCCAACAACAAGCCCTTACTCCCTGATTTCCCAGCGGCAAGTCATTAATCCAAAAAAGCCTAACGAGAAGGTTTCACTCCTGCATCTCCTAATATGTATTGTTCTCTACACTTTCCTAACGTGAAGTGTTCTCTTTCTGAACGCTCTACAACTCGATTACTTTTCACCAGAGCAGGAACTCTAGAGCCAGTCGTGGCAGGCACTGCGGATTGACTCTAGTGAATGTTTTAAACAATCTCTTACACTCGAGGATTTTTATTATTTCTAAACAATAGTGCTCTGAGGTGGGGAGGAAGCAAGAAAATCTCTCCCATCACATGGTACAATTTCTAAACAGATCTATGAGATAGCTGACACGTAGGCATGACATAAAACAGTGTGCTCTGTGGAAATTAACTGTAAGAACGAACCAGAATGCTGGATTCCGGAATTTAAACCGAGCTTTATTTTGTGGCGTCGCTCCTCAGGCAACGAAGATTCACACGCAAACTTCTGGGAAGTGACACCCGGCTAAAGATCTGCGACGTTGCTAAAAGGATTCCACGAAGAGTACTGTGCTTTTTCTGAGAGAAATTGACCATCCCATGTCCCGCCTGGAGGGCGTGAGACGAAGGAGCTGAATGCCTGTCTGTCTACCTGAGGCTGCGAGTTCGCCTCAGATTCCCAACGTTTTTATGGTAGCCAACTCCTCGTAAAAAGATCCTTACCTTTTTCTAGCCAGTTCGTAGGCTCCCGACTGTGCAGTCCCTTCACTGTGTTAAAAAGAAGAGTGAACAGAAAGCAGTAAATGGAACAGTCACTGGAGGTCCTGAATCCCGATTGTAGTTGTTACGCAGCGCCAGCGATCGACTACTTCATCAAGGGAAATGAGCATAAATATATTCTGAAGTTTGTTGGCTGACAGTTTCAGAGAAAAGTGGCAACGTGGCAATAACATGTGGCACCGACATCATCTGTGAATATAGAAGTAACATTGATAGATGTGACTGGCAACATCAGTGTTGTCTTTCAACAGGAAGACGAGGGTAGCAACACTAGGTGAGTAACATATACCGCCACAGGGGCCTTCAGCACGACGAATAAGGTGTATTTCAGACAGAGGCCTAGGACTGCCGCATTAAAACCTTCGGTTCCCTGCAGTCGGCGGACTGATGGTTATGGGCATGGTCCATTCTGAAGAAAACTGTTCAGTGAAAGTAGACATTTCGAAGCTGTGTCATTACGCACGATACTAAATCCACTGACACAGTATACATATGTGTAGGCAGGATAAGTGTATCAAAATTATACGGTACCTATACAGTATTTTCTTTTTTATACAATTATTCTAATTATTTAATGAAGATTAGGTTGGAATTTAAGTTCCCTGTTGCCCATGAAAACTGCGAATTATTAAGATGTCATACAACAAAAGTCAAACTGGTATTAAGTGTACTGAATGCTAGAGAAGGGATAAATACACAGCGGATTTCTCTTTCGGATTACACCTCTGAATGTTGAATCTTTGTGGGAAGACCATGATTGTTCTGTCCAGTGTTTGAAGGAAAGATGTACACCAGAATTGTCGGGGATGGTAGGTCACGGGATTTCGGCCACTCATATCCCTCCTTCACAGGCCTGCAATCTGGAGGGCGAGCGGGGGACTGCCCTTTCTCTCTACCCTACTACATCACGAACACTATAAAGTACGCTACTGGCCATTACAATTGATACACCAAGAAGAAAGGCAGATGATAAACGGGTATTCATTGGACAAATACATTATACTAGAACTGACATGTGATTACATTTTCACGCAATTTCTGTGCATAGATCCTGAGAACTCAGTACCCAAAAAAACCACCTCTGGCTGTAATAACGGCCTTGATACGCCTGGGCATTGAGTCAGAGCTTGGATGGCGTGTACAGGTACAGCTGCCCATGAAGCTTGAACACGATACCACACATCATCAAGAGTAGTGACTGGCGTAATTGTGATGAGCCAGTTGCTCGGCCGCCATTCACCAGACGTTTATAGTTGGTGAGAGATCCGGAGAATGTGCTGGCCAGGGCAGCAGTAGAACATTTTCTGTATCCAGAAAGGCCCGTACAGGACCTGCAACATGCGGTCGTGCATTATCCTGCTGAAATGTAGGATTTCGCAGGGATCGAAGAAGGGTAGAGCCACGGGTCTTAACACATCTGAAAGGCAACGCCCAATGTTCAAAGTGCCGTCAATGCGAACAAGATGTGACCGAGACGTGTAACTATTGGCACCCCATACCATCACGCCGGGTGATACGCCAGTATGGCGATGACGAATACTCGCTTCCAATGTGCGTTCACCGCGATGTCGCGAAACACGGATGCCACCATCATCATGCTGTAAACGGAACCTGGATTCATTCGAAAAAAATGACGTTTTGCCATTCGTGCACCCAGGTTCGTCGTTGAGCACACCATCGCTGGCGTTCCAGTCTGTGATGCAGCGTCAAAGGTAACTGCAGCCATGGTCTCCGTGCTGATAGCCCATGCTGCTGCAAACGTCGTCGAACTGTTCGTGCAGATGGTTGTTGTCTTGCAAACGTCCTCATCTGTTGACTCAGGGATCGAGACGTGTCTGCACGATCCGTTACAGCCGTGCGGATAAGATGCCTGTCATCTGAACTGCTAGTGATACGAGGCCGTTGGGATCCAGCACGGTGTATCATATTACCCTCCTGAACCCACCGATTCCATATTCTGCTAACAGTCACTGGATCTCGACCAACGCGAGCAGCAATGTGGCGATACGATAAACCGCAATCGCGATAGTCTACAATGCGATCTTTATCAAAGTCGGAAACGTGATGGTACGCATTTCTCCTCCTTACACGAGGCATCACAACGTTTCACCAGGCAACGGCGGTCAACTGCTGTTTGTGTATGCGAAATCGGTTGGAAACTTTCCTCACGTCAGCACGTTGTAGGTGTCGGCACCGGCGCCAAACTGGTGTGAATGCTCTGAACAGTTAATCATTTGCATATCACAGTATCTCCTTCCCTGTAGCATGTCATCTTCGTTGTGTAGCAATTTTAATGGCCAGTAGTGTAATAACGAGCATTCTGCAGCTCGCCTTATTAAACACAGGCGGCACAGTGTACAGATATGCCTAGCGGCATTCATTTTCCACGATTTGCGTTAACACTACGTGAAATATAGATACGAATTACCAATAATACTAACGCAAGAACCGCATAAGTCCACAGTCTACATAAATCTCTGGCACTGCTGGAGACGTAGTATTCTTCTGGGACAGGTAACTTTCCCCACCATGAGCGTTGCTCGCATTTCACTTTACGGAGAGACTATACCTTCCCAGCACTTCCTGTCCGGTTTTCCCATGTGAATGGACAAAAATACTTTAGTGAATCCCTGTTTATACAGTTCAGTTATTTTCAATTTATTAACAGAGTAAATATTTTCAGTAGTTATGGGAGCTATTACGCAAAGAAGCTCCGCAGCTGGAACTCCACTTAGCCATGTTTCTAGCTTATTTTTGGTATTGAAGAAAAGTGATGTAGGTTCTGGTTTCATTCGATGTTTCGTACTTCATATCTGTATAGCGCATATTTTTCTAACAGAAGTTTTCAATAGTCGATATACAATGTCACAGAGAATGTAAGTATAAGCAGTGTGATCTTTGGTTGCTATTGACATTGTCGTTGCTGGAGCAGTGTAAGAAAAGCTAGTGAGAAAGTCGGTTGTTGGACGCACAATTGAGCGGTCTGGAAACAGCTCGCAGAGAATTGAGATGGAGATACTGTAACGGCTCCAAGTAAGCCGCTACATAGCTCGACCCCACAACTAGAGACACCTGAGTGTCCTTCCGACACTCAGGGAAGAGCCTGATGATAATTAGTAAGATAGGTTTAGTTAAATATAGACGATCATTTTAATATTAGATATGGTAATTGTCTGCAAAGTGTGAATGCCAACGTATGATGAGGTAAGCGTGAGATGTCGGCGGTGGGTGTGCTATAGGCATAGTGGAAATGTAGCCAACCTCGAACTAGTAGAGCGCGACTGCACTGGACCAGAGAGGCATAAGCTCCACGCGCGTCATTAGCGCTCGTTAGGTTGGCAAATAACCGTGTGCGGTATCTCTGAATACTTGCGGCCACGATGTGTGGACCCGGACGAGGGAGACCGTATCGGGGTTGTTGCTGTTAAGACCTGGGTGAGTAAGCACGCTCTGCTCTATCTCTCCGATAGTTAGCGAAGATTTAGCATTCCATGTTCACTTTGAACTTGGAAGCAGCTTCCCTGCTGAGGAAAGCCACTGTGGTATTTCCTAGAATCATCTCGGTTAGGAGAGGTAGGGAGATGATTTCTTTTGCCAAGTAATTTCATGGGAATTTGTGTTCACTGCACTTGGGAGTGAACAGGGGCTCATTGCCGAGTAATACTCAGAACTCCTCAATTTGCATTTCAGTGTGAGTGAGAAGGATATATGCAAAGTGTATTTTATTTAAATGTGTTTATTGACTACTGATTGTGGAGAGATTGGTAACACGTGGTCCGCAGACCCCGTACATTTCTTGGTGAGAAGCTTCAGCTCGACGTAATCACATTTCGTGATCGAGCTGGATCTTCTACGTAAATTCACGCGTGTGATTCGACTGTTCCTTCATAATATCCATTAAAACTCGCGGAGTTAGTTAAACGTGAAGACGGGACTTGCCCGAATTAAAGTTAGTTGGAACCATGTGCTCTCTCCCAATGTTGTCCCACTTGGTGTATGGGAACCTTCCTCTTTTATCCGTTAGATAAAATGAATAGAGTGAATGTTAGTGTGTGTGTGTGTGTGTGTGTGTGTGTGTGTGTGGCTAAATGATGATAGAAATGTGCAGGTGGTAGTCATTGTCGATTCACGGCACATGTTAGCCGGAGGTTTAACTAAGTTTACTTAGATATTATACTATTTGTATCACGCCAGCATTCCGTGATAAGTGAGAGGGAATATTTGAGACTGTAATGTTTATTGAATAAATGTGATTGTGTTATTATATAAATATGTTACAGTGACTTCTCCCAGCCACATCATGTTCCCTTATCATTTCACAGAATATTTGGTATGCGTATTTCAGTGAATCACCTGTCTGTGTCCCACTCATGGGCATATTTCATTTAATAAACTCTGTAAGGTGGTTTTAAAACTTCATTATAATAATATCCTAATTCCAACTTGATCAAAACCACCGAATAAAACTTTTGTTTGAGTATTGATGTTTGTTGCTGCAAATGGCAGATTAATTCGAGAAGTGATGATTCTCAGGTAACGGTGTTGCTGCATTGCTTGCCTGCCTGTAATTTATGATGTGTTTGGAAATTGGGAAGTTTTAGTGCGATTTTCCTTGATTGTTTCGAATTAGTTTTTTTCATTGTTCAGACGCGCTTAAGAAAGGTTATTTTTTCTCATGACTTGCACTCAGAAGGTATACGTGGATATTACCACTCCTTTATCACTATATTACTTAATTTGATGCCAGAGTTATTTTAATAAGAAATATTTTTTGCAAAGGGGGTTATAATTGTCGAAGAATGCCTTAGTGTTCCTTCAGTCATTTAGCAAGTTCAAATATTCTCTAGAGTCTCGTCACAAAATTTTTGACTCCCTATTGCGTGTCACAGCATGGCACTCTGTGGAACACAGTGGCTCAAGTCAAAGCTTCTACTTAGAATAGCTGCACGCACTTGCATTGCATTGCATAAGGTTTTCTTTTATTTAGCTGGTTGGCTGCAGTCGTTTATTGTTATGTCCACCACTTAGAGCAGTACCAACTTTCCATTGCCACAAATGAAAATTTGTTAGGGCCAGTTTCACATCAGAATCAGAACATAGTAAGATCAATCATAGTGAAGCATTGCACTCCAAGTCCGCCCCGAGAGCTGAACGGTCGCCGCACGGTATCTCAGAGGGATCAAAGGTTGAACGATCGCGTACCTCTATGGGGATGCTGCAAGCCGCGACTTGACTTTTGATATTTCGTGCAGCAAGCCCACAATGAGGTTCATAGATGGTGACACTATCGGAAAACCTATCTTCCGGCAGCCTTCCTCGACCCCCCCCACGCAGCTGGGGTGTGCCGGCTCCAGTCGGTGCGCATATTTGACGGGTGATGATGAACCTCACGCTTCTCTCACCACTCAATGTGTAATGCACATACTATACGACGAAATGATCTACATGTTCTTGTAACAGAGTGATCTTTATTGAAAATAAATAAATAAAAAAACAACAAAGAAAAGCATCTTCGATCAGAGGGCTGGTTGGCCTCTGTAATAAAAATACTGAGTGGAACGACTAACAAACGAACTTTTAAGAGATGTCTTATGACGTCCGCAAAAACTAGTTCATAGCAACCTGAAGATGATGCTTTAGGCTTCGATACCGATCGTGCAATAAATAACAAATAAATAGCAACTGAACTGGATTTTTTTCTATCAATGTATTGTATAGCATAATATGAAAAATTTCGTTATTTGCTATCGTAGCAGCTACTCTCCTTTTAGTGAATAGCAGAGTCGGTGGTGTACTGTTCATGTAGTGTCCTACAGGGACACAGTGCACGTTCCACAGTGCACATCATGCAAGATTTTCAAAATCTGCATGGTGATGATATAGTATATTGGTCCAATTTCCTCCTGTATTTTTCATACTGATTTCTGTACGTCTCCTTTTGGTACAGTTTCTTGAACGCACTGTAGTTTAAAACAAACGATAGGTCGCAATTATTCCACAATATGTCTAATACATACACTCCTGGAAATGGAAAAAAAGAACACATTGACACCGGTGTGTCAGACCCACCATACTTGCTCCGGACACTGCGAGAGGGCTGTACAAGCAATGATCACACGAACGGCACAGCGGACACACCAGGCACCGCGGTGTTGGCCGTCGAATGGCGCTAGCTGCGCAGCATTTGTGCATCGCCGCCGTCAGTGTCAGCCAGTTTGCCGTGGCATACGGAACTCCATCGCAGTCTTTAACACTTGTAGCATGCCGCGACAGCGTGGACGTGAACCGTATGTGCAGTTGACGGACTTTGAGCGAGGGCGTATAGTGGGCATGCGGGAGGCCGGGTGGACGTACCGCCGAATTGCTCAACACGTGGGCGTGAGGTCTCCACAGTACATCGATGTTGTCGCCAGTGGTCGGCGGAAGGTGCACGTGCCCGTCGACCTGGGACCGGACCGCAGCGACGCACGGAAGCACGCCAAGACCGTAGGATCCTACGCAGTGCCGTAGGGGACCGCACCGCCACTTCCCAGCAAATTAGGGACACTGTTGCTCCTGGGGTATCGGCGAGGACCATTCGCAACCGTCTCCATGAAGCTGGGCTACGGTCCGCACACCGTTAGGCCGTCTTCCACTCACGCCCCAACATCGTGCAGCCCGCCTCCAGTGGTGTCGCGACAGGCGTGAATGGAGGGACGAATGGAGACGTGTCGTCTTCAGCGATGAGAGTCGCTTCTGCCTTGGTGCCAATGATGGTCGTATGCGTGTTTGGCGCCGTGCAGGTGAGCGCCACAATCAGGACTGCATACAACCGAGGCACACAGGGCCAACACCCGGCATCATGGTGTGGGGAGCGATCTCCTACACTGGCCGTACACCTCTGGTGATCGTCAAGGGGACACTGAATAGTGCACGGTACATCCAAACCGTCATCGAACCCATCGTTCTACCATTCCTAGACCGGCAAGGGAACTTGCTGTTCCAACAGGACAATGCACGTCCGCATGTATCCCGTGCCACCCAACGTGCTCTAGAAGGTGTAAGTCAACTACCCTGGCCAGCAAGATCTCCGGATCTGTCCCCCATTGAGCATGTTTGGGACTGGATGAAGCGTCGTCTCACGCGGTCTGCACGTCCAGCACGAACGCTGGTCCAACTGAGGCGCCAGGTGGAAATGGCATGGCAAGCCGTTCCACAGGACTACATCCAGCATCTCTACGATCGTCTCCATGGGAGAATAGCAGCCTGCATTGCTGCGAAAGGTGGATATACACTGTACTAGTGCCGACATTGTGCATTATCTGTTGCCTGTGTCTATGTGCCTGTGGTTCTGTCAGTGTGATCATGTGATGTATCTGACCCCAGGAATGTGTCAATAAAGTTTCCCTTTCCTGGGACAATGAATTCACGGTGTTCTTATTTCAATTTTCAGGAGTGTATTTACAGCTTACTGTGCTTGTTCACAGTGCAGGCCAGTTTTACTAGATAGGACAAAGGATAAGGTACTAAGCTAAGGTGCTCATACCTATGGGCAAAGGGGGCTGCACATCTCCCCCACTCCTTCCCGCGTAGTATCAGGAAAAGGAAATAATATATTCTATTCAGGTATTTTTTCTGTCTACAAAACATTAGTATTACACATGTTTTTAATGTGGCCGGTTCTGAAATTTTTTATGGCTGCACCATTCATCTTTCAACACATAAAAAATGTACCACACCCCCAGATTAGCCGCCCCCTCCTACAAACTATCGAATGGGCGCCCTTCGCTATTTGATCTCGGGTCTTTGATTTTTCTGTCAAACTCAATTCCTTTCCAGCATCAGCTGTGACACTTTCGTCGTTCATCGAAGCCAACATGACGGTGTTTTCAAGTGAACGCTACTAGTAACATCAACTAATTACTTTAATAGACATGACACCTGTGAACTTTGTTTCATTTATATGACCAAGTAATCATATCTGAAAAAGAACAGCTTAAATTATACCTTTGGAGACTGCACCCCTACTAATGATGATAATGAGTGTCCATGTGTTGTAGTACAAGTTAAAACGGACGAAATGAAAATACAAAATGGATTGAAAATGGATTTTTAAATATACGAAACCTATACTAGGATACTTCGTCCACTCTCTCGATTTTCCATTCCCCCACCCCCGCTCCTCCATTTGCTTATTGTCGTTCTTACTTAGTCTAATGTAATGGATTCACAAGAGAATACAAGCACTGCATCGTCAATCAGGATGTCAGATACGATTGATAAACTTGATAAGAAACTTAAAACTGGATCATCAGTATCGAGAGCTGGCCGCAGTGACCGAGCGGTTCTAGGCGCTTCAGTCCGGAAGCGCGCTGCTGCTACGGTGGCAGGTTCGAATCCTGCCTCGGGCATGGGTGTGTGTGATGTCCTTAGGTTAGTTAGTTTTAAGTAGTTCTAAGGAACTGATGACCTCAGATGTTAAGTCCCATAGTGGTTCGAGGCATTGGAACCATCAGTATCGAGAACGGTCTGACAGTAGCAATGGAACTCTGTAGCTCACATTAGGAACGGCGGTTATCTCTGAAACGACTGGTTATCGGGCATGTATATATATATATATATTTTCTGCACACCAGTTTCATCTGATCGTTAAAACCGCTCGAAATAAGCGGCTTCTGAAATACCGGTAATTTTTTGTTTTTTTTCTTATTTCCTGTAAAAACATAGAAATTGAACAAAGATTGAAAAATTTGGATAACCTCCGTTTGAAGATACATTGAATCAAAACATTAAAATAAAAAATAAACTTCCTCTGTCCATCGTTCGCTTCTATTCACTAAAAGTGGTAAGTAGTTGAATACTAGAAAAAATTAATGTTCTCGTACTGATTCTAATTTTCTTAAACTCTGCCCAAAAATCATGTTGAAAGCAGGGATCCTATCAGTATTTGGGCATTACAAATGGTCGTGCTAAAGGGTGAAACCTGAGGTTGAAGAAGTCTGTTTTTCATGATAATTTGCCATTTTGAAGGGTTACAAGCAGGTAAAGATATATTATGTAGACACCGGCAGCAGATCAACTAATTTCTATTTTTATTGTGCATTATAAATGAATAATTATTAAGTTTTCGGTTTATTACTGTTACTATAATCTCCTTCTCTTTTGTTATTTCATAGTAATGGCAGACAAATCTTTAATCTTTTAAAGCAAATGGAGCACTGTACTTCATTGTTACATCACTTCGTAAAAATATTTCCAGAGTAATGTTGGGGCCATTCTGCAACACAACAGGTGTCCGGCGAAAACTGAGAGAAACTATCGTATAGACCGCGTGCAGGCAAGCCTTGCACACTGCACGTAGACACGTACCTTGACCCACAACACATGTCAATGGTCACCTTATTGTCTCAGCAATAATGTGACAGTTCTTATGCCATGTGATTTTTGCTAGATCTTGGCAATATTATTGTTAAAATAGCAGCGATCTATTTTCTGATTTACTGTGGAAGCACAACATTTCAAAATAAGAGAAATTTAACATATAAAAAAATTACATATTTTTTTACGAAAGCTTTATTTACAAACGAAAAATATTTGCACTGTTGCTAAGGCTAATCCGTATTTCGATTTTTTACTCTGTTATTGGTAAAATATAAAAAATACCAGTTATAACCGAGACCAAACAAATACCGAAAAATGGAACTAAAATAACGTTTTCGGTTTTAACCGGTCGGTTTTGCGATCCTGTAGGTCACATGAGACATAGTCAAGCAGCATCCGGTAGCCAGACAACTGGAGTTGCGCTGCTCTATGGGCACCCTCTGCTAGCAGTTGCCGGAACCAGAACTCGCTGCCGCGTCGACAGATGGCGGGCTGGTCGGATGCCCACAAGACGCCAGTACGGGACTAAGCGTATATCGTCTATACCTGAACCAGACTGAAAAATACGCCTATCATAGCATAGAAAACAGAATACGTCCTCAGCAGAGTTAGTGATGTAGAAGAAGAGAACTAGCTTTTCGACTTATCTAACAGCTACAGAGACATTTAAATCAAAACATCTTGACATATTCGTGCTAAATTGTTTTAGCGTCCCCTAAGGGCGGACACAGCATTTTTTTGTTGGATTAGGGGGGTGGGGGGGGGGGGGTGTCGGTTAGAAGCTTGAACATACATTTATAGGTTTTCTGAGTTTAATTTTAAAATAAAAACAGACTGGTAGACACACACACACATCAGAAATTAATTTCATTACGGTCGTTATCATTTATGATACTCATAACAGAAATATAATTTTATTACAGTCATAATTTTATCTCAGTCGTTATTACACATGATGTATTGAAAGTTTCCACTTGTGTTTCCTACAGAAGAGATGCAGCACTTTCTCAGCGTTAGTTGTTGATGCAATATCTTGGTGGATAGGTAACAGTGCCAGTCCATGTGAGCGATCTTCTGCCATCCTGCTGAGAAGATATGTCTTCAGATGGCTTAAGGTTGAGAAAGATTTCTCCGCAGTGCTGGTTGTTACAGGAAATGAGCACAATTGACACAAGACTGTAATATTTGGCAGCGCCGTTGCAATGACGAAACGATAAACGACATCATATTTTATTGTACTTCTATCTGAAATTCTGACAAAGAAAGAAACAGGAAGGCATAACACAACAATTTACACATAACATTGCGTTAATTAGGCTTCCTGAATTTTTTAAACTCACAATTATATGCTGACTGTAAGTAAAAATTGTGATTATGCTGAGATTCTCTCTCTCTCTCTCTCTCTCTCTCTTTCTCGCATTGTGTAGGTGGCAAGGTGGTGGAGCATGTGTTCCCGTGTGTGCCACCTCCCTGAATACGCCCTTGCGTCCCCCTCCCCAGCCAGGGAAAATCTACCTATGGAAATTTTATCCCCACAGGAAAACTACTTAGCTATTACGAGTATGCCCTTCAGCCATGCTATATTACATGCTGTGTACAACATCTGGCGAATCTTCTGGATTTTGGGCACCGGACCGAGATGCATGTGTGCCAATACCCTGCAGCTAACAGAGTTCACTGCTCGGGGCATATAGAATAACTCGCAAAAAAAGCACGAATATAACATAATTTCATTTATATGCCTTTGAAGCTGCCAGGTAATTCAAGAAACTAGTTCCTTCTTTTACATCCTTAACTGTGCCCAGGACATTCTTGTCTATTTTTTGCTATGGTAGGAGCATTTTCCATGTCAGCGGATAAAGCTTTCAAAAAGAACAAGACTACTATTAATCACATGTATTTGTCTATCTTCTTTCAAAAACTGAACAGATGCGACAAGAGGGAAAGAGAAATTGTGCGTGTACGGAGAACTCTAGAAACGTATTTTTTTTTTACGTAAAATCCGTAAGGAGTTAGGTTTTTGAAAGACAGTTTTCAATTTTATCGTAAGAAAGCATCTTTTATTTATTTGATTCACTTTCAACTTTTTCCGAACGTTCAGATCAAGAAAGGCGGAATTTTACGTGCTACATTTACCTCGCCTTACAAAGATCGTATCTTGGCAACGGATAAAGATTAATGGACAAAAAAATTCGTTTTGACTCTATCCATTTACCTACCTTCGTGCAAAGTTCGAACCGATTCTTTCAAGGTGTAGAAATGGCGTACTTCAAAAGCCTTCAACAAAATTGTGTTGTTTACTTGGTTTTACGCGTAAAATTTAAACATTGCACGTTAGCTGAGCATTAATTTCAGCCTAGCTGAAATCTTTTGCAAAATGACATAATCGTTTCGGTCAATTTTCCTGGGCGCTAGCTCAGGCTTGTTTTTTAAACCTTGTATAATATACCGTAACATAGCTACAGCAAGACAGATGTTCTAATGGCTTTACAACTGGCCTCTATTCCGGGCTAAATGCAAACAGTTTTATAGCAACCGAACAGATAGATCACACCAAACCGCGATTCTGCACGGGGCCTTTTCATAAAATTTTTGTTATAGCGCTTCCGTTGTGTAACGATATATTCGATAATACTTCTGCCTTACTGTAACACGGCATAAAATATTCGCGTAATTTGTCATGAGATAAACTACTCAGCACTTCTGTACTTCAGTTGTATCTGCATATATGAAGGGCTACATGGTCTGCAGGATACGGCGTACGGCGCAACTGCGGGGAAAAAGAAGACTGGAAGAGAGATTTTCTTTTCTTTATACGGAATTACGAGAAGGGAAGTGAATGGCTGTGTTCCTGTTTCTGTCAATGTCTTTAATTTATTTAGTAAATGTCTTGTTACATTTCTCATGCATTCGTTATAACGGCATCAGACAAAAATAATAGTTACCCACAGCCTAGATCTCGCTAATACCGTGTAATACCACCTCCCATCTTTATAGTAACGTCAGTTCGACGAGGAGAAGATAATAGACGTATTAGCGAGATGTATTCTGCAGCTAACTTTTTCTTTCATTCTGTGACGTCGTTATTAGGAAGCCCTGAGAAAAATATTACAGCAAGAAAACCATTAAGTAAATGAAAGAAAACGGTAAAACAGCAAAACAGCCTTTTTAAACGACCCCATTCCTCCTCAGAATTCCTTATAAAGAAAAAGCAAGCTCTTTTCCAGTCTTATTTTTCTTTCCGCACTTGCACCGTATACTGTAGGACATTTATCTTTCAGTATAAGCAGAGACAGTTTTATTAAAGAAGTAGAGTGCACAGTAGTTCATCTCACAACAGACGAATACTTTATTTCGTAACATGACTTGGGTTTGTGCGTTTAGTTACGGTGAACATTAACGAGGTTGCTTGTTTCAACATTTTCGGTGTCCAAGTACTGGCCTCTCTTGTACAGGGTAATTTTAAAGTCACTGTACATTTTGTACTTAAACAAATTTTACTAACCAATATGTAATGGCACAGCAACTTATGTTACAATAGGACATAACTTCAGTACATTTGAATGTGACCACCTTGCATGTCTAGGCACACCCCCCAGCTCTCCACTGTAGACTGAAAAACTTGCCCAAGCATATCTGGTGCAATCTCAGCAGCTGCGGCTCGAATCCGCTGTGACTTGATAAACCCCTATGCAAAAAAGTCTAAGGGTGTCAAGTCAGGAGAGCGGGGTGCCCACATCCGTGGAGAGGCAGGACCAGTCCATCTGCCGAGAAATGCTTGATTCAGATAACCCCGAACAACGAGAGCAAAATGCGGTGGTGCTCCATCCTGTTGAAAAACAACAGTAGTCATAATCCTATCAGATATCAACTGGGGCTCCAAAAACTGTTCCAACATATCTAGGTATGTGGTTACAGTAACGGATTGTTCTGCGAAGACGAAGGGCGTGTACACTGTTGACCTCTTTATGCCTAACCGCACATTCATTTTTGTTGTGTCCCGTTGCCACTACTGCAGCACACTTGGTTGTCGGTCTGTCCATATCCTGCAGTTGTCTGTTCACATGTCCACAGGTATGAAATGTAGCTTCATCACTGAACAAGACGTTTTGCATCAAATTATCATTTTCCACATAGCCTGTCTGGCTGCGTAGTCCTTCGCTTCAAGCTTATGTACGACCTGGATATGGTACGTACGTCTGTGCAGCTTGTAACGAAGAACTCTCCATACAATGGTTTCAGGAATACCAAGCTCCCTACTAAGTCTCTTGGTAGATGCGGTAGGGCTACGTGTGATCACATCCAGCACACTTTACACCGTGTCTAGCGTCATGGCCGGCCTCCCTGGACGTTCTTCATCTGCAATACTATCAGTACACTGGAATGTATTGAGTGGGGTCTTGATAGCAAGTGTGGTGGGGCCCATTTTCCGGAATCGACGGGCAAAGTCTGTCCGCAACTGTTCATACGTCATTCCACGAAGACGAGCAGAAAGAAAAGCGATTCGTTCTTCTTTGGTTAGTATTCTGTCGTAGTACCTGCAAGAAACAAGTATTCTGTTACTGTTGTTGTTGTGGTCTTCAGCCCTGAGACTGGTTTGATGCTGCTCTCCATGCTACTCTATCCTGTGCAAGCTTCTTCATCTCCCAGCACCTATTGCAACATACATCCTTCTGAATCTGCTTAGTGTATTCATCTCTTGGTCTCCCTCTACGATTTTTACCCTCCACGCTGCCCTCCAATACTAAATTTGTGATCCCCTGATGCCTCAGAACATGTCATACCAATCGATCCCTTCTTCTGGTCAAGTTGTGCCACAAACTTCTCTTCTCCCCAATCCTATTCAATACTTCCTCATTAGTTATGTGATCTACCCATCTAATCTTCATTATTCTTCTGTAGCACCACATTTCGAAAGCTTCTATTCTCTTCTTGTCTAAACTATTTATCGTCCACGTTTCACTTCCATACCTGGCTACACTCCATACAAATACTTTCAGAAACGACTTCCTGACACTTAAATCAATACTCTGTGTTATCAAATTTTTCTTCTTCAGAAATGCTTTCCTTGCCATTGCCGGTCTACATTTTATATCCTCTCTATTTCGACCATCATCAGTTATTTTGCTCCCCAAATAGCAAAACTCTTTTACTACTTTAAATGTCTAATTCCCTAATCTAATTCCCTCAGCATCACCGGGCTTAATTTGACTACATTCCATTATCCTCGTTTTGCTTTTGTTGATGTTCGTCTTATACCCTCCTTTCAAGACACTGTCCATTCCGTTCAACTGCTTTTCCAAGTCCTTTGCTGTCTCTGACAGAATTACAATGTCATTGGCGAACCTCAAAGTTTCCACTTCTTCTCCATGGATTTTAATACCTACTCCAAACTTTTCTTTTGTTTCCTTTAATGCTTGCTCAATATAAAGATTGAATAACATCGGTGATAGGCTACAACCCTGTCTCACTCCCTTCCCAACCACTGCTTCCCTTTCATGTCCCTCGACTCTTGTAACTGCCATCTGCTTTCTGTACAAATTGTAAATAGCCTTTCGCTCCCTGTATTTTATCCCTACCACCTTCAGAATTTGAAAGAGAGTATTCCAACCAACACTGCCAAAAGCTTTCTCTAGGTCTACAAATGCTAGAAACGTAGGTTTGCCTTTCCTTAATCTTTCTTCTAAGATAAGTCGTAGGGTCAGTATTCTACTATTGTAGTCGACGTGGGCTTCGTGTCTATCTTGGCCACAGTAATGCGTCCACTATGCTGTTTGCAGTTGCTTACCCGCACTCCTATTTATTTATTTATTATTAAACCTACTCCTGCATTACCCCTATTTGATTTTGTATTTATAACCGTGTATTCACCTGACCAAAAGTTTTGTATCTCCTGTCACCGAACTTCACTAATTCCCACTATATCTAACTTTAACCTATCCATTTCCCTTTTTAAATTTTCTAACCTACCTGCCGGATTAAGGGATCTGACATTCCACGCTCCGATGCGTAGAACGCCAGTACTCTTTCTCCTGATATCGACGTCCTCTTGAGTACTCCCCGCCTTGGAGATCAGAATGGGGGACTATTTTGCCTCCGGAATATTTTACCCACGAGGACGCCATCATCATTTAATCATACAGTAAAGCTGCATGCCCTCGGGAAAAATTACGGCTGTAGTTTCCCCTTGCTTTCAGCCGTTCGCCGTACCAGAACAGCAAGGCCATTTTGGTTAATGTTACAAGGCAAGATCAGTCAATCATCCAGACTGTTGCCCCTGCAACTACTGAAAAGGCTGCTGCCCCTCTTCCGGAACCACACGTTTGTCTGGCCTCTCAACCGATACCCCCCCGTTGTGGTTGCACCTACGGTACAGCTATCTGCCTCCCCACCAACGGCAAGCTCCATGGTTCATGGTATCTCTATGAGTCGAATCATCAATGCGTGGCGTTAGAGTAAGGCATAAATAAATCAAAATATGTTCATGTGTAGAAGGTGTTAGTCATAATCTCTTACTAGCATCATGTGAGCATCTGACCAACATGCCATTTGTCACCTTGGATACTACAACGGATGCGATAAATTATATAAATAATTGTTTCTAACTTTGTAAATTATGTACACATTTTATTAGTATTTCTAAAGTGATGTGTAATTTACGTACGATTAATAATGTAAGGGGTATTCGGAGGCCGCGCGGGATTAGCCGAGCGGTCAAAGGCGCTGCAGTCATGGACTGTGTGGCTACTCCCGGCGGAGGCTGGAGTTCTCCCTCGGGCATGGGCGTGTGTGTTTGTCTTTAAGATAACTTAGGTTAAGTAGTGTGTAAGCTTAGGGACTGATGACTTAAGCAGCTAAGTCCCATAAGATTTCACACACATTTGAACATTTGGGTATTCGGAAAGAGACTTCCGAAAGGCGTCGAAATGGAAACCACTGTGAAAATCAAAAATGTTTTATGCAACAGTTCGCTACATCGTCCACCTACTTATCTACATAGTCGCCGCTCCGACTTAGATGCTTTTCGTAGCTTTTATCAACTTCCCAATACTGTCGTCGTAAAAGGCAGGCTCCAATACTTTTCACCAATTCTTTACACTGGTCTACAACTCGTTGTCTATGCCAGAATATTGTCTTCACAACCAACGGATGATGTGAGCAGAGACGAAACTCAGAGGAAGCGACGTACGGCATGTATTGTGGGTGATTAAACACTTCCCGTCGAAAACGCTGCAGAAGCATGTTCATTGCCACTGAAGAATGTGGCTTAGAATTGTCTTCAAGAAGGAAACACATGACAGTTATGTGGGCTGCATAGCTTCAGGCGAAATCTCTCACCTGGCCCCTGTACTTGGTGGGAGACACTATTTTCCAGGCATCTTTACTTGATCACTGTGCCCTCAGATCTGAAAAGAGCGAAGTGACACGATCGACAGGCGTACTGGAGACATATCTGTGCAAAGCTTTATCGGATTTTCTGTGGTTTTCTTTCCGCGATCGATCGAAACTTACTTTCCCAATGATAATAACAATAATGTTGGATGTATTCCAGTCTGTCTTCTACAGTTTTCACTCTGTGCAGCTCCATCAGGTGCCATGGTAGTTATTGCCTGATGTATTAACAAATGTCCTGTCACCCTGTTGGTTCTTGTCAGTGTTTTTCGTACATTGCTTTCTTCACCAATTTTGGATTTAAAGCAGATAATGACACGCAAAGACGGCATCCAAGGCCAAGAGTAGTCCTTCAATATTAAACATCAGCCTTTCTGAAAAAGTACGTTTGGAGCACAGCATTTTGTGGTAACAAATCATGGACTGGGGAAACAACCAGAAAGAAAGAGGTTCGAAGCGTTTGAGACGTTATGCTACAAAAGGACGTTGAAAAGTTGGTGGATTGATAAAGTAAGGGATCTGTGCCTCCCTCTCTAGTGATTCCGGAAGCTGCCAGCAGAGGGTGTCCTTAGAGAAGCGCAGCTGCAGTGTCGTGGCCGCAGGTGCTGCTTGCCTGTGTCTCGTGTCAGCTGCAGGGTTCCGCTGCTGTTGTCACACCATTCTTGTTTGTGATGATTAAGTTTGAGATTCTGAAACACTTTAGCAATCGTACGTGACACCCTGATTAACAGTACAGTATGCCCTCTTTCTTTCGTCCGCAATCTGTTATTGTTCTTACTATGTAGCAAGATTCCTTCATTCCATATACCTCGTTGTCCCTAGTTTTGATGTTACCGCTAATCTCATTTATGCTGCTCTTCTTTATTTTGCTCTTCGTTCAGTTTATTATCAGTTTATAATCTGAACTCATTAAAGTGTTCATTTTACTCAACATATCAAGTAATTTTTCTTCACTTTCACTGACGATAGAAAAGTCATCAGTGATTTTATCATTCACATTCTTTAACCCTCAATTTTTAATCCCACTCTTGAACTTTCCTGTTATTGCTTCTTCGGTGTGTTGACTGAACAGGAGGCGTGAAAAACTACATCCCTGTTTTACACCCTGTTCAATTCGATCTCTTCGTTCTTGGTCTTCAATTCTCACTTTTCTCTCTTGGTTCTTCTACATACTGAATATCGCTGTAGCTACTCCCATTTCTTCTAGAATTTCGATCATATTGCACTATTTTATATCGCCGTACGCTTCTTCCACATAGACAAATACTATGAATGTGTCTTCATTTTTGTATGCTCCTATCCTATGCTAAGGATGCCTGTTATTGTGTCATCCATGCGTGACTCTGTGACAGTCAAAAGATGGTAATTTGTACGATCCTCCTGCTTGAATGATTTATTAAATGCGTAATTTAAAACTTCCGCTTTCCTTTCGCTATCTTCTACTGCCTCGCCAGACTGACCTACTAGTGATTTGATAGAAGGCAATTTTAGGTAGACCAGAATATTTTCACGTTCTCGGCATAATCTTTAACTAAGGTATACAGTTGTTGTTTGCTTCAAGCTTGGGCCTTATTACAGACGCACGACTTCTAGTAACTTTTGCCTCCGATATTAGTACCTTCTATTTTGAACTGACAACTCAACACTGTTTGCTTCTTCAGCATTTCGCGAATTTTATTATTAAACACTCTGCATCTTTACCGTTCTTAACCCATTTATAGGTAAATAGTTATCCACGGCGCGATCTAGTCAGTTTAAACTTGATCGTAATTCCTCTTTACTTCCTATTGGAACTATATGATGTCCATTCATTGTCTAAGTGGCATGCTAACAACGCCTTACTGCTTTTTGTAGCGTAAATAATCTCCTGGCGTCTTGATCATTTTAGTAAATTTAGCAGCCATCGTCGCTGTGATGACATCATGATCAAAAATCCCCGTCTCTGTACTGAAACTTTTTGTAGTTGCATGGTCTAAAATATTTTTCTTGCTTGTAGCCGGTCTAACTAGCTGTTCAAGACAGCTTTCGGCAAAACAGTTGCGAACCAATAGTGTGTGTGACAAACGGAGACTAACTGTTCATTAAACGCTTGACTTCGTGTTCTGCTTGTTTCCTTGAATTTGCGCGAAAGCTTTTCAAGAGAGAAAGATGGTAGCAACGAATAAATAAACCGGTTCTTTGTCCACTAATTCCATATTGGTTCGCCGTGACGGCGTCACGCGGCGCTCATTCTGGTCACGACAGCCTCCCGTCAGCAGCTGCATCTTCAGCATCCTATTCAGTTTAATAGAGCCATCCCAGGTCGTGAATGTACGTTCCATTGTATCAGCGTCACAGCTTTTCATTCTTCGGTCAGACAGGACGGCCTAACATAGATTCAATTACGGCAAAAAAAGAAAGTATAATGCCAATCGTCACGTTGGTCACACTTCAAAAAATAGATCGTGCCCCACTGGAATTTATTTAGGTCAAAAGTGTTTTAACTATACGCCGTAAATGGAACTGACCATTCTCTACTGCTCGGTGGGAAAAAAAGAAAAAAAACGAGATTAAGAGCTTAGGTAATGTGTAGTCGATACAACGATTCGTGTTGATGCGAAGAGCAATCAACGTTTCTTCTAAAAGTGCAATAATGTTGTTACTCTTTTGTTGTGAAACTTGAGGTAGAGGAATGGGTGGATTTGACTGTACTCCTGAGAATATGTGTCTACAGTTTCGAAAAAGAATAGGAGGGTATGAAAGACTTACGGTACTTGGTAAACAATTCAACGTAAAAAAAAAGAATGTTCAAATGTGTGTGAAATCTTATGGGACTTAACTGCTAAGGCCATCATTCCATAAGCTTACACACTACGTAACCTAAATTATCCTAAGGACAAACACACACACCCATGCCTGAGGGAGGACTCGAACCTCCACCGGAACCAACCGCACAGTCCATGACTGCAGCGCCCGAGACCGCTCGGCTAATCTCGCGCGGCTAATTCAACGTCAGATTTATTTGATATAAGAGGAACATTTTTTCAAACCTAGATATTCATACAGCTTTACAACGGCCTGCAGACATAGCCATCCACGCTATTTTGTGCAATATCTGTCAACTGAATCACATTAAACAGTAAATTCGTTACGCCCTAGTGATGCTTTCGGTCATTTTCAATATATAGTTTCTAGACACAGAGTATATGCGGACAGCCTCGCTTCTCTAATTTTTGCTCGGAATTTCGCTCATACTTTCATTGTGCTACAAAATAGTGTGTAAATTTCTACATAAATCTCTAATTTTCACCGAAATTTTCCGGCGATTCACGGGGTGTGAGAATTATCATAAAAACGACGTAAAATATATCATTTCCTTGCAGTAATGCAGAGGTTGCACATACGCATCCTAGCAAATGTCAATAATGTAATATATTTTCATTATATTGTAGATACTTTTTATATGTTTAGGTTGAAATTTTCAGCCATTATGCAACAAGCACTCTAATAATATTTAAATCAACAGTCACATTAATGTTATTAGTATTTTAGTTCCATTATACACAAGATGAAGTGGTTTCTTACTGAGAAATGGCATTCTTTTAGTGAATTCCGGACATGACTTTGGTAATAAAATCTGTGTATTTTCCTGTAAAAAAAGCTTTACTTTTTTTATCATACTCCCTGTCGATTATCTGTGTGCCATATTTCATATCTGTCTTTGAGCTAAATAATTTCACAAGCTAAAATATGTTACTGAGATATGCAGAGACTTATCCAGTTACTAAATGTAATTTTTAAGTACTAATGTAACATTAGTCCACATATGCAGTTGGTCATTGGATACACACTATGCAAATGTGAACATTGCAGTAGTCAGAATGTTTAATCGAAAATTTAGTCTAATGTATAACGATAAACCAAATGTATATCATGAACAAGTTGTCAAATGTTGTGTATAGAAAGAAGCAGATGGCATGGAAGACGGTTAAGAGTTAATCATAAGTATTTATTTACATCATGTTAGCATATATGAAAATTTTGACACAAAACATATAATAGGTACAAAATGACATATCTATTCACAAAGATAGATCTCTTACTATCCTACATTGTTAATGTCATAAGTTTTCAACCAATTGATATATTATACAAAATAAACATAATTTAACTGTAGCCCAGTGAAGATGTATTCAATAAGAACGTTCGCATAGCTGTTAGGAGCCTAAAGAAACTATTATTTAAACCACACGAACCAGTCAGACACAATGATTTCACAAGCTGTACACTAAATTTGTAGAATTACACACAACAAGGAAAAAATTGTTAAAAAATATAGCTAATATTTTAATCACTGTAGAGAAGGCAGAGATAGTGCTGGCTAGCCTCAATGCTCTGGCACCTGTTCACTTGAGAGGGTTAATCAAGAAATTAGGAGTAAACTACTACCACAAAATAAAAAATAATTTAATAATTATGATTTCTGTTAATTTTTGTAATACTGGACACATACTTCCATTTACTGTCATGTAAATATAAGAATATAAGCCAAAGTACATACAACATTTGTAGAGTTAGTCACAATTATATACCAATATATTCTTAAAATTAGCAAAAAAACTATTACAAATTGTTCTCAATATTCAGTTTGAAATGCACTCAGCCTCCTCTATTGAGGCAAATGGAAAACTTCCCCTACAGCAAAAGAACATAGATTCTGCCAAAGGAATTCCAGTACAAAATATTTGTATGTAGAAAAATTGCAATCTTGATTGAGGTGAACAGAGAGAGAGAGAAAGAGAGAGAGAGAGAGAGAGAGAGAATGAAAGAGAAAGAGGCATTGATTCTCTATCATCAGTTTTCATTACTACATTTCTATGCAATTAGATTAACTGTTCATTACAAAACAGTTGTTGATAAAGTAGTTGATGCTATTCTGAATAAAGGAATTAAATGCTCAACATTCTGTAATGTACACAAAGTACAGAGATTTCATGTCGAGAACAAAATCTTCACTTTGTGCTTCGTCAATCCTTTTTTATGAGAAATGACGAAATATTTATAGTTCAACAGGAATCTTATTTCTACACCTACAGAATCATGGGTACAAAAGTTGAAATTTTGCAAATAGTTTGAAGAGAAGTCTGTTAAAAAGACCTCTTAGGGAAAGACAAATGACGTTCAGCAGTCACATGAAGGAAAATGTTTAGCAACGTTTTAATGCATGAAACTTTTAGAAGCAGTAACAGTCAAAAGTATGTATTTGGGAAAACTTCTTTGGCTGATTATAATCATTCAAAGGTCGAAAATATAATCCCAAGCATTTCACTTCATTTACTCAACAAACCATATCCAAGATGATACATGAGAATCTAAGGACTCTTAAATTACTTAGCTGACATGATACACTTGTATAGTTTTCAGTTATCCAATAACAACCAGAAAGAAAATTTTCATTTTATCTGTTATTGACACAGTCACGTAATAAACACAAATGAAAGCATATACATAGGTTGAGAAAGATATTAAGAAGAATAACTAAATTTCAAGAAAGATCTATATGATGTTTAAATAGAGTATTTGCACTTCAGGCACATTTATTTGAATTTCATTGAAAGGTCCATCACATACTGCAGTACATGTGAAACTAAAATCAAAGTAAGGTTATACAAAACAGAACTGTAAAACTGTTATTATATCTTGCTCCAGAAGTATTTAGAGACTTACAATATTTCAAAACAATTGCTGAGAAACTGATGTGGCAGTGAGTGATTATCGGCATTCTGTTCTATTTCAAACATCCAAAAACTGGGCTAACAATATTTTCTGTAAGCTGAAATTCATTTGATGAACAGTTTAATGTGCATACTCTACAAACTCTAATTGAAAACCAATGTAAACATACAAATATATTACAATGTCAGCAAGATTATAAATCTCAGTATTGCTGGATTTAAGATAATCCAAATTTATATCTAGAACAGAGATAATAAGGAATTACTTGATGAATTATTATAAGGAAATACCAATACTCCACATTGCTGCTACTATAAAGTACCGAAAATATGAAAATTTCAGTATATGACCCAGATAAATTCTGTCATTGCCACATAACAGCAACTGCAGTAGTGAGCACCGACAAGCACCAAGTTAAGGTGTTGAACGTTTGCTTCAGTAAGATATTATGAGATTTATACGGTGTTATCTGACAGCAACCTGAGAGGTATTTGCAACATACATGCCAGGAAACTGAAATATTACAGACAGAAGGTGTTACTATTTCTGGAAAACGATTGCACATTTCAAGATTGTACATGATACTGTGAAACAAGTTCGTGATGGAAATTTTCGATTTGTTTAACATAAAGTGATGGATGGTATTTGGACATGGACCCAATGAAATCAATGTCTTATGACAGGAAATTAATATAAAAATTCCACACCATGTCTGTTTCATTAAAGAAGAAAGCTCATTACCACAATCATCTTACTGCAAAGTTCTTTTATGTAGTCTGTAAATTTGAGAAGCCAACAAATTTTCAATATACTTGTTGTGTTTATGTAACTGCATAAATGCCCTCTAGTTTGTGGAAGTCTGGGGGTATGATAAAAAACCCTTTCACCTACTGACAAAGAAACCGAAAAGTTTTGTGTGAAAATGAAAATATGAAGATTAAGTTGATTGGTGATTTGATATTCAAAGCTTCTTCTTCAGACAAGCTGTCATAAAACCTGAAGAAAGTCCAAATGACTTTGTAGACTTGTACATAATTCCCTTGATCCCATGTGAATCACTATTTGGAAGAGTATTCCTATAAATGTGATAAGCTATTAACATCAATGAGTACTGAATATAGTAACAAGGAAGAGTAAGTAGGAAAGCTTTTCGACAATAATTTAAAGATGTGGAATATAATGTGTTTGACTCTGAATATGATTTTGCTTTATTGAGCATAGTGCTGAAAGTGAGGCTTATTCTAATGAAAATATAAATATTTATATTCAAACATCATAGACATAATCAAAATTAGTAGACCCTGATTGATGAGATGCAGGAATAATTAGCAAACATAATGCCAAGTTCCCCCCCATGATCCATGGACCTTGCCGTTGGTGGGGAGGCTTGCGTGCCTCAGCGATACAGATGGCCATACCATAGGTGCAATCACAACGGAGGGGTATCTGTTGAGAGGCCAGACAAACATGTGGTTCCTGAAGAGGGGCAGCAGCCTTTTCAGTAGTTGCAGGGGCAACAGTCTGGATGATTGACTGATCTGGCCTTGCAACATTAACCAAAACGGCCTTGCTGTGCTGGTACTGCGAACGGCTGAAAGCAAGGGGAAACTACAGCCGTAATTTTTCCCGAGGACATGCAGCTTTACTGTATGATTAAATGATGATGACGACCTCTTGGGTAAAATATTTCGGAGGTAAAATAGTCCCCCATTCTGATATCCAAGGCGGGGAGTACCCAGGAGGACGTCGTTATCAGGAGAAAGAAAACTGGCATTCTACGGATCGGAGCGTGGAATTTCAGATCCCTTAATCAGGCAGGTAGGTTAGAAAATTTAAAAAGGGAAATGGATAGGTTAAAGTTAGATATAGTGGGAATTAGTGAAGTTCGGTGGCAGGAGGAACAAGACTTTTGGTCAGGTGAATACAGGGTTATAAATACAAAATGAAATAGGGGTAATGCAGGAGTAGGTTTAATAATGAATAGGAAAATAGGAATGCGGGTAAGCTACTACAAACAGCATAGTGAACGCATTATTATGGCCAAGATAGACAGAAAGCCCATGCCTACTACACTAGTACAAGTTTATATGCCAACTAGCTCTGCAGATGATGAAGAAATTGATGAAATGTATGATGAGTTAAAAGAAAGTATTCAGGTAGTGAAGGGAGACGAAAATTTAATAGTCATGGGTGACTGGAATTCGTCAGTAGGACAAGGGAGAGAAGGAAACATAGTAGGTGATTATGGATTGGGGCTAAGAAATGAAAGAGGAAGCCGTCTGGTAGAATTTTGCACAGAGCATAACTTAATCATAGCTGACACTTGGTTCAAGAGTCATAAAAGAAGGTTATATACATGCAAGAATCCTGGAGATACTAAAAGGTATCAGACAGATTATATAATGGTAAGACAGAGATTTAGGAATCAGGTTTTAAATTGTAGGACATTTCCAGTGGCAGATGTAGACTCTGACCACAATCTATTGGTTAAGACCTGTAGGTTAAAACTGAAGAAACTGCAAAAAGGTGGGAATTTAAGGACATGGGATCTGGATAAGCTGAAAGAACCAGAGGTTGTACAGAGTTTCAAGGAGAGCATAAGGGAACAATTGGCAGCAATGGGGGAAAGAAACAGCTGAAGAAGGACGTGTAGCTCTGAGGGATGAAGTAGTGAAGGCAGCAGAGGATAAAGTAGGTAAAAAGACGAGGACTGCTAGAAATCCTTGGGTAAGAGAAGAAATATTGAATTTAATTGATGAAAGGAGAAAATATAAAAATGCAGTAAATGAAGCAGGCAAAAAGGAATACAAACGTCTCGAAAATGAGATCGACAGGAAGTGCAAAATGGCTAAGCAGGGATGGCTAGAGGACAAATGTAAGGATGTAGAAGCTTATCTCAGTAGGGGTAAGATAGATACTGCCTACAGGAAAATTAAAGAGACCTTTGGAGAGAAGAGAACCACGTGTATGAATATCAAGAGCTCAGATGGCAACCCAGTTCTAAGCAAAGAAGGGAAGGCAGAAAGGTGGAAGGAGTATATAGAAGGTTTAAACAAGGGCGATGTACTTGAGGACAATATTATGGAAATGGAAGAGGATGTAGATGAAGACGAAATGGGAGGTAAGATACTGCGTGAAGAGTTTGACAGAGCACTGAAAGACCTGAGTTGAAACAAGGCCCCCGGAGTAGACAACATTCCATTAGAACTACTGACGACCTTGGGAGAGCCAGTAATGACAAAACTCTACCAGCTAGTGAGCAAGATGTATGAGACATGTGAAATACCCTCAGACTTCAAGAAGAATATAATAATTCCAATCCCAAAGATAGCAGGTGCTGACAGATGTGAAAATTACCTAACTATCAGTTTAATAAGTCACAGCTGCAAAATACTAATGCGAATTCTTTACAGACGAATGGAAAAACTGGTAGATGCGGACCTCGGGCAGGATCAGTTTGGATTCCGTAGAAATGTTGGAACACGTGAGGCAATACTGACCTTACGACTTATCTTAGAAGAAAGATTAAGAAAAGGCAAACCTACGTTTCTAGCATTTGTAGACTTAGAGAAAGCTTTTGACAATGTTGACTGGGATACTCTCTTTCAAATTCTGAAGGTGGCAGGGGTAAAATACAGGGAGCAAAAGGCTATTTACAATTTGCACAGAAACCAGATGGCAGTCATAAGAATCGAGGGGCATGAAAGGGAAGCAGTGGTTGGGAAAGGAGTGAGACAGGGTTGTAGTCTCTCCCCGATGTTATTAAATCTGTATATTGAGCAAGCAGTGAAGAAAACAAAAGAAAAATTCGGAGTAGGTATTAAAATTCATGGAGAAGAAATAAAAACTTTGAGGTTCGCCGATGACATTGTAATTCTGTCAGAGACGGCAAAAGACTTGGAAGAGCAGTTGAACGGAATGGACAGTATCTTGAAAAGAGGATATAAGGTGAACATCAACAAAAGCAAAACGAGGATAATGGAATGTAGTCAAATTGAATCGGGTGATGCTGAGGGAATTAGATTAGGAAATGAGACACTTAAAATAGTAAATGAGTTTTGCTATTTAGGAAGTAAAATAACTGATGATTGTCGAAGTAGAGAGGATATAAAATGTAGACTGGCAATGGCAAGGAAAGCGTTTCTCAAGAAGAGAAATTTGTTAACATCGAATATAGATTTATGTATCAGGAAGTCGTTTATGAAAGTATTTGTTTGGAGTTTAGCCATGTATGGAAGTGAAACATGGACGATAACTAGTTTGGACAAGAAGAGAATAGAAGCTTTCGAAATGTAGTGCTACAGAAGAATGCTGAAGATTAGATGGGTAGATCACGTAACTAATGAGGAGGTATTGAATAGGATCGGGGAGAAGAGAAGTTTGTGGCACAACTTGACGAGAAGAAGGGATCGGTTGGTAGGACATGTTTTTAGGCATCAAGAGATCACAAATTTAGCATTGGAGGGCAGCGTGAAGGGTAAAAATCGTAGAGGGAGACCAAGAGATGAATACACTAAGCAGATTCAGAAGGATGTAGGTTGCAGTAGGTACTGGGAGATGAAGCAGCTTGCACAGGATAGAGTAGCATGGAGAGCTGCATCAAACCAGTCTCAGGACTGAAGACAACAACAACAACAACAACAACAATGCCAAGTTCACATATGTCTAGATTAAATGTGCTAAAGGCCTGAATGAGAGTTTGTTGGGAATCCTGGAGAAGAAAGGGATAAAAACGAAAATAACTATACTGAGTAAATGGGAATAATACAAATCAAACAATAAATCAATAAGATATTCGAATCCTGGTAAATTTCCTGATAAATCTTTCACTTACAAGGAAATAGTGTAGAGATTTAGTGATTTGGGCATTAAATGCGTTACTGATACCTAAACTTCGCCTTCCTGTTTACCAGTAATATGGTTCCTTTGTGGAAGGTGAAAAAAAATTAGCTCACAGAGGCTAAATTAGCAGTTCATCAGCTGACTGGTAAAATAGATAACTCTGTACAAAGTAATGGCAAACAAAGAACTTATAATCGCATCTAAAGAATAAATAAACAGCTTGCACGCTCACAGAGATGAAAAATAAGCTTCAGTTTCAGAACAAGATACAGTGCACTGAAAAAGGGAGTTTGAAATGTGCACTGAAGTTGATGATCAAAGATAAAAACTGTGAAGTTTCATCTTCACGTAAATGGAAGCATTTAGCTATGACAAATGGTAGTTCTAGATCAAGATATGGTTAAATATAATAATATATTTTGCAATATTTCCGTATTATTGCTACGTTATTGGTGGAAACGCGACAGAAAAGAACTAGACTGCTGGAGGCTATATTCTAAAACTCTGGTTAAGTGTTGTAAAGAATAGTTTCTTCCTGTCATGTACAAGTGTAAGTGCAGGTCATTAAAAGTAAAAAGTAGTGAGAACTGCGCGATCTAGAAATGTGTAGCTGTGAAACATCTTTGACCTTTTCTTTATGTTAGTGAGACGTAACTCACACTGAAAGTTCGTGCTAAAAAAAGATGTGCAGTATATGAATCACGTTATGGGACTGTTAGAATACAGTTGTTGCCAATTAAGATCGATTCCCAGCAAGCCTACACTTTTTTGTGTACTGGACCTTTTTCAAGTAACGTACAATAGAGTCAGGTAGATTTCAGCCCAACACAAGGCGAGCAGTAAGTGGGGCACAAAGTCCCCGATGGAAATACACTGAAAGGGAATTTCGAGTTTCCTTACCTTATAATCAAAGAAAGCCATTGAAGAATGTTAACCACAACCGGAGGATGTGAGCTAGTTTCAATTCAGTTTTAATACGATGTGTTTCTAAGAAAAATTTGGAAGTTTTATTGTATGTCACAGTTTATTAGTAAACATGTACATACACTGCCTGACGAAACAGTGAACCACCCAAAAAACTTGGGCAGATATCGATGTAATTGATTAGAGTCGTAATTCTCTGTGACATTTAAAACAGCTACCACAGTACATTAGTGTTGTTCGTCTTCAATGTCTTACCAGGCCTGGTAGGGTGTATAAAGGGCGTGAACAGTATCTGGTGTTGAGTGATCACTGTCAGGGACATAGAGATGCCGAGTACTCGCGTGAGACAGCACTATAAGCACGAACAGATCTCAAAGCGAAAGTCTTATGTACGTCAAATCCTGCTGAAGAAAAAGAGGCTGAATTCATGTTCATTGAAATGAATATACAAAGTCGGAAATTCTTGACTAGCGTCGTGTACAAGCCGCCAAAAATAAGCTCAATGAGTTCCTTCCAGTCGGAATTACATTCACTTCAGTGTCAGTACGAACATGTCATCGTAATGGGTGACTTGAACATAGACCTGCTAAGAGACACTCCCTCCGCAATAAACCTAAGAAGATTGTTTAGTTGCAATAGCATGAACATTCTTCCATTACAACCTACACACCATACGGCGTACAGTCATACTCTTATAGACGTGATCGCAACGAAACAGACTGACAAAGTAAGAGATGTTGGTCAATCATCGGCCCCTGGCCTCTCAGCACATGATGTAATATTCCTGGCCTACTCTGTGCAGCCCCCAAGGATCAAATCGCGTTACATAACTTGTAGGAACATGAAACGTATTGACCTTGACGCTCTAACAGCCGATTTCTCAGAAATCTCATGTCATCAAATAATCAGAGAACCTACAATCGACGGCAAAATTAATGAACTTGGTGATAAACTCACTGCTCTCTATGACAAACATGCACCTGTGCGCACAGTCCATGTAAGAAAATCTCCAGCTCCATGGCTGACATCTGAATTACGTCAAATGATGACTAATAGGGATGCTGCCCACAGGCGTTTCAAGGCAGATCCGAAACCCGAGCGTTTCGAAGAATATAGAAAGCTACAGAACAGAGTGAAACAATGCATTCGCAATGCCAAAATCAGGCACGCTCGCTCCCTTGTATGCAGCGATCTGACACCCACGACTCTATGGAAGAATCTCCGTAGCTTGGGGGTCGGAAAGGCAAAATCGGAAACTACTTTTCATGTGTCAGCTAACGAATTAAATGAATTCTTCTCTGCACCTCTGAATACCAGCACGGCTGATAATTACCGTCCACAAGAATCGCCAAACAGGATAACTAACAACGATACCTTCCATCTAAAACATGTAACAACAAATACGGCAAGAAAAGCAATAATGAGAATCTCTTTTGATGCAATAGGCAACGACAGTATCGGTATAACCATGATTAAAAATGTTGCCGATATCTTAGTACCTGCCTTAACTGACATATTTAATTTTTCCCTCGTGAACGGAATATACCCCACTACATGGAAAAGAAGCATAATTCGACCCATCCCTAAGATCGAAAACCCGCAACTGCCTAGTGATTACCGACCAATTAGCATACTGCCTGCTGTTTCCAAAGCACTTGAATATATTGTTCATGACCAAATCACTGAACACTTGCATGAATTCAGTCTATATGACAAATTTCAATCCGGTTTCCGTAAACATCACAGCACAAACACTGCTCTAATTAAAGTAACTGATGACCTGAAATATGCCATCGACAATCGAAAGGCAACAATATTGACGCTACTGGACTTCAGCAAAGCTTTTGACACTGTTAACTTTGACATATTTCTCAGAAAAATGCAACAGCTTAATTTCTCTGATAGTGCAATGAGATGGTTTGAAAGCTACTTAAAAGACAGACAGCAATGTGTTGTCTGCGCAAACGAAAAATCTTCCTGGAAACATGTTTCTTCGGGAGTGCCACAAGGATCAGTCCTAGGACCACTTTTGTTTTCTTTATATGTCAACGATATTTCGTCGGTTTTGTCCTCCTGTAAACATCATTTCTATGCCGACGACCTCCAGCTCTACCTAAGCGTCAGACCTGAAGACGTAAACACTGCAATCGCTCTGATGAATGATGATCTGTCTTCAGTAGTGACATGGGCGAAAAACCTGGGGCTTAAATTAAATGCAAAAAAGACGCAAGTAATCTTAATAGCCCATCAGAAATTAATAAGTTCAGACTTCCGCGAACGGCTACCTCCTATTCTGTTCGAAGGTACTCCAATACCATATCAGAAAACAGTGAAGAATATGGGTGTAACTTTGGACGAGCATCTCAACTGGGCGGAGAATACAGTCGCAGTGTGCCGAAAGACGTCTGCTTGTCTCTATGCTCTCAAAAAGTTTCGGAACATATTCCCACAGGACTTGAAACGCCAGCTCGTGCAAGCACTCGTTCTACCGAACCTCCACTATTGTGATGTGATTCAACAAGGCATGAGTAGTGAAAACAAAAGACGGCTAGAGCTAACCATGAATGCCTGTGTGCGTTACACCTGCAACATTCGCCGATATGATCATGTTAGTGCTTCATACTCCGAGCTAGGGTGGCTGCGGCCAGACAAACTGCGTGACTACCACACTCTATGTCTACTTCACCGACTCCTCGTCGCGCAAGCACCCCAGTACCTAGCTTCAGAGATTAAAAACCTGTCATGCCATCATAATCGAAACACGAGGTCACTCTTATCTGGTATCCTAACTGTGCCCACTCACAAAACAAAAACTTTTGCAAACTCCTTCTCAGTTGGCGCTGTCCGCCTCTGGAACAAACTGCCCCTTACCTTGAGGAAAATTCAATCTCCTGTTGCTTTTAAGAAGAAGTTGAAGCGTTTCCTACTATCATCCGCATAAAATTCTCCACAAAATTAATGTGCAAGGCCAATCCTCTCATCTGTCAAATAGCAAAGCTAGCGTCTCATATCTTGCTCCTGAGATGCCTTCCTCTTCATCTATCTCTATTAGCCACGCAGTATCCTTTTCCTTTATATTTTCATTAATTGTGTTTCATCATGTCTCTATTCTTCTCCTCCCTTCACCATGAGTCTCCCTCATACTCCCTGCTGCCAGCACTCCTATCTAAAATCTTTCTCTTCAATAATGTATTTTTCGAGGTGTACCTTTCTAATTGTTTCTCTCACTTTTTGTATTAGATGTAGTTTAACATGCCTACTAAAACATATGACTGTAAAATAAGTAGAATGCCTGGTCAGATGTAAGAGAGGGCCTGATGGCCCTAATCTTGCCAGGTTAAATAAATAAATAAATAAATAAGCACGTGGCAGAGTTTGACAGGACCTTATTATGGGTCTCTTATTTGGCAGCTGGTCGATCCTTCAATACCAAGATTTGTGACTCGTTTGGGTGTGATGACAACGGCCTTGCCGCAGTGGTAACTCCGGGTCCCGTCAAATCACCGAAGTTAGGCACTGTCAGGCTGGACTAGCACTTGGATGGGTGACCATCCGGTCAGCCGAGCGCTGCTGGCGAGCGGGGTGCACTCAGCCTTTGTGAGGCAAACTGAGGAGCTATTTGATTGAGAAGTAGTGGTTACAGTCTCGGAAACTGACATACGGCCGGGAGAGCGGTGTGCTGGCCACATGCCCCTTCACATCCGCATCCAGTGAAGCCTGTGGTCTGAGGATGACACGGCAGCTGGTCGGTACCTTTGGGCCTTCATGGCCAGTGTGGTAGGAGTTTCGAGTTTGGGTGTGAAAGTGCCCTGATGTTGAAGCGCATGGGAGGAAGAGGCAACCATACTCGTCGTCAAATCTGACTGCACTAGGCGTATCGTATCCCCTTCACATATGCTCCTACCATCCGAGACGGTCTAATGGACTGCCTGCAATATTCTGCGACATCCCGAACTGCTGGTCAGAGACTAGCAGCATTCAGAACAGGGAATTACAGACCCATGTGTGGGCTGCCATTGAAGAAACAGAAATTGCTGCTTTTGGAGTGACCAGCAAGCTTGGGTTGCTGCTGAGTGGGGTGACGTTGTATTCAGCAATGTATCGCGGTTCTGCACTGTCTTGTATGAACATCGTCACCAATATGATGGCAGCCTGGGGAGAAGTCCCATTCTTTCATTGTTTTAGGGAGTCACAATGGCGTTACTCCTGGCTTCTTGATGTGGGAAGTCACTGGGAATGACTTGAGTTCAGAGCTGATAGTCACTGAGGAAACTGAAAGGGCACTGTAATATCACAGACAACCTGCGTCATCCCATGTGACACTACCGTGACGCCATTTTTCAACAGAACAGTGCTCGTCCACACATCACATATATCTCTATGACTTGGTAATCCCTTGTCGAATGAGATCCCCAGATCTGTCCTCGATAGAAAATGTGTGGAGCGAATTCGCACGTCAACTCCTTCCCAGTGGCAGTATCCAGGATATGAAGGGCCAGTTAGAATCAGTTCTGAGCCTTCTTTCCTCAGAAGAGAAAACAAAGCTATCGCGACACCCTCTCGACCGACTCAATGTGTGAATCTAAGCCACACGGGATAGAACGTCATACTGATAAGTGCCTTGCTACTACCAAATCCTTTCTAAATTTGGCTCGATTTTTAAGCACTTAAGTGGCATAATATACCCCTCAAAACAAGACCTCATGTTTCACATCATTCTCTCCAACTCTTTTGCGTGCTCCACTCTTTTCATCGGGCAGTCTAGAATAATATGACTTATTCGATCTTTCTTCTTGTCCAATTCTCTCCCTGTACCAAGGAATAGATCGGACTGCTTGAGATACAGCTTGTTACAGAGTCTATGCAAACGATTGCCAGGCAAATGGGGTACAGTGCTTCCCAACTAGGAATAAATGGAAGGGATTTACCAGTTGGACGATTCACGTGTCAGTCAAGGAAAACCTCCCAAAAACAGTGGTCGGGACAGGATGATTAGAACTATGTTATTTCTGGGAGAAGTTCTCAACTGTCCCACATATAAATTGAAATTTTGTATATGTGTATTAGTGTGTTGTATGTTGTGAAGTTCAGGTGCAGCGTCAATAAAGGTAGGCCAACTACGCTTTGCACAGCGGGGCAAGGTTCTAATAGTTACGACTGCAAACTAATGATAAATACCCAGTAGCATACGAACTGCAGTCAGTAAGATTGCACAGCCCAACCAACGTACGATAAGACGTACACCATTTAGTCAACGCACCATCAACTAGTCTGTGGCAGGTAAGGCGCATACCATAAACCGGCTATTGAAAGTTACTGGTTACATATCACTTTCGAAAATACACTTCTAATTACATCGTTGGCAGTTTGGATGTATCTGTGAAGCAACAACATATCGGAGTTTTCGTACTACGACTCCCTTTCATTTAATAATGGTACAACCAGAAACTAGAGAAACATTTGAGGCATCACTTAGGTTCATTTAGAGGTACTGGTTCTGCTAAACGTTCTCCAGTCGAGAAACCGCCAACCTCTTTCAAAAGGGCAGTGTGGATTGAAGAAGAAGAAATCATCGAGAGGTGAATGGACATTTTCCTGTATACAAAACAACAGTGCTCCGCCATAGGTTTCTTTCAATTTCCATACACAGTAAAACTCCATAACGACAAAACAGGATAATCATTCAAAACTAATTTAGCCAAGAATCACACCAAAATCTTAACACATTTAGTTTTCAGGAAATAAATACTGATTATTAGCTACAATAATACGTTGGCAGTCAGTCTGTCGTGTAACGCCACTTACAGTTAAATGATAGCTCAGTGTTCTATTACATTGTCTCTGCCTGCTAAACACATCGAAGTACTCTAGCCACGAAAGAAATCAACAAAAAGTGTTAAAAACTGAATGAAACCCTACATCTGTAGACTGAAAGCGAAACCGTGAATTCTTGTATACGGCCCTCTTACTTTCCTGACCACCATGCATCAGCGAAGTCATACATCAGCAACACCTAACGCTCTCGAATACTTTCTCCACCCCAGTGTTCACATAACTGTCCTCTTACATCCAGTAAGGCTTCCGACCATCTCTCAGATTCTGCGAGCTCCAATCGCTTATCATGATTGCAGAGACGGCTAAGCTCACTCCCATGGCGCAGGCCAGCTCGGCAGTGGTCTGACCAAGTAGCCCGAGATTCTCATGTGTTCACCGCTAACCACAGTTGTGTGCTGTAGCACTTATAATGCATGAAGTCACTTACAGTCGTTCTACATACCTCGATCCTTTTCTGCGTGTATCACTTGTTAACAAGCACATAAATTCATATTAGTTGAAATGCTAATTATTGTGGGTACAGAACATTCGCCAAAGACGCTTAGTACAGGGTGTTTGACTTATGTTTAAATGCCGAAACATTATTCTAGATACGATACTCTACAATTCCAAAGCAAAGCCATCGCTTCTGACTGATGTATTTACGATGTATCCTACTCTTGACTTATTTACCGACGCTCACCACGTAATTTTGCAATGTCATTACTTATTCACATTTACATGTAAGATATATTCAACGTTCTGAATCTTGGTCGCCGAGTGCAGTTCCCCACCCTTAATCGCAACATCGTCTCATTAATTATTTGTGAATGTCTTCGCAAACACATCACAAATCTGTTTTAGCGGGAGTTTTTCATAATATTTCCTTCGGCTGTTCTGTATAATTCCTGTACAATTAATAGAGTAGGTACGAGTGAAAACATACTGCCCCAGAAATATTCATACCTCATACGTAGAGCATTGCATTTTAGGAATTACACTGACCAAAAATATTCACAGCACCATAAAACAATTAATATAGAGTAATGAAATTTCGGGAATACATTTATCTAGGTAAAACATTTAAGTGATTAACATCGCAACACACAGGCTAACGTAAGTGTGAAGTAAGATATTGCAAATATTGAATGTTGGTTCATCAATAATCGGTGTAACCGCTAGGATGTTGAATTCAAGCCTGTAAACGTCCATGCATTGTGTTGTGCAGGTGCTGGATGTCAGGTAGTTGGATAGAGCTCCATGCCTGTGGCATTTGGTGGGTCAATACAGGGACGGCTCATGCCGTTTGTGGATGACGCTGGAGTTATCGTCCGATGATATCCCATATGTGCTCGACTGGAGGCGGAGCTGGTGAACGAGAAGGCCAAGGCAACATGTCGACACTCTTTAGAGAGTGCTGAGCTGCAACGGAGGTACGGGGGCAAGCGTTATCCTGTTGGAAAATACTGCATTTTATGCTGTTCATGAATGGTAGCATAACAGGTAGAATCACTATATTGAGGAGCAGATTTGCCGTCAAGGTGCGTGAGAAAACCACGACAGTGCTCCTGCTGTCATACGAAATCGCATCACAGACCATAACCCCAAGTGCGGGTCCAGTGCGTGTAGCATACAGACTCGTTGATTGCAGGCAGTCACCTTGCCTCCTCCTAACCAACACACAGCCATCATTGGCACCCAGGCAGAACCAACTTTCACCAGAAAATGCAACAAACCTCCACCCTGCCCTTCAGTGAGCTCTGCTTGGCACTACCGAAGTTGCAAACGGCGGTGGTGTGGGGATCAGTGAAATGGACGCTACAGGGCATCTGGCGAGGAGCTGTCCTGGAAGAAACCAGCTTGTAACAGTTCTTTGTGTTACTTTGCTGATAATTTCTTCTCGAATTGCTGCTGCAGATGCAGTACGATACGCCGAACACCTCTCTACAGTGCCTAGTGGCCGTCTGGAACCCGGTCTTTCTGCGACCTTACATTGTTGTGACCACTGCTGCCAGCAGTCATGTCCAGCGTCTACATTCCTGCCAAATCTTTCTGCAGTATCGCAGACAGAGTAGCCAGTTTCTCGTATCTCTATTACACGACTTCGTTCATACTCCGTAAGGCACTGATAATGACGTCTTTGTCTCCTTAAAGGCATTCTTGACTAACATGAATTCCCCACGTTCAGTCTCAAAGGTAACTGTCATGACCGTTACAGGGTGTATTCAAAGCTAACCTGATGTGCATCCTCAAAGTGGCGCTACTAAAGACCCTTTTGTGCGACTAGCTCGAATTTATCTTAGACATCATCTTCCTGATGTACAAGTACGCCTACCAAGATGTGTTTATGTTGCACAACTTCTTCTTGGTGTTGCGATGGGTTTTCGTCAGCGTATGTTATAACGTTTGCAGGCAGTGAAATATGTTTTGTCTTGCAGTTGTTCACGAATTATCCTCACTTCCGAACATATTTCCCGGACAACTATATGGCAGAAATTAGTGCCAATGGCATATTGCACAACTTTTGTCTTTCAGTGTCTGTACAGGAGAATACTAGGTAACCGAGAGAATTAGATTGTTTGAAGAATTGGAAATCTGTGACCCGCAACTATAATGGAGATGAAATGTAGGAAACCAGTATATAACCAAGCATACAACAGGAACTGTAGTCATTACTAATATGCAGGTCACCGCCTATGGCGAGAGACAACTGAGAATGCTTAGAAGAATTTAATGCATCACAACAATAAACAAAGATTTGTGTGCAGTAGAGTTCTCTTTCAATTTTAACTTCTACGTTGTGAAAGTACTCATAAAATAGAGTAATAATGTAAAGAGAGTCCTAGCGGAGGATGAGTTGAGACAGCTGCTGCTGAGTGCAGTCTACACGGGAATCGAGAGAGAGTCGCCTATTCCTACGGTATGTATTTTGTCATTTAGTGCCATATTTTAATGGCGAGTTTAGTACAATAATGATATTTTGTCTAAACGATTAGTAGTCCAGTTTGCAGTTGACGAGCTACAGTTCAGACGTACCATCTACAGATAATGCAAAGGAGACATCAGCAACACGATACGAGCAGCCCCGGCTGAGAACACGCCAAGCCTGTATATCCTGGCACCGAACCGATTACGATTACCCTCAGTTATTAAGCTTACGACGAAAATGTCACATCAGTAGCTAAATAACACGAAATGAATATTTAATAGCTACGGTATCGTATTTCAGGTGCGTTGCACAAAGTCATATGTCAACTTCTAAAGTCAATGACTTATCCTCTACAAAATGATATAATAATACAGACTTCAGATACCGAAAGAGCTCTTCTTCGAGGATCGTGTACAGATCCGTAGCAGCTGCGTGAGCAGCCGAGAGGGCGTAATAGGCGCAGGACGAGAATATGAAAACCATGAGGCTGACAGCACAATCTTGATGGCACCGGTCTAGAGGCGTTATGAGCACCGCGCTCCTTAGTTAATTGGCGAACGCTGGGGATGTAAGCTTATAGGCAATTACATGCAAAGTTTGCACTACTCATATTTCTTCACAAAGAAGTGCCCTTAATATCGTGTGTTATTCATAGCAGTGGCGAACGTTAGATGGAAGACTTGCAATTTGGTAGCGGGTACAAAAACTGATCCGGATGAATGTATCAGCATTGATTTTTCAGCAATGATCTCACTAGTTATAACTCTTCTCATAGAGGGGCTCTTCTCAGTTGATTCAGAACTGAATGTGTTGTGACTAATGAATATTTGTACCAGACTTGGAATCGTATTCGTTTCACTTGCTTTTATCTATCAGTCGAGTTAAGCATTTAGTTTTCTCATCTCGCCTCCAAGACTGACTCAAAATTTTTTCGGCACTTTATTTTCTTATATAATACAGAATAAAGAGAGGTGGCTCTCGATGTCGGAGCAGAACCACCCGAGGAATGGATAAGACGGATCAGATCGACGAGGATAAAGTATATGAAGCACATTTACATGAAATTCTGTCAACAAAGTATGCTAGGAAAATTCTTACAAGAAACCCTTCGAGTGCGAGGTCACAAATTCAATCTCTAGTAAGGTTCATTTGGAACTGTTGTGTTAACAATTATGACAGGAAAAATATTAGCTGCTAATGACCCACCATGTACACCAGGAGGACGACAGAAAATGAGTGTCCAGATGGTGCAGAGATCAATCTTCTATGAGACGTCTGTATTATACTTCACAAAATGGACATCGTCGACGCTAAAGAAATGATTTAAAAAAAAAAGCCTTCATCTTGCAGTATGAACACCGATAGAAAAATGGTTCTCCACAGTGATCACAACCGTTCACACCATCAAGGTCGAACGCGAACTCGTTGGGGTTACAAACCGAGCGTGACGTTCATCTATGCATCCATTCTTAGAGGATGTGTACAGACCCATATTACTATAACGGGGTGATGAGGACTGATGGAATATGACGGCATGCAACCGAATGCGTAAAAGTCTGTCGTGGAGCTTATCGTGAAGCAGACTATCCTTTTAAGGTATAGCGGCAGATAGTGTGATAATATGTTTTACAGGCAAGGAAAAACAAACGTCTATAGGCTGAATTTGTCCAATGGTTCTGGGTGTTATAAATTCGAATGCTACGCACTTTTCAGGAGAGATAGTTTGCTCTAAAGGAGTCTGTTCTTTACATGAAAAATAGCAATCAAGCAAAAGCAATTTATTTTGACCAGCTACTGGCCAAAAGCAGTCCTCATACGATAGCTTTAGTTCTATTACGCCCATTTCTCACTCCTGCTTGCTGTGACGTAATATTCCCTACGGACCTTGCAAGATCAAGCACATGAGAAAGAATCTTAGTTAGCACAGCCCCTCCAACTTCTCGCAGCGCAATAAACAACTTTCCAGCCAATTTACCATCTACAGTTAAGCCGGCATAATTGTATACGAGTGCTCAAAGCATTGATGTTAGTTAGTATTGGTATAATTCTCTTGGTACATCTAATTTTCAGGGTTCCTTTCATATGCTTGTCCTCTTCTAATCTCTAACGGTCGGAGCGCAAAACAAGTTCCTCACTGAACGATGGGATAAATTTCTTATCTCATCTGCAAATTTTCAGGCCGATTCCACAGTCAAGATGAAGCTAGTAGTAGGGAGATAGCTGCATGAGGACACTTTTGATATTAAATTAATATGCAGTGTAATTAAGTTGATCAAATAATTGCCCCACCCTTGGTTGATGTCATAATTTCTCCCCAGCCGCCAGATGTGTTCCCAGTCCCTTCCCATGCCGCAACTCCTCCCCTTCCTCATGTACCCTGTAGGCGAGAATTTCGAATTTTGGTGGGAATTTCTTTGTTCCAGTACTATGTTGCAGTCCCACGCCACCCCCAACCCGGTAATTGAGGGAAAATCAAAATGGCTGTGCCGTTTCCAAGACCGGAACCCCTGTCCCTCTGGGTGGAAAGCACAGATGCACCCCCATCCCCCTCCAACACATGGATACTGTCCAGATGCAGGGGAGGAAGGTTAGGTTAGTGTACTGTATTGCTGGCCGCTAGTGGCCGAACGGTTCTAGGCGCTTCAGTCCGGATCCGCGCGACTGCTACGGTCGCAGGTTCGAATCCTGCCTCGCGCATGGATGTGTGTAATGTCCTTAGGTTAGTTAGGTTGAAGTAGTTCTAAGTTCTAGGGGACTGATGCCCTCAGATGTTAACTCCCATAGTGCTCAGAGCCATTTGAAGCATTTTTTTGGTACTGTATTTGTTTTGATTGGGAAACAGGAGTAAAGATCGGTCCTTATCCCGAAATTAATCATTAAGATCCGCCCTAATTGTGCAACTATAAGCTTGGAGCTACGCAAGGAGCGCCTAAAATCACAATATAGGTAAAAAATTGGAGCTCCCATACAACTAGTGTTATCCTAATACCACTCGAAAATAGCGGCAGACATACTCAAACTCTACTCGTCACGTACAAGCAGGAGGGAGAAAGGTTGGAGTGGAGGCGCTATCTTTATTTTTGGTGGCAAATATGTTCAAATGACGAGATTCTGGCGTTGGACAGTGAGGAGCTGGATAAATGTTTTTTCTTTCTTTTTGCTTTTTTTTAAAAAATTATTGGTCTTCTGACTGGTTTGATGCGGTCTGCTACGAATTCCTCTCCGGTGCCAAACCCTTCATCTCTAACTCTTGCAACCTATGTCCTCAATCTCTTTCCTTCTCTACAGTTTTTGCCCTCCACAGCTCCCTCTAGTAGCATGGAAGTCATCCCCTTGTGTCTTAAGAGATGTCCCTTCTCCATGTCAGCTTTTACCCCATATACTTTTCCTGTGCAATTCCGTGCAGAACCTTCTCATTTATTATCTTATCATTCAACCTAACTTTCAGCATTCGTCTGTAGCTCCACATCTCAAATACTTAGATTTTCTTCAGTTCCAGTTTTAAGATAGTCCAAGTTTCACTACCACGCAATGCTGTGTTCCAAACGTGCATTCTCAGGAGTTTCTTCCTCAAATTAACGCTTATGTTTGGTACAAGTAGACTTCTCTTGACCAGGAATTCCTTCTCTGGCAACGCTGGTGTGCTTTTGAAGTCCTCCATGCTCAGTCCGTCGATGGTTATTTTGCTGCCTACGTAGTACACTTCCGTAACTTCATCTACTTCAGACTATCAATCCTGAAAAGGTATTTCTTGCTGTTCTCACGTCTGCTACTTCTCATTACCTTATCTTCGATTTATTCTCAATCCATATTCTGTTCTCAATGGACTGTTCATTCTATTCAGAAGATCATGTAATTCTTCTTCACTTTCACTGAGGACAGCAACGTCATCAACGAAACGTATCATTATTATCCTTTCATCATGAATTTAACTCCACTCCTGAACCATTCATTCAATTCCATCATTGCATCTTCGATTTAGAGATTTCACATTAGGGGCGAAGGACTACACCTTTGTCTTGCACACATTTTAATTCGAGCACTTCGTTCTTGGTCGTTCAAAAACGTTCAAATGTGTGTGAAATCTTATGGGACTTAACTGCTAAGGTCATTAGTCCCTAAGCTTACACACTACGTAATCTAAATTATCCTAAGGACAAACACATACACCCATGCCCGAGGGAGAACTCGAACCTCCGCCGGGACCAGCCGCACAGTCCATGACAGTAGCGCCTTAGACCGCACGGCTAATCCCGACGGCGTTCTTGGTCGTCCACTACTATTATTCCCTCTAGGTTCTCGTACACACACACACACACATATATATATATATATATATATATATATATATATATATATATATATATATATATATTACCCGGCTGTCCCTGTAGGTTACCCCTATTTGTCTCATAATTTCGAAGATTTTACATTGTCGAACACTTTTTCCAGGTCAGTAAATCCTATGAACGTGTCTTGATTCTTCTTTAGTCTTGCCTCCATTATCAACCGCGTCAGAATTGCCTCTCTGGTGTCTTTACTGTTTATAATTCCAAAGTGGTCGTCATCTGACACATCCTCAATTTCCTCTTCCCTTCTGTTGCATATTATTCTTGTCAGGAACTTGGATGCATAGGCTGTTAAGCTGATTGTTCAGTAATTCTTGCACTTGTCAGCTCTTGCAGTCTTTGTGATTGTGGATAATATTTTTCCATAAGTCAAAAGGTATGTCGCCAGACTCATACATTCTACATACCAACGGGTGTATTCGTCTTGTAGCCACTTCCTGATTTTAGAAATCCTGATGGAATGTTATCTATCCCTTCTGTCTTATTTGATCTTAAATCCTCAAAGGCTCTTTTAAATTCGGATTCCAATACTAGAGCTACTATCTCTTCTATACCGACTCTTCTATCACATCAGACAAACCTCCCAACTCCTAGAGGCCTTCAGTGTCTCTTTCCATCTATCCACTCTCTCCATTGCGTTTAACAATGGGATTCCTGTTGCACTCTTAATGTTACCGCCTTGCTTTTGATTTCTCTGAATGTTGCTTTGACATCCCTGTATGCTGAATCAGTCCTTGGGACAATCATTTCTTTTTCGATTTCGTCACATTTTTTATACAGCCGTTTCGTCTTAGCTTTCTTACTCTTCCTATTTATTTCATACCTCAGTGACTTTTACTTCGCTATTCCTGAGTTTCCCTGAACGTTTTTGTACTTCCTTCTTTCATCGATCAACTGATTTACTCATCATTTTCATCGCAGTTACCTTCTCTGTACCTATGTTTTTCTTTCCAACTTCCTGATTGCCCCTTTTAGAGACGCCAATTTATCTTCAATTTTACTGCCTACTGAGCTATTCCATATTGCTTTATGTATAGCCTTAGAGAACTTCAAGTGTATCTCGTCATTTCTTAGTATTTCTGTCTCCGAATTCTATGCTTATTGCTTCCTCCTGACTAATCTCTCAAACTGCAACTTACTCTTCATCGCAACTACATAGTGATCTGAGTTTATATCTGCTCCTGGGTACTTTTTACAATCCAATATCTGATTTCGGAATCTGTCTGACCATGATGTAATATAGCTAACATCTGCCCATATCACCCAGCCTTTTCTAAGTATACCACCTCCTCTTGTGATTCTTGAACAGAGTATTCGCTGTAACTGGCTGAAATTTATTACTGAACTCCAAAAGTCTTTCTTCTCTCTCATTCCTTGTCCAAATCCTCCTCTAAGCCATTCTTCTACTCCTTCCCTACAACTGCATTCCAGCCCCTCATGTCTACTTCAATTTCATCTTCTCTTAAGGACTGACGCTATCCTTTCTATATTCTCATATACTTTCTCTCTCTCTTCATCTTCAGCTCTGAACTATCGTTGTTGGTGTTGATTTGCTGTCGTTTCTAATCAAAGCAACCCTATCACGGAATTTTTCAAAGTAACACACTCTCTGCGCGACCTCCCTACTCATAACGAATCCAGCTCCTTTGCTACCCTTTTCTGCTACTGTTCATGTTACTGTAAACTCATCTAACCAGAAATTCTTGTCTTCTTTCCATTTCACATCACTGTATCTAAATTGAGCCCTCACAGGCCGGCAGGGATGGCCGAGCGGTTCTAGGCGCTACAGTCTGGAACCGCGCGACCACTACTGTCGCAGGTTCGAATCCTGCCTCGGGCATGGATGTGTGTGATGTCCTTAGGTTAGTTAGGTTTAAGTAGTTCTAAGTTCTCCCCATTGGCAAAAGGTTCCGGAATAGTCCCCCATTCGGATCTCCTGGAGGGAACTGCCAAGGGGGAGGTTACCATGAGAAAAAGATTGAATAATCAACGAAAGGATAATGTTCTGCGAGTCGGGGCATGGAATGTCAGAGGCTTGAACGTGGTAGGGAAACTAGAAAATCTGAAAAGGGAAATGCAAAGGCTCAATCTAGATACAGTAGGGGTCAGTAAAGTGAAGTGGAAGGAAGACAAGGATTTCTGGTCAGATGAGTATCGGGTAATATCAACAGCAGCAGGAAATGGTATAACAGGTGTAGGATTCGTTATGAATAGGAAGGTAGGGCAGAGGGTGTGTTACTGTGAGTAGTTCAGAGACCGGGTTGTTCTAATCAGAATCGACAGCAGATCAACACCGACAACGATAGTTCAGGTATACATGCCGACGTCGCAAGCTGAAGATGAACAGATAGAGAAAGTGTATGAGGATATTGAAAGGGTAATGCAGTATGTAAAGGGGGACGAAAATCTAATAGTCATGGGCGACTGGAATGCAGTTGTAGGGGAAGGAGTAGAAGAAAAGGTTACAGGAGAATATGGGCTTGGGACAAGGAATGAAAGAGGAGAAAGACTAATTGAGTTCTGTAACAAGTTTCAGCTAGTGATAGCGAATACCCTGTTCAAGAGGAGGAGGTATACTTGGAAAAGGCCGGGAGATACGGGAAGATTTCAATTAGATTACATCATGGTCAGGCAGAGATTCCGAAATCAGATACTGGATTGTAAGGCGTACCCAGGAGCAGATATAGACTCAGATCAAAATATATCGCTCACCGATAGATCTGTACCTACAGATTGGAAAATTGCGCAGGTCACACCAGTGTTCAAGAAGGGTAGTAGGAGTAATCCATTTAACTACAGACCTATATCATTGACGTCGGTTTGCAGTAGGGTTTTGGAGCATATACTGTATTCAAACATTATGAATCACCTCGAAGGGAACGATCTATTGACACGTAATCAGCATGGCTTCAGAAAACATCGCTCTTGTGCAACGCACGAAGTAATGGCCGCTATCGACAGGGGATCTCAAGTTGATTCCGTATTTCTAGATTTCCGGAAAGCTTTTGACACCGTTCCTCCCATGCGACCTCTAATCAAGCTGCGGAGCCATGGGGTATCGTCTCAGTTGTGCGACTGGATTCGTGATTTCCTGTCAGGAAGGTCGCAGTTCGTAGTAATAGACGACAAATCATCGAGTAAAACTGAAGTGATATCAGGTGTTCCCCAGGGAAGCGTCCTGGGACCTCTACTGTTCCTGATCTATATAAATGACCTGGGTGACAATCTGAGCAGTTCTCTTAGATTGTTCGCAGATGATGCTGTAATTTACCGTCTAGTAAGGTCATCCGAAGACCAGTATCAGTTGCAAAGCGATTTAGAAAAGATTGCTGTATGGTGTGTCAGGTGGCAGTTGACGCTAAATAACGAAAAGTGTGAGATGATCCACATGAGTTCCAAAAGAAATCCGTTGGAATTCGATTACTCGATAAATAGTACAATTCTCAAGGCTGTCAATTCAACTAAGTACCTGGGTGTTAAAATTACGAACAACTTCAGTTGGAAAGACCACATAGATAATATTGTCGGGAAGGCGAGCCAAGGGTTGTGTTTCATTGGCAGAAGATGCAACAAGTCGACTAAAGAGACAGCTTACACTACACTCGTTCGTCCTCTGTTAGAATATTGCTGCGCGGTGTGGGATCCTTACCAGGTGGGATTGACGGAGGACATCGAAAGGGTGCAAAAAAGGGCACCTCGTTTTGTATTATAACGTTATAGGGGAGAGAGTGTGGCAGATATGATACATGAGTTGGGATGGAAGTCATTACAGCATAGACGTTTTTCGTCGCGGCGAGACCTTTTTACGAAATTTCAGTCATTAACTTTCTCTTCCGAATGCGAAAATATTTTGATGAGCCCAACCTACATAGGTAGGAATGATCATCAAAATAAAATAAGAGAAATCAGAGCTCGAACAGAAAGGTTAAGGTGTTCGTTTCTCCCGCTCGCTGTTCGGGAGTGGAATAGTAGAGAGAGAGTATGATTGTGGTTCGATGAACCCTCTGCCAAGCACTTAAATGTGAATTGCAGAGTAGTCATGTAGATGTAGATGTAGATGTAGATGAAGAGTAGGCTGAAGTTCAAGACATTAGTCAGGAAGAATCAATACGCTAAGAAGTGGGATACGGAAGTTCTAAGGAATGACGAGATACGTTTGAAGTTCTCTAACGCTATAGATACAGCAATAAGGAATAGCGCAGTAGGCAACACAGTTGAAGAGGAATGGACGTCTCTAAAAAGGGCCATCACTGAAGTTGGGAAGGAAAACATAGGTACAAAGAAGGTAGCTCCAAAGAAACCATGGGTAATAGAAGAAGTACTTCAGTTGATTGATGAAAGGAGGAAGTACAAACACGTTCAGGAAAAACAGGAATACAGAAATACAAGTCGCTGAGGAATGAAATAAGTAGGAAGTGCAGGGAAGCTGAGACGAAATGGCTGCAGGAAAATGTGAAGACATCGAAAAAGATATGATTGTTGGAAGGACAGTCTCAGCATACAGGAAAGTCAAAACAACCTTTGGTGACATTAAAAGCAACTGAGGTAACATTAAGAGTGCAACGGGAATTCCACTGTTAAATGCAGAGGAGAGAGCAGATAGGTGGAAAGAATACATTGAAAGCCTCTATGAGGGGGAAGATCAGTCTGATGTGATAGAAAAAGAAACAGGAGCCGATTTAGAAGGGATAGGGGATCCAGCATTAGAATCGGAATTTAAAAGAGCTTTGGAGGACTTACGGTCAAATAAGGCAGAAGGGATAGATAACATTCCATCAGAATTTCTAAAATCATTAGGGGAATTGGTAACAAAACGACTATTCACGTTGGTGTGCAGAAAATATGAGTCTGGCGACATACCATCTGACTTTCGGAAAACCATCATCCACACAATTCCGAAGACGACAAGAGCTGACAAGAGCAAGAATTATCGCACAATCAGCTTAACAGCTCATGCATCGAAGCTGCTTACAAGAATAATATACAGAAGAATGGAAAAGAAAATTGAGAATGCGCTAGGTGACGATCAGTTTGGCTTTAGGAAAAGTAAAGGCACGAGAGAGGCAATTCTGACGTTACGGCTAATAACGGAAGTAAGGCTAAAGAAAAATCAAGACACGTTCATAGGATTTGTCGACCTGGAAAAAGCGTTCGCCAATATAAAATGGTGCAAGCTGTTCAAGATTCTGAGAAAAGTAGGGGTAAGCTATAGGGAGAGACGGGTCATATAAGATATGTACAACAACTAAGAGGTAACAATAAGAGTGGACGATCGAGAACGAAGTGCTCGTATTAAGAAGGGAGTAAGACCAGGCTGTAGCCTTTCGCCCCTACTCTTCAATCTGTACATCGAGGAAGCAATGATGGAAATAAAAGGAAGATGCAGGAGTGGAATTAAAATACAAGGTGAAAGGATATCAATGATACGATTCGCTGATGACATTGCTATCCTGAGTGAAAGTGAAGAAGAATTAAATGATCTGCTGAACGGAATGAACAGTCTAATGAGTACGCAGTACGGTTTGAGAGTAAATCGGAGAAAGACGAAGGTAATGAGAAGTAGTAGAAATGAGAACAGCGAGAAACTTAACATCAGGATTGATGGTCACGAAGTTAATGAAGTTAAGGAATTGTGCTACCTAGGCAGTAAAATAACCAATGACGGACGGAGCAAGGAGGACATCAAAAGCAGACTCGCTATGGCAAAAAAGGCATTTCTGGCCAAAGAAGTCTACTAATATCAAATAGCGGCCTTAATTTGAGGAAGAAATTTCTGAGGATATACGTCTGGAGTACAGCATTGTAAGGTAGTGAAACATGGACTGTGGGAAAACCGGAATAGAAGAGAATCGAAGCATTTGAGATGTGGTGCTATAGACGAATGTTGAAAATTAGGTGGACTGATAAGGTAAGGAATGAGGAGGTTCTTCGCAGAATCGGAGAGGAAAGGAATATGTGGAAAACACTGATAAGAAGAACGGACAAGATGATAGGACATGTGCTAAGAGATGAGGGAATGACTTCCATGGTACTAGAGGGAGCTGTAGAGGGCAAAAACTGTAGAGGAAGACAGAGATTGGAATACGTCAAGCAAATAATTGAGGACGTAGGTTGCAAGTGCTACTCTGAGATGAAGAAGTTAGCACTGGACAGGAATTCGTGGCGGGCCACATCAAACCAGTCAGTAGACTGATGACCAAAAAAAAAAGTTCTAGGGGATTGATGACCTCAGAAGCAAAGTCCTATAGTGCTCAGAGCCATTTGAACCATTTGAGCCATTGCATATCCCTTTTCAGATTTTCTAGCTTGTTTACCACGTTCATGATTCTGACACATCATGCTCTGGCTCGTAGAACGTTATCCTTTCGTTTATTACTGAATCTTTTTCTCATGGTCACCGTGCTCTTGGCATTCCGCTCCCAGAGATCCGAACGGGGGCTATTCAGGTATCTTTTGCCAATGGCAAGATTATCATGGTACTTCTTCAATCACATGCCACATGTCCTGTCGATACACTTTATATGTCTTTAATGCAGTGATTTCCTTGCCTTCTGCATCCTCGTGCCATTGATCACTGCCAATTTTTCCGCCCTCAGGGGTAGTTTCCCACCCCAAGAGTAAGAGAGCGCCCTCAACCTCTGTCCACTCTTTCGCCATTGGAACAAGGAGGGTAACTTCTCATTCCAGGAGTCTTTGGCTGAAAATGCTGGTTATTAATCAAAATTTAGGTGATGGCAGGCCTCGAACCTGGGACCAATGTCCTTGTAGGCTATTACTCAAAGACGCTAGCCCTAGGCTACACATGCAAGTATTGACATTGAGCATACATGCTGACGTCAGAGTTCGTTACAGACGCCTCGTGCTGCGTTGCTCAACAATCACCCAGCTGCCCATGTAATCGAAATTCAGGAAAGCCAATACACACTACCACAATTGATGGAAAATACTTCACTGTTCTAATCACACATCGAAATTGTTGTGTAAAAAAGCAGCACTCGTACTCAACGGGTCATAATGCAACAAACGTACTGGGTATGGGCGAAAATCAACATCCCAAAAGGTTGCAACAGGAGAGAGGGGCAGCAGCTGCTCATATGTTCTCACTTCTCTACTTAGAGCCACTCTTATCTGCCGTCTGTACCACCCCTCATGCCTCCCTGTCACCACCATATCTAGGGACACAGGCCTCTTCTGTCTTGCTGCTGGTGGTCCAAAAATAGATCAGTCTGGTGGAAGTGATATATGGTCGAAGTGATCTACTGTTTTCGGAACTCTGCCACAGATGGAAGCTTCTTGCAATGTGTTAAACGTATTTTTCAGAAAGATTGGAACAACAACGAAATTCTGGAGAACTCTCTTCAAAGGGCCAATAGCTATCGCTTCTGTGCGCTGACTATCCTCACCTAAGCCCCTGCCCCGCTGTATCTGGATGCAGAGCCTTCAGAACAACGCATCCCAGGCAAAGTACGTGGTTGCATGGTCTAGATAGTCAGTCTGCACTAACAATGCCGACATAAACAATAGACCTCAACGCTCCCTCAATAAAGTGAGACAAATGAGAGCTACTCCGACTGTGACTTGTTTGTCTATATGCCATGCACCACTGCTTCCCACACTGAACCCACGCTGCAGACATACCGCGCCGCCAGCCTTTCTGCGATGGAGACCACTTGTATTTAACATCGACACACCTCCTACAAACGAGCATCTAAAATAAAATGACACACAACTGCGATGATAATATATGTCCACTTCCCAAGAAAACAGGTGCAGTTCATTTTATAGTTTCGTGAGTAAAATCGGCATCGTTTTTAAATTCGACTGTAGGATACAATTCACATCTCTTTCTCCCCCTCCAGTTGTTTTGCAATATCCAACAAAGTGAAAAAATGCTACAATACTGCTGCTGATTGCAGATGACCAGAGAGATTTCTTTAAGTTTGGTGGAAAAAATAACTTGGTTTGAGAGTGTCCCTCACAGTGTCTGCAAATATATTGTCATGCATATGTGTATCACAGACATTTCAGAAACATAAAATAACATTACAGAATATAGCCTTTCACGCCATTTGCTCATACGTCGGAAGAAACACAATCATTTTACTTTTGACAGTAACAAGCTATATTTCAAGAGGATGTTGTTGTTTTGTACACTGTGACATCTCCAGTTTAAACAGTGCGCTGATGTATTGCACTAACGTTTACGAAACAATTCGTGATTGCATGTCTTGTAATAGAATCTCCTAATGTCACCATACAACATTCCTCTTACACACTGAAAACATGTATCATATGCATGACGACATCGGATATTTTTTGCCCACAACTCGTCTCTAGCGACATGTGTGTAAAGTTTCTGTCATCCAACAGGAGATAATTCAAAATAGCAGCAGATTCTTGCATTCTAGTTTCATATGCAGTTTGATTATCACTGAACACATTGTTTTATTGGAACCTACTTACAAGTCGGGAACAACACTATCATTTGTAGGTTCTGCGACGAGCTATAATTCAGCTGGTATCTACTTTGTAATTAGAGGTTATGAAGTATGAAATAACACCTAGTTTTAAATACGGGAGTCATCATTCCATGAGAATAGATACTGTTCATTCCCGTCAATTTTATGAGCAAAATCGGTGTATTCTGAGGGCATTTCACGCAATAGTGAAGAAAAAGGTGACATCATTATAACATATACCTGATATTCCTCCTTTACAAAAAATTCATTGATAAATTGAGACTTTAAATTTCAAATATAATATTGCCACTGCTTCCTCACTCTAACACAGCTTAACATTGTCAGCTACCTCACTCTGACACTGCTTAACATTATCTGCTTGTGCTTCCTCACTCCAAAACTGCTTAACACTATCAGCTCTACTCTAACAAAGGTGAAATTTTACTGCTCTCTCTACCAAAGCTAAACATTGTCTGCTCCACTGCTCCCTCATGCAGCTCAGAGATATTAGCTTAACTTCTGTGATACAGCTTACAACATTGTTGCTCGCTCACAATCGATTCAGATACCAAAATTGCACATTACGCCTATCAATACCCTGTGGTCTGGTGGACTAAAATCTCACAGGCGAGGTGATGTCAGTGGCATTGCTGAGACTGGGAAATTTTACTTTATTAAAACAATATTATGATAGAAACATGAAGAAAGGTGAGTACAAAAGTTTAAAGATATGAACACAGGTAATAATAAAACAATACATGACAGAAAATGTGTACAAATTATTGCTGGACATCAACAGTTGCATAACTGAAAATAGGTTCAAATCATTGTTGGACATGAACAGTTACATAACTGAAAAGAGGTACAAATCATTGCTAGGCATAAATAGATGTTGCAAGTATAGTATTTGCTAAATATTAGGCTACACTCACAGTAATATAGACTGCATTATATGTATAGACTGTTAGTACAGAGAGCCAAGAGAATGTATATATGCACTGCACTTAGTAGTGTCGTAAGTACAAAAAGTGTCCTAAGACAAGTAAAACTTGTAAATAACTGCCAGCCATAAATGTGTAGGCAAACTATATGAAACATAAGGGAAAATCCTGCAGTCTCGCAAAGATAGTATAAATATTATCTGAAAAGCACAGAGGAACAATCTTGCAGACCACTGGCACTGTCATCAGAAGTGTTTGGTAGAACAGTCCAGTGCAGGACATCTGGCAGTTCCATGGGTACCAACATCAGAAGCATTTGATAGAACTGGCCAGTGAAGGACAATCTCACAGCCGCACTGGCACCAATGTCACAAGTATTTGTCAGAACTGAGCAGTGAAGAACAATCTTGCAGTCCCATTCACACTATCATCAGAAGTATTTGATAATCAAATCCTTCTGATTAAAATAAAATATGAGAGCTAACTGTGGCTCCCAATGAAAATATTTCAACATCTGTGCAGAGTGCTAATAAAGTACAAATGCTTCATGTAACACAAGAGCATACATCCTGGCAATGACATACAATGGTGAACTAGTATACATATTACATCTAGAAACATAATGAGAAAGATATTATCTTAAAGAGAGAAAAAAAAACAGAATGCAGTACGTCTTAACACATACTAAATGGCGTAAAACTTAGCAAATAATCTGTTTTTCAAAAGCATTTACAGTGTCCACATGTCAAAGTGTAAGTAGGCTGCTAAGGGTTTTTTTTTATTAGTAACGCCACGTAGCGCTCTGTATGAAAATCACTGGCTGTACTGTGTGCAGTCTGTGGAAGGTTTGCATTGTTGTTTGCTATTGTAGTGTTGGGCAGCTGGTGTTAACAGCGCGTAGCGCTGCGCAGTTGGAGGTGAGCCGCCAGCAGTGGTGGATGTGGGGAGAGAGATGGCGGAGTTTTGAGAGCGGATGATCTGGGCGTGTGTCCATCAGAGACAGTAAATTTGTAAGACTGGATGTCATGAACTGATATGTATATTATGACTTTTGAACACTATTAAGGTAAATACATTGTTTGTTCTCTATCAAAATCTTTCATTTGCTAACTATGCCTATCAGTAGTTAGTGCCTTCAGTAGTTAGAATCTTTTATTTAGCTGGCAGTATTGGCGCTCGCTGTACTGCAGTAGTTCGAGTAACGAAGATTTTTGTGAAATAAGAATTCATGAAAGGTATAGGTTATTGTTTGTCAGGACCATTCTTTTGTAGAGATTGCTAAAAGTCTGATTGCGTTGCGCCAAAAATATTGTGTGTCACTTTAGTGAATGTCTGAGTACGTTCTGTTTTGCTCAGCTGTTTGAAAATCAAACAACATAAGATGTTTATCAGCACAGTAATTCACTAATTTTTCTAAGGGGACGTTACAAAAGTAATGTGCAAACTTATTGCCTTGTGACAAGAGTTTTTGACCTTGAAGAGCAAAAATTTCAGAATGCAGTACATCTTACCACTAAAGAAGTGGCTTAAAGCTAACCAGATAATCAAGGCAGCAAAATCAGCAAGAAAAGAGTATACATAAAGTCCAATATGTGATAGTAGATACAAATGGCATGGGAACACTCTGTTACATTCAGTGTTATTTGTAAACTTAGTTGCAGTATGACCAGAATCGGTGCATACCAAGTTGTGTTGATGCTATGTAAAAAATAGTTATCAAGAGCAAAGTGTGTCACATTTGGTAACATGAGTAACACAGTTGTATTAAATAGTTGTTGTATACATTCAGAGAAGAACACATACGTAGTTACTTTATGACAAGATACTTCCCATACGATTTCGAGAACATTTCTATGTTAACATAAAAATATTTATACTAACATCTATGCTAACTATCTTTGCAGAGTAAACACACATAAGGGAAAAATAGGAATTCCACTAACTACAGGAACAAATAGGACATGAGGAAAAAAGGAATTTTTGTGTAGTGCACTAGGCCTATTGTAACTGTGGAAAGAAGTAATTTTAAGTCATTCGTCATGTGCCAGTTAACATAGGAACATGTGTCAGACTTGACAAAATAAATGTTATCACAAAGCAGAAGAAGAGTAGTCATCAGCAACAGGAATTTCGGTACCCAACCACAAATCACCATAGCGAAAAAGGAATCAAGTCTAGGAAAACAGCAAATCACTTACAAAGTAACCTTACCTCACACCTTCTATACCCATGAAAAAAGCATCATCAAGAAATCCCAAGAAAATATCATCATCAGCATCTACACAGAGTCTCTCCCTAATATAATATCATCAAAAGAAATACAATACAAATACTCATAGTTAATACTAGAAATGCACACAGATTATCATAAACATCATACCATTTGCTGACAAAGGTACAGCCTGACCTATTCTCAATCCAGTAAGACTTGTTAAAAAATGGATTAGCACATACCTTGAAAATTCATCAGATGCAAAATCATGAAACACAGTCTGTCACATGACCATTACCTGAGCGCTTACCATTTACTTCTGTATGTACCAAGCTGACTGAACTGAGCTGCTGAAGTATATAGATCTGTCAGTCCTTAAAAAAATATGCTAAGACGATGGCAAAAAAGGAAAGATTTATGAGGTGCATTCAAGTTCTAAGGCATCTGATTTTTTTTCTCCGGACTGGAAAGAGATAGAAACATGCACATTGTTTTAAAATGAGGCCGCATTCACTGTCAATACGCCCCAGAGATGGCAGCACCGTATGGCAGATGGAATTTTGCCGCCAGCGGCGAGAAAGAGAACTATTTTAAATACTTAAAATGGTGACGTTTTCCTTACATGAACAGCGTGCAATCATTCGTTTTCTGAATTTGTGTGTTATGAAACCAACTGAAATTCATTGACAGTTGAAGGAGAAATGTGTTGAAGGAGTTATGGATGTGTTGAAAGTGCGTTCATGGGTGCAACAGTTTAATGAAGGCAGAACATCGTGTGATAACAAACCGAAACAACCTTGGGCTCGCACAAGCTAGTCTGACGACATGATCAAGAAAGTGGAGAGAATTGTTTTGGGGGATCGCCGAATGACTGTTGAACAGATCGCCTCCAGAGTTGGCATTTCTGTGGGTTCTGTACACATAATCCTGCATGACGACTTGAAAATGTGGAATGCGTCATCCAGGTGGGTGCCACGAATGATGACAGACGGCCACATGGCTGCCCGTGTGGCATGTTGCCAAGCAATGTTGACGCTCAATGACAAAATGCATGGCACTTTCTTTTCGTCGGTTGTGACAATGGATGAGACGTGGATGCCATTTTTCAATCCTGAAACAAAGCGCCAATCAGCTCAATGGAAGCACACAGATTCACCGCCACAAAAAATTTTTCGGGTAACCGGCAGTGCTGAAAATATGGTGGTGTCCATGTTCTGGGACAGCGAGGGCCTAATCCATACCCACTGCGTTCCAAAGGGCACTATGGTAACAGGTGCATCCTACGAAAATGTTTTGAAGAACAAATTCCTTCCTGCACTGCAACAAAAACGTCCGGGAAGGGCTGCGCGTGTGCTGTTTCACCAAGACTACACACCCACACATCGAGCTAACGTTACGCAACAGTTTCTTCGTGATAACAACTTTGAAGTGATTCCTCATGCTCCCTACTCACCTGACCTGACTCCTAGTGACTTTTGGCTTTTTCCAACAATGAAACACACTCTCCGTGGCCGCACATTCACCAGCCGTGCTGTTATTGCCTCAGAGATTTTCCAGTGGTCAAAACAGACTCCTAAAGAAGCTTTCGCCGCTGCCATGTAATCATGGCGTCAGCGTTGTGAAAAATGCGTACGTTTGCAGGGCGATTACGTCGAGAAGTAACGCCAGAGTCATCGATTTCGGGTGAGTAGTTAATTAGAAAAAAAATCGGAGGCCTTAGAAGTTGAATGCACCTCGTGCAAGCCCTAGGTGGGTCTGTAACAGTTAAGTGTATAGGATAAAAATGGGCTAGTGGTAAAAAAAATTTGCAAGACTAAGGTTCACCATAGACTGCTAACGATAAAAGAATTGCAAGACTAAGGTTTACCATAAACATCAAAGAAAATATATACCATTGTCTATAATGTAAGTGACTACAATTAATAAAACAATGGCAAAGCACTCTAAAATCTATCCAAAATATAAGACACATAAAGCATAATATGACCTGCATACAACATTCTTGAAAAGACAAAGCATGAGTATGGATAATGATAACACAAATTAGATTTAGTAATATCAGTTGTGTGAGTATGTTGTCTGTCAAGTTGTGTATGTTTTTCCTAATTCATTCAGTACTATGAGAAAACCATAGCTTCCACAAGAACAAATACTCAAGATAATGCAGTAGGTTATTAATAGGCAAGAAAAAAGGTCATGGTACATAGTTAGTTTGTTAGTTAAGTGTTCCATTGATCAATCACACAGTACAGGAGACGTTATGATGTGGAACGTGTCAAGTGCACAAGAAATGCACCTATGAAGCAAGGTTTTATATATATTATATATATATATATATATATATATATTACAAAACAAATTTAAGGATTAATAGTTCTATTACTTACACCATTCTGTAAAATGGCACAAAACGCATATACTACATTTATAGATTTATTTATTTCTATTCAACAATTCATCTATGGTATAGAAGGAGTTCTCAAGGAGATATGATTTCAATTTATTTTTGAAGCTATTACTGCTGTCTGTCAGACATTTTATTTCATCTAGTAATTTGTCAAAAAATTTTATAGCACAATATTTTACACATTTCTGTGCCAAAGATAGGTTGAGTAAAGGGTAGTGTAAGTTTTTTTCTGGTGTTATAATCGTGAATGTCACTATTGTTTTTAAACTGGTCCATGTTATTGAGAGCAAATTTCATTAGTGAGTAAATGTACTGTGAACTGTTGTAAGAACTCCCAATCTTTTAAAAAAAGATGCCTATGAGATGTGCGACTATGAACCTCACACATTATTCTAACCACTTTCTTTTGACCAGTGAATACTTTTTGTCTAAATGTTGAGTTACCCCAAAATATAATTTTGTATGACATCAGAGAGTGAAGGTATGCAAAGTATGTTAGCTCACTAATTTCTCTATCCTCGAATTTGGCAGTTATTCTGACTGCAAAAGTTGCTGAACATAGTTGCTTTAGAAGATCCAAAATATGAATTTTCCAATTAAGATTCTCATCTATGTATACACCCAAAAACTTAGTATGCTCTATCCTGTCTACTGACTTCTGTTTATGTGTTATATTGAAGGAACTGTACTTTCTGCCACAGAAAGTTAGATGTACTGTATTTTTTCAAAATTTAGAGCAAGCCCATATGCCGAAAACCATTTAATGACTTTTACAAAGACCTTATTTGTATAATTTTCAATTGGAGTTTCCTTTACCAGATTAATAATGATGCTTCTATCATCAGCAAACAGTGTGATCTCAGTTTCCTGTTTCAGATGGGGAGGGAGGTCATTCACATATATCAGGAACAGAAGGGGACTCATGATTGAACCCCACGGAACATCTAATGCAATTTCGCCCCAGTTAGATGAAGTGGCAAACTTATTTAAATCACTTACTCATATTATAAAACATTTTGCTTCCTGTTCTGTAGGTACGACTGAAACCACTCATATGCTACACCATTTATACAACAGAACAGTAATTTCTGTAACATAATGTCATGGTTCCCCCAGTCAAGTGCTTTGGACAAGTCACAGAAAATTCTGTAGTCACAGAAAATTCCGTAGTGGAAATTAGACCAGAAAGGAGTATTGCTGTAAGATGTAGCATGGCTGTAGTCTGTTGTGTTTGCTCTCACACAGAAAAGAAAAAAAATACAACATAAATCCAGGGTTGCATAAAAATCTCAAGAAAGTGACAAATTCAATGTAGTAACAAATAGCTGCAGAACAGTTACTATCATCAAGTTTCCATGACTGATACAAACTCATCTTATAAACCAGAAATGTTATCATGTGAAATTAAAATAGACTTCAACAAAAACAGGGTCCCTGAGCCCTAACCACAACCTCAGTATTAATCATTAACATCATCTCATCAATAACCTCACATAATACATCATATATGTAAACCACATAAATTATAATCATGTACCTCATTAAATATCATCAGTAATCATCATCATGAATTACACAAGCATGTAGTAAACTTCATAACACAATTCATCTGACATACACCAAAATAAAATTCCCTGTTCTCTCTACATCAGTTGTCTACCACACGAAAAACACCTCACAGCCATAAGTATAAAACATCCAATACTGTACACAAAACAATTGCAATGAGAATAGGTACTGGGAAAAAGGAATTGTAGCTTTCAGCAAATATTCCTTCTAACAGTAGACAAAAAGGAATGAAAGCAACAGGCTGTAGCAAGCATCAGCTAAATGGTAGAAAATTCTCCTGAGTAGCAGTAAAGTAAATCCAAATACAGGTGTAATTCCAAAATTATAAGATAAGAAAAGACAAATAGGCTGTAGTGATATAAGTCCGGTAGTAATTCAGATCACAGAGTAAGCATGTTGTCCGTAAAGTTGTGTATGTGTGTCGTCCAGTTCATAGAACTCTTTGACAACTCACAAAATCAGAGAAAATCGAATATTATAAAACATTAAAGTAGAGTGTGGTCATACCAAATTGTCAGTGTAGGTACGTTGTCTGTAAAGATGTGCGAGTGTGTTCTGTTCGTGAAATTCTTTGACCCATTTTATATATATATATATATATATATATATATATATATATATATATATATATATATATATATATATATATATATATACTCTTGTCGATACAATGCGCGGCAAAGTTATGTGAGCAGTCCTGAGCAGTGGTATCATTCTTATTGTCAGACAAGAAAGCGTTAATATTTAAGTGTCTATTTGATTTGACGATTAATTTGCATTTATCTCTATCGAAAGTTTTCAAGTAACTAAAATTATTCAGTGTCAGTGACATATACTGGTTGTGTACCTTCAAAGTGACTGTCATGATTTAATATTAATTGTGCTACCGTGTCGCCGAGTTCATCATATTCGGCTTTCTGATTGTTGTATTGGTGGTCGTGAATTCTGGTAGTGTCATCTTTTAAGTGACTGTAACTGTGCAGCATGACAACGCGTTTGCTTTTGCAGAGTAGCAACAATTCCACTGGATGCCGATTTTCTAACTGTAGCAATAAGTAGGGCTTTTTCCTGCCACTGAGCTTCAGAAGTGGTATTAAATTCTTCGTCAATGGCTACTTCTCAGACGGACACACGGTGATTAATGTTGTCATGAGATGTAGTTAGTTCTCGTAAACGAAATATGACGTTGGTAACCTCTGGTGTAAAATTGTTTATACGCTGTGTTAAAGCTTTGTAACCGTCTTTTAATTCGCCAAAGAGGGCTTTCTGATTGTCACGAAGCGCATTTAAAGATTTTTTTTGCTCTTCAAATTTTTGATTAAGCTCTTCCAAATGAGTAACCTGTGCATCAAAACGTTCTTTACGAGTTTCATGATTTTTAGAACGTTTATCAGCAAATTCTTGAATTTGCTTAATAAAAGTCTCGTTACTGTTTTTAATTTCGTCAGCAAAACGCCTGAATTTCATGAGCAAAACGACTGGCTTTTTCATCAAAACGATTCTTATTTTCGTCAGATAATGTCTTAATAGCTTATAACAGGCGTTCATAACCTGACTGAGGAAAAGAATGTGGATTATTGATAGTCAGAGAACGCTGCTACCTACCACACCTGTCATAAAAGTTTGCCGAGGCTGGGTGTCGGATTGTGTCAAAGGTAGTCAATGTTGCATATTTATCTGTGTGCAGTTAGAATTCTCAGAAAATAAAAGATGAGTATTGCGACAAATATTATTATTGGAATGTTGAGTTACGTCAGTATCAAGAGTGTCTACAATGTTCGTGCACTGACTATCCGGTTGCAAAGACACAGAATCTTGCATTATTACTTCAGAAATATGGTTAATATTAGTACCAATAGAATGATCAGCCAAGGTATAGTTACTGTCTGTTACATTTTGCAAATCAGATTTTTGAAAATTTATTTTTGTGAGTGATTTGCTGGCAAACATAGTACGTGGCATGATAATAGAGAAATATACGAACAAATCACAGATTCAAAAGACAGCATCGAGAACAATAATGTCAAAGCCGAAAGGCAAAACACAGCATTAGCAAAATATGTGTTGCGCTTAATTACAATAATAATTAAGGTAAGTCGGAGCAGTGCACAATTCCTGACTGTTTCTCAAAATATTCGTACGTCGCTCGTACTGTACAAAAAATAAAAAAATAAAAATAAAAATAAAATACTCGTAGAATAACAAAGAAAAAATTGAAAGTTATCTAAATAAATAAAAATATGTCTGAAGGGCTGTGTTTCTGATTGTAAGCTCTAAGCTGTCATAATAAATGAGCTGTTGTCGCAATGAAACTTGTACTGTGGTAATGTGAAAGCAAAGCTGCATTGTAATAATAATTAATTGTCATAATGGAAAGGGGAGTATTTTATACTGCAAAAATTATTAATCTGACGGCAAGAATTTTGAACAGCGTAGACTGCCTAAATGATGAACTTTGACATGAAACCTAGAATAAATGGTTTTCGTAAAAATTCGATTGAATAAATGAAAAATCAAATTATTTTCTCGTTACCTCTATTTTTCGCAAATCTGGATTATGCTTTGCAGTACTGCACTGTGTTGCGCGCCGCTATTCTAAAGCTGCAAATTACTGTATCGACGCAGAGACACATGAGAGGTGCAATGAGTTCTCTGTTAATTGCATATTGAATTGTTTTTCGAACACACTTGCTTGCATGATCCATTAAAAATTGTAAGATAAGGTCGGTAATAAAATATGTGCATAAAAGGCAACACTATGTTTTGTATATTGAGAAAAAGTGTTCAAGGCAGATTTTAAATTTAATGAACTACTTAATGTCCAATCAACACACTTTCCTATCTATCAAATCTAGCAACTCTCAGTACAATAACCAAGTTAGTCCGATGATGCAGAAATAGTGAAAAAAAACACGGTAACGTCATTATTGAATTTACGTGATGTTCCAATAGACTTCCTCCTTTACAAAAAAAAAAAAAATCATTCATAAATTGAGACTTTAAAAGTCAGATATAATATTACCATTGTTTCATCGCTCTAACACAGTTTAACATTGTTAGCTTCCTCATTCTAACACTGCTTAACAATTTCTGCCCGTGCATCCTCACTCCAACACTGGTGAACAGTATCAGCTCTACTCTAACACAGTTAAACTTTTACTGCCCTCTCTACCAAAGCTAAACATTATCTTCTCCAATGCGACCTCGTGCAGCTCAGAGATATTACCTTAACTTCTGCGATAGAGCTTACACCATCGCTGCTCGCTCACAATCGTTTCAGATACCAAAATTATACATGACAGTTATCACTATTTGGTAATCAACACCATACCAGTGGACGGATTGGATTGTGAAGACACCATTGATATGGGGCAATGTACTGTAATAAGCACTACAGCTGATATTTCGATCAGTTTTAGCAGTTTTACCAGCTGTTCCGTAATTTTAACGCCAGCCAGTGACACAACAGAATGCTTTCCAATTTTTCTAGGATCGCTAAACTACCTCTCCGCTATTTTGTAAGTACCATATACTAGATTGTGACGGAGATAGATTACCGTGCAGTACGTCCGTTCTGTCCTATACAAGGAAGTATACCAAATAGTGTCCTATACTGATGCACTTAGGTTATTTATATATTTTGGCACGTCGCTCATGTGAAGAGTTTATGATTATGGCTGGCCATCTTTCCCTGTGTGGATGGTGTTCACGGAGATATTCTCGCAATCGCTGAATAAAGTTGGAAGTTGGCAGATCCCACCCCCCCTCCCCCCCCACCACATTGTCCTTGACCAATTTATAGGTGAACAGGCGCGCGGTGTATGGTGTCTTGTCACGGTCCGCGCGACTTCCCCCGTCGGCGGTTCGAGTCCTCCCTCGGGCGTGGGTGTGTGTGTTGTCCATAGAGTAAGTTACTTTAACTTAGATTAAGTATTGTATAAGCTTAGGGACCGATGACCTTAGCAACTAAGTCCCATTAGATTTCACACACATTTGAACATTTTTTATGCTCGTGTATTTATGGGACATGTTTGACTATGATCTGGATGTTTCTCATGCGCCTGTCGCAGAGAACATTGATCATTTCTGAGAGGTAAATGAAAAGCAAGCTTGACCGTATTTTGAAATGCACCCGAAGGCTGTGTGTGTGTGTGTGTGTGTGTGTGTGTGTGTGTGTGTGTGTGTGTGTGTTTGCATGTAAGCAAGAGCTATATTCTTATCAGGAAGAGAGTTCTTTTGAAAATATTTCTTTACTCGTCTGTTAAATTTAATTATATCCCGAGTTTCTGTTTTGTCTTAGAAGATATGGTTGGTGAAATCAGATGAATGTTTTTGAAACACCCTTTACTTTGGTGGTGGTGTCTTGAAAACCAATTCATTATCGTTGGTGATGTATGGTTGCAGCAATATACAGGGAGAGGCATTTAAAACTGCTTGTTGAAATATTTGGCGAAATATACATCGGATTAAAAAATAGAGGCAGTAAAAGTTGTTCACCTCGAAGAGGGATATATCCATTAACATAACGCTCGACCCGCAGCACAACCCCTGGGGCGGGAGGGGGTTGATTTTGAAATCATAACTAGGAACCTCTATTTTTATTGCAGATTTGGATCCTCCGTGAAAAAAAATGTAACTTTTGTAAGAAACATTTCCTTCGACACATGGCGCTGTAATCGGCAAACATGGAAATGAAGTGACACTTATTGAAAAACGGTACTATCCCAAATAAATACACTTCCGATTAAGACAATCGAAGTACTTGTTTGATATTCTTGATAATGCTGTCACGTGACACCTCCCACAATCGAATGAGGCACATAACCTCATCAGGCGCTCAGTCCGCTGTCAGACTGCGCACATTACTTCAATGATTCGGGCTGTACACATCTTGTCGCGATTCTTCCACGTCATTAACGATTGCAGCGAGGGTCGCCATCATTGCGGCGGACTCTGAGGTTCATAGAAATGTTGACGAAACTCGTCAAACTTATGCTACCATGTTCCCGATAAGAATGTTCCGTCTACAATGACGTTTCGCAGTATTGTCCGCCCGTTTACTGAAACCGAAAGTGTTAAACCTAGAGAAAGAGACCGACGCGGCCTGTGACAATCGAAAATAACACACTGAATGTTTCATTTGCGGTTGCTGCAAATCCTCACATTATTTCTCGCAAATTGCTCGATGTTGAGGAATTTCGCAAGAAAGTGTTCTACGCATGTTGCATGCACATAAATGGCATCCATTTCATTTATCGCTGTATCAACAACTGCATGGTGACGACTTTCACAATAGCCTGAATTTCTGAAGCTGGATACAGGAACAACTGACAGTCAATGATAATTTCATTTCACAGATACTGTTCTCCGATGAATCAAATTTTACTAATCTTACGTTCACCCGATTTGACTTCTGTCGATTTGTCCCGTGGGGTTGGCTAAAAGATATAGTTTCCGTGGATGTACCAACAACCCCCGAAGATATGCGGCAACGAATTCGCAATGAAGGCGCAGCATTAGTGCAGAGAGACTAATACACGTCGGATTATCATTCAGACTCTGAGTTGCAATCTGTATTAGAAACAATGGACAATATTTCGTACATTTGCTACACTGAAGCACTTGTGAGAGGCAAGGGGACTCACCAAAATCAAGACCCCCGAGATAGTAAGAGACAAGAGAACTCACCAAAAGCAAGCATACCGAAGGGAACACATTACTACTACGTCCATGTCGTTGTTTCTTGGTGACGCGAAATGTAGTCTAAAAATGCATTGCAGGAGGGTAGACGGTGTCACATGATAGCATTTTCCTAAATATCAAATAAAATACTTTGGTTTCCCTAATCGGAGGTGTATTTTTGTGAGATATTAACGTTTGCAACTATTATCACCGCCGATTACAGCGCCATGTATCATGAAACGAAAGAAATGTGTCATACAAAAGATACATATTTTTTCACGGAGCATCCAAATCTGCAGTAAAAAATAAGGGTTCCTATCTAAGATTTCAAAGTCGCCCCCTTCCCGCCCCCTGGGGTTGTGCAGGGAGGGGGGGGGGGAGGGGCATCGAGTGTTATGTTCATGAATGTCCCTCTTCGTTTTTTACCACCTTTTTTTAATCCGATGTTTATTACGCCAAACACTCTGAGAAACAGTTTCAAATGCCTCGCCCTGTATAGAGCTAGCAGAGCTGAACAGACGTACACACCAAATTTTAGACACAGTCTATATCGACTCGAATTCACTGGCGAAGGTAATATGTCACGAGAAAGTGTGTTGTTCCCACAGAGACTTGACCAAGGTAAATTACAGTAGAACATGGAATATCTGAATATCGATCGCACGAACCACAAGTTAACAGAAAGATTTCCTGTCAGCACATTTAAATACTTCACGAGAAAGTGTGTTGTTCCCACGGAGACTTGACCAAGGTAAATTACAGTAGAACATGGAATATCCGAATATCGATCACACGAAACACAAGTTAACCGAAAGATTTCCTGTCAGCACATTTAAATTTTCACTCCATACACATCCGCTAGCGTCCGCTAGTTATTTGGCACTGCAGCCCTTTGTTTTCCCTGCCAACAATGAGCAATCACATGCTTGATTTTGAGCCTCTTTTCGTCACAAGTCAGCAGTATGTGAATCATATCGACTCGAATTCAATGGCGAAGGTAATACTTCAAGAGAAAGTGTGTTGTTCCCACAGGGACTTGACCAAGGTAAATTACAGTAGAACATGGAATATCTGAATATCGATCACACGAAACACAAGTTAACCAAAAGATTTCCTGTCAGCACATTTAAATTTTCACTCCATACACTTCCGCTAGCGTCCGCTAGTTATTTGGCACTGCAGCCCTTTGTTTTCCTTGCCAACAATGAGCAATCACGTGCTTGACCTTGAGCCTCTTTTCGTCACGAGTCAGCAGTATGTGCGTCATTGGTTGTAGCCTCGTGCTGTGGTTCGCAATGGCGAGTAAACGTTAATGCGTTGTTGTCAGTGTTTCAGATAAAATGAAAAATAGACCAGTTGAAAATCTATGCCAGTGAATCAAGTTACTTGGAGAACAAGGCGTTTGGCATGCCACGATATCCCATATTAAGATTAATAGTGAAGCCTGACATTGTCAGAGAGGAGTCATAGACCTTAATTTTTTTAATTTAAATATTTTTAAATTACAGGACGATTCCAATTTTGGGTTGCTTTCTGCAACCATCCTCAGAGCTGTAAAGAAATAGGTCAAAGCATCCTAAGAATATTTTGCACCATGAAGTAGGATAAAAACAATGTATATTGACTAAGCAAAATATATAAGGAAAGCCATAGTAAAAGATTTTGCTATTGGAGTTAGCTCTCCGTATACATTATACACTGACAGAAAAAAAATTTCAAAACTAAAAAATAACTTCGTACAGTAATGCAATTTCGGGAGTACATTAGTCTAGGTAATATACAGTATATAAGTGATTAACATTCCCATATCACAGGCTAATGTAAGTGGGAGATAAGCCAATGCAAAAGTGGTTGCATGCAAGTATCCCGACGTGCATGCAATGTGTTATATAGGTGCCTCATGTCAATTTGTGGACAGTTAATATTGTTTGTGGATGACACTGAATCTGTCGACCGATGATGCTCCATATTTACTCGATTGGAGAATCATCAGATTGACGTACCGATTTGCAGCTAGGATGCATGGGATAACCAAGAAAGTACTCCTACTGTCTTACGACATCGCACCCCAGACCATAACTCCAATTATAGGTCGAACATGTCTAGCACACGGACAGGCTGGTTGCAGGTCTTCAACTAGTCGACTTTCTTACCAACACACGGCCATCAATGGCTCCAATGCAGAACCAGTGGAAAACACACAAGGCCTACCCTTCAACGAAATCTCTCTTGACGCCACTGCGGTCACAAGTGACGGTGGTTTTGAGACAGTGAAACGGGCGCTACAGGGAGTCTATCTAGGAGCTGTCCTTGAAGTAACCTATTTTTAGCAATTCATTGTGTCATTGTGGTGCCAACTGCTGCTCAGACTGCTGCTGCAGATGCTGTACGATGCGACAGGGCCATACGTCGAACACGATGGTCTTCCCTCTCGTTAGTGTCACGTGACTCTTTGGAGCCCGGTCTTCTTGCTAACGTAGTCTCGTGACCATCGTTGTCAGCAATCAAATCCTGTGGCTAAATTGCTGCGAAGTCCTTATGCAGTATTGCAGAAGGAACATCTAGCTTCTCTGAGCCCTATTACGTGACGTCATTTAAACTCAGTAAGACGTTGATCACGGCGTCTTTGTCGCCTTAAAAGCATTCTTCAATAACATTAACTCACCTCGTCCGGTCTCAAAGCTAACTACCTCTCACGACAGTCGCAGCTCGTATTTAAAGCAAGCCTTAGTTGCATCCTCACAGTGGCGTTACTAGTGCTACTCTTACGCAACTGGTTCGAAATTATAATAGACATCATCTTTCAGATGTAGAACCACGCCTACAGTTTCTTTTATGTCACACAACTTCTTCTTGGTACTGCGATTTTTTTCTCCGTCAGATCAATACAAAATATCATATACGCAAAATACAGGATGAATCGTCTAAAACTTCCACAGCAAATATTTCTGAAATAGAAAGTTTATTGATGTGCGGTTTTCATAGAATGGATTGGTAGTCAACGGCTCGTATTGTTAGGCAATAAACAGATTGTATTAGCACTTAAGAAATGTATTGTTTGTGCTAACACACACTCTTTTTAAGTGGAACAGTGCCTATTGACATGATCAAACTCAAGTTAGAGTGGTGTTTTCTGCAGGATTCTAGTGCGATGCATTTACGAAATATAATATTTTGAAAAGTTTCCACAGGATCACTTGTTTGCGCCATTCAACTTGCGTAGTTGCTAGGTAAGGTGTTATGTTTGCTTACAATGTGACTGCATGTTCCTAGAGTGCATTGCGACTTGCTAGTCAAAGTATGACAGTCCAAGCAGTAGGTAGTAAGTGGACGATGGGATTTACCAAAGCAGAAAAGCCGACATGCTATCGTGTATGGAGAGTATAGGAAAAAATCAGTTTATTTTTGTATGGCGTATGTGGCAAGATATCCGAACAGATGTCAACCATCTCGGCAATTGTTTATCAATCTCTTCACTTACTTACGTGAAAGTCGTAGTAACAGAAGGAAAAAAGTGACGACGGAGAGCTGCATGAAAACGATTGTGAGAATAGTGTTGCCTCCTGTACACGTGAATTAAGACAGGACACTCCAGATGGTTCAAAATGGCTCTGAGCACTATGGGACTTAACATCTATGGTTATCAGTCCCCTAGAACTTAGAACTACTTAAACCTAACTAACCTAAGGACATCACACAACACCCAGACACCACGAGGCAGAGAAAATCCCTGACCCCCCCGGGAATCGAACCCAGGAACCCTGACGTGGGAAGCGAGAACGCTACCGCACGACCACGAGATGCGGGCTACACTCCAGATGTACAATGTGTCTGATTTATTGATAAAGCCACATTTTCCAACCATGAGCAGGTAATCCACCTGTTAATGCACTATTGGTCTGTTGACAATACCCTTTGGCTTCGTAAGGTGAAACGTCAGCGTCTATGGAGTGCAATGGTGTGGGATACTGAACCGTTTTCTCATATACCATTTTTCATAGACGGAACAATGAGCGTGTACAAGTATCGCAGACTCCTGATAGACCATCTTCCACGGATGCTGCAACACGTTGCTCTTTAAACTAGGACAAACCTGTGGTACCAACATGATGGCCATGCAGTCCACAGTCCACTTAATAATACAGCATGTCTTCACGAATTGTTTCCAAATCGTTGGATTGGACGCAGAAGACCTGTACCTAGGCTGGCCTGTACCCCAGCTTAGACGCCAGTAGCTTTTTATTCGGGGACAGCTGAAAGATGCTGTCGACAAGGACAGATCAGCTGCACCCGATGATACGCTACGACGTGTTTACTGTAGCCTATTCGAACATCTCCTCAGAAATGCTAGCACGTGCGATGTAGTCGTTCCATAACAGACTGGGAGTGTGTAATGCCGCAGCCGGTGGTCATTCTGAACACAACGTATGTTGGTTAATTGTCTCGTTAGTTGTCAGAATACACATAACTAGTGTATGCACGTGTGTTGTTCTTTAGTGTGTGCTACTACAGGTATTGTACAAGTGTCGATGCAGGGAACTTTTCAGAATACGATATCTCGGGTAAGGCTCGCACTAGAATCCTGCAACAGTCACTACTCAGATTATAATTTACCCCACTTTTAATTTGTTAATGTCAATAGGCATTGTTCCATTTACAAAAGCGTATATTTGTTCGAAAAGAACACTTTCTAAGTACTATTACAATCTCTTGATTGCATAACAATACGTACACCTGACTACCACTCTAGCCGGACGGAGTGGCCGTGCGGTTATGGGCGCTACAGTCTGGAGCCGAGTGACCGCTACGGTCGCAGGTTCGAATCCTGCCTCGAGCATGGATGTGTGTGATGTCCTTAGGGTAGTTAGGTTTAAGTAGTTCTAAGTCTAGGGGACTGATGACCTCAGATGTTAAGTCCCATAGTGCTCAGAGACATTTGAATCATTTTTGAACTACCACTCCATTCAATGAAAACCGGACATCAATAACACTTGAAACGTCCCCTTAGAAAAATTGTACACGACTGTGCTTAAACTGACACACAATAGTCTTAGAGCAACGGAATCTGACTTTCAAAAATCCCTACAAAAGAATGGCCCTGACTAACATTAACCTAAACCTTTCACAAATCACTAACCTCACAAAAAAATCTTCGTTACTCGAACTACTGCAATACAGCGAGCACCACTACTGCCAGCTAAATAAAAGATTCAAACTACTGAAGGCACTAACTACTGAAGGCACTAACTACTGAAGGCACTAACTACTGAAGGCACTAACTACTGAAGGCACTAACTACTGATAGGCATAGTTAGCGAATGAAAGATTTTCATAAAGTACAAACAATGTATTTACCTTAATAGTCATAATATATATATCAGTTCATGACACCAATTCTCACAAATTTCAAAACTCCGCCATCTCTCTCCCCACGTCCACCACTGCTGGCGGCTCACCTCCAACTGCCAACGCTACGCGCTGTTAGCATCCAGCTGCCGCTGTCCAACACTACAATGGCAGACAACAATGCAAACCAGCCACAGACTGCACAAGGCACAGCGCTACGTGGCGCTACGTGGCGTTACCAATAAAAAAACCTAAACAGCCTACTTACACACTTTCCATTTCCGTAATATTTGCAATCTAAGTTTTAGGTGATTCACCCTGGATATGAGGGAGAGATAACTCCACTAGAAAGCGTTTTGATTATTGGAGTTAGCTCTCCTTATGTATTTTGTTCAGATATTACACATTATTTTATATACTACTTCATTTACAAAATTTTCTTAGGCTACTTTTCCTCTATCTACAATCGGAAGATGGTTGTAGAAGGCAACATAAATTCGTTTCGTGCTTTATAGTTTAAGAAAAGAAACCGCAGTCCAGGTATTAACAATATTTTAAGAAAAAAAATTTTATTTGTTAAGAAATAGTAGTGATGCCATAACAAAATTTGTGAGTCGACTTGACAATAAGGACGGAATTTTAGCCAGAAAAACGCTGAACATGGCAGAAAGCAGGTTTTAGAGACTGCAGTTTATGCAGGTATGTTGTCAAGCATAGCCAGTATGTGTCACCTTGATTTGTGAAAAAGCGCGTGAAATTAATAAGAAACTTGCGGGCGACGCTGATTTTAAAGCGATTACCAGCTGGCTCATGCGTTTCAGATGAACACATGGAATTAGGGAACTGGACATTCAAGGTGAAAAACCGTCGGTTGGGCTGAAGCAGCTGGACATTATGAAGACGCTTTTAATAAATTGATCGATGAGGGGGGTTATAACCAAACAGTATCTACAATGCAGACGAAACTGGTTTGTACTGGAAGAAAATACCAACAAAATCCCTAGTTTCCATTACAGAAATGCAACTGGTTATCATCGCGTCTCTGCTATGATAAGCGGAAATGTTACTCGAACGCGTGGCCTATCCGTTACGATCATAGGAAATTCAACGAATCCGTGATGCATCACGAGACTAAAAGAACTGCTGTCACCTCCAACAATCAAAAGACTTCATGGACGGGTATAAGAATTTTTATATGATTGTATGATGGCTGCATTCATCCCTGAAAAAGAAAAGCATCAGAGTACAACTGGTAATTCTGGAAATGTTTGGTTGTTGATTGATAACACCCCAATTCATTCCTCTCATCTTTCAATGTAAAGAAAATTTGTCATGTTTAAAGTTTATTGTATTTTATTTATTTATTTATTTGGCTCCCAACGTCACTGCAGTACTCCAGGCGATGGATCATTGGATCCCTGAAAGATTCGAATGGCGTTTATAGAAAGGCATTGCTGTGTATTGTACTGACTGGGGAAGGATGTGCAAAAGTAGTTCAGGAAGTGTACACCGGAATTAAGTAAAAGAGAACTGTGTACATTGGAGCAGAAGCTTGGGCCACTGTGAAGGATATCACAGAAGCAAAAGGTTGGAATAAACTGTTTACGTCAGGCGAGCTTATCAGTGCAACTGAAGACCCACCACACAGCCAATTTCTGCCTCAGCTGGTTGGGCTGAATGAAGAATATGCAGGATTTGAAGATTGTGACCATGGAAACATCCGAACTGACTGGAATAAAGTGTCAATGACCCTGATTATCACTTACTGACGGATGATGAAGTCATAAAACATTATTTGCCACAATGGAAGAATTTTATAAATCCCCCCCCCGCCCCCCCCCCCCCCCACCGACTTACCCACCCACACAAAAACTCTTTTTATCTCTCTCTCTCTCTCGCTCTTTCTACATTGAAATAAGCGCGCCACCCATCAAGAAACGCGGAACGAAACAAATGAACAGCTAAGAGCCGAAATGACACAATAAATGACAACAGAAAATTAAGAATAAATAAATATGCGTGTGAAGCCTTCAGATCTTATGTTATGAAGAGAATAATTGCCTTAAGACATCGCAAATAAGTGGAAGAGAGGCTAGAAGAACCAAAAATCACAAATAAAAAGATAAATAGCACTGTTTCGATCTAAAATGGAAGAGAAACAGAAACCGTTTGTTTTGTTTTATTGAAGACAGACTCTAAGAAAATATGTCGTAATCACAAATTAACCAGCACGAATACACCTTATTAACACAATGTTTAGAGTTCAAACCTGTGTTTTAGACCTAATTTGTCTCGCAGTAAAAACGCATAATATTTGGTATGCGCAGGTACCGCGCCTTCATATTCATATGAATAACTTTAGATGGAGATTTCATTGTAACTCTGTCGCAACACGTTTCAGACTGGAAAATAAAAGTATCTCACTGATGGTAGCACAGTAAGTGCTGAAACATGTTTGAGAAATGTAAAACAAGCCTATGGCGGAATATCTCACCAGTTCTCTCAGCAATCACAGGAAGAAAGGAGAGCAACAATATCCAAAAGATGATTACATGTGTCTCCTTCTTTATTTCATATTGGTCACATGACGGTGGCACATTTTTTTCATAAACGGTCGATCACCCAAGATATCAGTTATCCAAACACCAAGAACCCCAAATTGTTCAATCACCAGAAAATAATAACAATAATTCCATTAACAATAGTAATAACAATAATAATGTTTACCTTATTTGTTTATCTGCTTCATTGTCAAGGTGTCTTCATGGCAAGACAATATTACAGTGGTTCTATTGGATAGATGACAATGCCGCGCGGGATTAGGCGAGCGGTCTAAGGGCGCTACAGTCATGGACTGTGCGGCTGGTCCCGGCGGAGGTTCGAGTCCTCCCTCGGGCATGGGTGTGTGTATTTGTCCTTAGGATAATTTAGGTTAAGTAGTGTGTAAGCTTAGGGACTGATGACCTTAGCAGTTAAGTCCCATAAGATTTCACACACATTTGAACATTTGAACATAGATGATAATGATGAAACTAGGAACAGTGTATGGATTCAACTGAAACCTTATGAAGTAAATAAGAACGAAAAATACGGTCGTAGTATAGAATGAAAGGTTGATAGGAAACAAAAAATAATTAGGGAAAAATATCTAAATACGGAGGTAATATAGAAGATAATGTGAATGAGTACATTTAAACCTAATAAATATTTCGTGTTTCTGGAGAAAGAAATAGAAACTAAATGGGATTAAAAGTATTTTAAAAAAGTCTTTATGATTAAAGTAAGAAATTTACTGGGACGCCTATCAGGAAGAAAGAAAGAGAGGAGGTTGAAGAAAGCAGAAAATTACAGAGAATGGAGAGTAGTTGAAGCTGTAATGTGACAGTCATTCGTCAATATGTTACGACGGAGAAAAGAAGAAAACTATGACCTCTGCTTCACTCGTCTAGCATCGGAGACAGTTTGTATCCTAGTGTGAGAGGCTAGAAACCGCTAACGAACTCTTCCCGTCGCTCTATATGCTGTTAGTGCTTCGGATAATAGCTGGTTGCGGTGATAACCAAAGTCGACTAGACGTATGTAGTATGTATTTAGGTGAAGCCATTACAGTATGTTGCACGAACGACAAACAGCACGAGCTAGGGAAGAAACTGCTTTTGCGAACACACAGGGCGATAAGCGGGAGAGGGGACAGATGTGTCGGGTAAGGCTACGGTAGTGTCCGCTGCGTGGAATGCCGGCCGCTCGCGGTTATGAGGTCACCTGGCGAGGTCATGCAAATGCCAGGCTAGCTACCTGGCAGCGTGACATCCGCATGAGGGAATACGTCGGGGGCGGTGGTAGGGGGTGGGGGAAGCTGCGGGCGGCGGACCGGCCGCGAAGATGGCGGCGCGACGCCCCCGTGAATCTATCTGGCGCAGCGCGGAGCGAGCCGATGCGATCGAGATCGGGGGAGTGGGATTGGGAGAGGAGAGGAGAGGAGAGGAGTGGGGAGGGGCGGGGGGAGGGGGAGGGCAGAGAGGAAGCGGGGCGGGTGGAGTGACCGGCGGGGCGTTGGCCGCGCGGCCGACCTTGGGCGGCGCGCAAGGTCCCCGTCCCTCGCTGTCGTGCGCCGTGCCTCAGCATGCACCGCTCCGCGCTGCTCGCATTTCACGGCGGCTGCGAAGGGGCAGCGGGGGCGACCGAAAGGTTACCCAGGCAGCGCGACAGCGCCAGGGAAGGCCGCTGCGCACCAGGTATAATAACTGACACCGATTCACTGCTCCGTCCACACGCGACGTCCGTCGCCAACCACACTGTCGCGACACTGTATTATCTCTCTGTTGTACTGCCCTCGTTCCTAATAGTCAAGATCTTCAGGATTAAACTAAGCACATCCGACAAAAGAATTAGTCACACCTCTTCCCCTCTCCCGACGACATCACACAGCGCCGTGTAATGCCACCTTTAGCCCCGATAAAGGATTCACTTAGGTTAGGAAGAAAGTCCGTAATTTTCTCTGGTTATTTTATTCCCAGTTTAAGGAAATCATGGACGTTTACATCCCATGTTGTTGTGCTCTTCAGTCCGAGGACTGGGTTGATGCAACTTTCCATCCTACTCCATCCCATGCAAGCTTCTTCATATCCGAACAACTACTCAACTCCAGAACGAGATTTTCACTCTCCAGCGGAGTGTGCGCTGATATGAAACTTCCTGGCGGATTAAAACTGTGTGCCGGACGGAGAATCGAACTCGGACCTTTGCCTTTCGTTGGCAAGTGCTCTACCAACTGAACTACCCAAGGACGACTCACGACCCGTCTCACAGCTTCAATTCTGCCAATCTCCTACCTTCCAAACTTCACAGAAGCTCCTCTGCGAACCTTGTACAACTAGCACTCCTGGAATAAAGGATATTGCGGACACATGTGTTAGCCACAGCCTAGGAGATGGCCAGCCTGAGTGGACGAGCGGTTCTAGGCGCTTCGGTCTGGAACCGCGCGACCACTACGGTCGCAGGTTCGAATCCTGCCTCAGGCATGGATGTGTGAGATGTCCTTAGGTTAGTTCGGTTTAAGTAGTTCTAACTTCTAGGGGACTGATGACCTGAGATTTTAAGTTCCATAGTGCTCAGAGCCATTTGAACCATTTTTTGAACCTAGGGGATGTTTCCAGAATTATTTTCACTATGCAGCGGAGTGTGTGCTGATGTGAAACTTCCTGACCGATTAAAACTGAGTGCTGGTCCGAGACTCGAACTCGGTCCGGCACACAGTTTTAATCTGTCAGGAAGTTTCAAAATATGGTTCAAATGGCTCTGAGCACTATGGGACTCAACTTCTGAGGTCATCAGTCCCCTAGAACTTAGAACTATTTAAACCTAACTATCTACGGACAGCACACACATCCATGCCCGAGGCAGTATTCGAACCTGCGACTGTAGCGCCTAGAAACTCTCGGCCACCCCGGCCGGCAGGAAGCTTCAACTACTCAACTTACGTCCTTCTGAACCTCCTTACTATATTCACCTCTTCTTCCCTGTTCACCATTTTTACCGCTCCCCCACACATTTCAATACTGAGCTGGTGATCACTTGATGTCTCAGAATGTGCCCTATCAACCGATCGCTTCTTCTAGTGAGGTCGTGCCACGCATTTCTTTTCTCCTCAGTTCTATCCAGAACCTCCCCATTAATGACATGATCTACTCGTCTAATCTTCAGCGTTCTGCTGTAGCGCCACATTTCAAAAGCTTTTATTCCTCACTTTTCTAAACTGTTTATTGTTTATATTTCACTTCCACAAGTGACTACACTCCATACAAATTTCTTTTCTTCAGATGGGCTTTTCTTGCCATTGCCAGCCACATTTTATATCCTATGTATTTCTACCATCAGTTATTTTGTTCCCCAGATTGCAAAATTCATCTATGACTTTAAGTGTCTCGTTTCCATTTTTTGATGTTCGCTTTATATCGTCCTTTCAAGGCATTATCCATTCCACTTAGCTGCTTTCTAAGGTAAGTCGTCGTTCAGTACTGGGCTACCATTTTGCAGTTATACTGATTGTTATGCTTCATCCATGGATGCAAGTATTCTCGGATACTTTGTATTAGTATAGGATTATGTGATATTACAGGTACGTCGAGTTGAGACAAGCTTATTTCGTCGAATCAGGAACGTGTGTCTTCAGCGCTATGAGCACAGCTATTTTCAACTCGAAAGACGGGAGTGTACACAGCATATTCATCATGAAGATGTAGAAGAATGGGCCATTTGGTCATCTAGAATGTCTTACTAAACGTCCTTGTTCAGGCTCACTGTAAGATGAAAGAGTGACATGTCATAGTACGAGAAATACACCCAACACACCTGATCTGTACGATCCACACAGTGCGGATTAAATGTCTCATGGGGCAGTATTCCATTAGTTGAATAGGGATATAACTGCGATTCGATGGAGCACACTACAACCTTTCACTGTACAGTTCCTGAGATTTTTGGTCCATTCAAGAAATCACTTTTATGCGCCATTGTGGATAACGGGCTTCTAAGGAACCCGACACTCAGTATCCATAGTATGCAGTTCCCTTATAAGCATGCTCTCCGAAGTGCGTAAGGTGGATTTGCATTCATCGACAGTAACAATTCATGTCGGATTTCAAATCGATTTTCACTCACAACGTATGACACTCTTTGCGTTACTTGTGCGCTAGAATCTTTTATGACCTCTGTTCTAACGTCGTGTTACGTGGTTGCGAGTGCTACACCACACCTTGCACACAAGTTGGACAGTCTCTTTTTATACACCAAAAAAATTCGGCAGTTTGATTCACGTTGTGGTCATGGACAAATCCTTTCGTCACTTGGTCGCGTTGATAGGGGGATGTGGATAATTTCATAGGCATTTGTGTAGTATTTGGACGTCATGAACTCGTAACCGCCTTTGTATTGCTTGAAATCATATGCGTGCAGTGTCATAAGAGATGCTGTGACGTCTGCAGGCTTGTTTGAACCATCTCTGCTTCGCAAGATCGTTGGATATGACGCCCACTGTTAATGGTGAGATGAGGAGACGCATTAGTCGGCAGCGGTGTGTCGTGAGTAGTACGGTTGCAGTTATATTCTGAGGAAGTGGGACATGTTGATTTACTGGTTAATTATTTGAGACGAGGGAAGAGATTGTAGCATTTTAGAAGAATATTTTATTATTATTATTATTATGAATAATAGAAGAGGAGTTAATTTAACGTAATTGATTTTAAATTTTGTGCTTTATTGTGGCACCCTTTACTTATGTATTCTTGGTTTAGACGTGCAGAGACTTGAGTATAGACTCCTTAGTCCGTGGGTCCACATATGTGGATTCCCGGTTTTATTTCATAAGCCCCATGAAGAGTTTTTATCGACTAAAGACCTCTAGTACACGTTTGTGGAAGTTTCGTAGTTTCAGTCCACGCCACTAGATTGCACCACAATCTGCCCACTGTGATGTTTTGAAGATACCGGTCGGCGAAATGGCTACACACGGCGCGCACTCTGAAGGTAATTCAAAATAATACCCTATTCTATATGTTAAATTTACTTTCCTTTTTCCTTTACATATGTAAAATAGTCAAAAATGTGACTGATATATATTTTTTCCAAAATTATATCTTATTGTGAATACAGTGGACATCGAAAGTCGAAGTACACGTTTATGTACTTCAGGTCTCAACCTCAAAGCTTACCTGTATCTTATCCATTGTATAGTTTCAGTTATGGTATTGTGTGAGGAAATCCTCATAATCTAGTAGTTGATGTCGATTGTTTAAACATCAAGAATTAATTTATGGCGTTATTTTCAGTAATCAGCGATGAAGATATACTTCGGATGCTGGAGAGGAGTGACTTCAGTTCACCTTCAGACAATGAGAGTCAACAATTTTCGGATGAGGCTGTCCCTGAATCTGCAGTCACTACTGAACACTCAGAAATCGAAATAGAAGACCCTACGCCTGATAGGTCGCAGAACAGTGGGCGTAAACCTAAGTTACAATGGACTTGATCAGAAATGAAAAGCAAGGAACAAGGTGAAGATAATTTCGAAAATCTGACGGATGGTATGTTAAGGAATCCTGCTGAATGCTTTTCTGAATATTACGATAAGAATATCATAATATGATAAGTATATCACACATCATCTTCAAAGGAATAGTAAGAATTTAAACACAAATATGAACGACATTCTTTCCTTTGTTGGGATTGAAATTCTAATGGGTACTTCCAAGCTACCACAAACCAAGATGTACTGGAGTAGGCTACTTGATCTGCCTCTAATCAGTGATACTACGATTCTGGACAAGTATTTAAAGGTACGAAATACCAGAAGAAGAAAGTGCTCAACCAGATTATTTAACCATTTTACTGATTTAGCTATTATTAATTGCTGAATTATACATGGAAGAACCTGTGAAAGATGAAATGCCATAGAGTAACAGACTGTCCCTGATAAACTTGAGACTGAATTTGGTTAATGTACTGATAGAGTGTTCTCATGTCAGAAGTTCCTTACATCTCTCCAAAGAAATAACTATGGATGATCAGATCACTGACAGCTCATGAGAAATGAAGACAATAAACGCAAAAGAAGAAAAGTTGTTTCCATCCCGAGGAAACCAACTCGATATTACTGGACTGATCACCTTCCCCAATATGGGTAAGTAGAGACAAAAAATGCTTCTAAATGTCACTTTGAAGATTGCAAATCCCTCACCAGAACCATGTGCAAGATGTGTAATGTTTATTTATGTGTGACTAAAAACAATTGTTTCGTGAAAGTTCATCAATAAAAACTTCAATATATTTTTTCGATGTATTATTTACTTACCGCTTGAGAAGTGAAATCCACATAAGTGTATCTCAAATATTTTAGACTGCTCGAAAAAAAAAAAAAAAAAGTACAAGTAATGTAATCCTGAATCTAATTTTGCGTATGATTATTAATAATAATAAAACTGAAAACAATTTTCCTCGCTTGTTTTATCTTCGGAATTTAAGAGGATATGGTAAGCATTGCACTATTTTCAATTTGAAGTTGGACGTCGGAATAGCTGTTGAACATTTAATGTCACTTTTACGACTTGCATTTATGAAAAGAGCTCATTTGATGTTAAATACTATTTGCGTTTGTACTCTCAAGAACTGTAATTTTTTATGTATTAACGTTTCTGAAGCAAAGAAAGAGATAACTTTTCAACACAGAACTTTTAAATTACATTTGATGTTATAATTTACTTCGAGCCATTGTCCGCAATCGAAGTTCATGCCAAAACATGAGTCATGATTTTTACTAATTCGGATTTGTTATGAACCAAGTACGCCTTTTTTTTTAAAAAAAAAAACAACACATTGCACCGGTCATAATAGTTTGTTGTAACTCAGTAAATGCGAAACCGTTTCAAAACGGGAGGAGTGTCGCGGTGTTTCCATTGTGCAACATGTAACTCAAAACTAAATTAAAAAAGTTTTTCCAGGGCCAGTTGATCAGTTTAAAAGTTAAATGATTCACAATGTTGAATTCAGACAGTATTCAGACAGTATTTCTGTCATTACGAATGTTTAAACAGAGAACAAGATAGGCACTTCCATATTTCTTTCTCGCAGTCACATTTTGCAACAGACTCTCGCAGTCGAATTCTTATCTTCAAAGTTTACGAATTCATATGTTGAACATTACACTGTCAATAAGCAAAACTTTGCAGTACCATGACTTACTTCAGCGATAGAGGCACCAATTCTGCACTACCTGCAGCTCTCTAGACCGACCATTATATTTCTGTGAGGGAAGGAATTAAATTTTGCCTTGTGAACTTTTTATTTTCCTCGAACTTTTTTGTGTCAGTTCCGTTAGTATGAGTAATCTGGTTGTAGGTGACACGAGCAGATGGCCACGTACTATATACCACGAAGTAACTATTATCATGTCGAAGGCGGATGAGTTCCAAGCTCATACTGAAGCATTTGTTTGTCCACTTATTACGTTACTGAAATAGTTCACAATGGAGTTTTTGTGAGTTTTACTGTGACGCCTTTCGGCGTTGGAACAAGATATTTAGTGGTCCTGCTAATTTGTATTATTGTTCTCTTGCTTCACTGTCTTCATAATTTGATTTGAAGGCACACTTACGGGTCACCGAGAGCCGCTGATGAAATTAACGTTTCTTCCACTAGCAGTTCCGATCAGTCGATTGTCATCCGGTGTCATAAAAATCTTTGTAGAAGCCTATACTCTTATTCTACCTGTGTCGTCAAAAAATTAACATGCTCCGTCACTAAAACTGTCTTCAATGGTAAAACGCTTTAACACAGGGAAATACACTAACCTAGGTAGACTGCGTTAAAGTTCCATCATAATGTGTTCAGTGCTGTCTGCATCGAAGCTGGTAGTGCCTAAAGATTTATTACCTAAGCAGCTCTTGGTAGTTATTGAACAGGTGTTTCTTCAAATATTTACGAGCTGTGGGACACCACATTCACCAAACTTATTGTGCTGTGGTAGATTGTTTCATGAGCTTTATAACCTTGCTTTTGGTACTCTCTAAGTCATTAGCTATTTCCCGTCACTAGGTGTCTGCGGGGCATAGATAATGATGTATGTCACGGATGTCCTTGCCGAAGCAATGGGACTGATCAATCATACAAAAGTAGACCAGAAATTCAACACACTAACTCGTCAAAAGGAACCGAAATTTTATTGGTACAAGCATTGTTCTCTATCACATAATCAGTACCTCATATTTCTTTCCTATTTCCTAGTAAGGTACCAAAGATGAGCAACATCACGCCAATAGATTTACATCTGTACTTCCAGAGCCACCTGATATGCATCAATCGACTGCGGGACTGGTACCGTAATATCGTAATGTATCCCTTATATAAAAAAAGGAATGAATGAAATGATTTTTTCGTTTCTACTTAACCCGTTGTCTGGGGGTAGCGTCTTTGATTCATAATCAAAACGTCTTCGGTCCCGGGTTCGATCCCCGCCACTGCCTAAATTTTGATAAATAATCAGCATTGGCGGCCAAGGACTTCCGGCATAAAAAGTCAGTTTCATTCTGCCAACGGCCTTGTCAAAGAGGGCGGAGGAGCGGATAGAGGTTCAGGGCACTCTCTTGTCCTAGGGGTGGGAAATTGCCCATAAAGGCGGAAGAATCAGCAATGATCAACGACATGAGGATGTAGAAGGCAATGGAAACCACTGCATTAAAGACACGTAAGGTGTATCCACAGGACAGGTGGCCTGTAGTTGAAGAAGTGTCATGATGATCTCTCCATTGGCAAAAGATTCCGGAATAGTCCCCCATTCGGATCTCCGGGAGGGGACTGCCAAGGGGGAGGTTACCATGAGAAAAGATTGAATAATCAACGAAAGGATAATGTTCTACGAGTCGGGGCGTGGAACGTCAGAAGCTTGAACATGGTAGGGAAACTAGAAAAGCTGAAAAGGGAAATGCGAAGGCTCAATCTAGATATAGTAGGAGTCAGTGAAGTGAAGTGGAAGGAAGACAAGGATTTCTGGTCAGATGAGTATCGGGTAATTTCAACAGCAGCAGAAAACTGTATAACAGGTGTAGGATTCGTTATGAATAGGAAGGTAGGGCAGAGGGTCTGTTACTATGAACAGTTCAGTGACTGGGATGTTCTAATCAGAATCGACAGCAGACCAACACCGACAACGATAGTTCAGGTATACATGCCGACGTCGCAAGCTGAAGATGAACAGATAGAGAAAGTGTATGAGGATATTGAAAGGTTAATGTAGTATGTAAAGGGGGACGAAAATCTAATAGTCTTGGGCGACTGGAATGCAGTTGTAGGGGAAGGAGTAGAAGAAAAGGTTACAGGAGAATATGGGCTTGAGACAAGGAATGAAAGAGGAGAAAGACTAATTGAGTTCTGTAACAAGTTTCGGCTGGTAATAGCGAATACCCTGTTAAAGAATCATAAGAGGAGGAGGTATACTTGGAAATGGCCGGGAGATACGGGCAGAATTGAATTAGATTACATCATGGTCAGACAGATTCCGAAATCAGATATTGGATTATAAGGCGCACCCAGGAGTAGATATAGACTCAGATCACAATATAGTAGTGATGAAGAGTAGGCTGAAGTTCAAGACATTAGTCAGGAAGAATCAATACGCTAAGAAGTGGGATACGGAAGTTCTAAGGAATGACGAGATACGTTTGAAGTTCTCTAAGGCTATACATACAGCAATACGGAATAGCGCAGTAGGCAACACAGTTGAAGAGGAATGGACGTCTCTAAAAAGGGCCATCACATAAGTTGGGAAGGAAAACATAGGTACAAAGAAGGTAGCTGCGAAGGAACCATGGGTAACAGAAGAAATACTTCATTTGATTGATGAAAGGAGGAAGTACAAACATGTTCCGGGAAAATCAGGAATACAGAAATACAAATCGCTGAGGAATGAAATAAATAGGAAGTGCAGGGAAGCTAAGACGAAATGGCTGCAGGAAAAATGTGAAGACATCGAAAAAGATATGACTGTCGGAAGGACAGACTCAGCATACAGGAAAGTCAAAACAACCTTTGGTGACATTAAATCAACGGTGGTAACATTAAGAGTGCAACGGGAATTCCACTGTTAAATGCAGAGGAGAGAGCAGATGGGTGGGAAGAATACATTGAAAGCCTCTATGAGGGTGAAGATTTGTCTGATGTGATAAAAGAAGAAACAGGAGTCGAGTTAGAAGAGACAGGGGAGCCAGGATTAGAATCGGAATTTAAAAGAGCTTTGGAGGACTTACGGTCAAATAAGGCAGAAGGGATAGATAACATACCATCAGAATTTCTAAAATCGGAAGTAAGGCTAAAGAAAAATCAAGACACGTTCATAGGATTTGTTGACCTGGAAAGAGCGTTCGACAATATAAAATGGTGCAAGCTGTTCAAGATTCTGAAAAAAGTAGGGGTAAGCTATAGGGAGAGACGGGTCATATACAATATGTACAACAACCAAGAGGGAATAATAAGAGTGGACGATCAAGAACGAAGTGCCGGTATTAAAAAGGGAGTAAGACCAGGCTGCAGCCTTTCGCCCCTACTCTTCAATCTGTACATCGAGGAAGCAATGATGGAAATAAAAGAAAGATTCAGGAGTGGAATTAAAATACAAGGTGAAAGGATATCAATGATACGATTCGCTGATGACATTGCTATCCTGAGTGAAAGTGAAGAAGAATTAAATGATCTGCTGAACGGAATGAACAGTCTAATGAGTACACAGTATGGGTTGAGAGTAAATCGGAGAAAGACGAAGGTAATGAGAAGTAGTAGAAATGAGAACAGCGAGAAACTTAACATCAGGATTGATGGTCACGAAGTCAATGAAGTTAAGGAATTCTGCTACCTAGGCAATAAAATAACCAATGACGGACAGAGCAAGGAAGACATCAAAAGCAGACTCGCTATGGCAAAAAAGGCATTTCTGGCCAAGAGAAGTCTACTAATATCAAATACCAGCCTTAATTTGAGGAAGAAATTTCTGAGGATGTATGTCTGGAGTACAGCATTGTAAGGTAGTGAAACATGGACTGTGGGAAAACCGGAATAGAAGAGAATCGAAGCATTTGAGATGTGGTGCTATAGACGAATGTTGAAAATTAGGTGGACTGATAAGTTAAGGAATGAGGAGGTTCAACGCAGAATCGGAGAGGAAAAGAATATGTGGAAAACACTGATAAGGAGAAGGGACAGGATGATAGGACATGTGCTAAGACATGAGAGAATGACTTCCATGGTACTATAGGGAGCTGTAGAGGGCAGAAACTGTAGAGGAGGGTACAGATTGGAATACTTCAAGCAAATAATTGAGGACGTAGGTTGCAAGTGCTACTCTGAGATGAAGAGGTAAGCACAGGGAAGGAATTCCTGGCGGGCCGCATCAAACCAGTCAGTAGACTGATGACAAAAAACTTAATTATTCCGAATGCTAATTGTTCGGAAGCGGAATACATCACAGTGACCACAGCAGGAGTGTAACAAAGAGATACATGTGACAAATTTCAATTTTTATTAACATTAAACCTCCTATTTGGCTAAATGGCTCTGTTACTTGCTAGTTTCATTTTCCTTTTGTAGCGAGCGTAGAGTCGTTGTTGGTGACGGCGGACCGTGGCAATGATATGTTATGCAATACAATAATATGGTAACACAAATAAAAGCAGTAATCGGACTTAGCGACAAGAAATTTAAGTTGAAAAATTCGACGTAACGCAAGAATGCGAATGTGTATGCAGTGGTGCGCGGAGGGCGTGCGATCGACACGTCAACATATCAGTTGCTTCCCAACGTCATTAACCGACCGAGGTTATCACACTGGACTCGCACTCGGGAGGACGAGGGTTCAAACCTGCCTCCGGCCATCCTAATTTACAATAATAAAATACCCACGGTCGTTATTTTGATTTTATTTGTTAAACGACTAGTTTCGGCATTACATCTAACCACCTTGAGCTGTAACACCGAAACTGGTTGCTTAACAAATAAAACCAAAATAACGGCTGTTGGTATTTTGTTATTGGAAATATACCAGCGAAAGTCCCGCGCTCCGGACATGGGATGGAGGTTACATTTATCCTGATTTAGGTTCAAAAAATTGTTCAAATGGCTTTGAGCACTATGGGACTCAACATCTGTGGTCATCAGTCCCCTAGAACTACTTAAACCTAACTAACCTAAGGACATCACACACAGCCATGCCCGAGGCAGGATTCGAACCTGCGACCGTAGCAGTCACGCGGTTCCGGACTGAGCGCCTTAACCGCGAGACCACCGCGGCCGGCTCCTGATTTAGGTACCCGTAATTTCCCCAAATCGTTTCAGGAAAACGCCGGGATGGTTCCTTTGAAAGGGCACGGCCGATTTCTTTCCCCATCCTTCCCTAATCCGAGCTTTTGCTCCGTCTCTAATGACCACGTTGTCGACGGGACGTTGAACACTAATCTCCCCCTCCTCCCAACTACATTATACAGGGAAACATGGAAAGTTGCTTTTCATATATAATTGAAGGATGGTGGTATATTTTCAATTTAAATTTCTTTATTAATGATAATATTACAGAGAGCACGAAAATGGATTTCGGTAGTAAATATGGTATGCTCTATAGAGTAATAGCTTAACAATAACAGATTGTTGAAAAGACGAGTCGTCATGGTACGCAATTTACAATTATTGACACTACTCAATGTACTTGGTTTTAGGGCTTTTGGAGTTCTTGCGATGAATGTGTTTCTTCTTAGGAATGTTTTAAATGACCAGTCATCTATACAGATGTTTACGAGTTTAACCATTCCTGAGGACGACATTTTGTCACCGCGGTATTATATACAAAACGGTCACAAAAAAGATAAGTTTTGTTTTACCAGCAATGTATGGTACTGTTTATGAGAAGCTTTGTTTTGGCGTCAGGAATTTCTTGTTTTTTTTTTCCTTCTTCTTCCTTGCCTTTTATCGTTTCTCAACAGCGAACTTAGTAGGCATTTTTCTGCATCTACAACTATTCTTTGCGATCTACAGTGAAGAGCATGGCAGAGGGTACATCCCATCGTACCAGTTAGCACTTCTTCCCGTTCCACTCTCGTATGCAACTTGGGAAGGAAAATTGTTTACATGCCTCTGTGCGTGCTGTAATTCATCTAATTTTGTCCAATGGGAGTGATATGCAAGTGGTTGTAGCATATTCCTAGGACCATCTTGAAGCCGGTTGTTGAAACTATGTTAGTAGACATAGTTTCAACAAACGGCTTTAAAAGATGACCCTTGGAAAATGCTACTGTAATTCATCTAATCTTGTTCAATGGGAAGCGATATGTAGGTGGTTGTAGCGTATTCGTAGGGTCATCTTTTAAAGCCGGTTGTTGACACTATGTTAATAGACATCCTCGGGATAGTTTCCGTCCATGTTCTCGAAATCTGCCTGTTCACTTCTTTCAACGTCTCTTCAACACTCTACCGCGGGTCAGACAAATCTGAATATTCGTGCTGCCCTTGTCTATATATGTTTAACATTCCGTGCTAGTCCTATTTGATACGGGCCCCGCACACTTCTACGATATTCTTGGATCGGTAGTACGAGTGTACTATTCGGTTGTGTTTCCGGTTGGTTCCCGGCAGTAAAGGGTGACAATTATCGAACTATATTAAAAAAAAAAGTAAATTAGTTACAAACTACTGGCGTGCACACTCCTTATTTAAAATGTAAACGTCCTACAAATATTCAGATTTAGGTTATGAGATGTTCGATACGCCTGCCATCATTGGCGATGATATGGCGCAGACGAATAGCGAATTTCGGCATGACCTGCTGAAGTGTCGATGCTGTCGATGAGCTCGTGAATGGCAGTTTACAGCTCAGCAATGGTTCTGGCGTTACTGCTGTACACCTTGTCTTTAATATAGCCCACAAAAAGGAGTCGTATGAGTTCAGATCCGGAGAATATGGTGGCCAATCGAGGCCTATGGCAGTGGCCTCTGGGTACCCCAGAGCGGTCTCCTCCAGGACATGAAATAATCTCCTCGTTCGATGTGGTCGAGCTCCGTCTTCTATGAACCCCGTCTGGTCGAAATCAGTGTCCCGGTAGATAATGGGGATGAAATCATCTTTCAAAACCTTAACGTACCGTTCGGTAGGCACCGTGCCATCGAGGACATCGCACCGATTATTCCGTGACTGAACGTTGCACACCACACAGTCATCCGTTGGGGGTGAAGAGACATGTCGATCGAGAAATGCGGATTCTTAGTCCTCCAAATGCACCAATTTTTCTTTTGCCAAACCCATTCAAATGAAAGTGGGCTTCGTCGCTAAACCAAACCTTTCAGATGTTATGACGATTTTATTTCATACAGTTCAATAACTGTCACCCAGTACCTCTTTCAAAATGCGTCTAATGTTCCCACGTTCTCGGGCGTACCCTCCTCAATTACTGAAACTGATCGTTGCCATCGGCGTTTGCTGTGTCAGGCATCGTGAGGTGATTTGCAGTTGTGACTGGGCCAAGGCAGTACGTAGTTTTATAAACAAGTCACAGGTGGCAGCACCAGTTAGTAACAAGAGGGCGGCGTAAATATCTGATTATAATAATCCGTTAAAGGGACAGCAGAAAAGCTACAATGGAAGTATAGCGCACAATAATGAATGCAATTACGTTTACGAAAAGAAACTGCAAAAAATGTGACGTGAATGTGCAGTCAGAGTTACCTCGTTTATGCAAGCAGGCGATGTTGAAAGAGCTTGATGCATCACCGCAGTGGGCTGTCCTGGTGTTGCCTGGGGAATGCTTTCTAGAGTTTTGGTGTCACAGTAGCAACCATAGAAAATTCACGATTTCGGCTCTAATTTCTACGTCGTGATGTCAGTAGTAGGCACTTATTCTTGTATATCACCCTCCATATTCACAGCCACAGAACTCATATTGCAAGGATTCTACAATACATTAGATCATAGATGTCAGCGTTACATCAAATCAAAGATATAAATACCATTATCTACAGATATATCAATTCCCAACACAGTCTAACAAACTGAATGTATCGCAATTATACTGCCACTCTGTAACCAGCAACCGGAAACTACGGATGTTTTACACCAAAAACCTAGTAAAATAACCCAGAAAGACCACCGAAATTTTGTCGGTAGAGTTCAGATTCATTCTGTGCGACGGACTATTCTCTGATTACGCGTAGGACTGCCATAACTCAAAATACCGAACTTCGTTAACACCGGACATTTGGATCAAATCTGAATATTTTCCCGGACACGTATACTCTGTCGACGACAAATTTCCCAATGGTCACCGGTTCCCTCATGTCGATATTTGCAGACTATATGATCATATTTGTGTCGACAGAAGACCAGATAAGGCACGTAAAATATTTAATAATTTTTCCTAAGCCAGGTGTAGTTTTTTCAAAGAACATAGTGATGTTTTGAATCATTAGCCTGGTGTTTTGAATTATCCGTATGCTGCTTTTGTGTTTACGTAGTCATTTATGTCAGAACCCCCTTGTTTGCAACCGAAATAATTGTTTAACAAATTGTGTGGACAGCTTTCCATTCATGATTTCCTCTTTTTAACACTGTATATTTGTTTTTGAAAACAAATAAATTCGCATTTACGTTTTGGCACTTTGCAGCTGGAAACAAGAAACAGGCAGTTCTTATTTTGGTTCCAGTGTTCTTAACAGCATTATTATGCGCATCTATACAATTGAAAGAAACAGATGGAAGATAAAAAACCTGTGATGATTTAAAAATCTTTGGGAATGTAAGTGATACAAAATTACGTAAATTGGTTTCGTGCAGGATCGAGATATTATCTTAGCTCCGCGGTCACGTGCCTGCTCACAATTGTCTAGCGGGCGGGGCGGCGGCGCGGTGCTTGTGAAGGAAAATGTGTGTACGCGAGTGAGTCTATGCGTGCTTCCCGTCGACTTTCTAATATAAAACGAACGACCATCCCAACCCACCAGTCGTCATTCAGTGAATGTTAACCAAGATTTATTAAAATCAATTTATTTCCAATAAATAGAATTTCTCCCCCCCCACCCCCTCTTCCCAGGAGGCCGAAATATGACAAGTACATTGAATCCGGACGTATGGCAGCCTTACTTTGCGACGTACTGGTAATTAGTAACACAATGCAAATCGGCGCTAAGATTGTGGGAGCGGTGTTTCTCTGCTCTAAGTCACGGAAAAGAGGCGCCATTCCTGCATCTTTTGTTTGTTTAACCGACCGTGGCATTGTCCAATGAGGTCGCTCCGCCGAAATCACTTGTCCCGATGTACTGGTATATCTGGCAACCTGGGCGTCTGGAGCCTGTCGCCATCCCCTCTACTCATAATGTTGGATTGCTTCTGGACATCAACTATGCAGGGTACAGCCGGAAAGTCGTTTATGTGAGTATTCTAGTATTTTAAATATTTTACGAGATGACGTTTTAGTACACCGAAAAGCGTTTTAAATTGTTTGACACTAGCCTATATGTATTTCCAGCAATGGAACTGTTTGGCAGACTACCACCTGAGAAAAACTGGCTCTACATGGTGACAATCACAACTAACTTGCATTGTGTGTACACCGAGCAGCACAGCAGATTATTGGAAGGCTGACTAAATAAGTTGTGCAGTTTTCTGATAAAAATTTTCTTGTGGCAGCCACCTCAGGAATATGCGGAAAAGTTTTCTGGTACAGACAGTAGCCTGAGTCGGTTCTGCAGATTTGTCACTCGTTTCTGTTACTGTGCCTACATTGGCAACTTCTGTGTACTTGGCCTTATTTTGGAATTCTAGCTGGTTTCAGGATTGTACGTAAGCCCATCTATTAGTAAGATATTAATAAGTTTTAGGGATGCTGCAAAGACTGGTAATTCGCTTTAAGTCTTTATGAATGAAAATCTGTGCGAAATCACACAACGATAAGCTGTAACATTCTCTACTTAACAATGTTAAAGAGTCACTGCTGCACTCAATTAACTCATACAAGTGGCTGGATGTAACACTCTGTAGGGATATGGAGTTTACTACTTAAACCTAACTAACCTCAGGACATCACACACATCCATGCCCGAGGAAGGATTCGAACCTGCGACCGTAGCGGTCGCGCGGCTCCAGACTGAAGCGCCTAGAACCGCTCGGCCACTGCGGCCGGCAATTGCAATTTATTATCATTTAGTTCACAAATACACTTTTCAAAGAACTGAACTTGCTTCGCTGCTGAAGGCTTCCAAACAGATGCTTTAGAATAAGTTGAATTTTGAAAAGACATGACACACAGCTTGTATAGTAATAACATCCAAAAACCAAGAACTAAGTGATGTAATGGTAAATGATGTTTTCCACAAAATTATTAAGTGGTTCTCAGCAAACTGACTCTCTTTAAATTTTGATAAAACAGTATATACAGTTCCGTACAGCAAATGGTACAACTCCAGTAATAAATATAGACTTTGAACAGAAGTCTGTAGCTAAGGTAGAATTTTCAAAATTTTTAGTTGTGTCCATTCATGAGAGGTTAAACTGGAAGCAACACATTGATGGTCTGCTGAAACGTCTGAGTTCGGCTACGTATGCTATTAGGGTTATTGCAAATTTTGGTGATAAGAATCTCAGTAAATTAGCTTACCATGCCTACTTTCATTCACTGCTTTCGTATGGTATCATATTCTGGGGTAATTCATCGTTGAGTAGAAAAGTATTCATTGCTCAAAAACGTGTAATCAGAATAATTGCTGGAGCCCACCCACGGTCATTATGCAGACATCTATTTAAGTATCTAGGGATCCTCACAGTAACCTCACAGTATATATATTCACTTATGAAATTTGTTGTTAATAATCCAGCCCAGTTCAAAAGTAATAGCAGTGTACATAGCTATAACACCAGGAGAAAGGATGATCTTCACTATGCAGGGTTAAATCTGACTTTGGCACAGAAGGGGGTAAATTATGCTGCCACAAAAGTCTTTGGCCACCTACCAAACAGCATCAAAAGCCTGACAGTCAACCAACATTTAAAAATAAATTAAAAGAATTTCTAGATGACAACTCCTTCTACTCATTGGCTGAATTTTTAGATATAAATCAAGGGAGGGAAAAAAACTAACTTAAGCATTAGTGTCATGCAATATTTTGTGTAATGTAATATCTTGTACAGACATCTTTCATTAACCTGACACGTTCCACATCATTACGAAGTGTCGTATTCATGATCTATGGAACAAGTATTAATCTAACCTAAATTTACGAATAAGATAAGTTGTGTACATATGAGATCAGCTTGCGCAGCGGCTGAAGGCCGCCGGATTAAATCTTCAAAATTCCAAATATACGATGATGATTACTGAAGGCAGAAGACCACAATGTTTTAAGATTGTAACAGGGCTGATGGCCCACAAGGTGCGCAGAAAGAGATAAACAAAAGCAATAAGATGGCTTAAGGCTGCAAATTTAAATTCTGCAAATTAAGGAAATATATATTGCAACAATCGGTAAAACAATACATTAAGTTTAAAAATTTCCTTTTGCAACACCACCGGTGGGAGGCCCACAATAACTTGTAAAATCTTTCAGAGGAAATTACAAAAACCTTTCAAGAGCAGAAGGCGATAATGTTTGGATTTGAAGGAAACTGAGAACATGTTTTCAGGGCTGAAGGCCCATAACTAACCGTACCACATTAAAAAATAAAATACAGTTAAATTACAACAACATTATCACTGCCAAAAGGATAAATAGGAGAACGGCACTCAGGAGTCTCCAGTGGATCGGTCAGCCCTCGTTCACTTAGGCGAGACCGGTGGTTGGTCCAATTACACTTAATTCGTGCGAACCCAACCAAGGGACAGGCACGGACCGACCGACAACGACTTGCTTTGCCATCAGTCAGTACATGAGAACTCAACACCACGGTTACTAACGTCATAATCCACAATGATGTATGTATTAGCTGTCAAAATTACACACCATGTTGGGCAGTGACAACAGGTGAGGAATAGACGTTGCCTGAAATTACGTTAATAGCCAGGGCAGGTAACCAGAACACTAGTGGCCACAAGGCAGAAAATTCCGCTGGTGCAGTCAAATTGTAGTCAACCAATATAGTTAATTGCACCGTATGGAGGCTAAATTTCAGCAATAGAAACACTCGGTGTTGCTCACTGGAAAATCTCGCCAACAGCGAACTACCACAACACGAATGGATGTGGCTTGGGTAGTTGAAACCACTACTCAAGTTTGACGTCCTGGGTCGGTGAACCACGAAGCTGGAAGCGATCGGACAGCTCCACACACGCTCCGATAGTGCCCAGTGACCGCCATCGAACCCAGCCGACTGCACCGCGCGGAGATAACTTCCCTGGTCCGCAGTCAGAATGCAGACAACATCCAAACAGGTGTCAGTTGAAATAACGCCAACTACACACGCAACCTGACAACACTTGCACGAAGAACTGAACGATACCCAACAGTAACTAAGCACGCACGAAGACAAATCGGGACACACACACACACACACACACACACACACACACACACACAGCCGACTCATGAACGATCGGTGAGCCAAAACCCGTCACCCGGTAGAACGACCGACCGACCGACCGACCGACGATCCATCAAGACCGTGGGCCGGCTCAAGCGATGCGTGGCGGCAATGGTCGGGCGAGCCATGTCGACGCAAGCCTCACTGCTCCAACCCGACTGCACTGGTGCCGCATTGCAACTCCCCTGCTGGCAGGTCCGCACCGGGCCCCAGACGCGTTCCAACTGACTGGCAGACCCGAACTTGCGACCCGAACTCGCAACCCCGAACTCCTTTACGACAGACAACGACCGGGAAGAAATAGCAGTCGAGCAAAGATACTACGAGAGGGGATATATAGATACGTGCTGCTAGCGCCGCTCACGGTCAGACAAAGCAGCAACTCAGTGACAGTAGTAATTAAAAGTAACGTAGTGAGGTGGAAGTACGTTAAAAACAGGGTGTAAAATACATTATGGCGGGAACACGAGCCACGCACGCCTCAATTAGATTACACTAATCATAGCGAGCACGTTGGATTTACGCAATCATTATTCCTCCTTCTAACAAACCTACCACAACAAAGGACAAAATTTAATAACGATTGTGGTGTTGCTCACGCTGCTAAATACTGAATTTTCGAGCAACAACTAAGTTATTATGTGGCAGGTGTCATTAGAACACAGTTAATAAAGTCATTTCATGTAATAATGAATAAACTAGGCACTCATATTTTCGTGTTTCCCACGCTGGTCTCGTTGTAAAATCATGGCTCAATCGTCGAAAATCTAAGTGGTGATGATTCCAAGCTCGGATGCAAAGAGGCCTAGGTTTTATTCTGCAGGTCTACCCGTGGTCTAGGGGTGCCGGCTCGATAGCTCAGGGTGTTCGGTCTGAGGGTTAGCTGCCCTCTGTAATAAAAAAAAAAAAAAAACTGAGTTAATCGATCAACAACGGACTTAAACGGATGTCTTACGACGTCCGCCCCGAGAAGATGCAACGAACGAAACCGAACAAAATGAGATTAAAAAAAGGGTAGCGTCTTTGATTCATAAACAAAACGTCTTCGGTCACGCGTTCGATCCCCGCCACTGCCTAAATTTTGATAAATAATCAGCATTGGCGGCCGAGGACTTCCGGCATAAGAAGTCAGCCTCATTCTGCCAACGGCCCTGTCAAAGAGGGCGGAGGAGCGGATAGAGGTTCAGGGCACTCTCTTGTCCTAGGGGTGGGAAATTGCCCATAAAGGCGGAAGAATCAGCAATGATCAACGACATGAGGATGTAGAAGGCAATGGAAACCACTGCATTAAGGACACGTAAAGTGTATCCACAGGACATGTGGCCTCTAGTTGAAGAAGTGTCATGATGATCTCTCCATTGGCAAAAGATTCCGGAATAGTCCCCCATTCGGATCTCCGGGAGGGGACTGCCAAGGGGGAGGTTACCATGAGAAAAAGATTTAATAATAAACGAAAGGATAATGTTCTACGAGTCGGGGCGCGGAATGTCAGAGGCTTGAACATGGATGGGAAACTAGAAAATCTGAAAAGGGAAATGCAAAGGCTCAATCTAGATATAGTAGGGGACAGTGAAGTGAAGTGGAAGGAAGACAAGGATTTCTGGTCAGATGAGTATCGGGTAATATCAACAGCAGCAGAAAACGGTATAACAGGTGTAGGATTCGTTATGAATAGGAAGGTAAGGCAGAGGGTGTGTTACTGTGAACAGTTCAGTGACCGGGTTGTTCTAATCAGAATCGACAGCAGACCAACACCGACAACGATAGTTCAGGTATATATGCCGACGTCGCAAGCTGAAGATGAACAGATAGAGAAAGTGTATGAGGAAATTGAAAGGGTAATGCAGTATGTAAAGGGGGACGAAAATCTAATAGTCATGGGCGACTGGAATGCAGTTATTCAAGAATCACAAGAGGAGGAGATATACTTGGAAATGGCCGGGAGATACCGAAAGATTTCAATTAGATTACATCATGGTCAGACAGAGATTCCGAAATCAGATACTGGATTGTAAGGCGTACCCAGGAGCAGATATAGACTCAGATCACAATATAGTAGTGATGAAGAGTAGGCTGAAGTTCAAGACATTAGTCAGGAAGAATCAATACGCTAAGAAGTGGGATACGGAAGTTCTAAGGAATGACGAGATACGTTTGAAGTTCTCTAACACTATAGATACAGCAATACGGAATAGCGCAGTAGGCAACACAGTTGAAGAGGAATGTACATCTCTAAAAAGGGCCATCACATAAGTTCGGAAGGAAAACATAGGTACAAAGAAGGTAGCTCCGAAGAAACCATGGGTAACAGAAGAAATACTTCAGTAGATTGATGAAAGGAGGAAGTACAAACATGTTACGGGAAAATCAGGAATACAGAAATACAAGTCGCTGAGGAATGAAATAAATAGGAAGTGCAGGGAAGCTAAGACGAAATGGCTGCAGGAAAAATGTGAAGACATCGAAAAAGATATGATTGTCGGAAGGACAGACTCAGCATACAGGAAAGTCAAAACAACCTTTGGTGACATTAAAAGCAACGGTAGTAACATTAAGAGTGCAACGGGAATTCCACTGTTAAATGCAGAGGAGAGAGCAGATAGGTGGAAAGAATACATTGAAAGCCTCTATGAGGGTGAAGATTTGTCTGATGTGATAGAAGAAGAAACAGGAGTCGATTTAGAAGAGATAGGGGAGCCAGGATTAGAATCGGAATTTAAAAGAGCTTTGGAGGACTTACGGTCAAATACGGCAGAAGGGATAGATAACATTCCATCAGAATTTCTAAAATCATTAGGGGAAGTGGCAACAAAACGACTATTCACGTTGGTGTGTAGAATTTATGAGTCTGGCGACATACCATCTGACTTTCGGAAAAGCATCATCCACACAATTCTGAAGCCGGCAAGGGCTGACAAGTGCGAGAATTATCGGACAATCAGCTTAACAGCTCATGCATCGTAGCTGCTTACAAGAATAATATACAGAAGAATGGAAAAGAAAATTGAGAATGCGCTAGGTGACGATCAGTTCGGCTTTAGGACAAGTAAAGGCACGGGAGAGGCAATTCTGACTTTACGGCTAATAATGGAAGCAAGGCTAAATAAAAATCAAGACACGTTCATAGGATTTGTCGACCTGGAAAAAGCGTTCGACAATATAAAATGGTGCAAGCTGTTCAAGATTCTGAAAAAAGAAGTGTAAGCTATAGGGAGAGACGGGTCATATACAATATGTACAACAACCAAGAGGGAATAATAAGAGTGGACGATCAAGAACGAAGTGGTCTTATTAAGAAGGGTGTAAGACAAGGCTGCAGCCTTTCGCCCCTCCTCTTCAATCTGTACATCGAGGAAGCAATGATGGAAATAAAAGAAAGATTCAGGAGTGGAATTAAAATACAAGGTGAAAGGATATCAATGATACGATTCGCTGATGACATTGCTATCCTGAGTGAAAGTGAAGAAGAATTAAATGATCTGCTGAACGGAATGAACAGTCTAATGAGTACACAGTATGGGTTGAGAGTAAATCGGAGAAAGACGAAGGTAATGAGAAGTAGTAGAAATGAGAACAGCGAGAAACTTAATATGAGGATTGAGGGTCACGAAGTCAATGAAGTTAAGGAATTCTGCTACCTAGGCAGTAAAATAACCAATGACGGACGGAGCCAGGAGGACATCAAAAGCAGACTCGCTATGGCAAAAAAGGCATTTCTGACCAATCTAGTAATATCAAATACCGGCCTTAATTTGAGGAAGAAATTTCTGAGGATGTACGTCTGGAGTACAGCATTGTATGGTAGTGAAACATGGATTGTGGGAAAACCGAAACAGAAGAGAATGGAAGCATTTTAGATGTGTTGCTATAGACGAATGTTAAAAATTGGATGGACTGATAAGGTAAGGAATGAGGAGGTTCTGCGCAGAATCGGAGAGGAAAGGAATATGTGGAAAACACTGATAAGGAAAAGGGACAGGATGATAGGACATCGGCTAAGACATGAGGGAATGACTTCCATGGTACTAGAGGGAGCTGTAGAGGGCAAAAACTGTAGAGGAAGACAGAGATTGGAATACGTCAAGCAAATAATTGAGGTCGTAGTTTGCAAGTGTTACTCTGAGATGAAGAGGTTAGCACAAGAAAGGAATTTGTGGCGGGCCGCATCAAACCAGTCAGTAGACAGGTGACCAAAGAAAAACGTATTCAAAAGTTTTGTAGAAGCGCTTCACAAGCCATTCTTGAAGATTACACTATTGGAGGACAATGGTGATGTAAAAAAGTAATCAGCACTCCGAATTTAACTTACACTTCTTTTTTATTACTTTTGCTGCAATATCACGTAACACACAAAACATCACTTCACAATACAAAACATACTTGAAAACATCTTCCTCACTGTTAAAGTTCACATTTTATAAGCTCACTGCAATATACGTCTTTCCAACATCACGTCCAAGACTTCACTTGCTGAAGGTCCGACTCTCTAACTAACTGCTTACACGCCCAAAAATCACAGTTAGAAGTAAGTCAGAGATCATAGTGACAAAAGAAAGAATACACATACGAATAATATCATTGCAATATAAAAACATCGATGTATCAAAGTACCTCTACATTAATGATATGTAATCTGAATGTTATCTCATAAATATGTTAAGTAATTAACAGAAACACAGTAGAATATTACTGGTATCGAGAGGTTCAGGTGAGCTGCCGTAATGGTTACGTAATTCAACTACCATTACATCCTGCAGAATACAGTTATACAGTAGTAGGTAGTATATCTGTAGCAGCGTGTGTGTGTGTGTGTGTGTGTGTGTGTGTGTGTGTGTGTGTATGTGTGTGTGTGTGTGTGTGTGTGTGTGTGTGAGTCCGTTGGTTATTTATGTCCTATATGAAGCTGTACAGATTCTCTGACCAGTAGTCAAACTTTGTGCATGGAAGGACATTTTATTTTTTATGGAGCACCACTTCTAAAATAGTGAATGAAGTTCAAAATGGTTCAAATGGCTCTGAGCACTATGGGACTTAACACCTGAGGTCATCAGCCCCCTAGAACTTAGAACTACTTAAATCTAACTGACCTAAGGACATCACACACATCCATGCCCGAAGGCAGGATTCGAACCTGCGACCGTAGCAGTCTCGCGGTTCCGGACTGAAGCGCCTAGAACCACACGGCCACCGCGGCCGGCGTGAATTAAGTAATTTTTGAGAGAGATGCTAAGTAAATACGGTTTATCAAATATTTCTACAGAAGTCGCGTTGTGGAACGTGCAAGGGTGTTGCGATCGTAAGGTTTCTGTCAGCTTATGCTGCAGACTAGTGCTAGTCCGGAAGCAGCTGTAGCAGATATGCGGACCGGGTGGATGGGTCGCCGAATCGAGTGGACCTTGTACACCTCAATTTGGTCCAAGCGCGACGAATTATTCTCGTATTTAGTAAAATAAATATCGCCCGACACTCTGAGAGCGCGTCATCAGGTGTTTCGAGACAGGTTCTGCTGCCGATAGCGGAATAATTAAAAGCGATTATACACTAGCGTGTTCCATTAATCGCATTCAGGAAAAAATCCTAATTAAAGCACGGCAGTAACTCGTCCGGACGTGGAGCTTTTTTGGCGAGCTGTCCGCGGAAACCCGGCAGCGCATAAAACGCCACGAGCTGCGGCGGCGCGGCTCACCACTAGGGGAGCTGGCGGCGGGCGGCAGCGAGCCTGCTCAGGCCGGCCGCTGCGGGCAGCACCTCGTCCAGAGGACAGTGCAGCACTCGCAGATCGCCGACGTTACGGCACCAGCTGCCGGACGCTGATCGCGTACAGCAGTCTGTGAAGACGAGGACAGCCTGTCAGAATAATACAGGATGTTCCACAATGTTTTGAGCATTTCAGGTTTGAATAACACACAAAGTAATCGCAGAACAAAGCCGAACATTTTACTCAAAGTACAACGTTTATTCAGGATTACCTGAGCAGCTCAAATACAAAAGACGCTAAATACATGTATTGTCGATTTTGAGTTGAGCATACTACCACATTGATTCTTTCAGCGCCGACACGATACAGTAGGTGTCAGGGTGCAAAACCCTCTATAAACCATTGGAACTGGCTGTGCCGGCCGGGGTGGCCGAGCGGTTCTAGGCTTTAAGTCTGGAACCGCGCGACCGCTACGGTCGCAGGTTCGAATCCTGCCTCGGGCATGGATGTATGTGATGTCCTTAGGTTAGTTAGGTTTAAGTAGTTCTAAGTTCTAGGAGACTGATGACCTCCTAAGATAAGTCACATAGTGCTCAGAGCCATTTGAACCATTTTGAACTGGCTGTAGAAAGTCGTGTTCGGCTGCAAAATCCGCCAGCTGCGAGTTGTTTTCGGGTCCAAAACCCGCTAAATGTAGAGTATTTGCAAAACCTGCCTAGTTCAATAGACATAGCGGTCGCAGTGCCATATCTGGATGCAAGCAACGCCAACTAACATCAGACTTGCCAATATATACACTGAAAGCTACGTTTTAGTTTGTTACGATTCGAAGGGGTGCTTTTCTCATTCAGACATAGGTTGGCTGCACTGTAACGTAAGCAATAATGAAGCTCTCGGTGCCGGTGCTTTGTCGAAATGTATGCTGGTAATCAAGGTTAAGCTGGTCAGTAGCATGTTAATTGTATTAGCGTGCCGGCTGTTGTGGCCAAGTGGTTCTAGGCTCTTCAGCCGGAGCCGCGCTGCTGCTACGGTCGCAGGTTCGAATCCTGCCTCGGGCATGGATATGTGTTATGTCCTTAGGTCAGTTAGGTTTAAGTAGTTCTAAGTCTAGGGGACTGATGACCTCAGATGATAAGTCCCACTGTGCTCAGAGCCATTCGAATTTGGTATTTGCGTGAGTGTTTTGCACGTAATAACTGATTTTGTGGACGGCTTAGACGGAGAAGATGTTGCAAACGAAGTGGGACTATTGAAACGATAGGAATTGTGTAAGAAGTCGAAGTAGTTCCAAAAGAACAGAACGAGGCCGAGCTCGACGGTCCCTCCTGGGAAATGGAAGAGGCGCCCTGATCAGTGGAAAAGAAGTGTTTGCAAAACGCAATGGTAAGAACATCAAAAGTACAGTATTACTAAATAAATGTTATGCAATGAAAACTGTGTTGACTCTAATTGTCATGACATTTGTGGAAAGATTAGTGATAGCTACTGGTAACTGGCAATTCCAGATTTAAAAAAAAAAAAAAAAAAAAACAATATAATCGTGTTCATGAAAAGCAAAAAGAAGAAGATTCGCGTAGTTCATGGATACCCATTCTACAACTTTGAAGATGAAGACGGGGAGAGCGTAGACGTCAAAAAGCTTTTGGACCTCCACTTTGTTGAATACTGGGCGACCATCTACAAACTCAAATTTTGCACCGAGGTGTTAGATGTTCTGGGAAGAACTAGAGTCACTCCTGCTGCTGCGAACCATCTGAAGATGACGGAAGCGGTTTTCAGTTGATGGGCAGTGTTGAGGTCAATATCACGTAAAAGCAATTTGCGACGTAGAGGCTACGTCCCCGCCGCAGCCGTGGTGGTCCACAACCCCACGACGACTACTGCAGTCCACTTCACCCCTCCACCTCCCCACAACGAACCACTCTTTCAAGGTTACTGTATTGTGCGGTTCGCCCCCCCCCCTCCCCCCTCCCCTCCCCACCAGGGAACATCTCACACCAGACGAGTGTAATGGTGGTGTACGCGTACGTGGAGAACTTGTTTGAGCAGTAGGAATAGTGTAGCTGAGGCGGAATAAGGGGAACCAGCCCGCATTGACCGAGGCAGATGGAAAACCGCCTAAAAATATTCACAGACTGGTCGGCTCACTCTACCTCTACACAATTCCGCCGGGCGGATTCGTGCTGGGGACGTGGCGCTCCTTCCCACTCCGGAAAATTTGGAGCTTAGTTTATTTCCTACATTACCTTGTAATGTCGAAAACGCGATGGTTGATTTAAAAAAAAAAGAAAACCTAACGTTGGGCATTCATATCTATTCTCTTTTTGCTGTTACGTAAGTCAGTTTTCATGGTAAAATAATGTAACCTTCGTATTTTTATATGCCAATTTTGTAGAATTTTCAGATTTCTGTTTATATTTGCAATAATTAAAACCCACATTTCTGTCATTCCTAACATATCACCAAACAGCGTGCTTGGCAACCGAATGTTTGTTTTGTAATTGGATCGATACATTTGCAAAACCTGCTAACTGCATAAATCGGGTCCAAAAACAGCAAAGTCAATATTTCACTTAAGATTTTAATCACAGATTTAAGCCATTAATACAGTGTAATTAAGTATTTTTATTTAGTTTTAGAAAAGAAATGAAGTCTTTAACTTTAATAATTTTGGTGGGACGAGTTTATCGCTATTATCTCAGTTTCACGTATTGTGTGATTAGCGTTTTCAGCACCCGGTCTACTAACTTAGGAAAAACTGCATCGGGCAAATGACGACCTTTCGCGACTACACAATGCTGCAGGTATTTCATCCAGTTTTTCAAGACATATTTCATAAATGCTGCAGGAATTTTGGAAATTTCATCATGAATTCGATCTTTTCGCTGTTGCAAGCTTCTCGGCCGGTCGGAGTACACTCTCGCCGACAGTAACTCTACAGGTACAAGTCAAGCACGGTTAAATTTATCGAGCGAGGTGGCCATTCAGCACTACTATGCGGTTACCAAACGCTTCACGGAAAAATTGCAACGTCTTGTTGCGTGTTCCAAGAGTAGAAATTTGGTATCGTCGCTCAATCTTGAAATGCTTACGAATGGCACGTTGCACGTGTACGGCAGATTCGCACTAGCGAAGACAGCACTCCACCCCGAGCGCCCGATGTTTCTTCGACCAACACGGTATGAGTACTGACTTGTGTATGAGATGAGACTTGACGCTCTGCACTACTAATACAAGGCGCCTCCGCCGCTTAGCATGTTTTTAGCGCTCGTTATTGAAATCTGAAATCGTCAAACATTCTGAAACACCCTGTAGATTTATCAAGTCGCATTTTAAATCCCAGAAGGGAACTCAGTGCTTATCGGGTTAAAACCACCACAAATTTCTAGAAATAATGCATTTCATGCAGTTGTGTCCTGACTAGGGTTTTATACGATGTGATGAAAAACAGCCTGATAACAAGCTCAGAGCAGGGAAACAGATCTCAAGTTCCAGATAACCACTGATCGAGAATGCACCATTGTGGAGCAAAGGCCACAAAATGTCAGCCCACCAGCGACGATTATGAGGCAATGTGTTCATTTTAAATAAGATTCCCCTAACTGACATCTGTCACTGATACACATCAGTCAAGTCACACATAACTGACGTAAAGCCATTATTACCTGAATTCCATTCCCACCAATTAATAAAATATTTAACCCTTGCAATAGGTAACGTCAGTGATTGTCAAGATTAAGCTATCTGCTTTCGTAATGCTTCCTTCTCTTTCCTAGAGGCTGGGTTGCATGTGATATTTTCTGTAGTTTAGCTGGGTCCATGATAAGCCAGGATCAGGAGAGAGGCGCAGGGCAGTGACTTGCTGTCTCGTCAGTCCCACAGGGAGTTTTGGTTTGTGTTTTTAGGGAGAAAGGGAGTGGTACACGGTGAAGGGTCCAAACACGTCCAGTACACACCGCAACAGTCATAGTTCAGGCCGTTCATCTGGGCACCGCATTCCGACTGTTTTTAGCAGCATATGAGCTGCACAATGTGGGTCCAGGCCTACGTTCACAGAAGCTGTATAGCGTAGCGTGACGAACACCTGCGCCCTTGAAGGATATTAATTTTTACGAGGGCCATTCAATAAGTAATGCAACCATTTTTGCAGACAACTTGTGGTGGGACAACCACAGGTATGAGTATTCATCTAGGGTATTAATAACCGCTTCAGCTGTATTTTGGTCCTTTGTTACTGTACCACTACCGGTTTCGTGGTATTACAGCCACATCTTGAGGTAACACATGATTAAAACTTTAGACGAATCTTTTTTCCCAACATTCGTTGTCCGTCAGTACAAAACTCCGCTAAAAGACGGTATGTCATGGATTAAAAACTGCCAAATTCCAGTGTAGTGGATGGATCCAAAACAAGTCGCACCGTAGTCGTCGCTTCTCCGATCTACGTGGAAACGTGTACAGGGGACGTGGCCGCGTTCTCTGACAAACATGTTGGGAAAAAAGATTCCGAGCTTTTCCGCTCTAATGTATTAATCGTATGTCACCTGAAAATGTGGCTTCAACGCCACAAAACCGGTAGTAATAAAGGACTAAAATACAGCTGAAGCGCTTGTTAATACCCAAGCAACCACTCTTTCCTGAAAGGAAACTGGTTTTATTCAGGATTCTAATACACCACTTTTAAACAAGAGGGTGTTACCGCCATGTATGGCGGCGTCAGAAAGTCGGCCCGCCACATTACAAACAGAAAATAATTCCTGAGCACAAAGCAGCCTCGTCGCATCTCACCGAACGTAGAGACCTCTCTATCTGTTACTGCGTTCCCCCTGCAAGTGTTCTTGGACCGCAACCCGTCGACTGTATACCAACATGGTACCACACTACTGGTCAGCGTCGGAACCAGCGTCCTACTGCATCAGTCATCCCCCCCATCATCCTCGTACTGCATTCTGTGTAGTGCATCCTTCTTTGGGCCAAACAGATGCAGGTCGGAAATTGTGGAATCGGCCTGTACTGTGGACGAAGAAGAACAGTCCAAGTTTTGTGACGATGTTCAATTTCCGGCCGGAGTGGCCGAGCGGTTCTAGGCGCTACAGTCTGGAACCGCGCGACCGCTCCGGTCGCAGGTTCAAATCCTGCCTCGGGCATGGATGTGTGTGATGTCCTTAGGTTAAGTTTAAGTAGTTCTAAGTTCTAGGGGACTAATGACCTCAGTAGTTAAGTCCCATAGTGCTCAGAGCCGCTTGAACAGTCTTTTGATGTTTGATGAAAAAATTGTCACGATCAGCCTCATAACGTGCAAGAAATTCGGCACAGGTAGCCCTTCATTGCTCTTTATGGTCTTTTGTTAGACGGTAAGGAATCCAGCGGGCTGGCAACAGAGACGTCCAGTTCTGGCGCGAGATATTTGATTCTCATCTCTCAAAAAATGGTTCAAATGGCTCTGAGCACTATGGGACTTAACTGCTGTGGTTATCAGTCCCCTAGAACTTAGAACTACGTAAACCTAACTAACCTAAGGACATCACACACATCCATGCCCGAGGCAGGATTCGAACCTGCGACCGTGGCTGTCGCGCGGTTCCATACTGTAGCGCCTAGGACCGTTCGGCCACCACGGCCGGCTCTCATCTGTCGATTAACTCGAACGAGCCGCAAGTTCCTACTGTGCAGGCGCAATTTCTTTGTTTTCTGATTATACAGTCGTTTGATTCATTGCCTTACTTTCATGCTCTGTATGTTTTCGTATTGACTAATGAGTTATTAAAGACCCTTTTTTTTAGTTGGTGAGGTGAAGTTAGCCCAAGGCTACTACGTGTAGACATAAACGTGGGAGATATCCCAGAACCACCTTCAAAATTGGCAATAAGAGTCAACTTGTATGTAAAAGAGTAGGACTGAACCAAGGCAGTTCTCGACACCACAGTCTGTCACATCATTATGCAGTCATGGCAAATGGAATGCGGGATTCTTAGCTCTACGATTGCATGGGGCACTTTGTACCACGCCATATAATTTGAGGATCTCTCAGTTCCTTCTGAGGGTGCTTTCGACCTTTAATTTCCACACATTTTGCCACTCTCCTAGAGCAAATAATGGCATTTTCGTTTTCCAACAACCGTATTTCGCCCCGTAGATGAAGCAGACATGCAAACATCTATAAGGCCTATTTTGTCTGTATCTATTACAATAGTTCCGCCCAGTAAAACTGAACATAGAATTTTAAGGCAACATGTGTGCTCACTGGACACAGAAAAATTGTCAACGACTGTCGTAAACGAATTGTGTGGTGAGAAGAGGTTACATCCTTTAGGGTACAGCGGACGGACGACGAGCCATGATTGTTTTGTTATGGGACTTAGGATTGCACGCTGCTGCGTCGCTCCTTTCTGCATTTCGATAAGGGACGTACGAGGAAGCGAGAAAGGAAAGCTTGAGAATACCGTTTCGACAGTATATGTTGTCTCTTAGCCTTCTTTTCCACAGTCGTAGTTTCACAAGTAGTCTGATACATCTTTTCAACTATAGTTAAAATCTTATTTAGATTAGACGCCTTTCATTTTACTTTAAAGCATTTTCAGCATTCCCATAATATTTGTGGTTTTTCTTACAAATCTGTTTGGCGAACACAGTTCTCGTGCTTTAAATTACTATTATTAATCAGTTCCCATGTTTTAAATTACTATCATTACTCGTATTTCTTGGCTCCTACTTCAGTTCCTAACGTTCTTGCAAATGCAGGTGTTGGGTTTACACTACACAGCGCTTCACTCACACAGAATATATTGTCGTTTTTAAGTTTTGAAAATAACTTTCGTCTCGTGAGTCCATCCCCATAGCTGAGTGGTCAGCGTATATACAGCCAAACGGAGGGTCTGGGTTCGATTCCCGGTGAAACTAAGGATTTCTCTTACTTGGGACGACTCTTACGGGGTGCAATCAGCCTCGTGATAACAACTGAGAAGATTCTTAACCGAGTGGTAGCGGCTCCGCCATTTGGAAAGACCATAAAACGGCCGGGAAACCTATGTGTTGACCACATATCCGTCTAGTCGCTTCCTCACGATGCCGCAAGGCAGAGCGTGACACGACGGTCGGTTGACATTCCTTAGGCTTTTACGGCTTCACAGGTCATTTTTTTAAAAAAAATTTACCTCGTGTACTGTGTTCAGATCGCACGGAATACGATTTTATTTAGTTAGTTACAAGTTCAATAGCTCATTTGAAAAATTCTTTTACTGAAATCATGTGGACCGAGGCAGTTAAAAACCCTAATTGCTTGAAGAAGTACTTACATTACGACCACAAGTGAACACCAATATTATGCTTAGTGCTCGCTCTTTTGCAATCAATACTTTCCTTCTAAGTGACGAGTTACGCCAGAAAAATATTCCATCAGATGTTGTAGAGTGTAAATAAGCCAAAATATCTAAGGAAGATGATTCATTTGTTTCCAAATCTTGCAATTATACGAAGATCTGAAATAGCTGAATTTTATTGTTTCAGCAGCTCAGTAATATGCTTTTTCCAGTTTGTTTTTCATTAATATTAACACCAAAAATATTGGTGTAATCTACATTGTTTACTGACGCCTGTTCATGCTTCATCAATTGTTGCTATATCTCTATTTGTTGTACAGAACTGAAAATGGTGTGCTTTTCCCCTTTTTCAAAGTTATGAGAGCGTATGTTTTCAGTGAACCACTTAATAATTCTTTGAAAACGTAATTAAAAATCTCTTTTCTTGCATTGCCTCTAACAGTATTTATTATAATCCTCTGCAAAAAGTACCAATTCTGTTTGATGATTATTACATGGGAAGTCACTCACATACATAGGGAAAAGAGTGGACACAAAATTGATCCTTGTGAGACTGCTTTCCTGATTTCCTCCCAACCACTAAAATTTTCTCTGCTTTCAACATTGTTTAAATCATTAATCACCAAAATTTTCATTCTGTTTGTTATGTGCGATTAAAATCACTTATGTGTAAAGCCATCGATTTCATGAAATATACATTTTTCTCAGAGAGTAACATGATCTACTCAGCCCAACATCATGGAAAGATCACAAAAACCACTAACTGGCGTTATTTTGTTATTTAAGGGTTCTAATATTTGGCGAGAGAATGTATAAATAGCAGGTATAAATAGCATCCTCCATCTGCAACCCTTTGAAATTCTAACTCAAATGTACTGAATGACTTAATTCTAGTTAAATGTGAATTCGGCTTTTGTTTTCTTTTTGTGGCTGTGGCAGCTTCTGCTATTCCTCTGTCCTAACTTGGATACCAAGATTTATAGTCACAAAATTGAATAAAAAGTCCAGAGAGAAATAAAATTAAATCGAGAGAGACAAGTAAAGCAAAACATCATACAAATCCATGAACCCATAACACTCAATGTGAACACAGGCATCAACAGCTCAACAGATAAGCTGGTACACAGTCACTTATGGAAATAAAAGTAACACATAGAATTCGTAACACTCTAAGGAAACGAGGAACAAAACTAGCCCACCACAGTAATAACTCCATACAGAAATGTTTAAAGAAGGAGGGTGACAATGAAAAGTATATATATAAAAGTGATTTTTACCAGCTTCAGTGCTTAGTAGAACATATCAGCAGAGCATTTGAAATAAGACACAAAGAACATAAAAGAGGTTGAGAAATGCGACAATATTCACAGATCGCTTCCAAGGTAACTCTTACAAGAAAACCACCACATACTACAGAACCATATTTACATAACCACGCACAGACCCACTCATGATCACCAGTTCTGCATAATAAAACTAGTACACACAAATACACACACACACACACACACACACACACACACACAACGTTGAAACGTGCGTATATTCTATAGCGAGGTATCTGAATGAAAGGTTTCTCAATATGCGACTTTACAAAATGTTGCGAATAATACGAGACTTCGAATAAATTAACTGCCGCAAAAAGAATGCACATTATCAATGGTGTAACGTACATATTCTACAGCATTCCAGAGACTTTTAACATGCTTTTACTTTGATTATGAAATAAAAAAATAAAAAACAGTTTATCTGTTTTTCGCTAATGTCATTTCAAGACAGGACAAATCATTGTCTACACGTGAGGAAGAACACAGTCTCTAGCTCCAACAAGTTAGGACATACCAACCTGCCGTCCCCACTAAATGTAACTTTCAGAAATTGAAAGCGAGGTATGGGTGAACCAAGACGGTCAGACATTTTAAGTATCTCGAGATCATAGAAGCAACTAGGCTAGAAAAGAAAGCGCAGAGAGTTCGATTACTGAAACTCAGCAGAATGTACAGGAGACCGTGTGACATGTGCAACAAAAAGTGCATGTCCACAGACACAACGGAGAGACACTACGTTACAGTAACGCATCCAGAAGCTCTGTACGCAAGCGAAACTTTAATTTTTAACAGAAAATGCTATCCGAAAACATCCTGGAGGAAGAACGAAGGACTATCAGGTAAATTCTTGGCCCAGAAGACACGGAGAACAGATACAGATTGAAATCCTGTAAAGTAACAGAGAAATTATCAAACAGACGTTAGATAGATAAGATTGAAGAATGTACTATGGACGACAGTGAAGATGAACAAGTGCTCATATATATATATATATATATATATATATATATATATATATATATATATATATATATGTGTGTGTGTGTGTGTGTGTGTGTGTGTGTGCGCGCTCTCCGTGCGTTTGCGTGCATGTGTCTGTATGTGATACACGCACACACCCACACACACCAGTCGAACAATATAGACTTATAGAGGAATAGCAGACGCTGCCACAACCATCAAAAGACCATCTAATTCCGAAAGAGTAGAACACAAGGTAATCCCGTGAAGAGCGTGACAAAAAAAGAAAAAAAGGTCATTCCTAAAGCCACCGTTTTTACTGGCCCTTTAAGTAATGTTAAATCTGCGGCTTAGAAGATTCGCATACAATCGCTACTGCAAATGCACGAGAGTCATGTAGGAATAAAAGCCTCCCCCGGATTCCAAGAGACGGCACGTGCCCACTCTCACGTCTATCCCCTTCTCACCCCCTTTTGGATACAAATGCAACGAACCCTGCAACATCTAGTTTCAGCCCGTGCAATTCCCTTTTAGATTTTCTAGCTTTGCTGTCACGTTTATATTTTGACAATGCACGCTCCACGTTGTGGAATAGATTATTATCGTCGATTTTCTACATCTACTTGAAAGAAAAGAAGGAAGATTGAAGTTTAACGCCGCGTCAACGACTGGGTCATTAGGGACAATCAATCTTCTCATAGTCATCTCTCCGTTGGCAGTCCCGTCCTGGAGAGACGTCATCGTGGCACCTTTTAAATACTGTTAACAAATCTGTGTAAACACGTTATAGGGAGTGAATCTGTCATGATGTTACAAACTTTCATGGATGATGCAGAAGGTTAGATGTATCAGGGTGAGGTAAGAGATCCTTGTCCGGAAATTACCTATTAGAAAGTTATCAGTGAAAATCGTTTTGATACCTCTGACAGTAGAATACCTGTACCGGCACTGTTGTTGCTAAGATTGTGCTATTGACTGAAACAAGTAATAAATTTTTAGAAAACATGGCCACCATTGTATGTACCTTAAGATCAATGAACACTTGTTCGTTTTAGATAATGTGAGAAACATCTCTTTCACCGCAGGCTCTTTGGTGTCTACGTTATTAGAGGAGTTGCTATGTACAAAAACCAGAAAAAATGCTCAGTAAATATGAGCTCTAAGATGCATAGCTTAACAGCTATGGACACGTGTTCAGCGGAATAGTTGTGTTTCACGATAGCGAAGATGGACAAGTGCTCATAACTCTTAAGATACGCACTTGCTTACTACACTTTTTCCTCGTTCTGGTCCATACTACCTCCTCCAAAACCATGGTACCAAAGAGATTGCAGTAGAAGAGGCGTGTTTCACAGTACCGAGGATGAAAAAGTGTTTATAGCTCCTAAGATGTCCATTTTCGAGACCATGTTTACTAGACACTTCATTCTTGTTTTGATCCATACTATCACCTCTGAAAGTTTCCCACCCTACAATTTCAGCAACAACAGTACCAGCAAGTGTATTCGATGTTCAGAGTTATCAGAACAAATTTCCCTTGTAACTATCAAATCGGTCGTTTCGGACCAGGCCCCTCACCTCAAAACTGCTACATTTACCCTTCTCCATCATCCATAAAAGTATGTAACATCATCATGCAATCAATCTGTATACCATTAACGCAGTAGTCGCTACGGGTTTCGCATCTTACTACCATTGATCAGTGCTTATAAGGGTTCTTCACCAAATATCAATTACCTTCTGCAAAAAAATAAATTTACGGAACTGATTTCTTTTCTTTCTGCAGGACTGTTACACATTAAAATCCTGGCACCACAGTACCATAGCACGCCGCTAGAGAAGCTAAAAGAAAATGGCTTAGTACTAGGTTGTTACACGAAAGGTGCAACTACTAAAAGAGGTGTAGTGGGAGTTATAAGTACTGTATAGCAACGAAAAGTAGTAAATGTTCTAATACGTAAATATAAACCGAAGTACTTCGGAAAAATATTAGTTCCAGTTTTGGCCTCCAGGTGCAGATTTGGAGCTGGGAACGCAAGAAAGACGTATAAAAATATTATGTAAATTAAAGATGAGGGGGAGGGGGGGGCGAGAAAGAGAAGGAATATTGATTTCAGACACATCGGGACTTCATGAAGAATTAGTGGCGACGAGTTAAAAAAAATGGAGGTGTGGACCAGGATACGAACGCAGGATACTCTGCTTCATGGGCAGCAGCGTTAACCACTGCGCCATCCAGACACAGGGTTTATAATGGTTGTGCAGACTACGTCATAACGACTGTCGGCTGATCCACGTTCTCTCGTAGAGCCACCTATCCGCATTCCCCACCCATGTCCTTCATGCTTTCTACTTTGAGATTGTCACAGGAGGTCGAAAGCAGTTGTGCATGTGTCCTCAAGGTGGTGAATTCATTGCCCATCGAGGAGAATCAGTTACGTGAATGCGTGGTGTCTGTTGTTTCTGATACACGCAAAAGAACAGACACCACGCATTCACATAAATAACGTCTATAAATGTTTTCATATATAATGGGTTAGGGACGGGACGTGAGTAGAGAAGGTCAAGCAAATGAGAAAGTAATATTGTTGATGTTATTATTGATAGCCACCTACACACTTGTTCAATGTGAGTAACGGAAAAGCACACGAGCTGCTGTACAGTGCCAGATTCGCACCTGATGGCGAAAATTGAAAGTAATTTTTTTCAGCTTGAATCGGTTCCACATCAACGCACTAGAATATCTACATGGTAATTACAGAGGCCACAGTGGACCTCTGTGAGTAGCTGAAATTTAATTGTAACCACTCAGCACGTTGAAAGAGAGGTTAAGTTTTTCTGTTTTGGCTCATATAACAACGAGGTACGGTAATGTAGTAGGGGGATATTAGTGCTTACCAGGACTTCAGACACATACATACAAACACACAAAAAATTTCACTACTAGCCATTAAAATTGTCACACAACGAAGATGACGTGCTACAGACGCGATATTTAACCGACAGGAAGAAGATGCTGTGATATGCTAGTGATTAGCTTTTCAGAGCATTCACACAAAGTTGCTGCAGGTGGCGACACCTACAACGTGCTGACATAAGGAAAGTTTCCACCTAATTTATCATACACAAACAGCAGTTGACCGGCGTTGCCTGGTGAAACGATGTTGTAAGGAGGAGAAATACGTACCACCACGTTTCCCACTTTGATAAAGGTCGGATTGTAGCCTATCGCGATTGCGGTTTATCGCATCGCGACATTGCTGCTCGCGTTGGCCGAGATCCAATGACTGTTAGCAGAATATGGAATCGGTGGGTTCAGGATCGTAATGCGGAAAGCCATGCTGGACCACAACAGCCTCGTATCACTAGCAGTCGAGATGACAGGCATCTTATTCGCTTTGCTGTAACGGATCGTGCAGCCACATCTCGATCACATCTGGACCAACAGTTCGACAACGTTTGCAGCAGCATGGGCTATCAGCTCGGAGACCATGGCTACGGTTACGCTTGACGCTGCATCACAGACAGGAGCGCATGCGATGGTGTACTCAACGACGAATCTGGGTGCACGAATGGCAAAACGTCATTTTTTCGGATGAATCCAATTTCTGTTTACAGCATCATCATGGTGGAATCCGTGTTTGGCGACATCGCAGTGAACGCACATTGGAAGCGTGTATTCGTTGTCGCCATACTGGCGTATCACCCGGCGTGATGGTATGGGGTGCCACTGGTTACACGTCCTGGTCACCTCTTGTTCGCATTGACGACACTTTGAACAGTGGACGTTACATTTCAGATGTGTTGCAACCCGTGGCTCTACCCTTCATTCGATCCCCTGCGAAACCCTACACTTCAGCAGGATAATGCACGATTGCATGTTGCAGTCCTGTACGGGCCTTTCTGGATACAGAAAATGTTCTACTGCTGCCCTGGCCAGCACATTCTCCAGATCTCTCACCAATTGAAAACGTCTGGTCAATGTTGATCGAGCAACTGGCTCGTCACAATACGCCAGTCACTACTCTTGACGAACTGTGGTATCGTGTTGAAGCTGCATGGGCAGCTATACCTGTACACGCCATTCAAGCTCTGTTTGACTCAATGCCCAGGCGTATCAAGGCCGTTATTACGCCCAGATGTGGTTGTTCTGTGTACTGATTTCTCAGGATATATGCACCCAAATTGCGTGAAAATGTAACCACATGTCAGTTCTAGTATAATATAGTTGTCCAATGAATAACCGTTTATCATCTGCATTTCTTCTTGGTGTAGCAGTTTTAATAGCCAGTAGTGTATCTTCCAGGTGATGGTTAAAATTTTGCGATTATCCCTCGTACTTTCCCGTACTGAGTGGCTGTTTTCTAGTAAATGGCCTCTAAATCCTTCTCCGGCTCCTGCTGACCAAGCCGTTTGCAGACTACAATTAACTTCAGTTTCCATAATACTAAACGGCCTTTCTTCTGTAATACCGGTAGTGTATGTATCTACATCCATTGTGTAATCACGCACACCACCTCTTTTTTGTGGCCTTAAATTTGAGTCTCTCAATTACAACGGTCGTTTAACAGAAACTCTTGCAAGTACAACCGTTAGCAGCGATGCCACAGGAATGCATTCATGCTACCAACACCTGTTACGGCTGTCGTACCACCTCTGCAAGCCACGCGTTTCGCATTCGTCGTTAACAACGTCCTGCAGGCAAGTCTGCCACATTTATGGGCTACTTGCAGTAAGAAAGCGTACGTTTCCAACACATACCTTGCCCTATTAATTCGCGCAAACCTAGAAAGCATCCAATATATTGCGGCCAGAATGTGCTCAAACGACTGGTTTCAGTGCCGTATTGCGTGCTACTGTACTAAAACACTGCAGTAATTTGCTGAAGACGCTTGAACTCTGGATAATGAACTGTCTTTTAGATGTGTGCTTCTCACATTACCAGCAGTTTTGTAGACATTTGAAATTTATGCTTCTGTTTTGCTGTCGAGAACACATGGAAATCCTGTTCGAGAGGCACTGTAAAATGAATGAGTTCGCATTATATTCGTCGCCTGTAGAAGCGACTGGTCTAATGTAAATTTAAGGATTTAAAACTACAGTGTTTTTTGTTCTTCATATTCGAATTAACATTCTCAGCAGCTGTGACGCAAATGTAAAGCAATACACACCAGTAACCTAGAAATGCTCCTATTCTGAGATATTACTTAGATTTCTTAACTTTTTCAGCTGCTGTCCTACTTCTGGGTAAATAATTGTAATTGGAGAAAATATATGGATGTATTGCATAAAGAATTATTTACAAGTGAGCACTTGAAAGCGTGTGCATTGTAATTAGATATGACTCTTGCAGTACGGTTCAGTTATATTTCAGGATAGTTACGTAAAAAAATGGATATTTGAATGACGAAAACATCTGCTCAGTCTTGTTTGACGTTTTGAGCACACCTTGTTACTTTGCCTGATTTGAATCTAATGTTCAATTCCAAGTTTTAGGTGGTAAGTGTAATGAAAATTTAATGAAAATCCTGTACATTACGGTGAGGTGGCTTATGGACGTTTGGTCTTTTATGTCTTAAGTTTTTCACTGTTTTGAAGTAAAACAATTACCACGTTTTTCCAATTTTCTGTTTCTCTCCCTCTGAAAAATTTGTATCGGGACACTATCTTCTCTTTACGTCTTCCCTTCCTAGATTTTCAAATATTAATGCAAAATGAAGACAAAAATTAAAATTAATTTATCAGTGGTGAACCTGGGAGACGATATCAGAAATAACAGTGAACATATACTAGAAGAGTTTGTTTAGAAGAACAAGACGTTTGCCGCGCGGGATTAGCCGAACAATCTAGAGCGCTGCAGTCATGGACTGTGCAGCTGGTCCCGGCGGAGGTTCGAATCCTGCCTCGGGCATGGGTGTGTGTGTTTGTCCTTAGGCTACTTTAGGTTAAGCAGTGTGTAAGATTAGGGACTGATGACCTTAGCAGTTAAGTCCCATAAGATTTCACACATTATTTGAACAAGACGTTTGCCCTTACCTAAATCTTCCAGACAAAACAATTTAGAAATGCACATGAAAAGAACAACAGAGAATTCTTTGGGGCAGAATAAAGAAACTGCAGAACTTAACATGTCGTATACCATTTTCGACTTACAAACATAAGAACTGACAGCGGTAAGGTGATTCGCCTAGTTTAGCAGGACAGTCATGGAGCTTTGGCAGTGCTATTGAGTATATTGACTCGCGTAATCCCTTTAGATTATTCACCGAGCACATCTTTACCGTAAAAGATTTCTGTCGTGAGTAGTTGTCACCGCTTCGGCTAAAAGTCGGAATCGCCGTGCCTTAGCACGGGGCATAGTTTCCACCAGACGGAGCCCGGGGCTCGCGGGCAGACAGTACCAGCTGCGAGGTGCCTCGCTGGACCGCGAGCATTGTCCGTGGTGGCAGTTTGTTCCTTAAAATAGGTCATAGGTCGACGAAAGCAGTCACATAGCAGCAATAATATTCTCGCTTGCCACTCAGTGCAGCAGAATTCAACAAGGCTAGAACCCATGGAAACGTCAATACTACACGTTGGGTTCAAATCACATACGTCCATGTACTAGGAGTATTCTCACCTTACTAATTACCTCAGAGAACAGATGGAAAAATAAGAAAAACAGCATTTATAGCTTTTGACACTGTTGAACGGAACCACTTACTGAAACTCTGAAGTCATCAAGGATATACTGTAGCGAGAGTAAATGTTACCTCTAACTTCTACAGAAGTCATTGCAGTTTTAACATCAGAAAGACGGGAGTTGAGGCAGTTGTTAAAAGGGAGTGAGAGAGAGATGCGGCCTACCTTTCAACGTTATTTGATCTGTACGTAGAGCAAGCAGTACAAGAAACCGAGGACGCAGACGCTGCAAGAGTTTCCCAATGATTCAGGAAATTATTTATATGCTTTTGTCCAGTTACGGATTATGAATTTTTTATATACAAATTAGATTAAAAAAATCAGCGATCTGTAACTGGGATAAAAATTCGTTAAAGAGAAATTTGTATAGGAATTAAAGGTTAGGCAGAAGCACAACATTTAGGTTTGCCGATCACACATTAATTCTATCAGAGACCGCAGACGACTTGGAAGATCAGTAGAACGGAATGGTTACTGATTTTAAAAGAGGATATAAGATGGACGTGGACAAATCATCTTCTATTTACAATACCTATTCATTATATTTCGGAATTCTTGTCTTGTCTTAATTTTATTTTATAGTTATTGTTAATTTATGCTGTTATATAGTACAACATGAGAAGGTTGTTTTATCATATGTACTACCTCTGTTCTGTGAAGTGTAATTCTTCACTAACATTGTCCTCCCTTCCCACTCATCTTCGCGCGCGGACACACACACACACACACATACACACACACACACACACACACACACACACACGCACATACACACTGTTTCTCGATGTTTAGTATTAATGTATTTCTGGTTTATTCCATTCATACTTATTTACTGCTTAAACATAATGTCACTCATACAGTGTCGAAAATGATATTTGCTCTCATTTTCCCCTCACTCTCAATGCGTAACGTCTTTTTCAACTTTATAGATCAATACTGCGTTCTCTCTGACGACGGTAGTTAACGTGATGACGGCCTTGTAAGCCAAAACGTGGTGGACGAAATAAATTAGTAGAGCAGAACATCCGCAATTTCTGCTTTTTTTTAACTTTACATTGTTCCGACTAAAAGTGGATTAAATTTATGGACGCAGACATATAGCCATCATTGGGGAACCTTAACATCCATATGATATTCTGGAATAGACATAGTATAGCCCAAAAGGCTAATATCTGGTTCGGAGGGATTGGGGAGCGAGAGGGAGGGAGGGGCCGCTCTTAACATGCTGAGATCTTCTCACTTGAGGCTGTACCAAGAGTATCAGGTTTACTCCACTGAAGTGTGTGACCTTCAAGACGTCAGAGCTCAGGTTGGTGCCGCCACCAATGAACATATGTTGAAACAGACGATTTTTCAAAGTGAATATACATAGGATATACTGAATGCTTGCGATGAGTTCCATGCTTAAATGCGATATGTGACATCCAGAAACATACTTAAAGTCTGTGCGGAGAACACTCGTAATGTTTCATCTGACACGTCAAAAAAAAGTTCAGTTGGGACCATGAAATCTGGCGATGATGTTAGTCCTTCTCTGCATATTCACTCTCGAACGTTAAATGTTTTCCCAATGATAGATGGCTTATCGCAGTCCTTGGTTGCAGCAGTCGGAATTTTTGGCTGTTCAGGAAATGTTGCATCTCAAAAATCATCTCGTCACCTTATTGGAAATGCCTGCCACGCAATGACATCTTCATCGGAGGAAACAACAAGACGTCTCTGTGTGCCATGTCACGAGAATACCGGTAATGAGGCGACATCTGGAAGTGCAAAGAAGAAGACGCTGTGACCGCGGCTTGTGTGGAATGAACTGAGGCGTTTCGTGGGAAAGACTTTATGAGATTTCCACCTCAGGTCATGGCAGTCCAGAAAAACACTCAGAACCACCGTGCCCGATGATGACTGGGTCTTGGACTTTTCCTCGGTAGCAGTGAATCCTCATGTTTCCACTTCTGCCTCTGCACCCTTACCTTTGGGTCGTACTGATGCACACAGTGCTCGACCGTGGCTGTAAAATTCATCTGGATTGGCGTGACAGTGCTGCAGCTTTCCTGCTGATGCTTCGGTTTGGCTGCCTTTTTGAGTTGGCTTGATCAGTCGCAGCACTCAGCGGGCGACACTGCTCTTGTTCAAAACGTCGCACAAAGGGTTGAAAACTGATCCATGTCTGATTTTCATTTTTTCACTACAAACTCACGACAGCTTGTTGCATAGTTATCTCCTTTCCGATGCAGAAAACGATCTACTAGGTGCTACTCCATTTTATCAACGGTTTCCTTTTGTTCTATCTTCTGGCGTGCTACACTGTGTGCCGCTAGGGTTTCAATAGGCCTATTGTTAAAAACTACGCACATTGGCTTGCAAAAATATTAAGTATGTAACTTCATGCTTTGGAACGTGCTATTTGAATCTTTACCTGTCGTAGAACTGTATATGTGAGTACTATCTCTGTAGCTATATCGGACTGAATTCTGGAATACTCAGAAATTAATGAATTATGTGACGGAGATTTGAAATCGCAGCATTTGTTTCTATTCGTCGTAACGTATTAGTGACTTTTGTAAGTAAAATTCAGCTATGACCAGCGGAATTACAGATAGCTGCTGTAACTCAGAGACGGGTTCCTGTCTTCACGACAAGTGGCGTTTTATAGCCATCGTGTCAACGGTGTAGCGTGAGTAGCCGAGTGGACGAAAACAGTCGCTGTCCAAAATGGAATCAAGTCTAATGGAGCAATCTACATCAACATATATAAGTGCATGACTATTTTGCAATTGACAATCAAGCGCCTGCCAAAGGGTTCTTCGAAGCACCTTCAGACAACTTCTCTACCATTCTACTAACAGCGCATGGCAAAAATGAGCTCTTAGACTTTTCTTCACGAGTTCTTATTGCTCTTATTTTACTTCGGTGATCATTCCTCTCACGTTCATGGGAGAAAGTTGGTGACAGCAATTTCGTGAAAAAATCTCGCCGCAACGAAAAACGCCCATGTTTTGTGATTGCCTGCCCAACTCGCTTATCTTATTCCTGACACTCTCTCCCCTGTTTTGCGATAATACAGAACGAGTTGCCCGGCTTTTGATTTGTTTCAATGTCCTCCGTCAATCTTATATGATTAGCATTCCTTACCACACAGCAATACTTCTGCAGAGGAAGGACAAACGTAGACCTAAAAAGTTGTTAAGGCTTTCTTGGCCACTTGTTGACAAACTGCCTGTTGGCTCCAGTCTCGGGTTCTTCGGCCGACGTTCATCTAATGATTTTACTGACATTTCGCCAGCACGAGTGGCTGGCATTGTCAAAGCTTCATCCTCTATTGCCGGTGGTGACGAGAAATGCAACACCTGAAAAGTGTTCTGAGAAGCAATGGGCACTCCACAAATTATATTAGAAGCGTAACAGAGCCAAACACTCGGCGAAGTACGGAATCAGAAAAAGAAATGTCGGGTACGGCCTTTCTGCCATACATTCCCAGAGTGACGGACAGAATCGACCGCATATTGCGCAAACATGGCGTAAAAACGATTTTCAAACAGACAGAGAAGAACAACGAGTGTCTTAGATCGGGGAAGGAGAAAAGAGAGCCACTTGCAATGTCAGGAATATACCGTATACCATACACATGCGGAAAAGTTTATGTCGGAATGACTGCACGATCAATTAACACCAGGATCAAAGAGCATAAGCGACATTGCAGGTAGGGGCAGGTGGAGAAATTGGCTGTGGCAGAGGACGCACTGAGTGAGACCGACCAAGTAATAAAATTCGCCGACACGGAAGCTCTTGCTGTAGAGAAGCACTATCACACGCGCTTGTTCAGAGAAGCTGTAGAAATTTAAAATACGCGAACAGTTCCAACAAGAGAGAGGAAAGCCTTAAGGTAAACGGATCCTGGCTTCCCGTCCTGCAGCGAACGACCGTCACAGGTAGCAAGAGGAGAACCGCACCGGAAATGACGGCGGAGAAGCCCCCGGACGTTGGCGCGCCAGGTACATACAGTCTGCGGCCGCGAGCTCGGCTCCAGTTCACCACCGGCGATGGAGGGTGAAGCTTTGACAATGACAGCCACTCGTGCTGGCGAAACGTCAGAAAAATCATTAGATGAACGTCGGCCGAAAAACCCGAGACAGAAGCCAATAAGCAGTCTGTAAACGTAGACCTGTTACATCTTCTAAGTGTTCCGCTAATAAAAGGCTGTCTTTGGATTACAATCTCTGCGACATTCTCTATGTATCGTTCCAATTTAAGTTGTAACTGTAATCCCTAGGTATCTGATTGGATTGAAACATTTAAATTTTTGCGATTTATGGTGTAGCCGAAATTTAACGCAATTCTTATCGTGCTCATATGGATGATCTCACATTTATCATTTTTCACAGACAGCTTCCACTTTTCGCATCAAGAAGAATGTGAGCGCTACTGGCTTATACGTAATTAAAATAATACGTGAATCTAAAAAAGTGACATCTAAAGTGCAATTTACAGGAGAAATGTTTACACTGTTACATATAATAACTGGTGTAAGAAAACCGAGCGACTCTTTGTCTTTATTATTTAGCTGAGGTTCAGAAAAACTGTAGGAGTCTCGAATTTTCTGCTAAATATCACAAAATGGAAAAAAGTGCTCTAGGAAGGAAATCGATTAGGATTAGAGATGACCGTCTAGCTTTTGCACCGTAGTTCTCAACGCTTTAAAAAAAATTGGTAGAAGCAGCTAATCAAATAAGCCTTCTGGAACGGAAAACTAGTATAACATCACTAAGAATTTTGAATCATTACGGCATTTTTAACTGGAAAAATAAAATTCATGACAAATACAAATAATTCACCTAAATGCATAGAACCAGAAATAGATAAAATACAAGAGTTATAAATTTATCTTGAAGGAACCGTAGAGCAGAATAGGCTACAGACATTTACAATAAATGCAAGAGCTATCAAAACAAAAAGAACACATGGGTTAACTAAAAATAACTACAGCGAGTAATGCATCTTTGTAAACTAAAACATGAGGCTGGTTACATCTATGTGAACTAAAAGCTACACAGAATATAGATACTTGAAACACAGATTATTAAAAAAATTAGGTACAAAACAAACTACATATCCGCATCCGACTCCACTCCGCTTATACCCCTTCCTTACCACGTCACGTGCCAGCAACCAGGGCCCACGAGAAATACGGGCCCCCACCGAAGTAGTGACGTCCCATTAGTCGAGTTACCCATCACAGATGGCAAACGGTCAGCTCCTCCGGGACGCACGTGAAGCCAATCCCTCAATGAAAAAGCACCCAGTAAAGGTCTTAATCTTGTAGTTTGTTATCGAGAGCCTGCGTGTATTTCAACGCGCAGTTAAGAATAATTATTGAACTGGTTTGAAATAGTAGCTCGCTCCCCGCCGGAGACGGTTGCTGGAACTCGTAAGCACGCCACGGGATGCCCGTATCTCGTTGGCCCAGCCTGCATCTCCGCTAGGCTGGTTTCTGCCTCACGGTGGGCAGTGATCATAATGCTTTGGCTCATGAGTGTAACACAGGGTGTACCAGTGCACTTCACACCACGTTGTTTGAACAGTGCACTCACGGGTAACTTGACAGATGCTTATTGGTGAATCTTTTACCGTACGATTCATCACCATCTTCCAGAGTGTGAACTATTTTTTGTCGATTACTTTGATCAAGTCTCTGTAGATTCAAGGACACAGTTCTCTGAGTCTATTCACGGTGATAAATTTCATCCAATTAGGATGCCAGCTGTGAATCTAATCTCTGTACATATATCCTACTTTCTCGGTACCACATCCTATTTTATGACGCATTAATTGCATGTCTTCAACGTCTTGCAATGACTAATGTTCCGTCTTCTACGATCAATCATGACCATGAATACCTTCGACACAACAGAGACTTCACTGTATGGCTTGTCGAGATAGCGTCAGCATTCTCGATCTCGCAGCATTTGGTTGGAGAGAATAGCAGTCTACAAAGACGCAGAACTTCACACCACTTGAAGTATTAATTCAGACCATTGGATCCTCATTTCAAAACACTCCGTTTGTGATTTTGAATAGTCTGTGTAAATCTGACTCCGAAGATTTGGAACACATTGTATTAGTCAGTGCTGGTAGTCTCTTCAAGTTGTCGGCCACAGGTTATAACGGTCGAGTACTAACGTTGGGCGCAGCTTACTTCTTCGTGTTATGGATATGGCAGCCACGAGGTAGTGAAATTGTTATTGGGATGTTTTCACTCCATACTTTGAAGTAACATCCATCAGAAGTAGAATATAAAGTATTTGGCTTTCGGCAGCATTAACGCTGCAGTCAGTTACATACTGCGAGAATTCCCTCCTCTATTTTCCGCTTTGCATGGTCGTACGAAAAGTTTTGTTCGAACAAATACAACTCATTCACAGATCTGCCGGTAACTGTTCAATATTTTAACGCTTTTACCGTTTACTGATAATACAAAAAGTCCTTCAGAAGTACTGTGCTTGCAATTTTGCTCGGAAACATTGTGTCCTAGTTGTAGTGTGCATTTTACGCACACAATAAGGACGAATATAATGGTGAACCCGTGGAACCTGCGAGGGCGGATCGAGAGCTGCACTTGAGTAGCATAACTGTAAGAGAGCTGAACACACAATAAAAGGAAGTCATCTATAAGACACGTGGTAAGTTAAAAACCGAGCAGCGCCAGATTCACTAACTTCGCGAATTATTCGACAAATCGTGTTGACACTATATACATTTCAAAAACATCAAAAGCGAAGTACTACAGTGCAAATTGCGGACCATAACATTTTCAGACTACAATGTATACGTTTCCAACAGAAACGTTTAGAAGCGTTACCGCAGTAAAGGACCAATGAGTTTTAACATAACACACTTCTATGGCGAATAATGTCGTAAAATATTCACTTACGGAGAATGTGAAAGGAAGTTTAGTTCATATTACTCTGCGATAGATAGGCCGCTAAAATTCACTAAGCCTAGGATAAAGAACAGTTGACACACTGTTCAAAAGACGAAGTGCAAAAACAGAAGAGAACAATGGAATTCCGATGAGGATGCCTGCGCAAACTACACTACCTCGACTCTTCGACAAAAGGAAACTATGAAAACATACAAAAAGGGCCAAAATCTTGACTCTAAAAAGGAAAAATCAGGACAGATACTAAGTAACGGCAAGAACACAAAACACAGTTGACAAGGAGGAATCGTCAGTATTGTATTGTATTGTATGTTAACCGGGGACCTGGAAACGACGGAGGCTCCGTCCCCGCCGCAGCCGCAGTGGTCCACAACCCCACGACGACTACCGCAGTCCACTTCACCCCTCCACCGCCTCACACCGAACGCAGGGTTATTGTGCGGTTCGGCCCCCCGTGGACCCCCCCCCCCCCCCCCTAGGGAACGTCTCACACCAGACGAGTGTAACCCCTATGTTTGCGTGGTAGTGTACCGGTGGTGTACGTGTACGTGGAGAACTTGTTTGGGCAGTAACATAATGTTATTGAGGCGGAATAAGGGGAACCAGCCCGCAATCGCCGAGGCAGATGGAAAACCGCCTAAACACCATCCACAGACTGGCCGGTTCACTGGACCTCGACACAAATCCACCGGGCGGATTCGTGCCGGGGACCAGGCGCTCCTTTCCGCCCGGAAAGCCGTGCGTTAGACCGCATGGTCAACCGGGCGGGCCAGTACATCAAGCGAGATTAAGAGATTAAAAGCGGCCATGTAACAACGGCAAAAAAAAAGATGCTACGTAGGGCTAATAGAGAAGAAGCATGTCGACGCAGAAATATAGAATGTGCTAAGATGAGACATATAAGGGAAACTACACACAGCAGAAAGCAGGAGCGAGCAAGTTAATAACCGACTCTGACGAAAAGGCCACGATAACGCAGAGCCCGTGAACCAATCGTCTGGGGAAAATGACCCATGGGCACATCCGTGCCAGATATTCAAAGGCAACACGCGAAACTCAATGTTGGATGTATACAAAGAATTACTGAGTCGTTACAAATATTCAGAATATTTCTTATAAGGAAGAATCTCGAAAACAGCAAATGCAACAACAATCGGAAATTTTATGACATGTATTTCATTAACTAGTCAATACAAAATTTTAGCCTTTATTAAGGCAAGTAGGTTAAAAATAACAGGGACAGCGTGATTCGTCAAAATCTGTCTATTGTATCCGGCAATTCTGAAAGCCCGACAGAAGGTAAGGACGTAGAGGACAGCCGCTAGGTTGGCGCCGCTACAACCTGCGAGCGCTGCTGTCGCCGCCACAGGTCAGTGGGCGAGTCACATCCTCTGCGCCGTCCTATCGGGGCTCATGGCTGCATCGCCGGGGCTCAAACTACATTCGTGTTCCGACAACGCTCTTGACCGTGTCTCTATTCGTCCTTGCTCTGCTCGCTGTTAGTTGTCATGCCTTGGTATCCGATATCGTTGGCTCTCTGGTCTCTGTGCTCTGTGTTGTCAGTTGTCCCTGTTGTGTGTGTATGAGCTGCACCGGTGATTCCCCACTGACGCCGTCGTCCTGTCGGCCGGTGCGCTCCGGTTACTAGAATTGGCGATGAGGTAAAACGTGAACAGTGCGTTATGGACAGTTCGTGTAACAGTAACACTGCTCCTGCAGCAGCAATTGCAACAGCAGTTCTAGCAGGAAACGAACCTTTTGTGTCAGGAAATTCAGCTTCTGTCAAAACAGTTACAGGTACAATGTTCACAACAGATCCAGACTGTGGTCACGTCCCAGGCGGAGTCCCAACCACCCGCATTTCCGCCGTTTAATGTCACGAAGTTGGAGTGGGACAGGTATTTGCAGCGGCTGAAACAGCACTTCGCCGCTTTTCGGGTTTCTGATGACGCTCTCCAACGGTCGCTCTTTCTTTCTTGGACTTCCCTGGAAGACATTTTTCTTAAGAAGTTGGCTCCTCTCTCAAACCTAGTTGTAATCACTTTCGAGGAAATGTGTTCGTTAAACTCGAACTATTATTCAAAATGGTTCCACGTGGTCGCATCGCGCCTCGAGTTCCATCAGTACCACAAGCAACTGCGCCAGTCCTATCTCTAATGGGTGATGGATTTGCAAGGTTTGAGTCGTCGTTGTGATTTCACCTGTGTCAACCCTTCTTGCAAAACCTCATATGCCGATTCCCTGACTCGTGACGCGGTGCTCCAACTGGCTCCCGATCCAGAAGTCCACACTGCAGCCATCAAGCTAGGGAATTCTTCTGTGGACGATACACTGAAAATCGGGCACTCTTTCCAGATCGCGCAGGCGGCAAACGAACATCTTATGGTCCGCCCCCAAATTGCAGCGCTTCAACCACCGATACGGGGACAGAATCCTCACCAGCTTTCTTCCCAACGGCGCCGTCGTGGTTCATCACATTCAGACGTATCAGTGACTTCTGAGCAACCGGACCAGCCGCATCGGTACAAACAGTGGGGTCTGCCATCTTGCTCTGACTGTTTTGTGAGGCATCACCGTGCAGACTGCCCTGATCGCTGGGCACACTGCACTCCTTGTGGAAAGGATGGACATCTCCGAACTGCGTGCCAGCAGGCATCCAGTCATCCAACACCACCCCTAACTTGCATCAAGGGACGGCGCATGAACTTCTGGCCACTGTTCTCCAGGGAAATCCTTGCGTCCCTAAGTTGTTTATTGATCTCACGATTGCTCGTCAGGACGACTGTTTCCGAGTCGACACGGGCGCGACGGTTTCTCTTGTCATTCTCCTGATATACACACGTCTGGGTTACCCAGCGCTGGCCCGCCTTCTCGCAAGCTGGTTGCATATGGTGATAGCTCTATTGCTCTCAAGGCTCGGTTCACCACTATGGCAACATACAAGATGTTTAGGCAGCCGCTGCCGCTGTATGTTGTCAACAGTTCTTCAGCTGGTTACATTTTCGGCTTGGATGCGTTCTCACTGGGTTCTCCATCATAGACGAAGTTCTAGTCGTCTCAGACTGTAACCGTCGAGAAACCTGATGACATTTAAGCCTCTTTAGCGTCTCTATTTGAGCCTGGCCTGGAGTGCGCCACCAATTTTGAGAAACATATTTCTATACGACCAGATACGGTGCCCTATTTCTGTCAAACGCGTCCTCTTCTAATATTTTTATGGATGGCCTTTCAGATCCAACTCGATCGTCTTCAGGACGGTGGCGGTCATAGAACCGGTCACAACTACTTCTTGGGCCAACCCTCTGGTCATGGTCCAGATGCCAAATGACTCCCTCCGGCTTTGTAGAGATTTTAGATCGACAATCAATGGCCAAGCTCTGGTTGAAATCTATCCTGTACCATGTCAAGATGAGTTCCTCTCAAAACTAGTTGGAGGTCAATGTTTTTCTAGAATAGACCTTACTAATACTTATTTACAGATTCCACTCAATGAATTGTAACGCATTGTTGTCATCAATACGCACTTTGGCTTGTAAAAATACAAGCGGTTGCCTTTTGGGATCTCTTTTTTCTCCAGCGATCTTCCAGAGATACCTGGAACAGTAACCACGTCCATCACAGCTTCTACCAATTGCCTTGATAAGGTAACTGTATAGGTGCTACGCGCCAAGGCCACCAGCATAACCTATGTACCCTCTTTACTGTGTTGCATGTTACAGGGGTACAGTGCTATCTACACAAATATCAGGTTCTTCAGGATCAAGTGGAGTACCTAGGCCATTTGCTCACCAAAGACGGGATTCAGCCTACTGACTATAAAGTTTCTGCCACTGACTCTCTCCCAAGTCCCCAAAACCTTCAGAAGTTGCAGGCTTTTTCAAGCAAAGTGAATTATTGATCTAAGTTCCTTCCACAAGCAGCGCACATTCTCTGTCCATTCAACAAGTTGCGGAAACAAGGCATTCCGTTTCAGTGGTCGGAGGACTGTGAGCAGGCCTTCATGGAGCTGAAGTGCATTTTACTTTCTGCTTACTGCCTTATCCCTTTTTTCTTTTGCCTGTGGACGCACCTCCCTATGACATTGGTGCAGTGCTAGCACACCGTAATGATTATGGTGGAGAGTAACTTATTGCCTATGCATTAAAAACGCTGACGCCTCCCCAACGTAATTACTCCCAGATCTAGACAGGCGTTGGCGGTCATATTTGCTGCGAAGAAATTCCATGTGCACCTATTTCCCCTCGTTACTGATCATAGACCATTGGTATCATTTTTTGTGCCACACTCTTGGCTTCCAGTATGGATGGCCCAAAGGCCTTAGCATCGATTCGTTTCCTTAGGTCCTACATCAAGTACAAACCTATTGCACAACACCTAAACGTGGATACCATCTTGTGTTTACTCTCAGGCGCAGACCCAGCGTTTGACAACTGGAAATCTGCTGTTCTCATATCGACGTGGCAGGACAACACATCTTTAATTAGTTTCCTGTTACTACTACTCACGTGGCGACTGATATGCGCTGTGACACTATCCCGTAGTGTGCTGTGCACTATGTCCTCCGTGGATAGCCCACTTATTTCTTGAAATTTTCTGATCCTAGGCTCCAGGCCTGAGCTTGAGTCTCTCATCATTTGTCTGTCATCTCCAAAGTGCTGCTGTTGGACGCAGAGGAGGGTAACCAACGTGTTGTCATCTCACACGACTTGGACCTCCTAAATTGCATGCATTGGGGCATGTGATGGAGGAAATCCCTTGCCAAGTAACATGCATACGTGCAAGGACTGAACAAAGATGTGGAGGTTATGGTGCACTGTTGTCCTCCATGTGCTCACTAAGAGGCTGCTCCACCTCAGTCCACTGCCCTTGGTGTCGCATTTATCTTGAGATTGCTGGCCCCATCCTTGGATCTTTGTGGCTCATGTTCGAGGGCGCTTATTTAGATTAACCCCATGTGGACAGTATGGTGTCCACCACCGCAGCTACCACACTCAGTGCTCTTCTTCAGATTCTCAGCATTGAAGGCTTCCTTGCAACATTTTCACTGTCAATGGACCCCAATTTACAGCTACAGCCTTTGACGAGCTCTACACCGCCAACGCCACTTAACACCTGCATAGCGCTCCGTTTCACCCCTCCTCCAATGGCGAAGCAGAGCGGATGGTGTGCGCATTTAAACAACAAATGCTGAAGGCTGTTTACCACAACAGCAGCACTCACAATGTTGCTGAGAACCTACAGGTTCACCCCTGTCCATGGCTGCAGCTCACCAGAACTCCTCTGTGGCCGACAGCCATGTACCCTCCTCCATCTCCTAGCGTCTCAACACGTGAAACCGCAGACCTGACACACTGGATAATATCTTACTAGTTCAAATGTTTCGGCACATTCCTATGGGACAAAACCCTGATGGATGCTGGCTGCAATAGTGGCCACGTATGAGCAGTGCTTTACAATGGTTGATACCCCAAATGGTTTAGAGTATCAGCACATGAGCCAACTCTGTCTGCACCTCTAGCCTATATCTCCAACAGCGGATTGCCCTAAGTTAAGAGTTACTGACCTCAAACGTCCCTCCACCTCACAAGTACCATTTGTGCTCCAGGACATCATCGACAGCATCTGTGGGCACAGGTATGAAGGTCGAAACATTAACACAGCCTCCAGCTGCTGAGATGTCATCCCCCACAGTGCAGTTCCCAGCACAATGCCCTATATCCTATGTTCCTTCTCCTAGCTGGCGGTCTCCACTGGCGAGACACCACACGCTCACCTCCCAAAACATTGTCCAGGATGCTTCATGCCCTACGCACCCATATCAGGGAGGAGGGATCTGGTATCCCAGTCTGGCAATTTTGACATCCTGCCAGACAGCTTGGACATAGAGGACAGCCGCTAGGAGGTGCTCTTATAATCTGCGAGCCCTGCTGTCGCTGCAACAGCGCTATGTGCTGGCCACGCCTGCTGCGCAGTCCTATTGGCGATCATGGTGGGCCTATACAGCTAGCAGCGCAGGGACTAAGACCTCCCAGCGTGCCAACTGGGATGTCAACCAGGTCGAAAGTCACCCTCTTATGTATCACCATCCTGATGACATCATCCATGCCTTGACCTTCCTTCATAAAGTAATTACTGATGCCGTGGAGGCCCATGTTCCTACTAAAACTATCCTCTCTCACTGCCCCACTCTCCCTCTGCAGGCTGTCTTTCTCCTCTGTGAATCCTGGAGCCTCTGTCACTCCTTTCTGTGCACTTGTGACAGGGGTTCGCTCCAATGCCACTGGCAAATACAGTGACACATACACAACCTTATTACAGCGAAGAAACGCCGTTACTGGCGCCAGACCTGTACTCAACGCCATCCTCCCTATCAACTCCTCCAAGTACTGTTCCACCTTCCATCGCCTTACTGGTTCAAATTCCGCACCCCATTATCCCCTTCCCAACAACATCAGTAAGGCCAGCCACTTCGCTTCTCACCTTTCTGAGGCCTTCTCCATCCCTGATGATTCCGACTTTGATTATTCTCTTTTCCCCACCACCATGGAACGCACTGATCCCTCAGTTGCTCCACTTGCTCCTAGTCTCCAGTACTTGGGGCAGTTGCCTCCCTCTGTCATCAACACTCAAATCACAGCTCAAGACATTAAACTTCTCCTCCAGTCCAAACGCAACACGCTCCTGATCATGAGTGTGTCACCTACTGCTGCCTTAGAGAAAGCCCCTTCTCCTTCCTGACTATCCTTACCTATTTCTATAACGTCATCCTGTCTACCAGCTTCTACCCCGACTTGTGGAAGACTTCACATGTCCTCTTATTCCTCAAACCCAACAAACCCCCATCTGTTGCCTCTTCCTATTGTCCCATCTACCTCAAATCTGTCTTCAGTAATATCTTTGAATCCATCCTCTCCCATCGTATCTATCAGCACCTTAATCAACACCACCTCCTCCCCCTCACTCACTGTGGCTTCCGACACTCCTTCTCCACTGAAGACAAACTACTTAAGCTAGTTCATCTTCTCTCCCTCCAGTGTAACTCCTGTCACTCCACCAAATTTTTGATTTCCTCCAAAATGCCTATGACCGTGTATGGCATCCCGGTTTCCTCTTTAAACTCCAAACCGACACCCTGCCTATCAATTTTGTCCATCTGGTAGCTTGCTTCCTCTCACACCATCCTTCCTACGGAACCCTCCACAACACCAACTCCCTTATCTTTTATCCCACTGCTGGCGTCTTCCATGGGTCTTCCTCTCCCCTCTCCTATACACTGCTGAAATGCTCAAGCCACCCCCACGTTCCACCTTCTCCAACATGCTGATGACACCTCCCTCCTGGCTCTCTATCCTACCCTTCAACAGTCCCAATGCACCCTGCAAACCCATCTCGACCAGTTCACCACTTGGTGTAACCATTGGTTTCTTCGTCTCAAGCTTCCAAAACCCAGGCAATCACCATAGTCCATGCAACCAGCTCCTTCCATCTCCATGACTTCTACGACGCCCTTCATGGTCATCCCATCCAGCTCACCCCCACTCTGAGATATCTTGGCTTCACCCTGGTCTTTCACCTCACCTGGACCTCCGGACCATTCAACACAAAGCCCATTCCTACCTCCGCCTCTTGAAACTCCTGTCTAGCCGGACATAGGGATTACGTCCTTCCACCACCCTCCACACATAAAAGTCGCTCATCTGTCCTGTCCTCTGTTATGTCAGCATTGCTTGGATGTCCGCACCCACCCACTTTCACAAGGCCCTCTAAATCCGCAGGCGCCATGCCTTGCCTTCCGTATTTGCCTTCCTTCCCCCATATGGCTCCTGTATGACCTCCTCCCCTTCCCCCACCTCCTCCATTTCCTCCAACATCTCTGCATCCTTTACACTATCCACAGGCTTGATCCCCCCACCCCTTGGTTTCTTCCTTCCTCTCCACCCGCAACCTGTTGTCGCACCTCTATCGCTGTATCCCTCCCTCTCTCCACCTCCACACACTCCATCTCCTTCATCAGGGCAATTTCCAGCTCCTGCCCCTCCCAGATGTTGAGCTTCGCTGTCACATCTACCCTTCCTTCTAACTGTAACCTGACCTCCTTCCCTCCCCTCCCCAGGGCCCCCCTTTTCCTCTCCCCTCCTCCCCCCTGAGTCTTTGCACCCCCTCCTCAAGTGTGTCGCTCCCACGTCCTTCCCTCACCAGCCCTCTCTGAGGAAGCTCCTCCCGTCTCCCCCCTCTACCCCCTCTCCCTGTCTTATTTCCTTCTCACTCATCTCCATGCTCCTTCCAGACTCTGTGTTTTGCTCACGGTTATCAGTGTGCTAGGTCAGTGTTGTGTTTGATGCTGTTCTTTGCGTTAAGAGCTGTGATTTTAATTGTGTGCTGGGTTGTACATAAGGCTACTGTCAGTGATTGTTATGTCTACGCCGTCGGTCGATACTTTATGCTCCGGTCATACTTCGCCTTGTGTTCTTTTAATTGTCCCAGTGTGTGGTTTTTTGTGTGCGCTACTTTTTTACCGTTTATATCTCCATTTTACAGTTACCCCGTTTATGCCTATTGTCTTCCATGAAGTTCCCCCCTTTTTGATATCCATATACACCATATTTTCTCCTTTATGTTATTTTTAAATGTCTTCTCTTGTGTGTTCTATGCTTTTCGGTTGAAGAGCAGCGCATATGCTGCTGCCAGCCCGCCCCTGTGGAAAATTGAAATACAATAAAGAAAGAATAAAAAGGCTAAGACCGTAGTCGTGTTCCGACAGCGCTCCTGATCGTTTCTCTAATCATCGTTGCTCTTGTCGCTGGTAGTTGCTACGTCGTGGTGTCCGATTTTGTTTGATCTCTCGCTGTTTCGCAGTGTGGTCTGTGTTGTTAGTCGCCCCTGTTGTGTGTGTCTGCGTTGACGCAGTCGGCCCGTACGCACCGATCTCGCTCGATTCCGGCTACTAGAGCGGGAAAAAAACGGGGCGATACTATAGACGGCGTGTGATTGCATACATATCATCTCTTCAGATGAAGCATTATCTACAATAGATCACCATTTTCTACTGCGACGCATGAAAGTTCCGGTTTCCCACTAGAATATATAACCATTTTCTACTCCGACGCATACAAGACGTAATATGTGACATATCCAAAAGTAGCGCGTCCAGTATAGGGATAATAGGTGGCTTAGTAATAAAGTAAAGATCAAAAACTTCGCAGGACAAGGCTGAACTGCGTCGGTGACGCTATTTGTCATAACAATTAGACAATCTGGCCACCATGACATAGTATTTGCAAGGATCGCATACACGTGAAATAAATAGCCGATTGTAGAGAATACGCGAACGATGTGGTTTTCATAACCGCAAATTAAAATAAAACAGAAAAGATATTGCAAGTAATAGTAAACTACGAACTCGCATCCGGGACAAAACTTAATGAAAATAAACCGAACATCACTCACGTCGGTAAAGGATAACAAATGCAGAGAAGCAGACGGCTAAACCAATTCCTGACAATGAAACTCGTAAACATTGACACGATGCTCCAAGATACAGCACACCACTGTCGAGAACTTTGAAATCCGAACAAATTTACGCGCATGCGTGCAAGAACACAGTGCAAGAACCTTAACTGACATTTAGAAAATGTTTGTAGCAAATGTATACATCTCATAAGTCGGACTATAGAATTAGATCATACGAGCGCCACAAGAAACAGCAAAGTAGTAAAAAGGATAACAGCAGGATTATTCCGTGTCATCAGCCAAGATCACATATACAACCTAAACCTCACGAATTTTATCAGTACAGCCAAAGCATTATATATGAGTAACATCAACAATAAATGTATTAAGCAACCCGACAGCCTAACAGCCCATCTCGAAAGTGAACAATCCCATCCGTGCCTGAATCCACCAATAGACGTGCGGCACATTCCACATGGACTAAGACACCTAAAACACTTTTATCGTCGAACATCAAAATACATGAAACTTCCTGGCAGATTAAAATTGTGTGCCACAGCGAAACTCGAGCTTGGGAACTTTGCATTTTGAGGGCAAGTGCTCTACCAACGGAGCTTCCCAACCAAGACTGACGACCCAACCACACAGCTTTACTTCCGCTGGTAAGTTATCCCCTACGTCACAAATTTCCCGAACGTTTTTCTGCGAAACTTGCAGAACTAAGCACTCCTCGGAGAAGAGTGTGCGCTCATATCCAAATACATATCGCGGGTAAGACTAACCCGAAGACGAGAGATATATGACAAGTTATTAGGAAGCAAATAAGGAAACAATGTAACAAAATACAATAACAATGAGTTGGCAATATCATGGGAGGATATACATATTCGAGACTTACCAGCAAAAGTTAGAGCGTTATGGTAACTGCGCTCTCAACACGAAAATTTCTATAAAATCGAAGTTGACCCAGTACACCTGGCAAATTACCGGAATGTACACACTGTGAATTGGTAGACAGTGTCGCCCTAACCGCCGTCTGCTTCACGTCTGCTGTGCAGCGAGCTACCTTAATTTAAGTATTATCTGTATTTTTCTTACTTGTCACTTCTTCTTCTGCGTGTTTTTGCTTTTAGAAAGCTTTAATAGTAGAGTGCTATTAAGTGTTCCATAGATCTCGTGTGTGTTTCGAATACAGTCAGAGTCCCTTTAGTCAGCCATAGTGCTCGTAGTGCTAGTGTTTGTTTTCAATACCGTCCAGAGACAGGTAGTGCTATTTTCCTTGTTTCTACAAGAAGTGGTTAGCAATCACAGTTTAGTCAATAATCAACCGCCTTTAGTGAATTAGCAGTCTAGTTAAAAGCTGATTAACACTCTATAGTAATTTGATTTCTTAGGATGGCTAGGATGTGTGGCTGCTGTGTACGGACGCAGCAGGAGCTGGCCACTCTTCGCGAACAGCTGAGCGTGTTGATGGCCGCGGTCAGCCGTCTTCAGGCTGCTGCCTCGGAGTGTAGCGGCAGTGGGGAGTTTGGTGCGTCGCATGGTGCACCCCAGGTGTTAGATGCTTCACCCACTGTCCCTGCTGTCGAGACATCTTCGCGGGTACCGGGCGCGGTTGGGCCACCCTCTCCCCAAGGGGAGTGGCGGGTTCAGCGGCGTTCGCGGCGCACGAGGCGGAGGGTCAATGTGGAGGCTGGCCGTGTGGCATCGCCCGCTCTGCCTGTGAGTGGACATGTGGCTGCTCCTTCAGCAAGGTCCGAGCAGGAACACGGGGGGAGGGGTTTATTAGTTATTGGGAGCTCCAACGTTAGGCGGGTGATGGAGCCCCTTAGGGGAATAGCGGAAAGGTCGGGGAAGAAGGCCAGTGTTCACTCTGTCTGCTTGCCGGGGGGTCTCATCCGAGATGTGGAGGAGGCCCTACCGGCGGCGATAGAGAGCACTGGGTGCACCCGACTGCAAATTGTTGCTCATGTCGGCACCAATGACTCTTGCCGTCTGGGTTCAGAGGTCATCCTCAGTTCGTACAGGCGGTTGGCGGAGTTGGTGAAGGTGGAAAGCCTCGCTCGCGGGGTGGAATCAGAGCTAACTATTTGTAGTATCGTTCCGAGAACCGATCGCGGTCCTCTGGTTTGGAGCCGAGTGGAAGGCTTAAACCAGAGGCTCAGACGATTCTGCGGAGAGCTGGGGTGCAAATTTCTCGACCTCCGCTATCGGGTGGAGAAATGTAGGGTCCCCCTGAATAGGTCAGGCGTGCACTACACGCCGGAAGCGGCTACGAGGGTAGCGGAGTACGTATGGAGTGCACATGGGGTTTTTTTAGGTTAGAGAATTCCCTCCCTAGGCCCGACAAGACGCCTCCTGAGACGCGGCAAGGCAGGAGTAGGCAAAATGCAACAAGGAATAACAATATTAATGTGCTAATAGTAAACTGCAGAAGCGTCTATAGAAAGGTCCCAGAACTGCTCTCATTAATAAACGGTCACAACGCCCATATAGTACTAGGAACAGAAAGTTGGCTGAAACCAGACGTAAACAGTAATGAAATCCTAAACTCTGATTGGAATGTATACCGCAGAGATAGGCTGGACAGTGAAGGGGGAGGCGTGTTTATAGCGATAAGAAGTGCAATAGTATCGAAGGAAATTGACGGAGATTCGAATTGTGAAATGATTTGGGTGAAGGTCACGGTTAAAGCAGGCTCAGACATGGTAATTGGATGTCTCTATAGGCCCCCGGGCTCAGCAGCTGTTGTGGCTCAGCACCTGAAGAATAATTTGGAGAATATTTCGAGTAGATTTCCCCACCATGTTATAGTTCTGGGTGGAGATTTTAATTTGCCGGATATAGACTGGGAGACTCAAACGTTCATAACGGGTGGCAGGGACAAAGAATCCAGTGAAATATTTTTAAGTGCTTTATCTGAAAACTACCTTGAGCAGTTAAACAGAAAACCGACTCGTGGCGATAATATATTAGACCTTCTGGTGACAAACAGACCCGAACTATTTGAATCAGTTAATGCAGAACAGGGAATCAGCGATCATAAAGCGGTTACTGCGTCGATGATTTCAGCCGTAAATAGAAATATTAAAAAAGGTAGGAAGATTTTTCTGTTTAGCAAAAGTGACAAAAAGCAGATTACAGAGTATCTGACGGCTCAACACAAAAGTTTTGTCTCAAGTGCAGATAGTGTTGAGGATCAGTGGACAAAGTTCAAAACCATGGTACAATATGCGTTAGATGAGTATGTGCCAAGCAAGATCGTAAGAGATGGAAAAGAGCCACCGTGGTACAACAACCGAGTTAGAAAACTGCTGCGGAAGCAAAGGGAACTTCACAGCAAACATAAACATAGCCAAAGCCTTGCAGACAAACAAAAATTACGCGAAGCGAAATGTAGTGTGAGGAGGGCTATGCGAGAGGCTTTCAATGAATTCGAAAGTAACGTTCTATGTACTGACTTGGCAGAAAATCCTAAGAAATTTTGGTCCTATGTCAAAGCGGTAGGTGGATCAAAACAAAATGTCCAGACACTCTGTGACCAAAATGGTACTGAAACAGAGGATGACAGACTAAAGGCCGAATTACTAAATGTCTTCTTCCAAAGCTGTTTCACAGAGGAAGACTGCACTGTGCTTCCTTCTCTAGATTGTCGCACAGTTGACAAAATGGTAGATATCGAAGTAGACGACAGAGGGATAGAGAAACAATTAAAATCGCTCAAAAGAGGAAAGGCCGCTGGTCCTGATGGGATACCAGTTCGATTTTACACAGAGTACGCGAAGGAACTTGCCCCCCTTCTTGCAGCGGTGTACCGTAGGTCTCTAGAAGAGCGAAGCGTTCCAAAGGATTGGAAAAGGGCACAGGTCATCCCCGTTCTCAAGAAGGGACGTCGAACAGATGTGCAGAACTATAGACCTATATCTCTAACGTCGATCAGTTGTAGAATTTTGGAACACGTATTATGTTCGAGTATAATGTCTTTTCTGGAGACTAGAAATCTACTCTGTAGGAATCAGCATGGGTTTCGAAAAAGACGATCGTGTGAAACCCAGCTCGCGCTATTCGTCCACGAGACTCAGAGGGCCTTAGACACGGGTTCACAGGTAGATGCCGTGTTTCTTGACTTCCGCAAGGCGTTTGACACTGTTCCCCATAGTCGTTTAATGAACAAAATAAGAGCATACGGACTATCAGATCAATTGTGTGACTGGATTGAGGAGTTCCTAGATAACAGAACGCAGCACGTCATTCTCAATGGAGAGAAGTCTTCCGAAGTAAGAGTGATTTCAGGTGTGCCGCAGGGGAGTGTCATAGGACCGTTGCTATTCACAATATACATAAATGACCTGGTGGATGACATCGGAAGTTCACTGAGGCTTTTTGCAGATGATGCTGTGGTGTATCGAGAGGTTGCAACAATGGAAAATTGTACTGAAATGCAGGAGGATCTGCAGCGAATTGACGCATGGTGCACGGAATGGCAATTGAATCTCAATGTAGCGAAGTGTAATGTGATGCGAATACATAGAAAGATAGGTCCCATATCATTTAGCTACAAAATAGCAGGTCAGCAACTGGAAGCAGTTAATTCCATAAATTATCTGGGAGTACGCATTAGGAGTGATTTAAAATGGAATGATCATATAAAGTTGATCGTCGGTAAAGCAGATGCCAGACTGAGATTCATTGGAAGAATCCTAAGGAAATGCAATCCGACAACAAAGGAAGTAGGTTACAGTACGCTTGTTCGCCCAATGCTTGAATACTGCTCAGCAGTGTGGGATCCGCACCAGGTAGGGTTGATAGAAGAGATAGAGAAGATCCAACGGAGAGCAGCGCGCTTCGTTACAGGATCATTTAGTAATTGCGAAAGCGTTACGGAGATGATAGATAAACTCCAGTGGAAGACTCTGCAGGAGAGACGCTCAGTAGCTCGGTACGGGCTTTTGTTGAAGTTTCGAGAACATACCTTCACCGAAGAGTCAAGCAGTATATTGCTCCCTCCTACGTATATCTCGCGAAGAGACCATGAGGATAAAATCAGAGAGATTAGAGCCCACACAGAAGCATACCGACAATCCTTCTTTCCACGTACAATACGAGACTGGAATAGAAGGGAGAACCGATAGAGGTACTCAGGGTACCCTCCGCCACACACCGTCAGGTGGCTTGCGGAGTACGGATGTAGATGTAGATGTAGATTACTTTGCCAATGCGCCAAGGAAATACGGGATGCTGTCCTGAAAGTATTTGCAAGCAAGAAAGCACAACAAGAGTATTGGCTGTGTTGTATTCACAAAACATGTTTGGTGCTGAACATAAACGTAGCATGAAGCTAACCGTCCACCGCAGAAAGTAGTTACTGTATTGAGGTGGCGCGCCTCCACGCAGCGAGTCTCCCCCAGAGCAGGAATTTACCACAACAGAAATAATGTTGCCAACAAAATGAGCAAGAACTGACAATTATTTACTGGAACCAATCTATACAAATACTCAGCATTAGTGTGATGGTGATGATGATGATGATGATGATGATGATAGAGCTTTAGTATGATGATGATGACTACAAAAACGCGTGGCACTTAAATTGAAATTTTGAACACTTGTCTAAATCAAACTCTAGAAAATGGTCCACACTGCTAAGCGAATAGCCCGGAACCAAATACTACTTGCGAGTTGCCTAGACAACGGCTTCCAGGGACAACAAATATTTGATTTTAAACATCTCGAGTAATCGCTGACCGAGGTTAAAAATTGAAATTTTTGTCATAATCTACTCGTTAAAAGGTATAGTCTCATGTTAAAAGTTCAAAACAATTAGACAAGTAGTACATTAGAAACTGTGTGTTTGTCTTGAGGCAGCGCAACTACGATGATCAAATAACCGGACTTCGTTCATCAAGTATTTATTTCCAACAAACTTACGAGTAAGCAAGTTTTCCTCACTGACATCCCCCACAAAATGTTGAAAGGGAAAATGTTTATGACAGATTACATTTTTCCTTTTCGTGTAGTAAGATTTCACTAGACATGACGTTTTGATTTATTGCTTTACTACTAATTCTATCCGCAACACACTTTGCAGGTAGTATGTACATACGTCACAGAATGTACACGCACAGATTATACTCGTATAATGGTGCGACATGTAGTTCAGGAGGCTTGCCGTCATAAATATTGAGATGCGTGAAAAACCTGCTTTTGCTTTAAATGGAGCTCAAATTACCCATACTACGTGCATCCAAGGTTTCATAATGAGAGCACTAGCAACTTCCCACAAACTTAAAGCATAATTTAAAATGTTTTTCTATACTTTTTCTCGCTTGCACGCTTAACGTCACATATTTAACACACAAACTCGTTTCTAAAGTAATCAGGTGTTTGAAGCGGGCTTATACATGGGAATCGATTCCTTAAAGAAACGGAGTTTACTGGTGACTAATTCACCTAATAGTATTCCCAGTCTGATTCTGCTGTCGGTGACAGTCTCTAAGCTGTGGCCGGCTCTCTTAATAACGCAAACTGTGACATCCTGTGATTACTATAAGAACATGGCAACTACCGGATGACTGCTCGTGGGGTAACTGATGGCAACTGCTATCTCAAGGCAAATGCACCAACTGTCCGTGTGAAACAGTTCGTCCGCTTTTGTCCGTTACTAGCGGATGAATGGTCGTTTCCGAACTACTTATCTACAGTCGGGCTCTTTCAGACCCCTACCGTAACATTCGGTACAACATTTTTATTTCTGTTTATGATAAAGGGATACGCAGGGTTTCTAATTTTGTTGGGTAACACTTTGGCATTATTGAGCAGTTTCTGTGACCTAATTTTATTCAAGATTTTGAAATGTTCCAAAGAATACAGAAAAATGATTAATTATTCTTCAATTAAAAATAATAAGTTCTTATAAGGTGTTGTGTGTTTACAATTTTACATACACAGCTACATTTCAGTTTTGTATACCAGAAGATTACTGTACTCTTATATGTCTAACAAGAAAAACTGCGTCATCAAAGACATATAATATGTTAAAACATTACCTTAACTGTTTTGTTTAATGTTACATTTCTTGTAGTCCATGTTACTGTACCAATCAAGCTTTTACTCAGGCGTGCCACATGCCAAATTGACATCATCTTCAGCATCACATTCAAAACTGCTCACGCAATCCATGTTACTTCTGGTGGCTGTGAAAATACTCACACATATCTCTCACGACGCACATTAACAATATGTTGTGCAATATAAATTATAAGATTTGCAACTGCAGTTACTTCGCTCGCATTTCATACATTTGCATGCTACTAATTCCATCAGTTCAGGGGGTGGGGGTGGGAAACAGAACTCCTACTTAAGGGTATCCGTGAGTCATTTTCTACTGAAACGTTGTAAGAGGCAACAGCTCTGCTGATTTCCAGTAAATTACTTTCAAAAGACCACTTTTTCTGTGGTTTGGCAGTACTTAATCTATTCTTGGAAGTAACTTAAGGTTAGAAGAGATTTCTTTTCTGGTTCTAAACAGTTGGCATTGCAGATTGAATCACGCAGTTATACAAAAAAACCTGATGTCCAACTTTCACTGCTTGTTGGTGATGAATGCAAATCTTGCTTATTAACACCAAGCCAAAGCTTTCAAGTCTCTGCTACAAGGTGCATGCAGCAGTTTTGCCATTCTGGAATCACATCCTCTTAAAGCATGTACTCCAAGAATACTCTAACATTTGTCACCCAGATTATTGGCAATTGCTTTAATGACAACTGTCTGTCCATTAACTCTCTTCACAGTTAAAACTACAGGAAGCGCCCGTTTTCAATATAACTATAATATTAAAGAAACAGGTCTAGGCCTATATTTTCGTTAACGATCTGGACGTTCTTCTTACCACATTAGAAAAACATGCGTAGAGCACAGGAAAATAGTGTAACATCAGCTTCCCCATAATCGAATAATGAATAACTTCTTCTTGTTTATGAAGTTGCCCTCCCCCATTCTTGTAGCAGTTTACCATAGGTCTCTAGAAGAGCGTAGGGTTGAAAAAGATTGGAAAAGGGCACAGATCATCCCCGTTCTCAAGAAGGGACGTCGAACAGATATGCAGAACTATAGACCTATATCTCTAACGCCGGTAAGTTGTAGAATTTTGGAACACGTATTATGTTAGAGTATAATGACTTTTCTGGAGACTAGAAATCTACTCCGTAGGAATCAGCATGGGTTTCGAAAAAGACGGTCGTGTGAAACCCAGCTCGCGTTATTCGTCCACGAGACTCAGAGGGCCATAGACACGGGTTCACAGGTAGATGCCGTGTTTCTTGAATTCCGAAAGGCGTTTGATACAGTTCCCCACAGTCGTTTAATGAACAAAATAAGAGCACGTGGACTATCAGACCAGTTGTGTCATTGGACTGAAGAGTTCCTAGATAACAGAACGCAGCATGTCATTCTCAATGGAGAGAAGTCTTCCGAAGTAAGAGTGATTTCAGGTGTGCCGCAGGGGAGTGTCGTAGGATGTTGCAATTCACAATATATATAAATGACCTTGTGGATAACATCGAAGTTCACTGAGGCTCTTTAGGGATGATGCTGTAGTATATCTAGAGGTTGTAACAATGGAAAATTGTTCTGAAATGCAGGAGGATCTGCAATGAATTGGCGCATGGTGCAGGGAATGGCAATTGAATCTCAATGTAGAGTGTAATGTGCTGCGAATACATTGAAAGAAAGATCCTTTATTATTTAGCTATAATATAGCAGGTCAGCAACTGGAAGCAGTTAATTCCACAAATTATCTGGGAGTAGGCATTAGGAGTGATTTAAAATTGAATGACCATATCAAATTAATCGTCGGTAAAGCAGATACCAGACTTAGATTCATTGGAAGAATCCTAAGGAAATTCACTACCAAAACAAAGGAAGTAGGTTACAGTACACTTGTTCGCTCACTGCCTGAACATTGATCGCCGGTGTGGGATCCTTATCAGGTGGGGTTGAAAGAGGAGATAGAAAAAAACCAACGGAGAGCAGCGCGCTTCGTTACTGGATCATTTAGTAATCGCGAAAGCGTTACGGAGATGATAAACTCCAGTGGAAGACTCTGCAAGAGAGACGCTCAGTATCTCGGTACATGCTTTTGTTGAAGTTTCGAGAGTATACCTTCACCGAGGAGTCAAGCAGTATATTGCCCCCTCCTACGTATATCTCGTGAAGAGACCATGAAGATAAAATCAGAGAGATTAGAGCCCACACAGAGGCATACCTACAATCTTTCTTTCCACGGACAATACAAGACTGGAATAGAAGGGTGAATCGACAGTGGTTCTCAAGGTACCTTCCGCCACACACCGTCAGGTGGCTTGCGGAGTATGGATGTAGATGTAGATGTAGAAGTGTGCTTGATTACCTCAATAATCTATGGAGCACTGAAAATAAATAATCTGTTCCTTATTTTGGATGCAGCTTAAAAAACATTTCGGGTAGGAAGTGCTGTTGTCAGTATTTGTTTAACAGCACAAGCAGACAGGCGTCTTTCTCGTTCATTGTTTTTAGTAGATGGAGTCTCGTAACTATAAAAATAATATGTGTGTCGTTGTCTGCTTTCACAGCATTTATCACGATGGATTGGAGGTGATACGCATTAGAACCATTTGGCCATTTCATGTCGTACATCAAAGCACTGCCATTAATAAGTCGAGCACCTGGACAATTGGTTACTGAAGTAGCGACAGCAAGTTTCTTTAGCAGAAATTACTGTATTCATCAAATAATGGCAACGGATCTGAAGACGGTTCATATTTAAGAACTACCAACAAATTCATCTTCCTTCGTTGGGATACAACTAACAAGCAGGCATATACCTTTACTGAATCATAATTTTTTTCAAATGTAATGCTTTCCTTCATTATAGCCGTGGTTGTTACTTCTTTATGAATCGTGCCGTAAGCGCCAGTAAGTAATTCGCTTCTGAAAGCATTGGTTATTTTGTCACGAGTAGCTAAAGCATCGTGAGCATTTACTCCCTTATCGTCTTTCATGCCAGTGATAATGTTGACTGTATTACCTTGTTCAGTTAGCAAAAGATGCATGTGTTGTGAAAGAGCGAATTGTATATTCTTGTTGTGGTGGGCATCTGAAGTTTTGTCTACAATTTTCCTCATCTTTATGAGAAGTGGCTACTCTCCCTCCTGAGGTTTCAAACATTAGGTCCACTCATATGGATACTTCATTACGTGTGCGCTGTGAAAGTATCCATCCAACTATTTGGTCATGACATATCGTCATCTCTACGAGAACCCGTTTCGCTTTCCCATAATGGATTTAAGTCTGTTCAAAAAACTGGTCAAGAGATACAGAATTCCAAAACCCGGGCTTGTGTCGACAAGTGTGCTCCTGTTCTTAGAAGAATTTTCATATCTTCTGGTAATGTAGTTTCCATTTCTAGTACGTGAATTATCCCATAGCGTGCATAATTCCGTGAATGGTTGCAAAAAGGTATGGAAGCATACGTTTTAAGCAATACATGCAAAGCAACCAGTCTCCTTCTCTTCGCGATCTTATGAAAGGATGAATGCTGATTGTGGGATAAATAAGCGTATCTACCAATAACCTAACGGTAGGATTGTGTATACTTCTCTCCAAAGTCTTCTGAATTTTACCCACATTAGAAAGACCAGTACCGAGGTAAATACGAACAAGAGCCGTGACTACCGTACGTAAAACTCTTAGTGCTTTTGGACATGCTTTGTCTGACAACATATTAGGAACACACATTTCTAAAAAAAAGTAACATCAATTCTGCATAATATTCCTGTAGAATCTGAAAGTTTAACAAAACTGAAATGTGCAATTCAAGATTTTGAAGTTGCGGACCCGAACTCCACTGCCCAGAGGGGGTCGGAGAAATGGCAAAAATATTCACTCCATACTCTTTCCTAAAGCGAATGTAACGTATTTCACCCCCCCCCCCCCCCCCTCCACGAACCATGCCGTCGGTGGGGAGGCTTGAGTGCCTCAGCGGTACAGATGGCCCCGTACCGTAGGTGCAACCACAACGGAAGGGTATCTGTTGAGAGGCCAGACAAACGTGTGGTTCCTGAAGAGGGGCAGCAGCCTTTTCAGTAGTTCCAGGGGAAACAGTCTGGATGATTGACTGATCTGGCCTTGCAACAATAACCAAAACAGACTTGCTGTGCTGGTACTGCGAACGGCTGAAAGCAAGTGGAAACTACAGCCGTAATTTTTCCCGAGGGCATGCACCTTTACTGTGTGGTTAAATCATGATGGCGTCCTCTTGGGTAAAATATTCCAGAGGTAAAACAGTCCCCCATTCGGATCTCCGGTCGCGGATTACTCAAGAGGACGTAGTTATCAGGAGAAAGAAAACTGGCGTTCTACGGATCGGAGCGTGGAATGTCAGATCCGTTAATCGGGCAGGTAGGTTAGAAAATTTAAAAAGGGAAATGAATAGGTTAAAGTTAGATATAGTGGGAATTAGTGAAGTTCGGTGGTAGGAGGAACAAGACTTTTGGTCAGTTGGAGACAGGGTTATAAATACAAAATCGAATAGGGGTAATGCAGGAGTAGGTTTAATAATGAATAAAAGAATAGGATTGCGAGTAAGCTACTAGAAACAGCATAGTAAACGCGTTGTTGTGGCCAAGATAGACACGAAGCCCATACCTACTACAGTAGTACAAGTTTATATGCCAACTACCTCTGCAGATGATGAAGAAATCGGTGAAATGTATGATAAAAGAAATTATTCAGGTAGTGAAGGGAGACGAAAATGTAATAGTCATGGGTGACTGGAATTCGAGAGTAGGAAAAGGGAGAGAAGGAAACATAGTAGGTGAATATGGATTGGAGGGAAGAAATGAAAGAGGAAGCCGTCTGGTAGAATTTTGCACAGAGCATAACTTAATCATAGGTAACACTTGGTTCAAGAATCATAAAAGAAGGTTGCATACATGGAAGAATCCTGGAGATACTATAAGGTATCAGACAGATTATATATAGTGGTAAGACAGAGATTTAGGAACCAGGTTTTAAATGTAAGACGTTCCCAGAGGATGATGTGGACTCTGACCACAATCTATTTTTTATGAACTCTACATTAAAACTGAAGAAATTGCAAGAAAGTGAGAATTTAAGGAGATGGGAACTGGATAAACTGACTAAACCAGAGGTTCTATAGAGTTTCAGGGAGAGCATAAGAGAACAATTGACAGGAATGGGGAAAAGAAATAGAGTAGAATAAGAATGGGTAGCTCTGACTGATGAGGTAGTGAAGGCAGCAGAGGATCAAGTAGGTAAAAAGACAAGGGCTAGTAGAAATCCTTGGGTAACAGAAGAAATATTAAATTTAATTGATGAAAGGAGAAAATATAAAGATGCAGTGAAAGAAGCAGGCAAAAATGAACATAAACGTCTCAAAAATGAGATAGACAGGAAGTGCAAAATGGCTAAGTAGGGATGGCTAGATGACAAATGTAAGGATGTAGAGGCTTATCTCACTAGGTGTAAGATAGATATGCTTACAGGAAAATTAAAGCGACCTTTGGAGAAAAGAGAGTCACTTGTATGAATATCAAGAACACAGATGGAACCCTAGTTCTAAGCAAAGAAGGAAAGCAGAAAGGTGGAAGGAGTATATAGAGGGTCTATACAAGAACAATGTACTAGAGGACAATATTATGGAAGAGGATGTAGGTGAGGATGAAATGGGAGATGCGATACTGCGTGAAGAGTTTGACAGAGCACTGAAGTCCTGAGTGGAGACAATGCCGCGGGAGTTGATAACATTCCATTTGAACTACTGACGGCCTTAGGAGAGCCAGTCCTGACAAGACCCTACCATCTGGTGAGCAAGATGTATGATGCAGGCGAAATACCCTCACACTTGAAGAAGAATATAATAATTCCAATCCCAAAGAAAGCAGGTATTGACAGATGTGAAAATTATCGAACTATCAGTTTAATAAGTCACAGCTGCAAAATACTAACACGAATTCTTTACAGACGAATGGAAAAACGTAGAAGCAGACCTCGGGGAAGATCAGTTTGGATTCCGTAGAAATGTTGGAACACGTGAGGCAATACTGACCCTACAACTTATCTTAGAAGCTAGATTGTTGTTGTTGTTGTTGTTGTGCTCTTCAGTCCTGAAATTGGTTTGATGCAGCTCTCCATGCTACTCTATCCTGTGCAAGCTTCTTCATCTCCCAGTACCTACTGCAACCTACATCCTTCTGAATCTGCTTAGTGTAGTCATCTCTTGGTCTCCCTCTACGATTTTTACCCTCCACGCTGCCTCCAATACTAAATTGGTGATTCCTTGATGCCTCAGAACATGTCCTACCAACCGATCCCTTCTTCTGGTCAAGTTGTGCCACAAACTTCTCTTCTCCCCAATCCGATTCAATACTTCCTCATTAGTTATGTGATCTACCCATCTAATCTTCAGCATTCTTCTGTAGCGCCACATTTCGAAAGCTTCTATTCTCTTCTTGTCCAAACTATTTATCGTCCATGATTCACTTCCATACATGGCTACACTCCATACAAATACTTTCAGAAATGGCTTCCTGACACTTAAATCTATACTCGATTTTAACAAATTTCTCTTCTTCAGAAACGCTTTTCTTGCCATTGCCATTCTACATTTGATATCCTCTCTACTTCGACCATCATCAGTTATTTTGCTCCCCAAATAGCAAAACTCCTTTACTACTTTAAGTGTCTCACTTCCTAATCTAATTCCCTCAGCATCACCCGACTTAACTCGACTACATTCCATTATCCTTGTTTTGCTTTTGTTGATGGTCATCTTATATCCTCCTTTCAAGACACTATCCATTCCGTTCAACTGCTCTTCCAAGTCCTTTGATGTCTCTGACAGAATTACGATGTCATCGGCGAACCTTAGAGTTTTTATTTCTTCTCCATGGACTTTAATACCTACTCCGAATTTTTCTTTTGTTTCCTTCACTGCTTGCTCACTATACAGATTGAATAACATCGGGGATAGACTACAGCCCTGTCTCACTGATTCCCTTTCATGTCCCTCGACTCTTATAACTGCCATCTGGTATCTGTACAAATTGTAAATAGCCTTTCGCTCCCTGTATTTTACCCCTGCAACCTTCAAAATTTGAAAGAGTATTCCAGTCAACATCGTCAAAAGCTTTCTCCAAATCTACAACTGCTGGAAACGTAGGTTTGCCTTTTCTTAATCTTTCTTCTAAGATAAGTCGTAAGGTCAGTATTGCCTCACGTGTTCCAACATTACTACGGAATCCAAACTTATCTTCCCCGAGGTCGGCTTCTACTAGTTTTTCCATTCGTCTGTAAAGAACTCGCGTTAGTATTTTGCAGCTGTGACTTATTAAACTGATAGTTCGGTAATTTTCACATCTGTCAACACCTGTTTTCTTTGGGATTGGAATTATTATATTGTTCTTGAAGTCTGAGGGTATTTAGCCTGTCTCATACATCTTGCTCACCAGCTGGTAGAGTTTTGTCAGGACTGGTTGTCCCAAGGCCGTCAGTAGTTCCAATGGAATGTTCTCTACTCCGGGGGCCTTGTTTCGACTCAGATCTTTTAGTGCTCTGTCAAATTCTTCAAGCAGTATCGTATCTCCCATTTCATCTTCATCTACGTCCTCTTCCATTTCCATAATATTGTCCTCAAGTACATCGCCCTTGTATAGACCCTCTATATACACCTCCCACCTTTCTGCTTTCCCTTCTTTGCTTAGTACTGGGTTTCCATCTGAGCTCTTTATGTTCATACAAGTGGTTCTCTTATCTCTAAAGGTCTCTTAATTTTACTGTAGGCAGTATCTATCTTACCCCTAGTGAGATAAGCCTCTATATCCTTACATTTATCCTCTAGCCATCCCTGCTTAGCCAATTTGCACTTCCTGTCAATGTCATTTTTGAGATGTTTGTATTCCTTTTTGCCTGCTTCATTTACTGCATTTTTATATTTTCTCCTTTCATCAATTAAATTCAATATTTGTTCTGTTACCCAAGGATTTCTACTAGCCCTTGTCTTTTTACCTACTTGATCCTCTGCTGCCTTCACTACTTCATCCCTCAAAGCTACCCATTCTTCTCCACCGTATTTCTTTCCCCCATTCCTGTCAATTGCTCCCTTATGCTCTCTCTGAAACTCTGTACAACCTCTGGTTCTTTTAGTTTATCCAGGCCCCATCTCCTTAAATTCCCACCTTTTTGCAGTTTCTTTAGTTTTAATCTACAGGTCATAACCAACAGATTGTGGTCAGAGTCCGCAACTTCCCCTGCAAATGTCTTACAAGTTAAAACCTGGTTCCTAAATCTCTGTCGTACCATTATATAATCTATCTGAAACCTGTCAGTATCTCCAGGCTTCTTGCATGTATACAGACTTCTTTTATGATTCTAGGACCAAGTGTTACCTATGATTAAGTTGTGCTCTGTACAAAATTCTACCAGGCGGCTTCCTCTTTCATTTCATTGCCCCAGTCCATATTCACCTACTACGTTTCCTTCTCTCCCTTTTCCTACTACCGGATTCCAGTCACCCATGACTATTAAATTTTCGTCACCCTTCACTATCTGAATAATTTCTTTTATTTCATCATACATTTCTTCAATATCTTCGTCATCTGCAGAGCTAGTTCGCATATAAACTTGTACTGCTGTAGTAGGTGTGGGCTTCGTATCTCTCTTGGCCACAATAATGCGTTCACTATGTTGTTTGTAGTAGCTTACCCACATTCCTATTTTCCTATTCATTATTAAACCTACTCTTGCATTACCCCTATTTTATTTTGTGTTTACAACCCTGTAGTCACCTGACCAGAAGTCTTGTTCCTCCTGCCACCGAACTTCACTAATTCCCACTATATCGTACTGTAACCTATCCATTTCCCTTTTTAAATTTTCTAACCTACCTGCCCGATTAAGGGATCTGACATTCCACACTCCGATCCGTAGAACGTCAGTTTTCTTTCTCCTGATAACGACATCCTCTTGAGTAGTCACCGCCCGGAGATCCGAATGGGGGACTATTTTACCTCCGGAATATTTTACCCAAGAGGATGCCATCATCGTTTAATCATACAGTAAAGCTGCATGCTCTCGGGAAAAATTACGGCTGTAGTTTCCACTTGCTTTCAGCCGTTCGCAGTACCAGCACAGCAAGTCTGTTTTGGTTATTGTTGTAAGGCCAGATCAGTTAATCATCCAGACTGTTGCCCCTGCAACTACTGAAAAGGCTGCTGCCCCTCTTCAGGAACCACACGTTTGTCTGGCCTCTCAACAGATACCCCTCCGTTGTGGTTGCACCTACGATACGGCCATCTGTATCGCTGAGGCACGCAAGCCTCCCCACCAGCGGCAAGGTCCATGGTTCATGGGGGGGAAGCTAGATTAAGGAAGGGAAAACCTACGTTTCTAGCATTTGTAGACTTAGAGAAAGCTTTTGACAATGTTGATTAGAATACTCTCTTTCAAATTCTGAAGACAATGAGCAAAAGCTATTTACAATTTGTACAGAAACCAGATGGCAGTTATAAGATTCGAGGGACATGAAAGGGAAGCAGTGGTTGGGAAGGGAGTGAGACAGGGTTGTAGTCTCTCCCCGATGTTATTCAATCTGTATATTGAGCAAGCAGTGAAGGAAACAAAAGAAAAATTCGGAGTAGGTATTAAAGTCCATGGAGAAGAAATAAAAACTCTAAGGTTCGCCGATGACATCGTAATTCTGTCAGAGACAGCAAAGGACTTGGAAGAGCAGTTGAACGGAATGGATAGTGTCTTGAAAGGAGGATATAAGATGAACATCAACAAAAGCAAAACGAGGATAATGGAATGTAGTCGAATTAAGTCGCTTGATGCTGAGGGAATTAGATTAGGAAGTGAGACACTTAAAGTAGTAAAGGAGTTTTGCTATTTGGGGAGCAAAATAACTGATGATGGTCGAAGTAGAGAGGATATAAAATGTAGACTGGCAATGGCAAGAAAAGCGTTTCTGAAGAAGAGAAATTTGTTAACATCGAGTATAGATTTAAGTGTCAGTAAGTCATTTCTGAAAGTATTTGTATGGAGTGTAGCCATGTATGGAAGTGAAACATGGACGATAAATAGTTCGGACAAGAAGAGAATAGAAGCTTTCGAAATGTGGTGCTACAGAAGAATGCTGAAGATTAGATGGGTAGATCACATAACTAATGAGGAAGTATTGAACAGGATTGGGGAGAAGAGAAGTTTGTGGCACAACTTGACCAGAAGAAGGGATCGGTTGGTAGGACATGTTCTGAGGCATCAAGAGAAAACCAATTTAGTATTGGAGGGCAGGATGGAGGGTAAAAATCGTAGAGGGAGTCCAAGAGATGGCTACACTAAGCAGATTCACAAAGATGTAGGCTGTAGTAGGTACTGGGAGATGAAGAAGCTTGCACAGGATAGAGTAGCATGGAGAGCTGCATCAAACCAGTCTCAGGACTGAAGACCACAACAACGACAACAACATATTTCAAGACTCTTTCTTTGATGCAATGCATAATTTTCGAGATATTTCAATATCTTCAATAAAACTGACGTCATCACATATTATACAATCCACGACGTCATAAAAATTTAATCTCAAGAATGCCAAAGTGGCACCAACCGGAATATCAATTGTTTCGTATATAATTGTCATTGGGGCGCGGAGTGGCCGCGCAGTTTGAGGCGTCATGTCACGGACTGCGGGGTTCCTTCCGCCGGAAGTTCGAGTCCTCCCTCTGGCATGGGTGTATGTATTGTTCTTAGTTAGTTGAAGTAGTGTGTAAGTGCAGGGACCGATGACCGCATTAGCTTGGCCCCTTACGAATTCACACACATTTGAACATTTTTTAATTATCATCTGGAATAGAATGAATAGAATAAAAAACTTTATATCAAATTTTACAGTATTACTAATTTTTACATTGATAACTGCTGGATTATTGACGTCGGCGGAAGCAGCATATAGTCCACCGTGGCTTCAGACAATAAATATGGGGAGTGGATATCATTGATGGCGGAAGCATAATATGGTCACACTTACGTGAGCCATCAATGTGGCGACTAAATGTAAATATGTGGTGCCATGCTGGAGGTGTCCATGTCCCGTGGCGCCCTTTGTGTTTACAGCTGTGTACAGCATCCGAAGGCGGACGTAGCATCCTGCCCGTGGAAGAGGAACCTGATGAAGATTGCTTCATTGTCTTCATGATCCTGTGCTTACTGACGACCACAATTTGGTAAGTGCACACGTGCTGTTCACCCTGGTTTGACGTGACATTTGTCGACTACACCCGAGGGAACCCGTACCCAAAATCTCGGTGAGGCGGCGGTGGTTAGACAAGCTGACGTAGTCATCCAGAAAATTCGAAAGCATTGTTCAGTATGCCTTAGACAAGTGCGTTTCGAGCAAGGCCTTAAGGGATGAAAAGAATCCACCGTGGATTAATAGCTATGCTAGAAAGCTATTGCTTAAACTAAGAGAGGTTCATCATTGATTCAAGAGAAACCAAAATAAGATGAGAACGAAACGTTGAAAGGGGCGAAAATAAGGGTAGCGAGAGCAGTGATCCATGTTTTAAGTAGTTTCTAAAGCTAAATTTCGTCAACCGATCTAACTAAAAACGCTATGACGTTTTGATCTTATGTAAACTCAGTGAGCGATTCGAAATCCTCGGTTTAGTCGCTTAGTGATTAGTGATCATACTGTCACCGAAACGGAAGATAACAGAGGAAAGGCCGAAATACTGAATCAGTCTTTCGAAAGTGTTTCACGATGGAAGATGGTAATACGGTGCCTCCTTTCAATCATAGGACGAACGTAGAAACGGTAGATGTTCAGATAATGGATCGCGAAACAGAAAAGCAATTGCGGTCGCTTAGCAGTGGGAAGAGATCTGGACTAGATGAGATACCTGTAAGATTCTGCAAAGATTGTCGGAAAGAACTTGCTGTCGTTCTGCCAACAGTGTATCGTAGATAGCTGGGGCCACGGACAGTACCTAGCGACTGGAAAAACTCGCAGCTGATTCCCGTTTTCGAGAGGGATCGCAGGACAGATGAACAAATTTGTAAACCTACATTGTTGATGTCAATCCGTTGTGGAATTATGTGACATGTTTTATGGTAAAGAATTATGACGTTTTCGCAGAACAAAGAAGTCCTCCACAAAAATTAATATGGATTCCGCAAATATCTTGTGACACTCAGTTTGCTCCTTTCCTCCGTGGGATCCATGGCGCTGTAGTCAACGGCGGTCAGGCAGATGCTGTATTTTTTGACTTCAGAAGGCGTTTGACACCGTCCCGCATTACCACTTAGTGAGAAATAAATAATACGAGCTTTCCGAGTATCGAACAAGATTTGTGACTGGATTCAAGACTACCTTGCAGGCAGAACTCAACACGTCGCTCTTAAGAGAACAAAATCGACAGATGTAAATGTAATTTCTGGAGTGATAGGACCGTCACTGTTTGCAATGTATGTAAATGAAGTTAAATGTCGTAGTAGAAAACGTCGGAACTTATTTGTGGCAGTTCGCAGATGATGCAGTCTTCTATAAAAAGTAGCAATACCAGAAGGCAGTATTGATTTGAAGACTGACCTACAGATGATTGATAAGTGGTGCAGGTTCTGGAAGCAAACCCTAAACATAAATAAATGTAACATATTGCACATACATAGCAAAAGAAATCCAGTGCTTTACAACTATACTATTGAGGTCAAATTGCTGGAAACAGTACCTATCTTAAAATATATAGGAGTAATTATCCGGCGCCACCTTAAGTGGAATGACCACATAAAACAGACCATGTAAAACAAATATTAGGAAAAGCGAATGTCAGACAGATTCACTGGAAGAATGCTAAGGAAACGTTACTGATACACAAAGGAAGTGGCTTACAAGAAGCTTGCTTGACCGATTCTTGAATATTGTTCATTAATACGGGATCCTTACCAGGTAGGACTGATAGAAGAGATAGGGAAGATCCAACGAAGGGCGGCGGGTTTCGTGACGGGACCCGGTAGTCGGCGCGAGAGTGTTACAGAGATGCCCAACAATGCATCACAGTTAGGTTTACTATTGAAACTTAGAGAGAGCAACTTCCGGAGAGAGCCGGACAACACATTACTTCCTCCCAGAAACATCTCGCAAAATGACAAAGACGAGAAAATTTGAGAATTAGAGCTAATACAGACGGTTTCCGACATTCATTGTCCCCACGCGTCGTGTGCGTGTAGAACAGAGAATTAGCTATCAGGTAGTAGTACCGAAAGTATCCCCCGACACACACCGTTAGATGGTTTGCTGAATATTACATAGACGTACATCTGGACGTTATCGGTAGCTGAGCCCCACTGCTGGTAGCAAAGCCAGGGACGGCTGGCAGATACGACGGCAGGTCCCCAAGAGGACAGGCTGCATAGAAGTCACGTGAGCCTGAGAAAGTATACCCCCGGCAGTTCTGTCTGTATGTTCATGCATTTGAGACGACTTCATTTGGTTTATGTATTGTATTGTGACACCATTATGCGTTTGAACTCTGGGCATGGTGTTTGAGATCTTGTATATTTCTTTGATTCGTACCCAATATTTGCACCCATTTCTGTGCAGGATAACTGGCACCTGGTCATTGACTCCAGCATATCTTGTGAAGAGGTTTGCTTATGTATGCTGTATATGATATGAACTTTCTGCAGTAATCAGTTTGGCCCAGTACAGAACGTAAGTGCTGCAGATGTTTAGGAGCAGGAAGGTTTTTTATTGCTTCAACGTGTCGCAACGCCGATCTGACCCCGTTTTGTGACAGTATGTGCCATACGTATTTGTACTTCCCAGTGGATGAATATGCACTCTTTATTTACACTTAAAGTTGGACTCCTGGAAAACCTTTCTGAATTGTGGAAGAGTTCCGTGGGATTTTTCCCTGAGACAATGATTTCACTCAGGTTCATAGTGCTGGGAGCGTTCCAAACTAATTGTTCTAAATATGCCTGAAACAGTCTTAGTGCACCTGCAATCCCGAATGGCAATCTCTTGTACTGAAAGCTTTCTCTAAACAGGCCATTTATGAGCAACATTATGTGCATGTTCTCACCCAGCAGTGTTTGTATGTTGGCCTGCTTCAAATCACGTTTACCAAAATATATACCATCAGCTACTTTAGACATTAATTTATCCACTTTTGGAATTGGATAGATTGCGCATTGACTGTTGCATTGAAATCACCGCAGATCTATAATGTGCTATTCGGGTTTTGGACTACAATGATTGGCGATGTCCATTGGCTAGTGGTAATGGATTCTGCAATGACACTCTCTTATAGACGGTGAAATTTCTGTTTCACTTTGTCCTTTAATGCAAATGGAATATTGCGTGCTTTACAGAATTTTCGCACCCTGTTCAGGGTCAATGTCATGTGAGCTTTGTTGTTCTCGATGTTACGTGTTGTTGCAGAAATTAAAATTATTACATTTTTACAAGTTTTGGTTAGGAGTTCCAACGTGTATCACATTCGCGCCTGCATCGATTCTGAAGCATAGTATATAAATCAAGGCCCAGTAAATTTATTGCCTTGTGTGAATTTTCTAATATAAAACTGGCCTGTTTGGTAAACTGCTTGTATACAACGTATACTGTGAACTGACCTTCAACAGATATTTGTTGGTCGCTATAACTAAATATTAAATTTTAAAATTCAGTCAATTTCAACAATCCGAATTCCTTATACTCCTATAAATTAATAAAATTGAAGAGACTGTGTCAGTTTGAAAGTTCAGTGACACTTTATTAACTCTGAGTGTGACAGATAAATCATTCCATTTGCTGAGAAGATGGCATTCATTTTATGTTTTGCCCACGAAACGTTATTAATATTCTCATGTTAATTTTGAATAGCATTTAAATTTTTATGAGGAATCACTTTCGTATTTCTGAGCGTCTTGTTACGTTGCCTGATTTGTTCCATGTTACACACTTCGGACCTGTGACCTCTCTTTTTGCAGTAACTGTTTTTCCTCTTTCAGAAGAAACAGTTTTCGCACTTTGTGATTAACACCGTAGTGTGCACATGAACATAGATTTCGTCTATTGAACCTATGTTCTGTTGGTTCGACCTTGTTTTCACGCGTGTCATTCACACAGCCGCTCTCATGGCTCATTGTTGTGTGCTGTGTCTGACTCATCCAAAACACCATAGCGTCTTCATAGTAAAGTGCGTCAGCTTAGTAGCGTCTGGTCATGCAGCCATAATGAATTCGAAATGTTTTGCAACGTCAGTTTAGTCTACCTAAGAAGATCTTTTTTTAACTTATTATCAGGCGAGTACGTTACAATCATGTAACTAATGAGAGAATCAGTGTAAGATTTATTGCATTTGTCACTTTCGCACAGAAATTTGGAATCAGTAGTTACTTCTGTTATTGTGCTATCCACTCTTATTAAAACTAAATTGAAATCTTAAAGCGCCGAAAAGTTTGTGGATGGCTGTTGCTTCCGTGGACTTCAGCCAAAAAATAAGATTATTTTATTTATGAATATGGAAAAGTCACCGGATGAACTTCAGGATATAGCTTTTGAATCACCTTAAAAATTTCGGTTCCTGTATTAGCAAAGAAGGAAAGCTTTGTGCTCAACAGCACCTGCTAATTTGTGTATGTTGAAATGATGATCTGTTATGGAGACGTAGTCGGGCCAGGTTTCTATTTTCCGGTCAAAGCCAGAAATGGTGGTCGCGGCATCTTAAAGTTTTCTTGGCCACGTTGGTTCTCGGCTTCTAGCTTGATCGACAGTGCCACAAGTAACGTTGTGTCATGGGTAGCTGTTGCAGTAGAAAGGTCATGATCTGCAGCGACGCAGACTGAGCCATTTATGGAAAAAGCAACCAGTCGGAGCAGTATATTAAAACGTAAGTAATCTTCCAGAAAAACAAATGGCATTAGCGGCCAGAAAATGTAAAAATAGTGCAGTCCAAATACGTTTTAGAACTCCGTGCTTCAAAATAATGTGTCGCCACAAAAATTTTCACTCTCACTCGCCAGTTATTTTGGCTTTTGATTGTCATAGTTTACATTTTCCTGGCAATGTTTTGTACCTGGTAAGTCCTCATAGGCAGGTTGTTCAGCGGCAATAATCCTTGTTAATCTTCATCGTCACTTTATAGTGTTAATTCCTACGCACCCCCGTCACCATTATCTGATGCATTCACCAGGTAAGTTCGGTGTCCAACATAAAAGCATCAGAAAACGAACCCTCTGCATTCAGAAGACAGATGTTACATTGAGGGGGCGACACAATGGTTAGCAGTTAACAATAATTTACTGAAAGCATATCACAGCAGAAAGCCAGCTTTAGTGAGATGATGACGTGAAGGCGTGGCGCTGATGTTAAAGTCTGAGCTCTGCTCTAAACGTAGCTTTAGTGAATGGTGACTAGTAGTTTCAGCCTGATTTCGTTGTCGGTGACAGTCACTAAGTTATGACTCTGTTAACAACTCACAGTGCTGTTACCGTAATCACCTGAAAGCTGTCCTAGGGCGGCTGGTTAGATGTCTGACAGCAACTGATAATTGATGGCGAATACAACAACTGGCCGAGTGAAGCTGTGCGCTCGTTTTTATTCCCTACTCGCGGATGAATGTTTTAGAACTGTCTGACATCAGGCGGGGGATAATTTGCATAGAATACTAGCACATGATTGGTGAGTCTTGAATAAGTAATTTTTTGAGCACACTACTTGACTGATTTTTCTGGACGTACCACATCCTTGTTCATTTGCCACAAATGAAAAAATTGCCACTTGGTTTCAAAAGAAAAATATACACTTCACGACTGTCATACTTTGGACTGATGAAACCACATACAAATCTAATGTGGTGGTAAATTTCCATAATCTTCGCTGCTAGTCGGAAGAAAATCCTTACTGTCTAGATAAGCAAGATAACAACAACGTCTGGACCATAAGCGTCACTTGAACGTATCCATGTTACAGTTAGTTTTAGCAAATATTTAAATGCCGAGTGGTGCTCTAAATTTCTTCAGAATGCACTCACGTAGTTACTAGAGGGTCCACCAGCAAAATGGTTTTTTAATGTGGATGGATGAATACAACCTTTTTCCTTGTTGGTAAGATGTTCGTTTAATCAGATTTTTTGTTGTCATCGGAGTGGCAGAGGAAGGTCAGTAACATGGCCATCACTGTTTGTAGAACTAATTCCTCTTGATCTTCTGATTATTTTTTTTTTACGCATCAAAGGCGCTGTGCACCAACACTTTTGTACAATGTGGGATGACATAGAAGATTTCCATAATTCCCCTAAATTAAGTGCGCAAAAGAAGATAGGACTATATTTATGACTTCGAGCAACTGTTGTCGCAAACATAACCAGAAACATAACCACAAAATGTGATATTTTATAATTTTTTATAAGTTTTGAAATTGCAAACGTAAGGACAAATTTTTCCTCAGTGTAGCACTAAGAGCATCGCTTGTCCTGGAAAATTTCGTGTTTTTTGTTTTTGCTTTTTTTAAGATCGTCATCTCGAGGAACGACTCTTCATAATATCACCGAAATAGCGCAAAAAGTGTAATAATAATGAAAAACCTTTAGACTAGAAATGATTAGTTTTGGTTGCTCTTTTCAGCGGTATTAAATACACTGGTCAGCCAGAACATTATAACCACTGACCTGCTATCGATAAAAGCCCGTCTACGCGATAAGGAGCGTTACATGGTGAGGAATGACTGCTAGTCAGACACACGCACGGTGCATGTAGTACCAATGATCGTAATGTCCGTGTGTAGAATGGGGAAGGTGCGCGATATATCTGAGTTTGACCGACGGCAGATTACGATGGTCTGGAGGCTCGGCACGAGCATATTGGAAACTGCACAAGTTGTACGGTGTTCGAGGAGTGCTGTAGTGAGCGTCTTCAACACCAACACGTGGCGAAATCAAGGTGAAACCACGTCCAGGCGTCGTGGGGTTGGGCAGCAACCCCTCATTACAGATGTCGGACGTCGTAGCCTGGACAGACTGGTAGAACAGGACACGCGGTGGACTGTGGCGGATAAACATCATATATTAATGTTGGGCCTCTACACTCATGACGATGGTTCTCCACAGTGGACGACCCGCTCATGTGTTAGTCTTATCACCACGACATCGGCAACTATGACTGAAATGAGCACCTGACCATCGGCGCTGGACGTTGGCGCAGTGGCAGAGCGTTGCATTGTCCGATAAGTCGCGATACCTTCTTCATCAGTAGACGAGAGGGCGCGAATCCGTCGTATTGCAGGGGAACATCTCATTGAGACCTGTATTGCGGGACGGAACAACATGGTGGCGGCTCCATTATGCTCTGAGGAGCATTCACATGGGCATCCATGGGACCAGTAGAGCCCTTGCACGGCATCCTGATGGCCAAGGAGTATCGTACACGGGTTTCAGACCATGTACACCCGTTCATGACGATCATGTTTACCGACGACAGTGGCATTTTTCAAAAAGATAATGCGCCGTGTCACAAGGCCAGGAGTGTGACGCACTGGTTCGAGGAACGCAGTGGTGTGTTCCAGTTGACGTACTGATCCCCCAACTCGAGACATCTGATCCCGATCTAACACATCTGGGATGTGACTGAACGTGAAGTCAGAGCTTACCGGTCCCTTCCCGGGATTTCCGGCAACTAGGTGACTTGTGTGTGCACATGTGGTGCCATCTCCTTCCAGCGATCTACCAGGCCATCATTGCTTCCATGCCACTGTGCATCGTCGCTGTTATCCGTGCCATAGATGGACATACCGGCGATTACGTAGGTGGTCATGTTCTGGCTGATCATTGCACGAGTATATTCTTCCCATGTTCAAGTTTGAAATTCTAAATCTGAGTTGGTGGTCACTAAGTTCCAGAAAGGGTACCTTCCGCCCATGTTAGTGCGCCAAAAAGACTTTGTACGCGAAAAAGATCGGACGCACCGTTTCCGACAAGGAGTCCCTGTACAAGAAGTATAAATTGCCTTTGCAATCCACAGCCGCGGTTCGCCTTAAAGCTGCCTTTGAATTCGGAGACATTGATGGAAAATGAATCATTACGACTCTTAATCGTATGTAGCTAAGTTAAAAAAAGTAACAAAATGATCTTATTTGTAAGGCAGTAATGTTAAATATCACTGGTGCAGATTTAATGAGCAGTACTTTACTTAAATGAAATATTCATTCAGCCATAATTCGCGTCCGGGATGCTATTCTAGGATACCAGTCTCTGATATTCACGGCTGTGTACCAATATTTGATGAATAGACAGCTCTAAACGTAAGTAGATTCCCCCACCTAAATCCAGCAGGTGCCGAGCGGGAAGACCTCGCCTTAACGACGCCTGGCTGCGGGCGATGCGTCCATAAAGTGTCCAATTTTGGATAATTTGCGCGCTGAAATCCCTTGTTGCCGAAATAGCCACGCTAAAAAAACTCATTGCCGGTGCGGATTATTCATGGGCTTAATGGGGACTGCGTGCGCGTCCCGGGGCCCCGCGGCCGCTTCTCAAGGGCCGCGGGTCGGTCGGGGCCAGAAGCACGGCGCGGCGCCGCGCAGAGCGGCCACCTGTCTGCGGTTCACGGTCGCCAGCGCCGGGGTCTTCACCAGTGCGCAGCAGTGCGGCAGCAGGCCGCGTTTACACGTGAATGTCACTAACATTTTACACTTACACACAGCTGAGAAGAAACGGCATAACGGAACGTGACAGCGAACAGTCACTGTACGAATGTTAAGCATAATGTTTCTACTTAGTTCAACGTAGAAAAATGAGTCAACCCACAGCGCACTCACAGACCAACTGTTGACTACTTACAGAAGGCGCATGCTCAATCGCGCGCACGCTCGCTGTACGTGAGCGTAAGGCAGCAGCGATCAGACAGTTATGTTTCAAACGCACACTGCACATTGCATCGTTCCTGTGAACACACAACTAGCTCTTTATTCACATGAAGTGTTGAGTACTATTGACAAGGGATTTCAGATCGATTCCGTATTTCTGGATTTCCGGAAGACTTTGGACACTGTACCACACAAGAGGCTCGTAGTGATATTGCGTGCTCAGTTATGTGACTGGATTTGTGATTTCCAGTCACAGATGTCACAGTTCGTAGTAACTGACGGAAAGTCATCGAGTAAAACAATAGTGATTTCCGGTGTTCTCCAAGGTAGTATTATAGGCCCCTTGCTGTTCCATATCTATATAAACGATTTTGGAAACAATCTGAGCAGCCGTCTTCGGTTGTTTGCAGATGACTAATAAAATCATCGGAACATCAAAACAAACTGCAAAATGATTTAGAAAAGATATCGGAATGGTGCGAAAAGTGGCAGTTGACCCTAAATAACGAAAAGTGTGAGGTCATGCACATGAATACTAAAAGCAATTCGTTAAACTTCGGTTACACGATAAATCAGTCTAATCTAATAGCCGCAATTTCGACTAAATACCTAGGTATTGCAATTACGAATAACTTAAATTTGAAGGAACACATAGAAAATGTTGTGAGGAAGACTAACCAAAGACTGCGTTTTATTGGCAGAACACTTAGAAAGTGTAACAGACCTACTTAGGAGACTGCCTACACTACGCCTGTCCGTCCTCTTTTAGAATACTGCTGCGCGGTGTGGGATCCTTACCAGGTATGAATAACAGAGCACATCGAAATAGTTGACAGAAGGGCAGCACGTTTTGTATTATCGCGAAATATGGGATCGAGTGTCTCAGAAATGATACAGGATTTGGGCTGTAAATCCTGAAAAGAAAGGCATTTTTCGTTGCGATGGAATCTTCTGACGAAATTCCAATCAACAAATTTCTCCTCCGAATGCAAAAATATTTTGTTGACACCGACCTACATAGAGAGGAACGGTAACCATAACAAAATAAGGGAAATCAGATCTCATACGAGATTGGAATAATAGAGAATTGTGAAGGTGGTTCGAGAACCCTCTGCGAGGCACTTGAATGTGATTTGCAGAGTATCCATCTTGATGTAGATGTAAGCATGGCTAAGTATATGGATGTGACAGAGGTTAAAGGAGGGAAGGGGTTGGGTGATGAGATAGGGGTCTGTTAGGTTGGGAAACTATGGAGCCGATAGGTAGGAGATGCAGCAGATAGTGGGAATACAGACAGTGGGAAGGACAGAGGGTGAGGAGAAGAAATGGTGTAGGGGAGGGTAGTGGCGCAAGCAGAAAGGGATACGAGGGGGCGTAGAGAGGAGCCATATGTGGAGTAGGATGAGCGCAGAAGAATTAAGGTTGGCAGGAGTGATAAATATCAGGGCGGGTCTCATTTTCTGGGAAAGGAAGTTGGTCTAAGTAGCGTTGGGATAGAACATAGAGTGTGTGTAGGTGTATGGACTGAGAGATGTGTTTGCGAAGGTGTAGCAGCATACCAGGGCTGGCGATCAGAGGAGAGACAATGGGCTAATTGGAGTCCAGTTGGCGGACAGTAGAGGTATGGAGGCGTTCGATGTGGGTGAGGAGGAGTGGAAATTTGATGAGATGATGGAGGATCCAAGCCGGTGAAGGTAAAGAGAGACAGAGTGCATGGCGTTCTACGATCTGGAGGGACTTATAGAACTTGGGTGTAGCGGATATCTACTCAACACTGGCATGACAGAGGATGATCAGATTAATTTTTTTCTTTATTTTTATTTCAATTACCCCCCCAAAGGGAGCGGATTGGCAGCGGACAAAAACGCTCAGCAGGCAATGGCTACAAAAACTGTAACCAGTGTATTCAAAAATGGCTAACAAATATAAAAGGTGACAATAATTTTGTAAAAAATGCTGCATGGACCACAGTGGCGATTTTTAAATAAAATCAAGTGACAGAAACCAGGATTTGCAAAATAGCGTTAGATAAAAGTACTGATGGTTTTTAAAACTCGTTTGACGATTTTATGTTACAGTTAAAATACAGTCAATCGTGAACGTGAATGATGCCATGGTGCAGATGTGATGCGAAGTGACACACGAAAAAATTGTCACGATGAAGGTGCGATGATGAGTATGACTTTGGGGCCTTGCATAACTGCCGATGGGGATTAGAAGTCAGCAAGGTGGATGAAGGAGAGAGGAGAATATTAGAGGTTGGTGTGAGGTGGAGCGTTGTCATTAGCGGTTGAAAGAGAGGTGTATCTCGGGACGGTTTCCCTTGTTGGGGTGTGGGAGTTGGTTAAAGTTTCGGTGGGGGAGGATTGATAAGGCATGGTGGTGCATGGAACGTGGTATATGGATTCAGTGGCGCAGTACATGGATCGCTGATTAGTGGATGGGAAATTGGTCTGTGGGACTGGGTTTTGCGATTAATGTATCGGATACGAAGATGCTCTAGGAAGAGAACAAGGTGTGGGAAGTGGACGAGTTGGTACAGGATGCTAGTTGGGGAAGTTAGTTTGATGCGGAAGGCAAGGGACACGGAATTTAGGTGAGGCAGTGATCCAGTCAACGTCAGCGTACGTTAGGATGGGGTAGATGGAGGATTTGTAGGAAGGATAATGGCAGAAGGATGTGTACCGCAGGTGCAGTCTGGTAATAGTTTGTGTCGATGTCGAGCTTTGTGTTGGATGGTAAGGAGTTGTGCATTACATGGTAGTTTTCTGTTGAGAGGGCTTAGTTACGCATCTCGTATGTACTGGATGGTTATACTTAAACTTCCCTATTTAACACGTTATATTGCGGAAACTAATTACCGTACGAGTTATAAACTTGTTAGCATTAATGTGCAGAGTATGAGGTGAATGATTTCCATACGTCACAGCGCCACCGTCCAGTTCCAACTATAGCCACCAGGTGTGCGATCAATCATCATGATTCACAGTCCCACACAACTGATCAGCTGCAGTGCACTTGTTGGCTTTTCAACATGAGCTTGGACAAAAGGAATGGGGCACTATTGGTGAATCCGTTTTATCAAAACAACGGTACGGTTGCAGCGCCACTTCGAGAATATCGTTGGGTGAAAGGATTACGGAAGGGTCCTCGTTCTCCACTTGCTGCATCGAGCATGACGAAGAAGTTAGAATCACCTGGAGAACTGGGCGTCGCTCCGGGAGGCCAACGACAGGTTGTACCACAGGTGGTAGACGAAATGGCTGTTGCTGTGGCAGACAACTCTGCGCACAATTCCCGATCGTCTGGCAGCGCGCGTTCTTTGTCACGACAGTTGAACTTCTCTTAGTCCACTGTACGTATGGCGTTTCGAACCATTCTCCTATCGTATCCGTAAAAAATCCTTATCGTACAGCAGCTTGAACTACAGAACTCAAAACGACGTGTTGATTTTGCTCGCTACTTTCTGTCAAGGATTGAAGATGAGAAGGGCTGGCCCTGGACCATCCTATTGGCAGACGAAGCTCTTTTTCCTCTGACGGGTGAGGTGAATATACAAAATTGCCGAGTATGGAGATCTTCGCCTCCAGGCACTATGCGTGAAGTTCCTCTATATGGTGAACGTGTCACCGCATTATGCGTCTTTGCGGCTACGTTCATTATTAGTGCTTTCTTTTTTGAACAGTCTGGCGCTCAAGACCAAAGATGTGCAGTGTGACTGGCCAGAGTTACTAAAATGATTCAAATGGCTCTGAGCACTGTGGGACTCAACATCTGTGGTCATCAGTCCCCTAGAACTTAGAACTACTTAAACCTAACTAATCTAAGGACATCACACACATCCATGCCCGAGACAGGGTTCGAACCTGCGACCGAAGCGGTCACGCGGTTCCAGACTGACGCGCTTAGAACCGCACGGCCACACCGGCCGGCGACAGCGTTACTGCGATGTGCTTCACCAACACATCATACCCACCCTACAGGAGAGAGACGCATTGAAATCAACAGTTTTCATGCAAGATGGGGCCCCAGGGCACATCGCTCGTGAGGTTCACCTTCTACCGTATCTTCCTTCGTCGTCGGCGTTGTCGTTGTTACCGTGAGACACCGTTATACTAAGAGGAAAGGCGCGTCGATCTTAGAGCATGAGATATGATGACCTTAAGCCATTGAAAACACACAACGGTCACGGTAGCACCTGATTCCAGAACAGCTGCAGTAGTTAGTATCTACGAACAATCCCTTCTTGACGAGGTCCCCAAAATTTAACTCGTAACGAGATCCCTTCAAAGCAAATTGTCATGACGATCGTCTATAAAGGCTTCGTACAACGAGAAGAAATGTTACAGTTTATGGAATAATAACAGATACGACCAAACTGTCTTGTCTCTTCTGTTTTATTTAACATCACTTCGTTCACAGTTTCATTTCGCATTCACCACTCATTCACCGAAACCCTTTGATGAACAGTTTTGGTTGCTTGACGCCAACAGTTAATGATAATGATACAGCTTTTCTCCTTTTTATAAATTGAAGCCCGCTCTACGCGATATAATTTTTGAAAAAACGGTCTCAATACTGCGTCCCTCGTGAGATGCGAATAGACTTATCCCGGAATCGACCGCCCTGTAGGTGTACTCAGTTTAATGACCACATATCACTATCCTAGATTTCGTGCAATGAAATGTCCATTTGATAGTCTGATTGTACACCGTAGCTACTTAAAACTCGCCCCTACATTTTTTCACAACGCACAATTAGCACTTCTTTACTTGTTTATTTCTAAAAGTAAACGGAAAAAAGACGTCGTATCATCGGCTTCGTCGATATAAAGCAAAACACCTTACTATGCCCGATTATAGGATCGGCTACCTTACTCATTAATTTACTACATATTATTTCCAATAACACTAAACAGGTAGCGCCGTTATATTTTAATTGTATTCGAAAGCATGTTATTATTATTATGACCGATCAAATCGTAACAAATCGCACGGCGTGCGTTTTTAACGATAACTGTACGCTATTCAAGTTCCGTTACAGCTATATTGACTCGTAATGTTACAAACTGCTTCTCCGAAACACATTTGGGAACGATCGTTTCCAAACGCTTGACCAGCACGATAACTGATCTCATTCCCTGTGATTTCTGTTTGTGGGGATACCTGAAGGACAGGGTTTACTAGGGGAACATTCACACATGTGCTGATCTGATGCGCGGCTTATCAAGAAAGGTAGTCCGTAGAGACACGCTTCTTCCAGGTGTGCAGACTGCAGTCCTGCGCTTTCAGACTCTTCTGGACACTGATGGGCGCCATATTAAGCCCCTTTTGTAGCAGTAATGTTACCGATATTTAATGGTATGATATGCCGTACCAGCAATTTAAAAGTGTTTTAATTGAACTGATTCTACATAATTTCTCTTTCCCACGTCCTTGAAGTCGGTAGTATCAAGTTTGGTTCTCGTACGGTATTTACGTGTTATAATGTGTTACGTAGGGAAAGTTTAATTATAACCATCCGACATATTCTGCCCTGTCGTTACAAAGCACAGAGTGCAACACATATTTGCTCCATTTTCTTACGTTTTTCGTTTTTCTCTTGCCCTTTACTCTCCCTTCTCTGTATATGTAATACATTCCATTAACAAGATAATCTTATTAAGTGATTGTTAAAATATTTCATCATACTTTTCTTGGTATGGAATGTCGCGCGGTAAGTGAGGCTCTCTGGCAGTCACGTTCCGCCGACTTCTCACCACTGCTGCATTCTGACGGTCACGCCAATAGATTTCGCGCAATACTTACTTTAGTCTTGTTTCCATCCTTTCCACTTCTTTCCCTAGTTATTCTACCAACTTTATATTATTTTATAAGCTCCGTAAGCTTGTTCATGCGTATGTTATTTTTACCAAAAATAAGCACAAATGCGTCTCAGAATCACATTTAATTACTTAATCATTTTCTTTCAACAATTTTAAATTTAACTTTATTCGAGTTTTTAGTTATTAAATTTTGTCATTGTAATAACTTATTCTACTCTTCATTCATTGCATTCTGTACAATTTTATAGTTGATGATTATGTGTAGACTTACAGCAACGCCATGTGTTGAGGTTACTGAACTGCCGTTTGTTATGAACAGTAGCGCTATTGACGGTAAGACTACGTCGGCAGTGTGTCGTAGTCTGCCCTATATTTTAAATATGTGCGATGATGCTTAGCTGTTTCTGTGTATATTTTGTGACGATGCCACTATGAATTTATTTATATTATTTTATGTTATAGAACAGGTATACCTCGTCATGTTTTATGCACGTGTTTCCACATTGATGGAAGTAAATATTTGTCGCTATGGCATATTTTTTTGCTTGATGTAATCTGTCAACGAGTCTTACTTCATTTCACCTTTTTGCTGCATGTCTGGAGATGATCATTGCTGACCGAAACCGACAGTCTAAGGACGAAAACTTTTTTTGATCATTGACGGAAATAAAACCAATGTATTTTTTAATCAGTCATGTTCAACACCTTGCAGGACATTTTAAACATAATAAAGATCGTCGCCCGTTGAGTTCCTCGAATGCTCGCACCCATTCAAGTAGCCCGTCGAGTAGAGGTGGTTGCATCTGTGTCAGATCCACTCATATTAATTTTTTTCGCGCCTACTCAACAGAAAAATCATCGCGTTTCAGATTTTTACTTCAAGTGGCAAATGTGAACACCATGAGCTTTAATTGACGATCGACACTAGTGTTACGCAAAAAGGAGGTATAACAGATGAGACTTCTGCAGTTCTGAGTGAAGTTTTATGCGCTATTATGCGGCATCGCGTGCGTTCATTACCTTGTCGGTGTTCGTCAGGGGGGCGGCGGCAGGCGCAGCAGCCATCCAGCTCGCCGTCTCGGAACTAACTCTCCTGTCCTAACTTCTCCTTGCTACAATTTACCGAAGCTGGTTTAAAAAAAACTATCTGGCTGTGATTTCATCTGACCAATCAGGGTCCCAATGTTAACCTTAAGCTCCGCCTACAAAAATTCTGTCTATCCAATGAGAAACGTTATACTTTTCCTGGTGGGGCAATGTTTTTAAAGTTTGCAACGTAACAAAGACACGAAAAAGTCTCACGCTAAAACGTGCGGGTGGTAGTCTTAGAGGTAGGCTGGCAACGTGGGTGTCCAGTCCGTTCCTTATCGTAGAGCCTTCTAGCTTAACACAGTTCTGCTCTCGGCTTCTGTTCTCGTTTCTCCCCTCGGAACTGCGTCTGTCTCACGGTGGGAAGGTACGACATGCATTTAGGCATTCTTGTGTTAGTCTGTGGTATTCCATTTGCTCACTCGTTACTCGTATTACTTTGGTTAATTTAATGTCACGATTTATTCGGAGCTAGGGGACATACTACTGGATTTGCTTATCATGTCAGGGTTTTCATGGAAGATGTTGGATTTACCTGACACATTCCAGTGTAGTACGTAAAGAAATATGAATGCTTTAGTTGGACCACTTTTTTCGATTTGCGCTAGATGGCGCTGTAATAGTCGCAAACGTATAAGTGCGAGGTATCACGTAACATTCCGCCAGTGCGGACGGTATTTGCTACGTGATACATTACCCGTTTGAAATAGATCGTTTACCAATTGAGGAAAAGGTCGAAATCGTTTTGATGTATGGCTATTGTGATCAAAATGTCCAACCGGCGTGTGCTATGTTTGCTGCTAGGTATCCTGGACGACATCATCCAAGTGTCCGGACCGTTCGCCGGATGGTTACGTTATTTAAGGAAACAGGAAGTGTTCAGCCACATGTCAAACGTCAACCACAACCTGACACCTTACAATCTTGATTTTTATTCTCTCTTCGAAGTAGTGATGAAAATCTTGCGATAAATCATCGTAAATAACTGACGAGATTTCCTCATATCTCTGTACTTGTCGTCGTTGCGAGGAAATAGTCCCCGTTTGAATAGGACAGCGATTCAGAGTTAAAGAAAGTCACTGTATCACACCCACGACGCCTACACTTTCGGTAAGAGTAGAGTTAATTCTCTTTGTGAAGTTTATACTGTAATGACAAATGCCATCATTTGGACTGCGACTTGCAGCATGAAACCCTTGATCAAATAGAAAGCATGTTAGACCCATACAATATTAGGATGGTCAGACTTTGTAGGGCTTGAAATTGTGTGTCATTTATTTATTTATTGCTTCTTTAGCCTAACCAGATTGGGGTATTAAGGCCTTCTCTTGCATTTGAATAGGAAACATATACGAAAGATATTGCGAAGCATTCTCAACACTAATGATAATACGAGTAACTGACGCTAATAATAATAATAATAATAATAATAATAATAATAATAATAATAATTGTTATTATTATTATTATTATAAAGAGTATTTAGAATAATAAAGATTAGCACATCTGCACATTTGAAGCCATACTTAGCATTATCAACAGTTGAAAATAGATAAAGAAAGGGGAGAAGATTGAAAAGACAGTGACAGTGGTTGCTAGGAGAGGACGAAATTTAAATAAAAATCCCTAACAACACGGGGAAGGAAAAGTTCTAGGGGAGGGGGGATTAACAAGATTGAACTGCATACTAATATGTGGGAAAAATGGCTAATGCGATATACCGTAGACCATTAATTGTCTCTTGAAATTTGGAAGCAATTTATTTTCTGTTATTGAATGAAAATCGAGTTCCTGACACAGAAAATGATTTAAAGAACGTATCAGTGCTATGTGACTATGTGAAGTCACAGAGACAGTTTTATTTTGTTGAGAACGAGTTTTTCCCCTATGCTGTTCGTATAGTACATTAAGAGCTGAAGATAAATAAGAGTGAGTGCAAAGATTCAGAATATGACACAGCAAGCATAGAGCATGACTGTCTCTACACTTATCAGCACGTAGCCATGATAACTGTTAGTAGAATGGTGTGATGAACTCGGAAAAGCTTACAGCACAGATGTATTGCACACAGGCATTCATCGCCAGTTACAGCCTGCTTGAGCTTTTGAACAAAAGTCCTTGGAGAATGGCATCGCCATAGTCAAGTATGGGAAGTATTTGTGTCTCTTTTTAAGCTTGAGGGGAAATAGTTTCTAATATTTCTGTAGCGAGTGAACTGACGTTGACACCTTTTTACAGACTGGGTGCCTGTATACAGTTTTCTTGGACTTGCATTTAGATTTAACTGAACGTCGCCTGCATATAGATGACATTTACAGTGGAAGAGAAGAGTTGACACATCTTTAATATATAATGATAAGAGTAATGGGCCCAATGCTGATCGTTGTAGGCTCCCCAATTTTACATCCCTTTACTCTGATAATTTTGGCACAATCATTGCAAAGGTATCAGTGAAATCACTGTACAGCATTTGAGGAAAAATTTTTACGGGTCAGTTTAGTAACTAGAATGTCAAAGTCGACAGTTTCGAAAGCTTTGCTGAACTCCAAAAACCACATAATAGTCGCCTGTTGTTAGTACATGGCTAGTTTCTATTCGCCAGTCACTTTTATAAGAGCAGTCGCCGTGTTGCGATTTTGCAGGAAACCGGGCTGCTGTTATTTGTTGTTAATTAGTGAATTCTTCGTGCCTATGTAGTCAAAAGGCTTGGATAATGCTGGTAGAATTCAAACGGGCCTGTAGTCGGAAGGCTGTTTGGCCATTCCATCTGGGGTAATTGTTTGATGAGCCCGAGTTCCAGGCTTTTGGAAAGATGCTGAAGGTCAAAGAATGGTAAAAATTATCCAATATTTTGGGCGGTACAGTATCGACGAGATTATTGATTATTTTCACTGCTATATTATCCTACACTGCACCGGCCGAACAATTTCGCACAATTGAGTTTCGGACCGTGTTAGGCCTTACCGGTTGCAGAAAACGTTTTTCGTCACACCCAGCTACTGATACTTCGATGGTTTGCGCCCTTGTGCGTTGGTCAAGTAAAGATACAGACGTGGCGAAATACTCATTTAGATCCTCAATAGGAACAAGAGTTTCAGCTGGAGATTCGGGTTTGCATATTACCTGCCAGGTTAGCCAAGAGTGCTAACGCACTGCTTCCTGGACTCGCGTAGGCTTGCCGGCCCCGGCTCGAATCCGCCCGGTGGATTAACGACGAGAGCCCTGGATGTGGTTTTTAGGCGCTTTTCCACATCCCATTAAGTGAATACCGGGCTGGTCCCCACGCACCGCCTCAGTTACCCGACTTGGCGATATTTGAAACACGTTCGCACTATTTCATGCTTCTTTACACTAGATGCAGACAGCTGAGTTACACTGATTCCATCCTGAGAGTTACGGGGTGGCGGTAGGAAGGGCATTCGGCCACCCCTTAAAATTGACCATGCCAAATCCGATTGTAACCTTGCTGACCCAAGACATTTGCGGGACAAAGGCAAAAAGCGATAGATTCGGGTTTGCATACTCCTAGAACTTGCAGATTTTTCCACAAGAAGGAAGGTTTGTGAAAGCCCTCAGTGTCTGGTCATACCTGAGTTTTACATTCCTCAAAGATTGACTAACTCGGTTGCGTAGAAGGTAAGATGATTATCAAAGGTTGGATGCCATTTTCATTTCATGTCTTAGGCATCTCTGAGACTTATATGGTGTTTGACGTGGTCTGTAAGCTACGGCACAGATTTTCGCCTTACTCTTGCTATTTTTAGAGTTACGCGTTAAAGTTAAATAATTCGTTACTGATGTCGAAGTTATTCCTTGTCATTGTCCTCCAAGAATTATCATAGGCGTCAGCTGTAATCTAAGGCATATTCGTGTGCTTGAAGTCTCTCAAAGTCGACACTTGCGTTTTTCCTTTTTTTCCCTTCTTTCTTTTTCTTTTTAACAGATGAGTTGATGTGAATCAGACATAACGACGTAGAGCTCGCAAATTCAGCTTCAAGTTGATATGCTGCCAACCACTGAACTCGACAGTGCTGCATATGTCTTCGATCTGACACCATACACTGAATGGCAGAGAAACGCAAAAGAGTGAAACTGGCTGCGTTTGTGTTTCACCTAACTGATACAGCCTTTAACTGATAATTGATATTGCATCTGTTTGATAAGGCATCTGCGTGGTACCTGCGTAACACATAGTATTGCATCTGACTAATGTACTTTCATCCTACAACGCAGACAGGAACCACCAAAGAAACTCAGCTCATAATGATATAAATCAAATGGACTAACACAACAAAAAACACAATTTTACACAAAAAATATTCAGCATCAAACTGAAATTTACAGTACTATACACTACACAGCTGTGCGGAGGGGAATTCACATTCTAACCACTGTTGTTGTTGTTGTTGTGGTCTTCTGCCCAGAGACTGGTTTGATGCAGCTCTCCATGCTACTCTATCCTGTGCAAGCTTCTTCATCTCCCAGTACCTACTGCAACCTACATCCTTCTGAAACTGCTTAGTGTATTCATCTCTTGGTCTCCCTCTACGATTTTTAGCCGCCACGCTGCCCTCGAATACTAAATTGGTGATCCCTAACCACTGAAAAAACAGTTAGTCATCAAGATCCATCAGGAACGACTAAAGATGACATCATTCTTCAACAACATCAAATACTAGATAACATTACCGAATGCCTGAAAATCTCTCCTATTCCTGCCTTAATTGTTCCATATCTCAGCACGTTTGAAACGTTGTAACACCCATGTGGACCACTTGTAATCTTGTCGCGATTTGCTATATCAGTAGATTGAAAAAAAGGTAATAGTGAGGAATATTTTCTAGAAAGTGTTTGTAATATGGACGGGCTCTGTCCTCACCATAGTGGCACAACCTGGAAGCAAAACATTCAGGAACGAAGGGAGTACTCATAATCGAAATAAAGTTCGAGAAGGTACCGTCTAAAAATCTTCGAGTATATTTTGAAATTCACTATATCGCAGAAACAATGTAAACTGAGCAATACACGAGTGATAGCTAAACAAAAATGAAATCGAGTTATCCGTGTACTAAAACACATGTCTACAAGACACAAAGGTCGTTGTAGCTAGGCTCAACACCTTTTCTTCCAAATCCACCAGAAACAAACTCAAAATAATTTTATTTAAAAAAGCGGATAAAGTATCACTAGAAGCCTTCCTAAGACACAATCTCCATTCCTTCCGAACTGACTATGCAAATGTAGACGAGATGTGGCTCAAATTCAAAGATATAATAGCAACAGCAATTGAGAGATTCATACCTCATAAATTGGTAAGAGATGGAACTGATCCCCCATGGTACACAAAACAGGACCGAACACAGTTGCAGAGGCATCGGAAAAAGCATGCGAAGTTCAGAAGAACGCAAAATCCCGAAGATTGGCTAAAATTTACAGACGTGCGAAATTTGGCACGGACTTCAATGCGAGATGCCTTTAATAGGTTCCACAACGAAACATTGTCTCGAAATTTGGTACAAAATCCGAAGAAATTCTGGTCGTATGTAAAGTACACAAGCGGCAACACGCAGTCAATACCTTCGCTGCGCAGTGCCGATGGTACTGTTACCGACGACTGTGCCGCTAAAGCGCACTTATTGAACGCAGTTTTCCGAAATTCCTTCACCAGGGAAGACGAATGGAATATTCCAGAATTTGAAACACGAACAGCTGATAGCATGAGTTTCTTAGAAGTAGATACCTTAGGGGTTGCGAAGCAACTCAAATCGCGTGATACGGGCAAATCTTCAGGTCCAGATTGTATACCGATTAGGTTCCTTTCAGATTACGCTGATACAATAACTCCCGACTTAGCAATCATATACAACCGCTTGCTCACCGATAGTTCTGTACCTACAGGTTGGAAAATTGCGCAGGTCGCATACGGCGTTTTTCTTAACAATAATTCAGAGCTTCAATCCAGTACAGCCTCCTACTACTTGATGACTTTAGTTCGACTATCTCTGCCCTCCTCTGGCATGGTTTCCACCCTTTATTTGGCGTCTCAGCTCCTCCCTACCACACAGGGACTTCCTCTCCCGCCCTTGATTTTCCCTTATCGTTACCTCTTCTACACTCTAGACTGACCTTATACATGAACCAGCCATTTTACTTTTAGATATAAAACTATATAATATATTTACAAAACCTTCACAGTTCATTAACAACTTTTTATTTACAAATTTTAATTATATAAAACAATTTGAAAATTTCTCATCGTATCTGTGTTGTGGATACGTGACAGTACCTGTTAGTGTTACACACGGAATTTAACAAGTTTTCCTCAACGTATTCTAAATTACAGTGCTGTTGCAATCTTCAGTCCAAAGACTGTTCGAGATGCAGCTCCCCACGCTACTCTATCCTGTGCAAACCTCTTCATCTCCAGATAAGCAGAGCAACTTACATCTTTAACTGATATCGACAACAATTCACAGACTTCCACACACTATACTAGATGCAAAAAAGTCTAGTAAATATGAGCGCTTTTGCATATCTCAAGACTTATGACCAATTCTTCATCTTCGATACTACGAAACAAAACTTTTCGTCTGCAAGTTATTTGCTTTCCATATTTCTTTAAAAGTTGCATCCGGAAAAAACTAAGTTTTAAATGCCGTCAAGTTTTATCACCATTTTTCGTCTGCCACCTTAAGCAACTTGGTATACGAAGTGCATCATGACTAATGGCGTTAACGCATGGAATTTAAAGTAGACGATGTGTTGCTGTTGTGTTCTTCAATCCAAAGTCTGCTTGAGATGCAGCTCTCAATGCTTCTCTATCCGTGCAAACCTCTTCATCTCCGTATAACCAGAGCAACTTACATCTTTCCGAACCTGCTTACTGTATTCATCCCTTGGTCTGCTTATACGAGTTTTCGCCCCACACTTCGCTCCAGCATTACACTGGTTATCCCTTGATGTCTCAGAATGTGTCCTGTCAACCGAGCCCCTCTTCTAGTCTGATTGTGCCATTAAATACTTTTCTTCCCAATTCTACTCAGTATCTCCTCCTTAGTACCATGATCTACACATTTAGTATTCAGAACTGTTCTGTAGCATCTCATTTCCAAATCTTCTCTTCTTGTCTAGACTGTTTATCGTCGATGTTTCTTTTCCATTCAAGGCTACACTCCGCACAAATACTTTCAGAAAAGACATAATCTCACTTAAACCTCATTCGATGTTAACAAATTTACTTGGTAAAAATTTTCAACAGTGTTTACGCCGTTAATTATGATACATCTTGTACGTTTTAAGGAACAGCAATTTTTTTTCTACCCATGTTCTCTGACACAGTGAGTAAAAGATTAGAAAACGACAAATACGTGTCAAATCTGACGCAAAATTAACTGATATCGACAACAACTCAAAGACTTCCACACATTACACTAGACGCAAAAAAGTCTAGTAAATATGAGCGCTTTTGCATGACTCAAGAATTATGACCAGTTCGTCATCTTCGATACTACGAAACAAAACTTTTCCAGTGCAAGTTCTTTGCTTTCCATATTTTGAGAGGTGGTAGTGTGGACAAGAAAAAATGTCCACTGAACGTGACCTCTAAAGTACATATCTTAAGAGCTAAGTGCACTTGCCCATCTTCAATAGTGTCAAACACAACTCTTGTACTGAACAAGTGCTTACTGCTCCTAATGTATGCAGTTTAGAGCCCATGTTCACCATACACTTTTTTCTTGTTTTGGTCCATACTACCTCCTCCCAAAATGTGGAAATAAAAGAGCTTGCAGTAGAAGAGGTGTGTCTCACAGTGTCGAAGATGAAGAAGTGGTCACAGCTCTTGCAGATATGCGTTTTAGAAACCCATTTTTAATAGACATTTTTTCATCTCGTATCGCTTTCTTTCAGCTGTAAGTGATTAATTGATTGAATTTCGTGACGTTGAGAAATTAGCAGACGTGATCTGTTTCACTTGGTAAAAAACTTTCAGTAGCCAAGATCGCATAAACTTGTCTTTATTTTTGACAGCCGGTTTCGACCTATGAACTGTCATCTTCTGGTCTTCAAAACATTTTTGTTATTAAACGTGTTCATTATGAGTTAAAGCCTCATGTTATGTTGTTATTAAAACTGTATATTCCAATTTTTAAGAATCAGTAGTCATCTGTGAGCTTACGTGTATGGAAATGGCCATGCGCACAAGGCGATTTTTAGCTGTAAATGTTATATTTCTCACAAGACCTTGTATGAAATGCTGCATTTTATCTACCGTAATGGCGACTTGGCATAAAGCTCTATATCACAATGAACACGCTCAATAAAAAAAAGGTTGTCAAAAATAAGGAAAAATTTATGCGATCCTCGGTATTGAAAGATTTTACTATGTAGGGGTTTATGTCATTAATTATGAGACGCGTTGCGTATTTTAAGAAACAGTGGTTTGTTTTAGTCCCGTGTTCTCTGACACAGCGAGTAAAAAACTTAAGAAATAAAAAATTTCAAATTAAATATGACGCAAAATTAACTGATTTCGGCAACAATTCACAGACTTCCAAACACACACCACCGAATTCGAAAACTTGAGGAACTGTTTTTGACAACGACGACACCCTAGCATAAGCGGTAAAATACTCTCTGCAACTGAACTGAAGCATCACTTTTTCTAAACCTCGTAATTACTTGCTATTGCGACGTGTAAGTTTGAAATTTCACATCTTTTCTCTGTAATGGTGCCAGTGCATTGAGCACTGCGATATTATCCTTGGGGGTCAGCAACACTTCAAACAGCAAGTGGTGGGTTAATGATCGGCATCAAATTTCAAAATTCTGCCCAATGCCATCGTGGACATGTCGCGTCATGAGAAGATCGTCACAGTCCGTCTTAACCACATTTCACCTCTTCTGCGGACGTCTCACCTATGGAGGTCAGAACAGCGTCAATCAGCGTTGAAATAACGTGGTTTTCTTATGGAAGGCCGAGGAAGACATTTCGGACACTGTGTCTCTCAGGATAGACTCGAAAACATGGCATAATGGTCGTAAATGAAACCGTTCCTTCGCTTGGGACGTTGATTAGCAAATATTTCGCACTTGAAAACGACAGTTCGCAATGCGATGAGCAACAAGATGAAGTTCTTGAAATACCATGACGCTGCTGACGCCTTCGGATGTTTACTCCTTCTCTAAGGGCATGGTGTGGTTGTCCCCCCATTGAACGTGATGGCGAACCTCTGGAGCGCGTCGCGACTGTAGTTTTCGCTCCGGTGTACAGGGTTGACCCAGTAGGGACCGTTAAAAACCATTCTACAAAATCTGAACATGAGCCGAAGCACCAAAGTGTAATTATGCTTTATAACCCTCCTGTTTTCCGTCCTACTGTGGCGTGATCATGAAGAAGTGCAACATTAACACGTGCGTGAATAAATCGGCAAAGACCCGGCTAAGACCCTCCAGTTGGGCAACACCCTCAGTGCCACTCAAGCTGCTTTGTTGATCGATCTACATATACAGGGTGGTCCATTGATAGTGACCGGGCCAAATATCTCACGAAATAAGCATCAAACGAAAAAACTACAAAGAACGAAACTCGTCTAGCTTGAAGGGGGAAGCCAGATGGTGGTATGGTTGGCCCGCTAGATGGCGCTGCCATAGGTCAAACGGATCTCAACTGCGTTTTTTAAAATAGGAACCCCCATTTTATAACATATTCGTGTAGTACGTAAAGAAATATGAATGCTTTAGTTGGACCACTTTTTTCGATTTGCGATAGATGGCGCTGTAATAGTCGCAAACGTGTAAGTGCGAGGTATCACGTAACATTCCGCCAGTGCGGACGGTATTTGCTACGTGATACATTACCCGTTTGAAATAGACCGTTTACCAATTGAGGAAAAGGTCGAAATCGTTTTGATGTATAGCTATTGTATCAAAATGCCCAACGGGGGTGTGCTATGTATGCTGCTTGGTATCCTGAACGACATCATCCAAGTGTCCGGGCCGTTCACCGGATGGTTACGTTATTTAAGGAAACAGGAAGTGTTCAGCCACATGTCAAACGTCAACCACGACCTGCAACAAATTATGAGGCCAAAGTAGGTGTTTTAGCTGCTTTCGCGGCTAATCCGCACATCAGTAGCAGACAAATTGCGCGAGAATTGGGAATCTCAAAAACGTCGGTGTTGAGAATGCTGCATCAACATCGACTGCACCCCTACCACATTTCTATGCACCAGGAATTGCATGCCGACGACTTTGAACGTCGTGTACAGTTCTGCTACTGGGCAAAAGAGAAATTACGGGACGATGACAGATTTCTTGCACGTGTTCTATTTAGCGACGAAGCGTCATTCACCAACAGCGGTAACGTAAACCGGCATAATATGCACTATTGGGCAACGGAAAATCCACGGTGGCTGCGACAAGTGGAACATCACCGACCTTGGCGGGTTAATGTGTGGTGCGGCATTATGGGCGGAAGGATAATTGGCCCCCATTTTATCGATGGCAATCTAAATGGTGCAATGTATGCTGATTTTCTACGTAATGTTCTACCGATGTTACCACAAGATGTTTCACTGCATGACAGAATGGCGATGTGCTTCGAACATGGTGGATGTCCGGCACATAGCTCGCGTGCGGTTCTAACGGTATTGAATAGCATATTTCATGGCAGGTGGATTTGTCGTCGAAGCACCATACCATGGCCCGCACGTTCACCGGATCTACTGTCCCCGGATTTCTTTCTGTGGGGAAAGTTGAAGGATATTTGCCATCATGATCCAACGACAACGCCTGACGAGATGCGTCAGTGCACCGTCGATGCACGTGCTAACATGACAGAAGGCGAGCTACTCCCTGTTGAGAGGAATGTCGTTACATGTATTGCCAAATGCATTGAGGTTGACGGACATCATTTTTAGCATTTATTACATTAATATGGTATTTACAGGTAATCACGCTGTAACAGTATGCGTTCTCAGGAATGATAAGTTCACAAAGGTACATGTATCACATTGCACACTGGAACAACAGAAATAAAATGTTCAAACGTACCTACGTTCTGTATTTTAATTTAAGAAACCTACCTGTTACCAACTTTTCTTCTAAAATTTTGAGCCATATGTTTGTGACAACTGCAGCGCCACCCATCACAAAGCGAAAAAAGTGGTGCAACTAAAACATTCATATTTCTTTACGTACGACACGAATATGAAATAAAAAATGGGGGTTCCTATTTTAAAAAACGCAGTTGATATCCATTTGACCTATGGCAGCTTCATCTAGCGGGTCAACCATAACGCCATCTGGTTTCCCCTTCAAGCTAGACAAGTTTCGTTCTTTGTAGTTTTTTCGTTGAGTTATTTGGCCTGGTCACGATCAATGGACCACCCTGTATACCTATTAGGAACATCGAAACAAATTCAGCTCAGCGACTGCTGTATCACCTGAAGGCAGGCAAACCCTACCAAAACTTTGTTAGAGTGGTTGCCTAACACTTTCGCCTCGATTCTGAGCGACGGTGTGTGTGTGTGTGTGTGTGTGTGTGTGTGTGTGCTGTGTGGAGTGTAATGTTTGTGTTGTATGATGATGGTGGTGAGAGAACGGAGAGGGAGAAACCGGGTGGTGGCGCATAACCTGCTCCTCTCGAATAGCTACAATGGAACTGCAAAGTTTAACGTCCCCATCCGATGGACGGATCACCATCAACGGTGTCTCATGCGCTCACTTCATGAGACACCACAGAGAGGTTTGGTATTTAAACCAGGACACAGGTGCAAAGTCTGATAATCAGGAACCTCACGCTACCATCTCTCCTCCCCTAGCCGCCTAAATAGTGACAGTGAACGTTTTTCCACCACCAGGATTCGAACCGGCTTACACGTTTTCCTCGGTCACCCATAAGAAAACCAAGTGATTTCATGGCCGGGAGTCGCGATTCTGACCTCCATCGCAGAGGCGTCAAGAGAAGTGGTGAGATGTGGATAAGAGGGTCATTGATGACCTACTCATCGGGTGACACGTCCGCGAAGTCGCTAGGCAGAATTGTCGTGAAGTTTAGTGCCAATGTGCCATCATAAACCCACATCAACTTTTGAGCTGTGGCCTTTTTCTCCGCATGTTTCGACACCTTGCTGTTTGGAGCGTCGCCGTGCCCAGGGGTGATGTCTCAGGGCGCTACGCTTTTGCACCATTACAGAGGATGATTGTTGATATCTCTGAGCCAACTTTCACACTTTTGCATCACAATGGGTAGTAGTTAACGGGATTTCGAAATGCTTATCCTTTAATGTTGTTGGGCAGTGTAGGAACAGTAGAAACCAGTGTTCACTTGTTCAGTCGAGCGTAAAAACTAAGTCAATACATGCGGGCTTCGACCCGGCGACAGAAAGCAGCGACATTTGTTTGTCTGAGAGTCGAAATGTCTTCGTGTTGGGTGATTAGTGTTTCGCTCTAAAACAAAAAGAATGCTTGAAAATGCATGGTATTTTGTGGGGCTATAAGTATTATTTGATGTTAAGCGTTTCCGAGCTAAACTTTTTCATTGCAGAAACTCGGTTTGCGGTTACCAGATTGCCAGCATAACTAAGAACCGCTAGTAGTGTCCCGCAGGCGTTCCTTGCTTGTGTGCAAATACGTTGAATTTGTTGATGCTGCCGCACTACATCGGAAGGCTTTTCCCCGCAACTGAATATATTGAACAGTGTGAGCGAACGCGTAGTAGACTGTAACGATCCAATCCTCCCGTCCAGCTATTAAAACATATAAAAGAATTTAGGTTCTTGGAATCTTTGCTTTGAGTTTTCTGTAAAAGGCAGAGCGGCTGCCAAGAGAAGGTAGCGATGGTACTTGGAAATCAAAGAGACCGAACATTGTCGGAAATGACCACCCCGAAGGCCTGAACACATCAATCGGTCCTCCCAGCGGCTGGCTACGAAATTTGCCAGTACATCACAGTGCAGACATAATTAGAGTAATATGTCAGTAATAAAAAGTAAAGTATAGACGAGAGAAATATTTCCTTACGATACAGACAATTCTGACTGAGACGAGAAAACCAGACTATACTATTATCAAACATTTAAAATTAATAGCAAAAGTAGACAGAGAAAAGTATGGTTGCCTTGGGATTAGCTGGCATTAAGAAGTTTTGACCTGTCAGAACGTGAGACATGCCCAGGTTTCTCTCTCATTTTCCAGGAAGACGAAGTGAAGTTCACTTCCAACGGAGACTTAGTGGCATCGACTTCTCATATGGGCTTGGTGGACTGAAGAAGGCGTAGGGGTATGACGTCTTGTTAGCTGGTAGTCGTGTGCAAGCTAGTTTCTGCCTGCAGAACTCACACGTGTATCTTTCTGTCACAACCGTGAAAATTTTGTGAGTAGAACTGCTACGAAACATGTGTTGTTGTTCCAAACAGCAAGATATAAGACGAGTTCACGTATGAAGTAGTATACTGATGCTTTCCGAAAAGAGTTAGTTACTTGGATTTAGTGAACATATTTAATCGTATGTATTATTGGGACGCTCACACGTTTGACGACAAGGTCATAATAAGAATTTTAATGTAACTGTTTTTAGCCAACTTCCTTTCTTTTGACACTGGCCGTTGTGTATAGGGGTCAACCTATATGTGAGCACGTGCGTTCACACTATTTGGCCAAAGGTATCAGGACACCTGTTAGTGGATATTAATGAGGTATGTGTCTCTACCCTTAACCCTTTTACCAGGCTTGAACTCTGCTGCGGATATTTTTAATGTGGCGCCTTTATGTCCCTAGAGGAATGGCAGCCTGTTGTTCCTGAAGATCCGAAGCCAGAGAAGGTGATGAAGTTGATTGCTGAGGTGCGGACCGATGCCGACTTTTTGGTTCATCCCTAATGTGTCCTACTGGGTTCAGCAATGTTATTGTCGATAAACCATTGCGTCACAAATGCTGCTTTATTACAACTTGCTTTGTCAGGCAAAATCGTCTTCGAACTATTTCTCTACTGTACGCAGTACAAAAAACAGTAAAATATCCTTCGGGATTTACCGTTCTCTTAAGCACAAGAAGGGGACTACACACGGACCACGGTAAGCACCCTATACTACACCACCTTCTCCGTATTTCACTGAAGGCACTATAGCAATGCTCGACGGTTCCTGTCCGCCAGTATATGATGTCTTCTTTTATCTGTGGATGTTGCTTCGCATTTCCACATCAGAGTCACGTAAGTAACAGTCAGCTTGCATGGCTTTAAATGGATTGAAATGTGCCTGATGGATTTGCTACTCAGATGAAATTCAATGAGTACCCAAAATTTGTAGTCATCAAGTTCTCCTGACCGACCCATTCTGCTGTTATTACTTCTCTACTGACGACAGCACTGGTCGATTCGTCTCTCCTGAAACCTAGTGGTCCTTTCCGAATTTCATTCCGGTGTGCAATTCCTGTTAAGCATAGAGTGTGTGAGCTATCTCTCCTTTTCTGCTGCTGGGTAGTTATAATTAAAGTGCAACTACTGGCAGAGGTGCTGTGTGGGCTTTAATTACAAATGGAAGCAAAACTTGGTAGTATTTTAAAGCGTTGATGCGGAACCGATTTACGCTGGAGAATAATAGTTTCCATTTTTGGCCACTAGGTGGAAGTCTGACGCTGTGAATACAAGAAAGACGAATATGAATCTTCCCATACGTAATGGATTAGGAATGGGACGTGGGAGGAGTAGGTCAAACAAGTGAGGAAGGGATAATGATGTTTTTATTAACTACCACTTACACAATTTGTTCAATATGACCACCGGAGTCTTTGACTTGACCCATATAGCTCCTGATTTGCCTCTGATGGAGAAAATTTGAACTAATTTCTTTTTTCAGTGTACATCGATGCCGCATTAACGCGTGAGAATATGCGCCAAGTTTCGCTGTCATACGATAATTTCAGCCGACACTGGACCTCTCTGAGTAGCTGCACTTTAATTATAACTAGCCCGTATGTTCAGCTGTCCTAAATAATGTGACGGTAAAAGCCCTCAATGTTCCGGGGAGCCGTGGGTCTCCATGGGAGGAAGTGTAGGAGAGGCGGTCGCCACTTCGGCGAGTCTGGGCGGCTGTCTGCGGACGCTGAACCGAGCCAGGCCGCCTGCGCTGCGCTGAGCCATCCAGGACGGCACACGTGCAGTCAGCCTGCTGTGTGCTGGTTGCGGCGAGTACACAGTGCTGCCGTCTGCCTAGGTCTCTATCAGGCAGTCTCTTGTCCTAAGTTCACGTCTTGCGTCGGGCACTGCATCCTCAATAAATTTAGTATCATTTCTTCGAAGGCCGTTCATTTCGAAAAAATTTATTCATTTTGCAATTGAAAGAAAATCAGCCCTCGGTCACCATTTTTAACAAATTAACCTGGTTTTGACACTGCTAGGAGTGTCTTCCTCAGAATTTAAATGAAAGAATGGTTTATATTCTATAACACGGTCACAGAATTATGACTAAATTGTATGATAGGGTATAAGTACGGATTCGTCGTGAAAGACTGGCAGTACTTGTATATCATTTACAAACAATAAATATGCCAAAAGGGCATTAGTACAAAAATATTAAAGATAAAGAAAACTGTGGTGGCGAGCCACTAAGGGCTGCTCGTTTTGCGTGGTGCAGGTTGCAAAACGGACTGCATATTTATTATTTTAGAAATGACGTATAAGTACTGCCAGTCTTTCACGACGATTCCGTACTTATACCCTATCATACAATTTAGTCATAATTCTGTGACCGTGTTATAGAATATAAACCATTCTTTCATTTAAATTCTGAGGAAGACACTCCTAGTAGTGTCGAAACCAGGTTAATTTGTTAAAAATGGTGACCGAGGGCTGATTTTCTTTCAATTGTAACTATTCACGGTCTCTGAACGTGCAGCCATGTGCAAGATTATTTATTTTATTTTGCACTGGCCACTGGTTTCGGCACTTGCGCCTTTGTCAATTGTCCCTACAAAAGAGAAGCTAACACAAATTCAGGGTGTTTCGTAAAAAAAAAAAAAAGAAAAAATCTGGCACGCTTTCACAAGATTACTTACAGTTGAACTGTATCATCTTCATCTTGCCTAGCTGTGTTATGTCGTCTTCCAGAGCCTTGGCTTTGCTCTGCCGCGATTGGTCCGTTTGCTTTTAAATTTCGGAGGGCGCTGCGTTCTGCTGACGACGAGAGTATCGAGTGCTGCTGCCAGAGTGAGACGGGGACTTTAGTTTTCGGTTGTTTTGCAGCGCAATGTTGCGGGAAAGGCGGTATAACTTCCTGTGAACGCACGTGATTGTTACGAGCTTGTGTACTCGGGACGGCGGCAGTCGTTCTGGACGGGTTGTGTGACGAGGAAGCTCGGCGTGGCAACTGTTGACGCGGCGTGTCCGCGTTGCTATGGCGGAACTGGGGCGATTGACATAACTCGAGTTGGTGCTGGTTGCAACCTGTCGCCGAATGCTTGTCTGCCTTCTGGACTAACGGTGAGAATTTCTTGACTTGATGTGCCACGGTGTTTCGCAATTTTAGTAGGCTCAGGTGTGCCCGAAATCCCGATTCAATGATCTGCTGCTATATTGTCAAGTATAACTATCACTAGAAAAAGAGTGTCAACTCTCTGCGCCTTAATAACTGAACCTAAAATATTATCTGTGGTTGAAATTTTATTCTAATCCAAGTGCAATAACTATCTCGTATTTTCATTTTGTTGAGTGGTATTTTCATTTAGTACTGGCCGTCACATTTACTAAGTCGAAGATTTACGAAGGCCAGTGGTCGTCATTAACAGTTCCTGCCTAGATAGGCGTTATATTTTGAACCATGTGTTTTAGTGTTTAGTAATTTTTATTTTATGTTTTATAGAGAGTTGCTGCCATGCCCTATGTGGACGATTCGCCACGTCGGTGAAGTTTCTAGTTGTTCTGCTGGTCTGTGCCATATTGTTAAAGCAGGTAGTCCTAGCACAGCTGATTGTAAATTTTTCCTAGTGGTGAGGAGCTGGTTTTAAGTGCTAACTGACTAGTTTCAGCCATTCTCATATATTTATTGCTACTGATATTCAGGCCGTTCAGACCGAGTGGCGACGTCACTACACTTTTTTTGTTATTAATTTTATCTTGTTAGCTTGTTTCATAAAAAAACCCTTTGGTATATAAATTTGTCTTTTGGTCTTTACTGCTCCTTTGGACAAAGTAAAGTAACTGTTTGTTTTGTATTCTTGTAGCATTATCAAAACAGCATTTGTGGTTATATTCGATTGGCCCTTCTGGCCGAATGACTAAAGTCATTCCTTTCAGCAACTTATTGTATTGGTCAATAATTAATCAAAGGTGTTGGGTCCTTCAGACCGTGGTTATCTCCTTATGTTGAATCTTAAGGTTGTCATTCTGACATTACAGTTGGAATGTTCAGCGGCCCTGCAAATCTGTTTGTGTTTTGTGAAGACATGTTGCACAAGAATCAGTACTTGTCAAACCCATACAGCCCCTCAGAACTCATCCGCATTTGCTTAATCAAATTACCTGAACATTTACAACATATTATTTTGGCAGGACGTTACAAAGACGACATTGAAGCTTTTAGGGACTCTTACAAGAATTAGATATTGACACTGACAATCGCGGAACGCGGAAACAGGAACACAACAATTACAGGTCACATCCGTCGCAATTCCGCGATGAAAGAAATAATAACTGGACACGACAAGGCTATTCTCACAACACAAATCGTGACCAAAACAGACACCACCCGTATGATAACCATTGCCAGAGTAGTAATAATTACAGGGAAAGATCACCTCTCCGCGGTAATGACTATCACAGAGACAATCAGAGAACAGACAATATGGGAACCAAAATAATTATTATCAAGGGAGACAGAATAACTTTAGACGTAACGGTCCAGCTCACAGTTACGATTCTGGGAGAAATTCTCCACCACGTGACCGACAAGAAAGAAACTATGGAATCTATCGTCATGACGACTGACGATATGATCGAAACGACAGACCTGAATTGCACCAGAACTGGCGGGATTTAAACAGGGCAGGGCCCTTTCGACAAGGTGAATTTGTAGAAGTTAGGTCTCCAAATCCCAATAACGACGCGCGCCAACAAAGAGACAATAGGTAATGACTCACACCGCTGGCAGCCACAAAACGTACGCATGAAACTGACGACGCAGCTGCCGTAGCTAGTAATACGTAAAAATGGAAGACATTAGGGACATCTTACTCCAGGAACACGACGTAAAACGTAACAACATTGCATATCCTGTGATTCACATTACAGTAAATGACGTAAAATTTACTGCAGTACTTGACTCTGGCAGTCCCATTTCAGTAATTAGTGCAACAGCCTTTAGCAAATGCAACAAATCGAACGATTGCCCCACACTTCCGTTACGTAAGATTAAATTACAAGGTGCAATCTTTGGAAAAAGTAGATGTACGCCAACAAACCAACTTAGAATTCTTTTGTTAAAGCCACAGCTTCTCTATGAACTTTCTTTTTGTTCCATTATTGTCAACGGAAATTATATTGGGAGTAGACTTTTCGAATGAATACAAAACAATCTTAGACTTTCACGATGCTGAAATAAGTTTAGAGAAAGAACGTAAGTCAATAGCTTTGAAATTTGAAGATTGTCTCTCAAACCATGACGAAGAAATTAATCGTCTTTATCTCCTGTTAGACAACAGTTCGGAATTTTCGACGAAACTTGACACTAACAATCACTTTGCAAGTACTGACAGGGATGATATCGACGGCGCATTTGATACTAATGAGTTAATTCAGAATAAAATTCAAACAATTGAGACTTGTAATGACACTGATAGACGGGACCTTTTTGAGATTTTACAAGCACATTCCACAGTTTTTACTCACAAAACAGGAACAATCAAGGGATTTCAATACCAATTTCGTATTCGTGAGCATACTAAATTTTGTGTTAGACCATACGTAATTCCGGCACATTATAGGGACTGTGTTAGAACACAAATACAATCTATGCTTGACAAGGGCATTATTGAGTCTGCAGTAAGCTCAAACAACAATCCATTACATCTTGTTGAGAAGAAAAATGGATCGATCAGGCTTGTCTTATATTCGAGACGAATCAATACTATCATCATTCCTCAAACAGACAGGCCGCAAACGTTGGAAGAACTTCTTCAAAATTTTAATGGTGTAAAAGTGTTGTCTTCCATTGATCTCAGATCCAGCTTTTATCAGATCGAACTTCATTCAGAATGTAGAAAATACAAAACTTTCCTTTGTTTCGGCGTTTGTTATCAGTTTCGGAAACTTCCTTTTAGTTTGAACATTTCTTCGGCAGATTTCATTCGCGGGCTAAATTCCATATTACCTGAGTTCTTAAAACGTCACATCACCTTATATGTGGACGATATTCTGATAGCAGAAGCCTCATGGGAACAACATAATAGCATCCTCAACAGTTTGTTACGTATTTTTGTAGAATCTGGAATTAGAGTTAACTTGGAAAAGTCTGAACTCGGTAGGTCAAGGGTGAGGTTTTTGGGACATATTATTACTTCTGAAAAGGCTTTCAGCCGGATCCTGAAAAGTTAGAAGCAATCAGAGCCATTCCAATTCCATCCACAAAAAAACAATTCCGCAGTTTTCTAGGTCTCGTAAATTTTTACCGTCGTTTTCTGAATATGCAAATTCTTGTTACACCACAACTGTGTTCTCTGACTGGAAAAAAAACTATTTAGAACTGGGACGAACAAGCACAGTTGGAATTCAATTCTTTGAAAGAATCGCTACTTAACGCGCCAATACTAGCTCATCCAGATCTGTCACAAGATTTCTGCCTTAGCACGGAATCTTCTAAAGTCGGTCTTGGTGCCCATTTATTTCAAGAAGCCTTAGGAAATAACACTAGTGTTCAGAAAACCATTGCTTTTGCTAGCCGAGTGCTATCAAAATCTGAAAAAAATTATTCCGTTACTGAATTAGAAGCTTTAGTTATCGTTTGGGCATTTAACAAATTTCGTTTCTTTCTTTCTGGTAAGCACGTAAAAGTATACAGTGATCATCGTGCATTACAATTTCTTATGTCTTCAAAATTAAATCATGACAGTTTAAAACGTTGGGCATTGTTTCTGCAAGAATTCCACTTCACAATAGTCTACATTCGCGGCAAGGAGAACATTGTTGCGGACGCACTGTCACGCGCAGCGGCTGGGCTTGAGAAAAGTAACACAGAAGGCAACCTCGAGAAAAATGTCAGCATTCTTTACATTCAGAAAGTCGCCTTTGAAAACTTCATCACCACATCTTTAAAGGACATTGCTCATGAACAAGATAAGGATCCGATTTGGAAAGACATCAAAAGTAAATGGCATGAAAAGACACACACTCAGATTCGGCATTATTATCTGGTTAGAAGCAACATACTGTTCAAACGCTGCATTGTTGATGACAAGCTGTGAGTACTTTGCATTCCAGGCGATTTTGTTAATAAGCTCATTTGGTACATTCATTTCAGCTACGCACATTTTGGTGCATGAAAATTTTATCATATTTTTCGAACGACTTGTTATTTTAACAATATGGAAAAGAGAATTCGAAGAGTCTTGTCTATTTGTAAACTTTGTCAAAAGGCGAAACCATCTACTATCTAACATCGTGCTCCATTGTTTCCTATCATTCATTCTAAATTAAAAGAATTTGCTGCTGTTAATCTCTTGGGACCCCTTGTCGGAACAAGCAATGGATTTTCGTACGTTCTAGTCGCTGTTGAACTTACTTCAAAATTTGTTTCTTTCACTCCGTTACGTAAAGCCACTGGACGGTCTGTATCCAACGCCTTTGTTAAAAATTTCTTACGTGAAGTTGGCCACGTTGCTAAAGTCATTTCAGATAACGGGCCGCAATTCAGATCTGCTGTTTGGTCACGCATGCTTCGGAATCATAAAATCAAACCTGTTTTTATTACATTGTACTCACCACATTGTAACCCGTCTGAAGGGATTATGAAAGAAATCAATAAGCTTGCAGACTTTATTGTCACAGAAAGCATCAGCATTGGGACAGATACACTCCTGGAAATTGAAATAAGAACACCGTGAATTCATTGTCCCAGGAAGGGGAAACTTTATTGACACATTCCTGGGGTCAGATACATCACATGATCACACTGACAGAACCACAGGCACATAGACACAGGCAACAGAGCATGCACAATGTCGGCACTAGTACAGTGTATATCCACCTTTCGCAGCAATGCAGGCTGCTATTCTCCCATGGAGACGATCGTAGAGATGCTGGATGTAGTCCTGTGGAACGGCTTGTCATGCTATTTCCACCTGGCGCCTCAGTTGGACCAGCGTTCGTGCTGGACGTGCAGACCGCGTGAGACGACGCTTCATCCAGTCCCAAACATGCTCAATGGGGGAAAGATCCGGAGATCTAGCTGGCCAGGGTAGTTGACTTACACCTTCTAGAGCACGTTGGGTGGCACGGGATACATGCGGACGTGCATTGTCCTGTTGGAACAGCAAGTTCCCTTGCCGATCTAGGAATGGTAGAACGATGGGTTCGATGACGGTTTGGATGTACCGTGCACTATTCAGTGTCCCCTCGACGATCACCAGAGGTGTACGGCCAGTGTAGGAGATCGCTCCCCACAGCATGATGCCGGGTGTTGGCCCTGTGTGTCTCGGTCGTATGCAGTCCTGATTGTGGCGCTCACCTGCACGGCGCCAAACACGCATACGACCATCATTGGCACCAAGGCAGAAGCGACTCTCATCGCTGAAGACGACACGTCTCGATTCGTCCCTCCATTCACGCCTGTCGCGACACCACTGGAGGCGGGCTGCACGATGTTGGGGCGTGAGCGGAAGACGGCCTAACGGTGTGCGGGACCGTAGCCCAGCTTCATGGAGACGGTTGCGAATGGTCCTCGCCGATACCCCAGGAGCAACAGTGTCCCTAATTTGCTGGGAAGTGGCGGTGCGGTCCCCTACGGCACTGCGTAGGATCCTACGGTCTTGACGTGCATCCGTGCGTCGCTGCGGTCCGATCCCAGGTCGACGGGCACGTGCACCTTCCGCCGACCACTGGCGACAACATCGATGTACTGTGGAGACCTCACGCCCCACGTGTTGAGCAATTCGGCGGTACGACAACCCGGCCTCCCGCATGCCCACTATACGCCCTCGCTCAAAGTCCGTCAACTGCACATACGGTTCATGTCCACGCTGTCGCGGCATGCTACCAGTGTTAAAGACTGCGATGGAGCTCCGTATGCCACGGCAAACTGGCTGACACTGACGGCGGCGGTGCACAAATGCTGCGCAGCTAGCGCCATTCGACGGCCAACACCGCGGTTCCTGGTGTGTCCGCTGTGCCGTGCGTGTGATCATTGCTTGTACAGCCCTCTCGCAGTGTCCGGAGCAAGTATGGTGGGTCTGACACACCGGTGTCAATGTGTTCTTTTTTCCATTTCCAGGAGTGTATTTACACTTATTTCAAAATGTGCTGAATGAAATGCCTCATGACTCCACTGCTTTACCACCTACTCTTGTACTGAAGAATGAAGAACCACCGAACAGAATCAGAGAGCTTGTACCTTTTCCGAATAGCACGTAAACTTCGACACACAGACATAATTGATTTAGCTATTAAAAATATAAAATCTGAAGCAGACAAAAGGAGAAAAATACACGATAAAGCAAATGCAATGAAATTATATATTGGTCAGAAAGTTCTCATTAAAGCTCATTCATTGTCACATAAGAAGAAACACTTGAGTCACAAATTCTTTCTAGTTTACAATGGACCTTACATAATCTGACGTATACCACATGATAATTGCGTTGAAGTTGAAACTCTGCGTACTAGGAAGAGTAAAGGATTGGACCACATTTCACATGTAAAACCGTTTATTGAAAGATAATCTGCTTTTTATCTTTGTCTTTGCCATAAAACTTTTCACTTCACATTTCTAGTATGCTTTGTCAGACTTAAGAAACAGTTAACATGCAACAATGTTTGAAGTTAAATATCCAGTCAAGAACCAAGAGAACTTATTTAAACAGAAATTACGAATGCATTGTTATAGTGAACAGACGTCACAGTGTTATTGTGAGTGTACATTCTTGCTTGTCAGTTGCACGATTACGTAACTACTGTAAGACTTACATACTTAGAACATATACTGGTACTGCTAATGAGATTTTAATGAAACATTTTGGTTTACTTGAAAATACATTCTGGATTTAAAGTACTTTCTGAGAGACATCAGATGACACAGTGGTTAGTTTATGTGACAGCTACACGATTTTATCACGACGCTTCTAATATGTGACACAATTTACATTGTTGCTTTTGCGGTATATCTCTTTTATATCCGCACAGTTTTCTGTATTTTTCTGGAAAGTGAAACATGTTTTAGTAGTAATATTTGTGGTATAGCTACAATGTGACAGCCTTTTTCGTAGCACAACAATACATTACAGTATAGTACTTTCTTGATCACGGTAAGGTACGCAGTAACTACGATATCTATACGCAAAGCATTTCACTTTCGTTTATGATGAGGTAAGTACATTGACTTCAGCAGAACTTAGCTTTCGGAGGACGATGACTACGACACTTCTACAGAATTATCTTACAGCAAGACGCACATTTAGTGCTACACGACACTCATTTGAGTGATTAATTTTGTGCTTAAACCATTTATTTTACAAGATTTTTCAATTACAAAGAAAGTTTTCCGTGATACATTTCATTCCATTGATGTAATCTGTAACACCTGAGGGTATAATTACATTAATCCTCAGGGGGGGGGGGGTACATGCTTATTTTGTGTACCATGTGTTTGGCAATCACAAGGAGCCCTAGCTAATATGGTATTTGCTTATACAACTTTACACATCGGTATCATATTTCTCTAAAAAATAAATTACACAGCTATCTGATCATCTAACTGGGAGAGACAAACATTTTACTACATCAGTGACAGATGTTTATGTAATTACACAGTTGGATAACTTCAACTTATGAAACTGTATTTTGTCTGTACTTTGTGAACTGTTCATATTTTTCGGAACCATTGTGATACTATGAGAGCTTTGAATGATGTATTTGGTATGGGATCATGATTTTTAAAGTACGTTTGAGGCAGATGACACTATTGAAGTGGCAGAGATTTTTTTTAGGTTTTTGAAATTATTAGAGGAAGCTACAACGTTTTGAGAATTGACTGAGATGTTATGATATTATTACGACGACGATGTGTATTATGCTGTTGAGGTATGTTTATGATCAATAAGATATTGCTACCATATATGAGGAATTTGATTATGCTACATATTTCTTATGATGAAATATTGAAGAAATGTCGATGAAGATCTATATGTATAATAAGGTAAGTAATAATCAGTAGTGGTTAGGGACTGTAATTTGTGGAAAAGGGTGTTGGAAACCAAGAATGGTACTTTCAGAATTATGAAAATGTATGTATATGCGTAAACGTATCACGACGCCGCCGAAAATTTTTTGCAGGACTTTGTTTCTACAGATTTGAAACGCAAATTCTCGACCTGTGAAATTTTTATATGAGACTGTCACTGTAGTGCAAACTGGTGTCGTAAATATTTCGCTAAGACAGTTAAGTGACCACCTTCATGTAATGCATCGTGGGAACCCAGCTGCGCGACAGTCACCTGGAAAAAAGCCATTAGTGTGTGCCTTTCAGAGGCACAGGTGAAAAAAAAGAGGCCATTATCCTCACTATTGACATTCCTTTGAAGATAGCATCACAAATACGACACGCTCAAACTAGAAAACATATGATTATACTGTGGAGCTCTTAATTTATGATATTTACTAAAATGCCTAATGAAATGATGAGAAATATCTATTGTCTTTCTAGTTGAGAGATTGCTCATTGTGTTTAACATCTAATTTCTATCTGCGCTGCAGCATTGGTTAAAATAAAATTTAATAGATGTACTAATATACATATTTTATGCCTACAGATACAGTAAACAGTAATTTTATGATCTACTTAAAAAAAAAAACGTGGGACCACAAAAGACATTTCCTTTGCCAGGAATTGCATACATAATTTTTGTCAACGACTGGTAACTTTTTAGTAGTGTAAGTTAAGGTGATGCATCACTCTAGTATTAAGATGTGACATATGTATTAAACATGGCCATTTTTACTGCAATATTTTTTCTGCTTGAGCTTTGTCATGTTTTGGTATAAGTTATTGCATTTGCTGCTGCTGTGTGCTACTGAATTTCACTTTGTATTACTCTGTTAAGCCAGCTTTACTACTGCTTTATTTTTCTTTTTGCTGCACATTGGCTCATATTAGTAACAATGTTGCATTTGCTTTGCTAACCTATATATAACTTATATATATATTGCTGCTTGCTTTGCCAATTTGCATCTTTTGTCATTGCTGTTTGTGTTAATTGTTTTGTGCTGCTGCACTGCGCCGTCCCTTAGTTTAGCATCTGAGCTCAGTAGATTTAAGTTAGCTTAAGAGGCGGTAGACTATATAAGAAACTAACTATGATGAATTGGAAGAAATGCATTGAGAAGCTATAAGAAAATGGTTTGGCCAAAAAAGTAATGTACAGTGTAGAAAAACTATTTTTGAAAGAGGATGTGAAGAGAATACAGAAAGCATTCTTGGATAGGATTTTTTTTTGGCTAGAGCAAATGTTCAAATAAGAGGGACGATCTATGGAATGAAGTTTTGGGTTGGACTGCAGTACCAAATGTTACACTGAAAATAAACCCTGTCCTTTCCTTTTGTGTTATCCCACTATGTGTTTGTGAACCCTTGAGTATTTGTTTTCTTCCTGTCTCTGTGTACTGCTTCATAGAATTTTTTTCTCTTCTAATACTAAGCTACATTCACTATGATGAAGAATACTGTTATCCTCAAATATCATTTGCATTAATATTATGTTATTTACTTTGTAATGTTGTTTAGACATTATTTATTCTGTTTTGTTTTAATGCTCATGTGTGAAGTTGATGTTTAAAAAGTTATTCTGATCTTTTATGTATGTACTTATGTCATAATTCTTGTAACACTGATGTACATGTCTGTTTCTATTCTTTTGTAAAGCCTGTATTACTACAAATGTTATCTGTACTATTATGTTCTTTAATGATGTATTTTGTACCTTTGTTATTGTATTCTTATGTCATAAAATTGTAATTGACGCCAGTTCATCAAATTAAGTAACTTGTAAGCTACATTTAACAGCACACGTTTCTGTTGGTCATAGTATATGGACAATATGTGAGAAGTAGGGACTGATAGTGTTTGCACGTGTGTTAATAATTCAGCAAGAGACTGGTTAACAGTATTGCTGGTTCTAAGGATAATTAGAAAAAACTTTGAGAGTGCACAAGTGGTGGTTTATGGACTTGCTATATTCTCCACAAGACTCTTCGATGGTGATTGTGCACCTGCACAGTTGCAACGGATGGCTGCTGCCCGTCTCTACAATGACTGAAGTTGGTCTGCACCTTTGATGGCCCACAAATACCAAATCTCTACAAGGACTACAGTGGGTCTGCATCTTTGATGACCCACCAATACCATTATTTCTACAAGGACTGCAGTGGGTCTGCACCTCTGGTGGCCCACCAATAACATAATCTCTACCAGGACTACAGTGGGTCTGCTCTGTGATGACCCACCTACCAATATTCTTCAAAACTTCGACTGACTCTGCTGTGGGTTTGCTCTGTTGTGGCCCATTACCTGTCTGCACGTCAAGATTCAGCACTGTCTTTCCGTTGGAAGGACAACACTATTTCTTCAAGACTGCATGGAAATCCACTATTTCCATGTGCATTCTCTTTTGCTGCTCAGACTTTGAGAAAACACTGTAATTTTACTGCGATGAACGATCAGGACTGTTTTTATGGACTGTGAGAAAATTTTAGCTTTGACCAACATTGTATCGATAAGTGTGTGCATTTGAATCTTTGTTATTGTAATTATGAATTTTTTTTTCAAATTTGTATTGGCCACTGCCCAAAACAATTTGTAAGATATTTTGTCCGGAGCATGGGGGCTATGTAAGTAGGCTGTTTAGGTTCTTTTAATGGTAACGCCACGTAGCGCTCTGTATGAAAATCACTGGATGTGCTGTGTGCAGTCTGTGGCTAGTTTGCATTGTTGTCTACCATTGTAGTGTTGGGCAGTTGGCTGTGATCAGCGCGCAGCGTTGCGCAGCTGGAGGTGAGCCGCCAGCATTGGCGGATGTGCGGAGAGAGATGGCGGAGTTGTGAGAGCGTATGATCTGGACAGAGACAGTAACTTTGTAAGACTGGATGTTGTGAACTGATATATATATATAATATGATTTTTGAACAATATTAAGGTAAATACATTGTTTTTTCTCTATCAAAATCTATCATTTGCTAACTATGCCTATCAGTAGTTAGTGCCTTCAGTAGTTTGAAGCTTTTATTTAGCTGGCAGTAGTGGCGCCCGCTGTATTGCAATAGCTCGAGTAACGAAGATTTTTGAGGGGTAAGTGATTTGTGAAAGGTATAGTTTAATGTTAGTCAGGGCCATTCTTTTGTAGGGATTATTGAAAGTCAGATTCCGTTGCGCTAAAAATATTGTGTGTCAGTTTCAGCACGGTCATGTATAATTGTTCAAAGGGGAAGTTTCAATACTTCAGACTCATTTCCTACACAGTATCAACGCTTTTTTTTTTTTTTTTTTTTGACCACTTATTCGCGAATGTACGTGCCCTCTTATTTGAGCTAGTCAGTCGGCCATATTCATTAATATTATTATTTCTAATGTTCAGGGCCTTAGTTTCCACAAGTGATCTTTGCCTGTGTCGCAGCAGCGCTTCACGCGAGATATTTGTTATGCGACATCCACAATAACTTTTATTTCAAAATTTCGACGACCAACTGCATAAATATTTTTCAGTAACAATAACAATAGCAAAACATAATTATATAAGAGGACGCGTTACAGACAGATTCACCAACATCGTATCTGGACTTCTGGCACACATATGCTAGCATAGGTCTAGTATCGGTTAGACCGTCAGCGAGAGTTTTCAAGTTCCATTGCTGCTGCAGGTAGGACGAGAAAAGCGTTCTTTTGTGTATTATACACTCCTGGAAATGGAAAAAAGAACACATTGACACCGATGTGTCAGACCCACCATACTTGCTCCGGACACTGCGAGAGGGCTGTACAAGCAATGATCACACGCACGGCACAGCGGACACACCAGGAACCGCGGTGTTGGCCGTCGAATGGCGCTAGCTGCGCAGCATTTGTGCACCGCCGCCGTCAGTGTCAGCCAGTTTGCCGTGGCATACGGAGCTCCATCGCAGTCTTTAACACTGGTAGCATGCCGCGACAGCGTGGACATGAACCGTATGTGCAGTTGACGGACTTTGAGCGAGGGCGTATAGTGGGCATGCGGGAGGCCAGGTGGACGTACCGCCGAATTGCTCAACACGTGGGGAGTGAGCTCTCCACAGTACATCGATGTTGTCGTCAGTGGTCGGCGGAAGGTGCACGTGCCCGTCGACCTGGGACCGGACCGCAGCGACGCACGGATGCACGCCAAGACCGTAGGATCCTACGCAGTGCCGTAGGGGACCGCACCGCCACTTCCCAGCAAATTAGGGACACTGTTGCTCCTGGGGTATCGGCGAGGACCATTCGCAACCGTCTCCATGAAGCTGGGCTACGGTCCCGCACACCGTTAGGCCGTCTTCCGCTCACGCCCCAACATCGTGCAGCCCGCCTCCAGTGGTGTCGCGACAGGCGTGAATGGAGGGACGAATGGAGACGTGTCGTCTTCAGCGATGAGAGTCGCTTCTGCCTTGGTGCCAATGATGGTCGTATGCGTGTTTGGCGCCGTGCAGGTGAGCGCCACAATCAGGACTGCATACGACCGAGGCACACAGGGCCAACACCCGGCATCATGCTGTGGGGAGCGATCTCCTACACTGGCCGTACACCTCTGGTGATCGTCGAGGGGACACTGAATAGTGCACAGTACATCCAAACGTCATCGAACCCATCGTTCTACCATTCCTAGACCGGCAAGGGAACTTGCTGTTCCAACAGTACAATGCACGTCCGCATGTATCCCGTGCCACCCAACGTGCTCTAGAAGGTGTAAGTCAACTACCCTGGTCAGCAAGATCTCCGGATCCTTCCCCCATTGAGCATGTTTGGGACTGGATGAAGCGTCGTCTCATGCGGTCTGCACGTCCAGCACGAACGCTGGTCCAACTGAGGCGCCAGGTGGAAATGGCATGGCAAGCCGTTCCACAGGACTACATCAAGCATCTCTACGATCGTCTCCATGGGAGAATAGCAGCCTGCATTGCTGCGAAAGGTGGATATACACTGTACTAGTGCCGACATTGTGCATGCTCTGTTGCCTGTGTCTATGTGCCTGTGGTTCTGTCAGTGTGATCATGTGATATATCTGACCCCAGGAATGTGTCAATAAAGTTTCCCCTTCCTGGGACAATGAATTCACGGTGTTCTTATTTCAATTTACAGGAGTGTATTTTCGAGCTTCAAACAGGAGGAAGTCATTTTCAGTTATCTGTACGTATACTAGTTTACTTTTTTAATATCTTGCATGTTTGAGTTATTACTGGGCACAGACTTTCGTTTTAATAGCAATCTGAAGTACCCGCGCCTGCGACGACGCTTGCACCGGCCACTGTATCATATAGGATTTTGTTTGGACCGACTCGCTGTCGGTTGGACCGTCAACGAGAGAGTCTGCTTTCCGTTGCTTTGGACAGGGCCGGCCATGGCGTGCAGCGTGTGTGGCCCGGCCACTCAATCAGCTTCTCGGAAGTCCCCGCTATAGCGTGACATTTCATTTAGCGTTGCGGTGCTCCACTTTCCGGTCGGCACGTTTTTCTTAATTTCGGCAGAATCTTGGTGTTTAGCCTTCGCTATTCGTTTATAGTTTGAAGGACTTTCACAAGTCCATTGGTTGTTTGCGCAAAAAGAGGCAGTCTAGCGATCGACCGTCACAATCTTTTAAAATAAATGGGAATGACAGAAGAGAGAGATGAGAATTCTCAGTTCGCATAAGCTGCAGGTACCGCTTATTTGCTGTGAAACGATATTACAGTACCATGCGGGCAGAATTTAAACGTTTAGTTGACAATGAAAGAGCAAACAATTACAGCGATTGACACAAAGGATTCACTGTTCTGCACATCAAGAAGTATTTTGAGCTGAATTTGCAGGCAGGGAGAACTTTCAGAAACTAGTGGTATGAGTAGTAAACTTCCTGAAGTCGCACCTCTCCATCGTCAGTTGCAACAGCATTCAATGGAAATGAACGAAGTGTATGGAGACTTCACGTGTTAATGGTTCAAATGGCTGTAAGCACTATCGGACTTAACATCTCAGGGCCTCAGTCCCCTAGAATTTACAACTACTTAAACATAACTAACGTAAGGAGATCAAACACATACATGCCCGAGCCAGGATTCGAACCTGCGACGATAGCGGTCACGAGGTTCCAGACTGAAGCTCCTAGAACCTCACGGCCACACCAGGGGGCCACAAAAGGTAGAGTTTGTATTATCCCCCACTGTGTAATTCAGGATAGGCAGTGATCTATGGCAGAACTGACGACATAGTACAATGCTGGTGCAGGCAAAAGTGTTTCGGAGTACGTCGTTCATAGGCCATTGTTGAGCATGGAGCTCCATATCACATGACCCATATGCGTTACTGTGTTGACCCGACAACGTCGTCAGTTATGATTGAGGCGGGCACAGCGTCACTGAGTTTCCACCGTGGATCAATAGGGACATTTCGTCTCTCAGATGAATCGCATTTCTTGTTACACCAGATCGATGATTCGGCTCTTACACCCCTTCCCTGGGCGAATGGCTGCACAAAACATGCACCGCTTCATATATGCAGGCCGGTAAGGGCAGAATTATACTACAGGGAAAATTGAGTTGGTTTCCACGGTATCTGTGGTGGTAATGGAAGGCGTCACAATAGCTGTGAACTTCGTGAACATTATTGTTGAGCACCTGCACCTCTTCATACTTGAAGTCCTCGCTTACGTCGATGATATCTTCCAACAGGATAACTCTGTGTGTTGCAAAGTCAGAATCGTGCCACAGTGGTTTGAGGAGCATTGTAGTAAACTCACATTGATGTCTTGGGCAGCAAATATACCTGATCTGCACCAATTCGAGCTCACATTGGGTGCCAACTGTGTGCCCATAAACCACCACGCAGCAATTTGCGGGAATTATTTGGCCTGCACGTAGACATAGTGTGCGACATACTTTTGGAATCCTGTCAAGGACTTTTAGAATCCATACCTCGTCTTCTTTGGTCGTGAATTCTGCAGCCTACACGGTCGTAGAACCATCTGAACCTCTGATTCATGCCCTCCACTCGGCTCTGTATCAAATAACAACAGCCGGCAACTACTAAGCCCTGCTTTCATCTCTCAGGCAAGACAGACAGTCTTTACTTAAACCTCCAGCCTATATTAAGTTGGAATAATCACATTGATAATGTTGTGGGTAAAGCAAACCAAACACTACGATTTATTGGCAGATAACTGAGAAAATGCGACATGTCTACTAAAGAGACTATCTACACTACACTTATACATCCCTTCCTGCAGTACTGCTGTGCACTGTGGGATCCGCGTCACACAGGATCGACGGAGGACATCGAAAAACTTCAACGAAAAGCAGCGCGTTTTGTATTTTCGTGAAGTAGGGAAGAGAGTGCCACGTAAATGATACGTGAAATAGGGTGGCAATCATTGAATCAAAGGCGTTTTCCGTTGCGGCAGGATCTTCTCATGAAACGTCAGTCAACAACTTTCTGCTCAGAGTGTGAAAATATTTTGTTGGCGCCAGTCTACATGACGAAGAATATTCATCATAACAAAATAAATCAGAGCTCTCATATAAAGATTTAAGTGTTTGCTTTTCCCGCGCATTTTTCGGGAGTGGAACGTTAGAGACATAGCTTGAAGGTGGTTCGAGGAACACCCTGCCAGTAACTTAACTGTGAATTGCAGGGTATCATGTAATGTGAAGTCATTAATAGAGTTTCTACAGTCTAAATAGATAAACATCCAGAGACTGCCAGTACTTGGTTGTACAGTGTTCTTTTTTAAAAACATTCTTCTATGAGGGATAGGCTTAGTGCGCTGACCATGAATCAGAATGATAGTCCAATCTCACCAACATGTTCACGAAGGATCAAACTGAAAAAGCTTTTACTTGATTCAATATGGATGTTCCCTGGACACATTGCTTGTAGTTTTTTGCAGTGTTCTGAGCAAACGTCCCCTGTTCCTCCTGCAAACAACTGCAAGGCTTGTTCACGAACCTAGCATCCATCGAAATAGCCACACCTACTGTGTAACTATGTGTGGACTATCGACAGATCGTAGCTCACTAGCTGTTAATTTTTCACCTCTTTATGATAGTGTTGAAGAAGACGACAGTTCATTAAAACATTGTGTCTGTTCACGACTCCACACATATGCCTTAACAATGATTTAGTCTTTAACGAACATATTCACATCTTCCACAATTGTTTCAGCTCTCTTTCTAATAATATGGTCTTCTTCATTCTCTTTGCGCGACATGACCGCAGTGATATGTCTGGACGAAATGTCATACTCTCCTCTTAAGCCACTGACGAAATGCAAAGAAGCTTAAAATTGTCCAGTTGAACTGCCCTAGCAGCTTCCAGAACCCACGACTGAATGTGCCAGACGTGGACTACTGATGTAGTCTCGGTCTTGGTCAAACTATGCTCTGACAGAGTCTTTTACAGCCTTCAGTTATGATGTTTGTTTCACTTGAAGTGGCCTTTTGCACGTCACAAAATCTACAATTATCTTCCACGTGCGGATGCACTTACGTCGGTTCATAATTTTTCTGTAAAAATGGTAGCCGCAATAAAAATAACTTATGAATAGTGTCCAATTCTGGGTAATCCATGCACTGTGGGACCGGATCGTGATATTTTTTGGTGTAAAGATGCGTATTCACTATGCTTTGAATTTCCTTCATTTGCAGGCGAGGACGATCCAGGACTGCTGGAACTCTCATACCCATGTGCCTTTTCTTCTCCGCCGTCAGACTCACAATCACTATCTGTATACAATGTGTTGATATGTGCCACTGTTAAACCGCACGAGTATTTCTGCTCACAACAGGCGTGCAAGCTCTCATCCTTCAATTACATCTTCATTATTCGGTGCGTTAGTTTGACGTACGTTTTAGCGCAGCCGGTTCGCGATTCGAACCCTGGTCTCCTGCTGCTAGGCTCTAGGCTGATGCTCTGACCACTGAGACAACCGAACACAGTGGTTCACCGCAGCTGCACGGACGCCCCTAGCAGGCCTCTCGTCAGGCGAAAATTCTCAACTTATCGAAACACTACTAATGTACTGCCCCTTGCTCCTTATCTTCATTCCTCGCGGCATTTCGCCGATTCCCGTACAAGTTCGAGCCTGCTGTACGTCTACAATGAAGAGATCATTTGGAGTCTCGCCTTGATTATACACTGAAGAGCCATAAGAAACTGGTACACCTGCCTAATATCATGTAGGCCCCCGCCAGCGCCCAGAAGTGCCGCAATACGACGGGGCATAGACTCGACTAATGTCTGAAGTAGTGCTGGAGGGAATTAACACCATTAATCCTGCACAACTGTCCATAAATCCGCAAGAGTAAGAAAGGATGGAGATCTCTTCTGAACATCACGTTGTAAGGCATTCCAGATATGCTCAATAATGCTCATGTCTGAAGAGATTGGTGGCCAGTGGAGTTGTTTTAAGTGTGAATAGTGTTCCTGGAGCTTCTATAGCAATTCACGACGTGTGAGGTGTCGCACTGTCCAGCTGGATTTGCCCAAGTCCGTCGGAATGCACAATGGACATGAATGGATGTACGTGATCAGACAGGATGCTTACATACGTGTCACCTGTCACAGTCGTATTTAGACGTATCAGTGGTCCCATATCACCAAACTGTACACGCCTCGCACCATTACAGAACCTCCACCAGCTTGAACAGTCCCCTGCTGACATGCAGGGTCCATGAATTCATGAGGTTCTCTCCATACCCGTACACGACCATCCGCTGGATACAATATGAAACGAGTCTCATATGACCAGACAACATGTTTCCAGTCATGAACAGTCCAATGTCGGTGTTGATAGGCGTAGGTGAGGCGTAAAGCTTTGTGCCGTGCAGTCCTCTAGAGTACACATGTGCGCCATCGGCTCCGAAAGCCCATATCGATGATGTTTCGTTGAATAGTTCGTACGCTGACACTTGTTGATGGCCCATCATTGAAATCTGCAGAAATATGCGGAAGGCTTGCACTTCTGTCACTTTGAACTATTTATTCTCTTCAGTCGTCATTGGTCCCGCTCTTGCAGGATGCTTTTCCGGCCGCAGCGATGTTGGAGATTTGATGTTTTACCGGATTCCTGCCGGTCGGGGAGGCCGAGCGGTTCTACGCGCTACAGTATGGAACCGCGCGACCGCTACGGTCGCAGGTTCGAATCCTGCCTCGGGTATGGATGTGTGTGATGTCCTCAGGTTAGTTAGGTTTAAGTAGTTCTAAGTTCTAGGGGACTGATGACCTCAGCAGTTGAGTCCCATAGCGCTCAGAGCCATTTGACCGGATTCCTGATACTCACGGTACACTCGTGAAATGGTCGTACGATAGATGCTGTGTTTCATAGCTCGTGCGCATAATATAGCACCACGTTGAAACTTACTTAAATCTTGATAACCTGCCATTGTAGCAGCAGTAACCGATCTAAATTGTGCGCCAGACACTTGTTGTCTCATATAGGCGTGGCACTGATGAATGACAGTTTCTGGCCACCTACCGCGTTTTCCTTGTGTTTTTCAGGCTGTGTGACTAACACAGCGTACTCTAAGCAGGAGAATGGTAGTGTATGCATGTAGGGAACAAATCGAGGTGGTGTTTGTGCACGGCCTAGGAGATGGAAACGGTCGAGAGGCAGCACGGCTATACGAAAACAAGTACCTTCAACGACATCAACCACATCATACAACATTTCAAGCCCTTTTTAGGCGTTTGTGTGATCATGGGTCCTTTCAGATAGATGACGGTGCAGGGAGGTGGCGGCCTCTGCGTACACCAGATTGTAGGGCCGGGCTCTAAAGGATATTGAGACGAAACCTAGTAGATGCCCCACGCAAGTGGCCCGCCAGTGTGGTGTAAACCAATGTACGATTACGTGTATCCTGCATGAGAACAGCTATTAGCTATGTACATTTACACGTGTGGATATTTAGCCGCCAAATAATTGTTAAAACTCATGGCGAAACCCAGGCTGCTATCGGTTTCATTAATGTTTACGTGTATATGTACGATGTCTGTTCTTTCGGACATGCCGCGAGTAGCGAATTGTGCAAAATAAATGACAGCTCGATGTTTCACCATGAATTTTATCAAACCGCTACTACCCGTCTCACAATCTAAGGGAGGCCACTTTGAGCATCTGTTGCGACGTCAGCGCTACGTAGCTCTGCACTGCGTTCTGGGACGATTTGTTGTCTTTGCACGCACACTGTCCATTTCCGGGTGCATATTCATAGGACCTTTCTGGCTTCATTTCCGGTTAGGAATCTGTCCCTGCCGTTTTTAGGCTCTATTAACATTCACGTCTATTTGTGTTGTGTCCGTTCTTTCGGATATGCTGCAAGTAATGAGGATAATAGGCCAGGGGCCCTACATTTGCAGTGTGTGCATAAGCTGAGAATTTGGTCGGACGAGAGGCGTGCTTGGGTAGTTAGTGCAGTTGCCATGACCACCATGTCTGGATCGCTCAGTGGTCACAACATCTGCCTTGTAAGCAGGAGAGCCTGGTTCGAATCACGGTCCGCCACGAATCTTCAAGTTTCCCCATTGATTTCAATCAATGCCCACTCGCAGCCAAGGTCTGTAACTCTTTTGTACGTTAACTGACTTCAGCCTACTCGTGCCTGACGTCAGTACGTGCGCTTTACTACCACAAGCTGCAACGGTCACGCTCGTACTGTCTGTACAGTTGCGGCGCACAGGGACACACTACGAACACCTTCGGATGGCGGTAGCGGCCGCACACGTAGTTTTACAGATGAATGACGTTGAGAGCTGTTCTGACAGCTACAACGCTGTATTTCAAACGTATTTCCAGTCGGTTTTAACCTTCCGAACTGGTGCGCTTCCCTTACAAGTACCCTCCGCCTTGCCTTTCACATTCTGTCTGCAGAGTATGTTCGTAGATGTAACTGCAGACTACAAAAAATGGCTCTGAGCACTATGGGACTCAACTGCTGTGGTCATCAGTCCCCTAGAACTTAGAACTAATTAAACCTAAGGACATCACACACATCCATGCCCGAGGCAGGATTCGAACCTGCGACCGTAGCAGTCTCACGGTTCCGGACAGCGCGCCTAGAACCGCGAGACCACCGCGGCCGGCTCCAGACTACACTTCTACATAAATCAATATAGAGCCATGTGGATTTTTATCGTAAATACCATTCAGCTTTACAAGGGAATATAAATTACAAGTGTGCACATGCAGTCTAAAAGTAAGGTTTACAGTTGCATTTAGCATCAAAGTTTTCATTTATCTTTCAGAATCGTTTAGACCCACCTCACCGGACGCACAGGAAATTTTTGCATTTACTGCTGTTATTATGCGCTGTCGCATTTCACTCAACGTCGTTGGAATGTGAGGCACATAGACGGCCCGTTTCTCGAACCATAGGTTAAAAAGCAAAACGACAAATCATGCTACCACGAATGTCAATAGTGAAATGGCAGATCCTTATGCTAAACAGGATGAAAATCATGCCGAAAAGTTGTAACTCAATTCGATCTGCTGAAGCGGAGAACGCGGAATACCTTTGCCTGCTGTGTCATCGCCGTCTCGACTCACACTGGGCAATGGGCCAGCGAGCGAGTAAACTAGCTGCACCAGAGAGGTCCCTGTTCACTTCATGAGGCACTGTTCTCAACCGTCACTAAAACCGGAAAAAGATGGTTCAAATGGCTCTGAGCACTATGGGACTTAACTTCTGAGGTCATCAGTCCCCTAGAACTTAGAACTACTTAAACCTAACTAACCTAAGGACATCACACACATCCATGCCCGAGATAGGATTCGAACATGCGACCGTAGCGGTCTCGCGGTTCCAGACTGTAGCGCCTAGAACCGCTCGGCCACCACGGTCGGCTCCGGAAAAAGAGCTTGATGTTTAATTTCCTGTACAGTCAATAATATCTGCCACACTGAACTCAACATTTCGTAACGGAAAGAAACCCAAAGGGCTTTGGTTTACAGATCCACTTCACGAACTTCTAATGGACTGGCAAACTGAATGCATTAAAACGTTGATGTTCTCATGTGAGACGCAAGCTGGCCCTGGAATACAGATATATTTTTAGACTTCGAGTGTGCCATAAACTTTCCAAAGTAATAAATGAACTATCACGTCAACAGAAAGACGGTCCAAACCTTGAGTACTGAACGTTCTCCATACTCTATTCTATATTTCCAAAATTATTTGTTTCCGGACAACAGAAATCTTTTTCTAGTTCTCACACGTCCTATCCCCTGTACGAATATTGGACTCTGTTTTCTCTTTTTTCTTCAAAGCACCCTGTATACACGTGATCATACTGAAGTAACATGTGTTTGTCACCACTGCGCGAACTGTGCGTGAACTTGGCAACAGAGCAAATGGCGGAACCACTCGGTATCGTTCAACAAAAATTGAAATATTATTTCTAACTGAACGGTCTTTGAGATAATGATGTGACTTTCGTTGCCAGTTTTTTTTTCTTTGAACACATCATTTCATGCTGTAACGAAGAGATGCAAGTTCTCAAAACAACTAGGACACCATTACTGTAAGTACTAGTGTTATATATTCATACATTGTTCTTGCGTAAGTTTATATTCAATTTTCGTTTCCTTTGCGAAAATTTGTCTGTTTGAAACGTTTTCTTTATAGGGCGCTTGACACTCAGAAAATTCAACACATGATTCCAGCTCGTTCAGCAAATACAGTCAGCCATCTGATAATGTACTAAGTTCAAAACCGGTAAAGGCAATAGTGTTAAAGAAAAGTGTCATCAACTTTGTGGTCGTAGCTGTCTTTATAACCTGTAACACAAATGCGGAACGCACATCACGTCACCTCCTAACAAAATAGCCTTATAAAATTATATTTTCCAGGAGACATATTGAGTCTCAACTTAACTTCTTATAAGGATAGAAGCTGAAGTAACCAGTTGCAATTTAAGTCAATTTTATTTCAGCTTTCATTCCAATCAATTATAAACTTCGGACTAAGTACGTCTGCAGGAAAATGTAATAACATGTGATCAGTAGATAACTTACGCCTGAGATACAGGTATGATTTACGCATTACGCACAAAGCTTGTGCTATTCCAGTTTCGGACAGCCTTGCCAATACTGACGATTTAAGAAGGGGAAAATCACGATGGGCTGAGATGTGAATTTATTGTTTGTTGCCAGGTAATTTATCCAGTGCTGTTTCAAACTGAAATCTCCACGCCACAATAATGCAGAAAGCCGCCAGAGGAGCTGAAAAAAGTCATGTAGCTTCTATCTACTTTATCATGTGCAGCTTAATTGATAATCGAACGATTTGCAGTTACTTTATAGTATAGTGGTTGGTGTCCTAGAAACGCGCGTGCAATAATCGATACTGGAACGCAGTGTTGTGCACTCATATGCAGGATGAAGTCGGTCGTTATTAAAAACTAACCTGCCTTCTTTTTTATCATCTATCGTAAAACGTAATTACCTCAAAGAGAATAAATAATTCACTATCCATATTGGATTCAGAACTTCACATACAAATAACTCAACTGTTGAGTCATTTTGAAGGTTATGTCAGTACGACCAATAATTTTAGAAATACAGACGATCAGAGTATTGGTCATTACTCTACCGAATAATAAACAGTCGCAGAAACAAACGATCAATTGAAGCAAAACAAGTTCATTTACGCTCTTCAACAAGAAAATCTCTTAAGACAAAAAGAATGGGATATCAAATGTAATCTAATGCAGAATGTCGTTTATTACGACATTGACAATGCAAAATAAAGATCAACTGTTTCATGTAAATAATGTATCAATATCCTGGCAAACTGACTGGCGGTATTTCCGAAAAAAATTGTTTCCAACTGCTACATCTTTCTGAAGCATTGAAGGTTTTGGAAGTACTTCTGGGTACACAGCCGGAAAAAATTAGTACATTTTTTACGAAAGTTTCAAATTCACTCAAGAGTACATGGAGTACAATGCAGCCGCTGACTCTGGCGTCGAGTAGATAGTGCAGATGGCGAATACTGCCCTGGGACACGTTACCTCACGCCTGCTCGACCTGTTCACGTAGTTCTGTAAGAGTTGTTCGTAGACGAGCAGCACGAGTCGCTGCTGATCCTATCATATCTTACCTGTGCTCGGTTGAGACAAGTCTGGACATCGCGCTGGCCATTGAAGTTGCTGCACGTCTCGCCGAGCACAGGCAGTATGTGAGCGAACCATCGAGCATTATCGTGTTGGGAGAACAGATCATCTTCCTGTTGTTACAAGAACAGCAGAGGAACGCGTCTAACAACATTCTACATGTACCAAGCTCTGGTTAGCGTCTCCTCCGAAAACCCAAACGAGAACGAGAATTGTAGCTTCTGTTGTTGTTGTTATCGTTGTTGTGGTCTTCAATAGTGAGACTGGTTTGATGCAGCTCTCCATGCTAATCTATCCTGTGCAAGGTTCTTCAACTCCCAGAACTTACTGCAACCTACATCCTTCTGAATCTGCTTAGTGTATTCATCTCTTGGTCTCCCTCTACGATTTTTACCCTCCACGCTGCCCTCCAGTACTAAATTGGTGATCCCTTGATGCCTCAGAACATGTCCTAAGAAACTGGTCCCTCCTTCTTGTCAAGTTGTGACACAAACTTCTCTTCTCCCCAATTCTATTCAATACCTCCTCATTAGTTATGTGATATACCCATCTAATCTTCAGCATTCTGCTGTTGCACCACATTTCGAAAGCTTATATTCTCTTCTTGTCCAAACTATTTATCGTCCATGTTTCGCTTTCGTTCATGGCTACACTCCATACAAATACTTTCAGCAACGACTTCCTGACACTAAAATCAATACTCGACATTAACAAATTTCTCTTCTTCAGAAACGCTTTCCTTGCTATTGGCAGCCTACATTTTATATCCACTCTACTTCGACCATCATCAGTTATTTTGCTCCCCACATAGCAAAACTCCTTTACTACTTTAAGTGTCTCATTTCCTAATCTAATTTCCTCAGCATCACCCGACTTAATTCGACTACGTTCCATTATCCTCGTTTTGCTTTGTTGATGTTCATCTTATATCCTCCTTTCAAGACACTGTTCATTCCGTTCAACTGCTTTTCCAAGTCCTTTGCTGTCTCTGACAGAATTACAATGTCATCGGCGAACCGCAAAGTTTTATTTCTTCTCCATGGATTTTAATACCTACTCCAAATTTTTCTTTTGTTTCCTTTACTGCTTGCTCAATATACAGATTGAATAACATCGAGGACAGGCTACAAACCTTTCTCACTCCCTTCCCAACCACTGCTTCCCTTTCATGCCCCTCGACTCTTATAACTGCCATTTGGTTTCTGTATAAATAGTAAATAGTCTTTCGCTCGCTGTATTTTCCCCTGCCACTTTTAGAATTTGAAAGAGAGTATTCCAGTCAACATTGTCAAAAGCTTTCTTTAAGTCTACAAATGCTAGAAACGTAGGTTTGCCTTTCCTTAATCTTTCTTCTAAGATAAGTCGTAGAGGCAGTATCGCCTCGCGTGTCCAATATTTCTACGGAATCCAAACTGATCTTCCCCGAGGTCGACTTCTACCAGTTTCTCCATTCTTCTGTAACGAATTCGCATTAATATTTTGCAGCTGTGGCTTATTAAACCGATTGTTCGGTAATTTTCACATCTGTCAACACCTGCTTTCTTTGGGATTGGAATTATTATATTTTTCTTCAAGTGTGAGGGTATTTCGCCTGCATCATACATCTTGCTCACCAGATGGTAGAGTTTTGTCAGTACTGGCTCTCCCAAGGCCGTCAGTAGTTGCAATGGAATGTTGTCTGCTCCGGGGGCCTTGTTTCGACTCAGGACTTTCAGTGCTCTTTCAAACTCTTCACGCAGTATCGTATCTCCCATTTCATATTCATCTACATCCTCTTCCATTTCCATAGTATTGTCCTCAAGTACATTGCCCTTGTATAGACCCTCTATATACTCCTTCCACCTTCCTGCTTTCCTTCTTTGCTTAGAACTAGGGTTCCATTTGAGTTCTTGATATTCATACAAGTGACTCTCTTTTCTCCAAAGGTCGCTTTAATTTTCCTGTAAGCAGTATCTATCTTACCCCTAGTGAGATAAGCCTCTACATGCTTACATTTGTCCTCTAGCCATCCCTGCTTAGCCATTTTGCGCATTTTGCGCTTCCCGTCGATCTCATTTTTGAGACGTTTGTATTCCTTTTTGCCTCCTTCATTTACTGCATATCTATATTTCCCCCTTTCATCAATTAAATTGAATATTTCTCTTGTTACTCAAGGATTTCTGGTTGCCCTTATCTTTTTACCTACTTGATCCTCTTCTGCTTTCACTGCTTCATCCCTCAAAGCTACCCATTCTTCTTCTATTGTATTTCTTTCCCCCATTCCTGTCAATTGTTCCCTTATGCTCTCCCTGAAACTCTGTACAACCACTCGTTTTTTCAGTTTATCCAGATCCCATCTCCTTAAATTACCACCTTTTTGCAGTTTCTTCAGTTTTAATCTACAGTTAATAACCAATATATTGTGGTCAGAGTCCACATCTGCCACTGGAAGTATTTTACAATTTAAAACCTGATTCCTAAATCTCTGTCTTACCATTAAATAATCTATCTGATACCTTTTAGTGTCTCCAGGGTTTTTCCATGTATACAACCTTCTTTCATGATTCTTAAACCAAGTGTTAGCTATGATTAAGTTATGCTCTGAGCAAAACTCTACCAGGCGGCTTCCTCTTTCATTTCTTACCCCCAATCCATATCCATCTACTATGTTTCCTTCTCTCCCCTTTCCTACACTCGAATTCCAGTCACCCATGACTATAAAATTTTCGTCTCCCTTCACTACGTGAATAATTTTTTTTATCTCATTATTCATTTCATGAATTTCTTCATCATCTGCAAAGCTAGTTAGCATATAAACCTGTAATACTGTAGTGGACGTGGGTTTCGTGTCTATCTTGGCCACAATAATGCCTTCACTATGCTGTTTGTAGTAGCTTACAAACACTCCTATTTTTTATTCATTATTAAACCTACTCCTGCATTACCGCTATTTGATTCTGTATTTATAACCCTGTATTCACGTGACCGAAAGTCTTATTCCTCCTGCCACCGAACTTCACTAATTCCCACTATGTCTAACTTTAACCTATCCATTTCCCTTTATAAATTTTCTAACCTACCTGCCCGATTGAGTGATCTGAAATTCCATGCTCCGATCCGTAGAACGCCAGTTTTCTTCCTCCTGATAACGACGTCCTCTTGAGTAGTCCCCGTCCTGAGATCCGAATGGGGGACTATTTTACATCCGGAATATTTACCTAAGAGGATGCCATCATCATTTAACCACACAGTAAAGCTGCATGCCCTCTGGAAAAATTACGGCTGTAGTTTCCCCTCGCTTTCAGCCGTTCGCAGTACCAGCACAGCCAGGCCGTTTTGGTTAGTGTTACAAGGCCAGATCAGTCAATCATCCAGACTGTTGCCACTGCAACTACTGAAAAGGCTGCTGCCCCTCTTCAGGAACCACACGTTTGTCTGGCCTCTCAACAGATGTCTGAGTGTCCGTAGTCCCCCTGCTAATAACGGGTCCGTAACAGTTCTTGTTGACACGTCTGCGCTCAGAAGTCCTCTTATCTGTGCTGTGGTAGCTGTACGATCTGTCACTGCTGTCCTTGTAATACGACGAACTTGGCAGGTGTCTGTGCTGCGTGGACGTCCAGAATCTCGACTACAGGTGTGAGAACGGTCACGTGACCGTTGATACCAGCATCGTTGCACAGCTGACGCAGCACGTCCAGCTCGTGTGACAGTTCTCCGAATGGACCAACCCGCCACTCGCAAGGCCACTATTTGACCCCATTCAAACCCTCTCAGTTGCCTGTAGGGAAGCACGAATGCATCTGTGTGCCATGGTTGCCTGCTTGCTTCATACCTTTACACTACACTCTGCCTTCAGGCTGAGAGCATTCCCTATTGAACGGTAGACATAGACGGCGCTCTGGTAGGAATGCCACTACACTAGCTGTTGGCGGAAGACGTTGAAACCATTATCAGTGTATATTCTTTCCTCTAGGTGGAATATACCGTCATCGCAACAAAATCGATGACGTCGTTCCGCGTCTATTAATTTTTTTCAGATAGAGTTTCTTTTATCCCCCCACGCCATTTTATTTTCTTCATTCTATGACTGCAGTAGCTAGCGGTTGCTGTAACCCAGTATCTAGTACAGCATTTAATGAGATTTTTGCTTCGTCATTTGCCCCTTCTGACCTAAATTTAACAGAGGCACGTTTCAATGCACCGCCTCGCAGCCAGCGTTATTCGCTCTTAATTTGTTGCCTGCTGCCCCTAGGCTATCACAATATTTATAAGAAAATTATCGACTAATTATCAGCACAGACTGCTGACTTATGTACTAACTAGCAAAATAACCTAGTGATCACTGATTTATCCGAAACGTTGAAGTGCACGACATGTGCCAAGTTAGTCGTAACTCCTGAAAATTATTTACTCACTGAACACGATTCACATTTTTGATAGGTATAATAAATCCTTCAAGATAGCTCTTAATCAAATTTACTTGTCTTCACATATCATTGCTCTTCAGCACTTTTTTCAATTGAAACATTTAATGTAGACAAATAGAGCAGAACTGGAATGACAAACAGACATGGAAACTATCGATTTCCCAAGTGACATCCCAATGGACGATCTTGAAAAATACGTTACGAAATCGAAAAATGATGAAATGACTTATTTGGATGATATAGGACAGGAGCAAATGAAAGATTTCGGTATAAAAACAAATTCATTTCCTTCTATAAGTTTACCCTCCCCCCCCACCCCCCCTCCCGTGAAACATGAACCTTGCCGTTGGTGGGGAGGCTTGCGTGCCTCAGCGATACAGATAGCCGTACCATAGGTACAACCACAACGGAGGGGTATCTGTTGAGAGGCCAGACAAACGTGTGGTTCCTGAAGAGGGGCAGCAGCATTTTCAGTAGTTGCAAGGGCAACAGTCTGGATGATTGACTGATCTGGCCTTGTAGCAATAACCAAAACGGCCTTGCCGTGCTGGTACTGCGAACGTCTGAAAGCAAGGGGAAACTATGGCCGTAAATTTTCCCGAGGGCATACTGCTTTACTGTATGATTAAATGAAGACGGCGTTCTACGGATCGAAGCGTGGAATGTCAGATCCCTTAATCGGGCAGGTAGGTTAGAATATTTAAAAAGAGAAATGTATAGGTTAAAGTTAGATATAGTGGGACTTAGTGAAGTTCGGTGGCAGGAAGAACAAGACTTCTGGTCAGGTGACTACAGGGTTATAAACACAAAATCAAATAGGGGTAATGCAGGAGTAGGTTTAATAGTGAATAGGAAAATAGGAATGCGGGTAAGCTACTACAAACAGTGTAGTGAACGCATTATTGTGGTCAAGATGGATACGAAGCCCACAACTACTACAGTAGTAGAAGTTTATATGCCAACTAGCTCTGCAGATCACGAAGAAATTGAAAAAAAATTTATGATCAAATAAAAGAAATTATTCAGATAGTGAAGGGAAATGAAAATTTAATAGTCATGAGTGATTGGAATTCAAGTGTAGGAAAAGGGAGAGAAGGAAACGTAGTAGGTGGATATGGATTGGGGCTAAGAAATGAAAGAGGAAGCCGCCTGGTAAAATTTTGCACAGAGCATAACTTAATCATAGCTAACACTTGGTTTAAGAATCATGAAAGAAGGTTGTATACATGGAAGAACCCTGGAGATACAAAAAGGTATCAGATAGATTATATAATGGTAAGACAGAGATTTAGGAACTAGGTTATAAATTCTAAGACATTTCCAGGGGATGGACTCTGACCACAATCTATTGGTTATGACCTGTAGATTGACACTGAAGAAACCGCAAAAAGGTGGGAATTTAAGGAGATGGGACCAGGATAAACTGAAACAACCAGAGGTTGTACAGAGTTTCAGGGAGAGCATAAGGGAACAATTGACAGGAATGGGGGAAAGAAATACAGTAGAAGAAGAATGGATATCTTTGAGGGATGAAGTAGTGAAGGCAGCAGAGGATCAAGTAGGTAAAAAGATAAGGGCTAGCAGAAATCCTTGGGTGACAGAAGAAATACTGGATTTAATTGATGAAAGGAGAAAATATAAAAATGCAACAAATGAAGCAGGAAAAAAGGAATACAAACGTCTCAAAAATGAGATCGACAGGAAGTGCAAAATGGCTGAGCAGGGATGGCTAGAGGACAAATGTAAGGATGTAGAGACTTATCTCACTAGGGGTAAGATAGATACTGTCTACAGGAAAACTAAGGAGACCTTTGGAGATAAGAGAACGACTTGTATGAACATCAAGAGCTCAGATGGAAACCCAGTTCTAAGCAAAGAAGGGAAAGCAGAAAGGTGGAAGGAGTATATACAGGGTCTACACAAGGGCGATGCACTTGCGGACAATATTATGGAAATGGAAGAGGATGTAGATGAATATGAAATGGGAGATACGATACTGCGTGAAGAGTTTGAAAGAGCACTAAAAGTACTGAGTCTAAACAAGGCCCCCGGAGCAGACAACATTCCATTGGAACTACTGACGGCCTTGGGAGAGCCAGTGCTGATAAAACTCTACCATCTGGTGAGCAAGATGTATAAAACAGGTGAAATACCCTCAGACTTCAAGAAGAATATAATAATTCCAATCCATAGGAAAGCAGGTGTTCACAGATGTGAAAATTACCGAACAATCACTTTCATAAGGCACAGCTGCAAAATACTAACACGAATTCTTTACAGACGAATAGAAAAGCTAGTAGAAGCCGACCTCGGGGAAGACCAGTTTGGATTTCGTAGAAATACTGGAATACGTGAGGCAATACTGACCTCACGACTTATCTTAGAAGAAAGATAAAGGAAAGGCAAACTTACGTTTCTAGCATTTGTAGACTTGGAGAAAGCTTTTGACAATGTTGACTGGAATACTCTCAAATTCTAAATGTGGCAGTTATAAGAGTCGAGGGACATGAAAGGGAAGCAGTGGTTGGGAAGGGAGTAAGACAGGATTGTAACCTCTCTCCGATGTTATTCAATCTGTATATTGAGCAAGCAATAAAGGAAACAAAAGAAAAATTCGGAGTAGGTATTAAAATCCATGGAGAAGAAATAAAAACTTTGAGGTTCGCCGATGACATTGTAATTCTGTCAGAGACAGCAAAGGACTTGGAAGAGCAGTTGAATGGAATGGACAGTGTCTTGAGAGGAGTATATAAGATGACCTTCAACAAAAGCAAAACGAGGATAATGGAACGTAATCGAATTAAGTCGGGTGATGCTGAGGGAATTAGATTAGGAAATGAGACACTTAAAGTAGTAAAGGAGTTTTGCTATTTGGGGAGCAAACTAACTGATGATGGTCGTAGTAGAGAGTATATAAAATGTAGACTGGCAACGGCAAGGAAAGCGTTTCTGAATAAGAGAAATTTGTTAACATCGATTATAGACTTAAGTGTCAGGAAGTCTTTTCTGAAAGTATTTGTATGGAGTGTAGCAATGTATGGAAATGAAACAATGACGATAAATAGTGTGGACAAGAAGAGAATAGAAGCTTTCGAAATGTGGTGCTACAGAAGAATGCTGAAGATTAGATGGGTAGATGACATAACTAATGAGGAAGTATTGAATAGGATTGGGGAGAAGAGACGTTTGTGGCACAACTTGACCAGAAGAAGGGATCGGTTGGTAGGACATGTTCTGAGGCATCAAGGGATCACCAATTTAGTATTGGAGGGCAACGTGGAGGGTAAAAATCGTAGAGGGAGACCAAGAGATGAATACCCTAAGCAGATTCAGAAGGATGTAGGTTGCAGTAGGTACTGGGAGATGAAGGAGCTTGCACAGGATAGAGTAGTATGGAGAGCTGCATCAAACCAGTCTCAGGACTGAGGACCACAACAACAACAACAACAACATGTTTATTTATGTCTGAAAGACGTACTTTCCCCTAATGCGGATCACTGACGCCCTCTTTGAGGCTCTGGGATTATAAACGATTTATTGCAGCAAAATAGCCATTTTAGTTATACATTAAATTACAATCATTTGAGAGTGAATTACAAGGATGTATTGAGTGTTTTCCTAATTCTTAGTAGATTACATTCAGTGCAGGTGTTATAGAAGATTATCATTTGAACCATTTATTGCATAGGCTCTAATTGATCTGGTCCTCTTGTTGCATATTCCTATATGGTACCTCTCACAAGATTGTCCACATAGTGTATACTTGCAAAGGTTTGACGGTTCGTGGTATGTTGTATTTGCACAAATTTCGTGGTGGAATCCGTGTACTGCGAGTCTTGTAAGTATGTGTCTCATCTCAAAATTTGCTGCTGTCGAAGTGAGTTCGATCATAGCCCCGGATCCACAGAATTCCGTTGGTACTTCCTCTCTTTTCTTGATAGTGATGTTAGCAGGTTCTCCGATGCTGATGAGTTGGGAAGTAAGAACTTTGTCCTTAGATTCTCGATGAGGAAAGATTCTCGGGCGAGAAGGTAGACTAATCTTGATCTTGTGGTTTCTGCTACCCCTAATGCTCTTTTGATATAGGTTGCTTTTACTCTTTCCAATGTTTCTAAGCTCTTTTCATTTAGGTGTATCCATATGATTTCTATCCCACAAGCCAGTATCGGTATTATTTTTGATTTGAACAGTGCCATAGCTGTGTCTAGATTTAGTTTTCTGCTGGAACTTATTTCGTTTATTGCTCTGATGGCCTGTGTCACTTTCTCTGTTGTGTGTTTAGTGAAGCACTTTGCGGACGGCTGGAGTGTTATCGTTAAATATTTGTAATCTTTTGTGATAGATATTTGCTTTCCTTGTAGTGCAATTCTTGTCGTTATTGAGATTTGCCCGCCTGGTCTGAATACCATCATTTCCGTTTTGCCGGTGTTGATTACAAACTTGTGTTTTGTGCACCATTGTTCCACGTCTTCTATAGTCTCCTGTAGTTTCTTTAAGTTTTTTGAGCCTATCACAATGTCGTCCGAGTACGCATATGCTTCGACATCTTCGTCATGAGCGATTTCCATAATGTCCTTTGCTGCCAGAATGAACAGGAGCGGGCTTAGTGGGTCTCCTTGGAGTACTCCGTTTGTTTGCCTTATTGGTTCAGACAGGTGAGGTTGTCCGAGATCCTTGTCTCATTCTATTCATTTATGGAGTTTATAACCCTCATCCAGACGCTGTCTCTTCCCAGGGTTTCGTCGAGCATCCTTTTTACTAATGATCGATCGAGGAGGTCGAAGGCCTTTGTGAAGTCTATGAATACAGCATAACATTTTTGCTTCTTATCGATGGTTTCCCATATGTTTTTTAAAAGCAGCTCCACTGCTGTGATATTGGATCTTTTTTCCCTGATCCCGAATTGAGATTCTGGGAGGTGGTCTTCCAAAGTGTGTCTTATTCTTCCTGTGATTAGTTTTGTGAATACCTTAAAAGGGTTGTTTTCCAAGGCTATTCCTCTGTATTTGTTTGTGCCCTTTGGGTCGCCCTTCCCTCTATATATTACCCTTACTATTGATTTTCTCCACTGGCCTGGGATTTTTGCTATTTCAATGCATTTGTTATAAAATTTTGTCCAGGTTGGTGCTAGCAGATGGGCTGTGTCTTTAAGGTATTCGTTGTAAAGCATGTCCGGTCCCACTGCTTTCTTCCTTTTTGTTGATTCAGTGTTGTTTCGGACCTCATTCGGAGTGAGTGGGGACCAGGCTGCCATCTCTTGCGGTGTGAGCTCTTGACTTGCTACCTGTACTCCTTCTCTGCCATCTTTGTTGAGAATGTCTTTGAAATGTCTCGTCCATGCTTCCATGCTTATATAGTGTGACTGTGCCTGCTGTCGGGGCGGATTGCAATGAATGAGTCTCTCCTGGCTTCTTCAGCTAGTCTTCTTCCCTCTTCGCTCTGTGTGCCATTCTCTTCTCCCTTGTTAGTGTTTTGTAGGATCTTCTTTTCTCAGCGTATGTTTGTAGTAGAGAGTGATTATCTGTGTCCGTTTTTAGTCGGAGTAAAGTTTGGAGTACTTCTTTTCTTTGCTGATAACACTCTTGATCGAACCATGGTTTAGCTCTTCTCACTTTCCTGGGGGTATTTGCTTGTTTTAAGAGTTTCTCCAGTTCAAGCGCTGCCTCATCTACATTTGAGTTGTCGATTAAGGACTTAATTTGTTGTATCTGGTCGTGGTATTCTTCCACTTTCCTTGGATCCAGTCTCCTTCAGAGCAGTATCTTATCTTAGTTCTCTCTTGCCTTCGAATCACTTTGTATGACTATGTTCATCGGGATGTGTTTTATTATAGGCGTGTGGTTTGCATTCCAAAGTGAACTTATGTCCCCTTTTATGTTTCCTCTTGTGAGGGCGATATCAATAGCACTTTTGCCATCATGGCAGAAGTACGTAGGGACGTTTGTGTCGTTTAGCAGGATGAGGCCTTCTTCTTGTAGAGATTCGATTACTAATTTTGTTTTGTGATTCTGTACATCCAACCGACAGTTTAAATCCCCTGCGATAAGTAAAGGGATGTCTTTCTTGCTCCGTCTTATTTGTTGGCCCAGTTCATCGATTATGTCTATGGCAGATTCGCTTGGCTGGAAGTAGGTTGCTAATATTGTGATGTGTTTTACTTCTATTAGAATGGAGTGATTTAGTTCTGTTGTCGCTATAATTTGTGTTATCCACGGTTTCAGTAGGACTGTTATCTCCCCTTGGGGTCGCCGCCTTTCTCCTTGCTTTGTCAGCATATTTATGCTATAGAATTTAGGGTGTCGCCAATGGTCTGTGAGAAAAGTTTCTGTGAATATTGCAACGTCATAATCTTCGAGAAAGTCTGTTGGGGCTATGCATGCTGCGTTTTTCAATCCTTCTACATTCCATGTTTTTTCTCCCTTCATTTTCTCCTGGTTTTGTCGTCTCCGGGTACATCTGGTTTTGACACTCTAGTACTAGTGTGCTTCACAGATTGTCTGCTACGTTGTGGCATTGCTGATCTTGGGCCAGTGAAAATCCTGAGTTTCCTTCGATGACAGCCTCTTGTAGGTTGGCCGGTTTCCGGCCTCATTATATAGGAAGTCCTGATACCTGATAGGTTTCTTTTCTCTTTCTCCCCTCCCATATCTTATCTGTCGGGTCTCTGATGACCTTACTTCTTTTCCTGTTGCTTGCCTTATCTGTTTCTCATTTGGGGGTGGGGGTAGTGGGTCCTCTTATGTTGCTGATGATGTTGCTTCTTTTTCCTCTATCGGCCATGGTGAGGTTTGTGGGCCTGCTTCTGTTGGTGATGAGGTTGTTTCTTTTTCTTTTATATGGCACAGTGGAGACTTTCCTGCCTCTTCCTTCGGTGGTAGTATTATGGGAGTGTGTGTCTGCCCTTGTAGTTTGTCAAATTTTTCCAAAATTTCTTTGCACAGAATAGTTTTTCCGCGGTTGTTTCTGTTTAAGCCATGCCTTGTGAAATACTCTCTTTGTGAGCTTGTTGCATTTATGAAAGTCACATTTGGGAAGCTGCTACATATCTTCCTAAATATCCTATTTCTTCTGGTAATTTCTTTATTTACGCAGAACTCGATGATCAAGTCGTGTCTGTGAGGAATGCTTAGTACATATACTTCAGAATGTGTAGCTTTCCCTAGAGTTTCCCTCAGTACTCTTCTTGCATTGATACTTTCGTTTATATAAATGTCGTTTCCTCCACCTATAATGACACATTTCGCACCTTTTGTTACGGATGTTTCCCAGGATTTCTACACTTCACTTAATGGCGCGCCTGGCTTGGTGATTCCGCTTACTTTTAGTTTGTTTTCCATATTGGCCATTTTTTCTGCTAAGCCTCTTCCGCGGCTGTCTGAGAAGATGTATACGTCACTTTTATTTCTATTATTCTCACTTGTCTCATACATATGATACTTACTTTTAGTTCCCTGTTTGATCGAGTCTTCATTGGTGTCAGGAAGCTCAGTTGTATTCATTGTTTTCAGATCGTGATAATTGTTACACTGTTTCACACGCCAGGTTATTTTATGCCTAGTATTCTGCTCGATTTCCACTTCTTGTTTTTGTTTACGATCCCAATTTACCCCTTGTTTCACACGCGAGCTTATTATAGGACTAGCAAATGACATATTTTCCACTTTTTGTTTTTGTTTTAGTTCCCTGATCGATTTTTCTAGGTTCTTTGTATACTCTTTAGCTTGCAGTAGATCCTGATCTAGAATTTGTACGACGTTTTCTTCCTGCATATTTGATTGTTTTAATAAACACATTGATCGTAAACAACAACTGATTACTACACAGTCACAAATTGTGGTTACCTTTTGAAGTACGTCCTGTTCTTGTGTATAGCCAGCGTTTCCTTCCTGTGCATTGTCTTGTTTTGATAAACACGTCGGTTGAAAACAACAGTGGCTAATTTCCCCGTTTCATGTTTATTTCGACGAAGCGTTTGGCACATTTTGTATGAATCCATTTTTGACTCTCTGAACACAGTCATAATCCATTTAGAAGACTTCACTGCATAGGGTACATTTTATGTCGGTGAAATATACGATTTCCCGGAGCCCCTTACTACTGCTTCTCTACTCGCCGCCATGTTTTTGGTCACGAATGTCCATTCACTCTCGACGGGAAACAGCACGTGGCCTCATTAAACGACGCTATTATGCCGTTATGTGAACATTAGTTACAGACTCCTATCAACTCCAAACTCTTAAGTAATACTGAAATGGTATAAATATGAAGCGGCGACTTCACCTTAACTTTTGAGGGATGTTTAAATAACAGCTAAATTGCATATTTACTTACATTTAGTGAACTTGCAAATTCCTACTACTGAAACAGAAACATAGGTCATTTAACAACCATCTACTATCTTGAAATGTCAGAAATTTCAGCAAATCAAAAAACAGTTTCAACCAATTTACATGGTCTATTCCCAGTTTAATAAGAGTCATAATGGCCATTAACTCCCAACACAGGTTATTTGCTATAAAAGACTGTCTTCGATTAATAACACCTTTCTATGAGGCTCCATATTCTCTACTTTGAAGAATAAAAGTGTCAGTCAGTACCAGAAGCTACTGCCCTAAAGTCTCGTACCTAACTACCAAATAACTACTTCAAAAGTCGGAAACTGTTGATGTACCTCCACACCTACCCACTGGAACAAACAATTAGGAGTCTCGCAGACCGGGTGAATCCGAAACATACCTTGTCCAATCCTCGTGGATCAGAAACGTAAGGGGGCTGATAGCAAAAAATAAGATGGATGGATAATCATCTTGAGGTTGAAGCTCTTTTGTCTGTGTTTGTTTTAACAGTACATATACTTTTGGATGACATCCGCCATTAGCAAAACACAACTTTGTTTTATATCCCAAACATGTTTCACTGCAGTTGCAGCATCATCAGTGGGATTTTATTTATCTATGTTAAACATAAAGAATGTTCTTCACTGTTTATATACATGTAAATATTATTTTTTAAATCGTAATAACAGGTTTTTGAGGAGCACATAAAATTATGTATTCATATCTTTTTACCACATGGTGTGGTTTTCCTGCTGTATAATGTTTCTACAGTATCTGTTTCACATACAACTTAAAGTAGACAGAACATTTACGAAAAAATTACAATTTCGAAACTGTTATGGCTATGCCCGAAATTATTGAAATTTATGTGAAAGGATGTGTGTGTGTGTGTATGTGTGTGTGTGTGTGTGTGTGTGTGTGTGGGTGGGTGTGTGTGTGTTTGCATTATGAAAGGGAAATGTAGATGAAACACACACACACACACACACACACACACACACACACACACAAAACCATTCACATAAAGTTAATTAACTCCAGGAATAGCCATACCAGTTTCGAAATCGTAATTTTTGAGTAAATATTTGGTCTACATTACGTTGTATGAGGTTGCAGATGACAAACTGTAAGAGAAAACAGACACTGTAAAAACATAATACAGCAGGAGAACTACTCATGTAGCAAAAAGTTATGAAAACTTAATTTAATGTGCTTTTCAAAACTCTGTAATTACGATTGAAAAACTTATATTTTCATGTATATAAACAGTAAAGAACATTCTTTATGCTTAACAGCCATAAATAAGAAAGACCACTGATGCTGCTGCAACTGCAGTGAAACATGTTTGGGATAAGGAACAAAATTGTATTTTGCTAAAGGGGGACCACATCCAGAAACATTTGTAAAGAGAATGGAGTAAGCACTGAAAAAAGATTAGTACAACAAAAAAAAAGATAGGAAAACAATAAGAGAAAACTACTCTCACTCCGATTAAATTAGGGTAGAGAGCAAAAGGGCAGAAGATACTGATGTTCTGATACCGAAGAATGGGAAATGAAACACTTGATTTAAAATTCATCTCTTTCATAGGTTTTGGGAGGACTTAAAGGCAAAAAACAATATAACGGAGAGCGAGACAGGCAGAGAAATTAAAAGTGTAATTTAAAGAAGAACAGCTGTGCTTATTTCATTATTTTTGGGATGATGATGTAAAAGGGCATGGGAGATGAGAGAGTAAGAGAAAGCGGAAAAGTGAGGAGGGTGAAGAGGAAAAATTATTTCTCTCGAAATGCTTTCTGCGACATTCGACACCACACCTTTCGGTTTCTTTCTTTTTGAACAAAAATATTTGAATTAAAGTGGAGCGTATATGCATCAACGACAAGTATTTCGTTACTCTCACAGTTGTTTGCACAGTTTGGGTAAATATTTTCCTAGATTTCACCGTCGCTTCTCATCCTGTGTTATCACGTGGAGCAGTAGAAAGTGAGATGCAATCCCTGCCACGCGACAAACCGAATTAATCCATTCACCGTAGCAACAAACGCTTTCTTCCTACCGCAACATTTTCCCACAGTAAACAAATATTCACAAGCATATTTTTTCAATGAGAGTGGAAAAACTAACCAGTTGAATGAGACGCAGTTTTATTCAACTGATTAACGTGATGCAAATTTTATTATGCTAATTATGACAACGCCAAAGACGGATTATAATTGACCACAAGAATTTTTAACTATTTTAAAGCAATTGTTATTGCTCGGTCTTGCCCTGCTTTTATTTTTAATTTCTTTCGTTTCTAATTTTATCTTTCATTGACATATCTGCGTCAGTGATTGTGGTATGCTATACACAGAAGTTTTTAGAAGAAAACAACTGGAGCTGTCTAATTCCAGAATGGACTGACACAGAATTATAAAAATAAATAAGTACTTCAAAATTTACTTCATTTTGGAAATGTCAAAGAAATGACAGGAAAGTGCTAGACTTGCCCTATTACTGGGAACTGTTCCTGTATTTATGTAAAGTAATGTGGGAAAAATATGGATATCAAAAGAAGTTTGAACATGCTTTTCCGATTTCCAATGAATTTCAGTAACTTAAAGTAATAATAACACTAGCCTAAAATATAGAAAGACAAAAATAATGCCTTCTATTCCATTAATGTCGGTGAACTGCACCTCCACTAAACAGTTAAGCCTACACAGAGTTATCTGGCAGGAAACAGGAGTAGGTCACCAGCTGACAACACTTCGACGATTGGTTAAACTTATTGAAAATTATGTGCTGCGAGCTACATCAAATTTTTAATCGATAGCTTAAGATGCACTTTCAACAAAAATATAGGAATCTCCTATTTTGTTCAATGAACAGCTGTTGTTTCCTCTTTTCATTGAGTTCGTGTTACCAATCAGAAATACTATAAGCCAGTAAACGTAATGTGTTGTCGGTGTAAGAATTCCCAGAACGGTGCCTACATGAGCTTCGTGAATTACAACCATGTACGGTCTGAATGGTTCGCTTCTGGAGAAAGTTATTCTTTCTTCTGGAGCTGATTTTACCCAAAATCCCTCATAACAGCAAAGAACGAAACAATCAAAAATAAACTAGTCTTACTGAACAACCAAGAACTGACAGTGAACAGCTATTAACATTTGTATTCAGGATGTTTTGGAAATATGAAACTGAAGCTTCACAAGAAATTTACTGTGTGCCGTAACTCCTAAGACTCAGGGACCTTCTCCTTCATAAATTGTGCCACCAAGAGTGTCCAATGCTAGTGTGAATAGAATTATGTACAAGAAACTGGACTCACTGCTTGTTTCGGAATAAAGGCAATCTTGGTTGCAAAGTTATTAAATATCACTGACGCGTTTCGCCCCTTTTATGCATCTTCGGATAGTTTATAAGACAAGTTACGTAAAAGTAGCTGGATATGTAATCCATCCTTCCAGATGGGACTTACGCCGGTCTTGTGCCCTACTTCGGCACCTTTCGCCAGGCTATACGGGGTGTTTGCATCCTGGGCTCCCGTAATAACATTTGTGTGTAGACCAAATGGATACTGAGCTGTGTGTTTACTTTTGTAAGTGTAGTCCTATTCTGTGTTGCTGTGCCAGATTCTGGTACTGTGCTTAAGGTAACATGCTATAGATTTTGAAATTTTTCCTGCATGTTCATGATGCACTGGAGATTTTCTTTTCTCTTAACTAAGTTCACTTTACTTTTGATACGTTTTTATGATGAATGGGTGTTACTTTTGGCATCCATTTTCAATTTTGTAAGGCTTTATGATGATGGGTTACATGTACAGCTCCCTTTACATAAGTTCCTGTTACTTTTAGTTTATTTTATCTTTGTAGTCGTACGACGTAGAATCAAGCTCCTTCCCCTATTTATCACAGAGTGTTTTCTTGTTTTGTAGTCAATCTGGTGATCCTCTAAAACCGCGAAAAATGTTATTCATATTAAATAACTTTGCAACAAAGACTGTTTTTATTCTGAAACAATTCAAAACCTGTTGCTGTACCATCCTGACACAATGAAATGGAAAAACTTTTTTCCACATACTTTGTTCTATTGCAATGTAGAGTCGATTTATCGAATGAGAACCAAGAGCTCCTTGTCTCAATAACATGACAATATGTCATTGAGTAACTGTCACGAACCTGTAACAAGTATGCCAGTATCATAACCTTGTGCATGCTATCGACGTAATTCATTAAACAATGTCAGGTGCAGTAGCGCTCCAAGAGTGGGACCCTGAGAGGTAACATACACTACAGCAGCCCTGTCGTACACAGATTTCCTGCAGAATGACACTCTGAATAACTGTTACCCGTGCCATTTTTCAGGTAATAGTGGATTACACCAGCCTAGTCCCTCAACCTTAATTCCTTAATGATTTAATAAAGATATGGCAACATAGCAGTTGTAAGTTGCCAAAACAGCTACTAAGGAGAACAAGATACCGAACAGCTGCAGGTTTTCCTATCCATAGCTGCTACTATATGGTACAAGAAGAACATTTTGCCTGGTCAACTGAACAGGCCTTTATAAAACGGAACAAAGGCCTCAGTCAATAACATTTATTCTGAGAAGTAAGTAGCTTTGGTATCGGACATTTCGTCTTGAGGGATACTACAATTACGAGGTGCATTCAAGGTACAACATCTCAAATGTTTTATCTCATAAGCTAATCACACAAAATATACCGAGAGAATATCTCTGAAGACGGTACACCTTTCTCACAATGTCGGCGTCCGCAGCTCGTGGTCGTGCGGTAGCGTTCTCGCTTCCCGCGCCCGGGTTCCCGAGTTAGATTCCCGGCGTGGTCAGGGATTTTCTCTGCCTCGTGATGACTGGGTTTTGTGTGATGTCCTTAGGTTAGTTAGGTTTAACTAGTTGTACGTTCTAAGGGACTGATGACCATAAATGTTAAGTCCCATAGTGCTCAGAGCCATTTTTGATCAATGTCGGCATCATGATTCCATGGCTGCTGCGATAGCTTCTCTCAGGAGTGTGATTTAACCCCTGAACAATCAGTGATGCAATTGCACCACGGCTAGTAAATGTGCAACAATTGAGAGTGTCTTTCACCGTTGTGAACAGCTTAAAGTCGTTAAGTACCATGTCAGTTCATAAGGTAACTTGAGAAATGACTACAAAGTTGCTGTCACGAAGAAGCTGGAGCGTAGCGCTCACCCAATATGCTGGTGCACAACTTGGTGGAAGACTACACGTGCAGCTTTTTCCAGCCGTTTTTCAGGCAATGCTGGAAGGAGTTTTTTCTTAAAAATATCTTGGTAGGATGCGCCTGTTACCTTTGAAGTACAATGTGGCTACCTTAATTTTTCATCAAATCGCTTGCCCAAAGGATTTTGGTGGCGGTGAATGTGTGTGCTTCTATTGAACTGACTGGCACCTCGTTCAGGATTGAAAAATGGAGAGCATTTATCTTCCACTGTCACAGTCGATGAAAAAGAAAGTCACATTCATGGTGTCATCAAGAGTCAAATTGCCTGCCAAGATGTCACACACACGCAGCCTTGTTCCATTCGTCAGGATACTTGACAGCTGCATGGAGGACACTTTTTTCGAACTTTCACCTTTTCATGCAGGATTGTATGCACAGATCCCTCGGGAACGTCAAATTTGAAGGCGATGTGCCACCACACTCCTTCGGCGATTCTCCAAAACATCTTCCTCCATACGTTAGAACATGTCGTCACACTGACTGGTACAAGACTTTCTTGTTTGTTGACGCACGACGGTCTACCTTCTTTGAACTGTCGCTCCCACAGACTCACACTAAACACATCTGTGACATTGGCATTGCATGTCTGACCTGAACTGTCGATAAATTTCAGTCGGTATCGCAACATACGGATGGTCCTCTTTCTCGCCGCTACCACTAAAATTCTGTGTGCCGCACAGTGCTGCCATCTCTGTCGCGTATTCGCTACGGTGGGACACGTATTTTACAAGGAGCCGCATGCTTATATCTGTTTCCATTCCTCAGGAAAAACATCAGGGGTATTATAACTCGGATGCATTTCACATATGCTTCAAGAAAGTTTCTTTTTACAATCTCAATTGTGTCAATCATTTATGTCATAAAACTGACAACATAAACATAAAATTTTATTGAAATAAATTTAATTCTAAGATTAATGCACTGCACTTGCGAATCCTTTCTTACACCGATTTTAGAGTCTTTGCAGCGTTTTATGTTATGATCTAGTTGCACATAAATCTTGACTACACTTTAATCTTTGAAACAAATTTTGATTTCTTTTAATTTCAATGTGTGTTTATTAACTACTCGAGAAATTTAGTTCAGTCTGAATATTAAAATCAGTTGAAAGTTGGAAACCAAAAGAAATGACGTATTGATTTTAATTAGTGAAGCAAGCTGGTGCTTTTATAATACTGCCACTAGTTTCAATCCAGAGATCATTATCTGCAGAACATGTATACAATATGTAACAAGAGTATTCAATTTCTGCTGTCAGAAAAGACGTGCAATATGGTAAACGGTTAAAATTATTAAGCACTAATTTTTAAAACATTTTATGGTGAATATTGCAGCTGAAATTTTAATATATAATACATAATTAATTATCACTGTACGTATATGTGGTCCTGTAAATACAAGTGTGGTCACCAAGTGAATCATAGTCTTACTTAAGACATTAACTATTTTTCACATCCAGTCACAATGTACCTGGCAGTGGCACGACATTATCAAGTTTGGACCTGAAGTATGGCATTGCAGTCTTATTATAGGTCAGGCAGAGTATCTGGAACTGTACTGTATTTGGTAAATAGCAGTGCAATCTATATTTTCAGTAAATTCAAGCAGTATTTTATTATAATTCTGAAGTACATTCTCTCATAATAGAAAACAGATTATTATAAAACTGTGAATTAATTATTATATTACACGAATGTTTAAAAACTCTTAAGTCACATTAGGTGAAATACCTTTTGGAGTTGAAGAAACTGTTAACGATATGTCTTTTAAACACAAATTAAAAAAAAAAAGCAACAACCATAGATCGTTCAAAGGTATAGCGTACTTGGTGGATTGTGTTATAAATATTAGAAACTATTACGCTAAAAAACGTGGCATCCACAGCATGGGCAATGACTGAGTATATGAACATGTACAGTAATGCCATTAACATACACGTAATAAGCAACAACGTACACAAATCCGAGAGTTCCGGAACCTGTACAAAAAATTGGAATAGAGATCAACATAAGCATCATTTCCGCTATTTTTATTGCTCATGAAAACCACACATAGCGTGTTGTATCACGATACAGCGAGACCTTCAGAGGTATTGGTCCAGATTGCTGTACTACCGGTACCTCTAATACCCAGTAGCACGTCCTCTTGCATTGATGCATGCCTGTATTCGTCGTAGTATACTATCCACAAGTTCATCAAGGCACTGTTAGTCCAGATTGTCCCACTCCTCTACGGCAATTCGGCGTAGATCTCTGAGTGGTTGGTGGGTCATGTCGTCCACAAACAGCCCTTTTCACTGTATCCCAGACATGTTCGATAGGTTTCATGTCTGGAGAATATGCTGGCCACTCTAGTCGAGCGATGTCATTATTCTGAAGGAATTCATTCACAAGATATGGACGATGGAGGCGCAAATTGTTGTCCATGAAGACGAATGCCTCGGCAATATGCTGCCGATATGGTTACACTATCGGTCGGAGGATGGCATTCACGTGTCGCACAGCCGTTACGGCGCCTTCCACGACTACCCATATAATGCCACCCCAAAAAAGTACCTTTCTTCACTTGCTGGACAGTGTATCTAAGGCGTTCAGCCTGACCGGGTTGTCTCCAAACACATCTCCGACGATTGTCTGGTTGAAGGCATATGCGACACTCATCGGTAAAGAGAACGTGATGCCAATTCTCAGCGATCCATTCGGCATGTTGTTGGCTCCATCTGTACGGCGCTGAATGGTGTCGTGGTTGCATATATGAACATCGCCATCGACGTCGGGACTGAAGGTGCGCCTCATGCAGCCTTTTGCTCACAGTTTGAGTCGAAACACGACGTCCTGTGACTGCACGAAAAGCGTTATTCAACATGGTGGCACTGCTGACAGGGTTCCTCCGAGCTATAATCCGTAGGTAGCGGTCATCCACTGCTGTAGACACCGTGGGTGGGCTGAGCGAGACTTGTCATCGACTGTTCCTGTCTCTCTGTATCTTCTCCATGTCCGAACAACATCGCTTTGGTTCACTCCGAGACGCCTGGACACTTCCCTTGTTGAGAGACCTTCCTGCCACAAAGTAACAATGAGGCTGCGATCTAACCCCGATATTGACTGTCTAGGCATGGTTAAAATAAACACAACACGAGCCGTGCACCTCCTTCCTGGTGGAATGTCTGGAACTAATCGGCTGTCAGACCCCCTCCTTCTAATAGGCGCTCCTCATGTATGGTTGTTTTCATCCTTGGGCGGGGTTAGTGAGATCTCTGAACAATCAAAGGGACTGTGTCTGTGATAGAATATCCACAGTCAACGTCTATTTTCACCATTTCAGGGAACTGGGGTGATGGAAAAAATTCAAATCTCATTTGTTTTCAGAAAATTGATGCAGATTGATGTAGATTTAATATGGAATCATCACTTGTCTTTGTCTCCTTGTTCGTTCTGTCCAATGGTTGTAGAAAGAACTCATCTGCTTAATTTTTTGTAATGTATTTAATAATTAGAAATGTTTTGTTTCATTCGCTTCTATGAACACATGATCCAGTACTAGTAATTGCGGTCCCTTGACATGTTTGCAGCTAACTAAGCCGTTGGTAGTGGTTGGTTAGGTGACGTGGCGATAGCACTCTATCATCGAATATATATTTTCTTTCTTCACAAGGTCGAACTTTTCTCTTTACGAAGTCCGATTATCAATCCTCCCGTTACGCAAATCATTCCAGTTTAAAGAAATCTCGCTCCTACGTCACCAGGCTTTTCCTCTTTCCGACGACTGCTTCTGGTCCTAAATTTTTCAAGTAACTTATATCTCGGGTAAAATAATTTTGTTCGACACAGCAGGAATTCAGTTTTAACTTTAAGACAAAAAATTGTGTGATAACATGTCATTATTATTCTCCTGCTGTTGTCAGTGTGATATTTCCCGTTTCTTAAATTATTAATCACTTAGTTTTACTCTTTATATTTATTCCTTTTTTTACCGGATTCATTACAGACTCGTAACTACCAATGTGTTTTGAGTAATGGTTGCTAGAATATATGACGTGTCATTACTTCATGACATGCTCATTAACTGCCTACCAGAGAGCAAAACATTTAATTAATAGTATTAGCAGTAAATGGATTTTTTCGTTTTGAGGAGACTTACACAGAATAAATAAATCATAATGAAACGCCGTCCTCTTGCTCCTCAACAGGTAGCCTGGTAATGAACCTTGATTTGCGACGACTGCAAACGCTTCCTCCCGTCTAGTCCGCAGGTACCACAGGAATGGTGGCGACCGTAAACCCGGTAACAAGGAGTAAACGTCGGGCTTATGAGTGCTGAGAGGCGTCACCGTTCAACGTCGCGGCTACTGGCCGGCCAGACGCCTACACGTGTGCCCTTCTGTCCTAAGGAAGCACGCGGCTATTTTTGCCAGCAGCGAAACTGCAGCACCCGAGTCGGCGAGTTCAAACGTCACTAATGGCCAACGGCCATATAAATAGCTACTTGTCAGAATTTGTAAGCAAACATCTCATTTTATCACGGACGAAACTGAATAGAGCTCGTTTGCGTGAAAAATGAAGTACCAGGACTAGTTTTGCTGGAACGGGATCGTTATGTTCGTTTGAATGCGTGTTGTGTCTCTCCAATGTTTCTAGATGACACAGGAACTGCAACGTCCCAGTGAAAAAAGCTGTTTCCGCATTTTGCAGACATCAAAGAAATTTAGCGACTGTAATATCGGTAGCAAGGAGTAACATGTTAATTAATCACGTGTTACGAATCATAGAAATTAATAGTAAAAATTCCGAGAAAAATAATTACATTGAAAATTCCTGGCAGATTAAAACCGTATGCCTGACTGAGACTCGAACTCGGTTCCTTTGCCTTTCGCGATTAAGTGCTGTTCCTAATGATCTACCCAAACACGACTCAGGCCCCTCCCTTCCAACAACTCCTCCAGTACCTCGTCTCCTACCTTCCAAATTTCGCGGAAGCTCTCCTGCAGACCTTGCAGAACTTTCTTCTAGGAGTGTTAGTTTTGACAGGTCTTGAGGAGAGCTACTGTGAAGTAGGGAAGGTTGGAGACGAGGTACTGGCGGTATTGAAGAGGGCGGGGCGTAAGTCGTCCTTGAGTAGATCAGTCGGTAGAGCACTTGCCAGCGAAAAACAAAGGTCCCGAGTTCGAGTCTCGGTCCGGCAAACAGTTTCAATCTGCCACGAAGTTTCATATCAGCGCACACTCGGCTGCAGAGTGAAAATTTCATTCTGGAGTAATTATACTGAATGGAATTTTGCTTCTGTTTGAAAGTGCCGCGGTCCCGTTAACGACATTTTCATTTCTATCCGTACGCGAAATGTAAGACTTTGGACAAGAAATTCGAAAACTTAATATTATCACGAATACGTTAAAGATACTCACATGTGACTGGTTTATTGTCTATGCGTAACATTATTCTCTGATAGCGAACAGCATCAAAAGATTGCTGATTTCTATAAATTTCTAGTCCATTAATTTTAACATGTTCGCTCCGGATGACTGTCTGTGGCAGTTACTTACGCATATAAGCAGTGTTCTTTTCACCTCGCTTGTGATAGTAAAGCAAAGAAAATTTAAAACGCAAAAACATTGATTTGCTTAATCCAGGAGATGAATCAGACGTACTGACAATTAATAATAAAAACATGGACGTTCGTGCAAAAACACCATGTGACGAGGTGTACGAAACCATTCGAGTTACGAAGACACTAAAAACGCTGAGAATTAATAGTGGCCGGCCGGGGTGGCCGAACGGTTCTAGGCGCTACAGTCCGGAACCGCGCGACTGCTACGTCGCAGGTTCGAATCCCGCCTCGGGCATGGATGTGTGTGATGTCCTTTTGGTTTAATTAGGTTTCAGTAGTTCTAAGTTCTAGGGGACTGATGACATCGGAAGTTAAGTCCCATAGTGCTCAGAGCCATTTGAACCATTTGAATTAATAGTGTTCCAATAAAGGTAATTGTAGTAGGAGGACAATTATTTCGAAATAAACTTTCGAAAGTCTTAAAATAATATCAACGGCGGCAGACATTTTCACTAAACTTGAACAGTAGTGTAAATGTTAACTTCGCACACAAAGAAACAGACAAAACGTAAAATAAAAAAGCTCTACAGTCTGTCATTCTTCTCTTCGCAACATTATTTCCCAATAGTATAGGAAAATCTGGCTACGAAGTGGGAAAATAAAAATAGACAATTTCCAAGATGTCAACAAAATAGCAGGACAGTGTGGTGACAATAAAATAACAGGACGGTTCGGTGTGTATGAATTACCAGCGTCGACGTTCAGCTAACTAGGGACACCATACGATCTTCAAAAAGATCGTGCAGAAACGTACATCTGCATTTATATCTACATCTATGTGTACATGGATACTCTGCAAAGCACACGTAAGTGCCTGGCAAAGGTTTCATCAGTCCACCTGTAAAATAACTCTCTGCTATTCCACTCTCGAACAGCGCGGGGGAGAAACGAAAATCTATACCCTTCGGTGGGAACTCTAATTTCTTGTCTTATTATGACGATCGTTTCTCTCTATGTAGGTCGGCGTCAAAGAAAATGTTTTCGCATTCGGAGAAGAACGTTGATGATTCCATCACAAGGAGAAATTTCTCTGTGTTAATGATGTCCACCTCACGTCCTGTATCATGTTTGTTGACACCCTTATCCCTAATTCTCGATAACATGAAACGTGCTGCCTTTCTTCGGACTTACTCGATGTATACTCCTGGAAATTGAAATAAGAACACCGTGAATTCATTGTCCCAGGAAGGGGAAACTTTATTGACACATTCCTGGGGTCAGATACATCACATGATCACACTGACAGAACCACAGGCACATAGACACAGGCAACAGAGCATGCACAATGTCGGCACTAGTACAGTGTATATCCACCTTTCGCAGCAATGCAGGCTGCTATTCTCCCATGGAGACGATCGTAGAGATGCTGGATGTAGTCCTGTGGAACGGCTAGCCATGCCATTTCCACCTGGCGCCTCAGTTGGACCAGCGCTCGTGCTGGAGGTGCAGACCGCGTGAGACGACGCTTCATCCTGTCCCAAACATGCTCAATGGGGGACAGATCCGGAGATCTTGCTGGCCAGGGTAGTTGACTTACACCTTCTAGAGCACGTTGGGTGGCACGGGATACATGCGGACGTGCATTGTCCTGTTGGAACAGCAAGTTCCCTTGCCGGTCTAGGAATGGTAGAACGATGGGTTCGATGACGGTTTGGATGTACCGTGCACTATTCAGTGTCCCCTCGACGATCACCAGAGATGTACGGCCAGTGTAGGAGATCGCTCCCCACACCATGATGCCGGGTGTTGGCCCTGTGTGCCTCGGTCGTATGCAGTCCTGATTGTGGCGCTCACCTGCACGGCGCCAAACACGCATACGACCATCATTGGCACCAAGGCAGAAGCGACTCTCATCGCTGAAGACGACACGTCTCCATTCGTCCCTCCATTCACGCCTGTCGCGACACCACTGGAGGCGAGCTGCACGATGTTGGGGCGTGAGCGGAAGACGGCCTACGGTGCCGGCCGTAGCCCAGCTTCATGGAGACGGTTGCGAATGGTCTCGCCGATACCCCAGGGTCAACAGTGTCCCTAATTTGCTGGGAAGTGGCGGTGCGATCCCCTATGGCACTGCGTAGGATCCTACGGTCTTGGCGTGCATCCGTGCGTCGCTGCGGTCCGGTCCCAGGTCGACGGGCACGTGCACCTTCCGCCGACCACTGGCGACAACATCGATGTACTGTGGAGACCTCACGCCCCACGTGTTGAGCAGTTCGGCGGTACGTCCACCCGGCCTCCCGCATGCCCACTATACGCCCTCGCTCAAAGTCCGTCAACTGCACATACGGTTCACGTCCACGCTGTCGCGGCATGCTACCAGTGTTAAAGACTGCGATGGAGCTCCGTATGCCACGGCAAACGGGCTGACACTGACGGCGGCGGTGCACAAATGCTGCGCAGCTAGCGCCATTCGACGGCCATCACCGCGGTTCCTGGTGTGTCCGCTGTGCCGTGCGTGTGATCATTGCTTGTACAGCCCTCTGGGTCTGACACACCGGTGTCAATGTGTTCTTTTTTCCATTTCCAGGAGTGTATTCCGTTCATCCTACCTGGTAAGGATCATATACTGCGCAGCAGTACTCCAAAAGGGGACGGACAAGTGTAGTGTAATCATTCTCTTTAGCAGATATGTTGCATCTTCTGATTTTTCTGACAATAAAACGGAGTCTTTGGTTCGTCTTCCCCACAACATTTTCTATGTGTTATTTCAAATTTATGTTGCCCGTAATTGTAATTCCTTGGTATTTAGTTGAATTTAAGGCAATTAGATTTCATTGATTTATTATGTAACCGAAATTTAACTAATTCCCTTTAGCACTAAAGTCGATGATCTCGCACTTTCCACTATTTAGGGTCGATTGCCAATTTTCGCACCATACTGATATCTTTCCTAAATCATTTTGAAATTTGTTTTGATCTTCTGATGTCTTTACTAGACGATAAATCATCTGCAAGCAACCTGAGATGGCTGCTGAGATTGCCTCCTAAGTCGAATGCCAGAATCAGTTCTTTCTTACTCCTGTTAATTATTAAGAACTGTGACTTTTCTGACAGGAAATCATGGACCCAGTCCCGTAACTGAGACATTAGTCCAATAGCACGCAGTTTGATTGCAACCAACTTGTGAGGTAGTGTCGAAAGCCTTTTGGAAATCTAGAAATACGGAATTAGTTAGAAATACCTTGTCGATAGAACTAGTTGTATTTCACAAGAACGATGTTCTCTAAATGCATGTTGACTGTGTGTCGATAGACTGGTTCTCTTCGAGGTAATTCATAATGTTCGCGCCGCGCGGGATTAGCCGAGCGGTGTAAGGCGCTGCAGTCATGGACTGTGCGGCTGATCCCGGCGGAGGTTCGAGTCCTCCCTCGGGCATAGATGTGCGTGTATCTGTGTGTGTGTCCTTAGGATAATTTAAGTTAAGTAGTGTGTAAGCTTAGGGACTGATGACCTTAGCAGTTAAGTCGGATAAGATTTCAAACACATAACATAATCCAGAATGCCAGAATTCTGGAAACATCCCCCAGGCTGTGGCTAAGCCATGTCTCCGCAGTATCCTTTCTTTCAGGAGTGCTAGTTCTGCAAGGTTCGCAGAAGAGCTTCTGTAAAGTTTGGAAGGTAGGAGACGGATACTGGCAGAAGTAAAGCTGTGAGTACCGGACGTGAGTCGTGCTTCGGTAGCTCAGTTGGTAGAGCACTTGCCCGCGAAAGGCAAAGGTCCCGAGTTCGAGTCTCGGTCGGGCACACAGTTTTAATCTGCCAGGAAGTTTCACATAACATAATGTTCGAATTCAACATAAGTTCCAAAATCCTGCTGCATGTCGACGTTAGTGATACGGTCCTGTAATTTATTGCATTACTCCTGTTGCCTATTCCGGACATTGGTGTGACTGGTGCAACTTTCCGGTCTTTGGGTACGGATTCTTCGTCGAGCGAGTGGCTGTGTGATTTTTAAGTTTGGAGATACTACATCAGCATCTTCTGTAAGGAACCTAATTGGTATACAGTCTGGGCCGCAAGACTTGCATTTATTTAGTGATTTAAGTTGCGTGCATGCTCCGGGAATATCTTCTCATGCCGGTAGTTGCTGTAGATACAAATTGTGAAATATTTACTTCGTCTTCTTTCGTGAGGGAATTTCCGAAGGCTGTGTTCAATAACTGCTTTAGCAGCACTGTCATCGATAGTATTTTGATTGCTATTTCGCAGAGAAGGCATTGATTGTGTCTTGCCGCTAGCATGCTTTACATGTGCCAGGATTCGAGACAAAGTTTCGTTATGGAAACTGTTATAAGCTTCTTTCGTAACAAGAAATTGTAGAAGAACGTGACTCAGTCTAAGAATGTAGAAGATTTTAAATTTTCTAAGTTATCGTCCTACCTGACATTCACAGCCACGGCCTTGCCGCAGTGGTAACACCGGATCCCGTCAGATCACCGAAGTTAAGCGCTGTCGAACTGAACTAGCACTTGGGTGGGTGACCATCCGGTCTGCAGAGCGGTGATGGCAAGCTGGGTGCACTCAGCCCTTGTGAGGCAAACTGAGGAGCTACTCGATTGAGAAGTAGTGGCTGCGGTCTCGTAAACTGACATACGGCGGGGAGAGCGGTGTGCAGACCCCATGCCCCTCCATATCCATATCCGCATCCGGAGACGCCTGTGGACTGAGGGTGACAGGGCGGCCGGTCGTTACCGTTGAGCCTTCCAAGGCCTGTTCGGACGGAGTTGACATAAACAGATTCTGAGATAACTTTTAATACAGCTTCAGTGAAATGTGTGCTGACACTTTTTGAGACACAAATATTTGGCTCAGTCTACATATTTAAAAGTATGACTACACATATATCAACGCTACAGCTTCTGTCACATTTTATGGGGCCAGCGGGGAATTTGGAATTGAAAGAGAAGGCAGACACAAAGAGTCCATCTATTTCACGTTATTCCCAGCAGCGCCAAAGGAAGTTGGTAGGCTTTACGCGAAAAAGGACTACCACTAAAAATAAATCCGGAAATTCCTTGATTTAAGAATAATACTCGGTCATATACAAATTTTCGAACACTGAATTTAATTTAGTAAAGTAGTATGACTGCATAGAGTTTGTAGAAAGTTACCTAGGCAACGAACACTTACTTTATTAGTGCAGCTAATTTTAGTGGTCAGGGCACAAGGAAAATTGAATTTCGGTGAACATAAGCAAATATACCAGTATATCAGAAAGCAAAAAATCGTTTAAGCAATGTGGCAAATATCAGGTTGCAGTGTAGATGGGTATGTGGAACCAGTTTGTATAGTAATACGCAATTGTAAATCACTGAATAAACGCACTTTCTTAAGAACAAAGTACTGCGTCTCTACCACATGCTTCAACACCAGATCCTACCTCTACTGCTGGAAGTAGGTATAATGTTGGTAGTGATTACTGCTATTGCTGTCGTAGGTTGGAGTAAGAAAATCAGTGAATTCTAGCAACTGCAACCCAAATAATACCTTTTCATTAAGTGGTCACATTCAGACTGATGAGTACAAGTCGACCTAAGTCATTTAAGCAAAGAAATGAGTGCAAGGAATATTGGAATGTAATTCATATAAGTGACTTCAGGAAAGTGAGTAGATCACAATGACATGTTTACTGCTCACCTACAGAAAACACGTAACAAACAAAGTTCCATAACGTAGGAAAAGCAGACAAAAGTAAATTCCACATAAATCGCAAGCGTTTCGACGGTTCGTAAAAAGGAACTGTGAATAAACTGGCTGCATTACGATTCAGATGAAATGAAATATCGTGTGACGAGGGCCTCCCGTCGGGTAGACCGTTCTCCTGGTGCAAGTCTTTCGATTTGACGCCACTTCGGCGACTTGCGCGTCGATGGGGATGAAATGATGATGATTACGACAACACAACACCCAGTCCGTGACCGGAGAAAATCTCGGGCCCTGCTGGGAATCGAACCCGGGCCTTTTGGATTGACAGTGTTTCGCGCTGACCACTCAGCTACCGGGGCGGACACGATTCAGATGAACTGATATCAAGCAGATTCTGTACTGAACCTCGACACATGACTTTCTCACAAAGACCCGGTAACCACATGTGAGACGCGTGTCCACCACATGAAGTTTACAACAAATTCGCAATGCAAATCAAGAAAACAGTTGGGCAGGAATTACAAGTTCTTCGTGAATGATTTTGCCTCCTAAGTTTTTATTCTGTCGTCAATATCAGTTGAGGTATTACATGTTATGCAAAGCAAGCTGCACCCCTTTGCCGCTAGACGGCTCCGCCTTGTAGCACGTAACATATTGGTGCGTCAGGGAGAGCGTGCTGTAATCGAGTTTATAACCCCCAAAAACGTGTCGCCGATTGAGATCCGTAGAAGAATGAAAGCTGTGAGGGGTGAGAATTGTATTAACGTCACTAATCTGAGATGTTGGGTTGTTCGTGCCTAATGCCAGTGCTAACCTCAATATGTGTGACAGAGTTCGGACGCCGACGAGACTCATCGGAATCGGGTTGATTAGTTCATCGGAGAAAATCGTCAAATAACACAGAAACAGCTCTCAAGTAGGCGTGGCATCTCACTAGAGCGTGTACAGGCCATCATTGCAGAACTGCGGTACAGAAAACTGAACAAAGTGAGTGCCTCGAATGCTCACTTCTGACGTTAAACAGTCAACAATTCCGTTTGGGTTTTGCCAGTCAAAGTGATGGATTTCTTAACAACATCGTGAGGGCGATGAAAGGTGGGTGCACCATTTTGTGCCCGAAAATAACAGAGCATCAATGGAGTTCCACCACAAAGGATCACCGACGCCAAAAGTGTTCAAGACCATGCCATCGGCAGGAAAACTCATTTTCACAGTCTTCTGGGATATTCAAGGTGTGGCGCATTTGGAATTCGAGCCCAAACGCACTATAACTCTGAAAAGTACTCCGAGACCTTGAGAAAACCTAAAGCACGAGTTCGAAGCGCTAGTGCACACACGGAGCACCCTCTACCTTCAGCCAGACCACACAAGAGCGCTGTAACGTCTGCAAGAAACCGATTCCTGCGTTCCACTGTGATCGATCATCCTCCATAGGTTCCCGACTTGGTCCGATCCGATTTTCATCTGTTTCCAAAATTTAAAGAATGAAGGAATGAAGCAGTGCAAGCAGAGGTGACGCTGTGGCTTCGTCAATCTTGTCAAACATTCTATTGTTAAGAATCAACAAACTGGTCTCTCGTTGGGAGAAATACGTTCATCATCAGCGTGAATATGTTGATAAATATATATACAGACTTGAAGAAAATGGAGAATATTAATAAAGTTAATTTTATTTAAAATACTTTAAGCGTTTTCATATAAAATATTTGAAACGTCCCCTTAGAACAATTATATAAGACTGGTCTATGTGAAACGTCCTCTTTGAACAATTATACACGACTGTGCTTAAACTGACACACAATATCTTTAGCGCAACGCAATCTGACTTCCAAAAATCCCTACGAAAGAATGGCCCTGACTAGCATTAACCTATACGTTTCACAAATCACTTACCTCACAAAAATCTTCGTTACTCAAGCTACTGCAATACAGCGAGCGCCACTACTGCCAGCTAAATAAAAGATTCAAACTACTGAAGGCACTAACTACTGATAGGCATAGTTAGCAAATGAAAGATTTTAATAGAGAACAAACAATGTATTTACCTCACTAGTCATAATATATATAGCAGTTCATGACACCAATTCTTACAAATTTCAAAACTCCGCCATCTCTCTCCCCACGTCCACCACTGCTGGCGGCTCACCTCCAACTGCGCAACGCTACCCGCTGTTAGCATCCAGCTGCCGCTGCCCAACACTACAATGGCAGACAACAATGCAAACCATCCACAGACTGCACACGGCACAGCCAGTGATTTTTCATACAGAGCGCTATGTGGTGTTGGCTTTACCAATAAAAATACTGAAACAGCCTACTTACATATTCAGAAGCACTACTTTTCACTACGTCCTCGTACATCTCACCACCTCACCGTTCAACGACCAAAAACTCTCGGCATTCGGTACCAAACAATACTTTCCTCAACACAACGTTACGACTTTTTCAAATTCCTCCACAACATGCACAGCGAAGTGGGCCGTGACCCAGTTGGTCATCTCATCTTGAATTCAAAGATGATACGTACGATACGTCACAGACCGCCGGCGAACACAACTAAGTTTTTCGTAGCCGATATTTGTTACAGATTTGCATCTCTGCATTAACCCCATGGTAATTGGAAGACGAAAATGATTGCAACGTAAAATAATTAATTAAATCCTGAAAGTTGCTACTGAGTATCCAACTTTCAAGTTCTCACTTACCTAACGTAGGAGACAGAAGGGATACTTGTGAAAGGAACACATCTGAGCCAACTGTGTTCTGCGGGAGACATTGATGTGTTACTTCTGTCGCCGGTAGACGAATGGAAGGCCTTAACAGAGCAAGATTAAAATTATGATTTAGACTAAATTGTAATAAGATGAAATTAATTGTATATTGAGCACATGAAAAGAAAAATTAGGATATAAGTCACACGAATAATTGACGAGTTTGTGTCTAATGTCAACTGACAGCAGGCATATTTACGCCAATAGAAGCAAACAGGAAGGTAAAAACCACTTCGATGCCTTCTTATAAACCATACAGATTTGCAAAGACTAAAATGCAAAACATAAAATCGGTGCTATTTGCTGACTACACAAAATGGAAAATAACATTTAAATATGAACAACAAACAAAAATTTAGAATTTCTCAGCCAGAAGCGAATAGAAACATGTTGGGCATTACGGGGAGAGAAGGGAAAACAAACTGAGTCGGGAAACGAACTCAGGTGGAAAGCATCATTGTCGGTACAGTGAAAAAGAAACAGAGTTGGGTATAGTCAGGCGACTGAGTGTTTGATGGACGAAGCAAGTACTCGAATGACTCCAAAATGCAAGAAAAGGTCAAGAAAATTACGTAACGGAAGGTGACTGTACGCTATTATAAAACATGCTGGAGCAACACGAGTGACATAGCTGAAGACCTTGTTGCATGCTGAAGTGTTGCAAGTGCCTTTATCCGGCAACAGATGCTGGCAACGATGATTAGTAGTTGGTGGTACAATGCGGCCACTCATTCTACAGTGACTATAGTGAGTAGAGGTACAGATGTAATAAATAACAAATGTAGCGTCTCTAGTGACGAAGAAACGAAGTGCTACGATACAACGGGCAAACTTATTTTACCAGTGGATGTGGTACTATTTCGTAAGACTGTATCAAGAAGAGATCCATTCTCTGTTTGGCCTGCAAACTGTGCCTCGAGAGAAGATGTTCTTTATTTGAAAGATTGTACTTCATCTGAAAAATTTTAGGACTCACCTAGCGTTTGGTCGAAGTATGCTACGACCAGTTTGTAATGAAAAATGTTTGGTATGTACATACAAAAGAGTCTAATTTTCTGTTTTTTTATATATAAATTTTATTCAGATCAGGCAGTGCAACAAATTATTATTTTTCAGCAACGGCACTGAAAGTAATCCCGATATTATCAGTGGTCAATATAAATGGCTGCCAATGACCGTGTTATACTCTAATATAGATTACATGCAATATTCGAGGGTGATTGTCCACATGCTTTCATCAGAACAAGTACTTTCAGGTGTCAAAAGTTCAGCAACTGCTGATTATTTATCATTAATTTCAAAATTGCTGAAAATATTGAAGGGTTTGATGCAAGGGGGAGGGAATTTAAGTGTATTTATTTGGATTCCTTCATGCCTTTTAACATCGGCAAGTCGTCTCGCCATTGTAAGTGTAACTCCATATAAAATAGGGAAAATTATGCGCATCGCGTATCCACTGCGAAATCTGATTTCCAACGTCTTAAGTTTTCTCAGCTGAACACAGGTCAGAAGCACGGCAGGCAATAACAACCCTAGTCTAAAAGAAATTCATACACCAGTATTTTGTCAGCGAAAGTAGGAGTAAGCGTCCAGTTTAGTTTCACTGCTCAATACTAGAACCTCTCCACAGTGTCTCAGGAGCACAAAATGATGGACTGTTAATGCAGACCGCTCAATCAGAAAGCGCCGCGTTTGAGTTATCGAGAGTGTGGGCACAACGTTCTACCCCTTCCTTCTTTGAAAGCCTAACTGCAGTGCCTGACGCAGGGCACTTCTGCAGCCGTTATTTCTCGGTCTCCTGTTTGATTAGCGAACGGTACAGTAGAAGAATGACATTTGGTTAACAGTCATTTCAGGTGGTGATAGGGAATAAATACACTCCTGATCTAGGCGTAGTGTCTTTGGTTAGTAGTAAAAACGTAACGAAATCGAAAAAGAAATGAGTATGTGAAGGACTGGCTCATCATATAGGAAAATCGAAACAACATTCGGTGAAATTAAAAGCAAGGCTGGTAACAATAAGAGTGCAATTGTTAAATGCAGAGGAGAGAGCGCGGAGATGAAAGAGTATATAGAAGGCCTCTATGAAGGGAAAGATAGGTCTGACGTGATAGAAGAAGAAACAGGAGTGGATTTTGAGGAGATAGGGGAGACGGTATTAGAATATAAGGGAGCTTTGGAAGACTTAAGATCAAATAAGGCAGAGGGGATAGATAAAATCCCATCAGAATTTCCAAAATCATTGGAGGAAGTGGCAACAAAACGACTATGCACTTTGATGTGTAGAATATATGAGTCTGGCGAAATACCATCTGACTTTCGGAAAAATATCATCCACACAATTCCGAAGACTACTAGAGCTGACGAGTGCGAGAATTATCGCACAGTCAGCTTAACGGTTGATGCCTCCAAGTTGCTGAAAATAATATAGAGAAAAATGGAAAGAAAATTGAGGATGTGTTAGATGACGATCTGTTTGGCTTGAGGCACCAAAGAGGCAATTCTGACATTGTAGTTGTTAATGGAGGCAAGGCTAAAGAAATATCAAGAGACGTTCATTTGATTTGTCGACTTGGTAAAAGTTTTCGACAATATAAAATGGTGCAAGATGTCAGAATTCTGAAGAAAATAGGGATAAGCTATAGGGAGAGACAGGCAATATACAATATGTACAGAAGCCAAGAGGGACTAATAAGAGTGGATGACAAAGACAGAGATTGGAATACATTCAGCAAATAATTGAGGTCGTAGATTGCAAATGCTACTCAGGGATGAAGAGGTTGGGCCAGAAGAGGAATTCGTTGAGGGCCGCATCAAACCAGGCAGAAGACTGATGACTTAAAAAATAGGAAAGAAAACAAAGGTTGTTCCAACGACTCTGCTGTTCTTACAGTTTATTTTTTATGATAGGGATAGGTCCACATTTGGTCACTCCAGATGGCTACTCCTAGACAGCTTGCATTTGCAACTAGCATATATTTATTAACTTTTAAGGTAAATGCTCACTTCCTACATCAATCATTCGCAATCTGTAGGCCGTCCTGCAATTCGCTGCAGTCTTCTGGCTTTGCTATATCCAACAGACAACTGAACTGTCTGCAAATAGCTTAATGGAGTTTTTAGCGCATTATTATATTATTTCCAATTATGTTGCAAACAGTAATCGCCCTAGGGCACTCCTCAAAACACCTTTACATATGTATATTTTGTTCAGTTAAAACGACTTGTTGAATTCTGTCTGCAAGAAAGTCCTGAAACAAATCACAAGTACGATGAGATACTCGCTTTGTTCGTTTTGGTCATTAAGCGACGCTACGTATCTTTATTAAAAGGCTTCTTGAAATGAAGGAACATAGCATCAACTTGGGAGCCATGGTACACTGCATTCTGGATCTCATGCTCGAACAGAGTGACTTTCATAAGATTTCTGTCCTGTCAATTGACCCGTTCTTTCAGCCAAGTAGTCTCCAAAATTTCTTTTTTACCCCATTAGATTCAGGACCTGATTAGTAATCGGCTATATACATCTAATCTTTAGAATTCAGTCTTTTGACAACTAGTTCTTTCCTTCATAAACACCGATTCTTACAAATGCAGTGTAGTGTTTGTACACGTTGTAAATAACCTATCGCTCCCTGTTTTTTATACGAGCTACTTTCAGAATTTCAAAGAGTGTATTCCAGTTAACATTGTCACAATCTTTCTGTAAATCTATCAATACTGTAATTTTAGGTATATCTTCCTTCAGTCTGCCACCAAAGAGAAATCTTAGTGTCAGTACTCCTTCGCTTGTTCTTACATTTCTCCAGAAACGGAATTGATCTTCCTTAAGGTCACTTCCATGAACTTTTCCATTCATCTGTACATAATGCGCCTGTATTTTACAACACGCGACCACATGGAGCAGCTTGTAAGGAAAAGCATGTGCTGAAATAACCTCTACAATGTTACCACTGTGACAAACTTCAGCGGAGGCATTATACCTTATCAGCAAAACGACTGTAACACTGAATATCTTCGAAACTCTTGCTGTGCAAGCGAGAGCTCGCATATTGAAAAACAAATTGACTTTAATAAAGTCACACAACCTGTATAGTTCGCTCGCGGAACATCCTCGTGGTTCATTTCTAGTAAAGCTTCCGATGGTTAACGTTCTATTAAAAGTTTTCTCATATGGATGTGTTTCTTTCGTTGAGCTGTGTACGGGTTGAGACGTGGCACTTTATATCGCTCCTGTCTAGAGCCTGTGTATCCGGAGAATGACTCTTGGGTGCACAGTGACAGATGGTCTGAAGCGGGTTCAGTCGAGTACGTAGTTCTAATTTTCATCTGCTAGAGGACAGTAGCGGACAGACCTAAAGAGAAAGAACTATAAGGTAGTTAAGTATTTTGGCCACCAGAGTCCAGTAGTGCACAGAAACATTCAAGAAACAGATCAAGAGAATGTTTTTGTGAATTTTTCTTATTAATGCTTGTACAGTTTCCTGTACGCCTTTACTAGTGTGAATGATGCGTGAATGTGGTATAAAGTGAATATGTAGATCATTGTTCTACTGACGAACGCTGTACGAACTAGGCTAGAAAGTTTGAAGACAGTGTGAATGCAGACAACGGGGAATTTTGTATCATAATATGTTAAGTAAGTTTATGGTAGAAGGAAAGCTAATTTGAGTGCAAATGAAAATAGTTAATAACGAAAATTATAAAAAATATCAGAATGTTAAATATTTGTTTCGGAAAAAAGTACATTTCTAAAGTGTGTTATAAAGCGCGGGAGAATAATCCTTTTCTATTGGCCTTTAAGAAAACTGACCTATCAGAAACGGGGTATTCTTCGCGCGTCTTTATTTTTTATTTATTTATTTATTTTTTGCTGGTTTTAGTTGTGCTACATCTTTCAAAAGTGTTTTAAAGTGGCGGCATATTTATTCCTGTGTGTGTTTTAGAAATTACGGATTTTTAAGTAATTTTGTGTATGAGAGAAGACAGTTACTCCGCGTGGCATATTGAGCAGATCGATGACTAAAAACTGGAACGCATTAGACATTGATAAACTTAATGGCATGGCTTCATTTTCATTTAAGAACTATCCGTGCTTAGTAGCTGTTCAGATTTCGGGAAATATGTTACCATAAACTTGCTAACGTAAATGAATGGTTTGTGCATGACTGTGTTAAGATCAGCGCGGGCTTGGTAGTGAACACGTCCATCTCAAGGCTCAGGACATACCGAAGTTTTGCAAGTATTTCCACCTTTCATTCAAAATTAAGACCTTTTCCCGATTCTTAGAGTAGGTACGTTGTATGCAGCCTGGTGTGAGTTGCAGTACGGCAGATTTCTGCTCGGCTTTCCTACCGGTGATCTACTGCAACGATTTCACAGGTAGGTGCAGGAAATGGACGAACGTAACCGCGCCGCCTCAGGTTCCTTATCAAATATGAAATCTATTCTCACCAATTACAGCGGCGCCTAATATGTAGCGGAAAAAAAGCTTAGGCAAAAGTCACTTCTTTTATAGCGTATAATCATCAGATGCAATAAAAATGGAAATTTCTATCATAAATGGTTGACTATATTTTCACCGTTCGCAGAAGCAAAATGACTACTGTGTGACCCTGTTAGTCTGTATCTAGTTTTGTCTGAAAGGCTCTTGTCTTCGAATCCAAATTGCTTATGTGAATAAGAATAAAATGGAACACGCTGTATATATAGGTCTGTAGATTCTGTATGATGTATGTGATGAGATGGTAATTAATAATCAGTCGTTATAAGTACAGGTTTTTCACTCGTAAACAAAGCAACGGGTAACAGGATTACTAACAAAAAGTATTCATTAGACCCTGAACGAAAGTAACAACAAACATTCAAACTCCTGTCACAGACACTGTAATAGAAGAACACAAATAAATTCTATGCCGTGTTGTGTGTGTAAGCTCGTTTTCCAACCGAGCGTCGAAGTCTCCGTCAGCTGTCTAGAAGAGGTGATTTTCCTGAAAGAACAAGTTCTAATAATTATTGTAAATAATTGTGTAACCGCTTATTCACATTAGAATGGAAAGTATTTTCATATGTATTATTGGTTTCTTCTTTGCACGAGAATACAGTATTGTATATTGTCACTAGGGTTTTCTTACGTAATGTATTGGTGTGTAGGATACAACGCCAAGTCTAGAAAAGTACAGTAACGCAGTGTACCTCTGTTACGAAATATTCACTATCCTTTTACAGGATAGTGAATATTTCGTAACACAGGTACACTGCGTTACTTTACTTTTCTAGACTTGGCTTTGTATCCTACACACCAATACATTACGTAAGAAAACGCTAGTGACAATATTTTGCTTTATGGCAGAAACAGTTTTATGGACTATTTCGCTTACTGACTATAACATCCAGCGAGGTTTTTCTAGCCTTTATTTCTAATGTCGCGTGATCGCGATGTACGCAGTGTCAGAGGCTAATGGACATTTCTCATTTAAAGTAAACATTTGGAAACTATTTTCGTATATGTGTGCTTGTCGAGGACCGGAAGGTGGGTGGCGAGGGGGGAGGGGGGCAAGGGAGATAGAAGATGATAGTTTCTCATTGGCAGCAAGACGGAAAACTTTTACCGTCCTGATGGCTTTTCGTGGTGACTCCTCTATCTAAGAGACGAACTTCAGTGTGCTCTGTTTTACGCTGTATAATATTAATGCAGCAAAACATAAAAAAATAGAGAGCAGGGTTGGTTAACTCTCAGTTACATGAAAAGTGCACTGACAATAAATTTCTCTTTTATGCTCGGACTAAAAGCAGTTTTTGTCCTAAAACAGTCTCTCAACCCCAGTGAACTCCCGAAGCAAACATGGGACAAAAAGTTGAAGTGTTAAGGGTTGCTACAGGGATTCTGATCAGTAATAGACAGAAGGAAAACTAATGATGTATTTATGAACTACTGACCGTTCTGGAAGCCATTTCTACATTTACGGTGAGTGAGGTAGAGCGTTGATTAGGACACTGGACTCGTATTCAGTGAAACGGTGGATGGAATTCCCATCTGGCTGTCCGGATTTAGGTTTTCTGTGGTTTTCCAAAATATCTAATGGGAAACGCCGGGATGGTTTTTGTAGGAAGAAAACGCATAAGATTTCCTTTCCCACACTTTTCCAGTGAGAGCCTGAGCTCCCCCTCCCCTCCTCCCCTGGAGACCTCACCGCCCACCGGCCGTTAAATCCTAACTTTCTTTCCCTCTCCTCTACCTTCGCTGTACCAATGGAACTCAAGCGAGTTTTGTGAACCATAATAGAGAAGTTTCGGAGGCAACTGAAGGAATCCCAACCAAGCACGTAAAGTGCTGATGCGCCAAGAGCGACCCTAAGCTTGGTACACTGAAGGTCGATTGGCTTGCACGTATGCAAAGATCAAAGTGACGCACTTCATTAAATAAATGCTTAAATGCATCGTGTAATCGCTTTTATATAAGCGTTACATTTTGATACATTCGACAATGCGCAATGTGACTTCTTGAGACGAAGAATTCACCAATCGCTACAATGCACTGCAGTACTGTATGATCATTAAGGTAGGCAGCGATTTCATGTCTCCTGATTATACTAACGGGAGATTTGGAGATACTAAAGAGAAGTGTATAGTTAATACATATTTAAAACTGCAGATGAATTATACAGATTCTTCAACTTGATAGCCCTTCTTTATATCTTTATGCTAGTTCCATTGTTTACGTGATCTTCATTTACTTTAGCTTTGTGGCTGGATGCCCTTGCTGCCAACACAGCCATCCGTTAACTTAAAGGGGGGAGTATTTTGTTTCATCTGTCTGTAGCTCGTGGAAACTGGGTTTCACATGTTACAGTTTTTTTGGCTAGGAGCGTGTAGTTTACTCTGAGGTGTAGACTGCGGCCCAGCACATAATTTGTCTCAACCAACGTGGACGACCGCCTGAAGAGTACACACACACTGATCGGTGAACCATATCATCAGTCATTAATCCACTGCGAAGACTCGATCACAGTCTGACTCACCTCATCGTCAAGCAAGAATGTTTTTCTTCCGCAAAGACGTCAACAAATATGCCCGTGGATCGGTATTCTTTTAATGGCAGTGTTACCGCCGTTACTCTCTCATTGAGCCTATTTCCGTTTATGAGCAGCTACTGTAAAGTACACCGAGGTTTAATTTTATGCACTGAACAAAGAAGACTGGGCAGGTTTCCTTGTGGTAAAGTTGTGTTACATTGATAGCATATTGGAAATGGTCTTAAAGTGAAAAAGGTGTGAATCTGTGAGCTGTTAGCCTGGTAACAATCGTTAATCTCCGATGCATGCGTCACATTTCTCTTGTATGTCTAAACCAACACCGTGCTCGCCCACAGTGCCACATCGAGCACTGATGACATCAGCTGTAGCTGACAGACTAAATTTTAATTGTGTGTAATTTTGTCTTCTTCTTGCCTTTGGTTTGTGTCCCAGATGGGCTATCTAATCTCTTTCTTCTAGCTCATAGATTTCAGTCCTGTCTGTCAAACAGTTTACGTCGCCTGTAGTCACATGTACTTTTTAAGTGAAATTACCTCGGGAGAGAGAGTTCAATTGGTTCAAATGGCTCTGAGCACTCTGGGACTTAACATCTGACTTTATCAGTCCCCTAAAACTTAGAAATACTTAAACCTAACTAACCTAAGGACATCACACACATCTATCCCAGAGGCAGGATTCGAACCTGCGACCGTAGCAGTCACGCGGTTCCAGACTGAAGCGCCTAGAACCTCTCGGCCACACCGGCCGCCCAAGAGTGAACTACAGTATTTTATTCTTTATGGAAACTTTACAACTTTTTATGATATCTGTGTACTCTGGATCCTGGCTCAATACTCACTGAGCCTTGCTGGGACTTAGGCAGCACTGTTGTGGCGTTTGAGTCTACAAACGTTACAATGAAAATACAATATCGGTGTTATGTTCGCTGCTGTAAATCTGCTACTATCCATGAAACTTCCTGGTAGATTAAAACTGTGTGCCGGACCGAGACTCGAACTCGGGACCTTTGCCTTTCGCGGGCAAGTGCTCTTCCAGTTGAGCTACCCAAGCATGGCTCACGCCCCGTCCTCGCAGCATCACTTCTAACAGTATCTCGTCTCCTACATTCCAAACTTTACAGAAGCTCTCCTGCGAACCTTGCAGAACTAGCACTCCTGAAAGAAAGGATATTGCGGAGACATGGCTTAGCCACAGCCTGGGGGATGTTTCCAGAGTGAGATATTCACTCTGCAGCGGAGTGTGCGCTGATATGAAACTTCCTGGCAGATTAACCTGCCAGGAAGTTTCATATCAGCGCGCACTCCGCTGCAGAGTGAAAATCTCATTCTGCTGCTATCCATGTCATTTCACCTAATGTTCGTTACCACTTCTTCGTCTCTTTAACTGATGCCTACTGCTTTGACATTCACGAATTTAAATAACGTGTTACACCATGCACGTATTTTATGCAATTTTATGTCACGTTATCTATTTGTAATTTATGCTAGATAAATGTGTAATTCTCTACATTTTATATGGGTCGCAGGGGAAACTGTCCATTCAATCCATTCAAATGGATGTTTCTTTACAATAGCGGCGACATACGTCGAACCAACCATCGACCTGACCTGACAACCTGCAAAAAAATTCTCCCATTCAGTCTTGCAGTCCTCCGTACGGAACTAATGGTTCCATGATCCTGGTTTGTAACACGTGGAGATAATGCAATATCTAATAGGGAATTCGAATGCAGTTGTAGTGTCGCAAGATATCTGCAAATCTTGTGACGGGCCTCACGCAAGGCAGTCGAGATCATACGGAAATTAGGTAAAAAAATATGCGAAGAAGAAATAATTATGTCTACAGCGTAATTAATGTATTTCAGTTTTATGCAATGTGAGAATATTTGAAATATTTTATTGCATAATACCCCAATACTGATAATCAAAGCCAACTAATAAATCAGCGACTTCGTGGTGGTTGCTGTTCTGAATGATTTATTGTCTGAGTTTCTGTGGCAACCGAGAAAAAGACAGGAAAACAAATGTCACTGGTTTTAAATACCACGAAATATTGTATTTTCAACGTTTTCCATTTATTTATTTAATTATTTTGCAAGGATCTTTATCATTTGAAAGAATATGCACCTTTTTACTACGTCACAATTACTACCTTTAATATGTTTAAGAATTAACATACTCTTAAAAGAATTTATGATTTACTTCCTGTTGCAGTCCGTAACGTCGATTTCTAGTTCGTACATAGTCGTCAAAGGAAGAGACATCTTCAGAAGTTAAGTGATAAATTAACACAAATTACACCACTTTGCAACTGACATACGACTCCGGGCTGATGCGATATACCCATTTAGACTTTTCTCCAGATGCTAGAAGGAGGGATAAGAGTTCTCCGCTCGCTGACACAAACTTATTGGAGTGCACTTCAAGGGACGACGTTCGTTGTATACAGCTCGATATTTTACGACAGTAGAGTCACGGTAGCACGCACCAAATCAGTAAATATACAGAACCGCTTCGCTACAACAATCTGGTCTACGGAGCAGCGGAAATGCCTCTCCATACCTGACGCAAGTACTTAGTTCAGAAATTTATTGTCCAAAAAATCCAAATTTTGGATTCTACAATTGCTGATAAATCAGCAAGTCTAGAGGATCTCAGCCGTGAAAGTTATCCATTCCTTATTCGAAAAGCCAGCTGTTGAATAGGATCGACTACTCAGCAAGCTCTGCTTTAGTACCCAGTTCACTGGACAAGCCGTCTTATGGTAATTTCTTTTTCCAGTCTACTTGCTTCCCGTCTGTAAGATGCATCTGCTCCCAAAACACTAACAGTATGTTCACGACAAACGTGCATATGAAGTGGATAGCTGCAATTATAATATTCGCTGATAGATTTAAAGTAACAAATTCTAAGTGGGTAGTGCCTTATTTTGTCCTGACTTCCAGCACCCCCGCCCCTCTCTTTTCGTCAGATCACGTTAGTATTTACCAGGGAAGCAATGACCATCTTGCAGTCTATTCGTTTCGTGGAACCACATGAACTGAACAATATCTTGGGATATCAGACTCACAAAGTGAACCATTAGGTCTCAAAAACCAAAGAAATACGGAGGAGCATACGTGAGGCAGAAGGTGACTGAGTTGCCGCGAATGGAACTTGAGTGAACCTGCACTGTATTTTATCGCATTATGGTTTCTAACAAAACGAATATGTGGATCTCCTCACAAAGAGTGCAACGCATAACGGGCAATCAGTTATCCACAATTTCCAAGCACGTATTGGATAACATTCCTAAACTTGAAACTAGAACACGTAGCCCGTGGAAAAATGAATAATGGAAAAACAGTACAGTACAGGTTGGGAGCACTGATTTACTGATTTTATTTAAAACCTTGCCATTCAGAAACCATAGCCAGTATTTAAAAACTAAATAAGTTTTTGACCTGAAAGCGGTTTTACTGTTGTCTGGCCTGGATATCCCCTCTCTGCCGTGGTACTCGTATTTACACATAGGACCGTTCTCAGCGCTTAGCACGTAATACTAGCACTCTTTCTCTTCCCTCGATTTGTTAGACGATAAATGGACCAGATTTTGGGCGAGATAGTGACAAACAGCCGGGTCAGTTTTTTTTTTTAAGCTGTAGTATGTGTCCGTTATTAGAGCTCCTAGCGCGAAGTTGATCGTGAGTGGAGAAATTACTGGCCATGATAATGTTCAGTCGCTCAACAGGAGTGGTTTGAGTCATCATAGAGCGTCTAAGTGAGGCTGACCAGTCTGGTAATTGCACTATGGACCATCTTGCCTCATTTTTTTTCTTGTGGATGGCTTCTACGGAAAAATAAAATGGATAAAAAAGTATTCTATGTCAGACAGGTCTGACACTGTCTTGGCGGTCTGAAATCCAGTCTCTGTTTACTCAAGTAGCTCTCCATTCGGCTTTACGACGTCGAACAGCTGCCATTCCAGATTATTCCACCAAAAGAAGCTCTGAGGTAGTTACCATTAAATCCCGCAGAAGGACGAATAATGAAACAAAGTACTGTAATCACGGATTTCGCACCATCCCACGGCTATTTACTAGCTGTAGCAGAGGAAGAAGTGTAATAAGCTGTATTTTCTTGCAGTACTTTCATGTGTGTTAGCTGCGGGGCGAAACTAGAAAGCGCCCAGAAGACGTCAAACATAGTAACATCCTTTAGAGGCCGCGAAATGTCAGTTATTACCGTGCTACAATTCCGTTAATGACGCAGTGTGGAACGGAAAGATGTAATCCTGCACATAGTCCTTACTGACAACGTACAGAGTCGCTTTACGATCGTCATTTGTTTGTATTACCTTAAAGGTAGTCGTTTTAGTATATTCAATGTATTATGTTAGAATGGCAGGGTAGACGTACGTTCCACTGTAATTAGAGACATACTAGCAACAACGTTGTTTCTATACTCTTTAATATCTGCATCCTGTAATTGAAAAATATTATTGAAAACAAACTACTCTTTGAGCACGCGAAACTGCCTTAAAGACTATTTTGCCCGAAGGTTATGAACATTGTGTTCAGGTACTGTAGAACATAAATTAACGAGCCAAGTATTCACTATTTACCGTAAGGAAGTAGTTCATAGGGCGTATCTTTAATGCTACCAAGTAATACAGCAGTGGCAGATGTGAGTCCTCTTGTCCTTTAGAGGAAACCTATCCATGACTCTCTTTCGAAGAAAACAACGACATGTGTCAGATATAACTTCCTACCCGTATCTCCTCGGCTCAGTATTACTCTCTGGTAACAAATTACATTTTGTTAGCAACAATAAATATCTTTCTGTATCTCTGTCGTTGTTACAGCACAGGCCTAACATAAAATTGTATCCTGTAGCGAAGAAAATATTGACTTTTATAGTTACAACATTTAGTAGGCATCAAACATTTAAACAGCTTAAATCATGGGATCTTTGTATCCGACGAAAGTTAGAAGTACAAAAAAAAGTGTATGTTGTCTAAGGGGCAGTCAAAACGTTTCCGTTTGAAGTCCGTACAGTCCAGAATCGAGGTGCCGATGAGGCAAAAATCCGCGTGAGCACTGAAGCAATCATCCCGCGGTGGTGCCAGGATGAAGACACTCGATTGTGAAACACCATGTCTTGCTGCGAGAAGAAGTCCGTAACTGTTAGTTCATGAGCCCACGCGAATAGAAAAGGGTTGCGAAAACACACTAGACCTCTTAGCAAAAAATAATCCTGAGTTAATAACGAGCATCAAAACCGATTCAGGAATTAGTCAACACAGGGTAGTCGTGGCGAGATTGAATATTGTACCCCCTGATCCTACAAAATACGCCAAAAATATACCTATTCAAAAAAGCAGATAAAAATTCACTTGACGCCTTCCTGAAAGACAACCTCCATTCATTCAAAATTAATAATTTAAGTGTAGACCAGATGTGGCTTAAATTCAAGGAAATAGTATCGGCAGCAATTGAGTGATTTGTGCCATATGAATTAACAAACGACGGAGTTGATCCTCCTTAGTACTCTAAACGGGCTAGAACACTGTTGCATAAAAAACAACGAAAAAAACATGCCAAATTTAAACAGACGCAAAATCCCCAAGATTGGCGATCTTTTACAGAAGCTAGAAGTTTAGCGCAGACTTCAACGCGAGATGCTTATAACAGTTTCCACAACGAAACTTTGCCTCGAAACCTGGAAGAAAATGCAAAGCGATTCTGGTCGTATGTGAAGTATGTTAGCGGCAAGAAACAATCAATACCTTCTCTGCGCGATAGCAATGGGGATACTATCGAAGACAGTGCTGCCAAAGCAGAGTTACTAAACACAGCCGAAATGCCTTCACAAAAGAAGACGTAAATATTCCGGAATTCGAGTCGAGAACAGCTGCCAACATGAGTAACGTAGAAGTAAATATCCTCGGAGTAGTGCAGCAACTTAAATCACATCATACAAGCAAGTCTTCTAGTCCAGACTGTATACCAATTAGGTTCCTTTCGGATTATGCTGATGCATTAGCTCCATACGTAACAATCATGTACAACCGTTCGCTCGACGGAAGATCCGTAACCAAAGACTGGAAAGTTGCACAGGTCACACCAATATTCAAGAAGGTAGTAGAAGTAATCCATTAAATTACTGGCCTGTATCGTTAACGTCGATATGCAGCAGGATTTTATAACATATATTGTGTTCGAACATTATAAATTACGTCGAAGAAACCGGTCTGCTGACGCACAGTCAACATGGGTTTAGAAAACATTGTTCCTGTGAAACACAACTAGCTCTTTATTCACGTGAAGTGTTGAGTGCTATTGACAAGGGATTTCAGATCGATTCCATATTTCTGGATTTCCGGAAGGCTTTTGACACTGTACCACAGAAACGGCTAGTAGTGAAATTGCGTGCTTATGGGATATAGTCTCAGTTATGTGGCTGGATTTGTGATTTCCTGTCAGAGAGGTCACAGTTCCTCCAATGATTTTGGAAGTCATCGAGTAAAAAAGAAGTGATTTCTGGCGTTCCCCAAGGTGGTGTTAGAGGCCCTTTGCAGTTCCTTATCTATACAAACGATTTGGGAGACAATCTGAGCAGCCATATTCGGTTGTTTGCAGATGTCGCTGTCGTTTATCGACTAATAAAGACATCAGAAGATCAAAACAGACTACAAAACGATTTTGAAAAAATATCTGAATGGTGCGAAAAGTTGCAGTTGACTCTAAATAACGAAAAGTGTGAGGTCATCCACATGAGTGCTAAAAGCAACACGTTAAACTTCGGTTACACGTAAATCAGTCTAATCTAAAGCCATAAATTCAACTAAATACCTAGGTATTACAATTACGAACAACTTAAATTGGAAGGATAACATAGAAAATGTTGTGGGGAAGGCTAGCCAAAAGACTACGCTTTATTGGCAGGACACTTATAAAATGTAACAGACCTACTAAGGAGACTGCCTACACTACGCTTGTCCGTCCTCTTTTAGAATACTGCTGCGTGGTGTGGGACCCTTACCAGATAGGACTGACGGAGTACATTGAAAAAGTTCAAAGAAGGGCAGCACGTTTTGTATTATCGCTAAATATGCTAGAGAGTGTCACAGAAATGATACAGGATTTGGGCTGGAAATCATTAAAAGAAAGGAGTTTTTCGTTGGGACGGAATCTTCTCACGAAATTCCAATCATCAACTTTCTCCTCTGAATGCGAAAATATTTTATTGACACCGACCTAAATAGGGAGGAACGATCACCACGATAAAATAAGGAAATCAGAGCTCATACGGAAAGCTATAGGTGTTCATTCTTTCCACGCGCTATACGAGAGTGGAATAATACAGAATTGCGAAGGTCGTTCGAAAAACCCTTTGCAAGAATGTTCAAATGTGTGTGAAATCTTATGGGATTTAACTGCTGAGGTCATCAGTCCCTAAGCTTACACACTACTGAACCTAAATTATCCTAAGGACAAAGACACACCCATGCCCGAGGGAGGACTTGAACCTCCGCCGGGAACAGCCGCACAGTCCATGACTGCAGCGCCCCTAGACCGCTCGGCTAGTCCCGCGCGGCTAAAACCCTCTGCCAGGCACTTAATGTGATTTGCAGAGTATCCATGTAGATGTAGAACTGCCTGCTGCACACCCTCGTCCAACAGGAATCGTCGACCCTTCGAGGCCGTTTTTAAGGGACCGAAGCCGTTATAATCGGATGGAGAGAGACGAGGATTATAAGGTGGGGGTCCAAGTTTCTCTTATTGAGTTGGCATTAACTTCTGCGTTACTACATTTGCGACTTGGCGACGAGCTTTACAGATTTCCCGGACGTTTCTAGTTAACTACACACCGTAATTTCTTCATTGTTGCGAGATACCGTTCTCCAGTGATGGAGACACCAGGTCCCTTGAAATCAAAAAGTAATGGATTCTGGCAATTAAAGACCAGGGTGAGCGTCACCTTTCCAGCAACTGTCTGACTCCTAAACGTCTTGGGACGAGCGGACGATGGATGACACCACTGAATCGACGACGCTTTCGACTCCGACTCCCAGTGGCGACGCCAGTTCTGGTCGCCTGCAACAATGCGTTCAAGGAACGTGTTGCCTTCAACATTGAAAGGCTCCAGGTGCTGCAACCAAACAAAAATCCAGTTTTGTTTTAAGTTCGGCATTCAAAGCTCGTGGTATCCACCGCATGCGTTTTCATCTCCCTAATGGATGAACGACTCCCTCGTCCAGGAGTAGCGTCTCTGATTAGTAATCAAGACCTCCTTGGTCCAGGATTCGAAATCCGATACTGCTTAATCTTTGATTAAAAATCAGCAACAACGGCGGCCGAACACGTCAGGCATAAGCATCCACCTTCATTCCGCCGATGGACTCGTCGAAGAGGGCGGAGGAGCGGAAAGAGCTTCTGGGAATCTCCTGCCCTTGGGGTGGGTAATTGCCTCTGAAAGGTAGAAGAATCAGCACGGATGTGTATCCCCAGAACATGTGGCCTCTAATTGAAAAAGTTTATCGGTGATCTCTCCATTGGTAAAATATTTGGGACTGGTCCCCCATTTGGATCTCAGGGAGAGGAGCCCCAAGCAGCAGGTGACCATGAGAAAAAGACTGAATAATCAATAAAAGAATAACGCTGCAAAATTCAGGGCGCTGAATATCAGAAATCTGATGGTGGTAGGGAAGTCAGAAAAACTGGAAAGGGATATGCTAAGGCTCTATCTAGATACAGTAGTCGTCAGTGAAGTGAAATGGAAAAAATACATAGATTTCCGGTAAAACGAGTGTAGAGTAATATCAACAGGAGTAAAAAGTGGTAAAACTGGAGTATGATTTGTTACGAATACGAAGCTAGAACAGAAAGTGAACTACTTTGAACTGTTCACTGATAGGGTTGATCTCATCGGAATCGACAACTGTATTTCAAGTGTACATGCCGACGTCGCAAGCAGAAGATGAAGACATAGAGAAAGTAAATGAGGATACTGAAAGGGTAATGCAGCACGTAAAAGGAGATGAAAAATGGTAGTAATAGAGGACTGGAATGTAGTTGTAGGGGAAGGAGTAGAAGAAACGGTTACAGGAGAGGCTTGGGACAAGAAATGACAGAGAAGAAAGACTAATTGAGTTCTGTAATAAATTTCAGCTAGCAATAACGAATACTCTGTTCAAGAATCACAAGAGGAGGTATATGTGGAAAAGGCTGGGAGATAAGGAAAATTCAAGTTAGATCTCATCATAGTCAGGCGGAGATTCCGAAATCAGGCACTAGATTTTAAGGCAAACCTAGGGGCAGGTATAGCCTCAAATCGAAATTTGGTAATGATGAAGGGTAGGCTGAATTTTAAGAGACTAGTCACGAAGAATCAATACGCAAAGAAGTGGGATACTTAAGTACTAAGGAATGAAGAGATATGCTTGAACTTCTGCAAGGCTATAGATACTGCTGAGTGGGCAATTCAGTTGAAGATGAGTGTACATCTCTTAAAAGGGTTGTTACAAAAATTGTACATAAAAACATACATACAAGAAAGTTAAATGAGAAGAAACTACGGGTAACAGAAGAAATCTTTCAGCTGATCGGCGAAAGGGGGAAGTACAAAAACGTTCAGTGAGATTCAGGAAGAGAGAAATTCAAGTCACTTACGAAGGAAATAAAGAGGAAATTCAAACTAAATGGCTGCATGAAAAATATGAAGAAATCGAAAAAGAAATGATGGTCGGAAGTACTGACTCAGAATCTAGAAATTAAAAGCAACGACGGTAACATTCAGTGCAATCGGTATTCCAGTGTTAAATGCGGAGGAGAGAGCAGATTACATGACAGAAGTGCATTGAAGAGTCTCTATGATGGGGATGACTTACTGATGACGTGGTAGAAGAAGAAACAGGGTCGATTTAGAAGAAATAGGGGATTCAGTATTAGTATCAGAATTTAGTAGAGCTTTGGAAGAATGAAAATCAAATGAGGCAGAAGGGATGGAGAACATTGCGGCAAGTGGCAACAAAACGATTATTCACGCTGGTATGTAGAATGGATGAGACTGGCGATATACCATTATACTTTCGGAAAAACATCATCTATTCAATTCTAGTGATTATAAGAGCATACAATTGCGAGAATTATCGCGCAATCAGCTTAATACCGTAATTTACGGACTATAAGACGCACTTTTTTCTTCTAAATATTGCCTCTAATATTAAAATGGGTCTTATACTATGAATTAATATAAAAATGTCCAGTGTTTGATTTAAAATTTCCACCAGTCATAAAAATAGCCGTATATTCGACGCCGCGAGAAGTCTACGTCCATCTGGCAACACTGGATTCAATGAACACGACTTGCAGGGATTCACAAGCTTGTGGACACCGTCTCCCTCCCGCCCCGTAATCACAAAGCCAGATTTCTGTATAGCCTGTAAAGCCTCACTGGAGTCTGTGGTGCTAATGAACATGGAAGTAGGTTACAGTACGCTTGTTCGCCCAATGCTTGAATACTGCTCAGCAGTGTGGGATCCGCACCAGGTAGGGTTGATAGAAGAGATAGAGAAGATCCAACGGAGAGCAGCGCGCTTCGTCACAGGATCATTTAGTAATTTCGAAAGCGTTACGGAGATGATAGATAAACTCCAGTGGAAGACTCTGCAGGAGAGACGCTCAGTAGCTCGGTACGGGCTTTTGTTGAAGTTTCGAGAACATACCTTCACCGAAGAGTCAAGCAGTATATTGCTCCCTCCTACGTATATCTCGCGAAGAGACCATGAGGATAAAATCAGAGAGATTAGAGCCCACACAGAAGCATACCGACAATCCTTCTTTCCACGTACAATACGAGACTGGAATAGAAGGGAGAACCGATAGAGGTACTCAGGGTACCCTCCGCCACACACCGTCAGGTGGCTTGCGGAGTACGGATGTAGATGTAGAACTGAAAGAGATTTACGTTATCTGTAACAGTACAATATTTTTGGTAGTAGCTGGTTTCGTAATGGAAAAAAAAGGTATTCATATGAGGGAAGCTACAAACTGAAAGTAAAAGCTTACGCAGAAGAACGTGGAAACACAGCAACTGAGCGGCATTTCGACCCTCCAACAACACAGCAGACCGTTAGCAATTGACAGGCTAGTAAAGAAGAACTGACAAAATAAGGAAGGCTAATGGCATTGAAGACCAGCGTACGTATGAAGAGGACAACGATGGTGACGAAGAGGAAGAAGAAGAAAAAAGATGTTCAGATGACTTCTTCTGAGGATATGTTAGATGACGACCAATTTGGCTTAGGAAAGTTGAAGATATCAAAGAGGCCGTTCCGACGTTGCGGTTGATAATGGCAGGAAGATTGAAGAAAAATCCAGAAACGTTCATAGGCTTTGTCGACCTGTAGAAAGCGTTTGATAACATACGTAATATGATGCAAGGTGTAGGGAATTTTGAGAAAAATAGGGATGAGCTATATGGAAAGATAGGTAATATACAATATGTATAGAAACCAAGAGGGAACAAGAAGTCTGGAAGACCAAGAACGAAATCTGCGAAATAAAAAGGGTTTAAGAAAGGAAAGTAGTCTTTCGCCCCTACTGTTCATACTATACATCGAAGAAACAGTGACGGAAATCAAAATAAGGTTAAAGAGTGGGATTAAAATTCAAAATGAAAGGATGTCAGTGTTAGGATTCACTGATGACATTGCTACCAGTAATGAAAGTGAACAAGAACTGCAGGATATGTCGAATGAAATGAACAGTCTACTGAGTAAAGAACATGGATTGAGAGTAAATCGGAGAAACACAAAAGTAGTGAGAAGTAGCAGAAATTAGAACAGGGACAAACTTGACATCATAACTGGTGTGCATAAGAAGCTGACTATCATTGGCAAAAATTGCATTCCTGGCCAGGAGAAGTCTACTAGTATGAAAAATAGGCCTCAGTTTGAGGAAGAAGTTTCTGAGAATGTACGTTTCGAATACAGCATTGAATGGTAGTGAAATACGGACTGTAGCAGAATCGAAACAGAAGAGAATCGAAGCATTTCAGGTGTGGTCCTACAGCGAATATTTAAAAGTAGGTGAACTGATGAGATATGTAATGAGGAGTTTCTCTGCACAGTCGACGAGGGAAGGAATGTATGTAAAACACTGACAAGGAGAAGGGACGGAATGGCAGGACATCTGTAAAGACATCAGGGAGTAACTTCCATGGTACTAAAGGGAGACAGAGATTGGAAAGCATCCGACAAATAATTGAGGATGTAGGATGCTACTCTGAGGTGAAAAGGTTGGGACAGGAGAGGATTTCGTGGCGTGCTGCATCAGACCAGTCAGAAAACTTATGACTCAAAAATAAAAAATAATTATTTTAAGGGCCTCAAGCATTATATTGCAACCAACGATAAAGAAAATGTAGTAGGAAGGAAGATGAACATTGCGGTTATATCATATCTGCAGAGAGAATGTCCCGGAATTCCACAGTAAGAATAGTAGTAGCAGAACTGGACCCTTGCTATAATTGAGTATCTAAAACAGAACATTGTGATGTCATCACTGTGGGTGAGGTAAATATGTTTTGTCACCACAAATACACACATCATGCAAGTTTTGCGTCACCTCGGATCCGAGAGTTCTGGAATCTGTATAGAAAATTGGAATAGAGATCAACATAAACATCATTTCCGCCCTTTTTATTGCTCATGAAAACCACACAGTGCATGTTGTATCACCATACAGCGAGACCTTCAGAGGTGGTAGTCCAGATTGCTGTACCTCTAATGCCCAGCAGAATGTCCTCTTGCATTGATGCATGCCTGTATTCGTCGTGGCATACTATCCACAAGTTCATCAAGGCTCTATTGGTACGGATTGTCCCACTCCTCAACGGCGATTCAGCGTAGATCCCTCAGAGTGGTTGGTGGGTCACGTCATCCATAAACAGCCCTATCCCAGGCATGTTCGTTAGGGTTCATGTCTAGAGAACATGCTAACCACTGTAGCCGAGCGATGTCATTCACAAGATGTGCACGATGGGGGGCGAGAATTGTCGTCCAAGGATACGAATGCCTCGGCATTATGCTGTCGATATGGTTGCACTATCGGTCGGAGAATGGCATTCACGAATCGTACAGTCGTTACGGCGCTTTCCATGACCACCAGCGGCGTACGTAGGCCCCATATAATGTCACCCTAAAACTACAGGGAACATCCATCTTGCTACACTCGCTGCACGGTGTGACTAAGGCATTTATCCTGACCAGGTTACCTCCGCGACGATTGCCTGGTTGAAGGCATATGCGACACTCATCGGTGAAGAGAACTTGATACCAATGCTCACAGGTCCATTCGGCATGTTATTGGTCTCATCTTTACCTAGCTGCATGGTGTCGTGGGTGCAAAGATGGACCTTGCCATGGACGTCGAGTGTGAAGTTCCGCATTGTGCAGCCTATGTCCAGCAGTTTGAGTCGTAACACGACGTCCTGTGTCTGCACGAGAAGCGTTATTCAACACGGTGGCGTTGCCATCAGGCTTCCTCCGACCCATAATCCGTAGATAGTGGTCAGCCACCGCAGTAGTAGCCATTGGGCGGCATGAGCGAGACGTGTCTTCGACAGTTCTGTCTCTCTGTGTCTCCTCCATGTCCGAACAACATCGCTTTGGTTCACTCCGAGATGCCGCGACACTTTTCTTGTTGAGAGCCCTTCCTGGCACAAAGTAAGAATGTGGATGTGATCGAACGGCGGTATTGTTCGTCTAGGCATGGTTGAACTACAGACAACGAGCCGTGTACCTCCTTCCTGGTGGAATGTCTGGAACTGATCGACTGTCCGACAGCCTCCGTCTAATAGGCGCTGCTCGTGCATGGTTGTTTAGATCTTGGGGCTGGTTTAGTGGCAGCTCTGAACAGGCAAAGGAACTGTGTCTGTGATACAATATCCACAGTCAACGTCTATCTTCAAGAGTTCTGGGAACTGGGTTAACTTTTTTTGATGTGTGTAATAAGTAAAAAGAAATTACATACATCTCCTCACATGCACCATATTCAAAAAAGTTCATCACGAGTAACAAGTCCTCACAGTCAATAAGTGGTAAAATTTTTGATAACAGTAATAACTAAGCAAATAATGTAAAAAACAAATAACATAAAAGTTTTGGTGACAAAAGTAAAAAAATAATTAACGTATCTGTTTTTACAGCATAAAGTGATATGTAAACACACTATTGTTTGTAAAAATTGCAACACCAAGTAGGAGAAATGTGATTATTATGTAAATGATTCCATAAATAATGACATAAAAATATACAAATGATAAGAATTTCAGGACTGCACATGCGCTGTAACCGTGAGAATTCAGTGCAGTGTGAAGCTGCCACGTGCTGCAATCAGAACTGTAGACTTCGTGGCATGGAATCGACGAGGGGCTCCCGCGTTCCCGGGTCGATTCCCGACGGGGTCAGGAATTTTCTCTGCCTCGTGATGACTGGGTGTTGTGTGCTGTCCTTAGGTTAGTTAGGTTTAAGTAGTTCTAAGTTCAAGGGGACTGATGACAATAGATGTTTAAGTCCCATAGAGCTCAGAGCCATTTGAACCATTTGACGAGGGGCTCAGTATGCCGCTGGGGAACGCAATACTACTTGGTTTGTAGACGCGTCCACACAACATCGACTGTGTACGCAAAAGCTGTTGACTAATCATATCCCAGATACGTTCCTTGAGTAACACGTCAGGCGACGGTGGAGGCCAGAGAAGCAGTAATACCCGTCGCTCTTTCAAGAAGTCTTGCCCATTCCTCGCCATATGTGACCATGTGTTGGCCTGCTAACGTATGGTATGTGAAGCTGCCTGCAGGTGGGGCATTGTCTGTAGTTCAATGACATCCCCGATCTAGGGGCGGCTACTCACATTTCCCTCAGTATGTATGAGATAAGATCGCATTTTATAGCCAATGGTCGCCCAAAACCATCCCACTGGCGTTTGTCAGATACGTTGCTCAGCAATGCAACGTAGCCAGAAGCTGTCACCATGGTAACGTCTAACACGTACGCTGCCATCGAGATAGGACGAGTTGAAGCTAGACTAGTCGCAAAAAAAAAAAAAAAAAAAAAAAATTGCGACTTCAAACGCCACTGACGGATTTTAAGCGCCCGTTTGCCGTCTGTTGCGTTGGCAGTTTCTGGTCAACGGATGCCGACGCGATGGCATGCCTACCATGTGCCCAGTCCTCAGCAGTCGACTTTGAACCGTCAACGCAGACAGTGCACAAGCTCTGCAGTTCTCTAAACTCCGGCCAACACGGTGGCGAGGCTATTCTGTCTTTTACGGCCAGTTGCAAAAGATGGCGATATTCTCACGCTGTGGTCACCATTGTGGTAATTAGGGTACCAGCCTGCCGTTGAGGTCGGAGCTCTTCTAGGTACTCTTTCCACAAACTCATCACTGTCATAGCAACGTGCCGTATACAAGCCGCAGTGCCACAGTACGTCAAACAAGTTTTTAGCAGACCAATGATTCAGCTCACTCGGATATTGCGCCGTTTGACGTCGACAAGGCATACCGGAACTCGCCTCGATGTTTCCACTTCGATTGACGTCTCTTTGTTGACAGAACGTAACTTAACACCCATCTGGCACTCAAAAGCGGACGCCGCTGGTCCTACGTGGAAGCCATCTCTCTGCAATCTGAATCACTTATTATGGTTCCACTGTCCCACACATCCTCCGATTGGCCGCGCGGGGTAGCAGCGCGGTCTCAGACGCCTTGCCACAGTTCGCGTGGCTCACACCGTCCGAGGTTCGAGTCCTTCCTCGGGCATGGGCGTATGTGTTGTCCTTAGCGTAAGTTAGATTAAGTAGTGTGTAAGCCTAGAGACCGATGACTTCAGCAGTTTGTCCCATAGGAAGTTACCACAAATTTCCAAATTTTTTGCATCCTCCGATTATGAAGTGCTTCATACTATTTCTTCGAACCCTCCAATTTTCAGACTGTGTAATTACAGCTACATAATGTCAAATGAACAGAACGCAAAATGACCCAAACAACAATAGTTTCATTTTATGCCTAGCATTTTCGTCTGATATGAATATGTGGTATAGAAAAGTTCTTGTGAGCTGCAAGTGACCAGCTGTACTGCAGGCGACAGGCAGATACACGAACAACGCTGTGTGCTATTATGGAAAATATTCTGTCAAAATATTACGAATATAATGACCACGTAGATGTTGTATGGTTTTTAAATGTTATTCGAAAGAAAAAAGGAACAAAGTGACGGCGAACATCCAGATTTCCTTAATTGACGTTGAGTTTCATTCATAAAATATTTTTTTTTAAATATGTAGATGTGTAAGAAGGATCCTGAACCTAGAAATATGAATACGACATATTAGGTCTATTCAGAAAGTAAGTTCAGATTGATCGCGAAATCGAAACCGCTTTGAAAATCAGAAATATTTTATCTGCAACAGTTAGCTACAGCTTCCAGCCACTTCTCTACATAGTCACCAGTCCGACTTAGACATTTGTCGTAGCGTTGTACCAACTTTCCAATACCCTCGTCCTAGAAGGCAGCCGCCTATGCGTCCAGCCAATTCTCTACTCTCATCTATATCTCGTTGCCTGTGCGAAAACGTTGTCTTCATAGCCAGTAGTTAATGTGATCAGAGATGGAACACAGAGGGAGCCAATTACGGGCTGTAGTGCGGGTGAACAAACACTTTCCATCGAAAATGCTGCAGGAGCACTGTCACTGCCCCTGCAGATTGCCACCGAGAATTTTCACAAAGTAGGAAATGTATTAGAGATCTGTAATGTGGGCTATAACATCAGGCGAAATCTCTCACCAGAACGTCATACATGGAGGGAGACACAATTTTCTACGCATCTTTATGGGCTCACTGTGCGCTCAGAACTGAAAAGAGCGAAGAGATGTAACCGACAGGCATACTAGAGACACTGCCGAACACATATGTGGAATTCCTTATTAGATTTTCACAGTGGTTTCCATTTCTTGACCGATCGGAACTTACTTTCCGAATGTCCGTCGTATCTTGCGAAAAGTCAAATTCACCTCGACAAATTTTTGGATTACGTTTTACTGAAAAATTTAAAACAATTGCAGAATACGGTGTAAGAGTTCAGTAAAAATAATAAATATTTTCTCAAAATTTTAAAATTGTAAGAAGGCTGTTTAGGTTTTTTTATTGGTAACGCCGCCGCCACATAGCGCTCTGCATAAAAATCACTGGCTGTGCCGTGCGCAGTCTGTGGCTGGTTTGCATTGTTGTCTGCCATTGTAGTGTTGGGCAGCGGCAGCTGGATGCTTACAGCGCGTAGCGTTGCGCAGTTGGAGGTGAGCCGCCACCAGTGGTGGACGTGGGGAGAGAGATGGCGGAGTTTTGTAATTTGTAAGACTGGATGTCATGAACTATCATATATATTTTGACTATTAAGGTAAATACACTGTTTGTTCTCTATTAAAATCTTTCATTTGCCAACTATACCTATCAGTAGTTAGTGCCTTCCGTAGTTTGAATCTTTTATTTAGCTGGCAGTAGTGGTGCTCGCTGAATTGCAGTAGTTCGAGTAACGAAGATTTTTTGTGAGGTAAGTGATTTGTGAAAGGTATAGGTTAATGTTAGTCAGGGCCATTCTTTTGTAGGGATTATTGAAATTCAGATTGCGTTACGCTGAAAAATATTGTGTGTCAGTTTAAGCACAGTCGTGTATAATTTTTCTAAGGGGACGTTTCAAAATATAAACTACATTACTCGATAACAACAGTTTCAAAATATGGGCAAAACGGAACCCCGTTCCTCCTGTTATTGGGAAGCTTAAAACAGAATTCCCCAGCAAAACATATTTATTTGAAGGTAAACACGAAGAAAGAGTGAGCTTTAATCTCAAAATGAAAGGCTGGTGAGGCATTGTATTAGAGCCCTCTTAGGGTATGTGGCTGTGTTGAGTACCTTTGTCTGTACGTCATAGATGTATCTTTGCACTCATAAGGTAACAGGTGCACAAAAGTGTAGGAATGAAAGAGTGAAGCAGCTCGATACATACTACAAAGCTGAAAGCTGGAGTAAATGGGGCAGTACGATTCTTGTGGACAAAAACGCTAAATTTTAGACGGATTAGCAAACGAAATTTGATGTTGCGGAGTGCCGTAGTGAAATTTTCCAACAGTTTGACGGGGGCTTCGCAGACGTGGCTGATGCTGAAGGGACTGTCCAGGTGTTGCGCCAAACGACTTCTCATCTTCTGATCAAGCTGACAGAGTATCTGAGAACCAAATGTTATCCAATGATGATGACGTTCACAAAGCGGTTCTCGGCTGGGTCCGTAATCAAGGAGAGGATTTCTATCGTCAGGGATCTGAACGACTGGCCGAACATTTCGACCGCTTTTTACAGAGACTTGCCGGCTATGTTGGAAAACTGTGTTATGTATCTTCGTCACTTTGAAGTGTAGTGCAGCATTCAGTGATGGACTGCTATAATAAAGTGTAGCTCACTCTTTGTAGTCCCCTCAGACATTTTGGCAGTGGTCCGTAGGGAAAATGACAAAATGGAAACATTAAGTTTAAGTTTGAATGCTTTTACAATTTTCTGTATCTGCTGCTGAGGCCACAAACAGAGTATAAAACGAGCCGCCTTTGTTTTTCTGAGCATATAAAAGTAAATTACCGAACTACACTCCTGGAAATGGAAAAAAGACCCACCATACTTGCTCCGGACACTGCGAGAGGGCTGTACAAGCAATGATCACACGCACGGCACAGCGGACACACCAGGAACTGCGGTGTTGGCCGTCGAATGGCGCTAGCTGCGCAGCATTTGTGCACCGCCGCCGTCAGTGTCAGCCAGTTTGCCGTGGCATACGGAGCTCCATCGCAGTCTTTAACACTGGTAGCATGCCGCGACAGCGTGGACGTGAACCGTATGTGCAGTTGACGGACTTTGAGCGAGGGCGTATAGTGGGCATGCGGGAGACCGGGTGGACGTACCGCCGAATTGCTCAACACGTGGGGCGTGAGGTCTCCACAGTACATCGATGTTGTCGCCAGTGGTCGGCGGAAGGTGCACGTGCCCGTCGACCTGGGACCGGACCGCAGCGACGCACGGATGCACGCCAAGACCGTAGGATCCTAAGCAGTGCCGTAGGGGACCGCACCGCCACTTCCCAGCAAATTAGGGACACTGTTGCTCCTGGGGTATCGGCGAGGACCATTCGCAACCGTCTCCATGAAGCTGGGCTACGGTCCCGCACACCGTTAGGCCGTCTTCCGCTCACGCCCCAACATCGTGCAGCCCGCCTCCAGTGGTGTCGCGACAGGCGTGAATGAAGGGACGAATGGAGACGTGTCGTCTTCAGCGATGAGAGTCGCTTCTTCCTCGGTGCCAATGATGGTCGTATGCGTGTTTGGCGCCGTGCAGGTGAGCGCCACGATCAGGACTGCATACGACCGAGGCACACAGGGCCAACACCCGGCATCATGGTGTGGGGAGCGATCTCCTACACTGGCCGTACACCTCTGGTGATCGTCGAGGGGACACTGAATAGTGCACGGTACATCCAAACCGTCATCGAAGCCATCGTTCTACCATTCCTAGACCGGCAATGGAACTTGCTGTTCCAACAGGACAATGCACGTCCGCATGTATCCCGTGCCACCCAACGTGCTCTAGAAGGTGTAAGTCAACTACCCTGGCCAGCAAGATCTCCGGATCTGTCCCCCATTGAGCATGTTTGGGACTGGATGAAGCGTCGTCTCAAGCGGTCTGTACGTCCAGCACGAACGCTGGTCCAACCGAGGCGCCAGGTGGATATGGCATGGCAAGCCGTTCCACAGGACTACATCCAGCATATCTACGATCGTCTCCATGGGAGAATAGCAGCCTGCATTGCTGCGAAAGGTGGATATACACTGTACTAGTGCCGACATTGTGCATGCTCTGTTGCCTGTGTCTATGTGCCTGTGGTTCTGTCAGTGTGATCATGTGATGTATCTGACCCCAGGAATGTGTCAATAAAGTTTCCCCTTCCTGGGACAATGAATTCAAGGTGTTCTTATTTCAATTTCCAGGAGTGTATCAGTTTAATACGTGGCGGCTGCAAAATACTAACACGAGTTCTTTGTAGACGAAAGGACAAACTGGTAGAAATCGGCCTCGGGGAAGAGCTGTTAGGATTCCGTAGAAGTGTTGGAACACGTGAGGCAATACTGACGCTACGAATTATCTTAGAAGATAGATCAAGGAAAGCAAACCCACTTTTATAGCATTTGTAGACTCTTGAAAGCTTTTGACAATGTTAACTGGGTTAATCTCTTTCAAATTCAGAAGGTGGCAGGGGTAAAATACAGGGAGATAAACACTATTTGCAAACAAAAAAACAAAAAAACAATTGTGTGTGAAATCTTATGGGACTTAACTGTTAAGGTCATCAGTCCCTAAGCTTACGCACTACTTAACCTAAATTATCTTAAGGACAAATACACACACCCATGCCCGAGGGAGGCCTCGAACCTCCGCCGGGAGCAGCCATACAGTCCATGACTGCAGCGCCCTAGACCGCTCGGCTACGCTATTTACAATTTATACAGAAAGCAGGTGGCACTTATAAGAGTCGAGGGACATGAAAGGGAAGCAGCGGTAAGGAAGAGAATGAGACAGGGTTGTAGCCTATCCCCGATGTTATTCAATCTACACACTGAGCAAGTAGTAAAGGAAACAAAATAAAAATTTGGAGTAGGAATTAAAACTCATAGAGAAGAAAATAAAACTTTGAGGTTGGCCGATGACATTGTGCTTCTGTCAAGATCAACATCTACAAAAGCAAAACGAGGATAATGGATTGTAGTCGAATTAAATCAGATCATGCTGCGGGATTTAGATTAGGAAATGAGACACTTAAAGTCGTAGATGAATTTTACTATTTGGGGAGGAAAGTAACTGATGATGGGTGAAGTAGAGAGGATTTAAAATGTAGATGGCCGATGACACGAAAAGCGTTTCTGAAGAAGGGAAATTTGTTAACATCGAGTATAGATTTATGTGTCAGGAAGTCTTTTCTGAAAGTATGGGGTGTAGCCATGTATGTAAGTCAAACATGGACGATAAATACTTTAGACAAGAAGAGAATACAAGCTTTCGAAATACGGCGCTACACAAGAATGCTGAAAACTATGTGTAGATCACGTAACTAATGAGGAGGTACTGAACAGAATTGGGGAGAAGAGAAATTTGTAGCACAACTTGACTAAAAGAAGGGATCGGTTGGTAGGACATGTTCTGAGGCATCAACCGATCGCCTATTCAGTGCTGGAGGTCAGCGTGGAGGGTAAAAACCATCGAAGTAGACCAAGAGATGAATACACTAAGCAGATTCAGAAGGATGTAGGTTTTAGTAGTTACCTGGAGGTGATGAAGCTTGCACAGAATAGAGTAGCATGGAGAGCTGCTTCAAATTAGTCTCTGGACTGAAGACCACAACAGTAACATAAAACTAAAAGCAATTCATTTTCGACTTTTATTCCAAGCTGTTAGCTCAGTGGCAAACCTTTTATGAAAACATAGAGGCTCTGCCTTTCAGACTACTCAGCTGCGACACACGGGTCCACTAGAGGTTTAGTCTATCCTAATGATGTCTCATCGAATCTCACAAGATGAATCTTTCCACATATGCATGTAAACTCATTTCACAATATCGGTACGCCAGACAGGCACCGTCATTCATTAAGTATCTAATTTACCACTTGCAGTAAATGCTTGTATTTACAGCCTCAGGCAGCCTCTTCAGTGATTTTCCAGCAGTAAACTGTGACCATCGTCCGGACTGCTCTTACAGCAGTGACGTTTAAAAGCACGCCATAATGGACGCCCAGTGACGCACTGCGTGCGGCTCGTCTCTGACCAGTCGGCCCCTGGCGGATTTCCTCGACGCTTCAGAACGGCCGCCCGACGACGGCCGGCGTCCGCGTGGCTAATTAACGTCTTTGCGGGGTATCCGCTCATTTTAATTACGCGCGACACGGCGGCTCCTGCCAGCTATTAATTACCGTAAGCTGGCCGCGCCTTGTAACTCTCCGATGCAATTTGTTTCGCCCTGCTGCGTAGCTGTGGCGGGAGCTGCGCGTCTGCACCAGGGACCGGCTTACCGCTACACCGCGCTGGTGCCACCAGCTGCGGCCCGAGGCACGGCATAGGCAGCAGTCTTGTTCCAACTAATGCAGTCACCTGGTTTATTGACCGCCACTCATAAGTTAAGTCTCACTGTAGTCCATATGTAGTATTCGTTACGTACGAGCAGTTACACCTTACAGCGGCGCTACTGTAACTCAGTACCACAAAATAATCGTCTCAAAAATGTGACATTGTTGATAAAGCATTTTACAACGCTTATTTAGATTCCATCTGTAGCAGTAATCATAAGGTTTTAATTATCATCTATACAGTGTGGTCCATTGATAGTGACCGGGCCAAATATCTCACGAAATTAGCATCCAACGAAAAAACTACAAAGAATGAAAGTCGTCTAGCTTGAAGGGGGAAACCAGATGGCGCTATGGTTGGCCCGCTAGATGGCGCTAGATGAGGATGCAATCGATGTTGATGTAGCATTCTCAACAACGACCTTTTTGCGATTCCTAATTCTCGCGCTATTTGTCTGCTACTGGTGTGTGGATTAGTCGCGACAGCAGCTAAAACACCTACTTGGACATCATCATTTGTTGCAGGTCGTGGTTGACGTTTCACATGTGGCTGAGCACTTGCTGTTTCCTTCAATAACGTAACTATCCGTCGAACGCTCCGGATACTTGGATCATGTCGTCCAGGATACCGAGCAGCATACATAGCACACGCCCGTTGGGCATTTCGATCACAATAGCCATACATCAACACGATGTCGACCTTTTCCGCAATTGGTAAACGGTCCATTTTAACACGGGTAATGTATCACGAAGCAAATACCGTCCGCACTGGCAGAATGTTACGTGATGCCACGTGCTTATACGTTTGTGACTATTACAGCAACATCTATCACAAAGCGAAAAAAAGTGGTCCAACTAAAACATTCGTATTTCTTTACATACTACACGAATATGTAATAAAAATGGGGGTCCCTATTTAAGAAAAAATGCAGTTGATATCCGTTTGACGTATGGCAGCGTCATCTAGCGGGCCAACCATAGCACCATCTGCTTTCCCCCTTCAAGCTAGACGAGTTTCGCTCACTGTAGTTTTTTCGTTTGACGCTTCTTTCGTGAGATATTTGCCCGGTCACGGTCAATGTATACTAGGGTGCTTCTTATTTTTTCTAATTTCGTGTTCCTTCATGAAATCCCTTTTCTCTTTTCTTTTTGTTTAAAAAGAATTTTAAGACCCATTTTGTTGAAACTGAAAACGAGGAACCCATGACGCAGCGGCCGAAAGTAGCGTCATGTCACTACATGTTCATTGCTGCTTATGTGTGTGCTTGACTGCTATCATCAGGGCGAATCTTATGTGAGGGTTACACAAATATGTCAAGGGATTTCAGCACGCCCCCACATTTTTTAACTTTTCGCATGTTTTGATGAGGTACCACATTCCATTAAAATTAATTAATATAACCCATACCGCAGCGGACTTAAATATTTAATTAAGACTCGTATACTGAAATAAATGAGTGACTTTTTATTGAAACACAGAACTGATATCAACATACGTATGTATAATTTTCATTACGATAGGATCCGTAGCTGCCAGATTTCTTGAATAGTATTTATTTTATGGGCATAGTATGATGTCATACGAGCAACGACATACATGATATAATCTGCTACTAAAGAATGATTCATAAAATAATTGAAAACCGGCTAAGTCCGAAATTGTCAATTGTACAGGAAATAAAGAGAATGGCAGCTGAAGGCTTCAAGAAATCTTTAAAAAAAACTGTTTTGTAAATATGACAAAATATATTTAAATGGGAGAAATTTATGTACTACTATGTAACAGAACATACAAAAAGTGTGGCTGCAGCATGAATCAGTACTGATTTTAGCATAATTTTCTTTACAGCGTCTTTTCTTTACGATCAGAGCTTTGTCTCCCATGATCTTGCACATATCACAAAATTAATTCTTTTTGTTCTTCATCAGCTGTTAATTGTTCCTTGAAATCTTACATTAACTTCACTTTCGACTGGATGATATACTACCTCAAAATCTTTCGTAACCGCTTTGGCACTAAGGTAGGAAGTGTCTGAGTATTAAGGAAAAAAGCCTCACTTAAAGAAATCTAACTCTATGCTCAACTTCTGCAACATGCCACTATGCCACTATGGCTCCAGTATATTAGAACATGTTTTTATAAGACAGATCTGCACATGGTCATTATAGGCCGAAGCCGGTGGACTCATGGCACAAAAAACTGTGACCATAGACGTGAAGTAAAGGAAATTTAATCTGCGGCATGTCCAAACTCTTGACTGAAATGAATTTATCATTCCGCTGCGGTGTGAAACTTCTATTCTCGAAACATTCCGCAGCCTGTGGCTAAGCCATGTCCACGCAACATCCTTTCTTCCAGCAGTAATGGTCCCTCACGTTTCGCAGACCTGTGAAGTTGGGAAGGTAAAGATGCAGCTGGAGTAAGGCTGTGAGTTGTGTCGGGTAGCTCAGCTGGTAGGGCACTTGCTGGCCAAAGGCAAATGCCCTGAGTTCGAGTTTTATCTGCTACGAAGTTTCATACCACCCCACTCTCCGCTGCATAGTGAGATCTTCAATCAGGAATACATTAGCGGTGAGGCATACAAAAAAATAACCCACAAAAAACACGAGGTGACATGGGATGACTTCACGGCCACTACGGCAAGGGTTCCTTGTTTTCCATTTCAACAAAACAGGTTTTTAATTTCATCTTAAAACAAAAGAAAAAAACTAGGAGATGTGCGTGAAGAAATGCGAAATTCGAAAAAATAGGGACCATACTGTCTTTCAAATTCTGAAGGTGGCAGGTGTAAAATACATCGAACGAAAGGCTATTTACAATTTGTACAGAAAGCAGATGGCAGTTATAAGAGTCGAGGGACATGAAAGGGAAGCAGTGGTTGGGAAGGGAGTGAGACAGGGTTGCAGCCTCTCCCGATGTTATTCAATGTGTATATTGAGCAAGCAGTAAAGGAAAAAAAAAGTTGTGAGTAGGTATTAAAATCCATGGAGAAGAAATAAAAACTTTGACGTTCGCCGATGACATTGTTATTCTGTCAGAGACAGCAAAGGACTTGGAAGAGCAGTTGAACGGAATGGACAGTGTCTTGAAAGGAGGGTATAAGATGAATATAAACAAAAGCAAAACGAGGATAATGGAATGTAGTCGAATTAAGTCGGGTGATGCTGAGGGAATTAGATTATGAAATGAGACACTTAAAGTAGTAAAGGACTTTTGTGATTTGGGGAGAAAAATAACTGATGATGGTCGAAGTAGAGAGGATATAAAATGTAGACTGGCAATGGCAAGGAAAGCGTTTCTGAAAAAGAGAAATTTGTTAACATCGAGTATAGATTTAAGTGACAGGAAGTCGTTTCTAAAAGTATTTGTATGGATTGTAGCCATGTATGGAAGTGAAACATGGACGATAAATAGTTTAGATAAGAAGAGAATAGAAGCTTTCTAAATGTGGTGCTACAGAAGAATGCTGAAGATTAGATGGGTAGATCACATAACTAATGAGGAGGTATTGAATAGAAGTGGGGAGAAGAGGTGTTGTGGCACAACTTGACTAGAAGAAAGGATCGGTTGGTAGGACATATTCTGAGGCACCGAGGGATCACCAATTTAGTACTGGAGGGCAGCGTAGAGGGTAAAAATCGTCGCGGGAGACCAAGAGAGGACTACACAAAACAGATTCAGAAGGATGTAGGCTGCAGTAGGTACTGGGAGATGAAGAAGCTTGCACACGATAGAGTAGCATGGAGAGCTGCATCAAACCAGTCTCTGGGCTGCAGACCACACCAACAACAAGGACCATTCTAATCCTAAGCAATAATGAAACTGTAAAACCGTCATGCTTGTCTGAATACGCTAATCTCCAAACCTATTAAATGAATTTTTATGAAGCTTTCACAGGTAAATTGAGCGTAGCCTAGGACAATATATAGGCTTCATTGCTTCAAAATCGTAACGTGGAAAGAAGATACCGTTATTTAAATTCTAAAATCGTCTTCTTAGCTTAGTAGTTCGAATGTTTTGTCATCACAGCTTAGTACACATAAGAACCAGTACATGGCGCCGTTAGTTTTTTTAACTCAATGAAACACGTATTTCTGGAGGTTTCTGTCAGTGATAGAATTCAATTCTGAATCTTATCTTTATGTATACAAACTAACAGCGAATTTACTTGGTTGGGATACACAGATTTACTGATTCCGCTTCGTGTATTGAAATCTTAACGACAATGCTGTGCTTCTTTGTTGATGTTTTTAGCTAGGAACAACGAACTTATTTATTGTTTTAGTGACGTGGGTTCCTAGTCATTACATTCTGATTTCGTTTTTTTTTTGTGAATAAAAATCCTTAGGAAACGGTCGAGCCTTTCTGAGTGGCTAAAAGACTGAGAACTTAGCAGTGACAAGAATTCAGTGAATATCATAAGGCTAGACTTGCTGTGGCTCGAGATTATCAGGCTTTAAGTCGCTCTTTGGAAACTCGTTGAGGATGCAAGACACAACGTAACTCAGATCTAGAGCGTCAAGCGTTACCTCGCTCGCAGAGACTAAGAGTTACTTCTCTCTAAAATTTTGACTTGAAGTGGCGCAAGCGAGCGATATTTTATTTCCTCATTCCCACTTATTCATAACTGTTTATCATTTTACTTTGAGTGTGTACAATTCCCGGTGAGATTATGTTATGCCATGACCATAAAAAGACCAAAAGGTCAGATTCTGTTTGTAACGTTCCACCTCAAAATTCACTTCGTCGGTATTCTTGAAATACCTGAGACTCAGCGCCCGAGGAAAGAAGAAGACTTCACTGTGTGTCGAGTCAGTACAGGTGCAGAGGAGGACAGAGGGGTGGATCCAAAGCGTTTACCGCCGAAGGAGCTAGAATATGTTCCTCAGCCGCCTGTGGAATGAGCTGGTGTGATATCGCGGAGTAAAACCACTCCAGGGACAGCTCCTACTAACGCTCTACTCCTCCAGTAATCGTCAGCAGCTCGTGGTCGTGCGGTACATCTACATCTACATCTACATTCATACTCCGCAAGCCACCCAACGGTGTGTGGCGGAAGGCACTTTACGTGCCACTGTCATTACCTCCCTTTTCTGTTCCAGTCGCGTATGGTTCGCGGGAAGAACGACTGTCTGGAAGCCTCCGTCCGCGCTCGAATCTCTCTACATTCGTGATCTCCACGGGAGGTATAAGTAGGGGGAAGCAGTATATTCGATACCCCATCCAGAAACGCACCCTCTCGAAACCTGGCGAGCAAGCTACACCGCGATGCAGAGCGCCTCTCTTGCAGAGTCTGTCACTTGAGTTTGCTAAACATCTCCGTAACATTATCACGGTAACCAAATAACCCTGTGGCGAAACGCGCCGCTCTTCTTTGGATCTTCTCTATCTCCTCCGTCAACCCTACTGGTACGGATCCCACACTGATGAGCAATACTCAAGTATAGGTCGAATGAGTGTTTTGTAAGCCACCTCCTTTGTTGAAGAACTACATTTTCTAAGGACTCTCCCAATGAATCTCAACCTGGTACCCGCCTTACCAACAATTAATTTTATATGATCATTCCATTTCAAATCGTTCCGCACGCATACTCCCAGATATTTTACAGAAGTAACTGCTACCAGTGTTTGTTCCGCTATCACATAATCATACAATAAAGGATGCTTCTTTCGATGTATTCGCAATATATTACATTTGTCTATGTTAAGGGTCAGTTGCCACTCCCTACACCAAGTGCCTATCTGCTGCAGATCTTCCTGCATTTCGCTACAATTTTCTAATGATGCAACTTCTCTGTATAGTACAGCATCATCCACGAAAAGCCGCATGGAACTTCCGACAATATCTACTAGGTCGTTTATATATATGGTGAAAAGCAATGGTCCCATAACACTCCCCTGTGGCACACCAGAGGTTACTTTAACGTCTGTAGAAGTCTCTCCATTGATAACAACATGCTGTGTTCTGTTTGCCAAAAACTCTTCAATCCTGCCACACAGTTGGTCTGATATTCCGTAGGCTCTTACTTTGTTCATCAGCGACAGCGCGGAACTGTATCGAACGCCTTCCGGAAGTCTAGGAAAATAGCATCTACCTGGGAGCCTGTATCTAATAATTTCTGGGTCTCATGAACAAATAAAGCGAGTTGGGTCTCACACGATCGCTGTTTCCGGAATCCATGTTGATTCCTACAGAGTGGATTCTGGGTTTCCAAAAACGACATGATACTCGAGCAAAAAACATGTTCTAAAATTCTAAAACAGATCGACGTCAGAGATATAGTCTATTGTTTTGCGCATCTGTTCGACGACCCTTTTTGAAGACTGGGACTACCTGTGCTGTTTTCCAATCATTTGGAACCTTCCGTTCCAGCGTTCTCACTTCCCGCTCCCGGGTTCCCGGGTTCGATTCCCGGCGGGTTCAGGGATTTTTTCTGCCTCGTGAAGACTGGGTGTTGTGTGATGTCCTTAGGTGAGTTAGGTTTAAGTAGTTCTAAGTTCTAGGGGACTGATGGCCATATATGTTAAGTCCCACAGTGCTCAGAGCCATTTGAAACCTTTGAACCTCCAGTAATCAGGAGACTTATGTAGTATGTAAAAGGTATCAGATAGATTATATAATGGTAAGACAGAGATTTAGGAATCAGGTTTTAAATTGTAGGACATTTCCAGGGGCAGATGTGGACTCTGACCGCAATCTATTGGTTATGACCTGTAGGTTAAAACTGAAGAAACTGCAAAAAGGTGGGAATTTAAGGACATGGGATCTGGATAAGCTGAAAGTACCAGACGTTGTACAGAGTTTCAAGGAGAGCATAAGGGAACAATTGACAGCAATGGGGGAAAGAAATACAGTAGAAGAAGAATGGGTAGCTCTGAGGAATGAAGTAGTGAAGGCAGCAGAGGATAAAGTATGTAAAAAGACGAGGGCGGCTAGAAATCCTTGGGTAACAGAAGAAATATTGAATTTAATTGATGAAAGGAGAAAATATAAAAATGCAGTAAATGAAGCAGGCAAAAAGGAATACAAACGTCTCAAAAATGAGATCGACAGGAAGTGCAAAATGGCTAAGCAGGGATGGCTAGAGGACAAATGTAAGGATGTAGAAGCTTATCTCACTAGGGGTAAGATAGATACTGCCTACAGGAAAATTAAAGAGACCTTTGGAGAGAAGAGAACCACTTGTATGAATATCAAGAGCTCAGATGGCAACCCAGTTCTAAGCAAAGAAGGGAAGGCAGAAAGGTGGAAGGAGTATATAGAAGGTTTATACAAGGGCGATGTACTTGAGGACAATATTATGGAAATGGAAGAGGATGTAGATGAAGACGAAATGGGAGATAAGATACTGCGTGAAGAGTTTGAAAGAGCACTGAAAGACCTGAGTCGAAACAAGGCCCCCGGAGTAGACAACATTCCATTAGAACTACTGACAGCCTTGGGAGAGCCAGTCATGACAAAACTCTACCAGCTGGTGAGCAAGATGTATGAGACAGGTGAAACACCCTCAGACATCAAGAAGAATATAATAATTCCAATCCCAAAGAAAGCAGGCGCTGACAGATGTGAAAATTACCGAACTATTAGTTTAATAGGTCACAGCTGCAAAATACTAACGCGAATTCTTTACAGACGAATGGAAAAACTGGTAGATACGGACCTCGGGGAGGATCAGTTTGGATTCCGTAGAAATGTTGGAACACGTGAGGCAATACTGACCTTACGACTTATCTTAGAAGAAAGATTAAGAAAAGGCAAACCTACATTTCTAGCATTTGTAGACTTGGAGAAAGCTTTTGACAATGTTGACTGGAATACTCTCTTTCCAATTCTAAAGTTGGCAGGGGTAAAATACAGGGAGCGAAAGGCTATTTACAATTTGTACAGAAACCAGATGGCAGTTATTAGAGTCGAGGGGCATGAAATGGAAGCAGTGGTTGGGAAAGGAGTGAGACAGGGTTGTAGCCTCTCCCCGATGTTATTCAATCTGTATATTGAGCAAGCAGTAAAGGAAACAAAAGAAAAATTTGGAGTAGGTATTAAAATTCATGGAGAAGAAGTAAAAACTTTGAGGTTCGCTGATGACATTGTAATTCTGTCAGAGACAGCAAAGGATTTGGAAGAGCAGTTGAACGGAATGGAAAGTGTCTTGAAAAGAGGATATAAGATGAACATCAACAAAAGCAAAACGAGGATAATGGAATGTAGTCAAATTAAATCGGGTGATGCTGAGGGAATTAGATTAGGAAATGAGACACTTAAAGTAGTAAAAGAGTTTTGCTATTTAGGAAGTAAAATAACTGATGATGGTCGAAGTAGAGAGGATATAAAATGTAGACTGGCAATGGCAAGAAAAGCGTTCCTGAAGAAGAGAAATTTGCTAACATCCAGTATAGATTTAAGTGTCAGGAAGTCGTTTCTGAAAGTATTTGTTTGGAGTGTAGCCATGTATGGAAGTGAAACATGGACGATAATTAGTTTGGACAAGAAGAGAATAGAAGCTTTCGAAATGTGGTGCTACAGAAGAATGCTGAAGATTAGATGGGTAGATCACGTAACTAATGAGGAGGTATTGAATAGGATTGGGGAGAAGAGAAGTTTGTGGCAAAACTTGACTAGAAGAAGGTATCGGTTGGTAGGACATGTTTTGAGGCATCAAGGGATCACAAATTTAGCATTGGAGGGCAGCGTGGAGGGTAAAAATCGTAGAGGGAGACTAAGAGATGAATACACTAAGCAGATTCAGAAGGATGTAGGTTGCAGTAGGTACTGGGAGATGAAGAAGCTTGCACAGGATAGAGTAGCATGGAGAGCTGCATCAAACCAGTCTCAGGACTGAAGACAACAACAACATGTAGTATGTTTTTGTAATGGTTTACTATCTTTAAGGATAATCTGTTAGTGCCACTCCATGTCAGTTCTAAAATATATACCGAACGTCACCTTTGCCGATGATGACTGAGCCTTCACCTTTATCGCTGATGTACTGGCTGCAACATTTCCGCTTTTGCCTCAGTTCGACGTGTGTTTTGAGTGAGTGTGTGCAGGCACTGAACCCAGTGGCCAGCGACCCTTCTCCTGGTCAAACTGTCGCGAAAGATGTTGAAAACTGACCTATGACTGATCTTCGATGATTCCACTGTCGCCTCGTTTGTGATACACCGGTGAGCACCAGCGGCTCCATTTCACTTATGTTTCCGCGTTCTTCGCAGAATGGTCTGCCACATCACTCTTGGTCGTTCACATTTTCTTTGACTACGCTGGAAGTGACTACGCCACCTCAGATCTGTTTCACACGGTGGTGCACAGTTGTTGTGCACTTCCACCTACTCACGACCAGTTATGCCACCGTTGGGTCCCCTTGTGGCGTGCTATGGTAGTGTGGTGCGAGGATTTCAGTGTATACTAGGAATGCTCACGCCTTGGGAGTTCCCTACAAACCTAATTATGCTCATAGGTAACAATAATTTCAATTCTCTGAACGCCTGGTGCAAGTTTTTCTATTGGACGCCACTATGGCAACTTCTGTGTTATTAATCAGTTTCATTTATCAAAGCAGGGAAAGCGGACCTACAGTTTGACGTGGAATCTGAACCCTGCGTTGTTTCTGTCCATTTCTCACATTGTTGAAACGTGAAGGCTACTTTAATACGAGGACCGAAATACCCAGAAGAGATTCGATACCCCCACCATTTCGGTTTTGGGGCATGCACTTTGCCTCCTTTTTTCCATTGTGTTCGTCATTGTTTGCGGCATCTGGTTTGGGCTGACGCCACATGATACCCCTTCAAGGTTTTTTTTTTTTTTTTTTTTTTTTGCGGAGTGTAGCCAGCTATCTGACCGGAAACGCTGAGTTACCCTGCCGGCTCCGCTAAACCACCACGCCCAACATGTGTAACGTAGACATAGGTCAACTAAGGGTTTTGATAAATGTGTTTGCGAGTATCAAAATGTATGACATATGTGGCCGTATCTTTTGACTGCATTGACTTAGAAGCTCAAATTATTTGTACTACCAAGGCCTTTTAAAGTTTAGTATTTGATATAAATTGCTACTCGTATTTTCAATAATGGGTCATTGTTAGCTAGTGGAAACATTCGCTAGCAGCCATTTTGGATATATCTACAAACTGTCTAAATCATTCTTTTCCCTAATGACGTTTATTATTCACTACCAGTAAACCCCCCATTATTCACAGAATCGGACTGCCATGTATCAAACAGTCTCGAACCTCTGATTACTTTACCTCTACATCTATATCTACATCTACGTGATTACTCTGCTATTCACAATTAAGTGCCTGGCAGAGGGTTCAATGAACCACCTTCACGCCGTCTCTCTACCGTTCCAATCACGAACGCAACGCGGGAGAAACGAGCACTTAAATTTTTCTGTCCGAGCCCTGATTTCCCTTATTTTGTCGTGATGATCATTTCTTCCTATGTAAGTGGGTGACAACAGAATGTTTTCGCAATCGGAGGAGAAAACTGGTGATTGAAATTTCATCAGAAGATGCTGTCGCAACGAAAATCGCCTTTGTTTTAATGATTGCCATTGCCATTCACGTATCATGTCTGTAGCACTATCTCCCCTATTTCGCGATAATACAAAATGAGCCGCTCTCCTCTGAACTTTTTCTATGTCATCCGTCAGTCCCATCTGATGCGGATCCCACACCGCACAGCAATACTACAGAATAGGGTGGACAAGTCTAGTGCAAGCAGTCTCTTTAGTAGATCTGTTGCACCTTCTGTGTGTTCCGTCAATGAATCGCAGTCTCTGGTTTGCTGTATCCACGACATTATCTATGTGATTCCAATTTAGGTTATTTGTAATTGTAATCCCTAAGTATTTAGCTAAATTTACAGCCTTCACATTTGTGTGGCTTATCGTGCAATCGAAATTCAGCGGATTTCTTTTAGTAATCATGTGAATAACTTCACACTTTTCTTTATTCAGGGTCAATTTCCACTTTTCACACCATCCAGATGTCTAAACCATTTTGCAATTCGTTTTGGTCATCTGATGACTCCACAAGACGGTAAATGACAGCATCATCTGCAAATAATCTAAGACTGCTACACAGATTGTCTCCTATGTCGTTAATATCGATCAGCAACAACAGAGGGCCTGTAACAATTCCTTGGAGATATTACTTCGGTTATACTCGATGGCTTTCCGTTTATTACTGCGAACTGTGGCCTTTTTGACAGGAAATAGCACAACTAACACGATATTCCATAGGCACACAGTTTGGTTAAAAGACAGGCTTGTGGGGAACGGTGTCGAAAGCCTTCTGGAAATCTAAAAATATGGAATCAATTTCACATCCTCTGTCGTTAGCACTCATTACCTCATGAGTATAAAGAGCTAGTTGTGTTTCACAAGAACGATGTTTCCCGAATCCGTGCTGCATATGTGTCAATAAATCGTTTTCTTCCAGGTAATTCATGCTGTTCGAACACAGTATATGTTCCAAAACCGTAATGCAAATCGACGCTAGTGATATGGGCCTGTAATTCAGCGGATTACTCCTACTTCGAGTTTTGGGTTATGCAAAATATTAAAAGCAATCTTGGGGATTTTGCGTTCTTTTAAATTTCGCAAACTTTTTTCGTTGGTTCTGCAACAGCGATCTGGTCCGTTTTGTGCACCATAGGGTTTCAGTACCATCACTTATCAATTTATGTGGTATATATCTCTCAATTGCCGTCGGTACTATCTCTCTGAAATCATTCCACATGTTTTCTACGTTTACTGTCTCTTAAAAAGGCGTTAAAAGCATTCCTATCAGCTTTTTTTAAATAGATCTACATTGCGTTCCTTTTGATGGTTGTGGGTGTTATGATATTCATCTTAGCAGCAGCCCGCTTCTCGTGGTCGTGCGGTAGCGTTCTCGCTTCCCTCGCCCGGGTTCCCGAGTCCGATTCCAGACGGTGTCAGGGATTTTCTCTGCCTTGTGATGGCTGGGTGTTGTGTGATGTCCTTAGGTTAGTTAGGTTTAAGTAGTTCTAAGTTCTAGGGGACTGATGACCATAGATGTTAAGTCCCTTAGTGCTCAGAGCCATTTGAACTATCTTAGCAGCAACTGCCTTGTGGTAGCCAACCCCTGTATTCGTCATGATACTCACTATTTGTCCAGGATTACTTGCTGCTTAGAGGTCAAGTCCGCTTTCGCAGCCATTTACGCTTCGAGTGGGCTCATGAAATAATTGTTCAAAATAATTCTCTGAGAAAACATTCAGTACAATTTCGGATGACGTTTTATGCCTTTCGCCGGCTTCAAACTTATAATGTTTCCAGCATATCGAGAGTAGATTGAAGTCGCCACCGACTATAATTGTATGAGTGGGGTACCTATTTGAAATGAGACTCAAGTTTTCTTTGTACTTTTCAGTAACTGTATCTTCTGAGTTGGGGTGCCGGTAAAAAGATATAATTGTTTAGTCCGATTGTCAGGTATATATTTCTTATCCAAAACCTGTACTGTCCGCCTCGATAGCTGAGTGGTCAGCACGTCTGACTGCCATGCATAGGATCTGGGTTCGATTCCCGGTAGTGGCATGGATTTTCCGTTGGTGGCAAGAGTGGAACGGGAGGCACTCAGCCTCGCGAGGCTAGTTGAGCAGCTGCTTGACCGAGCTGGAGCGGTTCAGGTCACGGAAACTGACAACGGCCGGGAGAGCGGTCTGCTGATCCCACACCCCTTCGTAACGTAGCCAATGAAATCATCTGCAAAGGATGACAAGGAGATCCTTCGGTACCGATGTACGCACCAAGACTGGTAGGCGGAGTTTACGTACATACGTTACGTATACAAAGCTACTGCACTGTTATAACACAACAACTCGTTGGCTGACTACAACGCCATGTCTCACTGTTTGAGGACTTCTGATCACTGATCCCAGTCAGTCTGCGTGTTGTGCTAAGATCATCCCGTGGTATCATTCTTAAATTTTGCTTTGTAATATATTTCTTTATTTTATTTATGTTGCATATTTGTATGTCTACTTACACACTGAAGCGCCAAAGAAACTGGTACAGCAATGCGTATTGAAATACAGAGATTTGTAAACAGACAGAACACGGCACTGTTGTCGGCAACATCTATATAAAACAACGAGTGTCTGGCGCACTTGTTAGTTCAATTACTGCTGCTACAACGGCAGGTTAACAAGATTTAAGTGAGTTCGAATGTGGTGTTATAGTCGGAACACTAGCGATAGGACACAGCATCACCGAGTTAGCTATGAAATGGGGATTTTCCTGTTCGTCCATATCACGAGTGTACCATGAATATCAGGAATCCGGTAAAACTTCAAATGTCCGACATCGCTGAGGCTGGAAAAAGATCCCACCAGAACGGGGTCAATGACGACTTCCGCAAATTGCTGCAGATTTCAGTGCTGGGGCATCAACAAGTGTCAGCGTGCGAACCATTCAACGAAATATAATCGCTATGGGCTTTCAGAGCCGTAATCCCCTTGATGACTGCGCCTCGTCTGGGCAAGTCATCGTTGACACTGGACTGTTGATGATGGGAAATACGTTGCCTGGTCAGACGAGGCTCGTTTCAAATTGTATCGAGCGGATGGACGAGTATGAGTATGAAGACAACTTAGTGAATCCTTGGACCAGTGGTGTGGGGCGAGTGCAGTTGCAGTGATATGGGGCCCCCAATACGTCTGGATACGACTCTGACAGGTAACACGTACGTAAGCATCCTGTCTGATCAGCTGCATCCATTCATGTCCATTGTGCATTCCGATGGTTTTGGGCAGTTCTAGCAACACAGTGCGACCCCCGACACGTTCAGAATTGTTACAGAGTGGCTCCAGGAACACTCTTCCCAGTTTAAACATTTCCGCTGGCCACCAAACTTCCTAGGCATGAACCTCATAGAGCAAATCTGGGATGCCTTGCAACGTGCTGTTCAGAAGAGATCTCCACCCCCTCGGATGTACAGCCCCGAAGGATTCATGGTGTGTGTTCCCTCCAGCACTACTTCAGAGTCGCGGTCATGTCACGTCGTTTTGGGGCACTTCTGCGTGCTCGCGAAGGCCCTACACCATATTAGGCAGCTGTGCAAGTTTTTTTTCCTTTTTTTGGGTCTTCAGTGTAGTAAAAATTTTGTTTATAGGGATATGAATATGACTATGCAGTCGAATCTGACGTAAACACAAAATATTTACGTAACTTTACAAAAAAAAAAAAAAAAAAAAAAAAAAGGTTCAAATGGCTCTGAGCACTATGGGACTTAACATCTATGGTCATCAGTCCCCTAGAACTTAGAACTACTTAAACCTAACTAACCTAAGGACATGACACACATCCATGCCCGAGGCAGGATTCGAACCTGCGACCGTAGCAGTCACGCGGTTCCGGACTGAGCACCTAGAACCGCGAGACCACCGCGGCCGGCACGTAAGTTTCCATTTTAAAAAATTGAAAACTATCACATTTCTGTTAAATCATTAATGAGTACGTCCATGTTCTAAGCACATAGTGTATCCGAGACACGCAAGAAATATAACCTTTGCACGAGATAGATAAAATATAATTTGTTCATGTTATCATTTGAAGTAACTTCGCGGCATCTGCTAGGCTAAATAGCGACACGGCGCTGATCGCCAACTCCAGAGGGACTGCCTTCAAAGATCGTATACAGTTTCTAGTTAAACGCATTTTTAGTTTTTAGATGTAGCAGCGTTGTAGGAGTACTGCGTGAATGGGAACTGGGGAGTATCATCTGTGGAATGGCTATGGGATGATTATTTGTGCACGCTTTGTTATTGAATTCGGGTAGCCTTAGGAGTATCTAGGCTTAAGATACTCTTTAGTGTCGAGGGAAGGTTCTTCAGCAGCTAATATCAATCATAGTCCGGAAATGACTCCTAACTAAGAGGCATCGCTGAATATTAAAGCGATTTCTATAAAAAGTGACAGAACAGTTTCGAACATCTTGCAAAACCTGTCTCTGTAGAAAAAAGCGACATCCGCTTCAGGAAGTCGACGTCCGGTGTAGGACAGCAGTTTCCGGAGCCCTTGTACAGAAGAGGACCAAAGAGTTAGGGCATCGCAGTAAACATGTAACATCGATTAACAGCTCGTCTACTAAACATGTAAATGACAGCAGGGCCAATATGCATATTTTCAACACCCACAGTGGCTTATGCTCCGTTGATGGCTGGCTGCCTTCCTCAAATTTAAGCCTATGTTTAAAATTTGTAAACTTCTCGTGGTCAGGAATGCACTCTTTTCCTTCGCTAGTCTGCGTTGTTTCGTCCATTTAGGTTATTTGACTCCCAAGGAACCACAATTTACTAAATTCGTCTACTTTCTCACCACCAGTTTTGATGTTAAGTTCCTCACTATTCTCATTTCTGTCACTTCCCATCATTTTTGTTTTTTTTCCGTTTTACTCTCAATCCGTATTCTGTTCATTAGACAGTTCTTTTCAGTCAGCAGATCTTTTAATTCTTCTTTAGCTTGACTGAGGATAACTATGTCGTCAGCGAAATTTATCGTTTAAATCCTTTCACCCAGTATTCTCATCCCACTTTTGAACCCTTCCCTTTATCTCTGTCATTTGCTTCTTCGATGTGTGGACTGAATACTAAGGCCGAAACGGTGGATCCCTGTCTTACACCTTTTATAATACGATCTCTTCAGTTTTAGTCTTCCAGTCTTACCTTTCCTTCTTGGTTCTTGTACGTATTATGTATGGCCTGTCTTTCCTTAAAGCTTAGTCCAATTTTTCTAAGAAGTTAGTAACTTCTTGCACTATTTGACGTTGTGGAATGATTTTTGTAGGTCGACAGATCCGGTAAGCGTGTCTTGATTTTTCTTTAATCTTGCTTTCTTTAGCATCCCCAAATTCATAGTTGCCTCTCTGGTGCTTTTACCTTTCCTAAAGCCAAACTGTTCGTTATACAACAGATCAGTTTTCTTTTCCATTCTTCTGTATTCTTGTCAGTAACTTTGATGCATGAGCTTTTAAGTGGACTGTGCCATAGTTGCCGCTCTTATCAGCTTTTGCTATCTTCGGGATTGCGTGGGTGATGGCTGAAGGTAAGACGCCAGTCTCATAGATTCTACTCACCAACTTGAATAGTCGATCGGTTGTAATTTCCTCCATATGGGTTTAGAAGTCCCAGTCTGCCCCTTCCGCCATTTTTTCTATGAAATCTTCCAGAGCTCTTTCAATTTCTGACTCTAATACTGGATCCCCATGTCTTCAATATCGACTCCAATTTCTTCTTCTATGCTGTCATGGGAAAAATCATCTAGTTCGTAGAGGCAGTTTTTCCACCTACCCGCTCTCTGTTCTGCGTTTAGCAGTGGAATTCCAAAAGCACTCTAGATGTTATCACCATTGCTTTAATTTCAGCGGAGGTCGTTTTTACATTTCTACCTGCTCAGTCAGTCCTTTCGACAGTAATTTCTTTATTGATTTCTTCACATTCTTTCTGTAGATTCGTCGCCATGGCTGCCCTGGAATTTATTTAGTTCGTAAGTGATTTATATTGATATATTCCTGTCCTTCCCTGAATGTTTTTGTATTCCTGTCTTTCACCGATCGAGTGAGATACTTATTCTGTTACCAAAGTCTTCAGAGTTACCTTCCTTACACCTGTGTGTCGGTCCAAGATCTTTGATTTTAGATATGTGCACTCGTCTTCAACTGAACTGCGTACTCTTTTATTACTTATCCCAAAATACACATCCCTAGAGAACTTCAAACGCGTGTCATCATTCCTCAGCGCTTCCTTCCATACTGATTCTTCCGGATGACCCTCTTAAACTTTAGTTTACTCTTCATCGTTACTAAATTGTGATCTGAGCCTATATCTGCACCTGGATAGGTTTTATAAACCGGTATCTGATTTTCAAATCTCTGTTTGGCCATGACGTAATCCGGCTGGAATCTTCCCGTGTTTCCGGTTCTATTCCAAGTATAGCTCTTCCTACTGTGATTCTTGAACAGAATATTCGGTATTACCATCCGATAATTATTGCAGAACTCAATCTTTCTCCTCTCTCATTCCCAATACAAGCCCATATTCTCCCATAGCCCCATTCTTGTCCTCCCCTACAGCGGCGGCGTTCCAATCCTCCATGATTAATAGGTTTCCGTCTCCCTTTACATATTGATTTACTTGTTCAGTGTCTACATATACTTTCTGTATCTCATCTTCTGCTTACGATGTCAGCATAGATACCTCAACCATCGTTCTCGGCCTTGCTGCCGAATCTTACGAGAACAATCCTGTCACTGAACTGTTCACAGCAGCTCACTCGTTGCCCTAATTACCTATTCATAACGATTCCTACTTTCGCTATACCATCTTCTGCTGCTATTGATATTACCTTAGGTTCATCTCACCAGAAATCCTTATCTTCTTCCAGTTCGACTTCAATGACCCCCAATGTTTGTATATTGGGCCTTTACGTTTCCCTTTTCAGATTCTCCAGCTTTCTTACTACGTTCAGACTTCCACGCCAAGTAACAACACTTGAAAACTAGAAAAGTTTTTTGACGGATATGAATTTTTTTAGTAACGATTCGTCTATGGCACAGAAGTAGTTGCTTAATTGTCCAGGAGAAATGATTTTGTGTTAGATATAAAACTTGTTTTGCTTCGTGTCATCCTGTCACCTTCGTGGTGTAGCAGGTAACGCACTGGAGATAAAAGTACAGAGGGTGAGAAGCGGATGGGCCGAGGGGCCCACAAGGCCTGCCTCATTTCAGCAACGGAAAGAATAAAACATTTAGTAGCGTCCCTCTTATGCCTATATTTTTTTACCTCATATTTTCATTAGGTCCAGTTCTGGGAGATAATCTACATACTTGCACCTACACTCAGCGTCCTTCATTAATAGTTGTGCTAGATTTCAATGCATACTCTAAAGCCGGGATACGAATGTTCTTCGTGCTCACTGGCTAAGCAACGGAGGGTATGAACTACTAACCATGTCCAGTTGTTTTTCTTGGTTGCGGGGAAGCAGTTTTCATCTGGAAGTAGCACCGATGTTTGTATGATGCGCTGTCTTGCTGTTCTGTAAATCATAGCCAGATCCTTTTCTACATCATTCCCATATAAAGTTCTTCTCTCTATAGACGTATTTGTGCGGTAATGTGTCGATAAGAATACACTTTCTACATTACTCAGATTCCGGCAAATGTACTGGGTGAAGTTTTTCTTTCTTTGGTATTTTTTCTTTGACGATTTTGTACCAAGTTGATCTTATGTCGGTTTCTAGGGCTTTGTTGTGGAGGTTGCTCCAGGTTTATGTTCCAGTCCTTAGGGGGATACTTTATCTCTATAAAGTCGACCCTTCCATTGTTGTTGAGCGGCCGGTATAGTTTGGCGATGATTCGATCTAGGAGTGTGTTTGCTCTCGCCCGGAGGTAGCTAATTTCCAGAAGAAACGTCCCGATGTGCTTCGCCTTGTGGTGTATCTCCCTACAGTTATGAGAACTTTGTATGGCTTATGTGTCTTTATAGACCCAGTCGGTGCCTGTTCTTGTATTTGTGGTACAGCTGAGTCATTTTCGGTATCGAAAGTGCCTTACATTTTCTTCGGCTCCTGTTTGTATGAGGCCCTCTTTCTCTGGTAGAAGCGTTATAACGTTTTTCCCCACTTTGAAGAATTCCCCCCTCCCGATATGCCAGCCTATTGTAGCCATTTTCCTAAAGACGCTTTCTACTGACGTATCATACTTGAGAAGTATTTTGGTGTTGATAATATTTACTCTTTGTATTAAATACTCTACTCTTGTTGTGACGTAAAGACAAGCGCCGGCACGCCAGGCAGGAACGTTGGAGCAGAGAGGGCTGTGAAGAAGTCAGCCAATTGTACGCTGACCGACCACTCTCCAGGATGACAACGCGACGGCAGCCCCCTCTCTATCAAGAGGACATAAGCGCCGCGCCGCCTGGCCGCCGCCTTTTCTACGAGTTCTAGAGAGTGTCAAGACGAACTACCTGGATAGTAGCCCCAACTCTATTACTTCACTTGTATTATAACACATCATTGTAAATTCTCAAAGTGCAGTACTGTCATTTGTCTCATTGTAATAAAAACTCATTAATGCGATTTGCTTGAATCGTTGTCTGCTGATCCGAGAAAGCACGTCTCCCAGGCACCCCATACGTGGCAAGTATGCAGTACACAACAACTCTGTGTTGCGGACGGGTTTTGGTCGTAACCAAAGGTGTCTTCCAGTTTCCTGCCGTTAGTTTTAGAGGTCAGTAAATCAGTTAATCCTAGCAAACAGATGTTCTCGCATACTCTGAATGGAGTGTTTTCGCCTATTCTGAATCCTCTCCCGATTGGAATTAGGTAAGTTCTTCTGAGGTAACGGTTGGATCCAGACACCTTTTCATACTTATGTATCCTATTATCGACTACACTAAGCTACTGCTCCTATCTTACGAGGACACCCACATCATCTGCTTATGTTATGGAATTATGTTCGAGTATAATGACTTTTCTGGAGACTACAAATCAACTCTGTTCGAACCAGCATGGGTTTCGAAAAATACAATCGTGTGAAACCCAGCTCGCGATATTCGTTCACGCCACAGACACGGGTTCCCAGGGAGATGCCGTGTTTCTTGTCTTCCGCAAGGCGTTCGGTACAGTTCCCCACAGTCGTTTAATGAACAAAGTAAGAGCATATGGTCTATCAGACCAATTGTGTGATTGGATTGAAGAGTTCCTAGATAACAGAACGCAGCATGTCATTCTCAATGGAGAGAAGTCTTCCGAAGTAAGAGTGATTTCAGGTGTGCCGCAGGGGAGTGTCGTAGGACCGTTGCCATTCACTATATATATGACCTTGTGGATAGCATCGGAAGTTCACTGAGGCTTTTTGCGGATGATGCTGTGGTATATCGATAGGTTGTAACAATGGAAAATTGTACTGAAATGCAGGAGGATCGGCAACGAATTGACGCATGGTGCAGGGAATTGCAATTGAATCTCAATGTAGACAAGTGTAATGCGCTGCGGACCCATAGAAAGAAAGACCCTTTATCATTTAGCTACAATATAGCAGGTCAGCGACTGGAAGCAGTTAATTCCATAAATTATCTTTGAGTAGGCATTAGGAGTTATTTAAAATGGAATGATAATATAAAGTGGATCGTCGGCAAAGCAGATGCCAGACTGAGATTCATTGGAAATATCCTAAGGAAATGCAATCCGAGAACAAAGGAAGTATGTTATAGTATTCTTGTTCGCCCACTGCTTGAATATTGCTCACCAATGTGGGATCCGTACCTGATAGGGTTGATAGAAGAGATAGAGAAGATCCAACGGAGAGCACCGCGCTTCGTTACAGAATCATTTAGTAATCGGGAAAGCGTTAAGGAAATGACAGGTAAACTCCAGTGGAAGACTCTGCAAGAGAGACGCTCAGTAGCTCGGTACGGGCTTTTGTTGAAGTTTCGAGAACATACCTTCACCGAGGAGTCTAGCAGTATATTGCTCCCTCTTACGTACATCTCGCGAAGAGACCAAGAGTATAAAATCGGAGAGATTAGAGCCCACACAGAAGCATACCGACAGTCTTTCTTTCCACGAACAATACGAGACTGGAATAGAAGGGAGAACCGATAGAGGTACTCAAAGTACCCTCCACCACACACTGTAAGGTGGCTTGACGAGTACGGATGTAGATGTAGATGTAGATGTAGTGATACTTGAGTACGAATTTAATCCTTGAAATTTGCCATTCTGGTAAGTGGATCAATTGCAGTAACAAAAACAGACATTGACAAGGGGCAGCCCTCTCGCAAGGTATTTGTCGAGTGAATTGTCCATTGATGATAATCTTGGAATAGGCGCGTTTGTGAATATTTTTAATCATTTGAATGAAGCATACGCCGAATCCGAAATGCTGTCGAAGGGATCAATATTGATCTAAAGCTAAAATTGCAGTCACTGGTAGCGATATTGCGCTTTAATATACGATATCTCTACAATCTGCTAGACTTTTAAAACTTCAGGGCACTCTCTTGCCGATGGCGTAGGAAACTGCCCCAAAAAGATGGAAGAATTATCATTGAGCAACGTACGAGGATATAGAGAGCAGTGGAAACCACTACATTAAAAACTCAGTGAGTATCCACAGGATATGTGGCCACTGATTAAAAGATGTTTTGATGATTTCCCCATTAAGAAAAGTTTCAGGATTCGTCCCCCATTGGGATCTCTAGAATGGCAGGTGCCCATAGAATAATCACTTCAAGTTGTTGATCAGAATTATGTACACAAGAATGGAAAGAAAATTGTGGATCTGTTAGATGATGATCACTTTGGCTTTAGGAAAGAAGAAACACAGGATCCGTTGAATGGAATGAGTACAGAATATGGATTTAAAGTAAACCGATGAAAGACGAAAGTAATGAGAAGTAGTAGAAATGAGGAACTTAACATCAAAGTCATTGATCTCGAAGTAGAGGAAGTTAAAAAGTTTTCCTACCTTGGAGGCAAAATAATACATAACGGACGAAGCAGGGAGCACATAAGAAACAGACCAGCACAGGGAGTGTGGGAAAACCATAACAGAGGATAACTAAGATTGCATTATGCTGCTACTGAAGAATGTTGGAAAGTAGGTGGACTGTTAAAGTAAGGAATGAGGAAGTTCTCCACAGAATTGGCGAAGAAAGGAACATTTGCAAAACACTAACAAGAAGGAAGATTACCATTATACTACAAATATTAAGACGTCGGGGAATAACTTCCATATACTAGAGGGTGCTGCAGAGGGTAAAAACTGTATAGGAAGAGAGATATTGGGATACCTCGTAGGTTGCAAGCGCTACTCTAACACGAAGATGCTGGCACAGGAATTTGTAGCGGGCCACATCAAACCAGTCAGGAGAATCATGACAAAAGTAAAAGTTCCTTGCTGCTCTGGTTTCACGTTCAGTGGAACCATTGCAAAATCTCTTTGGCTCTTCTATGTTATAGGGCTTGTGACCCTAGTGGTCGTTGTCCGCCATCTCAAATGGTTCAAATGGCTCTGAGCGCAATGGGACTCAACTGCTGTGGTTATCAGTCCCCTAGAACTTAGAACTACATAAACCTAACTAACCTAAGGACATCACACACATCCATGCCCGAGGCAGGATTCGAACCTGCGACCGTAGCAGTCACACGGTTCCGGACTGCGCGCCTAGAACCGCGAGACCACCGCGGCCGGCCCCGCCATCTCAAATAAAATTGTATTCTCACTAATAGGTATAATCAGAAAAATAAATTTCCTGCGTTAGATATACAGAGTGTTACAAAAAGGTACGGCCAAACTTTCAGGAAGCATTCCTCACACACAAATAAAGAAAATATGTTATGTGGACATGTGTCCCGAAACGCTTAATTTCCATGTTAGAGCTCTTTTTAGTTTCGTCAGTATGTACTGCACTTCCTAGATTCACCGCCAGTTTTCACAATCAACATGTGTGGGCTGACGAGAATCCGCACGCAATTGTGCAATCACGTCATCAACACAGATTTTCTGTGAACGTTTGGGCAGGTATTGTTGGTGATGTCTTGATTGGGCCCCATGTTCTTACCCCTACGCTCAATGGAGCACGTTTTCATTATTTCATGCGGGATAGTCTACCTGTGCTGCTAGAACATGTGTTTTTACAAGTACGACACATGTGGTTCATGCACGATGGAACGCTTGCACATTTCAGTCGAAGTGTTCGTACGCTTCTCAACAACAGTTTCGTGACCGATGGATTGGTAGAGGAGGACAAATTCCATTACCTCCACGCTCTCCTGACCTCAACCCTCTTGACTTTCATTTATGGGGGCATTTGAAAGCTTTTGTCTACGCAACCCCGGTACCAAATGTAGAGACTCTTCGTGCTCGTATTAAGGACGGCTGTGATACAATACGCCATTCTCCAGGGCTGCGCCAGCGCATCAGGGACTCCATGCGACGGTGGGTGGATGCATGTATCCTCGCTAGCGGAGGACATTTTGAACATTTCTTGTAACAAAGTGTTTGAAGTCACGCTGGTACGTTCTATTGCTGTGTGTTTCCATTCCATGATTAATGTGATTTGAAGAGAACTAATAAAATGAGCTCTAACATGGAAAGTAAGCATTCCCGGACACATGTCCATATAACATATTTTCTTTCTTTGTGCGTGAGTAATGTTTCCTGAAAGTTTGACCGTATCTTTTTGTAACACCCTATATAGGTCTGGTACATAAATAATGTAACCAACAACCAGATTGGTAATTAAAACTGCCACTTTTATTAAGTCGATTTTACACGTTCAAGTGTGGAATGGTCGAGAATGATCTAATTCTTATTGTAATACTGACCTAAATGTCATTTATCCCACTGTGCATTGTTCCAAGATCACTATATATTGTAAGAAAACAGAAAGTGCAAAACAATTTCAAATACAGTCCAGCTCTACAGACGAAAAAACTAAAATCCAGAGACTGCCCGTACGTACTATACTGTCAGAGTTGAAATCCTAACTCACAGCGTTCAACAAAACTCGCGAGTGTCCGCAGACGGGAAAAAACTTCAAAATCTGAACACAGAGCAGGTAGATCACTGGCTTGAGAGATACAGCTATGGCCACTTCAACGCTCACAAAGCTACAAGCCAATACGGCTACCCTTTTTTATGTACAGTACCTAGATTCCACCTCGATTGCGGAAAGGAAATAGTGTGATAGTTCAGCAGTGCAAATTACAACCATTCACACTTAGGTCCTACATTAAAATTAAAGGCACCAAAAGATGCTCACTTAAACACAGGTCAAGGCGGTACGTCAGAAAAGAAACAAAAAAATGGCTCTATGTTGACGTCACGTCCAGACACTGGCGAGTCTGACAGAAGCGCGAGTCGCCACGGCCAGCCTCCCGCCAAACTTCAGCGAGGCGCGGAAGAGCGGGCGCGCTCTCAGACCAAGACAAGCCCCCTTGGATCTCTTTTCAGCCTGTCTTGCCACATAGTCATAACGGTCTCATTATGACCGCTTGAACTATTTAGGGGTGTGATGCTAGTCATAGTTTGCGTTACTATCATTGCTAAAATACATGATGTCTGATGTGCTTCACTTAGGATGAATATTTTAATTTTTTATGATTTATCACTAATAATAAGTTTTTGGCAGATATTTCAAGACAGTCGTTTTCCTGTGACGACGTCTGCAAATCTTGCGGTGTTGCCACCTTATACGGTATGCTCTCTGACTCCTTGCGTTCCATACTTCTGCTCTCTTGGACGTCCTCTGATATTACACAAATGACATTACAATCAGTGAATATAAACAGGGATTATTTGGTCCTCACTTTCATCCCTGTAGTGCATACCAAACCATTGGGTGCACCATTTTCCCCAATATATTACTTGCTACAATAACAGCAACAGTAGCAATTGCAAACTTCACATCAGGTTTCAAACTTTTTTCAGCAGGGAAGTGGTCAGCAACTATTTAAACAGTTAAGCTGTTTTCTGCATCGTCATGGCACACTGCATTTTCGTGATCTGTTGACTGTCTTTGTGTTCGTTAATGAACCACTCCACATGAAGTATTCGATATTTACACCAAATGACAGACATACCGATCAGTTAAAATATAAGAAGCAGTCAAAAAGTTTCCGTTTGAGAAAGTTGCTGCAGCATAAGCAAAGTAGCGCGACTCTGATGCTTATATGTAAGCATGGACATGTAGGCGAGTGGAGCAGTATGGCGTCCGTGCCTTTCTGACATGCATGTGGTAAATGCGAAAACGTGGACTGTGGCAACATTGTTACCAAATGCATTCAAACAGAACCAATGTGCTGTTATTCTTTTCTTGGCTGCAAAAAGACAAACATTTTAGACATGCATGGGAAAATGAAGAATGTGTATGGGACAGCGTGTCTGTTGAAAACCATGGCTGTGGAACGCAGCGACAAGTTCCGTGCTGGTCGCGTTTCGACATAAGAAGCCGGTCGACCTGGAATGGTAGCCTCAACTGGGAGACTCAAGAGGAAGACACTCGAGTACCGCTTTATAGCCGTGATCCTTCCCCGTTCTATTATCACGCCTTCACTCCTTAAAATAGACCTTGAAGGGTCGACGAAGATGTGTAGCATGCAGTTACGGGCTTCTTCGCCTAGCAGTCTGTGTGTGTGAATTTCTAAGGGACCAAACTGCTGAGGTCATCGGTCCCTAGACTTACACACTACTTGAAAATAACTTATGCTAAGAACAACAAACGCACCCATGCCCGAAAGAGGACTCGAACCACCGGTGGGAGAGGCCGCTCTCTCCGTGGCACGGCGCCTCAAACCTCGCAGCCTCTCCTCACGGCTCTTCGCGCAGATGGACACAGTGTTTTACCAGACGGGTGTCTTCAACCTGGCGCGTCGATGGTATGAAGTGCCTCAGTGCCTGAACCGGTACAGTAGTTTCCGCTCTATAAGCAGCAGGTTTCGCTGCTCGCTCGCACCGGGAAATACACTCCTGGAAATTGAAATAAGAACACCGTGAATTCATTGTCCCAGGAAGGGGAAACTTTATTGACTCATTCCTGGGGTCAGATACATCACATGATCACACTGACAGAACCACAGGCACATAGACACAGGCAACAGAGCATACACAATGTCGGCACTAGTACAGTGTATATCCACCTTTCGCAGCAATGCACGCTGCTATTCTCCCATGGAGACGATCGTAGAGATGCTGGATGTAGTCCTGTGGAACGGCTTGCCATGCCATTTCCACCTGGCACCTCAGTTGGACCAGCGTTCGTGCTGGACGTGCAGACCGCGTGAGACGACGCTTCATCCAGTCCCAAACATGCTCAATGGGGGACAGATCCGGAGATCTTGCTGGCCAGGGTAGTTGACTTACATCTTCTAGAGCACGTTGGGTGGCACGGGATACATGCGGACGTGCATTGTCCTGTTGGAACAGCAAGTTCCCTTGCCGGTCAAGGAATAGTAGAACGATGGGTTCGATGACGGTTTGGATGTACCGTGCACTATTCAGTGTCCCCTCGACGATCACCAGAGGTGTAAGGCCAGTGTAGGAGATCGCTCCCCACACCATGATGCCGGGTGTTGGCCCTGTGTGCCTCGGTCGTATGCAGTCCTGATTGTGGCGCTCACCCGCACGGCGCCAAACACGCATATGACCATCATTGGCACCAAGGCAGAAGCGACTCTCATCGCTGAAGACGACACGTCTCCATTCGTCCCTCCATTCACGCCTGTCGCGACACCACTGGAGGCGGGCTGCACGATGTTGGGGCGTGAGCGGAAGACGGCCTAACGGTGTGCGGGACCGTAGCCCAGCTTCATGGAGACGGTTGCGAATGGTCCTCGCCGATACCCCAGGAGCAACAGTGTCCCTAATTTGCTGGGAAGTGACGGTGCGGTCCCCTACGGCACTGCGTAGGATCCTACGGTCTTGGCGTGCATCCGTGCGTCGCTGCTGTCCGGTCCCAGGTCGACGGGCACGTGCACCTTCCGCCGACCACTGGCGACAACATCGATGTACTGTGGAGACCTCACGCCCCACGTGTTGAGCAATTCGGCGGTACGTCCACCCGGCCTCCCGCATGCCCACTATACGCCCTCGCTCAAAGTCCGTCAACTGCACATACGGTTCACGTCCACGCTGTCGCGGCGTGCTACCAGTGTTAAAGACTGCAATGGAGCTCCGTATGCCACGGCAAACTGGCTGACACTGACGGCGGCGGTGCACAAATGCTGCGCAGCTAGCGCCATTCGACGGCCAACACCGCGGTTGCTGGTGTGTCCGCTGTGCCGTGCATGTGATCATTGCTTGTACAGCCCTCTCGCAGTGTCCGGAGCAAGTATGGTGGGTCTGACACACCGGTGTCAATGTGTTCTTTTTTTCATTTCCAGGAGTGTAGATACAGAGCCGACTCCGCAGCCAATTTTATTACACGACGCGGCCGACCGCGGGTGCATCAGAATCCATGTGGACGGGTGGAAAGAAATGTGTCAGGCTTCATAATACGTATTTATATGCGTCGTGTATTATGCATTTACTTTAGATGAATGTGAATCTGCACATGAACTTTCCTAATCCTCCCCACACCTTTCCGTAAAGCGTGGCCAAATCTTTGTTGGGAAGTAGTTCTGTAGTATAGTTGTGCCAATCTTACTCCTGGGTAGGAGATCAGAGAGACAGCCAGCACAGGCAAGTAAAAGTCAAAGACTTTGAAGTGTTATAAGATTTGGGGTCGAGAGGTTGGTCACGGCCAAGTGGTTCCACCACCCCCTCCACCGGAGCCCAGGAAGACCTCCGGGTGCCCGCCAGATTCTTGAGCGTTACAGAAGACGGGTAAGTGAGCAGACGTGCCCTCAGTGCGTCTGTCTCAATGTTCACGCATGGAAGAGAGGTATTTGAATATTTGTACTAATTCTTTTATTTCAAGTTTCAGATGGTGTAAGGTAATGAATGTCCTCGTTAATTTAGGAAATTTTCCCCCTGTGTTAATGTATCTGGTCCCCAGTTTGCCATTACCCTCCTCACATAGTGGATGTCCTATGTAAAATATTGGGAGACTTTGGTGGTATACATTTGGCCAACGCAATTCTTTCTTGCCAGTAGAAATTTGCGTGCAGATTAGTGTAATATACCCAAGCTATAAGGTATAAAATTGTAATATCTGTAAAATCGAGTGATAATACTTAAAGTAAATACGTAATCAATTGTAATCAATCTTTAACATACCTTAAAAATCACATAGGAGTCCATTTAAAGGAATTCATTTAAAAATAGAAGATATTGAATGCAGGGACCCACGCATCAGCGTTTAAGCCCTCCAGCCCCTTGCCTAGTATCGTACAGAAAGGGCATGCTCTCTAGGTAGCGCTCTCAAGCTCCCCTCCCCAGTTATCCGTTGCGCAATTTTGATTCAGGGTTTGACGACATCAACTTTCATCTGGAGCCCCTAGGCAAGGAGGTTGGACGGTAAACTTTCATACTCACAACGATTTTAGCTGATTAGCACACCGATTCTGGACTCTACGGCCTTAGAATGGAAACTTTTTGATCGCATTTTATAGGACAACGGTACATCCCGAGATTAAATTCCGCCTGGTGTCATTGCTGACACGTGACGCGGTAACGCGCCAAAGAAAGCATTCAGTCAGAGGAAAAAAAAAAAAAAATAACGGAGAATCATTCTTCAGACGATCCGGACTGCAAACACTGGCATCTGAAGATTAACATCGTTCAAACGACGGAACTAATGAGCTATGCAGCTGTTATTGTTGTCATCATCTACTGAAAGACGTAGAAGGTGAAAGCACGACCGGGTGACAACGTGTTGGACGCCTGCGCCTAATCCGGCTCTGAAAGAAGGACGAGCGGTAACCTGTGGCAAAGTTCAGTCCTGCTGCAAACACAATGGTATCGGAGCAGACCCATCAGCACAGATAATTAAACACGGAGCCCTCAAGCAGACGCCCCTGCCTGGTCACATTCAGACCCAACGACCTCCTCAGTCACCACTCGAGATCATCGCGCTGTGTATCAATCGAAGCATGTCGCCCGGTCGGACGAATCACGTTTCTTGCTGCACCAGGTCATTTGGTCGCGTCCGAATGAAATTCCATCTAGGCACACGACTGCAATAAACATCACGAGGCAGAGAAAGCAGGCCGAGTATAGGAGAGGAATAGAAGTATTACAGTGTTCCTGTGGGCTTTCGTGGGGTTTTCCGTAACAATCGAAATAAACACGACAGCTCTGGGCTACAAGGACGTCAGTGCGGAACATCTGCAACCATTCACGCTTGATGTCTTCCGCGACAGCAATGGCTTCTTCCAGCAGGATAACGTATCACAGGACAGAATCGTGCTACAGTGGTTGGATTAGGATGACAGTGAACTCAAATTAATGTCTTGACCTCCAAATTCGCCTGGACTCTTGCCCTGGGAGACACCTTGGCTGCTACTGCGTGCTAGCCTCGCGCCCACAGCACACCGACCGCTAATTTACAGGCATTGCGTCACTTGTACTTAGACATCAAATGTCGCACACCTCCGGGAACCTACCAAGGACTTGAGTCCGTCCCATGAGGAACCTCTGTAGTATTGCTTTCTAAACATGGACAAACTAGTAAGCAGGTGATGAAAGTGAACCATGGATCTTGCCGTCGGTGGGCTGGTTTCAGCTTGCGTGCCTCAGCGATAAGAATAACAATACCGTAGGTGCAACCACAACAGAGGGGTGTGCGTTGAGGCCAGACAAATGTGTGGCTCCTGAAGACGCCAGCAGCCTTTTCAGTAGTTCTAGGGGCAATAATTTGGGTAGTTGACAGATCTGGCCTTGCAACATCAAGCAAAACAGCCGTGCTCTGCTGGTGTTGTGAACGGCTGAAAGCAAGAGGAAACTACAATCATTTTTATTCACGAGGCATGCAGCTCTACTGTACGGTTAAAGGGCGTCCTCTTGGGTAAACTATTCCGGGGGTAAAATAATCACGCATTCAGATCTTTGGGTGGGGAAAGCTACGGTCGCAGGTTCGAATCCTACTTCGAGCATGGATGTATGTGATATCCTTAGGTTAGTTCAGTTTAAGTAGTTCTAAGTTCTAGGGGACTGATGACCTCAGAAGTTACGCCCATAGTGCTCAGAGCCATTTGAATCAAACAAAAATGTCGAGTCATGTAAAATTATATCCCTTAATGGGGCAAGTAGATTAGTAAATTTAAAGAGGAAAAAGGCTGATAAAAAATGTAGTGATAATTGTTGAAGTTCGGTGACAGAAGGAACATGACTTTTTATCATGTGACTACACGGTAATCAGTATAAAATCAAACAGAGAATGCTGGAGTACGATTATTAATGAATAAGGAAATAGGAATGCGGGTAAGATACTATCAATATCACAATGAACGCATTAGCGTGACCAAGATAGGCACGAAGCCGAAGCCTAGAGCAGTAGTAAGCCAACTACTTTCACAGATGATGAAAGAGACTGAAAAAATATATGATGCTATAAAAGAAATTATTCAAATAGTGGAAAAGCACTCCCGTCTTCAGGCCACAAGTGGCCCATCGGGACCATCCGACCGCCATGTCATCCTCATCTGAGGATGCGCATAGGAGGGGCGTGTGGTCAGCACACCGCTCTCCTGGTCGTTACGATGGTTTTCTTTGACCGGAGTTTCCACTATATGGTCGAGAAGCTCCTCAATTGGCATCAAGAGGCTGAGTGCACCCCTAAAAAATGGCAACAGCACATGGCGGCCTGGATGGCCACCCATCCAAACGCCGGCCACGCCCGACAGCGCTTAATGGTTCAAATGCCTCTGAGTACTATGGGACTTAACATCTATGGTCATCAGTCCCCTAACTAACCTAAGGACATCACACAACACCCAGTCATCACGAGGCAGAGAAAAATCCCTGACCCCGCCGGGAATCGAACCCGGGAACCCGGACGCGGTAAGCGATAACGCTACCGCACGACCACGAGCTGCGGACGACAGCGCTTAACTTCGATGATGTGACGGGAACCGATGTATCCAGTGAGACAAGGCCGTTGCCCCAGACAGTTAAAGGAGATACAAAATTTATTGTGATGAGGGACTGGAGTTCGATAGTAGGAAAAGGAAGAGAAGAAAAATAGCTGGTGAATATGGACTCGGGGAAGAGAATGAAAGAGGGAGGTACCTAATAGAATTTTGTACAACGAGTAATTTAACCATCGCTAACGGTTTAAGAATCATAAAAGAAGGTTGTATACATGGAAAAGACGTGGAGAAACCCGAAGGTTTCAGATTGATTATACACTCATCAGCCAGAACATTATGACCACTCACCGACTATCGACATAAACACGTCCAAGCGATAGCAGCGTCACCTGGCAAGGAATGACTACTAATTAGAAACAGACTCGGTGCGTGCAGTGTCAGTAAGCTCGCTTTTAGTGTGTAGAATGCGGAAGGCGCGCGGCCCATCAGGGTTTCGCCGAGGGCAGATTGTGATGGGCCGAAGGCTCAGCAGGAGCATTTGGAAACTGCACGACTTGTCGGGGATTCAAGGAGTGCTGTGGTGAGTGTTTTCAACACGTGGCGAATCCGAAGTGAAACCACGTCCAGACGTAGTGGGATCGGGCGGCGAGCCCTCATTATACATGTCGGACGTCGTAGGCTAGTCAGACTGGTAAAACAGGACAGGCGGTGAACTGTGATTGAACTAACGTCAGAATTTAATGCTGGGCAGAGTACAAGTATTTCTGAACACACAGAGCACCGAGCACTCGTAACGACAGGCCTCCGCAGCCGACGACCCACGTATGGGCCAATGTTAACACCACGACATCGGCCACTATGACTGAAATGGACACGCGAACATCGGCACTGGACGTTGGCGCAGTGGCAGAGCGTTGCATGGTCCGATGAATTCCGATAGCTTCTTCATCAAGCGGATTGAAGGTCGCGAATCCGTCGTCTTCCAGGGGAACAGCTTCTTGACACCTGTACTGCGGGACAGAGACAACCTGACGGCGGCTCCATTGTGCTCTCTGGGGAATATTCAAGTGGGCATCCATGGGTTCAGTGGAGCTCATGCAAGGTACCATGACGGCCAGGGTATATCGTAAACTCGTTCTAGACCCCGTACTCCCATTCATTACGATCATGTTTCCCGACGACATGGCATTTTTCAACAAGATAATGCGCCATGCCCCTAGGCCTGGAGTGTGACGGAGTAGTTCGAGGAACACAGTGGCGAGTTCCAACTGATGTACTGCCCCAACTCCCCTCCCCCCGCCCCCCCCCCCCCCCCCTCGCTGCAGCTCACCAGATCTCAACCCTATCGAACTTATCTGGGATGTGACTGACCGTGGCAACAGAGCTCATCGTTCCCCTTCACGGAATTTACGGGAGTTAGGTAACTTGCGAGTGCAGATGTGGTGCCAGCTGCCTACAGCGACCTACCAAGGCCTCATTGCTACCGTGCCAAGACTCATCGCCGCTGTTAACCATGCCAAAGGTGGACATACCGGCAGGTACAGATGTGGACCCTGGTCACAATTTATTGTTTATTAACTACATATTAAAACTGAAGAAATTTGAAAGGCGTTGGAAATTAAGGAGATGGGACCTGGATAAATTGAAAGAATCACCAGATTGCTGATACGAGGGAGCTTCAGTTAACGGTTGACTGTAACAGGATAAACGAATACTGTAGAAGTCGAATGGGTAGCTTTAAGAGATGAAACAGTGAAGACAATAGAGGATCAAATAGGTAAAAAGACGGTGCGTAGTAGAAATCCTTGGATAAGCGAGATATATTGAATTTAATTGATGAAAGGAGAAAATATAAAAAAGCAGCAAATGAAGTAGGCGAAAGGGAATACACAGTATAAAAAATGCGACTGACATGAAGTAAATGGCTAAGCAGGAATGGCTAAGAAACAAATGTAAGGATTTAAAAGCATACTTGACAAAGGGAAAGATAGATACCACCTACAGGGCAACTGAAGAGCCTTTTGGGGAAAAAGGAAACAACTGTTTGAATATCAAGAGCTCAGATGTAAAACCAGGCATAAGCAAATAAGGGAAAACTGTAAGGTGGAAGGATTATATAGACGGTATACACAAGGGAGATAACCATCAACACAATACAATAGAAAGGGAGGTGGACGTAGTTGAATATGAAATAGGAGGTGTGATATTGCGAGAGGAATTTGACAGAGCTCTGAAAGATGCAAGTCAACACAAGGCGCTGCGAGTAGACAATATTCTGTCAGAACTACAGATAGCCTCGGGAGAGCCAGTCATGCCAAAAATCTTCCATACTGTGCGCAACATGTATGAGACAGGTGAAATACCGTCAGACTTTCAGAAGAATATAATAATTCCAATTTCAAAATAAAGTAGTTGCTGATAGATATGAAAATCACCCCGTTATCGGCTTAATAAGTCCTGGTTGCAAATTACTAACACGAATGCTATACAGAGGAATGGAAAAGCTGGTAAGAGCTGACTTCGGGGAAGATCGGTTTGGATTCCGGAGAAATGAAGGAACACGCGAGGCAATACTGACCCTACGACTTATCTTAAAAGATAGGTTAAGAAACGAAACGTCCGTTTGTAACATTTGTAGATTTACAGGAAGCTTTCGATAGTGTTAACCGGAATACTCTCTTTGAAATTCTGAAGCTGGAAGGGATAAAATACAGGGAGCGAAAGGCTATTTACAACCTGTGCAGAAACCACACGACAGTTATATATCTCGAGGGGCATGAAAGGGAAGCCGTGGTTGAGAACGGAGACAGGGTTGTAGCCTATCCCTGATGTCATTCAGTCTGTATTGTGTAAAATCATTACAGGAAACCAAAGAAAAATTTGGAGCAGGAGTTAAAGTTTAGAAAACGGAAATAAAATCTTTGACGTTTGGCGATGGCATCGTAATTCTGTCAGAGACAGCAAAGGACTTGGAAGAGTAGCTGTACGGAATGGACACTGTCTTGAAAGGAGGATGTGAAATGAACATCAACAAAAGCAAAATGAGGATAATGGAATGTAGTCGAAAAAGATCAGATGGGTGCTAAGGATAGATTAGGAAACAAGACACTTAAAGTAGTAAATGAGTTTTGCTGTTGGGGCAGCAAAATAAGTGATTATGGCCTTAGTAGAGATGATATAAACTGTAGACTCGCAATGGCAAGCAAAGAATTTCTAAAGAAAATAAATTTGGGGATATCGAATATAGATTTAAGTTTTATGATGATGATGGTTTGTGGGGCGCTCAACTGTGCAGTTACCCGTGCTCGCACAAATTCCCAACATTTGCTCAGCCCAATCTCGCCACTTTTAGCAATGACGATGAAATGATGAGCACAGCACAAATACCCAGTCATCTGGAGGCAGGGGAAAGTGTTAGGAGGTCTTTTCTGGAAGTATTGTCTGAAGTGTAGCCATGTGTGGAAGTGAAACATGGACGATAAACAGTTTAGACAAACAGAGGCTTTCGAAATGTCGTGCTACAGAAGAATGTTGGAGATTAGAGGCTATATCACGTAACTAATGAGAATTTAATGAAGAGAATTGGGGAGACAAGAAATCTGTGAGATTAGACCAAAAGAAGGGGTCGGTTGATAGGACACATTCTGAAACATCAAGGATCACCAATTTAGTATCGGATGGAAGTGAGTGGGAGGGGGTAAAAATTGTAAAGGGAGCCCAAGAGGTGAATACAGTAAGCAGATTCAGGAGGATTGAGGCTGCAGTAGTTGTTCAGAGATGAAGAGGCTAGTACAGCGTAGAGTAGCATGGAGGGCTGCATCATACCAGTCTTCGGACTGAAGACCACAACAACAATCTCGTCAGTATTAAAGAATGATGTATAGGACCTCTGCGTGCGAATGCAGCGAATTTAATAATATAATTAGAGGCTGATGCCGTCTTGCGCTGTATTTAGTGTAGTGCAATTTCTGCATGAATAACTAATCCTGAGAAGATGAAGTTCATCAGTTCCATCAGACTATGGACTAACGTGTTAGTAATATGCCGACTGTTGAAGTTATCTCTCCAACCTCATGTATTAGCAGCTGACGAAAATGAAAATCTAATATTGTTCACCTTTTCCTGAAAACATCGTCATGCGTAAACTAGTGAGAAGCAACGAGAAAGTTTCGAGTTGCAAAGCGCAGTCGAACAGAAGAAGTTTTCTTAATCAACTAACTATTAGGAGAGCAGCATGGGCAATAACAGCACCCTGAAGGGTTGCTCCTCAGTGCCTTTCTTGGAGCCGGTAGTGAGCTCATAAGCTTAAATGTTAATGTGAACATATTAAACAAACCCGATGCATGAGCAGATGACCACTAGATGCGATGGTTGAGTGAGCAACTTTAAGTGAAATTCTCGATTTGAAGTCAGGGACTGTAAGAAACACGATGACAAAGAGAAAATATAAAGCAAACAGTACATTCATATCTTTCGTCTGGAGAGCAAGGGCTCTACTAAATTCATCGCGTGTTGTAATCATTTACAGCATCAGTAACATGCGGCAGTTTGTAGAGTAGCGTTTCAGTTCGTACAAAGAAACATGCTAATGGTTTCCTCAAGTCCACGATTCCACGCTCGTGATTTCAATCACTTACGAGTGATGCGCGTGGCAACTGAGGGCTCCGGTAAGAAGAGGCGGCGCGCTCTCTTTGATCTTGAGGACGTTTTCTTACACGCACGTACAATGTTTGCAGTCGAGAAGAAATGACCCTCTGTCCGTCTTGTTCGCTTAAGAGAAAACTATAACATCGTGGAAATGCAGTACAAAGTCGTAAATTAACAGTGGCAAGAAAAGACTGCTAATTACAAATGACATTTCTTACTATTTGTAAAATCATAGGGATACGTTAACCAACATTTGTCTCTCGTAAGAGGGAATATATTCAAAAGTGAGCGTTTTGGATTTAAAATTAATCTTTTGGCAAAAGCTGTAAAACGTGTCGAAGTGGTTTGTGTAGGATATCATTTGTCCGTTTCCTCGCTACACTTTGAGCTTTTAACATTTTTGCCGCTCTCATTGTAATTTAGTCAGCCTCGGCAACCCACTGCACTTTTTAGTTCACTAGTTTCCTTTCTTAATATTTGGAGAGAGCATATATGGCATAATACAAACAAGAACACACAATTCAAGGAAACCCATTCTAAACTTAGAAATGTTGTTCATGACTTCTCCTCTTTCTCATACTGGATTTGCGGAATCCCGCGTTTATATGTCAGGTAAGAGTGACATCAAAGAAGGAGTGTACATGTAAAATTTCGAGGAACATTAAAGAGGAAGTACAGTGGAAAAAACATTCGGATGAAAACTAAAAGTAACAGATAAAAAAACTTATACATTCTTTTGTCTGTAACTGAAAACTGAAATGAGGCATCATCCTATTATATGAACTGAAGACTTCTTCCAACGATATTTGACTTTTGTCCCTACTCGACGCTTTAGTGTTTCTCTATGATTTCAGCTTTCCACTACCTTTCAGCGTACAGTTAAATCTGAATTTTCATTTGTTCTCGCCTATTAGTATTGATTTGTCTCACTGCTTTTTTGAAGTCAGATCGACTTCAGTCCCTATAAAATAAAATTACTCCGTAATCAGGCGCAGAGGAACCCACAACATACGGCCTCATTTTGGACGTGCTACTGAGGTGTCTCGGCTCAGCACACAACCCTCGCAGCTGCTGTCGACTCTCTGGGCCAGCATTTACACCTACCAACATGCAATCGCCACCACATTGCGCAATCACTGTAATGGAGCACTATAGTAATGTACAGTGAAGGATCAGCTAAGTGGATGTGTTAGTGTGCTCAAATATAAGGTAATTTACAACTGAATTTATGTACCTGCCTTGATTTTTCTCCTTATCATAACACCTCTCAGGTTCCCCTCCGTTTGAACTGAAGTGATTTCCGAGTGTCCTTACTGCAACAACATTAAAGCCCAGTGTTTTGCTAATTGATGCCTCTTGAACATAGTAAAAAGAAAGTTAAAGCTAATGATGCTTGATGAAAGTAATTTTCCTAATAAAACTGCTTATTAATGTATTGTTTCCAACTTCAAGTTAAGAGTTCGTAAGACTGAGGCTTATAAAGTTTTGCTTGGTAAATGATCACATTACTACCTGTTGTAAATCTCAGAAGGTGAGTCAGTGTCTTACATATATGTTAATGTTGTCTCTCAATGTAGTAAAAGTGGAAAACTGCAGTGTGAAAAGTTATATACGCATGTTTGCTAAGTGTTTGTCTCTCTTGTATATTGGAAATGCATATTAATAATATAACAGGATCCACAGTTTGCCGATTGTGTTAATGCTAGGTAACAAGTAATGGGAAGACCACTAATTATGAAAAACATTATTTCCTTATTCAAATGATAGTGAGAAGCAATCTGTTAGTGGATTCCAATTAACTTTCATTTTAAATAGTAAAGTATGTAACTGAGAGAGACTTAACCTTTATTCAATTAATGATTCTGCAGTGAATAGTAATAATAACGTTATAAAGACCATTCAGTTTGTGTGAGCCCTGAAAGTAATAGCGTGTTTCGGTATCTGTTATAATCTTGCAAATACTTTGTGCTGCTCTAACTGTTAGTTTCAATCTTACCGTAAACACATGTATGTGTCAGAGTTCACTGCACTCGCGTGTGGCCAAGTATAGGTTGTGTTTATCCATTAAAGTTATTAATAACTATTTTTTCGAACGAGAATGTTAATCATTCTCCTGCCTAGTTAGGCTGGCGACCGTTTTCTTTATCCGTTGAACATTGCAGATAGGCAAAATTTGTTTGCTACTATTCAAATATTTCCTTAATTCTGACTTTCACTTCTGATAAGCCACCTCCGTTAGGTACAACATGGTCAACACAACAAAATTCCTCTCAGAGGGTAACACTGCTCCGTTGCTTTATACCATAATTGTTTTAATAAGATTGTTTTATTTGACAACCTGCTTTAATGTTATGGTACAGCAGTAGCAGACAGATAGGAGTGTTAAACGCCCAGCCACAGCGGCCGGATGCTAAGAGATACCTGCAAACTTTTGTTACAGTTCCTGTCCTTAGGTCCTTCTCTTTTACTATAAGGTCTGGAATAACGTTTGCCTTTCGAATGCATACATCATGCCTTATCATTGTCTTTCTAATGCCAACACTAACAATGGTAGGACACGAGATCTTTCGTTGGAGAGAGCACTACCCACGACGCAGAAATGCTGGTTAACACTCTCTAGGAGATTTGTCTTTCTCTGGAAGTAGTAGAAGAGCAATCAGTAAGTTTCCGTTCGTAGTCTTTTCAGTCCAGAATCGTAGTGAGCTTTGAGGCACTCATCCCACCAATGGACCAGCTTGAAGATAACCGTTAGATAACACACCATGTCCGGCTGCGTGCAGCTTGAACAGGTCCGTAACTGCAAGATCACTTTTAGAGGACTGGAGGTGTGATTACCGCTTGAATAGAGATCACGACTGTAGGTCAGATGTACGAGTGATTCCCACTTGAGTTGGCATAGCTTCAGCGTTACATCCGCGACATGGGACCGTTTGCGTTACCGTGAAAGAGCAGCACCCCTTTTCGAAGTTTTCCCGTACGTATCGCCTTAACTGCACGCCGTAATTTCTCCAGCTTTGCGCAGTATCGCAGTACCCCAATGATGGAGACATCACGTTCATTGAAGTCAACTACCAATGGGCCGCAATAACGAAAGAACAGGTGAGCAGCACGGAAATTGGCGCACCATTCAACAATGGTGATTTTTGAGTAACATGCTTCCCTACATATCCTTCATTCTCCGATGGATGTGTACCGGTGTTTGTCCTCCGTCAGCCAAGAAAAGATTAACAGACGTTGGTCCTGTTTGGACGCAACTGGTTATTACGTCGCCATAGTTCAAGTTTCGGCATTTACCGCAAGCATGTCGAAAACACACGAATTAGACCTTAACTCCTTGCCTACACGTCAATGGTTATATACCTACATCAGAGCCACGCTACGTTGGGTGTACGCTGCTTCGGCAACGCCCCGAAACGGAGACCTTCTGATCGTCCGTTATATACACTGAGAATACATAATACCATTATCACGATGTTTATAACGTGAAGATTCACAATTGCAAAGAAATCCACAAATCATACTAATTTTACAAATCCTTTGCTTATGATGGTTGATGACATCAGCCATCCACGTACATCTTACAACACATTCTGTGGATTACAATAAGATAGTCCTAAACGGAAAATACGTTAAAATGAATTGTAAATTTGTCAGGAAAGCTTCTTTTGGTGTAGGATTACACGCAAGTGCAACTTAGCAATAAATCGTTCCTACAAGAAGAGAATAGGAACTTCTGAAACGTCGAGTTATATAAGAATGATGAAGGTTATACAGGAATTTCGGGTAACTATTAAAGAGATACCGCGTCTAATGGAAGACAAAAGAAATTTAAAGCGTAGCTCCTTCATAAGAAGGCATAAGTTGATAGGGCACATCCTGAGACAGCAAGGAAAGTTAACTTGGAGGTACACGTAGTAACAGTCGCTCAGGGACGCCGAAGCTTGAACAAAGTCAACAGATTCAAATGGGTGACACAGAGGATGAAGAGACTGGCGTGGAGTGTTCCATGAAACCGGGATTCGAATGAGGGCTGCAACAACACTTCATGACTTCCAAACTGGTACTTCAAATGGTTCAAATTGCTCTGAGCACTATGGGACTTAACATCTGAGGTCATCAGTCCCCTAGAACTTAGAACTACTTAAACCTAACTAACCTAAGGACATCACACACATCCATGCCCGAGGCAGGATTCGAACCTGCGACCGTAGCGGTCTCGCGGTTCCAGACTGAAAACTGGTGCTTCCATTTGACTTCTAACCACTGGATTTTGCAGCCAGAACACCCACTGGAGTTCCTCGTTGTATTTCTCAAACCAATACGGTACGATTTAGCCTTTGTATGAAAGAACCTGAGAATTCGACGCCGAAGACATAAACTATGGAGGTTCAGGTTGTCAACAATATCACTGATATAGTCCGCAGCTTTCATACTACGTTCAGTGTTTCGGTTTCAGAATACAAAGAGAATAACAAGAGTGTGCTTCAGGATTCAACACTTCCACCAACAGCCTGAGAACAGCTCCGCTTCAGATGCCCAGTCATTGCACTCTTAGAAGACGGCGTGGCTGCTCTGTCTCCAGAGTCGACGTAATGAACCAGGAAGTGTGATTCATCGTTTCCATTGTCTAACTTTCGACCAACTGCCAAACGAAACGGTTGATAGATCGAAGGTGGCAACGACAGAAGTAGTCAAGTGCCAAGTCCCATTTGCGGTAACGGTCAATAAGTGGGATGTTCCGAAAGAATTGTGCCTTTTCTATCACTACACTCAGCCATCAGTTACTCAACATGCCGTTGCCCATACTGCTTTGAAAAACAGGCATTAGAGGTTCTTGTTTTTCCATGAGATTCTGACATCCAAAGTCTACTACAAGGGTTTTTCGTTGTCATCCGTCTACGTACTAATGACGCTAGCACGACAATATCCTACGAACACTCTTGCTGCAACATCAGCGGCCACATCATCACCATCTGCCTTTGGCCACACTAACTACAATCAGTAGTTTGTCCATTATATTCACGGCGAGGCGACCGGCTGATTTCTGTGTGTCGCCAGACATTGATAGGTAGCTTGGTGGTTGTCACGTCCATTCCACGTGACCTGTACGTTCTCATTTCCTCGGCAATGACGGCGCGGGCTCCATTCTCAGCGCTGCACCTGTTATTAAGTAGTAGTGCTAATCCATAAGTATTTTGCTCGGATGGTAAAAGACTGGCATGGACGACACGAAAATACAACAAACGTGCACTGGGAACAAAAGCGGGATGCTCTGGAAGAAAATGAAATTTTCACGGATTTTTTCAGATAACGTGGAGAATTCAGCAGAATAGCATCATTGACAATTGTCGCTATTACGTCCGAAGAACGTCACGTCATTTTCATGCCACAGATTTCAATCATTATTTTCGCAAAACATTAATGAACAATCTGTAGTAATGCATACAGTTGGAACGTGAAAGTGATTCTTTTTAAAATACGAGAAATACTCTAAATTTTTATTTACTTGTGAAGCATATCTAAAGAAAGGAAATAGTATTCATCTGCTAAAACAATCAAGACAAGAAACGAAGAAATCTGTTACTTAGTGAGAGAAATTTATCAGTGAGGCTGAGGCTGAATGATGGTTTGGCTGCGAGATAATTTGACGTGTAAAAGAGCTGTCTGTTTTGACTAACGTCATAAGGGGAAGAAAGAAAAATATGTTGAGAGAAGACAGTATACCTGAGAATACACTGATGGTATCTCTTACACTGATTTATGCTTGGATTTCGTAGGAACGTCTGCTGCAGTGATGCAGTTGTACTTTGTGATTACTGTTATATTTCTTGTAATTTGTGTGACACTTGGGGGACTCATTTGGCAGAGAATAAAAAACCATGTTCCACGCTAGTTCTAGCGTGCCACTGGTATCTGCTCAGTCTATGTGCGGCTGACCGTAAGACTAAAACTACCACATTACTAGTGCTATTAAGCTGATTCCGCCACCGCTTTTTTGCACATATTTATTTCTTTCTGTTGCATTCGTATTTGGAACGCGGGAGAAATGACTGCTCATATATATCTCTATGCACGGTCTTTCTAAGACTAATAAGTAAGTAGTTGTAGTACATTCCAAGATTATTCACCTAATATTGTTTCTTGAAAGTCTGCAAGTAGGCTTTCACGGGGTGTTGGACTATTTTAAAAGGGTCTACCATTTCCGGTATTCCTGTATTTCGTAACATTTTAAACTCAGAAGTGTTGTACATGACTTCCTCTATTTCTCATACTCTTTCCTAAATCTGTAAATGTATTCGTTTTCATTCTGCAACGAGTGGAGTTGTAAGGTGGAAAGAAGGTGTCGAAGATGACGGACTGTAGGAGGCTACAAGATGGTTTACACAGAATTTCTACCTGGTGCAAGGAATGGAATCTAGCTCTAAGTGTAGGAAAATGTAAGTTAATGTGGACGAGTAGGAAAAACAAATCCGTGATGTCCGGACACACTATTAGTGGTGTTCTGCTTGACACATTTACGTTGTTTGTATATCTGTGTGTAGACGTTGCAGAGCGACGTGAAATGGAACGAGTACTCGTAGTTGAGAATTGTGGTAGGGAAGCCGAATGGTCGACTTCGATTATTGGCGGAATTTTGGAGAAATGTGGTTCATTTGAAACGGAGACCGCATATAGGATGACCTGTTCTTTGGTACTGTTCGTGTATTTGGAGTCCGCAATACGTCGGATTAAAGGAAGCCATTAAAGCAGTTCAAATAAGAGCTGCGAGATTTGTTACTGGTATGTCCGAACAACGCGCAGGTGTTACGGAGATGCTTTGTGAACTCAAATGGGAGTCACTGGAAGAAGGGGACATTCTTTTCGAGGTACACTATTGAGCTAACTGAGAGAATCGGTATTTCAGGTTGACCGCAGAACGATCCTACTACCGCCAATATACATTTCGCAAGAGGATCATGAAGTTAAGATACGAGAAATTAGGGCTTATACGGAGTCATATAGACAATTGTTGTTCCCTAGCTCTGTCTGCGAGAGAAACGGGAAAGGAAACGTCTAGTGGTGGTACAGGGTACCCTCCGCCACTCACTGTACGGTGGCTTGCGGAGCATGTATATAAACGTTGTTGTAGGTATTTACTGTCCAATTCAATGTTGATGCAGCAGTACACGCATACTCGACCTGTGCCTTCGCGTGAGGACGCAATAGGAGAATCAAGAAAATCAAACATCATTCTCTGACATTGAACGTGGTTTCCACAGGTTGCAATACCAATTTTATCGACTAAGAAGTACTCACGCACTCAGAAATATACTCTGAAGCACCCAACCCACGCAAGTCGTATAATGGCAGACCCAAACACGTGTACATCAGCTGCCGCATTTGCGTTCAACGTCTACTGCAGTCCTCAACCAACCATATCACAGCGCATTTATGACAAGTACGCGAGCACACTGCAATGCCAGTTTTCAAATGTATCCACTGCACAGTTTAAATTACGTGTTACGTAAGAAATCAGAATTTGCAGAACATGGCAATGAATGGGACCATGTGTGACCACCGTTTCACATATTAACGGAAAACTTGTATGGAGGGGTGTGCAGCAAACACGACACTCGTATTATATTAGTGGAGTTGAGGTGACTCTTGACAATACTGTCGACCTATGACAAGATTAGGAGTGGGATAAAGTTTTATTTTAAAGAGAAACTACAAATACACAACTTTTCTAATTGAGAGCGTGATCCCGTTTTTCAGTCTCTATCAAACATTCCTGCTTTGGCTCTATCTCAGCTCGTTATAGGATTCTGAGATAATGACGTGTGGGTCTACCGGGGTGGCCGAGCGGTTCTAGGCGCTACAGTCTTGAACCACGTAACCGCTACTGTCGCAGGTTTGAATCCTGCCTCGGCCATGGATGAGTGTGATATCCTTAGGTTAGTTAGGTTTAAGTCGTTCTAAGTTATAGGGTACTTATGAAGTTAAGTCCCATAGTGGCCAGAGCCATTTGAACCATTTAATGACGCGTGACAAGTATTCGAACGTTCTTCGCTGAAAATAGAATCTCCAGATCCGTTACGTACAGGATGTCTTTCCCAGAGGTCGTCAGACGAATTTTCTATGTTGTTCCGCCGGATACTTACAATTTAGTTTTTGCAGTGTGTAGGTGTAGGCAGCCCAAACAAATATTGCTCACCGAGTCTTTAATGCGAAACACAGTGACGACAGAAAACGCTAGTGTGTTTCCCGTTAAAAGCAAAATGACATTTAAAATGGAATTTTACGCACTCATTCGGCTAAGGTGTCCCAGCCAGCCCGGTTAGCCGTTCGGTCTACAGGACTGCTTTCCGGACTGGGAAGGAGCGCCTGGTCCCCGGCACGAATCCGCCCGGCGAACTTGTGCCGAGATCCGGTGAGCCGGCCAGTCTGTGGATGCTTTTTAGGTGGTTTTCCATCTGCCTCGGCGAATGTAGGCTGGTTCCCCTTATTCCGCCTCAGCAACACTATGTCGGCGATTGCTGCGCGAACCATTTTCTCCACGTACGCGTACACCACCATTACTCTACCACGCAAACATAGGGGCTACTCTCGTGTGGTGTGAGACGTTCCCTGGGGGTTCGATAGGGGGCCGAACCGCAGAGTAACCCTGAGAAAGTGGTTTGGTGTGAGGCGGCGGTGGGTTGAAGCGGACTGCGGTAGTCGGTGTGGGGTTGCGGACCACTGTGGCAGCGGTGTGGACGGAGCCTCTCTCTCGCTTCTAGGACCCCAGTTAACATACAATAGAATATAAGCTGTCCCAAATTAGTCTAGTGTGATACTCGCTCTATCGATATGTATTAACAGGGACAGTAAAAGACGAAGAACAACCAGTACTTTAGCAACGACAGCAGCACACTGGCCCGCGCTGACTGCTACCGATATGCAGCAGCGCTGTTCAGTCACTGCTGGAGTACCGGTAGTTCTTCGTGTTCCGCTGTCCCTGACAATACATATCGACGAAACGAGTGGGCACGCAAAACATTGCTTTAAACATGGTTCTGTCCGTAATAGGAAAACAAAACCGACGTTTTTCGTCAGAGCTGCGTGTCGCATGAAAGACTTAGTGAGCGATATACATACTTACGGAGTATATTGCTCTAGACAGTTTCCTAATCAGGGGCACCTGCGTAAAAATTTCTGTTCGCTCAGCGACATGTTACAGTTCAAGATTTATTCACATCAACGTGGAACACAAAGCACGTAATGCAGCAACTCTCAGACGTAATGTGGCCGCCACTGCTGCGCGAGCAGCGGCGTTGTGCCGCTCTTGCACTTCAGTAACTGAACCCAAACATGAGTTGCATATCGGCGAATTTTTCATCGGCAAACGAGTCGACACTGATTTGTATCACTGTTACAAAACTTAGCAGCAGTGAACCCAAGCATTACCGTTGTCAAAGCAACTGCCGTGAGTGAAATGAACAAGTTTGTTTTGACACAAAACGCAAAGCGCATACCAGCGACATTCACATTTTTGTCCAGACCTTTTCAGTGCCACAAGATACAAAGATAAAGTAGGGTAAAACACTCTAAGAAAGAAAACGATGAAACGTCTGGTTAAATCCGCAGGACAGAACAGGTAGTTGGAATTGTAGAAAGGGGGCAAAAATGAGCGGCTGTCAGTTACACTCGAACACATATCACTTTATTTAGTTGCCCAAACATTACAGCGCAAATTTTCAAGCTTAACTATCGACGGAATATGTCACACAATCTTATGGCTTAAGGGCACAACCTCTTTAATTTTTAAAACGGCTGAAGGCCCATGATTTAAAAACACAACTACAATAAATTTTCAAAGGCAAAAGGCCAAAGCTTTATCCTTAAATAATTTTAAAAAAGGAGGCTGAAGGCCCAAACAATGTAACACTTCATCATCGTCATCATCATCATCATCATCAGCCAATTCAATCATTAAATGATGTGGCCTCTTCGAGTCGTGGTTTCACTTAACAATAAGCAATTTTACTTTTAAAGAGGATGTAAGCCTATGATTGAAAACACAACTACAATAAATTTTTACAAGGCAGGAAGCCCAAGGCTTTATCCTTAAATGATTTTTTTTTTAAATGAGGTTGAAGGCCCAAACGAACTAAGATTTAACAAGTAAGGAATTTAAATTTTAAGACGGCTGAAGCCCCATGATTGAAAGACACAACTACAATAAATTTTCAAAAGGCAGAAGGCGCAAAGCTTTATCCAGAAAAAAATATTTTAAATCAGGCTGAAGGCCCAAACAAACTAAGACTTAGCAAGTAAGGAATATTAATTTTAATTTTTTTTTAATGAGGTTGAAGGCCCAAACAATCGAAGGTTTAACAAGAAAGGAATTCAAATTTTAAGACGGCTGAAGGACCATGATTGAAAAACACAATTCAAAAGGAAGGAGGCTTCATTATTTAAAACCCAACTAAAAGCATACAAATTCAAACCATCGGCTGTGAGCCATGAAAATAACAATAAAACACCAATAAGAAAAGGCAGACCAGCCAGTGGCGCCCAGAAGTTTCCGGAGGTCGGTCTGCACTTGAAATATTAACGTTCGCTTAGGGGAGACAGGTAGTCGGCCCAACTATATCCGATCAGCTGGCAATGCAACCAAGAGACAGTCAAGGGACCCACCGACAAGACGACTTGCTTTCGACCCTACCAGTAAACAAGGAACTCCAAAACCAAAACGTAAAAGGCGTAACTCCCCACAACCAAGTATGCATAAGCTGTCAAAACTACACAAACGTGTTGGATAGTGACAACACGGTGAGGAAAGGACACTGCCTGAATTTTATGTCAGCGGGCAGGGAAGTTAACTGGAATGCTAACGGCCACAAGGCAGAAAATTCCGCTGGTGCACTTGGACTTCAAATAACCAAAATACAGTTACACTCCACCGGATGCTGGCCAAACTTTCGACAACTCGAACGCACGCTGTTGCTCATGGGAATACCCCCAACAGCCAACCATGAAAACCAACGGCACAATGTGAACAGACTGGCTTTGGTAATTAAATCACCACCAACTTTGATGTCCTGGGTGGTGAGCCACGAACCTCGTAGCAATCGGAGCAGCTGCCACACACTCCGACACTGCGTAGAGATCGCCAGCGGGCCCGTCCCACAGCGCCGCGCGGATATTTCCTGGCTGATCCACACCGACCAACCGACTTCCACACAACAGCACTGAGACAGCACTAACATAACTGAACAGTCGACATCACAAGCTACACACAGTTTCAGGGACAATTGGACGGAGGACTAGACAATACTAACGGCAGTGACTGTACAATAACAGGGACGAATTACGAGGCGGCACACACAGCCAACCCATAAGCGATCGCCGGCCAAATATACGTCGTCCGACAAGACGACCGACCGACGACCAACCAAAGTCGTCGCCACTCCAAGCATATGTGTGTGTGTGTGTGTGTGTGTGTGTGTGTGTGTGTGTGTGTGTGTGTGTGTGTGTGTGTGTTCCAACTCACAGGAAGATACGAACTAACTCCGAACACACAACAACCGGGAAGTAATAGTAGTCAGCAAAGATAATACGGCAGGGCTTATATCGATGAGCACCGCTGCTGCCGCTGACGGGCAGGCAAGGCGGCAACTCAGTGACACCAGTAATTGTACATTAAAAGCAGGATGTCAAATGATATATGTCACGAGCACGAGCCACGTACGGCTCAAACGACACACCACGTAGGAATTATCCGAATCAGACGGAAATTGGTAGATGCGTTGTGCATGTACTGATAGCATATGATTACGACCTCCTAAAAACTGGATTATTTTTTCGAGGGAAAGAGCTTCACAAATTGAGCAAGTGAGCAAGGCTTTGGTCCCTTATCCAAGCAGTTACTCGGCTTGGCACTCGTTCATAGAGCTGTTGGATGTCCTGAGTATATCGCGCCAAATTCTGTCCGATTGGTGCGTTAGTTCTTCAAAATCCCGAGCTGTTTGGAGGGCATTCCCCATAATGCTCCAGAGTTTCTCAATTTGGGAGAGAGCCAGCAGCCTTGCCAACCAAGGTAGGGTGTGGCGAGCACGAAGACGAGCAGCAGAAACTCTTACCGTGCGCGGGTGGGCATTATCTTGCTGAAATGTAAGAGCAGGATAGCTTGACATGAAGGGTAACGGAAGGGGGCGTAGAATATTGTCGAAGATTGATTGATTTTTATTGTTGTAGAGACCTCAGAGATCATCTGTGCTGTGAGGGTTTCACGGGTGACAACCATAAGGATCCTGCTATGAAAATAAATGCCACCCCAGGCAGTCACTCCTGGTTTTCTTGCCGTATGGTGGGCGACAGTCAGTTTGGTGTCCCACTATTGTCCTAGACGTCTCCAGACATATCTTAGGCCTGAAATCTCATTACTGAAATTGTTTCCAGTGATGAGTCCCGCTTCGAACTGAGCCTCAGTGACCAGGGAAAACACTTAAGGTACGTCATATTTTTGTCTCAAAGTAAAAAGAAATTCGAGCCACCAGAGACCACTGGATCCTTATATCAAAAGGCACAGAAACTGTCCTTGAACAAACTCTAAAATTTCGTCGGTGGAGTTCATTTTCAGTCTGTGCTGAGTTTAAAATATCGTAGAACTCCATCATTGAAGGCAGAGTTGACCTAATTATGACAGGATGTGGAAGAAAGCCAATGACGCTATAAAAGGGTCAACTTTTGCACGTGCTTAGTTGACATGTGTTATTAACGTCATTTACTTCTCTACCGTTCATACACTATACCTATATGCATCATTGCGGAGCGTTATTGGAAGGGTACATTCTTAACAAACCGCTCTGGCATTCGTGTGCGCCGGATTCCGCAATCTGATCCAACCGTTTTTCATCTGTAGAAATGGCTTTCGTCCGTGTTGAAATTAAGTTTACATAAGGATATATTTTCAAGAAACATATCCCACAGGCATGAAGGCACTGTAGTGTCAGTTTGGTAGTGTTTGTACAAGACTTTATTAGCCCCAGTGGTCTTTGTAGCATATAGGATGTGTGTATGATTTCCCAATGTTGTGTTCTCAACGGAACTCTCGCATCTGCAAATGATAAAATGAACCTGCCACTGACAATCTACACCTAGGGATTTCCATTAACCGAAGTATCGTGTTACGTTTTTGCTTCAGTTCTGTTTAACAAATCAAACCAATTATTCCTATCGGGGTGCCACTAGAACGAATGACAACATGGACACCATAATTTATTTAATCTCAGAAAACATATAGAGTGAAAAAAGTGTCTAAATGTGAAGTAAACAATGTTATATTACACTCTACATGTAATTTCGATATGTTTGACTTTCCTTAGATCTCCCACCTCTTTATTAGACGGGCACACAGTTGGCTGATACCTATTAGGGGTAAGAAACAGAAGTCCTAAACCCTGACCAGCACTTCCAGAAAAATCTCATTCGACAAACAAGTGGAACACAGCACATTTACTGTGAGTGTTTTCTTATCCACCAAATCGAAGCGAGCATACTACCTATTAAGCTACAGACGACAGTTGCACTGCACCGATGATCTGCTCCTTGGGGTGTTGGCCGCTGTGCTGATGATGTATCTGAAATGCCTGTAATTCTCTGCCTACACTCCCTACACTACACAGTACGCCGTCCGCAAACTGATAGAGCTGAAATTACCTCAGTACAATACATAGTACGAGTAAAAATTTTGTTTACTTAATAGCCATGGACAGGAATTCAAGCATTCTTCCGTAAAGAAGCGCTTCAGTGTGCGTCAGACTCCACAGGGAGATACACAATCGCCACTCGAGTAAACAGAATGACAACTCTGTTCACAGAGAAACGACTTCAGGTGCCCCTTGTGGTGAAATCAACACTTTACAAATTCCCAGAGTCCCCGCTGTGGCCGGCCATGTGGCCGAGCGGTTCTAGGCGCTTCAGTCTGGAACCGCGCCACCGCTACGGTCGCAGGTTCGAATCCTGCCTCGGGCAAGGACGTGTGTGACGTCGATGAACAGAGGGAGCTCTCTTTAATCGATCCCTGCAAGGAAGGGCCTCCTCGCTACACGCCCGCTCCCTCCTGGACATGCGGCGTCTACCTCTGCGCTCTGATGACGAATCCCAGCAGGCGTTACAAAAACATTGCCTCCCTCTAAATGGGTCATGATTGTGCCAACCGATAGCCTGAAGCTCATAGTCCTTACAGAAGAATGTCTGGAAGCTTCCATTTCCAATCCTATATCCTTAGCACTCCGCCAAACAAATACACATCTAAGCTTTTCAGTGGCAGTGTATGGCGCTTCTCGTGAGAAGATTCCCCGGATATCAGCTAGCGACCATCGTTTGTAACCATGCGCATTCCTTTGTACTAAAAAAGATGTCTTTTCGCCTTGTTCCGCCCACGACGCTCTTCCGCCAGGTATATTCTGAATTTTTTTTTCGGCCCAACTTAGTGCAACCTTCCATCCTTACTGTCTGCGTTACGGGGTTTGTGCACCCACCAGCGTTGTTAAAACGCCGCCTCCTCGCTCTATTGTCTCTCACAAAGAACACCTTGAATAGAGGTCGCAAGTCATTTGAAAGTGTCGTGTTAACAGTTACGACGGGAAATGATGCTAATGATTCACCATGTTCATCAGGAGTGGGACAGAAGTTGAGTGTCCGGGAGGTGGAAAGGTCAACCTTCTATGGGATGTATGTATCGCACTTCACACAATGTAAATCGTCGACATTCAAGAAGCGTTCAAAATATACCATTAACTTGCAAAAAAAAAAAAAAAAAAAAAAAAAAAAAAAAAAAAAAAAAAAAAAAAACTGTTCCACCAAAGTGATCACAGCGGTTTATGCTATCAAGATCAAAGGCGAACTCCTTGTGAGTTACAAATTGTTCAGGGCTTTCATATAGGTATCCATTCTTAAAGAATGCACATAGAATGACATTGGTGCAACGTGGTGATAAGAACTGGTGGAATGTGATAGCATGCAACCGAATGCGAAACAGTCTGGAGAGTTTGTCGTGAAACTGGGTGCCTTTAAAGCGTTTGCTGCAGATAGTGCGATAATATGTCCTATAGACACGGAAAAAACAAACATCCAGAAGCTGAATTTGTCCAGTGGTTCCAGGTGATATAAATTACAGTGTTACACACTTTTCAGAAGGCTCTAAAGGAGTATGAGTTTTATACGCTGATCAGGGATCAAACAAGAGCAAGTTATTTTGACTAGTTTTTGGCTGAAGGCAGTCCTCATACCATAGCTATAGGTCTCTTGCGCCTATTTTCCCACTCTGGCTTGCTGCGACGTAAATATTCCCTGCTGCCTTTGCAATATTACGCACACGACAGAGAATCGTAAGCGGCAGAGCACCTCCAACTTCTCGCAGCTCAATAAATAACTCTCTAATCAATTGACCAGATTAACAGTCGGCATTATTGTACATGAATGCGTTAAAGCATTGAAGTTATTTGATGTTGATACAACTCTCTTGATACTTCAATTGGGGGACACTGCAGGAGCCTCCACGAAGAATGCGTTCACCACCCGAACAACAAGCAATCGGGCGTCCCCTGGAAACGACCTAGCCAGCCAATACTGCAAATACCGGAGCACCAAAACCAAAGATGTCAAAACAACTCTCCGAAGAGACTCAAAAAAGGCCTTTATCAAGACCATCACTAGTGACAACTTCCTGCAATATTGAAGGCTTATCTGTAAATAAAGAAATTTTATCATCTGACATGTGCAAACGAAACAACTGTGATGTTTTAGTGTTACAAGAAACACACAGGGCACCAACTAGCCATAGACCAAAACTACAGGGCATGAAATTAGTTCTTGAGAGACCACACGAAAGGTACGGAAGTGCTATATTTGTGAAACCGAACTTAGACAGTTGCTCCTGTGCTCTGACATGCGAAGAAAATATAGAAATTTTAACAATTGAGCTACATTCATGTACTGTAACATCCGTGTACAAACCACCCAGTGCGAGGTTCAAAATTACGGAGCCGGGAAATTTCCATTAAAAAAACATTAAAGTTGTACTAGGAGATTTTAAGTGTCACGGTCTCGCATGGGGTTATAAAGAGACAAATGACGATGGTGAAATGCTGGAGATCTGGGCAGACCAGGCTAAACTGAAATTGATACATGACCCAAAGTTGCCTGCATCATTTAACAGCGGAAGATGGAAACGAGGATATAATCCAGATAACATCTTTGTCTCCGAAAAGGTATCCATGCAAACTGTAAAGCAAATCGAGGACCCAATTCCAAGATCGCAACACAGAGCAATAACTTGCTGCATTACTGCAGTAATCAAATCAGATGTAATGCCCTTCAAGGGACTCTTCAGTTTCAAAAAAGCTCATTGGGAACTTTTCACAGAGGACCTTGATAAGGAGATCTTGGAAATTAAACCAGAGATACAATCATATGAAACTTTTATAGACCTTGTCAAGAAAATCTCTCGACGGCGCATACCTAGAGGCCGTTGGGATCCGGCACGGCGTTCCGTATTACCCTCCTGAACCCAACGATTCCATACTCTGCTAACAGTCATTGGATCTCAATCAACGCGAGCAGCAATGTCGCTATACGATAAACCGCAATCGTGATAGGGTACAGTCCGACCTTTGTCAAAATCGGAAACGTAGTGGTATGCATTTCTCCTTCTTACACGAGGCATCACAATAACGTTTCACCAGGCAACGCCGGTCAACTGCTGTTTTTGTATGAGAAATCGGTTGGAAACTTTCCTCATGTCAGCACGTTGTAGGTGTCGCCACCGGCGCCAACCTTGTGTGAAAGCTCTGAAAAGCTGATCATTTGCATATCACAGCATCTTCTTCCTGTCTGTTAAATTTCGCGTCAGTAGCACGTCATCTTCGTGGTGTAGCAACTTTACTGGCCAGTAGTGTATAATCCTTGTCTGCTCGTGGTAGTCTAAGTTCTTCAGTTTGAGAACATGAACGCAAAATATTGAGGAACGCACGGTGAATGTAAAGGGACCTTAGGCCGCCGGTGGTGGAGTGTGTGTGCAAGGCGAGACGCCGCGTGTCTGCGTCACATACCGGCGCTCGGTGCCGGCGTCTGGAGCCTGGCGGCTGGCGCGCCGCGCCTCGCCTCGCCTCGCTTCGCGGTGACCGGATATTGTTTGAAGGCGGCGGGCGGAGGGTTCATTGCTCTGGGTGACGTCACGCCGGCGGCGGCAACTGGAGCAGCGGCAGCGGCCGCGGCCGTGGCCGGTGTCCACTTCCCAGTACCCAGGCAGCCGGCGCAGCGTCTGCAGCCGCTGCCAGACACGGCCGGCTGTCGCGACCGTGCAGAAGTGCTCAAGAGGCTAGCACCACAGATCACACCACACTTAACGGAACTACTAAATGACGCATTACGGCTAGGCCGAGTACCGACGGTCTGGAAAACCTCAAATGCGGTAATCATTCAAAATTCAGCAGACAAAGATCCTTCAGATCCTAAGTCGTACAGACCCGTGACAAATATCCAGGAGCGACTTCTGTGTGACCGCTTGCAGTCCTATAGAGCTCTCCTCGGTCTAAGCCCGCACCAATTCGGATTTAGATAAGGCAAAAGTATTGATGATGCAATTAACAACCGAGCGAGGTGGCGCAGTGGTTAGCACACTGGACTCGCACTCGGGAGGACGACGGTTCAATCCCGCGTCCGGCCATCCTGATTTAGATTTTAAGTGATTTCCTTAAATCGCTCCAGGCAAATGCCGGGATGGTTCCTTTGAAAAGGCACGGCCGACTTCCTTCCCCGTCCTACCCTAAACTGATGAGACCGATGACCTCGCAGTTTGGTCTCTTCCCCCAAAAACAACCCAACAACGCAGTTAACAGAACTCATGAAATTACGTAAAATAAAGACAATAAATACTCATTGGCAATCGTGATTGACATCGCAGGAGCATTCGACAACCTGTGGTGGCTAGAACTATTTTTGAGGTTACGTCGATGGGAATACCCGAAGCCCTCTAGAACAGTCTACTAGATTACGGTAGGGATACATTAGTGCAATGGCACGCGGGAAATCGGAAGGCAGTCAGGAAAATTACGAAGGATTGCCCCCAGAGTGTGATCTGTGGGTCCTCTTCTGGAAGATAACTATCGAACCCCTCATTCAACTGCTAGATGAGGACGATAGGACAGATGGAGTTGTCACATATGCATACGACGTACTTGTGGTCGTAATAGCAAATATAGAGTCCAGTTACAACAAAAGGCGGGTGATATATTTGAAACAATAATAAAGTTGTGTGACACAAAGAAGGTCAAGATGGCGGGTAACAAAACAGCCTCTACTCTATTAAGGGTAAACTCTAAAGAAACCTATCAATAAAAATCGGGGACATTAACATAAGAAAATCCAAAGTAACCCGCAACTTGGGCGTACACATAGATAAAAAACTGAATTTTCACGAACACAACAGACAAGGCAGAAAAAATACTATGCAAACTTGCAAGAACAAATTCAGAGCGATACAGACTCCCCTTGTCAGTCACAGGAACATACCACTACGCACTCTTCGAATCAGTAGTATGTTTTGCTGCCACTGCACGGGTGCATAGGCTCAAACAGAACAACGGTTAGGCTATGAAAGAGATGCGTTCTTCTGAGACTGTCGTAGCCTTTCAGCACGACGTCTGTCGAAGCGGTGCCAGTTGTGCTCGGAATCTTCCCAATAGATATCACAATCAGATATCGGGCGGCAATATACTGGTTAAAGATGGGTAGACTGGGTAAGCAAAATAACTGGTTCACCGCTGAACAACAAGCAGGACCTCAAAAAGTGGAGAATTGGTACATGTCAGGTGAAATGGGCACGAGACATAAAGAGACGAGGAGCGCATAAATTTTTCCGGACCTAAGGGAAAGGATGAGAATGAAACATGGCGACCCTAGCCACGGCATGGTGTATTTCTTCACAGGACACGGACTTATCCCACGCACTTGAACCACGTGAGTCTAAGAGGCTCATCCGGATGAGCATGTAGGGGTATGGGAACCACTGAACACAGCTGCTGGTAATTCACACACCACGGGAACACACTTAGGATACAAGGCATACAAACAGAGCGCCACATATATGAAGAAATCAGGACAACAGAACCTTGGGACGAACTCAACGCACTCACAGAGATAGTATCTAAACAATGTAAACAAGACTACAGACGTGAGAGGCGGTACGGACGATAAGCCTAAGTATCTAACCGATGTAAAGAAGACTACAGACGTGAGAGGCGGTACGGACGATAAGCCTAAATGCAGCTCCCAGGCACCATAGTGAGGCGTGCGAGGACGATGACCCAGACAGGACAAAACGACCACACATAAATATCCCCAGGCAACATCAGCGTCTGCGAGAGGACGCAGAAAAACCATCTTAAACCTAAGAGTAATTACCAGTTATAGGACACAACAGATGATGGGGATCAATAGAACAAATAAAAAATCTAGTTTTAGACAATGTTTGTGACCATCGCAAACTGCCACAAGTAAACACGGCACTTTAAGCCTGTAAATGGTGTAATTAGTCGTAGAATAGCTGTAGCTGTAGTGTGGCATAGACCTTTTCGGATTAAGAGTAGAACTAGAAGCAGAATGGAGTCCGCGGATTAACGGCTTGACGTAAAATTCCAACGCTTTCATCTTCCGTGCTACACGGGGAAGAGACCTTAAAATTCTTCCTTTCCTAACTTCTTTTTTTCCATTCAAATCTAACTTTTCGTTTACATTCCGTAAGACTTTTGTTTAATTGTTTCGGGGATAACGCTGCCAAAGAGAAGAAAATAAAAATAAATACAAGAAAAATAAAGGAAATACAAAAACAATAAAAAAAGAAAATATAAAAGATAAGACAGAATCAAAGAAGACCCGCCTTCACGTTGCGGGACAAGGGCAACGATGCGATCGGATGTGGGTACTGGTGTGGAATTTACAATCCACATCAGGGCCCATAATCCGGTCAAATAAGACCCAATCTAAGAAGTCACGTGGTGGGTCGTAAAATAACGGCAGCGGGTGAAAAACAAACGTTGCGACGGATTTCATACTGCAGCCATACCAATTACCGGAAATTTCACGGAAAATTCCGAAGAGTGATTCTGTTACGTATTAATTGTACGGAAAAGCTACAGCAATATGTGACATATGTAAAACAGAAGAATATGATATTAAACATACGAATAATTGACGAAGTACTGTAAAACTATGAAAATGGAACATTTAGTGATCCATCTATGTCGTACCACTCCTTCATTAAGAATCACGACCGCTAAACCAAATTAAATCTATCTAAAGGACCAACATCCGTTCGTAGGACCGCGAACTACAGGAATAACCAAACCGCAAGATTGACAGCAGTTAAATGGGATTAACGAAATAGACAGAGAAGATGCAATTAAGAGCTGCTCGGTTCATCGTGGGATTATTAAGTAAGCGCTAGAGGGTTACAGAGAAGCTCTACATATTCAAGTGCCAGGCGCTATAAGAGACGCATTGTGTGTAGAGGAGGAGGTTCCTGTTGGAATGCGGAGAATAGTAGAGCTACATATTACGCGAGTGCCTAATTGTTGTGAAATGACCACGACAATAAAATAAAATAAATAGACAAAATTAGCACTGATACGAAAGTTTGGCGATATTCGTTCTTCTTGCATATCAGTCAAGAATGGAACAGAGAAGTGGAAAAATGGTAATGGTACCTGGAGTACCCTCCGCCACCTACCGTAAGGTAGCTTGCGGAGTATGGATGTACAAGTAGATAAACAAAATCAGACGAACACCAGTCCTGTTCTCCTACATCTGCTGCTCACAAACATTACGGCAAACAGTGGAATGTAGTAACAACAAAAACCATCTAAAATGTGAAGGTGGACAAGCCAAAATAAAAGCGAAGCTCCTTTCTTTATCTACGATAATTCTAGTCTCCATGGCTTTCACATACTATGAAGCGTAAGGCCTAGCTAAGTCTCGTTGCCAGCCGTGACGGCCGAGCGGTTCTAGGCACTTCAGTCCAGAGCCGCCCGACTGCTACGGTCGCAGGTTCGAATCCTGCCTCGGGCATGGATGTGTATCATGTCCTTAGGTTAGTTAGGTTTAAGTAGTTCTAAGTTCTAGGGGACTGATGACCTCCAATGTTAAGTGCCATAGTGCTCACAGCTATTTTAAATCTCGTTAATACCTTTATAAACTCTGGTCTCTTGTGAAAACTCCTCGTAGTAGCAGGAAACTATTTGTCAATCAGTCGTGTATAGAACAGCATTTCTTCCTCCCATCCACAAGTGAACTGCAGTGTGTTCCCGTGTTGTCTTGTGCAGTGAAGACAGCTACTTTCCGTTTTCCGGTGCTCCAAGTACAGCCTTCGGTTCTTCCCCCGTACTGGCTGGTACTCCAAGTACAGCCTTCGGTTCTTCCCCCGTACTGGCTGGTACTCCAAGTACAGCCTTCGGTTCTTCCCCCGTACTGGCTGGTACTCCAAGTACAGCCTTCGGTTCTTGCCCCGTACTGGCTGGTACTCCAAGTACAGCTTCGGTTCTTGCCCCGTACTGGCTGGTACTCCAAGTACAGCCTTCGGTTCTTGCCCCGTACTGGCTGGTACTCCAAGTACAACTTCGGTTCTTGCCCCGTACTGGCTGGTACTCCAAGTACAGCCTTCGGTTCTTACCCCGTACTGGCTGGTACTCCAAGTACAGCCTTCGGTTCTTGCCCCGTACTGGCTGGTACTCCAAGTACAGCCTTCGGTTCTTCCCCCGTACTGGCTGGTACTCCAAGTACAGCCTTCGGTTCTTGCCCCGTACTGGCTGGTACTCCAAGTACAGCCTTCGGTTCTTGCCCCGTACTGGCTGGTACTCCAAGTACAGCCTTCGGTTCTTGCCCCGTACTGGCTGGTACACCAAGTACAGCCTTCGGTTCTTCCCCCGTACTGGCTGGTACTGCAAGTACAGCCTTCGGTTCTTGCCCCGTACTGGCTGGTACTCCAAGTACAGCCTTCGGTTCTTCCCCCGTACTGGCTGGTACTCCAAGTACAGCCTTCGGTTCTTCCCCCGTACTGGCTGGTACTCCAAGTACAGCCTTCGGTTCTTCCCCCGTATTGGCCGGTACTCCAAGTACAGCCTTCGGTTCTTGCCCCGTACTGGCTGGTACACCAAGTACAGCCTTCGGTTCTTCCCCCGTACTGGCTGGTACTGCAAGTACAGCCTTCGGTTCTTGCCCCGTACTGGCTGGTACACCAAGTACAGCCTTCGGTTCTTCCCCCGTACTGGCTGGTACTGCAAGTACAGCCTTCGGTTCTTCCCCCGTACTGGCTGGTACTCCAAGTACAGCCTTCGGTTCTTCCCCCGTACTGGCCGGTACTCCAAGTACAGCCTTCGGTTCTTCCCCCGTACTGGCTGGTACTCCAAGTACAGCCCTCGGTTCTTCCCCCGTACTGGCTGGTACTCCAAGTACAGCCTTCGGTTCTTACCCCGTACTGGCTGGTACTCCAAGTACAGCCTTCGGTTCTTCCCCCGTACTGGCTGGTACTCCAAGTACAGCCTTCGGTTCTTCCCCCGTACTGGCTGGTACTCCAAGTACAGCCTTCGGTTCTTGCCCCGTACTGGCTGGTACTCCAAGTACAGCTTCGGTTCTTGCCCCGTACTGGCTGGTACTCCAAGTACAGCCTTCGGTTCTTGCCCCGTACTGGCTGGTACTCCAAGTACAACTTCGGTTCTTGCCCCGTACTGGCTGGTACTCCAAGTACAGCCTTCGGTTCTTACCCCGTACTGGCTGGTACTCCAAGTACAGCCTTCGGTTCTTGCCCCGTACTGGCTGGTACTCCAAGTACAGCCTTCGGTTCTTCCCCCGTACTGGCTGGTACTCCAAGTACAGCCTTCGGTTCTTGCCCCGTACTGGCTGGTACTCCAAGTACAGCCTTCGGTTCTTGCCCCGTACTGGCTGGTACTCCAAGTACAGCCTTCGGTTCTTGCCCCGTACTGGCTGGTACACCAAGTACAGCCTTCGGTTCTTCCCCCGTACTGGCTGGTACTGCAAGTACAGCCTTCGGTTCTTGCCCCGTACTGGCTGGTACTCCAAGTACAGCCTTCGGTTCTTCCCCCGTACTGGCTGGTACTCCAAGTACAGCCTTCGGTTCTTCCCCCGTACTGGCTGGTACTCCAAGTACAGCCTTCGGTTCTTCCCCCGTATTGGCCGGTACTCCAAGTACAGCCTTCGGTTCTTCCCCCGTACTGGCTGGTACTCCAAGTACAGCCCTCGGTTCTTCCCCCGTACTGGCCGGTACTCCAAGTACAGCCTTCGGTTCTTGCCCCGTACTGGCTGGTACACCAAGTACAGCCTTCGGTTCTTCCCCCGTACTGGCTGGTACTGCAAGTACAGCCTTCGGTTCTTGCCCCGTACTGGCTGGTACACCAAGTACAGCCTTCGGTTCTTCCCCCGTACTGGCTGGTACTGCAAGTACAGCCTTCGGTTCTTCCCCCGTACTGGCTGGTACTCCAAGTACAGCCTTCGGTTCTTCCCCCGTACTGGCCGGTACTCCAAGTACAGCCTTCGGTTCTTCCCCCGTACTGGCTGGTACTCCAAGTACAGCCCTCGGTTCTTCCCCCGTACTGGCTGGTACTCCAAGTACAGCCTTCGGTTCTTACCCCGTGCTGGCTGGTACTCCAAGTACAGCATTCGGTTCTTGCCCCGTACTGGCTGGTACTCCAAGTACAGCCTTCGGTTCTTACCCCGTACTGGCTGGTACTCCAAGTACAGCCTTCGGTTCTTGCCCCGTACTGGCTGGTACTCCAAGTACAGCCTTCGGTTCTTGCCCCGTACTGGCTGGTACTCCAAGTACAGCCTTCGGTTCTTGCCCCGTACTGGCTGGTACTCCAAGTACAGCCTTCGGTTCTTGCCCCGTACTGGCTGGTACTCCAAGTACAGCCTTCGGTTCTTGCCCCGTACTGGCTGGTACTCCAAGTACAGCCTTCGGTTCTTGCCCCGTACTGGCTGGTACTCCAAGTACAGCTTTGGTTCTTGCCCCGTACTGGCTGGTACTCCAAGTACAGCCTTCGGTTCTTGCCCCGTACTGGCTGGTACTCCAAGTACAGCCTTCGGTTCTTCCCCCGTACTGGCTGGTACTCCAAGTACAGCCTTCGGTTCTTGCCCCGTAGTGGCTGGTACTCCAAGTACAGCCTTCGGTTCTTGCCCCGTACTGGCTGGTACTCCAAGTACAGCCTTCGGTTCTTGTCCCGTACTGGCTGGTACACCAAGTACAGCCTTCGGTTCTTCCCCCGTACTGGCTGGTACTCCAAGTACAGCCTTCGGTTCTTCCCCCGTAGTGGCTGGTACTCCAAGTACAGCCTTCGGTTCTTGCCCCGTACTGGCTGGTACTCCAAGTACAGCCTTCGGTTCTTCCCCCGTACTGGCTGGTACTCCAAGTACAGCCTTCGGTTCTTGCCCCTTACTGGCTGGTACTCCAAGTACAGCCTTCGGTTCTTCCCCCGTACTGGCTGGTACTCCAAGTACAGCCTTCGGTTCTTGCCCCGTACTGGCTGGTACTCCAAGTACAGCTTCGGTTCTTGCCCCGTACTGGCTGGTACTCCAAGTACAGCCTTCGGTTCTTGCCCCGTACTGGCAAGACGTATTCCGAAAGTGAGGTCCGATGGTTTGCGGAATGGAAAAAAAAATTGAAATTTGTGGAAAGGTCTTATGGAAGCAAACTGCTGAGGTCATCGGCCCCTAAGCTTACACACTACTTAATCTAACTTAAACTAACTGGCTAAGGGCAACACACACCTAAGCCCGAGGGAGGACTGAAACCTCCGACAGGGGGAGCCGCCCGGTTCCTGGCGAGACTCCTCTGACCGCGCGGCTATCCCGCGTGGCTTGCGCATTGAAACCACAGTGAAAACCAAAAGTATTTGATCTCCAGTAGTTAGCCACACCTTCCAGCAACATCTCTACACAGTCGCCGCTCCGTCTGAAATATTTGTCGTAGCGTTGTACCAGCTTTCCAATACTCTCATCATAGAAGGCAGCCGCCTCTACGTTTCGCCAATTCTCTAATCTGATCTGTAGTTCGTTGTCTCTGCCAAACGTTGATTTCATACTCAGCGGTTTCTGTCAGCAGAGATGAAAACCAGAAGGAGCAAAGTCTGGGCTCCATGGAGCGCTTTCAAACACGAAAACGCAGCAGGGGCGTCCTCATTGCCCCTGCAGAGTGCGGCCTAGAACTGTCATGAAGAAGGAAATGCATGACAGTTATGTTGTGTGGGTTGCATCCGATCAGGCGAAATCTCTCACAGGCACTCACTCTTGGTGGGAGACACTGCACTGTTTTATAGACATCTTTACGTGCGCACTGTGCGCTCAGAATTTAAAAGAGAGACGTTACACGATCAACAGACGTACTACAGACGCTGTCCAACACACCTATGGAAAGCTTAGTCGGATTTTCACTGTGGTGTCCATTTCGCGACAGATCGGACCTTTCTTTCGGAATACACCTCGTAACTGCCATCTGGAAACCATGCATATTACTTTTCAAAAAGAATGTTACACTGCACATCTCTCTCGTGTTCATAAGCAGGAAGTAACAGAGCTCCGCCGACATACTTTCAGGGATGGTAATATGCAGCAAAACAAAACAAAATAAAAAATGTGTACTACACATGGCCTCTTAAGTGCGTACCTTAAGAGCTATAGGTACTTCTTCATCTTTGGTCCTGTGAAACACATCGCTACTGCTGAATAAGTGCCCATAATGATTAAGGCGTTGTATACATGGAAGAACCCTGGAGACACTAAAAGGTATCACATAGATTATATAATGGTAAAACAGAGATTTAGGAAGCAGGTTTTAAATTGTAAGACATTTCCAGGGACAGATGTGGACTCTGACAACAATCTATTGGTTATGAACTGTAGATTAAAACTGAAGAAACTGCGAAAATGTGGGAATTTAAGGAGATGGGACCTGGATAAACAGAAAGAACCAGAGGTTGTACAGAGTTTCAGGGAGAGCATAAGGGAACAATTGACAGGAATGGAGGAAAGAAACACAGTAGAAGAAGAATGGGTAGCTTTGAGGGATGAAATAGTGAAGGCAGCAGAGGATCAAATAGGTTAAAAGATTAGGGCTAGTAGAAACCCTTGGGTAATAGAAGGGATGGCTAAAGGACAAATGTAAGGATGTAGAGGCTTATCTCACTAGGGGTAAAATAGATACTGCCTACAGGAAAATTAAAGGGACCTTTGGAGGAAGGAGAACCAGTTGTATGAATATCAAGAGCTTTGATGGAAACCCAGTTGCAAGCAAAGAAGAGAAAGCAGAAAGGTGGAAGGAGTATATAGAGGGTCTATACAAAGGCGATGTAGTTAAAGACAATATTATGGAAATGGAAGAGGATGTAGATGAAGATGAAATGGGAGATATGATACTGTGTGAAGAGTTTGACAGAGCACTGAAAGACCTGAGTCGAAACAAGGCCCCCGGAGTAGACAACATTCCATTAGAACTACTGACAGCCTTGGGAGAGCCAGTCCTGACAAAACTCTACCATCCGGTGAGCAAGACGTATGAGACAGGCGAAATACACCCAGACTTCAAGAAGAATATAATAATTCCAATCCCAAAGAAAGCAGGTGTTGACAGATGTGAAAATAACCGAACTATCAGTTTAATAAGTCACAGCTGCAAAATACTAATGCGAATTCTTTACAGACGAATGGAAAAACTGATAGAAGTCGACCTCGGGGAAGATCAGTTTGGATTCCGTAGAAATGTTGGAACACGTGAGGCAATACGGACCCCACGACTTATCTTAGAAGAAAGATTAAGGAAAGGCAAACCTACGTTGCTAGCATCTGTAGACTTAGAGAGAGCTTTTGACAATGTTGATTGGAATACTCTTTTTCAAGTTCTGAAGGTGGCAGGGGTAAAATACAGGGAGCGAAAGGCTATTTACAATTTGTACTGAAACCAGATGGCAGTTATAAGAGTCGAGGGGGAATGCAAGGGAAGCAGTGGTTGGGGAGGGAGTGAGACAGGGTTATAGCTTCTCCTCGATGTTAATCAATCTGTATATTGAGCAAGCAGTAAATGAAACAAAAGACACTTAAAGTAGATGTCATTAGGTTAGTTACGTTTAAGTAGTTCTAAGTTCTAGGGGACTGATGACCATAGAATGTTAAGTCCCATAGTGCTCAGAGCCATTTGAACCATTTCAACCCTGAGAGATGAATCCTGCAGTAGCGTGGTGCCTGCTGGTGTCGAGTTCATATCTCTCCAATTCTCGTAGGAACAAAATGGTGAAAACAGAAACAAATTTTTAAAAAAGGACTTGCGATACCTCAAAAACCCAAAGAGAACTAAGAGAAAAGGAAGTCAAAAAATAGTTTCCTAAGAACAACTGGAGGGAATTAATATATGCAAAAAAAAAGACTATCTCAGAGTGGAGGAGACACTAAACCCTTTCTACTTCCAAGATAAAGATGAGACAATGGGGTAGGAGCCCGTTACTCTCACCTCCCTCCAACCGGAGGCAGTAAACAGGGAAACGCCTACAGTATTGCAGTCTCGGTTTTTAGGATGGCTGCAATCCAGCAGGGATATCCATTTGTTAACCTCGCTGCAGGAGGAACTGTTTCGCATGGTTTACTTTGAAAAGATTGGGTAAGAGGCAAATCAGGACCCAAAATCAGAGGATCTACCTACACAAAGGTGCTCTAATCCTTGTGAGGGGATGGAAACAGCAGTTTATTTGAGGAAGGTGGTGCCGAAGGTATCTCCATGGGAGGAACTCTTGGAGACCACAAACGTTACAGTTAGGGCACCTAATGCTCTAAACGTAGTATTTCAATAAACAACTGAGGTCGTAGTTCTATTTTTGAGCACAGTCAAGATGAGGTTACATTGTGATTGGCTGTTTCATTTTAATGGTGGCCAAAGTACTAGGTTCTCATTCGAGGAGTTAAAATCCACATCTGAGCTAGTTTGACGATTTTGTTTTTTTCCACTAGCACAACTACACTAGTTCTGTAAGGTGTCAGGCAAATCCAACACCTTCCATGAAAATTCTGACATGATAAGCAAATCCAGTAGTATGCCACATAGCTCCGAATAAATCGTGACATTAAATTAACCAAAGTAATACGAGTCACGAGTGAGCAAATGGAATACCAGAGACCAACTCAAGAATGCCTAAATGCATGTCATACCTTCCCACCGTGAGACAGACGCAGTTCCGAGGGGAGAAACGAGAACAGAAGCCGAGAGCAGAACCGTGTTAAGCTAGAAGGCCCTACGATAAAGGACGGACTGGACACCCACGTCGCCAGCTAACCATTAGGACGACACCACCCTCAAGTTTTAGCGTGAGACTTTTTTGCTTCTTTGTTATGTCAAGGACCACCCCCAGCCCAAGTTAAAGCTAGAGTCCTCCAGAAAAACAGTATAGACCTTACGATAACATAAAAAGGGCCACATCACCCGCAAGTTTTAGCGTGAGACTTTTTTGCGTCTCTGTTACGTTAGGACCACCCCCCAGCCAATGATAAAAGATAGAGCCCTCCAGAAGAACAGTATAGATCTTACGATAACGCTAAAAGGACCACACTAGCTGCAAGTTTTAGCGTGAGACTTTTTCGCGTCTCTGTTACGTTGAAAACTTTAAAAACAATGCCCCACCACGAAAAGTATAACGTTTCTCATTGGATAGACAGAATTTTTGTAGGCGGAGCTTAAGGTTAACATTGAGACCCCGATTGGTCAGATGAAAACACAGCCAGATAGTTTTTTTAAACCAACTTCGGTAAATTGTAGTAAGGAGAAGTTAGGACAGGGTTGCTTCCGAGACGGCGAGGTGAGCGGAGCTGCGCCGGCCGCGGCCCCCTGACGAACACCGACAAGGCAATGAACGCACGCGATGCCGCATAACAGCGCATAAAGCTTCACTCAGAACCGCAGAAGTCTCATCTGTTACACCCCCATTTTGCGTAATACTAGTGTCGATTGTCAATTAAATCTCATGGTGTTCACATTTGCCACTTGAAGTAAAAGTCTGAAATGCGATAATTTTTCTGTTATATAGTTATTGAAAAGCCATATCAGCCACTGTAATTTACGACAAATTAGATAAGCAATTAAAGATGATTGAGGGTCACTGTAGACTGTATTGATAGTTTTCTCTTTTGTGAAACTTAATTTAAACCTAGATTATAGATGTGATATGGAATAAGTCATCCTTCGATCCATTGTAGAACTTTGAAACCCAATCACGGAATATTCGTTCACATTTTTGTTGAACGCAATTGGTTTTTACCATCCTGTTTCAAAATATCTCCTTTTATCAATAGTGCAATTTATAAACAATGTTTTGTGAGTAGAATAAAATTTCCAATGGTAAACTTAACTGCTTTTTCGACGTTATTTTACCAGCTAACTAAAAATAGGAAAGCCTTGAACCCCTTCCACTAAATTTAGTTAGTATTAAGATTCTTTTACAGGGAGTGCAATGGAGCTGACGCTGAGATCATTAAGTATTTGGTTATATCATCGCTAGTCTCACTGAACTCTTCTGAATTCTACATGTCATGTGCGGTCTGGCGTCTCCTTACCAGCAACAGGTCCCAGGTTCAAACTAGTCAATTCCCTAAAAAACACGCTCAGAGCGTCGTTGCACGAAAGTGGTAGTAAGACACGATATAGAACAGACACCACCACGAATGTTAGAGTTCTACCATGTTGGAATTCGATTGGTTGTTTCAATTTAATACTGGACTGTGCTGATGGGAGGGAAGGTTTTAACTTCCGACTAGCGCAACTGGATTAGTTCTGCCATCTTAGATTTTGATTGGCTGTCTTCATTTTAACAGTTCTCTGTGATTGCGTGGAGAAATGGGACAGATGAGGGGACCAAAGAACCACTGTTCTAGTTTCACTATCTTGGATTTTAGTTTTATTTTCCCAGTAGTCCAACTTGCTTATTTCCACTATCTTTGATTTTGATTGGCTGGAGATAGGGGAAGAGGGTGACAGCAGCTGAGGGGTAGAGTTGTGAGAGGGAGAGAGAGTCGGGGGCATGATGATGTTTACATGATAACCTTCACTGTCAATGACAATTCACAGTCATTTTGTTTCAAGAATCGACATTACATACATACATACTATTTACTACTATCTTTGCATATATTTTGTGTCACGTTCTTAGGAGGCTTAAATCTCTATAGCTTTCATAGTCCAATCTTGATCCTCTTTTAAAAATGAGTATTACTGCAGCATTTTTCCATTCCATTTGGTATTTTCTATTGATTGAAAAAGGTCTAAAACCATATACTTAGCTTCTTCTGGCAGGTATTTAGGAAGTCCTCTATATTTTCGATTTCACGAGGTTTTCGGTTTTTAGAGGACTGTAAGGCCTCTGGAAGTTTGTATATTGTTTGAACTTCCTCAGTTTCGTTTTTCTCTTCTTCATCTGACTAGAGATTTTTAGAAAAGCTCCAGTCTTCTCTGTTTAGAAAATCTAAATTTGTCAGTTACTTTTCTTCTTTGCTTATGTATTTCATTGTTTTGAATGCAGTAGATTGATAGCCATGTACCTCTGTTTCTATGTTCGATGTGGATCTTTCTCAGTTTTCTTTGTGTGCAGCTCTTACTAATTTCTTTCTTAATCTCTGAGGAGTTTTCGTCATGATTCTCAGTAAATATAGCTCTTTTCAAGAAAACCGTGTTTTATAATTATTCACTACAAATAGTAAACCCTGACTTTGGATGTATTTATTTCTTTTCCTCAGGGTTTCAAAAGCCAGTCTTTCAGTCAGGTAAGTTAGTTTCAGCGATCCTGATTTGACGTTTATACCCATAGCTTCCTTTGCAACACGCAATCTTATATGGGGTTGCTACTAACATCTGATATAAGGATTGGTGATAAGTCTGTTTTCCATACTGTTCACCATGTTGTTTCGTTCTATAGTATTGGTCTTGTTCATTTCGTTTCTAATTTCACTTTCCCTCTCACTGGAAAATTATATAAGTTTATATGCATTCATCTCATAACTCTCATGTCCTGGAATAATTTTTTCGCCTTTTTATTTGCCACTAAATAATCTATTACTAACTATATCCATTGGACAGCCAAGTACATTTGAAAATCTCTGTCTACAAAGAGTATTTTCTATTCCCAGCTAATTCAATTTCACATTGTCTCATGATATCATTCCATTCTGATTAATTCCTGCTTCTCCTTTTATTTCAGTAGGGTTCTTAATGTGCTGTTGTCCAATTATAGCATTGATATTGCCTCTCAAGACAATGTAGTCAATCGTAATTAGGGAATCAGCGACACTTCGTGAATTCTTTTAAGGTATTCTGTTATACTCACTTTTTGTTACTTCTTCAGGGGCATACACTGACATAAAGCTCGCATGTCCTCTCGCTGTTTTGAATCTGCATGTTACAGTTCTTTCATTTACCCAACTGTAAGATGTTACCACACTCCTTTATTTCTCTTCTTTCTTTTGTAGGACTGTGAATCAAAGAAATAGCCTTCATGGGGCATTCTGCTTTGCAGGCCTTCAGCAATGAATGTCCGAGTGTAATAACTCTGAGCCGTGTCCTGCTCGCGTTGATGCTGTTTGTTCTTTGGCACTTTGTCACAAGCGAGCCGCATCTTATTTCTCCCTGAGTTACTACCATAATGAGTAGCTGATCTGCCTCCAGCAGTGGCAGCAGCAGCGCTTATCGATACTAGTACTGCTATACCATCTTTTGTATGACCGCTATATTTCTGTGTGGTGATGTGTGTGGCAGTCGGTTGGTTGTGACAGAACAGCGAGGAAGTCTCCGTGTGGTGTAGTCAGGCCGGGACCGCTGGCGGCGTGCACGTGCAGTCAGATTGTGAGGCGCCAGCTCCGAGAGGAGTGCTGCAAAGTCTGTTGCCCACCGAACCTGGACACTGAAGATGAGTGATCAGTTAACCTGTTATGAAACCTCAACTGCTGTGACATCTTCTCGTTCGTTGCTGGTTGTTGCTTCCTGGGCCATTCCGGCTAGCAGCAATGTATGGTGCGTTGGAGTCAGCAAAATTTTACAGCCATCTTCCTCTATGGTCTTTAACTATTAACTTGGTTGTTACTTATCGGCGAAGTGCACCAGCTATATTTTCTCCCTTGTGGCAGTTAACGCCCCAGTTGCCTGCCCTGGTCGTTAGCATAGTTTCCGGTAGTGTGTTTTTCCTCGCCATGTTGATGCTGTCTGGCACGGCATATAGTTCGACAGCCTTTTAATTGTTTGTTCATATTTGTTTCTTTGAGTGGTTATTATGCCTTGGCTGTTTTTGGACGCCAATTTTGAAGATGTAATGCTGCTGGTATCTTCGTCCTTGGCTGATGTTGTGCTGTTGTTGTGCCATTGGTCAGGGGGAAAGGGAATTGATTAGGTTGTTGGTCGGTCCTTCAGCTATCCTGGGTCGAGTTGCCATCTGATTATTTAACCTTACTCTTGGCTGCCTGTCTCACCTCGCCTTACATTAGAGCTACCTCCTCAGGCCGACCCTTGGAACACTTCTCAGCACCACTGTTCTATTGCTTTTAGACTGTGATTTTCATTTTAGCCTGAAGTGCTGTGCAAGGCCTTCAGCCGTCGATTAATTTAGTTAGTTTTAATTTTAAAATAAGGCCTTCAGGTGAACTAAATTAAAATTAGATGATTGATTTGTTTAAAAACTAAATTTTGAAGGTTTGTTCTATCTGAAATTCTTGTGATGCAGGGGTGAAGCCCTGAGTTGTTCAATGTCCAGTGTGTGGCATTCAGCTGACCTTTGATGTGATTTATTTTTAAGCTAAGGCCTTCAGCCGTCTTAAATTAAAATTTGAAGATTCGTTTGTTTAAAACGATTTTTTTTAAATTGGCTCTATCTGAAATTCTTGTTATCCAGGCCCTAAGCCCTAAATTGTCCAATGTCTTGTGTGTGGCCTTCAGCCGAGTATTTACGTGAAATATTTTTTTTTAATAAGGCCTTCAGTCGTATGTATTCTTTAATTTTTTGTAACATGCGTTCAGGCCTTCAGCCGTTCGTGTTTTTGGTGTGGTTTTGGGCCTTTAGCGCAGGATGTGTCTCAAGTTTTCTTAAGTAGGCCTAAGCTATATTGTATTATTTTGATCCTTTTAAGGCAATCTGTAACTAAGCAGTTCTTAGGAAAAGAAAGTTGGTGTGTTTTGTGAAATCACCTACATATTTAATCATGTAATCTTCCCATTGTACTGTACTATACTTCAGGAGGGACATTTAATAAGAAATGCAGCACTTTTTTTCTGAAAGCAGGTTGGTTTTAATCAGTATTCCCGCATACCACATTAACCCTATTTTTCAACGTAATCTCCATTCAGTGTGACGGCCTTAGACCACCTTACTGGAAGGGACAGGGAGGGTCTGTATGCCCGCATAATCCTAGTCTACTGGTCGACGTCAAAGGACACCTCTTGCTGCATCAGTAACCTCCCCATATTCCACTTGCTCTTGTGACCTTCTCTCTGTTACACAGGCTTGTGTTAGGCCTTGCGTTGTCACAGAGAACTTCGTTTACATTTTTCTGGCGACGAACACACTGAAGTAGTTTCTTCAATTTCCTGACGATAGCACAATACACTTCAGAATTGATCGTTTCATCATGAGGGAGAACATGAAACAGAATAGCCTCTTCACAGTCCCAAAGGATTCTAGCCATGACATTATCGGCTGACGGCATGGCTTTGAACTTATTCTGCGGAGGAAAGGTGGTGTGGTGCAACTTCATGGATTGCCGTTTTCTTTCCGGTTCGAAGTGACGAATCAATGTTTCATAGCCTGTAACGATGTTCGACAAACAGTTTTCACGATCAGCCTCGTCACACGCAAGCAGATGCGCACCGATGTTCCTTAGTTGGTCTTTATCGTTTATTCTTAGATGATGATGAAATCAGCGGGCACACACCTTTCAGCACCCCGCCTGGTGGACGAGTGTGTTGTCACAACCAACAGAGACGTCCAGTTGAGCAGCGAGGTGTTTGGTGGTGATCCGTCAGTTACTTCGAATCAGAGTGGCTGCACGTTCCAACACTGCTGGAGTCATAGCTGTGCCCGACCTTGTTGCGATGATGACAGACGCCTCACCCAGGGACGTTTGTTCATTGCTCGGTCTCCCTAATATTCTGCAAGCGCCGATGAATCTCTGTCGTGCTCTGGTTTTCCGTCAAGAGAAACTCAATGATAACTCTCTGTTTGGAACGAAGCTGCGCTATAGCGCCATTGTAAAGGCAACGTATATCGTCGCCATCTATTGCAACTCCATGAAACCATAGAGGTCGAAGGGGGAATGTTCGACAATGTCCATCATCAAACCACTAATTCCTTCAACCGAAACTGTCCGGTAAAAATATGTGTTGCCTTATTTTTTGGACGCCCCTCGATAAGTAAAATAAGTATCATTTGTTTATTTGCTATCCATCCAGGTGTTGTAATTATAATTGGCATCGATGTACACTCATGCTCATAAATTAAGGATAATGCTGATACATGGCGAAACAACGCTCTGGTGGGCGGTTTGCGGGTTTAAATCACCTCGGGCTATGACCATGCGGTGCATTTGACCTACTGTCTTTGCACGGCGTTGCTGGCAGCAGTCCACATACGCAGAGTTGTGTAGGTGCATGTCAGAGTACGGTGCAGCGAGTAAGTGTGCAGACGTTTTCAGACGTGCAAATGGTGACTATGTGTTGAGAATGTCCCAAAGAACACATATTGATGAGATTATGAGGGGTAGAATACTAGGGAGACTGGAGGCTGGTCCAACACAGCAGGTCATAACACGGGCCCTACGTATGCCACAAAGTGTGATGTCAAGATTATGACAACGATAGACCGATATCTCACCATCAGTGCCCGCAGACGGCCACGGAGTACTACAGGCAGCTTTGCTCCGGACCTTATCGCAGCCACTGGAACAGTTATCTCCACACACGCAGTCTACAGACGACTGGAAGGACATCGTTTATTCTCCCAGAGACTTTCAAGGTGCATTCCACAGAACCTTAGTCACAGGAGAGCCCGTAAAGCCTGGTGTCAAGAACACAGTACATGGTCATTGGAACAGTGATCCTAGGTTATGTTCACGGACGAGTCCAGGTAAGCCGGACGTTGTGGCCGAGTGGTTCTAGGCGCTACAGTCTGGAACAGCGCGACCGCTACGGTTGCAAGTTAGAATCCTGCCTCGGGCATGGATGTGTCTGATGTCCTTAGGTTAGTTAGGTTTAAATAGTTCTAGAGGACTGATGACCTCAGATGTTAAGTCGCAGAGTGCTCAGAGCCATTTGAACCATTTTTGAGTCCAGGTATAGTCTGAACAGTGATTCTCGCCAGGTTTTCATCTGGCGTGAACCAGGAACCAGATACGAAACCCTTAACGTCCTTGAAAGGGACCTCTATGGAGGTCGTCATTCGGTGGTGTGGGGTAAGATTATGATTGGTGCACGTACACTCCTGCATGTCTTTAGCAGAGGAAATGTAACAGGTTAGGTGTATCGGGACGTCATTTTGCACCAGTATGTCCGCCTTTTCATGGGTGCAATGGGTCCTACCTTCCTTCTGATGGATGATAACGCATGACCCCACCGAGCTGCCATCGTGGAGGAGTACCTTGAAACAGAAGATATCAGGAGAATGGAGTGACCTGCCTGTTCTCCAGACCTAAACCCCTTCGGGCACATCTAGGATGCTCTCGGTCAACGTATCGCTACACGTCTTCAAAACCCTAGGACACTTCAGGAGCTCCGACAGGCACTGGAGGAAGAATGGGAGGCTATACCCCAACAGATGCTCGACAACCAGATCCAGAGTATGAGAAAACATTGTGCGGCCTTTGTGCATGTGCATGGTGATCATATCCCACATTGATGTGGGGGTACATGCGCGGGAAACAGTGGCGTTTTGTAATACGTGTGTTTCGGGACGGTTTTCTCAACTTATCACCAATACCGTGGACTTACAGATCTGTGTAGTGTGTGTTCCCCATGTGCCTACGCTATTAGCGCCAGTTTTGTGTAGTGCCACGTCGTGTGGCACCACTTTCTGCTATTATCCTTAATTTATGAGCACGAGTGTACTTTGGTGGGGTTGCACGAGACAGCGGGCTCGGCAGCCGAGACGTCGGCCGTCCAGTGGCGAGGCGTGGCGCCGCTCGCCTACCTGTCAGGGCGCGCCGCCGCCTGTCTCATTATGAGTGATCCAGTGCGCCTGCGCAGCAAAAATGAGCAGACGGGCAGGCAGGCAGGCAGGCAGGCAGACAGAGAGGCGGACGCGCGGCGCCGGGACAGACGCCGGCGGCAGCACCAGCGGCGGCGCCGCCGGCGGACGCCCGGGCTTCCAGACGTCGCCGGCCCGCAGAATTAATTACTCTGCCGGCGCTGACAGCCTGGGAATCCTTCACTATGCAGTGAGGCGTGCGCTCCAGTGACAAAAACAGCTGCAGTGTTTTACCCAGTGGAAAAACCGCTCTCCACCGTATTACCTGTACTTCACGGGAGAACTTTTGCTGGGTTTTGATTGCAAGAGTGAACCGCAACTCGTGCCTCGAGGCATGCTCAGATCACTCAATTCCTCACTCGTTCCCAGTCTACGTAAATCGCTGCGGAATGTGCAGAGTAGCTGTTCGACAGCTTATTTATAACTAATTTTAACTACCTCGTGATGTCACAGCAGTCCAGTGGCTCTCCTTTCCATTCTATATATGCAGGGTGTCACAAAAAGGTACGCCCAAACTTTCAGGTATCATTCCTCAAACACAAATAAAGAAAAGATGTTGTGTGGACATGTGTCGGGAAACGCTTAATTTCCATGTTAGAGCTCACTTTAGTTTCGTCCGTATGTACTGTACTTCCTCGATTCACCGCCAGTTGGCCCAATTCAAGGAAGGTAATGTTGACTTCGGTGGTTGTGTTGACATGCGACTCATTGCTCTACAGTACTATCATCATGCACATCAGTACGTAGCATCAACAGGTTAGTGTTCATCACGACCGTGGTTTTGCAGTCAGTGGAATGTTTACAAATGCAGAGTTGGCAGATGCCCATTTGATGTATGGATTGGCACGGGGCAATAGCCGGGGCCCGGTACGTTTGTATCGAGACAGATTTCCAGAATGAAGGTGTCCCGACAGGAAGACGTTCGAAGCAATTGATCGGCGTCTTAGGGAGCACGGAACATTCCAGCCTATGACTGGAGAAGGCCTAGAACGACGAGGACACCTGCAATGGACCAAGCAATTCTTCGTGTAGTTGACGATAACCCTAATGTCACCGTCAGAGAAGTTGCTGCTGTACAAGGTAACGTTGACCACGTCACTGTATGGAGAGTGCTACGGGAGAACCAGTTGTTTCCGTACCATGTACAGCGTGTGCAGGCACTATCAGCAGCTGATTGGCCTCCACGGGTACACTTCGGCGAATGGTTCATCCAACAATGTGTCAATGCTCATTTCAGTGCAAATGTTCTCTTTACGGATGAGGCTTCATTCCAACGTGATCAAATTGTAAATTTTCAAAATCAACATGTGTGGGCTGACGAGAATCTGCACGCAATTGTGCAATCACGTCAACATCACAAATTTTCTGTGAACTTTTGGGCAGACATTGTTGGTGATATCTTGAGTGGGCCCCATCTTCTTCCACCTACGCTCAATGGAGCACGTTATCATGATTTCATACGGGATACTCTTCCTGTGCTGCTAGAACATGTGCCTTTACAAGTACGACACAACATGTGATTTATGCACGATGGAGCTCCTGCCCATTTCAGTCAAAGTGTTCGTACGCTTCTCAACAACAGTTTCGGTGACCGATGGATTGGTAGAGGAGGACAAATCCCATGGCCTCCACGCTCCCTGACCTCAACCCTCTTGTATTTGATTTATGGGGCATTTGAAAGCTTTTGTCTACGCAACCCCGGTACCAAATATAGAGACTCTTCGTGCTCGTATTGTGGACGGCTGTGATACAATAGACCATTCTCCAGGGCTACATCAGCGCATAAGGGATTCCATGCGACGGAGGGTGGATGCATGTATCCTCGCTAACGGAGGACATTTTCCTATAACATAGTGTTTGGAGTCGCCCTGGTACGTTCTGTTGCTGTGTGTTTCCATTCCAGGATTAATGTGATTTGAAGAGAAGTAATAAAATGAGCTCTAACATGGAAAGTAAGCGTTTCCGAACACATGTTCAGACAACATATTTTCTTTCTTTGTGTGTGAGAAATGTTTCCTGAAAGTTTGGCCGTACCTTTTTGTAACACCCCGTATATATTAGAAATTTTTGACCGGCTTACTTCAAATAAACTTCTAAGAAATGTTCGGATGGACATAGGCTACATATTTTTAATATACGTGGTATATAACTATGTATACAGTAATATAGACAGAAGGAACATTGTTAGCAAAACTCTCGAATAGCTCTGACCGATTTGCTTCCAATTTTTGGACGATATTGTAATAATTATTCGGATGGATCTACGCTACAGAGAGAGAGAGAGAGAGAGAGAGAGAGAGAGAGAGAGAGAGAGAGAGAGAGAGAGAGAGTATAAGTCCACCCAAATGCTTATGTGAACAGCGTGTAAAAATTTCAAGTAAATCGGTAAATAACTATTCGATATTTATGCTAACAATCTTTCTTCTGTACATATTATTATATACATATCTATAGACCATATATATTAAAAACATATAGCCTGTCCGAAAGATTCAAAAATGTTCAAATGTGTGTGAAATCTTATGGGACTTAACTGCTAAGGTCATCAGTCCCTAAGCTTACACACTGCTTAACCTAAATTATCCTAAGGGCAAACACACACACATGCCCGAGGGAGGGCTTCGAGAGGGAAAGGTTCCGCAGCACAGCCCATGACTGCAGCGCCTAAGACCGCTCGGCTAATCCGGCGCGACTCCTAAAGATTAATAGAAGTTTATTTGAAGTAAATCGGCCAAAAGGTTTTCGAAATTTTTGCCATCAATGTTTTCCCCTTTATGTGTTATTATACATATATTTGTATACCACACCGAGCGAGGTGGTTAGCGCACTGGACTCGCATTCGGGAGGACGGAGGTTCAAACCCGCGTGCGGCCATCCTGATTTAGGTTTTCCGTGATTTCCCTAAAACACTCCAGGCTAATGCCGGGACGGTTCCTTCGAAAGGGCATGGCCGATTTCTTTCCGCGTCCTTTCCAAGTCCGATAAGACCGATGACCTCGCTGTAGTAAATCGTTCATTACTTTTCTAGAGTTTTGCCAACAACGTTTCCACTTTATTCGGTATGTACGTGTTTGTATAACATACATATTAAAATATGTAGCGTATGTACGTCCGAATGTTTATGACAGTATCACGTAAAATTTTGAAGTACATGAGTCAGGAACTTTTCGAGGTTTTTGGTAAGAATGTTAAACAACGACTTGTGTTTATGTAGTAGCATAGGTAACGGTACGACTATGTCGAAATCCAATGCTGTAAGTTTGCATACTTAGTTATGAGTAACGAACTTCGTTTTTACTATCTCGTTTGTTGCACGGACCCCAGCAATCTAAATTACATAGTGCTGAAGAATGGATATATGGCACGACTTTGTAGAACTTCTTTGACACACAATGTTACGCAGCAATGAATACTGCCACGAATAATTAATTTAAAATCGACGGTCCTGCCTGACAAGCAGCGCGAACAATTATAATAAACCAACAAACATGCTGGCATGTGTAGATTACTTCCATGAAACAACTTTTACTGCTTCAATCACTAATGTATATTAGCACTTCGCGTTTCGGCTCGATGACACTGACACACTCAGCAAATAGTCGTCCCTCTTCCGGTTAGCGTACACGTAACTGTTAACCATCTGATGATGGCATCATGCTGCCAAAACGCGTCATGTTAATAAATATTAGTAAAAAAAAGGCTGAAGCAGTAAAAATTATTTCATAAATTTGGGATTAATTCAAGATTACGTTTCAACCACTAGCTGCAGCTCAACACGGTGTTACCGCATAACTATCGATAAATCATTCGTCGATATGCAATTGCTGGACAGTATGACTTAATAAAAAGATGTACCACAGAAATGGTAAATAAATGTCACGTGTGAGGATGTAGGGTTCTCAGCCCATTCACAAATAAAGCGTGCAAAATAATGACTTTTTCACGCTAATACCTGGAGTTGGAAGATGGGAAATGATGAAATCATCTCGCTTGATCAGCAAAGTGGTGACGTCGTCTTTTCCCAACGTTTCGATGAGTTTCATATTCCTCATTTTCAACCGAAGTGTCGGGATGCTCGTTCGTTCGTTAAATGACGAGCCATCCTGGGCTAGAGTTGTTTGCAGCTCACGGTCTTTAGGAATGGCCCCTGCTGGATCTTCTGCTGGTCGGTGAACTCTCGTTGATAGATTGGCATGATGTTTACCTGAAACTAAAAGAAAATGACAAGCCAATCGAGTTAACGATGGTAATGATGTAATGGATGTGATGATGGATGAGGGCGTTGTTAGCTTAGTCTAGTGTGAAGAAAATTATCCTCGCAGTAGATCAGGCCAGCTTGTGATCGGTCTGTGGTGTTGTTGGTGGTCCAGAGCCTGGATGAGCCGATTTCGGAATTGTCCCAACTTCCCGCAGAAAGCAAGTGCATTCTGCCGGAATCTGCCCCGCAAAAGTTGGATACCCGTGTCTTCATTCAGCGGACGGGTTGGATATAGACATGGGAGGCGCAGGGCGAGTTTGAGGTATCGGTTCAGCACCCTTTCCAGTGTTCCGATGTGCGAGTTATCTGCGTATCCCCACACCACAGCCGCGTATTCCAGCGCTAGTTCGACCAGACTAGGGGCAGAGTTATGCCGTGTTCCGCGTCCGCCATGGGGCCATGGGGCCTCCCAGGATATTGACTGGTGACAGATCTAGAGGAAGCCGCGTTCAAGTGAAGAGTACTACATGGCTCTTGGCTGTGTTGAATTTCAGTCGCCACGTCGTCGAACATGCTCCCACTGCATCGCATGCGAATAGGAGACGGGGCTCATAGCATGAACATTCATTCTACAGATGATCAGTGCTGAATGGTCAGCGTAGAATGCGAGCTATACCTTCCCCACTCATGGGGCATCGGTCGTGTACATGTGTAGAAGTGATCAGCGTACCGACTCCTGCACAACCCCTGCGCATATCTGCCGATCTGTGGACGGTCCTTCGTCTGCCCTGACGTCTTACCTCATATCGAGGTTAAACCGGAGAAGGACTACGTGTGAATCGTTGCACGTGCTCAGAAAGCTTGTGCACAGGGCTGTCGTGCCACACGGGGTCGAACGACTTAGACATGTCGAAAACATAACATCTCAGGATTTCCTCGTTTTCCGAGTGCTCTCATAGCCGGTTCCACCAAGCTCATCAGTTGATGAGTAGTGGTGTGGCCACTCTAGAATCCAAAATTATTCGTCTCGTTTGATGTGACACGTTGTTTCAGCCTGTTTTTGTACAGACACTCGAAGACTTTCGAGAAGGACGGTAGTGGGCAGATGGTCCACTAGCTGCCAGCCTGCCAAGGGTCCTTGGCGGTCTTCAAAATGGCCGCCACCTCCATGTGTTTCCACGCAGTAGTTTGGACACCCAAGAGCAGAATATAATCAAAATGTGTGTGTGAATTCCTAAGGGGCCAAATTGCTGAGGTCATCGGTCTCTAGACTTACACACCATTTAAACTAACTTTAACTTATGCTAAGAACAACACGCACACCCGTACCCGAGGGAGGACTCGAGCCTCCAGCGGTCATGGACTGTGCCAATGGTCCCGGCGGAGGTTCGAGTCCTCCCTCGGGAATATGTGTGTGTGTGTTTATCCTTAGGATAATTTATCTTAAGTAGTGTGTAAGCGTAGAGACTCATGACCTTGGCAGTTAAGTCCCATAAGATTTCACACAAATTTGAAAATTTTTAACCTCCAGCCGGAGGGGCCGCTAAATCCGAGACATGGCGTCTCAGACCGAGTGGTCACTTCGCGCTGCATCTGATCAAAGGTAACGCTAATGGCTGGTGGACCGCCGGTAGCTGGTTCTTCAGCAGGTGATTACCGATGTCGTCAGTGCTTCGTGAGCTGTGCTGCACTTATTTCTCACTGACCGGTTGAATAATGTCGTATCCAGCTCTTGGTGCCAGGAAGATGGACAATTAATCCTCGGCGTAATGAATGTGGTATTCGTGAACCACGTCGGTCACAGACGTAAAAACCGCTGCAAAAGCATCAGAAAGTACGCTTGCCTTAGCACCTCGCTTGAAGATGAAGTCCTGGCCCTCCTGCAGCGCTGGGGTTCGTTGTCGACGACACAGAGGGTTCTGGACGGCTCCCCAAGCACTGCGGTCATCAGGGTTTATTGTGTTCTGTGGGTCTACATATACGTCTACATGCATACAGATACTCAGCAGACCACCGTACGGCGCGCAGTGGAGGTAATCCGTACCACCGCTAGCCACTTTCTTTCCTGTTCCACACGCAAGTGCAGCGAGGGGAAAGGACTCTCTATACGTCTCCGTATGAGCCATAATTTCCCATATCTTATCTTCGTGGACCTTACACGAAATGTAAGTCGGGTGCAGTAGAAACATTGTGCAGTCAGCTTCAAATGCCAGTTTTTTTAAATTTTCTTAATAGCGTTGCTAAAGAAGAATATCGACTTCCCTCCAGGAATTCCTATTTAAGTTCCTGAAGTACGTCTGTAACACCTGCGTGTTGTTCGAAAATACCAGTAACCCAGTAACAAATCTATCAGCTCGCTTTGAATGTTATCTTTCTAAAAAAAAGATAGTATGAGATCAGGAGCGCCGTGGGCCCGTGATTAGCGTGAGCAACTGTGGAACTGGAGGTCCTTGGTTCAAATATTCCCTCGAGTGAAAATTTTGCTGACATCGAAATAAGTTTCCAAGGAATAGAAAAGCAACTGGAATCACTCAACAGAGGAAAGTCCACTGGACCTGACGGGATACCAAATTCGATTCTACACAGAGTACGCGAAAAAACTTGCCCCCCCTTCTAACATCCGTGTACCGCAAGTCTCTAGAGGAACGTAAGGTTCCAAATGATTGGAAAAGAGCACAAGTAGTACCAGTCTTCAAGAAGGGTCTTTGAGCAGATGCACAAAACTATAGACCTATATCTCTGACGTTGATCTGTTGTAGAATTTTAGAACATGTTTTTTGCTCGAGTATCATGTCGTTTTTGGAAACCCAGAAACTACTCTGTAGGAATCAACATGGATTCCGGAAACAGCGATCGTTTCAGACCCAACTCGCTTTATTTGTGCATAAGACCCAGAAAATATTAGATACAGGCTCCCAGGTAGATGCTATTTTTCTTGACTTCCGGAAGGCGTTCGATACAGTTCCGCACTGTCGCCTGATAAACAAAGTAAGAGCCTACGGAATATCAGACCAGCTGTGTGGCTGGATTGAAGAGTTTTTAGCAAACAGAACACAGCATGTTGTTATCAATGGAGAGACTTCTACAGACGTTAAAGTAACCTCTGGTGTGCTACAGGGGAGTATTATGGGACCATTGCTTTGCACAATATATATAAATGACCTAGTAGATAGTGTCGGACGTTCCATGCGGCTTTTCGCGGATGATGCTGTAGTATACAGAGAAGTTGCAGCATTAGGAAATTGTAGCGAAATGCAGGAAGATCTGCAGCGGATAGGCACTTGGTGTAGGGAGTGGCAACTGACCCTTAACATAGACAAATGTAATGTATTGCGAATACATAGAAAGAAGGATCCTTTATTGTATGATTATATGATAGCGGAACAAACACTGGTAGCAATTACTTCTGTAAAATATCTGGGAGTATGCGTGCGGAACGATTTGAAGTGGAATGATCACATAAAATTAATTGTTGGTAAGGCAGGTACCAGGTTGAGATTCATTGGGAGAGTCCTTAGAAAATGTAGTCCATCAACAAAGGAGGTGGCTTACAAAACACTCGTTCGACCTATACTTGAGTATTGCTCATCAGTGTGGGATCCGTACCAAATCGGGTTGACGGAGGAGATAGGGAAGATCCAAAGAAGAGCGGCGCGTTTCGTCACAGGGTTATTTGGTAACCGTGATAGCGTTACGGAGATGTTTAACAAACTCAAGTGGCAAACTCTGCAAGAGAGGCGCTCTGCATCGCGGTGTAGCTTTTCGCCAGGTATCGAGAAAGTGCGTTTCTGGATGAGGTATCGAGAGCGTGCTTTTCTGGATGAGGTATCGAATATATTACTTCCCCCTACTTATATCTCCCGAGGAGATCACGAATGTAAAATTAGAGAGATTAGAGTGCGCACGGAGGCTTTCAGACAGTCGTTCTTCCCGCGAACAATACGAGACTGGAACAGGAAAGAGAGGTTATGACAGTGGCACGTAGAGTGCCCTCCGCCACATACCGTTGGGTGGCTTGCGGAGTATAAATGTAGATGTAGATGTAGAATTGCTTCGATGTCTTCCTGTAACCCGACCTGGTACAGGTCCCAAACACTCAAGCAGAACTCAAGAATAGGTCACACTAGCATCCTATAATCCAACCCCTTCGCAGATGAACCACATTTTCCTAGAGTTCTCCCAATCAACTGGAGTCTGCTATTCACCTTCCCTACTACAATCCTCACATATCCATTCCATTTCGTATCACTCTGCAGTGTTATGCCAAAATATTTAAACGACGTGACTGCGTCAAGCAAGCACAACGTTACCAAACTTTTGTCCAAATATTATTGTATTTAAAAAAAAGAAACTAGAAAACCGCCTCGATTGCGAAAAAAACACCTAGTGTTAAGTGTTAACCCAGGTTTCGGCGTAGATAACTACACCTTCTTCAGAACAACAATAAAACCCACAAGTGCCTAAGAAGACCTTTGTCAACGATTAAAATAGCACCATAGCTGTACATTTATAAACGAAAAAGAAAAGGAAAACACGATCAGTACGTTTGTAAAAGTCAAAACCACTACTTAATGGTGTACGCTCCACCTCACACCGGCCTATGTTCGATGGGCCATGACCCGCCATAAACTGCAGCTATAAATGGTCGCTCACTTACAATCTTGACCCGCTACCTATGCACGTGCGCAAGACAAGGGAAGTTACTTGAATGCGCATGCTCATACGAATACGAGAAAGTTTATACATGGGTCGGGGCTAAATGGCCCATATATTGCCAACCGTGGATCAACGTATATCAAAAAATGGATTGGATAGAATAAGTGACGAGCTAAATAGGAAATGAAACCTAAAAATAACCGCACACGGCTGCTTATGCTAGGAAAGAAACTTATATATGAAGCTACCTATGACAACAAGAGGAATTTTTAAAAACTATACCTAAAGCCAGTAGTTAGGCTGGGAGGGGTGGGGGTGAGGGCTGAGGGGAGGTAATCTAAGGACGTCGTGGTAATAAAGATATAGGGATAAAACGTGAGGTGTTGAATGGGCTAAAATCACCTTTTTTTTATATTAACCAACGATTACTGACGCGCTGCGATGTTGAAGGTTCTCAAATATTATTGGTTTGTTTTTCCTATTCGTCCGCATTGACTCACATTTTTTCTACATTCAGGGCTAGCTGCCATTCATCCCACCAACTAGAAGTTTCGTCTAAATCATCCTGTATCCTCCTACAGTCACTCAACTTCTACACTTCACCGTACACGCAGCACCATTAACAAAAAGCCACATATTGGGGACTGGTGACCTCAGTGGTTTAGTCCCTTTAAATAACAAACCTACCAACCGACAACAACAGATTGCTGGCCATCCTATCTGTTAAATCATTTATGCGTATAGAGAATAATAACAGTCCGGACACACCTCCCCGTGGCTCTCCTGACAATACTCTTTGCTCTGACATACACTTGCTATAGAGGAGGCCGCCCGGAGTGGCCGTGCGGTTCTAGGCGCTATAGTCTGGGACAGGTTCGAATCCTGCCTCGGGCATGGATGTGTGTGATGTCCTTAGGTTAGTTAGGGGACTGATGACCACAGATGTTAAGTCCCATAGTGCTCAGAGCCATTTGAACCATTTTTTTTATTGCTATCGAGGACGACGTACAGGGTCCTAGGGTCCTATTACTTAGAAAGTCTTTGATCGACTCACATATCTGTGAACATATTTCATTTGGTCGTACCGTCGTTAACTGCGAGCAATGATTTCCGGATATCTATAAATGTGGAGTCTGCTGGTGAACCTTCATCCATACTTCGCAGTATATTACGTGAGAAAAGGATAAGCTGAGTTTCTGTTGGGATCGCCCCATTCCAGGTTTCTGTACTCCTTTATATCCATTTTGATCTCACTAGTCATGTGGTTCAGTCAGGTTTTCTGTCTCGGTGATGGGTGATTTGCCATTGACAGGACAGCCGGATATTCACAGTGATTGCCTCCAGGATGCGTGGCGGTAGCTGTAGCGAAAAATGTCGTGGTCCTTGCAGCCATATTGGTGGCACTGCACCTGCTGCCCAAAGTATTCTTCTGTTGAGGAAAGCCAGGGCTGCGTCGGCACCCACTCCACTTACATCAGGGACATCTTCAAGCCATTCCCCTTTGTAGCACTCGCTGTTCATGTTACGACATTCTGGACGACCGGGTGGTAATGCTGCGAAGCTGGTGCCTGGCAGAACTCTTCTAGAAAGTTTGTATCTTCTGAAGGCATTGCAGCCTCTGTAACTGGCCACATGGGGTTCGTCGCAGCTGCAGCAAAGAGGAGCCTCTTGCTTCTTCTTTGAACAAAAAAATGGCTCTGAGCACTATGAGACTCAACTGCTGTGGTCATCAGTCCCCTAGAACTTAGAAATACTTCAACATAACTAACTTAAGGACATCACACACATCCATGCCCGAGGCAGGATTCGAACCTGCGACCGTAGCAGTCGCACGGTTCCGGACTGAGCGCCTTAACCGCGAGACCACCGCGGCCGGCACTCTTTTTTGAACATTCTCTGTTCTTATGCATGCCTACACTTTACATGCAACGAGCTGACTTGTGGCAGGAGTGTGCTACATGGTCCATGTCTTGGCAAAAGTACCACTGACCTCTCTTGCCCTTGGCTCAGAGGCATTCCACTGTGACTAGATTATCTGTAATGTTTTCATGCTGGAAAATGTTTTGATTTTGTGCTTTGTCGATCAGGACAACAAGAAACAGGGGAATGTTGCTGTGTGTCCTCAGCAACTTTATCTCGCCTGTATATAGCGTTGGAAAACCCAGGATTTCGATTTCCTTATTCAGGTGGGCAGGTTCCATCTTCATTGGGAAATGCTTAAGGGGCCTGCCATCGTAGGAAACCAATGCAGCCACTCGGCAACCTACAGCTTCATAGGTTTCTGGTAGCCATTAGAGTTCATCACCTGGACCCTGTACAGACCGAGTTGGTTGTTGCAGATGAATTTAGCGTTGGCCACATTCCTGATCAACCTCTGGAGGGTTTCGTGATCAGAGGTGATTTGTTTTCGTGCGGAGGTCTCGGTGACCCAGGCAGCGCAAGGGCTTCCTTTGAGTCACTTCCAGCATGTTTTCAAACCAGTTTGCAGTCTCGTGAGGCTACTGTTACACTTACTTTAGCCTTTTGGCTCTGGCAGTTCGCTTCTGGTTTGGAACGACGAAGGTGTCCTCGACAGTAGTGGCAAGATGCTTCCAAGAGGTTTGGGCAACTTCCATCGCCTAGTCCTGTGGTGATGGGTTCGTTCCAGTAGAATTCGTTGTTGGTACTCTTGGCAGCTGCTATGTCAGCTGGGACGACATCTAGGTGACTGGAAATGAAATCATCAATAATCGGGATCATCTTCTTCCTGTCTCATGGGGAGCAGAAGCCGCTTCATCTCTTGCACATTCCCATGCCTTCTTTGCCTCCTCTGACTCGTCATATGACTCATCACGTTTTTTGTTTTGTGACGTGTCATGCGACTTGCTGCGAGTCCTGTGTGACTTGCCGCGACTCCCGTCGGAAACAGGCAATCTGACTGTGCTGGACCTTGTGGCGGCCGCCAGCGTCTCGATGGTCGTGCCCACAGAGAAGACAATCTTCATCAGCGATGCAGCCAGGGTCTCGTCACCCTCCTGGCGTTACAGATGTCCGCCTGTGGATAGACGATGGTGGCCGATCTCAGCCATCTGGGCTTTCGCGGATTCAAGCTTCGCATTAGCGTTCTTGGCTCTCTCGACCGCCATTTGGACGAAGACGATGTCATCCTCTTTTTGGTAAAATCAACTGCCCACGTCAAGGCGACATCGGTCGCTTGGAAGTTCGATGCAGTCCTCTCTCTCGTGACATTAATGACATCCTGAGGAATTGTTTCCACTGGTGAAACAGAAGTCTCCTGTACGTTGGCGCTCACTGTTTTGAGTGGACATGCTGTAGTAGGGTCGCGACCATGGCTGCTGTTGCTGATAGCGCTCTGTCAACTCGCAGTGTGGCCTTCTAGGAGTCCTAGGTAGAAGGTCGGAAGGGGACGTTGGTAGGAAAAATTTTCCTGTGAGTCGTGTCATGAGAATGACGAGTAGCCCCAGTTGGTCTTTCTTCGATGGTTAGTCACCCAGAAACACGAAAATTTTGTTTCCTAAGACACATGACAATTTGATTTCTTAGAAATGAGGTTTTTGCCAAACCCCACACTACTCGGGGTACCTAGGTGTCAGCTGGTGGCTTGGTGTCAAGCTTCTTTCCTACAGGAAACGAGAGTAGCACTAGTAGGAGAGAAAGAAATTAAGCCTCTGTGAAGGTGCTCACTTATTCCCTAAAAGTCTGGAGGGGTGCTGTTTATTATCCATGGAGAATAAATAGCAGAACCGGAAAAGTTGATAGGCGGCTATGGTGCCTACGCTCCATACTTTCGGTGGTGTAATGTTCGTGGAAGAGCAACCTCTGGCAGTTGCTCTGTTCTTCTCTTGTTCACCATGCTAGGCGACCGAGACACGTCAGGTAACAGTGACAATGTGACCTTCAGCAAGTCAATTAGCAGAACATCGCAATGGTGTGTTCCACGTGTCTATATAGTTGCTCGACTGCTGTCCACTTCTGCAGGCAGGCCAATCACGCGCCTCTGGAAGAGGGTGCCGCGTCAGTGGTGGTAGAACGCGTCGCGACTGGTGGCGGGGGATCATGGCGACGCCCTGGCATGGGGTCGAGCCCCAGTTGTCATCCTGTCAGTCTGTGGGGGCCCCATCGCCAGAACTGAGTATTCTGGAGTATCTTCTTAATTGTGGAATCACATGGTGTGCAAAGCTGAAATACTCTACCACAGCTTACTAGATTGTTGTGCAGACGTATTTTCAGTGCCTCTCTGACAGCCGAATCCCAGAAGCTGTTGACGCTACATTTCGTCTTCGCAATTTTTCAAATCCGAAGGTTGATGGTACACTCTGCTACCATAGACTTGGCTGTGTCTGTCCGATGTATTGTTATGTCATATTCACACTTGTTAGTGTAGACACCCTGCATCTGCAGAGCTAGCTAATCTTTGGTCGAGCTAAGTATGTCTTTAATTTTCCGCGTTGCAGGGAAGACTGTCGTTATTTGGCGCTATTTTAATGCTGTTGCGAGCTTGGCTGTCGGTGGCTCAACATACAGCAAGAACGCCACACGTTGTACTTCTTCTTCTTCTGGTTTGTTCTCCCATCTCTTGCCTGCGAATAAGGCGCATCTTGTTTGTGTCTCGTTGTAGCAGTTTTTACGGAAAGTTTCCCACAGATCCTACAACTCCTGTGGCCTGCTCTTCTTGCTGCAGATGAACGAGGCTCTTTGTACTAAGGTGTTTAGTACCGATTTATGTTCCTCTGGCTGTTACCCACTCCGAGCATCAAGGTATAACTCTGTGAGCGTCTTCTTCCTGTGGACTAAGTGTCCCAATGTACCGTCCGGATTTCTCTTGACCAAAATATCCAAGAAGGGTAGGCATCCGTTCTCTTCTACCTGCATGGTGAACTTGATGCGTTCGTATGAATGTGACGAAGAAACTCTACAGCTTCTCCTTGCCATGCGATGACAATATAAAAGTATCATCTACAAATCTGTAGAACATCTGTTGTTTAAGATGGGTAACGTTCAGTGCTACATCTTCGAAGTGCTCCATTTAAAAGTTGGCAAAACGTGGAGCTGTGGTGCAACACATGATAATACCATACATTTTCTTATAGAACTTCCTAACACACACTACATTCGAAGTAGGTGGTGAGGCTTGCACATGACAGAAGAATTTGACTGTGTCTCTGTCAAAGTGACTGTCGAGTAGAGCTAAGGAATCGTCCAAAGGCACTCAAATGAAAAGGAACATGACTAGCAGGTCCATCTCGTGCGTACATAATCCCTGGAGTACCTCAACAAATTATGTCGAGTTGCTGACACGACGCAAGCAGGACCCCACAAGTAGCTTTGACAGCTCTGCTACATGCTTGGCTATCTCATACGTCGGCAGATTTATGGTGTTCAGCATAGGATACAGTGGGACACTTTTCTTACAGGTCTTCAGGAACCCATATAGCAGAGGTGGCACCAGTTCCCTGGGGTAAAGCTTTCTGATGATGTTTCTGTGAAGTGACAAGCTGTTGAGAAAATCGATGGTTTCACTTGTAACAAAAGTAGTCGCTTTCTCTCCACATTTATTTATATAAAAGATCTTGCAATAAAGTGTGGACCTTCTGCCAGCAATCTTCTGAGTACATCACTGTCGCATTGCCTTAGACCACTATATCTTTGTCATTATGAAGGGCCAGCAGCGCCTTGCGTTCTGTTGCCAAAATGTTGTTGTTTGGCGTTCTTGCTTTCTCGACTAACCTGCAAGTCTACCTCCTAACTTTGTCTGCAGCCTCCAAAGGGAGTCTGCGTATAGCTTGGTAATGGTGCCAGAGCTGTGACGCGTCGAGTCCCCCCCCCCCCCCCCCCCCCCCCCCGATATTTCTCCCGCTTCCATAGAAGCGTGATTGACACACCTGTAGAAGTGGTCAGTGGACGAACGACTGTATAGATATGGGAACACAGCATCTCAACATATTTACATTCATTCATGTGAAGAGACGGTCTCAGGCTACACAGCAGCTGCTCCGTCCCTCCTCCCCACCGCCCCCAAACAAGATGGTGAAGTGAGATACGTCACCCGAAGATGACGTACATAACGTGCCACGTACCACCACAGGTGACACAGTGGCCATTCTCAAAGCTGTTGTGGCGCCAGAGAAGGCCCTCGTCGAGGTGGAGCTCCTGGCTGTCCACTGTCCTTTCTCCTCCCCCCCCCCCCCCCCCCCCCCCGACGCACAGGAAGAAATGCGTGAAGACGAGGTGGTGCCCATCGAATTGGAAACGCCTGCTCGTCCCCCTGAAGAGTAATTTGACCAGCAGAAGATCCAAGAACAAGAAGAAGTCGAAGACACTCCTATCGCGGCAGCCCCACAGGAAGAGGCTATGGTGAAGGAGGACGTTTGCAGGCGGTCTTCAAGAAGATCGCTGACTCTCTTTGCAACGGCACCTACTGCCACCTTCATAATCCCTATCCTTACACACACCTGAATATCCTAAATCTTCCCTGCTTCACAGGCCATTTGATTCCGGTGGCTCCCAAGGAATCCTTTAGGGTCTCGTCACGAAGAAGGAACTGAGGCTAATCAATTCACAGCCTGTCTTCACCGCCGATGATTAGTGGCTCATAATCAGTGTCCGAGAAAATGATAGCAGAGAAGGAGAGATCCGGTAACCGTTAGCAAATACGTTTTCCTCTGTCTCAGTTCACACCATGTACTTCGTCAAGTTAGGTACCATTGATACCAATCTCAAAGGAACAGTACGATCTGCACTTATCTGCTTATCTGAAAAATCTGTTATACATACCAGATCAACGGAAGGTCTGTTATTTGCGAGAAAGGCAGCAACATCGTGACACTTCACTTGACGATGATGGGTGCGAAACTCATCGAAACGTTGCAACAACACTAGACCATCACACAGCTGATAAGTCGAGAAGATTTCATCACTGGAAGACGCCGAGAAAGCCTGCAATCACAAGTATGTTGAAATTCAAAACTTTGTGAAAATATCGGTGTCTCGAAGGGAAAGGAAAGAAAGAAGGAAGATCAGTATTCAACATTCCGAGGGAAACGAATTGACTATAGAACACGGGCTCGGATTAGGAAACGATGAACAAGGAAATCGGCCATGTCCTTTCAAAGGAACCATCCAGTCACTCGCTTTACAAAAAAGCTTGGCGATGCCATAAAACACTTAAAGCCAGGTGATCAGTTGGGAATCTGAACCTTCATCCTCCAAACGCGAGTCAACTGTGCTACTGCGCCACCTCACTCTGTCTCAGTTGGAGTTAGCCAGCTCATATAAATACTTGTAACGATATGAAATGGGATGTTCACGTAGACTCTGTTGTAAGTAAGATCGTTTCACTAACAAGGTCGTTTCATCGGCGGTACACTGGCAAAGTGCAGTCAGTCTATAATGGGCAGTGCTTATAAATCACTTGTGCTTTGTATCCTGAATATGACGTGTGTGGGACCAATATCAAATAGATCTAATGGGGGTATTGAATATGTACAAAAATGGCAGCACGAATGGTCACTGATTTGTTTGACACTCGGGAGGGCGTCGCACAGATGTTGAAAATCGTGAATTGGCAGTATTTTGAAGACATACGTCCATTCCCTTGGGGATCGTGAGGGATATTTTTCGAGTACTTCGTGTGAGGGACCCGTAATTTTGGATGATTGCTTACCGAGTAAACGCATTTCGTTTGAACGTATTACCGTATTTTATCTTCGTATCTGTATTCCACTGTAAACATCTCTCCAACAGTGCAGATGTCGATGCCATGTGATGTGCATCTTTTTGGGCAACTAACTTGTACCATTCACTCATTGCACTTGCTGTTGACAAAAGTAATGCCCTCTTCACTCATCGTTCTCAAGCTTGCATCCGGCACTACTCGCCTGTGTCTCAGGCTTCACTTTCCGGCACTGTTACTTGTCACTTAAGAGCGACACTCCCTTAAAGATAAAGAGTCTGGACGTTTTGCACCTCATATACTAATTCATTGAACGCAATGAAATACACAGCGATACTATGTCGAGTTGTTCCCGCAGTGACAAAAACCACATCACTTCGCCGTGATTTTGCATTGGTCTGACAGTTAACCCCCGCAGACCTTTTGAAAATATTGGAGTGCAGTCAGTTACCTTATATTTTAAAATTTTGAAAAAAGTATGTATCGTTTTTAACGAATTCTTCTATCAGATTCCACAAATATTTTAAATTTTTCTGTCGAACTCAACCCAAAAAAATGAGTCTTAGCAGTAATTGTCACTTTCCCCAGTGAATGTCATATTCAGTACTTACAGTATGAGGACCTTACTTACACATCAATATCTCTTTAAAAATTAGTTTTTAGTAAAGGTCAACAACAGTTAACGACATTTCCTTTTTTATATATATTTTTTTACAGTAGGTATAAACTGATCCCGCTTGGTAGAATACATAATTGAAAGTGTGGTGATGTTAAAAAACTTCCTGGCAGATTAAAACTGTGTGTCGGACCGAGACTCGAACTCGGGACCTTTGCCTTTCGCGGGCAAGTGCTCTACAAACTGAGCTTCCCAAGCACGACTCACGCCCCGTCCTCACAGCTTTAACTCCGCCAGCACCTCGTCTCCTGCTTTCCGAACTTCACAGAAGCTCTCCTCCGAACCTTGGAGAACTAGCACTCCTGGAAGAAAGGATATTGCAGAGACATGGCTAAGCCACAGCCTGGGGAATGTTTCTAGAATGAAATATTTTCAGTCTACAGAGGAGTAGAGTGAAACTTCCTGGCAGATTAAAAATGTGCGCCAGACCGAGACTCGAACTCGAGACCTTTGCCTTTCGCGAGCAAGTGCTCTACCAACTTTTTTGTTGTTGTTTTTGTTTTTACATGATTACATTTAGGGAACGTGTACAAATGAGAATTCTAGTAACTAAGAGTTACAAGTAAGTGTTACAACAACGAAGGTGGCATAAAAGAGTACTCAAAAAATAAAAATATAAATCACTGATGTAATTCCAACTAAAAGGTTCTTCAACAATGTAACTGGTTCCACTTGGAGCCTCGCCACCGTTATCTGATATCTCCAATAGCGCCTTTGAAGGGCATCTGCAACGGAGGCATTCTGCTTCCCTAGCGCCTCAAGGAAAATATCATCCTTGCAGCAGCTTGTCTCTTCCTTCGCTCATGGCTGACAAGGCCGAACGTTCAGCCGTCAGTGTGATGCGGCATAGAACATTAACCGCAGCTTGGCACTCCCCATCTGAGTGGGGGGTTAACGAAAACGCTAAGTAAGTAATTTGCGAAGAGCGTACGGTATTCCGGTGTGCGTTCGAGGGCATTGTGAGCATTTTGTAGGAACCACCAGTAATCAAGCTGCTTTTTCTCTCCGTCGCTAAAGATGTAGGCGACGGTAAGTCATTTGAACCATGTAAGCGCATGATATTTTTCAGCCGGAAAGTAAGTTTCATCGGGACAGAGTAGGGTTTGAGGGTCAATCATATCAGGTGTGACCCGGAGGTAACAAGCCAATATCTTCTGTGTTAGTCGCCAAACTCCGGACGATGGTGGTCAAGGAAAACGATGTTCATCGATATCCAAAAGGTGACAATCTGGGCAACAAGGGGTGTCTGCCAGTCCAATAGTGTGAAGTCTCTGTCGTGTGGCATATTTTTTGTTGGCGACCTGATACCACTTCGAACGCACCGTGGATGACAGAAAGTTGTGGTGTATCGTTTCCCACACTCTTGGCCAGTGAACCGTAGGGTACTTGTTTTCCACCACGTTATGGGGAACAGCCCGCAGAAGGTTGGTATAAAAACATTTCGCCTTTGGTGGACGTGTGGCGGAAAGGTTCGAGCTGACATAGCTGTAATCAAGAATGAAGGTCGACACATGGGAGAGCTGTGGTGGGACGTGCGCAACCGACACCCGCGGGACGTTAGAGTCTGGCATCAGAACCTGTAGTAAACGACCCGTGAGAGAGGTATATTGACTTTTCCATCGTTTCCTCATGTTGCTCATGTAAAGGGCAGCTCCTCTCGCTCTGACGTTGACCAATCCCAGCCCTCCTTTGTGCACTGGAGGGTAAGAGTGTCGTATCGTACTTTAAAGATATGACCTGCGGAAACGTAGTAACTGAAGGCCGCCTGAAGCCGGCGACCTATCTGCAGCGGTAGTGGGAGGACCTGGGCCACGTGGTTGAGTTTTGATGTTACGTAGAGGTTCAGGAATTCAACACTTTGTAGCTGATTCAAGTCCCGGAGCAGGTTCTGTCGCACCATTGCGCGTATGATCTGTAATAACCGTTGGTAGTTTGCTGCAGCTATTTTACGTACATCTTTCATGAACGTGATTCCCAAATATCGCAGATCAGAAACTGGTGGGAGGGGAGCGAGGGCTTCCGGTCCGAGACTACGCCCAATATCCAACGCCGCCGACTTGGTGATGTTCAGAAGACTGCCTGCGGCCTGTCCGTATCGCTCCATCCAGGTTAGTACGCTTTGAACTTCGTCATTGGAACGAACCAGCAGTAGCAGGTCGTCCTATAGCGAAAGGTGACGTCCCGCAGCGTGATGCCAGATAGGAGGTGGTTAAGGCCCCCTAGGAGTGGCTCGAGTGCGATGGCATAAAGATAGATAGAAAAGGGACAACCCTGTCGTAGATACCTCTTAATGGGTACTGGTCATACCGTCCTTCCATTGACCTGGACGTGTGAGCTGGCTGCGGTCCAAAGACGCCGTAGGGTGTCGATGAGGCCCGGGGGAAATCTCATACAGTCCATCACTCAAAGGCGCGATTGAAATCTACGGAGACGATCGCCGCTCTCAGACGGCACGCAGAAGCGATCGCTATTAAGTCCCTGCAGTCACCGGTGGCCATGTGTATGCTGGCTTCTCCCCCCTGCGACGTCTGTTCTGGAGCGAGGATCATCGGCAAAGTCGTCTTAATACGGCTCGCCATAATCCTGGTGAAAATCTTGTAATCGGCGTTCAGCATTGTAAGCGGCCGATAGTCGTTAATCGATAGCCCTCCACCTGGCTTGTGTACCGGTATGAGAAGACCTTCTACAAACGCTGGCGGCACAGCACAGTCTGGAGACGTAAGTTCGCGGAACATTATAACCCAGCGAGGCATCATGATGTCACGGAAAGTCCCGTAGAATTCGATGGGCCATCCATCAGGTCCAGCAGACTCATTGGCCGCACCTTTGTCCACGGCGTCTTCGACTTCTTCGAGTGAGATTTCCTCTGTTAGTGCATTCACTGTAGCCACGTCGATAGTACGTGTTCTCCTTTACTATGGTTGCTTTTGTCGTACATAAGCGACCGTGGTGTGTCGTTATTGTGTGATTAAATGTTGGCGTTGTCGGCGCTTATCCGCCACAACGTGGTGCATAGTGGGTTCCTCTGCAACCGTTCGGTCGTGCCGTCGCGAAGGGACTACTGCAACTTCTAGTCGGCGCTTCGTCAATGATAGTATGTGAGCCTCGATTCTGCTTTGATCATGTTGTCTCTCCGGGGAAGTGGGTAAGGCCTCGAGGTCCCTGAGTGCCGCGTAGTAAAAATCGAGGGTCTGTCGATGCCACGCAGTCACGTCCTTGCCATATTGCATAAGTGTCCTACGGATTGCTGGTTTGGCACAGAGGAGCCACCACTCCAGGGTCGAGGTGTATCGAGGTGGCGGCGTTCACAGTCAATCCACGTTGCTGCAACTTGCCGACGGTAATCCAGGTCCTGGAGATGAGTTATGTTGAGCTTCCAAAAGCCATTGCTGCGCCAGACTTGTTGGGGGCGTAGGTGTATAGTGCAGATATAGGCACTGTGATCGGAATAGGCTTGGGGCCATAGTTCGGCGTCCACCACACCTTGTGTGAGATCTTGTGACACATATATGCGGTCAAGTCGGCTGGCCGAATGACTGGTAAGATGAGTGTGGCCAGAGCGGTTACGGTGGACTTTTCCCACGTGTCGCACAAGTGAAGTTCTTGGATCATCGCACCCAGTTCCGGACATGGCATGTAATGTGGGATTTGGTCCTTGGGATGAAGTACGCAATTAAAATCGCCGGCGAAGACGCTGTGGTCGTATCGTCCAAGGAAAAGGGGAGCGACATCTGTGGAGTAGAATCTGGCGCGGTCGGGACGTCTTGTGGTACCCGACGGCGCGTAAACATTAATGAATCTGGTGTTGAGTGCCGTAAATGCTATTCCTCGCGCGGAGGGAAGAAACGTGACGTCGGTAACTTCAATACATTCACGCACTAATATTGCCACTCCGGTGTCTGCAGGGCTACCGGGCGTCACATGTGTGGCTTAACCGTAAAAGTGCGGGAGTGCAGTCGTTTTCACTTCTTGTAGGAAAGCAATGTCAACTCCCATGGCTCGTATAGTTTCTTTCAAAAGTTGGGTCTTGACGGGAGAACTGATCATGTTGATATTCATTTTCGCCAGGCGGTAAGCCCGGCAACGCGTTGTTTGGGCGATGTTATCCATGTTGAAGTTGGAGAGAAGCGAACATCGGAAGTGATGTCACCCCCCGCCGAACGCGGTCCTCCTTGTGCTGCTTATGCTGCATGATCCGGCGGCGCCTCAGCTGGCCGCGGGTCGGGATCTTGTGTCTCGACGTCCTCCGCCCACGAAGCGGTCGCGGATGTCTGTTCATGGTTCATAGCCTCGGAATGTTTGATAGTAAGGGTCCGGGCGACTTCGCTGCCTGCATTGGTACCTTCCCGCTGCTCACTGTTTCTGTCAATGGGCTGATGGTCGAAAGCTGCATGTTTTTCTGTCTGTTCTGCAAGGTTGGAGTAATTGGAAACAGACTCAGCTTCGCGGCTGGCTTCTTGAGTGGTCAGTTGTTCTTCCCCGGCCGAATGCGAACCGCTGTGATCCGACACGGTCCGACGACGGCGCTTTCGGCGTTTCGGCGATCGCTGTTTCCGTAAATGGCCTTCATTGTCAGAAGACGGCACTGACTCACGCTCCGCCGGAACAAACGCGTCGGTCGGTACAATAAGGGAATCAATTGCCATCTTGCTGGCGTAAATGTCTGCCGCGTTCGGTAGCTCCAGAGTCGTAGTACTATTTTCCACCACTGGCCAGGTCGACGGATCATCCAGGTTTTTGTCCGTGGAAAGTGATTCTTGTACCGCTGAAGCGGCCGGCCGTGTCTGTTGTGTGGAGAACGTCGTGAGCGCCGCCGCGTAAGTCACGGATGGAATAGTCTTCGCCGCTGGTGGTGCAACGTCCTTCGGTGGGAGTTGTGTGATCCGACGCTGGAGTCACTAGGAACGAAGGTGACCTTCCTTGCCGCATCCGGAACATGTCTTCGGCTGGCCGTCATAAATAACTATGGCCCGGCATCCTCCTATCTGTAGATAGGATGGCACGTGTCGTTGGAGATCTATGCGCACTTGGCGTACTCCATTGAGTACTGGATACGTCTTAAACTGGATCCATTTTTCAGCCACGTGTTCGTGTACGGTGCCGTATGGGAGGAGCGCCGCTACAACTTCTGCCGCCGGGAGTTCAAATGGAAGTTCGAATATGCGTACAGTCCGCAGTCCCATTGCGGCGTGGCCGACCTCGACGTTGCCAACATTGCCATCTGCGTGGCAGAAGCGGAGTTATTGTTTCATCTCTCGAAGCACCTTGTCGCAAGTAGTTTCGTTTATGGGCTTTACATAAACCGTGCTACTGACGATCGAAAAGTGAATGCCGACAATGTCGGCAGCCGGGATCTTGGCTTCCTCTTTTAAAAAGCGTTCGCCTTCGAGCGCCTTTGGTTGGGTAAAGTCGTTCCGAAATGTGGATTTCAAGGTTGATCTTCTGTATTGGTTTGCCATTGTCTTGTAGCGCTACGGCGTCGGCCGAAGAAAGTAAACAAGGCGCGCGGGCCCTCTCTGTCAGCGGAGAGCACCCCTGCACGTCTGCTTCGCTCGGCTGCGAGAGCCGCACTGACCAACGGAGCTACCCAAGCACGACTCACGCCCCGTCCTCACAGCTTTAATTCCACCAGTACCTCGTCTTCTACTTTCCAAACCTCACAGAAGCTCTCCTGCGAACCTTGCAGAACTAGCATTTCTGGAAGAAAGGATATTGCGAAGACATGGCTTATCCACAGCCTAGGGGTTGTTTCATTCTGTGGTGATGTTGCTTAGAGTGCACTAAAGATATTGTCATATTTGTTTCTTCAGGACACTACAAACACACTCGTACATCTTTAAAAAGTATGTTGTTAATATCAATCAACAAAAATATTTTTGAATTTTACTTTTTCGCATTTTATTTTATTTTATTTTATTTTTTAGGGTGCACATAAAGTACTCGGAACTTAACATCGCGCTTTATGGAAAATACGCTGGTATTGCTAATGTTAATACGTCCCTCTCTGTTCTGCGTTGTACGTTTTGATTGCAGATCAAAGGCTTTTTCATTCTTATGAAGTTATTCACAGAAAAAGATAACAGTGATAACAAATGGAATTAATGACAATTAAATTATTGCAGTGTAATTAGCAGCCACAGAGAACGTGTACCTTATGCCAAGATACTGAAAAATTTATTTGAAAATTTTTTTTCGATGGAGTTGAGGTTTCACCCTCCATAGTGCAATCTCTTTTTTCCTCTACAGTCTTTGCCATCTTCGACTTCTTCTTGCACTGTGGAAGTCTTTCCCTGATATCTTAATATATGCCTTATCATCGCTCCCTTCTCCTAGTTATCGACCGAGGTCGCATGAACAGCAAAATGGCTGATATTGTCTTAAGTGGTTGGAGGGTAAAAAATCAACGAAAATCGCTCGACGGCGAAAAGGCGATTGGGCGTGATATGATACCCACACACTTTTATATCGGATTTACGTAGGAATATCCTCCTCTTGTATTGCACACTACTGTAGGTCACTGGAAGAACGAAGTGTTACATGTGATTGGAACAAGTTTGTCGCGAACCGCCACCGAGACAAAATGGGCTTCATGGCACTCACGGAAATCGGTGTTCTTTACAACTACGTCTTGCGATCTGTGCAGATCGTCAGCTTGAACTGGATCTTTCTGTGTGCTATACTTTTGGAACAAACTGATGCATATATTTTCGTTTTTGAATCCACAGCATGCACTGCTGGTGAAAATATGTGGATGACATTCCATCATGTTTGGTGGCATATATAGTGAGAAAAGAGTTTTCAAGTGGGCAAAGGCTTTACATAAAAATTTCCTACCTTTTACCCTGAAGGTAAAAGTCAGCTAGTTCTGTTTCTGAGAATTTTTTAAGGTACTTTGCCTAATCCATGGCGTTGTGGAAGCAACATATTTTTTTTAATTAAACGTTTAGAAGAGGTGCACTGCAATGGGTATTATTAAATGTGGAGAGATTTTAGTAATATTAATAGTCTTAAAGGGATTTCAAATAGGAACAAACAGATGTTCAAGACTACAGCTCTTAGTATCTGGGTCTGGTATGGACACGTAAATTTTATAGGATGGAACATAATTCAAGACAGATATCTATATCAAAGAATTAATGGATCACATCTAATTGAAATGCTAATTAGTCTAATCTACATCTAGATCTACATCTACATCCGTACTCCGCAAGCCACCTGACGGTGTGTGGCGGACGGTACCCTGAGTACCTCTATCGGTTCTCCCTTCTATTCCAGTCTCGTATTGTACGTGGAAAGAAGGATTGTCGGTATGCTTCTGTGTGGGCTCTAATCTCTCTGATTTTATCCTCATGGTCTCTTCGCGAGATATACGTAGGAGGGAGCAATAAACTGCTTGACTCTTCGGTGAAGGTATGTTCTCGAAACTTCAACAAAAGCCCGTACCGAGCTACTGAGCGTCTCTCCTGCAGAGTCTTCCACTGGAGTTTATCTATCATCTCCGTAACGCTTTCGCGATTACTAAATGATCCTGTAACGAAGCGCGCTGCTCTCCGTTGGATCTTCTCTATCTCTTCTATCAACCCTACCTGGTGCGGATCCCACACTGCTGAGCAGTATTCAAGCAGTGGGCGAACAAGCGTACTGTAACCTACTTCCTTTGTTGTCGGATTGCATTTCCTTAGGATTCTTCCAATGAATCTCAGTCTGGCATCTGCTTTACCGACGATCAACTTTATATGATCATTCCATTTTAAATCACTCCTAATGCGTACTCCCAGATAATTTATGGAATTAACTGCTTCCAGTTGCTGACCTGCTATTTTGCAGCTAAATGATAAGGGACCTATCTTTCTAGGTATTCGCATCACATTACACTTCGCTACATTGAGATTCAATTGCCATTCCGTGCACCATGCGTCAATTCGCTGCAGATCCTCCTGCATTTCAGTACAATTTTCCATTGTTGCAACCTCTCGATACACCACAGCATCATCTGCAAAAAGCCTCAGTGAACTTCCGATGTCATCCACCAGGTCATTTATGTATATTGTGAATAGCAACGGTCCTATGACACTCCCCTGCGGCACACCTGAAATCACTCTTACTTCGGAAGACTTCTCTCCATTGAGAATGACGTGCTGCGTTCTGTTATCTAGGAACTCCTCAATCCAATCACACAATTGATCTGATAGTCCGTATGTTCTTACTTTGTTCATTAAACGACTGTGGGGAACTGTGTCAAACGTCTTGCGGAAGTCAAGAAACACGGCATCTACCTGTGAACCCGTGTCTAAGGCCCTCTGAGTCTCGTGGACGAATAGCGCGAGCTGGGTTTCACACGATCGTCTTTTTCGAAACCCATGCTGATTCCTACAGAGTAGATTTCTAGTCTCCAGAAAAGACATTATACTCGAACATAATACGTGTTCCAAAATTCTACAACTGATCGACGTTAGAGATATAGGTCTATAGTTCTGCACATCTGTTCGACGTCCCTTCTTGAGAACGGGGATGACCTGTGCCCTTTTCCAATCCTTTGGAACGCTTCGCTCTTCTAGAGACCTACGGTACACCGCAGCAAGAAGGGGGGCAAGTTCCTTCGCGTACTCTGTGTAAAATCGAACTGGTATCCCATCAGGACCAGCGGCCTTTCCTCTTTTGAGCGATTTTAATTGTTTCTCTATCCCTCTGTCGTCTACTTCGATATCTACCATTTTGTCAACTGTGCGACAATCTAGAGAAGGAAGCACAGTGCAGTCTTCCTCTGTGAAACAGCTTTGGAAGAAGACATTTAGTAATTCGGCCTTTAGTCTGTCATCCTCTGTTTCAGTACCATTTTGGTCACAGAGTGTCTGGACATTTTGTTTTGATCCACCTACCGCTTTGACATAGGACCAAAATTTCTTAGGATTTTCTGCCAAGTCAGTACATAGAACTTTACTTTCGAATTCATTGAAAGCCTCTCGCATAGCCCTCCTCACACAACATTTCGCTTCGCGTAATTTTTGTTTGTCTGTAAGGCTTTGGCTATGTTTATGTTTGCTGTGAAGTTCCCTTTGCTTCCGCAGCAGTTTTCTAACTCGGTTGTTGTACCACGGTGGCTCTTTTCCATCTCTTACGATCTTGCTTGGCACATACTCATCTAACGCATATTGTACCATGGTTTTGAACTTTGTCCACTGATCCTCAACACTATCTGCACTTGAGACAAAACTTTTGTGTTGAGCCGTCAGGTACTCTGTAATCTGCTTTTTGTCACTTTTGCTAAACAGAAAAATCTTCCTACCTTTTTTAATATTTCTATTTACGGCTGAAATCATCGACGCAGTAACCGCTTTATGATCGCTGATTCCCTGTTCTGCATTAACTGATTCAAATAGTTCGGGTCTGTTTGTCACCAGAAGGTCTAATATATCATCGCCACGAGTCGGTTTTCTGTTTAACTGCTCAAGGTAGTTTTCAGATAAAGCACTTAAAAATATTTCACTGGATTCTTTGTCCCTGCCACCCGTTATGAACGTTTGAGTCTCCCAGTCTATATCCGGCAAATTAAAATCTCCACCCAGAACTATAAGATGGTGGGGAAATCTACTCGAAATATTTTCCAAATTATTCTGCAGGTGCTGAGCCACAACAGCTGCTGAGCCCGGGGGCCTATAGAGACATCCAATTACCATGTCTGAGCCTGCTTTAACCGTGACCTTCACCCAAATCATTTCACAATTCGAATCTCCGTCAATTTCCTTCGATACTATTGCACTTCTTATCGCTATAAACACGCCTCCCCCTTCACTGTCCAGCCTATCTCTGCGGTATACATTCCAATCAGAGTTTAGGATTTCATTACTGTTTACGTCTGGTTTCAGCCAACTTTCTGTTCCTAGTACTATATGGGCGTTGTGACCGTTTATTAATGAGAGCAGTTCTGGGACCTTTCTATAGACGCTCCTGCAGTTTACTATTAGCACATTAATATTGTTATTCCTTGTTGCATTTTGTCTACTCCTGCCTTGCCGCGTCTCAGGAGGCGTCTTGTCGGGCCTAGGGAGGGAATTCTCTAACCTAAAAAAACCCCATGTGCACTCCACATGTACTCCGCTACCCTCGTAGCCGCTTCCGGCGTGTAGTGCACGCCTGACCTATTCAGGGGGACCCTACATTTCTCCACCCGATAGCGGAGGTCGAGAAATTTGCACCCCAGCTCTCCGCAGAATCGTCTGAGCCTCTGGTTTAAGCCTTCCACTCGGCTCCAAACCAGAGGACCGCGATCGGTTCTCGGAACGATACTACAAATAGTTAGCTCTGATTCCACCCCGCGAGCGAGGCTTTCCACCTTCACCAACTCCGCCAACCGCCTGTACGAACTGAGGATGACCTCTGAACCCAGACGGCAAGAGTCATTGGTGCCGACATGAGCAACAATTTGCAGTCGGGTGCACCCAGTGCTCTCTATCGCCGCCGGTAGGGCCTCCTCCACATCTCGGATGAGACCCCCCGGCAAGCAGACAGAGTGAACACTGGCCTTCTTCCCCGACCTTTCCGCTATTTCCCTAAGGGGCTCCATCACCCGCCTAACGTTGGAGCTCCCAATAACTAATAAACCCCTCCCCCCGTGTGCCTGCTCGGACCTTGCTGAAGTAGCAGCCACATGTCCACTCACAGGCAGAGCGGGCGATGCCACACGGCCAGCCTCCACATTGACCCTCCGCCTCGTGCGCCGCGAACGCCGCTGAACCCGCCACTCCCCTTGGGGAGAGGGTGGCCCAACCGCGCCCGGTACCCGCGAAGATGTCTCGACAGCAGGGACAGTGGGTGAAGCATCTAACACCTGGGGTGCACCATGCGACGCACCAGACTCCTCACTGCCGCTACACTCCGAGGCAGCAGCCTGAAGACGGCTGACCGCGGCCATCAACACGCTCAGCTGTTCGCGAAGAGTGGCCAGCTCCTCCTGCGTCCGTACACAGCAGCCACACATCCTAGCCATCCTAAGAAATCAATTTCCTATAGAGTGTTAATCAGCTTTTAACTAGACAGCTAATTCACTAAAGGCGGTTGATTATTGACTAAACTGTGATTGCTAACCACTTCTTGTAGAAACAAGGAAAATAGCACTACCTGTCTCTGGACGGTATTGAAAACAAACACTAGCACTACTAGCACTATGGCTGACTAAAGGGACTCTCTGACTGTATTCAAAACAAACACGAGATCTATGGAACACTTATCTGATATATCTGAGTTAGAAGGTAAAGGTTTGAGCTTAAATTAATCCAATGATAGCATGGGAAATTATCCAAACGTCAAAGAGCACTTTTAATAATTCCATTGTACCTGTACAAAGCGCAAATGGATATATTAGATTAGTTCTAGATGTGACGCTCAGTCAGTCACAAAATTTGAAAGAGATTAACCTGTAAGCATAGAAGAAGTGTCAACAACATTTTCAGGAATATGATATTTTAGTTCCTTAGATCTGATGACGATACTGGCAGTTGCCTTTGCTTATGAGTCCAGGGAATACACGCCATTCTTGTTTGATGATAAGACGTATCAGTTCAGGGTGTTGCCCTAAGAATTTAATGCTAGAGTGTCGGTATTTGTATAGCGTTATGGAATTGAGTTTTAGGGGAGAAGATACTAGAGAAAATAATAATTTAAGTGCACATTATATTGATATAAAACATGAGAGGTACTCGTACAAGAAAAATTCAAGACTTGTTGGAAAAACTTGACAAAACGAACATCATGGTCAAACGGGAGAAATTTAATATAAGCTGTGCTGATATAAAATCCTTAGAACACATAATTAACAGTAAGGGCATTAAGCTGCATCCAGAAAAGATGGAGCTTATCATGAAATGCCCCACACCCAGAACGTGGAAGCAGTTGATATTGTTCCATAGGTTAGTCTTTTATCGGAAATTTGTGCCATATCAGCTTTAAACTGTATTCATGTGACTAATTTTGTGAAAAAAAAGTGGATTGGAGAAGGGAAACAGGGTGTCAAAACAAGTTTGAGCAGATGAAAGAGATTCTACAAAGCAAGATGTTGCTAAGCCATCCTGACCTTTGTGACGATTGTCATATAATAACTGAATCAGGACATGGAATACCATCAAAGATGTATCAGGTTAAAGAGGTGGAAGGGGAATTAATTGCAGAGGTTATTGTTTTTGAGAGTATATTGCTTACACAGTTTCAATATAATTACGCTATCATGGAAAAACAGAAACTGACAATACTTTCTACTTTAAAAATTTCGTTATTTGGTAGCAGGAAATTATTCACTCAGACGATAGAGCTGCAGTTTTCCTAATGTACAGTAAATTATTAAACAGTAGACTAACAAGAAGGGCATTGTTCTTACAAGAATTTGATATTCAGGTAATGTATATCAAAGGAGAGATGAACCATATGGCAGGTACTCCATCAAGACCACCAGAGGATTGAAAGAGCATATTGGTGATTGTGAATTGAATATTGGTGCCTTAATTTATTTCTTGAAAGTGGCAGAATACAGCAAAGAGATGAAGAAATTAATAACTAAGATAAGACTAAAACAGAGGCATTACCCATAGTTTGGCAAATTATTAAAGAAACTGGAAACAGAGGAGGTTCATCATAGATTACGAGAGAGGTTTATTGTAAAATATGAAGGACTTTTCGTAGAGAGGAAATTTGGCATTCCACATTGGTAATTTTGTATTCTCCTAAGTTACGTAGTAGCACTGGTAAAATACATACATACTGGATATAGTCATTGTGGACTACAAAAGTGAATTAATCATGTGAATAGTACTACTAGTTCAAAGGGATGAGGAAAAAGGTAACGAAAGTTATGCAAATGTGTGAGTTATGTCAAAAGGTGAAGTGGAGCACACAGGGAATTAATTATCGATGGAATTTTGTTTGTCTTTGAGTGTTAAATCTGGTGAGTGGTGTAATTTTCTGCATCGTTTCATATTTTTAAAAGTAAGAAGTAATACTACCATATTAGTATTAGTATTTAAGAAGTGCATTGCAGATTGTGTCATAAAAGTGAAATTCGGCTCACTCAAGCTGGTTTCTGTTTCGGCCTTGTTTTAATATGCAGTGTTAGTGAGGTAGTATTGGCCATACCAAAATTGAGTAGTGCTGGCCGTGCCGGCCGCGGTGGTATCGCGGTTCTAGGCGCGCAGTCCGGAACCGTGGGACTGCTACGGTCGCAGGTTCGAATCCTGCCTCGGGCATGGATGTGTGTGATGTCCTTAGGTTTAAGTAGTTCTAAGTTCTAGGGGACTAATGACCACAGCAGTTGAGTCCCATAGTGCTCGGAGCCATTTGAACCATTTAGCCAGTGCTGGCCGTGTATGTAAGGTTTGATTGTTTCTAGCAAACGATGCCAAATTTTGCCATTGAGGGTTATGAGGAGTGACCCGAGACTGCAATAAAGAAAACGGCTTCAAGTGGTCTGGAAGGTGAAATGACAGAAAGAGCATGAGCTTCTTCCGATCGTTTTAATATGCCTAGCACTACACTGCAAAGGAGATTAAAATCATTGTAAGGAATGATCAGACGTCAATGATACCTGAGACGTGGTTTTTCTAAGCAACATATGAGGGAAATGACGAAGAAATGCACACATGTGAGATTTAGATTTCAGGTAAATTCTGATAGCTATAACTGATTTTCAGAAGTTGCCTTATACGATGTGGCAAAAAATTTAAACCTGCCTCACAGATGTAACAGAGACAATAGACGGGTGCGTAAAGATTTATATCAAATTCTTGAGGATATTTTTGTTCTGTCATTGCAACTACCAAAATGGGTTACTTTTTTCACCAAATGCGTTTCGCTTTATTAAGATCAACCATCATCAGTGGTCTGTAATTAAATTATTTACATTTTGACTTGATTTTAGATCGAAAAACCGTTAGTAAAGGATATGTTGATTTGTACTTACGGTGATTTTCGCTTGATTTCTAACTTGCTTTGGGAAATGCCGTCGGCTAGTACATCGCCGCTTTTCTGCGTTAGACACTGATAGTTTCGATCTTATATTAAGTTGTTCTGCAGCACTATGCATATTTTCTCTTGTTCACAACAGGCTTTTATGCACACCATTGGTTTCTGTTTGTTTCCGTACTTCTAAGTATGTATTGTGGTTTGTGTTTCGTAGTGTTGCGAACATAATCTTTCAACCCTTTTTATTTATTTATTATTGCATGTGTGTAATTCTACTTAATTATCTATATCTACATGTACATGATTACTCTGCAATTCACATTTAAGTGCTTAGCACATGGTTCATCGAACCACAATCCTACTATCTCTCTACCATTCCACTCCCGAACAGCGCGCGGGAAAAACGAACACCTAAACCTTTCTGTTCGAGCTCTGATTTCTCTTATTTTACTTTGATGATCGTTCATACCTATGTAGGTTGAGCTCAAAAAAATATTTTCGCATTCGGAAGATAAAGTTGGTGACTGAAATTTCGTAAATAGATCTCGCCGCAACGAAAAACGTCTTTTCTTTAATGACTTCCATCCCAATTCGCGTATCATACCTGCCACACTCTCTCCCCTATTACGTGATAATACAAAGCGAGCTGCCCTTTTTTGCACCTTTTCGATGTCCTCCGTCAACCCCACCTGGTAAGGATCCCACACCGCGCAGCAATATTCCAACAGAGGACGAACGAGTGTAGTGTAAGCTGTCTCTTTAGTAGACTTGTTGCATCTTCTAAGTGTCCTGCCAATGAAACTCAACCTTTGGCTCGCCTTCCCCACAATATTATTTATGTGGTCTTTCCAACCGAAGTTGTTCGTAATTTTAACACCCAGGTACTTAGTTGAATTGACAGCCTTGAGAATTGTACTATTTATCGAGTAATCGAATTCCAACGGATTTCTTTTGGAACTCATGTGGATCACCTCACACTTTTCGTTTTTTAGCGTCAACTGCCACCTGCCACACCATACAGCAATCTTTTTTAAATCGCTTTGCAACTGGTACTGGTCTTCGGATGATTTTACTGCACGGTAAATTACAGCATCATCTGCGAACAACCTAAGAGAACTGCTCAGATTGTCACCCAGGTCATTTATATACATCAGGAACAGCTGAGGTCCGAGGACGCTTCCCTGGGGAACACCTGATATCACTTCAGTTTTACTCGATGCTTTGCCGTCTATTATTACCAACTGCGACCTTCCTGACAGGAAATCACGAATCCAGTCGCACAACTGAGACGATACCCCATAGGCCCGCAGCTTAATTAGAAGTCGCTTGTGAGGAACGGTGTCAAAAGCTTTCCGGAAATCTAGAAATACGGAATCAACTTGAGAACCCCTGTCGATAGCGGCCATTACTTTGTGCGAATAAAGAGCTAGCTGCGTTGCACAAGAACGAAGTTTTCTGAAACCATGCTGATTACGTATCAATAGATCGTTCCCTTCGTGGTGATTCATAATGTTTGAATACAGTATATGCTCCAAAAGCCTACTGCAAACCGACGTCTATGATAGAAGTCTGTATTTCGATGGATTACTCCTACTACCCTTGTTAAACACTGGTGCAATCTGCGCAATTTTCCAATCTGTAGGTACAGATCTATCGGTGAGCGAGCGGTTGTATATGATTGCTAAGTAGGGAGCTATTGTATCAGCGTAATCTGAAAGGAACCTAATCGGTATACAATCTGGACCTGAAGACTTGCCCGTATCAAGCGATTTGAGTTGCTTCGCAACCCCTAAAGTATCTACTTCTAAGAAACTCATGCTAGCAGCTATTCGTGTTTCAAATTCTGGAATATTCCATTCGTCTTCCCTGGTGAAGGAATTTCGGAAAACTGCGTTCAATAACTCCGCTTCAGCGGCACAGTCGTCGATAACAGTACCATCGGCACTGCGCAGCGAAGGTATTGACTGCGTCTTGCCGCTTGTGTACTTTACATACGACCAGAATTTCTTCGGATTTTCTATCAAATTTCGAGACAATGTTTCGTTGTGGAACCTATTAAAGGCATCCGTGCCAAATTTCGCGCGTCCGTAAATTTTAGCCAATCTTCGGTATTTCGCGTTCTTCTGAACTTCGCATGTTTTCCCGTTGCCTCTGCAACAGCGTTCGGACGTGGTTTGTGTACCGTGGGGGATCAGTTCCATCTCTTACCAATTTATGAGGTATGAATCTCTCAATTTTTGTTGTTACTATGAATTTGTGCCACTTCTCCTCTACATTTGCATAGTCAGTTCGGAAGGAATGGAGATTGTCTCTTAGGAAGGCTTCTAGTGACACTTTATACGCTTTTTTAAATAAAATTATTTTGCGTTTGTTTCTGGTGGATTTGTAAGAAACGGTATTGAGCCTAGCTACAGCGACCTTATGATCACTGATACCTGTATCAGTCATGATTCTCTCTATTACCTCTGGATTGCTTGTGGGTAAGACGTCAAGTATGTTTTCGCAACCAATACAATTCGCGTGGGTTCGTGGACTAACTGCTCGAAATAATTTTCGGAGTAAGCAATTAGGACGATCTCGGAAGATGTTTTCTGCCTACCACCGGTTTGGAACAAGTATTTTTGCTAACGTATCGATGGAAGGTTGAAGGTTGAAGTCCCCACCAACTATAACCGTATGAGTGGGTATTTATTTGTTACGACACTCAAATTTTCTCTGAACTATTCAGCAACTATATCATCGGAGTCTGGGGGTCGGTAGAAGGAGCCAATTATTAATTTAATTCGGCTGTTAAGTATAACCTCCATCCATACCAATTCGCACGGAGTATCTACTTCGACTTCACTACAAGGTAAACCACTACTGATAGACACAAACACTTCACCACCAATTCTGCCTAATCTATCTTTCCTGAACACCGTCTGAGACTTCGTAAAAATTTCTGCAGAACTTATTTCAGGCTTTAGCCAGTTTTCTGCACCTATAACGATTTCAGCTTCTGTGCTTTCTATTAGCGCTTGAAGCGCAGTGTCTTTCCCAGCACAACTACAACAATTTACAACTACAATTCCGACTGCTTCTTGATCTAAGCACTTCCTGTATTTGCTACGCACCCTTTGGGATTGCAGCCCACCCCGTACTTCCCCGAGGCCGTCTAACCTAAAAAACCGCCCAGTCCACGCCACACAACCTCCGCTACCCGTGTAGCCGCCAGCTGAGTGTAGTGAACTCCTGACCTACTCAGCGGAACCCGAAACCCCACCACCCTATGGCGCAAGTCAAGGAATCTGCAGCCAACACGGTCGCATAACCGTCTGAGCCTCTGATTCAGACCCTCCACCCAGCTCTGCATCAAAGGTCCGCAGTCGGTTCCGTCAGCGGTGCTGCAGATGGTGAGCCCTGCCTTCATCTCGTAAGCAAGACCGGCAGCCTTCACCAAATCAGATAGCCGCTGGAATCCAGAGATAATTTCCTCAGATCCAAAGCGACACATGTCATTAGTGCCGACGTGTGACACCACCTGCAGCTGGCTGCAACCTGTGTTCTTCATGGCATCCGGAAGGACCCTTTCCACATCAGGAATGACCCGGAATGCACACGGAATGCACACTGGATTTCTTCCCCTCCTTAGCCGCCATATCCCTAAGGGGCCCCATTAAGCGCCTAACATTGGAGCTCCCAACTACCATTAAGCCCACCCTCTGCGATTGCCTGGACCTTGAAGGCTGAGGATCATCCTCCGAAACAGGGCAGGCAGCTGCATCTGGGTCAGCCAGAGACAGTACCTGAAACCTGTTTGTCAGACGCACCGGGGAGGCCTTCTGATCAGCGTCCGGGGACGTCTTTTGCTACCTGTCACACCTTGAAACTACCTTCCAATCAACCACAGGCGAGGACTCAGCCACACTGCGAGCAGCAACCGGGACAACCATAGCGACAGACCGATCTGGGAACAGACTGGACGAGGTTGACATCACCGTGATACCCAAGTCCATCTCCCCACAGTGGTGTCCATTGGCAACAGTCTCAAGCTGCACGACCGAAGTCAGCGCCACCTGCAGCTGTGAGCGAAGGGATACCAACTCAGCCCCCATCCGAACACAGAAATTCTAATCGGCGTTGAACAACAGTTACTGAAACACGAGTCCGTGCCTAGATAACGCAAGGGAAACACACAAAGAATGTATGAACTAACCTGTACAAATGCCTAACGACTGCGATACAATCTGCCTGAATTTACAATTACAGTAACTAAAACACGAAATTACACCTCCTATACTAAACTCATACGCAATATAAATAAGAATCTACGAAGTAAACACAGAAAAGAAGCTAGATACGTATCTTTCTGCGCTGTCGATGTGCACCAACTGGGAGCTCAGACCAGGGGTATTTAAATACTGTGTAAGAGTAGAGAAGGAGTAGTGATGGTGGATTTAGTTTTCATTCAGTGTAGGCGAGAGAGGATCTATGATGAATGGGCATAGGTGTATAACAGTGTGATGGAGAGTGAGTTACAGGAGAAGGTGTGGGGCAAGAAGTGAAATGAAGTTGTGAGTGGGAGGGGCGGGGGCTGAGAGGGAGGGGGTGAAAGATGGTAAGGCTCTCCTCTTTTTCATTTAATTTCATCAATTATTTTCTATAGAGTCTGGTTTCCAATATACACTACGGGAAATAGAAAAAAGAACACATTGAGACCGGTGTGTCAGACCCACCATACTTGCTCCGTACACTGCGAGAGGTCTGTACAAGCAATGATCACACGTACGGCACAGCGGACACACCAGGAACCTCGGTGTTGGCCGTCGAATGGCGCTAGCTGCGCAGCATTTGTGCACCGCCGCCGTCAGTGTCAGCCAGTCTGCCATGGCATACGGAGCTCCATCGCAGTCTTTAACACTGGTAGCATGCCGCGACAGCGTGGACGTGAACCGTATGTGCAGTTGACGGACTTTGAGCGAGGGCGTATAGTGGGCATGCGGGAGGCCGGGTGGACGTACCGCCGAATTGCTCAACACGTGGGGCGTGAGGTCTCCACAGTACATCGATGTTGTCGCCAGTGGTCGGCGGAAGGTGCACGTGCCCGTCGACCTGGGACCGGACCGCTGCGACGCACGGATGCACGCCAAGACCGTATGATCCTACGCAGTGCCGTAGGGGACCGCACCGCCACTTCCCAGCAAATTAGGGACACTGTTGCTCCTGGGGTATCGGCGAGGACCATTCGCAACCGTCTCCATGAAGCTGGGCTACGGTCCCGCACACCGTTAGGCAGTCTTCCGCTCACGCCCCAACATCGTGCAGCCCGCCTCCAGTGGTGTCGCGACAGGCGTGAACGGAGGGACGAATGGAGACGTGTCGTCTTCAGCGATGAGAGTCGCTTCTGCCTTGGTGCCAATGATGGTCGTATGCGTGTTTGGCGCCGTGCAGGTGAGCGCCACAATCAGGACTGCATACGACCGAGGCACACAGGGCCAACACCCGGCATCATGGTGTGGGGAGCGATCTCCTACACTAGCCGTACACCTCTGGTGATCGTCGAGGGGACACTGAATAGTGCACGGTACATCCAAACCGTCATAGAACCCATCGTTCTACCATTCCTAGACCGGCAAGGGGACTTGCTGTTCCAACAGGACAATGCACGTCCGCATTTATCCCGTGCCACCCAACGTGCTCTAGAACGTGTACGTCAACTACCCTGGCCAGCACGATCTCCGGATCTGTCCCCCATTGAGCATGTTTGGGACTGGATGAAGCGTCGTCTCACGCGGTCTGCACGTCCAGCACGAACGCTGGTCCAACTGAGGCGCCAGGTGGAAATGGCATGGCAAGCCGTTCCACAGGACTACATCCAGCATCTCTACGATCGTCTCCATAGGAGAATAGCAGCCTGCATTGCTGCGAAAGGTGGATATACACTGTACTAGTGCCGACATTGTGCATGCTCTGTTGCCTGTGTCTATGTGCCTGTGGTTCTGTCAGTGTGATCATGTGATGTATCTGACCCCAGGAATGTGTCAATAAAGTTTCCCCTTCCTGGGACAATGAATTCACGGTGTTCTTATTTCAATTTCCACGAGTGTATATTTGGTCTTTGAGCAACTGTTTATTTTGTGTTAATGCTTTTTGTATGTGGAAATTTTCTTGGAAATGGAGAAGGTGTCTGCCTTTACTGATGTATGTGATATTCATATCTCTTTCAATATTGATTGGTCTATGGTGTCCTTGTTTTAGATGATCTGCAAATGTTGAATGGTTTGTATCGTATTTAAATGCTGTGATGTGTTCTTTATATTTGGTGTCCAATGTCCTGCTAGTCATTCTAATGTATAGCTTTCCACAATCTCTGCAACTGAGCTGATAGATACCAGGTTGTTGGTATCTGTGTGGTTTTGATTTCAGTTTTGGGATGCGCTTCTGTATTGAGTTGTTTGTTTTGTAAGTATATTCAAAAAACAAGTCATAAAAATTGCTTACATTGCCCATACCCGAAAGTTGCTTGGCATACGTCTGTGCAGAAACATCTCCAAGTAAATTCACACAGATGTTGGTCGACATTGTAATTTTCTTTATATGTTGAAAACATTCGAAGGCCAAGATCCAATAAATATTACTTTATTTAAAACAACCATCTTCGACAGACTTTGGTTTAATCTTCAGATCTTAAAAATCTTTTTGTTATGAAACGTTTTCAGTATAAGTTAGACTTCAGGCAAAATTGTCATGTGGATAGAAAACAGCATATTATGGACATGCCATTTTCACCGGGTGCTTTACGTTTTAAAATATTTTAGTTATGAACTGTTTTTATCCACAAGGTAACTTGGCCTGAGATCCGACTTAAAATGAAGACGTCCATTACAAAAAGATTTTTTGAGACCTGAAGATGACAGAAATTTCTGTCGAACCCAGTTGTTTTAAATAAAGTAATATTTACGCGATCTTGGATTTTGAATGATTTAGCCATTAAAACAGAGTGCTGCTTCTGTCCTCTCAAAATGAGAAAATTCAATTCTTTACATGTCTCCAGAGAGCGGAATTCTTCGGTCAAGCGTTCAGCTATAGGGCTGGTGTTGATCTTTCTATTACAGGCAAAGTTTGACGGCAATCACCGGCAACCAATATCAGAGTTCCGCCCATTTGACACAAATCGCTTCGAAAATCTCGCGGAGTACTTCAAGTGCCTCAAGTGCCTCAAGTCCTATCTTGCGGGCGACAGTATTTTCATTCCAAATAATGATTTGGCATATTTTCAATACAGTTGCCACTCCAGACGTTTTTTCAATGTCACAAAGACGATCTTCAGCTACATCTCAATTCAATGAAAACTTGAGAGCTGGATAAACCGTGCGTCCTCCATTAAGTAGCGTTGCTTCAATCTCCGATGATGTCGTAGGTAGGGTAGATCTCATTCTTCAGTCAAATTTCGACGAGTATCAAACTGAGTAGAAATATTTATCCTGTGCCACTTGGTGCACCAAGAAGAATAAGTCCACCATTTCTGCTCCGTACGTGCTCCGTAACTGTGTCGTACGCGAGGCGTTGATCGTTTGGTATGGCCTTTTTCTGTGCCTCAACATAAACTTGCAGCGCGTCGGTGTCGTATTGTTTTTATCGCAATACTTCTCCATCGTTTGTCTCATGAAAAAAGGCACAGATGTGCCCACTTTTTCATGGTGGTCGGTTAAGCGGCGTCGAAGTCCACTAATCTCATACAGACATCTCTATACCATTTTTGATATCTGTAGGATGGCGTGCATAAAAGTAATTATTTATTCTGCTCTCAATATAAGAAGGTATTAGATGTCGCGCATATTACTCGATAGACTTTTTCCACTTCGTTGACGCAAGCTGCAGTGCTGTTCTCCTAGAGGGCTCCAGCTTCCAGCTTGTAACACGGCGGTGTATAACATAACCATGTTTAAGGGTGAGAAGGAGCATGTTGCAATCGGGTTCCTGACGGCAGAAAATTTCATCCACACATGGAGCACCCTCTCCTTCAGCACTGCAACATCTCCAACGATGCTACGCATCGAGTTCACTGTCATCTGTCATCCTACATACCGTCCCGACCTAGCCCCATCTGACTTTCATCTGTTTCCAAAATTTAAAGAAGTCCTCATTTTGACAGCGGTGAAGTGGTGCAGACAAACCTGAGGTTGCAGCTCCATGAACAGAGTCCAACATTCCACAGCGACGGTATCAATAGACTGGTCGCTCGTTGGGAAAAATGTGTTCGTCGCCAGAAAGAACTACGTCGAGAAATAAACTTGTACACATGAAGAATAAAGTTAGTTTCATTTAAACAGCTTACTATCGAAACAGTGCTGCCAAAGCAGAGTTACTAAACACAGCCTTCCGAAATGCCTTCATAAAAGAAGACGACGTAAATATTCCAGAATTCGAATCGAGAGCAGCCGCCAACATGAGTAACGTAGAAGTAAATATCCTCGGAGTAGTGAAGCAACTTAAATCACTTAATAAAAGCAAGTCTTCTGGTCTGGACTGTACACCGATTAGGTTCCTATCGGAGTATGCTGATACATTACCTCCATGCTTAACAATCAGATACAACCGTTCGCACTACGAAAGATCCGAATCCAAAGGCTGGATAGTTGCACACGTCACACCAATATTCAAGAAGGATAGTAGGAGTAATACACTAAATTACAGGCCCATATCGTTAACGTCGATATGCTGCAGGATTTGGGAACATATATTGTGTTCGAAAATTATGAATTACCTAGAAGAAAACGGTCTATTGAAACACAGTCAACATGGGTTTAGAAAACATCGTTCCTGTGAAACACAACTAGCTCTTTATTCACATGAAGTGTTGAGTGCTATTGACAAGGGTTATGAGATCGATTCCGTATTTCTTGATTTCCGGAAGGCTTTTGACACGGTACCACACAAGCGGCTCGTAGTGAAATTGCGTGCTTATGGAATATCGTCTCAGTTATGTGACTGGATTGGTGATTTTCTGTCAGAGAGGTCACAGTTCGTAGTAACTGACGGAAAGTCATCGAGTAAAACAGAACTGATTTCTGGCGTTTCCCAACGTAGTGTTATACGCTCTTTGCTGTTCCTTATCTATATGAACTATTTGGGAGACAATCTGAGCAGCCGTCGTCTGTTGTTTTCAGATGACGCTGTCGTTTATCGACTAATAGTCATCATACGATCAAAACAAACTGCAAAACGATTTATGTTAAAAAATGAAGTAATTCCTCCAGCTGTATTAAGGTGTTGGTTTTATTGGCAACTAGTTTCGATGTTGTTACATCATCATCTTCAGGCCCATACTTGTTGATAGTAACCGTATGTGTCTAACACTAGTAGTCAGTGGTCAGACAGTGGAAACATACGATTACTATCAATAAGTATGGGCCTGAAGATGATTTAACAACATCGAAACTAGTCGCTAAGAGAACCAACACCTTAATGCAGCTGGATGAATTACGTCATTTTTAAGATATATTATACCAGCTGACGTCCCAAGTCGTGCGTTTTAATTATAGATATACGAAGCAAAACGATTTAGCAAAAGTATCTGATTGGTGCGAAAAGTGGCAGTTGACCCTAAATAACGAAAACTGTGAGGTCATCCGCATGAGTGCTAAAAGGAACTCGTTAAACTTCGGTTACACCATAAATCAGTCTAATCTAAAAGCCGTAAATTCAACTAAATACCTAGGTATTACAATTACGAACAACTTAAACTGGAAGGAATACATAGAAAATGTTGTGAGGAAGGCTAACCGAAGACTGCGTTTCACTAGCAGGACACGAGAAAGTTCAAAGAAACGCATCACGTTTTATATTATGGCGAAATATCGGAGAGAGTGTCACAGAAATGATACAGGATTTGGGCTGGACATCATTAAAAGAAAGGCGTTTTTCGTTGCGATGGAATCTTCTCAGGAAATTCCAATCACCAGCTTTCTCCTCCGAATGCAAAAATATTTTATTTAGACCGACCTACATACGGAGGAACGATCACCACGATAAAATAAGGGAAATCAGAGCTCGTGTAAAGCTATAGGTGTTCATTCTTTCCGCGCGCTATACGAGATAGGAATAACAGAGAATTGTGAAGGTGGTTTGATGAACCTCCTGCCAGGCACTTGAATGTGATTTGCAGAGTATCCATGTAGATGTAGATGAGTTTTCACATAAAACATTCTGAAGCGTTATTGTTCAACTCGCCGTCGTGGATTAGCCTCATTCAGGTGCGCTTGCTTTTTGTGTACGTGCTCGCAAAGAGTAAACAAAAATACGTGTTATTTGGACCGATATTGTCAATTCAGTAGACAGAGAACATACGTGTGTTATTAATCGTTAATGATTTTGTGAGAACCGACACCCACAGCGCGCTTCGGAAGACTCTTCTCCTCTGATTGTACGACCCGTTCGCAACAGTGTCAATCACATACCTGGATTCACGGGGAACGATCTGTCTCTCTCCGCCGGTCCAGCCAGAACACATCACAAAATGACTGAAAGGTTCGTTTGCTCGAGTCGGCGTCTTGTAGTCCTTACGATAACACTATGTTAATTTACACACCTTGTAACGAGAGGCAGCACAGTTCAGCACCACTCGAGACGTTTTGCGAAATTCTCGAGGATTCTACATCAATACTCCGCAAACCACCTTATGATGCTTGGCGGAGTGTACCTCCTTCTTCTTCCATCCGTTAATAGTGTAATGAGGAATGACCGTCAGTAAGTTTCTGCATGAACTTTCATTTCTCTGATTTATTTTTCGTGCCAGTTCAGGAGACGTATGTGGTAGAGATTAGCACAATTCCTGACTCTACTCGGAACGTACGCTCTCGGAATTTAAACAGTAAACTTCTTCGTTTACCATAACGCCTCTGTTGTAGTGTCTGCAGCAGTATTTTGTTGATAGTGTCCGTAATGTGGGTTCTAAATCGTAGCGTACATTTGCTAAGTAATTATTGTTACCTGAACAGTGTTTTGGTTTTGAGAACAAGTGCAGTTTCGGTGTCATTGTCTGACAGAATAAAACATGAATCTGAGTTCGTGTTAACCAGACATAAAGTCGAAAACATTTCTTGTAGTTTTTAGTGAAGCGTTAAGATTAAAATGTATAGCTGTCTCGATTTAAATTTAGTCCAACATGTGTGGAACAATGATAAAAATTACCACACTGAATAGTTAGCTGTAATATAAATAATATTCAACTAATGCACAACTGGGCTTCACCTGATTTTTATCTATAAAAGATATATTGAAATTTCTTCAGAGATGAAGAGGGAATGTCTACCATAAAAATATGTTCGTGGCTTTTTGTCTGAGTTGTTCTCGTGAGGAATGAAATCACATCCATTTCACCTGAAAGTTTGCTCTTGGTTGGCTCTGTTGTCCATGATGATTAAACATGTTGTTTGGTTTATGGGAAGCCTTTCTGCTTGTGAGCTTCATCACGACATGAAGGGCTGAATGCATCTGATGTGTACATCAGTCTACATAAACTTACAGTCCTGAACTTCTCTTCAGTTCTGCTCCACGTGAGACAAGCTTCTATGTTGTGCATTTGTCCAGTGCATTAATCACTGAAAACAATGGTGTGCAGATAGTACATACATCCGTTTTTATAAGAGAGTTTCCTTGATAAAACTTTTATCCTTTTTGGATTTTCTAATTATCGTTATTTAGTCTCTATCTTTCCATGCAATCACCTTTCACTACATTCCGAAATCATCGTCGGTCGGTCGTCCTACCGGACGACGCGTTTTGGCTCGCCGATCGTTCATGAGTCGGCTGTGTGTGTGTGTGTGTGTGTGTGTGTGTGTGTGTGTGTGTGTGTGTGCATGGACTCCCGATTTGTCTTCGTGCGTGCTTAGTTACTGTTGGGTATCGTTCAGGTCTTCTTGCTGTGTTCGCCAGATTGTGTGTGTAGTTGACATTATTTCCACTGACGACTATTTTAGATGTTGTCGGCATTCTGAGGGAAGTCGGTCGGTTGGTACGGACGAGGGAGGATATCTCCGCGCAGTGCAGTCGGCTGGGTCCACTGGCGGTCCGTGCACAGCGTCGAGCGTGTGTGGAGCTGTCCGATCGCTACGAGCTTCCTGGCTCACCGACCTGGAAGTCAAAAATGAGTAGTGGTTTCAAGTACCCAAGCCACGTCCAATCATGTTGTGTGGCTCATTTAAGTGGTTCGTTGTTGGGGATGTTTTCCTGTGAGCAACACCGAGTGTCTGTATTTCTGATATTTAGCCACCATGCGGTGGAATTAAACTATATTGGATGACTACAATTCAAGTGCGTCAGTGGAATTTTCTGCCTTGTGGCTGTTAGTGTTCCGGTTATCTGCCCTGGGCATTAACATAATTTCAGGCAGTGTCCTTTCCTCACCTGATGTCACTGTCCAACATGGTGTGTAGGTTTTGCAGCTTAATTCATATGCATATTTGATTGTGGATAATTATGCCCATAACATTTTGTGTTTGAGTTCTCATGGACCGATTGGTGACAAGGAAGTCGTTTGTTGGTCAGTCCATGGTTGTCCCCTGGTTGTGTTCCGACGACTCAAATGTAGTTGGGCTCAACGCCTGTCTCAGCTAAGTGAACGAGGGCGGACCGAACCCTTACAGGCTTGTGAGTGCCGTTATCTTTACTGTCTTTCTCATCGGTGTTTAACTGTTTGTTTATAATCTATCATAGCCAATGATTTAAAAAATTCTTGGTTGTACTGTGTTTTATGTGAATTAAAGGTCTTCACTAATGCATAAGTAAGTTTGAATTCCGGCAAGTGGATATTTGCTGAAAGGTTATTGCCGTTGTGTTGTTATTTCTTTTAGTACAGTTCAGCTTCTTAAAATTTAAGGCTTATGGTTATATTTTTTTTAATATTAGAAAATTAATTATTGGCCTTCAGCCACTTGGAACCTTGTTTTTAAAATTACCTTTCAAGCTTAAACATTGCGGCTTCGAACCTTATTCTTAAAATTACCTTTCACGCTTAAACATTGCGGCCTTCTGCCCTTAAAGGTTTTTGATATTTTTGAATTTTGGAAAATCAATTGTGGGCCTTCAATCGCTTAAAAGCTTATTCTTAAAATTACCTTTCAAGCAAAAACATTGCCGCCTTCTGCCTTTGAAAATTTTATTCTGGGGCTTCAGCCATTTGTATTGCATCTTGCTTATATTTGTCTATTCACTTTGCCTTGAGGCTTTCAGTGTAGCTGTGAAATATATTCACGACTAGCCATTAAAGTTGCTACACCAGGAAGAAATGCAGATGATAAACGGGTATTCATTGGACAAATATATTATACTAGAACTGACATGTGATTAGATTTTCATGCAATTTGGGTGCATAGATCCTGAGAAATCAGTACCCAGAACAACCACCTCTGGCAGTAATAACGGCCTTGATTCGCCTGGGTATTGAGTCAAACAGAGCTTGGATGGCGTGTACAGGTACAGCTACCCATGCAGATTCAACACGATACCACAGTTCATCAAGAGTAGTGTATGGCGTACTGTGACAAGCCAGTTGCTCGGCCACCATTGACCAGAAGTCTTCAATTGGTGAGAGATCTCAAGAATGTGCTGGCCATGGCAGCAGTCGAACATTTTTTGTATCCAGAAAGGCCCGTACAGGACCTGAAACATGCGGTCGTGCATTATCCTGCTGAAATGTAGAGTTTCGTAGGGATCGAATGAAGGGCAGAGCCACGAGTCGTAACACATCTGAAATGTAACGTTCACTGTTCAAAGTGCCGTCAATGCGAACAAGAAGTGACGGAGAAGTATAATCAATGGTACCCTATACCATCACGCCGGGTGATACGCCAGTATGGAGATGACGAATACACGGTTCCAATGTGCATTCACCGCGATGACGCCAAACGCGGATTCAACCATCATGATGCCGTAAACAGAACCTGGATTCATCCGAAAAAATGACGTTTTGCCACTCGTGCACCCAGGTTCGTCGTTGAGTACACCATCGCAGGCGCTCCTGTCTGTGATGCAGCGTCATGGGTAACCGCAGCTATGGTCTCCGAGCTGATAGTCCATGCTGCTGGAAACGTCGTCGAACTGTTCGTGTAGATGTTTGTAGTTTTGGAAACGTCCGAATCTGTTGAGTCAGGCATAGAGAAATGGTTTGCACGATCCGTTACAAATGGCTCAAATGGCTCTGAGCACTATGGGACTCAACTGCTGTGGTCATTAGTCCCCTAGAACTTAGAACTACTTAAACCTAACTAACCTAAGGACATCACACACATCCATGCCCGAGGCAGGATTCGAACCTGCGACCGCAGCAGTCGCACGGTTCCGGGATCCGTTACAACCATGCGGATAAGATCCCTGTCATCTCGACTGCTAGTGATACGAGACCGTTGGGATCCAGCACGGCGTTCTGTATTACTATCGTGAACCCACCGATTCAGCACAGCAATGTCGCGATACGATAAACCACAATCGCGATAGGCTACAATCCGACCTTTATCAAAGTCTGAAACGTGATGATACGCATTTCTCCTCCTTACACGAGGCTTCACAACAAAGTTGCACCAAGGAACGCCGGTCAACTGCTGTTTGCGTATGAGAAATCGCTTGGAAACTTTCCTCATGTCAGCACGTTTTAGGTGTCACCAACGGCGCCAACCTTGTTTGAATGCTCTGTAAAGCTAATCATTTGCATATCACAGCACCTTTTTCCTGTCGGTTAAATTTCACGTCTGTAGTACGACATCTTCGTGGTGTAGCAATTTTAATGGCCAGTGTATATGTATATATTTTATTGGTAATTGTAACTGTGTGTTTTCAGTCATATGAAATTTGCCTTGTTGATTTTTAAATTTTTTTTATTAGAGGACTTCAGCCATAAAAGATTTGGAGTTTGAAACTCGTAGTTGTAAAAGTTCCGCTATGTACTGAGTTCGTTGTGAATGTGTTATTAAATTACAATTTTGAAGTGAAACTGACCGACACCCTATTTGGCCCTTTCCACAATCCTAATGACCTTCTCTGCCCTGCGGGTAAAGCGGCCGTATCAGCATGGTCTCAAAAAACTCGTTCGAAGTCCTCTGCAGACGTAGCCATGCTACCTCTGAAGCCGTCAGTAATCGCGAAAGTGTTGCTAGTCCAATATTTTGTGCACGAATTGACCTCTCGATTATGTTCAATAAATATCCAATGAGAGTAATGTTGGACGACCCGGGTCGACAGATAATTCGCTCGAACTCTCCAGAAAGCTCTTCAAACCAATCGTGAACCTTTGTACCCTTATAACATGGCGCTTTGTCATCAATAAAAATCCCATCGTTGTTTGGGAACATGAAGTCCCTGAATGGCTGCAGATGGTCTCCAAGTAATGGAACTTAACAGTTTCCAGTCAATGATCGGTTTAGTTGTACCAGAAAACACAGTCCATTTCGCGTAAACACAGCTCACACCATTGTGGAGCCATCACCAGCGTGCACAGTGCCTTGTTGACAACTTGGATCCATGGCTCCGTAGGGTTCGCGCCACACTTGAACCCTACTATCAGCTTTTACCAGCTGAAATCGGGACTTGGGTTTCCAGTCGTCAAGGCTCCGACCGATGAAGTCACTCGTCCAGGAGAGGCTTTGAAGGCGATGACACGCTGTTAGCGGAGGCGCTTGCGTAGGTTGTCTGCTGCCGTGGCCAATTAGCGGCAAATTTCACCGCACTGTCCAAATGAATACTTTCGTCGTACGTCTCACATTGATTTATGCAGTTATTTCATGCAGCGTTGCTTGTCTGTTAGTACTGACAACTCTTGGTCTTTAAGTGAAGACTATCAGCCACTGCGTTGCGCATGAGGAAAGGTAATGCTTTAAAACTGATGTTATCGACACGCCCTTGACACTGCGGATCTCGGAATATTGAATTTCCTATTGGTTTCCGAAACTTAATGTCTCATGCTTCCAGTTCCAACTACCATTTTGTGTTCCCTCCGTGATGCCACAATCACGTCGAATTCCTTTTAATATGAATCACCTGAGGTCAAATGACAGCCTCACCATTGCACTACCCTGTTATACCTTACGTACACGATACTACCGCCACCTGTATATGTGGACATCGCTATCCCACGACTTTCGTCACATTAGTGTATTCTGGGTGGAAACCCGGTAAGGATGATTTGTTATCAGTAGTATTATACCTTTATATACCAGTATATGTGGATATCGCTATCCTACGACTTTTGTCACATCAGTGTATTCTGTCTGGAAACCCCGTAAGGACGATTTATTATCTGTAGTATTATCGAAGACAATAGCTCCACCAAGAAGGCCCTCAACTAGGACTCTGTCAGGAAATGATAAGAACAAACTGAACACAGAGTATCGCGCTTAACAGTAACTCACTACTGGACACAAAACAAAATGTACTGAGGAGTGCGCGGTAAAGGAATGCGCTGATCACGGCGATGCCTGCGGGGGGCGCACAGCCAGCTTTAATTAATGTGCGGAAGACAGACACAGGTCGCGTGCTGTTTGGTTTATTTTGACTTGTCTCGATCTGCAAACGTATACATCCTTAGACATTCATTTCCCTAGGGGGAACACGTTGCAAGATAAAAGCACCGCTCAACACCATCGTTAACACAGACTCATAAGGCAATATATATCTGAGAATTATCGCCTTTTGCGAGCGAAACAGGTCAAAATAAATAAAATTACGTACGGTCTGTGCTTCTCCTCTGTACATTAATTAGAGAGAGTATCTGTTTAATTTTAGTTTTTCCTCTGTTTCCTTGAAGTAATAAAGTAGCTTGTGAGCAGTTCACAACCTGTACGGCTACCGAGATGTGCCAGTCACTCACAGTCACATGTGCTGATGTCATACAGATATGCTGACGTCATTCTGGTCCACTAACGGCATAGACTTACAAAAAAGTAAAGATAACTGGACAGGTCACACCCTTGTTAAATAGCATTTGTAGGGCAACACTGTGTGAAAATGATTCGTGTCTTGCTTTCATTTGCAACAGAGAATGGAAGCAAAACTGAAAACCTAGAGAATGTTAAAGTTCAGAGTTAAGTTACTGCTCGATGTTCGTTACGTTACTTTTCCATAATACACATACTGTTGGGACGTTGTAACTGAATGTTACTGTTACCTCAGCTGAAACGTCCATGACAGTTCCTTGAAGGCGCACAGCCAATTTCCTTCCCCATCGTTGACACAATCCGAGCTTGTGTTTCGTCTCTAATGATCTCGAAATTGACATGTCGTTAAAACCAATCTTCCTTCCTTCCTTCAAACATCCACGGTAGCAGAAAATGTATAGCTAGTGTAGTTCACGAAAAAGGTGATAATATGAACGCTAATTAAAATGTACTTGACACTTTCTTGACAAGGCAGCAGTAGAACACAAATGAAGCAACACAATAAGAAATAAAATTGGTTCAAATGGCTCTGACCACTATGGGACTTAACATCTGGGGTCATGAGTCCCCTAGAACTTAGAACTACTTAAACCTAACTAACCTAAGGACATTACACACATCCATGTCTGAGGCAGGATTCGAACCTGCGCCTAGAACCACTCGGCCACAGCGGCCGGCGCCATAAGAAATAACATTTATTAATATTGATGATACAAAGTTAATTCTGGTAACAGTCTGACGCGTGGCATTCGATGTCCGAGTCTTAATACCATTAAATATAATTAACTTTGCTGCCTTGGCGGTCCATGATAATATCACTATGAATGATCGTAGAGGGCTATTATAAATCATCCACTCGTTTCCAAGGTTTTATGTTTTCCAAAGCATTCCACAGACAAATGCAATTCATGCATGAACGGAAACGCAACTGCAGTGGTTTGCCATTGTGTCCACCAGCTGGCTTTATGAATGCAGTGCAATGACAAAATTGCGACAGTGTTAGAAAATGGTTTTTGTGTGTTGGAGTATGCGAGATGTTTATCTATTATAACAGTGCAGCTTGCATTCAGAAGGAGTTGTGGAATATAATCGCTATGTAAACAGAGTACTGCGTGTTAGTATCGACAGTTCACGGATAGTAATTCCCTCTGTAAACAGAAAAGTCGGATCGACGAAGTGTGTGAAGTACAATTGTGCAGAGGGGGACGGAAAACTTTGTTTCAAAGCACTCCGTCTTCAGACCACGAGTGGCCTACCGGGACCATCCGACCGCCGCGTCATCCTCATTGGAGGATTCGGATAGGAGGGGCATGGGTTCAGCACACCGCACTCCCGGCCGTTACGATGGTATTCTTGACCGAAGCCGCTATTATTCGATCGAGTAGCTCCCCAATTGGCATGAGGAGGCTGAGTGCACCCCGAAAAATGGCAACAGCGCATGGCGGCTGGACGGCCACCCATCCAAGTGCCGGCCAACAGCGCTTAACTTCGGTGATCTCACGGGAACAGGTGTATCCACTGCGGCAAGGCCGTTGCCGAAAATTTCGTTTGCAGTCCAAAATAAATCAACGACCCGCGCATTCCACGATCTTCGAATGCTGCAGCAACTTTGTGGAAAATTTTGCGACGGCGGATAATTTCAAACCGTACCGTCTATATCTCATGCAACAATTGAAACAGAAAGATTATGTCTGGCGCCTTCAGTTTGGCATCACAATGAAGGAATCATTTGAGAATGAACATATAGCTTTGCGCCAGTGATTGTTTATTTTCCAAATTGATTCTGTCTATGCTGGTCTCACTGTTATTGAATCATCCGATACCAGTTTTCGTTGATTTTTGCGCAGTTCATGGAGTTTGCAGGGGAATTGGTTTTCTTTTCGTATTTATGCATTATTACTATTTTTTATCCTACTGGACAGTGTAGCAGTACTGGGATTTGTGGTGATGGTTATGGGTTGATTTGTAGTGGCGGTGCTTGCTGGGTTCCAAGACATGTACAAATTCCATAAACACATTTATCCATACTTAAAAATTCAGCTGGAAATATGAGCCCGAAGATGTGTGCTCACAATTCCCGTTCACAATGAAGTCAATTATTTAAAGACAATTAATTTTGTATTATCGAGAAATATGAGAGAGAATGCCACAGAAATGATACAGGATCTGAGGTGGTAATCATTAAAAGAAAGGCGTTTTTCGTTGCGACGGAATCTTCACACGAAATTCCAATCACCAACTTTCTCCTCCGAATGCGAACATATTTTGTTGACACCGACCTACATAGGGAGGAGCGATCACCACGATAAAATAAGGGAAATCAGAGCTCGTACAGAAAAAGATAGGTGTTCTTTTATTTCTGCGCTCTATACGAGACTGGAATAATAGAGAATTGTGAAGGTGGTTCGATGAACCATCTGCCATGCACTTGGATGTTATTTGCAATTTATCCATGTAGATGTAGATGTAGATGCAGATGTAGGAAACATTGGCATAGTTTTGCTCAATCAAATCTCTAATGATTCTTGCTGCTCAGCCTTCGGCTTCCATAAAAGAAATAACAGATTTATCTCATCAAAGAATTTGCTTTAAAAGGAATTACCCGCCTTTGAACTACCTTGCAAACGAAATTCAAATCATTGACTTAAAACAATCGGGTATCACCCACTCGTGAGTGCCCACTAGTACTTCCAGCACCCCTCAAATTGGTTTCACAGTGTAATACTCGTTAATTACCACAGACAAGTGTGCCAAAATATACAACAACTAACGTTAACGTTATCCCCATTGTCCACCTGGGCACCAGTTTGAAGGAATAAGCTGCCTGCTAACTCTCAGCGGGTAAAACACATTTGAATATATGTTACGCGCAGTGGAAAACAGCAAGTTAAATACAGTTACACAAATCGTATGAGCGGTGTCTCAAAGCGAATTAAGCGAATTTATACAATATCCAGGTCAGTAATTGACACCAAAATAATAACTTTCACAAACAAATCGGCAACTGAATACGAACACAGTCTTCCTTGGCACAAATTGAAACCAGTCTGTTGTTGTTGTTGTTGTTGTTGTTGTCTTCAGTCCTGAGACTGGTTTGATTCAGCTCTCCATGCTACTCTATCCTGTGCAAGCTTCTTCATCTCCCAGTACCTACTGCAACCTACATCCTTCTGAATCTGCTTAGTATATTCATCTCGGTCTCCCTCTACGATTTTTACCCTCCACGCTGCCCTCCAGTGCTAAATTTGTGATCCCTTCATGCCTCAGGACATGTCCTACCAACCGATCCCTTCTTCTAGTAAAGTTGTGCCACAAACTTCTCTTCTCCCTATTCAATACCTACTCATTAGTTACTTGATCTATCCACCTTATCTTCAGCATTCTTCTGTAGCACCACATTTCTAAAGTTTCTATTCTCTTCTTATCCTAACTAGTTATCGTCCATGTTTCACTTCCATACATGGCTACACTCCGACAAATACTTTCAGAAACGACTTCCTGATACATAAATCTATATTCGATGTTAACAAATTTCTGTTCTTCAGAAACGCTTTCCTTGGCATTGCCATTCTACATTTAATATCCTCTCTACTTCGACCATCATCAGTTATTTTACTTCCTAAATAGCAAAACTCCTTTACTACTTTAAGTGTCTCATTTCCTAATCTAATTCTCTCAGCATCACCCGATTTAATTTGACTACATTCCATTATTCTCGTTTTGCTTTTGTTGATGTTCATCTTATATCCTCCTTTCAAGACACTGTCCATTCCGTTCAACTGCTCTTCCAGGTCTTTTGCCGTCTCTGACAGCATTACAATGTCATCGACGAACCTCAAAGTTTTTACTTCTTCTCCATTAATTTTAATACCTACTCCGAAATTTTCTTTTGATTCCTTTACTGCTTGCTCAATATACAGATTGAATAACATCGGGGAGAAGCTACAACCCTTTCTCACTCCTTTCCCAACCACTGCTTCCCTTGCATGCCCCTCGACTCTTATGACTGCCATCTGGTTTCTGTACAAATTGTAAATAGCCTTTCGCTCCCTGTATTTTACCCCTGCCACCTTCAGAATTTGAAAGAGAGTATTCGAGTCAACATTGTCAAAAGCTTTCTCTAAGTCTACAAATGCTAGAAACGTAGGTTTTCCTTTCCTTAATCTTTCTTCTAAGAGAAGTCGTAAGGTCAGTATTGCCTCACGTGTTCCAACATTCCTACGGAATCCAAACTGATCCTCCCCGAGGTCCGCATCTACCAGTTTTTCCATTCGTCTGTAAAGAATTCGCGTTAATATTTTGGAGCTGTGACTTATTAAACTGATAGTTCGGTAATTTTCACATCTGTCAGCACCTGCTTTCTTTGGGATTGGAATTATTATATACTTCTTGAAGTCTGGGGGTATTTCGCCTGTCTCGTACATCTTGCTCACCAGCTGGTAGAGTTTTGTTATGACTGGTCCTTCCAAGGTCGTCAGTAGTTCTAATGGAATGTTGTCTACTCCGGGGCCTTGTTTCGTCTCAGGTCTTTCAGTGCTCTGCCAAACTCTTCACGCAATATCTTATCTCCCATTTCGTCTTCATCTACATCCTCTTCCATTTCCATAATATTGTCCTCAAGTACATCGCCCTTGTATAAACCTTCTATATAATCCTTCCACCTTTCTGCCTTCCCCTCTTTGCTTAGAACTGGGTTGCCATCTGAGGTCTTGATATTCATACACGTGGTTCTCTTCTCTCCAAAGGTCTCTTTAATTTTCCTGTAGGCAGTATCTATTTTACCCCTAGTGAGATAAGCCTCTACATCCTTACATCTGTCCTCTAGCCATCCCTGCTCAACCGACACACTGAGACCGGAGCAGTTCGGTTTCAGGAATCACCACTCAACAACACAACAACTCCTCCTCGTCGTTGAATACATAAAACACGGATACAACAAAAACAAAGCAACTGGGGCGGTGTTCCTGGACATCGAAAAGGCTTTCGATCGTCTATGGCACAACGGCCTAATACGCAAACTCAGCGATGCAGGGTTCCCCGACGGGCTCGTACGTCTCATACACTCATATCTACATCTACATCTACATGATTACTCTGCAATTCACATTTAAGTGCTTGGCAGAGGGTTCATCGAACCACAATCATACTATATCTCTACCATTCCACTCCGAAAAAGCGCGCGGGAAAAACGAACTCCTAAACCTTTCTGTTCTGCTCTGATTTCTCTTATTTTATTTTGATGATCATTCCTACCTATGTAGGTTGGGCTCAACAAAATATTTTCGCATTCGGAAGATAAAGTTGGTGACTGAAATTTCGTAAATAGGTCTCGCCGTGACGATAAACGTCTTTGCTTTAATGACTTCCATCCCAACTCGCGTATCATCACTCTCTCCCCTATTACGTGATAATAGAAAGCGAGCTGCCCTATTTTGCACCTTTTCGATGTCCTCCGTCAACCCCACCTGGTAAGGATCCCACACCGCGCAGCAATATTCTAACAGAGGACGAACGAGTGTAGTGTAAGCTGTCTCTTTAGTGGACTTGTTGCATCTTCTAAGTGTCCTGCCAATGAAACGCAACCTTTGGCTCGCCTTCCCCACAATATTATCTATGTGGTCTTTCCAACTGAAGTTGTTCGTAATTTTAACACCCAGGTACTTAGTTGAATTGACAGCCTTGATAATTGTACTATTTATCGAGTAATCGAATTCCAACGGATTTCTTTTGGAACTCATGTGGATCACCTCACACTTTTCGTTATTTACCGTCATTTGCCACCTGCCACACCATACAGCAATCTTTTCTAAATCGCTTTGCAACTGGTACTTGTCTTTGGATGACTTTACTGGACGGTAAATTACAGCATCATCTGCGAACAACCTAAGAGAACTGCTCAGATTGTCACCCAGGTCATTTATATATATCAGGAACAGCAGAAGTCCCAGGACGCTTCCTGGGGAACACCTGATATCACCTGATATCACTTCAGTTTTACTCGATGCTTTGCCGTCTATTACTACGAACTGCGACATTCCCGACAGGAAATCACGAGTCGCACAACTGAGACGATACCCCATAGGCCCGCAGCTTGATTAGAAGTCGCTTGTGAGGAAAGGTGTCAAAAGCTTCCCGGAAATCTAGAAATGCGGAATCTTCTTGAGAACCCCTGTCGATAGCGGCCATTACTTCGTGCGAATAAAAAGCTAGCTGCGTTGCACAAGAACGAAGTTTTCTGAACCATGCTGATTACGTATCAATAGATCGTTCCCTTCGAGGTGATTCATAATGTTTGAATACAGTATATGCTCTAAAACCCTACTGCAAACCGACGTCAATGATATAGGTCTGTAGTTCGATGGATTACTCCTACTACCCTTGTTAAACACTGGTGCGACCTGCCCTATTTTCCAATCTGTAGGTACAGATCTCACGGACAGAAGTTTCACACCGACGTGCAGGGCAAACAATCGTCACGACATGGTATCCAGGCCAGAGTACCCCAAAGAAGCATCCTAAGGCCCTTACTTTTTAACCTCTACCTTAACGACCTCCCAGCTACACACAACACGACGGTGGCCATCTACGCGGATGATACGGCCATCCTTGCGCAAGATTGGAAGCTGTTTGTGTATGAGAAATCGGTTGGAAACTTTTCTCTTGTCAGCACGTTGTAGGTGTCGCCACCGACGCCAGCCTTGTATGAATGCTCTGAAAAGTTAATCACTTGCATATCACAGCATCTTCTTCCTGTAAGTTAAATTTCGCGGCTGTAGCACGCCATCTTTGTGCTGTAGCAATTGTAATGGCCAATAATGCGCAAGTCTCTACTTTTCTAATGTACAAAAATAATATCTCAGTATAGACCAATGAGACGTGCTGCTGCTCGCGATAATGCTGTTGGTAGGTTTCGCCCTCTGTTGGAGTCCAGACGGTATCGTTTAGTTGGCATGGTAGCGGTTGTTTGTCTTGTTCTCGTGTTGACTGGCGCCACTCGGTTTCGCAAGCGTTGCCTGTCCGCTAGTGGCAGTAGCGACGGTCATCGATATGTGGTAACTGTTGACCTATCTTTGGGGCAACGTCTTAGTTTTTCCGGGTCGTGTGACTGGGCCACTTCGGTTCGGGACTCAGGAGGAGCCAGGTCCGTTCAGTGCCAGGACACCCCGCGACCGCTGGCGGCACGCATGGACTGCCGAATGGAAGGGCAGTGGTCACCAGGGTGCACGACCTCGTCGTAAACCGGATCCAGCAAGCTGTAGGATGAGTGCATTTCAATCCCAGTAGAGAAACCTCCGCCATTGTGATATCTCGCGATTCTCCAGTTACTTGGGTTCGTAGTGTCGCCGAGGCGGAGAGCAGCGAGTGGAGTGCTTGGAGAAGGCGGATCTCATTAGCTTTCCTCGACTTCTTCTTACTATTTACTGAGTTCAACTTGTTACAATTTATTAAGTTCAACCAGCGGTAATTTTTTTTGCCTTGTGGCCGCTAATGCCTCAGTTATCTGCCCTGGGGGCCGGTTGGTGATTCTTCTACCCTGGTTGTGATTCCTTTCTCGTCCCGGGCGCTCTAAGCACAGTATTCTGGGGACGTAGTGCAGACTGCCGGTTCCGGCTTTGGCGTATTGTTTCATCGTTGCATATGGTTATCCGGGCGTCAGGCAGCTTTAACAAGATAATCATTAGTCATTCGTTAGTCTGCCACTAGTCTGAGTTACCATCGTGTGAAGTGAATGCAACTCTTGGATGCCTATCTCATTGCTCATGAAAGTGTTTGTTGTCGGACCTTCTCAAAAATCGATTCCTGGAGCACCGTCTGGATCAGTTGATTGTTTTTTTAATTATATTTTGCTATTGTATTTGCTGTTTTACAGCAGGTTCCAATTTTTTTTTTAAATTATTGCTGTTCTTGGCGTGTAAGGCCTTCAGCCGTGATTGTGGTCGCTTGCCTTAAAACTCTGATTTGGTATTTGTATTTACGCAGTGAGCCTTTAAAACCTTATTTACTGCCATTCCTGGCATCTGATGCCGTCTGCTGTGTTTGTGGCAAGTTGCCTTTAATATTTCAATACCTGTAATTTGTAAGTTGCAGTGAGTATTTAAACAATTCCTAATTTATTGCCATTCCTGGCGTGTAGGAATTTCTGCCTAGATCACAATGGCTTGCTTTCAAGACATTATCTGTTGAATCTGTATTTAATGGTGATCTGCTAAACTGTAACTCACACTATTATTTTCACAGTTGTTTATTCCTTCATTAATAACATGTGGTATTTTTTATTTATTGTTGAGTCTGGAATAATTGGTTTAAAATAAATTGTGTGTAACTGTAAAAGGCAACCAATGGTAACTGATTATGGCCCCGTCCACAATCGTAACTGAATCCTGCCTTCCTTGACTACCAGGTTTCAGTAACTTTATGGATAATTACCTCCGGTGTGTTGTAGTTCTTTGTTGCAAGTGGATACCATGGGAGGCAGCATGTCTTATGACCCGGCAGTCATTGCAGCTCTCCTCGGTGAAATCTCGTGTCGTTCCTGTTCTGTGGAGTTGTGTCATATGTTTAAGGTATGAATGTAATTTGACGAATTTTGTGGATCAAAGAATTTCTATGTGAAAAAAGTACTACAAGAACGATGCTTCAAGAAATCGGGAGAAAGAAAAACAACAAACAGCAAACAATTTGCGTTCCGTCATTTACGGATCGGAACACGCAAGTCCACGTTCCAGAGTTTAGATAAATGAATTTTAGCTCCTAGACCACTGAACCTGTTAAAAGGGTAAGTGGGGATCGATGTTTTATACAAGTATCTCTGAAAGTACTAACTTTATTTTGAGAGAATATGATGATTCACTAAAGTGACATGATTATATTTTATCGGATTTTTGTCAATAACACCATGGTTGGTTGATTGGTTTGGGCAGTAATGTTCCAAGCTATGGGGTCATCAGTCCATTGCTAGTCCCTATGTGGTGGCGGCGTCTTATGGGATTGTTGTGTACCTCTTTCCATGTACACAGCATATATTTCCTTAAAAAATTTAGAGTTTTTCCTTACTCTGCCGGAATGATGTGAATTCTTGGATTCGTGTAGATTCCCTACAGTTAATTATTCATTTACTCAGAGTGGATAGCTGCAACTTACACAGAGAGACCTTTCGACCTACAATAAATCATTTGTTGTGCTCTTATTTTGATGAGCATTCCTGTCTAGAAAGTTATGTGAATAGATATCAACTGTAGGAGGGCACTATACCCACAATATTTCAATTTCCACGTCATCTGCGATCGTATACTTCGTAAATAAAGTGCTGTATCCTAGGAATCTAATAACATGGATAAAGTATCCTAGGAATCTAGCGACATAATTGCAAATGATATCATTAGCACGTGTAATGATGTATTTATATCTTTTCCATGTTCCTAAAGAAAGGGAAACACAGAATCAAGATGTAAAGTTGGGACCGTTCATAACGTCTGTGAGAGTGGACCGCCTGGTTCAAATTATACGGTATTAGATAGTATTAGGTACGACAGTTTTTTGTGTTTATCAAGTCCAAGCAAGTTAAGGGACAAATACGATAAAATTGTGAAAATGATGATAGACAAATTTCTACAACACAAAAAGAAGTTAAAGACTGTATAAAATAATTGTTGAAGAAAGACGCAGAAGATGTGTATGTTGCAAAATATTGAACAAGAGCTGAAAGTGAAAACCTCAGTGAATAATAAAATATTCTCACCCTCTGTCACTTTCTAAGTGTCATGCAACTATCCTCAGTTGATGAATTGCCGTTTGTGCGCTCCACCTCGTCAGAAAGAATGCATACTTTAACAGATATCTCGTCTGTTGATGTACACTGAAACAGAAAACTAGGACACTACATTCACTGAAGAATAAGTTTGAGACAGACTTGATTACTCAGTAGGAGTTATGAAGCAAACCTGCATTAATTTTCTCTTCAGTTTCTTTTGTTGCCTCTCGAGCCCTTTAGATACCTAGTCCAGTATTTATATTGGTCCCAATGAAAGGCGGTGGTTACTTGCTTCAGTTCGGGAACAGTTGCCTCACTTCGCTCCACCGTTGCGGGGAGTTGACAAGCAGTGGTTACAGCGGCGCTCTCTCCCCAGCATACCAGCTACCTAAAGTTAATTTCTAACGAGCAGATCGGCTCACTACGGGTATCACGAAATTTTCGCCACTTTTAGTACGATCTATCTTCCCTAGCGATTATTCCGTCGTACTCGATTATTAGACAAATTTATTTTTTATTTAACTCCTGCCCATGACCCTCCATCCCTGTTGCCGATTAGCACAAGGTAGGGAAGAAGTATGCGCCATCTGTTTGTGAATCGTTAAAACTTTGGTTCCTGTGTGATCGTATTTGAACTACTCGTGTTTCGTATTTCCTGAGGTAGAGTTCGGAGAGCACACGAGCATTTACCAACGTGTAGGTCGAAAATCGAATCAAAATTCGCAATCAGGCTAGCCGGTGAACTAATCCGCTTCGCGGATTCTGTCTGGGTCTCGCTACCTCTCTGTCTTGGAAGCTAACAAAATACACCAATATTGAAGTAGTAGGATTAATCCACTAAATTACAGGCCCATATTATTAACGTTGATTTGCAGCAGGATTTTGGAACATATATTGTGTTAGAACATTATGAACTACCTCGAAGAAAACGGTCTATTAACACACAGTCAACAAGGACTTTGAAACATCATTCTCGTGAAACAGAACTAGCTCTTTACTCACGCGAAGTGATGAGTGTTATTGATAATGGGTTTAAAATTGACTCCGTATTCTAGATTTTCAGAAAGTTTTTGACACTGTACAACACAAGCGGCTTGTAGCGAAATTGTGTTCTTTTGGAATGTCGTCTCAGTTATGTGAGGGGATTAGTGATTTTCTGTCAAAGAAGTTATAGTTAGTAGCAATTAACGGAAAGTCATCGAGTAAAACAGATGTGATTTCTGGCGTTCCCCAAGGTAGTGTTATAGGCCCTTCACTGTTCCTTATCTAGATAAAAGATTTAGGAGACAGTCTATGCAGCCGTCTTAGGTTTTTTTGCAGATGATGGTGTCGTTTATCGACTAGTTAAGTCATGTGAAGAACAAAACAAATTGCAATACGATTTAGAAAAGATATCTGTATGGTGCAAAAATTGGCAATTGAGTCTAAATAATAAAAACTGTGAGGTCATCAACATGAGTGCTAAAGGAATCCGTGAAACTTCGATTATACTGTAAATGAGTCACATCCAAAGGCTGTAAATTCAACTAAATTCTTCGGGATTAAAATTATGAACAACTTAAATTAGAAGGAATACGCACAAAATATTGTGGGTAAAAAAAGCAATACATACAAAATATTGTGGGGAAGGCTAACCAAAGACCGCTTTTTATTGACAGGACAGTTATAAAATGTAACAGGTCTACTAAAGAGACTGCCTACACTACGCTTGTCCGTCCTCTTTCAGAATACTGCTGCGCAGTGTGGGATCCATACCAAATAGGACTGATGTACATCGAGAAAGTTCAAAGAAGGGCAGCACGTTTCCTATTATAGCGAAATAGGGGATAGAGTGTCTCCGAAACTATTCAGGATTCGGGGTGGACATCATTAAAACAAAGGCATTTTTCGTTTGGGCGAAATCTTCTCACGAAATTTGAATCACCAACTTTCTCCCCGAGAGTCAAAAATAGTTTGTTGACGCCGACCTACGTAGGGAGAAACTATCACCATGATAAAAGAAGGGAAGTCAGAGCTCCCGCTGAAAGATATAGGTGTTCGTTTTTCTCACGCCCTGTTAGAGAGCAGAATAATAGAGAATTATTGTAAAGGTGGTTGGATGAACCCTCTGCCCTGCAGTTAAATGTGATACGCAAAATATCCATGAAGATGTAGAAGTAGGTGTAGAAGCTAAACGTGAAACTGCCACCGTTTCGTTTGATGCACCAAAATATTTTCCATTAGGTATATTTGGTGCTGCTTGTACTCTTCAACACTTATTGTAGACGCCACCGTAGTGGAAAATAACTTTCTCACGTGACCAAAATTATTATAGCTATTTTCCTGTTTTAAGTGGAGCGCGTTGGTGAACAGAGTGTAACTGTAAAGACTCCATAATAATCACAACATTTGTTGAAGATGAACAGTGACTGCCTCCTCAGGTAAAATTGCAGAGGCAAATAGAATGTCATCCCTTGTTATGCTCTTTAGAGTCCTGTTATTAATTTGAAATAAACAAATAATGTCTTGTAACTATGAGGATCTTTCTAAAAACAAAGAATGTTTTGATCCGACGAGATGCGTAATGCTCCCCCCAAAGCCCTGCACCCTGTGATAGACATTTCTAATCGTGGGTGGCTGAAAGCGAGCAGGAATGGACGTTTTCTGTTTAATTCTGTGATTGTAAAAAGAGTGACAAAATTAACCATCCCACCAAGTGTGAGGTTCGTTGTGTCGCACGTTTTCTGAATGCAAGAAAGGGTGCCTGTTCGAAATTTAGGGACAGAAATTGAACAACGAAGTTTCAGTTAGGAAATGGCATGCTGAATGAACAGGCAGACGAGCCACTTGCGTGCATTTTGCTGCATTCACGAGACATTTACTTCGAAAGTTTAAGTGTGAAGATTCAGAACAATCGCACTATAACCAGGACGTGGTCCCCAAACTGGAGGCTATTTTGAGGCGAAAGTACTATGGAAATGACAACGAACTGAAAGAGAACTGATTCGAGAGATGCGGCAACTGAGTAAGCAGAAGGCATAGGAAACCTCTTGGAGCGCTACGATAAATGTGAAAATCCGAATGGCGGCTACTTACAAAAATAAATAAGATTTGAACATATGTTGCAAAATGTCTGATAAAATAAATTTTCTTTGATTTTAGAATGATTGTCGCACAATCTGTTTCTGTGTATTCTCCATCCAGACTTCTTAGGTTTCCATTACACAGGTCAAGGACACCATTTTAAAAAAAAGGTCGAATATAGTGACCGGTCTTCCTCACAAATCTTATGAATGCACCACACGTAGCCATCTACGAACCTGAACATTAAGAAGAACATCACACATTGTTACATCAATAGCAGCATCCATAATCGTGAATATTTAACGAAAAAAGCAGAAAACGCAAGACACTACCCTCACCATAATAAATTGCAGAAGGAGATCAAAGAGACAACTATAAATGCAGAGGCCGGCCGAAGTGGCCGTGCGGTTCAAGGAGCTGCAGTCTGAAAGCGCAAGACCGCTACGGTCGCAGGTTCGAATCCTGCCTCGAGCATGGATGTGTGTGATGTCCTTAGGTTAGTTAGGTTTAACTAGTTCTAAGGTCTAGGGGACGAATGACCTCAGAAGTTAGTCCCATAGTGCTCAGAGCCATTTTATAAATGCAGGCATTTAAAAAAATATTAAAAATAATAATACATAGTTCAAGGGTTATCTAGAGAACAGAGAGTAGGGATCAGTAAGAAATTAGTATAAATTAGCAATGGAGACATGCGTGATTTTACAGCTTACAGTTAAAAATATATCCAATCTTAGTGTAAAACATTAGAGCCAAGGGTGGTGGTGGTTGTTGGGATGTTTAAGGGGAACTAAACAGCTAAGGTCATCAGTCCCCCAAGTGCCAAGGGTTTTGATAGACAATATACTTATGTCTTTCTATTTTTCTGAGTTTAACATCGCACCACATGGGGAGGGATACTCATTCAGCTTTATAGACAAACACATGAGAAAATAGGGAAAATATAGTTGAAACGCTGAAGTATCGTCATGGCTTTGTGTGTGTGTGAGTGTGTGTATGAGTGTTGTGTGTGTGTGTGTGTGTGTGTGTGTGTGTGTGTGTGTGTGTGAGAGAGAGAGAGAGAGAGAGAGAGAGAGAGAGTGAGTGTGTCTATGTATGGGCGTGTGTATGTGCAGTGTATATAATTTGTGTGTGTTTGCTTGTGTGTATGTGTGCGTGAGGATGTGTGTAGTGAAAGCAGTGACCAATGAAGTAACATAAATAGTTAGTATTACAGCGTTTTATTGATTACTGGTTAATTTGTTTTCAAATTAGTTTTCTGTTTACAAAAAAGCATTGTGAACATGATCTAAATTCTTGTCAGATAAACCTGTATGTATTAATATTGCTATATGTAGCACTTAATTAACTTAATAGTTCGCCTTTTTGTATTAAGATGTCATGTCAAATATCACTATGTACATGATTTGTGAATGTATAAACTGATGCAGTGGAAGTACACAAAATAATAGAGAAAAATGTCGTCGCGAACAGGTGCGAAGAGTTGCCTCTAGAATTATCAAATTTACTAACTGGAGGAAAATGACTGACAGTGCTGAAGGAGAAGGTCAGGGACGAGGTAGCAAAATTCTAAAATTAATTAAGCGTGTGAACAAAAATTACTAAAGACGAACACAATAAGGAAAGGGAGTTATTTATTCAATAACCTCAAAGGAGAAGGAGTAAATTATTTCATTATTACACAGCAATTTCTGCTGTAATATGAACAACGCAACGAAATAGGAGCAACAGAAAATGTAACAGCTTTTGTCAGGCAAGACTGGACAATAGAACCCTGAAAACACGTGTCACTTCTATCGGGTTTATTTTAAAAGAAAACATTGTGAATGCGTGATCATGTGTGAACCACATGACGTAATGGAAAAAGAATTCAAGTGGCTTGTCGCTCATTTAGACATGACCTGGTTCCATGGATATTACAACGTGAAAAAACGCAGGAAAACAGAAAGCGTGAAGAAATTTGTCGACCCATAATAACGGTCAATGTCAGAGGTTTTCACAGAGTGCGTCACGGCTCCCGAGGGCGTAACGACCTTATAGTATGGGAATGACGGTGGTTTCTTACATACACTCACAGGAAAAAAATGTCAACACCAAGAAGGAGTTATGTGACGTAATTGAAAGTTGATGGCGTGTTTCTACATCTGAATGACGACGTCGATTCAAATTTAGCGCCAGTCGCATTTCAGGATGAAAATCAAATTTGCTTTAAATACAGACTGTAACGATCATGAGCGTTAGTTACCTTTGATATTGGAGGTCTTGAGTTAATGTTAGTCAAGAATGCCTTGAGGCGACAAAGACGGCATTATCAACAGCTCACTGAGTTTAAACGAGGTTATGTAATAGCACTAAGAGACGGTGGATGTTCCTTATGCGACACTGCGGAAAGGCTTGGAGGCAATGTAGCCACAGCACATGTTCCTTATGCGACACTGCGGAAACGCTTGGAGGGAATGTAGCCACAGCACATGACTACTGGCAGCAGTGGTCAGAAGAAGTACGGTTGTGAGAAGCCCGGACTCCGGACGGTCACGTGGCACTACCGAGAGGGAAGACCGTCGTGTTCGGCGTATAAACCTGGTGTATCGTACTGCATCTGCAGTAACAGGTTGAGCATCGGTTGGCACTACAGTTACACAACGAACTGTTTGTTACAAATCGGTTGCCTCAACTCCGATCCTGACGCCCTGTAGCATGCGTTCCACTGACCCCAAACCACGGCCATCCGCGACTTCAGTGGTGTCAAGAGAGAGCTCCTCGGAGGGTCGAGTGGAAGTGTGTTGTGTTTTCTGATTAAAATCAGTTCTGCCTCGGAGCCAGTGAAGGCCGTGCATTCGTTACATGGAGGACAATTGAGAACCAACCTGTCTGCGACACACTAGACCTGCATCTGAAGTTATGATCTGGGGTGTGATTTTGTACCACATTGAGAGCATTGTCGTGATTATTCCATGCACCCTGTCTACAAATCTGTACGTCAGTCAGGTGACTGGACCTGTTCTACTGCCATTCATGAAAAGCATTTCAGGGGATATTTTCCAACAAGGTAATGCCCGCCCACATACCGCTGTTGTAACCCAACTACACATTGGCCTTCTCGATCACCAGACCTGCCTCCAATCGAGCACATATGGGACACCATCGGACGACAAGCGCAGCGTCATCCACAAACAGCATTAGCCGTTCCTGTATTGCAACAGAATGGGACTCCAGCCCACAAACGGACATCCGGCACCTGTAAAACACAAATCATGTAAGTTTACATGTTTGCATTCAACATTGTGACGGTTACATCGGTTATTAATGTGTCAGCAGTTCACATCTGCAATGAGTTACCTCGCGCTTACATTAGGCTGTGATCTTTCAATCTTTATCACTTAAATATGTTACCTAGACAAATGTATTACAGAAATTTCATTACTTTACATTAATTACTTTTTGGTGTTGCGATTTTTTTGCGTAAGTGTGTAATAATTTGGCTTATTTACTTTCTGAATAAATGAACAACGTGTGCACTCGTAATGATATCTATGGGCCGATGCAGGTCGCCTTTTACTTGTTGTTTGCCTTCTGTGGTTTGTGTTCGTTTGTCAGCAGGGACAAATTTGTAAATGTAATTACAAGACTTGATGTTTCAGATGTATCATGCTGTTCTAAAGACATGAATAGACGAAAGTTCGAAGAATGGCGAAATATGATTTTCGGTTTAACGTATACCGCGTTTTGAACTGTGGGACTACGACCGTGTGTGATTTATTTCAAAGTCGCAGCTGCTGAAAACATGCTTTCCATTATAATGAAACGACAGCTGGAGTTAAATCACATTTTTTCTGTAAAGAAACCACGATAACACTTTTTCAGCAAGTTAAAGGAAATAACAGAACAAGAAATAATTCACTGAACAATTCACAGTTTATACAAAGTTACCTACAGTGCAGCAATACGGTAACGGAAAACCTTATTTTACGAGCTGCTTATTTTACCAGCTGATGTCTACTACCTTCACTGAGTCAGCTGGCAAGGAACTGGCAGGTATGCCTTTGTCAGACAACACTGTCAGTAGTCGAATACTTGGTGTCGTTCAAAATATTAACAATCAGTTTGTTGAAAAACCCAAAGTTACTCCTGATTTCATTACTCATTTCAGTAAGGCTACAGACAAACACGAAGATATTCATGCACTATGTTACGCGCTGTTTATACACGACAGGAAATTTCTTGAAGATTTTCTCTTACACAAAAAAACAATTCTTGCAACGAAAGCAACTCTTTGAAATACTGGAGTAGCTTATGGAAGAAAACAACATTAACCGGGAAAATAGTGTAGGCGTCTATAAGCATGGACGTCTTAGTAAGACTCGCTGTTACGCCAGAAAGCAAGCTTTCATCCATAAAGAAGCTCTCCGTACTATTTAAATACATTATTATATTCACCGAGAAGCACTGGCACCAAACAACGTGAGCTCTTTCCTTCACGACGTTCTTCAATTAGTGATCGACTCGGTAAACTTCATTCAGAGTCGCCCACTTACGGAGAACTATTTTCGAGAAATGTGTTTCGATACGAGGACTGAGTACAAGTCCCTAATTTTACAGTAACTCTTGCTGGCTTTTTAGATGGCAATTCTGGAAAAGCACGTATGAACACAGGAATAAAATTTACTCTTGCATTGTCCAAGAGAAACATATGAATGTGACGCCAACAGTACATAAATGAAGAACTATGCATTTTATTGTTTTCGAAACTTAAGTTAACTTATACCACATCTTGAATCAATAGTCATATATAAAACTGCAGAAAACTGTGTAAAAGGATTGTGATTGTGTCAAAGGGAGCCATGGAGCCAAAAAATGTTTGCAAGCCGCAGTTCTATAGTACACTTCAAGGAAAAAAACTATCAGAAAGATTGGATGATTTATTCAAGAGGAAGAGCTCTACAAATTCGTCATATTGACATTATGGCTGGAGTTCTTGGATGTCCTCCTGAGGGATATCCTGCCAATTTACGTCAAAACCTCGAGATGTTTTGCGGACCCTGCCCATAAAGCTCCAAAGTTCTCAAATGGGGACAGATCCGGTGACATTCCTGGCCAATTTAGGGATTGGCAAGTGTGAAGAGAGACAGTATAAGCTCTCGCAATGTGCGGGCGGCCTTTATCTTCCTCAAATGTAAGCCCAGGTTGGCTTGACTTGAAGGGCAATAAAGCAGGGCGTAGACTATCGTCGACGTACCGATGTGATGCAAGGGTGGCACGTATGACAACCGTAGGAGAATCGCTATGAAAAGAAATGGCACCCCAGACCATCAGTCGGGACTCAGCTCGAAGTGGGACTCATCACTGAAAACAACTTTACTCCAACTAGTGATATTCAAGGCCGAAGACGTGCCGGGAAACGGCCCGGATAGTTGTGAGATACCAACCAGGTTTTCACCCGTCATGCAGCCCGATAACCAGGAGTGTTGGTCTGGGATATCATTTCATTTCATAACAGGACCCCTTTGGTTTCATCGGCGGCACCCGTACGACACAGCGGTTCGGTTTTGTTGCTCTTCATGGCAAGCCATTCTGGGCTTACAATGCAGCAAGATAGTGCCCGCCCGCACATGGTGAGGCTTTCTACTGCTTGATTTCGTGACGCGCCAATTGGGCAGAATTTGGTACTCTATCCCTCAGGACGATGTCCAGCAAGTCTGTCAATCAGTCAAAAACCAAATAACTGCTTGCATAACGGCCAGAAGTGGACCAAAGCGTTACTGACTAGCTCAATTTGTGAAGCTCCTTCTCATGAATAAATCATCCAATCTTTCTTAAAATTGTAATCATTTGATTATACACTCCTGGAAATGGAAAAAAGAACACATTGACACCTGTGCGTCAGACCCACCATACTTGCTCCGGACACTGCGAGAGGGCTGTACAAGCAATGATCACACGCACGGCACAGCGGACACACCAGGAACCGCGGTGTTGGCCGTCGAATGGCGCTAGCTGCGCAGCATTTGTGCACCGCCGCCGTCAGTGTCAGCCAGTTTGCCGTGGCATACGGAGCTCCATCGCAGTCTTTAACACTGGTAGCATGCCGCGACAGCGTGGACGTGAACCGTATGTGCAGTTGACGGACTTTGAGCGAGGGCGTATAGTGGGCATGCGGGAGGCCGGGTGGACGTACCGCCGAATTGCTCAACACGTGGGGCGTGAGGTCTCCACAGTACATCGATGTTGTCGCCAGTGGTCGGCGGAAGGTTCACGTGCCCGTCGACCTGGGACCGGACCGCAGCGACGCACGGATGCATGCCAAGACCGTAGGATCCTACGCAGTGCCGTAGGGGACCGCACCGCCACTTCCCAGCAAATTAGGGACACTGTTGCTCCTGGGGTATCGGCGAGGACCATTCGCAACCGTCTCCATGCAGCTGGGCTACGGTCCCGCACACCGTTGGGCCGTCTTCCGCTCACGCCCCAACATCGTGGTGTCGCGACAGGCGTGAATGGAGGGACGAATGGAGACGTGTCGTCTTCAGCGATGAGAGTCGCTTCTGCCTTGGTGCCAATGATGGTCGTATACGTGTTTGGCGCCGTGCAGGTGAGCGCCACAATCAGGACTGCATACGACCGAGGCACACAGGGCCAACACCCGGCATCATGGTGTGGGGAGCGATCTCCTACACTGGCCGTACACCTCTGGTGATCGTCGAGGGGACATTGAATAGTGCACGGTACATCCAAACCGTCATAGAACCCATCGTTCTACCATTCCTAGACCGGCAAGGGAACTTGCTGTTCCAACAGGACAATGCATGTCCGCATGTATCCCGTGCCACCCAACGTGCTCTAGAAGGTGTAAGTCAACTACCCTGGCCAGCAAGATCTCCGGATCTGTCCCCCATTGAGCATGTTTGGGACTGGATGAAGCGTCGTCTCACGCGGTCTGCACGTCCAGCACGAACGCTGGTCCAACTGAGTCGCCAGGTGGAAATGGCTTGGCAAGCCGTTCCACAGGACTACATCCAGCATCTCTACGATCGTCTCCATGGGAGAATAGCAGCCTGCATTGCTGCGAAAGGTGGATATACACTGTACTAGTGCCGACATTGTGCATGCACTGTTGCCTGTGTCTATGTGCCTGTGGTTCTGTCAGTGTGATCATGTGATGTATCTGACCCCAGGAATGTGTCAATAAAGTTTCCCCTTCCTGGGACGATGAGTTCACGCTGTTCTTATTTCAATTTCCAGGAGTGTATATGTTCATCACATCTACCGATTTCCGTCCTATTGGTATAATTCTAGCTGTGCGTGTCCTCCGCAAAATTCTGTATTTACTGCTCATCTTAATGAAACTGTCTTGCTTCACCATACATGGTGAACTGGAGGTGGTATACGACTGCGTTCCTCCGACCTTTGAACTGACTTACCCAGACGATTACGGTTAAACGTGGATTCCGTTCTGTGTTAGGCTTCAAGGCGGCGCAGAGCTCAGCACACTGCACTTGTGTTCAGGAGAACGGAGGTTCAAATCTCCATCCAGCCATCAAGAGTCAGGTTTTCGTCGTTTGTCAGTATAACTCAAGGCGAATTCTCGGAATGTTGTTTTGGAAAGAACACAGTCGATTTCCTTTCGCAACCTAGATAAATTTTAGGTTCTGCTTCGTCCGTACAGACTTTATTGTAGACTGGATGTTAAATCCTAATCTACTTTCCTTTTTAACAACATGGGACCTCTGTATTTTTCAGACACGCAAAGCACTGTCGGAGATGAATCGACAGAAAAAAATGTCTAGAGATCGGACCACCGTTCTTAATACTCATAGTTTGGTACTTCCTATCTTTGCCGTTGAACCCCATTACGATTGAAAAGGAAAACTATCATCCAAAAAAGAGAGCAGAAATTGAAAAATTAAGAAACTCGATAAGACCCAATTGACAGATTACGTCCTGCAAATATATTTTTTCTGTCAATATTCTTGATTACGACAGTAAGGAAACTAAAAGAGCTTCCTTTAGTTCACTGAATAATTAAACAAGGTCTTGATTGGCAATCAGTCACATAACTCAAGGGGCACATTTACGGACAGTCAAACTTTTCTTATATTATACGAAAGTAGATAATACTGTATAAAATACGCAGTTCGTCAGTGCTGTGGGGCACCGTATGATCTTAGAACGGCCATCTACGACGAGTGAAATTCTTCCCATGGAAAGGATAAGAAATGCTTGTCTCTGAACGGAGAGGTACAGCCGTAACGAATTAGACTGCATCAGAAAATTTGTAGTTTGCTGCAAACAATATCGAAGGTGCCGCCTTGGTACCTGTCTGAAATTTGGAAGTAATAACAATAGGAGACGACGAAAATTTTGTTGGCTCTCTTGAAGCATGCAAGCAAACAAGTGCTTGCGTCCCGCTGGTGACGTAGATGCTCGTGTTTTGAAGGGGCAGCTGCCTCGAAGAAGGCAAATGGTACAGGTTCTCGGCCGGCCGTCGGCGATGAAAGGGCGAGCCAAGAAAAGGCTGGGGGAGGAGGACCTGTCCAGCGGCTGGAGCTGGAGCGGAGGCCACTCTAGGCCGTTTAAATGCGTCCTGGTCTTCTGAGAATGAGGCGGCTGCGCGCGTTCACACTCTGTGTGTGCGCGCCTGTGTGGGGACGGGTACAGATAAAGAACACGTGTGCTCATCTCTGCAGGCGCCCATGGGAAAAGACTGGCTCTGCACTACGCCCCTCACCACCACAGGTTTCCTGCTCGGTTCCTGAGAATACTTAACTTTCACGTCAGCAGACGCACCCTACTATCTAAAGTTCAGTATGGAATTTATGTTGCCTACAAAATCTTCCTTCAGAGAATACATTGTTTTCGAAATTAATTTTACCCTTCGAAAAAAAACACATTATTCTTGAAACTGTTTGACTAACATTTGTGTTCGTTTCCTTTGGACGGCATTCGTGATTTTTAAGTGGGAAATGGAAGGGCGGTGTACTGGTAGCCATCATGTACGAAACGCAACTCATCCGATACCAGTTTCACACTTTAATTATCAAAACAATGTGATCGCCAGTGATCGAGAAGCATTCAGTGCAATGCGACTTAGGACTATTTGTAGCAACTATCATAACAGTTTACGGTATAAAATGTGCAAATACCTTTTTCAGCTTTCCCTTATGCACCAGATATGAGTAAAAAAACTAATGACAATTTTTTATGGCACATGCTCGATTATGAATTGCTCTTAGAATCTTCTATGGACATCTTCACGTTCTTCATGGGCGTTCCTGTACGTACGTAGATTGATATATAGATGATGACTTACACCAGTTTACCTTTGCACTCTGGCCGGTGTGGCCGAGCGGTTCTAGGCGCTTCAGTCTGGAACCAAGCGACAGCTACGGTCGCAGGTTCGAATCCTGCCCCCGGAATGGATGTGTGTGATGACCCTAGGTTAGTTAGGTTTAACTACTTCTAAGTTCTAGGTGACTGACGATCTCAGATGTTAAGTCGCATAGTGCTCAGAGCCATTTAAACCATTTTTGAACCTTTGCACGTGAAGCATCACACTACACACCTGGAGAACTGTAACTAAAGCTACTGAAACTGAAAGTGTTCTCCAGGAAAGAATCGACCTTATATTGCTGGTCGCAAAAACTGTTGCAGCATGAAGGCGCAATGTAACAAATGTCAAATTGTCACGACATCTTCTGCGTATTTGCAAACGTAAATGATCACCCTTTCAGCTCAACCGCTCAAAGCAGGCAGGCGTAAACAATCAACATTTTGGATGTCGGAAAAAGATGGCATACTTGTTGATTCTTCATGAAATTATGACCAGAGTTTTGTGATTTTTAAAACGAAATTAATCACATGTTTGGCATGGTCTCTTCAAATTGATACGAGGTCTGATACTAGGCATCTCACGCTGAAGATCGGGGTAAGATGGCAAAATGAATTTAATACCACGACCAATTGTATTATATATTTTACTCTCAAGTAATACAAAATAAAAGTTCTTATTCCAATTACCGACGGTCCTACGGTTGATATTTACTGTTTTACAACACTGTCGTTACTCATATCACCTTGGGCTGTGCACGTTTAATGAAGCCACTTCTGACAGTGAATGCACTGAATTCAATCTACTTGCAGTCAGTTTTCTTCGCTGCAGTCTCTTTCACACACAGAACAGTCATAAATCGATTTTACTTTTCTCCCTCCTTTGATGGTTTATGAAATTTGTTTGGTGACAGTCCTTTCCTACTGAGCTTCTTTCAAACTTTCTAGGATTTTCTGGAGTGTCAAGAGAGATGCAGTATTCTTGCTCCTTTTCTTCGGCGTTTACAAAGTTGGTTTCTTAAGAATCGTTTCAAATAAGGTCGAGGTGCCTGCAATGACTTCAAAACTTGCGTTAGACGCAATTCCTGCGCTTACAGATTAATTAGGAGTGTTGGGTTTTTAGTTATCAGGTACACCAAGTATGTTGGCTTCATTAGTACCATTCTCCGTAATTTCTAGGCATTATCTGCAAATAAATGAATGTCCTAAAAAAGGTTACACTTGTGTCCATCTTACACCTAAGGAAATATAGCGTCTTGCCAGGTATCGGGATCAGACAGAAGTAGAAATATGTGTAGTGCAGCAAACTTAATGTAACTGGACGTACAAGTAGGTCAAGACACAGAGTACTTGATGAACACACCGTTAGCATTGGTGAAAATGGATAGAAATCACTAACATCGTTTTTAAATATAATTCGATTACTTTACAGCGTAAATATTAATACATACACAGTCTTTGAGGTTCCAAAGACGAAAACATCAGTTACAGCTGCACGTACCGCTTGCCCCACGAGACTTTGACTTGAGGAAGCAGTGAGCCACTGAGTGCTACGCTCTCTTAATATAGTGAACTAACACGAGGAAAAATCCATCATAGCTCAGTTACCATCTTGCTCCCGATTCACACTAATAAAAGATTATGTAGCTGATTCGCCGGCCGCTTGGGCGAGCGGTTCTACGCGCTTCAGTCCGGAATGGCGCGACTGCTACAGTCACAGGTTCGAATCCTGCCTCGGGCATGGATGTGTGTGATGTCCTTAGGTTAGTTAGGTTTAAGTAGTTCTAAGTTCTAGGGGACTGATGACGTCAGATGTTAAGTCACATAGTGCTCAGAGCCATTTGAACCATTTTTTCAGTTGTTTCCTCATTCAAAAGTAGATTTTTATGTTTTTTGTTATGACAAAAGATCGAATTATGCCTCGTGTAACGAGCTGATACGTCTACAAGCAAGCATGGGAACTGGGCAGGACAGTGGCGTCTCGAGTCTGCTGCATATCGTTCCGTGATGTAGCTGTTCGCACTGGTGGTATGCGGATATGGAATCGACAGGTTCGGGAAGGCCACACTGAAAGCCATGTAATGATTCTACGGGTGTAGCTGGGATTACCGGCACTGTGACCATTGCTGAAGCACTCCCCGACGCGACAGCAGAGTCAGAAGCGCTGCTTGTGGTGCGCCCCGAGGCTATACTGGACAGAGACGCCTCCCAGCTCTACGTGCAGCATCGCGATAGATGTATTTGTATGCTGAGGCCATGATCAGAACAAATATTGCCAGATTGCATCTCTCATCCTCAAAACGGCCCACCACTCTATCTTAGGGTATTGCGAGGGGGGGGGGGGGGAGCAGGGTGCCGGAGGAGGGTGCAGGGGTGCGTGAATTGGGTACACAAGACCGCTTGCAGCCCGCGCTGCCCTGACCTACCTCGATACGGAGGGTGTTGCCCTAGCCAGCACGTTCTCCAGTTTCCTCACCCTTTGACAACATCTGGTCATGCTTTACCGTGAGTCTGGCACACCACTACTCGCCAGACACAGCACTTGATTAACTCTGTTGAGGCGGCATCACATGATACCCACATGCGTTATCTGTTCGAGATCGTGCCGCGCCACGACACAGCCACTGGCGCTACCAGACTTTGCTGCTGTGTCTATTCAAGTTCGCACCTTCCACGCTGTCAAACCAGCCACAAATTTATGGTTTCTTACTACTACAGCGTATACGCTTAATAAGCGAAATTTTCTTATTTGTATCCTCCTTGGCATTGGCATTTTAATGGCGAGCAGCATACTTCTTATGACTGACTCTGCCATCTACAAAAAAATTTGCCAACATTTTAGAGTACTCACATGAGGTTCCTCATAGTGTCGCTGACTCTAAAAATTCATAATAGGTACAAGATATCCACGAACTCGATAATAACAGAAACCAAGAGGGCGAAAATTCTTCTGTGTTGTTAATATATGTAGTTATGCTACAGGAAAATGAAACACGGATACTGTATCATACGGCTACATTTCCAGACATAAACTCGGGATGAAAGAACAAGAGTCATAAGAATTGAAAACGGCGGTGCTGTCTTTAGAGAAATTAAAAATTACCCCAACCCCTGAGAAAATCATGTGATTATATAACATTAGAAGTCAGAATAATGTATGAATTCAAATTATCGTCTGGGCTGGTGTAGTGTAACATCTTATAGCTCGTACTGTTCCTGCAAATTTCAACTGTAAATGTAGCAGCTGTTTGCGGAGTTTCGAATAAGCGGTGGACAAGTCATGATAAAAAATGGCTCTGAGCACTATGGGACTCAACATCTTAGGTCATAAGTCCCCTAGAACTTACAACTACTTAAACCTAACTAACCTAAGGACATCACACACACACCCATGCCCGAGGCTGGATTCGAACCTGCGACAGTAGCAGCCCCGCGGATCCGGACTGCAGCGCCAGAACCGGACGGCCACCGCGGCCGGCTCAAGTCATGATAACTCTGTATACAATCCTATGTGGAAAAAAGATCTATCTAAATATAAAGGCTGTAACCTGCTACACACTGCTTCCTCTGTTATTATAAATGGCGACTTCGAGTATGCAGCTCATTTTAACGGTTATTCAGGCCAAAACCTTACTATGCAAGAGAGATGCAATTATGTAATGTGCTTACGGTATTGCGTCATTTTCTCATACAAAAAGAAGTTTTAGTGCCAAAATACAATGTGGAAGCAACAAACTTTATTTGCTTCCTTTTTAAATCAAAGGCAGCGTATTTCACAAGACATACAGTAGTGAAAATCAGTATCAACTCTAGATTCCACGATAGTAATAGCATCATGTCTGAGGCATTCATGTATCTAATTTACTTTGGAAGTAGTAGATACGTATAAGACAAAACCATGCATTTTCTGGACGGAAACTGGTATAAAGGCACTCACAGTCCTGTTGAGTTACTGCATTGTTAGCACTTTGTCCAACCTGCGTTATAATTACGTCAAACATTTTCTTCGGCACTGATTTCGTCAAGGTTAGTAGTTCTTGCAGTAAAATTATCGCCCACTTCTCGTGTCGCGTTTTTCAGTTCACATACGGCCTCGAATGGCCTTCCTTAGCGGTAAACATGCCTTGCAAGTATTCCCCGAAGCTTTTCCATGGGGTCCAAATACGGGCTACATGCAGTACAGGACACGACATATGTACCTTTACCCTCAAACCAATTTTTGGTTATAGTAGAAACATACACACATACATTGTCTTGCTGAAGCATTACAGTTTCGTCCTTACATTCTGACTAATGCTATCCCTAGCGTCTCGGTGTACATGTTAGAATTCATTCAAGTGTTCAACCAAGCAGTGCGTGATTTATTTCTAGTACAAAAGGCTGCCCAAATATAAGACTTCCACGAAGAAAGTTTCTGCTCGTTCTTACCTGCTCCTCTGCTCTCAGATCGTGCCAGTGACATTGAAATCCATCCGGCCCATCTGAATTAAACTTATTCTCATCACTGGAGCTCACTTCCTCCCATTTTGAAGTCCATGATACGTTTTCATCTACTTTCAACCGAACCTCTTTTTAATCAAAATATCCACGGGTGTACTGCCGGTCTATAGTGTCCAACGGGCACAATATTTCGGCGATCAAACATGTCGCCATCATCATGATGGCGACATGTTTGATCACCGAAATATTGTGCCCGTTGGACACTATAGACCGGCAGTACACCCGAGGATATTTTGATTATCAAATACGCCGGGAGAAACTCAAGAATCGAACCTGTTTTTGTTTGGGTGTCAGAGCAGGTTTCTGCAGTCGTTTCTTCAATGTAAAATGTTTTCCATTTCATAATAGTTGTTGTACACATCTAGCAGTTACTGGCAACTGTAAATAAGCAACAAGCTGAGAGTAATAGCGGTTTGCGGCTCTTGCTTTGAGTAAAAATAACCGTTTCTATGACTCAGGTACATTTCTGCTTTGCTCACTTTGTTGTACACGTCCATGTCATAGACTTTTTCCACCCTCTCCCACCTGAATCGTTGTTGTCTTGCTATATATTGTACATCGGAAGGGATACCATTTGTCAGTATTCTGGATTTCATACTATTGCATGTACTTTACGCGCAACTATTCCAATCGCAAATTTTAATTTTTAAACAAATAACCATGCCTTTATACTGTAGATGAGAGTTAATCTATTGAAAAAGCAATGCTGGTGCATGTGATGGTGGATTGCTTATTCAATCTTCAGTTTCTTTTCCTCAGTTATCGAAGGAAAAATGTACTATTTCTAATACATTCTTAAGGCATTATGCTAAACAAAGTGTTGAACACGAGTTTAAGTAATAGCCAAAATGGGAGCGTAGGTACCATTGGTTGTCCTTCGGCCGCGAACGAGTTGGAACGTTTTGCAAATTTTGTGAAAAACGTTTATAAAATGAGATCGAAGCTCTACAAAGCAGGAAGCGTCTTCATTTCTGTGCCGTTCTTTAAACTTGGTAAAACCACTGGAAGCTCGGGAAAAGTAGAAAAACATGCCAAGTCACAGTAACATGCAAAAGCTATTGCACTTTAAAACGGTACGTTATAAGAATCAAATGCTTCAGTTTATGCACAAGACAATTAAACAAAATGAAACTGAAAAAGTGTTAAATCCCCACGCAGAGTCTTCTTTAACTCGAAGTGTACATTTCCTTAGTAAGAAAGAAGTACCCCGCACAACAAAATATGAACCTCTAATTCGTAAGCTGGTACTAAAAAATTACGTTAAAATCCTAAGGTGGATTAAATTTCAGAGTGAGAGGACCACATACGTTAGCAAATATACTGCTTTAGAAATATTAGATTGAGCTGGTGAGGTTCTAGACAATAAAGACGAACAATTCTCCATGATAAATACTTGTTCTTAGAGGCAAACGACTCAACAAGTGTTTCTAATGAAAGTTAACTGTCTTTGCTAGTTCGTTATGTTGCACCGTTTCTGAAGTGAAGCAAAGGTTTTATATCTGGTTGAATTGAAGAGTACTACAGATGAATCTCAATGTATAGCAGTTCATAGTGAATTAAAGAAATTAAAACGTTTTTACTGCAAAATAGTACTATACTCAATCGATGATGCTCCTAATTTTAGTGGTTCTGTCACTCAGGTCTGCGTTCGATCATCAGAGAAAACACAACACGACGTGTCATACATTCACTACAGACCATAGTTTTGTCATCTGCTGACACAAACTGTAACAATAAACACCCTGTAATAAAACATACATTAGACAATGTTCATTGTTCAGGATGTGTATAAAAATTTTCGTTGTTTTCCTAAACGAGAAAATGTATTGCATAAAATTCAGTGTGTTTTAGAACAGTATGTTTCAAAAATAACCGAAGCTGTCGGCATTTGCATGGTTGAGTATCTACTGGACAGTTCATGCTATATTCCTATGCTACAAGCCCTTTATAATGGTATGCGAACATAGACACAACGACAGTGCTGATTTAGTAAATTTGACAGGGGAATGTTGTTAGAAATGGTGAGTTATAATTTCATTGTAGGTATAATTATTTTAGGCGGTACTTTTGCAGAAACTATCAGTCAAAACCTTACAACTGACTGTACTTGTTTCTGGAAACACAAAACATTTAAGAAACATCAACTGCCTTTGTGATTGCGATGAATGTCGTGTGTAAAATGAAACATTAAATAAAGTAAAAAAAACTACAAGAGGAGGCAACAGAAGCTAAAAAGTGTGCAATTTACAGAAGATAGGAAACGAACTATGAAAAACCTAAGGAAATTTGGGAGAATTGTGTTTAATGTAATTGAGCGACGGTTTGATGACAGATAATTAAACAAAATGACGCGGAAAAAAGCGTTAAATGGCCAAGCAAGTATTCTTTAATTCGAAGTATGTATTTCCTTAGTAAGGAAGAATCACACCACACAGCAAAATATGAAAATGTAATTCGTGAGCTAGTACCACATGTGAAAAATATGTACAACCATTGAAGATGAGATTGATGAAGATAGTTTATACGAAGAAATCCGTGTACTAAATAAAACCTTGGTACAATTACAAATATTTTAATTGTCTTAAATGATTTCAAGAATTTAGTGATAATGATTCTGACGAACTATGGTTAATGTTAGGACATAAAAATATTGACCACTTAATTGCTGACAGGCGTTGATTTAAGTATGTCGCTCATAATAAATCAGAAAATGTTCATTCTTTTATCTTAATGTCAGACTTCTGCTATGAAGCACTGAGAACACTCGCTGAATGAGTACTGGACATTCCCGTTTCCACTTCCAGTGTGTATGTCATTCAGCCCAACGACCAGGGTAATCAGAAAATTAAGAAAGAGGGTGGAAACTTGTTCTATTGAAAAACTTTTTTAAGTGGAAAGAGTATTCAGTCATATGAATAATTTATGGTCTAACGCTAGAAACAAACTGAGTGTCGATACGGTAAAAGCAGAAATATGCACCCGTTGTAATTTAAATTTGTAACGTGCAACAAGTTTCAGTAAAAAAATTAAAGGTAAGAAAAATTTGTTGAAAACTGTAATTACACATAACGTTTAATTTTTGTAAGTTTTTTATTATGTTGACACTCAGTCCTCAGTTCAGAAAATCTTGCGTCAGCCAGTGTTCGGTAATTTTGCCAGTTAAATCTGGTAACTCAGGTTAAGGATACGCTTCAGGCTTGTGTGAAGATATCAACAGAAGAGGACGTGAAACCTACAGAAACTTTCAGATATGCTGTATCATCAACAGATATGCTGTAAAAAAGCATCGATGCAAAAGTTTGCTGTAAATGCATGCAGTAATATTATTTTATTCATTCCCAATACTTCATTCTTTAAGATATTGAATTAATTTAGTTTACAGGAAGTAAGTACCCACACATGATTTAATTAAATGTCAGAGACGGCGCGAAATTTTTAAGTACTAATACCGTTGGTATATCAATTGTTTATAGCGCCAACTTTTTTAGTATGGTATCACTAAAGTTTGAAGCCTATAACATTCCCTGGGCCTCATCTCCCTCTCGCCCCGGAGGAAAGCAACTGTATTCATTTCTGGGAAGAATGCTCTGGCCTGTTGTATGGAATGAATAGTGTACTAAGTACAGAATATGGATTTAGAGTAAACCACAGAAAAAAGAAAGTACTGTGAAGTAGCGGAAATATTTATAGCGCCAACTTAGTATCAAAGTTGGGGACCTTATGCTCGGTACCCGTAGGGAAATAGCGTTTTGCATCTCTACGATGCTTCAACAAATCGAAAGTGATAAAAAAAGCGTAGCGAGTCAGACGGTTAGTTCTTTGTTGTACTATCGATAATCACTGTTGTCCAAAGACATCACGTCTTTAATTTTGTTTACGTAGTGGACATGAGTCACAAAATGTTAGTAAATGTCGACGCACATCCATCAGCTAGTTTTAACGTGTTCTTCATGACTTCCAATGTATAACTTTCTTGGCACAAATTAGCATCAGAAATAAGTGGCTTGCACTAAACTTTTCCCCACATGTAACATACCGAAAACCTACAGATGTCGCTAATAAACGTCTGTTTTATATATGCATTCATTCAGCTAATGCACTTGAAACATGTTTCAGAGAGGTATTTTTGGGTAAATAAATCTCTTTGCTGGCAGAATGAAACTGGAACTGACAAATAATAGGTTCTTGGCACAGTGGGCACATTTTGTTTATCATGCCTATCAACTATATAAAAGTTAACGTACTAAAGAAGTATACTGCAGTGTGACTTCAGACTTTTTGTAAAACAGAAATTTGTTCCGCGTTAACTAATTCTACTAGGGCAGAGCACAAAGATGTGACGCATATTCAGCTTTCCACGTCTCACGAGAATTGTGTGAAAGTTGGCTGTTACCAGAAAAGTTACGTGGCAGAAAACTTATGAATTCCCAGTTAACGAGTGGCAGTTAATAGAGGCAATCTAACAATTCTTTTCCCATATTATCTTTTCTTTTGTGATATATTTTGTTTACGGTATAATGTTAGCAGAAGTACGAGGGGATTTTTCGCAACGTAAAAATAAACTTACCTCTTCACAAATGTAACGTCTTTTTCGTGAGACTACCAGAGCCGAATTGACTTCATAATTACACAAATAGTTCATAGAAAGTTAATTAAAACACAATAACAAGAAAACAAGAAATTTGCAACAGTATATGCAAATAAGTAATGTGACACACTGCTGTGAGTAAGTCCTCTACGGAATAAAATACATGTGCTGCAAGGAAGTCTCTTAGGGTAGATTTGAAATTCTCGCATTCATCAGTCACATTTTTCACTTATGCTGGAAAAACAGCCCTTAAAATAGTGCAAACCTCCTGTACAGTGGTTAATGACGTGCTAAGAAAGTGCAAACAATACTTATTGTAACTGTTTAGCTGTTTTTGAATGCCAGAAACCTAAGAGACATCATCATGGTCAATCTGAAGTTCACGAACTCAGACCATAGATCTTTATATACGAAGTATTTGAACTTAGAATGCCCAGTTTTACATCAATATATAATACTTTAAGACATAATGAGGGAAAATAAGCAACTTAACAATCGATCCCATTCAAATTCCAATGACTTTGGAGATACTCGATATAGTACCAACAACAGCTCTCACTTACAGCTCAAGATTCTGTATCGAATAATTCCAAGTAAGCTCACTATCTAGATTCGGTCGTTAGAGCTTAAAATGTGAGACTTGGCTTACTGATTGGTTATCGCGTTATAGTAAAATCACTGTTTTCCGCGAGTTCTGTTTCAAATACTGTATTTACGCGTAACAGCCAATCTGTTATTTGTAAGCAACAAGACGGTGATATATCCTTAGTATTTTCATAAGAATCTATGTCTTTTATCGTCACACTTATGATAACAACACTGAATTTTCTAACAAATGATAGACTCAGACATATCCTGTCATTGTGTTCCTTGTTCTTATCAGTGTTTTCCACGTTCTTCCCCTCACTGATTCTGCTGAGAACCTCCTCAGCACTTTTATCAGTCCACCTAATTTTCAACATCCTTCTGCAGCGTCACATCTCAAACGCTTCTCTTCTTTAATGGTTTTCCCACAGTAGATGATTGACTTGCACTCAATGTAGTGCTCCAATCCTTAGAAACTTCTTCCTCAAATTAAGGCCTATGTTTGATACCATAAGACTTCTTTTGTCCAGGAATACCTGTTTTGTCTGTGCTAGTTCGCTTTTCATGTTCTTCTTGCTTCGTCAGCCATATGTTGTTTTGCTTCCAATGTAGCAGAACTCGTCTACTTCGTGGTCCCATTTTCTCTTTAAGTTGATCACTAAGTTCAATTCTGGTAAGCGTCATTACTTTCTTCTTCCTTCGGCTTCCTCTCAGTCCGTGTTCTGTACTCACTACACTGTTCATTTCATTCGGCAGATATAATAGTTCTTCTTCACTTACACTGAGGACGCCAATATCATCACTGAATCGTATTATTTATATCCCTTTCATTCTGAATTTTGATTCCACTCTTGAACCTATCTTTTATGTCCGTCGTTACAGCTTCGGTGTATAGATTAAACAGTAGCAACAAAAGATGACACCCTTTTCTTACATCCTTTGTATTCCGATAAGTTCATTTTTCCATTCTTTCTGTTCTTGAACTTACTGCATATCACCTTTTATTCCGATAACTTAGTCCTGTTTTTCACAGGTTTCTAACATCTTGTCTCATTTTACGTTGTTGAACGCTTTTTCTAGATCGACAAATCATATAAAAATTTCTTAATTTTTCTTAACGCTTGCTTCCAGTATCAACTGCAACGTCAGAATTGCCTCAGTGAGGATTTTACCTTTCCTAAAGCGAAACTGAACGTCATATAACAGATCTTCAATTTTCTTTTATATTCGTCTGTAGATCATTCTTGTTAGTAACCTGGGGGCTTGAGCCGTTAAGCTTATTGTGCTTTAGTTTTCACATTTACCCGCTGTTGCTATTTTCGGGAATATGTGGATTTTATTTTCCCGTGAGTCTAATGATACGGTTTTCTGGCTGTTAGATTTTACTCATCAACTTGTCGTCTCGTTGCCGCTTCCGCTCCTGCCCAGTGATTTCAGGAACTCCGTAGGGATGCTATCTATGCCTTCAACCATATTTGATCGTAAGTCATCCAAAGGCACGACAAATACTGACTCTACTGACTCTGCTACAGTTACATGTACACTCCACTAGCCTCCTTAAGGTGTATGGCGGACGGTGCTCTGTGTTCCAGTTTTGTTTTCCGGTTTCCTGTTTCATTCGCGGTTAGTTCACGGGAAAAAAGATTGTCGGTAAGCCTCCGTTCGAAGTTCAATTTCTCTAATTTTAATATCATGGTCTTTTCTGTTCTGATACTGGATCCCCCTGCCTTCCATATCGACTCCAATTTCTTCTTCTATCACGTCATCAGACAGTTCATCTTCCTCTCACAGAACTTCAGCGTATTTTTTCCACTTAACTGTTCCGTACTCTGCGTTGAGCGGTGAAGTTACTCTTGTATTCTTAACGATGGCAGATTTACTTTTAATTTGATTGAAGGTTTTTCTTCATACTAAATCAATCTTTTTGACTAACATTCCTCTTCAATTTATTTGCATTTCTCCTGCTGCCAATTTCTTATGCTTGTGTGCACTTCCTAAGTGATTTATATTGCTGTATTTCTGTCTTTTCTTATACATTTTTGTACTTTCTCATTCCGGTGTCCGTTACCGAAGGTTCTTTCGCATTTGTCTTCCTTTTATTTGTGCTTGTTCGCCCAACTTGTGGGATTGCCCTGTTTAGAGAGGTCTGTTTCTCTTTAACTGAACTGTTATTCTTATATTCATTGTCACAGTTCTACAACCTTAAAGAACTTGAGCGACATTATTCTTCAATATTTCTTACCGCACTGATTCTTCCGTACGATTCTCTTAAGCTTCGGCCTATCCTTGCTCATTCCCAAATTGTGATCTCCGTACACAACTACTTCTAAGTATGCTTAACGCTCCAGTGTCTCTATCACACCATAATGTTATCCAGCTGGAATCTTCCCGCCTCTCTAAGTCTTTTCATAGTACAATGTATTCACTATTACAACTGAAATTTATTTCAGAATCAATTAGTCTAACTGCACTCTCATTTCTGTTACTGTCCTCTCGTAACTCTGTTCCTTCACCTACTACAGCATTCCAATCGCCCATGATTATTAGGTTTACGTCTGCCCAAGACACTGAATTACAAGTTCAATAACACATTATTTTTCTGTGTCCTTGTTTAGTGTAAGAGGACCTTTACTGCTCAGTCTTTTCCGTGGGTGACGCAGGAACTCTGTCCAGTAAAATTTGCAGTAATACTCTGTCAGATCTCAGCACAATAACTTGTTGTTGCAAAGACATGCTACTTACTTTTATCTTAGGGTAAAGCAAAGCTGTGCCTATCAAGGAACGTAGAAGCGAAATTATGGATTAACCTTATGTCCTTCTTGTTGGACCTTGATTGACGACATAGGTTCAGTTGTAAGTAAAGCAAACAGCTAGCTACGTTTCATTGTTAGGGTACTGGGAAATTAATTTTCGAACATAAACGGCTGCCTAAAAATAATTATGCGGCCCATAGCTGAATAGTGTCGACGTGTAGCGGCTGAACAAAAATAGGGAAACACTGTGAGAAATGCATGCATGAACATAAATGTAGGTGCTAGCCTGGAGGTGGCACTGTGGTATTTGACCACTAACAGCGCCTGCAGACTGCGCTCAGTACGTTGTAAGGGTCATTCGTGGTCTGAAAAATGTTCTGTGGTGTTGTACGTCCATCCTTTTGGCAGGAGATCTTTGGGACGATGGCCGTTTACTGTGGTGAGAAGATAAAATTGGGTACCTTGTCTGGCCACAATCATACTTACTGGGGTATGAGTCACTGACTTCATTGGATTGTTTGATGTTACGCATGGAACGCATCCATCCATTCACAGTTAGTTCTAACCACCTACATTTCTCATTACTCATCCGTTTTGGGGTACATCGTAACAGTAGAGGTTCAGCAGAGCAAATGATTACACAAGCGCACGTTCCAGATCTTGTGCAAACATATGGATAGCCTATAGGCAAGCAGAAGTTTTTCTACACATGGTGATAGCATTTTCTGCCCGGCAAGGAGCAATTTAGAGAGAAGGAAAAGAAAAAAAGAAACATTGACATACACTTAGTAGAGATTCACATAAACGTAAATGTAGTAAACAGTGGAGCTAAAAATTCAGCAAAAATCAATGGATTCAATAAAAAGCAAAACACGGATCTAACTACCTCAGATTTATAGAGAACGGACCGAGTTAATTGGCTCTGAGCACTATGGGACTTAATTTCTGAGGTCACCAGTCCCCTAGAACTTAGAACTACTTAAACCTAACTAACATAAGGACGCCACACACATCCATGCCCAACGCAGGATTCGAACCTGCGACCGTAGCGGTCGCGCGGTTGCAGACTGTAGCGTCCAGAACCGCTCGGCCACTCCGGCCGGCGCGAGTTAATTAAATTAGCTTAGAGATTCTAGTGCCTCTGGATCACACAGTGTTGGATGGATGGATCGGAGCACTATGGGACTTAACTGCTGAGGTCATCAGTCCCCTAGAACTACTTACACCTAACTAACCTAAGGACATCACACACATCCATGCCCTAGGCAGGATTCGAACCTGCGACCGCAGTGGTCGCGCGGTTGCAGACTGTAGCGTCTAGAACCGCTCGGCCACTACGGCCGACCCACATGGTGTTGTTGGACATGCTGTCTTTCGGCTGAAGCAACGCCAAGCACCTTGCAGTGTGGCTCAAGTCGTATTTCACCAAATACAAAAAGAATCAACTTTTAAAAGTTGAAAGCTACGAATAATGTTGAGACAGTTCAATATGAAACGAGTAAAAACGTATCTTGCTTGCCATGGTACCACTCATATGTATCACTGTTATTTTGTGACGACGTATCGCTATATTATTCCTAGGTGCTGAAATTACGCAGTAAAAATACGCCATGTGTCTGAAATGAAGACCACCATTCAAAGGATTTCAAAACAAACTGTAGATTTGATGAACAATTACTTTCTACGCTCAAACACTAAACTGCGTTACTTTTTGTCGCTGATGAGGCTCTGTGAGTGTAAGACTAGCCGCGCGGGATGAGTAATTTTAGTGAAAGGCAGTTGCAGAGGAGTCGAGCCGCGGGCCACAGGGTTTCCCACACGAGGCACGGCCAGTGCCGCCGGCACCGGTCCTGGATGTTTCCCTTCAATTAAGCGCGGCTCGTCCATTAGGGGCGACCGTTGGCGCGCTGGCTGCAGCGGCGTGCAGCCACAGCCACGGCCACAGCCACAGCCCCGGCCCGACACAGCTGGCGGGCTGCACGCGCCTCCCGGCCCGGGCTCGCCGCCTTTGTCTCGCGCACAGCGGCCGCCGCCGCCGCCGCCGCCGTCCCCGGCCGCTTCCGCCATCCGGCGTCGCGCATTACGTGCACTCGCCCGCGTAAATCTCTTGACACTTCACCGCAGTGCTCACCTCGAGGATATTGCGATGCCATTAAGGGAAGATCCCGGCGAGAAGATTAGATTAGATTAGTACTTGTTCCATAGATCATGAATACGACACTTTGTATTGATGTGGAACGCGTCAAGTTAATAAAAGGTGTCTATTCAAGATGTTACATTAGACAAAATATTACATGACACTCAATAATTTTTATTTATTTATTTATTTATTTTGGAGGTTGGGAAATTACCTGCTTACTATATCAAAAACTTCATCTAATGAGTAGAAGCAGTTGCCATTAAGAAATTCTTTTAATTTCCTTTTAAATGCTATATGGCTATCTGTCAGGCTTTTGATGCTATTAGGTAAGTGACCAAAGACTGTTGTGGCAACATAATTTACCCCCTTCTGGGCCAAAGTTAGATTTAACCTTGAGTAGTGAAGATCATCCTTTCTCCTAGTGTTGTAGCCATGTACACTGCTATTACTTTTGAATTCGTTCGGATTGTTAATAACAAATTTCATAGGTGATTATATATACTGTGAGGCTACAGTGAAGATTTCTAGCTCTTTAAATGAGTGTCTGCAGGATGATCTTGGATGAGCTCCATCAATTATTCTGATTACATGCTTTTGTGCAATGAACACTCTTTTACTCAATGATCAGTTACCCCGGAATATGATGCCATACGAAAGCACAGAATGAAAACAGGCGTGGTAATCTAATTTACTCAGATGTTATCGCCAAAATTTTCAATGATCCTAATAGCATAAGTAGCTGAACTCAAACGTTTCAGCAGATCCTCAGTGTGTTTTTTCCAGTTCAACGCCTCATCAATGCATACACCTAGAAATTTTGAACATTCTGCCTTAGCTACGGATTCCTGATCGAAGTCTATATTTATTAATGGGGTCATTCCATTTACTGTGTGGAACTGTATATACTGTGTTTTATCAAAGTTTAATGAGAGTCCATTTGCAGAGAACCACTTAATGATGTTCCGAAAAACATCATTTACAATTTCACCAGTTAATTCTTGTCTGTCGGGTGTGATACCTATACTTGTATCATCGGCTAGACCTTCACCATACCCACTCTACGATGTCCTAGAATTTCATATTAGCGTTACTCGTCTCGAAGGGAAAACGACAGCGATAATCAGCCCAGTGGCCAACAATTGAGTCTCTCTTCGGGGACATGATGCCGATGGCGTGTAACACCACCTGTAGCCTTGATAATGAGAGTCTGCAAGTTTCTTCAGGCATCACACATCAATGTGGAGCAACACATTCACAAGTATCTGGGCTGTCGATTGCTACGTCATCCAAATCGTCCCAAACATTTGCTCTGGGATTAAGATCGGGTGATTTATTGGGCCATTCGAGCTATGAGAGCATGCATGAATGTTCGGTACTACACGAACTTGTGCGTGAAGTCCTGTAAAAATTGATGTTATCATCTTGTGAGACGAACTGTCGACATCATACTCATTAAAATGATGTAGAAGAAGAGGCATCACCTGTTCACGGAGAATATTGTAATTAACATCCTGGTTAATACTCGTGGTACCGAGCGAGGTGGCGCAGTGGTTAGCACACTGGACTCGCATTCGGGAGGACGACGGTTCAATCCCGCGTCCGGCCATCCTGATTTAGGTTTCCCTGATTTCCCAAAATCGCTCCACGAAAATGCCGATATGGTTCCTTTGTAAGGGCACGGCCGACTTCCTTCCTCTTCCTTCCCTAATCCGATGAGACCGATGACCTCGCTGTCTGGTCTCCTCCCCCAAAAACAACCCAACCCATACTCGTGGTAACCTGAGCGAGGAGACCTAAGTACGTTACCAAAACTCCCCAAAACATCATCGAACCATCTGCAGCTTGAACCACACCCTCCACACATTGGAGATTAAATGCTCATTGGGATTTCTGTGCAATCGTCGCTTTTCATCACATGAAAACAGGCAATACCGCGTCTTGTCGGACCACATTATGTGCTTGCCGTCCGCTGTTGTCCTTCCTGTGTAGTGTAGCCCGTTGAAGACGTGCAGCTTTAATGTGCTACTGTGACCAGTAGCCTTTTGGAAGGTATCCGACTCCTAATAATAATTACGTGCAGTTGCTTTCAGAATATTCTCTTTGCAACTGATTAAGATGGGCCTGAACTCACTGGCAGCGTCAGTTCCTCCCGTCTTTGATACCGATTGACATCAACAAGTCCTCATTCTTACGGCTTACGGACGGCTATGGAAGCAAAGTAGAAGAAACATCAACAAGGACATAGAATTCGTCAACTCTGATAAAGCGTTCTACAGCATGAAATGATGCATAATGTTCGAATTCTGTGAAAAACTGGAAGAAGCTATAGGGAAAAACGGGTAATATACAATATACACAAATACGAAGAGGCAATAATAAGACTCGAAATGAAAGAACGAAATGCTCGCTTTAAAAGTGATCTTTCACCCCTACTGTTCAATCTACACCTCGAAGAAGCAACGACGGAAATAAAAGAAAGGGTCCAGAGTAGGATCAAAATTCAGAATAAAAGGATATCAATAATAAGAATCGCTGACGTCATTGCTATCCTTAGTGTACAGAATGTGCTGTATGCAACGAACAGTCTAATGAGTACAGGATATGGAATGAGAGAAAGCCGCAACAAGACAAATGTCATGAGACGTACCAGAAATGATAATCGCGACAAATGTAACATCAAAATTAGATATCAAGCTGACAAAAGTCAGAAAGCCTGCTACATTGGAAGCAACGAGGACATAAAAAGCAGATTAAAACAAGCAAGGACGGTATTCCTGGCAAGGAGAAGTCTGCTGGTATCAAAGATTGGACGTAATTTTAGGAAGACATTTCTGAGAATGTACGTTTGGGGCACAGCATTGTATGGTAGAGAAACATGGACTGTGGGAAGACGGAAACACAAGAGAATCGAAGTGTCTGAGATGTGGTGCTACAGAAGAGATTCAGGTGGAGTGATATTAGGAATGAGGAGGTCCTCCGCAGAAGTGCGATGGAAGGAACATATGGAAAACACTGACGAGAAGAAATGACAGGATGACAGGACATCTGTTAAGGCGTTACGGAATAGCATCATTGCTACTACAGGGAACTGTAGAGCGTAAAAATAATTGGGCACACAGAGATTGGAGTACATCCAACTAGTAACTGAGAACGAAGGATGCAAGTGCTACTCTGAGAAGAAGGGTTTAGCCTAAGAGAGAAATTACTGGCGGGCCGCATCAAAGCAGTCAAAAGATAGATGATTCAAAAAAGAAAAAAAAAAGGTTAATTTCTTTCTGAGAATTCCTAAGGCGTACCACATGGCTGCGAGTTGTACGCCATTTATTGGAGACACATTCGACAGCCCGAGTTGATACGCCATCAAATCGGTCAACTTCATTCCTAGAGTGATCGTGGGCACGTCCAATGACGCGGCTCCTCTCTGCCTTTACATCAAACGCATGTCTTACTACGCTGATTCCATACTCCCCATTGGCACGTACGCACCATTTCACTGACACGACTTACTATCATGTCTCCAGTGAGTCCAATGCGACCCGTTTACTCCATTTAGAAGCTGACTAATGTTTTGTCTGGTGATCCTGTTACACAACTTTCTCACAGAAATTATCGTAGGAATGAAAAAAAATTATTCTGTGTTAAAGTTTGAGTGTCGACTATACGTTATTTGCATTTAAAACGAAGTACAGATCTATTTTAAAAACTATTTTCTGTAATCAAACAACTCAATAATTAATTATTTGTAGCACTTGAACCACAACAATGATTAATTATTCCTAATTACTTAAGTTACAGATCAACAATTCTGGCGATAACTTGTCGAGACAGGGAACCAAAGACTTCCAGACTTCACGTTATTCTTTCCTAAAGTAGCTTCTGATTTACTGGCGCAGAGAGTACGAAGAGCTCGGTGGATGGGGAGAGTGAGGCGCAAAATGAATTTTACCGCAGGCGCTAGTTACGTTGGAGTCATCGCCTTTTACCCAACGTAAGTTATTATTCAGTTTTCATTGTACCTTCTCATAACAACAAAGGGACCAATAAGAATAGCACTAGTAATAAAAATGATATACATTATTAATTATACAACCAGATGCTGGGAGAGTAAGCGGTAACTTATGTGCCCATAAACTTATTAAAACTCAACAGCAGGAGCAACAATTCAAACCATTTTTTGTTGAACCTCTTTTACTTAACAGAGGCATGTACGAATAGACAACATACGTGTGTGCATGTGCGTCTGTTTTACTAATAAAGTTAACCGTAGACTGAGTGTAATATAAGCACCACTTACAACCACCGAATAAATACGATGCAGTTCAATACTAACCGAGAAAAAGTATTTTTCTTGTAAAGGTGTGAAAGTCTTACATCATTGCCGAATATCAGAATCAGAATCCATGGAACGAAAGGATAACTACCAGTTTATCAATATTGTCCTTCAGAACGCGGTGCAAGGTGGGTGAGGGTGGCACGCCCATCGCCCCGGCTGCCTTTTGCCCTCGGAAAAGATCGTCGGAACTCATTCCGACAGCACGCTGAGTGGTCGCGGGGCTCTTATGGAAGCGCTGGACCGATGAAAAATTCCGGCCGCTGTCTCGAATTGAACCCAGGACTTCCTGGACCTGGGTTCTTTGTCAGGTGTTGGGTTCAAATCTTAAGATGTTGCTAACTCATCCTTCCTTTCTCCATGACCAGACAGGCACAGGCCATGCTCTATCATTTTAACTACTGTATTTTTGTTTTACTTGTGTTCTAAAAACTGATTTTATAACATTTCTATGACCATATTTTGTAATACGATGTATTGTATAGCTCTGTGTGAATATCAGACTGAAAATGAATTCAGAATCGTACAGAGTGAATCACTCAGCCCTGGCGCAGACCGCACACGATTGTATATTGAGCAAATGAAGGTAAGTAGTTAAATCTATAGTAACTGTCAATGAAGTTAATATTACACAGTAAGGAAGTTAATTAGAGCCACTTTCATATTATCTATTTAAGCTTCACTCGTTTCAAAGTATCTCTCAAACAAACAAACAACAAACAAACGAACAAACAAATGTAACCTGAGGGCCGGCTTCAGCGACTTTAGACGTAGGTTTTCATTCAAATTTAAGACGTTTGCGTTAGTATAAAGCGAAGAATTTAGGTTGATTGCATTAAACATATATTTAGTAGTATCGTATCAACTCGGGGAATTAAAGGTTTTAAGTTCTATCTCTTATTTCTTTATAGAGCATACGCAATCTTAGGCCTAATTTTTCGGGTAAACAAGTTTCGAGCTTTAACGTTATTTTAAGTGCATTACGTTTCTGTATTAATAGTATCCACATATATTAATGTTCCGCATAACTTTTGTGAGTCTAGTGACTTTTAGTTAATGGAGCATTAGTGTTATTGTCTAGACAAATTTTGTAAAAAGACCGTAAGCAACCATAAGCGAAAAGTGTTGGAGCTGCTGTAGGAAAGTTAGTCCTGGGGTTCTGTGTAGCTATTGTGAGAGATGGTTACACTGGGGGGAATGTACAGGCATGGAAATTGGGGAAGTAAATATGTCTTTTCCACGGTGTTGCAAAGTATGTTCAAGGGATAGGAAAATGGATGAACAGAAAGGGAAGATTAGAGCCCTTAAGGTTGAACTGGAAAGTGCCATGGAGGAGCTGACAGAGTTAAGAGGGGAGAAGGGTGAAGACAGGTTCCCATCTGCAGCAAGGTACGGGAGCCACAGAAAGAGAACAGTATCTGACGGTTTCATCATGGACACAACTTGCTACCTCAGTTAACAAATGAAGAGACTCAGGTAGATGTAAGTGTAGTTAATACTCAACAGACATTCACCAGAAAACCAATTGTATCAAGAAAAGTAGAAAGTTGGAGGAAAGTTCTTTTGTTAGGTAGTAGCCATGGAAGAGGAATGGTCCAGATTGATAGAGGATGTAGGATCATTGTGCAAGGATTTTACAAAGCAGGATCGTGTTGTAGTAATGGGTGTAATAGGAAACAGAACTGATACGGACCAGAGCTGCAATATTGAGTAAGCTGTTAAAAATAGCTGTAACGGACCATACAAACGTTGGCTTGGTTCCGACTTTCATGCGATATAATCGGCCCCAATTGAACTGCTCTGTCTGGAGGGTCAATATAGAGCCAGATCAGTTGCTTCATGCGGTTACTTTGTGAGGCATCGATTTGGTTCCTGTTGATGCTATTAATAGGAGGAACTTCGCCAGGTGTGGCCTACATCTCAGTAGCAAAGGGAAGGATAAATTGGCCAGTATGATAGCAAAATCTCTAAGGGCACTGAAAATCATAGGAGTTCCTCTTTTTTAGACTAAGATCTGTGTCCAAAGAGTCAACACTGAATGAAATTAAGCTTAATGAGAAGCTCAGACAGGCAGGTACTAGAGATGTTAAAATATCACAAGATTCTCATAAAATTACAGTGAAAAATAACGTTAGTATGTCACAACGTTCTCGTAAAAGTACAGTGAAAAATGTTAGTATATTGCATCAGAATAACAAGGGATTAAAAAACAAAGTAGATGAGCTTTTTGTTTGTTTAGAAGATTTAGATACTGAGGGTGGAGTAGATGTACTAAGTCTGTTTGAATATCATATAGTCACAGACATGGAAACGGTAAATGCAGGTGGATATAAGCTTTCAGCACATGTAAATAGAGACACTACAGATAGAGAAGGAGTTGCCATATGTGTTATAATTTATGATGGTGTGAAAAATTTAGAAACTAAAAAAATTTATATAGAGAAGGAGTTGCCATATGTGTTATAATTTATGATGGTGTGAAAAATTTAGAAACTAAAAAAATTTATATAGATATTGACATATAGAAGCATGCATGTGAGCTTAAACTAAATAAAGGTACTTTTATAATTGTAGCTGTGTGTAGGTCCCCATTGGGAAACTTTCAGCTGTTTTTCAATAACTTGGATTCTTTGATGTGCTATCTGTCAGACAGAATGAAGCAAATTATTGTCTGTAGGGATTTCAATGTAGGTTGTCTGACAGAGTGTGATAGAAAGCTTGACTCTGAAGTATTACTTGGTTCCTTCAATTTGACATCAGTTATTGATTCTCCTACTCGGGTAGCACAGGAAAGCTGTACACTGATATGTAATATTTTTATAGACCAAGATAAATTTAATCAGCTGTTTCCTTTTAAGAATTGTATGTCTGATCATGATGCACAGCTAGCTACAATATATGACATAGCTCCATACAGTAATGCAAAACAGTTCTCCAAAATAGTGTGTTCAATTAACATTTTAACAAATGCAAATATTAGGGAAAGCTTGCAACGGTTAGACTGCGATAAGGTGTAAAGGGAACATGATGCTAATTTTAAATTTAACCTTTTCCATGATACTTTTGTGAGTGTATTTCAGAACAGTTTACGTAACAAAACAGTGAAACATAATAGTAAGAAATCATTTAACGAGCCATGGCTTACTAAAGGGTTAAAAATACGTTGTAAACAGAAAAGAGAAATGCATTTTACAACTACAACGAATAATGATAGAGAAACAGTCAAACATTACAAAAAGTAATGCACTTTATTAAGGAAAGTTACTAAAATGTCCAGAAGTATGATCATTACATCTGAGATTTGAGCCTGTGATGATAAAATGAAAACAGTTTGGAATATTGCTAAAACCGATACTGCAAGAAGGCTGTATTTCTATCAGGCTCAATGAAAATCCTATTAACAAAAAGTCATAAGCAGACAATATTTTTAATAACTCTTTTCTAAATGTTGTAGAGAAAATAGTATCTAGCTATTCATTACAAATGCAAGGCTGTATATGAAAGAGGCAATATCTATCAAATCTGATGAACCTCAAATTAAACCCACCACTCCTGCTGAAATTAGGAAAATAATAAATCCACTCAAAAGTGATAGATCACATGGAATTGATGATATTTCCAACAGAGTACTAAAAGCTTGTTCTCAGCCACAAATGTAGTACCTCACTGAAACAGGGCATTTTTCTGGATGAACTGAAATATGTAACTGTTAAACTGTTGTTTAAAAAACGGGATAGGTTTGATGCTAACAACTACCTCCCAATCTCACTTCTGATAGCTTTATCCAAAATTCTTGAAGAAGTAACATATTTGTAAAAATCAAGTACTAATAAAATGTCAGTTTGATTTCCAGAAAGGCTTTTCAGCAGAAAATAATATTTTTCCTTCACTGATCAAATATAAAATTCGCTGAACACGTGAACATTACCAATTTGGATATTTTGTAATCTGTCAAAGGCTTTTGACTGTGTGAATCATGAAATTATTCTACATAAATTTAAATATTGTGGTATGAGTGGGACAGTGCACTAACAGTTTAATTCGTATTTAATTGAAAGAGTGCAGAAGGTTGAAATTAACAATACAAATAGTCTGAAAAAATCAGCAGAGTTCTCTAACTGGGGAGGTATCGGAATGGTGTCCCATAGGATCCAGTCTTGGGTCCTTCATTGTTCTTAATATACTTTCCACGCCATATTCATGAAGATGCAAAGCTAGTTCTTTTTGCTGATTATACAGCTGAGGAAATTGTAAATAATGTCTTTTCAGAAAATTATTAAATGGGTCTTTGCAAATGGACTCTCATTGATCCTTGAGAAAACACAGTACATAGACTACTGTACAGTAAATGGCATAACACCACTGATAAATATAGACTTTGACCAGAAGTCTGTGGCTAAGGCATAATATTCTAAATTGCACTGATGAGACATTGAGTTGGAAAAAACTTATTGATAATCTGCTGAAGTGGTTAGGTTCAGCTACTTACTCTGTTAGAGTTATTGGAAATTTTTGTGATGAACAGATCAATAAAATAGCCTACTATGCATATTTCCATTCACTGCTTTCATATGGTATGGTATTTTGGTGTAATTGATCATTAAGAGGAAAAGTAATCAGTATGCAAAAGCGTGTAATCAGAAAAATAGCTGTAGTCCACCTGAGATCACCTTGCTGACGCTTATTCAACTCATGATAGTCACAGTACCTTCGCAATACTTGTCTTCATTTATGAAATTTGTTGTTAATAACCCATCCCAATTCAAAAGTAATAGCAAAGTACATAGCTACAACAGCAGAAAAAAGGATGACCGTCACTATTCTGGGTTAAATTTGACTTTGGCTCAGAAAGGGGTGAATTATGCTGCCACAAAAATCTTTGGTAATTTGACAAATGGCATTAAAAGTCTGACAGTTAGCGAAACAACATTTAAACATGAATTAAAAGAATTTCAGAATGACAACCCCTTCTACTCGACAGATGAATTTGTAGATAAAAAGTAGTAACTGTAAGGAAAAATCATGTAACGAAAATTGACACTTTCCACATTATTACGAAATGTCGTATTCATGATCTATGGAACAAGTATTAATGTGATGTGATACTCTTTCAAAACCTATGTGCTAAATCTGTTTAATTGAGATGTTTTTGCAAAATACCAGCTCTTTGTTTCACACGGCATTTGTAGACGCTAAATCTGATAGCAGTCTCTCCCCCTCTTTCGTCTCCATCTGCATTTCACCGCCTTCAAGGCTCGCGCAAAGCCATAATCTTTCCCTCAGCTTTGCGAGATTACTACTCGCGAACTGTAACTAAATGTGAAACGATTTACACAAATAAAGTCAGAATTGTTGAATCAACAAACATCATTGGATTAAGAAGCTGCAAAGTCGTATATGACCAGCCTGACAGCACTACAGACAGTTTGGAAACGGATTTTTGGATTTCAAGGCAATGGAACCTGTTCTGGCTTTCATAGCTCAGTCTTTCCAGAACGTGGATATGGAAGATATTTAAAGTTAATAGTATTTTCTCTTGTAGTGCATTGAAGAGGAAATAATTCTATTACAAAATAAAATTTCCTTAAAGTGACAAAAAACGAAAATAACTTTGAAAATTAGTGAATGTAAAGACATCTAACACTGTAAAAGTGGCATCGTATGTTTTATCGTTTTTCGGCTCATCTTATCTATGTGAGACAGCATTGTCAACGATGAACGAAGTGAAAATTAAGTGAATCAATAAACTGAATGACATTCATTTTTCAGACTCCGTAATGTTGCCTGTCACAAATTATTCACCAGATTATAAAAAACTTTCCAACAACGGGCAAAGCCAAGTAGCTCACTAAGATTTTTTTAACAATTATGATGGTGTATGTTTCAGTTTTTTTCTCATGTGTAATATCTTGAAAATTGGTAGTAGACCTACAACTTTCGCCCAAGAGAAATCCAAGAGAAAAACCTTTTAAGTATTTTGTGTAATTAAAATGGTTAATACTGGGTACAGTGTTTTTTGTGCTGGAACTTTGAAGGATTTAACAATTTAAGAATTTTTAACTTAGTAGACCTCTAAAGGGACTAAATTGCTTGTACTATATCTCAAGCCTTAAAAGCTAGAGCACCTCTGCCTTATAGGAACCCGTTTTAGACGTTTAACCCTATATGTCTGAATAGTGCAGTATATTCCTACAACAGTGCCATGCCGGGACCATTCAATCAACGGATTACTATTTTCCGAGATTTTTCTAAATCGATTGAGGTGAATACTGAACTGGTTCCTTTTAAAAAGCTATAGCCGATTTCTTTGGCCATCTTTGTCCAAAACGTGCTTGTTCTGCATTGTTAATAATATCGGGGTTGGCGGAGCATTAAAGCCCCATCTTCCTTCTTCCAACATCAGAATCATGTAGGACAGTTCTAGAGCTGTTTCCAGACAGTACGGAGGCCTCTCTCCCTGACGTGCTTGGAATTTCGTCTGTCCGCGAATCGTAGGCTCGCATTTCCTCAGTGCTCAGTTGTGTGTTTGATTCGATGTCATGATTTTTTGACCAGGTACTGGTTCTCTGAAAATGTAAATTTTTTTCTCGTGTATCTACCTTTCCTTACATGACACTGAAATTATGTATTAAGTTATACTCTTATCCAATAAATCTGTGTCTTTATTTCAGATTATACAAAAAGTAACGCAGTTCAGTGTTTGAGCGAAGAAAGCAATTGTTCATCAAATCTACAGTTTGTTTTGAAATTTTCTAGAAATCCTTTGAATAGTGGTCTTCATTTCAGACCCATGGCGTATTTTTACAGCGTAATTTCAGCACCTAGGAATAATAGAGCGATACGTCGTCACAAAATAACAGTGATACGTATAAGTGGTACCATGGCAAGCAAGATACGTTTCTACTCGTTTCATATCGAACTGCCTCAATATTATTCGTAGCTTTCAACTTTTAAAAGTTGATTCTTTTTGCATTTGGCGAAATTTATGGTATAAGTATTTTACTTATTTCCTCGTGGAGCCTCAGATTTCTGAACTAACGGTCACTTCTGCTGCTAGCTCCTCTTTAAAACATTCCTAGATGTCTCTAAATGCTCACTCAAGTGTTTCTTAACATCCGTAACTTTCAAAGTATTTTTTGTTCATATTGATCTAGTAATCCCATAAGCCCACCTCTGAAAAGCCAAGTGCACGGAGGCTGATTTCTACGTTGACGTCCACCACCCAGATTTATTAAAATTTCTTCGCTTGCTATATAACTTTTTCATATTGACCAACTGTGACCTCTAAGTGGTCTGTAAAAATATTGTTATATTTTTCCCTCTATTCTTAGAATTTGTTGATAATAATTTGATCACCTGATGATTAATTTTTTGTTAACTGCATATATTGCCCCATTTCAGAAATTTTGTAGCGTTTTCTCTGTAGTGTTTGCATACGTTAACCAGCTTTCCCAATTTCTTTTTGTAACTTTATTGGTAGATTTTGATTTTCTATTTGCAAATATTTTTACATTTTTTAAAATTTGTCGATGAAGTATTTCACAATACCTAAGTTTTTTTCCCATATCATTCGAGTTCCTGTCGTAGTGTTAACCATGCAGTTTCCGACGCCTTTAAGTTTGCCTCTACTCCGACAAGCCCAGTCGTCTTACAAATTCTGTCAATTTCCTGTTCAGTTATTATGTCCTGCTGATTGGAACTCACTATGTTTAACGGGTATCTTGTTATTTTTATTGTGTTATTTCATCATAATAATCAGTGTATCATTCTAGGAAATCTGTGCCCCTTACCTCGCAGCTCTGTTGTCACACGTGTCACTTTCTATTGGCCTTCACATTGCTCTCAGGTTCCTGGTTTAAAATGTCATCCACAGAGGTCGACTGTTTATTTTCATTATCAGTCTCAGGTCCGAGGAGAAACCTTTTTTTTCTGGGATAAATAGGTTGAATACTTTTTGGATAAGCAAAACTAATAGTGAAACTTTCATTTTCAAGGCCACCAATGAAAACGCCGGTATAGGATAACCACTTCCTCCTGGCCGCGACAATTTTGTCACCACTAGCGGCTACTGAGGTACCGAACGTCAGTATCCCAAAGTTGTTTTAATGGAGAAAATAATCAATTCAGTTTACGCAAGTATTTCACTACGACGCAATCGATCAAACAGTACGTTTTTGTAGCATCTTTGCACAGCTAGGAAGGGTGAATTATTATTAGTAATTTCGCTTTTCAGACCAGACATGCTGTACGCTGACAACAGAACAATACTTCGCTTTTCGTCACCACCGTTCCAAACATCAGCCTTTCTCCAATTCGTAGCGCTAATCACGCGCAAATTCCATCGTGAGTAAAAAGCCTACCTTAGTCGTGAGCCAGTTGTATCTGATTCAGTTTCGTGGAACGGTTGTCAGTATAATGACATCAATAATTTTAACGATAATAGTAATCATGTGGCCGCGCGGGATTAGCCGAATTGTCTTAGGCGCTGCAGTCATCGACTGTGCGGCTGGTCCCGGCGGAGGTTCGAGTCCTCTCTCGGGCATGGGTGTGTGTATTTGTCCTTAGGATCATTTAGGTTAAGTAGTGTGTAAGCTTATGGACTGATGACCTTGGCAGTTAAGTCCCATAAGATTCCACACACATTTGAACATTTGAACATTTTTGAGTAACAATGTTATTAAGGAGTGTTTGCAGATACGGAGACTCAAGTTAGTTGAGAACCATAAATGTACTAAAATTTTCCACGCTGCAAGAAGTACATTTACTTGCCATACAAAATCCGTGTCTCATGAGAACATGTACAAGCAACAACTAAATATTTTGGCTCTTAGGAGCATCACTAATCCCCCAGCATCTTATCTTGCTTCTGTCTACTGTCTCAGTGCCTAGAGCTAGCATAGAGACAACCAGGGACTTGAAACTTCTCGGCAGATTGAAACTGTGTGCCGGACCATGACTCGAACTCGGGACCTTTGCCTTTCGTGGTCAAGTGCTCTACCAACTGAGCTATGCAAGCACGACTCACGCCCCGTCCTCATAATTTTACTTCCCCCCAGTACCTCGTCTCCTACCTTCCAAACTACACAGAACTGGTCCCGAGTTCGAGTCTCGGCCCGGCACACAATTTTAATCTGCCAGGAAGTTTCAAATCAGCACACACTCCGATTCACAGTGAAATTTTCATTCTGGAACTAGGGACTTTTTCTGACATGATGGGCTTATGTGGTGTTGATCTTTCGTGTTTATAGAATGCTGTTCGCACTCAAATCGAATTACATGTGTCGCTGTAATAGGGTCGCTTAGGTTTGAGAAGTAGCACGAAAATATTCCCTATGCTGTCATAAAAATGAGTAAAAAGTACCACTAAACCTTATTTTCTGGTGATCGCTTTTCAGGCTGGTACTATAGGGCACATCATGACTTTCTCTTCTGCTCCTGCTTCTTCTTCTCAGAGCGGCAGTTACAAAGTTTACGCTTACTGTGGTACCACGGACGTATGACGTCTAAACACATATTATACCTTACCAACGATGTTACACGTAGTCACACTTATTATTGCTTTCCGGTTCGGTTCTGTTGCATACCTCTTCAGCTCTTATCACTACACTAAATTGTCACTGTCCTTCTGAGTAACCACATCTCACTCGCTTCTATTCTCTTCTATTGCCGTTATCCTATAGTCCGGGTCTCACTTCCATACAGTAGCGCGCTGTAGCTACAGTAGCATGAACAAACGGATCCGATCGACCTGATTTGCATTGCGCCTGGTTTGTATGCAAACCACATAACGTAATATACTGGCAGATCTTTCAGTCTCTTTCCGATACAGTCATTTGGCTATACACTGCTCCGTACGACTGTGCAGATAAATACCACGATTATGTAAATACTAGGAAACACGTTATTCGAGATGACACAGTCTTTAACATTTGTAAACTCGAATTTACTATAGTAAACGGTATTTCAACGGTATTTCAGAACGCAAGGCTGGACTTAATATTGCATTATGATTTTTTATTTAACTGAACATGGACACAGGACCTCTATTCAGGAATAAAGTGCGCACTGGTTTAACGCTACTGACCACACACGAAGAGACGTTAATTGTTGAATTGTTTTTCACCAGTGGCTAGGAATGGCATATTTGAACCTGAAATGATGTTATGAAAACTTTTGTGTCTGACTGCGAAACTAAACAAGCACCTAGTTCGCAATTCAAAAAGAGACGTTAGCAGTCACAATTATTTTTCACATGCAGTTTAGTGCGCGCATACAACAGCGTAAAATTAAATGGTGAAAATTTTTGTGCCGAATCAGGGTTCGAGCCTGAAGACATGTCTGTCGTGGAGACCACGAAGCGTTGCAATCTCGGGGAAACAACGAAACAATGGAACTGTATCATTCCAAAGGGGTCACATGTCACTAAATGGGAGAACTTCAGTACAGCAACAATAGTTTCAGCATTTCAACTTCAAATACAAAAGGAAATAATTGCCCTTTGATCTTACATGATTTCTGGTTGTTTAATAAAATACTAATATTGACGTAAGAAATATTACTGGTGACAGAGTTGCTACTTGCAACGCCTTCCACCACTGTTGACCTAAACTACACTAACTCTCCTATAGTCGTAACTGAAGGGACATCAAGTTTTATACCACGGTCAGCCGTACATTGTTCACTTGACGTTACCAGAGGTGAGAAAGAGTCTGTTGGTGATTCAGCGTACGAAGCTAGAATCATTCAATTTGACCACCGAACTGCACATGTTCATGATTTTGTAGTAATAAATGATACTCCACACTGGGTGTCCATTCTCAGTCCCTGGAGGTGGATTACAGCCTTTTTCAAAAGATTAATTTCCTTGTTCGTCTGTATAGCAATTCACCAGCTGGCTGGGCTACTCAATGCGTATACAGTACTTGATTTTGTTGTTAGTGAATGGAAATTACTTAACGACGGCCAGCTGCACGAACTGGGAAAACGGTAGAATGCGGAGGTTTCTGGAGGAAGTGTTGTTTTATACTTGAGGCGTTGTGGCGTTGAATGTATTTCTGGGTTAGTGGAAAAACTAGCGCGGTGTACATTTAAAGCCGCCATTCGAGCACATTGTTTTCTTTATTATTTTAAACCGCATTTCGTCTCCTATTGTCGGTTTCGTAAGGGCGCTGTGAGATTTCCTCATGCAACATGTGATGTGAAGAATGTTAAGTATGTAAGATTCCAGGAAAAACTAAACCTGTAAAAAGAAGGATAATCCATATGTTCGTGTACATCTGGTTTGGCATGCTGTCACGTAGGTTGCTAAAAGTGTATTGATCAAGCGTAATTTTTTATTTGAGGTTCTACAATGGTTTTTACCGCGACTTATTGAATGTTTCACATTTAAAGGTTATGAGAATCGTTGCTTAAGCGTTGAAAAACGGAGCATGAAGCAGTAAAAATGTCTAGCAGTTGTCATTTATTGTTCACGGTGGATTTAACATACACTTGCAGGCTGTGGAGGCAGTTGTGAACATTTGTGCCTTGTATGGCGAAAGTTGTACCGAACACATCACATCAGAAAACGATTTTTCGTTTTAGTCAGGATCGGTTCGAAGCGAATTATTTCTCACATTCAGGAGGAACAACGGAACCTGAACGACGTTTTTATAGTTTAGGTTTATCACCATGGTCCACCCAATTTCTGACAACTGTGATGAATTGCGACCGTTTAACTATCATGTGACACTTGCTTTCAGTGAACAACAAGGGGAAAAAGAAAGGAAGGGTAACTGGAGTTAAAAATCCATCGACGATGAGGCCTTAGAGATGAAACATGAGTTAGGACTGAGAAGGGCAGTGAAGGACACCGACTGCGAAAACCTAAATGATCATGGTTAGAAGAGTATTTGAACCACCATGTGAGCCGGCCGCGGTGGACGAGCGGTTCTAGGCGCTTCAGTCCGGAACCGCCCTGCTGCTATGGTCGCAGGTTCGAATCCTGCCTCGGGCATGGTTGTGTGTGATGTCCTTAGGTTAGTTACGTTTAATTAGTTCTGAGTCTATGGGACTGATGACCTGAGATTTTAGGTCCCATAGTGCTTAGAGACATTTGAACCACCATGTTTTATTTTCGTAAAACGAAAATAGTGGTTGGTTCTCACAAAAAATATTTGTCGCAAAGGCCATTGTGAGTCCTCCTAATGTATTGTTACTCAATGAACTGTATCAGAGGAGTGGTTTCATAACAGTTGGCGTCTATTGCCACGAACTGCGACAGCATTTGGGCACCACATAAGACAACCGACCAAGGAAACTGCATCAAGTGTTGCTACTGTACGAGAACGCCCATCTGCTGGTTTCTGTAAAGAACCTACCCAGAGCTTGGCTAAGAGCATCCCTACCACACCCACTCTTATACTCTGCCGGTCGATAAATTTGTCCATAACGCCATGCTTGTGACGTGCAATGTAAAATGCTTTTGGGGTAGCGTCTTCGTCTAATAATCAAAACGTTCTGCGTCCTGGGTTCGAAACTAGTCACTTATTAAACTTCGAATAAAAATCATCAGCAAAGACGGGGTAGACTTCCAGTATAAGAGGCCACCGTTGTTCTGCCAACATACTTGTCAAAGAGGGTTAACGACTCGGCAGGTGTACGGTGCATTTACTTGTCCTTGGGGTGGAAAACTGCCGCTAAAGGGCGGAAGAATCAGTAGTTATCAACAGTATAAGAATGCAGAACGTAATGGAAACGACTTCAATGACCTCATTCATCACACGTTTTTTGTTTATATAGACAAAGCAACATCAGTGGTTATATTGTAATAGTTACGAGTAGATTATGTTTTTCATTTCTTTGCTTTTTGTTTAATGAATGGCAAGTTCGCTTAAGCAAGACATGTTCGAGACGTTACTCTCAGCGTTGTATATTCCCTGTCACACATTCCGTCCACAACTGTTTCTCCCTTCATGGTATCAAAAGCTGGAGTAAAGCTTTAACTGCTCTCATATACTCGTCTCACTTCTTCCAGGTCCTTTTGAGACATATTTTTTAGCCACTGTGCAAGATTTCGTTGGACAGTTTGCTTTTATGATTTTAAACTATATGTTGTTCACATCTTATGAAATTTCGTTGTGGATGTTGCCATTTTGTAAGCGGTGTTATGTTGCCTTTTCGTCTGCGTTATTATGTGATAATGGTGGTGACAAATGTGGCACTCCCAAAGGAAACTATTTCTAAATCTATAATATTAAAAAGTATGTTCTTTACTCATAATGTTAATAGCGTCTGCTGATGCTCAAAAACCGAATCGTTTATGGTGGAGGAACTTTTCAACAACTTATGTAACATAAAGTCAGATAAACAGAAATAGATATGACAGCCTTGAGTAGGAGGACCACCAAAATCATTCTTACTGCTCTTTCTTTATGACGTTCGGTTTTCACCGATGCATGAAATACTCGGAACTATCCTTTGCAAACCACAGAAATGTGAATTAAGCTAACTGGCCTGTACTTTACGTATTTAAGTTCGAGGTCAACATGGTTACAGCAACACTTTCGCATCTTCGAAGAATGGGTTTCCTAAGTGTTAGTCAACTCAAGAAACACACCTGCTGATCAACGTACTGTTACTATCGCTATCCTGATTGGCACCAGCCATCATCGTAGAATATGTCTGACCACTAAGTTATTGTCGATCTACATGCTGGAGTGGCTTAGAATTATCCTATTAGATTCATTTAATATTTTCGTGCCATTTCCAACAGACAATCTGAATGATCCTCAGTTAAAGTCTAACATTGGATTACCAATATCATGTTTTGATTCCAGGAAGGTCGTCCCACGCAGAACCTGCAAATTATCTTTTTTGTCAATCACTATCGAAAAGATAGCAGACGGCAGGAATTGTTGGATCGCTAGATAAGTGGTAACGCGACCACTTAATGAAAGGAAAGCTGCATTAGCTCTTACGTCTAATCTCATTTGAAATCTAGAGAATTTGTCACACTTTTTCCTCTTGTTTTATTGATCTACAAGCTGCAAATCGAAAATCAGTAAGTAAATCTTAACTTCTCCAGCTCAAGTCAACTTGCTACTTTGATTTAGTACAATGCATGTAAAGGCAAAAAATGCGAGAAATTATAACTCCCCTCCCCCCCGTTTAAAGTTATATTTATCTGTTCAAATTGATATAATTATTAGTTTTTTGGGCATATACTAGGTGAGTCATTTCTGAGAGGCATTTACTAATTATACGGGGTTTCTTTTGGGATCTACTCTCACTGTCAGATTTACAAACTTTCACGGGTCCCCGAAATGATTCTTGGGTATGATTCATAACTTCACATAGGCAATGACAACATCGAGTTCAGAAGTGCTTAGTATCTTACTAATCTGAGCAATTTTAGGCACACACAGAAAATGTTGTGGGGAAGGCTAACCAAAGATTGCGTTTTATTGGCAGGACACTTAGAAAATGTAACAGACCTACAAAGGAGAATGCCTACACTACGCTTGTCCGTCCTCTTTTCAGAATCTTTCTGTGCGGTGTGGGATCCTTACCAGATAGGACTGACGGCGTACATCGAAAAAGTTCAAAGAAAGGCAGCACGTTTTGTATTATCGCAAAATATGGGAGAGACTGTCACAGAAATGATCAGTATTTGGGCTGGAAATCATTAAAAGAAAGCTTTTCGTTGCGACGGAATCTTCTCACCAAATTCCAATCACCAACTTTTCCACCGAATGCGAAAATATTTTGTTGTCACCGACATACATAGGGAGGAACGATCACCATAATAAAATAAGGGAAATCAGAGCTCGTACGGAAAGGTATAGGTGTTCATTCTTTCCGCGTGCTATACGAGATTGGAATAATAGAGAATTGTGAAGGTGGTTCGATGAACCTTCTGCCAGGCACTTGAATGTGAATTGGAAAGTATCGACGTAGATGTAGATGTAGATGTAGGCACGCTCATATTGCAAATACATTTTGTTGACTGAGGTATACATTCTTTGTAAGGTTGTCATGATAAAATATATGTCACACAGCATATTTTTATAGTAGCTCTTGTTGGTTTATTGAATATAACAGAAAAAAATCAAAGAAAAATGATCTACAATGTACTCTCTCACGTTAACTAAAACAGTCTGATGACGATCAGGTATTTTTGGACTTCTGGCCTGTAGAAAACAGCTGGTTCAGAGATAAGGATATCATCAATTCATGTTTACAGCGGTAGCAATAGCCTTAGTGTAGCTCTGGATAGGTTCCTCAGTGAAACCAGCAGAGCGCAGATGGGCGTTCTCGTACAGTAACATCACTAGGTGCAGATTCCTTGGTCGGTTCTCTTATATGGTGCCTGTCCGTTGTTTCATGTGTTGGCAACAGATGCTAACTGCGATGGGCACACCCCTCTGGTGCAGGTCGTCACTTAAAACACTTTCTTTGTGCCACCGTATCCATAACATTTCGCTTAGAGGACTCACACTGGCCTTTGCTTGAAATATTTTTTTATCAGGGCCAACCACCGTTTTCGTTTTACGAATATGTGATGGTTTACGTTTTCTCAAACGGTCTCTTTCCCTGTCCTTCGCAATTCTAGCTTCTGTTCCATCTTTAATGGCCTCATCGTCGATGAATATTTAACCCTAAACATTCCTTCCTTTCTTTCTTCCTCAACCCTGTCCACTGGAAGCAAATCTCTCACGAAGGTTAAATGGTCGCAATTTATCACATCTGCCAAATCTACCAATAATCCAGCATAGCATGGTGCTAAACCTAAACTGTAAAGATGTCCTTCTGAGTCCATTGTACCGACTGTAGGAGAGTTGGTGCAGGTCAGGCCAATACCGTGTGGGTAGTCGTAGCAAGTAGAAACTCTGTCACCAGGAATCTTTCTTACATCAGTAATTTTATTTTATTATCAATCAGCCATCATGTAGAGTTACCAGTAAATGATTTCTTATTTTATTTGAAGATGACGTGCTGAAAATATCTTTGCTGTACTGGGATTCCAGCTCAATATTCCCATCTGGCGGGATGTGACCCCTACAGGATGGTGCATTCCACTGTTTCGTTGAAACTTCCTGACAGATTAAAACTGTGTGATGTCCCGAGTTCGGGTCTCGGTCCCACAGACAGTTTTAATCTGCAGGAAGTTTCATATCAGCGAACACTCCGCTGCAGAGTGAAAATCTCATTCACTGTTTCGTTGCTGCCCCAATATTACTACTCCTCGTGGTCTCCACGAAAGACATGTGTCTGGGTTTGAATCGTGGTCCGGCACAAAACTTTTCACCATCTAATTTCAAACTGTAGTATGTGCATACTAAATTGTAGTTGAAAAATAATTATGAATTTGAACATCTCTTTGTGTATTTTCAACGATACAAATAGGTGCTTATTTCGACTCTCAGACACAGAAGGTGTCATGACATCATTTCAGGTTCCAACATACCACTCATAGCTACTGGTGAAAAACGATTCAGTAGTTAATGCCTTTTCTCATAGAGTCAACAATGAAGACATTTGCAAAGTTCACTCCCAGTCAGCATACAACTTTTCGTCACAGTATTTCCTGTTCTTATAAGCGCAAATCTCGCTAATCGCGAAACAAACCGACATTCAACGTCTACCCGTGGCTAGAGAACCAAAGGAATCGGTTCTGGATTCGAATCTCGGCAACACAAAACTACTTTGTCTTCTCATATCAGTTATCTCACAATTGGTGAAAAAATTCAGTACCTGACATTTCATTGTGCTTAATTAATAATCTGTTTAGGGGCTGCTTCGATTTACCGTCCAACAAAAAAAATCTTAATTTAATTTCAAGTCCATCCTTGCTGTTTGAAATACCCTTTAGTGTCGTAAATTTGGGTTTACGAGTGTTAAAGACTCTGGCATCTCTAATAACGTGTTTTCTGATATTTACACTATCCCAGTATTAATTATCATCTGGATTTAGAGCCATACAGAGTAATGTCTTCTAGTAGTCTATTGTAGTGATCAATTTGCGTAGTCAAATGAAGGTATCGGAAAGTTATTAGAAGACGTGAAGGAATGTTACGTTATGTGGCTTGCAGACCAATCAGGCGGAACGCAGTTAGTGGCATTCACCTACTTTTTAACACGAAAGTACATTTGCAGAAACATATTCATCAATTTTTGATGTATATTTCATACTATGACATTCTTTTTGGCGAAGGATTCTCTTTTTGCCTGTATTGTTCTGCTTTTTATGCCACCGTTTCTGAGTCCATCATACGTTATTTTGTTTCTTCAATTTTGTTGTTCAGTGTATCGCAAATCTCGTTTCTGCTGATCAATACTTTCTCTTTGGCTTATTTCCAATGATTTCGCTTAACTTCCTTGCGTTTCGTACTGATATCATTCAAATGGTTAGTTCTAACAAAGTCATCATTTAGGACCTAGGAGGCTTCGTCCCAAGAGCTAATTATTTTTAATGTATCATAGAAACTGCTGGTTACCAAAGATTTAAAAAAAGCTGTCGATAGCACTGCTGTGACGAACATGACCGCTGGAAGACTGGCATGACCATTTCTGGGATGCCACCATAACCAACAGCTACCAATACGAAGCTGCGTGTCAGTAAGGAATAACGGCAGACAGTTGTCCATCAATACGAGGAACACCACTTACGCGTTCTGCTAGGAATAAGGGAATATACCTGAAGACATAGCGAAAAATCGCTGCTCATTGTCACACGCGACTTAAGTCTTAGCTGATATATAACACATACTCCTAAGGTAGGGTTGAGGGGTCCTAGAGATTTATCTGAACTCGACAAGTACGACTCCTGATGACTATATCTGCTCTGGAGAAGGAATGATCCACTACAAGAGAATGTCTTCCATGATACCCCAGTTCCATAACTGCTTCAAGTCAGTTTCTTCTAAATCTTCAACACACAAAATTAATATGCAAATCGCCAGTTGTATAGGACGAATTGCTATCATCACTGGAGGAGATGAATGAGTATAAATTTTTTTGGGCGAAATAGTCGCCACTTAGGAAAACTGATACTCGTAAATCAAATTAATGTTTTCCTCTTATCCCATCGGTATAACGTTGTCTATCGACCTACATACTAGCATATTTTGACACCTCTGCCCTCAGCTTTTTATGTCTTCCTTACTTCGGCCGGCTGCTTTCTAAATAACACACCTCATCTGAATCTTATACAAATGTATGTCTTAATACCTTTTTTAATAAATTTGGGGCCGACTGCGGTGGTCTAGTGGTTCTAGGCGCTCAGTCCGGAACCGCGCGACTGCTACGGTCGCAGGTTCGAATCCTGCCTCGGGCATGGATGTGTGTGATGTCTTTAGGTTAGTTAGGTTTAAGTAGTTCTAAGTTCTAGGGGACTCATGGCCACAGATGTTAAGTCCCATAGTGCTCAGAGCCATTTGAACCAATAAATTTGGGCAACACGTTCAAACTTGAGTGATATAAGAATAAATATCAACAGTCTATAACAGCATTTTCTTTTATTTGCAGAAGTAAGTGGTTTTGCTTATCTTAACCATCATCCAACCACATATAATTTAACAAAAAAGCACGTGAAGCCGTTTTTTACAAATAAGAATCATCATTTATCGAGAGCCTCTTTTAGGAAACTTGAGTAGGGATTGGGTTATAAAATGTTGTGAATGCTGTAACTTAAATAGCTTTTGTTGTTGAGTGGTAGTCAATACAGACATGAGAAGAAAATATTTTCCCTCCTTTAGATCGTAACGTCTTGTATGTCAACTTTATACGTTGTTGGTTTCGACTCTCAGACCGGTTAGAAATTCCAAGCAGTATGTTTGCAGGTGAAAGTCTGCCAGCTCTTTATTTATTTGTTTTTTTGGGTCATCAGTCATCTGGCATGTTTAATGCGGCCCGCCATGAATTCCATCTCAGAGTAGCAATTACAACCTACGTCCTTAATTACTTGCTCAATGTATGTCTCTACATTCTTCTACAGTTTTTACCCCTTAGAGCTCCCTCTAATACCATGGAACTTATTCCCCGATGTCTTAACACATATCCTATCATCCTATCGCTTATTCTGGTAAGTGTTTTCCATATATTCCTCATCTCGCTGATTCTGCTAAGAACCATCTCATTTCTTACCCTATCAGTGCACCCAATTTTTAACATTCTTCTGTAGCACCGTATCTCAAATCTTTCGAGTCTCTTCTGTTCCGGTTTCCTCACAGCCCGCGTTTCTCTACCATACAACACTGATCTCCAAATGCGCTTCCTCAGCAATTTCTCCTTCAAATTAAGTCCTGTGTCTGTTACCACTAGATTTTTCATGATTAAGCATGAAATTTTTGCCAGTGCTCTCTGCTTTTGACGTCCTCCTTGCTCCGTCCGTCATGGGTCATTTTGCTACCTAGGTAGTAGAATTCCTTAACTTGATCTACTTAGTAATCACCAACTCTCATGTTAAGTTTCTCGTTGTTCTCATCTCTGCTATTTACTTTCGGTTTTCTTCAGATCACCCTCTTTCCCCATTCTGTACTCATTAGGCTGTTCATTGGACCCAACAGATCATGTAATTGTTCTTCACTTTCACTGGGAATTCTAATTTCATCAGCGAATCTTATCACTGATATTTATTCATTTTGAATTTTAATCTCACTTTTGAACCTATCTTTTATTTCTGTCATTGTTTCTTCGTTGTAAAGTTTGAACAGTAAGGACGAAAGACTACATACCTGTCCTACACCCATTTTAATCGGAGGCCTTCGTTCTTGGCCTTCCATTCTCATTGTTCCCTCTTGGTTCTTGTAAATATTATGTATAACCTGTCATGCACTTCAGTTTACCATGAATTCCTTAAGAATTTCGCGTCTTGGTGTTCCTTTAGTTTTGCTTCCATTTTCATCCGCAACGTCAGAATTGCCTGTCTGGTGCCTTTACCTTTCCTAAAGCCAGATTGATCGTTACATATCCACAATTTTCTTTACCATTCTCTTTGTCTGCAACTTGGACGAGGTGTTAAGCTGAACGTGCGATGAATCTCACACTTGTCGGTTCTTGTAATCTTCGGAATTGCGTAGACGATATTTTTCAGAAAGTCTGATGGTGTATCCCGAGCCTCATATATTTGTTGCCACTGTCCCAATGATTTTAGAAATTCCTCTGGATTGTTATCGATCCCTCCTGCCTTATCTGCTATTGAGCTTTCCATATTTACTTTAAATTCTAATATTGCCAGCTCGTGAGAAAAGGAAAAGCGTGCATATGATTAGGTGGACATTGGTGAGCTGTTTGGCGCGTATAATTGCTTGTCAAAGCCACGGCAGATAGGAGGTCCAGAGAGCAACAGGTTCCTCCGACTTGGCTGGAGGTGAGTGGATTAGGGCTTTGTGCGCATGCGCGCAGCAGGATGCGGCTTGCTGCTGCTTGCCGCAGGACAAGACAAACAGAGCCCCCCCCTCACATGCTGCCCTGTCACACCCGAGCCGGGCTGGGGCATAATTGCCCGGCAGTAGCGGGCCGGCCGGTCCGGCTCCTTAAGTTCACCCCGCGCCAGCACACCGGGCACGGCTATTGAACAGCACGCCTTGAAAGGAAAAAGAGCCCCCCTACCAGAAGCACAAGAACATTCTTCCTTTTTTCGTTCCTTCTTTCTGTCTTCTTCTCCTTTCCACTGTTGTCATCTTTAACGTTTCATCAGCAGCGATGTTCAGTTCAGTGCTGTCGGGAAAAGAGCGAGTGTGATTAAATCTTTCTTGACCGTTAGAACGGTTCAGAGTAATTTTCGTCTGATCTCGCCAGTTCTAGTTACTAACAACAGGAACAAGAGCTTTTTTTTTTAGTTATTCCTGATCTATGGTATTCTGCTTATAACAGCTTCAGACAAACACGTGCGGAAAACAGACCATCCATAATTATAAAATGAGATTTTCTAAGATGCAGTATTAAAATGACACCGCACTCCCCTACGAACTCCGCAAGCGTAATCCTCCGTTATCTACTTTTATAGTGAGGTGAAAAGTTGATCAAAAAATTTCAAAACTGCTCTTATCTCAAAGAGAGAGAAAAAGGAATCACATCCCGAGAAGACTACATCAAATTACAATTCAATGTACGTCACCAGTTACCCTCGCCAATGTATGGCGAAATGATGTGTTGCGCGTAGTTTGTTGCGAAACTGTGCGGTGAGGGAGAACCTTTTATGAATGTAAACCAAGCTGAGTTATGTGTAGAAACATAACAACAGAGATGTAACTGCTAAAAATCTGGCATCTGTAAAGTATGCAAGATGCCTAGAAAATTACTACTTTCCCTATTTTTACGATAATCCCAAAACGTTTAAATTATCAACTGTAAAATAACTAAAAGTATCTACTCGTAATTTTATATGCAGAGTTCCCGTCTAAATAAGTCCTTCCTGGAAATTTATTTCCAATCTCCAATTCCTCTTTGCCTTTTTTTCGCGTCTCTTATCAAAATATTGTTAAATAAAACGTACTGAACTCTATTTCGGTCTATTTGAAGTGTAAGTAATGAAAAGACTAAAAATGAAAAAAAAAATGTTTCCGGAGAGGAACTCGATCCCACGTCCATTGCATTGACGTCATGTACTACTTCCGCTGTTACACTTGCTGTATGGACGCCAAGCTAACGTAAATGGCTGATGTCTCGCCCGAACCGCTTTTCTTTAAGCGCTTGACCATCTGGGACTCCCACTTCCGTCATTTGTATTTCTGGACAACCTCTGCATATAATTATAAATTGGGACGAAATTGGCGAATGTAAGACGGTTCTTGCCGCCGTGCCCGCACACTTTCTGAACTTTCCGATCAGAGAGATTCGGTTGAAAAAACATACAACACATACAACATTCTAAACGGAGAGAAGTCTTTAGACGTAAGAGTAACTTCAGATGTACACGAAGGAACTATTATATGACATTATTTTTCACAATATATGTAAAAGACCTAGTAGGGAACATCGGTGGTTCCTGGAGATTAATCGAAGATGGTGCTGTTATACGCAGAGAAATTGCAACGCTAGAAAATTGTAGCGAAATGCAGGAACAGTTTGCAAAGGATCGACGCTTGGCGCAGGTAGGGGTGACTAACTTTCAACATAAACAAATGTAACATATTGCTAAACGTAGACAGAAAGAGCATGTATTTTATGATTAAATGACTGAAGAACAGCCACAGGAAACAGTTACTTCAATAAAATTTCCAAGCGTATGCGGACGGAGCGATCTGAAATGAAAGTACCAGATAAAATTAATTAGGGTAAGGCAGATACCATATACCAGATTCATTGGAAATTTTTCAGAAAATGCAGTTCCTCAATGAAGGCAGTAGATTAGAAAACACTCGTTCGACCAGTACTAGCATACTGCTTGTCAGTTAGCGATTCATAACAGGGATGGTTGACAGCGGGAATACATAAGTTCCAAAGAAGAGTCGCAAGTTTTGTTATACGTTCATTTAGTAAGCGGGAAAGCGTCACTGAGATGTTCAGTCATCTCCACTGGCAGACGCTGCAAGAGGCATTCTAGATCACAGTATGTTCCTAGGAGAGTCAACCAGTATATTGCTTCCTCCTAGGTACAGCTCGCGAAAAGACCATGAAGTTAAAATTAGAAACATTCAAGCCCATATGGAGGCTCACCAGCAATCGTTCTTTTAGAGAACCATTTGCGATTGAAAGAGAAAATGAAGGGAAGTGGCAGTGATCGTAAGCTGGCTTGAGGAGAACACATGTAGAGAACAACTTCTCTCATTCCTGACTACAGACTTGTAAAACTCGCGCCGCCACACCAATTCCGCCGCAGAGGACTCAAAACTCGCCCCCTGCTCTCCAACAGGGGGCCTCTCGATCCCTCGACCTCGCCAGCTACCAGCTCTTCTACGAAGTTATTTTGACATGCAGACGTTTCGACCAATCAGTCTCCGGAGCAGAGTCGAGCCACTCCGACTGGCGATCTCCTCTTTGCGCTCATAGTGCTGCCTGCAGACTCTTTCAAGAATTTTAAGAAACATCAGCCACCCAACCTGTGTGAAACACTTGCCTCTGAAAACCAACGGGTCGGGCCACGCCACCAACCTTTCGGCGGTTTAACCAAAGACCAGACCATTATCTCCAGGCCGGAGTACAGAAGCCGTCTCCCGGAAGCCGGCCCGCCCGTTGTGGCCGAACGGTTCTAGGCGCTACAGTCTGGAACCACGCGACCGCTACGGTCGCACGTTCGAATCCTGCCTTGGGTAGGGATGTGTGTGATGTCCTTAGGTTAGTTAGGTTCTAAGTTCTAGGGGACTTATGACCTCGGAAGTTAAGTCTCATAGTGCTCAGAGCCATTTGAACAATTTGAACAGGAAGCCGGATATCCGACGCAGTCGCTCATAACAGCGGCGAGCAGTTTCCGACGGTCGCGACCCGGAACTGATACGTCACAGAGACAAAACAGGAACTCCGATGGTACAGGATGAAGAAGGAAATCGGCCGTGCCCTTCAAAACAGAACTATCCCGGCTTTCGCCATAAGTGGTACCATTAAGATTTAAACAGACGCCCTCCTGAATACAGGTTTAGCGTCTTAACGGGAGAAAAGATCTCTCCAATTCAGGAGGGTTCGAGCGAGAGCCCACTTATACTTCTATACGATTTCTGCGACTTACCCTTCAGATAGGACACCGTGTTATTTGCGTTTTGGAGGACGAAAAAGCCGTGCAAAATTTTTCACAGACGTTTGGACTCCCTGTACAAACTGACTCATCTTAACATTTACATTTTTATGAGTAACTTGAAAAGACTACTGAATTTTACATTCCGCTTAATAGCATTGGCTCAGATTCCGTACCGAAAACGGATAAGAAAACGAAAGAAAGGCAGGTGAGTAAAATGGTGAAATGGATATATAGCCCTTATTACACGATACTTCGCACAACGCTTACTTTTACCGTTATTTTAAAAATGTGTTCTGAATTATGTGCCATCTTTTCTCTGAACACTTTTTCTTCGTCGTCCAATTAGGTAACGCGTTAAGATAATAATTCACCTTTTTTAAACTGCTGTAATAAAAGTGTAATGGACCTCTTTAGCTTAGCATTGCCACACTGCTACGAAGCCGTGTTGAAAAGTAATGCCGCCTAACTTTTCATATGCAGTTAAAGCTTTTGGGTAAAAAAAATGTTTTTTACATTCTACATCTTTGTTCTATATGTCTACATCTTTATTTCCCTACGTCGTCAGAGGCGGCTCTCGTAATCTTGATATTTCATGACTAGTTAGTAGTGATTAGTCGTCGCTAATATTGGTTTCTTTCTGATCTCAGTGTGTGGTAATCGCAGATTACTTTTTTTCTTTTTTGTGAGAAGACGCCTTAATTTACTGTCTTTAAAATTCGTCGTAAAACAAGACTCGTAGTGGACGGAATATTTCGTAGTACCTGTATCTTTCTGTCTTTGATCGATGAATCAATGAGTAAAGACGATAACCTTTAAGCAAGTTGCGTTCAAATTAATTTTACACTTTTGTAAGTAAGTTTAATTCATGTCAAAGTTATTTTCGCGAGTTATAAAGTCAATGTTCATTATTGCTGGCAGTCAAAGATCCTATACGCATGTTAACTTTTACGCATGTTAACTTTTAATGAAAAAATCACCATCGCTTCGCTGAGCTGCGTAATTTAGCGAACGAAAATAAAGTTCTCACTGTTAATTTTGTATTAATTCCTGTCCACCAAAACTCCCTATACCAATTCACTTTAAAAAAATTAATCATTAGTCCTGTTTAATAATAGAACTTTTCCCTTTCACAAAGATAACTGCTTTATGAGATGTAAGGTACTCCTGAAATTCAAGTTCTGAATACTTCCACTCACATATTTTCACAATAAGCGCTCAGACGAGCTAACACGGTACAGACAACGTGGGACAAGATAAGGTCAGATAAAATGATAAAATGACGAAATAACGGCGAAAGTCTATTGCCTCGGCTATTAACGGACAGGAAACAAAAGTTGAAGTAACTAGAGTGGCTTCATCAGCGTGCTGACGAACATATTTCTCCCAATGGGAGACCAGCTTATTGACACCGCCACTGCAGAATCTTTGACTTTGTTGACACACCACAACCTAACCTCTGGTTGCACCGCCTTATCACTGTTAAAGTGAAGTCCTGGAAGGTACTCTTTTAAGTTTTTAAAACAGATCAACATCGGGTGAGACCAAGTCGGAACGGCACGGGGGATGAGCGGTGACAAGGAACCCAAGGCGTCGAATTTTTGCGGATGTCGTAGCGCTCGTGTTTGGTTTGACATTTTCATGCTGATGTTGAGGTTGCTCCATGTATGGACGAGCACTTGGAATTCGCGTTTCGAGTTTTTTGAGGGTCTCGTGGTACTACACCTTTAGGCATGAATTCCAAATGCATCACACCAGTAACATCCCAGTACACTATGAGCGTGACTTTGCCTGCTGATGGCGCGCTCTTGAAATTGTTTGGCGTCGGTGATCCTTCGTGGCGGAACTCCATTGATCTTCTGTTGTTTTCCGGGTCAAAATGGTGATCCCAGCTTTCATCACGTTTCACAATGTTACTAAGGAACGCACGGCCTTCACGGTCAAACCGCAAAAGAAACTGTCGACAGACCTCCTTTCTGCTGTGTGTCATGTCTGGAGTGGGTCTTCGAGGCAGACACGGTGCGCACAGTTTTCCGTACCGCAAATCTGCACTGATGGCCTGTACACCTTGTCGCGATATGCTACTCTTGCCTGACAGCTGTGTCTGTGTCGCCCGAAGGTTTTCTCTGGCCCGTTCATCGACCCGATTCCTACGCGTCCCGTCGGTTGCCGCAGAAGTCGTCCGCTCCGAGCCCTGTCACAAACGTTGAGGTTGTCACCATCATTTCCTTAATTAAGAACACGAACAATCCAACGTCGACACTGCTGATGTACACGGCACCGTACACAATTTTCATTCTTCCATGGATTGGAGACAAGTTTCCTGCGGTTAAAAACACGATTCCAGCATGCTGTTTCCACGTACAGACATAGTTTAGCTACACACTGGCATATTAAACGCTTCGAAGCTTTCTAGCGGCAGAAGACTGCAAATTGCGTCTGCGAAGAAATGGTTCAAATGGTTCTGAGCACTATGGGGCTTAACATCTATGGTCATCAGTCCCCTAGAACTTAGAACTACTTAAACCTAACTAACCTAAAGACAGCACCCAACACCCAGCCATCACGAGGCAGAAAAAAATCCCTAACCCCGCCGGGAATCGAACTCGGGAACCCAGGCGTGGGAAGCGAGAACGCTACCGCACGACCACGAGATGCGGGCGCGTCTCCGAAAACGGAAAGTCTGCCGAGTAATGAGCATGACATATAATACCGCAGCCGGCCGCGGTGGTCTCGCGGTTAAGGCGCTCAGTCCGGAACCGCGTGACTGCTACGGTCGCAGGTTCGAATCCTGCCTAGGGCATGGATGTGTGTGATGTCCTTAGGTTAGTTAGGTTGAAGTAGTTCTAAGTTCTAGGGGACTGATGACCACAGATGTTAAGTCCCATAGTGCTCAGAGCCATTTAATACCGCAAGCGATATTGAGAATAAGGAATTCGAAGGAATTGCGTTTCAAGACGCCCTCGCACAATATTGCCGATTAACGTGTTGCGAGCACTGGCTAAGAGAAATAACAGACCTGCTGTTAGCTGTGGAGTACGTGTACTGGAGGTTAAGGGCAGTTCTGGGCAGTTTGTGGGATTGGTCTGGCGAGAAAGTAATAGTTGCGGAGTTCTTGTGAGCCAGGCTTATGACAGAGCCACCTCGCTTGATGCCCGATCTGGTCCTTTATACCAGTCGACGAGAGAGCTACATGGTAAGTTATTGTCTTTTTCCTAAACATTGTGGAATGTGTTACACGATTCCGTAGCGACTGTGATGAGCATTAAAATAAAAAAAGCAATGTGCCTCGGCCATATTTCACAGCCAGCATAAGGTGGGAACCGGTTACTTCCAGACGGCAGCGCGGCACACGTCAGGCCGTGGGGGAGAGCGCACGGGAGCTGGTTCGGTGCAGAGCCGCTGCGCCGCCCCGCGGCAGCGGCGGCGGTTTGCATGCGCCGGGCGGCCCCTATCTGCGTCGCCATCGGCCCCTGACGGCGCCGCCGCCGCCGCCTCCAGCACAAATGAATTCCTCGCCGGACAGCATCGCGTCACGCGCCGCACTCAGCCTCTGGGAATCCCTTCCGGGCAGCGCAGCGCAGCACAGTGCTCCACGCGAAACGAGAGGACGGGACGCTCCCGCAACCGGCTCGTCCGTGGACTGGGCCAACAACCATATCATAGGCCAACCACGCGTTGGCCTCACCTGCTGAGGGATTGAGTTTTACTAATCCCTCAACAGACTGTGTCTTTCTCTTTTTCAGATTAAACCAGACAGGACCAGTCGACAAGAGTGTTAATGTATACTTCCCTCTCTTACAGGACCCCGCAGGAATGACAAATTTTTGTCTATACTGCACCACCACGAGCCAAGGACAGGCTCGTCACTCCAGCGTCAGCGGCAGCACAATGCTCTGACACGCGGTACAACCTGTTTCGCTGCAAAGCGGCAATTTGCAGGTCTCTGATACGACTGTAGTCATAAAGTCTCAATTGTCACTTCGCAGTATTAAATCCACGCGTGACAGTACCGCCAGAGGAGCCAAATGAAATAGCGCAGTCCGCTATGAAATGAAAACCCGTTTTCTGCCTTTGTGACGGAACAATGCTGCAACAATACATGGTCATAAAATTTTGGAGAAGCCAAAAGTCGCATACAAGTTCCCTTCGTTTACACTTTCCGCTCGTCAGCGCGAGCATCTTCAGAAGCTTAGCAGCCAAAGGCCACACTTTGAATGTGTTTGGCTGTGTACAGTGCCGTCGACAAACACACACACACACACACACACACACACACACACACACACACACACAGATCATGCTCTGTTATGTGGCACAGATACTTTCAGTGTGGTTAAACAATCGTTTGCAACTCAGAGCCTGAGTCGCAACGACGATGACACAGGCTGTCTGGAAAAGGTGACGTTCACGGGTGCTTACTTTCATGTGTTAAGGGTGTGAGGAACGACACACGCGAGACAGATGAACGATGTTCATGGTTTTTTCTATAAAATAACAAACAAATTGCAAAACTGACTTCAGACCTTTATTGCACACCCTTAAGATTATATATAAAAAATTACGGCAAAAATTATACGTGCTACAGTGGAAAAAGCGCCGACTCACAATTTACGGAAAGGCCTAATGAAACTGCATGTATATTTCATGTCGTATATCGTCAGCAAGCTTGAAAAATGTGGCTTTGGAAAAAGAAGAATTTAAAATTTCAGCTTGTGTTTTTTAGTACAGAAATTGAACAATCTTTAATCAGGAATGCCAGCATCGTACACTTAACATTTTTGTCACCAACGTCGAAACACTCTCCTTTTGACGAAATTAAATCGATTAACCGGTATGCGCTTACCAATCGAAGTATTTTTTGCGATAAGGATTATTTTTCGAACCTTACCCAGCCGTAAGGTTTGTCATTTTCAAGCAGCCACGTTTTACTTCGTACAAGTAAGCAGACACAAGCACGTCCTTTCAGACTGTTTACCACAAACGAATCAAGTTGCAAAGAGAAATCTTTTTGAGAATAACATTTCAGTTTATACTAGTGCTCTCTGTGATGCTATCCGAAACTAACAGGACCCCTATTCCGTCGGTAACTATTATAGTATTACACGGCGGCAACCAAGAGCTCGGATGTGCCAACCGCCATGCAGTAAATGGCGGTTTTAACGTACTTCGACATTCATGGCACACTTTATATGAATGTATTTTAAAAGTAGACACTCCAAGGAATATCTGAAGCCAATAAGAAAATGGGCTCCAAACCAAAAAAAGAAATTATACACTGGTCTAGGCCGGATATGGGGTGAGCTAGAACATCGCCTAGGTGCGTGTTAGAGATGGCGCCCACATGGCACTCCATTAGGTGTCTGTGAAGATTATGCCGCCAGCCACACCTTTATATCCATCCCTATTTCTGAAATGTACACGACAAAGTTGTAAAGATAATAATCGGACACCCTTTACTTACCAGTGCCACCCTTTATATCAGTGCTCCAGTTCGAATCGAATTAATTAACTGAAATTTTGACCCTCAATCTATCAAAGTGGAAAGGCTATTAGAGAAGACGGAGTCTGAGGGATCATCATGGAGTTATATCTAGGAGAGATGCCATGACGTCACAAATTTTTGGCTGACGTACGCCATGTTAGTTGCCAAGAACATTAGTTTCTGCTCAGAGTGTTTTGATATAAAATGGCAGCTAGCGTCATTTAGGGTGTAATAATCACTCCGATTATCGTCTAAAGTGCAAAGGAATAATATTTCATTCGTAAGTGAGCTAGTTAAGCGATATTGTCTGTTATATACATGAATTTTGGTGACCTATTTAGTTTCACTATAGTGGTTTTATTTCCGTCATAAGAGTTTATGTTTCCTACAAGTCCAACTCGAGAAACACTTTGGGTGAACGCTATAGAAAGGAGTGATTGATAATCGACTAAACAGAGTAAAATATGCAACTAGCATCTTCAGCAAGACACAGGCTGAACATGAGTCGCGTCAGTCCGTGTGCTGGACTACGAAACAGGCCTTTTCGTATCACATACTTCTCTTCTTGGTTATTCGAAACGTATAAGTACAAGAAGTTACACAAACGAAACGAAATGCGTCGTATTAATGGACCCAGTATGCGTTTAAGACCAGGAAACGTCTAAAAAAGTCTTTCTGACTGTAGGAAGGAAGTAATTTGGGTTTAACGCTCGGTCTACATCCAAGTCATCAGAGTCGAAACAAAAGTTCAAATTGTTGCAAAATTGGGTACTAAATCAACCGTCCTCTTTCAAAAGAACCATCCTGACACTTGCCAGGACCGATTTAGGGGATATCCTGGTAAACTTAAATCTGGATGGCCGGACATGGAATTCAACCTTATAATATTATTCAGGACTGTAATCAAAAAATAAGCATCAAAGAAGTTGTTGCACTTTTCCAACATTCCGACGCTGAACCAAGCGCCAGATCTTCGACGGACTGCTGAAAATCGTATAACGACAGTAGTCTAACAAGGAGGATGTAAAATCAGGGAATGATGGCAGGGAGGGGGGGGGGGGGGGGGTACGGTCAGAGACAGAAACGTGAAAGTTGATTCCGTGTGACACCTTTATGCGTGACCCATTTTCTTGGTCGTGCTGTGGTGGCGTGGCGGCAGGACAGGAGCCTGGAACGCCCTGGCAGCTGCCTCGCGGGTGACCCTGCTGCCCTTTGGGGTCGTTCCCTTCCCGTTGCCAGCTGCTACTGTTGTTCACCTCGCGCTCTCACTGTGCCACGCAGATGGTGCCCTAGTTCCGTCGAAGCTCTCCCCTTGAGGTTACGACAGGTGTTCCCGTGGCGTAACCCCGCACGCTGATTTTCATCCGACTTTCTCGTTCGTTTGCAGAGACACCTGCTGAGCGGTAAGTAATTTTCGTGCTTTTCCTTGTATACAGGATGATTTAGGTGACTCCGCCTATAGGGTGACTAAGCCTATAGGTTTTACACTACCCGCAACGCCTTCAAAACCGCACGCGAGATTTTCGTACTCTCTGGCTTGCTACGTGCAAACTATTAATCCCACAGAAAAAAATTAACTGGACCTTTTTCTAGGAAATTTAAAGTAGTTAAATCCGGTGTTGGAATACGTTTCTGTTGGAGGCCCCTGTACTCGAATTACTCAAGAAAAACGCTTTTAAAGTTAGCTTTTATATGTTTCTCTTGAATAATTTGAAAACTAAGGCCTCAATCGAAAACTTATCTTAGTACAAAATTCCACTACATTAAATTTCCTACAAGAAGATCCTGTTCAGTTTTGCTGTAGGACTAATAGTTTGTGAATAGCAAGTGAGAAAATATAAAAGTAATTCGAGTAGTACTTGAAGGCGTTGTGGGTTGCATATCACCCATAAGTAGGGGCAGCTGAATCACCCTGTATATGTGTGTAAATCACTCGATTATGTAGTAATTAGTATATCTCTTTTTAGTTAAAATATATCCAATGTTAACATTGGCCTGTGCATAGTCTATACGAGGCTCACTCCAAAAGAAATGCACACTATTTTTGGAAAAAATACAGTTTTCATTCTCCATGTGTGAAAGTCTTACAATGTGTAGATACATCCTTCCTGCTTGTTTTCAAACTTAGTTCAACCTGTTCCCGTGAGTGGCGCCGTCACAGCATGTCTTCAAGATGGCTGCTACACTTGACGTTCGTCAGAAGCAACGTGTTGTCGTAGAATTCCTGTGTTGTGAAAACGAGACAGTGGGAAACATCCACAAGGGGTTGAAAAACGTATATGGAGATGCTGCTGCCAGTCGCAGTACAGTTAGTCGGTAAGCAAGCAGGTTACGTGATGAAAGCGGCCACAGCAATATTTAGGACTGTCCTCGCAGCCGCAGGGCTCGTACAGCACACACACCAGGCAATGTGCAGAGAGTTAACGAATTTGTGACTGCTGACAGACGCATCACAGTGAACTAATTGTCACGCTGAATTGGGATAGGGGAAGGAAGTGTTTGCATAATACTGAAAGTGTAGGCTTTAGAAAAGGTTTGTGCCAGGTGGGTTTCCAGAATGTTGACAGTGGCTCACAAAGAAACAGCAGCGAACTTTTGGAACAGCACGAGAATGGTGGAGATGAATTTCTTGGAAGAATTGTGTCAGGTGATGAAACATGGCTCCATCATTTTTCACCAGAGAAGAAGAGGCAATCAATGGAGTGGCATCATGCAAATTCACCCAAGTAAAATAAATTCAAAACCATACCTTCTGCTGGAAAAGTTATGGCTACGGTATTTTTCGATTCGGAAGGACTGTTGCTTGTGGACATCATGCCAAGTGGAATCACCATAAATTCTGATGGATATGTGACTACACTGAAGAAACTTCAAGCTCGACTGAGTCGTGTTCGACCACATCGGCAAAAGCAGGATGTTTTGCTGTAGCACGATAATGCACGGCCACGTGTCAGTCAAAAAACCACGGAAGCGATCACAAAACTCGGATGGACAACACTGAAACACCCGCCTTACAGTCCTGACCTGGCTCCATGCGACTATAGTCTTTTTGGGAAACTGAAAGACTCTCTTCATGGAACAAGGTTTGAAGATGACTGTCTTGTGCACGCTGCCAAACAGTGGCTCCAACAGGTTGGTCCAGAATTTTACCGTGCGGGTATACAGGCGCTGGTTCCAAGATGACGTAAGGCAGTTGAAAGGGATGGAAATTATGTGGAGAACTGAAAATATTGTTCCTAAAGGATGTATCTACACACTGTAAAGCTTTCAAACTTGTAGAATAAAGGATGGATTTAAAAAAAATAGTGTGCAATTCTTTTGGTTTGACCCTCGCACTATGCAATTATTGATTTACCTCTTTATTATATCCACATCTACTCCTCGTATAGCATCTGTGATGTGTGCCAATGCTGTTAACCCCGTCCCTGCTCCCTTTCTCGCTTCCAGTAGCGAATGGCGAGCGGGAAGAAAGATTGTGGTAAATCTGCGTCTGAGCTCCAATCTCGTCAAAATTTACCTTCATGATTTTTTCGCGCTATGTACACTATCTGATCAAAAGTATGAGGAAATCTATATGTAACGCGATACTGACCACTAGATGCCGTGAGAGACGGGCCCGCCAGTATAAAAGAGGACGACGAGTATCGTGTTGACAGTAGAGAAACAGTAACAGCACACTGAGTTGGTGATGAGAGATCAGTGACATCGAACGTTGCCACGTAATTGGAAGCCACTTGAGTAACAAATATAATCACAAACATTCCAACCCTTCTAAAGCTGCCCAAGTCGACTGTTGGTGATGTGGCTATGAAGTGGAAAGGAATAATCAGAACTAAACCAAGACCAGACTGAGCTCATGTAGTGACGGAGGGAATTCTTGGAAGAATTGGTACAGAGGGCTCCAGGAACGCTCTTCTGAGTTTAAACACTTCCGCTGGTCACCAAACTCTCCAGACCTGAGCATTGTTGAGCATGTGCGGGATGCCTTGCAACGCACTGTTCAGCTGTTCAGAAGAGGTCTTCAGTCCCTCGTATTGTTACGGATTTATGGACAGCCCTGCATGATTCATGGTGTCAGTTTCCTGCAGCACTTTTTCAGGCATTAGTTGAATCCACGCCACGCCGTGTTGCTTCACTTCTGCGTGCTCATGGGGCCCCTACAATATGTTAGGCAGGTGTACCAGTTTTTTAGGCTCTTCATTGTAGATACATCATTTGTCCGTGAGGGCGTGGTAGTGGGTATCAGCGCGCTCTGGCTGCGATTGGAGTGAAGCTAAAAGTTAGGCCAGTCGCGATGAAGAGGAGGGTTGGCAATCGCCACGTTGGAGAAGCGGATCTCTCCGTGGTTGAGAGAGGAGAGAGAGAGAGAGAGAGAGAGAGAGAGAGAGAGAGAGAGAGAGAGAGAAGAAAGTGGGTCGGCTTGTTTGCCCAGAGTCCAGCAGGGTAGCTTGTGCAGTTGCCACCTTATGTTACTGAAGGACTGCTGTTGACTTCAATAAGACCGCTACACGTGGAGCCCTGGTCACAGGTTTAGGTGATGGTGAATGCCTCTGTTTCTGGTGACATATATTCTCGCCCCCGTACTTACAACCGCAGTGGACTTGTCTGCGACATAATCCCAACTTTTTGAATAGCCTGCTAGTCGTTTGTTGCGGCGGGTAAAGGAAATTCATCAGCCAGACTGTTCCCGACAATGACTCCAAGTGATCTGTCACGCTATTAAATTTCTGCTAGTGACATGCCGGTATTTATATGTAATATTTTACGAATTTGTTTGTTAAAGAGGTTTCTCCCCTGAAGTCTTGAGTTAGTTTGTTGCAGGCTATTTTGTGTACCGGGAAACAGGTGATACATTTGTTAATCTGTTTCCCCTGCTCAGAAGCTTAAAATATTTGGCTGTGGTCTGTCCCCTCGTGGACAATTATCGTACGCAACATTTAGTATAACATATTAAGTGATGTACGCATTCAATTACTCCAAGTTTATAAATCTTGGCATTCATGTGGCTCTGCAGTAAGCCAGGCAAACAGTCAAATCTGGTCATCCAAGTGGGTTCATAGCTCAGTTTTAAATTTAAATTGTATTTTTAAATGACAATTTATACTATTCTAGGTCCAGTGGTCTCGCCTGGGGTTATATTTAATGTTTTATTCCGTTCGTCTTATGGAGAAAATAGGCCTTGTTACTAATTATGATACGGTTCTTGTGTGTTCGTGTGTAAGCACATACTGCTTCTCAGGTTACCGTTTGAATTTGTGTTCGGTTATAAGTCAGCTGGTGAGGGTGGCCGAAAGTGCTGAATCCTGTGATAAATTGTCTAGTGTGTTTTAGTTTGTTACATCTAATATTTGTATGCCATCTTCAAATTTGTTATTTCAATGCACTGATCTTTGTTCTGTATGTCAGGCAGCCGCCTCTCGATTACACTAGTCCTAGCTCGGACTGGTGGTTGTGCATCATGTACCAAATTTCTCAACGCATTTCCTTTCCTGCTTGGTCTTTCGTGGCCGGCCGAACGGAATTTGAATACCACGCGGACGAGCTGAACCGCGCTAGATGTTCCGTGGTCCCGTGTTCGGTCGCTGAACTCGGCACTAAGCCACGCCATATCGTCCGGCAGTTCCGGAACAGAAATCGAAATAGTAACCGGATCTTTTCCAGATATTTTGGCATCAGCTACTACATTCCAAGCACCCCTAGGGCCCACTAGCCATAACGTATTAATTAAGAGCTTGGCCATTAGTTTGTATACCTTTATTGGGAACACTATTTACCTTTTTCTTCCTGTATGTTTTAAATTTTCTTTGCGGGAGCTGTATTGGCGATCTTATTATCCTGTTCATTAACGGCTGTGTACTGCTGAGTGTTTGTACACCGGAAAAAGTTCCGCCTTGATGATTATGCTAATCGTAAATTTAGACCTTGCTTTGCTTGAGTAATGGGACTGAAGCCTTAAGGTCTGTTTTCATGATAAAGTTCTGTTCCAGGTTCGCAACAAAGATTAAATTATACTATCATTATTTGCCTGTTTCCATTGGGATTTAAGTGCCTTTCGTGTTAATTGATTGTTTCTTAACTTGCGGTACGCACAACCTCTGTTCATATTTATTAGTATCATAAAATTTTGGTGAACACTATGCCAAAGATATTTAACACTGAGTAAATAGTTAAATTTAATGGCCAAGAAAACTGTGTAATAAGAAATCGAATGAAATTTTGCTAACCTCTGTCCCAATTCTTTCCAAAATTGTCGGTAGTTAACTATTCAGACGTATCTATAGTCTGATTGCTGCACATCTTGTGCCCAATGTATCTGTGATGTGTGGTTGCATTTAGCAGTATTATTGCAACACTCACACATCCGTAGACCATATTCTGGACGTCCACTTAGTGGAGACGCAGGTAGAGACCGGCGCATTGTGCGAGCAGGTGTGCAGACCGAACATTGACAAGGGACGAATTGTACCCATATGTTGCACCTGCTGTGACGCCACGGACCGTTAAGTATCTGCTGGCAGCAGGACTAATTACAAGATCACGTGCGGCACTCGTCAAGGTACTACTGACACGACACCACCAAATATGGCTACTCTAGTTTCGTCAATGAGTCCACTGGATTGAGGAATGACACTGCGATTTTCAGTGATGAGAGTAGCTTCTGTCTGTACGTGAGAGCTGAATGTACATGTGTACAGTATAGACCGGCTTAGTGGCCTATTCCATAGTGCATTCGCCCAAGACACAGAGGTCGCATTCCGAGAGTCACAATGTTGGGAGTCCTCAGTTACAACTTGTGGGAACAATTGGCGTTCACGCAGTGATAAAACTATCCGCTACATTGGACTGCTGTTAACCCCATGCTGCTGACATTTCTTCGACAGCCAATTTTTCAGCAGGACAATCGACGTCCACAAACGGTTGCTGTGATGCAAAGGGCTCTTCCCGTTGTCCAACAACTGCCTGCCCAGCAATATCGTCAGATATCTCGCTAATTGGACACACAAAGGACGTGAATCGTTTATTTACTAGTTCTCCGGAGCCCGTGGGAACCATTACCGAAATCAACAAATGCTGCTAGGTGGTTGGCTCATCCTATCGCAGGATCGCATTCGGATCCATTCTGAGCGTATGTATGAGAGAATACAGGCCCGAGTTACCACCAGAGGGGTTTATACTGTGTATGGTTCAAATGACTCTGAGCACTATGGGACTTAATATCTGAGGTAATCAGTTCCCTAGAACTTAGAACTACTTAAACCTAACTAAACTAAGGACATCACACATATCCACTCCCGAGGCAGGATTCGAAACTGCGACCGTAGCAGTCACGCGGTTTCGGACTGAAGAACCGCTCGGCCACCGCGGCCGGCCGTATACTGTGTACTGAAGCGACAGTTTTGACAGCAATCCATAGGTGTTTCATTTAGTCCGAATTCGTTATCATGTCCTTCTACAATGATGACCTACCTGTGATGTCACTTGCCAGTACAATGAGCTTGTCCTTGTGCGTGCTGCATTATTTTTCCCCAAGAGTGTATATATTATACACGCAGTAGACCCTTTGTGGATCACGTGTAGCTTTTACAGTTCCGCCTGCTGTTTTACCATGAGACCTTCATTTTCTCGCTCATGGTTTTCTTTCTTTCTTTCATCCTTCCACTTTTCCTCTTTGTACCGGTCTTTTTGGCTCTCTTCTCTGGCTGGACTTCTCACTTGTCTATTTTCTTCTGTAGATGTTACGGTCTGCAGTGTCCTGAGTGGTGAGCTGAGTATCAGTAAGGTCTCTCCATACTTGTTGGGCCCATGTCGTACCTTTAAAGTTTTCAGTGGCTGTGAATATCTGGCGTGTGAGTCTATACTCAGGGAGTCTGTGTGTTTGTCTATAGAATTTTAGGCGTCTTTTTCTAATACCAGCAACAATGTTTGAAATTTGCTCTGCACTTTTGTTGCTTTTCAGTCTGTATCCAGCTTCAGGTTTTCGTGGTCCAAGGATTTTCCCAATGATCATTTGTTCTTTTTGTAGATTTTGTAGCAGCGTCTTGTTATGAAGTGACAAGGTCTCTGTTGAGTATAGCACCTCGCGTTTAATGGACAGTGCTGTAGTGCCTGATATTTGCATACATGGACATGCACTTTCTCTTGCAAAGTTGGTTTGTTCGACCGTAGGCTCTCTTTAGTTTCTGTGCTCGAGTTTCTTGAGATTTTTTTTTCTAGTCTAATGGGTTCCAAATTGTCCCACAGCTATTTAAAATATGTAATCTGTTTATCCGTCCATATTTTGTGGTGGGATTCTGTATGTTTAAGAGTGTACACATAAATTCCATTTTCTCAAAAGAAATTTGCAAGCCAATCTTCTCGGCGCATTCCTTGAGTACTTCTATTTGATGTATTGCATTTTGTTCACTGTCTGTCAATATTGCAAGGTCATCGGCAAAGCCTAGGCAGGGGACTTCGGTTTTCCTTCCAATCTTCATTGGTTTCCGTAGGCCACGTTTTCTAAGCTCTCTCTCCCATACCCTTATGACTCTGTCCAAAACGATATTGAACAGAATTGGAGATAGTCCGTCTCCTTGTCTTACTCCAGTTCTGATCTCAAAACTTTCCGAGATTTCTCCCTTGAATTTTACTTTAGAGGTTGTGTTGCAGAGTGTTTACGTGTTTTCTGGTCAATTACGAGTTCTATTAGTGTGTTGACAAGGGATTTACGGTCGACTGAGTCATATGCCTTCTTGAAGTCGAAGAATGTACTTTAGGTGGACTTACGTCTAATATCTTTGTATTTCAACTTTGTTTTTAGATTAAAAATTTGTTCAGGGGAGGAACGTCCGGGTCGGAAACCCGCTTGGTACTCCGCAATCTTGTGTTCAATTTGTTCCTGTTCTCTCTGCAATAGGCACGAAGAGAAGATCTTATAGGCGGTTGGTAAAAGTGAAATGTCTCGGTAATTGTTGACATCCGTTCTGTCTCCTTTTTTGTGCAGGAGATGTATTAGTGCACACTTCCAATCGTCAGGTAATTCTTCTATTGCCCAAATTTCTTTACTTATTTCCGTGAGCTCCTCAAGTTACTTAGGGCCCAAATTTTTCAGTAGTTCTGCTACTATGTTGTCTTCACCAGCTACTTTGTTGTATTTGGGATGGTGGATGTGCTTGAGGATTTCTTCTTTTGAGGGTAGTATCGAGTCTTGGTTGGTGTGTGCGGGTTCAATAAGTGGGAATTTTTCTGTGGGTTCTGGACAATTTAGTAAATTGGTAAAGTAAGCTGCGAGTTCTTTGCAGTTTTCTTCATTAGTATGTGCTAATTTTCCATTTTGTTTTTTTTAAAATAGAGATTTTGTGGTGTGTATCCTCGTATCCTATTTGCAAATGTCGCGTAGAAATCTCTTATATCCTAATTACGAAAGACACCCTCTGCGCAGTTGTGCGCACCAAAACCAAACATAATCACCACCAATGAGAGACAAGTTTGTTGATGCTGTCATTGTAGAATGTTTGACGTTGTCTATGGAACCACAACATCAACATCTGATTGCACCGCTTCGTCACTATCAGAGTGAAGTCCGCTAAGGTGTTCTTTTAAGTTTTGGAAATGCGTGAAAATCGGATGGGACCAACCCGGGACTGTGTGGAGGATGATCGATGACACTGAACACAGAGTGTCGGAGTGTAGCAAATATCGCAGTGCTCGTGTGTGTTCTGGCACTGTCATGCTGAAGATAGTGCACCATCTGTGGATTAACTCTTCGATTTAATGCTCTCAGTTTTCTGAATTTTCAGTTTCCGTACCAACATAATTACATTATACGCCGCCATTCTACACGCTACAATTCGGAGTCCTGAGGGCTGCAAGTATGTAGGCAAGAAAATGAAGAATTGAAGTATTAATAACATCTGTTTTATTTAAGAAGCTTTGAGTAATATCATAAAATTTCGGAGGCGTTACTTTCCACCACCCCATCGTAATATGGCTACTCTCCGTTTTTTGAGACTTAAGCTCTCGATGGTAATTTCTGCTGGAGATTTTCGTTTCGTAATCTGTGCTTACGGAATCATATGACGCCACATACCACACGAAATCTTTCAAAGCCTTCCAGAACTCAGTCCATGCAGAATTAAGTTCCTAATGTGGACCAGCCGCTACTAAATCATGGTAAACCCTCTGTCCTTCTAGTTTCTATCAGGGAACCAGAGCTAGTGGGCGTCAAAGATTATCAAACTTCACATTATTATGCTGTCTAAAAGTTTAAGTATTTGTGGAAGGCTTGTTGAATTTGTTTCTCCTAGACTAACTAAAAGAGAGGAATCTTAATCAGATCGGTTGAAAGCCAGACAAACAAGAGAAAAATACTTTCAGAATATCTGTAAGAAAGCTGGTGCAGTAGTATTACTAAATCCAACTTGAGAGATAGATTCGTAATCGCCTTGAAAAATAAAATGTGAAATAGTGCAGCTCCAGGTATAGATATTATACCTGGCGAACTAGTCAGTGTAGAAAGAACAAAACTTGCAAGGTCGGTTACATATCCTCGTGAGTAAAATACAAGATTGGGAAAAGCCGTTCAATAGCTTTCAGAGGAAAAAGATAAACGCCGCAAAATGTGAATTTTATCGAGTCGATGTATAAGGGCGCTGTGCCATTATAGGCAGCTATACCTACATCTACGATTACATCATACCCTGCAATACACCTAATGATGTATGACGGAAGGTACTTTCGGTACCATTAACTGATCCGCCCAACCCTGTTCCTCTCGTGAATGACGCGTTGGAAGAATGAGTGTCGGTGAGCTTCTGTATTGGCTTTAATATCTCAGATTTTCTCGTGGTTATTACACGGTATGTATATAGGAGGAAGTAATGCGGTGTACGGTCCTTCCCGGAAAGTACGTTTTCAAAATTTCAGTAGTAAACTACTCCTGAGGCACAACGCTTCTCTTGTAACGTCTGCCGATGGTGTTAGTTGAGCATCTCTGTAACGTTCCCGAGACGACCACACGATCCGGTGAGGAAACGCAGCGCCCTTCGTTGGATCTTCTCTGTCTCTTCTCTCAGTCTTACCTGCTAAAGATTCCATATTGATGAAGAAATGACGTTTTAGGAGGAAACGGAACAACACTAAGACTAAAATGCTAAGTGATGACGCCGCTAATTGAAAACGAAGAAATGCCTACATCGTATCTGACCAGGTCTGATCTCACAAGGAAACCAGAGCTATTACAATACCGTACATACAAAAGATATCATATCAAACATTTCAAAATAAGTTGAAAACAGCACTACTTTCCACGTGCACTCGCTGTGTGCCGAGAAACTCAGAGAGGAGGGATAATACAGCTACGCTCTGGGTCCCTATCGGATGCGTGCCAGGTAGACCTCATGTTGGTCACGTCCTTCCATTCTTGCCAGGGTTTTAATGCGCTTCGCTTCGAGACTAAACTGCTTCTCGAGGTGGAAAACACGAGTTACGTTGGTGTTTGACTACAAAAACAGCCGTAATCTGCAATTCTGGCAACAATCTCGACTAGCGTAAAAGTATTTCGACTACGTCAGAGGCCGTGAAAGCGCGTGGGTTCAACAACTGCAAGGACGTTCATCCCAAAGCCACGCCTCACAGTTTAGATGGACTGTCGATCTAGTGTGGAAATAAACTGGCAGGGGTACTTCTAGAAAAACACTGATGGGTGTTAGCTGATACACGATTAGACGGATTATCGGAGCGCTGAATGCACTCTTGTATTTACCCCTGTCATCAATACGTCTGAATACTGATTCAATCATCACAGACCTGCTTATGCGCAAGATTGTGTCTCTGGATTTAACTTCTTCTGCTTCCTTTTCTCATACTTCTTTTTTTTGCGTGTTTTCCAAGATAAATCGTAATGGGGTGTGGTTAGGGCTTCCTGTCCGGTAGACCGTTCGCCTGCTACAAGTCTTTCGAATTGACGCCACTTGAGTGACTTGCGTGTTGATGGGGGTGAAATGATGATGATAAGGACAACACAACACCCGGTCCCCGAGTGGAGAAAATCTTCGACCCAGCCGGGAATCGAACTCGGGCCGTTAGGTACGACATCCTTTCGCGCTGGCCACGCAGCTACCAGGAGCGGACTTTCCCAAGATTTTTCCCATTGTTTTGACAGCTATCCGAGAATTTCGGATTTAGCTCAAATTTTCCTCAATTTTCACTGTCTTACTTTTTATCAAGGCGTCATTTGTCTTTATTCATTTGTGTTTCTACCTCTGCTTTTTACCACTTCATACCTCATGCTCTTATAATCGTCTGCTGAATGTAGGCTTTACAGTCACTAGTGTAGTTTCTACATATTGGCTAGCTCTGGAATATGTAAACAAAGATGTGCCTACCTGTTGTGGCTCAAGCTGGCATCTGCTAATCAAAGCCTCTTCTACTCCAATTCTTTTTTGATGGCATTTGGTTTTATTACTGACCACTTACTGTTATCGGACGAGGCCAGCGAAGTGTCCACTTACACATTCTCTTTTCTAACTGAACTCCTTATCTACTGGTACGAATTCTTTGTCTCTCTCTCTTTTTTCATTTCAGAAGGATCGGTAGGCCGTTACTGTTTAGTAGGGGACAGTTAGGAAATTTGGAAATTAGTGGTAAGGTCTTAGGGGACCAAACTGCTGAGGTCATCGGTCCCTAAGCTTACGCACTATTTAATCTAACCTAAACAAATTCACGCTCAGGACGACATACACACCCATGACCGAGAGAGGACTCGATCTTCCGACGGCGGAAGCCGCGGGGACCGCCACAGGGGGACAGTTAAATTCAAACGGAACATAAATCGGTACATGTGTGTGTTGTACAGATAAACAAATAATTACAATTTCAGAAAAATTGGATAATTTATTCAAGGGAAAGGGTTTCATAAACTGAACAAGACAACAGCGCCTTAGCCCAGCTCTGGCCCTTATGCAAGCAGGAATTCGACTTGGCATTGATTGATAGAGTTTTTGGATGTCCTGCTGAAGGATATCGTACCGAATTCTGTCCAACTGGACCGAGCTGGTTGGCGGGCCCTGTCCCCAATGCTCCAAACGTTGTCAGTTTGGAAAAGATTTGGTGACTTTGGTGGCCAAGGGATGGTTTGGTAAGTACGGAGACAAGCAGTAGAAAAACTCACCATGTGCGTGTGGGCAATTTGTTTCTGAAACGTAGTCCCAGAATGGCTTGGAATGAAGGACAACAAATCGGGATATAGAATATAGATGTAGCGCTGTGCTGTAGGGATGCCGACGATGACAAGCAAAGACGTCCTGCTATGAAAAGGAGTAGGACCCCCGACCATCAAAAATATGTCTCTGAGCACTATGGGACTTAACTTCTGAGGTCATCAGTCCCCTAGTACTCAGAACTACTTAAACCTAACTAACCTAAGGACATCACACACATCCATGCCAGAGGCAGGATTCGAACCTGCGACAGTAGAGGTCGCGCGGCTCCAGACTGTAGCGCCTAGAACTGCTCGGCCACAGCGGCCGGCCGCAGACCATCAGTTTAGTTATCGGGTCGTACGGCGGGTGACAGACAGGACTGCATTCCATCGCTGTCCGGGGCGTCTCCAGACACGTCTTCGGCCTGGAATCTCACTGACTGGAGTTGAATTGTCTTCCGTGATGAGTCCCGCTTCCAACTGGGCCCTAAGACCACCGAAGACGTTTTTCCGATGATATTGCTCTTTAGCTTCTAATGATTTCTTTCGTAGGTATTCATTATATGCTCCCTGTTAATTGTTTATCACTTTTTGTATTTCGTCGTTCCAAATTTTTAAACCCCTTTCCCGATTTCTTCTAAGTTTTTCACCTAGCACTTTAGTTGCTATCTGTTTTACACAATCTTATGTCTTCACCAGTAGATAGTTTATTGAGCAGTTGTGTGGGTCCTTTCTGATATAGATCACTCAGGCTCTCTCCTTCTAACAGAAATACCTCAAATATACCGTTTAAATTGTTTTACTCTTCATTTTTATTTGTTATTATTTTCAACTTTCAGCTTGATCATAGCAAGAGTTTTGATTTTGCGAAATTATGGTCCCTATTTACATTTCTATCTCTATATAGTGTCTGTTATCCTTGGAGCATACTTGTGGTCAATTATTCAAACTCGGCCTTGGTACAAATTTTGATTCGCCACTTCAGTCTAGATATATACATCTCAAACGTTTGAGACTTGAAAAGATCTCTGGAATCATATAGTTTCTTTTGATCACATTGTTCTTATTATTTCATTATATGTTCGTGAAGTGTTTCAGAATATAGGTATGTTTCTTCTTTCTTCCCTTCTCTCATGCGTAAGTTCCTTTTACTGTTAGATGTCCTCTGTCGTATTTTAATCTCATTCATAAGAGCCTTTCATTTACTAAAGAATATTCCGTTATTCTGTGTTTCCATTTCCTGTCCATTAAACGTACTACCGCAGAAAGTGCTGTTTTTATTTCTGTAACTGCTCTGTAAAACATGACCCAGCCCTCCAGTTTTTGCACTTTGTGGCTTCTTCTCCATCACGGAAACATTTGTTTCATGTTTTCTGAGAATTCTGTGTACCTCAGCTTTATTTAATCCTGTACATTTCATGTGACAAAATATAAGGTGTACGTTAATTCTTTTTCCATATTCTTATGTATGTTTGGAGATTTGCTAGTCTTTACGGACTTGTTCCGAGGTTCGATGTAAGACTTTCGAGAGTGTACCTTTTTACACGTATGGGTTACCAGTCCACAGCAAGCCCCCAATGCGGGAGGGTCAAAAAATTTTTGTTCGAGGTTTTCTCCCTCTAGCCATTAACGAGTCAATACCTATCTTCAACAAGAAGTATTTTGAGTTTGGTTTGAAGACAGATAGTAATCTGTTAATGTAAACAAATGAAAGGAACTCGCGGGAGGAGATGGGGTGGTGGATGAATGGGATAACTCTGCAGGATTCATTGTGTCAGTTACCTCCAGCACTACTTCAGACATTAGTCCAGTCCATGCCACGTCGTGTTGCGGCACTTCTGCGTGCTCGCGGGGGCCCTACACGATATTAGGCAGGTCTACCAGTTTCTTTGGCTGTTCGGTATATATTCTAATATTTTTATTGCGGTCTATTGTTCATTCTGTCTTCATAATGATTAGCGGTTTCGTTCAAATTATGAACATCTTCAGATCTGTTAAAACAAATAAAAGACTTGCTAAGGCTGATCTTACTTAACACACATGAAACATACATATGATCAAAATAACAGTGTAGAACATTCAAGTAGTTGCTGTGTGCAGCCGCCGAGGTTAGTAATGTACGTACGTTACCCCTAATTCACGAATTGTGAAGGCGTGGGGGCAAGCATGTTGGGAGGCGTCGCCCTCTTTGTGTGGTACATCAAGTCAGTGAAATCGTTATGTTACGACAGTCCAATTACAAAGATTAAATAAAATTTTGGTCAGGTTCCAAAAGTAAATCCAGGGTGAGAAAGAATCTCACAGCTCACATTTAGAACACATTTTCTTATGTCTTCTGTGAGTTTTCCAGCAGAGGTCGTTGTTTTTCGTGGTTCGGGGACACAATGAGTACAGCATGTAGTTCAATTCCGCTGCTGCGCCCCGCTGGTTCCATCGGCCCGTCCAAACATTGTAGCAGCTGTTTCAGCGTATATATTGCAGTGTGCCTGTAAAATGTTTTTATGAATTTCAAAAATGCCGTACATCTGAAAGTCATTTTGTTGATGAGTAGTTTGATTGCTTCGAATGATGCTAGAAAATTACAGATTCCTCAATTACATTAAGGAAGCGAGCCTTTGGGCTGTATGCATCACTTCTGTGTTCTATTCTATATCTGTATGCCTGAAACAATTTGTCGGCTTAGTCATAGATGCCTCGACAAACGAAATTCGGTGTACGTTCCAGAGCATGTTCTGTCAGCGCTGATTTCTTCGGATGTCGTATACGCGGACATCTTTCGGATATCGTATACGCGGACATCTTCGTCTTCTGTTGGACACTGCTAAATAGCGTGCATAGTCTGCCGGCATAAGACTGTCCACACTCACATATTATTTTGTACATCCCAGGGATGGCAGACCTTTATATAAAACAAAAGAAATAAATAGAACAGCACAGAAAGAAAAGTATCGATACCTTCAGTTATCGATACTTGTCGTTGATAATAACATAAGAGTAGACACACACTATCCGCTCCAATTTCTCCATCTCTGTTTTTAAAATGCAACTGTAATACAGGGAAATAGTTGATTTTGACAAGTTTTCAACATTATTATACAAACGTTACGTCAAGCATCGTTTTTGTTTTCATTACAAATTACAACCTGTAATAAACTGGAACTACAAATATGAAATTACGGTACAGATTATCAGAAAAACACCAGAATAGTGTGCAAAACTAAATAAATTAGACTTTACTTTTTGTAACTCTATTATCTCAAAATAACATTTCCTTTATTTGCACCCTGCTTCGATACACATAATCATGCAGTTATACTAACAAAAAAGTAAAGCTTTATGCACTGTGTTATTATCTCGTTAAATTATTTTGTCTTGCTGCAGTGTTGGAGAATTTTCTTAAATTTCTCCAATTTCTCAAACAGGTTATGTATCTCACTGCATTCGGATCGAGTGTATCAAAATAGTGTCAAGTTTCACATTTGAAAAACAACAAGAAAAAACAAAGGTAGGAGCCATTCTATTTCCTGACTAAAAAATTCTTGCACTTAAATGCTTGTAAACAGTAAAATTTAATTAACAAATGATACGAATTATGAAAATAAAGACACTCCAAGTGAACTAACTGTGATTGAAACGTTGACAACAGTGACCTAGAGTCGTAAAATTGTTCTCTATCGCTCACACGCACAGCGCTCGTTCGGTTGTTAGCCTGACGGTGCTTGTGCCTTCAATTTCCGAAGTGCTGCAACTGAATCACGTGGCCAAAATTTTAAGTAAATAGAAAAAGCGCAGTAAATCATGGCTAATGTAATTCATTACGATAGCTGCTATGAATTACAGACTTGAGTGATAGCTGATATAAAGTACTGATATGAGCAAAAGTATCAGCTAAAAATGTCGAGCAAAAATACATCGCTACCGAGATGAAAGTACAGGATACCAAGACGTATAAATTTCTTGCAGCTTCTTTAATCTTGGCCCCCGCCCCCTCCCATTGGATAAATTTTTCTGCACCGACGTACACTATCAGATGTAGAGTATCCAAACACCACTACTTAGTGTGGAATTAACGACTAGATGACACGAGATGGGAGCCCATGAGTACAAAAGGAGGCGGGGAGAATTGCATTGTCAGTAGAGAAGCAGTAACAGCAGAAATTTTATTTTTTTATTTTATTTACACGTCAAGTTCCGTAGGACCAAATTGAGGAGCAAATTTCAAAGGTCATGGAACGTGTCAGTACATGAACTTACAACATAAAAGTAATAACAGACTAAAATAAATGTTCATGAACCTGAAAAAAAAGTCAGTCCATAAGTTTAAGCAAACGCCATCAGCGGTTTAGAGACGTCAATGACTTCGAACGTGAGCTATAATAGTCAGTGGATGTCACCTGAGTAACAGTTTGATGAGGGACGTTTCAACCCTTCTAAAGCTATCAAAGACGACTTTTAGTGATGGGATTGTGAAAAGGTTTGAGTGTGGCAAATACCTATAGAACATTACCTGCCATCACGTGTGCCAAGAGTGAATTAATTTTTTGTCAGTATATAAACACTTAAATCGCAATAAATTTGGGCAATATTGGTGGTCTGACCACTGTATATTGCTACAGAAATTATTGCATTACAAAAAACTTTGTGACAAAACAATATTTTTATGATATACAATGGCTTGTAAATTTCAAGAAAACGTTAAATGGCGGGCAAGATGCCGCAGAAGGTAGGGACGTATGACCAGTTGCAAAGGGCACTGAAAATGACATCACATTGATTCTTGTTTTTCAAGTTTATTTTTAAATTGCCCACAGAAAGCGCACACGTTGTCACAGAGTGTGCATGATTCATGTAGCCATCTAGAATACCCTACAAATTGAAGTTAATCAAATATAGACGACTTTTTTAATAAACATTTTTGGAACAGTGATCAAAAATTTTTAAAATTTTTCTTTTTAAAATTCATTCTTGATCACAGCACGTATGTTACAACAACGTAGGTGACCGGTTTCGGTCATATCACATGAACATCATCAGACCTGTAATTTAATTTAGAAAGTAATAGAAACCTTACTAGATTGACAATAACATATAACAAAAGGGTTATAAGGATAAAATACAAGAAGACGTGTTATACCCATGACATCCTTAAGATGGTAGGTGGAGCACTCTTCTCTGCTGCTGTGATGTCAACTGGTGCCAGCAAGTGCCGAGCAAGTACGAAGATGCTCCGCCTATCTCTTCTCCCTCCACTTCACGTCAACCAGTCGGTATAAAATGGATTTACATAACCGTCAAAACGTTAAAAAAAGCACAATAATAAAATAGTTATGTATAAAACATCTCTTTACAACCATGGAATTACTTAAATATATCTTCAGTGCCGAATAAAGTTAATATAAGACAGACACACTGAATCTGGCGTAGATGTATACTTGCAGTCGAATCACAACTCACATATCGATATGATACTGCAATGCCAAAGACCTCCATAACATCGCTGACTTTCAAACTATTGTGGTAGTACTACCTCAGCCCATAGAGAGCACACTGAGTATACATCTTCTGTACAGTATTTTTAAAGCTTTTAATTGATATTTTATGCAAAATTTAAGTAATTCCATGGTTGTAAAGAGATATTTTATACATAACTACTTTTATCTTATTATTGTACTATAGTTTTTTTACGTTTTGACGATTATGTGAACCCATTTTATATGACTGGTTGACGTGAGGTGGAGGGAGAAGAGGTAGGCGGAGCATGTTGGTACTTAAGCGTATGCTCGGCACTTGGTGGCACCAGTTGACATCACAGCATCTGAGAAGAGTACTCCACCTACCATCTTCGAAAGATGCTATGGGTATAACACGTCTTATTGTATTCTATCCTTACAACCATTTTGTTGTATTTTATTGTCAATCTAGTAAGGTTTCTATTTCTTTCTAAATTAAATTACAGGTCTGATGATGGTCATGTGATATGACCGAAACCGATCACCTATTTTCTTGTAACATACGTGGTATGATCAAGACTGAACTTTAAAAAGAAAAAATTTAAATGTAAACGACGATTCTTTATAAAGTTCAGTGCACTCTAAACATTCGTTTTCTTCAAAACTTAATTTATCATCGGTGAAACTATTTATGGAAATATCATTAACAATGTCTTCTGAAATCGTGTCTGCAACAGGTGCTTTTTTTTGGTGTTTTTTTCTGTTTTTTTCTTTGCTTCAGCGACTGGCTTTCTTTTCGTTACTATTAACTCGTCACATGTTAGATTCATTGGTGGCTGTTCCTTTTGGGTTTACTTCCCTGAGGCAGCGCAGAACAGGCGAATTCTTTTGAGGAATTTTGATGGAGTTTCTCCATGAGGAGTAACTTGATTGTCATTTACACTGGAACTTCCGTGTGCAGTCGGTCGAAAGTTGTGCAACGATTGCAGGCGGAAGGGTGTCCTGTTAACAGATATTTCAGACGTTGATGTTGATGGCTGATCTGAGTCACATCATGAGACGTCTTCAATATATGGGAGTTCAGTCTCAGTATTGATAACGTCTGAAACAAAAGTATGGTTAGGAATTACTGCTCTATACCGAGCGCGGTGGCGCAGTGGTTATCACACAGGACTCACATTCTGTAGGACGACTGTTGAAACGCGCTTCCGGTCATCCTGATTTAGATTTTCTGTGGTTTTCCTAAATCGCTCTAGGCAAATGCTGGGATGGTTCCTTCCCCATCCATCCTTAATCCGATGGGACCGATGACCTCACTGTCTGGTCCAACTGCTCTATCAAGCGGGATAATTCCAGTAATCCGTATACACCAATCTCGACAGTTGCAGCACGAGTCTATGCTTTGAAGGGCAGCTCTCCAAACTGTTGCTTTGTAATTATTCTGCCTATGCTTGCATGAGCTACAATCCATGAATGACAAGCCTCTTTAAAGTAGGATTTTAGCAGCTTGGAAAATGACCGGTCTATTGGCTGTAAATGGTGTGTGGTATGCCTATCGACGTTTCGTTTTCTAACTGCTAGGTCCAAAAGTATGACCGAATTCATATGAGAGGTATGACCATCGAGCAGAAGTAGAGCAACGCCAAGTGCTTTTCTAGAAAGGAAATGGTCTTTGAACCAATCCATAAAATTATCAGTGTTGGCATAAGCGGATTCTCTTCTCATAACAACTGATCCAGGAGGCATGTTGTCTTCAGCGTCTTCTTTTTTATTCACCCCTGTTTAAATGCAGTGAGGTGGTAAGAAATTTCCATCGCCATTACAGCGCGCAATAGCTGTTATCGTCTCTCCTTTTTCAGCAGAAGTACTAACATGGACATCTCTGCTTCCTTTTTGCCGCCACAACCTTACCATACTCATTGTTTAACTGTACACCAGTTTCATCCACGTTGTAATTACTACCTAGTTTATCCAAAAGCCCGTTTTCTGTGAACATTTTTGTAATAAAACTTCCTCGCAGATTAAAACTGTGTGCCCGACCGAGACTCGAAATCGGGACCTTTGCCTTTCGCGGGCAAGTGCTCTACCAACTGAGCTACCGAAGCACGACTCACGCCCGGTACTCACAGCTTTATTTCTGCCAGCATCCGTCTCCGACCGACGTGGCCGTGCGGTTGTAGACGTTTCAGTCTGGAACCGCGTGACCGCTACGGTCGTAGGTTCGAATCTTGCCTCGGGCATGGATGTGTGTGATGTCCTTAGGTTACTTAGGTTTAAGTAGTTCTAAGTCAAGGGGACTGATGACCTCAGATGTTAAGTCCGATAGTGCTTAGAGCCATTTGAACTATTTCACACTGGAAATTACCGTTATTCGCATTCGGCAGGACGATAATTTCAAACTCCTTCCAGCTATCCGCTTCCTTTTCCCCTGATTACCGTGTACCGTTAGAGGCAAATGCTGGGAGGCACGTCAGACTTCCTTTACCATCCTTCTCTAATGAGCTCGTTGTCGACGTTATGTAAAACACTGACTTTCCTTCCTTCTTCGACTTCGCTCCATACCCAGGCGACTAACACAGCTTTTGAGTAAGAATGGGCTGCCATTCCTCCGCAGACGCGCAGACATTGATAGCGCCCCCAGAAGAGGTCAAGCGGTTACAGCGGCGCAGTGTGAATACAGCCCATTTTACCGTCCACAATGCGCCCAAACACTCTTGATCGGACAGAGTACTTCGTGCTCCAGCAGAGGGTGCCCGCCCGGAGGCCTGTGCCGGGCGCTCCCGGACGCGTGCCGGAGAGCAGTTTTTGCGAGCGCGGCCAGCACGTGCCCCGCCCGGCGACCGCAGTCGCTCCCCGCTGATTGTTCCTGCCCAGCGCGGCAATCTGGCTGCTCGTCTGCGGTCGCACCGGCGGGCCTACATCTGTTGTGCGGCGAGAACACGGCCGAATCACCTACTGCACGGCCGTCACCGTGTTCCGCGAATTGAATACCGAGTGGCTACACACAATGACGAGCGAAAGAGGCTGTAACATTTTGTTATTACTATCCAACTTAACATCCACCGACACAGGGCGATACTGTAACGATACCGTACTTATCCAGCAACTAGACCTATCACGTGTTACGGAGCAGATTGTTACAAGTCAATTCGATCAGGTGAAACAGCTGCTTCGACTGCTCTTTTTTTTTCTTTTTTCGCTGGCTGCATTGAGAGCAACATTTACAACACATTCGTATGTGAACTGAGTTGAAAGTCATAAGCTGAGAAACGTCGGCAATTCTGACCTTTTTCCAAACGTTACAAAATTCTCTTAACATACCTTGCGAGACTAGCACTATTGGGACAAAGGTCACTGGGAAGAAACGATCTAACCGCAGCCAAATCGATTGTTGCCAGAATGAGTCTTCGGCGCTGTAGCGGAGTATGCACTGTTTTGAAACTGTGTGCCGGACTGGGACTCGAACCCAGAACCTGGCCTTCAACGGGCGATATTACTATCAGCTGAGCTATCCCCTCAAAGCTTCACTTGTGCCAGTACCTCCCTACAAAATTTCTAAACCAAATTCTTTAATATGAACAAATTAAACTTCCGTGACACCAAAATTCACACAGTGCTTTGCATTGACAAAGTTTCTCTCACTAACAACTCGACTGCTCTCTTTAATATCTAGCATCCAAGTGAACGCCGTATCCCAGAGTGCTTTTCAAAATACCTAATAATGTTGCGAGCCTGAAAACGTCAGCTTTTTTTAAATTTAACAAAATCCCATGCGTTCACACGTTTCGGGCATCTCGCTCAAAATTATAAAGCGTAGAGAAACTTGGCAATCATATCAACAGTAAAACACCCATCTGCACCAAATATACGCTGCCACTGCTCGCCACCAACACTTAAATGCCCCACGCGTCACATGCCCCGGCTTTGCTTGGATCTCTGTATTACTAGTTAAAAATGTCAGTATAATTCAACTGACAAAATCAAGCCATATTTGCGGTAGGTGACAGCTTTGTGAAACACTCAATTCGTCTGTGTCTGTACCTCAGCGCTCCCGCGATGCTACGTGGAAACCCATCACCAAGGCATGCAAGGCATAATATACAACTCTGCTGCATGTATTTAGTTGGTAACGTTTGTCACATTCGTATTAATGTGTCTTCTCCGATGTACTATCACTCATTCTGCAAGGAACAGACTGAAAAATAAGTAAACTGTTTTTATTATTTTAGAAGTAATCGCCATAACTGTGAATAAATTTTTTCCCACTGTGAAACGAGACGCTCAAGTCCTTCATGGAAAAATATTTGCAGTTGCCTACAGCACCATGAGGATGTGTGAGGGCTTCCCAGCCAAACCCGTGCAGCGTTGCCAACAGGCACGCCATCCCAGAAAAAAGTCATGATGACCGTTTTTCTTTGACTCTCTAGAACACAATGCCACAATTAGCTCACAGTGGTAAGTAGACACTTTGAAGAAATTGAAGCGCGCCATTAGGTCCAGGATGGCACCATTCTGTTGCAGGATAATGCCCGCCACATGTTGCCGATGTTGTTTCGATTACGCTTCCTAAGTTTCACTGGGAAACCCTTTCACGTCCTCCGAACAGTCCCCATCTCTCCCCATGCGCTTTCTACATTTTTGGAGCCGTGAAGAAAGACATTCGTGGGCGTCGATTTGCTTCGGTCGAAGAGCTGCACCGCTGGGTAGTCTTGGTTCCGTAGCCAACCCCAAATGTTTCCCCCTGACGGCGTTGACTGTCTCGTCTCAAAGTAAGATAATTGTATAAACAGTTAATTACTATTATTTTTTGAATAATAAATAGTTTACTGTCTAGTTTTCATTTGAGTGCCACTTTTAATTAACACTCGCAAGCCAGTGACGCCTTGACCCACGAGACGTGTTTAACCTCATCACAACTCCAGCTCCATAATAAAAAGCCCTGTAGTTATCCAACGAATTTCAAGAAAGATTCTGATATTCCAACGAATGGACTTGAGTACGTTCGTAACGACCCTACCGCCCTCTTTCTGACTCTCAAACGTAGTTTGCTCTTTATGTCTGTTTTTACGAGTCTGGTGACCTCAGTGAAGCAGCGTGACCTTGCTACGACTTTATCTTCCGTAGCGGCTAAATTCTGACTCGGAAATTCAAGTAATAATATTATAACTTCGAAGACAATGCTAGTCGATATTACTCTTTGCTTGATCTTGACCTCATATTTGCCTGACTGAATTGTAATTGCACTATCGAAGCATTTAGCAACAAAATATTTGTGGTACTTCACTTATTACCTTGAATTATCGTTTTGATAACTTATGTTTGCTATTAAAAATAGTGACAGTATTGATCACTGGAACAGGAACAGCGGCTAAACTCACTTAAGTTTTAGTCTTAAAACTCAACTCTGATATTTACAGTCGCCACTTTTGATGGAACGATTTTCAAAGTTAAATCCGTTCATTGAACTTGGAATTGCTACATAAGTTGTGTTTTAATAGAATTAGAACTAGCTTTTGAGAACCAGAATTATACTGATAAGATATTTATCGACTTTCAGTCGTCACTTGATGTCTTTTCAAAAAACATTCTAAGTTAACATTTGTCGTTTGAATAAAGTTGACATACTCTTGAAAGTTTAAAAAATGGTTTTATGCAAACAAATGTCAAAGTATTGCAACAAAATGACCCGTCAATGACGTGTAATACTCTGTGCCAATGAATTGAGAACAACATAGAAATTACAGTTGCTGCTGTTACATTCAGCGTTTACAAATTTTTAGGTAGGATTTAAGAATATTGAAATGAGTACTTGAAATTAAACACTCACGAGTAGTACAATTTAAATGTCTCTATATGCACCAAACACAAAACACTAGAACAAGAAAATAAATAGTTCGTAGTTTCCCTTATGAGCAGTGTAACTGAGGTTCAAATGGCTCTGATCACTATGGGAGTTAACACCTGAGATCATCAGTCCCCTAGAACTTAGAACTACTTAAACCTAACTAACCTAAGGACATCACACACATCCGTGCCCGACGCAGGATTCGAACCTGCGACCTAGAAGCGCTCGACCACAATGGCGGGCTGTAATTGAGAATATAGTACCAAAAACACCTCTGCAAATTATTCACGACTGTCGTTTGAATGATATAATCACGTTATAATGGCTGCGCTTGTCAAACTTGTTTACATCCAATTCATACATATATTACAACACCACAATCTAACCAGAGAAGCCTTGCAACCACAGCTATTATTCAGTTGGTGCATAATTTCGTAGCATTTTTGTCTTGCATATTGGTATTCCAGTTGTTATGGGTTTATTTCTGGCGTGTCATAGTTTGTAGTTCACAGTTGCCATTTAAGTTTACTTATTGTCATTTTGTCATTCTGAGGTAATGAGTGGAGCCGTGGACGCTACAAAAATGAGTGCCAAATGGGGAAATCGGAACATTTCTGACACATTCTCCTGTTTATGGTCAACAGAGGGGTGACAGAAACATTTGCGCAGTGTATGGAGATGATGTCGCTGGACAGAGCATGGCAGGAAAATGGTTTTCTATTTTTAAGGAGGATCTTTTTTGACATGAGTGACTCTCCACGTTGAGGAAGACCTTCGGACTTCGATGAAGATTGTCTAAACGCATTAATCCACTATGATCCACGGCACTGTAATCGAGAATTGGCAAATGTGATGAGTTGCGGTGATTCCACCATCGTGCAACATATGTGTGCAATAGGTAAGATTCAAAAATCGGGTGTATGGGTAGCTCATGCTCTAAGCCAAAATCACAGAAATCACCAGATGGCCATACGTGCATCTCTGTTCGTTCATCAGTTGGCTCGTGAAAAACATCAACCATTCCTACCCTGTATGGTTACTGGTGACGGGAAATAGTGTTTTTATGGTAGCTTAAGGAAAAGAAAGGAATGGTTGAGCCCAAACACAGGAACAACTCACAGTACAAAAGATCTGCGCGCCTCCGCAAAAGACAGTTTTATGCATCTGGTGGAAGAGCGGCGGCGTAGTGTACTGTGAATTACTTCCCCGAGATGTAGCCATCATTGCTCACATTTATTGTGAACAACAGACACACAATCCAGAAAGAAATTGCAGACGCAGAACCACGACCAAGAAGACTGTGTAAAGTGGTGCTGCTCCACGATAACGCCCTCCCTCATTAATCTGCTAGACTGACAAGAAACGCTGTAAGTACAGTAGTAGAGAGGGGAAGTAATTCCGCGCCTACCTTATTCACCTGATACTGCGCCCTCAGATTTTCACCTTTTCCGCTCTCTGTCAAACATCCTTTTCGGGCGAAAATTCATTCTGAACATAGCTCGACGCGTTGTTCGTCTCAAAACCAAGTCATTTCTACAATCGTGGAATCGAAAAGTTACCCCAGCGATGGCAGTCTGTTGTAAATAGTGAGGGAGAACATATTACTGATGTCTAAATTCTTTTATGTGTGTCTGTTGTTTAACTTATGCACCGACTCAATAATTACGAGAGACGAACGCAGAAGCATTAGTAAAAGGCTGGTAAGTGTTTATGGTGGCACAGGACAGAGTGCGCCAAAACATGACCGCTTCCAGTTGTGACTGGCTACTCCTCTTAGCTCAAAGTGTCTGCAGTAAAGGCATTTCCACATAGGTGTTCCCCAAAATGGAGGCCACCTATTACCCATGACTCAACACTGTCTGCCAGGTCTGTGATCTGCGCCTTTAGCCTTTTAGAAAAGGCGTTCACCGAATGGAACTGCGAAAGGCAAAAAGTTTGCCCTCCCTCAGGTTACTTCCTCTTTTCTTATGCATGGTATTGTATTTTTTCAAAATAATATTTAATACCGAGTTAAGAAGGAACTCAGACCATACAGAAATTTTGTGTTTTATCATCTTCATTTAAGAACAATACTTCATTCGTGCACTTAGCATTATAATTAAATTTTAGAAAATTTCTTAAGCAAACGCGACAGATCACTGCAACACACAATGTACGTGGTTACTAAAACAGACCGTTTTATGTTCACCGCTAATAGATCTGCACACCGCTTTCAACTGGCTACGAGCAGCTGTCTAAGACGACCAAGGACAACAACAAACTGTAGTACAGTGCAGAAACAGTAGGGAAAGAGTCACATAAAAATGTGACTCTGAAATCCGCATCGAAGGAAAGGAAATTTATTGGTACGCCTTAACCCTAGGCAAGTCCGTCAGTTTTACCCAACAGTAGCCCCCGTTAGCTGATGGCATCACGCTGTGAGGCTTCTTTGGACCGCATATGTTCACACTCGCTAATTCAGGACTGGCTTCGAAAAACGGGAAATATCCAAGCAGAAATAAGTGCCCGAGCATGGAAACGCAGTTCAGAGAGTTAGTTAATCTAGTTGATCACGGAGCATCACTAACTCCAAAACTGCCAAATGCTGACCACATTAAAACCCAAACTCTATCACAGAGGGTCCACGACTTGTCAACTCAACCCAACGAGGACTGGCGACCAAATTTAGGCTTTCAGTCGATCTGAATGGAGAACAGAAACGCAGGCATTCTCATTCACCATTTCCTGCTCCTGCTTACAGCACTTCTACAAGGCGTAGCCACCTGGTGGGATATTAAGTTTTTCTGCAGCGGGTGTCAGAACCGCCAATTTACCCCCCGCCCCCCTTCCTCCCCAACTCCAAGGCCACATTCTACGTGAGGGACACAAGCCACTGAAAGCGCGCATCATCTTCAGGCGTCAAAATAAGACCCCAGATATAGCTACGGAAATGTCTCAGGTTGGCGTCGACCATCTCTCTGCTTGTCCGCTACATCTGGCAACGTTTAAATTGAAACATGTTTGAATTTTCTCGCTGCAGCAGCACGCATTACAGTGACAGCGACAGCTGTAAGTCTTCTCGGAGAGGCAATGGAGCAGACACGACGGTTGCTGTCGAACACTCATGACCCGATTTTAAGAACACCATTCAGTGAAGAAATTTGATTCTTTTGCATCTTACAGCTTGATATCTTTGCTCAATAATGGACCGTCATGATTTTCGTTATTCATCATAGTTACTGTACTCCACGGAACGAAGTAAATGATTTTCATTTTTTTTAAAGAGATTCAAAAGATAAAAACGCTTTTTGGTATAGATTTCGTATAGTTCATTTTACTCCTATATTTCTGCATCTGAAAAGTAGTCAACATATCAAAATTGTATTTAAAGTTGAGAGCAGAATGATATCTCTCTTAGTTCTCGACATTTTGGAATGTACACTCACTTTCAGAAAACCATAACACCTTGAACGACTAGCGGTAGGAATTTCATATTCACGGGACGCGCAGATTAGTGTGTTCTCCAGGTATGATTAGCATTTGAACCACGACAGTGCAACGGGAGTGTGCCGAATAGTTCACGGAAGGCCGTAGAACACGACAAGATGGGTAAGGTAGCAGCACCCAGTCCATCCCCCTCCCCCTCCAAACCCCCCCCCCCCCCCCCCCACACACACACACCACCACATCCGAATGGCACTGCAGTACAGATACGTGTCGTCTTCAGCTCTGGCGCAATGGTGGAACAGTGTAAGACATCGTACACCATCAGGCGTGACAGTCGGTCGCCGTTTATTAAGGCACGGGTTGTGTACACGTCGTCCACTTCTCCGCCTATCTTTGACGAATGTGCAGAAATATACTAGACAGCAATGGTGTATGGAACGACATCACTCAGGATAGGACGAATCCCGATTCTGCTTGTTTGAAAATGATGAGCGCATTTTGGTTCGCTGCAGATAGGGGAAGTGGCCTTGCAGTGACTGCATTTGCACAAGACATACAGCGCCAGCTTAACGCCTCATGGTGTGGGGTGCTATTGGATACAGCCACAAATCACAGTTGGCGTCTCTCCAAGGCTCTGTGACCAGTGTGACCTATGTAAATGACATCCCGCAATCCGTCGCCACACTCTTTTTGCACAACACTCCAAACGCGATTTTTCAACAAGACAATGCACAACCACATGTTGGTGCACGAACATATGCCTTCTTGGTGTCATAGGATGTCAGGCTTTTCCCCTGGCGCGCCAGGTCACCAGTTTTGTCGCCAATCGAAAATGCGTGGGACGTGGTGAAACGACAGGTGCAGCGCTGTGACACGATGCCAACCACCACAGATGAGCTGTGGAACCAGGTGAATGCTACATAGATGGCTGTACCACAAACGCCATCGGCGCCTTATAGGCGTCGATGCTGTCACGCATGGAACAAGTTATCAGGGCTCATGGTGGACTCTGTTACTAATAGGCCACAGCACACATGCTGAACCGAGGTGACTGAAATGCTGATCGTTTCTACAGAAAATACATGTTCTGACTCTAGTCGTTCAGGGTGTCCCGTTTTTTTCTTTTTTTTTCTTTTTAAGTATATGTGACAGACGGCTCAAAACGAGGCTTTTGCAAATGACAGCACGCAGAGATGATGTGTTTTGCCGTGTAGTTAGAATTTTGGTTAAATGTTTGAGCGAACTGAAAATAAGACTCCCTATAAATTACAAAATGGTTTTTTGTACGAATTTCCAGAGCCAAACGAAGAGTGGGAACGGATAAATGGGGTATCAGATTGACCAGCGTGAGGTATAGTTTAGGAAATAATTATTTCATTCCAGAATGAAATTTTCACCCCGCAGCGGAGTGTACGCTGATATGAAACTTCCTGGCAAATTAAAACTATGCGCTGGACTGAAACTCTAACTCGAGACCATTGCCTTTCGCGGGGGAGTGCTCTACCATCTTTTCTTTTCTTTTTTTTTTTTAATCTCAATTTTTTATATCTTGTTCGTTGAATTCGTTTGAGGTGGACGTCCAATGACACCCGTTCAGGCTCTTCGTTGATCCGTTCACTCAGTTTTTATTTTATTTATTACAGACTTCAGCTAACCTTCTGGCCCAACACACTGAGCTACCGTGCCGGCAACCATCTGAGCTAACAAAGCACGCCTGACGTCCCATCCTCTCTGCTCTAATTACACCAGCACCTCGTCCACTACCTTCCAAACTTCACAGAAGCTCTCCTGCGAACCTTTCAGAACTAGCACTCGTGGAAGAAAGGATATTGCGGAGATATGGCTTATCCACAGCCTGGGGGATTTTTCAAGAATGAAATTTTCACTCTGTACCGGAGTGTGTGCTGATAGGAAACTTCGCGAGTTCGAGTCTCGACCCGGCATACAGTCTTAATCTGAAGAAAAACTTAGTAACTTGAAGGAAATTTGAAATATTTCACAAACATCTACTGCTGCTTCTAGCTATATAAATGAATTGTCAAAAAGTTCATCTCTTCAAGGTTTAGTTAATTTGCCCATAAAAAGATCCACATAAAAACATACGTTGGTGTGATATTTAACTGTCGAAAAGGTTTCCTTTGAATCAGGTACTAAATTTAGAACTTTCTTAGAACATATCATGCTAGGAAGACGAATGAGGTGTCAAAAAGATAATGCTTTCTGAACAAAACTTCAAGATGGAAAAAACTAAAAGAAATTGGTCTGATGTTTTGTGAAATCATTTGTTTGAAAAGAAATAAATTAGGTTAGAGAAATGATTGATGTACCTTCGACTGATGCTTGAAATCATGTACAGCAAATGAGGCACATTAAATGTTTCTCTATTCTGTTTTATTCCATACTTTTAGACAAATCATTTCACAAAACGTTTGATCTTTCTAACTGACATGTGGTGTCGTAGTACAGCTGACAGTTGTGCATGTTATATTTCGCTGACACCAGAGCAATGCACTTCTTTACCTCCAAGGCCACTTCAGAAATCATGACGTCCAGCCACGTACCAAGGCCAACGAGGGGACAAACCGGGAGGATCCCCCTGCGCTCCGCGCTGCTGCAGTTTGCATGAAGCACCCCACCTCAAGTGTCCGCCACTCCACAGTCAACAGCATGTGTGTTGGCAGCATGAAGTGCTGTGCTGCGTCTGTGCGTTTCATGAGATGAGAGTGAGGAATGCTTGATGATATATATTGCACAATATCAAAATTAATATGTATTAAATTTTTTGAATCATCCGATGATATTCGTAACTGGCTATGTGTTCAGTTGAGCAGATGATTGGATAGAGTCGGCACGGTAGCTCAGCGTGTTCGGTGAGAGGGTTAGCTGCCCTCTGTAATAAAAAAAAAACTGAGTGAATGGATCAATAATGAACTTCAAGGGACGTCACGAACAATTGCAACGAACTATAACGAACAAAATGAGATTAAAAAAAGAAAGAAAGAAAAATATTGATGAAAGAAGCAACAAATCTACCAGTTAAATATGCTCACAGATTTGAGGATGAAGAATGGAAGTGTAAGCAATTGCAGTGAATATTCATCTACCTATAATTGTTATGTTTCTGTGTAGCATTATACTTAGGCACTTGGCGATTTTGTTTTTGTTGCCATTACAGCGCTAGTGGAGGAATTCACAGCAGCAGCACGAGACCGCAGGTTTTTTTGTTTTGTTTTGTTTTTTCAATAATTTTTTTCACAGCAGGACATGATGGGAGTGCTGGCGATGAAATGACTGAAGCAACTTGTTGTTGTTGCTGTGGTATTTTAGAAATTGTAATGAATGTCAGCAGTTATGAAATAATAAATAATTATAGCTAAATAATTCTATACTGGTGTTTACGGCAATAAGGAGGAATGTCACACACCCCACCAGGGTAGCCGAGTGTGCTAATGCACTGCTTCCTGGACTCAGGTAGGCGCGCCACCCCCTATCGAAGCCGCCCGGCGGATTAATGACGGGGGCCGGTGTGCCGGCCAGTCTGGATGGGGTTTTTAGGATGTCTTCCACATCCCGCTAGGTAAGTACCGGGCTGGTCCCCACCTTCCGCCTCAGTTACACGCGTCGCAGACATTTGAAACACGTCCGCACTATTTCCTGCTGTACACTAGACGCAGACAGTTACGGTACACTAATTCAATCCTGGGGGGTATGGGGTGGCGGCAGTAAGGGCATCCGGCCACCCCTAAAAAACTGACGTTGCCAAATCCGTTGTATCTACGCCAAACCTGCGATCGCTGCGTGTCTATGGCGTAAACGAAGAAAGAAAGAGAAATATGTCTCACACACACAGGCAGTTTAAACTTTTTAAATGCTTTTCAGCCCCACAGTATGAGATTCAGCATGCTGCCTAAATGTCTTAGCCTCGAGACCATTGAAATATGTAAGATAATAATAATGGCAGTAGCTGTCGCAAATACACAGGGTGTCACACTCTAACCTCCTTGATTTCAGGACCCAGGAGAGAAAATCCACAGTAGATTCGACAGTGAATAATTTACCACATGGCAGAGCATCTCAAATAATTTATATTCCCGTGTCAGAAGTGCCAAGTATCGTCGCCAGAGTGCAGCATGGTCGCACGAAGTGAAAATGGCGACTCCACAGCAGTGCGTGCAAGCAGTAATGTGGTTTCCAGAAGCAAAATCGCCGATTACTGTGCATAGAAATTATCGTCGTGAGTATGAATGTGATCCATCTGATGTGGAAACAATTAAGGAATGGTATAGAAAGTTTCTGGCAACAGGAAGTGTTCTGAAACATTCTAGCAGTGCATGTTACAGAGTTTCAGAAGAGACACTGGAGAACATAAGACAAACGTTTCTCAGCAGCCCAAGTAAGTTAGTTCGTCAAGCATCTAGGCAACTTGATGTACCTCGATCAACATTGCATCGTGTTGTTCACCAGTATCTTCGTATGTGTGCTTACAAAGTGCCATTTCTGTAACGTCTGACGCCGATCGACAAACCACTCTGACAACAATTTGCATCAGATGTCCTGCAGCGTATTGTTATGGATGCTAGCTTTCTGGAAATAAATTTATTCTCAGATGAGGCAATCTTTCATGTATAAGGTAGGATTAATAGGCATAATGTTCAGATTTGGGGTTCGCAAAATCCGCACGCTGTCATTGAACATGTTTGTTATAACCCTAAAGTAAACATCTGGCGCAGGCTAATGCACAGCAGGATAATTGGACCATTCTTCTTTGCGGAACAAAGAGTGAATGGGTCAGTGTATTTGGACATGTTGGAGCAGTTTATGTACCTTCATATACAAGACTTGCAACCCAACATCATTTTTCAACAAGATGCATCTCCACTGCATTAAACTACAGCTGTTCTCAAGTTCCTGGATAGGAAATTTTCCAGTCGTTGGAACGGACGTGGAGGGCCCATTGCCTGGCCACCACGTTCACCCGGCATTACGCCTCTTGATTTCTTCATGTGGGAATTGGTGAAGGCCAGCGTGTATACGACCAAAATGGACGATATTCCTACGTTCCGACATCATATCACTAGTGTGACTGCAACAATAACAAAAAACTTGGCAAGAAATTGAATATAGATTCGATATTCTTCGCGCTACAAATGGTTCACATGTAGAAGTGTATTGATGATAAATAAATAAATTCTTTGAGATGCTCTGCAATGTGGTGCATTTTTCATTGTCGTATCTACTGTGGTTTTTCTCCTGACTCTTTGAAATCATGGAGGTTTGAGTGGGACACGCTGTATTAACAGTGATCGACAAATAGTTCACCCAGTTGTGAGAGAAACGTCACAGGGTGAGGATGTCTAGATGTATATCAACACTCCTATGTAAGCTTTCTATAAAAAAAAAATCTATATGTGTGAATGCTGAATACACTGATTTCAAAAGCTTTCTCATCATGCAACGTGTACGTTAGATGTCATATTGAATTGCTGAGCAAAACTGATTGTTGGATGAGCCCGTGTTGCACATGTTAACAATGTCATGGAATAAAACTCTAAACTTCATGAAACACAAATTTTAAACAAACAAAATGAATCTAATTAAATGCGAAAATAAAGATTTTGTGAGCTCGTAAACACTATACAACTAAAACTCAGTACCGAAGTACGTTGTGAAAATTGCGTGATATGAAGTGACTGTTTGACTTGGAATATCGACAAAAATTAATTAGTGCTCTATTCGGAAGAAATAACTGTTTGAAATTACCAACACTGTTTGCGGAAACATAATCTGCTTGCTAGCTAGACACGTGACAATGCCGACTACACAGTCTTTGCTCAAGAACGCAAAGTGAGATCTGCCTTGAAGTAAAAATTACTTACCTCTTGCTCAGAATGATGTTTTTGAGTCCAGAGTACTGACGTTCTCGAAAGCAACTACATGCCAACACACGAAGAAGCTTAGGAAACTACTCACTACTAATTTCTTTCTTGTAGCTTGTCAGAAACAATCTGTGACTTTGTGTGGTGTAAGGTGCAATGCACACGAGAGAAATTTTGAAAACTACTGTGAATAATGGAGGCGGGTTTTACTTTAAAGCAAATCGTTCTTGAGTAATCAAACTCTGATAATTGACAAACAGGCTGCGCAACATGAGAAGACTCCATGAATCACAAAATTATCTCTTTACAGTAAAAACATTTCAACCAATTGAGCTACTTGCAGCATTATGAAGAACAAAGAGTTCTAATTAATGCTAATTACAAAAATTATTAGATACTAGAGGGACAAAGATTTCCTTCAATTAATGGTTCTGACAAACATTTCATTCTTACACGTACTACCTCGGAAAATTCCTCGGAACATCTCCATGACAAGAAACAATCATGTTTGTTTACAAACAAGTTTTCATCTCTACAATAAATTATTCCAGATTCACAAATCTCCATCTCTAAAAACTTGACTGCTAGCTACAATGCCCCAAATAAGAACGCCTCAGCGCTGCACAACTGGCTGACTAGCAAGTCGACCACAGATAAAACTGAACACAAAGCCAAGAAGCTACGAGGCAGTGTAAGTGTTAACGCCGATGCTGATGAACAGAGGGAGAAAAGCAGACAGGCTTAACTAATAACGCGTGTTGCCTTGCAGGCACGGCGAAATCGTCACAGCAGCGACCACTTGACGTGAGAATAATACTGTTCAAGCAAAACTACTGTCTGAATACCAATGGGTGTAAGGATTCCGGTAATTTCCAAGAATGATTGCCTATCGAGGTCGCGGGGTCCATGCGATACATATCCAACGTGCGATCGTAAATCGATCATGCGACTCTGGTGGCGGGCGTTCTGAACAATCATTTGTAATCGTCATTTGTATCTGTTTTCCGTCGTCCCCTTACTTGCTCTAAATTACATACCTACGCGAATTATTTGGGAGATGCTAGGGAATCCCAGACGATTTACGTCGTTAGTGAGTGGGATGTCTGGTGTTCTTGACGTTTCTTTGGCGGATAGTGATAACACAAAGCTGTAGGCTTTCACGAGAAATATTGACCCTTAGACAGTGTGTCTAATAGTTTATTTTAAATACAACAGTATGCTTTCTTAGGCACTGTATAACCCTAAAACACTTGACAATGGTATTGTAAAGCCGAAATCATGATCGTGTAAAAGTGACACTGCAAATAGAAAACAGTCTAATGGCGATACTGACTTTAAAGAAATATATTATGACTGTGGCCCCACATTATGAAAAAAAAAATCCAAATAACTGTTTTTTATATGCTTTGAATTTGGCATGAATCGTATTCAATTGTATAAGTGCAATTAGACACATGGGCATTCCTTCACTAGGTTGAGCCTCGACTGATTTTGTAATTGCAATCTCAACACTTACATACCTTGGTATGGTGGGAATACAGGCATTGATGCATTGATCTACTTGCTCTACATTTAAAATGTTATTGCGGAAATATTCAACAGATTCTTAGTATACCCCTCACAAATGTGGATGCCAATGACACACTCTATCTGTGGCAGTTTAATATACATGTTTTAGATATATATTCACGTCCCATGAGATTAATTCTAGCATTGTCCCGCCAAACATATTTGCCATATATATTTTATGACCAAACACGTGAATGTCAGTAAAGGTGTAAGATGTGTCATAACCACGTGTCATCTTCCTATCTATGTATTCCATCGTACTACATAAATAGTTCTACTGACACCATAAATACTGCACTTTAGCAACAGCATCTTGTGCATTTTCTACTCCTATAATTATCAGGTGTGAAACGTAATTTACACATTTAGAACCACCGATAGTTGCATTGTATGTGTCAGTGAATAACAACAGTCTTGTGGAGCTTGGCTGCTGTGGTTGTGCTACTGTGTGATAAGATGGCACAAGACCTGAAAGGTCGAGAAGACATTCTGTAGACTACCACTGTGGAAACATCTAAGTTTCCTCGTTCTTCACTGGATCAGGTGCTCATTGCAGCTGGTTTGCTTGTACTATGGCTTAGTCTAGAACACTATACATCCTGTAGACTATAGCTGCTGGTGTGATACACACACATCTGCAACAATGATTAAAAAACGGCATAAAAACCAAAATAACGATGTACACATATAACAATAATTACAGATACATTGATGTATTACATAGTGATAATCTTCTTTCCAACTGATCGCTGCTGCTGGTAGCGCTGCACTCTGGACAACAAACTATGATGAGCACATAATCACATTATTATAAGAAAAATGCTCAAAGGGTGGGGAGCTGAGCATGCACACCGCTGGCTGCAGAGTGTGAGAGCTTGAGATGTGAAATGTTTCATGCAAACAGGAGTGTTGGGGTGCTTTGCTAGATGTCATGATTCCTGGAATGGCCTTAGAGATAAGGAAGTGCTGTTGCTGTTTTCAGCAAAATATAAAATGCACAAACGTTTCAGCTGTAATATAACATGCACAAACGTCTCAGCTGTAATATAACATGTAAGATCATATGAAAGTTCTCTCATTCTCTCCTTGCCCTGCTACTCATGGATACTAAAAGGATTCCATAGCCAATATGACATGGGTGGAGGTGGAACACATGCTGCTGTCTCAGTCCAGTGGGGCAGCATGACCTCTTGGCACACAAGTTAGGAAGACTGTCTTGGCACCAGTTCTTGGGGTGGGGGAGAAGTTAGTGCCCCACTGTATTAGCATGGTTTCAAATTAAATTCGAGTACAATGGCCCCAAAATTGATCGATTTTGGCCATCTTATGTAGCTTCTAAATTAATTAGATGGTGAATGTGTGATTTACTTCAGCCCTGCCAATCGATGGTCCTTCATGAGGGCAAGCCATTGGTGGTGTCCACTGGCTGGAGAAAGTTAATTTTATTCCATGAATAAATTTATTTTTAAAAATACTTTCTACTTAATTGGGAGGCAGTTCCACAGTTACTATCAATGAACTCGCAAATTTGTAAGCAAATCGAATCTATGATTGAAATTACCAATTTAATTTTTTTCAGCCCTTTTCCTTTATGATGTGGACTGGACTGCACTGGACAGCCATTGTGGATTTACCATGCGCACTGTATGCCTCTAGAAAATCTGGTGTTAGAACTGCCCTACCTAAAACAGCATTATCTATTAACAGTTTCTTACCTCATTTTAATATGCAGTCATGTTGTATGTTTAATTAAATTTTGTTACGCTGTTGTAAGTTTTCAACTGAATAATGACGATATGTCTACTCTGGTTGGATGGATTACCAGTAGTCATATGATTACTAACTTTAATAACACTTGATTAGCTATTCCCATGTTCATAATTCTGCAATAAATGTCTTTTTAGGACTGATACTCGGCTGTAACAGTTAAGTATTCCAGGTTGTTATTTAGTGTCACCACTGACTCAGTATTCACGTCTTGGTGGTGACTCTCGTACAGGTGGATAAACGTTATCAGGATGCAAAGCTTCTTCCTGCTATTAATGAAGATACCGTTCGTTGACCTACTACAATCGTCTAATGAATTTCCTTTTGCAGAAAAACGAGGAAAAATTGCATTTCATGTTGTAAATTGTCTTTGGGCTTCATTCGTCTCGTTCAGAAGATTTCTCATGATTAGAACCAAAACTATATGAACCTACTAGCGTTTCCTTTTACTGATGACACTCAGGAAAGCTTATTGTTGGCTAATGCTGAAAAAGTAAAACATTGCGACCACCTTCTTAATAGAGTATTGGTTACTTTCGGACGACAGCTCTGCGTGTCATGGATTCGAGAAGTCGTTTGTAGGTTTCTGTAGGTATGCGGCAGTTGATGGCTATGCACAGGTCATTCAGTTACCATAAATTATGAGTTCGTGGTTTGTGGGCGAGCGGCAGGGGCCCGATAGTGTTCCGGACGTGTTACATCGAGTTCAGATAAGGCGAATTTGTTGGCCAATACATCAAACTGAATTCGCTATCACGCTCCTCAAACGATTGTAGTGTTGTGACACAGAGAGTGATCCTGCTGGAAAACGCCTTCGCTGTCGCGGAACACATCAAACGTGAAGAGGTGCAATTGGTCTGCCATGCCATAAAGCGTGCAGAGTCCACAGCTGTCACGGTAGATTAGTTTATGACTGTAGGTCGCATGTTTAGTATAGAAATCTCATATTGTTATTAAGATTTCTTTTGGCTCTTTAAAGATAACGTAAGACCTTTATCCACAATCTGAATGTAATCTTCACAAAACTTCTTCATACTGTCAATATGGGCCAGTCGTCACTCAAGTGTCTGTAAGGTTGTCAGTTTTAGACTTATTTCTGTAGATTATTTCAGCGTGAGTGTGGACTTATGGTTGTCGACAATCCGTCTGCATGCAGTAGTTATTACTGCCAGTGGCTCCTGCACGAAATCCTTCTGGGTGTCATCTAACCTTCGTACTTTAGGGTTTTGCGCCTCATTCATGATGGAAGATAGTCTAAACTAATCGTGGGTTTCTGTACCTGTTTTATGTACATAAAATTTTAAAAGCTGTTTTGGTGCAAAGAAATTGTAAATATTCCGTGAGAGAATGTGTATCCAGATACCGTGTTAGTTCTTGGGTCAGATTTTTGCTGCAGAATCTGTCTTCAATTTTCTCTTTGACACTGATATTAATAGTTAAATGATGAAGTCTCGACTGCATGGAATACTTCTGGAAAGAATAGATGTTTCGGAGTACGTACTTTGGGTTTCATGAAAGAGAATTTTTGTTCCAAGTATTTCAGTTGGTAGCGCATGTTTTACACCATTCTCCGCACGAGTTTAACTGCTCACTGTTCCCGACGATTTCCCTTAAGTACCGGGTGGTTGTATTACAATGAGGTAACAAAAGTTGTGGATGCCTCTCAACATCGTGTCGGATTCCCTTTTGTTTGGCGTAGTGCAGCAGCTCGACGTGGCATCGACTCAATAACTCGTTACAAGTCCTCTGCAGAAATAATGCCGTCCACAATTGTAAAGTGTTGCCTGTGCAGATTTTGTGCTCGAACTGACCTCTCGATTATTTACCATAAATGCTAGATGGGTTTCATGCGGTGTGAATTGGGTGGCCAAAACATTCGTTCGAATTGTCCACCATAATCTTTAAACAAATCGCAAAGAATTGTGGCGCGTTGTCATTCATAAAAATTCCATCACTGTTCTGGAACATGAAGGTCATGAATGGTTGCAAATGGCCTCCAGGTTGCCGAGCATAACCACTTCGACGGAATAATCGCTTCAGTTGGACCTGAGAATCCAGCCCATTCCATGTACACAAAGCCCACAGCAACACCTTTTAGAGTACCTTGTTGGCAACTTGGGTCCATGGCTTTGTGGGGTCTGCGCTAAACTCAAATCTTACCATCATCTCTTACCATCTAAAATTGGGACTCATCTGAACAAGTTGAGACATTACATTTCGGACATAGTTATGAATTCAGTATTCCGAGATCCACAGTCTCAAGAGGGTACCGAGAATGCCAAAAATCAGGCGTTACCCCTCACCATGAAAAACGCAGTGGCCGACGGCCTTCACTTAATGACTGAGAACAGTGGTGTTTTGGTAGAGCTGTCAGCGCCAACAGACAAGGAAATTAATGTGGGACGTACGGCGAACGTATCAGTTAGGACGTTGCGGTGAAATTTGGTGTTAATGGGCTGTAGCAAAAGGCGACCCACGTTAGTGCCTTTGCTAACAGCAGGACACCGCCTGCAGCGCCTCTTCTGGGCTCATGAACATCTCGGTTGCACCGAAGACAATTGGAAAACTGCGACCTGTTCAGACGAGTCGCGATTTTAGTTGGTAAGAGATGATGGTAGCGTTCGAGTGTAGCTGAGACCCCACGAAGCCACTTCCAAATCCATCTACCATTTCGCATTCAAAGTCTGTTAATTCCCGTCGTGCGGCCATAATCACGTCGGAATCCTTTTCACACGAATCACATGAGTGCAAATGACAGCTCCGAAAAGGCACTGCCCTTTTATAGCCTGTGTAGGCTATAGTATCGCCATCTCTATGTGTACATATCGCTATCTCACGTCTAATGTCTCCTCAGCGTAGAGTGCAGCTACTCAGAGAGATCCAGTATCGGCTTTAACAGAATCGATTTACGCTGGAGAAATACTAGATCCAATTTTGGCCACTAGGTGCACACCTGGCGCTGTATCTTGTTTGTATGACGGTATGACGTCCACATCGTCATTTGACAAGCAATAACGTAAGTGCACAGTATGGCTATGGAGAAGAGAACAGTGCACTATTAGCGAAACTGTTTTATGTGAACAGCATCAATTATAATGCTGCATTGAGAGAGTATCGTCGACTGTAGCGTATGGTGACAGGACCGTTGTCATTAAAAGGTACAAAAAATATTATAATGAAGTTCGAAAACACGGGTGAGCTTGATGTGGCACCTGGAAGATGAAAGAGACCTCTCCCAGTGGGCCGGCCGCAGTGGCCGTGCGGTTCTAGGCGCTACAGTCTGGAACCGCGTGACCGCTACGGACGCAGGTTCGAATCCTGCCTCGGGCATGGATGTGTGTGATGTCCTCAGGTTAGTTAGTTTTAATTAGTTGTAAGTTCTAGGCGACTGATGACCTCAGAAGTTAAGTCGCATAGTACTCAGAGCCATTTGAACCATTTTCTCCCAGTGGAAGTTATTGACCAGGTTGCTGTAACTGACCATGCAGCACCTACGCCGGTTAGCGCTAGTGTTCATGCAGTGTCACAAGAATTGTCCATCCAGCGCTCAATAGTGCGGAAACCTTTGCGGTCTATTTTACACTGGTACCCAGAAAAGGTCCAGATGGTGCGGCAACTGAAACCTAAAGATCCGCAGCAACGTCATTTCGAATTTTCTCTTCGGTTTCTGACACGGATCGAAGTTAATGTTACGTGGGCGGGTAGTAATCTGTCGAGTGTCGAGGCACATTTTGCACTACAGGCTGCAGTGAACGCGCAGAACTGCTGAATTTGGGGTCCTGTTAAACCGGTTGTAGTGCACGATGAACCACTCCACTGGCAGTATGCGACTTTGTGGTGTGAATTCACAAACATCTTTACTGTCGTACCGTGCTTAATTGAAGAGAATAAACCCAAAGGGCATGTCGTGACGTCTGCATGTTATCAAGATCTCCTTGTACGGCGTGTTATTCCTGCTCTGGAAGAGCACAACTATGTGGAAATCACTGTTTTAATGCAAGATGGAGCAACACCTCATGTCGGTCGCCCATTGAAAGTTCTGCTCAATTGCAACGTTCCACGAATGTGTTATCTCCAGAGCTTTTCCAGATCCATGGCCTGCGAGATCATCTGAGTTTTACCTATGTGACTTCCAGCTCGGGAAATACAAAAGTACGCGTTTACCAGGGACACATTTGGTCTCTACCTGATCTCAGAGCCATTACACATGCACAGGTTGTTCATATTCTACCTCAATTGCTGCGACCCACTGTTGATGACGTCGTTTCACGGATGCACCATCTCGTCAATGTCTACGATCCTCAGATTGAACAAATTGTGTACACGGCGATTAATAATACAATCAGCAGTATGTCTTTCCCTTTCTTTGACCTTTATTTCCCATGTCCCGTTCCGGATCCGTCGCATATGGGAACATTTATATACTTCTTTCTTGCAATCACAGGGCCAGAGGTGCAGCTGCTGGACAAAATTGGAATTTCTTTTTTTTTTCAGCGTAAATCGGCTCCGCAATAATGCATTAGAGTATCTACCACAAGATAATTATTAGAATATCCAACATATGATAATCACAGCCCACAACTGACCTCTGTGAGTAGCTGTGCTTTAATTATAACCACCCAGTACTTGAGGTGCAGAACCTCAGTAACGCTGAGGTTTCCCAAGTCTGCATGTTTGGAATCGTAGGGCAGTTTGGACAGTGGTATCATGAAGTTCCTGTGGCGCTTGTCTGACATCAGTGGTAGTCCTGGTAACTACTAATTGACATTTAATATTGATTCTTTGACTTTATTCACATATGTATTTCGAGTTATTTTTTGTTCTCTATTTCGATGGTCTTATCTATTGTTCCGCTGTTCCTGTTGTGGTAGTCAATCCTAAGACTGATTTGATGTAGCTCACCACATTACTGTACCCTATGCAAGCGTCTTCCTCTCCAAATGACCACTGCAACCTATATGCTTTGGAACGTGCTTACTACATTCATTCTTCGTCTCCCTATTCAGTTCTCCCCCTCCCCTCCACTCCCCCTCACCAAGCACCCAATCCCTCCAATACTAAAATGATGATCCCTTGATGCCTCAAACGTGTCCTATCAAACGATGCCCGACCCCTTCTTTTAGTCAACCTGTGCCACAAATTTCGTGGCTATTGGCTAAGTTCTCACTAGTTACGCGATCTACACAGCTCATCTTCAGCATTCTTCTGTAGCACCACCTTTCAGAAACCTCTTGTCTCTTCAAAAAATGTTCAAATGTGTGTGAAATCTTATGGGACTTAACTGCTAAGGTCATCAGTCCCTAAGCTTACACACTACTTAACCTAAACTATCCTAAGGACAAACACACACACCAATGCCCAAGGTAGGACTTGAACCTCCGCCGGGACCAGCCGCACAGTCCATGACTGCAGCAAATTAGACCGCTCGGCTAATCCCGCGCGGCATGACTCTTCATGTCTAAACTATTTATCGTCCATATTTCACTTCCATTACCTTCTGGACAAATACGTCGATAAAATACTTCCTAACACTTAAATATATATTCGATGTTAATAAATTCCTCTTGTACACTGACGCTTTTATTCCCATTGACAGTCTACATTTCATATCCTCTTTACTTCGGCAGTCTTCAATTATTTTAATCCCCAAATAGCAATACTAATCTACTACTCTTAGTGTGTCGTTTCCTAATCTAATTCACCCAGCGTTGCTTGATTTCATTCGACTACATTCCTTTATCTTTGTTTGGCTATTGTCAATTTACAATGTGATCGGCAAACCTCAAAGTTTTGTTTTTCTCTGAATTGCAATTCCTTCTTCAAATTTTCCTTTGTTTATCTTTACTGACTGCGCAATCTACAATTGAATAACACCCTCGACTCTTACAAACAGTATCTAGATTCTGTACAAGTTGTGTAGGAGGGCGTGCTGAAAATTAATGTCTCCGAATATTTTGTGCGAAAACTCTTAAAGATTTTTAAATAAAACAGATATTATTGACATTCTACATCTTTATTCTTGATGTATACATCTCTGCACCCCTCTAGCGATAGATGGCTCCAAATTATGGTGTGCAGCGTAGGTAACTTGGTGCGTGAGAAACAGCGTGTTGTAATCGAGTTTCGGGTTCGAACAGTTCGTCCACACATGGTGCACCCTCTCCTTAAGCATGACAACGCCAGACAACACACGAGCGCTACGACGTCTTCAATAATCTGACACGCTGGGTACAATCTCATCGTTCATCCTCCATACAGTCCCGACTTGGTCCCCTCCGATTTGCATTTGTTTCCAAGACTTAAAGAACACCTTCAGAAACTTCACTTTGATAGCGATGAAGCGGTGCAAGCAGAGGAAAGGTTGTGGCTCCGTGAACAAAGTCAGCCGGCCGGAGTGACCGAGCAGTTCTAAACGCTACGGTCTGGAACCGCGCGACCGCTACGGTCGCAGGTTCGAATCCTTGCTCGGGCATGGATGTGTGTGATGTCCTTAGGTTAGTTAGGTTTAAGTAGTTCTAAGTTCCAGGGGACTGATGACCTCAAAAGTTAAGTCCCATAGTGCTCAGAGCCATTTGAATCATTTTTGAACAAAGTCAAACAGGTTACAGTGACAGTATCAAGAAACTGGTCTCTGGTTAGGAGAAATGTGTCCATAGTTACGGTGAATATGTTAACAAACAAGTGTGTGGGCATGAAGAATGGAGATTTAGTATGCTAATAACGTTCGTTTTTTAAAAAAGATTCAAGAGTTTCCACATAAAAAATTCTGAGGCTTTACTCTTCAGCATGCCTTTGTATAACCTTTTTGTTCCTATATTTTATCGCTGCTAACTACAGAATTTCCAAGATTGTATTCCAGACGACATTGTCAAAAGATTTCTCCAAATATACGAAAGCTAGAAACGTAGGTTTGCCTTTCCTCAACCCATCCTCTATGAGAAGTCATGGCGACAGTATTCCTTCGTGTGTTCCTACGTTTCTCCTTAATCCAAACTGATCTTCCCTGAGGTCGGTTTCTAGCAGTTTTCCCATTCTTCTGTGAATAATTTGTGTTAGTATTTTGCAGCCGTGACTTATTAAATTCATAATTCCATAGTATTCACATTTTTCTGCAACTTTGCATTGAAACTATCACATTATTCTTGAAGTCTTAGTGTATTTCGCCTGTCTCATACATTTTCCGTACCTTGTGGAATAGTTGTTATAGCTGTCACTACCAAGGAAATCAGTACTTCTTATGGAATGTCGTCTAATCTAGAGGCCTTGTTTCGACTTAGGTGTCGCAGTGCTCTGTCGAGTTCTTCTCTGAGTATCATTTGTCCCATCTCATCTTCAGCCACGTGCTCTTCCCTTTCTTTAATATTACCTTCAAGCTAATTTCCTTGAATACTCCTTCCACCTTTCAGCTCTCACTCCTTTGTTTAGTACTGGCTTTCCATCCGAGTTCTTAATATTCGTATATTTGCTTTCGTCTCCAAACGTCTTTTTATTTTTTCTGTAAGGGGTACTGTCTCTTCCATAGTTACATACGTTTCTGTATCCTTACATTCGTCCTCTAGCCATTCCTGCTTGACCATTTTGCATCCCCTTTCAGTCTCATTTCCAGTCAATCTTAGTGTTTAGACTTTTGAATTCCCTTTCGCCTGCTACATTTGCTTAATTTTTGTATTTTCTCGTTTCATAAATTAAATCTAGTATCTCCTGTGATGTCCAAGGATTTCTCTAGGTCTTGTCCTTTTACCTATTTGGTCCTCTGCTGCCTTCACTATTTCATCACTCAAAGCTATCCATTCGCCTTCTACTGTGTTCCTTTTTCCCATTTCAGTCAATTGTTGCCTAATTCTGCCTCTGAAATTCTCAACAATCTCTGATTCTTACAATTTATCCACGACTTATTTTCAATATTTCCCATTTTTTTGTAAATTTGCTCACTTTTAATCCACGGTTCAACCAGACTCAAAATGACTGGAGATAAGCCATTGCCTTGCCTGACGCTGGTTTTATGTCAAAAGAGTTGGACACATGTCCTCTTGATTCTTTCTCATTTTAAATTGTGTTTGTATAATCTCTATTTAGTTCACCTCAGACCACTCTATCAACTTTTTTCCACTTTTGTGTATCGTGTGACGAATTCTCGTTTTTTCAATAGATATTCAGTTTCCACTGGACGGCTTTGTGTCTAACCTGAAAACAGTTACATACGGCAGAGTATTCGTTACAGATTCCCACTAAAGTGCACGAATTGTTATTAGGCATGTCCTGAAGGGGTTACACATACAGTAATGTGCAGCAGATTTTCTCAACTTTTAATATTTTATTCTGCTCCCATTGCGTGTTATAGCGTTTCAAAAAAAAAAAAAAAATGCGTTATGCCATATGTGCCGCGAATATTAGGACGTAAAAGGTTTGTGACGTGTCCACGAAGGTAGTTTACGCCTTATCCAACATATCTGAAATATCAAACTTGCTCAAGGTTCTATTCGTTGATGCAATTTTAAAACTAAGTGTCTCTTTCTTATTAAAAGCCAACACCTATTATGTTTATGTCAGCATTTTCCAATAACGCTTTATTGATAATACGCTTTAGACAAGATGTTACTCTTCGAACTAATGTTCATGTTGTCATTACGGTGCGAATAATTAATGGAGCAGATCTAATTAAGAATGAGCGTCGCAGTAACATGATTCTCCACTCTAATTGCTTGATTGCCAGAGAGACACTGTAGACGGCTTTGCTGTTTGGCTCTCACTCAGTCTCAGCGACAAGTGTTTTCCCTGTGAGCACTTTGTATCCTCGACAAGAGTTCATCTTCTCCACCATTTACTCTAGGGACTACATTTTTACAAGATACTAAATCTTTCCACCATTTAATAGCAATTTTCCGGTAGCTGTATCGAAAACATTTCTACAATATTTTCCATATAAAAAACATACTTTTACTTTTACAGGAGAATTCTTGTTTCTGAAAGTTTCTTAAAAATTTTCCAATTAAAGAAAATAAATGTGTGTGTGTGTGTGTGTGTGTGTGTGTGTGTGTGTGTGTGTGTGTGTGTTTGTGTTTGTGTGTGTGTGTGTGTAAGAGGTGTAAGAGGGCGAGAGAGAGAGAGAGAGAGAGAGAGAGAGAGAGAGAGAGAGAGAGAGAAAGGCGGGGCTGCGGGAGGAGCTAGTTAGATTATACAGGTAGATTATAAAACGATATTTTGTATCAGGTACGTTACAGGAACAACAGCACCACTTGGTCATCTATCACGGGGCGAACAGAAGCCTTGAAAGAAAAAAAATTACAGTTATAATTCAGTTATGACTCTGTATCGTAATCAACTAACGGTCATGTTCAAAGACAAATGAATTGTTGCCAACGATTGAGGTACTTTCATTTACAAAGGGCAACACTAATGAAGCATTGTTTCGAGTTGAGTTGACTGAGCGAAGAAACAAATGGCTGCGAAAAACGCTACGATGTATTCATTCGGCGTAAGATATGTTAAGAACGGCAAACGCGGGCACCATTCATTAAGTCAACTGTCAGCATCGATGCTCCCCGTCTTGAATCACGCCGAAGGCACACAGTGACATGGCCGAGCGACGACTGGAATGCCCTCGGTCCCCTTTATAGGTAATAAATACCGTCGTTGCTGGTCATGCATCTGCATTACCTCCCAACACAAGCCACCACGCGCTCCGCGGTCTTCGGAATGACGAGTGTACTAGCATTGGCATTGATGACACGTAATTAGCTACTTTCCATTCTCCTTTCAGGAGTCTTCTGTTTCCAACTCTGTTCCTCTCTCTCTCTCTCTCTCTCTCTCTCTCTCTCTCTCTCTCACCGTATAACGTGGCTTGTAGGTATTCATCCACTGTACAACGCACACCTTGTCTATGATAAGTTTCTTCTTGCGTAGTCCTTTGAAAAATGTGGTAAAACGTGAGTTAACCTGTTCAGAAAAAAGAACTCTATTTCTTTATACAGTTCCCTTTATTGCCTATACATTTATTCCAACAATTTACGATCTTTTTTACTCCATTGGCAAAATACGTTTGTTAGACTGCGAAATGCTCATGACTGCAACAAGTACTTTGTCATATGAAGCAAATTGCTTGCCACCTCATTCAATTTTTAAGAAGTCACTTGCCGTTAAATCTGAAAATTAGAAACGCGCGGGTAGCCGGGCGTGCTAACCCGACCATTTCTTGAACGGGAATCGGCCCCGAGTCTGTGTGGCGGCCAGCCTGGATGTGGTTTTTAGGCGACTTCTCATATGCTGAAAATTTTTCCGGGTTGTATGGCCGTGGTCCATGGAAGTCTTCGATCCCTGACATTTCGTCCAAGGTTATGTTGGACATCTTCGGAGGTGCTGGTTGTGGTGAGTCTTGCTGACTGACGAGTCGGACGTCGAAAAGCGGCTTAAATACACTGCCTTACCTCTAGTCAGTTCCAGTGGGAGGATGAGTTTTACGAGCAGGTTGATGGTGTGGCCATGGGTAACCCAATGAGTCCTACGATTGCTAAGTTTTACATGGAAAAATTAGAACAATTTTCTCTGGAAAAAGCGAGTAAGAAACCATGTCGATGGTATCGATACGTGGATGATACATTTGTTGTTTGGTCACATGGCAAAAAAGCTTTAGAGGAATTCTTTCGTTATTTAAAGAGTATAAATCAAAAAATCCAGTTTACAAAGAAACGGAGAAAGACAATGCAATATCCTCTTGGAAGTCTTCGTCAAGAGACAGACTGATTGCAGCTTGAAACATAAAGTCTTTCGGAAGGTTACACATACCGACAGATAGTTGCATAAGGATTCCGATCATCATCCACTACAGAAAAAAGGTGTAATTTAAAGTCTAGTGGACAGAGCTAAAAGGATTTGTACGCCGGAACACCTGGACGCCGAATTAAAACATCTAAAGCAGGCTTTTGAGAAGAATGGGTACTCTAGTAAGGAAGTAAATATAGTTTTGCGACCAAATAACAGGAGGCGTAAGGACAATGGTAGGACACAGCGATGAAAGAACACGGTTTCCCTACCCTTAATCAAAAAAGTAACGGATCAAATCGGCAAGATTCTAAGGAAACATGACGTTCCACAGATTTTATACCGAATAAGAAAATAGGCCAAGCACTTCTTTCCGTTAAGGATAAACGTCCCCCTCTGTCTGCAAGTGGGAAGTGGTGTATACAAGATTCTGTGTACCTGTGGCAAGGTCTACATTGGAATTACAAAGAGAAGTGTGAGTACACGATTGGAGGAACATAAAAGTCTTTGCCGGCTAGGGAAAACAGACAAATCAGCCGTGGCGAACATGCTCTTCAATCAGGTGACCACGTAGTGAAATTTTCGGTAACTGAAGTTTTATGTACTATGACGAACTATTATCTACGGATATGTAGAGAAGCCATCGAAATATATAAGCATGGAGATAATTTTAACAGAAAAGAAGAAGCCATGAAACTCAAAGATATATGGACTGTGGCGCTACAGAATCGATGGGAAGTTTTTATCTTTGACGTTCTATAATCGATAGTTAAAAAAATTTTTCTTTGACAAGGTTTGTCTCTGCTAGCACGTGAAATCCAGACCACGCCCACTTTCCACAGTATTTAGGCAGCTCTCCGACGTCCGACTCTTCAGTCAGCAAGACTCTGCACAACCAGGAGCACCTCCGAAGATGTCCAACGTAGTCTTGGACGAAACGTGAGGGATTGAAGAGTTTCATGGATCACGGCCATACAACCCGGAAAATTTCTGTACAGCTGAAACATCCGGTCGTGAAAACCTTCACTGTATGAGTAGACTTCTCATATCCTACTAGGTGAATACCGGGCTTTTTCGCAGGTTCTGCCTAAGATATATGCTACGTAAACATTTGGAACACTTTCTCGCACTTTCACATAGAATTTACTCTATAGGCAGACGGGTTTGGTAAACTGCTTCTGTCCTGGGGGTGAATAGGAGACTGATGACGTTAGCTGCTTGCTCTCCTTACTCTCTTATTCAGCATCAGCATATGAAAAGTAGGATCGATGAGAAATCATTGCGAAGGCCAGTTCATGCTCCTTTGCCTCTGTGGCTGCTGCACTGTCTTGTGCGCCAATAAATCCACCACAATAAATCCAGTTATGGTCACATTATTTTTCCAAGAAATTTGTGATTAGAAACTGGCAATCCCAAAAATCGAGGGGGCTGAGGAGTGAAGCTACGAACGGCCCTTCGTTTGAGTGGCCGGATAAGTAAATACGATAAAAAACCTTAGCAGCTGAAATTTCGTCCCTTATCCTGAGTGTTGTTTCAAGTCTACAAATTCGGTTCAGTCATGAATTCTCTTATCGGGCTATGTGTTACTGATTGTCACCGAACAATCAAAAAGATTGTATTTAAATGAACTTCAGCGTTTCATAGTTTGCGCCAAGGCACCCAGCACACGGTATTTTATTTTCCAGTTTTGGGTCCCATTTACTATACACGTTCAGTAGAGGTACTTAAAATCTTAACTGTACCGCACAGTTTTACCTTGTAGTCTTGAATTACAATATCTCGGACTTTTTTTAAAAAAGATCTCCTTTGCTGTGACCTTAACTGGCAACCTTATGTCCATATTCAGTACATCAACTGTCACATATCAACTCGTTAACCGAAAAATAATTGATTTGTCCCGCAGTCCAACACTCCGAGTGAAAGTATTTAATAACAACAGGGAACCACGATATTTCCCTTGTGATGTGCAGGAGCTGCTTCGATTACCATTTCCGTTCAGTCAGACGTTAACTGCCTGATACATGTAATTTCAATCGTCGTCAGAAAGGTTATAAGAATCACATTTAAGAACAACGATGCCGTTTAACAAAAGTACTAACGATGACGGGGAAATTCATCTCTGAAAATTGCTAATCGTCCGACGGCACAGTTCTCAAAGGGTACTGTGCTCCTTCCAGTGCATGAGTCTAACTCTGCAATTGGAGAACCACCAAATATCTAACTTGTGCCCGGACTGGCAGAGCTGATAGTAAAATGAATTCTAATACGGAAATACATTCACGAAAAAAAATTGTAGTACTGAGGAGGAACTGTGCGACATAGAAGAAAGTTTGTAGGCTTATTTCTACATATGAAAGAAGATGTGTATTCAAATTTTGCACTAGCTGCATAAGAGAGGCACTACAAGCGCCGCTACGAGAATGCAATTTCAGCTTTGCTTTAAATGCTCGCTGTAACGTTAGTGAGCGTTTCTTACCTTTGGGTCTGGACGTGATGAGTTGAAGTTAGTCAAGAATGCCTTTTTAAGGCGACAAACATGCCATTACCAGAATGAAATTTTCACTCTGCAGCGGAGTGTGCGCTGATATGAAACTTCCTGGCAGATTAAAACTGTGTGCCCGACCGAGACTCGAACTCGGGACCTTTCGCAGGAGAGCTTCTGTAATGTTTGGAAGGTAGGAGACGGATACTGGCAGAAGTAAAGCTGTGAGTACCGGGCGTGAGTCGTGCTTCGGTAGCTCAGATGGTAGAGCACTTGCCCGCGGAAGGCAAAGGTCCCGAGTTCGAGTCTCGGTCGGGCACACAGTTTTAATCTGCCAGGAAGTTTCACGCCATTACCAGCACCTCACTGCGTTCGGACCAGGTCGTGCAATAGGGCTACGGCAATCTGGATGTTCCTTCCGCGATACACTAGAAAGACTTGACAGGAATGTAGCCACTGTACAAGACCGGCCTCCAGACGGCTACGTGGCACCACCGACGGGGAAGACCATCGTGTTCAGCGTGTGGCTCTGGCACAACGGGGTGGATGTGCAGCAGCAGTTTGAGCAGCAGTTGGCACCACAGTGACACAACGAACTGTTGCAAGTCGGTTACTTGAAGGACAGCTCAGAGCCACAAGTCGCGTAGCGTGCATTCGACTGCCCACCAAACCACCGCCAGTCGCGACTTCAATGATGGTCAAGCGACAGCTTAATGGAGGGCAGGGTTCAAATGGTTCAAATGGCTCTGAGCACTATGCGACTTAACATCTGTGGTCATCAGTCGCCTAGAACATAGAACTAATTAAACCTAACCAACCTAAGGACATCACACACATCCATGCCAGAGGCAGGATTCGAACCCGCGACCGTAGCAGTCGCGCGGTTCCGGACTGAGCGCCTAGAACCGCGAGACCACCGCGGCCGGCCGGAGGGCAAGGTGGAGGACTTTTTTTCTGATGGCAGCTGATTCTCCCTTGGCGCCAGTGATGGCAACGTGTTGGTTACAAAGAGGCCATTTGAGGCCCTGCGACCAACATGTCTGGAGTTATGGTCTGGAGTGAGATTTCGTATTACAACAGGAGCTCTTTCGGGGTTATTCCATCACCCTGACTGCAAATCTGCAGGCCTGTTCTTTCACAAGATCTGTTTGCAGTCGAACACATATGGAACATCATCTCGGGCGACAACTGCTGCGTTCTTTACTGACCGACCAAGTGCAACAGGCATGGAACTGCATCCCGCAAACTGACATCCAGCAGCTGTACAACACAGTACATGCAAATATGCATCCAACATTCTGACGGTTAAACCAGTTATTAATGTACCAGCATTTGAAATATGTAACGGCTTATCTCGCGCGCACGTTAACCTGTAATTCTGCAGTGTTAATCACTTAAATATGTTATGTAGACAAACGTATTCCCGAATTTTCATTACTCTACATTAAGTGTTTTTTGGCGCTTCAATTTTATTTCGTCGGTGTATTCAAGACTCTCTCAAATATAATGCTGATGACCCTGTATTTTAAGTATTGGTGGTCGACGAATTAACTACGACTTCAAGGAAGATTACAGCGAAATTTGTGCAAAAAAGTACAAACCAATGAGGAAGATGTTTACTTCCGTCACTACCTCTCATTCTATCATTTCCGACAGATCGCCATGAAGTGATTAGAACAACGAAGAAAGTGTTATGCAATCTTCAGAAAATTTACCAGATTTGGCGGTAAAGAATTAAAGTCTAAGCTTGAAGAAAAAACAAATTTTGGAATTATTTCTCTACAAAGTAGATCTGCTTCGATAGCCGTTTTGAACTCTTCAAAGTAGGCTATATACTGATTCTTCTGTGATATTTGTCATAAGTGTGATACAAAATATTATTCAGATCTTTCAGAGTGCCAAACAGGAAATACACTCCTGGAAATGGAAAAAAGAACACATTGACACCGGTGTGTCAGACCCACCATACTTGCTCCGGACACTGCGAGAGGGCTGTACAAGCAATGATCACACGCACGGCACAGCGGACACACCAGGAACCGCGGTGTTGGCCGTCGAATGGCGCTAGCTGCGCAGCATTTGTGCACCGCCGCTGTCAGTGTCAGCCAGTTTGCCGTGGCATACGAAGCTCCATCGCAGTCTTTAACACTGGTAGCATGCCGCGACAGCGTGGACGTGAACCGTATGTGCAGTTGACGGACTTTGAGCGAGGGCGTATAGTGGGCATGCGGGAGGCGGGGTGGACGTACCGCCGAATTGCTCAACACGTGGGGCATGAGTACATCGGTGTTGTCGCCAGTGGTCGGCGGAAGGTGCACGTGCCCGTCGACCTGGCACCGCACCGCAGCGACGCACGGATGCACGCCAAGACCGTAGGATCCTACGCAGTGCCGTAGGGGACCGCACCGCCACTTCCCAGCAAATTAGGGACACTGTTGCTCCTGGGGTATCGGCGAGGACCATTCGCAACCGTCTCCATGAAGCTGGGCTACGGTCCCGCACACCGTTAGGCCGTCTTCCGCTTACGCCCCAACATCGTGCAGCCCGCCTCCAGTGGTGTCGCGACAGGCGTGAATGGAGGGACGAATGGAGACGTGTCGTCTTCAACGATCAGAGTCGCTTCTGCCTTGGTGCCAATGATGGTCGTATGCGTGTTTGGTGCCGTGCAGGTGAGCGCCACAATCAGGACTGCATACGACCGAGGCACACAGGGCCAACACCCGGCATCATGGTGTGGGGAGCGATCTCCTACACTGGCCGTACACCTCTGGTGATCGTCGAGGGGACACTGAATAGTGCACCGTACATCCAAACCGTCATCGAACCCATCGTTCTACCATTCCTAGACCAGCAAGGGAAGTTGCTGTTCCGACAGGACAATGCACGTCCGCATGTATCCCGTGCCACCCAACGTGCTATAGAAGGTGTAAGTCAACTACCCTGGCCAGCAAGATCTCCGGATCTGTCCCCCATTGAGCATGTTTGGGACTGGATGAAGCGTCGTCTCACGCGGTCTGCACGTCCAGCACGAACGGTGGTCCAACTGAGGCTCCAGGTGGAAATGGCATGACAAGCCGTTCCACAGGACTACACCCAGCATCTCTACGATCGTTTCCATTTGAGAATAGCAGCCTGCATTGCTGCGAAAGGTGGATATACACTGTACTAGTGCCGACATTGTGCATGCTCTGTTGCCTGTGTCTATGTGCCTGTGGTTCTGTCAGTGTGATCATGTGATGTATCTGACCCCAGGAATGTGTCAATAAAGTTTCCCCTTCCTGGGACAATGAATTCACGCTGTTCTTATTTCAATTTCCAGGCGTGTACTTCTTCCACCTAGCAAGTAAAATATATGACAGAGGTAAAATACTCTCATACTTCAAGAACGATATAATAATTCCAATTGCGTAGAAATCGTCCGCAGTTCGTGGTCGTGCGGTAGCGTTCTCGCTTCCCGCGCCCGGGTTCGATTCCCGGTGGGGTCAAGGATTTTCTCTGCCTCGTGATGACTTGGTGTTGTGTGATATCCTTAGGTTAGTTACGTTTAAAAAGTTATAAGTTCTAGGGGACTGATGACCATAGATGTTAAGTCCCATAGTGCTCAGAGCCATTCCGTAGAAATCAACCGCTGACAGATGTGAATACAGGGTGTAACAAAAAGGGATGGTCAAACTTTCAACAGACATACCTCACCCGTCTCTTGAAAGTTTGACCAACAAATACCTCACACGTCTCCCCCCCCCCCCCCAAGTACCATGGACCTTGCCATTGGTGGGTTGGTGGGGAAGCTTGCGTGCCTCAGCGATACAGATAGCCGTACCGTAGGTGCAACCACAACGGAGGGGTATCTGTTGAGAGGCCAGACAAACGTGTGGTTCCTGAAGAGGGGCAGCAACCTTTTCAGTGGTTGCAGGGGCAACAGTGTGGATGATTGACTGAGCTGGCCTTGTAACACTAACCAAAACAGCCTTGCTGTGCTGGTACTGCGAACGGCTGAAAGCAAGGGGAAACTACGGCCGTAATTTGTCCCGAGGGCATGTAGCTTTACTGTATGGACAAATGATGTTGACGTTCTCTTGGGTGAAATATTCCGGAGGTAAAATAGTCCCCCATTCGGATCTCCAGCCGGGTACTATTCAAGAGGACGTCGTTATCAGGAGAAAGAAAACTGGCGTTCTACGGATCGGAGCGTGGAATGTTAGATCCCTTAATCGGGCAGGTGGGTTAGAAAATTTCAGAAGGGAAATGGATAGGTTAAAGTTAGATATAGAGGAAATTAGTGAAGTTCGGTGACAGCAGGAACAAGACTTCTGGTCAGGTGAATACAGGGTTATAAATACAAAATCAAATAGGGGTAATGCAAGAGTAGGTTTAATAATGAATAAAAAAATAGGAGTGCGGGTAAGCTACTACAAACAGCATAGTGAACGCATTATTGTGGCCAAGATAGACACGAAGCCCACGCCTACTACAGTAGTACAAGTTTATATGCCAACTAGCTTTGCAGATGACGAAGAAATTGAAGAAATGTATGATGAAATAAAAGAAATTATTCAGATAGTGAATGGAGACAAAAATTTAATAGTCATGGGAGACTGGAATTCGACAGCAGGAAAAGTAAGACAAGGAAAAGTAATGAGTGAATATGGACTGAGGGAAAGGAATGAAACACTAAGCCGACTGACAAAATTTAATCATAGCTAACGCTTGGTTTAGCAATTATGAGAAAAGGTTGTTTACGTGGCAGAGACCTGGAGACACCAGAAGGTTTCAGACTGATTGTATAACGCTTAGACTTAGTTTTAGAAACCAGAGCTGACCGAAGTGGCCGTGCGGCTATAGGGGCTGCAGTCTGGAACAGCAAGACTGCTACGGTCGCAGGTTCGAATCCTGCCTCGGGCATGGATGTGTGTGATGTCCTTAGGTTAGTTAGGTTTAACTAGTTCTAAGTTCTAGGGAACTATTGACCTCAGAAGTTGAGTCCCATTGTGATCAGAGCCATTTGAACCATTTTTGAGAAACCAGATTTTTAAATGTAAGGTATTTCCCGGGTCAGATGTGGACTATAACCACAATTTATTGGTTATAAACTGCCGATTGAAAGTGAAGAAACTGCAAAAAGACAGGAATTTAAGGAGATGAGTACTGGATAAGCTGAAAGAAACAAAGGTTGTAGAGGGTTTCAGAGGGAGCATTAGGTAACGATTGACAAGTACAGGAGAAAGGAATACAGTAGAAGAAAAATGGGTAGCTTTGAGAGATGAAATATTGAAGGCAGCAGAGGATCAAGTAGGTAAAAACATGACGGCTCGTGGAAATCCTTCTGTAACACAAGAGTTATTGAATTTAATCGATGAAAGGAGAAAATATAATAATGCAATAAATGAAGCAGGCGAAAGGGAATACAAAGGTCTAAAAAATGAGATCGATAGGAAGTGCAAAATTCCTAAGCAGGAATGTCTAGAGGATAAATGTAAGGATGTAGAAGCATAATCACTAGGAGTAAAATAGATACTGCCCACAGGAAAATTTAAGAGACGTTTGGAGAAAAGAGATCTACCCGTATGAATATCAAGAGCTCAGATGGTAAAGCAATCCTAAGGAAAGAAGGGAAAGCGGAAAGGGGAGGGCAATATTATGGAAATGGATGAGGACGTAGATGAAGATGAGATTGCATATATGATACTACGTTTGTATCATTTGTAGACTTAGAGAAAGCTTTTAACAATGTTGACTAGAATACTCTCTTTCAAATTCTAATTGTGGCAGGGGTAAAATAGAGGGAGCGAAAGGCTATTTATAATTTGTACCGAAACCAGATGGCAGTTATGAGTCGAATGGCATTAAAGGGAAGCAGTGGTTGAGAAGGTTATGAAACATGGTTGTATATCTGCGATGTTATTCTATCTCTATATTGCACAACCGGTGAATGAAACAAAACAAAAAATCGGAGTAGGGAGCAAAGTCCAGGGAGAAGAAATAAAAACTTGCCGATGACATTGTAATTCTGTCAGAGACAGCAAAGGACTTCTAAGAGCAGTTGAACGGAATGGACAGTGTCTTGAAAGGAGGTTATAAGATAAACATCAACAAAAGCAAAACAAGGGTAACGGAATGCAGTCGAATTAAGTCGGGTGATGCTGAGGGAATTAGATTAGGATATGAGACACTTAAAGTAGTAAAGGAGTTTTGCTATTTGGGGAGCAAAATAACTGATATTGGTAGAAGTAGAGAGGATATACAATGTAGACTGGCAATGGGAAGGAAAGCGTTTCTTAAGAAGAGAAATTTGTTAACATCGAGTATTGATTTAAGTGTCAGGAAGTCGTTTCTGAAAGTATTTGTATGGAGTGTAGCCATGTATGGAAGTGAAATGTGGACGATAAATAGCTTGGACAAGAAGAGAATAGAAGCTTTAGAAATGTGTTGCTACAGAAGAATGCTGAAGATTAGATGGGTATATCACATAAGTAATGAGGTTTTGAAAAGGAATTGGGGAGAAGAGGAATTTGTGGCACAACTTGACTAGAAGAAGCGATCGGTTGGTAGGACATATTCTGAGGCATCAAGAGATCACCAATGTAGTATTGGAGGGAGACCAAGAGATGAATACACTAATCAGATTCAGAAGGATGTAGGTTGCAGCAGGTACTGGGAGATGATGAAGCTTTTACAGGATCGAGTAGCATGGAGAGCTGCATCAAACCAGTCTCTGGATGGAGGACCACAACAACAACTGAGTACTACACAATAGAAGTGCCAGTTAGTGGATTTATGTGTTTAAGTGGGTAAAGGAGCAATTACTGGTCTACTGCAGGAGCTACCTACAACTTGGAGAAGACGTTTTCATGAGATATTTAGCGTTCATTGGATATATATACGATACCTTTCCCGATGTATGGTATAATGTACAACGTATGTCTGTAGTGGACGGACTACTCGAGGAAAATGTTACCTCCACCGCATAGTGTCACGTATTAATGCTGGTAACTGAAGAAAATTAACTATAGATAACTTATATAATCAGTATTAGAGTCTTACAAATGCGGTTTTTATTTGCAAAACAAATGTTACAAAATTGTAATAATAGTAATGTTCTTCTTAAATAATTTAATTCTGCTTTTTCTCTGTGCTACTGTGCTACGAGTACGTGCCTTTATGAGTGCAATAAATAACGTGACCCTCCTAATTTCAGTGTCATTGTTACTAGGCTTCTAAATAACAGATTCCATGAGAAATGGGTAGGTAGAGATGGACCTATTGGTTGACATCCACGCTCTCTGTACGTAAACCCACCAGTCTTTTACCTGTGGGGAAGGCCGTGGTACAATAAGCAATTCTCCAGCGATACATCAGTGCATCGGGGGTTCCATGTAAGACAAAGCTTGACGCTATGCTGGTAATCGAGGTTACTGCCTGTTTGCCATGATTAAAGTCATTATGAAGAAAAATAGAAAATGAGTTCCAACATGGAAGTAAAGCATTTGGGAATGCAGGCCCCGTCGGGGAATTTCGATGATGAAGTCTTATCGGATTATCAGCCGAGTCACGGTGTCGTTCTGCGGCCGCAGAAATACGCTTTGACTCACCTGACAACCCGAGAATTTTTTCATAATGGAAGTAAGGCGTTTCAGGGCCCATGCTCCTATAAGATATTTTCTTCCTCTACTTGTGAGGCATGTTTCCTGAAAGTTTGGTCATACTTTGTTCTTACATACTGTATTACCGAACCGTGAGCTTAATAAATTATAGCTTCGATATACTGACACGAATTGTTAGAGACTGAAAAAGTTGGTAGAAGCAGATCTCGGGGAAGATCAGTTTGGGTTCCAGAGGAATGTAGAAGCACGCGAGGCAATACAGACAATACGACCCATTTTACAAGACAGCTCGGTAAAGGCAAACTTAAACATATAGCACTTGCAGACTTAGAGAAAACTTTTGACAATACTCCCTCGAACAATCTCTCTGAAATTCTGAAGATAGCACAGATGCAATGAGGGAAGCAAAAGTGTAAACTTTCATACCCGGAAATGTCATACTTATTAAAATATTATATCGCAGTCGGATGAATATCTTATGGAAACCCAACGTTTCGTCCCGGTCTGAAGATGTCCTCTTCAGATGGTGGTTACACGTTGGATTCCAGAAGTAAATGCCTCCGCCCACGACATAACAGACAGGAATATTTTAATGAGTGTAACAGAACAAAAGGTTAACTACAACTTGTACGTATGAAAAGCAGACTGAAATAATAAGAATATAAGAACATGAAAGGGAAGCAATAAATGAGAAAAGAGTGAGACGGTATTGTCGCCTATCCCCGATGTTGTTCAGTAATAAATTAATGTCTGATGAACACTTTCTTGATTATCTGGTTGACGTCAAAACAATGGCACGACAATCTTTCACAAGCTTCTGAAAAATTATTTAAGTAACCATAGAGCAGACACCTACAGTGATTGTCTACAAGAAGTACTGAGATGGTAGCACCTTACCGGATGTATGCATCACTTAAGATACATTCATTAAATGATCATTTGGCCTTCTTCCAGAAAAAATGCATCGTCCGTAGTGAGGAAGAACAGTTCGATGGGCACAGTTCGAACTGGAAAAGTGTTAGTAAAGCAAATGGAGTACTGCAAATTTCGTCCAAATATTGTTGGTCTTTACGACGTGCTGTTCCTAAGTCAAAGAATGACGAGTTTCTGTTCTTTTCTTTACTCTTACGTTACTCATTTTTTTACATTCTTTTGTGTACTGACAGGGTTTCTTGCTGTTTGAATTTGGAAGCATTACATGAAAGCTAAGGACGGCACAGAAATTCTAAAATTACATCTGAAGTCATGGCAGAGTGATCTACCTTAAAGCCGCGTATATTGCTCTTGGATCTGACATAAATTTTTGTTGTTGTTGACTAGTGTACTGTATGCTCTACTGTATTTTACTTAGAATGTGTCCAAAAAGTGCTGAATGTTCATGCAGCATAGCAATAACCTTGCAGGCGATATTAGTTGTAATCTCAACTTTTTGTAGATGATGCAGTTATCTGCAATAAAGTACTGTCTAGGAAAACTTGTACAAATATACAATCGGTTCTTGACAAGATTTCAAAGTGGTACAAAGATTGGCAATTTGCTTTAAATGTTCGGGGAAGTAAAATTGTGCGTAGCACCAAACGGAAAATCGTCTACAACATCAACGAATCACAAATAGAATCCGTCAACCTGTACAAATAGCTAGATGTAACAACTTGCAGAGGTATAAAATGGAATGATGATATAGGTTCAGTCGTAGGTAAAGCAGATGGCAGACTTCGGCTTATTCATGGAATAAAGGGACATAAAATCATACTACAAAGTACGTTGTTTACAAAATACTCATGCGACCAATTATAGAGTATGCTCAACTTTGTGGCACCCATACCAAATAGAACTAACAAGGGATATTGGACGTATGCAGAGAAGGCCAGCACGAATGGTCACAGGTTTGTCTGACCCATGAGCAAGCATCACTGAGATACTGAAGGAACTGAACTGGCAGAAACATGAAGATAGGCGCAAACTATCCTGAGAAGGCCTACTTACAAAGTTTCAAGAACCAGCTGTAGGTGACGAATCTGAGAGTATGTAATAACCTGTACATATCGCTCCAGACGGGTTAGCGAGGACAAGATTAGATTAAGGTTCTGTTAATCCACCGAGGACAGTGGGACAACAGCCGGACATGAACTATTTGAATAATGATAATTGAGTCCAACAGCTGTATTGCAATCCAACGTCGTTTATTTTTTTATTTATTTATTTACACGTCAAGTCCCGTAAGACCAAATTGAGGAGCAAATCTCGAAAGTCACGGAATGTGTCAGTACATGAAATTACAAAATATAAGTAATAACAGATAAAATAAAATGTTTATGTACACAAAAAAAGTCAAGCCATAAGTTTAAGTAAACGCCAACAACAATATAACATAGGAATCAACTTAATATTTCAAGGAATTCCTCAGTATAATAGAAGAAGTGACCCAATAGAAAAGCTATTTCAATGGGCGTGGATTACTGATAAGATTTTTGAATTCGAGTGGCAGATTATTAAAAATGGATGCTGCAGTATACTGCACACCTTTTTGCACTAGAGTTAAGGAAGTGCGATCCAAATGCAGACTGAATTTCTGCCTAGTATTAACGGAGTGAAAGTGAATAAACTCATATTGCTAACAAGAAACGACAGTAAGGAATATATATATATTGAGACGCCACTGTCAGAATACCCAGACTAGCGAACAGGTGTCGACAAGATGTTCAGGAACTTACACCACTTATTGCCCGAACTGCCCGTTTCTGAGCCAGAAGTATCCTTTGAGAATGGGAAGAGTTAAATACCATATGACATAAGCGAATGAAAATAAGCAAAGCAAACTAATATTCGTGTCGAACGCTCACTTAGTTCAGATACCGTTCGAATAGTAAAACATGATCCTGAACGTGGACTTTCCACGACAGTTTGCTGTCTATCTGAACACCGAGAAGTTTGAACTGTTCAATTTCACTAATCGTACGCCCATTCTGTGAAATTAAAAGATCAGGTTTTATTGAATTGTGCGTTAGAAACTGTAAATACTGTGATTTAGCGTTAGTTTATTTTCTACAAGCCATGACCTTATATCATGAACTGCACTATTTGAAACAGAACCAGTGGTGCATAAGTCCTTTTCTATCAAGCTAGTGTCATCAGCAAACATAAATATTTTAGGATTACGTGTAATACCAGAAGGCACATCATTTATATAAATAAGGAACAGGAGTAGCCCCAACACTGATCCCTGGAGCACCTCCAATTTGACCGTACCTCACTCAGACCCCACATCGCAGCCATCCTCAACACAGTGAATAATGAACTTTCGCTGTTTGATGTTAACATAAAAGGTGAACCAAATGTGTGCTACTCACGGTATTCCATAATAGTCCAACTTCTGGTGCAATATTTTGTGATCAACACAATCAAAAGCCTTGGTAAATCAAACTATAAGCCTAGCATTCTAAACCTTTTGTTTAATCCATCAAGAACCTCACAGAGGAAAGAGAATATAAAATTTTTAGTTGGTGCACTTGTAACTGGAAGTTACCGAATCCAGTTGATTTTGGCCCCAGTTCACGCGATTTTGTTGGTTGCACATGCTGGCAAAACATGCTTAATAAGCTGTATCCAATTGAAGACTCAGTTGGTCTTTGCCATTGTGGATCGAACGCTGATTACAGATTAGATCTGTTCTTGTGGCCTGAAGGCGATACTTTTGACCTCCAAGCTGGCAGCATGTTTTGAATAAACGACGTTTGATTAGAATACACCTGTTGGTTTCATTTATCAACCCGCCAGGTTACCGAGAGCACTAACGCGCTGCTTCCTGGAATCGGGTAGGCGCGCCGGCCCCAGATCGAATCCGCCTGGGGATTAACGACGGGGCCGATGTGCTGGCCAGCCTGGATGTGGTTTTTAGGCGGTTTTCCACACCCCGCTAGGTGAATACCGGGCTGGTCTCCATGTTCCGCCTCAGTTATACGGCTCGCAGATATCTGAACACATTCGCAAAATTCCGTGGATTACACTCGACGCAGACATTTGGGGTACACTAATTCCGTCCCAGGGGGTACGGGGTGGCGGTAGGAAGGGCATCCGGCCAGCCCTTAACCATTAACATGCCAAATCCGATTAACGATGGCAGAGGGAGAAGGCTCAAGTGATAGATAGATAGATAATTTCATTTATCACTGTCCATATTAGAGTAAGTACTGCGGACAGAGGCGTTTAAACAGTCACTCTTGCACTACTCCATACATGAATCGAACTGGAAGAAAATTGGTGCAACGTGAAGCGCCCTCTGCCATGCACTTCACAACGGTTGCAGAGCACGGATGCAGATATACGAAGACTTAGAAAGTACCAAAATCGCCGAATGTAGGTTTTCAGGATGTGTTCCAGTACAGAGCCTGGTGAGCACGCCGGACGCCAAACTAGAGCTGGCAGGAGGCGCGTGTCTGCCGCCCAGTCAGCGACCTCTCTGGCCGCGTCTCCTCGTCCCCTGCAACCAGACCGCCCGCGCTCGCCGCAGCGCCCTCTGCCCACGACCGCGGCGGCAGCGGCGGCGACGGCGGCGGCGGCTCAGCCCTGCCCTTCGAAAAATCGCGAACCAAAACAAACAGCACGCCGCTAGCTGGCCGGCCCGGCGCAACACGAGTAAGAAGAAGCAGGCCGCTCCATTGGCGGGCGGCGCCGGCCGCTGATTGGCCGCGGCGGGCCCCGCAAGTGCAAGGAACTTGCATCAAGGGCACGCCAGCCTCGCCAGCTGGCCGCCAGCGCCAGTCTACGTCCAGGTCGCGCCGCGCTGCGCAGCGCAGGCGAGGTGTCGAGGGGGGGCCGCCCGCCGCCCGCCAGTGCTTCTCAGTGCCGGTGCCGAGTGATTGCCCCGCGTGGTCCACGGGCCGCCTAGGCGAACGCCCCAGAGCTACTAGCGAAGAGCCTCTGCCAGTGCAAGACGCGACGCGACTCCGTGCCGGCCGCTCTGCGAGACTTGAACGCCAGATCAGAACAGCAGCACCAGCCGTCGCCGCCAGCGCTTTCTCCGCGGTCGGGCCGGCCAGACCAACGGATGTGACGTAAGTAAGGTTCCGTCAGTCTGCTGTGTACAACCAAGTTTCTGAACGGTGCGTTCCTCCATTCTGCATTTTATCAACATTACTGTGTTCTGGATCTGTGGAAATTCGAATTAGAAAAAGTTCTTAATTATGCTTCGATCTCTCATACAAAGAAAAACTTTTGCCATTAGAGTGTGACTTGTTTCGACAGATCGAGGTCTAGGCTAGTTCGGAAGGCGACAATTGGGTTGAGAGTTGATGAAGCCAATGAGTACCAGTTAACAATACAGGTTGTGCTAATAGGGTCTTCTCCACTACTTTCTATGAGTATTTCTCGGATCCGTAAGTGATTTCCACAGCTACAAACTCTTTCTTCTCCGCTAGTTTTGACTCACAGCCCATTTGCAAGCGCTGATTCTCGTTCAAATTAAACTGTCGTGCTGCAACCTGGCTTCAGGACTGCGCAAAGTAAGGCAGCAAATTTGCCTAACTATGAGGAGAGGTTTCAGGATGACCTGTTGTTGAATTTGAACGAAAGTCGGCGCTGGAGACTAGAGCTGCGACATCAGAAAAGTGACATTAATAGATCGTCGGTCCATATATAACACACATTTCATTAATAATAATTAATACTGATATACTGGAAGTCAGTTCAGAAAATCTGTCTTACGTAATATATACATCACCAAAAGTAATATTGGCCACATTATAATTACTTTTTACACTAGCGAGGAAAACTACCAATGGAGGGTGAGGGAGGCTCTTTTATCCATTTCGAGGAAACTCCACGGTACATCATTCATTTCTATGTTTATTTAAATTGGGAATCCCCGTTCATGTTCAACCACAAAAAATTTATATTAACCTAAGAAAAATGTAAACACCCAATTTGGAAAAAATAAACACACACTTTGGAAAAAATAAACACGCAATTTTGAAAAAATAAACACGCAATTTTGAAAAAATAAACACGCAATTTGGAAAAAATAAACACACAATTTGGAAAAAATAAACACGCAATTTGGAAAAAATAGACACAATTTGGAAAATATAAACATGCACTTTGCTCTGTCAGTTTTATAAGACTTCACTGCAGTTGTCGATATACCGGAATACACGTTGCTGTCATGCTGCGCAATGTACTACTCGTAACTTTATAAGGATATCCTTACATTAGATGAAGTTTAGGAACGGGGATCATCGAGTGAGTACAGTGAGATGTACAGATACATTGTGAGAAGTTTATTTGACGGACTGTAAAAGGTCTGAACTGGCGGGTATTTTGTAAACACCCGAAAATGTCACGACGTCTATTTACTGATGAATTTTGTGAATATCCTTCGGCTACTGTCACTGCCGGAGGAAAGAGATAGCTGCGTAGAAATCCTGGGTCTAAAATCTGACAATGTAAAATAACTGAAATTTTTGGGAAGATTTCAGGATAAACTTCGTTCGAAGATAAAATGTCTAAAGACAATACGCAAAGTCGTATCTAAGAAGCCAGTCTTACCACCTTTCACGCATTAATGGAATGAGAGATATTCTTAAAGTGCACTGCTACGGTAATGTCTTTGTCACGAACCTTACCGATTCAGAGTGTAAACACAGATATTTCTGAGTTAAGGAACTCAGGCAGGACGCCAAGATGATAGATGACACAGACGTCGAATTCACTTTGGAAGAACGCTACTAAATTCACTATAAACATCATCTTTTTCCAACGAGAAATAAATTCGCGGTTTTGATTTACTCATTGCTTTTGTTAATTTATTGTTTACTTATTTGATTGTTTCCCTGAAGAGTAAAAGGTTCCACATCAATCGACGACTCTATTTTGGAAGTATGAATATATGTCAGAATGAGAGCAAGTGGACAACAACAAATGCCACAACGAAAAACTGAGTTCTTCGATTTGTGTGCGGATGAATCAGATAAACTGCTTTCGGATGACAAGTATCCCGGAACATCTCCCGATCCTATAGTTTTGTTAAAACTTAGTACATAAAATTTATTGATTAGAGTCACAACTCCTATACAAAGACTCGCGCCTCCGATTTTCAGTTCTTAATTTATTGTATTTAAACAACTTCTGCCAACAGTATTTGTCATTTCTACAATGCAGTACGCGATGTGGCTTAGAACTGATTGGTAACGGAAGGACAGATGCATAAATATAGCACCCTGCTCTCATTACGATGTTTTTTCTTGTGTATCTGGTTTGAGTGTCGTTTTGTTTTAAGCTCTTCGAAAGTTTGTCTCAGGAAACCTGCGAGGAACACATATTTCCGGTGAGTGGCATTTGATAAGTGCTCAGCGTAAAGACTTTGTGAGATTATTGTATAAGGTATACATTGGACTAAAGTTCTCAAGACGTATGAAGACTTAAGCTTCAGAAGCTCGTTGATGACATAGTGACAGACTTTCTTACACCACGTCATCGCCGGATATCGGCACAAGAACTTTGTTACTAAATCTGAGCATTACTCTTCTTTTGCCATGGATTTCCTTTCTGTTAAATAAAGTGTGGGACCTGTGTAGTTTTATTATCATCCCAATGTGAAAAGAGCGAAAACAGACGTTTTTTGCATACTTACGATCCTCAGCTTGAAACAGAAAACATTTAGGCGCGAACGATCTGATTAATCTTCTTGTTACAACATCAACAAAAATCAGAAAGATGGGGAGAATCATTTCGAGAATTTAAGAAGTTTTCCAAAGATTTCTGAAAACGCTAGATCAGATATTACAGTTATCTAATGTACATGAAGCCAATGTATAAAACAGCTACTACTTCAGCAACTGAAAAATCTCACAAACAAATTTCTAATCTGATCTTCCACTCAGCAAAGATTTGTTCAAAATTATAACTCAGACAGGATAGATTAATTCTCCTTTCAAAGCGTATAGGTGAAAATTTATCGTTTTGAGATATGTGCCAATCACTTTCTTTTCTGGAGCCGCTTAACCACATGCGGACTCTTCTTTTTTCAACGTCCTACTCGAGGTCTGGTTTGCGTAATTAGTGAAAGGTCCATAATGGTAACACTACTACCACCTCTGCTACTACTGCTTAAGACTATTTACTGCAGCAGTCATCCATAACAACGATTAATAATTACTCGGTTATCGATTTTCATTTTAAGTCCTATTGCTCGCTGTGAATAGTGTGCAACTACAATGCTAGCATTCATGCTTGCTTTAGTAACCCTTCTTCTTTGTGGTTTCAATAGAGGTCAGTAACTGATGGAGAATAAATTGGTGTGGATAATTATAGTAAGTGTAAGATTAGACTACTTGCACATTTCATAGGACTAAGTTTAGCTACTACGAATATCTGTCAACCGCTCAAAGTACCATCGGAGTCTACATGGCTTTTCGTCGAGAGCAAAAACAGGCGTTAAGTTACAAATATTATTGATGCCGTCAGTTTCGAGAATGCCATGAATCAAATTCTGTTTAATTCAGCTGTCCTGCATGACGCCCCGACTGCTCTAAGCAGACATTGGAGACAAGGCGAGCAAAAGCGGGAAGACCGTAGAAATTAATGGCTTGTAAAGGTAGGACAGCAGCAGTTCGTTCCACTTGTATAGGTTAGCTCATATCCCCGCATGTATAAATAATTGTTACGACTTTAGAAGTCATTTCCTTTAAAAGGAACACATTTCATAAGTACAATGGCTAATTTCTGTAAGTGTTTACCACTTTTCCAGGCTGAGCGCATGATCAACAAAACAGTAAAGGCAACCGCTTGGCAAAAATTACAGTATTGACTAATAAAGGCAATACATTTGTGAGATAGTAACTGTGCTCGTAAAATCTTATTTCCACGTAGAGATTACTACTGACTGCAGGAGGTATCACCAATTCTGTCGTACTACTTTGACAGATTGATCAATCCGTTATTCGCATTTACCGCCAGATACTGCTAAATAAACGCTCCCAGCATACTCATATTGCACAGCTCCCACCCGTTCTTAGTGATTTTTTAACTTTTTGTTCCTCAGCAACAGTAAAACGATTCATAAGATTATGGTAAATTTTTAGTTTTTTAAACGGATGTTCTTTTTAGCCTTCTGCGCACATACTTCGCAGTGCGGTAGCGTCTATTACTTTTAATGTACCTAGACAGGCACAGCTTGTAACTGCTGACAAGAATTACATACTCGAGAACGCTACGAAGGAAGACGTATTGATAAATAGATCGGAGGCCACAACAACGTTGGTCATTCACCACATATCAGATAGAACTTTGCCAGAGGAAGTTAGTGGCAAGTTTTGGTTACTGCGATTTCTTCAAGATCTCAATGGACAACGTAAGAGCAGCACGCTCAAACCTCCAGCAGAAGCCCTGCGTGCGTTCAGAGTTAACGCCCCTGCTATCATCATCTACACGCCTGCGTCAAACAAGGAGATCACGCCACAATCCGATATTTGTAATTTATTGTGTCTGTGGTACGTTCAGAAGTCAGATCTGATTCGACGCAGTTCTATGTTATTACAACAGATTCTCGAGTAAACACTTTGAAGTTTAGCGTGGAAATTTAATTCCCTAAAATTAGAGCAATTTCATGGCCTGCTTTGTGATTAACTCGGTAGCGTTGGAATGTGGTGATCGGATAATCAATGGATCGTTGGTTCGAATCATGCTGTGGTCTTTTTCGTTTAATTTTTAGTTAAAGTCGAATGCCTACGTCATTGAAGTTTATGATTAATCAAATATATGCGAATTGACACATTACTCATTTTTATGAAAAACGCACGTCATCTTGTCTCAAATTATATATTTCAGACATTGCAAATATTCTTAAGTATCGATATTTTATAAATGGTCGTTAAAAAAGTGTGTTTAACTAAAGAAATTGTAAATAAGTCCTTTATAAAGTATCAATAATTAAGCATTTATATTTGTAACGAAAACTGCGTGTGATATGTTGTTAGCAACAAGAAAACAGGCATTTTTTTCTAAAAATTACTATATATGTGTTAATTTGCATAGGTTTAATGAATTTTAAATTTTAACGGTCTAGGTGTTCCAGACGAACGGAAGAAAGGAATCTGAAAAAGACAAGACTAAGAATTGAACCAATGATCCAGTGATTAACGGGTTACCAATCTCCAAAACTACTGAGTAAACCAAACGATCAGAAATGAAAATCCTCTTAATTTTAGTGAGTTAAAATTTCGTGGGAAACTTCAAAGTCGGTTTTCTGAAAAAGCTTCAAGAGCTTTGGGAACAGATGAGTGCTGAACTTCGCATGCCATAAATATAAAAAATTACAAAAATCAAATTACTAGGTGATCAGCTTGTAAGTACCATTAGGCCTACACCTACATTCAAATGGCCTGAAGTAGCGACAAAGACCCCCTTGCAGATCTGTGGCACAAAGCAACAAATAGGAGCTGTACAATCGACATACAGACAGCGCGATAGGGACGTTGCTGAAGAAGTGGGATGTTCCTCCCACCTCTCTGCTTCCGCTCCATTATTTTAAAGTGATTTGAGAAAACTATCGAAAATCATAATGAAATTTTCACACCATGACCTGAATCCAGTTCGTGCTGAATAAGTGTCTAAACTCGGTATTAACGACAGGTCATTATTTTGGTTCAATGATCCATGGCTTTCAGAAATTTTCATAACCTTATACTCTGCCATTCTCTACTTAGTGCCGGCCATTGTAGCCGAGCGGTTCTAATCGCTTCAATCTGGAACCGCGCGACCGCTACGGTTGCAGGTTCGAATCCTGCCTCGGGCATGGATGTGTGTGATGTCCTTAGGTTAGTCAGGTTTAAGTAGTTCTAAGTTCTAGGGGACTGATGACCTCCGATGTTAAGCCCCATAGTGCTCAAAGCCATTTGAACCATTTTTCTCTACTTAGTCCAGAAAACGAATTCCTGCCATAGCAAATAAATGTAATAACGATAAAGCCTCGAATCTAGTGTCGCTTCCCAATCTCCAATGTTCAGCAAGAAGTGAAACCTTTCTCCAAACTGAGCTACTAATGTGGCATGAGAGAATGGGAGACCTGAGAGGCAAATAGTCTTCCCTGTGTTGAGGTTCAAATACGACAGATCGTTGATGCCACTCATTTAAGTCCGGGACATAAAGGAAAATTTCAGTAGGGGCGGCAGTCATTTAACCAAGATTTCCAAACAAATTTTCAAGTTTTATACTTTATATGAAGAAGCTTCGTTATAGTGTCTTTGGAGTGCTCTACAAATAACATACCAATGCAGCAGAAGTTGAAGATGAGGATTGATAGCTAACCTTCCTCTCCAGTTTTTGTGGTATTGTATTGTTCTCCTGGGAGAAAGAACTCGCCTTCTGAGTGACCTTCATAAAAAGGTGGAAGAATCGTTTTCCGAATTAAGTATATTTCACTGCCCACAGTTCTCACAAAGAATACTTGCTCCATATTTTGTTCGATACACACCACGGAGCAAAGGAAAACTTACCCTTTCTTGATTCGATTTGTTAACAGTACACATGGCTGTTACTTTGTTTAACAGTACACTTGTGTGGTCTGCGTTATAATTCTTCTGCGAACAGTTATTTCTCCTTGGTCAGAAAGAAATATCGATACGTACCCACTTCCCATTATGACCCCATACTGGAACACTTGTAGCCCCATCCGAACTACTTAAGTGTAGTATCTCACACACTTTGGGAGTACTAGAGATTCATAAGAAATCTAACATCCAGCGTCTTTTATTCCCACTACACTCACATAAAGTAGTCCACACGAAAGATTTCAAAATAGTTTCTCACTGTTGTCTAGCTAACAACAAACGAGCTTACTGATATTAAATCAGGTATGCAATTAGACTGACAGTGTCATACCAAACACAATGTAGGTGGTCACATTCGATGGGGAGATATCGTCACAAGGTACAAAAAATCATATTAAAGAGAGGAATGACGGATATATCCGTAACTATTCACGGTATGTATAAATTGGTACAAAGTATCAGCAAATAATTGATAATACTCTCGTATGATGCACTTGTAGACGTGGAAATATAAAGATTAGAAAAGTAATCAAATACGGGAAGAATTTTAGATTATAACCCTTTCGTACAAAGACTGGAAGTTGATACTCAAAATAATTTGCGCAGGTGAACGGAAAGACAGGATACACTTTTTTATCATTCCATCGCATCGCCGACAAGTTTCTGGGATCAGTCCCAAATGAAAAACAGTGGTCGTCCAGTGCAACATAAAGTGGAAGGAGCACGGGAACGTAGTCTTTGCACAAACAAATACCAGATCTTCACTTTCAGAATTCTTAAGAAGTAAGTAATCGACAAAGACAATCACAAAACGTACGTGCAAGCGGACCTTGGGCATTGTTTCTCGTTCTGGGACCGCTTCGAGTTTGAATGAAAAAGGGAGAAAGACGTTTCAAAGAAGACTTGGAGGATACTTCACAGTTTTGTGTAGCCAGTGAGAGCGTCACGGGACTCCTCGACAAACTGGAAAGGGAGGTGCCGATAGAGAGACACTGTACAGCAGTTCAGCTTGCTCTCAAAAATCCTGAGCGTTCTCGTCACTCGTATCTCAAGCAGTGTACACGGTGGTAAAAACTCAGGGAATTCCGGCTGGCACGAAGGTTTACGGACAACCTTTCATCCCGGGCACCATCAGGGAACGGATGCGGGCTGAAGTGGAGGGTCATTCGCCCAACCAAAGTATAGAGAATAATGTAAGGTGAAAAATTAGGGTATTCGTAATGCCAATTTATAGGCCTACAATTTTTCTTTTGGAATCGCGACCTGCCAGCCTGCTGAACGCTTCTAGCCAGCGCAAAGCGTCCCTGAACTGTTGCCAACAACAGATCACACGTTTTTGTGGGCCCGAAGAAGCTGAGTATGAAAAGACAGAGAGAAAGATATTTCGCTAATAAAATAACAGAAATACTAGCCTCTCCAAATGCGGGAAGGAACGGCCGAAACAAATAACATTCTCCCCGATTACACAGTCCCATAGCTAATTTCCAGACTGTATTACAATGGCAATACTAGGTGCAATACTGATACTGGAGAGTGCACGCTTAAATGGGTAAGTTTTTGTTGTTACTTCTTAAATCAATTGCAAAACACACACGTCTCAAACTTCTTGAGAGCCACTTGTCAAATTACGGATTTATCTGAACTTTAATTTCTTTGAAGTTCTACTATGGAGCTGTACTAAGGACTGACGAAAATAAGTTATTGTAAAAGTCTTAGGCGTGTTAAAAGTTGGGTTAATGGCAAGTTCCTATTGTTGGGCAAAGTGAGTTGGCGTGGGGGGGGGGGGGGGGTGGAAGACGACGACGACGACGACGACACAGTAAATGTGCACAAGAATATTCAACATTAAAAGTGGCTTTCATATGAACAACAAATACCTTTGGAGCGGTTATTTCATTCATTTATTTTATTTTTCTTTATTGATCTAAGAATCATATTGCAGTGATACAGAATTTTTCGCGATAATTCAGTGCCAATAAATAGGCCAAAATATAACATAAAGCATACATAACGAGCTTAAAGAGGATAGGACAGGTATCCTACGGTGGCGAGACGCGTCGTCGGCCGTGACCTTGTCTGAGGAACCATTTCGGCATTTGTCTTGGCATTTGAGGAAAACTATGGAAATCCCAAATAAGGATGGCAGGATAGAGCAGCTCAATCCACCCGAATGTTAAGTCAGTGTCAAAACAGCTACACTCCTGATTTGCGAATTCTACACCGTTTAATGTTCCCTCATTTACACACAAACTGTTTCAGGTAACTTACAAAACATGATTTCTGGCGTCGTGGGTTCAAGTGTCACCCTCGTCTTCTCTTCACCCATCACTGGACGTACCAAGGATGAAGCATACCCTGAAAAATACCCCGAAATCAGGAGCTAACTGTGGACCTCCGCCAGAAGTGAACCTTGTATCGACCCCTCTCTGTGTACTGATTAAGAGTGTAAGACGACAATGATTTACCGTGCATAATGTGGCGTAGGTCGTAGTTGCGGAGAACAGGTGTGGATTTGAAAATCCTCAGAGCTACTTTCTGACTTTCGAACAGGACCAATAAAAATGTTTGGAACTTCCATACCATTGGTACTGCCATTAATCAACATTTCGTGCGTAGTGTCACAGGGTTAATTCTTTGAACTCGCGAGGGACTTAAACTGTACATCTGACATAAGTTGGTTCGACATTTCTTTCGTTTCTTAAAAAGTGTAAAAAAGGAATCTGAGTTGAATGGAGACAGCAGTTAGAATTCACAAAGATGCATTATACTAATCGTAAGAATTCACGTTAACAATTCTGCATATTTTCTCAATTAATTGTGCAGTTGTAAAATAGTGGAGATATTCTTCTTCAAAGAAGAAATAATAAAGCAAAGCAAAGTGTGACTTGTAAGCGATCATACATCATCAGAGGAGAGTCCGCAATGAACTTCAAAAACGTTTATAGGTGATGGCATTCAGTAACGAAAAAGAGTAAAGACAGTACTGAATACATACAATACAAAATTAATTAATTACTTTTAAGCCCTACTGCGAAGCACCTCAATTCAATCTCACATACATATGTACACTCTCACGCAATACTGACCCGGAAGAAATCCGCGATATACAGCCATATTCAAATTTGTATTGTTTCTGGTTTTCTTCAGATGTTGCTGCTTCGTAGAAATACCTTGTGTTCACTCAACATCAAAAGTTGTGCTCGAGGACCTTATAACAGGATTCAAATTCCCATGGTTTCGTGGAGCCATTGCCGTGTGATTTAACTCGTCCTAAAACAGAGACTGACTGATAGCTCCAAGAATGCATAATAACGTCAGTAGCTAGCGTTTAATAATAATAATAATAATAATAATAATAATAATAATAATAATAATAACAATAAATAATAATAATAATAATAATAATAATAATACGAGGGTAAGTCAATTATTATCTGAAATTTAGTTATATTTTTGTTTATGTTGGCAGTGCTGTCGTTTTACGCTTATGACGCATGCTTCGTTTATTTGTTGTAACATCTTTGCAGTTTTCAAGCTGCTATGTTAGTTTCGCTATCGCTGCCGTGCTGTTAATCATGGCTGTTCCGCTGTCTATTTGCACCAAAGAAGAGCAATGTTCAGTGATACTTTTGTGTGTGTGTGTGTGTGTGTGTGTGTGTGTGTGTGTGTGTGTGTGTTTGTCGGAACGCGTATCAGGGACCGAAGTCCATCGAAGACTTTCGGTACAGTACGGGAACAGTGTTTTGCCACAACGGAGTATCTAGGAATGGATTGAAAAATTCCGAAATGGTCGCACAAGTGCTACGCGCGATGAAGGAGCCGGACGACCGTTTACCGCCACAAATGAAGAAACCATTGAGCGTTCAAGTGAAACGATTCTCTTAGAGACACGTTTAACTACTGACGAAGAGGCACATCGTCTGCAAATTAGTCACTGCTCTGCCTACGAAATCATTCACAGCAGACTTGGGTTTCATAAAGTTTGCGCAAGATCGGTCCCTAAGCAACTCGCACAGTTGCATTGACAAACGCGCTTGAACATCTGCAAAACACATTTGGATCGCCATGGTAACGAAGGGGACAACTTCTTAGACATGATCATTGTTGGTGACGAAACTTGGAGCCATCATTAAGAGCCGGAGAGTAAACGGCAGAGTATGGAATGGAAACGTCCAATAAACAGTTTACGTTACGGTGAGATGCTTACTGCCAGGTTAAAGCGTGAAATTCTAAGCAAACGCCGAGGATTGCTGTCAAAAGGTGTTGTGTTGTTGCACGACAATACCCGTCCCCATACTGCTGCCCACACTGCTGAAACGCTCCAGAAACTCAAATTTGAAGTACTGGGTCATCCTCCATATAGTCCCGATCTCGCCCCATTCAGAGTATCACTTGTTTGGTCCACTCAGACAGGAATTAAGCAGTGAAAGAAGCGGTGCATTCCTGGCTCGCAGCTCAACTGAGAACCTTCTTTTATGAGGACATCAGGAAGCTTGTACAATGATGGACGAAGTGCGTAGAAACGCAAGGAGACTATGTCGAAAAATGATGTACTTGTAAGTTTCCTATTTGATTACAATAACATTTTTTAACTACTTAGCAGATAATAATTGACTTTCCCACGTCATAATGATAATAATAATAAAGAAAAATGTCAACACTTTTAATGTTTGAAAAAGAAATAAATTGTAAAATGTAAACTTTCACGGCCGGAACTGTCATGATTAATAAAATTCTTTTCCGGGCTATTATGCCGTGGTCTGATGGATTTCGCATTGTAAACCAACGTTTCGTCCCCATCTGCGGAGGACATCTTCAAGGGGGTTCGTGGCTTCTGTTAACTTCCGAAACACACAGTCTCACTACTGTCTCAGTAGTGAGACAGTGTGTGTTTCGGAAGTTAACAGAAGCCACGAACCCCCTTGAAGATGTCCTCCGCAGATGGGGACGAAACGTTGGTTTACAATGCGAAATCCATCAGACCACGGCATAATAGCCCGGAAAAGAATTTTATTAATCAAAGAAATAAATGTAAAGAGGAAGATCTTTACCGTTTTTGATTTGGAAAACATTTTGACATCATGAATTAAAAACTGACCCTTCAGTCTATGTGAAGACTGCGGACTGACTGGAAAGACACAGCTGATCTGCCAAAACTATAAGACTAACCGCGCACAAATCAAACACGAATGACTCGAAAGATTGAAACAGTGGTCTATCTCATTCATCATACCGGTACTTGGTCAACATATTCATTCGCCAAGGTCTCAAAATTTTCAAAGGAATAAAGTAAATTAATAAAAATAATAACATGCTGTCATTGGCTTACTATTTTCTGATATGGCCTAACATTCAAATCACTAACGTGAACGGTGGAATAGTCTTGCAGTTTAGAGATCATCATTTCTAATGTTGCAAAATGTACACTGGTGATTAGTGGTTTCTCTTTGCTAAAGATTGCAGAACGAGATAATTCCTCCTACTGAGCAAATCCATGATGATGTGACAAACGCTTTTACTAAGTATTTTGCCTGGAGTGTCCTGACCTACCGAAGTGACATTTGGACAGAGGAAGATGAATAACAGCCACAAGCAAAGAAAAAATAGAGAACAATAAAGTACTTGTTTCTAAAACAAAGGCAAAACGTTATATTTTGCGTTAACTGTCATTCAAAGATGTAAGATACTGAGGGATTTCATTGTGTGTACAAAAGCTGCACTTGTTCGTTATTCAGCAGCCGATTTCCGCCTATACTGGACCACCTTGAGACTATATAATGCATGATCAGCTGGTCATGGTCCAGTATAAACTAAAATCAGTTGCCGAACAATAAAAGTGCAGCTGGTGCACATAATGAGTCCTTGAAGGAAAGTGACTTTCCAGGAAAATGTATATCCGGAATTACAGTTTGAAGACTGTGTTATGAAGATTGCACGATACATTTTAAGGCAAAATAATCATTGACAGGGAGATATGAGAAGGACAAAGAAATACAAAAGTTATCGAGTGATGGGAAGTGGGAAGTGTGTATACAGTGACAAGGGATAGTTTTTCTAAAATACTAATAGTGTTACCCTAAAAACAGATTTTGTCACTCCATCTGTCTATATTTCGTGGTAGCAGTTCCACATTGTATTTTATTTTGACAGACGCAAGCAGTGCGTTCTTACAATGTGCTCCTAAAATTTCCGCCTAGTTTTGTGAATTTTTACACTTTTACTGTGCATTTTAAATTATGCCCTTATGCCATTATTCCTAAATACAAGACCTTCTTAAAATTTTCCTCTTGACCCTTATTTACCTAGTTCACAGGTTATCCATAAAGCACTTGCATACGTTAATTTGGAGCACCCATTACTTTACATAATGTTGTGGCAGATCCTTTCATTTACGTTACATTGATAGTGTCATACATAATCGGTTTGAGAGCTCTATTCGATTATTTGTTCCCTCTCACTTAGGAAATTTAAAAATAAAATTACATTACTAAGAAGATAGCATTAATTCATGCACCAAAAATCTGCTTCGTAAAATACTTACGTGAAAATGAGTTAATGATCTCGCTCTTAACATCTGAAGTTATGACTGACGTGAATATCTTTTTGGTGAAACCTTGAACGGTGTGAATAATTATCAGAAGAACAGAATTCTGTTCCGCTGACGATATACGAACAACAGTCAGAATGAGTCGCTACGAAATCGGCAGAGAGAAGCTTCGGATCACGCAACAAACCTGGTGACGATTTCAACGAATAGTTATTTGCTTTAGAGGTGTATAAACTGTAGACAATAAATGTAACTGTTCTTGGAAATGATGTTTGGCATACCTTACGCTAGACATTTTTTATGAAAAATATATGAAATAGTGGTTAGCTCTTGCCAACGGTTTAAATTTGACTACATGGAATAATGGGAAATGTGACAGTTACCATGATGAATTGAAGCTGGAGTACTCATAATCAAAACGTTCGTGAAACATAAGCCAAAAAAGGAGTATAATTATACTCATGCCATCACATAGTTTAGTTCCGCAATAGTCAACAAAATAGTAAACTTTAAACGTGCCTTAGTTCCCAAACTACGCTAAAAATTTGTCAGTAATAAAGGTACTTTCCAGAAACTCTTTCACTGGCTTCCTTTTTTTTTAAAAAAAGGTAGAAATATAAATAATCAGTTTTCAGTTCTCTTTGATTTTGAATACTCACTTTCAGTAAGACAAAACCTCATTGCAAATATGCTGTTATTGATACTACATTTTCCGAGAAGACTTCAGCACTGCCCCTACGGCTACTCAAGTTGAACCGTTAAGACTATAGTGTTTTTTTCTTTAAGTTTCACGAAGGCGCGTCGACATCGTTTACAAAAAATCATTTTAGCTGGTACTCTGCTACAGGTTCAACAGTCATGTCGGAACAAACTATCACTGTAACTAGCCTGTAGTGAAAATAGATTTGCGCTAGTTTAGGTAATAAGGATTTTTAGGGAAATATTGAATCTAAAAGGACAGTCACGCGATTTCAAAGGAATCATAATTTTCGATGAAAGACGAACTAGTGCTTCTGTGGGAAACAATCTTCATACTAAAAAATCTAGAACATTGCGATGTACAAGGTTTTCGGAAGAACTGTGCCTTAAAATAGGTAAAGACGATTCTTGCCACAACGTAACAGCATAAATAGCTGCTTCATATTATTTTGTTATACGAGGTTTAAACGCACTGGCGTAGGTGAAGTCGAAACAAACAAAATTATACAGGACACTTGTGGTCCATCAAGCCGGAAATTGCCTCAAAATAGCCTACAAAACCAAGCTTAGCTAAGGCGCATGCGCGCCCTGCGAGAATTTGGCTAAAATTTCCCTTTAATATTTAGAACCCCTTGTTCTTGCACGTACAGAATGTAACATTAAAGTTTGTGTATATTTTGTTTACAAATATTATGAATTTTAACAGCATAAAATTAAAACTTCGGTCCTTGGGTTTGTCTGGCCTTCTTTCTATGTTTAGATCGAACTGTAGATGGTATCAGTTTTTTTATAGTGTCTACAAAACTTCGTTCTTTCATTAAATCGCGGGAATGTTTAAATTAATAAATTTAACAAAACAGCAGACTTTACGAGGGGCGTAATAGAGCGAGAGGATATTGAATATCACGCTCAGCGCGCATACATTATGTATCTAGTGGCTTTTGTAGGCCTGTTTTAGTTTGTCTCTCGGCTTGATAGACCGCAAGTGTCCATATATGAAACTGTGCGTCTCGATTTCCCCTAAACCATTGTGGCACGTTATGAAGTTATCGTTTACCCCTTGTATTATGGTATAGCACTGCTTTCTTCTGGTATCACTTCAGTAAAGATATACCCTTTTATTAAGACAGTATCATGTCACAGAAAAATCTTGATGAACCTGCTTGTGCTTTCATTATCTTCCATAGGTATCGTGGAAGTTGGTAATGTCTAAGACACCGCAACGTTGTGTAAGTTGCTAGATAGATCATGTAGTGCCAAGAAAATATTAATTATAATGCAAAATGGAACATTGTGTTGATCATCGTCCCAATGTCAAAATTCTGTTTATTGCTACGAAGCTAATATTGTTTACGAACGTAGTAATTACGAATGCATCTGTCAGTATTAGATCTGAAAAATAATTATCCCTGATATTCCAAAAATAGTATGGCACGATAAACGAACATACGATTTAGTTCATACGGAAAATGAAAGAAAAAAAATCAACAGGGAGCAGTTAACGTTTCCCAGTTTCTCCATCCAGAATTTTATTCATTCTAAATATAGTCCATATCTGAAACAAGTGTCGGAGGTACTAACAATATCGGAAAAAGTGCAAATAATGATCAGTAGCAGATAAATTAAGCAGCATCTCTGATGGAGTTTCTTGAAACGTATGGGAACTGCTCTCCATTAAGTAGAAATAAATATTTAGTGTTCAACGGTAAGATATTTCTTGTCCAGTTTACTCGTATCTCTTTCAAGCAAGTCACATGCAACTTACGCAACTTTATCTTTTTGTACCATGTGCCTGCCGTAGAATCGAGCAGGCGAATTATTTGAAGCGCTTTTGTTCAGAGATGTCTTGATCATATTTCATATATATGTATTTTTGATAATCTGATCCGACTCTAGAACCAATACACATCTAGAAAATGCGATAGAGACATTTCTGAAAGAAATAAAGTATTCCCACATCAAAAACAGCGGATACATTTAAAAGAAGGCTTCATTGTTTTCAGATCTTCCGAACACCAGCGAACCCCAGTGCCATAGACAACTTCCTGATTAAAACTTTTGTAGGATCTGTAACTAAAAAATTCAATGGTTACAGGAGTGCTATTAAAGACTAATAAGTTACTTCGCATTAAATTTAGACCAGTATACTAATTTGTAATCTGTAAATGATCATCATGTAGCTACACAAAGTAATGAAGACAGCGTAGTCAGTAAAGACTCACTGTACATGTTTTCACCAAAAATTGTACAAATTATGTAAGGAACCTATAGTTAAGTAAATAACTAAACTTACTAGCCTCAAGTTCCAAGACGGTAATCATTGTCCAGTCAACAGTGCGCTAGCACCCAGAGAATGCTAAATAATCTATCCTTGTGTGCAAGGGGTCTTACAGTACGAAAATCGTAGACTGCCCCACAAACCAAACATCATCATCACGAAAATCGCGTAGCAGGCAAAAAAGTTGTCTTTAGACGCCATTGTGCTTTTCTAGGCATTGTGGTTTTGGAGGCTATATGACAATGGTTTCCTGCGAACTGTGAATAACATACTCCGTTATAACGGACCTACAGCATGATCCAATTTTCGCGTTGGATTGGTTTTTCTTATGTAAGAAGCAAGACCTTTTTCTCTAGAACGTGTTAAAAATAGGAGGTCTAGTGTTGTAAGACAACGCGCCTCCATTCACACGATCAATAGGCACGCTGTAGCGGCGGGCAAATGTGATGCAACACATCGCAAAGTCTGGCGGTAGCTATGCATACCTTAGTTGTGTCTGTTGGCAGCTGCGTGGCTTCAAAACTATTTTGCTGTAAAATGATGTACGTCACATCATATGTCAGCAGACACTGCGTTGTTTTGGGCACGTGCAAATAGCGTGCCAAAACTAGTGCATTTCTCGTACTCATTGATGGTTAGAGGTAGATACTTCATGGCTTTTGGGTTTTGCTGTAGGGTATTCCCTTTGTTACAACACATCAATTAGTAATTATTAACACCAAATTTTCCTTCATTTGACTAGCTATTTCCCATACTAGGATAATTTTTCTAGTATGGATAAATCAGTATACATTTACACGTTTCCATTTAAATAAGGCCTGACGGCAAAACACTGAAAGTCGTGCTGAATAGACGTTGTGTATTGCAACGATTCGGATAGAGGTATCAAAACTGTTTCTTATACTACCCCGCACGCTCTGTACTTTCCACAAGCTCAAGTTCAGTGTTAAGTTACAATTTACATGAACACTTAAAAAAACATCGTCCGAATCGTCAATAATTTTTTAGTAGCTAACTGTGACGCGCTTTCCGTAATCCCACATTACGAGCAATTTTCACTATTAAAGAACACACTATTAATTAACTGCATACTCCTCTAATAGGTCAACAAAAAATATTGCAGAATATAATGTCTTAAACTCGCCTCAAACCAATATTAGCTATAGAAATTAGTGTTATATTTGTGTGCCTACTGAAAATAGCATATAATTTTTTTTTTTTTTTACAGAATGTTTAAACTTTCGTTTACAAGAACTGTTTTGACAAATGTGAAGTCCTACATAGCCTTTAAAAATAATAAGGAAGACAGAGTTAAACGTAGACACGGAACACGAAAAAAAATACGATAAAAATGAAGCTAACAACAAGCTATCCTACTGAAACGTGCTCCTTCAGGCTAATTACCGACAACAAGTAGACCCTGGGTTTGAGCCCCACCATAGCACTGTGAGTGAATTTTAATTCAGTTGTCCATTTTTTCGTAGTACGCTGTTCAGAACTCTGAGAGAGTAAATACTTAAACACCAAGATCCTGAACTCTCCACTGCCAGTTTCATATCAGGCTTTGAATAAAAATTACAGTTCTCCTTCAAAGTGTTAATTCTTTGTCTTTCGATAAAGTACACTTCCGTCACACAAAAAGAAGACTTAAAATATTCGTAAACAAGTAGCCATTCCCAGTTTGTTCACCCATACTTGTTATGTTTAAGAGGTTCAAAGAACCAATCAGTTTACTAGATCGGTTGAATCATCGGATTTGTCACAAACGATCCAGTGAATAATGCCGGTAGATCTATGAACCTATCAGCTGTCTGTAGAAGTGTTGTACAGCCAGAAGACTGCAGCTAAATGCAGAAAGACATTCAAAGGTACGTTTGCCACAGGGCTTGACTCTTTGCTCTCATTGTAAATAAATGAAACAAACTGCTCGTAAATAGGCAAAGATACTTATTAGGCCTTCTGTTCGCAATAAGTTACTGCAAAGAACGTAAAATAACTAGGAGTAGCGTCAGAGGCGATTGAGAATGAAATGACTGAACACAACTAGCTGTAATACCAGCCAGCTACGAGGCTGTGAACCCTCGGAAGAATATTAAGGCAATACCACCAGTTTACCAAGCAAGTGGCTCATAAAATATTTTCGACAAGTTATTGTGTGTTAGTCGTCAGCTGTAGACCCTAATTAGGTTGGATTAATAGACAAAATCGAGGATATCCAACGATGAGCGTTGCGGTCCGTCAAGTCATCGTTTAGTAAGTGCGAGAGCATTGCAGATGTGTTTGATATATTCGTGCCAGGCCACAAGAAGCTTTGTGTGCCATGGAAAGTATGCGTTCCAGGATGGGTCTGACAGAACGTCTCGTGAAGGCAAGAAAAATGAGAAATATTAGAGCTCAAAACGGAAGAGTCGTTCTTCCCATAGTCCATTCGTGATTAGAACGGAGGAGTCCTCTCCGCCTCACACACCGTAAGGTGGCCAGCGGACGGCAAATGTGGATGTACGTAAATGGTCATTTCGCGACGTATTTGTGGATGTATTGCTGCATGTCTTTTCGTGGAGTGTACGCTCTCGGAATATTAACAGTAAAACTCTCCGTAGTGCAAAACACTTACTCTGTTGCGTCTTCCACTTCCATGAGTAACTTCGACTTTCTCGTCCTTATTTAACGAACCTGTAACGGAACCCAAGATTCTTCTTCTTCTTCCCCTCCTCTCTCTCTCTCTCTCTCTCTCTCTCTCTCTCTCTACCTCTGAATCGATCGAACGGATGTTTTGTAAGTCACTTCCTTCATGGATGAATTGCATTTTCCTTTCAAGCCACCAACGAATCCCAGCCTTACGCCAGATTTTCCTACAATTACTTTTATGTCCTCATTCCACTGCAGATCACCCAGTACGGCCACTCAGATGTTTTACTATTGTTAATCTTCCCAGTCATTTACCATTCCTAGCGTACAGGCAGAAAGATGGGTCTCTTCGCCCATTTATGCACGTAAGTTGCATTTATTTACGTTGAGGGCCCCAGCACCAAGCATCAATCTCCTGCAGTTCGTCTCGCATTTCGCTACGTCCCTTAGTGTTGCAACTTTCCCACAGACAACAATACAGTCTGAAGTAGCCTCACAGAGCTTCAGACTTTATCCACTGGATCACGATGCACAGGAACGACCATGAAACAATCCATTGCGGTACAACCGATCTGTTTTGTTCCGTTGAGAAAGATGTGTTGCTTAGATCTATTACATTTATTATTAATGCGTCTTTGATTCCCATTTAGCGCGATGTTCTGAACTTTACAGAGGAAAATTATTACCTTCTGGCGATGACGCAGTGTCCAGAAAATTTCGAACATCTTGAACATTTGCGATTATATATAACCTTTCAGTGGTGTTTTTGACGTGCACATCTCCCTGCTGTAATGCAGCTGCTGAAATTACGTGTTTCACTCTTTATCAGAGAGCTCTCAGAATCGTACGGGACAGCTTCTATGGAGTCTGCTGGCCGTGGAGGCGAACTTGACAAAGCCTATTCTGCTCCTGAGGCGTCTCAGAGTAGATGCGCACCGCCTGCTAAAGGCGAGAGCAGAGTTGACAAATGGTCAACGGTGCAAACAAAGTACGCTCGTTAGCCACATCCATTATAATGGAGTAAATTTATGGTGAAGTTCTTGGTTATACGTCTAGTTGCAGAAGTAGTTTTATGCATGGTGGGGTTGAGTGGGGGGTTAGTAGACATAGTATGTTATCTAGAGGTCTAACAACTCACATACGTTATGTATTACGCTGAACAAAGGTAGGGCCACATTTGTGGGACCGGCCAAAGGGTGGTGTTGGAGTCAACGACTTTGTTGTGTTTGAATATGTTGTGATGTAATAGAATTAATGTCAACATGGACAGATAAATATTTTTGTTTATACTACTTCCTAAATTAGTCGTGCTGTGTATGCGTTTTTCTCACATGGCTGCCTTGGAATGTCTCAATAGAGATTTACGTAAAATGTACTTCATCCGCGATTGACAAGTGAGACTCTGCTTACAACCAATAAAGGATTATTTGGCAATGAGTACGCTGAAGGAGTTGAAGTAAAAATTACTGGAGTTTCCACTTTGACACCTTTAACGTCCCCTAATCCAAAATCTTAAAGAAAATAGTGGCTGCAAGACTTTCATTTCAGTGAGGAGGTTATGAAGTGTCTAATTTTTATGATCTTAAACTAAAATTAGTTCATGGAGCACTTGCTTTTATTCGAGACTACATCGCAGTCTGTAAGAGGATACCACAGCCTGGTATGTATTTTGTCCAAAATCATAGTTTTTGAGCAAGTAAAGTAACTGTCACTGCTGAACAATCGGAATTCATTTGTCATGAATATTGTCATTCACTGTAAATCCCATATTTTCAATTTTACACAGATCTCACGAATAATATAATATTCCCGTCTCCAAATAGGACAGGTGTGAATATTACTAAGTCATAAACAATAACACGTATTATATACAGAACAGTGTAAAGACTGGTAGAAGCTGACCTCGGAAAATATCAGATTTGGTTCCGGGAAAATATAGGAACACTAGAGCTAACACTGATAAGCACATCTTACTTTAGTAGGTGGATTGAAAAAAGTCAGATTTACATTTATAATATTCTTAGGTCTATGGAAAACTAGCTGCACGGCCCGGTATTACACGGGATGTTTAATATCTGACACACAGTTATTGGCCTTGTGCCTCGTTGATAGCGACTGAAAGCAGCATGGGAAACTGCAGTCCCTTTAAATCGAAGGGCACATTTGAATCACTGGTTATCAACGGAATACGAGCAATGAATGTCTTCATCTGTCGCATACCCCATGATGTTCGGCAATAGGTTCTTCATTGCCAGCTTTCTTCCGTTGAATATGTAAAAACGGTAAGTAATCAATAAATAACAGTTTGCAGTTACGTTCATCAAATTCTCGAGCTTTCTCTCGTCCCTCGTTCTAGTGATGTCTGACGGTACAATCTCCAAGATGAGTATTTCCGCTTAATTTTTTGGAGTAAATCGGTCAAGTACTTCTCGAGATGTTTGGTAAAAATATTTATAACCTATGTCCACCCAAATGTTCATTAGGAGGTTTATTAATGCCGAATACAGATTTCAACGTTAGGAAGTCTCCTCCTAAGGTGTTTTTTCTGGGGTGTTGCGTTGTACAGAAGTGGAACGGGGACGATAAGATGAGAAAGAAGCATTTGAAATGCTGGAGATTGACAGGTAGGGGTCGAATATCTAATTACGATATTGAAGCGAAGTGAGGAGAAGAAAGATTAATAGCATAACTTGGCGAAAAGAACGGCCCGCTCGATAAGGACACATCACGAGGCGTTAGGGAATTATGAGTTTTGTAATAGGTGAGAGATGGGGAGGAAGTGGTACAAATTGTAGGTGGAGACATAGGCTTCTCTACAGTGAGAGGAGGTTAAGGTGGATGTAAGCTGCAATACACAGACGGAGAGACATGTGTAGCGTAGGCTAGCTACGAGAAATGCATCTAACCTGTCTCCGTACTGAACAACATTTCGGAACAGACAATCATTATTTCACTCCTGCACGATAAAAACAATTGATACTATAAAGCACGAATTACTTAGGCAAAACAGATTTACGTACGACACTGTAGTGCTGTGTAATGCGAAGGGAAATAGCTAGGAGACTCCGCATGTGGAGCAGAGCAGGAGAACGGCGAACGGCGGATCTCGGGTTGCTGCAGGAGACGGCGCGGTCTCGGCTGCTCTCCATTCTGGCCGTGGCCACTGACCTCGGCTGCCGCGATGCGTATCAAAGAGCTTAATTAAACCAATTAGCAGCCGCATGCGCGTACGTGTGTGTGTATGTACGTGCAGGCTGTATGTACGTGCAGGCTGTATGTACGTGCAGGCTGTATGACGCGTGGCCACCGGCCCGGGAAGAGCCGCACCAGCTAATGTACCTGCACACTCCGGAGCAGGAATTTTCATCCATATTCATACGTCAGTCTTCCACGTCCGCGTCACTTTAGATCTATATCAGCCACCGCATCCCAGGGAAGTTCCACGCCTCTGTGCAGGGCGACCAGAGACCACTTGGGGCGTTTTTCAAGCACTCTGCTGAGATTCTGCGAGATTTTTCTCAGTATTCTTACACAGCGTGATTCACGAAGATATGCAAATATTTTAATATGTTATTCCACAAGTAAAACTAAATAAAAAAGTTCATGTAAACATAAGTTAGCAAATGTTTAGTTATGGAGTTAACGCTAACAAGATTTTGCCTGAAATTTAGCAATTTCGCTAATATGAAGCCTTCGCAAAACTGTACGAAGTTAAAGTAAAGCAAGCTTTCCATTTATTTTTTTGTATATCATCTAGTAACTCTAATAAAACATGTCCTTGAAGTGTATCTGCAGTAATTTTCCAGAACATCCAGACGAGCAAAGAAGTAATTTCGTAAAATTTTTAATTTATTAACTGTTTGGCCCAATTTGTTTTTTAAATTCCAGACATTGCACTAAGTTTTCAGCAGAAGTTGTAGAGAATTAAATTTTGGAAAAATGATGGTAATAAAGTATCGAGCGCTCATTCTGATTATGAACGCTAGGTAGAGAACATGCCTCTCGTAACATTCGAAATACTCCACTAACGGTTCGTGAATTCGGAATCCTTCGACTTGGATAACGTACGCGATATTCGTTAACTGCAGCCGTAGCATTACCATTACATTTGCCACTAATAAACGCCATATCGCCGTATTCCTCTGTCGTAAATTTGAAAGGTATTCCTATTTTATAAATAATCTATAAACTACAACAGTTACGATGTGGATTCACTTAAATTCACTGCTGTTATTACGTTCTTTCACTGAACAATACAGAAAACCAACTCGTTGCAAGGTTAATAAACGACTGAGACAGCTCACCAACCGTTGCCAACAATGACATAAACGTTTCTACATTCTTAATGGAAAGTAAACAAATTTACTTGTAGGCTATAATAATCTTTGCTTCTCTGGATGTTCCGCAAAACTACTGCAGATACACCTCTTGGACATGTTTTATTAGATTCACTAGGCCAATAACAACAAAGTAAATGGAAATTGTGCTTTACTTCAACCTGGTACAGTTTTTCGATGGCTTCATATTATGGAAGTTGCTGAATTTCAGGAAAATCTTTTATTAGCGGTAATTCTGCAACTAAACCTTTGCGGACCTATATTTATACGAACTTTTTTCTTTAGTTTTACTTGTAGAATAACATATTAAAATATTTGAAAATCTTTGTGAATCGCCCAGTATATTGCTTAAGTGGGTGGGACTCAAACGAAAGACGACAAAACTGGAGACTGAACATAGAAGTGCAGCGGGCTTGTTTGATCGATAGGAGAGCGATAAGAAAATGGTAAGAAATCTTAATCTTGTGGCAACTGACTATCCCGCAAAAGTCTGATTGCTAAGTTTCATGATCCTGCATTAAGAAATTAACTGTCTACTACGTGTTGTTCCCGTACAGACAGACAACATTAGATTAAAGCACGCGTGCAGTGATTTTCAAGCACCATTCGTCCCGCGCTCCATACGTGTTTGGACTAGACATAAATACAAATACGTAGTACAATGTTGTGTAAGATCTGCCATGGGCTATATAGTAGTTTGCAGTGTCTGGGTGTAGGTTACCTAAAAGTAAAGCGCTTACAGAATTCTATAATATGCGCAGTGTAGGTAGGTTGTATTCCATCGTGGCACCGCAGAAGTCACTCCAGGTCCCAATTTACAAAGCCCCCCTTCTATATAGAAATTTTGCTATAAACCGATTTAAATAAGCGATTCAATCGAAACCGGTTTTATGAATTTGATGAACTAATAATTCAAAGAAATTGTCCTCCATAGAATTGCTTTAAGTTCAAGACACAAGCCTATTTTGTACCACTTACGAGGAGAACACTGCAAGTGGTATAACCAGATTCCCAGGAGCTCATTGGAAGAATGGTCAAAACAGGCGGACACGTGTGTTTACTTATCCGTAGGTATCCCATCGTTTCTGAGAAAAAGACTTCCAGAATTTTCGCGGCACTTTGTGCCTTATACTTGCTCAATAGCTCAAGAAGCGGTGGCACAGTGGTTAGTAATGCGGCTTCAAACTTCTGCACCCCTTGTTGGATCCCGATTATTATTTTACTTCTATTTTGTTTTCCGTTCACCTATCCAGGTCCGTAGAAGAGAACGAAATGAATGTTTCGCATTGTAAGCTCAAATAACGATGCCATTCGTCTATTAATTGTATATCTGGTAAAAGAATTTGGAAACAGAAAAATAAATAAAACGAATGGAAAAATTATTTGAAATGGTTTTAGGTGAAATTCCTGTACTGTATCTTGACTCATCAATAGCAAGCGCCAGTAGACAGAAAAGTAATCCTTTATGCTGGGTTTCCCTTCAGTAATGTTAATGATGTTTCATTTCTGAGTGATTTCCATGCGAAGAAACGTAGCTGCGTCAAACCAGCCTTCGCGGGGTGCTCGTGTTCGGAATTTCTATGTTCTGAATATTTCTACGATCGGTGTCGTGCAAGGGAATGCACATAATCTTTCTGAGCAATAAACACAAGAATAAAAGAAAAGAACTAAGAGCTGATATAAGAATTAAATGAAAGAATCTCAATTTAAAGAGACTGAACCCTTGAAAATAGCACATTCACACACAGTCTTCTTATTGTGAAACACAACAGTAATTTTTCAATTAATATAGAATTGTTGTATCTCGTACTTGACAAGAAACATCGCTTAGTAATCTACGTACATGGGCTGATAAATGAAAAATAAAACAAAATAAATGAAGACAGCAATTGGATTCCGGACGAGGAACGTAAAAGTTAAGAGTCCACGAAAACAGCCACCACTCCACCAGTTGTGCTGAGCTCACACCTGGCTGAAAGGTACCTAAATTATGTCGAACACTTTGACAGTCGTTTTATGAGAAACGGTCAAGTATCTACGGATAAGCTGAGACTCGTGTTCGCTAATTTTGGCTAGCCGTCCACTGAGAAGCTTCTGTGAAATCGGATTATGGCGCTTTAGACTATCTTCAGGTAGCAACTAACCGTCGTACCCCACTTGAAACAGGCTTAGTACAGTTTGAGAAAAAAAAACAAAGCACGAACATTCCTTCCTCCTGCAACAAAAGCTGCAGACCGGAGAAGTATTCTGCAGTGAATCGCAGAAAATCAAAAAACTCGACTCTCGACGGCGAGAAACAAGCTACCAGTATCGCAAGGAAGCTGGTCGGAAAGACACTGCAGAAAATCTATCCCCCTTCACACACATACATGTGCATTTACTTAGCAATTGATCCAGATGGCCTCCTTCCGTAATGAGTAAACGTGGCTGGAAGACAGATATTAAGATTCAGTTTGTCGCATCCACTAATCTCAAAAACAGGTACATATCGCATCCCAGCAAGAAGTGCCACAACTTTAAAGTGCAATATTTGAGAAAACTCGACTTAAAGAATTAATTCTATAAAACTTGCTTTAAAATAATGGAACCTTTCTGTGGACGTTGGGGCACTTCACATATTTTCGGTGGCAAACTAAGAATCGCCGTTTTTCGATTTGTCACATTGCCTGCCGAGGTGCGATATTTATATCAACTGCTACATTTTAAAAATATGGAAATATTATAAGACGTACATTCGTTTTAAAATGTAGCCATATGTGTGTTTGATACTTACCTAAAACTGATTTAATTTTTGGAATGTGGTAACGTCAGTTACAAACACTGAACAACAGCTGTTTCTGGACATTTATACGGCGTGTGTCCCCCTTCATGCCGTCATGAACTCTTCTGGTGAAAGTCATTGAGGTGTGTGAACGTCTGTAGACGAATGTCAACCTGTTCTTCAGAGCCAAAACCAGGGAAGGTAGTTATGTTGGACACTTGATTCTTGATCGAAATAGACATTCTAACTCATTCTCAAGGGTGTTCCATTTGGCTCAGAGCGGGTTTTGTGTGTAGGAGAACCCATTTTACGAATGTTATTATGTACAAATAATTGCCTCGTAGATCCTGCTTCGACAGGATAAGTAGTCGTGCTGTTCTTCCAGTGTACAGTGTTGTAAAATGCGTTCAGATCCTTCCGAATTTAACTTAATAATGGGCTGCGCCCTGGCCACCAAAAGCAAACCATAATGCAACACCACCACTCCTCTCGAAGATGATGATCTCAAGGCATCAACCAAACCCAGACCCTTCCAACGTGTTGACATTGGGTATAGCGTGATTCATTGCGCCAGTTATCCACTATGCAGTGGCTCAGCTCTTCGCCGTTCTTACAGCCTGAAGTTTAGCTTTGCATTGAGAGCAGAAATGTGTGGCTCGTGAAGAGCTCCTAACCATCGTAACCCATTCGTTTCACCTCCCTACGCACAGTAGTGCTGGCTGAACAGCTGGTAGTGCATAGGAACTCACCACTGATTCCTTTACAAGCACCCTCTGCAGTTCTCGTCGGTTTCTATCCATCGGTACTTGAGGTCACACTTTCTCGTTTCCACGTCACAATCACATTACAAACAGTCGACTTGCCAGCATTGGGATTGAAGTGGTCATGATAGATCTGTTACTCATGTAACATTCAATGACTAGTCCACGTTTGAAGTCGCTGCACTTTCCAGACCGATCTATTCTGGTAATACTGCTTCTCTGCTGGCTGCACATTACTTCCCTCCTTCTTTTGTACTTGCCTCTCCTGACATCTGGTAGTCAGTTCCGAATTACATGTGCGTGTTCTGATACTTTAGATCATGTAGTGTATCTATCCATAGCGAGCTATCTTCAAATACAAAGTTACACTCTGTGCTTGACTCTGATTTATTCTGTTGTAGTTGTTGTGGTCTTCAGTCCTGAGACTGGTTTGATGCAGCTCTCCACGCTACTCTATCCTGTGCAAACTTCTTCATCTCCCAGTACTGCAGCTTACATCCTTCTGAATCTGCTTAGTGTATTCATCTCTTGGTCTCCCTGTACGATTTTTACCCCCCATGCTGCCCTCCAATACCAAATTTGTGATCCCTTGATGCCTCAGAACCTGTCCTACCAACCGATTCCTTCTTCTAGTCAAGTTGTGCCACAAACTCCTGTCTTCCCCAATCCTATTCAGTACCTCCTCATTAGTTTTGTCATCTACCCATCTAATCTTCAGCATTCTTCTGTAGCACCACATTTCGAAAGCTTCTATTCTCTTCTTGTCTAAACTACTTATCGTCCAGTTTCACTTCCATACATGGCTACACTACATACAAATAAATTCAGAAACGACTTCCTGACACTTAAATCTATACTCCATGTTTATATCTTCTGTACGTCGACCATCATCAGTTATTTTGCTCCTCAAAGAGCGAAACTCCTTTACTACTTCAAGTGTCTCATTTCCTACTCTAATTCCCTCAGCATCACCCGACTTAATTCGACAACATTCCATTATCCTCGTTTTGCTTTTGTTGATGTTCATCGTAAATCCTCCTTTTAAGACAATGTCCATTCCGTTCAACTGCTCTTCCAAGTCCTTTGCTGTCTCTGACAGAATTACAATGTCATCGGCGAACCTCAAAGTTTTTATTACTTCTCCATGGATTTTAATACCTACTCCGAACTTTTCTTTTGTTTCCTTTATTGCTTTCTCAATATACAGATTGAATAACATTGGGGATAGGCTACAACCCTGTCTCACTCCCTTCCCAACCACTGCTTCCCTTTCATACCCCTCGACTCTCATAACTGCCATCTGGTTTCTGTACGAATTGTAAATAGCCTTTCGCTCCCTGTATTTTACTCCTGTCACCTTCAGAATTTGAAAGAGATTATTCCAGTCAACATTGTCAAAACTTTCTCTAAGTCGACAAATGCTAGAAACGAAGGTTTGCCCTTTCTTAATCTTGTTTCTAAAATAAGTCGTAGGGTCGGTATTGCCTCACGTGTTCCCATATTTCTACGGAATCCAAACTGATCTTCCCTAAGGTCGTCTTCTACCAGTTTTCCATTTGTCTGTAAAGAACTCGCGTTAGTATTTTGCAGCTGTGACTTATTAAAGTGATAGTTCGGTAATTTTCACATCTGTCAACACCTGCTTTCTATGGGACCGGAATTATTATATTGTTCTTGAAGTCTGAGGGTATTTCGCCTGTCTCATGCATTTTGCTCACCAGATGGTAGAGTTTTGTCAGGACTGGCTCTCCCAAGGCTGTCAGTAGTTCTAATGGAATGTTGTCTACTCCCGGGGCCTTGTTTCGACTCAGGTCTTTCAGTGCTCTGTCAAAGTCTTCACGCAGTATCATATCTCCCATTTCATCTTCATCTACATCCTCTTCCATTTCCATAATATTGTCCTCAAGTACATCGCCCTTGTATAGACCCTCTATATACTCCTTCCACCTTTCTGCTTTCCCTTCTTTGGTTAGAACTGGGTTTCTATCTGAGCTCTTAATATTCATACAAGTGGTACTCTTTTCTCCAAAGGTCTCTTTAATTTTCCTGTAGGCAGTATCTATCTTACCTCTAGTGAAATAAGCCTCTACATCCTTACATTTGTCCTCTAGCCATCCCTGCTTAGCCATTTTGCACTTCCTCTCGATCTCCTTTTTGAGACGTCTGTATTCCTTTTTGTCTGCTTCATTTACTGCATTTTTGTATTTTCTCCTTTCATCAGTTAAATTCAGTATCTCTTCTGTTATCCAAGGATTTCTACTATTCTGTCAAACACAATTTCAAAATGTGTTTTGTGACCGTGTGGTATCCATTTTTCCCCGAGCCTAGCAGCAATTCTGTTTGGAATTGTGAATAAACAGGGTCACATTCAGAGTAATACGTTCAACGACATACGCAAGTTTGAGAAAATACACACAAAGATGTGAGTAGATAGTTCTTAACGAATAACGTATGCTTCACCGCGAACTGCAAATATTTTATTACCGACGTCATTTTTAAGGGAGGACCATTTTTATATGAAAGTAAAGTACATTTTTAAAAACGGTATTACACTAATCCCCAAACTTTCATCTACTTTCCAACTCAGTACCCATGAATATTCAGACATTTATCATATGAAACAAACAATCTGGATTCCAATCGCTTCGTTTGTTAACACGTGCTGTTCGTACGCTTTGCATTTAAAGTCGTGGTGGAGGTGACGGTCTCAACAGAAAACACTTCTTGAAATTTGATAAACCTCGTTAGGTAGTTATGAAATCGTAATGTGTTTTTTCTTTGAACTTCTACATTAACTTTTTGCAACCAAGTCTCCATAAAATTTATTATTTTGATGATGAATTTATTCTTGTTTCGTGTATTTTGCACGCAGAAAGCGAATCACTGTTTGTATTTCGCAGTGGCAGGTTTCACAATTAACTGAGCATTTTAGGGAAGCACATTGGTTCGCTAATAGAGTATAACAATTCTGTTGTGTAGTCTCTGGGTAAATAACGGGTGTAGATATTCAGAGTGCGTTTATGGTCGACCCACGCATTGAAGCATCTACGTTTAAAACAGGTTACCAACGAAGGTTAACGATAAAATTTAATTATCACGTCGAAGAGATAGTTCCGTGTTCAGTTCTTGTGTGGCTGCAGGTTTCCATAAAGCACCCGGAGGAAAATATTGATGGTTCTCAGCCTTCCTTCAATAATAGATAGTTTTACTTCTCTGCCTTGCGGAGTGGCCGCACTGTTTGAGACGCCATGCCACGGATTGGGGGGTCGCTTCCGCCGGAGGTTAGTCCTCCCTCGGGCATGGGTGTGTGTGTTGTTCTTAGCATAAGTTAGTTTCAGTAGTGTGTAAGTCTAGGGAGCGATGACCTCAGCAGTTGGGTCCGTTAGGAATTCACACACATTTGAAAATATTATTTCTCTAAAGGCCTCCTCGTCACCCGGAGGTTAAATCCTAATTTTCCTTCCTTCCTTCCCTCCTACCCACTGGACCTTATCACAAGTTTTAATTCACATTCAAGAGATAGTAAGTTTTGGGACAGCTAAAAATATTACATTATGTAGCATTACATTACTACTTAATATGATGTATTAGTGCTGTACAGTATTATTGTACTCGTAGCTTCTATTGATAATTACCTGATGCAGTTTAACCATATAGGCAGTGGGCTACATATGAGTTCCGTAATGATAAACTATTAAATATATCAATAGGGAGTAGATATTATTACAAAGAAGCGTTTACTTTGATACTGGCGGTTGGTAGGTTTAGACGAAAGTGATGACCGGAATGTGTACGGAAGTGGGTTTCCTAGGAAGATGGGAGGCGGGATGTCTACCTATAAAATATCATGACGTTCCTTATGCGATGATCGAAAGCTAACTGCACTGTAAGAATTACGGGAGGTCACTTGGGAAGCTAAAAGTGGTATACAGAACAACACTTGCACTTGGGTGCGCATGTGAGAAATGTCGTGAGTCTCTCCTGGCCTACATTTGTCCCCACACACTCATTATTTTGAGCAGAAGTGCGTGAGTTAGTTACCTTTCGCTAGTCGTTCCGCCGAAATAGAATCCTATCAACAATCACTTAAAGTCTCAGTAACGCCGATTGGCCACTGATGCAGACACACTTACTTAGGTCGTACATGCTTTCTCGTAAAAGTGTTTAATGATCTTCTAAACTGAATATGGGTTCAGTTTTTCCTTCTGCCTCGTCCGCCACTGAGTAGCTACCACGTGTTGGTGAGGCCTGTATCATTACTATCGACGCAGACGCTGGCAGCAGCCGCAAGAAGTGTACGCGGAGCTCGCAACTGCAGACATCCGGCAGGCGTGCTGCTTCCTCGCGCGGCCAGTTTACCGTTTCCGTTCGCGGCTGCCCATTCTTTTTCTCCTTCTCTGAGATGCATCATTGCCCTCCCTTTTTCGCTACTCCCTCCACTTATCGCCCGGACACATTATTTCCGGCTCGCGACAGCAGATCATATTCATTTTTGGCATGATTGTTACTGTACGCTGAAGAATAAAAGTACAGTGGCGCCCAACGCGAACTCTGAGTTGAACGTGGTATTGGTATTGGTATTGGTATTGGTAAGTAGCTGTTTCTCCCACGTTGCCCAGACAGTCATGGTAGACACATGCAAACACTCACTGTTTCACATGCATGAGCAATTATGAAAATTCTTTTTTCTTATTAATTTGTTATTATCCTGCTCATGGTTTACTATCTAGGAACAGCAACAGTGCAAGGATTAGGTGGAGGCCTCCTACTTGCAAGCCAATTGGCTGCATACCTGGTGAAGTTGTGAAGTTGATTTTATTGCGAGTACGTCAATATAATTTGAGTGTTCTATCTTTCAGACAGAATTAATTTCCAGAAAGTCTGGACTAAATCTTGGCAATTAGCGTAAAATCAGAGACGTACTTCAGTGATTACGCCACAAAATACATTTACACACACGATTCCATCTATATTATTTCCGTTTATCCTCCTTTGCGTGCGTGTGAACGTGAGCCAATGACGTCTTCACTGTCCTTTCTTCTTCTCATCAAAACATATTCATTGATTAACTGTTCTTTCCTCCTTCCATCTGCCTTTTTCTCCATGTTGCTTTGCTTGAGACCTAATTATCTAATAATTAAAAGAAAACAGCCCTCGATGACTATTTTTAACGAATTAACCGGGTTTCGATATTGCTAGCGTGGTAACAGGTTGCAAAACAAGCAGCCCTTAGTGGCTCGCCATCACAAGTCTTTTATCTTAAATTTCTTTGTGACTAATGCCTTTTGGCATATTTATTATTTTATAAATGACATATAAGTACTGCCAATCTTTCGCGATGGTTCTTTACTTATACTCTGTACCATATGTTTTTAATCATAGTTCTGTGACCATGTTATAGACCATTCTCTGATTTAAATTCTGAGGAAGACACTCCTAGCAGATTCAAAACCCGGTTAATTCGTTAAAAATAGTGACCAAGGGCTGTTTTCTTTCGATTATAGCTGTTCACGGTCTCTGAACGTGTAGCCATGTACAAAATTTTGCCTAATTTCTTTCTTGTCGATTTTGCCTCAGAATTCTTTCTCTCCTTAATCTCTTGCTCGGAGAGTTTAAATTGCTCCAGGTTGTCTTGTGTTTCTTTGATCCGAATGGTCTTCGATCTACCTGCATGGCATGAGCTCAGACCGGGACTGTTTGCATTATGTGTGAGAACTTCCTAGCAAAACTTCCGCATCGTAATCGAAGCAGCCTTGGCAACACGTGGAGCGTGGATCGCATTGCAAATCCCCCATACAGAGCTGATCTCTCCCCAGGCGATTTCCATATATTTGTACCTCTGAAGGAAAATTAGAGGCCATCGTTTTGCTTCAGACGGGGAGAGGTACATGCTCATTGTTCCGTAGGAAACAGCAAAAATTTTTCCATGATGAAATTGTCCGTATTAATCACAGTGGGATAAATGTATTAAGTTATGGTGACTGCCTTTGAAGTAATGAGTAGTTTATGTACTTCCCCAAGCGTCTTGTTTTCATTGGTCAGCAATTAGATTTGCTGTAAGTGCTTTTGATCATGAATGCCAATGTAAGTACTGGTAGTGAATGAGTCCTTCGCCTAAGTAGGTGAAGCTGTGTTTTGCTTTGTAATGAGAAATAGGTACCATTGCGTATGTTAACGTTTCTACTAACAGCATTCACAATGTTCATTAGTAATTTGCATCATTGGCAGAGGCGTGTCTGACCAAACAATGTTGGCTTAATTTAAGAGGCCTCTGCGTTTTTTGGGGCACTTCATTTTACTATTTACAAGTATTTTTGATGTGTCTAATACTGCATCTCATGGAGTTATTAGCAGGATAGTTCGAACGAATGAGTTAAGCGTTAGTGAAAAGAAAGAAGCAATTTTGTAAGCAGCCTGTAGACAACCAAATCTGTTTTGTAACTACTCATTATGTTATTATGCAGTGATCTATAACATTCGGAGTAATTAGTACGCATGGGCGCAGAATAGTGTGTTCTCTTTTATACCCTAGTGGCGCTTGGTGTCGACCAATATGTATTTACGCGAGATACTAAGTACGAGGATGCATGGCCGGAACGGTCACACAGCTATTGTTTGGTTGAAGATCAATGAAACGGACGAGTATGAAACCTTTGCTAGCCTTCATTACTCTTTACCTGAAACAAACTCACAGCTTTTCTTACATGACAGTAGAAACACTACTTTCTCATTTGCTGTGTGCTGGCAGAACAAAAAAGCGTGGTTGTTCAGGAGACAACGCTTCGAACTCACTGCTCGCCACCTTCTATGGACCAGTGGGGATACGGGGTAAGATGTCAGTACTGATTTAGTGTACTCATCTGCGGCTCGTTAACTCTTGATGTAAATTTTATAAATAGCAAAATTACTTGAGACGAAGTCCTTGCTATATTTGTCGAAATCAGTTTTATACAATCGGCTACGTAGTGGCACCAAACGTTCAACGTGAAAAATGTTAAAATGTAGTTTCTTTACAGTTAACATTAACGGAAGAGAAAATAGCATTAATCGTCAGAAAAGTTGATTCGAGAGGAATTTGAATTTGTGATTGTCGCTAATTACATCAATCAAGTCACTAAAAGCTGTTACACACGATTATGTGGCACTAACTTGGCTGTGGAACAGCTGAGGAAAGGAAATATAAAAAACTCTAGCTTGAGAACCAAGTATGGAACATCAGTTTGAGGAACGCGTATTGTGGATTATTAAGGCGAACTTCCTACTCCATAGTAAGACTTGTCCAACAACATAGCATCCTAGTTGCGCTAAATTGATACTTGTTTTAGTTAAAAGTAGGAGTGCTTCTTGGTCGTCTTTTCGGCGCCCCAAAGCTCCTCTGGCGTGAATTATGAGCTGTGCCTTGGGCCTGAAAGGCAGACTGCAGCGGCAGCCTGCAGTGAGGCAGCGCCGCCTGCAGTGCGCGGTGTGAGTGGCGAGCAGGGGCTGCTGCCTTCACCTTTAGCTGCAGCGCAGTGACTCACGTGGCGCGGTGCCGGCGCGTCCCTCTTTTTGGCAGCGCTGGAAAAACAGCGGCCGGTGACGCGACCACACCGACACCGCCCGCTCCGCGCAGATCCGGTAGCGCGCGTCGGCCAGCTCCGACCCAACCCGCAGGCTCTGACGCTGCACGCGCTAATAGCACTATCACAGCCCTGGGCGTGGCGGACGAATCTATTTTTAAATTTCATTGCGAGTAGTCACACTTTTCGACTACGAATTATAATGATACATTCTTACAATAGTACATAAAATGCTTACGTTTAAACTGAGTAATCATGAGAGAAATTTAATAGAAATTCAGCGTGACACCTCCACGACATATCTACACTGAAGGGCCAAAGAAACTGGTACACCTGCCTAATATCGTATAGGGCCCCGCCAGCACACAGAAATGCCGCAACGCAACTTGGCATGGACACGACTAATGTCTGAGGCAGTGGTGGAGGGAATTGACACAATGAATCGAGCAGGGCTGTCCATAAATCCGTAAGAGCACAAGGTGGTGGAGATCTCTTCTGAACAGTACGTTGCAAGGCATCCCAGATACTCTCAATAATGTCCATCACTAGGGAGTTTTGCCGGCCGCAGTGGCCGAGCGGTTGTAGGCGCTACAGTCTGGAACCGCGCGACCGATACGGTCGTAGGCTCGAATCTTGCCTCGGGCATGGATGTGTGTGATGTCCTTAGGTTAGATAGGTTTAAGTGGTTCTAAGTTCTAGGGGACTGATGACCTCAGAAGTTAAGTCCGCCACGCGGGATTAGCCGAGCGGTCTCATTCGCTGCAGTCATGGACTGTGCGGCTGGTCCCGGCGGAGTTTAGAGTCCTCCCTCGGGCATGGGTGTGTGTGTTTCTCCTTAGGATAATTTAGGTTACGTAGTGTGTAAGCCTAGGGATTGATGACCTTCGCAGTTAAGTCCCATAAGATTTCACACACATTTGAACATTTTAACTTAAGTCCCATGGTGCTCAGAGCTATTTTGAACCTAGGGAGTTTGGTAGCTAGCGGAAGTGTTTAAACTCAGAAGAGTGTTCCTGGAGCCACTATGTATCAATTCTGGATTTTGGGGTGTGGGTGTCACGTTGTCCTGCTAGAACTGCCCAAGCCCCTCAGAATGCACAATGGACATGAATGGACGCAGGTGATCAGATGGGACCCTTACGTACGTGTCACGTGTCAGCGTTGTATATAGACGTATCAGGAGACCCATACCACTCCAACTGCACATCATTATAGAGCCTCCACCAGCCTGAACAGTCCCCTGCTGACATGCACGGTCCATGGATTCATGCGGTTGTCTCCATACCCGTACGCGTCCATCCGCTCGATACAATTTGAAACGAGACTCGTCTGACCAAGCACCATATTTCCAGTCAACACTGCAAATGTCGATGTTGACGGGCCCAGGAGAGGCATAAAGCTTTGTGTCGTGCAGTCATCAAGGGTACACAAGTGGGCCTCCGGCTCTGAAAGCCCATAAGGATGATATTTCGTTGAATGGTTCGCATGCTGACACTTTTTGATGGCCCAGCACTGAAATCTGCAGCAATTTGCGGAAGGGTTTCATTTCTGTCATGTTGAACTATTCTCTTCAGTTGTTGTTGGTCCCGTTCTTGCAGCATCTTTCTCCGACCTCAGCGATGTCGGAGATGGTTCACCGGAATGCTGATATCCACAGTACTTTCGTGAAATGGTCGTACGGGGAAATCTCCACTTCGCTGCTACCTCGGAGATGCTGTGTCCCATCGCTCGTGCTCCGACTACAAGACCACACTCAATCTCAATTAAATCTTAATAACCTTCCATTGCAGCAGCAGTAACCGATCTAACAACTGCGCCAGACAGTTTTTGTCTTAAATAGGCTTTGCCGACCATAGCGCCGTATTCTGCCTGTTTGCATATATCTGCATTTGAATACGCATGTTCATTCCAGTGTCTTTAGCGCTTCAGTGTATATACGAAATGGAGGTGTCGAACTGGCACAGAAATTATATATATTTCTGTGACAGTTCCAGGGCATTTCCTTCCGTGCGGATGCACTAATATCGTCCGAACTTCTACGGGAATCAACAATTTGCCATTAAGAGTTTAATGCACGAGGGTTAGAGACCGTGCGCACATGGCCGCAGCGGTTAAGGTAATGGCTCATGAGAAGCAGTATATAGGGGTTCCAGTGCCGGTACGGCACAAATCAACTTTCACCATCGCATTTCCAGAATGCCTTCCCTGTGTGGCTGGAAGTCACTAGTTTCCTACCCACCCTCTCCCTTTCCTTCCCATTCCTCGTCGATGTACAGTCAATTGAAATCAGTTAAGAAGAAAGGTCGCTATACCCCATAGGATACCAGTAAGATTCTACATGGACTACGTAAAAGAACTTCCTCCTCTTATTACGCTGGTAGAACGAAGTGGTACCTTCTGAAGGAAAAAAGCGCTGGTCATACCGTTTCCAGAGCATTGAGGAATACCCACACAGATCTATAGGCCTATATCTGTGACGTCAGCTTATTATAGAATTTTGGAATATGTTTTATTCTCGTGTGTTATGAAATTTCTGGAGACTGAGAACCTCCTCTGTAGGCATGAACACGGGTTCCGAAAACTAACGTGAAACGGAGCACTCTCCGTTCATCCCCAAACCCAGAAGACAGCACATACCTGCGCCTTCGTTGATGCCGCGTTCTTTCACTTCAAGAATGTGTTAGATACAATTCCGCACTGCCGTCTAATGAACAAAATACGAGCGCACGGAATATCAGATGAGTTATGTGATTGTATTAAGAAATTTATAGGCAACAGACCACAGCAAGACATTCTCATCAGAGAGAAATCTTCTGATGTAAAAGCAACTGGGTGTGTACCCCAAGTATGTGTTACATGGCAATTACTTTGCAGAATATATCATCAAGTGGATAACGTCGGAAATTCCATGAGACATTTCGCGGATGATGCTGTTGTATACAAATCAGTAGTAATGCCAGAAAATTGCAACGAAATCATGGAAGACCGCAAAGATTCGACGCTAGGAGCAGGAATTGGCAGCTGACTGTCAAATATAACGTATTGTGCACAAGTAGCCAGAAAGACCCAATATCGTATGATTACACGATTGCAGAAGAATCACTGGAAAAAGTCAAATCCATAAAACACATAAGATTAGAATTGTGGATATAGATTCGCAGGCGAGGCAGGTGCCAGACTGAGACTCATTACAAGAATCTTCAGGAATTTAGACCACCCACAAAGCAGGTAGCTTACACGAAGCCTCTATTGACCAACACTTGAATATTCGTAGTCAGTGTAGAAACCGTGTCCTGTGAGATTGGCATAGGAAACAGAGAAGGTCCAAAGAAGAGCAGCGCGTTTTGTCACAGATTTATTTAGTAAGCACGAAAGCATCACGCAGATTCTCAACAAGCTCAAGTAGACCGGCAGTACACCCGTGGATATTTTGATTAAGCTCAAGTGAGATAGCGTTGCAGGAGGCGTTCCTCATGACGGCGTAGTTTACTATTAAAATAAAGAGGGCGTACGTTTTTGGAAGCGTGGACCAACACATTTCTTCCTAAATATATTTCCCGAAAACATCATGACGGTAGAATTTGAGAGAGTAGAACTCCACGGAAGCTTACCAATAAGCCTTCTTTTCGCGTACCATTCGCGACGGGAACAGAAAAGGGGAAGTGAAAATGCTACACTATGCAGCGTCCACAACCCTCTTGCGGAATATGTATGTAGTTGTAAGATCTCTAGCTCGAAGTTGCAGAAGGATAGATTTGGGCACTTAAGTAGAAAGATTTTATTACTGTAAATAGGACTGTCCCTCTTAAGAGTGTGTGTGTGTGTGTGTGTGTGTGTGTGTGTGTGTGTGTGTGTGTGTTGCTGTCTGAATACACAACTTAAATACAGGCTGCACATAAAGTCCGGGAACACTTCCAATTATTTATTGCACAAGAACTAAACATTGTAAAGATATCATACATATTATATTTTGAAGAGAAACTCTGAAAGTTTTTTTACGAACATTCGATATGCGAACCATGAGCGACCCCGGCAGACGTCAATACGGTAATCGAATTCTTGCCACACCCGACCCAGCATGTCATCGTCGACTGTGGCAGTCGCTTCCCGTATTCTCTCCCGGAGCTCTGCTACATCAACAGATCTTTAATGTGTCCCCACAGAAAAAAGTCACACATCCGTTGAACAGCTGTAGGGGCTGTATCACACTTGTTTTTGTCGAACACAAACACACAGAAAGTTCGCTTCGCAACTGGATTCGCCATGTTTGCGATTAGCGCAGGCTATCGGCAAATTACCAAACTACGCTGTGGCGATATACGTGAAGAAATAAATAACTTTCAGGGTTTCTCTTCTAAATGACGTATGTATGATATCTGTACAATGATTGTTTTTTGTGCAATAAATAATTGAAAGCGTTCCCAGACTTCATGTACATCCTGTATAATTACTTATTAATATATTAATTAGTAAAACTACGTAATTACTACACTGGTATAGATTCGCAATGATTTGTACACTGTGTGAATTGTTCCTGCAAATCAGTAAACTGAAATGTCCTAATTAGTATCAAACTGTTCTTTAAGACTTGATTGCCAGTAGCCGTAAAATGTATGTTATGCATGCATGCATGCAGGGATGTAATTTAGTTGTTACATTTCAACAAATTCCTCTCCATTTTACATACACAATACTTCGCTGTATAATATGTATATTTGACATAATGTGTAGCTCCCTCTCTACGTGTGCTAGAATTGGTTCTCTGAAATCTCTTGAGACACTTTATTGTCTTGTTTTACTTTCTAGTTTTGGAACTGTAGATTCATATTTGAGTTATACCTTCGTCATTCTATAGCTGGAAGAACTTGCAATATACTGAGGATAACAACAAAGATTTTAGTATAGTATTTACTCATATTTCTCTGCCTGTGTGTAATGTATTTGTGTACATACCATGAAGGTGCAGTGGCAATCTCCAAATTCGTTAAATGAACTCACTTTTTATACATACTCCTATTGTCTAGTATGTTTCTTGTTTTGGAAGTCTGACACTTAAAGAAATTAATACACAGTTAAGAAATGCATATACATAGGAACAGCATTTGACGATGCATTTGCTTTACGTACTGTGGGCAGGATTCTAAGGGCATACATAAAATTCTAATTACTTACTCTTTTCTAGTATCTTCGTGCAGTCGTTTCACTTCAGCTGACAGTCAATAATCATAACAAAATATTTCTGTGAACTACGATTAGTTTATTTTCCAGATTTAGGTTGCACTTCTTGCTATTAGTTTTTCAATGACAGCTTATTGCATTTTGATCTAAAATTTTGCGAGGGTTATTTCCTTTCAGTTCCATGGGTTCCGGTGTTTCATTGTCGTTACATTGCTTGTCTATCTCAGATGATTTTTAATATACTCTTCTAAATTTTACACATATCAAAAACATAAATGGTCTGAAAATGCTACCCTGACAACCCCCTATGCTGATTTAAATCAATATATAAATAAAAATTGGTGGCGATAGACTCTTTAGTTGTTGTTGGATGTTATTTTCTTCTGTGAGCACTGAATTGTTCCCTGAAATAATTTTGTCAATTTATGTAACATAATCCTTTAATGATATTCAGTGAAACCTCTTAAGATTGTCAGCTCTCATAGAATGGAACACAGAAACAGGTAGCATGCCTCTTAACTGCAACTTTTTCTCTTTCTTTGAAATTGACTTACTAAGCTAACGCCGGCCGGAGTGGCCGTGCGGTTCTAGGCGCTACAGTCTGGAAGCGAGCGACCGCTTCGGTCGCAGGGAATCCTGCCTCGGGCATGGATGTGTGTGATGTAGGTTTAGTTCGGTTTAATTAGTTCTAAGTCCTAGGCGAGTGATGACCTCAGAAGTTAAGTCGCGTAGTGCTCAGAGCCCACTAAGCTAACACTGTCTCCCTTTTGTAGATAACGTTCGCCTTCTTCCGTGCTTCGAACTAAAGTGCTGCAGTTTGGCGTGTACTCGAGGCTCTGGTTCAGTGGTTCAGTTTTCCCTTATTTTTCATACTTTGTGGCTTCAAATTGTATACCAGGTAGGACCTCTAACATGGTGTTGTCTTAGTTATAGTTAATGATTACTGTTATCTCTTGTATTAGCACTGGTTTTTATTTCCAAAAAACTTTGGTTACTGCAGGGAAGATATTGAACGTGTTACGTGTTAAGATGTATGTGTTCCTATCCAGCCTGATGAGTTGCTTTTAAGCTTTTATATTGCTATAGATTACACGAGATAAGTCTTTGCCTTCCTAATGTTTGAACTGATAAACACTTCTAAAACAGTAGCACAGTTGACATGGATAAACTAAGACTTATAAATATTTGTAACAAAACAGTTTTAGAAAATGGGCGATTCTTTTGAAATGAAATAATAAATCTTCCAGAAACTAAGAAAATCATAGACTCTTATGAAGAGACTGCTATAATATTTAAACTAAGTCACAGTTTAACTACATGACATTTGGCACACCATAACAGATTCTTGTATACAATGTACGGAAGTGTTAGTACGGCTAACCAGAAATTAAAAATGTACAGAACAGCATATATTCGTGGAAGGCTTCATATTCGTACCGGCGTCTTAACTTAATGTAGCCTGTATTAGGACCGTACCTTTACACACATTATTCCCTGGTATCAAAAGACTGTGTGTCTGTGTGAGAGGTCTGGATGTGTTCTATCCGCTTTCAGCTTCACCTCTTTATACTCGCGGAAATTATAAAGTTTGGAAAATAAGCTATTTTGTGAGATCTGGCTTGTACGATTGACGAGCCAAACCTTCCCTATTTTCGGAAGAGACTGACGTGAAGAAAAATAAAACTACTCGCAAATGTAGTGCACCAACGCATGCTTAGTAACGACTCCTCTGAGACAGTGATTTAACATGAAGTGTTGCTTACCCGCCTCAAAAATACAGTGGCTGTGATAATTTCGCGTAATACGAGTTTTATTTCTTTTTTCCAATGATGAGTATCTTATTTTCAGTGTTCTCTTAGAGCATGAAACTGTAAATAGTTGTTTGTTTGGTGGTCTATCCGACAGTTCTTCTGATTTTCCGAACTCCGTTAACGCTTACTGTTACGGGCGTCCTGTTTTCATAGTAACAGATGTATTGAACGGTAGTTAATATTCACAAACGATGTTTACAGCTGATATTTTCCTAGACTACTTCGAAACATGTCCTTTCTATGTAATTTTTATTTGCTTACAAGGCATTGCCTTATTTGAACGCTTACAGCTCAACACTCAAAATTTCGGTTTTGAATTATTGTGCCTGGACTTAGATTTATTTATGTTGAGGTAAAATGAAAACTCGCAATTTTTAAGACATACTTTCTGAACTAAGTTACCACGATCTTCCGGATAATTTATTACATGTAAAAGAGTACAGCTAATAAGTGAACGCCAGTTAGCTGTTAGTATATATAACTTGCTGCTAAACATCACCTAATCGTATTCTTTGGCCCTTCTTTGCAGTACTGTTAAAAAATTCATACGTAGCTCCACACAATTTTATAGTTAACCTTACTCCGTTATGTAACTGTATGCAGGTCTACAAAATTTAAATTTCATATCAGTAGTGTTGTAATCAACCATACCTGTCTGCTTCCAGGAGCTACAAAATTCTGATTTTCAATACTTCGCGTGGTTATTGTTTGAATTAAAAAATTAACAGTTTAAGTGACACTAGTAAACGTATATACCACTGGTAAACAACTGTAATTACGATGTATAATTGTCTTTCTCCTGATTTATTGGTAAGATTACTTGCCAACCCGCACCTCATGGTAGACTTAAAAATACATAATAAATTGAGTAGATTAATTCATTTCTGTTACTAAGAGTACAAACTGACACACTTAATTCTTACTCTGGTAAAATCGTTTTGTCACTTACATGGTTAAAATGCCATCACCTATTCATTAAGAGGTGTGACATTGCCTTAATACTTCAAAACAATAAGGCAAGTATTACAGGTCGAAGTTCTGTGTTTGTCTTAAGGCAGCGTAAATGGCGGCGTACAAATATCCAAACTTCATTCATCAATTGTTTGAGAATGAGATCAGTTATCGTGTTCCGACGAACTCCACACATAATTTGAAACCTTTAAGAAAGTACTTCTCGCTGACACTCCTCACAGAATGATGAGAGAAAATGATTCATTGTTTACTACATTTTCGCTGTTCATGCAGAAAAACTTCAGCCTCAGACATGAGTTTCTAATTCATTACATCTTTACTACTGATTCTATTCGCAACTCAATTTGCTGACGAGAGCCACATATAACTCTGAGTGTGCCTGCAAAATATATCACAAGATACATGGTCCAGGAGACTGACGAGAGCCACATATAACACTGAGTGTGCCTGCAAAATATATCACAAGATACATGGTCCAGGGGACAAGTCATAAACAGATATGCGCGAAAAACTAGCATTTTTCTTAAAATGGAGCGCAAATTCCTCAGACTAGATTCACCCATTTTTTCATAAGAAGATCTCTTAGCGACTTCCGTTAAACTTCTAAGCGTAATTTCAGACCTTTCCTAAGCTTTTTCTCGCTTACATTCATAAAGTCAAATATTTAAAACTTTATCTCACTGGTAAAGTATTCAGACCTTTGAAGCTGTTTTACACATGGGAGTTCGATTCTTTAAAGAAACTAAAATTAACTTTTTTCATCTAATGTCTACCTTCTTGGCAAGTTATCGTGAACAAAGAAGTCTTCCAGAAATTTGCCACGGTATAAAAACGAGTTGAGAATGCAGCCTGGTAGTCAGATCACTCACAACAGATATTTCGCCGACCAGACATTTCAAAATCCTCAAGGTGAACTGCATCTGAGACGTTTCAGCAAATGTGATTAAAATTCACTGTGACGGAACAGCAAGCGCATTCCTCAGACGTCAACGTGGCTGAGCGGCTGCATTCCCCGGAGTTTTGTCAGCAATTGATACGTCGGGGAAAGCTAAGCCTGCGCATTTAATTAGCCACTTGGTACATTGCAACCAACTACATTACCCCATACACAGCTCTTTTATAATGGAGGTCAATAATAGGCTCTCGGTAATTCCTGCAGAGGTAATTGATACAAAGCGGAAAATACTATTATCAGGTACTTCGATGAATGGGAACACCGTTTTTTAAGTATTTACCATTATCCAGTACGTAAATCTATATCAGAAAGATTCATACCTATCTGATACGCATGTTTGTCAGTAAAATCGGAACTAGCGAGTTCCTTTAAAGCAATTCGTTTTTATTTTTCTGTGTTACTTCCAGACAGCAACGTAACTAATAAGAAATTTCCGTAAAAGACAAAATTGGTTTTCGAGACATACGCAGGTATTGTTATCGCACATATTCACGGTGTAGGTACGTATTTGGTTCTAAAGTTTTGTCCTGTTACAGAAAGTGACTATTTTTGTCCTCTACTTGGAAAATTTTAAATTAGTCTATAGAACTATGTTAAGCACCTCTCCGCAAATCGAGCACTTATACTTTATATTGATGCATTGTAAGGGCCGATGGCCTAGCGGTAAAACACGTGACTAGGAACAGACGTCGCGGAATTGATGTCCGGTCGGACCACAGATTCTTCGTTTTAACTTAGACCTTGCCTGTCAACGATGTGAGGGGTCGCCGCAGACCACACGTGATTCGGATTCCACGCTAAAATGTAGTTCCTCTCTCCCCAGATGGCTAATTGTGGTACCTCAGCACACAAAAAGTCGGCGAAGTGGGGCCCAATTGAGCCATGCGAAATAATAATAATATTTATTATTATAGATGTATGAGATATCGGAGGTGACCAACTGTCTCTTTGACGTCACTTAATAAAGGCTGCGAAGTAGAACAAAAAGTAGGGACTATTTTCGGTGCAGTCTTCCACAATGTCATACGCCAGAGGCACCACTTATTAGTTGATATTTTCGCCGTGAAAGGAATTTGTACGTCGCAGAGCAGTGGTCGGAAGGCAGTGACGGAAGGATCAGCGAACTAACAAGGCGGAAGAAATGGTTGTAGTGGACAGAGCGTGTAAAATATTTCTCACTCCAAAATGAGATGAATGTAAAAACCAAAAATATGACCATTTTGTCACAGTGCTGTGCATTAAGAACTATGAAACAATATCTGTTCCTATCGAATGAAGAACTGTCAGTGCAGAGTACTCATTTATTACAGGTCACGAAATTTTCAGTTCTCATAATCAGTGTAGTGTAATGTGTCCCAATGTTTTTCTTCAGTCGGTATTGTTGAAAGTAGAATCTTACACAGATCAGACGTAGTATTGTAGTCAGACAAAGAGGAAGTTTTTGAGCCATGTAGCGTTTAAAAGAGCTTAGGCAGTTAGGTACACATAAGTCAGTCAAAATGTATAGGTAATATTATTGGTAGAAATTATTAGATATTATCTGAAATAAATTTATTATTATTATATTCATGGATGCCTTACAGAAAGAAAGAAAGAAAGAAAGAAAGAAAGAATGAATGAAGTAAGACTGGGCTCCAACCTCCCGGCGTCAACTAACTTAAGAGACAATACAACCTCGAACAGGTCTAGGATTGGGAAAGAATTCAGCCACTCCAGGGTTCATAGTATTCTGTTTAGGGGAACACAGAGAATTTTATGCCTGTATTACTGGACGAGGATTTAAGCCTTGCGGCACTTTAATGGGAGTCCACCCGGTTCAGAATCCCTGCCCGTGAAGCGTCCACAAGAATTATTATTATTTTTAACGAAACTGTAAGAAATCAGCAAATTCAATCGATCGAGTAACTTGGGCGTTGTACTTGGAGTAATCATGATCCGGCTCTTGTTTCGCATTGGGAAAGAAACATAGGTATCTGTTGGGTATGAAATCTTTTGTTAGGTTGTACCTACAAAATCATGCCAAAAATAAAACAGACAAATAATTTTAATAATCGCCAAATAACTGCAGAAGCCTACCGAAGAAAATTTAAATCTTTGAGAAAGTTGGGAAAGGTGATTTCACCGCTGGCAGTACTTGAAAACGTATTATTTGGAAACGTGCAGACAGTCGTTGAAAATAGCTGCGTAGCAAACGAAAGAATGAGGAACCGATCAAAGACCCGAAATGCAAAATAATTTTACGATGCGTGGAGGTGGTGCCCTCATACCATTGTGCCACTGTTACACACTCATGAAGTCGTTTACGTAGTCCTGGAGTGACTATGCTGAAAGTGTAATATGAACAAGACGGTAAGGCACAGCTGCCACAGTTCTCTCAAATTATTTGAATATATTTAGAGAAAATAAATCGCCAAAAATATAAAATTTATGTAGAACGTTGGGAACAATTTAGTAGAGGTTAATAAACAAATTTTCTGATTTGCGGGTTTTCGGGCCTAAACTTCTATTTTTGGTCGTTTCTCTATTTTTGTTCTTTTCGCTACTTTATATATTTTTATACTGCTGTGAACGTATACTGCAACGCCCAGAAGGAATGGTATGAATCAGTCCAGTATGGAGGTTGTTTAGAACACTGGAACCACAATAATGGATTAAGGGTACAGAAATATGTCAGGCACGGAGGCCCCGCAGTACCCTCTATGATGTGACCGGATAGAGGAGTGTTGCGCCACGCTCAGTCGGTGCAGAGGCATCAGACGAATTGAAAACGTGCAAGCAAGCGCCGGCATTATTTTTGTTATCGATGTCGTGTGCAATATCAGATGTGAGTGAATTCTAACAGGCCTCGATGATAGGTCTCTCGGAAACAGGTTTGCTGTGCCGTGATACTGCGGCTCCTATGTGGCATGCTGCTATGACAGTGACGTGTGTGTGGAGCCAGTGGACGTATGAGGGTCATACACAGCGACAAGTGGGTACCGGACCACTCTGTGACCACAGCGTAGGAAGACCGCCATCTTGTCCGCATTGCCGTAACCGACAGAACAGCTTCGCCCACAGTGTTGGCTCTGCGTTGCAGCACTGCAACGAGCGTGGACACGACAGCGTGCCGGACTGGTGGCAAACATGGCACTGCGTCAGCTTCCATTGACCGGAAGCCACCAACTTCTCGGATTGAAACGGGCACACGAGTGCAGCCACTGGCGTGCTGAGTTGTAAGAATCGTCGAGAAGTCTTCGATGAGCACACTCGACAATAAATTGCCGGAATCCAGGCACTGATGTTTCCGGTTATGCATGCATCGCTGTATCGGATTCTCTCTACATGGAGTGGAGCGCATAGGGGCCTGAAGACAGCACTAATGAGATGCTGAAACTGGTCGCGTAAATAAAATAACTTTTGAAAATATGTGGCTAGTTGATAGTTATTCTTTGGTAAATTGCTGCGGTATGGTCGGTGGGCAACTAACGGCTCTGAGTGTTGCGTATGGCGGCTTAACACCGGTCGGAATTACTAAAGTCAGCAGGCTGGAGCAGCTATGTAATTGTAATCGTTTGTTTATTGCTGTCCCAAATCTATGAAATAGATTTCATTGTAATCAAATGTCTCCTTTTTGGTGTTTGTTTTCACAAAATGGTTAGAAATATCGTCAGCCAGTGTAGATGGTAAACTATTGACCGTATGTGTACTCAACTTTATAAAAATGATGTTCGCACTGTGCGCTTCAGGAATTAAGTTATTGGTAGTGTTACTTTCCTGAGTTACCTTAGGCGCCAGTATCGGTGCGGCGACGTAGGGTTAGAACAAAATCATCAGTACGCGTTACAGTTGCAGACAACACGGGTCTGGAAAAAGTGAGCATGACTTTAGTCGTAAAAATGTTTTATTACAACAATAGTCTTGCTGCTCCTAGCGAGTCTCCACACACTTACGGAATACGAAGAGGTTACCTTCCGCACCGGGAATAAAATAATTAACTAGCGATTCGGGAACTGCTGCTGGGAGAGGCCGACAGCTAATTTCGCCTCACATTGTTGAAGTTACTGTAGCCATGGTTGAGAGTGGTGGTCGCTGTCAGGGATTTTCAAGCAGCCGCCGAGCTGTGTCAAGACATCTCGTCGTTCCGTGTCCATCGTTCGAAAAGTGCTGCGAACAATGGTGAATTGGTATTTCGAGTGCGATTCCAGGCTATCGCGGATGCAGATGGTCGTCTCAGTGTGAAACGTTTGTCACCTGGAACGTAAAATGCTATGCAACTAACAAATGCTTGCCCTGATGTGGAAATCAGAATGTGTTTCTTTCAATCGTTTATTCGTTATCTCTCTCTCGCATGTCCTTGGAAATGTTTCTACAAAGTTCCATTGTTCTACAATCACTCGTTGTCATAGAGCCCTCTCAAGCAGCGAAAGTAGAAGTATAACCACCCTCTATTTTTGGTGAATATTAGTGATGCCTTACCGGAAGTTTTGGAGAATTTCATTGATGAAATCTTATAGATCTATCACTCGAGTAACAGTATCCCAATGAAGACACTTCGAATTTTCTTTTACCCATCAACTTCGGCTAAAGTGCTGCTCTTCTGATGGAACATCGGAAGGACTACTAGCGTGCCACAGTAAGTCTCCTGGAGACGGTGGGTGTTGTCATGGTAAGTGGTCAGGCGTCGAGACTCGGACCTTCCTGTTGTGGTTGGCAGGAGAGCCAACACTGTGTTACTAAAGGAGGCCGAAATGCACGCGTTTTAGCTCACGCAGGCTGGCGTGAGGTCTAGAACATGACAAGGGAATTAGAATTGAGAAAAACGGACGTAGCTGGTGGAATACTTAACTTCAATCCATTAATGACGAACGTCGCTCTTGACGGTACATGATTCACAATATCAATAGAAACTGATCATGGCGCCTTGCTAGGTCGTAGCAAATAACGTAGCTGAAGGCTATGCTAATTATCGTCTCGGCAAATGAGAGCGTAATTTGTCAGTGAACCATCGCTAGCAAAGTCGGCTGTACAAATGGGGCGAGTGCTAGGAAGTCTCTCTAGACCTGCCGTGTGGCGGCGCTCGGTCTGCAATCACTGATAGTGGCGACACTCGGGTCCGACTTATACTAACGGACCGCGGCCGATTTAAAGGCTACCACCTAGCAAGTGTGGTGTCTGGCGGTGACACCACATTTACTATCCAGTTCATCCGCTGTATCTACAGTTTAGCTGGTCGCGTTGTTCATTATTGCTCTAGTGCGCTGTTTCGTAAGAACGTCTGCCCGGTGGACGCTAATTTCAGCACTGCTGTGTATTGTCCCCAGTGACCGCAATAAAAACACAACCATTGTTAAGGTGTGGATAGGAGTGTTAGCGGAATGAGTGAAGGGGGCGGAGAGGGGAGAGAGGCAATGCTTACTCTCATCCAAGCTGTCCACGTATTATTTGAGACATTCTGTTGACCTCAATGGAGGTAACCTCAAAAGAATTTAGACAGAAACCGTTCCAGACGAGCGCAGATGATCACCTTACAACCACTGCACTGTTTCCTGTTTTGGGGGTGGCTGTCAAACACTGTTTCACGGGCAGTGATAGGAGTTGCCGCTGTAGCATATAGCTCCAACGGCTGCTGTTACATGAATTTTGAAATATTGATACGTTGTCACTCCTTGTTTGCATCTAGCTTTTGGGCGCTAATTCTAATAATCAGCTAAGGCATGTCCATTTTTAAGCAAATTAGGCAAGCCACGTGATCAGTATAGCGCTATTTTCTTTAGTTATTACTTCATGGAGTTATTATTTGGCATCAGCAGAAGCCTCGGAACGTGATACAGGCCGTACAGACGTTGGCGCTCAGTCGGTTTCGAAATCGCAGCGTTCAAACTATGGTCCGACTGACCTCTAATTAAATTTATCCTTGCCCTCTTACTTACATGAAAGTAAGTTCAGTGTTTTATTACCTGCTAACCCCTGCACGGTTGTAAGGACTTCGGCAGATAGAACATTACAAATGGTGTAGCTGGGCAGGTATACGTAAAGGAAGAAGCTAGCAGACAGTGTAATAGTAACTTATATATTTATTTACTTCATGTAGCTCAAAAGTCGTGCAACTGCTTCAAGTGGACTCCACCTCGGCCACTTCGATGTACCTATTGGGGGAAGGCAACCTGCAGGCCATAGTGGAAGCCGAATCACGTCTCGCTCCTGTCCAATGTTGACGTCATTTAGATGTGAAGTCTAAGTTCGAGGCACCCTGAAAAAAGTTCTATATTTTGACTCTGATGAAATCAGGTGACCTCTCTGTTTGCAGGCACTAGCTTTACCAATCTTTTGTCTTCTTTCTTTCGATCTATTTTTCGTCAGTGGTTTTGTGTGGATGACAGCTTTCAAATTCAATGAAGAGAATGAAATTTTCACTGTGCACCAGTGTGTGTGCGCTGATATAAAAATTCATGGCAGATTAGATCCGTGTGCCACACCGAGACTGGAACTCGGGACCTTTGTCTTTAGCGTGTAAGTGCTCTACCATCTTGGCTACCCAAGCACGACTCACAACCCATCCTCACACTTCTAATTCCGCCAACACCTCGTCTGCTACATTCCAAACTTCACAGAAGCGCTGCTGCAGATCTTGCAGAACTAGCACTCCTGGAAGAAAGGATTTTTCGGAGACATGGCGTAGCCACAGCCTGGGGGGGATTTTTCACAGTGAAACTTTCATTCTGCAGCGGAGTGCGCTGATATGAAACTTCCTGGCAGCTTAGGTAGCTCAGACGGTAGAGCACTTAGCAGGGAAAGGCAAAGGTCTCGAGTCCGAGTCTCCATCCGGCACACAGTTTTAATCTGCCAGGAAGATTCAGTCAAGAGAATTTAGTTTGGTGCTTATTCCAGAACGTGACCATTCCCCTGACCGAACACACTGAGCTACTGAGCTGGCTGCTCGCTAAACTGCCAGTGAGCTCGGTATAAAGCTACTGCGCTTTCGAAGCTGAGAATCTAAAGCTCATTGATCAGAGGTCTGAGCCTGGCCACCTCTCGATCAGTTCGGCACACCACACACAACGATGCAATATTGTCATATATATATATATATATATATATATATATATATATATATATATATATATGACAGTATTGCATTCATGACCGCGCAGACTGCCTAGAATAAATGGTAATTAATTGCAACCCTTAGCTGTTTACAGTTGTTGTTGATGTACCTCAATGGGGACAGCTTAAAATGTGTACCTCAACAGGGACTCGAACCCGGGATCTCCTGCTTACATGGCAGTCGCTCTATCCAGCTGAGCCACCGAGGATACAGATGAATAGCGCGACTGCAGGGACTTATCCCTTGCACGCTACCCGTCGAGGTTTATCAACAACACCTGTCGGCAGCTGAGGGTTTCAATTAATTATCATTTAGTACTGTTCTCGCCACATCCTTCAATTGCAGTAAAGGAGTTACTAGACAACTGTTCAGCGTATTGTTGGTCGATGACAGCATTGATGATTTAAGATTAGCTATATAGCGCAGTGCAAGTAAAATGAAGAATTTAATTATGTAAATGGTTTGAAAGTACGCAGCGACTTCTTTCGAGATGACGACAGTGGTGGATTTATCGCCACCTGATTCGCTGGCGGCCTTTACTACGACTGGGCCTCCGAACTGCAGCCCGGCTCTGCATCCTGACCGCAGCAGCTTAGCGGCGACTGTCCGACCCGCAGACGTAGACCCACCACCGCCGCCGCAGCCGTCGCCGCCGGACACCCCAGGCTGGCCGGGAACCGGAGTCTGCGCGCGGCCCGCGATAAATCTCCTCGGCGGTCGCGTCGCTACTCTCTGGGTGGTATTTTGCCGCTCGCGCCGTGGCCAACGCGAAATTATACGTTTTAAAAGATTTGTTGCTCAATTCTCCGGCAACGCGGCTGTCCCGTCGCGCAGCGGTAATTTAGCGCCCGGCAAGTACCGCTCGGTACCAGATTTGCTCGATATTAATGCTGATATTAATGTTGCCGTCATGCGGTCCGCACGATGTTTATCAATTACGGCTTCCTGTGCCAGTGAATCCGGTGAGGGCACACTCCTGTGAATGACCTCAGCGGCACTACTTGTCACATATAATGTGCTCTAGTGCACTACACTTCGGCGCATCGACTGCGGCAACAATGTAGGAATCGCAACACGACGTTCCTGTAGATTTCTGACTGGACACAGTTTTGAGTTGCCCTTCAACATGTGAATGTCGCTTTCGCTACCGGGTACTGGAGTTAACGTTTACGAAATGCTATGTTACGGAACAATCTACGTGTGAAAATATCACAAGCTAAAGAATTGATATTTGGCACACTCTTTTCGACCAGCTTAAAGAGCTGTTACGCATAATGTCTCTACCTGAATTGTCTGGAACCACGCGACCGGTACGGTCGCAGGTTCGAATCCTGCCTCGGGCATGGATGTGTGTGATGTCCTTAGGTTAGTTAGGTTTAAGTAGTTCTAAGTTTTAGGGGACTGATGACCTCAGGTGTTAAGTCCCATAGTGCTCAGAGCCGTTTTGAAGTCTGAATTGTCACAAGCTTTGTCTACATTCTCACTTAATGACATGAAATATTGAATAAAAAAATTAAAAAAAATGCTCTGAGCACTATGGGACTTGACATCTGACGTCATCAGTCCCCTAGAACTTAGACCTACTTAAACCTAACTAACCCAAGGACATCACACACATCCATGCCCGAGGCAAGATTCGAAACTGCGACCGTAGTGGTTACGCGGTTCCAGACTGAAGCGCCTAGAACCGCTCGGCCCTTGTATCCAAATTCGGCACATTAACACTGAATGTGCTAATGCATTACTACCCTCGACGTTCTCTTCCCTCACTTGTTAATTTTGATAGACAATCACCAATTTCCGGTAAGCTTACCGTTGGCACCACGAAGAAGCACCCTCTTCATAGTGATAAAGTAAGGATGTGTTGCGAGTTAGAATGATACTATGACACAATAAAAGCACAAGTCATTTGGAAGAAGCTATTAATCGCGTTTCCGACCTGAATTTTGTGAAGGGGGAGCCGTAGCTGCTAGGCAAGTAGATCTTTGTCAAGGTATTGGGCGACCAGAAATTTTAGCCAGGGTATACTCAAAGCAGCTTTAGATTATTTTGTGGTGCCTTTACAACAGTTAAATTCTTGTGAAAACTGCTTCAAAATGCAACGTACCTACTGGTGTTTCAAATACCTGTACTGCCTGAGGTGCCTCAGCCGTCAGCGCACTGAATCTTATTCGGGAGGACAAGCTTCAAATACCCGTCCAGCCATGCAGGTTGAGGTTCCCAGTGATTCCTCTGAATCACTCCAGGTAAATACTGGTATGGTTCCGCTGAAAGAGCATAGCTGATTTCCTTCCCCACCCTTAGACAATGCGAGCTTCTGGTCGATGTCGACGGGATGTTAAACTGGAATCTTCCTTTTTTCCTTTCTTCCTTCCTCCTTAGAATATATCTGGCATGAGACGCGGCATGATGGAAATTCCCCATGCAGTTTTAAATAGGGATATCACTAAAATTCAGGTACTGAACTAACACATTTAAAAATAGAGACATTTAAAAATTTGTAACACACGAATACACATGCAGTTCTAGCGCGTGACGCGTTTCAGTCTTTTGAGGCATCATACGTGTGTGTAGAAGTAGCTGGATATGAAACCCATCCGTCATAGAGCTACATAAAATGTCAATGACGCACCGGTTTCATATTCGGCTACTTCTACACAATCCGATGATGCCCCAAAAGGGTGAAACGCGCCACTGGCGTGAAATAATCTCGCAAACCAAGAATGTTTTTGTTCTGAAGCAATTCGAAATTCCTTGCTGCACCACCTTTCCACAATGGAATGGAATAATTTTTATTGTTTACAAGTGTTAACTAATTAATCAAGCACAGTATTAAATTAAAGACTTCAGAACAGGGTCCCACTCGCGAACTTCTTTGTATTTGCACAAAGAGTTGTTTCGTTAATTAACATAAATTTTCGTCAAAAGTAAAACTCGGAACGAAATTTTAATCGTTCTGGAAACGCTAACTTGTTTCGCTTGTCATAAGGAAGCAAACACCTATCCAACTATAAAATATACTACGTGTGAAGCTAAAATAAAATTGTAAAAAAAACACAGAGAGCGTGTTCCACAGAAACATTTCAAAGCGAAAGGTGACAGCACCTTTAGATACATACGCTGCCAGATGAAAGTGATGATTATGAGAAATTTCTAAATCGCAATGAGGATTTTTCACAGCGCAGGAAGGAGCAAGAATGGAGTAGCAACTTGTAATACACTTTTTAATGCTGTCCATTGTCGCATTTGTCTTTAATTATTCCACGTTTCGCTCAACACTGAACATCTGAAAATCAAATGTGGCTCTGCGGGTTTCTCTGCAACTGCCATGGATCTGTTCTGTGTTTGACCGAAACAGGTAATTATTATAAACACGAATTTGACAAAAGACTTAATTAAAAATATATTACAATAATTATGTTGTCGCGGATGTATCTCCACTTGACACCATGCGAAGCTTCCATAGGAGACATTACAAGTGAATGTACAGACTGGCGCGGAATAGGGAGACTGTGTTCTTAATTCAGATAGAAAGTTTCTGTGGCACTGTTTTAATACCTACGTACAAGAGAAAGAACGTTCAGGAAGTACATGTCGCGGCATATTAGTGAGAAATTATTTCCCAACTTTGAATTGTATCTGCAGGTTACAACACTTTTGAGTCAAAATTGATGCCTACTAGAGCAGAGGACGAGCAACTTACTACAGATGTGTCCTTGCGCTCTGCAGGAAGGCAACAACGGTAGAAGTGCTGGGCAGCCTTACGGGAACACACCTGCACAAATCTACTGAACGTTGGAAGGAACGGATGCGGACATGCTTGTACTCGAATGCACAATACTCAGGCCGCGAACCCAGTTGTAGGTGAGAGTTTGTCGTCCAAGCCTCACCACAGAACGTAGAGGTCAGGGGCCAGCCCGACCTGTAAAGCAGGGTAGGCGGTCATCTGTGGCGGATCGGGCGACAGAGTAAGGAGCCGGTGCTGGCGCAAGCGCAGGTGTTTCACCGGCCGGGGTGGCCGAGCGGTTCTAGACGCTACAGTCTGGAACCGCGCGACCGCTACTGTCGCAGGTTCGAATCCTGCCTCGGGCATGGATGTGTGTGATGTCCTTAGGTTAGTTAGGTTTAAGTAGTTCTAAGTTCTAGGGGACTGATGACGTTAGAAGTTAAGTCCCATAGTGCTCAGAGCCATAGCGATAGCAGGTGTTTCGGAGCGCACAGTTCAGCGCACATTGTTGAATATGATGCTCCCCATACGTGTTAACTCTGCGACATCGTCTGTTAAGACTACATGGCGGCACGGGATCAACGAGATTAGATTTTGATGCAGTGGAAACGTGTCGTCTGGCATTATGAATCGGGCATTTTGTTACACCATCCAGCCGAAGAGCTTCTTGAAACACAAACCGCACTACCGACGCAGGCCGGAACGGGTAGTATTATAGCACATGACTGTAACGAGGAATTCTTTGGGAACCTGTGCTACTAATCAAGGACAGCTGCGGACCACGTGAACATTGTTGATCACAAGCATCCTTCCGTGCCTGATATCTTTCCCCAAGGCGATGGCATCTTCCAGCAGCACAATTATCCCTGTCATAGGACTAGACTCACGGTACTGTGGTTTGAGGATATTGGTAGTGAACGCCAGTTGATGTCTTGTTCACCAAATTCGCCTGATCTGAACCAGATGTAAAATATTTGGGAGGCTCCGCACCCACAGACGACCGTCCCGTAAGTTGGGGAATGGTATCCAGGCTTCCAGAAACAAACGAAGAATCATTGGCATATTTCGTTTCGGACGTGAACCAACACGCTATTAAAAAAGTGGTCATACATTTTTGTTTCTTCAGTGTATGTAATTAACATATCATTGCAGGCGGTGATCGCATAATATAAATCATTGGAAGGTGAGTAGGCGGTAAAAACTGTTATGCTTAAGCATTAACGACCGTGGATATGAGCGACACGATTGAATAGTCCTTCAGAACAGTACCTAGGTCATAGTAGCGCTTGGGTCTTCAGCGGTCAGTGCGAGGATCTCGCTCACTCGTGTTCAATGAGAAGCGTATGCCTTGTGCTCCACCCATTCCGTATTGATACCGCGTACACAACTGTCACTAAACAGAAAGATTTGGATGACCCTCATCACAATGCAACGAAGCTTTTTACGGTCGAAAAACAATCGCTTAGTGACATGCCGAAATCGTGCCTCAGTAATGCGGGGGAAGTGTTATTTGTTTGGTGTCCTGTTATTGTATCGAGCAAGCTTGGCGGAACCTGCAACCGACCTTCAGCAATGGTTTTGTTTTCGCTACGCGTTTCTCAGAGTAGGCAATGTGATAAAGCCCTCTCAAAACACAACAAATTTCATGTAACGCCCGAAGTGGGTATCTGGTGGTGTATCTTTCGTCCGTAAAGTCATTAGGCCTCCCTCTGAACTCTACTGCAGAATGATTTGCAAAATCAGTCGTTACGACCCAAATTGCTCTCAAAAATGAATAAAATTGCTTTTACAATAGTGTTTGCTCCAGGTATTCTTCATTTGACACAGTACGGCAATTAAGATCACTACTGGAAGGAGTGAAAATGAATTACAGAAGTTTTTGACTTCAATAAGGAGAAAACATATAATACCTTTGCTTAGGTCAAGCCATACTCTTACCCAAAGTGGCTTCTGTTTCGTCATTTTCTCAGAAATTTCGTGCCTGCATATGTAAAAACATATATTTATCGTGGATTGGCCTGATTTACAGGTCACATGCAAGTAATGCTTGTGAAAATTATTTTTAAAGTATGCCTTGACGATATATACGGTTAAAATAACTGGTTGTAAAGTAAAGCATGCCTGTTACTTGATCAGTGCTCTATTGCAGGTCTTCTCAAGTCATTTGGCGTGGGAGGATTGTAGACATTAGTGGCCCACACTTGATTCTCCACACTTTCCTTGTGTTATGAGCAAATCTCGTCAAATCTGATGAGCCGGTACTCTGATTACATGGGTTCGGATGCAAAATGTGGTGTTGAGGCCTGTAAGATATGCGTCCTTTTTCTACAAGGAAATATTTACGGATCGGTCTGACAAGGGCGACTCCACTGGCTGCTGAGTGGTTTTCCTTGAAGTGTCCTCAAGTCATACACTGAACACATGAAGCGTGTTCACACAGAAGTGCATTCAATCTTGAGGACTCTGGAGCTGGTGTGACGTGTTTCTGCTGCGAAATTAGTCGTATGATCCAGCACCCAAAATATCCTTATCTATTCAGTGCATTTACCTATCGAACAAAGGTGTTCAGAATTTGCAGTCCCCCCTTCTCCGCATACGAGAGGTTGGGAAGGTGGCTTCATTCTGCTGGGCACCAAGGCACAAGGGAATTCAGGTGAATAATTTAGCGGATGTTTATTTAATAGTTATCAGTAGCAAAAATTTGTTCGTCGTCCTGTAGAATCGTTTAATTTGTAAAGACTGTAACGGAATGCCGTTCATGAAATCTGTGCAATGAAATGGGATGTGCCGTGCACAGCGGTGCAAAATAACTTTCGACGTGTGTTCCGAAGTGTTCGTTGAAGCAGCGAAAAATTGTGAATTTGGTCTGGAACTAAATGCAGGAACAGTGAGGCAATAATGTGCACCAGGGGAGAGAGCATCTGTCTAGGGGGTCGCCAGGTGCCAGCACCACGGCCTCTGCAACAGCGGCTTCCCCCACTGGTCGAGGACGGCGTGCTTCGAGTTTCCAAATAAATGGGTTCTGTTTAGGGCTGATGTGATGTTATGGCGGATACCTGCTTGGGGTAACATCTTTTGTCTGCTGCTGCGGGGCTCATTTTGCACGTCCTTCAGGAAAACCCAGCGTCAGCCTAAAACGTGTTTACTGACATTATCAAACTGCTCTTCTCATTCAGACAATGTGAAATTGGCGCGATTCAATTTTTGCAGTGGCTATAACTCTGTCTGCAACTTCTTTTGTAATATATGGATGCACTGATACAGACAGCTTAGCTCTGTGCCCAGGGTGGTTGTATACTTTGCATTGAGCTGGTAGCACCAAGTCACAGATGTCGATGGCATTTTCAATAGTGGGAAGTCAATGTGTTAGGTCCGCCACACTTTTCCAGATCGCTTCCTTCAAATCAAAGTTGTCCATTCCGCTTTCGTGCTACCGATTTTAAAGTTTTCATTCATCTGATGAGTACAATTGGAATTTGGTAGTATCGAGCTCTGTTCGCTATGACCATTCTCTTATATTCATCCTCAATCGTTCTGTACTGATACTTCACACTACGTAGCGGCGTCGCGAGCGAACAATCTTATAAATGTGCTGTGTATCTGATACGTTGGCTATGTACACTGAACACGTCACTGATCATTCATGCTTCCTTGCGGTGTACCCTGTGTTCATTTCTTTTACGCTGAATATTCCCCTTGCGGTATAATGGCTGGGGTTGGTTGTTTATTTTCATATTACATGGATCATTTGTTCGATTAATCCTAATATTGTGGAATGAGCTGCTTTACATTCACATTACACATTCATATTTAAAAGTGGCAACATGTCTGTCATTTACAGGTATAGGTTGGACCTTAAGTTCTGGAAGTCTTAAGTTCAGGTTTCCACAAAATAAAAAAGAAATGGACAATAAATCAACGTTTTCTTCGTTGCTATTTACAACTTCTGCCCAACGTTCAACAAGCTGTGAAATGCCTCAACGGTAGAAATCACGTCGTATCTACTGGAAAAAAAAATGCTTCAAATGGCTCTGAGCACTATGGGACTCAACTGCTGTGGTCATCAGTCCCCTAGAACATAGAACTACTTAAACCTAACTAACCTGAGGACATCACACACATCGATGCCCGAGGCAGGATTCGAGCCTGCGACCGTAGCAGCAGCGCGGTTCCGGACTGAAGCCCTTAGAACCGCACGGCCACCGCGGCCGGCGCTGCATACTCAATGATGAATCCCTACCCGGGGGCGAAGTCCAGAATCGTTTAAGTTCGCAACAGTACAGTGCCTGACCGTTGTAATTATAAGATCTCCTGAGAGCAAAGACAGCAAGTCCGTCTGCATCAACAAAATCTGATACTGAGCGACCGTCAATCACTGGAGCTCAAAACGGAAGCCCGCATCTCGTGGTCGTGCGGTAGCGTCCTCGCTTCCCATGCCCGGGTTCCCGGGTTCGATTCCCGGCGGGGTCAGGGATTTTCTCTGCCTCGTGATGGCTGGGTGTTGTGTGATGTCCTTAGGTTAGTTAGGTTTAAGTAGTTCTAAGTTCTAGGGGTCTGATGACCTCAGATGTTAAGTCCCATAGGGCACACAGCCATTTCAACCAGCTTCCTTGTTGCTCTCTATTGCGTCCAAGATTTTCAGAGTTTCTGAAGTATTATCCGGTTATCCTTCCGACGTAGCTACAAACAGGCCGGCCGCCGCTGTATTGCGCTTCAGCGCTCAGATGCCCCGACCGTCCGTCTTGGGCTATTTCCTGTGTTAAGCAGGAGCAACACACCTGTGTGGGCTTTTCCACCCAGGGCCTGTGTTACGCCAGCCTTTTCATTTCCACTGGCGTTCCGACCTCTGCTAACATAGGCAGTCATTCATTACAGCATTTTGATAATAAAGAAAATCCATCACCTTTCATGCAATAAGCGTTAACAACTATCTACAGGGTGTATGTGACAACGTCAGTCGTCTTTAAATATTCATATATACGATGTACAACCTATCAAATGATACCTAATTCTGGTTGTAAATCAGGGAAAAGTATGTAGATGAGTGCTTGTAAGGTGCTAAATTATAGCCACCTTACACTAATTTTCAGCACGCCAGCGTATAAAGTCGGCCAGTGTGATCTCGAACTACTAGCGCTGCCTCATAAAGGCGTAATTTAGTTATGGATCCCACACGAGGTACAATTATGGTGTTTTTAAATATGCGAGTACTGTTTATGTGTGGTCTTTGTAAACATTCAATGATTTACGCTAACGTTGACTTAATAAATGAACATAACGAAATCAAAATGTGGTCAATATACAACGTATCGCAGAAGAATGATGAATGTTCATGAATATGACATGAAACGATCATTTGAAGCAAAACGTTTCTAGCAACCATGAGCTCTAAAATGCATACCTTAAGATTTATGAACAATTTTTCGGTAGAAGAGATGTTTCAGAATAGCGAAGATGGGTCAATGGTCAACAGAATTTTTGCTTGGAATGATCGTTTGTCATGTTCCTGGATATTGAGCGTTCCTCCTACGATACCCTGTATGTAAAAGATTAACAGAAGTCAGGTTTCAGCATTGTCAAGTTGGCACAGTTCTTAAAACTCAATAAAATTTTATAACTGTGTATATTACCGGAAAAGTGTATGTCTGAATCGTAAGACGTTGAGAAAAATGCATATCAACAAAGCAATCAACTGTTGGAGAGAGCGACGGAGGAATCCGACGAAACCTTAGATTTCATTTTAAACCTAAACGACTAGAAACCGGTTTCTTCACCCTACTTTAATCTCCCTTGCTTTAATGTGACTCGCAACTTCTACACAATTACGGACCACCTTTCTTGTGTATACATATCGTCTTTTTAACACAGTGGTTTCACCTGCCATCTGCATTCTCGTGCCGTTGATCATTGCTAATTCTGCAGTCTTTAAGGACAGTTTTTAGCACGATGCATCCTCTCCGCCATCTTTTGATAACACATGTGATATCATACGAGTGATTCTTTATACTGCTAAACGGCGTTGCCGCAGTGGTAACACCCGTTCTCGTCAGTTCACCGAAGTTAAGCGCTGTCGGGCTGGACTAGCACTTGGATGGGTGACCATCCGGTCTGCCGAGCGCTGTTGGCAAGCGGGGTGCACTCAGCCCTTGTGAGGCAAACTGAGGAGCTACTTGACAGAGAAGTAGCGGCTGCGGTCTCGTAAACTGACATACGACCGGGAGAGCGGTGTGCGGACCACGTGCCCCTCCATATCCGCATCCAGTGACGCCTGTGGACTGAGGATGACACGGCGGTCGGTCGGTGCTGTTGGGCCTCCATCACCTGTTAGGGCGGAGATTTCAGATTCTTTATCATAGAAGTCTTCGGTTACCATAGCGTGGAACTCCTTTCAGTATGCAGTCCTTGGCTGGGCTTGAAGCCTGCACCCAGGACCTCCTGAAGGAAGGTACGCGTAACGTTACCACATAGGGCACGGTGGTGACGCTGTAGTGAATGAGTGATTTTTCGACAGATCTCGTTGCAGTCGCGACAGATTACTAAAAACGGCCTGATTTGTGACGTGACATATTTTCTCTGATACTCGTGACAAAATATTGATCAGCTTCATACATTGTAGAATCATCTTCAGATAATCAGTCATGGCAAAAAGCAATGAGAAAGTGACAGTGCTACTTCAATTATTTTAGTGTAATTAATGTAGAAATCATTCATGAAAACCAGACACTGACCGAAGAAAACCCAGTACACTATCAAAAGAAGGCAGGACTTAAAACAGGGTCCTAGCGCACTGGTTAAAATCTTTCCAAGAAAACTCTTACCATAACAAACAATCATGTTGGAAGAACATCCGCAACTGAGCATTATAGCAGAGGCTGAAAATACAGCTTTAGTTGTAAACTATTTCCTGTTCTGCGCTCATAGGCAGCACACCGGGCCTGGTACACGCAGCGCTCGGGGACCACAGCACCCCTACGACACCTGAGGATGGTCGTATAACAGTCCGAAACCGGTCGTATGAAAATAAAGTAATTTACAACTGAAGCGGTATTTTCAACCTCTGCTGTTACCATAACTTAATATCTATCCCGTTCGCCCCAAGTTCCATATCACAAGTTCTATTTGCTGCCGCTATTAAGCTACACGAATTCTTCTTAAGTAGCGGAAAATATGGTGTATATTTGCTTGGATATTTCTGTAAGAAGTTTCCAAGCGTACTTCCACCAACTACAACATATAGTTTCGGAGGTGCATGAAATAGGGACGGTGTAATGTAAAAATAAGTTCAATAAATAGTTGTTGTGCCATCTGCGATTATGTAAAAGACTGTATAGAAAGCGTATTGTCCTTCCAAAAAAAATTCACAAGTGTTTGATAGTACTTATCGTATGAAGGTTTCAACCATCATTTACATCGTCACCAGAATTAAGAGGCTAGTCAAATCACTTTGTTTAGATACGAATCTACACTTTTTTTTCGACAAACAGTGTGCTTTTAAAAAATCCAGACAGATTTTGCTTTGCTTGACTTTCGTCAACTGTTACTCTAAAGAGCCTTTTCCTCTTTCCATATAAGACTATACCTGGCTGCAGACATACTAACACGTTGTTGTTGTTGTTGCCTTGAATCTGAAGAGCGACATCTCTCCACACTGATCTCCTGTGTAAGCCTCATCCCTGCACAACTTCTGAACCCTACATCTATTTGAACTTGGTTGCTGTATTCAAGCTTTTGTATCGCTCTACAGCTTTCAAACCCCACACTTCCTTCCCTAAGCAAAATGCCGATTCTTAGCTGTCCCAGAATGTGCTCTATCAACCTGCTCCTTCCTTTAGTCAACTTCTGCCACAACTTTCTTTGCCTTAATTTCAGTACCTTCTCAGTAGTTGCACGAACTACCCATGCAGTTTTCAATGTTCTTCTCTAGTATCACATTTGAAAAGCAATTTTCTCTTTAAACTGCTTATCCTCCGCGTTCCACTTACGCAAAAGGATACTCTCTGCACAAGTACCCTCAGAAAAGATTTCTTAACGCTTTACATTTATATTCGACTTAACAAATTTCTGTTTCTCTTAAACAGCTTTTTCCCCTAGTTATCTTAAGATTTGGTCTCTATGTGTGCTTTTGTGTTCAAAAATGTTCAAATGTGTGTGAAATCTTATGGGACTTAACTGCTAAGGTCATCAGTCCATAAGCTTACACAATACTTAACCTATATTATCCTAAGGACAAACTCACACACACCCATGACTGAGGGAAGACTCGAACCTCCGCCGGGACCTGCCGCACAGTACATGACTGCAGCGCCTTTGACCACTCGGCTAATCCCGCGCGGCCAGAACTTTTGCTAAAAGACTAAAAGTTCTGAGCTCCAAAACCATTAGACGTCTTAGCCCTTGAGTACTGAGTACGTAGTAAATAAATCGAATGTACAGATACTACCCTCGCTTCCGACGACGTGGAGTGTATCTCATTTATATGATGCATGGTCTTTGAGATGGCTCCCTTTGACAGCCAGTATGTCGTTGACCTAGGTTGTGCAGTTGTAGCCGTACTCGTAAGTTGATGCTGATGCTCTAACTCAGGGTAAAGGAGCAGGAGATGTTTTCGCAGAGAACAAAGAGTATTGTGTGCCGTATTGACCTGTGTCCGGCGTGCCCGCCTTTGTTTCGTGGGCCGCTGTTACGGCCGGCCGCCCACTGTGACGCTCGTTTGCGGCTTCTCGGCTTTAATGTCCGACGCTCCACTGAGTACCCCTTCTGCTCGGCGCACTTCTTCAGTGAATCGGCTCCGCCTAGTTCATTGAAACGAGAGTGGCTGGACACTATTCGATCAAACACGAAATTAAAAGTGCAGCTGATGTCAATTTCTGTTTGGTATAAAGATGAGTAACGTAATTAGTAGTATTGCTTATCATCTACAGGTTTTCATTACCAGATATTGACATCGCCATTACAGGAAAGTGAAGTATGTTTGTCAATAATTGTCATTCTCTTAAATTATTTTCTTTTATACTGGTTCCTCAGATAGACGCCAAAATTACTCAAAAACACTAGAATTACCCAAAAAATTCAATGCAAGAAAGTTAATAAACCATGTGTGTTGATGGACATCGTCACATCTGATTCTGAATCGAATAAATCTAATGAAATATTAAAGCACTATCCATTGGGATGTCGAAATGTCACTCATTATATCTAGATTACGCATATCGCGTTAGTGGTACCGAATATTCATTCACTACTTTCCAGCTAACGTTCCGGAGGGTTAAAGAGGAACTACGTTACTGAGCCCGAACAGCAGTTCAATCACTTCCATAGCATTGATCGTATAAACCAGGCATGAGAAAACTTCGGTGACCCGTGGGCCTGATAACGCCACTAACCTCCCAAAACGAAATGGAAAATCTACTTGTGGCATAAAATCATCAACCACAAGAAAACAATCAGTATAGCCAGTAGAGATAAAATTGTAAGTTCCCTCTCAAATCAATCACTTGACGCTTTTCACCGCCACAAAGTGAGATCAAATTATCACCAATCGGCGGTAACATCTTTCAAACAAGCCGATTACAATCTCACAGAATTCGCCTAAACGACTGCAGCGTTGACTCACACTCGGGAGTCCAGTCGGGATTCGAACTGACCGTAGTCCAGCCACCAACAAACGACGACTAACTGAATTTCTCATGAGACAAACCAAGAAACATTCACAATGAGCAAACAAAGCACAATAATTCTCTCTCTAAACGAGAGTTGGGTTTTCTTTGCGGCTGTTGTTGTAGTCCGGCGGTGGCCAGATGCACCGTATATGTTACATCCGTGCTTAGTAAACTCGCTGCTCGCATATTTTCAGGCGACAATCTCTACAATATTTTAAAAAATACATATAAGAACTCTTTCCATATAAGTCATTACACCCTAATAGCCACAAATTTTTATAAGGCAACGCATTCTAGTAAAGCCGATTTAAAAACACATTTTGGCGCATTACACTTCCTGCTGTCTTCGATTCGCTACAATTTGTTGTCCGTAATAGTAATACCAACGTATTTAGTAAATTCAAAGGTTATAGGCTTTTAATAGCTGTGACTGTCTGAAATTGTCTTCAATATGCATCAACCTAATATTTTAAATCGTGTGTGCGTTTTTTAGTGGCCGTTAATATTTGTGATACGAGTGCAAGTGACAGTTTCGAACGCTGTTTTTGTTCAAGGCTTATAAAGAATAGACAGAATTATACATTGGATATTTTTGTATTAATTGTCGTCGAAATAAATTTAGATTACACAGATTTCGGTCCTGGCTAACTGATCTTTGTCATCATTTTGGCCAGGGCAGTGAATAACATTTGACAAGATTCTTAATCTTTATTATTTCGATATCCACTTGGGTATTTGAATCCCCACTGCTGCAATGTCTTAAAGCCTGCGCCACCTCGCCCGCTAAGTCGAAGATGTTTTCCACTTTCCGGATCGTAAGTTCTGGAGATAAACGCAGACCGCGTGTGCAGCGAAATTTTCTCGAATGCAGTGGAATCACGGTAAACAGCAGCAAAATATGGCGTGAAAGGAGAAACAGCTGTGGCGTTTTGAGGCAGAAGGCGAAACCGGAGCCGTCAAACCCCAGCTGGCCTTGTGGCGGCCTTCCAGCGGGCTGACTGGTTTCAACCTGGTCGGCTCCCTCGTCCACTTCATACCGGCATTTCGCACCACGCAGAATCTCCCAGCTGAGTCGTTTTATTTGTTTAGTCTGTACTGCACCGAAGTTGCGATACGTTCACACATACATGCATAATGTTTTCTCTTTTCATTCACTAGCACTGCTCCGGAAAGATGATTCACCATTGCTGTTTATCTTCTGATCTCTTCCATTGTCTCGGTAAGGTTTCTTCGTGGCACTTAGGGACGAGTAGTACGTACTTCGAATTCCGTGAGACTCGATTTAAAAATTGTGAGGTTAGTACGTTAAGTGCTGTATGACCCTTCCTGCTGGTTACCGTGTTAAGTCGCTCATCTATGTATTGATCCCATATATTTGCTACGAATTGAAAGGTGCAGATGGTTTTCACACTAGCACTAGTCGAGGAGTTTCTCTCTTTAGCAGAAAAACTACAGTCCCCTATAATATTACCAATGAACTCGATTTGTGATAATCGTTGGTACTGTGATTCATTTAGTCACTCAGTTTTGTCGCTCGGAAAGATCATGGTGAGCTCTTTAAATGCCATTAGTGCCTGGTGACGACTTGGTGAAAATTAAAAATTAAATGTTCAAATGTGTGAGAAATCTTATGGGACTGAACTGCTAAGGTCATCAGTCCCTAAGCTTACACTCTACTTAACCTAAATTATCCTAAGGACAAACACACACACCCATGCCCGAGGGAGGACTCGAACCTCCACCGCGATCAGCCACACAGTCCATGACTGCAGCGTCTTAGACCGCTCGGCTAATCCCGCGCGGCGGTGAAAAATTATTTCAGTATGAAACACGTGACATCTGTGCAGTTCCACGCGTAGTGTTTCAGGTAAAAAATCCAAAATGAGCTTCAATAGAAGAAAAAAGTGCTTACCTTACTTCCATTAGGCAGTTAGCCCAGTGTCACAACAGCTCTCTGGAGAGCCCGCCAACAGCATAAGAGATATACTCACGTTACTGATCAATTCATTCGTGTGGCAAACACCTTTCACGAATATCCGTCCAGAAGAGCATAATCGGTTCGTCTGAGGTGGTTAAAACAAATGAGTTTATACAAGGTTTCCCAGGACGAATGATCAATATTCGGAGATTTGACAGGAACAACCATATGAACCAAAAAATGCATATGTAAAAAGCTACGAACACACACACAGAAAAAGAACGAAGACGAACAATTGTTCACAGCTCCTAATGTAAGCATTCTAGAACTCACGTTTACCACACATTTTTTGTTGTTTTGGTCCATACTACCATCCCTGAAACTATGGAAACCAAAGAGCTTGCAGAAAGAGATTTGTTTCACAGTATCGTAGATGAAGCACTGATAGCTCTTAAGGTATGCACCTTAGTCAAAGTTCACTAACACTTCTTTTGCGTCTAACGATCGTTCTCGTCATATCACAGGATTTGACCATTCTTCCTGGGACACCCTGTATTCAGGCGGAATGGGATACGAATTCCTCTCCATACAGCCACACGAAAGTTTTCTTTCCCTAAATGTAGGAGAAGAGTAGTGTAGATCCTGTAACGGGTCACGCCGTATTCTCCCTGTCATTCCCAGACAATGCCGCTACTTCCCCTTTAACGTCGTGATTTCGGCGAGGCACTGTAATCTAAAACTTCTTGTACAATAGAACACGAGTCTTTATTCTTTGTAGATTGACAACGGTTTTTTCTGAAGTTTCTATGCCTTCTGGTGTGCGGAATACACTCAGGTGTATTTCCTAGCCATCGAATGTGGACAAGCGGCGCTAAAACGACGCCTATCACGTATCTGGAAGAAGCCGTGATCAGTTCTTGGTGTGGTCGCAGTGACTTGCGTTTACCTTTGTTTCCTTGTAACACAACAGCCACACGTTGAAACTATTCCTTCATAGAAACAAACACTGATGCTTTAGCAATACTTACAAGGTACCGTTTGCTGTTGTGTTGTAAATATAATACAATCACTTATTTAATAAAAACAGCAATTTACATCGGAAGTCATCTGAACATGAGGACGAAGGCCAAAAATGTCATATCACTGACACAGCAGTAGAGGCAAAAATTCACCTGCTGGTTTATACTAAAGGTTACATGACAGATCTTTCTGTACATGCTGACACTAAAACTGATTAGAATATGTGATGATAAGCTGTTATATAATTGGAATGTTATAGCAAGTTAACTAAAAATCTTACATTTCTCCATTGATTTATATTTGTAAAGACAGAGAATGTAAGTAAATGATTTTCCCGGCTTCTACGATATACAGTTTCCTGATGGAAAGAAGAGAATAATCTTATTCGCGCGTGATTTAGAATTTGAAACTAAAGAGCAAAAGATTAAATAACTGGATGTACATATAAGTACTGTTTGCTTTCGCCTGATTATCGCCCCAGTACATTTTTCCCGCCACATTTTAGCTTCATTTCCACGTCAGTATTTCATACTTACTTGCTGTAGAATGGTTTCTTCGTCTGATTAATCTAACTGTAAAATTACCTTCTTTTAAAGTTTATTCATTTCTGCTACTTCAACGTCGTTTCTAGACGGAACATTCAACACAACCTACTCTCCTCCCTATTTATCTCTCTCTCTTTTGTCTTCATCGTCAAGTCAAAAAATCAGTGTCAAATGCATTATCCGTTCCGTTCAAAACTTCATGTAGCTCTTGCTTTCATTTCTGTTAGAAGGGCTTAACATTTATATTTGTCTAACTTTCACTTCCATTCTTCTTCTTATCTTTACCTCCATTGCGTCTTCAATCATTAAACTACAATGGCGATGATTAGAAGCAACTTTGCCTCACACTCTTTTAAACCAACTATTCTAGACTTGTTCCCAGTTCTATTACTTCCTATCTATATTTTAAGGGCACTGTAGTTCCGTCGCCTCTGTTCTTTATTCTTCTCAGGGTTTCGAAACATCATTCCATATGTCGTACATTTACTCTTCATGCACAACTGTTGAGATGTTTCCTTTCATTTCAGTCTGCTGGTACGCCTATCCTTTCTCAAACTAAACTGACCTTCGTTCAGAGCCTCTTAAACTATCGAATCAGCAATTTTTTTTCAGGTCAACCGGCCACCATTTCTCATAAATATCCACTCGATTATTCTTCGGCAGCGTGAAGGTAGTGTACCTGGAAATCAAATGGTACGTATCAGACCTCATCCTTAGCTTTCACAATATTTCGTGGACCTTCTCTCAAAAATTTTACGAATTCTTACAAATTCTAAAGCGCTAATCACTTCGCCTTGCTTTCTGCACTCTACTGGCATTTGTCAACAGTATCGGTTAGCGTTTAATTAATTTTCTCCATTACCTCCAGCTCTGCGGACACCCACGTCTGCCCTACACCTCTTGTAAACTTGAGTCCTAACAGCTTACAGTTTGCCATGTATTTGAGAACCGTGGGTTTCTGCAGCGCCCCTGTCACCAGGTGCCACCTTCTATCCACCTCCGTGCACTCCGTATTGTTTACCATCGGATTTTCAATCGCGAAACACTTCCACACTGTGATCGCTAAGCCTCCTTCCAATCTTAAAGTAATCAATCCATTTCATCACTATTAAAGGCTCTAACATACGATTTCCTTACCAAGCTGGCGTCTCACCCCTATACTAATACCTACACCACCAACTATGACACAAGAACGTCATTCATTCGTTACCATCTAATATCCTTCCCAGTACCTCATACACCCAGTCCCCAATCACAGTTACCAGCAGCGATCATCATTTTCTTATGATTTAGTACATACATCACATCACCATCCTTGTCATAGAGATCATCTGTATTTTAAACTCATAAATTGTGGCTCTGAACTATTTTTAAATCAATGCAGCTGAAAAACGGCAACATGGTCACTGCCAGCCATTCCCCCCCCCCCCCTCCCCCCAGCCCCTACCTTGTAGTATCGGATTAAGGCGGGGGAATAGAAATACACTACTGGTCATTAAAATTGCTACACCAAGAAAAAATGCAGTTAATAAACGGATATTCATTGGACACATATATTATACTAGATATGACATGCGATTACATTTTCACGCAGTTTGTGTGCATAGATCCTGAGAACTCAGTACCCAGAACAAGCACCTCTGGCCGTAATAACGGCCTTAATACGCCTGGGCATTGAGTGAAACAGAGCTTGGATGGCGTGTACAAGAACAGCTGCCCATGCAGCTTCAACACGATACCACAGATCATCAAGAGTAGTGACTGGCGTATTGTGACGAGCCAGTTGCTCGGCCACCATTGACCAGACATTTTCAATTGGTGAGAGATCTGGATAATGTGCTGGCCAGGACATCAGTCGAACATTTTCCGTATCCAGAAAGGCCCGTACAGGACCTGCAACATGCGGTGGTGCATTATCCAACTGAAATGTATGGTTTCGCAGGGATCGAATGAGGGGTAGAGCCACGGGTCGTAACACATCTGAAATGTAACGTCCACTATTGAAAGTGCTGTCAATGCGAACAGGAGGTGACCGAGACGTGTAACCAATGGCACCGTATACCATCACGCTGGGTGATACGCCAGTATGTCGATGACGCATACACGCTTCCAATGTACGTTCACCGCGATGTCACCAAACACGGATGCGATCATCATGATGCTGTAAACAGAACCTGGATTAATCGGAAAAAATGACGTTTTGCCATTCGTGCACCCAGGTTCGTCGTTGAGCACACCATCGCAGGCGCTCCTGTCTGTGATGCAGCGTCAAGGGTAACCGCAGCCATGATCTCCGAGCTGATAGTCCATGCTGCTGCAAACGTCGTCGAACTGTTCGTGCAGGTGGTTGTTGTCTTGCAAACGGCCCCATCTGTTGACTCAGGGACCGAGACGTGGCTGCACGATCTGTTACAGCCATGCGGATAAGATGCCTGTCCTCTCGACTGCTAGTGATCCGAGGCCGTTGGGATCCAGCACGGTGTTCCGTATTACCCTCCTGAACCCACCGATTCCATACTCTTGCGAACAGTCACTGGATTAAGACCAACGCGAGCAGGAATGTCGCGATACGATAAACCGTAATCGCGATAGGCTACAAAGCGACCTTTATCAAAGTCGGAAACGTGATGGTACGCATTTCTCCTCCTTACACGAGGCATCAGAACAACGTTTCACCAGGTAACGCCGGTCAACTGCTGTTTGTGTATGAGAAATCGGTTGGAAACTTTCCTCATGTCAGCACGTTGCAGGAGTCACCACCTGCGCCAACCTTGTGTGAATGCTCTGAAAAGCTAATCATTTGCATATCACAGCATATTCTTCCTGTTGGTTAAATTTCGCTTATGTAGTACGTCATGTTCGTGGTGTAGCAATTTTAATTGCCAGTAGTGCACGTTTTGACCCTCGTAGTCTGTCTTCCTCTGTGAATTCAGAAGCGCTGCTTCAGGCGAAATTTGTCATTGCAGAGCGCTCTGAATCTTGCAGGGTGGCGTGGTCCACACGGTTCTCGCGTTGTCTCTAGATTTATGCACAGCGGTACAGTTGGCAGCATGCAGCTGGGTGATACAGTCAACAACCCGCGAACGTGTTGCGCTGGGCGAGCCTCCGCACACCGTCGCACGAGGCGTGTTCTTCCCCTGACTCACGCAACACACTATCTCCTACACTGCTTGTCTTCCTTTCGCACTTAAAAAAGGAAAACCTCTATGCAGAAGTTAACTCTGCGTCTATCACAGCTAACTGTGCTTTTATTCATGACCGTCATCTGAACCGCATGCGACTTGTTGTTTCATTTACTTCTTAGGAGCTGGCGAGGAATCAAGAGTTACGGTCGACACGACGAACGAGGATAAAACTGAAATTTTAAGTCCGTTCGCCTTCCGTCTCTTGTTTACAGATGTAAGATCAACTCCACTCCTTAAGTATTTTATAGCGTAGTTCGTCACTATAGTTCCCGTTTACGTACATATAAATTTCCCGTAAACTTGAACTGTCACGGGCGGTTTATCGGAAAAATCAAACTCTGGTATTTCGTCTGGCAGACTGTAATATCACGAGATAAGTTGTTCAACGATATTTAAAGTTAGAGGCCAAAATTCTAAGGAAGTAAATGGTAATAATAGTAAGGAGAATAAGATAAAAAGAGACGTTGTTCTTGACAAGGAGAAATTTGTGATTATTTATGGGACTATCACTCATAACACCTCCCTTTGAATTCCTGCAAAACAGGAATCGTTCCAAAATCCTTTGCAAGACACCAACATATTCGGAACTCTCTCCAGTGTTAGGATTGACAGTTGATCAACGGCTTTGTATTCTACAGCGTAGGGTAGACACCACCAAACTCTTACAAATCTAAGCATATATTGCCATGTGGTAGCCTTCCTGCAAAATTTGTTCCTTTTGGCGTAAAGTTATTGTGCCATACTTAAATTGCAAAAACCGAAAAGCAAATCAGTTTATGAGCGAGGAATACCACGTCTCAAGCTAGTAATAACATCTTAAAAATAAACTACTTCCGTGGAATCAAACACGGCTGCAAATATTTGTCGATAAACGTAACTTTGAGACTAGAAAAGACTTTCAGCTTAATCTCTGTTGGAACAAAGTTAGCTTTCACATTTTATTCGGTATAAGAGCATATAGTGGAACAAGAAAGTGGTAACGCAAGGTTGAGCTCCAAGTGAACATTGTTTTTCTACATATTTTATCTCATAAACATTTCATGCATAAAAAAGGCCAATGATAAGGAAACTAGCGGCAATAACAAATTTGACTTACCGTGAGTGAACCATGGAATTTCATCGTTGGGTACTGAAGTCACATGACATCCCTTCGCCAAAAATTATTCATACTTTTGTTTTAGGTGCAGTTCCTGTACATTACCACAACAATTTAAGTGTAATACATGTACGTGATACAAATTTTGACAAGCGCCGCAACTGGGCATTGAAATGAATTCAGGGGTGTTGTTGTTGTTGTCTTCAGTCCTGAGACTGGTTTGATGCAGCTCTCCATGCTACTCTATCCTGTGCAAGCTGCTTCATCTCCCAGTACCTACTGCAACCTACATCCTTCTGAATCTGCTTAGTGTACTCATCTCTCGGTCTCTCTCCACGATTTTTACCTACTTTGTACCTGCTGCCTTCACTACTACATCCCTCAGAGCTACCCATCCTTCTTCTACTGTATTTCTTTCCCCTATTCCTGTCAATTGTTCCCTTATGCTCTCTCTGAAACTCTGTACAACCTCTGGTTCTTTCAGTTTATCCAGGTCCCATCTCCTTAATTTCCCACATTTTTGCAGTTTCTTCAGTTTTAATCTACAGGTCATAAGCAATAGATTGTGGTCAGAGTCCACATCTGCCCCTGGAAATGTCTTACAACTTAGAACCTGGTTCCTAAATCTCTGTCTTACCATTATATAATCTATCTGATAGCTTTTAGTATCTCCAGGGTTCTTCCACGTATACAACCTTCTTTCATGATTCTTAAACCAAGTGTTAGCTCAGGGGTATAAATCGAAAATTGTCCGCTCCCGGTAGCTGAGTGGTCAGTGCGACAGAATGTCAATTCCAAGGGTCCGGGTTCGATTCCCGGCTGGGTAAGAGATTTTCTTCGCTCAGGGACTGGGTGTTGTGTTGTCCTAATCATCATCATTTCATCCCCATAGACGCGCAAGTCGCCGAAGTGGTGTCCAATCGAGAGACTTGCACCCGGCGAACCGTCTTCCCGACGGGGGGCCCTCGTGGCAAGTCATTTATTTATTTAAGCGAAAATTTATGCCGGACCAGGGCTCGAACCCGGATTTACCGCTTCATCGAGCGATCACCTTAGCGGCTTCGGCAACCTGAGCACGAATTTCCGTCCGGCCCCGTTCCCCATCTTGTCACACAGTACTTACCTAGCACACGCTGACCACCAAACTCGGCGAGAGAGAGAGAGAGAGAGAGAGAGAGAGAGATATTATGGCAGTCAAGATATTAGCCAGAACATAACCTTCGACCTACTATCGATATAAACCCTTCCACGCGATAGCAACGTCCCGTGGCGAGGAATCGTTGCTAGTCAGACACAGGCACTGTACATTTAGTATCATTAAGCGTGCTCTCCCTGTGTAGAATGGGGAAGGTGAGCGATCTGAGTTTCACCGGGGGCAGACTGTGATGCCCCGGAAGCTCGGCACGACCATTCAGGAAACTGCACGATTTGTCGGATGTTTGAGGAGTGCTGTGGTGAGCCTTCAACAGACGCCGTGGGGTTGGGCGGTGACCCCTCATTAAAGATGCCGTACGTCGTCGGCTGGGCAGGCTGGTAAAACGGGACAGACGACGTACACCGGTGGCACTAACGTCAGAATTTAATGCTAGCCAGAGCACAAGTGTGTGTGACACTCATCGCAACAATTAGCCCCCCGTAGCCGATGACCCGTGCATGTGCCAACGTCAACACTATGACATCAACTACGACTGAAATGGGCACGTGACCATCTGCATTAGGCGTTACCGCAGTGGCAGAGCGTTGCAAGGTCCGATGAATCCCGATGCCTGTCTCATCCCGGCGATGGTAGGGTGCGAATCCGTCTTTCCGTCTTTTTCCAGTGGAACATCTCCTTGACACCTGCACTGCGGAACGGAGACAAGGTGGCGGCAGCTCCGTTATGCTGTGGGTAACGTTCACGTGGGCATCGATGTGTTCAGTGGAGCTCGTTCAAGGCACCGTGACGGCCAAGAGCAGAGTATGCTCGTTGCACACCATGTGCACCCTGTAACGTAGCAACTTATTATGAAATAACATTCGATGCAGTAAGGCACGCAGCTGTGTAGCACGGTGGTTTCAGAATGCCTTAGTTTCTTCTTAGCTCTGACTCAAGAGCGCACCTGACTCTGCCAACCCTGAGAACGACCTCAAGTAACATTCAGTTGGTACGCAAATTTATACCGTCTACAACTCAAAATAAACCACAGTAATTATTATCCGATGTTGTTCAAACTTGGTACACAATCTTTTGTTATTGAGGAAAGGATTTTCATCTGTAATAGTTCCTGAGATCATGAAAATTACTCAAATGTCCTAAAACCGACACTTATATTTTAAAAATCAGTTAGGAACAAGAAAATATCCTCTTTTATTAGCGTCTGAAGTCACAACAAAGTTCTGAGTGTATAAAAGCACTTAATTGGAGTTTTCTTACTCTACGTTATGTAGTATAAAAATCATTCAAAATTATTATTTGCTTATTATTTTGTGTGTGAATACATGGGAATGAATAAGAGAGTGTATGCGGATATACTTTAACACTTAATGTAATTTTATTTAAAACCTTATAAAATTGGACCGTGGGAAAATTGTGTTGTAACCACTATGCTGAAGACAGGTCAGTGTGTGCTTGCTTTTGTAAGAGAGCAGCCAGAATAAAAATCGGAAGCGGAAAAAGTTTCCACATTCATTTAAAGAATATTTTGCATTTCGTTCCATTTTATTAAACAATATATTATAAATTGAAACTGTAATGACGTAAATGACTATCTGATAAGTGGTTGGCTAAGGCAAGTTTTACCGCGAGAATGATCTGGAAGGATCAACAGCCAATCGGAATTAAGCGGTTCCCGCGCGCAGATAGTTAAATGGGCAGAGAGGAGTGGAGCATCGAGGGATTCGCTCGCTAACCTGCTTCCGGCTAACACCATGTTTGATGTCTCCGCGAAAATAGCGTGTAAAATGAAGAATTACGGACTTAATTGTGTTCAGAACGTGTCGGAACTAAAACGGCTTTAGTTACCAACATTTTGAGGATATTGGGATGTTTCGAAACTAATTAGTTGAAGTGTTATAAGCGTGTGATCTTTTGGTCTTTGAGACCATTCCGCGTGGTATATTTTGTGTCCTTTAAGGAATACGTTGGCGAGAAGTTCTGATATAGAAGACCATTGAAACGACCGAAAATTAAACTCACTAATAGTGGTGGGGCATTGACTGCTAGATCGCAAAATTAATCGGGTCGGACTTGCAGAAATTCTGGTTGCTTTTTCGTGTGAAATTTGTTGTATAGGTGCTGAACTTGGAATGATAGAGCATTTGCCTTATTAAATATGGACTTGATAGCCATTTCATGTGCTTCCTTATGAATAAAAAGACATTAATACAATTTTCAAATGCTTACTGCAATTAAACTGCATTCTCCTACCACCAGATATTTATGAAAATGAACTTATAGGAACTGATTTGCGACTTGAGTTAAGCGGCCTCTGTGTGGTAGGTTTTAGTTAGTGGTTTCATCAACGCTGCTTTACACTGCCTTGCATGTATCCACTACTGCAGAGTGAAGGGACGTTGGAAGGAAGAAATATAGAGGCAGGTGAGACGAAAGAACGACAGATCGACCCCGACCCGTCGCAACCCCTTCATGAGGACTATATTTCCCGACGGCAGTGGCATTTTTAACAAGATGAAACACCATGTCACAAGGTCAAGAATGTGGATGGAATGGCTCGAGGAACGCAGTGGCGAGTTCCAGTTGGTGTGCTGGCCCCCAGCTCATGAGATCTAAACACCATAGAACACATCTTGGATGTGACAACGTGGCGTCAGAGCTCATCGCCCCTCCCTCTCCCCCTCCCCTTTCCCGTAATTTATGGGAATTACGTGTCTTGTAATAGTAGATGAGGTACTAACTCCCTCCAGCGACCGATCAAGGTGTCATTGCTTCTTTGTCACGTTGCGTCGCCGCTGTTATCCATGCAAAACGAGGACATACTGGCTGTTGGGCAGGTGGTCATAATGCTCTGGCTGATCATTTTGTAAGGCGTGTTGAAAAGTAATACCTCTGAATTTGTGTGAAAACTCTTAACGCTTTTTAAATAAAACGAACGTTAAGATTCTACATCTTTATTCTTCATATCTACATATTTGTAGCCCTTTCCCACTAGAGGCCTACGAAGTGTAACGCGTAACATGGCGGCGTGTAACGTACATGTCGGTGAGTAAGCAACACTCAGAAAACCGAAAGCACTGACTCCAAGAGTTCGTCCAGAGATGGAGCACCTTCTCCTTCAGCAGGACAAAGCCGGACCTCAAACGAACGCCTGTCACATCTGCAACAACCCGACGCCTTGCGATCACTGTCATCGATCATACTCCATCCTGTTACGACTTGGCCTCATCCGTTTTTCATGTTTCCCATCTTCGAGGTCTTACCGTTCAAAATGATGAAACAGTGCAAGTAGAAGTGAGGCTGCGGTTCCATCAACAAAGTCAAACATTTCACAGTGACTGTGTTAACAAACCGTCGTTTCGACGGGAGAAATATGATCGTCGCCGCCTCGCGGGATTAGCCGAGCGGTCTTGGACGCTGCAGTCATGGACTGTCCGGCTGGTCCTGGCGGAGGTTCGAGTCCTCCCTCGGGCATGGGTGAGTGTGTGTTTGTCCTTAGGATAATTTAGGTTAAGTAGTGTGTAAGCTTAGGGACTGATGACCTTAGCAGTTAAGTCCCATAAGATTTCACACGCATTTGAACATTTGATCGTCTCCCGGGTGGCTAAGTTAAGGAATATAAACAAAGACATGAAGAATAAAGATGTATAATGTTAACTTCTATTTTATTTAAAAATCATTTCAAGTTTTCACATAAATTCTGAGGCATCAGACCGTCAATTAATTAAATAGCACAGTTCATGCCAGATGTAACAACAATATCAACTCTGTATTAATTCGCCAAATCACTGAGACCAGAACTTATACATACATTTCGTTACGTCAGAGTTGCACTAAGGACGGTTAAGACTGATTAAAATTGTCTAATCAGTGAAATTGTGATACCACTGGGGCTAGCACCCATGTAACCCTTACCAGTCTTTCACTACATTTAACAACGAACGTGGACTGTAAGCCGTCACCACAACTTCACATGTAGATGTTTAGGGCTACGAAAAACTGCCTGCAGCTGAGAAACATTCCCAAGTCGTACTCAGACCTATTTAACAAAGTCTGTACCAATTACACAGTTCCAAAAACGCTGTTATACCCTGTTCTGGAGAAGTTACGCCATAAATTTATCTAGCGCAATAAGTCGAAAACGCAACCATTACTTGGATGTTGTAATAAGGTTGCTGCATCCACAGTTCCAACACATCTGTTAAGATTAACACCTTGCCACAGTTAAGATGCCTTAATGAGACAAGATCGAATCAGCTTTACCAATACGGAATAGTTGGGAGAAAAAAAACTGACCATAAACACCACAATGAGGTTAAATAAAAATATCTCCATTGCCCGTGTCCTGGCTCGAGCTATAAATACGTACAAAACTTTAAATACAAAAACCATCAAATAACCAACAGAGTTCGCAGTTGTTTCAAATGGCTCTGAGCACTATGCGACTTAACTTCTGAGGTCACTAGTCCCCTAGAACTTACAACTAATTAACCCTAACTAACCTAAGGACATGACACACATCCATGCCCGAGGCAAGATTCGAACCTGCGACCGTAGCGGTCGCTCGGTTCCAGACTGCAGCGCCTAGAAGCGCACGGCCATTCCGGCCGGCAGTTCGTAGTTATTTGGCTTTTTATGAAACGTACAGACCATGTGGCATCCAGAGAGTACAGTAATCCCAGGTACAAGAGCTCATTCTCCCACAGGCCGTCGACATCACTTTTGTCTGTCGAACCATCGTCGCCTATGTTCGCACCAGACGATCGGGTCACAACGCTCGTCGCGCCAAGAAAGGCCTCGATTTTCGGCGCGCACGTCCAGAGGCTTGCTCTATCAGCACCGTTGCACGATCATAGCCAGAACTTCACTACAGCGTCCGCAGCTCGTGGTCTAGTGGCTAACGTTGCTGCCTCTGGACCAAGGGGTCCCGGGTTCGATTCCAGGTCGCGTTGGGGATTTTCTCTGCCCGGGGACTGGGTGTTTGTGTTGTTCACATCATTTCGTGATCATCATCATTCGTAACAGTGGCTAGATTGGATAGTGTAAAAAAATAGACAATGTTAAAATGTTAAATGTGTGTGAATTCCTAAGGGACCAAACTGCTTATCTCATCTGTCCCTAGACTTACACACACCCGTGCCCGAGGGAGGACTCGAACCTCCAGCGGGAGGGGCCGCGTTCTCCGTGACATGACGCCTCAAACCGCACGGCTACTCGGCGCGGCTTAGACGGTGTAAAAATTGGAACTTTGTACAGGTGCTGATGACCGTGCAGTTGAGCGCCCCACAAACCAAAGAAACTCCACTGCCGCGGCTCGCGTATCGCCATGGCACGGCATCTAAATCACCGCATAGGTGTGGCGCCTCGTGACTGCACTGAGCAGTAAAAAAACTATATATAAATTGTTACCTTCGGATGAGCTCACTTAACAGTAGCTTTGTTGTGATGAGTGATGGTGAGTAAGCAAGCTACCATGTAGCACCAGCTGCCGTAACGAGTCTGCTTGTTTGGGTAAGATTAGCTCGCATCTGTTGTAAGATACACCACCATCCGACATTACTGTGGCACGACAATCTTATATTCTTTAGCAAAACTTACGTAAAGCTGGCACTACATATTTGCTGCGCCCGTACCAGACTATTTTATTATTATGAACGCTACTTCATATTTCTTTCACACTTTATATGGCTCATGACGTGTTGGAATACATCTGATGGGTTTTGTAAAGAGATATGTAAGTGGAGGGAGTACGTATCATACGAGTGCGTGCTGAAAAGTAATTACTCCGATTTTCTATGTTAACTGTTCAAGCTTTTTAAATAGCATAAACGTTAACATTCTGCATTTTTATTCTTCATGTCTACATATGTATTTCTCAACATAGCCATCCTGGTGACAAATTAAATTGTCCCAGCGTGAGACGCATTTGTAGATACCGTCACTGCAGCACTTTCCACTCTGCTGATGGAGCCACAATCCAACCTCTGCTTGCACGGCTCCTTCACTATCAAAGTGAAGTCCTCGAAAGTGGTATTCAAGTTTTGGAAACAAATGAAAATCGGAGGCGCCCAAGTAGGGACTGACTGCAGAATGATGGAGGACACTGAACCCAAGACGTCGGACTTTTGCAGAAGTTGGAGAGCTCGTGGGTTGTCTAGCACTGTCAGGTTGAAGGAGAGGGTGCCCCTTATGTGGACGAACTCTATAGTTACGTTACATAGCGCCATGTTACACGCTACAGTTGAGTGCCCTCTATCGGCCTAGGGCTGCAAATAAGGTGAAATGAAGAATAATATAGAATATTAACTTCTTTATTTAAAAAGCTTTATGTTTGCATGTAAAAATTCGGAACCATTACTTTTCAGCAGGCTATCGTATTTTTAAGTCTTGTGGTTTCTTTTTTTACCTGAGGCTTACCATAACTCCTTGCCACCAGATGACTTGATAATGCCCAAGGAAGAATAGTGAGAAATCGCAAGTTGAATGAAACTGCCTGCCGGTGTGGCCGAGCTGTTCTAGGCGCTTCAGTCTGGAGCCGCGCAACCGATACGGTCGCAGGTTCGAATCCTGCCTCCGGCATGGATCTGTGTGATGTCCTTAGGTTAGATGGGCTTAAGTAGTTGTAAGTTCTAGGGACTGATGACCTCAGATGTTAAGTCCCAGAGTGCTCAGAACCATTTGAGCCATTTTAAAAATGAAACCGTGTTGTTTCAAATAAGTGACAGTTTAGAGAGTTTCTTCAAAGATATTTGTATACATGTTTAGTGGTCCTTGTACCAAGCGTCGACTTTGTCTTGCATTTCGCTACAATATTCAGGCATGAGACGTTATACAACATTAAAACAAGGGTAAGGCGACGTAGTCGATTTAATTCAGGCAATGGATATGGAATTACAGCAGGAAATTACACTTAAACTAGTACACAACGTTTGCAGTTACAGCGGTAAAATAGCCGACCACAGCAAAAATAGATTGGATATAAAATACAGATTGGCAATAGCAGAAAAGTACATGGCAAAACTAAAATATGTTAATGTTGGATCTCTCGAGGTATTTGTTAAGGTTGTAGCCTCGTACAGAATCGAAACACGGACAATAGTGTTCGGACAATAAGAGAATATAAGCTACTGAAACGTGATGTAACAGGAGAATGCCGAAGATTAGACGGATAGATCAGGTAATGAACAGAATTTGAGGGAAAAGAAACGTTGACTAAAAGAAGGGATATGTTGATAGAATATATACTGAAGCATCAAGGAGTCATCAGTTTCGTAATGGAGTGAATTACGGAGGTGTAAAGATTGTACACGGTTACACAGACTTGAGTAGACGAAGCAGGTTGATGTCGAAGTGAGTTGCAGTAGTTATGCAGACATTAAGACACTTGCACAGGATAGAGCTGCACCAAATCAGTTATCGGAGTGAAGAACAATAATCCATTAGGTTAATCTATGACATTACGAGAACGTGAACATGTGTAAATGCTGTGGTAGCAGCGCAGCTACTGCACAAGCGGCCCGGCACGCCCAGACCATTTGGTCTGTATAAGGCGGCGTGCAGCGGCAAGGAATCCCGTCCGCCGGGAAGGGGGTGCCGGTGGTCGCCTTTGTCCAGCTCCAGGCAGGCTCCAGGCTCTGGGTCTGGGGCGCTGCACCTCGGTTCTCCCTGCACGCCACGCCACACAACGCTGCCAGTGACGTCACGGCTCACTGCCCCGATGTAATCTCTCCCCTTTGCGCCCGACGCTGGCCATATGGTGCCGCGGGACAGTTATTCTAATACACAGCGAGGGGCAGTGGCTGTTACCGGAACAGCCCGTAAGCTATTGCGTATCGGCTCTCTATAATGCACAGGGAAGCAATTGCAGAACTGACTCTTGCCACCTCCATTTCTATGCGTCCTAAAGAGTCAGAAACAGCGTGATGTTAATTCATTACCTTCAGAAGTGAAGAAACGCCGAGAACAGCTAACGGTTTCGTTAGTACATAAGACTAAAACTACTTGTGGTGTTACCTGAGCATCGACGGTCATCGGCGTTCCATCTCCCTTTTCTCCTGCGTCACTTAGCCTGATTTTTTTCTGATATCTCACAGTGCTAAAGGAAAATTGCGTTTTTGTCGATAATTATGTTGTGTTACTACTGGAGGCCGAAATGCACGCGTTTTAGCTCACGCAGGCTGGCGTGAGGAAGGAAGGACTATACTCACGTGAGGTCTGGAACATGACAAGGAATTAGAATTCAGAAAACGTACGTAATTAGTTTGATACTTAACTTTAATCCATTAATGATTAACGTCGCTCTTGACGGTACATGATTCACAATATCAATAGTAACTGAATATGGCGCCTTGTTAGGTCGTAGCAAATGACGTAGCTGAAGGCTATGCTAAACTGTAGTCTCTGCAAATGAGAGCGTAAGTAGACAGTGAACCATCGCTAGCAAAGTCGGCTGTACAACTAGGGCGAATGCTTGGAAGTCTCTCTAGAGTAGACCTGCCGTGTGGCGGCGCTCGGTGTGCAATCACTGATAGTGGCGACACGCGGGTCCGACGTATACTAACGGACCGCGGCCGACACCACAAATTATATATACTGCTAGTGATTATAGGGAACGGTTCATTTTATACTATTATTAAAAGAGGGAAAGTAGATACAAGAGAACTGTGGTGTCAGTCATTAAAACGAAGGCGTTTTTCTTTGCAGCCAGATGTTTCGACGACATTAAAATCACTCATGTCCTCCTCTTAATGCCGAAATATGTTTACTCCCACGCACATGCAGAAAAATGACCATCACGACAAGAGATAGTAGCTTGCATGGGAAGATTGTGGTGTTGCTCTTTCCGACGTGCTGTTCGCCAGTGAAATGGTAGACGTAGTGTGAAACTGTCTCTCTCTGTCACACACTCCACAATTGTAGAGTGATTATGTAGATATAACTGAAGATAACAGAGGAAAAAAGCTTAATTCCACTTAGGAAACATCAGTAGATGGCTTCTAAAATAGCTATAGAAGGGGCGCGTGTTAATGAAACATTTTAAGAAAATCGGCGACACGAAAACTGTTTCTGAACGATGCTCCTGGGCTCATAAAAACTTTCAGGGATGATGAAATGCAGATATACCACTTTGGGAAACGGAACCCTGTTGTGTAAGCGGCTAGGCCGAATGCTAAAACCGAAAATAACGTAATTTCTAGAGTAAAACGGAACGAAGTGGTTTACTTGTTAAGGCATGAAAGAGGCAGTCGGCGACAGCAGGGTTCAGACACCCAACTGACCGCCCCATTTCTTGCATGTTCTCACTACGCCACATCAATTGAACTTCCTCGTGAACACTTAAATGAAGCCACGGGCACTTTTTTTGTGGCATCTCCAAAGTGACGTAATTCTGAGTGTCTAATGACTTTCTGCGTCCACGAGACTTTGAACTATCGTTATTTTTACAGATTGAAGCTGTAGGAAAGGTTTAGTCAACACATCGCTCACATTTCACTAGCTTTAAATCATCAGTTGCTTTATGCAGATGTGAAGAGAGAGTGAAATGCAAGGACGTCACATCAGTTTTGCGTAAAGATGGGAGAAGGAATAGTCAATCTGTAGCTTCAACTCTGTTATCTAAATGTTTCTAAACTGCAGTAGCTGTGTAGTAACGCATCACGATTTCAGCGAACGTCGAGATATCATATTCGTTAGTTTGCTTACTTGTGCGCTTCTCCCATCCAAGGAGAGGAGCAGGCCTCGTTATATCTATTCAGCGCCATTCTCACAATTTCCTCTGCCATTCATCTGAACTCAGCATAAAGGAAATCTTGTTTCAATAACATTAAAAATACAAATCAAGCAACCTAGCTCATGATACAAAAATGTCACCAAATTGCAAAGAGCACACACGTTGTCCATGTGATGGAAACGCTGTTGGATAGACACGCAGAGAGGAGACAAACAGCGTCTAAATAAATCCGGTGCCCTCGGCTATATTGCTCCGTACCGAATGAACAGAAATGTAAAAACTTCGAATTGGACTTTTTTTTTATCCTAGGGAATAAACTCGCCCCGCCTTCACTTTGGAGATCCAAGATGCGGATCTGCGGGTGAAAATAAGGCCTCTGCTTAGTATGGGAAGGGACAAGATGTGCTGGGCTGCTGCCCCCTCTAATAAACTCCGCACTAGCAAGGAGACTGCTGCAACTTGCCGCTCTTCCTCCCATTCCTCCCAGATGGAACCCACCGTCCTACGCCGCCTTCGCACCGGCCGTACCAGACCAGCAGATAGTTTTATTTCGTGTAACGAGCCATCGCCATACAGCGGTTGCGGAGGCTTACAGACAGTAGCTCGAATCGTGATGGAATGCGTCCTCTTTCTGGCCTTCTGTGTAAAGCGGGCTCTTCAGAATTATTTGTCACTACTACTGGAGAACGATTCACGAGAGTTTGAGCCGGTTATGAATTTTCTCCGTGAACGTGGTTTTAATTCTCATGTGTAAGGTTTTAAACGAACTTCGTGGTGGTGGTGGTGTAGTTGGATTGGGACGGCTCGCATTGCATGCTGAGTCTGGGAAACCTTCATCCTACCTCCTTCACCAGCTTCCTCTTTATCATTCTTTCACCCCCCTTTTACACTATTTTAATGACTTTTAGATGACTGTGGGTGGAGACGGCTCTCGTGCCTCGCAGGTTGCCAGGGATGGTCACCTGCTGCCTTACCTGTTTCTCTCATCTTGCTTTCGTTGCTGACGGTCCGACTGACGTCCATTACGCAATTAACATTCTCACATTTACTGTTCTGAATCTCCCATTTAGAAGGCATTCTTTGCTCTATGACTGTCATCGTCGTTAGAAGGGTTGGCTGGGATGAGCTCTGGGAGACCATTCATCTGCGCCGACGCCCATAGATTTCTTAGGAAATTATTTCTCAGCTCTGGCACCAGCATTGCGTTGAGTACATACACCGCCGCTTCAGCGTACTTCCATAATCAGAACACGTTCCTGGTGTATGTCACCAACTGCAGTTGAACTATTACTAGAACGAGGGACTGAAGACATTGCTGTTCAGCCCCTTAACTACCAACCAATCAGCCATGACATACGCTGGTCAAAATTCGCGAAGTACGGGATATAGATGACATTTAAATAGGCACTGTGCATACGAACACGACTGTTGAACTTTGATTCCCTCACTATATTAAAACATTAGTCAATATCCATGATATGCAAGCCACCTCAAAGTGTATGACAAAGGGTACTTGGTCTACCATTACCACTCAAGACTTCCCTGTTGCACTGTCGAAAGGTGCGTGGGAAGAACTATCAAATAGTTCAAATGCCTCTGAGCCCTATGGGACTTAACATCTGAGGTCATCAGTCCCCTAGAACTTAGAACTACTTAAACCTAACTAACCTAACGACATCACACACATCCACGCCCGAGGCAGGATTCGAACCTGCGACCGTAGCGGTCGCGCGGTTCAAGACTGAAGCGTCTAGAACCGCTCGGCCACTCCGGCCGGCGGAAGAACTGTCGCCAAGCCTGTGAATGACCTGTAATTTTTCTGACTTACACGAGGCATCACAGCAACGCTTCACCAGGCAACGCCAGTCAACTGCTGTTTGTGTATGAGAAATCGGTTGGAAATTTTCCTCATATCAGCACGTTGTAGGTGTCGCCATCGGCGCCAACCTTGCGTGAATGCTCTGAATAGCTAATCATTTGCATATCACAGCATCTTATTCCTGTCTGTTAAATTTCACGTCTGTAGCACGTCATCTTCGTGGCGTAGCAATTTTAATGGCCAGTAGTGTAAGAAGCAAAAGTTAGAAGAGAAACTCAGAGTGCTCGGATATGATCGAAGTAAGCTGCGGAGTGCTACGTGCAAGTAATATCAGATCGGCGAGAGCAAAATGCGGGCGTCCGGCGGCGTGCACCTGGGAGTGTGGGAGCGACTCCGGGGGCGTGGGTGTCGCGACCGCCGCGGCAGACGGCGCCCGCCGGGCCGCCGTGTTTGGAGGAGATGGGCCGCGGCTGACAGCCAGTGTGCTGCCGCCAAGGCCGCCGGCAAATGTCGAGGCTGCGCCGCGGCACAGCGGCGGAAGCAGGGGCGGCGACACCTCACTTCACACTCTCCGCTGTCCTTCCGTCTCCTCGCTGCGGACCGTCTACACAGCCTATGGCGCTACTGTGTTGAGATGGAGAGACCTGCATAACAATGTCGGTACTCACGCACCCAGCTGCTAATCTAGACATTATTACATACTGGAGCTGAGCCATACTACCAACAGATATTAGCGACATTCGGTCTGTCAGATACAGTACTAAACGGACCAACCACTACAATTATAATGCCTTTTGACAACTTGTAACCGGCAAATGTGGCCGAGCGGTTCTAGGCACTACAGTCTGGAACCGCGCGAAAGCTACGGTCGCAGGTTCGAATCCTGCCTCGGGCATGACTTTGTGTGATGTCCTTAGGTTAGTTAGGCATAAGTAGTTCTAAGTTCTAGGGGACTGATGACCTCAAAAGTTGAGTCCCATAGTACTCAGATCCATTTTGAACAACGTCTGTGAGGGGTGGGGGGCAGTCAAATCAAAACCGAACACTCGCCAGAACGGGACCATGGAATGGTTCCGTTCAAAAGCAGATAAATTCTTGTTCCGTAGAACGCGGCCGGCCTCTGACGGATCCACAGCTGCACCAGCTCTTGCACTCCTCATCCGACTGGAGCCGACGTCCATGCTTTCTTCATTCAGGCCGCCAAGGGCGTGAAAATCACACGGTGAAAACTATGGCCTGTATATAGGATGATGATGCTGCGATTCCCTACCAAATCGCTGAAGCACAGCCTTCGTCCGATTGACAGTGTGGCGGCGGGCTTTATCGCACAACAGGATGATTGTGTCACAGCCCGAGGACGAACGGCAAGGTCAACCGTCAAAATATCCCTCATCTCCCTTGCCAAAGAAATCCACAGCTGTTGACATAAGTTCGGGTAAAGTCATGATGACCTCCTTAGACTGCAAGGGCTCTCTCCTGGTCGCAGCGTTATGAAGACACTTTGCAGAAACGGCGATACACTGTGAACTTAAAATGCCCAAGAATCCTGTTGCATGGTAACACCCGCCCCTACACTGCCATTCGGACGTAGGTTGCACTTCAGTAATTTGGTTGGGAAACACTGCAACATCCTCTGTACAACCCGGATCCTTCACCGTGTGCTTTTTACATCTCTGGCGTCGGTTTGAATACGACAATGAGTGTAATAGAGGGTGTAATTGTGCATTCGTCAGCGGCCAACCACATTAAACAAAACAGGAGTTGATCATGTCCTCGTTACAAAAATGTTGAATACTTCTGAATAGAAGCAATCCATGGTTCCTTTGTGGCGGGTGTCCAGTTTTCATTTCTTTGTTCCTTATACACACATGTTCTCACCTGGTATACAAACAGATGTTCCTTATTGTCATATCGTCATTAACATTATTGCTACGTGATTTTACCACTGCTGTTAAAATATTGCTCGATGATCATGCCTAAGGAGTTTTGTAGAATGATGAAACATATCAAAATGTCATGTCATACTAGTTTGTCACTCATTGAGAATACATGTATATGTATAACAGTTATATGTTGCATTCTCGTAAACTTTCTGAATGGAAGAGCAGGGCCTGTGACCTCTGGCATTTTAGCTCCCGTTTCTCCCATTTGTGTCATGTGGTGAGATAAGCCATCTGCAGTTTTTAGGCGGTGAATGGGGAATGGCGAAAATCCGGGAGATTATCCACCGGGAACTCCCACAGGCACTTGGTGTACAAATAGGCCGCTTTGAGCCTCTCTTAAGCCAAAGTACTTATAAGTACCATTCAATGCAGTGAGGGCCACTTGAGCTCCTGCGATATTTCAACAAAGCCCACAGATTGCCCAAAAAGCGGAAGCAGACAACTCCCTGGTTGCCGTTCCCTGTTTTGTCATGAAAACAGCACTGTTAATACATTCATTTATTGCTCAGCAAACAAAGATGGTCGTAACATCCTCAGAGAAGCCTGCAAAGTCATTGCTGTACACGGTGAGCGAGAAGCTGCTGCGGTCAGCGAGCATCTTACCTTTGCCCACTGCCCGGTGTCGCTTTGCCAGTGAAGATGGCAGCTGCGACGACCAGCGGTAGCGACAGAGCGCGACAGGGTGCGCAGAACCACGCTGCGGAGGCAGCGGCTTTCAGCAGCAGTGCCTTGCCCGTACGAGCCTAGGCGGACAGCAAGGTGACTGCTTGCACTGGAGAAGTAGGTGAGCCGCTGTACGGCCCCCGGGTCGAACTGTAGACCCCCAGGTTAGGAGGCCGGATGCAGCAGAAATACACCCGCAGGTGGCCTTCCGGTTGGAGGGCTCTGTCAGCAGCACTGGACTCAGCACGAACGGCAGAGCCACAGCTATCAGTTGAAGAGTCTGGCCATGGCAGCTTGCAGGTTGACGTGTCCAAGACTGCCGTGGACCTCCCGCTGAAGTTGGCATCGTCCTGCCTAAAAATGACTAGTATTTATATGGACTTTGCCGATCTTTGTTTGCGAAGGTGTCGATTCCAGTCACATAGGCTACAACAGAGCCAAGGGTCGGACGTGAAGCGATCAGGTGACTCATGCAACAGAGGTTCTGACTTTCTGTTGTACCGATGGCGTTAAAACTCTAGTTGCTCTGCTGTCTGGCTTGACGGTCCCGTGGGACAGTACTTGTTGATGCCGGAACTTGGCCGGTCCGGCGCCATTGCGACCCGCCTGCATCTATCTCCTGCATTACCCGTGTCAAGCTTACCATATAAATTGCGTCGCAACAACATACTCGGATTCCACCCTCGGGGTTGTTTAATTTGTGTTGTCAATTACAAAAACTCAGTACACATACCGAGTAATGTAGGTAACCCTCCTCTCATCACCTGTGCCAGAGAGATCATCTCCACTGTAAGCATACTTCCAATACTAAACTATTAGGTTTTCCATAGTATGAGGGGACAGCTTCTCCCCGACTGATTGATGGCCACTCCAGTGGATGAAGTCCGCCCCGATAGCTCAGTGACGCCGGCACGGTAACTCAGCGTATTCCGTCGGAGGGTTAGCTGCCCTCTGTAATAAAAAAAGTGAGTTAATGGATCAACGACGAACTGAAACGGGTGTCTTGCGACGTCCGCCCCGAGCAGATACAACGATCAAAAACGAACAAAATGAGATTTTAAAAAAAGGTGGTCGGCGCGCCGGTCTGTCACGCCATGAGGCCCGGGTTCGATTCCCGGCTGGGTCGGAGATTTTCTCCGGTCAGAGACAGGGTGTTGTGGTGTCCTCATTATCATTTCATCATCATCAGCGGAAGGCAACGGGAAACCACCACTGCAACCACTTCCTTAGACGCTCATGCTGTGTACCTCTCTGACGAGGATTCGGTCATGACAAGACCTGTCATAAGGCAGAACACAAAGTTTTTAAGTGGATTAAAATGCTTACTTTGTTCGACGACCTGTTTCGACTTTCATACTGAAGCTATTTCTGAACATTTTAGTGTGGTCTGAAGTTAAGCCAAATAGGACTAAACACTGATGCGCGTCGTCACTGTAAAGAAGACGTTTCCATTGACGCGTGGTGCTCACTATTAGTAATGTACAGAAATGTTCTTTGGTGCCTTCGCCCGTCAATAGGATTCAGAAAACAACTGGTCGTCATCCAGCGTAAAAGAATAAGACAAAACTTATAGAATCTAGAGTAACGCAGTACACGAGTTGCTGTTCAGAACAATTTCTTTACGACAGCTGTTGAATATGTCGACCATCATAGTGATGAAAGATGGTATAGAGATGCCCACGGACTGTCGTATACGATCTAGGATCTCAGTACGTTGGTTTCAAAAACCATCCAATCCAGGTCGGTGTAAATAACGACTGCCGTAAAAAAAGCTGTAGACGGAATTTAGTAGGCGTATGAAGTCCTGAACGCGGTAAAACACAGTCCTGGAAATGGAAAAAAGAACACATTGACACCGGTGTGTCAGACCCACCATATTTGCTCCGGTCACTGCGAGAGGGCTGTACAAGCAATGATCACACGCACGGCACAGCGGATACACCAGGAACCGCGGTGTTGGCCGTCGAATGGCGCTAGCTGCGCAGCATTTGTGCACCCCCGCCGTCAGTGTCAGCTAGTTTGCCGTGGCATACGGAGCTGCATCGCAGTCTTTAACACTGGCAGCATGCCGCGACAGCGTGGAAGTGAACCGTATGTTCAGTTGACGGACTTTGAGCGAGGGCGTATAGTGGGCATGCGGGAGGCCGGGTGGACGTACCGCCGAATTGCTCAACACGTGGGGCGTGAGGTCTCCACAGTACATCGATGTTGTCGCCAGTGGTCGGCGGAAGGTGCACGTGCCCGTCGACCTGGTATCGGACCGCAGCGACTCACGGATGCACGCCAAGACCGTAGGATCCTACGCAGTGCCGTAGGGGACCGCACCGCCACTTCCCAGCAAATTAGGGACACTGTTGCTCCTGGGGTATCGGCGAGGACCATTCGCAACCGTCTCCATGAAGCTGGGCTACGGTCCCGCACACCGTTAGGCCGTCTTCCGCTCACGCCCCAACATCGTGCAGCCCGCCTCCAGTGGTGTCGCGACAGGCGTGAATGGAGGGACGAATGGAGACGTGTCGTCTTCAGCGATGAGAGTCGCTTCTGCCTTGGTGCCAATGATGGTCGTATGCGTGTTTGGCGCCGTGCAGGTGAGCGCCACAATCAGGACTGCATACGACCGAGGCACACAGGGCCAACACCCGGCATCATGGTGTGGGGAGCGATCTCCTACACTGGCCGTACACCTCTGGTGATCGTCGAGGGAACACTGAATAGTGCACGGTACATCCAAATCGTCATCGAACCCATCGTTCTACCATTCCTAGACCGGCAAGGGAAGTTGCTGTTCCAACAGGACAATGCACGTCCGCATGTATCCCATGCCACCCAACGTGCTCTAGAAGGTGTAATTCAACTACCCTGGCCAGCAAGATCTCCGGATCTGTCCCCCATTGAGCATGTTTGGGACTGGATGAAGCGTCGTCTCACGCGGTCTGCACGTCCAGCACGAACGCTGGTCCAACTGAGGCGCCAGGTGGAAATGGCATGGCAAGCCGTTCCACAGGACTACATCCAGCATCTCTACGATCGTCTCCATGGGAGAATAGCAGCGTGCATTGCTGCGAAAGGTGGATATACACTGTACTAGTGCCGACATTGTGCATGCTCTGTTGCCTGTGTCTATATGCCAGTGGTTCTGTCAGTGTGATCATGTGATGTATCTGACCCCAGGAATGTGTCAATAAAGTTTCCCCTTCCTGGGACAATGAATTCACGGTGTTCTTATTTAAATTTCCAGGAGTGTATGAGGTATCAACAGAGTTGTCAATAGCCGGTACCGCGACTACGTAGTAACGATGTCGCTACAGAACCATCGTACATTTCGCATTAAATTAGACCGAACAGTCGGGCACGTATTGCGAGTAGTGCACTCTTTGGGCTAGCAAACCGAACAAAACTCTGTGGCTAACGAGTCGCTGTAAATGAAGAGTCGTTCGTATTTAAACACGAGTTGTGACAGTAGGTTGTCAGTTCGTAACTAGTGTTTATGACGCGGCGGTGCAATGAGCCTTCGCCGGGCACCCATTGACAGCGCGAGTAGGAGAGAGAGGTGAGCGGCGTGCTCGGAATGTGGCCTGGTTGCCGCCGCGCTCTTGACCTCGCGGCCACAGCGCAGTGGCTTGGCTCAGCCAGCTCAGTAGCTGCATCGCTCGCTCCGCTGCACACGCCTGCTTGTGAATTCTCTTCTCGCGCACTTCCATAATACTTAATCCTGTCCCTGGCGGTTACTGAAACCTTATCACGGCTGTATTACGTGTTGACTAGTTGAGTAGAGTTCATCAACTGCAATGCCACTACCACTTTATTATATACTACTCTCTTGGACCCGATTACTGGATTACACTAACAGACGTATACCACATTCCCTACTTGATAATTAGACTTCACCCGACGCGTGACCGTACAATTCGTTACAGTACTATGATATCTTTGGGCTGCTTCCTCCGACCGTGTATGTAGACTCGGCTTCAGCGACTCATGCACAGGCGTGTGTTTAAAGCAAGCAACAGCGGAACGCCTCCTCCAGGCAAGGTTCAAAATAGCTCTGAGCACTATGGGACTTAACTTCTGAGGTCATCAATCCCCTAGAAAACTACTTAAACCTAACTAATCTAAGGACAGCACACACACATTCATGCCCGAGGCAGGATTCGAGCATGCGACCGTAGCGGTCGCGTGGTTCCAGACTGTAGCGCCTAGAACGGCTCGGCCACCCTGGCCGGCTCGAGGCAAAACATGGGTAACAAACAGTCGCACCTCAGAAGTTCTACCTGCTCTCGTATCGATCACAATGCAACGTTGATGGTCTTACATGCTGCAAGCTCTTCCTTCACGACGGCCACTGTTTCCCTCTCAAGTGTTCACGCGCAGTCCTGCGTCACTATCAACAGAACATTCATTCAGGCTATCACTCAGCCTCCCCTTTTCACGAACAATGGGCATCGCACTGTGGTGGTTTCAACGACACAATTAATTGCACTGTAGCTACAACAACATTGTAGATGTACCTGCAGAGATGCTACACTAATGAGGTTCTCCAAAGGGGTAGAAGCATTTTCAGTACTCCAAGGGAAACTGTCAGGATCATTCACTGATGCGGCCTTACACAAAAACAGGCATTGCTTTCCTATGTTAATACGGTCAACGGCTCAATGCAATGGGAAGCCAACACCCGATACATTTCCCGAAGACTTGCAACTCTACTGTATGGTTTAAAGATGACGGAGAAAATAATCCAGAGGTAAAATAATCCGCCATTCGCATCTCAGGACGCGGACTACACAAGAGCACATCGTCATCGAGAGAAACAAAACTGCATTCTATGGGGGTTGTAATGCTGAATATGTTAAACGGAGAGTCAGGTTAGAGAATTCAGAATTGTAAACGGATAGGTTGATGTTAGGTACATTACTGAGCCAGGTGGAGCAGGACTTGTGGACAGGAGCGTACGGAATTGTAAGTACAAACTTAAATGGAGATAGTGCAGGAGCAAATCTAGTAATAAATACCAAAACAGTAGCCGGCCATTGTGGCCGAGCGGTTCTAGGTGCTTCAGTTCGGAATCACGCTGCTGTTACGGTCGCAGGTTCAAATCCTGCCTCGGGCATGGGTGTGTCCTGTCCTTAGTTTAGTTGACTTTAAGTAGTTCTAAGTCCAGGGGACTGAAGACGTCAGATGTGAAGTGCCACAGAGCTTAGAACCATTCGAACCGTCATCTGAACCAAAATAGTAATGCGGGTAAGCTACTATGAACAAAATACTGAACACAGCGTAGTCAACACACACAAAGCTAACACCAACCACGATAGTAAAAGTAGTAGTGTACCTCATGGTGTTCTACCGACATCTTGTTCCCATTTGAATGGAAACAACAATTCTGCAGAACATCTGGAATGACACTATTAATCAAATGCGCCTAGCAAATACGAGAGAGAATGCATGTGCACATCCCCACGTATCTACCACCTCCGCAGATTATGGAAGACCTTAAAAGAATGTAGGTGGGATTAAAAAAAACTGTTCAGATAATTAACGCCGTGGTCGTGGGTCTTCAAGCGCTTTGGAAGCTGTTAAGCGACGCGCGACGCCCAGCGTCTAAAATGAGACGGGTTTGTCAGTCTTCTACTCCGTAGCTCTTAGGCTGCCTGGCGTTCTCCATCCAAGTTCCGGCGGACATGAGGTTGCTCGGCGATTCATTGGACTCGAGTGACTTTGCAGACTGAGCTCTTAGAAGTAAGCGCTAAATCAGACGTTTGCGAGGCTTATAGTAACAGTTTCAGATATCGTTCTCCGGCTTACCGCCCGATTTTATTGTTGTATCTCCACCAGAATTCTTCAGCTACGACAGGGGGTGCAGGAAATCAATACCATAAACCACACGCACAATAAAATTGCATTTTCACTGTCAAGAAATGATCTATAGACACAAATAGTCGCTGACAAAAAATGGTTCAAGTGGCTCTGAGCACTAAGGGACTCAACTGTTATGGTCATTAGTCCCATAGAACTTAGAACTCCTTAAACCTAACTAACCTAAGGACATCACACACATCCATGCCCGAGGCAGGATTCGAACCTGCGACCGTAGTAGTCGCACGGTTCCGGACTGCGCGCCTAGAACCGTTAGGCCACCGCGGCCGGCAGTCGCTGACAATCGCGCCCCCGTTGTCTGCATGCCACTCTCCTATACCATATTTAAAAATGTTAATAATACTCAAAAAGATACAATTTTGTAAAGTAGCCAATGCTCTTTCTCAGGGTTCGAGCTATCTCCAAAGCAAATACCATCAGGATCTGCTCAGAGGTAATCATGAGAACGTAAGAGTGAGCTACTTTCGCAATTAATAATACTGATATTATTATGGAAGTATGGATTAAAGACCTCAGGAACTGAAAAAGCCTTGTATTCATTACGTTGAATCAATTATATAGAATGTATCAACCAATAACAGCATTTTCTTAGATATGGCTAAGTTCAGAAGATGAGGAGTAAGTAGCTTTTTCAAAGAGTAAATATTTTCCTTAATTTCCATAACATTCTTCATACCAATAAATATCTTCTACTACACACTTCGGGAAGTAGCCTATCTTCATCAGGGTTAAAGCCACTTCACGCCAAATTTCATGGATATCTGTTCAGAGGTTTAGTCATGAAACTTAAGACAGAGCTACTTTCACATTTATAATATTAATCTGGTTTATTGATTAAACTGTCATGTTTATAAATTCAAAAGTCAATAAAAATTACAACATGTGTTTTGCGAAATATCTAACGAAAACCATGTATTTTTAACACATTCGCCTTAAGCAGTTTGTTACACGTCAAACGACAGCTGTGCACAGTTCATAATGAATGTCTGAATATCCGATACTCAGTTTCAATGTATTTATGCGCGCTTTAGAGAACATGTTTTATTTCTTTTCTGAGTACCTCAGCAGTGTGGTGGAAACGCTGGTAAACTCTCTACGATCAGCAGTTCGAAGAATCGGGGCGCGTCGGCGCTTCTCTTCTACGGAATTAGGAACAGCACCACCGCACGTTGTTGATTAGTGTAGACCTGCGACATTTTAGCCAGCGCGTGTAAAATCATAGTTAACCGATGCCTCTCTTTGCTGCAATCTGTCTTCTACATACTTCATTCACAACATAACATGGACAACTACGCGTTTAACAGGCTAGTTTAATCACAAGGAGAATTACCAAGTAGAGGTGAAAGCAACGCAATTACTTGGTCTAGTATAAAACGTCAGAGGTTCAGTGGTTAAGACATTTATGTGTGCGCCACTAGCTCGAAAACAAGAGTGCATTCATTTTTCTGTCTCTGGAACTATTCGGAATATGGCACATTGCAGAAGTTTTTGCTTCGATGGAGCGTTGCTGTCATATTCCTGAATATTTACTATTTGTCAGGGATATCGTGTATGTGATAGGATTCCTACCTTTCCTCAAATTAAAACCCTGTCAAAGATATTCATAATATCTATCCATCTAGAAAAATAATAGCCAAGAACTTACAAACGTAAGTCCAATGCGTGTTCGCTGGCTCATAAATTACATACTGACAACGTAATTTTTTAATTTAGCTAGCATTTCTCCTTGACTGGGGTAGTATGAAACAAATTCAGCGGTACAATTCTATCATATTTCTGAGAAAAATGACGGAGTAATGAAGACATCGAAATTCTGGTTTTGTGCTAATGTTATGGCCACCCAGAACTCCATTCCAGTCTACACAGAAAACTACACAAGCCAAGGTAAGCTATATGTTAGAACACTCTGAATGGAGAGTGGAATCCCCAGATTCAATTATTTTTGCTACGTAATCCTGTCAGGTTTACCAACCGTAAAGTACTATGATAGATCCAGAGACGATAAACCTCGCGGTAGATAGTTGAAAGTGTAGCATAGTGAATAAACGAATGAGGACTTCATCAGTAATGAATTAGTAGTGTGTTTACAAATCTAGTTAGTAGGGATATATTCCCACATTAAGAGAACAGAAGCTTCTGAAATGTGCTACAGGAGTGCTGAAGAACGGATGGGCAGACTGAATAACAAACGAAAATTTACTGAATAGAATTGTCGAGAAAAGTAACTTACAGTATAGCTTGACTGAAAGGATGGGATGCGGCATTAAGGGACACATGCTGAGACGTGAAGGGATCGTAAATGTGGTAATAGAGTGAAGCAACGAAGCGGCGCGCAGGTGGCGGGGGGCGGGGGGGTAAAAATGCAGGGGGAGGGTAAGGACTGACAACAGTAAGAAGGTGCAAATTGATTTAGGTTAAAGTAATCACGCATAGATTAAGGAGACTTGTACAGGATAGCTGCATCGAACCAATCTTGGGGAAGGGAAACGAGGACGACAACATTTCAATAGCTAATAAACTAGTTCTAAATTATATCTATGAAGAGAAATATTAAATTATAGAGTAACAGTTCAAGTTAACAGTAGGATTTGTGGGTTATTTTAGAAGTGGAAAGTCGTGGGATACCCCTAATACCACGTCGGACCACCTGCTCCCAACGCAGTGCAGCATCTCGACGTGGCATGGACTCAACAGGTCGCTGGAAGTCCCCTCCAGAAGAATTGAGCCATGATGCCTCTATAGCTGTCCGCAATTGCAAAAGTGTTGCTGTGCTGGATTTTGTGCATGAACTGACCTCTCGATTATATCCCACAAATTTGCGATGGGATTCACGTGGGGTCATCTTCGTGCCTAAATATTTCGCTCGAATTGTCCAGAATTTTCATCAAACCAAACTCGAACAACTGTGACTCGGTGACATGACATCGTTGTTTGGGAACATGAAGTCCATGAATGGTCTCCAATTGGCCAAACATAACCATTTTCAGTCAATGATAGATTCAGCTGGACCTGAGAACCCAGTCCATACCACGTAAACACGTCCCACACCATTATGGAGCTACCTCCAGCTTGACATCTTTGGGTCCATGGCTTAGTGGGGTCTTGAGCCCTGTCATCAGCTGTTACCAGCTGAAGTCTGACCACAGCGGTTTTCCAATCTTCCGTGGTCTAACCGTCGTGGTCGAGGGACCAGGAGAGGCACTGCAGGCGATGTCGTGCTTTTAACAAAGGAACTCGCGTCAGTCGTTTTCTTCTATAGCCCATTAATGCCAAATGTCGCCGACGGTCCTGGCGGTTACGTTCGTCCCATATACTATGGTTGTTTCACGCAGTCTCGTTAAATAAAGGCTGTAGGCCACTGCAATGTCCGTGGCGGCAGGTAATTCCTGAAATTTCATATTTTCGACACACTCTTGACACGGAGGATTTCGAAATACTGCATTCCCTAACGGTTTTCGAAATGCAATGTCCAGTACGTCTAGGTCCAACTGCCGTTCCGTGTTCAAGGTCTGTTAATTCATGTCGGAAACCTTTCCATATAAATAACCTGAGTACAAATGATATCTCCGCTAATGCACTGCCCTTAGGTACTTATGTACGCCACACTACTGCCATATTGCAACACCATGACTTCTGTCGCGCGCTCGTGTGTGAGTGTTATATATACATTAATAAAACCGGCAAACTGGAGAGATGGGCTATTGATAGGAAATTGAGAAAAAAAGTCCTGTGAACATGTCTAGAAATGCATCGTTGACATGGTAGATGACGCTGACAAATGGAAGTTCCTCTTACCACTTCGCGTTTGTTCCTAGTGTGTTGCAGACTGTGTGATTGATGGAGCGTACTTCCAACAGCAGAATAGGCAGGTATTCATGTTGGGAACAATCCGAGATGGTGTTTACGTGCGTCCAAGCTGGAGGAAATGGTCGAGAGGCATAACCCGGTTCTCGACATCCGGCGTACGCACAGTCCGCCCGCCTCCCTGCACGTCCATGTCTTAATGACACCTGAAAGATATGTTAGCATTGGTTACCTGCTTCGGACTGCCTTAATAGACATGACTTAAAAATGGCCTAACAACGTCAACATTGTACTTGATAATTACACAAAGCCTAACTCTAGGTAGTACATAAGATAAAACACAGTAACAAAGTCAAATGGTGGTTTACTCTTTCAAAAAGTATTCCGTCACTGTGGCCCAACACCATCGAAGAGTGTGGCTGAAACGCTTCATCTGAACATCCTAATTTAGAATTCCCGTTGTTTCCTTACAGAGCTTAAGGGAGTCGTAGGATTGATTACATCGTAAACATTTTAATAGATTTTTTCCTCATCCCTATCCTTGTTGTAGCTGTGCTTGAACTTCTTCTCCAGTGACCTCGTTTTTTATGTGCGTCAAACCAAAATCAACAGAAAAAATTGAGAGTGCGGGTCGTTCCGAGATAGCTCAGTCGGTAGAGGCTCTTCCCTGCAAAGATACCAAGTGCGAGTCTTTGCTTACCTGGATTTGCGTGGCTCTCTGTGAATTGTCTTCATATCGTCACTGAATATTTTAATGAAACAGAACAGAGATATTGGTATAGTCCAGATGCAATTTACAGTCTTAACACCCACCCGATTCCTGTACAATGGTATTATGTACATATCTAAAATTCTTGTTGTCTGACGTAAGCGTTAACCCGTATTTGACAAATGTCGGTTATAATTTTCACCGATTTTTCTTTTTGTTAGTTTTATTGAATAATTATCTGCATTTGCGTATCCAAAATTTGTGATTTGTATATTATCAATTAAATATCATTTAGAAACGTAGATCATTAAAGGTCGGCTGCAAACCTTGAACATTTTTATCAAGTATGGGTAGTTATACAAATATGAAGTTGCAGAGTGCATTCCGCACAAGGTCTTGTTATCCTCTGCCATTCATCGCTTTTTTCACCTTTCTAAACGATTTCCACTTGTGAGAAATGACATGTTAAACTGCGCTTTCGGGTCCACTGTAGGTCCTCCAATAACTGGCCATCTAAGATAGTTAAAAGATAGGAGGGGGGTGAGTTCATACCATCTCAATGAAGTCCATCCTAGTAAAGCGCTGCGTTGTTCGAACCAAGTTCGCTGCTGAGTACAGGATTGTTTCATTAGACCACAATGGTCGGCTAACAAACGAAGTAACTGATGAGAAGTAATTGCTGCACATCCCTACAAATGTTTGTATTTCCATTTATGGCTTCTCAATTGTTGGACGAACGCATGCACTAACAGTCACATATTATTAGAATACTAACTTCAGCAAGGTGTTGGTTATTACGAAATAAACGAAAAACATCATGATCAGATATGAAGAAGAACGTCTTACCTTCTAATATTCTAAATTGAAACAATTGATACCAATATCTATTAGTTTTAAGTTTCACTGAAATGTCATTTCCTACGACAAATATCAGATTTCAAATGCCTATGATGCATTTCGAGAATCGCGTGACTCACTAGTTGCTCAAAAGAAAAACAGAAAAGTAACCCACCAATGTGAAATACGTTGCTAAAAATGCACTCCGCATTCAATGTAAACATCTGTATGCAGATGAAATTACACATTAAAGTGAAACAGTAAATGTGTGCCTAATATATAATGTATATAAGAAACTTGGCTTTTCATTATCAGAATGAAGTAGTAATTGCTCTGGCAGCTTGAGAAAATAACATAGTAATTGATTCTAGTTGGCCGATGTCACACGTTTGCTACGACTTAATACGGGCATCTGCCCTTCTGGACGGGTATCTTTCCTCCGTTCAAACCGGCCCCTACCGAGGCTGCACCGACGGTTCGGCTCCACGTGACGCAGCGATATCCCGCAGGCGCGCACCGCCAGCTGGAGCTCATGGCGACCGCCGTGCGCCGCGGTGTTGCATACACTGTGGGCGCCACAGCCGGTGCGGTGTCAGCCGAGCGGGCGGCGGCGCATGCGCAAAGCGTTTCAGCAGCAGCCGCTGCAGTCTCGCTTCTCAGGCCGTGGGCGTCGCTGTAACTGACATCGACACGAAGCGCCACCAGGTGTGTCAATTAAAACCTTTCTCACAGAAGAACGCCCACCTACGCTTTCAATAGCTTTCACTGAAACGCTGTAGCAATGAAAGTGATGGACGCCTGCCTTCCTTAGGAGATAAACAATAATCGCGTTACGATTTCATGCTGGAAAAGGCATACGAGATGAGTTTAAAAAAACTGATTTTTGTTGTTTGGAAATAATTCTATGTATTCATCGACACCACTGCTTTCCGCTTAATAGTCCCAATTACGTAATACTGTATATATATGCTTAGGCCAGCGCTTTTTTCAAATTCTGGTACGTTTCTGGAACTGTCTGTGGGATACCTTTCGGCTCAGTGATGAGTTTTCAATCTTGTCTGTGCTTCTAAAACTACAGCCCTTTGAGGTTTGTTTTATTCTGGAGAACAGTAAATTTCCCAGTGAATATATGGAGACTGGGACGTCACTACAGTACCTCATTGTATTTGGCTAAAAAGTCACGAACAGTTAACTGGCGTGAGGCAGTATGTTATCGTGGTGCAAAAGACATCAAATTCTGTCCATAGTTATGGGATCCTTTTCCTAACAACGTTGAAATTTTAAGCAGTGCTATTTATTGATGCTTCGACATTGTTGCAAGAGCTTACGGTGCGGTACGCCGTTAAAATAAAAGGACACAGCACAAACTTCATTTGATCGCACTTGACGGGATTTTTTATATCTCAGCGCTTCATGAACCACTGAGCCATAGTTTCGACGTCATATTCGTAAACTCATGTTTCAACACTTCCGACACGTTATTCCTTAGCGACTCTTGAGCTTTTTGCATTCTGGTTGTTTTTATTCGACATTCAACAATTTCCGAATAAATTTTTGCTGTCAAATGCTTCGAACTTAAAATATTCGGCGAAATTTCATAGCATGATCCCACTGATATGCCAACATCATCAGTGTGCTCAATGGTTCAGTGATGGTTCATAATCATTCCTTACACTTTTTGCACGATTTCAGTCGGTTGAAGTGCTGGGATGTCCAGGGCGTTCATAATCTTCAACCTCTTCTTGGGCCTCTTCATACCCTTCTACTTAATATGCATACATACTCCGCAAGTCACCGTGCGATGCGTGGTGGAGGGTATGCTGTACCACTATTAGTCATTGCTGTTACTGTTGCACTCGCAAACACTGCGAAGGAAAAGAGACTATATGCCTCCGTACGCGCCCTAGTCTCCCTAACTTTATCTTCGTGGTCCCTAAGCCAAATATACTTTGGCAGCAATAGCTTCATTGTGCAGTCAGCCTCAAATGCCGGTTTTCTACATTTTCTCAGTATTGTTCCTCGACAAGAACGTCACCTTCCTTCTAGTCATACCCATTTGAGTTCCCCAAGCATATCCGTAATAGTTCCGTGTTGTTTTAACCTATCTGTAACAATTCTAACAGCCCGGCTTTAAGCTGCTTGATGTGTTTCTTTAATCCGACCTGATGCCGACCCAAACACTCGTACAATATTCCGTGCTTGTAGACTTTTGCTTTACCCGCAGCAGACTCTCCAAATGTATTTAATATTTCTGTAATTTCGCTATACTTTCTTGTGGCAAAATTTAATACACATTTTCTGATACCTTTTCAAACAAAGTAAATAATCGGTGAACTATCAAAATTAGTAACATCTTTGACGAATGACAACATACTAAATGTCCCATATGGTCGTCACACTACAGACATTTTTTGACATGTTTACAAACACAACCAAAAATGGCGAGAATATGGCTAATACGACGCATGAAGTGAAAACATTTCAGTTACTTTTTGAACGCACGTAGTACAACTATTGTCATGTTTGTTTATACACATCAAAATTTTGTAATAATTTGTAAGATTACAGAGAGAGGCTGGTGTGTCTTCCTTGCGGTGTATTGACCATTGGTCACTCTTCCCCAATGTAGAACAATTAGCGACAGTGCTTGTCTCCGATGTGAGAGTACTAACGTTAAAAATAGATTCTCTTTTCCTCCCCTCAACGCCGGCCGGGGTGGCCGAGCTGTTCTAGGCGCTACAGTCTGGAGCTGCGCGACCGCTATAGTCGCAGATTCGAGTCCTGCCTCGGGCGTGGATCTGTGTGATATCCTTAGGTTAGTTAGTTTTAAGTAGTTCTAAGTTCTAGGGGACTCATGACATCAGATGTTAAGTTCCACAGTGCTCAGAGCCATTTGAACCTCTCCTCAACGTAGAACAATAATTTCACACCTATTACACGTCACCTTTTTCAGTACAGAAATAAAATTATTGAGTTATAGATTGTAGTAATACTGAAAAAGTGCCAAATTCGTTTTAGCCTTCCAATAAATGTTAAACATGTCTCCTATGATTCTTTCCGTGGAATTCCATGGCTCATTTGCAGCAGAGAAAGTAGGTAATATATTTAGTACAGTGGGCGCGTATCCTGGATGAGCGGTTCTAAACACAGACTGGCCTTTCTAATTTAGGTTTTCTGTGTGTTAGATTGGACAGTTCGCGAAGCTGGCCACGACCGTTTGCTTCGTTCCCGTTATCTTTGCAACTGCTGCCAATTGTGTTTAGCTTGCGTCAGACGGTTGAGCTAGAGGCCTGCGGCCATTAAACGATTAACTGGGCAGTCCCTGCAAACTGCTCTAAAGCGCTAAATGACAATAATCTACTTCTTGTGAAACGTTTAGTGACATCAAAAGCAAACGTGATACAAAGTATCCTCTGATTTAATAACTCTATCAACACTGAGCACTGATGTTCCTGGAGTTAGCACTTGAGACGATACTTCGTATCAGGTTTGCTTCTGATATGCTGCCGATGGGCTACGCCAGAAAAGCGTCAACGAAGTTTTTATTAAAAGTACAGTCTTATTCAGTAAAGTCCAGCGGTGTTAAGGACGTGCTCACTGCTTCATTTCTATATTGGTTTTATGACACCGGGACGCTAGAACATATCCTTCCATCCACCTTTGTTGTGATTTGAGGCATGTAAAGTGGCTGTTTCTGAATTTTATCGTAACTGAATAACGCGCCTCGTACGAAAACCTTTCTTTGGCTTAGCATAGTCTAAAAGGATGTCATTAAGCTATTTATTTTTCTTTAATTTTTTTAAGTTCCCGAGTTCGACTCGACCTCTGAAGGGAGTAATTAAACTTCAGTAACCTATATTTTCTGATACGGAATACACATGGGTGTGATGAGGGCGGTCTGTCACGCCGTCTGTCAGCCAGCATGATCGAGAGAAGACGTCAGTTCTAGTGCAGGAATAAAATCTGAAAATGTGCGCTCGCGTGCGCGCTATATACTGTGCTCCAACAAAGGACATGATTTCCCTGCCTATCGGCTACCGGCTACTCACAGCAGTGTGTAGTGGCTTGCTTGCCAGCACTTTACACAGGGACAGACCACTTTTGCTGAAGTTATGTTCCTACTTGGCACACAAGGCACAATGAATCTTACCGGAGCACTGCAGACGACAATGTGTGCATTATCTTGTAGGCTGGATGGACAACTTGCACACTATATGTGATAGCTTCCCAGATTTGTCTGGGAAAAATGGAGTCTGGGAAAAATTTCCAGCTCTACTGGGTTCTAATTATAAAGCCTTCTCCGCAATCAGTAGCATTGGCGCCACGCGTCCAAATTTGACGCCACGAGCTGTGTATTGCAGGTGCGGCGGTTCTCTCTCCCCCTCCTCCTCCTCCTCAGACAACTGAGGTGACGATTTACACAGCGAGAACGACCTAAGACATTGGTCTCTATTATTTAGTGAAGGGTCTGAACTAGGTTTTCGGCAAATGGTAGTAGGCAAAGTAACGCGTAATTCCGTTGCATCTGTGAGAGTCTTAACTTACATACTGGCAAAGATATAAACATAGTTTATTTTATTGCAACGATGCACATTTTTAAGCGCATTCGAAAGTTCTTGGAAACACGAGCACAGAACCATGACTGTTTGTATGGCCTTGTAATTATTCGGATGGGTATGATACGCGAGTTGAGACTCTCGTACCATACCCATGGAATAATTAATAGAAAGGCGCTGTGTTTTGCGTTGACATCTTTTCACGAAATGTAATTCTTCTGTTGGTTGTCGTGTGACTAGGACCTCCCGTCGGGTAGACCTTTCGCCTGGTGCAGGTCTTACGATTTGGCCCCACTTCGGCGACTAGCGCGTCGATGGAGATGAAATGATGATGATGATTAGGACAACACCACACTCAGTCCCTGAGCGGAGAAAATCTCCAAGTCAGCCAGGAATCGAACCCAAGCCCTTAGGATTGACATTCTGTCGCACTGACCACTCAGCTATCGGGGAGTACTTCTAATTTCGCCTCCGAATGCGAAAATACTTGGCGGACACCCATCTACAGAGGAAGAAATGATAGCCGTCCGGAGTGGCCGAACGGTTCTGGGCCTTTCAGTGTGTAACCGCACGACCGCTACAGTCACAGGTTCGAATCCTGCCTCGGGTTAGTTAGGTTTAAGTAGTTCTAAGTTGTAGAGGACTGATGACCTCAGCTGTTAAGTCCCGTAGTGCTGAGAGCCATTTGAACCAGTTTTTGAAGAAATGATAATTGTAATAAGAGGAAACATAGCTCAGCACAAAGATTAAAGTGTTTGTTCTCCTCGATCGCTGTTAGAGTGTGCAACGGTACGGAAATAGTGAAATTGGTTCGATGACTCCTCTGATACGCACATTAGTGCGTCTGTAGGAGTAGTCACGTACTCGTAGATGGACAAAATCTAACGAATTATTGTCAAGCAGGAAGGCAAGGCTGTTGGACACTGTTATTGTCCCACAAACACCAAGCGGTGCTATCATATCGGCTCTGTGGCTGCACCAAGCTCCTATCTGTATCGGGGGATGAGCATGGTGAGGCGCAGCAGCAGATAAGTGTTTAATGTCCCGTCGACAACTAGGTCATTAGGGACGGATCCAAAGTTCGGATTGGGGGGGGCGGGGGGGGGGGGGTGGAGAAGGAAAGCGGCGGTGCCCTTTTAGAAGGAACCATCTCGGCATTTGCCTAAAGCGATTCAGGGAAATCGGGGGAAACGTAAACAATGATGGCCGGTTGGGGTTTGAATCGTCGTCATCCTGAATGAGAGTCCAGTGTAAACTTTTAATTCGAAAATTGCTGTTAGATGCTATTTTTGCGAGTTAGCGTGCACATCATCCCCTCCGGGAGGAGCTGCTCCGCAGATTCAACCCACGGATCTACGTCTTCTGAAGGTGGCATTGCGTCGGGCTCGGAAAAAAAGTGTCCCGATTAGAATCTGAATCGAGTAGTTATAGCCGAGAACGCTCGGTTCAAGGCAGCCGCGAGTGCCCAGTGAGGTGGAGTGGCCGAGGCTAGAGGCGGCGGGCAGCCGGGCAGGCGGCTGCCTCAGCCGCGGGCCGCCCACTGACTCACTCCCCGCGTGGCCCGCTGCCCCTGCCAGCCAGCCAGCCCGCTACCGCTGTCCCGCCTCCACACCAGCGCCCTCTTCCTTCTTCCCACATCACAGCCACGGTCAGTGTCAACACACTCTTCCTTCCACGTTCGTCCATCCTTCTGACTGAAGTGAAAAGATCGTATGGCACTGTTGGCGAGGATGTCCCTTCAGGTTCGCCCGCCAAGTGCAAGTCTTATTTCAGTCAGCGCCACATTGGGCGAGTTGCGACCGATGATGAGGTCAACGCAACACTCAGTCCCCGAAGGGAACAAAATGTCCGACCCGGCCGGGAATCAAACCCGGGCAGCGACTTTGGCCGTTCACTTACGTAATGAAATGAAACACGTACTGACTGCTGGTAGTTGATGGTTGGAGACACAACATCGCTATTACAGTGCACGGTAGGCAGCTCATAGATGTTGGCCGCTGATGGAATCGTGTATGCGATAGGAGTTAACACACTCAGCGTCAGTTACTGCAGCACCGAAACTGGTAGCCACGTAATAAATAACATGAAAGGACGGTTGTAGGTGTTCCGTTTTATTACACTCCTTCCTTTTATTTATAGAGTGAAACCGCAAAGTGTTGACACGAAATCCGGAGAACGACAGTTCGGCCATTCATATTTCGTTTGTCCGTAGTTTTGTTAAATTTCTTGAGGCCAATGACACGGAAGTTTGTTAAAACGGCACAGTCGATTTCCTTCTCCATTCTTCGTTCACCAATCCTACCCTCTGCTGCGGCACAAATAGCGTAGTTGCTGATGGCGCATTAAACCCTAATCTCTCTTGCTTCCTTCCATCCGTCATTTATTCCTAGGAGCACCAGTTATTCGCGCCAACTCTCACCCACAACGGCACGCTTCGAAACGTTTTATTACGGCCTTCAGACCTGAAGATCACGTCATACAGAAGAGCAATCTGCCAATGACAAAACGAAAACCCTGGACACAAAGTCGAAAAACGATGGTCACATACAGCCAGACACTCACTCGAAGCCTGTATTCCACACAGTGAAGCCAAATAATTACAAATTGTATAACTCACAAGAGATGTAATTATGAATCATTCGTGAGCTGTCTTCACTGAATACACGTTCAAAATAATCCTTACTATAAATGTGATAGAGTAATACTAGCAGATGTGAATCAGCTTTTCTTCTTTTTCGAATGTCACATGTTTGGCTAACAAGCAGACTGATTTAATAGAACAATTAATCAGACTAATAAAGCAACTCGGTCAATGTCTGAATCACTGTCACCAGTTATACCCCTACGAGGCAGTGCGGGGAGGCTTGTAATTTTATTACATTGGGGTGGCTTGTTCGGGGGGGGGGGGGGGGGGGGGGGGGGAAGAGACCGAACAGCGAGGTCATCGGTCTAATCGGACTACAGAAGGACGGGGAAGGAAGTCGGCCGTGCCCTTTCAAAGGAACCATGGCGGCATTTGCCTGGAACGATTTTAGGGATATTACGGAAAACCTAAATCAGGATAGCCGGCGCGGGATTGAACCGTTGTGCTAACCACTGCCGCCCCTCGCTCGGTTTTTGTTAGGGGCCTGAGTACTAAGATACACGATGGCAAACGTACAGCAAAGCCTTTCTACTACACGTACTAGTGATACTTGGAGTCGCATTCATTTTGCAGGTACAGTGGAATTTGATGAACACTGTAGATTTAGCACCGTTGATTAGAAACGTACATAGATTTTTTACGTTAACTTTATTTTTCCAAGTGTTAAAAAATCTGACAACTTCCATACTTTCGCTTCATGATTTTTTGTATTAACACATTTCGCATTAATCGCTCTTGTGTTGAGCACTATAAAATACATCTTTTAAAATGGTTGAAATCGTCTGAGCACTATGTGACTTAATATCTGAGGTCATCAGACCCCTAGAACTTAGAGCTACTTAAACCTAAGTAACCTAAGGACATCACACACATCCATGCCCGACGCAGGATTCGAACCTGCGATCGTAGCGGTCGTGCTGTTCCGGACTGTAGCGCCTAGAACGGCTCGGCTACTCCGGCCGGCCATTGAGAAGAGATACAGATTACCTTACGATAGAGACAGAGCTGACAGAAACAAGAATTACAGGTTTTTATACATGTTCATATATCAAGAACTGAAGCGTAATCGCAACAATGGGCAGTGAAGAGAGATGGTGGCCCTGCATCTGTCGGGTGCCCCTTAAGGAGTTCTGATCCAGCAGGAGGTGCCCTCTGCCCAGGCTTCTCTCCCCACATCGCAGGCGGAAGTGCCGAAGTTCCGTTGTAGTGGAGGCTTGGCGTACTGGAGAAGGCAAAATGTTGTGCCGTCTTGGTAGTTGGTATCGGTGTTGGTTCACGCATTTACGTTTCTTTTAAGATTTTTTTATACAGTTATTATGAGTCACGGTATAATCAGCATCATATTAGACCTCCTGATATTGCCAATGCCTTTCGAAAGCCGTTGGAAAGATGTAATAAATTTTAAGACTTCACTTGGCGCTGTCTTACGATTTTAGGCATACTGAGAGCAGTGAAGTATTTGTTTCAATTCATTAGCATTTAAATTAAGAATTATAGGTCGTTGCTTGTAAGCAATTAATTACTCCCATTGTGCTATGTTTTCACATAAATCTGGAAATAACGTAATTCAAGTTGTTGAGCATACTGTTGATATTGTTACTGTCGGCGTTATGTCGTACTGCCTATGTACTAAAGACATTCTATTGTGAACTTACTAATGCCTTGTTAGGGATATGAAATGACTTGAACATTCCAACCACGAAAGTTGAAATAAATAAAACAGTCATGTAGCTATGTAGGTTTCATAAGTGTTCCCTCTGGTGCGAGCAAACTAAAAAGGTTGAAGTACAATTTGACGTAATGGGCTGTCCATTTTGCATCTGGTGACAAAATACCGCACTACGAAGTTGGCCGCTGCCAGTTACGTGTAGTCAACGCATAGCTCAGAACCGTAGTGTCAGTCAAAATGTATTACGACTCCAAATGCGCATACAATGACTGTTGGAAGTGGCTGTAGCTTTAGAACAACATTGTCAGTTCAACAGTTCCGTTGCAGCGCTTCCGTACCTGGTGACGCGGCCATGACACGAATTTTAACGTAATTTTTACATTTTCAGTTAACTTGCCCTCGTAGCGTATGGCACGTTGCTTACAGGAGACAACCTAAACTCAATCAGAAGCGTCAAGGTGTTCGTCAACCAATTCCTGCAAATTTGTAACAAACTGCATTGTGCGATTGCCACGGCGTGGAAGATAGAAGCACCATAAGAAGCCGGACAGTACGGCAGTAAGCAGCTTGCGGTGCAGACGGTTACACGGGGCGTTCCCGGCGGCAGGGGCAGCTGCTGTGGGGGCGGGGGCGGTGGCGGGGGCGGTCCGGTCCGCTCCCACGGCCCCCGGCGCGGCGGCTGTCTCGTCGCGGCGGCGGCCGCCGCCGTGGTGTCCGGCCGCCCCGCGCCGCGCCTTCTTCCGTCCAGGGACACTCCCCCAGCCATCGTGTTCCTCCTCATATTCCACTCGCCCAGAGTCCGTTGCGCCTCATCCTTTCGTTGTCCACAAAACACCCTCAGTTCTTCCTCTATAGCATCAACAATCAGAACAAAAGCGTACTGGACAAAAAGTTGGTCACTCCCCAGGTAGCGCCATGTTAATGCTGTACTTCACGCTCTCCACCCGGCGAGGAAGTGTGTCAGCAATATGCACATCATAAAGACGTAAAAGAGGGGTCACTGAGAATTTTCAGATAAACCTGCTGGTTCATGTTCACGATAAACTCAAAGGCTAGATCAAAAAAATGTACCAGGAACATGACCGAAACATCACACAACCAACTTTGGCATATATATATATATATATATATATATATATATATATATATATATATATATATATATATATATGTGTGTGTGTGTGGTGGTCCATTGTTGGACGACATCACCCAAGTGTCCCGACCGTTCGCCGGATAGTTACGTTATTTAAGGAAACAGGAAGTGTTCAGCCCTATGTCAAACGTCAACCACGACCTGCGACAGATGATGATGCCCAAGTAGGTGTTTCAGCTGCTGTCGCGACTAATCCACACAACAGTAGCAGACAAACTGCGCGACAATCGGGAATCTCAAAAATATCGGTGTTGAGAATGCTACATCAACGATTGCACCCGTACCATATATCTATCCACCAGGAAGTGCATGGCAACGACTTTGAACGTCGTGTTCAGTTCTGCCACTGGGCACAAGAGAAATTACGGGACGATGACAGATTTTTTGCACGCTTTCTATTTAGCGACGAAGCGTCATTCACCAACAGCGGTAGCGTAAAACGCCATAATCTGCACTACTGGGCAACGGAAAATCCACGATGACTGCGACCTTGGCGGGTTAATGTATGGTCAGGCATTATGGGAGGAAGGATAAGTGACCCCCATTTTATCGATGGAAATCTAAATGGTGCATTGTATGCTGATTTCCTACGTAATGTTCTACCGATGTTACTACAAGATGTTTCACTGCATGAGATAATTGCAGTGTACTTCCAACATGATGGATGTCCGGCAGAAGGCTCACGTGCGGTTGAAGCGGTACTGAATAGCAGTGTATTGGTCGTCGAACCACCATACCATGGCCCGCACGTTCACCGGATCTGACAGCCTCGGATTTCTTTCTGTGGGGAAAGTTGAAGGATATTTGCTATCGTCATCCACCGACAACGCCTGACAACATGCGTCAGCACAATGGCAGTGTATGTGCGAACATTATAGAAGGCGAACTACTCGCTGTTGAGAGGAATGTCGTTACACATATTGTCAAATGCATTGAGGTTGACGGACAACATTTTGAGCATTTATTGCATTAATGTGGTATTTATAGGTAATCACGCTGTAACAGCATGCGTTCTCAGAAATGATAAATTCGCAAAGGTACATGTATCACATTGGAACAACCGAAATAAAATGTTCAAACCTACCTACGTTCTGTATTTTAATGTAAAAAACCTATCTGTTACCAACTTTTCGTCTAAAATTGTGAGGCGTTTGTGACTATTACATCGCCATTTATCACAAAGCAAAAAAGTGATCCAACTAAAATATTCATATTTCTTTACGTACTACACGAATATGTAATAAAAAATGGGGATTCCTGTTTAAAAAAACGCAGTTGATATCTGTTTGACCTCTGGCAGCGCCATCTAGCGGGCCAGCCATAGCGCCATCTGGTTTCCCCCTTAAAGGTAGACGAGTTTCGTTCTTTGTAGTTTTTTCGTTTGATGCTTATTTCGTGAGATATTTGGCCCGGACGCGACCAATGGACCACTACATATAATATATAAAGGCGTTGAAAGCCTCACTGTGTAGCCGGTTCACCCGACGCCTTGCAGAATTTTAAGAGAGAGATAATCGCAACTCATTGAATCCGGTTCCGTCTTGCCTTGCCGTCCTTGGAAGTCATTCTTGTGATTTCTTTCTTGGGATTTTCGTGGTTCCTTCCGTAGTAGTATTCCCGCCGGGTGCAACAATCATGATCCGTGACTTTGATAGAAAAGATCTTGCGATTGTTCTACTTTGTAAGGACCATGCTATTTTTTAAAAATTTCTCTAGTGCGATTGTTGTACTCTGTGAGGACGATGCTATTTTTTTTAAAAAATTACTCTAGTTTTATGTAAATATTGATAAGATACGCAACCTGGCACCAAGCAACATAGTCTTACTAAATTTCTTATAGTTTTTAATGTGCGCTGCGTACGGTGCGTTAATAATACACTGTTTATTCACACGCTATATAACGGACTGTGTCGATTATTTAAGATTGCCTGCGTTATGATTGACGTCAATAATTATGTTAAACTATCTAGACTTTCCTACCATCCAAGGCCCAGAAATGCGATTTAATTGTCGGAAAGACTTGCGGCTAGCTCACGTAAAATTTGACCGGAGATTTTACTGTCGGCGTCGTATTAAACATTAAAGTTAATATATAACTGTCACTGTTAATATCTTTGTGGCTCGTTACGAAGTGTTCACACTAAAAAATTCTGATTAAAATCTGAACTCAGAGCCTTTTCAGCTGATTCACTTCTTAAAGAATACTCATTTAATAAGCAGTTAACGTCTCTCTCTCTCTCTCTCTCTCTCTCTCTCTCTCTCTCTCTCTCTCTCTCTCACACACACACACACACACACACACACACACCTTCCTCGCTCTCTGAGACTACTTGGAATTTAAATAATATTGAACTTCGGTAGTTTTTAGTAATAAAATGAAATATTTAAGGCAGATTAAAATGCGTTGCCTACAACTGACTGGAATACGAGAGGGCTTCATTATGGGATTACAGTTAGCTGCCTTTCAGTTTTTCAGTTGTTGAAGACTTGCAGGTTTGCATGTAGCTCTGAGCGATGGGCCTTCGCCAGGTACCTAGTCAGAGTGTCCATTACATGCAGCTCCCTTAGCTATACTCGCTGGCCAAGTGATTGAGATGGACCTGCATTGACTGATGACAGCTTTTCAGGATTTCAGACAGGTTGCTATTGAGAAGGTGCAACACTTACGTCCTGTCTTCGTTGGTGTCTTTCTACTACCACTCTTCTTATGCCGTGTTACGTAGCTGCGAGTGTGAAACCACTCATTGCAAACCAGTTGGTCAATGCTGATACACCGAATAACTGGGCAACTCTATTCAAGGTATGGTATGGGTACGTCCAAACAAAATAGCCACTCTCCGGCATCCGGCACGCTTCCACGTCGAACAACCTTACTGCACTCATTCTACACAGCCCATTCGCTCACAAACACAGCTTTACAGCCATGATTTATCTTGGCGGTAGAGGTTCACATGACAGCTTGGTGTCATTGTACACCATCCACGTTGCTCCAAAGAGACAAGTACGCTCTTTTAAGACTGTGGCGAATACTTTCGTCTAGTGGGCTTGCTTGCTGCTTTATTCCCTCTTTTATGGGAATGAGACATACTGCTGAGGTACTAAAGCTATATAAAACTTGATCACTACACAAATAACACACTTAAATGACTCCACGTGCAGAGAAACCGTGATGAAAACGTCTGACCGACTACTGCACTAAAATGCCCGTAATGATTGCAGGACGCACGGGACGGACATTACGCTGAGCCAGTGGACAATAAGAACGAATTACGTTGTCAAGTAGTTAACGTCTCTCGTACTGTTAGTCGGCAATCACATGGGATAGCTACCTTCTAGGATGTCACCTGCTCGACGTACGTCACACGGGACGTATACAGCCTGATGGACTTGCTGAATTACTACGGCATACTGTCATTAGCACTTGCCCCTGCCGCTATTGCAGAGAGCAGAACACATCTCGAGCAGTTAGACATGTTCATTGCTCAAGGGTGCTCAAGTGTGTTGTCTTTCCTTCGTTAAACTTGCGTTACTGTGACTCTCTCGCTCTCTCTCTCTCTCTCTCTCTCTCTCTCTCTCTCTCTCTCTCTCTCTCTCTCTCACACACACACACACACACACACACACACACACACACACACACACACACACACACAAGTGAATGACATCGAATTTAGCACGAGGGAATGGGATTTATTTCATCCAAGCTATAAATGTCACTCCCTGTAAGCCAAGATACAAACTATTTACAAATGTTTGAGTATATGAAACTCGGCGTATCATTCCTGAACTTAGCTTTCCGTTACCGATTGTAGAACAAATTCACTAGTTTCCAGTGTAAAAAATCACGCTGAGAAGACACGAACGCAAGTCAACATGAAACTGTAATACATTGAACGGCTGTCTCCACAGGTAACATACATTACGCTGACCGCATAGCATCCTCTCTGTACTTGGACTGCGCCTTGCAACATGTTACACACCACAGAGAGAGGCGTGGCACTCGTTAACATACTGCGTTCGTGTTGAGCGTACAACTCTCAGTGCATTTGATCATTGGATACAATTTTTGGATGCCAAGAAGGTAGTCAGAAATCACCACCACTTTCCATGGATAGTGAAAGCATTAGCCTTACCACACGTATACGTGTTCCATCTCACAGTGGCCCCTCGTCACTTCATAAAATGGTCACTCGGCGAGGTAGAGCAGTGATTAGAACTCTGTTACATTCATCGTCCTCCCCTCTCAAAGATGCAGTCACATGTACACCTGGTCACACGTTCGAAGCTCGCCATTTTATTTAATTACGCCATGGCTGTCAAAGGAATCATGTCGGAAAACCTATACGTACTTCACATACTCATATACTCGTGACATCAAATGTAACTAGGGTCGCCAGCGTTATGAGAGCAGGTTCAATGGCAGCAACAGCTCTCCTACGTCATTGTAATCCCTGTAATCATATGATAACACTGGGAGACAGCTCAAACCACTGGTAGCCATACCCTGAACTGTGTCCACTTAGTTCTCAAATTGTTTCTCTAAACATCCTGTCCCAGAAACACAGTCTCGGAATGAGACAGTACGCACATCAGCAGTAGTACAGAATCAAATGCTTTGGTTCCCACGGAAAGAACAGCCCTTCGTTTTGTAATTCGACAAAATTTATTTCTTTAACATCCCATCTAGTTAGCTACTAGAACTGTAATCTAACACGAGGCTGTTTCCTAAAACTGAGAGACTTAGATAAACAGTTAGGTCTCAATGACCTACCTAAGCAAGCGCTGCTGCGATTGCAAGCGCTCTTCATATCTGACGAAAATCTTTGCCAACCCGTACAGACCGCCATTTTCACCTTTCTAAAATGATTGCATCTATGTAAATGTGGTGCAAATAAGGAGAAATCCGAATAAGCAGCCACGGATCGAAGCGGCAGGACTCGGAAGCGTGGGAGGGTACTCCACGGCGAAGAAACATTCAACAAATACCACAGGAGCTCAGTACTGACCTCGACATGATGAGTAAGCCTCGCCAGGCAGGAAGTGCCACCCCTCTACCTTCCGGATAGGAATTCAACTCGAGGGCTAAGCGAAGAAAAGCCTCAACAGCAAACAAGGCGTGGAGGAAATTCTGGGAACTCTGTAAGGTCAAGTGCAGCCAGTCTCTCTATGGCAGCAAGTCCTACGCGAATTCTGGCCCTCCAACTTAGAGGTTGGGCGGCGGACTGTCAAGCAACCCAGTTAAGATGACCTTCCACGAAAAACTCAAAACAAGCCTCGGAGATAGAATAGTATTTTGGCGATCGTGGCAGAGGAAAAGGACTAAGATACAAACACTTACGGACGGAGAAGGGGGAATGTCGAAACGATGAAAGCACCGGGGGCTGTGAAGTGGTTGTATGACGAATTATGCACTACAATAGGGATGCGTCGCCTTGCAGGAGATCGGATGGAGAAATAAAGACAAACAGAAGTGAGAGATTTTACAGTGCGACTGCAGAAAGGAAAGGACAACTTCGAACAGGAATAGCAGTGAACAGTAAAATAGTGGACGCTATAGCGAAATATGAAGGAGTCAGTGAAAGACTCTGCTGCTTTAGAGTAAAGGGAATACTTAACATCATTTCCATCTTCCCTGTGCATGCTTCTGCGGAAGAAAAGGATGACGGGGAAAATGACTTTTTATGAAATGATTGTTGCACAAGTGTACGATGGAATGCCACAATACATAATGATGGTGATAGATGGAGATGCAAAATTGGTACTGAATATGCAAAATAAATGCGAGTGGACAGTACACCCTTCACAAAGAAACAAATGACATTGGGTAAGACTCCTAACATTTGCAGTTGTAAGGAAAATGCAGATGTTCTGTATAATGTTTCTGCATAAGAAGATACACTTAGGAAGTGTACCAACAACATTGACCATGTATCGGAGGACTCAAAGCAATAAGTGTCTGGGTATTGCGAGGAACAGGAGTGGGAATTGATCACAATTTGGTACTAATTAAAGTAAAAGGATGAATCACGAAAAAATACGACAAAAGCCAACACACCAAAAGGCAAAATACATCTAAATCCACTGGGAAATGAGAGAATAAGATGTGAATACCAGATGCAGCTACCAAATCTATTTCAAATTCTGCAACAACAACAACAACAACAACAACAAGCAGGGAGACAGTCCAGTCTATCATGATTTAGATGCGAAGAAACTCCTATAGGCGCGAGAAAGGAAAAGGAGGGATAAAATAAAGTTCATTGAGGAATGCACAGTGCCGATAAGAAAGAGAAATGAGTACACAGCATGCAACGTAACAACTCCCCACATTCTTGAAAAGAATACGCAAAGGCAGCTAGGGAAACAAGGAAGGCAGCAGAAAGAGAGAAGCGACAGTTCATCACTCAACAAATAAGAAAAGAAGTCTGAACAAGACAAACAAGAACAATGTAAGGTAATTCTGACATGTATTGGGTATATTTCAAGACAGGCTATAAACCAGAAACGGCACGAGTGGAAAACAATGGAGATAAATCGGTGGTTGCCCGAGAACAGGGCTTGAAATTGTGGAAGAACAATTTCGAAGAACTATTGATTGTTACTGTAGGAAAGTAGATAACTGAGGAAACTACAGCCTGTGGAGGACCCCAATCAAAAGTGGAGGAGCCTATAATGAGAGAAATGGATGAAGGTAGAAGACAAATGAACAGTAAAGTCCCAGGAAGCGATGGTAGGGCAGTAGAACTACTGGAACAAGGTGCAAAAGCATTCAGAAAAGCTCTCTATAGAGTTACTGCAGTTGCGGAGAAGTGGAAAGATACCCAAGCAATGGCAACAACCAGTAATATGTCAAATATACAAGAAAGAAATAAGAAAAAAGTGTAAGAATTACAGGTATAGATCGTTATTATGTAGCATTTACAAGGTCTTTGTACGCATTGTTTGCAAGCTATTACCATTCACAAGGTGTCTCAGGAGGAATTGACAAGAACGATCATTCGAAAAAGTCAGACCAGTAAATATGAGCTCTAAATGCATACGTTAAGAGTTATGATATCTAAATCATCGATACTGTGAAAAACATCTCCACCATTGCCGCAGCTCGTGATCTAGTGGCTAGTGTTGCTGCCTCTGGATCACGGGGCCCCAGATTCGATTCCCGGCCGGGTTGGAGATATTCTCTGTTCAGGACTGGGTGTTAGTGTTGTCCTCATCACTTCATCATCCTCATCGTTCGTGACAGTGGTTATATTGTATTGTGGAAAAGAAAAAAATTGTACTGTGGGAAGGAAAAAATTGGACTGTGGAAAAAGAGAAATTGGACTGTGGAAAAAGAGAAATTGGACTGTGGAAAAAGAGAAAATTGGACTGTGGGAAAAGAGAAAATTGGACTGTGGGAAAAGAGAAAATTGGACTGTGGAAAAAGAGAAAAATTGGACTGTGGAAAAAGAGAAAAATTGGGACTTCGTACGGGCGCCGATGATGGTGCAGTTGAGCGCCCCACAAACCAAACATCATCATCACATCTCGACCATTGAAATAGTGCTCATAGCTCTTAAGGTATGAATTTCGAACCCAAGCTTACTAGCTTCCTTTACTTCGAATTATCATTCCTGTCATCCGCCTATGAAAGTGCCCGCAGATAAAAGATGTGGAATATAATAGAAGAGTCGAGGGTACCTTAGAAACTGGTCAGGTTAACCGGAATGTGCAGTAAGGAAACAAAATGTAACGTGTGGGCTGAACGGAGGGAGTTTGAAAGTTTTGCATTGGAGACAAGTGGCAAACAAGATGACTGCATCTCGCCCTATCTATTTAAGTTGATACTGGGAAAGGCTGTAAAACGAGCGTCACCGGTTGGAAGCGGCTTAAATGTAGGTGGCAAAGCGAAACAGCGTTTGCCGATATTATTTTCCTTATAAAGGCGGAGGAGGATCGTTTTATAAAAAAACGTTAAGTTGTAACAGAGGATGCACAAAAAAAGTCAGAGGAGTCAACATAAAACTATGTAGATTGAAAGACGAAACACTAAAGAGGAAACGGAAGAAACGCTGACAGTAGAAGATAGGAAATTACAAAGACTAGATCATTCAAATATCTAGAAAGTAATGAAAGTGCACTGAGTGTCCTCAGTGGGAAAACTATTCAACAGCAAACCACTAAAATGAGCAACATAACTCCACAAGTACAAGACAACTATGTGACTATAGTCTATGGTTATGAAACAAGAATACTGAGCCAAAAGGTGGAGAGAAAAATTGACCTACGAAAGTAGTGTCAAGAAAAATCTTTGGACCAATCAGAAAATTAAATTATTCGAAGAAGGAAAAAGACTTAAGTCCACACGCTGTTCAATGAATCTGATGTACCAGCTGTAAGTAAAGAGAAGAAGTGAATGACTACGCCATGTACTGAGGAGAGAAGAAAGGATGGTGAAAGCAGTGCTAGAAGGGAAGCTGCAATGACGAGACCGGAAGCTGGACGAAAACTGAGATGGTAGGATGGAGTTGAGACCCTAGAGCCCACGACAGCACGGCCCAGAGGCAGAGGCCTCCGGAAGAGGCAAAACAATGAAACAATGAACTGACTTCCGCTCGTGTGGCTAACTAACTAAGTGAAATAAATATCTTTCGAAATTGTCCACTCACGGATACGTACCGTAGGACACAAATTCCCGCCTTTAAATCTCGAAAATGATGTACGGCACACGCCAAATTGCAGAGTTCAGGAGACAGTGTAGTGTTAGACGTTTTAGCTACACAAAGTGCTGCAGACTGATTGGAAATCACTTTCGATCTGTATCTACCTCACTCCTAATTTTACGTTTCAGAACTGCGCTGCCACTTGGAATCACCCTTCAGTTCCCAATGTTCAGAGAAGTGATTCCATGCAAATTCTGTCATTTGCGCCATCCCGGGAAGCTGCAGAGAGAGAATTTGCTGAGCATGTCAAACAGCTAAGAATGTAAAACTGTGCTGGGATTAAAGAAAGATCACTTGGAACGTTACTGAAATGCTACGACGAAAAACTGCATCTCAGACTAGAAAACCGACGAGCGCCCGTCCCTTGTATCAGCAACAAAAAAATCCTGCCCACTTTACGGCGGTCTCCCGAGTCGTACGTGAGCAGAGTCTCTCGTTGAATATAATTGCGAGTCGAGTAATTGGCTGTTACCGACAGTAAATTACACGTTGCATTTTGCAGCAAACTGTAAATATGACAGCTATTTATTTCATTTTAATCTATCTGAAATAGAAGTATATGATTCATGAATAAGCAATTATTCGATGTCTTCTCCCCATAACAAGCCTCTGAAACTTATTTTGCTGTCTACCAGAGGCACGAACCATATTGAATTAAAAAAGTAAATAAAAATTCTGTAAAGGTTTACAAATGGCTTACAGATTTATCCATATTAAACTGACACATGCTTATAGGCATTTCTAATAATTATAGTGGGAACTGGAGGACACAATTTATTTCACAGCGTGACGTCTGGCGTACTTTGAAGGACTTCACGGTGACAGAGGTGGTGGAGGGAGAAAGTTCGATAAATTTTCTGTGAGAAATTTTACCTACCTGCACTTGAGCTCGGCCTCTTGTTCACTGTAACAACCTGTGAGGGTTGCGAACAATACGAGGGGCTCCAGTGTTTTAGAGACTCAGTACTCCAACTTCGCTAATGAAAGTTCTCTGGCACTTTCTCAAGACCAACACTTGGATGTTACAGTGCAAATAATTACAATAATGGAGTTAGCCTGTGTCCTACCGTGTGCTTCGAATATTCTTTGAAAAAGTGAATAATAGCAATGTGCCATCTTTCGCAGCTCGTTACAAACTGGACCCATACGTTGATTAATTAAAATTGCTATTTTGCTTTAAGCTCGTGACTGGCTCAGCAGTTCACCTGCTGCTGCTGCTGCTGCTGCTTCGATTCCTGGTCTCTTCCATCTGAAGAATGGCTGATGCAGCTCAAAAATGGTTCAAATGGCTCTGAGCACCATGTGACTTAACTTCTCAGGTCATCAGTCCCCTAGAAGTTAGAACTACTTAAACCTAACTAACCTAAGGACATCACACACATCCATGCCCGAGGCAGGATTCGAACCTGCAACCGTAGTGGTCGCACGGTTCCAGACTATAGTGCCTAGAACCGCTCGGCCACCTCGGCCGGTGCTGATGCAGAACTCCACGGTAAGCTACCCTGTGCAAAAGGCTTCAACCTGCTTTCCAGTATTCGAGGCTTGAGAGCTGAGCTGCCCCTCCTTCATTTCCCTCTACTACTAACTGAGTATTCGTTGATGACTCAGAATGTGTTCTATGAACCTATTCCTTTAGGTCAAGTTGTGCTGTACATTCGACTCACTACCTCTGCATCAGTTATCCTGCCTACACTCCTAATCTTGAAGCTTAATCCGTATACAACGGGTTGCCTTTTGCATCATTCAAAACTGTTGAGACTTCCGAGGCCACTTCTTGACGTTTTGATTGTATGCTTCTGTCTCGGGATGTTCTATATTCAGTTAATGCTTTCGCGGACGTTTCGCAAGCAACAACGGCAGATGTAAAAAACTTCCATTGCTGTTAGTAGAGTGTAGACCGAGAGTGATGATTATGAGTGTAACTGTCGCACAAGCTTTTGAGGGCCCCTGCCTTGTCAGTACGGCTGTGCACAGGCGTTCGTAATGTGGGGGCCTTGGGCTCCCCTCCCCGCCGCCTTTCTGAATCTTGGGTATAGAATTTTCATCGATATATTGAGTGGATAAGGACCCATTCCCTGCGATATATTAATATTTTTGAGTCACGTATAAAATTTTCTTCTTATGGAACGATACGTCTCGAAATTGACTAATTACTCTATATAAAAATAGCAGTTTTGGAGTCCTGCGGTTCCTCTCCGCGATTGCCCCTCCCCCCCCCCCCCCTCCCCCTCCCCGTCCTTGTGGATAAATACCTCCGAAAGCCCGATATTGCTGTGTTCTCTCACTGTTACTTGCAAAGGTCGTTCGTGGCAGCACGGAAATGCAAGATCCGTTTACTTCGATTCTGTTATTTTCAAAACTATTGTCTTCGTGAAGTTCTATGTATTCCGTGAACGGACAGGCGCGCTATCTCTTCCCTGCAGCGGACTCGCGCAGCACGAGATCTGTCACGGCTGACTTCTCCACCTGTTCCTACCACCAGTACTCTGGGTTACTGGGCAGTGTTATTTATGCATCTTCCAGTCATTCCAACATATACTTCTGCACAAATCTACGGTATGAGGCTCATTCTCAACATTGCGGGCGGGTCCCTTTTGTCCGTCGCCAATCCATATTTTATACTTGCCATCGCCAGATTTCCCAGGAACTTCGCCTGGTGGAGGAGGAGCCATAATAAGTGAACTGCCTCGTAGATACTCGACCGTTTCTTACAGACCGGTAGTCAAAGATTCAGAGGTGCTTCACGTGCCTTTTGCTGCGCGAAAATGGTGGCTCAGTCACTAGCGTCGCAGCTTCCTAATTTTTCTCTCTGTTTTCGATAAGCGATTATTGTTTCTATCTTAATTTCATTATTTTCATTCTTCTACCCATATACGTAAGAGGTTCCTACACGAATGATTCCTACCAAATTAGGGCGGACGTCACAGTATTTGTAAATACACACACACACACACACACACACACACACACACACACACACACACACGCACACACACATTCTATATATATATGGGCGGATTACAATCCTTTTAAATTACCATATTCTTATGTGTTATTCACGTGTTTACTCTTCAGGAAGATTGGATGCATCCTCTTGGAAGTCACCGATCATGGAAATATTCGAAACACAGAGATTCATAACACCACGAGTATCACAGGAAGGCAAGTTTGCCACAGTGGCATGTCTCTCTGTGTGACTCTCACTCGGGGAAGAAACATTGTTAACAGTGGTGAAGATTTCACGTGTTGGCAAGAACTTAACGGCAAACGATGAGTAACGGATAGCTTTTCCGAATTCTGGTGCATGGTAGGGAGCTCGTAGCATGTTTCTTTGGATGAAAAGGCATCGTCAAATGCAAGAGTAACTTCATGGGTGCCCCAGGGAAGTGTGCTGGGACCCTTGCTGTCCATGTTGTATATTAACGACAATATTAATGGTAACATCAGGCTTTTTGCAGAGGATGCAGTTATCTTAGTGAAGTATCATCTGAAAGAAGCTGCATAAATATCGTGAGATCTTGATGAGATTTCACATTGGTGCATAGACTGGCAACTTTAAATGTTCAGAAATGTAAAACCCCATACTTCACAAAAAGAAAAAGACGTAGCATCGGATAATTACAATATCAGTGAGTCATTGCTGGAATCGTCCATCTCATACAGATACCTGGGTCTAACACTTCGTAGGGATATGAAATGGGATGATGTCATCGGGTCGGTCGTGGGTAGGTGGTAGACTTCCGTTTATTGAAAGGGGGAAGTGCAATCAGTGTACCAAGGAGACAAATCACTCGTGCGGCCGGTTCTAGAACATTGCTCAACTCGTTGGACCCGTACCAGAGTTGACCAACAGGCGATATTGAACGTGTGCAGAGAAAGACAGCACGAATGGTCAAAGATTTGCTTACTGCGTGGAAGAGTGCCACAGAGGTACTGAAGGAACTGCACTGGCAGACTGTTGGAGATAGACGTTAACAATCCCGAGAAAGTGTATTAACAGTGTTTCAAGTACCGCCTGAAAATGATTAGTCTAGGAATATGCTACAAATCACTACATATCGCTCACATAGGAATCGTGAAGATAAGATTAGAATAATTACTGGAAGCACAGAGGTATTCAATCAATCATTCTTCGCGCGCTCCTTACGTGAATGGAACAGGAAGAAACCCTAATAACTGGTACAGCGGGACGTACGCTCAGCCATCCACCTCACGATGGTTTTCGGAGTGTAGATGTAAAGCTTGCAATTATATATATATATATATATATATATATATATATATATATATATATATATATATATATATTACAGGAATTTCACAGACAACGATTCCAAACAATTTTCTCGTTTATTTATTTATTCACCTGAACTAAAATTAGTAGAAGAGTAATGACAAATTTTTATCCATATAACTGTAAACATTCGTGTAGTAGTCGTGTACAGATATGGATACATAAATGAAAGACGATAGTAGTAGAAGTAAATGGGGTTCAAACACAGGGCGCGAAATGAAGAAGCCACGATGTTAATCATGCCACAACTTCGTCTGAGGATATGATGCGGTGAAAGGCACAGAAAGTATCTTGGAAACACGTCGACAAAGTAAAGTATATTTTTTTCAGAAACGGTAGAGTATGTACGGTAAATCAGAGACATGTTAACGTAGCCGGTCGGGGTGGCCGAGCGGTTCTAGGCCCTTCAGTCCGGAACAGCACGACCACTACGGGCGTAGGTTCGTGTGCTACCTCGGGCATGTATGTGTGTGACGTCCATCTATTAGTTAGGTTTAAGTAGTTCTAAGTTCTAGGGGACTGATGACCTCGGATGTTAAGTCCTATAGCGCTCAGAGCAATTTGAACATTTAAACTGAGGGAAGTTTCGGGAAAATTGGTGTACGGGACTGGGCTGTGTTGTCCTTGTTAGATCAACTTCAGTTATTTTGTTGGACACACACCGAAATTAATTTATAGCATCTGTGCTCTTGTTAACTTGATTCCCTGAGAAAATGACAATAAACTGCAGGTGATACTTAAAAAGGTTGTATATTGACCTCAACGTCACCGAGTGTTGAACTTCAAAATGGTTCAAATGGCTCTGAGCACTATGGGACTCAACATATGAGGTCATCAGTGCCCTAGAACTTAGAACTTCTTAAACCTAACTAACCTAAGGACATCACACACATCCATGCCCGACGCAGGATTCGAACCAGCGACCGTAGCGATCGCGCGGATCCAGACTGAAGTGCCTAGAACCGCTCGGCCACTGCTGCCAGCTTTAAACTTCAATTCTCCTTTTCTGTTCACTTGATACGACATCATGTGTATTCTACCCTACGAACGGGGGGGGGGGGGGGGAGAGGAAGGCAGGAGAGAGAGAGAGAGAGAGAGAGAGAGAGAGACGCAGAGCACGGCAGTGGCGCCGCAATTTCCGTTCCTTTTTCGTGGTGCAGTCGTAAACGCAGTAACGTGTACCCCGCGGCCGTGGTGTGACGGAGAGGAAGGGCGTTTCCGCCGCGGCCCGCAGTGGGAGCAGGGCAGAGCAGGGCAGGGCAGGGCAGCGCGTAGCGGCGGCTGTCCGGATTTAGAGGCGGCCGCTGGCCCGCCACGCCAGAACCGGTTGCCGCCCGCGCCCGCGCCCGCGCCCGCCGCCGCGGCTGTTGCCACGCGCAGTCCGCGGCGCCTCGCAGCCCGGCGCGTCGCGGCCGCTCTCCTCCTGCCATCGCGGGTCGCAGCCACACGGCACTTCGCCTTCCGCCTCCTCTTCCTGTCGGGGTACAAACGTCCGCTAGATGTCGCCTGCGAGACCCAGCAAGTGGCCGACGGTTCTGTTTGTCCCCAGGCATAGCTATGTACCTGGACATTAACGTAGCAAAATCGAGGTGGATTGCAACGAATGTCAACCTGCCGCGATGTGTAATGCAAGCTTGAACAAAGAAATTATTAGTATTTCAGCATCCCCACACGAATCAGGAAGGAGTAATTCCATCCATTTACACATATCTACATGTATTACAGAAGTGTGTGTATCTAAAGTATGTATGTTCCACATCTATATTTCTGAACCAATTACGACTATACTATGTATCTATCAAAGCGTGCGTCTGTCCGTGTGTGTGTGTGTGTGTGTGTGTGTGTGAGAGAGAGAGAGAGAGAGAGGGAGAGAGAGAGAGAGGGGGGGGGGCAGAGGGAGGGAGGAAACTAGTAGTAAGTAGTAGTAGTAGAAGACCCCATACCGCGCGAACACCTATATTTACCTCATCAAGTACTTGAGAACGACAGCAGTTAGCGACTTGCAGCAAACTTAGCACTTGCACGGAAGAGTCGACGAAACTTATACACGTGACTAATATTGTGTAGGTCCGTCTCGGGCACGCGCGCAGAAGTGCTGCAACACGACGAGGCATGGACTCGACTAATGTCTGAAGTAGTGCTGGAGGGAATTGACTCCATGAATCTTGCAGGGCTGTCCATAAATCCGTAAGAGTACGAGGGGGTCGAGATCTTTTCCGAACAGCACGTTGCAAGGCATTCCAGATAGTTTAATGTTTATAAAGAATCCGCCTCGATTGGAAATAGAAACCGGATGTTGACCTAGGTTTCGGCGCGGATAACCACGCCTTCTTCCGAACACACTACAACTACTAACCGCCTGCAGACGCATGGTCCAACGTCAATACAGAACGCCCAAAAGGGCAAAAGACCCTCATAAAATCAAAAATATGCGAGTCTTTTGGCCTTTTGGGCGTTCTGTATTGACGTTGGACCATGCCTCTGTAGGCGGTTAGTAGTTGTAGTGTGTTCGGAAGAAGGCGTGGTTATCCGCGCCGAAACCTAGGTCAACATCCGGTTTCTATTTCCAATCGAGGCGGATTCTTTATAATCATTAAATCATTTACGATTGCTGACGCGCTGCAATGTTAAAAGTTCTCTATCCCAGATAGGGTCAGTGTTAATGTCTGGGGAGTTTGCTGGCCAGCGGAAATGTTTAAACTCAGAAAGTGTTCCTGGAGCCCCTCTGTAGCAATTCTGGACATGTGGGGTGACGCACTGTCCTGCTGGAATACATAATGGACATCAATGTAAGCACGTGAGCAGACAGGTTGCTTACATACGTGTCACCTGTCAGTCGTATCTAGACGTATCGGGGGTCTCAGATCACTCAACTGCACACAGCCAACACCATTCCAGAGCCTCCACCAACGTGGAGTCTCCTGGTGACATGCGGTTCCTTGGATTCATGACGTTGCCTCCATACCCATACACGTCCATCTGCGCGATACAATCTGAAGCAAAAGGCATGTTCTCGGTCATCAACAGTCCAATGTCAGTGTTGACGGACACAGGCGAGGCGAAAATCTTTGTGTCATGCAGTCATCAAGCCTACACGAGTGGACCTTCGGCTTCGAAAGCCCGTATCAATGATGTTTCGTTCAATGGTTCGCTCGCTGACAGCCGTGGATGGACCAGCATCGATATCTGAAGTAATTTGCGGAAGGATTGTACTACCGTCACGCTGAACGATTCTCTTCAGTCGTCGTTAGTCCTGTTCTTGCAGTATCTTTTTCCGACCGCAGCGATGTCGGAGATTTGATGTTTTACCGGATTCCTGATAATCGCGGGACACTCCTGAAATGCTCCTACGGGAAAATTCCCACTTCATCGCTACCTCGGAGGTACTGTGTCTCATCTCTCCCGCGCGAATTACAGCACCACTTTCAAACTCACTTAAATCTTGGTAACCTGCCAGGCTAGCAGCAGGAACCAATCTAACAAGATAGATTAAGTAGTGCGTAAGCCTAGAGACCGATGACCTCAGCAGTTTGGTCCCACAGGAACTTATAACAAATTTACAATTTCTGTATTCGAATACGCATGCCTATACCAGTTTCTTTGGCGCTCGAGTGTAGTTTCAAATATTTACGAAACTTTTTTTCTCGCTGACAACACCGACAAAATGATGAAAGAAAGAAGTTTCTCGTTTACAGCATTTTTTGCTGTTCATGCAGTGTAACTACCTTCTTAGGTACGACGTTTTAATTTATTACTTCTATACTACTAATTTTATTCGCTACAAATTTTGCAGTCAGTATTCGTATATATTGCTGAATGTACCAGCAAAATTATGGCATCATCCGACAAACGATTCGGGAGATATCTCATAAACATTATGAAAGTGAAAACGTAACTGCACGGTGAAATTCGCTGGATAAATAATTGAAATATGTGTACAAATACATGTGCAGTATGTTAAATATATGTAAAATGTATATGACACTAGCGTAGGCAGGCAAAACCACCGTTATACTCACCTTAAACCCCTTGAACGATTTCAGTCAATTTTGGTACACCTTAGTTAGTATCTGGAGAGAGATACTATAGGGGAGCAGGGGGTATGAAATGGCAAACTCCTTATTGGGGTGAGGGTGATAAAGTAGAGAGAGAAGGACCGATAATGGCAGAGGAGATGGACAGGTAGTGGTGAGGGGAAGGATGAAGTGGACTTGCAGCACATAGGAGTAAATACATACCCGGTCAGATCCGCGTACTACATACATAAACTGACTACGTAGTGGGTTTCTCATTCAGATGTGATACGTGAATGTTAGTTGTTCGGGGGAAATCGTCTAATGCCTGGCATAACAAGTCGACCAGACTGCTCCGGGTTTTGTCAGTGGCCACGTCGTGGTCTTTTGATACAATGTTTCTCAATAGTGATACTGGTGAACGCATCACGTGAATATGGAATCGGTGGGGTTAGAAGTGCCATACTCAACACCGCAGAAGTACTCAATTGCCCAGGAGGCTAACGGACAACCGGACAGATGTCACTGAATCAGCAGTTAAGGATCATGCAGCCGCACCCACGACGCTTACCTTAAATCAGAAAATGGCCTTCATGCTAGCAAGACGACTAGCCCCACTTGCAGTACGCTGTGTCAACTCTGCATTCACGTCTACATTAAAACTCGGCAAGCCACCTGGAGGTGTCTACCCGAGCATACTTCTGGACCCATTAACTGATCTCTCCCTGCTCTCCCCCTCCCCCTCCCCTTTGCCCCCCCCTCCCCCTCTCTCTTCTCTTCACTCTTCCATTTGCGAATGGCTGGTGGCAAAATCATTTTCCGTAAGCCTTTGTATTGCCTGTACTTTCCAAAATTTTCTCGTCGTACTCATTTCGCGAGATGTATGTGGGAGGAAGTAATACGTTTCCTGACTCTCTTCGGCAAGGACACTTTCCAAATTTTAGTAGCAAACCTCTCCGGGACACAAAACGCCGCGCCTACCTGGTAAGCGTCCCAGACTGATAAACAGTACTCAAGAATTGGTCCAACAACTGCCTTGTAAGCAATTTCTTTCGCAACTGTTGGGCAGGGACTGCGCATGTGCGGAGAAACGTTCAGAAAGATGCATATCTTCTATCATTTGAATTTATCTCTTTATTACCGCATCCTGTCAGTCTCTCTCACTTACCTTTAATAATCAACATTACTGGTATCACGGAAAAAAGCCTGACAAGAGCGTCATTAAAAGTTCCTCACAAACAAACAGTTTACTAAAACTGCTACCCATTTGGAAAAAGGAAAAACCAAAGTCCTACCGTGGTTTCCATTATTTTCCCAACACCAATATCGGCCTTTCCGAAGTGGTAAGTATAAAAGCAGCGTAAATCATTGAAATAAATTTTAAGCACGAGGCGAAAAGTATTGTTGATTCAATGGCTCGGTGGGTTCATAGCCTGTTTTGTGGTGTGGCACTGAAATAACAATGCAAAAAGACAATTCATTATACCATTTAATATTGACGTAAGGTGAAAACTAGTTTTGGGAAAATAAGTAATAGTCAAATCGTATAGTAAACGACAGTCTTTGTATTTCCGAACAACTCTGAACAATATAAGTCCTTTGCAAGAAAACTCCGCACAGCGGATTTAATAAATATCTAATGTGACAACAAACGACATGATTATCATTGAAAGTGCATCCCATATGTACCTAAAAAGGACAGACGGCTGGAATGAAATTCCGTCTGATTTATTGCTGTAACGTCAACAGCCTTGCCTATCCGCGTCCTCATCTGAGGGTGACACGGCGGTCGGATTGTCCCGATGAGCACTTGTGGTCTGAAGACGGAGTGAGTGCTACAGCTGCAACAGTAAATCTTCACCACCTTGGAAGCATGGTATATACTATTATCTAGAACTTCAACAGTGATCTTTCTCTCCTTTTTGCACAGGTGTATCAATTACGATGATTTTGCGTATAGTTTTTTGTAGTTACATTGTCGTCTTTATTGTACCATTGTTTTGTTTGTCCTGCTTGTTTTTCGTATCTGTACTCTTCAGAACCATTTCTTTCAACAGCTAATCTACATACTGTTGGTCTCCTTTCTCGGGAGATCTTCTCCAAAATTTGTGTAAGTCAAAGATCACTTTCATTTGCTAGAGGCGAGCAAACACAAGATCGCAACTCAGCCTTCCTAACACTCTGTATACAGTTCTGTACATTCTGACGGAGGATTACAAAGCATTCAGAGAAGTTTCCCCCCATGAAAGCCGTTTAAGCTAAACCCGAAATAAACATCGTACGAATGATCTAACTTTTATGTAATAGCGAAGTGCACATTTTCAGATGGCCTACAGAAAGTATAAAAGGGCAATGGACAGGCGGAACTGTCATGTGAACTAAGCTGATTCATGTAAAAGATATCCGACTTCATTATGGCCGCACTACGGGAATTAAGACATTGAAGGCCGAACGGTTCTTAGAGCTACACGCATGGGACAGTCCATTTCGGAAATCGTTATGGAATTCAATATTCAGAGAACCATAGTCTCAAGAGCGTGATGGGAATACCAGATGTCAGGCATCACTCTCACCATGGACAACTCAGTGGTTCAAATGGCTCTGAGAACTATGCGACTTAACTTCTGAGGTCATCAGTCGCCTAGAACTACTTAAACCTAACTAACCTAAGGATATCACACACGTCCATGCCCGAGGCAGGATTCGAATCCGCGACCGGAGCGGTCGCTCAGCGCCGGACTGTAGCGCCTGGAACGGCACTGCCACTCCGGCCGGCGACAACTCAGTCACCGACGGCCTTCACTTAACGACGGAGAGCAGGTGTGTCTGTGTGGAGTTGTTACTGCTAACAGACACGCAACTCTGCGTCAAATATCCGCATAAATTAATGTGTGACGTACGACGAACGTATCCGTTAGGACAGTTCTGAGAACTGACGCTAATGGTCTATGGCAGCAGCCGACCGACGCGAGTGCCATTGCTAACAGCACGAGATCGCCTGAAACTCCTCTCATGTTGTCGTGTCCGTATGGGTTGGGCCCCAGACGACTGAGAAACCGTGGCCTGGTCAGGTGGGTCCAGATTTCAGCTGCTGAGAGCTGACTGTAGGGCTACAGTATGGCCCAGACCCCGCGAAGCCGTGGACCCAAGTTGTGAACAAAGCACTGCGCGCAAACTGGCGGTGACTCTATAAAGGTGTGAACTGTATTCACATGGAATGGACTGGGTCCTCTGGCCCAAATGAACCTGTCAAAGACTGGAAATGGTTATGTTCGTCCGCTTGGAGACCATCTGCAACCATTCATGGAATTCATGTTCCCAAACGACGACGGAACTTTTATTTATGACAGTGCGCTATGTCACCGCGCCTTAGTTGTTTGCGATTGGTGTGGAGAACGTTCGGGACAATTCGAGCGAATAGCTACACAGATCGCCTGATGTGAATCGCATTGAATATTTATGGAACATAATCGAAAGGTCAGTTGGTGCATAAAATCCTGCACCGGAAAAACTTTCGCAGTTATGGACACCTATCAAGGCAGCATGGCTATTTGTTTTTGCAGCGGACTTCCAGCGACTTGAGTCCATACCACGTCGTACTGCTGCGCTACGCCGGGAAAAAGGAGATGAGATAGGGTATCAGGCGGCATCCCACGACCTTCGTCACATTAGTTTATATAATGGTCAGTCAAGCGAAAACGAGACATATGGAAAAGAAGCAAATAAACTGTTTATTTCAAAAGTAATCGCCATAACTGTTAATATATTTACTCTCCAGTAAGATGAGACGGTCAGTGAGCTCATGAAAAAATGTTTGTGGCTGCCTACCGAAACCTGATTGTACCCAGGCGTCCACCTCCTCGTGTGAAGCAAATCCACGGCTGCGAATGTCGTTCTTTATGTGTAAGGGCTCCCCGACGAAACTTCTGCAACGTAATCGAAACGAAATTAGCAGCACGTGTGCGCGCCCGTCGCCGGAAACCCTTTCACGTCCTCCAGACAGTCCCGATCTCTCCCTGTGCCGTCGATTTACTTCGGGTGAAGAGGTGCACACCTGTGTGCAGTCACTGTCCCCTAGGCAAGTGCACATACTTTTGCAGAAAGATATTGACTGTCTTGTCTCGCCGCAGGTTAAATACATTACGTTACATCAGTTACTTCTGAAATAATAAGGTTTACATTTGTTTTCTGTACGTCTCGTTTCCATGTGGTTGCTTCTTACACTTAACTTTGAACGTAGACAACAAACGCTAAATTTTGCATTCTTATCGGCCAGTTTATAAATTTGGTGTGTAGCATGCTAATGAAGTCCGACCGGTAGTTCATTTGTTCCTTTGTCATGTTTTGGGATTAGTTGGGGTCGTAGCAACTTCGAGTAGAGAATTGCCCAGGTGGTTTTGAAACTAGGAAAGAGCGTCCAGTTACGTCTGATAGCTTTGTCATTTCTTATATACATGGTGTAAATTTTAAGTTGACGAACCAGAATAACTAGAAAAATAAGCTTCACAGGAAAAAATGTGTCGAATCCAAAGTTGATTATTTTCTAGGGAGAGTCTGCTGATGCTAAAATTAGCCACCCACTCCGGCCCCCTGGGGGTGAGGCGGGAGGCAACTTTAAAATTTCAAATGGGAACTCCTACTTTTTATTGCAGAATGAGATTCTACATAAAAACTAAGACTCTCTCTCTCTCTCCCCATAGGGGAGGTGGGGGGGGGGGGGGGGGGTTGAGAGAGGGGTATTACAGTTTTACAAACGTTGACCCAAATATTAATTTTTTCCGCAGGGCAAACATTTGTAAGACTCTATTTTCTCTATCAAACCCCTCCCTATGGGGAGAGAGGGAGTGTCTTACTTTTAACGAATCAAAGTTTACGAAGTAAATAAGTATTTTTTATTTATCCGTAACCATTTTCCACGCAAAAATGAGAACATGGATTTTCTTGAACTACAGCGCCAACTACCAAGAATCAAAACAAATGTTTAAGACAAAATGTACGTAGTTTTTCTATGTAGAATCTGAATCTGCAATAAAAAATGGGGGTTCCCATTTGAAATTTTAAAGTTGCGCCTCCTCCTTTGTCTCAATCCCCCCCACCCCCTTACTCTCCCATAAAAACACCTGAGACGAATGTAGCAGTCCAGATGGTGATGACTGTCACGTCTGGACGGGGTGTCATGCATACATGTTCTCCGTTGGTGCTACGATAAAACATACCAGCATGATGTCTCCAACAAGATCGGCTGCAGAGGTGTAACTACAGGAGCCCTATTTATTTATTTATTTATTGCTGCACTGTTGACGGTACATCATTAAGTGTGATTCTTCGAAGTTAGGACGTCTTACCAACCGCGAGAATCTGCAAATAAGTTTACATTTATGCGAGAAGAAAAAGAATGCAGTCAGGAGCGTTGCTAAGGCATTAAAGTATTTGAGATAACGCCTATAGAATCGACTGCAAATTTTTGAATGTATTCGACATCTTCTTATGGCAACTAAAATGAAGTATCGCACAAATGTTATACTGGGAATATTCGAAAATAAGAGACGACAAATCATGAATAATCGTTAATCATGGTCCTTTCAACCGGTGCAGGATTATGTTAAAGGACAATCACTGTTTCTAGTCATAGGAGAGAGGAGAAAATTACAGTACACAAAACCAAATATAGGTATGTAGCGTTCTTTTACCGACGTTGGTGTGCATTTTCTTGTTTTGGATGTTCAGCAGACCTTCAGACTGACTTCAGAAGACACTATGCTCTTGGTTTAATATCCTTCAAACAACACCATTACAGATGCGCACTTTCACTCTTAAGGAATTATGAGAGATGGGGTAGCTACAAAAAAAAAAAAAAAAAAAAAAAAAAAAAATACATCCAACATATATTCCTCAAAAAATTTCAGGTTAGACCCTCATTTCCGGACTTTACAGGTCACCCACTTGTACCCATTTTATGTGTAATTCGGGGCCTGAATGGGGTAGCATCAGATAAGCTTCAGGTTACAAATACTCGGTTCAAGAATTTTCGTCACTTCACATGTCTTTCATCGTTCAACTAGCAATGATATGTTAATGTGAAAAAATGACTAAATCCACCGTGATTCGAAATTTGCGTTAAAGTGTAGAACTTCCTGTAGCCGGCTGTGTAACTCGTTTCCACGGTCGGAGGAAGCGAGGGTATACCACCACCAATGGGATAATGCCTAATAAAGCGCTGTCTGTGTTGCTCGAAACAACTTGCGGGCTGAGAGGCCCTACATTTTTACGATATTGCGGTTGATATAAAGAATTCTCTCGCGCTAGACGGAAATCTCTCTAGTTGGTATGTATGGTGCATATCTGGTTAATACTTATTTCCTTGTAAAAGGTTATTGTAAATTATGCTGATTAAATTTTGTGTTTATTTTATATATTTGAATTACGCTAGAGGTTTAAACTTGGAATGGAATACTCTGTATAAATCTCATTAACAGATGGCACTGTGAAGGTAGCGGCCACAGGTTTAAAGGTTTCACAACTCTCTATAGAGGACACTGCTGACATTTACGAGGCAGACTACGTATGTCAAACAGGAAGATATTAAACGTATATATAGAACAGGACGAATGTCGACAGATTGTTTGAGCCACCTGAGAGTCAGAGAAATGCTGATTTTAACTGGAAGGTGCATGAAGGTAGACGCAAACTCTCCAGAAAAAAGTCTACTTAAATGTTCGAAGAGATGGTACTTAAGCGAAGAATCTGGAAATAAACTAAAGCCCTCTATGTACCGCTCCATTATGGACCAAGAAGACAGGGCAAGACTAATTACATGTCTCATGGGGTATTTATGTATTCATCCTTCGTAAGCGAACGGAACGGGATGAAACTTCGATAGGTGGAATGGAAGCTAAATTATTCTTAGCACATCTCCGTGGATAGCAGCGTCTGCATGTAGATGTAGTTCCGAAAACTATATGTCCCGAATAGTGTTCTGTTACTCGCATGCTGTTCAAACAATGTCAGAATCGAATGACGTTAGTATTAATTTTTAATCAATGTTCCTTTACTCAAAAGTTTGTAACTTATCAGTATAATTTTTTAGCATTTTCTTTTGTTTGATAGTTTTTAGTACTTGCATGGTGTAAGTCTTAAAGATGGTGGTGTAGTACAATGTAACAGAAGACATTCTACCTGCAACTAGAGTAGTTTACTAAATTCCCATACGGTGTTTATTTTCGCTGTTTGTAAATTTCTGCTGTTATGCCATAATAAAGCAGTAGCTGCAAGGAACGGACCGTAATTACATACAACATCGACAGAGGAAAGTCATCAATAAAATATAGCAGAATTAAAAGTAATGATGTCTACAACAGTGCACTGACTCAGTGGAACTAGCTATACGTGCAAGATGACAAGCAACTGAGCTATCCAGTCACCAGTATATTATCGGGAACATACTCGTAAAACTTATGTGTAGCCATGCTGACAATGGGTATACGAATACTTCCGAAATCGTAGCTGAAATGAGGACACTACCATTTCTGTGTAAAACGGTTAAAAACTAACAATTTAAATAATTAATTTCATTAGACTTTCAAATGTGATTGGACGTGATTTATGACTGGCATAATGCCTACCAGCCCTGTGCCATATTGCATTTCGTACGATGGAACACAAGCGATTTATGCTATAAGGAAGTACCCACTGCCACTGACGATATCAATCTACCCAACTGACGCTTCTTCGCTCGCCATAGTTTTGTCAAAGTAATTCAATACAAGACCAGTGATTCTATCGAACCTGTATGCCACTAGCCTCACTCCTGCTTCTCTTTATTACGGACGATGTAAGACAGTCACATGTACTCTCTTATGAGAACGGGTGCCAGTATGAAGTGGTAAGGTCTTACGCGGCCAAACTGCTGAGGTCATCGGTCCCTGCAAATATGAAATCAGAACCACTTACAGGAAAAGGTGCTACGTTGTCAATAAAGGAACTCATAAAAATATATATTCTCATGTCTAGTCCGATGTCATACAGTTATACAGGGTGTTACGAAAAGGTACGGCCAACTTTCAGGAAACATTCCTCACACACAAAGAAAGAAAATATGTTATGTGGACATGTGTCCGGAAACGCTTACTTTCCATGTTAGAGCTCATTTTATTACTTCTCTTCAAATCACATTAATCATGGAATGGAAACACACTGCAACAGAACGTACCAGCGTGACTTCAAACACTTTGTTACAGGAAACGTTCAAAATGTCCTCCGTTAGCGAGGATGCATGCATCCACCCTCCGTCGCATGGAATTCCTGATGCGCTGATGCAGCCCTGGAGAATGGCGTATTGTATCACAGCCGTCCACAATACGAGCACGAAGAGTCTCTACATTTGGTACCGGGCTTGCGTAGACAAAAGCTTTCAAATGCCCCCATAAATGAAAGTCAAGAGGTTTGAGGTCAGGAGAGCGTGGAGGCCATGGAATTGGTCCACCTGTACCAATCCATCAGTCACCGAATCTGTTGTTGAGAAGCGTACGAACACTTAGACTGAAATGTGCAGGAGCTCCATCGTGCATGAACCACATGTTGTGTCGTACTTGTAAAGGCACATGTTCTAGCAGCACAGGTAGAGTATCCCGTATGAAATTATGGCGGTGAATCGAGGAAGTACAGTACATACTGACAAAACTGAAATGAGCTATAGCTTGGAAATTAAGCGTTTCCGGACACATGTCCACATAACATCTTTTCTTTGTTTGTGTGTGAGGAATGTTTCCTGAAAGTTTGGCCGTACCTTTTTGTAACACCCTGTATAGAAATTCTCATTTTTAAATTTTCTGGAAAAATACTCAGAAAGGGCATGAGTCGTAAGTGCTGGGGTTGATGCACAGGCACAGCTGTCTACTCAACGACCATGTATTTTTGCTGTATAACATCAGAATTGGGGAGAAGAGGAGTTTGTGGCACAACTTGACCAGAAGAAGGGATCGGTTGGTAGGACATGTTCTGAGGCGCCAAGGGATCACCAATTTAGTACTGGAGGGCAGCGTGAAGGGTAAAAATCGTAGAGGGAGGCAAAGAGATGAATTCACTAAACAGATTCAGAAGGATGTAGGCTGCAGTAGGTACTGGGTGATGAAGAAGCTTGCACAGTATAGAGTAGCAAGGAGAGCTGCATCAAACCAGTCTCAGGACTGAAGACCACAACAACAACAACAACAACAACGACATCAGACTTAAATTTTCAGTCTCCCTTTAACTTGCGGTTTGCACTCGTAATAGCGAAATTTACAATAAATACTTCGTTCTCAGTCCAGACTGCCTGAAAGCGAAATATCGATAAACAGCACAATTTATATTACTGCCAGAATTACCGACGTGGTCCAGAATTTCACTTCGTATTTCAGAGGAAGAGGCATATTTATTTCGTGTCTAGTCTCCATTAATGCAGCTAGCACTATAGTCCCACGACAATGCCGATTGGTTCCTTCTCACAAATTGGATTGCTTCGTAAATACCGGTCTTCTGCGTTGATTTGGTGATAAGTCTTCGGCCTTGGATCGTGTTGCTTGCAGTCTTCCGCTTTAGCGACTGATTGTCCTCGATGTGAATATAAAATCGTGTTTGTTATTTAAACTTCGTTTTTAATTGCAACAATGCTGCTATTACAGTTTTTCTGCAAACTTCTGTGCGCCGGCGCCCAGACTGCTTCCTTCGGCTCAGCGCAGTAATACTGCCATCCACGCAAAATTTTCTGACCTTCCTAGGACGAAAGCGGTTTCTTCCTTGAAAAATCCTTTCTTTACATAAAAGTATTCAAGAAGCGTCTACCGCCACCCGTCCTAACGAATCCCAGCACCCCTTTCACTTGTTACTTTCTCGTTAGCAAAAATTTATAACAGATAAAATTTTCCATACCCGACTCTAGTCTATGTAGTTTACACAAATTATAAACAATTAAATTTACGTCAAATGTTACAACTAATGAGGTACTCTAAATTTGTTACTGGTCCAACTGCCGGCCGCGGTGGTCTCGCGGTTCTAGGCGCTCAGTCCGGAACCGCGCGACTGCTACGGTCGCAGGTTCGAATCCTGCCTCGGGCATGGATGTGTGTGACGTCCTTAGGTTAGTTAGGTTTAATTAGTTCTAAGTTCTAGGCGACTGATGACCACAGATGTTAAGTCGCATAGTGCTCAGAGCCATTTTGAACTGGTCCAACTGAACACAAACTACAGAAATGGGGTTAACTACGTATAAATATTTACAACTTTTATTACACATGTAGTCATACTAAAAATACGTTACATTGTGTTCAGAGAGAGAAAGAATTACTCGTTATTAGTGTACTGGTGAAACCGTGGCTTCTTATAATTTTGTTATTTTTAATTTTGGTTTTCCGTTCTAGTGGTCGCTTACGATTCTGTTCCTTACAGAAACCGATTGATAACTGGATAACTATCAAACATGACAATAAAGGAAATTAACAATCAATCGAAGGTGAAGATGGTTCTCATTCCAAAAATATTTTAGGACGGTAATAACTGCCTGAAGGAAAGTAATACAGTAAATTGTGAAACTTAATAGGAATCAGTGTCAACAGGAATACAATTTTTTCTGCTCTTACCGTGGTTAGCCAACTTGTACAGTGGCGATATACAGTTTCGAGTTAGTATTTCACCTCGGTCTTTCAGATTAACGAGCGAATAAATTTCGGGTAGAAGGCCTGCTGAAGTGAGTGTCTCCATGTGGCCGCTGTAAATGGGACAGTTGAGAATATCATTGACGTCGCCACACACAATTTTGGCTGTCTGGGTGACAGTTACAGAGGACGTAAAAGACCCGAGATACCGGTATGCCAGATCGCCACGGTCTTGAGCATCAGGAAGACTGCCATCCGGGAAGCCGTGCAGCCACAGAGCTCTTAACGGCCTGCAGTCTCACATACACAACGGGAATAACCCTGTTCGGGTAAAACCGTCGCCATCCGGACAAGCTATCGTCAGTCTCAAGTAGGCCATAATGGTAGCCGTCAACCATTTATTGAAGTGGCTTCGACCCTATTTTACGAAGATACCTTTAAATGCCGAAATTCGTGCTACTAACATATGAACTACAAATGCTGACCGATGAATTGGTACGACCCCGCTATATACGAAAGTGTCAATGCTGCTACATCTCACCTGTAAGTCTTCAAGACATTGGAAGGAACTGGTTTCTATTATTATTAACACGGACACTACGGAGAAGTACAACTTTCAGAACAGCACCGCTACTTAATCACGACCTACGTAAGTCTTATACCAGCTTTAGTACACTTAAAGGTACACTTTCTCACACCCTTAAGGAATAAATATAACCTGGTGCAACTTTCCACCTTACACGGAAAGAACAAGTCGTCATCAACGACTGTTTTGTGTCACTGAAAGAAGTTTGTTGCAGGTCTACTAATTATTTTGTGCTCACATTTGGAAATGGCAGTTGCTAGCTGTACTCGTTTATCAGTTCAGAAAAAGTCATTATTTTTCCTACCGTTATGTTAAGTCGCACAAAAAATAAATAGTATACGAGAAAGTTCAGTATTGTACAGTAGCTTCGTCACTCTTGCAGGAGTACCATTTTCAACACGCCAAATTCCACTATAGTTCAGTACTTACACAAATTAGAAGACATCCATCCATCCATCCACAACTGCATGGCTCAGCACGTTACGCAGTAGCACGAAAGAAAAGCTATACCACGGTCATGAAGGAATAACATCTATACAATTTTTAAATCAGGGCACACGTTTAATGCTTGGAAAATAAAATTACCTTAACTGATGTGACAGATCGAACCCAAGCAATGTATTAACCAAACAATGCATTTTAATTGAAATAATTTAAAACATAATCCACCTGGAATGCAAAATCGAATACATGAACAAAAATGGTTCAAATGGCTCTGAGCACTATGGAACTTAACATCTAAGTTCATCAGTCCCCTAGAACTTAGAACTACTTAAGCCTAACTAACCTAAGTACATCACACACATCAATGCCCGAGGCAGGATTCGAACCTGCGACCGTAGCAGTCCCGCGGTTCCGGACTGAAGTGCCTAGAACCGCTCGGCCATCGCGGCCGGCGAATACATGAACATCTTATCTCCCTAAATCATTGCCTCATCAGTACAAAAAAATTGAATATATCCTCTAGAAGTACAAAATTAACACTGTAATAGCTGATAAGTCACATTTAAAGGAATTGTAGTTGTGCTTCGGGCCGAGAGCTGAGATTTTCCTGAACGTTTAAAGTTGGTGCCAATTTGTGGGTAGGTTTGAGGGGGGGGGGGGGGGGGCGGCGGCTGTGGGGAAGGAGTGGTTTCTCGGATGAAAAAGATGATGCTTGGCTTTTCAGACCAATAATGCACCAAGATTAAAGTCAGTTACAGCACACGATCTTGTACAAGGTTTTATTCTGGATTGAATAGTGGCGAAAACCATTATTTCCTGTTTGCCTACTCGTAACCTTTCAGGAAACAAAACATTGAGCCAGATTATTCCACACAGGTTCAGGTATTAGACCCATGGAACACTGTTACTTATCAGTAACTGATAGCAACTGCTTCCAGGTAAATAAATTTACAAGCAACGGCATTTGGAGGCAATCTGAGTCGTCCCAGCAGTCCATCCATTTCGGATGTGAAGCCGCATAAATCCGGCGTCTTCTAATATTTCGCCCGTGTACTGTTCGGCCATTTTCAGAGACAGCAGGAAGACTGACGCTCCGTCACTTAATTTGTTCTTCCAAACTTGTAGAGCGCTCCACTGCGTCCAAGAAGTCTGACACACAGGCGCCAGAGAGGCTGATCGACGGCGAAGAAGAGCAATATGCATGAATTAGATCTGTGGCTGCATAGTCTACCCACGCTGAGATGTCGATGTAGCACTGAGCTGCACTGTGGCGACGTCTTTGTAAATTTCCTACAGAAAGCGCCACATCTCTTGACTTATCCAGGTTGAAGCCTCAATCTCTATTAATTAAAATTTTTGCCAAACGTATTTAGATTAACTAAACCCCCCCCCCCCCCAAAAAAAATACTCATGTGATGATTTAGAATCTCGGGTGTTCCCTACAATGTTCATGGTCTGTCCGAGGTATGAAAGGCCACATTCTCATGGAATCCTGTAAACCCCAGCGTCCTGGAGAGTCTAATCGTCTTCAACGGAACCCAAGACTCCTGCTCTCTTCGGTGGGGAACGATAAAGCACTTTGTGCTTTCTGAGGATCCATCTTATTTTTGAAGATAGGCTTCTCACATATAGCAGGAAAACCACGTCGTCTTATACTACATTCCTTATGGCCCGTTTCATTCGTAGCGTCTAACGTATCTGCTGTGGCGATTGACCACTGGCTGCAAAAATGCTGAGTATAGGAGCTAGTCCTGCAGACCGCTCTCATTTGCACTGTTGTGCGCTCGGTGCACCAACGTTCTGAGAATAGCCATCGTCTGGAAAGGATGGTGGCAGCTGCCATTTGCACGTAAATATAAATCTGTATGCGCCAGTTTCCGATGTACTGTATCTCAAAATGCCATTATCTTGCGCCGAACCAAATATCCAAAATTGGAAAGCATTCCTCCTTTTCTATTTCCGTTGTAAATTGGATTTGTCCATGAACGGAATTCAGATGATTGATAAATTCTTGTAATTTATCTTCATCATGGGGCCATACTACAAACGCGTCGTTAACGCACATCCAAAATACTGTGGGCTTTGAGACAGTATAATAATAACTGTTCATGGATAATCGACTTCTAAGAAACTGATGTAGAATTCCGAGTACCTCACACAAGGTATTGTGTGTTAGGCATCGGGAACAAACAAAAAGCGTTTTTGGATGTAAAGGCATTCGTGGTTGCTTATATTACGAGAGAGAGTCAAATGAAAACCTTAAATATTTGTTTTGATATTATTTACTGTGCAGAAGTGATACAAAGCTGTATCACTTTTTAACATAATCTCCCCCACGCTCAATACAAGTCCTCCAGCGCTTACAAAATGTATAAATTCCTTTAGAAAAAAAATTCTTTTGGTAGTCCGCGCAACCAGTCATGCACCGCGTGGCGTACCTCTTCATCAGAACATATCTTCTTTCCTCCCGTTGCGTCTTTGAGTGGTCCAAACATATGGAAATCACTTGGTGATGAGGAATGGGCCATTCCTTGCTCGCTCTCTTCGTTTCCGGTTGGTGGAAGTGAACCCAGGTTTCGTCCCCAGTAACGATTCTAGAAAGGAAGCCATCACCTTCTCGTCCAAAGCGCCGAAGAAGTTCTTCATAAGCATCAACACGTCGTTCTTCCATTTCAGGAGTCAGCTGCCGTGGCACCCATCTTGCAGACACTTTGTGAAACTGGAGCACATCATGCACAATGTAGTGTGCTGACCCATGACTAATCTGTAAACATGCTGCAATTTCATTCAGTGTTACTCGGCAGTTTTCCTTAACTATAGCTTCAACTGTTGCATTGTTCTGTGGAGTCAAAACTCGTTGTGCCTGACCTGGACGAGGAGCATCTTCCACTGAAGTCACACCATTTGCGAACTTCCTACTCCATTCGCACACTTGCTACTGTGACAAACATACTTCACCGTTCTGAACCTTCATTCGTCGATGAATTTAAATAGGTTTCACACCTTCACCACGCAAAAACCGAATGACAGAACGCTGTTCTCCCCTGGTGCAAGTCGCTAGAGGGGCGGCCATCTTTAAACTGATACTGCGACGGTATGTGTGCATCTGCACTATGCTGGCACCTACAGGCCATTCTACACGCTGCTTGTAGCACGCTTACCAACTTACAGGATAACGGCGCGAAATTTCGATTTGTTATCAAAAATTTAAGTTTTTCATTTGACTCACCCTCTTACTTCGTAGGAATGAAATAACACGCTTTTTCCGCATATGTATATGGATTTGCTGCTCAAACAGAATCGATAATTTACAGGTCCATGACAGCCGTGAGAGACCCCCATATGAACTGATAAAATCCAGTTAAATAACTGACAAACCGCTGAAAGTGGAAATAAATATTAATTTCAATATATATTGCTCCGAAAACATTATAGGTTTAGAAGATGAGTTAACTTTCATAGATTAAATTTTTTTAAAATATTGTGCCTGCTGCTGTTGCGACCAGTCCGGAATCTCTCCCCAATGTAGAGATCATGACACTTTTTCAGTTACAGGCCGCATGTCGTGTGGAAACACGTCGTGCGTCTTTAATGCACTGGTTTCCATTGGTTTCTGCATCCTCATGCCGTTGATAATTGCTGGTACTTCAGGGTCAGTTTCCACCCCCTGAACCTCTGTCCGCTCCTTCGCCCTCAGCCGTTGGCTGAATGAGGGTGACTTCTTATGGCGAAAGTCTTCGGCCGCCACTGCTGATTTTTATTCAAAATTTAAGCGGTGGAGGGGTTCGAGGCCGGGTCGAGAATATTTTGATTAGTAATCAAAGACGCTACCCCAAGCCCACGAGTGCGCTCCATTATCCTTGTTTAAGTTCTGTTGATTTTCAGGTCTTCACTTTCGTTAAAGAAGACACAAATTCTGCTCAACTGAATTTGCAGGTCCTTTAACGACACTGCCACAATTAGAATGCTTTGGCACGCATCGAAGTTTCTGTTTCTTTTACCTGACCTTTAATGCCTTTTCCTATTTTACCATTCCCATCGCTGCTTTTTCAGTGAACACGTTGCATATCATGGGGGAACAGACTTTGACTATCTCACTCCCTTGACAGCTACTGCTTCCTTTTCATGTACTTCGACTCTTATGACTGCAGTATGGTTCCTATAAAAGTGATGAATAATATTTGGCTTCTCATTCTATCCCTTGTGACTTCAGAATTCGAAAGTATGCCTTCCACTCAACATTGTCAAATACTTTTCTAAATCTGCAGATTGTATAAATGAACGTTGGGCTTTCTTCAGTCGATCTTCTAAGATAAGTTTAAATAGTGTGTAGACTAGCTGTTTAGTGTTTTTTTGATCAGTATTCTCGATAATACCGGATCTAGTTTGGAAGCATCTCCCTTACGAAAGTGGGTGACATTATGTTTCAGAAAGCAGCGGGCAGGATGCACTACTTCAAAGACGCCAGCAAAGCAGTGAGAACAGCATGAAGAAGCTGTCATGTCGGTTGCAATTAGCAGAATGCGGTGAGTGAATACTACATTCCACCTTCACCTCTCACTATTCCGTATCACTGGTAACGCCGACCATCGATAAATTGCGGTTCGTATTCCAGGTCTATGATACTGTGCGATATTTTACCAGCTGTTCGAAACTAGTGCTTTACCACCCGACCAAATCGTCGTCGATCATGACCGTGCCGGAGCAGAATCAGAAAATACAGGTCGAATTTGACTTCTGAAGTCCTGCGAAGAACGCATTGTAACTCTTATTTCCGAAAGTCGCTTGCGTAGGAAAATTATAGATACAGTAACAAGTGAGCGCGACATTGGAAAATTGTTCAATTGACCCCTTAGAGAAAAAGTCGTGGGAACGAAGCTATAAAAATTTTCTACGTGCCTTCATACAATCTGTGATTCATTTCGTCTTCTCAGTCCTTAGGCCAGAGGTACGTTCGCGGTAGCAGAATTGTTCTGCACGCAGCTGCAAATGCTTGTACTCTCAATTTTCTCAATAGTATTTCGCGCCAGCTTCCCTGCAGGGATTCCCATTTTTAACGGTACATTTACGTAACAGTAGCGTGGTATAGTGTCTCGCCTATATTATAATTTACTGTTTTTGTAAGGTTTGGTAAGGTGAGTATTCATTGAAATAATTAAAGGTTGTGTCTTACTTTAGTGTAACTTGACAATAAAACTTGCCCGGTGTAAAGCCCAAAGCACTCTGATAGCAAAGGAGAAAGCTGTTATCCAGTTATACACTACATTAATCACTTACAGATATGGTACTTAGAATAACTGCGAAAGTAAAGTTATCTGTAGTGTGTAGCATTTACTATGTATCTAGAACAGTCAGACTATCAAGAATGAACTAACGTACAAGCACAGTAAATACTCACTAGTTTTCCACAGCAACATACACACTGAGTAATACCCAAGATTCGGCAAAATATGTAATTCCAGGCGGGCACCTCTTCGAAGCAAACCGATGGCCGAGACTGTCTTCTTTCAGGGCTCCAAACCTGTGAAAATTGCAAGGGGAGGGATAGGTACTATATGGAGGATGTCACGGACTGATTTCTAGGGGTAAATTGTCAGACATTTGTTGCTGCTTATTTGACCTCTTTCTATTCTAAAGGTAGACTCATACAGCTTCCAACTTAAACTTTAGTATTGCAGTGATACTTCTTTTTTATTAAGTCAAAAAGGAGTGCAGTTGTCGAAAACCAGAAGGTACATCGTGACGGATTCATTGAGTGTTGACGTCTTAGAGCTCGAAATACATAATGCCCATCTTTGTCTACCAATAAACCAATGAAGGTAATGTATTTTAAAGTTTTGTCCTTGTCATTTCAGGGTTAAATATGATTTTTCATGCGGGCAAATTAGCGGGTAAACAGCAAAAGGAATTTTGTGTATTGAAATACGAAAAGGCCGAATCCGTCACTGCCGTGCAGCGTGCGTCCGAAAACCGTTCAGCCTCCAGCTACCAACCCTTCAGAGGATTCTGCGTTGTTACGGTCAGTTAAGGGACGCAAGTTGCTTCTATTAAGGGTTAAGCTCCGAACGAGGAGCTGTCGTAGTTGAAACAACAGCCTTTCCGGGAGACGTTTCTACGTAGCAAAAAGAAATCTACACGTAATGCAAGTCAGGATCTGGTCATTCTGCACTGAACTGTTTCTCATGCGCAAGCAGTTACACCAGACACCATATCGCAGGCCGCTGGCGCAAGCGACCGCAGCACAAGTCGCGTATTCTGTGAACTCCTCCAGGAAGGAATGGAACACGGCTAATTTAAACCCCTGATTCGCTTTTCGTGATGAGGCAACAGTCCACACAAACGGTGAAGTGAATCGCCACCGTGCCCGTATATGACGCTAGGAAAATCATAGTGGAGCAGTCGAGATCGAAAGAGATTCTCCAAAGGTGAATAAATGCCTTCTGTGCTGCTTCACGTCGCGAAGTGTTTTCCTGGGAGGACTGAGACCGTTACAATATGTCTACACATACTGCAAAACAGGCTGTTTCCTACTGTGGTAGCGGGTACCCCAAACCTCATATTCCATAAAGACGGCGATCCGCCTCACTGATATATTGTGTCGCCATCTGAACGAGAAAATTTCAAACAAGTGGATTTGGCGCTGCACACAGAACGGTTCAGAACTCTTAAAGTGGCCCCATCGTCTCCTAATCTTACGCTTTGATTTTTATTTTCTTCAGGGATACGTGGTGAAACATCGCATAGAAAAATTTTTTAATATCAGTGCTGGAAAACCTCTACGTTATTTGATTTTCAAACAGCTGAGCAAACGTCGTCGAACTGTTCGTGAAGATGGTTGTTGTGTTGCAAACGTCCCCATCTGTTGACTCAGGAATCGAGACGTGGCTGCACGATCCGTTACAGCCACGCGGATAAGATGCCTGTCATCTCGACTGCTAGTGATACGAGGCCGTTGAGATCCAGCACGGTGTCCCTTATTACCCTCCTGAACCCACGGATTCCATATTCTGCTAACAGTCATTGGACTTCGACCAACGCGAGCAGCAATTTCGCGATACGATAAACCACAATCGCGATGGGCTACAATACGACCTTTATCAAAGTCGGAAACGTGATGGAACGAATTCTTCCTCCTTACACGAGGCATCACAACAACGTTTCACCAGGCAACGTCGGTCAACTGCTGTTTGTGTATGAGAAATCGGTTGGAAACGTTCGTTATGTCAGAACGTTGTAGGTGTCGCCACCGGCGCCAACCTTGTGTGAATGCTCTGAAAAGCTAATCATTTGCATATCGCAGCATCTCCTTACTGTCGGTTAAGTTTCGTGTCTGCAGCACGTCATCTTCGTGGTGTGGCAATTTTAATGGCCAGTAGCGTATAACTTGACATACATAACCTTTAATGTAGGCATTTCAAGGTATGGTAATAAATAATACAAGAATAAAACACAAGCACCACTCATGGACGGTGCTCCAGGAATCGACCTCTGAGAAGGCCCTGCAACAAACACTTTCGTGAGCGATGAGATAGGCAGCCAAGAGTTGTATTCACTTCACAAGAGAGTGGGAGTTTAAAAAATGACTAATGAAAATCGTTCTGAAGTTACCTGACGTCCGATAAAGCAAATGCAACGATGAAACAATACGCCAAAGCCGGAATCGGTGGTCTGCACTGTGTTTCCAGAATACTGTGTTTAGAGCACCCAGAACGAGAAAGGAACCACTACCACAATTCCGTCCGATTCCACAATCCCGAAAATCTGAACAAACAAGTCACAGTACAGAACACCAGACAAACTAACCGTAATTGAAACCCCACTCGATTTGCGTGCGAGGCAAAACCGAAATGTTACCAACCAGAATCAGCAACCACACGTCATTGAGGAAACAATCGCAAAGCGACCAAGAACCAAGTACCAAGTGAGTGACATCAAATTCATTAGGCACACGAACGCACACTGAACTCACTGTGATAACTATGACGATGGTTGGCAGAATGAAGCAAATCTCTTCACCGCTTTGGTAATTCAAAGGTGAGTAACGACACCGTCTAATCACTGAGCCACGCGCTTTTAACACAACAGAGTCTTCAAGTACTAAGCGGTACACAGATCCACCAAACTGCACATGACGGTGCGATGATAATCTGTCACATCACGTACGTACTACGGGGCCCACACGGATGACTGACTCTGCTCTACTAGGATTGAAAGGCACTCACCTTACAGCTTGCTGGATCTGGTTTACGACGAGGTGGTACACCCTCGTGACAACAGCCCTTCCATCCGGCAGTCCATGCGTGCCGCCAGCAGTCGCGGCGTGTTTCCGCACTGCGCGGACCTGGCTCCTCCTGAGTCCCCAACCGAACTCGCCACTTACACAAACCCAGCCAAAACAACCACGTCGGCCCAAAAGTTACTACATATCGATAATCAAATTACAATGAAATGAACATCCTGAGCTGCTTGCAGGCGTTGACATACGTCAACGGGGACAGATGAAAATGTGTGGGACTCGAACCCGGCATCTCCTACTTACATGGCGGACGCTCTATCCATATGAGCCACCGAGGACACAGAGGATAGCGCGACTGCAGGGATTTATCTCCGGCACGCCTCCCGCGAAACCCACATTCTCAACGTATTGTCCCACACTACATTCGCAGTGCCTCGCCTATTATACTCATTACTCGCGGCGCGTTGCCGATTCCCGTAAGAGTTCGGGCACTGTTTGTGCATTTGCACAGTGGCCGGTGAGCCTTAACTATATATTTACTAAGATGCTATCTGTTCTTTCGGACATGTCCGAAAGAACAGATACAATCTTAGTAAATATATCGATAATCACCGCTGTGCCACTAGCGAACAGGCAACGCTTGTGAGACCGAGTGGCGCTAGTCGACACGAGAAGATGACAAACAACCGCAACCATGCCAACTAAACGATACCGTCTGGACTCCAACAAAGGGTGGAAACGTACAAACAGCACCAACGCGAGCCGCAGCATGGTTCACCATGTATAGCACTTCTCACCGTTTGTCCGTGTCAGTGAATGCGAGTGTGGTGGGAGGGAGTGAATGTTTGTCATTTTATATCCTTCCTCTTTACTGCGAAACAACCGTTACACTCGTTTCTCCACATTCGTTTTTCTTTTAAAATGTTTCAGGGCGCTGATGACCTCGATGTTGAGCGCCCGCAAGCTATACACCGAAAGCTACACAACCTACTTGTAACAGTGTGTAAGAAACTTGTTAACGTACTTTCCCATACAACGTGTCATTCACTATTTTGTATGTAATACTTGTTAAAATATCGATATCCAAAACTGACAAATAATTTGTAAGCCCGCGTGTGTTGTACTGCGAGGACGAGAAATGTCAGCCTTGCCCGAGAATTCACGAAGTATATGTGTGAATTATTTACGCGCGTTTAAGCGCGGTCTTTGTAGTCCTGTATATTAGCAGCGAGGACAGTGGGTGGTGGGCTATCAATATTAGCGCCAGCAGGTCCGGAGTGAGCAACCTGAATATGCCGAGCATGATCCCCAGACAGGGGACGCGATGAGGTGCCGTGCCGTGCCGTGCTCTGCTGGAATGCGCCCGCCCGGCTGCAATTACGGCGGGCCCGCAGCCCGGCACAGCAGCGGCCGATGGCGGAGGCGATGCGTATCGCGGCTGCATTAACTAACTGCACGTCCCGCGGAGCTCGTTCACAGGCGCTGCTCCGATTCTGCACCGCGATAACCACCACCTTCAGCTGTTTATCATAAACAATCTCCAATTCGCGGAGGAGTGCACCGGAGTAATCAGACGAGAAATACAACCGCCGTCCAGGATGTAATTTCTCCTAGGGCAAGGCGGTTCCTCCTGACAGGAATACAAACTAGGGAGATGGCGCAGTTTATATTGAAATAACTCAGGGGGGGGGGGGGGGCGGCGTACGTTCACCCTGTGCGAACCGTAATTTCCTTCTGTTAAACGCCAGCAGTAAACTTAACACCGCTTGGCAGACTGCACATTAGAGATACTTCCATCGTACCACCTTTGCTCTAAATGTTTAAGATGGCCACTGTTCGTACGTTTTCATTAACAGTTGACATTTCCACACATCTTCTTCCACGGTGAATGCCATTTCATAAAGAACTAGCGAAACACACAGCGCCGAAAAGTGATGTGGTAGAGAAGGTGGTCTTCAACATGTGTTCCTTGTTTTATAGTTCAGAATGAGACGATAAGCTACAAATAGTCTATAGCATTTATTTCTACAGGAAATTCTTTCTGGGCCCAAATGATAATATTTCTATAATAATTAATTACTGAGATTTTCATTACAAGCTAACAACTGTTTACCAGGATACATAAAATCTGTATGAAACCTTCGTTTTCATTCGTTTCCTACTGTAACAACCAATTTCGCGGATATTAACATGATAGTAAATATAACCGCTGTTGCTTTGTGTCAAAGCATTAACAATTTTCTCTTGTCATAATTTTTGGTTTTTCACGTCGTATTTCCGGCTGTTAGTATTCTATGAGTAATCGTCAACAATTTCTGACAAGTATGTATACTATAACCCAAAACATGCTTTTATAATACCACTTCAGAACAATTACAGCTTTCGAAGCCATTTTTCAAGTAAATTTTCATGTACGTAAGAGCAGAACTATGTTAGAAATCATCCAGAACATGAGACACAGTTTTGTCGAGTACACACAGGATGTAGTAAGTAAAACTGTACACAATTCTACAGGGGGTAGTATTGGTCAAAACAATAAGAAAAGTTACTACAAAGATATGCCCGGATAATCGGTACCTTTCGAGATATGGGCTGTTCAAGATCTTCAGTTCATAGTCTGCATTTTAGATGAGACAGCAATCGCAAGAGGCGGCATAATAAATTACTAAAATACGCAAGCGGGTACGTATTTCCATCCTTTCGACACCGTCCGTACGACAGAGCACAAACACTGAACTAACTGCAATAGTCCCGATGTGTTCCGAAGAGCCCCGGAAACCGTGTTTGTGGCTCGAGAGTGTGTCACTGTTACTCGCTAGCAGTATCTGGCACACTTCAATTACCATAGCCGTAGACGAACTAGGTATAACTTTTCTCTCGGCAACACAGCGGATACTACAAAACTGCAGTAGTAAAATGATCCGACTTTTCTGTCTGTGGCTAATCACAATGGTTTGGCCCATCGCTCCAGTGTGTGAATTAGAAAGAGAGAAGTGCATTTTCAGCCGGTGGAAACTGTAAATCTCGTGAGTTTAAAACAGCTGGTCAAGCGCATGGTCGGGTCCCATTAGTCAAAAAAATGTGTGTGAAACCTTACGGGGCTTAACTGCTAAGGTCATCTGTCCCTAAGCTTACACACTACTTAACCTAAATTGTCCTAAGGACAAAGACAGACACCCATGCCGGAAGGAGGATTCGACCCTCCGCCGGGACCAGCCGCACAGTCCATGACTGCAGCGCCTGAGACCGCTCGGCTAATCCCGGGCGGCCTCCCATTAGTCGTCTTTGACCAGTGACGTCCTGTGTGACTTGTTCTGTTTACGATGCCAAGCATGTAAGCGGTCTGTTATTAAATGTGGTTGTCTTAGCAATTGGTGTATACTATGTTCTTTGTTACAGATACGTCATGATTTAGGAAGGTCAATGAAGAACCCGAGGATACAGGTTACATTGTTACTGGAGAAACGAGATGCAATGATACTATAATCTTGGTCCTTACAAATATTTCGCTGTTTTTTTCCGCAGATAACGACATGGAGCCGTAGCGTATTTAAAACAGATTGTTTTTCTAGGGGGCATTCTGTGAACAGTGGCGCACCCTTGTGGTGGATGTTTTGGTTATTCGGTTTGTATTAGCACTTCTCGTTTGTAGTTTGTTGGTTTTTAAAAATTAATTTTGTGTGTTTCTTATTTGATTGCAAGTATGAATCGAACTGTAAAATTAAGTTCCAAGGAGACTTGGTGCTGCTACGGGCGAAGAATAGGCCTAGTGCTATTAGACTGCAACAATTAACTGGAGCCGGCCGCGGTGGTCTCGCGGTCCTGGCGCGCAGTCCGGAAGCGTGCGACGGCTACGGTCGCAGGTTCGAATCCTGCCTCGGGCATGGATGTGTGTGATGTCCTTAGGTTGGTTAGGTTTAAGCAGTTCTAAGTTCTAGGGGACTGATGACCTCAGAAGTTGAGTCCCATAGTGCTCAGAGCCATTATTTGAATTAACTGGATTCATCGCCGAATGTGTGCGGTGCTGGATTCTTCTCTCTCTCTCTCTCTCTCTCTCTCTCTCTCTCTCTCTCTCTCTCTCTCTCTGTGTGTGTGTGTGTGTGTGTGTGTGTGTGTGTGTGTGTGTGTGTGTGTCGCTGACTTCGTTTGAATCATATAGGTTAACTGCAGTAATCAAATTTTTTTTCCCTATTCCTCTTTCCTGTTCGGTTTATCCTTTTACCGCCGTCCAAAATCTCCTAATTCCCTGTGTTGTCTCGTTGCTGTTATTCCATTGGGTAACTGAAATATTTACACCTGTTTGCGGCTGTAAGGGTCTATATTGTTGTCGCCTTTTACTGACAGTAACTCCGGTTGTCTTAGTAACTCATGTAAACTATGCTGTTCATTCAGATTACAAATACGTCGTAATGGGTCCGGGTATTAAGGTGGAATCGAGCTGTGCGCTAATCACCAAAAACAGCTGTATCTCGGAAACCACGAACAGCAGCACATATAATTGCAGAGTATCCTGTTAAACATTGTTCCTAATGTTACCTCTCAGCATCTCAGTTCCCTCCTGAATTACATGGGATAAGCTGACAGTTGTTTAAATTAAAGATGAAATATTCAACGACGTGTCTCTTCGACTTCCTCATAGAAATCTATACACACTACCATGCAAAGTTCTTCTCCGCGTTTTCCTGTCTATATGTGGAGGCAAATCTATGGAACATTGTTGATATTTTGATGCCTTAGTACCGAACTCGGTAACTGCTAAACATGCATGGGAATTGGATAAACATCTTAAACTCCTGACATCCCCCCCCCCCTCCCGCCCCCCTTCCTCGTCCGTCTCTTCTTCTCCCATCTCTCTGAACTTTACCCTCGTTTATCGTTTTGTAAACGAAACCTACATTGGAAACTGAAATAGTTTAAAATGAATGTATAAATCGATTCTGATCCTTGGTATGCTTGGTACGAGAGAGATCCCCTCAGCTGCTAGAGCTATGAGGACAGTAGCTTCAATGACAGCATTTCACACAGTTTTAATACGTAAACGGGAAGAATTATAAAGTTTCGGGCTATCCACAATCAGTAGTAGTATTCTAACATCAGTCAATAAGCTATAAATCCACCTTTCCTGATTCCTGTAAAAATGTAGTCGGGGAAGGGAACAAAACCGCACGGCGTTGTGTATACAATTTATTTAATACTCTGTGTATAGAGAGAACATGTGTGATAGAAACATTTTGTCTAGTGGTATACATTCCCTGCTGTCTTAGTTACACCTGATAGGGAGAGGAAACGAAACTGCACATTTTCACAGCACAGCATAGCATTGTATTCCTCGCAGTTGTATTTAATAGAAACCCTGTACATATTGCTGGCCAGTGTGACGGAGCGGTTCTAGGAGCTGCAATCTGGAACCGCGCGACCGCTACGGTCGCAGGTTCGAATCCTGCCTCGGGCATGGAAGTGTGTCATATCCTTAGGTTAGGTAGGCTCAAGTAGTTCTAAGTTCTAGGGGACTGATGACCTCAGATGTTAAGTCCCATAGTGCTCACAGGCATTTGCACCTGTGCGTATTTGTGTTAAAATGAAGATGTGGCACATGTCTGTCCGAACGTTTATTACATTATAGCGTAAAGCTATGAAGTAAATCGGTCAAGCACGTCCTGAGATTTTTTAAAGACATTAAACAAAAACTTGCTATTGTGCAGCTGTACAGATACAGATCAGCGCTGCACCAGAGAAGTCGTCCGACCGTGGATACTCAGAGCTGACCGTATTGAGCTGGGACGGGTTTCCAACAGTACCAAGAAAACTGTTGTATCTACTCCACCTCAGCTGCACCTACGTACATACTCCACGAAGCAACGAGAGATGCATGGCAGAGGGTACGTCCTATTGTCATTAGAGTTTCTTCCAGATCCTTTCCCGATCCAATAATGATTGTTCGAATGTCTCTGTGCGTGCAGCAATTACTCAGATCTTATCCTCACGTTCCCTATGTGAGCGATACGTAGGGGGCTGTAGTATATTCCAAGAGTCATCATTTGAAGCTGGTTTTTGAAACTTTGTTAGTAGACTTCCTCGGGATAGTTTAGTTGTATTTTCAAGAGCCTGCCAGTTCAGTTTCGCCAGTACCTCTGTTACACTCACCCATACATCAAACAAACTTGTAACCATTCATGCGGCCCTTCTCTATATAGATTCAGTATTCACTGTTAGTCCTGTTTGATAAGAGACCCACAGACTTGACCAATATTCTAGAACCGGTCACAGTAGTTATTTGTAAGCAGTCTCCCTTGCAGAGTGATCGCACTTCCCCAGTATTATACCAATAAACAAAAGTCTACCACTTTCTTTACCCACCACTGGGACTATGTGATCATTCCATTTCATATCCCTACGAAGTGTACACCTAGATACTTGTACGTGTTGGCGGACTCCAACTGTGACCCATTTGTTTTATAGTCATAAGGTACTACATTTTTATGTTTTGTGAAGTGCACAGTTCTACATTTCTGAAGATTTAAAGCAAGTTGCTAATCTTCGTAACACTTTAAAATCTCATCAAGATCTGACTGAACATGTATGCAGCTTCTTTGACAGTACTGCTTATAGAAAACTGAATAATATGAAAAAAGTCTGAGGTTACTGTTGTATGCAAGGTCATCAATACACAACATGAAGAGCAAGGGTCCGAACACACTTCCTTGGGGCACACCCGTAGCTACATCATCTGACGATCACTCTCCATCCAAGATAAAATGCTGCGTCCTCCCCACCAAAAAGTCCTCAATCCAGTAACAAATTTCACTTAATACCCCCAATATGATCGTGTTTCAGAGAAAGAGCGTAGATGTGGTACTGAACCAAATGCTTTTCAAAAATCGAGAAATACTGCAGCCGCATGACTTTCAATGTGTCATCTGAGGAAAGAAAGAGTGGGGTTACATATGATCGATGTTTCCGTAAACCGTCCTGTTTGTACTGCGGCGGTCATTCTGTTCAGGATACCTCACTATGTTTGAGCTCAGAATATGTTCTAAGATTGTACAAGAAATCGATGTCAAGGATACGGAACGGTAGTTTCGTGGATCACTTCTACAACCCTTCCTGTAAGCTGGTGTAACCTGTGCCTTTTTCCCGGAACTAGGCACGATTTTTTTCTCAGGGTATCTATTATAGATTATAGTGAGAGAGTGGCTAACTCAGCCGCAAATTCAGTATAGACTCTGATAGGGATTCTATTGGGCCCTGGAGCTTCGTTCAGTTTTAACAATTTCAGCTGTTTCACAACGACACTGACACTAATATTTATTTCACTCCTCTATTGAGTGGTACCAGGATTCAGTTACGGAAATTATCCTTGGTTTTTATTTGTAATGGAACATTTCAAATGAATTAAGCAATTCAACTTTTTCTTTGCTACCCTCAGTTTCAGTTCCTGTCTCATTTGCTAGGGACTGGACACTAACTTTGGTGCCTCTAACAGTCTTCACAATTAACCAGAATTTATTTTGGTTTTGTGAAATATCATTCGACGATCTTGAGCTGTAGTAGTCATTGAAGGTATCATGCATTGCTCTCTTGAGAGTCCAAAGCGTTTCAGTGAGCTCTGCTCTATCCATAGCTCTACGCTTTGTTTTACACCTGTTATGCAATACTCTCTGTTTCTTATAAGTTTCTTTACAGTGACTGTATACTATGGAGAGACCCTCGTATAATGAATCGTGCTACTTGGTGCGTATTTATAGAGCACGTAGTCAAATATTCTTTTAAATTTGAACTAGTCCCTCTACTTTTTCCTGACCAGTGCTGACAGTTTAAAGTTCCTCATTGAGATACGAAACTAATGATTTTTATCTAGTTTACTGAAAGTATAAACCTTTCTGCTTGTTTTAGTTGTCCTTTGTACTTCAGTAATCACTGTTGCCACAATCACATCATGGTCACTGATACCAGTTTCGAAGTGGACATCCTCAAAGAGGTTAGGTCTATTCGTTGCCATTAAATGTATTTCCATAATGAGTGGGTTTGCTATCTTTTCTAGGTAGTTCTCAGAGAAGGCATTTAGTAATGTTTCACAGGTTGTCTTGCCATGTCCACCGCTAACAAAACTGTAATTTTCCCCAATTAATTGTTGGATGATAAGATTCTCCACCGATGAATACAGAACGATTTGAGAACTTGCGTATAAGTGAACTCGAGTTTTTTTTTTCTAAAGTTTTCGGTTACATCAGGAGATGAGTTAGGTGGACGATAGACGAATCAAGTTATTTTATGCCCTCTCGCGATACCGAGTCGTGCTCAAACCATCTCACATTTTATCTTGGTGGATTTGTATTTCACTGCTGCGACAGATACACCACTTCCATTTCCCATTTGCCTATGCTTTCAATATGAACTCAAATTTTCCCCAAATATCTCAGTGCGAGTAGTTTCAGGTTTCAACCAGCTTTCTGTACCTAGTATTTCGCGAGCTTAACTGTCTTCCATGAGCGCTTCTGACTCTGCCACTTTGATGCAAATTCTTCGGCAGTTAAGCATTAGGATTTTCATTCTTACCAGTGAGAGATGTTTCTTTCGCTGTTGCACTGATACTTCTGGGTTTGCAACAGGTATCGTTATCTGTATTGTGTGGACAGTGGCAAAATAGTTACAACGATGTATGTATCGAAGGAAAAATGTTTCTATGTTTCCATTCAATCCTATTCTCTTCTTTTATTTCTCTCAAGAACTTTCGGAGATATCAGATAAGAGACAGTAGCGCAGTTGCAGTGACAACTACAATAAGCAATTCTCTAAACCTAGCCTTGACGTTCTTCCAACATAAAAGTTCAATTATAGGCACACTTGCGTCTTACATTAAAATTTATGTAAGAACCATTTGAAACCTAAAATAAAAAGAATGAGATGGGGCTAAGTGAAACATTTCAACTTTTTGGTTCCAAAATGGTAATAAATATTTCAGTGCGTATATTAAATAAGAAATGGTGAATAGATCATAGTTATAAGTTTTGTATTAGAAATGAGCATTGCTTAATGGGTTATTCTTCACTGTAAATAGCGAAATTTAGAATTCCCAAATTGAAAAATTAAATTTATGGGGCTATTGAATCGTAAAGGGGACTACGCGATTCATTGTAAACTGCCACACAGTTACACTGAATATGGCAGAATAGACTTTTTAACTTTTCCAGCAGTTGTAACATGCATTTTCCACAGTGGAATGGATTACAACCAGAAGCTTTCACAGAACTTCAGTGAAATCACTCCTAGCACTTGCAACACGTGATTCGTTCCCCATTCTTCACAGATCTAGTGTCGTAACATTTGATGTTGCAGAATCCACGAGGTATGCTTTATTCCTGCGACTCAGCTTCAGGTAGTGATGAAATGAATCCTCGTTTTGATTTGAAGATTTCCCTTAAACATGCAGTGCATTTCTGCAACTGTCGACCTCCTTTCTGTGGATGTTTTCAAAATGCAATTTACTCTTCCCTCTTCCAAACCTGAGATGAACTGGTGAAACCAGATAGCAAGCAGATTTTTTTTTCACTTCTCGCTCGAATGGTACCGATCGGTTTTCGTAGGGGATGTCAAAACAGTTGTTGTAGTCTCTGACTTAACGAATTTCTTGGAGAACTGGTTCTGGTTTACTTCAGATTCAAGGGTAACTGAGAGGAACTCGTCATTTTCGAATTTGGGCAAAGGTAGGAATTTGTGTTGGGGTACTTTGTTTGGGATTGAAGGGATAAATTTCGGTGCACTCAAATCCCCTAACAGCATTTCCTACATTACCTCAACGTTTGGAGCCGACGTCGAAAGTTTTACCAAACTCCAGGTTTGTTAGGAGGCGGAGTGATTGTATAATCAGGCGACATAAATATTTTAATCAGGGAGAGCATGCATTTTATAATTCGAATAAGAAAGCAACACGAAGACTGATTTACATAGCATCACACCCTTATTGTTTAGATGTAAGCAGTTACTCAAATTTATAACAGATGTCGCTAGTCCTTCTGTTGACTTATCTTGTGGATGCTACGCACTTGCCACTTGTACGCGACTTGTGTAGCAACGCACCTCTAACATAATGAAGGTAGAAATGCGCAACAGATGAGCGGTACAATATTTTATTATTTCTATGCACATGGCGACGTCATTCAAAAATCTCCATCTTACGCTACCGGTAAATGAACATAATGTAACTCTGGACTCGCTCATGGTATATTGTTATTAAAAGCGAAGTGTGACTAGGTGATCAAATTCATTAATTTTCAGCCTGCAAAACAGGGTTAATTTACAGAAAAGAAATCTGCTACGACTCACAGCAAGAATTCCTTATCGTACACGAAGACAGTTAAAAACACTTTTGTTGAATATTTTGTTAGAAATGCAATACAAATGTGATAGATAATCTTAGAAGAAAAGCTTCAAAAATATAAAACTAAATATTTTAGCATACAGCTTGTATATATTTCACTACAGATTCTGTGATTTATAACGAAAGAAAATTTATATTCAGTTTTACCGTCTGAATCTTATTCCATTGTCACTCAAGTCCAAAACGTGCTATCGAAAAGAAACCGTCGACAAATGATAGCACGTGCAGTTCATACTTTCGTACTGATCTCCATCGTGATACTGAGGTAATGTGTCATTTATTACCATAAAACTCAGGGGCGAAGTACGTTCAATGTTATTAGAGAACTCTTTATGGAAGGGTGTAGTTACAGAGTAATTAATATCTGCACTGATTTGTGTTGTGTATGTGGTATGTGTACCGCAAATTCGAAACGACGCAATGGCAGCTTCAGGCACCTGCGCCGCTATTAAGACATAGCATGACGTCACGAAGGAAAGTGACCATTTTGAAAAATATGTGTAGTCTGTAAAATTCTGAACTTGTCGGTGAGGATAAAGTCATTAAGTGGAAGCAAGCTGACTTTATTATTACAAAATTACGCACTTTGGATGCTGCCATCAGGAGATCTGTAGGAAGCAAGATAAAAATTTCTAGTATTAGTTACAAAATCAAGATAATCAGGCACATAAAAATATTACAAATCATCAGAAGACTCACACGTCCCGGAATATCATGTTCCACATGGATATTAAAAAGCATTAAACGTTGTGGACGACGTCGGCTTGTCCCGGCGCTCCATCATATGCTGAGCACCGTGGGGCATGAAACTGCCCCCACCCACCTACGTACCTCATTGTTTGCAGCGTCTTACTTTACTGCTTTAATATTGTCGGTCCGAATGACATTCGTAAAATTTTCAGTTTCCTCACTTTTACTGTTACGTATATCCCGGCTAGAAAGTATTTTTATTCTGCTATTGATTTAGCCGTTAATGGAAATGGCGCGTGGAGGTCGGGGGACGGGGGTGAGAGAAGAGGGAGAGCCAGATGTGGATGAGGTGTGGCTCGTCGTAGACAAGCCCTGAGAGAGGCGTCATCAGCTCCTGATATGCATATCGGCCCGATTCATATATTCTCCAAACCATTCCTCATCTTTGGTATCATTACTGCTTTTAAGGACTCAGTCCTTCGTACTGCCACAATTCCATCAGATTTTTGGCTGACATTACTGACGCCAGATCGACTGTATTTTGAACAATGAATTGAAGAAGTCGCTGTTCAGTCCCTTCACCCCAGGTACCAGCCAACGAACCCACACACACCTGAATACCACCACCCTCCCTTCCTCTCTCATTCCACCTATAGAACGACTTCAACGCACTAGTTACGGCGCCCAGCTTGAACACAGCGTTAAAAGATTAGTTTTTTTGTAATCTGTGGAACTATGTTTTTTCACGTCTTATAGTAAAATGTACTCGCGTTTGGGAGGATGGCCGTTCGGATAAAACTTGTCCGTCATTTCCCTAAATCGCTTCTGGAGTATGGTGGGATGATTCCTTTGAAAAGGGCACTTCCAGTTTGCTTCCGCATCCTTTCGTAATCCAAGCTAATGAGCTAAAATTTTAATTTTCCTTCCTTCCTTCCTCCCTACCTACCTTCATTCCTTCTTTCCTTTCTTCCTTCTCTTACAGAAGGGAATGCCTCGTGCTCTTTTCAAGTAGTATCGCGCGTTGGCCATGCGATAGGACAGTTTTAAAGTTTAAATTGGCTCTGAGCTCTATAGGAGTTAACTGCTGAGGTCATCAGTCAGCTAGAACTTAGAACTACTTAAACCTAACTCACCTAAGGACATCACACGCATCCATGCCCGAGGCAGCATTCGAACCGGTAGCGCGGTTCCAGACTGTAGCGCCTAGAACCGCTCGACCACTCTGGCCGGCGCTTAAATTCCTATCGGCAGTAACATCGTTACGAACGCTGAGTCTTACACACCGGGCATGTTACGACCAGAAGTAGTGGAGCGGCTGCCAATATCAGCCGCGGAGTGGCGCTTCTGCGGCTGGTCCGGCGCGGCGGCAAGGAGCCGGCCGGTCATCCACCCGGCGCGGCTGGCGGGGGCGGCGTTGGCGGAATGTGGAGCGTCTGGCCGGCCACGCCCCCGGGTCGCCGGCCTCTCCCCCTCCCCCTCCCCCACTCTCCCCCCTGCCACCAAGTCTGCCTTCCTAGACGGGGCGCAGAGGCATGCCGCTGCAGCCAACTTCCGGCTATCGAGATTTACGCGGATTCCTCGTCTGTGCGGAATGTGCGGGCTGGAGCCGTAAAAGGTTGCACCAGAATGAAGAGATCCAACTTCCCAGCGCCTTACAGATCATCAGAGATGCACCATTCGCTCTGCTAGAAAAGAAAGAAATACGCTGTAGTCTCCTTCGTGGAACTAAAAAGAAAAAAAAAAAGGAAAAGTGCAGGCAACTCGAATACCACAACCAGATAGAGGGACACTTGCAGTTTAACGTGAACTGCGAACCACGTCATTTCCGCATTCTTCAGTTTAATAAGTTGTTTCGCGTGACGAAACAAATGATAAATCCTAGAACTAACTTGAGTCGAGCCGCCGGCCGTTGTGGCCGAGCGGTTCTAGGCGCTTCAGTCTGGAACCGCGTGACAGCTACGGTCGCAGCTTCGAATCCTGCCTCGGTCATGGCTGTGTGTGATGTCCTTAGCTTAGTTAGTACTAAGTTCTAGGGGACTGATGACCTCAGGTGTTGAATCCCATTGTGCTCAGAGCCATTTTACCCATTTTTTTGAGGTGAGCCCCGATCCTTTTTTATATTTTATGTGACACTAATCCACTTTTTATGGATATTCCTTTTTATTAACTATAGCATTTCGTGCAAGGTCAAGTCATCTATAAACACCTAAAATCTAATAAGCAATTATATAAACTGATTTTCTCCGTCGCTTCTTGTTGCAATAACTTCCCTATTAAAAAGTGTGGATGTTTTCAGTATTAGTTCATTTAGTTAACATGTTCTGAGGTTAGAAGGCAATCACCACATTTTAACTGTCTATGTTCGTCAAAAGGATACAGTACTGGTGAGTAACATTGGAAAAATGTATTCCATTCCAAAAGTGATGTGCAGACACAAAGTAAATATCTCCTTTGACATGGAAGTGGTAACGTAAGCGAAAATGCTTATCAGTAACTACATATAACTCAACAAACCAGAGAAAATATTATGCCTACAGTTATACACATCATTTTTTATGTACACGAGCTGGATAATGCTTATGAATACCAGTTGAAAATGGAGTAAAATAATCTTTTGGAATTGAGAATATTGTTGTCACGACTGGTTTAAACAAGTATATTAAATGTTGATGAGCCAAAAAGTAAATTATCAAAGAACAATTAATTACTGGGAAACTAATACAGAATTTCTAAAACACTCTCTAAAACGAAAAAGACGCACCACGAAAGAAGAATCCGAATGGCATGAAAATTGGTATTTGTGATGTAGATACAATTTCAGAAAAAATTGGACGACTTATAACAGGAAGAGAGATTCACAAATTGAGTAAGTTAATAATGAGTAGTTCTACATCTGAATAACAAGTGATTATTACGCTAGGCGCTGTTAGATAGTTCTCACACGTTCTCTTGAGGGATATGGTGCCTTTTTCTCTCCGACTGGCGCATTAGATCGTCAGAATCAGGACCTGGCTGGGGGGCCCTACCCATAATGCTCTAAACGTTCTCAAATGAGGATAGACTCAACGACTTTGCTGGAAAGGTATGGTTTGGCAAGTACGAAGATAAGCAGTGGAAACTCGCGCCGTGTGCGGGCTGTCATTATCTTGCTGTGGTAGTTTGCCACGGAGGGCAATAAAACGGGGCGTAGATCACCGTCGGTGAAATTAACTCTTAAATTATTATTTTCTTTTTAAGCAATGGTTTACAGGTTTTTTCATGACAAAGATAACTCAAACTTCACCTATTCATTTACTACCCACAGCATACAAGCCCAACGCAATCTGACTGCTATACATTGACAACATGACTTCCAATAATTAACACAAAAGAATGGCCCTGAGTTGCAAGAAATCCTAACAATAATACAAATCAAAAACATTAAATTAAAGAAATATGAGTCCTCAGCTCATGGTCGTGCGGTAGCGTTCTCGCTTCCCGCGCCCGGGTTCCCGGGTTCGATTCCCGGCGGGGTCAGGGATTTTCTCTGCCTCGTGATGACTGAGTGTTGTGTGATGTCCTTAGGTTAGTTAGGTTTAAGTAGTTCTAAGTTCTATGGGACTGATGAGCACAGATGTTAAGTCACATAGTGCTCAGAGCCATTTGAACCATTTGAAAGAAATATGAAACTACCTCCAAGTCTGTTAATTGCCTAAAATTGTGATCACGAATCCCAACAGTGCAAACCCCATTCTTTTTCATAAGTCAGCTACCTCACAGAAAATCTTCATAACACGAACTACACCAATTACAGCAAGTAACAACTGCAGCCAGCTAAATAAAATGATTCAAATTACTGAAGACTCTAGCTACTAGGAGGCAAATGGTTAGCAAAATAAAGATTTTGTTAAAGAGCAAACGATGTATTTTTTTTATTCATGTTATACATAGTTCCAAAAATTATATACGTTATCAACCAAACATCCATCATCATACATTTCCTAGCGTATTTTCTTATAAAAACATATCATTTCATGAAACTTCCTGGCAGATTAAAATTAGTAGAAGAGCTTCTGTAAAGTTTTGAAGGTAGGAGACGAGGTACTGGCGGAATTAAAGCTGTGAGGACGGGGCGTGAGTAGTGCTGGGGAAGCTCAGTCGGTATAGCACTTGCCCGCGAAAGGCAAAGGTCCCGAGTTCGAGTCTCGGTCCGGCACACAGTTTTAATCTGCCAGGAAGTTTCATATCAGCGCACACTCCGCTGTAGAGAAAAAATTTCATTCCAGAAACATCATTTTATTTCACTTTACAATGCATGTCCTAGCAACACAGAGTCGCCAGCCGCGGTGGTCTCGCGGTTCTAGGTGCGCAGCCCGGAACCGTGCGACTGCTACGGTCGCAGGTTCGAATCCTGCCTCGGGCATGGATGTGTGTGATGTCCTTAGGTTAGTTAGGTTTAAGTAGTTCTAAGTTCTAGGCGACTGATGATCACAGCAGTTGAGTCCCACAGTGGTCAGAGCCATTTGAACCATTTTTGAACACAGAGTCTCCCGTAAGAATATCATGTGCATACACTTTCCTATCTACTCGCTAAGTAGTAGTCCGTACAGAATGTCTTGCAGAGGGCGCAGAGCGCTGTCAGCGATATTAACACAGTCTACAGCGCAGCAACATACGAACAGGCTACTTACGTGTGCACCTTAAGCGCAATGTGTATTGGTGGTGGCAGTCAGCTTCAAATGCCGCTTCTATAAATTTTCTGAGTAGTGTTTCTTGAAAAGAACGTCGCCTCCCTCCAGCGATTCCCATTTGAGTTCCCGAATCATCTCCGTAAAACTTACGTGTTATTCGAATCTACCGGTAACAAGTCGAGCAGCAGGCCTCTTTGATTTGCAACGATGTCTCCCTACACTCCAACCTGGTACAGATCCCAAACACTCGAGCAGTACGCAAGAATAGGTCGCACCAGCGTCCCTTATGCGGTCTCCTTCATAGGTGAACCATCCTTTCCCAAAATTCTCCCAACAAACCGAAGTCGACCATTCGCTTTCCACACGACAGTTCTCACATGCTCGTTCCACTTCAGCTCGCTTTGCAACGTTACGCCCAGATATTAAACAACTTGACTGTGTCAACCAAGACACCAGTAATACTCTATTCGAACTTTTCAGGTTAGATATACCTACTCATCCGCATTAATTTAAGTTTTTCTACATTTTAGCTGCCATTCTTCAGACCAACTAAAAATTTTGTCTAATTCGTCTTGTATCTTCCTGTACTCACTCAATTTTGACCCCTTACCGTACACCACGGCGTCATCAGCAACCAACCGCAAACTGCCGCCCATCCTGTCCGCCAAATGATTTATGTACATGGAGAACAACAGCGGTACTATCACACTTCCCTGTAGAACTCCTGACGATACCCTTCCCTCTGATGAATTTCGCCGTCGAGGACAGCATTCTGGGTTCTATTATTTTGGAAGTCTTCGAGCCACTCGCATATCTGTGAACTTATTCCATATGCTCGTACCTTCGTTCGAAGCGGCACTCATCACTGAAGGTAATTCTGCTCCAGCCAGTGAGATTTCAGACCGAAGACGTGTCTGGAGATGTCCCGGACAAAGGAGGGTTGCCCGCCGTACGGCCCCACAGCCGGGACTGATGGTCTGCTGCGCCAGCTCTTCTCACAGCGGGACTCCTTTGGCTGTCATACGGGGCATGCTTACAGCCCAGCGTTGTTGCTGTTATTGTTGTTACCTTCAGTCCCAAGAGGGCTACTCAAGCCAGTGCAAGCCTTCTGATCTCCAAATAACTACTGCAACCGACAACCTTCTGAATCTACTTACTCTACTTATCTCTTGGTCTTTCTCTAGGATTTTTACCTCATACACTTGCCTCAAATACTAAATTAGTGACTGCTTGATGTCCCAGAATGTGTACTATCCACCAATCCCTTCTTCAAGTCAGGTTGTGCTACAAATTTCTCTTCTTCAAAATTCAGTATCTCCTCATTAGTTACCTGATCTACCCATCTAATATTCAGTATTCTTCTGTAGCAGCACAATTCAAAATCTACTATTCTCTTCCTGTCTAAGCTATTTATCGTCCATGTTTCACTTCCGTACATGGCTAAACTCGATACAAATACTTTCAGAAACGACTTCCTGATGCTTAAATCTATACTGGACTTAAAAACTTCTTTTCTTCAAAAACGCTTTCTTACAATTGTCAGTAAACGTTTTACAGTCTCTCTGTTTCGGTTATCAGTTACTTTGCTGCCCAAATAGTAAAACTCATCTCCATTGTCTCATTTCCTAATCTAATTCCCTCTACATCACCTGTTTTAATACGACAACACTCCATAACCCTTGTCTTTTGTTGTTCATCTTGTATCTTTTTTTCAAGAAACTGTCCATTTCATTCAACTGCTCTTCCAAGTCCTTTGCTGTCTCTCAGAGATTTACAATGCAATTAGCAAACCTCAAAGTTTTTATTTCGTGTCTTTTGACTTTAATGGTCACTCCAAATCTTTCTTTAGTTTCCCTTACTGCTTCTTCAGTGTACAGAATTAACAACATCGGAGATAGGCTACAACCCTATCTACTCCCTTGTCAACCACTGTTTCCCTTTCGTGCCCCTCGACTCTTGTAACTTTCTCTGAGTCAACAAATGCTATAAACGTAGGTTTGCCTGTACTTAATCTATTCTCTAAAGCAAGCCTAAGGGTCAGTATAGCTTCGCGTGTTCCCACATTTCTCCGAAATCCGAAATGATGTTCCCCTAGGTTGGCTTCTGTTTTCCCATTCTACTATAAAGCATTCTTGTTAGTATTTTCAAACCATGAGCTATTAAACAGACAGTTTATTTATAATCCTAATTATTGTATTCTTTCAGAAATCTGAGGGTATCTCACCTGTCTCACACCTCTTTCACACCAGATGGAATAATTTTGTTATGGATGGGTCTCCAAAGGTTATCCGTACCTTTGACGGAATGTCGTCTACTCCCGGATCCTTGTTCCATTTATGTCTTTGAGTGCTACGTCAAATGCTTCTCGTAGTATCATGTCTCCTACCTCATTTTCATCTATGTCCTCTTCTGATTCTATAATATTGCCTTCAAGTACATCTCCCTTGTAGAGCCCCTCTATATACTACTCCTACGTTTCAGCATTCCTTCTTTGGTTAGACTCGTTTTCTATCTGAGCTCTTGATATTAATACAGCTGCTTCTCTTTTCTCCAAAAGACTCTTTATTTTCATTTTGGTGGTATCTAACTTTCCTCAAGTGATACATGCTTCTAAATCCTAACCCAGATAGTCCTGAATTATTTGTTTTTCAAAATTGATTTATATCTTATCTACATTCATTCACAAGGTTGTAAGGAAGAAAGTAAAAAGAATTTTGAATATTTATTTTTATTTAGTATTTCCAAAAATGTCCGTCCTTCCAGAATGACGTCAGGACAATAAGGGAACATATTTTTTAAATATATGACATTGCACAATTAACTTATTTTGGGTTTTTATACTTTCAAATAAACATAAATAAATTTGAATTGTGGGCTACAACAGCTAATAAATACGAAAAACAAAGAAAATAACCAATACACATATTTTATGCACTAGTATGATAAGACAAAAAGCAACACACATGAAGTGATTCGTCACATTTTTTGTGTCAACTTCGACATTTCAGCTGCTTCTTCTTTTTTGTTATCTCGTCCGTTGGTAATTCAGCAACATAAAGTTCTCTTCCATCAAATCTAGAATCTGGTTTTTCCCTCTTACTAGGACGTCCTCTCCTGGTAGTGACTCTTTTGTTACTTTCAAGAACTGCAGTGACAATTCGACGACGAAATGTCAGCTGATCTATGGTTGGTCGTTGTGCTTGTAAAGATCCCAGGCATTTTGCTCTGCAATGTCTACAAAATGTGCAATGATCGGGAAATACCACTTTTTCCCTCTTATACAGCATCTATATAGGGATACATTTTGGTCAGCTCGATCTCTGCATCCCATGTGAGTATTGTAGGAGTGTAATAAGTTAGGTTGAGGCACGTTAATCCTTTTCTTTTGTTCCCTGGAATATCTTGCTACAGAGCGTAGTGGTTGCACTCTGTCAAAATCGGTGGCTACAGTAACAACATTGTTGTCATTCCAACGTACAATGGAAATCCCGGATGCTGAGTCAGAACAATCTTCATATGATCCTCTATTTTCTTTTATCTTTTTATCTACAGATGATAGAGTACAATTCTTAACTCTCTTTCCTCTTATTGTTCCTGTTGCTTCCACGCCCCTCTCTTTTAGGTCATGTAGTAGTTCAACGCTAGTAAAGAGGTTATCAAAGTATATTCGATATGGAACATGTGGAAGTAACTGGTCAACATAAGTCATTACCACACCGTACCCCATACTTTCGTTTCATAATCCTTACTACACGTGCCACCTCCTTGGTAGGGGTCGAGCCAAATAATATATCAACCACTTGTGCCTCCACACCAAAATCTGAATCCGCATCGGATTGGTTTCCCTTTTATGAGTTGTTTGCACCCGTAACTTCCGAAGTATGGGACCATCGATTCATCGACAGATGATGCCGCACGTGAGGCGCAAATTGTTTGAATCTATCATTCAGCATACACAGTAAGGGCGGATTTTCCCGAAACAGTCTGATTTATCTAAATTGTCATTGTTGCATACATGCAAATTGCAAAAGATAAAGTCAAATCGATCTCTGGACATGGCATTTGTTACTAGGTCTTTATCTGATTGCCAGTACATCTTTCTGCGTGACACTGTTACATATCCACTTAGCAGAAGTATTGCAATAAACACCACCATCTCATCTTCTGAACAATTACCTAGTCTATTTCTCTTGGCTGCGTACTGATATGTGTAAGTGACCATCATTTGAAGCACTTCGTTATCAAAACACTGTTGGAAATATTTAAGCGGTGTTCGCCCTTTCTTTATTGCAACTGTTAAGATTAGAAGCCATACAGGGGTTAGATTAACTATTTCACCGCTTTTCCAGTTATATTTCTTGAGGTTTAGAGCTTTATTCTTCGTTAGCCTTACTTGTTTGTTTGTGGTTGTTGTTGTTATTGTTGCTGTTTTTGTACTGCTGGAGGGTCCTGGAACAACATCAGAGGTAAACGATTGTGTCCTTGTTGAATTCACAGTATTACCATTGGTAGAAATCGCCAAATCACAAAGCGCAGTAGCATTGAGCTGACTTGCTGGTAATTTATCTACACTTGGATTTTCTTCAGCACCTGAATCTTCATCTGTTGTGTCATCAGTTGAATTTAGAGGAGGGTGTAACGCTACATTCACACCAGTATTAGGTATTTCCTCATTTTTTGATTCTAACGTGTCCAAAAAGTCCATCAGTGTACATCGTTTTCTGTGAATACAAAATGACAACATATAACCCTGACGTCCTTCTGGAAGGACGGTTGAAAACATTATTGAATTACAACTGACGAAAACTTTCAAACGTAATATGAACCCATAAATAATATAGGTTAATTCTTTAAGATATTATATGACAAGTTTCAGAATTATTGACGCAATATGAAAGAAAATAAACATACCCATCGATGACAAGGTCAGTCAGTTCGTCCATGGTAAAAGCGGCCCTACTTTCAAGACACAGTTTCTTACTATGAACGGCAGCGTCAAACTGACTGTCGCAGCGCGCAACTGACTCTGCCTACTTCATATAAAAATGCGGCACAGTCCGTTGCAACAATGCGTTATTCCCAAAAATAAATAATTTCAAGAGTGAGTGACGTCGTCCTTCGAGCAGGACGTCAGGGTTATCTGCGTTTGTCCTCTGGCCATTCCTGCTTACCCATTTTGCGCCTCCTTTCAGTCTCATTTTTTAGGCACATGCATTTCATTCCATCTGTTTCATTTTCTGTTATAGTCATTCGTTGGCTAATACTCCCTCTGAAACTCTCTGCACCCTCTGTTTCTTTCAACTTATCCAGGTCCCATCTCCTTTATTTCTTACATTTTTGTAATTTATTCAGCTTTAATCTACAGTTCATAACCAATAAATTGTAGTCAGAATACACATGTGCCACTGGAAACGTCTTACAGTTTAAAATCTGTGTAAATTATTGCATTGCATTGTAGCAGTTCCCAATTATTTCAGAATAAAACAGTCTTGATTGCGAGATCATTTAATGTCAGTGACATCATCTTTTTGAGGTATCATCATATTATCAATAAAAACAGGAAAGCAATCAATTAGTAGCAAACAGAGGAAGGGACATGACTAGGTTTGGTAAAATGATCTGAAAATAATAGCTTACGTGAAAGTAGCTGGATATCAAACTCATCCGGTTTTATAGCGATATAAAACGGAAAATTAACAGCAGTAACTGCACTTGTAGCTCAGTCGTCATAAAAACACAGGTAGACATAGTTAAAAGAAAGGAAAACCGCCAATATATCATCATGATTGCACAGAACGGTGCCGGTGACAGATGGTACGTGTAAAGTAACATGCGACAGTCGGTGAAAATTTTTCCGCCACTTTTCTGTAGATTCTTGATAACACATTGGCGGTTTTATTTCCTTTTTAATTAGGTCTTCCTACCATTTTATGTTTTTATGACGGCTAGAGTCACACTTCGAGTTACTGTTGCGTCCATTTTCCATTTCATATGGCTTTATGACGGATGGGTATCATATCCAGCTACTTTTATGTAGGTTCCTATTTCTTTGCAGTTCTTTTTACCTACGTAGTGGTGCAAGACAAGACCATATCTCTTCCTCTGTTTGTTACTAATTGTTTTCTTGTTTTTATAGACAATATGATGATCCTCCAAAAGAGTGAAACGCGTGGTTTTCATTAAATAATTTCGCAGTCAAAACAGTTTTTATTGTGTAATTTAAAATCTGGATTAGAAGTCTGTCTTACTATTATATATTCAGTCTGAAACCTTCCAGTGTCTCCAGGTCTCTTCCACGTATACATCTTTCTTTCATGCTTCTTAAACCAAGTGTTTCCTAAGATTAAGTTACGCTCTTTGAAAAATTCTACCAGGCGGCTTCCTCTTTCATTCGTTTCTCCAAATCCATATCCACATACCATTTTTCCTTCTCTTCCTTCTAGTATCGAATTCCAGTTCGTCATGACAATTAAATTTTCGTCTCCCTTGGCTGTTTGAATAATTTCTTTTATGTCATCACACATTTATTCGATCTCTTCATCTGCGAAGCTGGTTGCTATGTAGAATTGTGCTACTGTAGAGGGTGTGGGCCTGGTATCTATCTTGGTTACCATAATGCGCTCACTAGGCCGTTCATATTAGCTTATCCGCATTCCTATTTCCTTATTCATTACTAAACCTACTCCTGCATTACCTTTATTTGATGTACTGATAAACATGTATTTACCTGACCAGAAGTCCTGTTTCTCCCGCCACCAAACTTCACTAATGCGATCCCCCCCAGAAATAACTTCAGCCTATGCATTTCCCTCTATAAATTTTCTAAACGACTCGTGCGATTAAGAGGTGTTAGAGTCCACGCCCCGATCCGTAGATTGTCAGTTCTATTTTATTCAGGCTGTTATGCCGTGGTCGCTTGATAAATTCTGTGTCAATTCCCAACGTTTCGTCTCCGACTGCGGGAGACATCTTCAAGGGGGCCCGTAGCTCAATGGAAGGTCCAACACACCCACCTTCCATCGAGCTACGGACCTCCTTGAATATGTCTCCCGCAGTCGGAGACGAAACGTTGGGAATTGACACAGAATTCATCAACCGACCACGGCATAACAGCTCGGATAATTATAATGGACATGATATTTCCGGCCGTGAAAGTCTACATTTTAGTATCAGTTCTGTTTTTCCTAAGGAAGAATCCTCCTGAGTGGTCCTCGCTCGGAGATCCGAATGGGGGCTATTTTACCTCCAGGATATTTTACGAAAGAGGATGCCATCATCATTTAAGCATACAGTAGAGCTGCATCTCTTTTGGAAAAATTAGGGATGGAGTTTCTCCTTAGTTTCCTCTGTTCGCAGTACCAGCACGGCAAGGCTGTTGTGTATATTACAAGGCCAATCAATCTATCAATCATACAAAGTTGCCCCTGCGACTACTGAAAACCTGCTGCCCCTCTTCAGTAACCACACGTTTGTCTGGCCTCTTAACAGATACCCCTCCGTTGTGGCTGAAGCTACGGCACGATATCTGTATCGCTGAGGCACGCAAGCCACCCCACCGACGGCATGGTCCATGGTCCATGGGCTGCAGCCTAGCAATGTGTCGAGAATATTCTATTCCCGGTCTTGTTGCCCTTCATGTCAAGCTATCCAAGCAAAGATAATTATCTCCCACACATGGCGAGAATTTCTACCGTTTGTGTACGTACTTGCTAAACCGAGCCGTGGCCAACAAGGTCGCAGAATTTCTCCCCAGCTGAGAACGTTTGGGGCATTATGGATAGAGTCCTCCAACCAGGTCGGGAGTCTGACGCTCTAGACGCACAGTTCGGACTAATATGACAGGATATCCCTGATGACATCCAACAACTCTATCAACCAATGACAAGCGCAAAAATTGCTTGCTTAGGGTCAGAATTGGACTAACGCGTTACTAGTTTGTTCAATTCGTAAAGCTTTTTCGCTTGAACAAATCAAACAATTTTTCTGAAATTGTAATGATTTGTTTGTCTATACATGTACATCACGTCTACTGATTTGCGTCCCATTCTGATAGCCGGCCGTTGTGGCCGAGCGCTACTAGGCGTTACAGTCTGGAACCGCGCGACCGCTAGCGTCGCAGGTTCGAATCCTGCCTTGGGCATGGACGTATGTGATGTCCTTAGGTTAGGTTTAAGAAGTTCTAAGTTCTAGGGGACTGATGATCTCTGAAGTTAAGTCCCGTAGTGCTCAGATCCATTTGAACCATTTTGAAACCCATTCTGATAATTCCTTCGTGGTGCTGCGTTAGTTCTTTTTAGAACATCTTTTTTAAAAAAATACGGATATCTTAGTTCGTCCGTTACACGAATATAGATTAAAATAATGGTTACAGAAAGTACGAACTGTTTTGGAGCGCATAAAATGCCTCATGAGTGGATTGGCTTCAAATGGTTCAAAAGGCTCTGAGCACTATGGGACTTAACATCGATGGTCATCAGTCCCCTAGAACTTAGAACTACTTAAACGTAACTAACCTAAGGACATCACACAACACCCAGCCATCACGAGGCAGAGAAAATCCCTGACCCCGTCGGAAATCGAACCCGGGAACCCGGGCGTGGGAAGCGAGAACGCTACCGCATGATCACGAGATGCGGGCATGAGTGGATTAGTGACGACTTCTTCTCACTAACAGAATTTAACGACGTATCTTATTTACACCATTAACCCTATATAAGGATTTATTACTTCTTCATTCACAACAAAGAGAAGTTATTGGTCGAAAACCGCTTCGGTTCTCCTTATTTAACCATAAACCAATGTAATTTCCACGCAGTGCATAATTTGAACCACTTTTTTACTAATGGGTGCGATTGAAGTCATTGAACGTATTTTTATGGGGGTGATTTACCATTTGGTTAAAGGTTGAGACTTTTTTATGGTATGACATATTTAAAGCTTCCTCGGCCTTCCTGAAGACTAGAAAACCAACCATTTATTTCCATTGTGGGATGTAGGATGACAGTAGCACGAAAAATGGAGTTCGTTCTGTTAATACTTAATTCTTGGGTAGATTCTTGCTTAAAAGGATGTACTACTAGCATCCTAATACCGACAACGATGAGCAAAGTAAAATAACTTGCCGTAGTAAGTTCTGTAATTCAGAGACTCTTCTGTATTTGCTCTACATCATCATTTACAATAATTTCAATAACATAAAGATGCCTTTCTATTATGCATACGAAATTTTTAATTTAACAATATTTATAATGTTCTAGACGAATGCTCCGATATTTATGAACGGATATTTGAATAATATCCCAGAAATCAATAACTTTTTACGACAAGTATGGTGCAGCTCTAACTTAGTCTTGAAAGACTTATAGATCCTTGTTATACACTGCGTAGCCAGTATTCGAATTAGTGTCACTGTTGGATATCTAGTAATGCTTCATTAGTCTGTCCTTAACTTGTTAGAATATCGGGCATATGTATTTTTGGATAAACCAATAACACCCAGTGTTCTTCCAGTTCTTAATGGGCAATTTGGGACTGAGCAGAGTGTAAATGCCATATAAAAGTGATGGATGACACCGAAATAGGTGAAGCCACGAGAGGAGCAAATAATCTGAAAAATGTGGTCCAAGTTTTCTGAAACTGAGAGCATATGTAGATGCTATTACTGTTCGCTCTTGAGGGCAAGTTGATCGGTGTTAAACACAGTGTCGCCTATTTCAAGCAACTAATTATAACTGCAGTTTCTACTGCTACCTTACTTTCTGACATCTCGGTTTTCTGCGCCACTCAGTAAGCGAAAGAGGTTATTAATGCCGGAAACGTGAGGCGTAGGATGAAAGCAAATGTATCCTTAGGTAAGCTATAAAAAAGTCCATCAGCAAACGATGAGGACTGCTGGACACCACGTGCGTCTCGTTGGCGTACTGGCATTGAAATTCTTTTAATAGTTACGGATGTATAACCAGATTGGTGTACTGCCATAACGCATATGAAGGTAGTTTCAAACTCTCAGGTGGCAACGCACTGTCCTTGTTCGCGTAAATGTTCTCGAAACTGAAAACAAACAAATATTACGTTACATACTAATAATAAGTTAACATCGTATGAAGTAACTTCAGTTTCCGAAAGTAACTTTGATTTTATGACTGCGAGGATGCCTCTGTGTCCGCAGTGGCCGAGCGGTTCTAGGCGCTCCAGTCCGGAACTGCGCTGCTGCTGAGGTCGCAGGTTCGAATCCTGTCTCGAGCATGGATGTGTGTGATGTCCTTAGGTTTAAGTAGTTCTAAGTCTAGGGGACTGATGACCTCAGATGTTGAGTCCCATAGTGCTCAGAGTCATTTGAACCATGCCTCTGCATGAGTGAACAGGGACGTTCTGTTTTGGCGCTACACACACACACACACACACACACACACACACACACACACACACACAGTACATTTATATGATTTTTCGCGATATTCACTATTTTATCAGCTATAATTCCATTACACATTGCATAACTCTTTTTGTCATATAATGTAATAATGTATACATACACAATTAGATTACATATACCTAACAAACAATAATATTATTAATAATAAACATGTGTACACAATATTAAGCAATACGCTGCTAATACCAAAATTTTGTTTTTAGATGGTGTCCTATGTTGTAACCGTTCATCTCTAGAACCTAAAAGGGATGTAGTGGAGACTGGTAACGAAACATGCAACTGGTTTAATTTCAGCTATAATTTTGTATGTGATCTGCATTTGCTTCGAGACTGTTATGAACACACAAATAGCGAAGTTTAAAACTAATATTTCAGAGACAATTGTGATGACGTACGTGTCCCAATATCAAGCATACTCAGTTTTTTCAACTGAAGAACTGAATGTCTCTGACGGTGCTAGTTACTCGCTCATATGAGATGAGTTGCATCTCGAAACTCATTCAAATGTCAGTGCGATGCTTTTCTGCTGCAAAAGTGTGCATTTTACCATTTCCTCAGAAGAGATTTCAACCAGTTGAAAAATGCAAAGTATCTACTCAAGTGCTGCCAGGGTCCACCCACATGCACTTCTCTCAGCTCGGTTACTGAGTCACAGTCGATTTTCTTTATTTTATTTTTAAATAATGGAACTATGACTTAGGCTAACAAGAGGACCTTGCGTACTTACCCTCAGCCATTTGATTCATGTTGACATGGTGTGTAGAGTATGGCTAGAACTTAGCAAATTTTGGAAATTTGTGGTAAGGTCTTATGGGGACCAAACTGCTGAGGTCAGCGGTCCCTAAGCTTACGCACTACTTAATCTAACTTAAGCTAACTTACGCTAAGGAAAACACACACACACACACACACATTCCCGAGGGAGGCCCCGAACCTCCGACGGAGAGAGCCGCGTGGACCGTGACAATGCCCCCTAGACCGCTCGCCTATCCAGCGCGGTGCTAGAACTTAAACCTTCCGCATAGAGGAAGGCGCAACTCTCGACCGTTTTCGAGTAAATAGTGTTCGAAAGCTTTAGGTATGCATGTATATACAATTGTGTGGTGGCTAAGAGGCAAAGAGTCAGTAACAAAGTGATTAAGTGCTTCATTTTTTAAGCTCAGAGTCTCTGGATCGAATGTCGCTCCTGGTGATTTATTTTTATTCCCATTTAAATCTAACAGATTTATTATGGCTGTCCGAACTATCAGTTTATAAAGATTTATTTATTATTTGCATATATTTATGCCGAAAAATAAGTAAACAAAATATTTGTTGTAAAGACAGTGGAAACAAAGGATACACGACCATTTTGAATCATATGAGTATAGTCTTTTTATTGACATTACTATACCTAACTTTGTGACACGTGTGAAGCACTGCACGAATCAGGATGACACTGATGGCAGAAACATGTAAAACTATAATTATCGGCGCATACAGCACACGTAATGAACGCAGAAGTTTTGCATGAGCATGTTTTTTTTCCTCAATGTTTCTACTGAAAAAAAAGAAACTTTACTGTCGTTCATAAGTAGTTCACGGTCATCGCAGTTTCACGGTGTACCACGCATATCTGATGATATCACCGAATATTGGTGCAAACAACTGATACTGTAAGATTGATTGAATTTTTACGCAGTCCTCTCTTGAAGCTCTCTCTGTTGTGTTCGATTATGTGGGAACAATTCTGTAGTCACTTTACAAAGTTTTTCACCTGGCTGTAAAAATAAACGTCACACGGGTGCACCCACGGAGCACATTTTGGATGAATTATTTTAATACTGCACGTTGGCACACCCTCCCAATCTTGAAAGATTTCGTCGTACAAAATCGGGTTCGTTTACCCTCCCCATGAATCGAGGAACAAAAAATTCCTCTTCCACATGTGGCTTCGAGAAGTCAATTACAAATTCCTTGCACAGAAATGCCGTGAGTTTGCCGGACTTCTAAGATGTTATAAAGTTTTTGGGTTTGTGTCCGAACTTAACAGCTGTTCTTTGCAGCTAGTAATCTCTTGCAAGCAAATTAATGTCGTTGGCAGTAATTTTTCAGATAAGGTGACAGCGTACTGCGCTGTGTGAATGTGTCACCTTGTGCATATCCTTTCGCTGCACAAGAATCACATTTGTTCCCTTTCGGCGAGAGTTCGGTCATAAGTTGATTGATGCTAGCTCCCTAGAACATATACTCACAAATTAGCGTCGTATGGACTATAAAAATAGTGTTGTAACTGTTGTAAATGAGCCGGGTACTTTTATTTGTGTTTGTGTAATAAGTCATTGATTCCGGCAATGGGACTAGTCTGCTCGCGGAAATTTTCTGCTGCATCAAGGACTTGTTGTAGTGAAGCACTATCCCCCTGGGATACAGACTTGGTAACTTTTCTCTCGCGAATCCGATGTCTTCTTTTGAAAAGCACGACCTACGAATCAGAAGCTTGAAAATTTAAGTTAGGAAATTGGGTAGCAGCAGCAAGAGCGCATTGCTGCATGTTTCTCGTCGTCACCTACTAATTACATTCTCGAGCTTCCATTAAGCGATCATAGGTCCACGAATCAGCTGTTTTAAGTGGATTGTTTCAGCTTATTTTAGATGTCCTTCCTATCTTTTCAAATCATTTGCGCTTTTGAGGCGTGAAGCTCCCATTCTACGAAGGAGAATATTGCTCACGATTGTGGTGTCCACGATAAATAGGTCTAGCAGCGGATATAGCAGGCATACAAAGAAGGGCGTTACGAAAGGCCACAGGTTTGCTTGACTCGCGGAGGGCGTCACGGAAAAAACCTGAAATGGCAGAGTCTATGAGAAAGACTTCGATTGTCCCGCGAAAGTCTGCTCCCAAAGTTTCTAGAATCAGTATTCAGTGAATAATCTGGGAATAAAATTTAGCCTCCGACGTATCGCTCCCGTGTCGTCTACGAAGACAAGATTACGGTAATTAAAGTACTCACAGAGGCAGTCATATATAATCTCGAGCAGTGGTAATTAATGCACTTACGAAGCGAGCTACACCGATCAGTTAAGACGGGTGCCAAAGAAACTGTGTGTTTTACCTGTTTGAATTAAAAAGAAGTACAAAAATCAGGCTTGCTAACTGTTGTACCGAACAACAAAATTTCTCAAGAGTCCATACAACATTACCAGAGTAACAAATGTCTCCGTATGACCTGGGCATTTCCCACAACTTCAGTAATTTAGAGTACATGCTTTTTGCTACTGGGTCATAAGCCAAAACCTCGTCTCCTCTACTCGCTACTGTGCTCGGAGAATCAGCGTATGGGCCGTACGAGACGAGTGTGCACACTGCACGAGCTAGCTGCAGCGTGGGTCCTTTTCCTTGCACTGTAGGCCCGCTGCCCCTCCGCACGCTTCCTTTATGTCATTTTTACCCTCTCGCTCTCTCCCCGCCCCCCTCGCGTTCCTGACCTGAGAGACCAGATTAGTGAGCAGCGCGCCGACCCTTTGAGTCTGCAGTGACCCTTCGCCCATTGTGCCTTCTACCCTTCCCCATCGCGGCATTATCGACCGACTATCGGGGTGTCATTTCGATCGCTTCGAGGGGGGAAAAATCCAATCGCAGCACCGCAACGGGGCGTTGCCTGTTCAGCCTAGCTAGCTGATTGGCGGAATTCTCCACGCAGTCGCCGCCGAGGCACAACACGGTTGGCTGCGGAAACAGCTGGCCAGTTGGCGATTCTTTTGTTCGCGTTTCCATACTACGCCAGCTGCACAGGGAACTAATCCAACTTGCGATGTATCTTACTAGAGGGGAAGCGAACCGAAGCATTGTCAGCGTTAATCTATTAAAAATATCCGCATGGGTGGGGGATGTACTATATGATCCCGACGCCGAAACGTTTGCAGATTTTGCGAAAACTTCGCTACAGCGTACATTTTAGCACTAACTCCTAAAGGGAAAATTCTTTGTTTTGAGTACAGTGTTAGTGTTCATCCGTCAGCACATATTGATCTCTCAGTACAGAGGGTTAAACGTAGCGCTAACTGGAAATTAACACGCTATGCTGAGCTGATTGCCCATGGTCCTATGGTAAACGCGAGAGATTATCCGAACGAGTGACCGCTGCCTCACTGGGTGCCAATACTGGAGATGTGTGTCTGAGGACGACTCCACCATGGCTGCCGCCAATGTCGGCTTAAGAAACCAGACCCGCTGCTTCTCCTTCAGGTAGCTCTGCAGTTGCGCAAACGAATGTGAGCAATCCCTGGTTCCACTGCGTACACCCAGGAAATAGCCTTGTAGCAATCACTGATGGCACTCGGGTTCTGTCATCTACTAAAGCGGACAACCTGTATTATTAAAATGTGGAACTGCAACGTACTAACTTCCGTAGAACTAGATACATTAATTACAGGATAAATTTGCGATACTGACTGTGATTGTTATTTATTGTCGAGAGTGAACTTTCTGCTTTCAACATTGTCGGCTGTTGCTTCGGGGCTACTGTGATGTCATGCTCTGGTTCCGCACCTTAAATTTCGCGTGCGCAGCATGTACCCACTCAGAGGAAGTAAATGGAGTGCTACGTCAATAGCTTCGAGTTACCATAGGGATAACGTTCCTCCTATGACACCACAGTGGCAGCAAACAGGAAACATACCCTACACCCAACAAACTCGCTTGTGCGTTTCGTCCGTTACATTTTACAAACCACATCACTATTCTGAAACTCGAAAAGATTACAGTAAAGTTTCAAAATGCATGCATGTTTTAAAATTCTGTAGACTTTATCAAATGAATTAATCTGTAATTCTAAAAGTTATATTCGGCAAGTTTTCTTTTTCTTTTGAGAGCTATATCTGTAGCTCTAAAGGAAATCTGACAAAAAAGATGACCATTCATGTCGAAACGTTTATGGAAATTATGCTACGCACTCAAATAGCGAACTTACATTTGCCCACTTACGGAATTTTATATCGTTTTAAGCTACATTTTTCGCTGATTGGACCACAAAGATCTCGGCTCAGGTGCAAAAAGCCCTATGAATGGTGCAGTTTCTAGAGTAAGAAGTGTTTAAGAAATACTAAGCGATTTCAATGTATAATTGTATCACATGTATATTTCGGACAAATAGGGAAAGGGTTAACGTTGAAACAAATGACTCTCCATTGTATGCTGGCATATTGTTCAAATTCGTATTACTGTGGACGAGCATAGGATACTAACATAGTGAAAATTGTGAAACGCCTGTTTGTCCCAAGGAATACTGACAGGTAAGATGAAAGACATAGTACTAAAAGATATTAGCAAAATCTAACATAAAGCAAGAATAATAAAACACTGAAACTAGCCGTACTTATCGTTGAATCGTTGATGTACACTTATCGTGTACATCAGTTCCCACATTAAATTAGGATGATTTAAAATTAGCGTACAGAAAATCATCAAACAAAATACAATTCAGAATAAAATTTTTGTACTTACTTGACTATTGTTTGAAATGTTCTGCTATGTTTGGCAAAAAACATTAGAAAATTTTTCGCTTAAACAACAAATAATTATTTCCACGCTCGATCTGTGCAAAAAATGGAAATCATTCTTATAATACATCATAGGAGACTCAGTTGGTGTCTAAGACTTTTCAACAGGTGTTCTACAAGAATGTTTCAGAGTAGTCCAGTGGTACAGATGCATCACGCATCACATTTTGGTTCTTACGTTGAATCAGCAAGAAGATCAGTAGAAACTCAGTTTCTGATTATGTATTCTCAGTCTCATTATCAGAATTGCAGTTATTGCAAAGCGTAATTATTCTCGAATTTTACTTAAAGCGCATGAGCCCATTCCGTACATGCACCTCGAGTATTGAAACTACTGTTTCCGTAGCCTCGGTTTCGAGTACGGTTCATTAGACTCAACGCAGGAACAGTTGCAGTCGCCGTCGGGTGGCCAGACGCTGGTCACCACAAATCCTGCTGAGATACATTCTGGCGCTGCTGCATTTGGCAGTGTCCGCCTCACTACTGAAGGAATATCATAGTGACTCATAGTTCACTACGAGGTATTACTCTTCCACCCATCACTTGCACTGTCTGTGAACTTCTTGAAAGGCCCAAACATTTCACTGAGTGCCGCTTTTCGCGTTATGCCTCTGTTCTTCTTGTTGAAATTTCTCATGTCTTGTAAAGTAAATACATACGTTGAAGCATTTGATGTGGACATTTTGTAACTGCGCGAAACCTAGCATCCTTTATACATACACCTTAAACTTACTACCTCATGCAATACGGGACTTGAGCTGATACAGATACAGGCTACGTCATTATTTAAAGAAAAGAAACCATACTCGTAGACGTTAAAATTAGGAGCAGACGCAGAAACGTACCGCCTGTCGCTCAGACACAGTAGTACCACCAAGTGGCATAGGATCTCAAATGAAGTTGCTAATATCATTTAGAAGGAAGTTGAGTTGCTGCCGTCGATTAATTCAGATTTACAATGTAACAATTTGTCACGTGTACATACTAACCCTACTATTTCCTCCATAAAATAAAAAGAAACCAGAAATGATAAACTCTCAAGGAAGGTGGCGATTTTCTGCCTGATAATTGCCAAATCAGAGCTTTCGTTCCGTCTATAAGTACCTCTTAGTCACTGGAACGATAATCCATAAAATCCTTCTTGTTGATCTTTCAGTTTTTATACGTTACAAGAAAATATACTCTTTTCACCGTTTTTACTGGTACTATTAGTTTACCAGTGACGTAATTTTCCTCCACTGCCAATGTTGCAGTCCGGTATACGGCGTGACGTGCGGCTGACTCTGCACAGCCCATATTGGAAGTAACATGTATCTTCCATTACTCCTGCCTAAATTGTAAATGAACTTGTATCTGCCGAGGCATCAGAAGTAAGAGCGTTAGTCAACAGGCATGAGAAACTAATTTGTTTAAACAACGGAAAATTCAGGACGGAATGTAACGATATTATGAAAAGGAAAGTTGCTACTCTCCATATAGCGGATATGCTGAGTCGCACAACAAAAAGATGGTCACAAATGACACTTTCGGCTAACAAGAACTTTGTGAAAAATTGAAGGCGCACGCGCAGCTCACACACAATGTCTGCAGTCTCTGGCAACTAAAGTGTGGCTTCAACAAGAGAACATAATTTTCAATGATACTGATCTGCAACAGCCACCATGCTTTTCGATGAACTTTGTCCACCGTTCTCGATATCGTTGGAATAAAAGAAAAATGTTTGACAGCCAGCCATGTATACAACGCTTCCTCAACCGGTTGATCAGAGCTGAATCGACGGCCTCTTAAAGCATCTGTAACGGAACCACCTCCAGCGATAACGCCTTGCAGAAACGTTTCACGTTCGTTAGCATGGTGGTCCAGCGAGTACTGAACAGATTTTCATTTCTCTAGTGCGTTACGTCAGGTCAGTTTGGACCACATATGGCACAGACTTTGTGAAAGTTGAGCATGTTCTGCATGACTTCGTATGCAGAACCATGACTAATCTGCATATGGTTCGACATTTCAACAACAGCCTTTCGTCTGTTTTGCAGAACTAAGGCACGAACTTGTTCAATATAAGCATCAGTTGTGTCTGTAGCTGGACGACCTGCTCTTTGCTCACCCTTCACGCTCGTTCTACAGCTTTCTATCTGTTCAGTCCACTGGTAAATACTTCGCTATGACGAAACATTGTCTCCACATTGTGCAGTCTTCAATGAATTGAAACTCCTGGCAAACCATAAAAAATAGTACGCAACTGGTGCAAACAGAGTGCGTTGCGGCCATCTTCACCTCACAGCAGTGCAAAAGCGACTGATGTGACGACGCTGCAACTTACCACAGGCGAAAAGAACAGTGCCATCTTGCCACTGGTGCTCACACAAAGCCGTAGAGTCAACCGAAAGAAAAATAGGTCAAAATTGCAGTTACCCTCATACATTTGACATGTCAGAATAATGATGACAACAGTTGATCTCCGGAATATCGATTCGTCACACTCTAACTCATCGCTCGATATAGGGGACACGAGGTGTACATACCAAGCGAGTGGATAGGAGAGGATCGGATGTTTGCTATCAGGCTGTAAGTAGGCTGTTTAGGTTTTTTTATTGGTAACGCCAAATAGCGCTCTGTATGAAAAATCACTGGCTGTGCTGTGTGCAGTCAGTGGCTGGTTGGCATTGTTGTAATACTCGCCATTGTAGTGTTGGGCAGTTAGCTATTAACAGCGCATAGCGTTGCGCAGTTGGGGGTGAGCCGCCAGCAGTGGTGGATGTGGGGAGAGAAATGGCGGAGTTTTGAAATTTGTAAGACTGGATGTCATGAACTGCTATATATGTTATGACTTTTGATGATATTAAGGTAAATACATTGTTTATTCTTTATTCATTTGCTAACTATCCCTATCAGTAGTTAGTGCCTTCCGTAGTTTGAATCTTTTATTTAGCTCGCAGTAGTGGCGCTCGCTGTATTGCAGTAGTTCGAGTAACCAAGATTTTTGTGAGGTAAGCGATTTGTGAAACGTATGGGTTAATGTTAGTCAGGGCCATTTTTTTGTAGGGATTTCTGAAAGTCAGATTGCGTTGCGCTAAAAATATTGTGTGTCAGTTTAAGCACAGTCTTGTATAATTTTTCAAAGGGGACGTTTCGAGGCATAGCCCGACAAAATCTCAAGCGTGCCCGTATGGCCGTAACGGAGAGTTGAACTCCGTCAGCGGCTGACTGACCCCAGTCGACCAGTCCCCGTTGACGAGATGTTGGCGCACGTGCTACTTCGTCAGTTTCCGTTATCCGGTAATCATAAAAGCCTCAGGTTTCAGTAGCCACATGAACCTCGCTGCTCGCGTCTTGAGTGGTAAAATGAGTTTTCAGTTCGATCTTTCTTTAACCTAAACAACAGATAGCGGCGACCCGATTCTTGGATCTTTTGTGGTGTTGTGATAACGAACTAACACGAAGAGGCAGAACTTTAGGACAGAGAGGGATAAGAAAAGTATAATTGGATATAACGATTCAATCTCGACCTCAACTTGCTGAGAGAAATCTGAAAAACTACCGCCAAGTCACGGACGTTTCAGAGTCCCAGACAATGCTCTCTGTCTCTGGAATTCTTGGTCAGTAGCTTGGTGTGCTCCAGAAATTGCTATTGAAGGTTTGTGAAATACCATAAAATCAGAGACGAAATACCTATGTCATACGCATATCACGAGGTCAAAAGGCTGTGAGTATGCGTCGACATCACACCACGGTGAACTCCTAGTTAGAGGACACACACAATTCTGTAAACCAATTATTTTGTGTATTGTTAGCTATGTATGTGGTATGAAGTGCATTGCTAAGTATGTATCCTTTTGAAGTCCTAATTTTTACAAATTTGTCATGTATGGACAATATTTAACGTAACATCCAAAATAATATGGTTAGTCGCACCAACTAAGCAAATCAAACACTCAATTTGTCTTGTGCGCTCTTGTGAGCTGTTGTCCATATGTTTATTCTGCAACCACTGCAGAAACGTACGAAAAGTTGAAGCAAGCTTTCGGAGACAGGGAATGGCATATGCGTTTCAAAATTTAAAAAGAAAGGTGGGGGGGGGGGGGGGAGGAGCGAACATTGACGGATAATGACGACCATTACGGTCGACAGTTAAATGGCACCACACCAGAAAAGTTCAGAAAGTAAAGGGTCTGATTGTTCAAGACTGTAAACAGACAATCAAAGACATCTGAAACACTATGAGAATAAGCTATGGTACATGAGAACGTGTTCTATTCGAAGAACTAAACTTGAGGATTACGGCGAAGTTTGTGCTACAACAGCAGTACGATCCAGGTTTTCTTACAAAGCTTGCAGCCCGCTGCCCGCGGCTCAAGGTCTGGATCACAGGCTCCTGGGTTCGATTCCCGGCTGGGTCGGGAATTTTCTCCGCCCCGGGACTGGCTGTTTGTGTTGGCCTCATCATCATTCGGGAAGTGCAGAGACTGGAAATGGAAAGATTTGGAACTTGTACGGGCGCTGAAGACCACGGTGCTGAGGGCGCCACAAACCAGCGTCGTCGTCTTCATCATCTGAAACTGATCTATGGAGAGGCCGTCCTTCACTCCGCAAAAAAATCAATAGTCGAGAGTAACTCAGCAGACCGGGTCATTTTTTAAAAGTATTGATGGGATTGTTCATAAGGGGTTCGTCAGTCCTGGTCATTCGGTCACTAAGGAGTTCTAAGACTTTTGAAAGGTGGAAAACATCTACAAGAAGTGGTACACAAACAACTGGGTACTCCACGTTAACAGTGCACGACGGCACCGGTTCTATATTATTCAGGAATATTTGACCAAAAGCTAGATGTCAGTTGTTCACCAGCATCAGCACACACAAGACTTAGCTACGTTAGAATACTTCCTACGTCGCGAGATGAAGATATTGTTCAAAGAGTAAAGACTGATAACATGGGGGAAATTAAAGCTGAATCACAGAGGGTAATAAACACCATGCAAAATATACTTCCACAGTGTATTTCAAAAACGGCACAAACGTTGAGTTCGGTGCCCTTGTAGTTTCTATAGTTTCTACTTGAGCGGAATGTGCTTATGAGTATCCTCGAGTGTTACGCCAATTTCTCACCTCAGTGGAACATACCTGCTTGGTATTTTTCTTAAGAGAGAAATGAAATATCCGATTGTCCAGCCCTGTAGGACTCGAAAGTCGAATATGGGCGTGGAAAACAATCTTCGTCCACGTGTGGTAGTTGTGATATTTTCTTCATGCATAGAGTTCATGGTGATGTCGTAAATTGTAGGACGATTTTCTTTGAACTGGACTAAGAATTTCGTCAAGGTCTGTCTTCTATTTTAAGTTTCTCGATCATACATTGCCTATTCGCAGCAAGGCATTCTGAGGAAAGTATGGTCTCCGGCCGTATTACTGCACAGTAGTGTCGTATCTTGGATTCGACAATAATTTTGTCTCGAAAACACTCTGGTTTCATTCATATGCTGTGTCTATTTTTCTGCTTGGTGATGCACAGGCGATGCAGAAGTATGATCAGCTTTCATTCAGTCTACGAAAGTCACAGTGAATTTCTTCTTCGTTTAGAGAAATACTGTTAATTTTAATTAATTTATTTTGGAAACTTTAAGATACCAATCCTTGTTTGGTGTGAAATATCCCAGTGTAGTGTAATCACACTGTAATACTGCGTGAGTAGGGTAGGAGAGAGAGAGAGAGAGAGAGAGAGAGAGAGAGAGAGAGAGACTGAGTGTTTGGTTGGTGGCCTGGGTGTGGGGCGTGGGCAGCGGGTAGCAGGCCCCTGTGGTACCCGGAAGGTGGCGGGCGGCGACCGGTGCGGTGCGCCCTCCACTTCCTCCAGCTGTACGCATTCCGAGACGTTCTCAGGCGGTATAAAGAGCGGGCGGACAATGGCTGGCGGCCGGCCAGACGGCAGCCGGGCACAAAAACGGCGGCGCGCGCGCTGCTCGCTGCTCGCTGCTCGGCGCTCATTATCCCAGCCTAGGCCCCGGACGCTCCACACTCACTCAGCTGACGCGGTCAGCGCGCCGCGGCCGCCCGCATATAATGCACCCGCCGCGCCACGCCTCGCCGCGCTCTCACGCACCAAAACACGGTCCGCCCGCACCGGCTGCTCCACCTGTGGCCGCATCCTCATCTCGTGCGCTCCTCAGCTCGACACGCACCTCACCTAGAGTAACCCATACAGTACGTCGTAAGTTGCGTTCTCACATGGGAGGAACTGCAAAAGACGGACAGTACCACACTGCAGGGTGAGGCGCGGGAAGTGTTTCAGCGAATCTACGCTACCCGCCATTAAAATTGCTACACCAAGAAGAAATGCAGATGATAAACGGTTATTCATTGAGGAAACATGTGATTACATTTTCACGCAATTTGGGTGCATAGATCCTGAGAAATCAGTACCCAGAACAACCACTGCAGGCCGTAATAACGGCCTTGATACGCCTGGGCATTGAGCCATACACAGTTTGGATGGCGTGTACAGGTACAGCTGCCCATGCAGCTTCAATACGATACCATAGTTCATCAAGAGTAGTCACTGGCGTATTGTGACGAGCCAGTTGCTCGGCCACCATTGATCAGAAGTTTTCAATTGGTGAGAGATCTGGAGAACGTGCTGGCCAGGGCAGCAGTCCAACATTTTCTGTATCCAGAAAGACCCGTAGACCTGCAACATGATGTCATGCATTATCCTGCTGAAATGTAGGGTATCGCAGGGATCGAATGAAGGGTAGAGCCACGGGTCGTAACACATCTGAAATGTAACGTACACTGTACAAAGTGCCGGCAATGCGAACAAGAGGTGACCGAGACGTGTAACCAATGGCATCCCATACCATCACGCCAGGTGATACGCCAGTATGGCGATGACGAATACACGCTTCCAATGTGCGTTCACCGTGATGTCGCCAAACACGAATGCGACCATCATGAGGCTGTAAACAGAACCTGGATTCATCCGCAAAAATCTCGTTTTGTCATTCGTGCACCTAGGTTCGTCGTTGAGTACACTACCGCAGGCTCTCCTGTCTGTGATGTAGCGTCAAGGGTAACCGCAGCCATCGTCTCCGAGCTGATAGTCCATGCTGCTGCAAACGTCGTCGAACTGTTCATGCAGACGGTTGCTGTCTTGCAAAAGTACTCATCTGTTGACTCAGGGATCGAGACCTGGCTGTACGATCCGTTACAGCCATGCGGATAAGATGCCTGTCATCTCGACTGTTAGTGATACGAGGGCGTTGGGATCCAGCACGGCGTTCCGTATTACCCTCCTGAACCTACCGATTCCACATTCTCCTAACAGTCATTGGATCTCGACCAAAGCGAGCAGCAATGTCGCGATACGATAAACCGCAATCGCGATAGTCTACAACCGGTCCTTTATCAAAGTCGGAATCGTGATGGTACGCATATCTCCTCCTTACACGAGGCATCGCAACAACGTTTCTCCAGGCAACGCCGGTCAACTGCTGTTTGTGTGTGAGAAATTGGTTGGAAACTTTCCTTATGTCAGCACATTGTAGGTGTCGCCACCGGCGCCAGCCTTATGTGACTGCTCTGAAAAGCTAACTATTTGCATATCACAGCATCTTCTTCCTTTCGGTTAAATTTCGCGTCTGTAGCACTTCACCATCGTGGTGTACCAATTTTAATGGCCAGTAGTATCGGCTGTGGCATTGAAGCCAGTAGGTCTCCTGATCTAACTCTATACTTTTTTAATTGCATCCGATAGCTCGTGTAAACACGCTTGTAAACCGTTCGGCAGCTGACACGTATGTATGTATCGGTGGCGTTGTTAGGTCTCCAATTCTAACTACGTATCCAAGGTGGTAAGAAACAGTCTGTAAATCCCTTAAGGGTGGGTCGTGCTGGGAAATAATTAAGAAGAAAATTGGTACGTCGTGCTGTTTCCGATTTAATTAACATTGACGTTAGCCAATCAGGTCGTTGCGAGCGCAAATTCAAGCACTCGCCTAAATGCGGTAATGCACAGACATCTGTGTGTCCGTGAGTTACCACTCCTTCAAATGCTCATCACCAGTTAAAACGTGCTTTGTTCGGAAGCGATAAATTTAAGTCAGGAAACCAATCTATGAATACTTTCGGTGACAATGTCTCTGACAAGGCACTTGATTTTCGCAAACAACAAACTGATTGGCTAACGTCAGTGCTAATTAAATCGGAAATGGCGTAATGTATCGGATTTTTTTTCTTTGGTACCAAGGGCAAACCACCCTTCAAAGCGTTTCACACGTTTCTGACCACCGTGCATACGTGACGGGAGCTGAGCGTGCCGGGAGTGCTAACGACAGCTGTATACTTCTCGAGGCTTTCTTAGTAAATGTACCCTACAAAATACACACTATGTGTCGACAATTTGCACCAAAATCCACATCTCTTGTCTTACTTGCATGAAAGAGCAACTACTGCAATGGAAACTGTTCGCACCAACAGGAAAGGTACGCGAAAACTTAAAGCCATAATGAAAACAGGTCAGATGCAATTTAGGTCGACACTTCGAAGTGGCTTGGCAAGAGAGATGTATGTGCGACATACGTACCGTACAACTGCAAAGATATTAGCTGTAAAACGGACCGCCGAACTAATATTAGAAAATTTAAAGTAAAAAGTGTGTTCAGTTAAGGTGCAGTGGATAAATGCATGCTACTTAGACGAACGAAATGTGTTCGCCAAAACCTCAGATTGTACAAAAAACTCTTATTCCACTTCTTATCCATGTGAGTGTTGAATTCTTGCGTTATTTAAAAAGTTTGTATCGGAAAGAATAGTTCAGTTACCGAATTTCATTTCGGCCTCATTCGTGAGATTTTAATGACATGTTGTTGTTGTTGCGGTCTTCAGTCCTGAGACTGGTTTGATGCAGGTCTCCATGCCACTCTATCCTGTGCAAGCCTCTTCATCTCCCAGTACCTACTGCAACCGACATCCTTTTGAATCTGCTTAGTGTATTCATCTCTTGGTCTCCCTCTACGATTTTTACCCCCCACGCTGCCCTCCAATACTAAATTGGTGATCCCTTGATGCCTAAGAACATGTCCTACCAACCGATCCCTTCTTCTCGTCAAGTTGTGCCACAAACTTCTCTTCTCCCCAATCCTATTCAGTACCTCCTCATTAGTTATGTGAACTACCCATCTAATCTTCAGCATTCTTCTGCAGCACCACATTTCGAAAGCTTCTATTCTCTTCTTGTCCAAACTATTTATCGTCCATACTCCATACGAATACTTTCAGAAATGACTTCCTGACACTTAAATCTACACTCGATGTTAATGACATGCTACCAATAATAAAAAGCATCGGGATACCGTCCATCAGGCGAGGAAAATCCATTGCGGCGTAGAGAAAAGCACTTTCCAACCAAAGGTGAATCGTCAGTAATACAGCACGGAATGTAAGGAAATGCATCAAATTCAGAATGCACAATCAATAGTTATTACTTTACTATAAATAATGTTATGTGAGACTGTGTGTTGCGCGTAGATTCCAAATATCGCAAATAACAAAATTCATGAAACGAGTTTGTTTGTACTGTTACTTGCTTTAGGAACTGCAACTGTAAAGAAAATTCAAAATACAATTTATTTGAACTTATTGGTGAGGATAAATACAGCAGAGCGTGCGATGTTAACGATTCAGCAGTGTGAATGGGTTCTATGGAGCTGAAACTTTACGCTAAAATATCCCACAGATGTGCTAAAATTGAGAGGTAAGACGGTGGGAATCGGCTATCGCGCTATGAACAAGGCCAACTTCGCTCTCCGTCGTTGTGTGAAGCTTTTAGACTTCTTTTTTACGTAAAACCTGATGCCTGTACATAAGCACGTGCGCACGTTTTAAATTATGTGGAATAATTTGCACTGCTGTAGTCACTTTTTACGAATTTTTTATTAGCAAAATGCATTTCGGCAGCATGCTGCCATCATCAGGTGCATTATAATGTTACTTATACATTAGCTGACAGGTTATGTACGTTAGCTGTGTGTGTCAGTGGAGTTAAGAATCGAAAAATACACCTGTGTGCAAGGATAAATCTGTTACAGTGTGTACATTATGTGAATAACATGAGTAGGTAATGTATCAATACGCTTACTTACATTTCTATTGGCGATTTCATTTTCTGGCATACAGAGCACAGTAACAGGTAAATCACAACTTCACATTTTCACAAACATCTGTTTACATCTTTCCAAAGAGTTTTAAAATCTAAGATAAACTACTTACAGTTTCAAAGACTGCTAACATCTTTCCATAGAGCTATAAAATCAAAGCTAAATTACTTACAGTTTCAAACACAGTAGTATATACCTGTAGTGAAGATGAGGACTTTTTTCTAGATGTATTGGCAATATGGAGAATGTTACATGGATACTTCCCGAAAAATATGCTGTCATTGGAATAAACATTTAATGTTGGAGAAGTTTTTGAAGATGTTAACATTATTACTTTCAAGCTTATCATTTAATAATATATAACCATTTGCTGTGCCATGAATGAAGATTTCCAGTTCTTCATATAAGTCCATTCTTCAAGTCTATTCTCCAAAATCTTCTCCAAAGTTGGACAACGAGCACTCACGCCCGTAATAATCGTTACGAGACCAGTTAAAAGTGCTTCTGTATTTTGTAACACAAAGGTTACTCGATTGAAGCACGCCTGAAGATGACGTACTATACCGACGAAACTGGTAGTCTAGAAATAAACCTAAATAACGGCGATTGGTACTGTTTTATTGGATATCGACTAGCTGTAGTCCCATAAGCCAGAAGATGGAGTTACATTTATGTCATCTAACTACCACACAGTAAACTCACTGCTATATCCATTGTTAAAAAATTACTGAAGAAAAGCAGCTTATATCGACGGCAAAACTCTCAGAAGAAATAAAAAAGAAGAAAACACTACTTTCCACAACGGTTGCCACATTCCTTTGTTGCCTACATAATTAATCAGAAAATTACACACACTCCGTCTACTTGCACTATTTTAGCACGAATGATAACTCGCGTATGGCTTGCGTGAAAGTTTTCATAACCTCATTGCTCTTTTTACCGCCTAAGTTCTTTCCAGGCTGTTCACTGGTTCCTGTAGTAGTGCGTCTGGAGCTCCCTTAAGAAGACAAACATGCCTCACGTGGACAATGGTGCTGTCAATTGACTCTTAACATTCACTACTGACGTCATATACACAACGTACCACGACGTAATAAATTTCTTCATACAATGTCTTGTGGTGTACCAGCTAGATAATACTACGCATTGACCAACATTGTGCTCTAAAAAATTACCACCATGACATCCCAATTTTCCGCTGGTGCTGGAGTGCCGTAGTATTCACTTTCTGCACTTGCTTCCACACATGGTTTACTGTTTTAGCAAAGTTCAGTACAAGTTAGCCGGCCCCTGCGGCCGAACGGTTCTAGACGCTTCAGTCCGGAATCGCACTGCTGCTACGGTCGCAGGTTCGAATCGTTCCTTGGGCATGGATGTGTGTGATGTCATTAGGTTAGTTAGGTTTAAGTAGTTTTAAGTCTAGTGGACTGATGACCTCAGATGTTAAGTCCTATAGTTCTTGGAGCCATTTTTTTAGTACAAGTAACTTGTTTGTTCCTACCGTCTTTTAGTAACTTCAGGTGGTAATTGTATCTTCCTTCCATACACTAAATGTTAAGGTGAGAGACCAACATAACATGCGCTTTTGTATTATATGTGGTCATGACATGGGGTGGGTGAACATCCCACTCATTATGGCGACTAGTCTTGCAATCACGACTGCTTTTTGGAAACGTTTAGTCCTCCCGTCATCGTATGGGTGCTGTGGACTATTTCTTAGTTATTACACATGCAATTATGGGTGACACACTTTATTTGTCAATTTAGACATGAAGTTAGTGCCCTGATCCGTTATCGCTAATTCAGGTATGCGACAGCCATCTCTTTACCATCGCCTGCGCAAGTGTACTTGGTTGCTCACATTATGAAAAATGGTGTATGACAGAATGTAGTGGTTTGAATGTGGCATACATCTAAATATACGCAATCATTTCTAGAGATATGGTTGCCTCCGGTAACTTCTGAAGTGGTGCTTGTTGATTACTAAGGTATGGATGTTGTGTGCATCATACACAATTCCTCATATACTGATCAGCATTCTGTTTCATGTCCTCCACCAATAGCGCTCAGTTAACCTTGAATGGTCATGAGTTTCTTTCAGCACGTTGTTACAGTGCAGCAGTTACTACAACACATGGCACAAGCATCGCGAGCCATGAATTTATAAGCTGCAGCTTGTCGTCTTTACTGTCACAGCAAGCCACCTACGTGAGCACTGGAAATGTGCTTGGCTAGCGGGAATGGGTAGTGGCGATTGCGATGGAGCGAAGGTCACTTGGAGATTCGATGGGCTGGTGTGAGACAGAGAAGAGGTTGTTTTCCTTCCACCAGTGTGGATACATCTCCTAGAAGTGAGTGCCATTACTGTGGGGCAGTAGTGAGGAAGCATGTTGCGTCATTGACGGTCAGCAATGGCCGTTTCCAAGCTGCTGGGGCAGCAACCGGGGTTCTCCAGGCGGGTTACACTTGGAGGTGTGGACAGAGGAGCAATAGAAGTGGCGACAACAACACGGGTCCGTGCCGAAAGCTGTGGTATCTGTGGCTGGAAAGCCGTGCTGAGCTGACAGGCCAGTAATGGGGCACTGGCCAGACTTATTTCAGACCAGTGTAGCAGGCCGAAGATGTGACAGCGGACACATTTGCAACTGTGAGGGTTTAGAGATGGATGGAATGCGAGTCCGTTGGCGCAGGGCCAAGAACAGGTAGCCTTCTCGAAGCTGGTTTACGAAGCTTTTGAACCCAGCAGTCCTGCTATGAAAAGAAATAACACCTCAGATAATCACTACAGTTTACGGAGCTGTATGGTGGGTGACAATCACTTTCGTATCCCAACACCAACCGAGGTGTCTCAAGACACGTCTTGGCTTATCAACGGGGATCAGATAATTATATTCTCCTCATTGAGATTCTAGGTTGAAGACGCTTCTGTTGACGTGCGGACATTGCGTCTTCTGTGCGAACTCTAATTCAAATGTGAGAGTAAGAAGTGGGACTGTGGTTGCAGGGCTGTTTTAATACTGACCGGTGCATGGAAGCAGAAAGAGAGAGGGAGAAAGTCGGACACATTTCAGACTAAAATGTGCAACTGGTTAACCGCCTGAAACATTATAGTGATTCGACGATTCTTGATCGGTTACTGGCTGGCACTCAGAAGAATTACTATCCAGTCAATCAAAATTATCTAGTACCCAAAAAAATTCAGATCAGAGTTTTTCTTGTCAGAAGCGCTTTGCAGATACTCTCCCTATGAACGGGCTCCTCTACGGGCAGACTTCGCTCCTACACAACTTCTCCAGGTTCAAGTAGGCTGGGAGGCTCTCGTCAGGCCGAGCTGAACTTACAAGTTACAAGCAGGCAGCGAGGAGCTGGAGATATCGTGACAGAGACTGATTTTGCAGCCACTTCAGTCCCCACTTGCAGCTTATCAGTGTGTTGGGATCCAGCCACAACAGCAAAGCGAACTATAGGGAAATCTGAATAATTTGTAACAAGGTTCAGTAATTTAAATCTTCACCCTGAAGACTTATCTGCAGTTAGACGGGTAACATGTTTCCAGCTGTGGAAAGAGATATTGTGCATTTCGTTTTGTAGTAATTTCTCTCTTTATAAACTAAATTTCGGATATCACATCGAACCCTGCTTCGGGCATGGATGTGTGTGGTGTCCTTAGGTTAGTTAGGTTTAAGTAGTTCTACGTCCTAGGGGACTGATGACCTCAGAAGTTAAGTCCCATAGAGCTCAGAGCTATTTGAACCATTTTTTTTCGGATATCACGGTCCGAGACACGCGAATGTCATTGTTTTCTTCAGATACGCGTTCACTTCAATCATATTCCAGATACCCTATCCGAATTCCCAAAGCCTTAGTCTAGTAATTAAACGTTCATTCCATTTGTTTATTGTGAATTTAATAAACTACATGTGTAACAGGCTTAGTTCGTTGAGTTCTTTCTGTAATTTCGTTGTAAGATAAATTCCTCTACCACTGTTCTGATGGGTGATGGTTTGGCCATGTATATCTGTTCAAAATGTTCAAATTTGTGTAAAATCTTATGGGACGTAACTGCTAAGGTCATCAGTCCCTAAGCTTACACACTACTTAACCTAAATTATCCTAATGACAAACACACACACCCATGCCCGAGGGAGGACTCGAACCTCCGCCGGGACCAGCCGCACAGTCCACGACTGCAGCGCCTAAGACCGCTCGGCTAATCCCGCGCGGCATGTATATCTGATATAAGTAAATCATATGTTATGCATGACCAAATGTTCAGTTAAAGATTCCAATTAAGGTACACCACACAAAAGTCACATGATAGGACGTTACCTGCACTTGGCACTACGAAACAGTTGATTAACCAAAGTGGAAGAAATTCTATCCGGCCGCTGTGGCCGAGCGGTTCCAGGCGCTTCAGTCCGGATCCGCGCTGCTGCTACGGTCGCAGGTTCGAATCATGCCTCGGGCATGGATGTGTGTGTTGTCCTTAGGTTAGTTAGGATTAAGTAGTTCTAAGTCTAGGGGACTGATGACCTCAGATGTTTAGTCCCATAGTGCTTAGAGCCATTTTTTTTAAAAAGAAATTCTGGGACTATCTCTAGCGAAAATCTCCAGAATGGGTTTTACGTCTACAGCTTCACACATGATTTCGGCCATTCTATTACGCCAGTGTTTACGATATTTATAAGCTTTCGAAAGTGAGGCGTAAATGTCGTAGTAAAGTGAAAAAAGTATGTTTAGAGAAAAAGAAAGTGTAAAGAGATATGAAAATCATTTTGAATGCTCTGTCATTGCTTCATTCATTTCAAGTTCAGATTACAAAATACTTTATTGACAGAGATCAGTTCATTTAATTGTTCGTTCGTTACGTTAAGTTTGCTTGTGTATTCCTTCATAATTGCTGGTTGTGAGTGTTATTCGTAGAAGAAATACGGGCCTATCGTAAAACTGTACAGTTGTTTAGTTTCGTCCCTGTAAGTATGTCACAAGTAAAGCACCCACTCCCTGAGGGCGACCCAGAGTCGGAGTGAGACGCCGAACGTGTACCGCACGCCGGCCGGGCCCCGACAAACGGCAGCTCGCACTAACAGCGCTAACAACGGCACGGCCGCAGGCCGCGGCGAATGGATCCGCCTGTGCAGTATTTACAGCTATTGTTATGGCGCCTGGCGAAGCAAAAAGGCCTGCCACGCCGTTACGGCGGGTAATTTATTCAACCAAATTACGCCGCCGGCGCCGAGTCCGATGCTGGCCGTGCGATAGCCGGCCGTCGCTCCCGCCGCGGCGCCAGAACTCATCTGCGAGTCACTAGGCGGCCCCGTCCTTCAGCAGCTCGGGGCGGACGAGCTGGCGCAGCGGCGTTGTATTCGGTAGGACGGTGGTTCGGATCCCCGTCCGTTTTCTGTCACTTCCCTAAACCACTTACGGCGAATACCTCGATGGTTCTTATGGCAGCACACTGCCGACTTTCTTCCTCATTGTCCCACAAACCCAACCTGTTCAAAAATCGTTCAAATGCCTCTGAGCACTATGGGACTTATCATCGATAGTCATCAGTCCCCTAGAACTTAGAACTACATAAACCTAACTAACCTAAGGACATCACACACATCCATGCCCGAGACAGGATTCGAAACATGCGTCCGTAGCGGTCGCGCGGTCCCAGACTGAAGCGGCTAGAACCGCTCGGCCACACTGGCCGGCTCATAAATTAATTGTAGTACTATTATTTAGTATATAGTACAAAACCGTCTGTTTTACTGTTTATAGCCATGTAGCACTTCCTTGCACAACGGTTTATATTTTGTTACAATCTGTGAAAAGTTAGTAAGATGATCTGCGACATGCAATGTATGTTTTCCAGGACTGAATCCCGTTGTCCTTATGTTGAAAGTTCGCTTTGTTCTGTCCTCTATGCCCAAGGTGGTAGTGTCCGGAGCATGCCAATGATATGCTCCATATTATCTGTACGACGGCCCAGAACACTGGTTCAGTGCGCAGCTGTTACCATGCTGACATCATTAAACTTGCGTCATGATATCTGTGGCCAGAATATTGTGGTAAATAACCAGCTCACAACTCCAACTGTTTTTGCGTTACGAGTGACCATTACGCACTTAGTCTCGGCACTACTTGTTGTTGTACAGAGATAGTACCGATTGCACCATCTTTGTCAAACACGTTTAACACTTCACCAAACATCGGAATCAACATACTTCGCTTATCGTTCACTCGTGATAGTTCTACTTTCCTTTCACCCTGCGGACTGATGACCTCAGATGTTAAGTTTCATACTGCTTAGAGCCATTTGAACCATTTCCTCTCATCCACGTCAAGACTTTTGCAATCGTTCATTTTCGTGCCATATGCGCACAAACTCCCGGCAGTGACCCCTCCGACCTCTCACTTGCCGCCATCCCTGTTGTGACCTCATACTGCTCCGCTGGCGACCCTTTATCGCAATGTCTACCCCTGTCTGAGAAGCTCTGATCACGTGAACATCACGTAAGGCCTCATAGCAAAAAACATGCGTTTCTCACGCCAAACTTTTTATGAAAGATTTCTTTTTCCGCGGTACATTTGTCTTCTGAGAATCAAGTCAAAGAAGCTACAAGTCCAGATGTGAAGTCAGACGTTAATTTACGTATTATCAATCAATCGTATGTGTATCTGTGAAGTGACACCTCAGGTGTCAAAGATAAGGTTCCCCTTTAGACATCAGAACACACTCAAAACATATGCAGCGTACAGTTATAATCATCAAACGCTCAAATGACTAGTTCTGACGACAGCAAAACAGCTCCAATTTCTTTTGGTCATATGAGCTTTCAGTGGCCGTAGTTAGTGATAAACAACAGTATTTAACAGACAAGGGTTATTTTCCGGACGAACTATGTTCCAATGTCCACGGGATCTCCATGTTTTCCTAAGTAACCATTGCTGATGACCCGTGATTGGCAGAATGCTATGCTGCAATTTTTACAAATACCCTTTTAGAATTATATCACCACTTGAAAGCAAAGAAAGCATGTTTGACGACTGAAGTTCCAAATTGTTGCACTTGCTAATCCGTTCCCGTGCCATTTATGTGGACAAAATCCGTGTCCGAGCGACTGCAGACGACGTGTGCGAAACGGGCCAGTGTGATGTAGGAGACAATCGCGATACAAACCTGTTATGTAGCTACATGTTCAAATCACGTGATAGTGCTCTTATAGATGTTAGCACTAATTTAATTCTTGGTCCTAACAATGCTTCAAAATATAAAGTGGGTTTCTTCAGGCGTGACTTCTTCAGGAGGAATATAATAATACGACGCCTAAACTTAGATATTGTCAACAGAAACGTAATTAAAAAGAAGAAATGCTTCCCTTCAACGGATTTCCAATGGAAAAAATACCTGCAACTCAAAACATCAGTAGTCCAGCGTGGCATTGGGACAGACGTTAACGCAGTTTTATAATGTGAGTGTTCTCGCGTCGTTTCGGTTCGTACTTCGTTTCATGCAAACAGTGCATATCCTCGGTTTTTTAAAACTTTTTTTATTTGTAGGTATCGGATCTATAAGTTTTCGGAAATGGACCCCATATTCCACTTTAAATCGAAGAGGTGTTTCACCTAGTGATGGTTTTCCACGAATTTAGAAGTCCGGCAGCTGGAAATTTTTGAACATTACCTCTTCTACATTTCTTCAGTAATCAACAACTGTTTCGTTTATCAGTCGGTGTATTGTTTTTGAATGAAATGGCAAGGCTCCACATTCGTTCTTACGAGCGTGACTCGTTATGTTTAGGTTTTTAGTTTTGGTCCGCCTTTGTTTCCAGGAGTCAGACTCGTGTAGGTACGGCAGCGGGTTAGTGACTAAGTGAAAGAATAGGTTTTCGTGAGAATTACTTGTTGCTTGACTGGTTGTCTACACGTGGTTGGAAGTTCAAAACAAAGTATCGTATTTAGTACATCAGAATATTACTCATCATGTCTTTAATCAACTGAAATATGCAAAATAATAATTTTCTTACATTTTCATAGTCAACAGTAGTAGCGATTACAGGAAGAGAGAAATTTACTGATGTAAAGCATTAAAGAAGTTTCACAAAGTTTTGATCAGTATTTCAGCGACTTACCTACGTGCACACAGAGAGTAAACCAAAACATGACCAGACATGTGACGCGGCAAGAAAAGTATACAGGGTAAACATTAATAAAACCGACAAACCACAGTGAGTGAATCTTGAGAGGAAATGGAGGGAAAAAGGTCCTGTGAACATGACTTCGAGAACAGACGGTGCGCGTGTAACCATAACAAATCATCCCAGGACATCTGCATCGCATCCACGTCACAACAGGTGTTACTCACTGCAGGGGTTAAGGATAGTAGGGGTTGCCATGCGGGATACACATAATCGTACTTCGGCTTACACCATGGTGGCGGGCCACTTGCCTGGAGTTTGCCCTTGGGTTCGTCTCAGTATCCTGTAGAACCGGCCCTCCATACGTGATGTACGCACAGTCCGCCGCCTCCCTGCACGTTGTCTGCCTGAAAGGACCCATGATCACACAAATGAGGAAAAAGGTCTTCAAATGTTGTGTGATGTGTTTGGTGTCTGGGAGGGTACTTGCTTTTGGGTAGCCGTGCTGCTTGGTCGCACACAAACACCATGTCGCCTGGTTCCCGACACGAATACCGGACCATTCTGCTGCTTACAGTACGCTGCGTCAGTCTCACAGCCTGCAAAACACAAAGAATACACGGCACGGGGCCAGAGGAACCTTCGTTTGTCAGCGCCATATACCATGACAAGGATGCGTTTTCGGAAACATATTCTTAGGACCTTTTTTCATCCACTTTTAGTCAGGAATCCGTCACTGCTGTTCGTTCATTTTACTAACGTTCAACCTGTACAAACGGAATAGAGACGATAATTGAATCGTTCTGGCGACAAAACAGGTCCCAAGTGACGAAATGAACTGACATTAGCGGCTTTCACAGAGTGTAGATTGTTATGGCCCGCCTGGGCAGTAGCATCTCCGAAACAGTGAAGCTGCCGTGCCTCTGGGAAGTTATTAAAAGATGGCGAAAACCACAAATAGGCGACAACGTCTTAAGCGCCCACGTGTCATCGGAGGCTTGTCCGTTCTACGAAGCAGGATCACGACAGATATGTGACAAACCCGACGACAGAGCACAATGATGCCGCAGGCTCAGGCTTTCCGGAGCACACCGTTCAGCGCTCACTGTTGCGGTTGAAGCTACGCAACAAACTGCTGCTACGCATTCCCATGGTGACTCAACGACATTGTTAACTGTGATAGCAGGGCTCATCGGGACTGGACCGAGGATCAGTTGAAACGTGTCGCCTAGTCGAATGAATCACTCATCATCTTGTTACACCAGGTCGATGCTTGTGTCCGCATACGCCGTCATTCAAGCGAACGGCTATTGGACACGTGCACCACGCCACGAATGCAGGCCCCTGGGGGAAATATACGCTATGAGAGACATCGGAGCTACCACGACATCAGTGGACTACGTCAACATTACTGCGAGCAGCCTGCGTCCCTTCGTACGTAAAGCCTTCCCCTTCTTCCACGAAGATAACTGTTCATGTCACAAGATCGCGATCCTGCTACATAGGTTTAAGGAGTACGAGAACTAAATAGTTATCTGTTCGTTTTCAAAGAAGATTCATTGCTCTCTCTCAAACCAGAGTATTATTGTTAAGCCTCTGCGCTTAGTGAGATGTATGTGAAGCGAAACCATAAAATACTTTCAGTCGTAGGTGAAGGAACTGGTAGGATTCGATTCATTGGTAAGAAACTGTGCAACTACAGTTTGTCTACGAAAGAGCGCGGTCTCACGACACATTGATGTATTTTATAAAAATCATATCAAGCTTCAAGAGTCGTAGAATGTTGAAAAACCACCGCCAGATGAGTCTAGAAGGCAGGCGCATAACATATAAAAAAAAAAAAAACTACCGACTATTAATCTCCTTTGGAGTCATATCTAAAATTATATTCTTACACCTACTATGTATGCCTATGATGACAAAATTTAACCAATATCAGCTCACACAGAGAACGATAAGCTATTCCTTTTTCCCAACATACTGTCACATTATTCATGAGTGGAACGAGAACAAACCTTAACAGTGAAAAGAGAGCGTATTACTTTGCCAAGCCTAGACATTCCAGCAGCCTGTCATCCAGTTCCATTACAGCGATGTTCCTCTGGGTGCCACGCTTTACGATTGAGAGCAATTACCTGTACAGCAGACGAGCTTCCAAAGTGAGAGCCTCGTTACGTGACCGTATTAAATCATCATCCGGGACTGACTCACCGGAAGTGACGAAAGCAACTTTCTGCAACGTGCCGTGCGAGGTCAACGACGGCGCAGCCGGGCCTGAAATCTTACACAGTTGGCGGCGAGACTACGGCATCTGCTGCGCTGTCGTGCAAGGTATGACGAGCATAAGAAGCGCTCGTCTACACTTGTGGGGCTGCAGAATTCCACAACGAGCTACACAAATTGCCTAGAAGTGAAAGCTCGTCTATGCAATATGTAACGTGACAGATCAGGAGCGAATCTAGGGTTCGACTCAGTGACAGAATCACTCTTTGGTACACAAACCTTCTCTTATTTGTTGTTGACAGTTAGCAGGTCAGTCTGAGCATATGCACCAGTACCTGGTTGGAATGGTACCAGTCAGGTCGCAAATCCTCCCACGTAAGCAGGATCCCACAGAAGTAGCTTCGAAGTTACAGAATTTCTACTCAATTTTTATGCAGGTTTATTCTCAGAAAGTTCCCTGTGAAATCTGGAAATGGATCAACGCAAAAGTATAAACGCTTCTATTTTTATAAGGGGAGGGAGTGGGGCAGGTATCGTGACCATTGCGACATACCCCTTACGCCAATCCTTTTGATCCCCACTTGTGGAAGAAAAGGTCATCAGACCTATATGAAGTGTTGTCGCAAAGTCAGTCTCAAGATTACGCAGCTGGTAGAGGCGTGTAAACTGAGTACTTTGAAACATGACGTTAAAGACTAGAAATTAGTATTTAGTTTTCTCTTGGCATAAACAACTAATATCATTTAACAAAAACTTAAGTTCATGGTAGCTGTCCAAAGCAAAGTGAAGTAGTATCTCAATGCATGTATTACAGCAAGTCTTTCAAATATCCTTGTGTCTTCTGTTTAGTAATACAGGCAGCTAGGAACGTGTTTATACTTCCTCTTCTTTTATGTATGGGACTGCAGAATATAGCCGGCAGAAAGTAGACCACTACCGTCACAGTTTCGAATCCTGCCTCGGGCATGGATGTGTGTGATGTCCTTTGGTTAGTTAGGTATAAGTAGTTCTAAGTTCTAGGGGACTGATGACAGATGTTAAGTTCCATAGTGCTCAGAGCCATTTGAACCTAGAACGAGTGACGCACCTTCGCAGACAGCCAGTCAATAACTGTAAACATTGTTAACCTTCACGCTGGACAAATTACACACCATTATGTACTGTTCAAGACAGAGCTGGCAACGTCCGTGCGGTATATTGGGGTTTGTAACTAAACACAAGCACTTTCTTTCAACATCGGTGCTTCACACACATTTCTTAAGAAAGACCTAATACTAATGGCAAAGCTGATTTTGCACCACTGGTTCTTTGTCTCAAAAAGCTTAGCATCTCGTACCATGTATGGAATTTTGATCCTAAAGATTTGGAACATCGCATGTGATAACGTCAACTGTAGTTTCAGTATCTTAAATCCGAAACAAAAAAATGATTCAAATGGCTCTGAGCACTATCGGACTTAACATCTATGGTCATCAGTCCCCTATAACTTAGAACTAATTAAGCCTAACTAACCTAAGGACATCACACAGCACCCAGTCATCACGAGGCAGAGAAAATCCCTGATCCCCCCGGGAATCGAACCCGGGAACCTGGGCGTGGGAAGCGAGAACGCTACCGCACGACCCCGAGCTGCGGACAAATCCGAAACACTTCGTAAATATTTCATTGCGCCATGTGCCACGTACAGCAAAATGAATAAATATTACTTTACTGTACTGGTGTGGACAGAAACTCTTATATTGTGATTGTTAAGAAAGCATGTAAGCTGAATATCAAATAATCGCGTGTCGCCCTGATATGGAATTCTTTGGTCATATCATCTCCTAAAATAATGTGTTTCAACCAGTATACGTTACTGCGCACCACATTCGTAACAGTCATTCTGTAATGTTTCAGCATACTTAATCTCATGTGTGAGTGATTTTTATCTTTAGAGGTTTTCGATCCTTTTTCTGTTATTACTGTAATATTTTAATGCTGATAGTGTGTCGACTGTATCTGTGAGGGACCTATAGGGCTTACACAAGGTCGTAGGAATTTGCTTGTGACTACAGGTTACATTTCCCTGTTACTTCTATTGTACATACTGTGCACTTAACATTACCCACAGACAAACTGTTATTCGCAGTAACTGATATGTTTTATACCTCATATATTTCTTATTTCTATGGCACAATATTTCATATATCCTTTTTTATTGTACGTCTTACTCTATCTCTTTAAGACTTCAATTATGAAGCTGCGTGCAGCATAGATCAAAAACGGTTCAACCTATTAACTTCTACCTTTGATCCTCAAAATGTAAACACTTTTCTTGGGAGCTTATACCTATAATATACGAAATTTGGTAATATTAAGCTATTTTTTAAAAAGCCACAAAGAGACCGAGAGAGGTGGCGCAGTGATTAGTACACTGGACTCGCATTCGGGAGGACGACGGTTCAATCCCGTCTCCAGCCATCCTGATTTAGGTTTTCCGTGATTTCCCTAAATCGCTTCAGGCAAATGCCGGGATGGTTCCTTTGAAAGGGCACGGCCGATTTCCTTCCCCATCCTTCCCTCGCCCGAGCTTGCGCTCCGTCTCTAATGACCTCGTTGTCGACGGGACATTAAACACTAATCTCCTCCTCCTCCACAAAGAGAGACGGAGACTCTAAAAAATCGAATTTGAGGTTCGAGTTAGTACCATGTCGTTAAATTTAAGGATATTTCATTGTGGTTAGGTATAAGCTCCCATAAACGTAATGTAATATCGACTGATGTTATATATATTTTGATTACAGATAAGTCTTGAGGGGCTACACTGCACACAGTCTCATATTTCCTTGATCAGTCCATACTTGTTGGTGCCATGTTTCTTCTTCTTTTCTATTGAAAATCTAAAATAAAGTTGAAAGTATGATCAATTAGAATCCCCAAATATGTCCTTTGTATTTCTTTTCATTGTCTCTAAAAAAATTCAAATTTTGCTTATTTTTTTGCTCATTTAAATGAGAGCCTGACCGTGACATGGCAATCAGCGACCTACATACTGAGTGCTCTTTCCTACGAATTCTACAAATAAAGGGCCAGTTTTCACCCTACACAATATAGTACAGTAGCAAACCTAAATCGACATCTGTTCTCTGGACACCAATTGCAAAATATGTGGCAGATTTACTTCCTATTGTACCACAATAGGTTTACTTCCCGTTCCATCTGACTGAGAAGCACGATTAGGACGGCTGCTGAAAGGCTTCTTGGTGTTATTAGTCTAATGTTGTCGTCGCGGTCCCTGTTAGAGCGATGCGTAGTGGGCTACAAGTATATTCCTAAGATTCAGAGTCAATACTGGTTCTTGACTGTCTGTAGGTAGGCTTCCATGGAATATTATACAAGCGAAATGAAGGAATTGGCTGTCATTCGGCACTGAAATACATGAATGGTGAAAGCTGAAAATTTCTTCCGGGCTGAGACTGAAAACCGAATTTTTTCCATTTCTCGCGAACGGTCGCCTTGTCCGCGTAGGCCATCAGGACACTATCCCTGATCGACTCAAATTTCAGATTCATCCACACACTACTGACATAATGGACCTGCCCAATACCTTCATTACTAGCAGCATATCACTGATTCCCACAGGAGTCCGAGCGGTTTGTGCATCCGCAGTGAAGGGATCCACTGGGCCGCCTCTCTCGAGTTGTATAAGCGTCGCGCCTGTTCTTTCGGAAATGTCCGAAAGAGCAGACACCACATACATATATATTTCGTGCAACAGATGACACCCTCAGGCGCCTACCAGCTCAGTTTTTTCTACACCCCCGTGACTATCCCCTACATATAACAACTAGTGCCACTCTTCTTTGAATAAGTTCTATTTCCCCTGTTGTTTGTACCCTGAGAAGCCGAAATATTATGACCACTGCCCACCGCGATGTTTGATGCCTCCTGGTGGTGTTGTGGGCACGTGACGCAGTAAGGAAAGAGTTTGAGCGTAAGAGACAGGTGATTGGGCAGTCGTTATAGCGCAGACACGGGCGGAAAACGTGGAAATCCACTGATATAAGCGGTTTTGCCAAAGAGAAGATTGTTTTAGTGATGCGGCTGGAATCGAGAAGCTCTGTAAAGGCGAAGCTGGTCGCCTGTTGGCGCGTTACTGTCCTGAGCACCCGTGGAAAGTGGTAGAAGGGTAGTGAACTAACGAGCAGGCCATGTGGTATTTGATGATCACGAGTCATTGCAAAACCTAGAGGTGGGAGGACCCTCCAAGGTGTAGGCAGGGACAGGCAGTGATCTGTGGCAGTACTGACGACAGTAGAGTGCTGGTGCGGCGCAAGTGTTAGGAGCACATCGTTCAAAGGCCAATGTTGAACATGGAGCTCCACATCACACGACCGTCGCGTGTTCCTGTGTTGACCCAACGACATCGTCAGTCATGATTGAAGTCCATCAGGTCGATGGTTGGGTCCTCACATGCCGTCATCCAGGCTAATGACTGCATGATACGTGCATTGCACCACAGATGAGGCCGGTGGGAGGAGAATTATGATACGGGGTACGGGTACTTTGAATTGGGCTTCTATGGGACCCATGATAGTACTCAAAGACACCACGACAGCAGTGAAATACGTGACCGTTATTGCGGACCGCCTGCATCTCTACATGCTCGAAGTCTCCTTCTACGGCGATCGCATATTCCAGCAGGATAACTGCCCATGTTTCAAGGTCATACTCACAGCAAATGGTTCAAATGGCTCTGAGCACTATGGGACTCAACTGCTGTGGTCATTAGTCCCCTAGAACTTAGAACTACTTAAACCTAACCAACCTAAGGACATCACACACATCCATGCCCGAGGCAGGATTCGAACCTGCGACCGTAGCAGTCGCACGGTTCCGGACGGTGCGCCTAGAACTGCGAGACCACCGCGGTCGGCTACTCACAGCAGTTTGAGGGCCGTTAGAGTGGTCTAATATTGATGTCTTGGCAGCAGATGAGCCTGATCTGTACCCAACGGAACACACATCGGGCGCCAGCTGTTGGCCTATAAACCATCAGCCCGTAACTGCTTGAACTGTGCATAGAAATCTGGTTCCACATAGCTATGGAATGCAGTCAAGGACTTGTGGGGTCCATACCGAGAGGAACATCTGTTGTACTACGTTTCAAAAGTGGAACAACACACATTTAAACAGATGGTCGTAATGTTTAGGCTAATTTGTGTATGTATTTGGTATGAATGCAAATATTCTGGGATGTGTTACGAAATCTCCTTCGTAGACTGCACATTTCCAGTATCCTTACAATGAACAAAAGTATGCCATCTGATTCATTTACGATTGAATATCTGGTCATTCCATTTCTTATCCCAACAAACTGTTAAACCCAGGGATTTGTCTCAGATGAGTGGTAGCCACAAGATTCTATATGTTCACGTTTTTTGAAGGGCGGATTTTCACATTTATTAATGTTTTGAGAAAGTTAGCAAAATTCATACCACTTCAAAATTTGCACCACTTCAAAATTTGCACCACTTCAAAATTTGCACCAATTCGAAATTTGCACCAATTCGAAACTTTCACTAATTCGAAACTTTCACTAATTCGAAACTTTCACTAATTCACAATTTTATCGAGATATGATTGGATATTTTGCAGCTTTTTCCAGATTTACCTCATTGGAAGTATCTGCATCCTTCAAAAAATTTATGAGGTTTCTATTAATTTTATGTGCAAGTTCATTTGTATTCTACACGAAGAGTAAGTGTTCCAACACACTTGCCTGGGCCACGCCTGCAGTTAATTCTACGTAGCTTGAACCAAACCGTACGCAGACAAACGATAACTGACAGTTGTTTGAAGAAATTACATCGTCTGTGGAGAAGAGCACGACAACTCTTTGTTCAGCAAATGCCACGTTTATGACGTACAGAATATGAAAATAGCAAATACACGCTAAGGCCGAAACACAGGTAATGAGCGTACTATTATTATGAGCGGGATGGTGGTCTAATATAGAGGGCCTTGCAGTTAAAAAGTCTGCAGCGTTCCATGGTGTACGTGACACACAGCAGCTGATACACGTGGAGCAGCCTTTCACAGATTCACACGCCGGCGGATGGCTGTGGACGGGCGAGGCGCTGTTGCATGAAGGTCGCGACACAGGCGTGTGGCCCAGCGCCTGTCCGCCTTGCTGCGAGCTCGCCTGTGTATTTTCACTGACAGGGAAAAATAACGTGTTGTAAGCTCTTTCTGTCTTGTCTTCAGCCCGAATACTGGTCTCCTACAGCTCTTGATGTTACACTATCCTGTGCAAGCCTCTTCATCTCTGTGTAACTACTTCAGTCTGATCCTGCTTATTGTAGTCAATCTTAGGTCTCCCTCTATAATCCCCCCCACCCTTCACTTCCTTTCATTGTCACATTGACCTCCCCTTGATGAACCAGAAAATGTTCTATCAATCAGAACAATTCAAAAGCGCCTGTTGTCTTCCTGTTTGAATTGTTTGTCGTTCACTTTTCACTTCCGTGCAACATTATATGCCATATAGTACAGAAAATACTTCTAATACTTACATTTGTATTCGGTGTTAACAAATTTTTCATGTTCAGAATGTCTTTCATTGCGTGTGACAGAGTTTTATATCCTCTCCAGCTCACTTATCGATAGTTACTTTTTCCCGATCAAATGGAAAACACACCTAACACTTTTAGTGTCTACTTTTTCAATGAAATTCCTTCAGCACCGTCTGATTTCATTCCATTACTCTTAATTTCCTTGCGTTCACGTTCATCATATAAGCTATTTTAAGACATTGTCGATTCCGGTCAACTGCTCTTCAAAGTCTTTCGTAGTCTCTTCAGCGGATTACAGTGTCATCGGCAAACCTCAGTTTTTATTCAGTCTTCCTGAATTATAGTACTCTTTCCAAATTTCTGCTTGTTTCCCTTTGTACCTTGCTCTGTGTATGGACTTAATAACACCGGGGTAGACGAGTTCCATGTCTCCCTTCCTTCTGAAGTACTGCTTCCTACTCTAATAACAAATCTTTGGTTCATGTAAAAGTGTAAATTATTATTTACTATATTTTTATCTCCGATACCTTAAGAATTTTAAATAGTAATTTCCAGTCGTGATTGCCCAAAGCTTTGTCTAAGTCTACAAAATGATATCAAAGTAGTTTTGCCCTTCTTCCAGCTATCTTCTTGTATAAGGTGAAGATTCAGTATTACACCTCTCGTGCTCCTACAATTTTCCGGAACAGAAAATAACCTCTTTCAAAGTAGGTTTTTACCAAGTTCTTCCAGTCTTCTGCAAATAATTCGTATATATTTTGTTACCAAGACTTAAGGTGTTACTGTTAATATTCACAACCGTCAGCAACTGCGTTCTTTGGAATTGGAATTACTACATTCTTCTTGAAGTCCGAGGGTACTTCATTGTATCATGATCTTCCATGTCAACTGCATCAGTTCTATCATGTTATCGCCTCCGAAGGATGTCATTTATTATGATGGGATGCAGTCAACTCATTTTTGAGTTCATTTCCAGTGCACCTTAGTGAACTGAAAATGTTTTCCAGGTGTAAAATGATTCCCGTCTTGAGGTCAGACGGGGCCAAATGTAGTGAATAGGGTGTGTGTACTGATAGTTGAAACTTCAGACGCCTTGCTTTTCGGATTTTCACAGCTTTCTTGTACGTACATTTGCCTGCTAAACTTTATTTTCTGTTCTTTTGGAATCCGGGCATCTTATTACACACTACATGCATTCTTTCATCTATTTCGTCTTAAGGATTTGGGTAATATTTGTTAGTCCTACATAGACTGTGCGACTGGTCCCGGCGGAGGTACGAGCCCTCCCTCGGGTGTGTGTTTGTATGTGTGTGTGTGTGTGTTTGTATGTGTGTGTGTGTGTGTGTGTGTGTGTGTGTGTGTGTGTGTTTTAGGTTAAGTAGTGTGTAAGATTAGGGAATGATGACCTTAGTAGTTAAGTCCCATAGGATTTCACACACATAAGTTAGTCCTACATCCCTTGCAAGATAATCAATAATTTTTTTTTACATGCATAGCTAATATCGATGGGAAGATTTCAGCAAATAAAACTTGCCTCGCGTTTTTTAATGTAAGGGTACTGTCATCTCTGTTATCTTTCCAATGAGCAAACTCACGTTCCATCCATTGTTGGAAGTCACCGTACAAAATCTTCTGTACATTCTTATGCACTCGCTTCCCGCGCCCGGGTTCTATTCCCGGCAGGGTCAGGAATTTTCTCTGCCTCGTGATGACAGGGTGTTGTGTGCTGTCCTTAGGTTGGTTAGGTTTAAATAGTTCTAAGTTCTAGGGGACTGATGACCACAGCAGTTAAGTCCCATAGTGCTCAGGGCCATTCTTATTCAGTCGGTCCGAAAGTCGTAGATAATATAATAGTTTCCGCATTTGCGTCAGATGTTTCAGACACCTTAAATTGCCAATCCTCCAACGATAGAGCAGGAATTTCTATGGGGTGTGTAAAGCAAACTGTGCACGCCCGCAACATCAAATCGGAATGACCTCAGTGCAAAGTCAAATTCCAGCAGGCAAACAGGAAATTACGAGGAAGGACTGGACGAATTGGGGGTTCAAATTATCCACCATCGTTTATTGAAACATATTTATATAAAAATATTTAATAAATTACACACCTTAGCTTAGTGGCAATTTATATAAGGCAATAGTTACAAAAAAGCTGTGTCCGACAGCGTTTCTTAGATTTCAAACTCAATATTTCCACTTTCACCGACACAACTCAGAAAATGCTTCAACAAATGAACAAATAACTAATAATCAGAAACAAATGCTTCTTTCAGGGCAGAAACATAACTCATATCAAAAGGTTAAAAACTTAATAGCTATGCCGGAAGACCGATTAAATTACAGCTGCCTCCAGACAACTAGGAAAAATAAATTCTTAAAATACACCTCCAAGGGCGGTTGGATAATTTAGAAAAGTTAACAGGTGCACAAATTTATATTGCTGCCTTCAGGCAGACAGAACAAGTTTCCTTAAGCTCGCTTCAATGAACAGTTAAGTAATTAATAGGAGAACGAGTGTGCATATATTGATATAACTGCCTTCATTCGGTAAAAGTTCTTTCAAGGTATACCCGAGAAAACACTTGTGTGATTCAGTAAGTAAACGTGTATGCATAGCGGCTCAAGAACGCCATTTAAAAGGGAGGAGAACCTATAATTAGTACTCAGAACTAAGTTGTAACAAAAGGAAAATAATAAATAAATGAAGGTGAGAAAAGGTCACTCCCAGGAAAACATGTAAATAACGAATAATCGAACAACTGTCCGTCCCCGGCAGCTGAGTGGTCACCGCGACGGAATATCAATCCTAAGGGCCCGGGTTCGATTCCTAGCTGGGTCGGAGATTTTCTCCGCTCAGGCACTGGGTGTTGTGTTGTCCTAATCATCACCATTTCATTCCCATCGACGCGCAAGTCGCCGAAGTAGCGTCATATCGAAAGACTTGCACCCGGCGAACGGCCTACCCAACGGGAGGCCCTAGTTACACGACATTTACATTTATTTAAATCGAACAATTAAATCTAGTAATCTACAACTAGTCCTGAGATGAAGAATAAATTACTTCTACGCTTCAGTTCACAAATGGCTAGCTAACGAACACACAAGAAACCTTCAGAGCATAGAAACACTTAATAGTTTTACACCCTTTCGCTTTTTACACCCCGTGAACCTCAAATGTGCCATTTAGATATCATCAACGGGCTATATTTTCACAAGTGACACGTGCGATTCATATACAACCGAGAAACATGCGGCCATGCTGACGGGGTTCGACACTATCTTCATCAAAACAACTTGACTCAACAAGGCCCGAAACATCAAAATGCACACCATTTAGATATCATCAACGGGCTATATTTCACAAGTTCGGACGACATCTCAAATTTTAAACAGTAATTCAAATAACGTGAATGAAGGCAAGCAACGGCGGTGCTTTCCATGAAGCCGGTGTACAAAGGCGACATAAACAGCAACAATCTACATCTACATTTATTCTCCGCAAGCCACCCAATGGTGTGTGGCAGAGGGCACTTTACGTGCCACTGACGTGACGATGAGCACGCACAGGGTCCAGGTCCAAGCCAGTCAAAACGTGCCACAACAGAGAAAACTGAAAACAGACAAAGGGAGCTTCTAAATACCAGTGTGAATCTCACTTAACACAACCTCGTGACCTCAGTAATTGTGCAAAGCAACGGACACTCCACATGATGCCCTTCATAGATTAGCCTGAGGCTGAACATGGTCGCACTTCAAACAATGCTCAGGATTACCCAATCATCGAATCCACTGCTGAACGTGGGAATGTGAATTGCAATGACGGTTGTCTATGGTTGCTACACTTTACTGTAACCCTTCCAAGGCTACGCCACAAGGTATTGGGTCGCGCAACACGACTCAAATCAGGCAATGTATCGGATCAGAAAGCTCCTGCATCATGTGACTTCCACTGAGAAGAACCAACAGCCAACTCGAAAAGCCAAGACCACACTATTGTTCCGTCTTTTCGTAACACCAGTGCCCAGAACTATTAAACAGACCAAAGATGTAAAGAGCGCCCGTCAACTTCAGCCTAACGGCACGTCCTGGACACGGGCCCTGCGCCGCCCGCCGTCCGGTCCGGCGTCAAAACAAGGACTGCCGGAGCGATCCGCTGCTGCCCCTCACCGTTCATTGCGGCTACACCACGCCAACTGGCGCCACAAGCTCCGAGCAGCCAGAAGTGGCATACGCCAGACGCGCGGGACGGGAATTCAAATAGGGAGAATACCAAGGCCCTCAAAGTATATGCAGAGTGTGTCCTATTAGTCTATTCTTCTCTTATTTTATACATCTAATTACCAGTAATGGAAATTTCGGATAACTATCACTGCTACAGATGCTAACCGAAATATGTGAAATGAGGAACTCTTACTTCTCACAGTTTAATGAGAAAACTAAAATATTTATTATGTAACAATGAATGAATAAAAATGGGGAAGAAATGGCTTTAAATATTTATGTTATTTGCTCTTTCAGTACGAACTTTGTTGTAGAACCCCTTATTTACGTGTGGTAATAAAAATTCATTTAGAGAGAATTATGCACATTTAAAATTACGTGAACCTTAGCAACCCTCTCATGCTGATAAATTCAAACTAACTGATTAATAACATTAATTTGAAACTTATTTAAATTAATTTTTTTACGTATTTCGGCCTTGGCACACATTTTCTAGATGCAGTGTTTTTTTTTTAAATATTTACTGAATTCTTTTCCGGCGTTAGCTATGGAACACAAGACTGTCTCTGTTAGTATAAAATGGTTAAATATTGCCAAGCCGTCCTGAACGTTTAATTATCATTGACGAAACACACTTCACTATACGTTTAAGTTATTTGCTTTAGAAATGGAAAGAACTAACAGATTAACAACTTCAACGTTAATTATCCGCCTATGAATGCACATATGTAAAACCAGTAATAAATTCAGTCAGCCTCAGGATCGCTGTAAAAGAAAAATATTTCCTAATTCACTGCTAATTTTACCTGCTCCCGATTTACGGGTTTGGTTAATTTTATAGCGCAACAATTTTTTTAATGTGCCGCGGCTGCAAATCGTTCGGTCACGGCACAGCCCAACAACACCAACGATAATCGCTAAAAGTGCTGAAAATTCTTTAAAGAAATATTATAGACGACATGGGCAAGCTAATTTACATTAGTAATACACAATTTTGATAAATTATAATGTATTTAGACCATAACAATAATTAAAATTACACACCTTTATAATTTCTCCTCTAATGGCGGCTAAAGATAGATACAGACAAACGAAGTCTACTCATTCATATAATGCTGCGTCACAGGTTGCTCTCTCTCTCAGCTCTCGAGGAAAACGACAAATAATGCACATTATGTAGTGCTTTTTATACTACTGCTGATTTTGAATATCTCTTTGTAATCTTACAACATTATTTTCCTCTGTGGCTATATTTTACATTTTTTCATCGCAGATATTAACATATTTCGTAATTACATTATGAGTATAGAAATATTACAATCATAAATACATCGAGAATATTATTACAGAAAATATTACAATAATAACCAACATCCTTTATACAAAATTGAATAACATTTTTTGTTAAACAATTACAGTACATACGAATTGCTTCATAGCGTCGTACATAGTTCAATTAAATGTCATTTCATTTTATTAATAGTGTGTGTGCTGCCAGGGAACGTTACAACAGGTGACAGACAGGACCAGCCTTGCAACGCGCAAGCAGTTCCGCGCAAATGGTCCTTCGTTGCTCTTTATGGTCTTCCGTTAGGGTGCGAGGAACCCAGCGCGCACACATCTTTGAGTAGCCCAACTGGTGGACGAGTGTGTCGACACTCCCAAGAGACTCCTTCAGTTGAGCAGCGTGGTGTTTGATTGCGATCCGCCGATCATCTCGAATGAGTGTGTCCGCACGTTCGAACATTGCAGCAGCCATCTAGGTGTTGGTGACCTGATTGCTTCACGATGAAGCCGCGGCTGTGTTGGAGTTTACGTGCAGGGAAATATTGACTCGGCAAAACAGTCATGAATCAAGCTCGTATAAACATTACCCATTCTAGACAAGCAGTATCAGTCGCCATCTGCAGCCAGCTGTGAGGGAAAATCTACGCCAGTCACAGCCGTGGAATAGGTCATCAAGCAGTCGCTATTAGATGATGTCTTCAGTATCTCCGGGTATGCCAGTCGCAACTCATTTCAAATGCTGTTGACTTGGTGCATTCCAGCTGGATGGTGACCTACAGCTAACTACCATCCATTGCTGACCACATATACTCCAAACATCAGCATGAGAGAAGTATTAAAATGCACCGTGAGAGAGGAGTCTGTTAACAGGGCCTTCCCGGATGCGCCACGTGCGTCGACAAAGGACCGGCCAGCGTCGCACAGTAGTACCGTTTCCCCCATTAGTAGGTACAAAGTGGCGGGTCTAGAGCCTGGGCCACAGTGTGTGTCCTATCAAATCGCGGCTTTTGCTGCAACCTGAAAGATGGCCATATCTAAGTACTTCAGAATTTTGTAATAATTCATCGTTTCATAGTACGGTAATTGGATCAGCGTGCTTGCAGCATTGAGGTGCTTTTAAAAAGACTTTCATATTATCACTACTATAAAAATTGTAGAAGTTAGCTAAACACAGTTAAAAAATACTTACAATAGTCCCTGAAGCAATAACTTCAGAGCACTTCACGTAATCTTTATTAACGAATTACTGGATGATAGCTTACCTACTATCTCTGATAGTCACACATTGACACGTAATTTATTTATTGAATTACTGCGTTTTATGTCTCTTTTTATTGTGCAAATGTGTCAGTTCGTCATTCTTTCGACAGATACAGAGAAAATAAGAGCAGTACACTAATTCTCAGGTATAGCCATACGTGACCTTTGGAAGTTAACTGTTTCTGAGTGATAACTAAAAGTTACGTTGGCCAGCATTAAAACCTTTGAACCACAGTTGAAGTTCAACTGTGAGAGATCATAATACGTGCCTCAGGCAGCTTTAAACCAGGCACAAATGGAAATGATCGTATGGCATTGTTCACCGGGAGTCCCCATTCGGGGATGTTCGGTGGCCGTATTGCAAGCCCTTTTTAGTTGACTCCACTTCGGCGACTTGCGAGTCAATCATGACGCAAATGATGATGATGGACACACAACACCCAGTCCCCTGCCGGGAATCGACACGGGCCCCCTGTGTCGCTACAGCTACGCTACGGAGGCGGACTAGGCACAAATAATACCAGAACAGTAAGAATTCAGTTGAGAACATACGACTTAGTTATTTTGGCGAAGAGTGATGATTTATTGATTTCTGGAAAATGTACTACCATTCTGATAATGCAAATTTACGCAGTATTAACTGCAACTGAATGCTACTAATTTGTACCATTTTAAACTGCATTGTTGCAGGACCACCATTTCTAGATATTAATTCATGTGACTTATTGCATAAATTAATACTTTATTCAAGATAGATTTGTGATATCGCCGACATCAATTTATCATCAGCAAACAAAAACTTTTCATTGCCATTTATTATTATTTATTAGATTGTAATTTTTGTTGTTTAAAATTACGGTTAGCTCGCCAGTGCTTTAGCTACTTGACTGAAGGATCATAATCTGTAACTGTTAAATACAGCTATGACAGCTAACGGATATGAAAGCAGACGTGCACGGCCCAACCCTATGACAACGTCGCGACGACCACTAATCCTTGAAATCTGGTATGCCACAAATACGGTACCTCGTCAAGGAATCCGATTAGAAAAACGAGCCACATTGCTTAGCAGTTGGTATGTCGCACTCCTACCTGGGGGTCGACAGTTCACGACTGTGGCACCTAGCTGCTGAGTTGTCATTACCCTTCGCTGACGCCGGCCGTTGTGGCCTAGGGGTTCTAGGCGTTTCAGTCTGTGGAACAGCGCTGCTGCTACGGTCGCAGGTGCGAATCCTGCCTCGGGCATGGATGTGTGTGATGTCCTTAGGTTAGTTAGGTTTAAGTAGTTCTAAGTTCTAGGGGACTGATGACCTCAGATTTTAAGTCCCATAGTGCTCAGAGCCATTTGCTACGCGCCGCTCTGTACGGGCATTTTCCTTAGCTGTCGGCTTTGGCACTGCGAACCACGCTGAGGTCCATGGCTGGGCTCTACACGCGTTGGCGAGCTCCGGAATGAGACGTGCACCAACGCAAGCAAGGCGGGGGCATCCTTCTCGGAGGCCGCCATAGCTGCAAGCCTTCGGGGCTGGAGCCGTGGCTCTACAGCTACTCGTCGCATTGCTGCTCACAGGGAGGCCAATGTGGCCTCCTTTCGTCGGGGGCAAACCGTGTCCACGAGGCTGAAATCGGCACCCCACCCCCCTTCCCTCCATTCTCACAATGCCGTCTCTGCATCGTTCATACCAGATTAACACGTAGTTTTCTTTTGTGTGTCCGCAGCTCTTGGTCGTACGGTAGCGTTCTCGCTTCCCGCACCCGGGTTCCCGGATTCGATTCCCGGCGGGTCAGGGATTTTCTCTGCCTCGTGATGACTGGGTGTTGTGTGATGTCCTTAGGTTAGTTAAGTTTAAGTAGTTCTAAGTTCTAGGGGACTGATGACCATAGAGGTCAAGTCCCATAGTGCTCAGAGCCATTTTAACCTTTTTTTTTTTTTTTTTTTTTTTTTTTGTAATGAACCATCTCGTGGTTGTGGAGCCTTACAGACAGTAACTCATATCTAGGTGGAATGTCAACTCTACGCAAAATGCCGGCCGCGGTGGTCTCGCGGTTCTAGGCGCGCAGTCCTGAGCCGTGCGACTGCTACGGTCGCAGGTTCGAATCCTGCCTCGGGCATGGATGTGTGTGATGTCCTTAGGTTAGTTAGGTTTAAGTAGTTCTAAGTTCTAGGGGACTGATAACCACAGCAGTTGAGTCCCATAGTGCTCAGAGCCATTTTTTTTCTACGCAAAATATGGACTTCTGGGCTCATTGTCTTTAATACTGGCGGATGATTCACGGATGATTGTCCTGGTTCTCAGTTTTATCCGCGGGCAGGGGCAGGGTGGTTGGGGATGGGGCGTCTCCTACTGTATGCTACGTCTGGGGGATCCCCGACTCTGCCTCCTTGAATAGGCTACTCATTCATCCCTATTTTACTCTGCTTTAATGGCTTTCAGATTCGATTAGCCTTCTTTCCGTCGCGCTCAATTTTCTATTCTGGATGTCGCATTCTGTTGAACAGTGGCTGTTCTTGACTGTAATGGACCAGGGACCGGATGTCCCGTGTCGCATGCAGAGCCCAGAAGGCGCCCACCTGCTGACTTCCCCATCTCCTTCATCTTGTTTTTATTCCTGACGATACAAAGGATGTCCATTAAATTTTTAGCCTTCTACCTTCTACTGTTGAGAATCTCCCGACTAAATCAGAAAACGTTCTCATTGGACTTCCAAACTTCCGGATGAACATCCCTTGGATCAGTCTGCTGGTCGCCCCGTTGGTTCGTCCCTTACCCCTCCCCCAGTCAACAAAGCAACGCAATACTCAACAATGTCGGTTCCTGACTGGTCGTCGGACGCGAATTGTTGTTGTTTTAAATTTGTGAATGAACTTTATCTCTTCAGTCCTGGTAATAAAATAAGTAGAGAGAACATTTCTCATCACTTGTTTCGCTATGGTCACACAGTTATTTTATGAATTACACTGTTACAGTTTTTATTTTTTCTAGTTTATTTAAGGTACACTAGTGTACTTCAGGTCATAATCACAAGAAGAAGAAAATATTTTGTAACACATACAATTTTTATTCGTGGAATTTTAAAAAGCTGTTGTTACTAAGTACACATAGAAATGTATATTTCACTTGCTGTAAGCGGTCTGAACGCCCCTCGTATTTATGCCGTGTAGTATTCCGATCATAAAGTTTGTAACTGGAGCTATCGTGGCTTTTTGTTGACACAGCCTGTTGGGGCCTCCTTCGGCTAGCGCTTGTTGGTTGACGTTTCTGAAGTTTCAGCAGTCAGCAAGAGGTGTCGCCAGTCCGTCACCAGCAATCAAGGGTGAAGCTTCGACAATGCCCGCAACTCGTGTTGCCGAAACGACAGAAAAATCGTGAAACGAGCGTCAGATGAAGAACCCGAGACAGAAGCCAACAGGCAGTTTCTCATTCTTGCCACATACTGGCCAGCGTGCACCGTGCCTTTAGCAATTACCAAATCACTCATGTTGTCCATACACGCCAAGATTCCAGGAGTTTAAGACCAATGTCTCGAAAATCTCTACTTTCCGTGACCATTCTCCAGTCCATGTACGGACGAGTTGGTGTCGTTCAGACCGAAGCAAAACCCGTCGCTGAAAACCACACAACGCCACTTAATGTTCCAGTTACTCTCTACACCAGGAGAATCTGTTGTCCCTGGTATGGCGTCAACGACAAACAGCGTAAGACAAGTCGAGATCTCATCCACATTTCCAGTAATGAATTCCTACAGTTCTTCGTGACACTTTGCAGTAATCTCTGCCATGATTTCATCTGTTGTCATCCGTTGATTGGTCACAGCCAGTCGACCAATCATTCGACATTTCCATAGTTCAGTCCTTTTGGAAGCACCTATGCCTGCTTTCCAGCCACAATGTCGTTCAGAGTCCATTCGCTTCGCAGTCGTTTGACTACATTCAACTATTGGTGCTATCTATCTGTGTCACAGTCGCATGTACTTCGTGCTAATGATTCGATCTGTGATGTCTCCGCACGGAAAGTTCCCTTAACATTACACACCCCAAGCAGCCATCGTGTACGCTAGTAATTCTTAATTTGCAGGTATTACTCTTCCTGTACTCAAAACAAGGTCGCATACCGACAAAATTTTAATTACCATATTCCCGAGGCATGTAAATGATGGAATATTAATGTGCCAGCATTCGGCCAAGGTGCTTGAACCATAACACTCCATTTCCGTTATAGATGGAGTCACGAACGATGGCGGTCGAGTTCAGTCTTCTCCGCACATCTACGTCACTCATTTTGCGACAGTCAATGAGTGTTCAGTAGTGTTTTCAGCGCTCTGCTATGAATTTCGTAGACAATACAAGTAATAACACTAACACTTGGTTTAAGAATCATGAAAGAAGGTTGTATACGTGGAAGAACCCTGGAGATACTAAAAGGTATCAGATAGATTATATAATGGTAAGACAGAGATTTAGGAACCAGGTTTTAAGTTGTAAGACATTTCCAGGGGCAGATGTGGACTCTGACCACAATCTATTGGTTATGACCTGTAGATTAAAACTGAAAAAACTGGAAAAATGTGGGAAATTAAGGAGATGGGACCTGGATAAACTGAAAGAACCAGAGGTTGTACAGAGTTTCAGGGAGAGCATAAGGGAACAATTGACAGGAATAGGGGAACAAAAATACAGTAGAAGAAGAATGGGTAGCTCTGAGGGATGTAGTAGTGAAGGCAGCAGAGGATAAAGTAGGTACAAAGACGAGGGCTGCTAGAAATCCTTGGGTAACAGAAGAAATATTGAATTTAATTGATGAAAGGAGAAAATATAAAAATGCAGTAAATGAAGCAGGCAAAAAGGAATACAAACGTCTCAAAAATGAGATCGACAGGAAGTGCAAAATGGCTAAACAGGGATGGCTAGAGGACAAATGTAAGGATGTAGAAGCTTATCTCACTAGGGGTAAGATAGATACTGCCTACAGGAAAATTAAAGAGACCTTTGGAGAGAAGAGAACCACGTGTATGAATATCAAGAGCTCAGATGGCAGCCCAGTTCTAAGCAAAGAAGGGAAGGCAGAAAGGTGGAAGGAGTATATAGAAGGTTTATACAAGGGCGATGTACTTGAGGACAATATTATGGAAATGGAAGAGGATGTAGATGAAGACGAAATGGGAGATACGATACTGCGTGAAGAGTTTGACAGAGCACTGAAAGAAATGAGTCGAAACAAGGCCCCCGGAGTAGACAACATTCCATTAGAACTACTGACGGCCTTGGAACAACCAGTCCTGACAAAACTCTATCAGCTGGTGAGCAAGATGTATGAGACAGGCGAAATACCCTCAGACTTCAAGAAGAATATAATAATTCCAATCCCAAAGAAAGCACGTGCTGACAGATGTGAAAATTACCGAACTATCAGTTTAATAAGCCACGGCTGCAAAATATTAACGCGAATTCTTTACAGACGAATGGAAAAACTGGTAGATGCAGACCTCGGGGAGGATCAGTTTGGATTCCGTCGAAATGTTGGAACACGTGCGGCAATACTGACCTTACGACTTATCTTAGAAGAAAGATTAAGAAAAGGCAAACCTACATTTCTAGCATTTGTAGACTTAGAGAAAGCTTTTGACAATGTTGACTGGAATACTCTTTTTCAAATTCTAAAGGTGGCAGGGGTAAAATACAGGGAGCGAAAGGCTATTTATAATTTGTACAGAAACCAGAAGGCAGTCATAAGAGTCGAGGGGCATGAAAGGGAAGCAGTGGTTGGGAAAGGAGTGAGACAGGGTTGTAGCCTCTCCCCGATGTTATTCAATCTGTATATTGAGCAAGCAGTAAAGGAAACAAAAGAAAAATTTGGAGTAGGTATTAAAATTCATGGAGATGAAGTAAAAACTTTGAGGTTCGCCGATGACATTGTAATTCTGTCAGAGACGGCAAAGGACTTGGAAGAGCAGTTGAATGGAATGGACAGTGTCTTGAAAGGAGGATATAAGATGAACATTAACAAAAGCAAAACGAGAATAATGGAATGTAGTCAAATTAAATCGGGTGATGCTGAGGGAATTAGATTAGGAAATGAGACACTTAAAGTAGTAAAGGAGTTTTGCTATTTAGGAAGTAAAATAACTGATGATGGTCGAAGTAGAGAGGATATAAAATGTAGACTGGCAATGGCAAGGAAAGCGTTTCTGAAGAAGAGAAATTTGTTAACATCGAATATCGATTTATGTATCAGGAAGTCGTTTCTGAAAGTATTTGTTTGGAGTGTAGCCATGTATGGAAGTGAAACATGGACGATAACTAGTTTGGACAAGAAGAGAATAGAAGCTTTCGAAATGTGGTGCTACAGAAGAATACTGAAGATAAGGTGGATAGAGCACGTAACTAATGAGGAGGTATTGAATAGGATTGGGGAGAAGAGAAGTTTGTGGCACAACTTGACTAGAAGAAGGGATCGGTTGGTAGGACATGTTTTGAGGCATCAAGGGATCACAAATTTAGCATTGGAGGGCAGCGGGGAGGGTAAAAACCGTAGAGGGAGACCGAGAGATGAGTACACTAAGCAGATTCAGAAGGATGTAGGTTGCAGTAGGTACTGGGAGATGAAGCAGCTTGCGCAGGATAGAGTAGCATGGAGAGCTGCATCAAACCAGTCCCAGGACTGAAGACAACAACAATAACAACAAGTAATAAGCGTGATCTTAGAGAGTTTTTTGGTGAATTTTAATTTCGCGGCTGATGGTGGTGGTAAACAACAAATTATTAGGAAAAAAATTCTGAACAAATTCTGGGCAAAAAAATTCTGAACACATTGTGATTAAATTCTGAACAAATACTGAACAAATTATCGGGAGACATAATTTGCAGTGTACATGCTTTCTTCAAGTGCAGAGCACGTGTGCTCGCTTTCCGCAACAGTCGTGTCTCGAGCTGCGCGAACAGCAAATGTTCGTGGATCGAACTATTATTATAGAGTACAAGGAATCACACTCCCGGAGCTTCACATGTCAACCGGAAGACACGTTACGGCAAAAAAGTGCTGCGCGTAACGTCGTTGTTCAGGGTGTGGTTGAGGGTTCCACTGCTGCGGGGGCTCCGCCCGTGGACGGAGGACGGGCGTCGCCCTTCACAGCGCAGCCGGCAGTCGGCAGCCGGCGACGGCCAGCCGACAAGTGAATTATGCAACGACCGCGCGGCACAAGGCAACCGGAATAGGATACGGGGCGCGTGCCGGACCTGACGAATGTCGGTTATTTTTACGAGTGCCGGCCAAGGACGGTGCTTGCTGCTGCCGCTGCAAGCGGGTCAACCGCGTGCTTCAACACAGGATTGGGCCAGCCACTGTTCCCAAAAAACAGACGCCTGCTTAATTGCTTGCGAGGCTGACAGCCCGGAGACACGGGCAGAGGCGGAATAATAAAAAGGGCGGGCGGCCCGCAAGCACCAACTGCAACAGAAGCAGGTAATTAGCTTGGTGGAAGGTAAAATGTAGTACTGAGCACAGGGGGCAGATCCGATAGGTTCCGGTACTAGTGTTGAAAGTAGACGCGAACTGAAGACCGGTGGCTAGTGGCTACACTGTGGACTGTTCTAAGGAGAGGCTACTGTGGTTGTTAGGAAACAGTAATAGACGCTGCTCTCGGCGTTAAACCAGTCTAAACTCTGTAAGGCTAGAGAGATCGATAGATCGATACGGTTGTGATATATCGAATCTTACGTCTACCCATGTCTGCTGGACCCAAGATAACAGGAGAGGCACGGTGACTTAGGATGTAGAGTGAGTTTTCGGCGCCTTCAGAAAAAGCACATAGTTCTTTCTCGTTAGTTTGCTAAATCGGCTCATGGAATGAATAAGTGCAGATCAGGGCCCAACCCTTATGAACGCGAACAGGACCTCGAGGTATTCATTAAGTGCTTATTATTGTCCAGTATGGAATAGTATATTTTTCTGCACGTTGATAGAACAAAATCTTGCAAGACAAGGGCTAAATCGATTAAAAAATGTTCACTAGCGTGCGTGTCTACTTTCAACAGACTAAGGGATCTTCTCATCAAATTAAACAACTAATAAACTAATTGCTAACCGTCAGTTTTAACATGACTTTTCATCACGAAAAGTTTGAATTACATACACTGAAGAGGGGCAGCAGCACTTGAGCACACGTGTCACATAGGCACTCGGTTGTGAAGTCACTGCAGTGATACGTGTATCTCGGGAGTACAAATAGTCACATTCTAAATTAATACGACTCCAAACAACGGATAAAACTTGTACTGATCAAATAAACAGTTTATACAGTCCTCAAATTAACGGAAACTTACTCCTTTAACTCTACTATAGATGATACGAAAAATCACACAGTATCATCTGTGTGTAATGCAAGTCTCAGTGTAATGCAAGTCTATGTGTCAGATCCTTTGAGTGACGCTTGAGTGTCATTTTAAGGATCTAGTGATGAGTGGCCTAGTGAGATTGTATTATGTATGAGAAGAAATTCTTTTTACATGACATTTTCTGGGTTTTTAATCAGTGATGTAGACTGATGGTTGCTCCAAGTATAGGCCAGGCTCAATTTTCGTCATCTGACAGTCCATCACTTTTAAGAAAGTGTAACATTTATATAGGACGCATGCTGCTGACTGCTCTGACTACGTGAGAGTCAGCCTCTTCGCTATAGTGAGTCCAAAGTATTTCTACATCTACATATACAGGGTGCTCCATTGACTGTCACAGGGCCAAATATCTTACGAAATAAGCGTCAAACGAAAAAACTACAAAGAACGAAACTCGTATAGCTTGAAGGAGGAAACCAGATGGTGCTGCCATAGGTCAAACAGATGTCAGCTGCGTTTTTTAAATAGGTACCCCCATGGTTTACTGCATATTCGTGTAGTACGTAAAGAAATATGAATGATTTAGTTGGACTACATTTTTCACTTTGTGATAGATAGCGCTGTAATAGTCACAAACATATGGCTCACAATTTTATACGAACAGTTGATAACAGGTAGGTTTTTACAATTAAAGTACATAACGTAGGTACATTTGAACATTTTATTTCGGTTGTTCCAATGTGATACATGTACCTTTGTGAACTTGTCATTTCTGAGAACGTATGCTGTTACAGCGTGATTACCTGTAAATACCGCTTCAATCCAATAAATGCTCAAAATGATGTCCGTCAACCTCAATGCATTTGGCAATACGTGTAACGACATTCCTCTCAACAGCGAGTAGTTCGCCTTACGTCACGTTCGCACATGCATTGACAATGCGCTGACGCACGTTGTCATGCGTTGTCGGTGGATCATGTTGGCAAATATCCTTCAACTTTCCCCACAGAAAGAAATCCGGGGACAGCAGATCCGGTGAACGTGCGGGCCATGGTATGGTGGTTCGACGACCAATACACTGCTATTCACTACCGCTTCAACCGCACGTGAGCCTTCTGCCGGACATCCATCATGCTGGAAGTACATTGCAATTATCTCATGCAGTGAAACATCTTGTAGTAACATCGGTAGAACATTACGTAGGAAATCAGCATACACTGCACCATTTAGACTGCCATCGATAGAATGGGGGTCAATTATCCTTCCTCCCATAATGCCTGACCATACATTAACCCGCGAAGGTCGCTGATGTTCCACATGTCGCAGCCATCGTCAATTTTCTGTTGCCCAATAGTGCATATTATGTCGGTTTACGTTACTGCTGTTGGTGAATAACGCTTCGTCGCTAAACAGAAAGCGTGCAAAAAATCTGTCATCGTCCCGTAATTTCTCTTGGGCCCAGTGGTAGAACTGTACACCACGCTCAAAGCCGTCGCCATACAATTCCTGGTGCATAGAAATATGGTACGGGTACAATCGATGTTGATGTATCATTCTCTACACCGACGTTTTTGAGATTTCCGATTCTCGCGCAATTTGTGTGGTACTGATGTGCGGATTAGCCGCGACAGCAGCTAAAACACCTACTTGGGCATCATCATTTGTTGTAGGTCGTGGTTGATTTCACATGTGGCTGAACACTTCCTGTTTCCTTAAATATCCGGCGAGCGGTCCGGACACTTTGATGACGTCGTCCAGGATACCGAGTAGCACACATAACACACGCCCGTTGGGCATTTTGATCACAATAGCCATACATCAACAAGATATCGACCTTTCCCGCAATTGGTAAACGGTTCATTTTAGCACGGGTAATTTATCACGTAGCAAATACCGTCCGCACTGGCGGAATGTTACGTGATACCACGTACTTAAAACGTTTGTGACTATTACAGCGCCATCTATCAAAAAGAGAAAAAAGTCGTCCAACTAAAACATTCATATTTATTTCCGTACTACACGGATATTTAAGTAGAAAAATGGGGGTTCCTATTTTTAAAAAAACGCAGTTGATATCAGTTTGACCTATGACAGCGCCATCTAATGGGTCAACCATAGCACCATCTGGTTTCCCAATTCAAGCTAGACGATTTTCGTTCTTTGTAGTTTTTTCGTTTGATGCTTATTTCGTGAGATATTTAGCCCGGTCACTATCAATGGACTATCCTGTATACTGTGGAAGCCACTGCATGGTGCGTGACGAAGGGTACCTTGTACTATTAGCAGTCATTGCCTTTCCTGTTCTATTCGCAAATAAAGGGAGGGAAGGACGAACTGTCTAAATGCCTTCATACGAGCACTAATTTCCCTTACCTTCATGGCTCTAAGCACTATGGGACTTAACATCTGAGGTCATCAGTCCCCTAGACTTAGAACTACTTAAACCTAACTAACCTAAGGACATCACACACATCCACGCTCCAGGCAGGATTCGAACCTGCAACCGTAGCAGTCGCGCGATTCCGGACTGAAGCGCCTAGAACCGCTCGCCCACAGCGCCCGGCGAACAATTTGAGACACGATCTCCAGAAGAATGTTGAAAATCAGGTGGAGTGACAAGATAAGGAATGAGATGGTTCTCTGCAGAATCATCGGAGGAAAGTACAAGCGGAAAACACTGACAAGAAGGCACCGGGTGATTGGAGATCCGTTAAGACATCAGGGAATAACTTCCATCGTACTATAGGGAGTTGTAGAAGGTAATCACTGTAGACGGAGACACATAGGAATACATCTAACAAATAGTTGAGGATTGCAAGTGCCTTTGTCTGAGATGATGATAGCACAGGAGAGGAATTCGTGACGGACCCCATCAAATTAGGCATAAGACTGAATTATCGCGTGCTTTTTGAGTCATCAAACGTGTGTTTAAAAAGAATAGAATGTAGTGGCGTACCTCATAAGGATTCAGGACAATGCCGTGGCTACGGGCACAACTACCACAAGCATAAAATGCACGGAATGTTACTCATATAAGCGATTTGTGATGGTACCAGCATAAACATCATCCTAGGTGTAGGACTTGGCATCTGTGATGGTTGTGCCGATACCTGCTACTATTGTGCTGAAGGCTCATTAGGGTCGTCATTATGCGGGGTGTTACGAAAAGGTACGGCCAAACTTTCAGGAAACATTCCTCACACACAAACAAAGAAAATATGTTGTGTGGACATGTGTCCGGAAACGCCTACTTTCCGTGTTAAAGCTCATTTTGTTACTTCTCTTCAAATCACATTAATCATGGAATGGAAACACACAGCAACAGAACGTACCAGCGTGACTTCAAACACTTTGTTACCGGAAATGTTCAAAATGTCCTCCGTTAGCGAGGATACATGCATCCACCCTCCGTCGCATGGACTCCCTGATGCGCTGATGCAGCCCTGGAGAATGGCGTATTGTATCACAGCCGTCCACAATACGAGCACGAAGAGTCTCTACATTTGGTACCGCGGTTGCGTAGACAAGAGCTTTCAAATGCCCCCATAAATGAAAGTCAAGCGGGTTGAGGTCAAGAGAGCGTGGAGGCCATGGAATTAGTTCGCCTGTACCAATCCATCTGTCACCGAATCTGTTGTTGAGAGGCGTACGAACACTTCGACTGAAATGTGCAGGAGCTCCATCGTGCATGAACCACATGTTGTGTCGTACATGTAAAGGCACATGCTCAACATTACCTTTCTTCAATTGGGCCAACTGGCGGTGAATAGAGGAAGTACAGTACATACTGACGAAACTAAAATGAGCTCTAACATGGAAATTAAGCGTTTCCGGACACATGTCCACATAACATATTTTCTTTCTTTGTGTGTGAGGAATGTTTCCTGAAAGTTTGGCCGTACCTTTCTGTAACACCCTGCATGTTGTCCTTTCGACTTTTCTTTGTGCATCGTGATACGCCATAAACATAACATACAATGTTTGCTGTAATGTAGCTAGGTAATGTCCAAAGGGACGAATTACGAAATGTATTCGCAAACTGTGAGTAGGGTAAGATCACAGCTATATCATTTGCTGGAAACAGATGAAAAATTGTGATCAATCGGGGCTCGAACCAGGATTTACGACTTTACGCGAACAGTGACCTCATATCCGAGCACGCTCCACGGACAAACCTAAACTCCTGTGTGTTCCAGTGCCCGCTTCACATCACAGCTACGTGATTCGATTTGGCAAGGAATACGTTAGTGCAGTATCTGTATTTAAAAGTGGGTGTAAAATTCGATACAGTGTTCCTACGGACATGCATGCATATCCGAAAGAATACTGCATCGAACTTCACACTCTCAAATATAGACACTGCAATAATGTGCATCGGGACGAAATTACATAATCACTAATATGGTGTTAATCTCCAAACAAAAAAACGCCTCACGCAGGAAAATTGTGCTCTGCAAGAAATTTATTGCGATTGTGGACAAACGAGCAAAAGTATCTTTTACTTTGGTGTATCTCTTTAAAGTACACTGAAAAATATTGGTCAATATTAAGAAACGCGCAACTAAAATTTTTTTGTTGCAATGTTATGATACACACCAAAATCTACAGAATTTGGGGAGAAAAGTAAATATAGGCTGGGGAGTTAAATCTAGTGTCCCATCGCCTTAAGACTCACTGTAGATAAAGCAGAAGGTTGAACTTAAAAGAATGCTGTAGTGGGAGAAGCAGGAGGAGAGTAACACGACAACGAAGTGATTTAGTAACTGAAATTATAAACCAGGACGGCTGCAAAATATTTAAAGATTGATACAATCTTCTAAACACCTACAGGTGATGAAAATTTGAACACAGTTATGGGATGTGGATGCTAAAGAATAAAAATGTCATAGAAACAGGAACGCTTCTTCGAAAGTGTTTCTCACTAAAAATATTTCCATAAAGTTAGTACAAACCCACACTCCTTCATCTACATACATACTCCGCAAGCTACCATATGGTGCCGCCACTTGAGATTCACTTCCTTTACCACTCGCAAATGGAACGAGAGAGAAACTGTTGTCGGCTAGTGTAGGGTCAGCACCGACATAAACAAGGAAGGAAGGAATTTGCGATGGCTGGTGGCAGAAATCGAAAATTATTTGTATATACACTTTCAAATTAATAGAACACTTTATTTCAAAAAACGAAACAAGCATAGCATCTCGTTATGGGGCGGCTTCCTGTGCCTCCTCATGACATTAAATTTACTATCACTACTTGCAGGACGCAGGCTAAGTATCGTCTTCCTGTTACTCAGTATTCATACTCTCGAAGTCTGCGACCGAAATAGGCCGACCGGGGATGGGTAACTAGTTAGCTCAGCGATGACACAGGCCGTTGAACTCCGTCTTCTTGGATGAGCGGCGCTGCCCGCTCTTCTCACTGGTGTGCGGGTCAGCGCCTCTTTGCTGCCGTTTCGCGGCACTGCGGTGGTTGTTGTCGAGTCGATGGTTTAGGACTGCACAAAAACGACGACCTACGCGTATCCGTGGTAGTCCGAATTCCTCTTATTTTGTCTTCACGCCCCTTACGCGAAATGCACGTTGGTGGCAGTACAATCGTTCTGCCAATGCTAGTTCTCTAAATTTGCTCTATGGGGTTTCCCCCCAGGTATAACCATACGGTTCAGTAAACAATTCCGTAATCGAACCTACCGGTAACAATTATACGAGGGTAATCCCAAAAGTAAGGTCTCCTATTTTCTTTATAAGTACATAGATCTGTTTGCTTCTACAATGGTTTACATCAGTTTACAGCTTGAACATTTAGCTATTTTTCGAAATAATCACCATTTCTGTCGACGCATTTTTGCAGACGCTGTGGCAGTTTTTGTGTGCCCATGTCATACCAGCTCGCCACCACACTGTTCAGAAAGTTATGAACCTCTTCCTTTACCTCCTCGTCGGAGCTTAATCCTTTTTCGGCCAAATGTTCTCTTAACCTAGGGAACAGCTGATAGTTACTTGGCGCCAAGTCAGGACTATAGAGTGCCTGGGTGATTATGTTCCACTGAAATTGTACAGCAGAGCAATGGTTTGCCGAGCGATGTGTGGGCAAGTGTTGTCATGGAGAACGTGTACGCCCTTGCTCAACATTGCTCTTCTCCGGTTCTGAATTGCCCGTTTGAGTTTCTTCAGAGTCTCACAGTACCTGTCAGCGTTAATTATGGTCCCCGTGGGCATAAAGTCGACCAACTATACTCCTTCCCGATCCCAAAAAAACGGTTGTCATGACTTTACCAGAAGACTGTGTTGGTTTGAATTTCCGTGGATTTGGCGAAGAAGCATGCCGCCACTGGCGTGATCATTGCTTGGTCTCAGGTGTAAAGTGTTATGCCCAGGTTTCGTCACCCGTGAGAATTGAGTCCAGTCCTGTTCTGCTCTACTCTGCTGCAAGGCGATGAAGAAATGCGCGGGAAGCAAAAGCTCGTTGTCGCCTGTGGTCCTCAGTCAGCATGCGTGGCATCCATCCTGCGCACACCTTCTGGTATTTCAATGTTTCCGTTAAAATTCTGTGAGCGGTGCGTCGGGAAACCTGAGGAACCAACGTGCAGAGATCACCCAGGGTGATCCGCCGATCTTCACGCATGCTTTGCTCAGCCTTCGACGCTGTCTCCTCAGAAATTGGCGGTCTCCCGCTCCTTTGTTCGTCGTGAATTTCGGTCCGACCAGCTGCAAACTCTCTACACCATTACGAACATTTTTGACATCCATGCATGACTCACGATACACTTCCGTCAATTGGCGTTGGATTTCAATCGACGCAGTGCCCTTTGCGTTCAAAAAGTGATTAAATGCGCGCAATTGGTGGTAACATTAAACGGGAGCTCCATTCTCAACGGCTGCCAAGCCAAGACAGCGCCTCAGCGCGGCGTGCGCATGTTTACACACAGCGCGTGAAGCACTCTTCATAACAATGTGACCAACTGCCACACAAACAGAGTTCCGTACTTATAAAAAAAAAAAGAAGACCTTATTTTTCGGATCACCCTCGTAGTAGCACACCTGTGAATTTCTTCGAGTCGCGCGGGATTAGCCGAGCGGTTTAGGGCGCTGCAGTCATGGCCCGCATCTCGTGGTCGTGCTGTAGCGTTCTCGGGTTCCCGGGTTCGATTCCCGGCGGGGTCAGGGATTTTCTCTGCCTCGTGATGGCTGGGTGTTGTGTGATGTGGTTAGGTTAGTTAGGTTTAAGTAGTTCTAAGTTTTAGGGGACTGATGACCTAAGATGTTAAGTCCCATAGTGCTCAGACCCATTTGAACCATTTGCTGCAGTCATGGACTGTGCGGCTGGTCCCGGCGGAGGTTCGAGTCCTCCCTCGGGCATGGGTGTGTGCGTTTGTCCTTAGGACAATTTAGGTTAAGTAGTGTGTAAGCTTAGGGACTGATGACCTTAGCAGTTAAGTCCTTTAAGATTTCACACACACATTCATTTCTTCGATGTCTTACTTTAACCCAATCTGGTGTTGATCGGATTTACTGGAGCAGTACTCAAGACTGGGTCTCACTAGTGTTCTGCACACTGTCTCCTTTGAGCTGCACTTTCCTAGTATCCTCCCATACTACCGCCCTTCTGTACTCGTTTCATCTCTTATCGCTTTCCATTGTTGTGGCCCAGATAACTAATTGGCGTAGGTCTAAAGCAGCACACAACTAGCACTGTATTTGAATAATAAAAGGTTACTTTCCGTACTCATGTGCGTCCACAGCTCGTTGTCTAGGGGCTGGCGTTGTTGCTTCTTTATTACGGGGTCCCGCGTTCGATTACCAGCCGGGTCGGGGACTGGGTGTTTGTGTTGTCCTCATCATCTCAACATCATTCGAGACATGGCGAGACTGGAAACGGAAAGATTGGGAACTTGTATGTGTACTCATGACCACGAAACATCGTCATCATTATCATCACATCAACAAGAACCACCTACTCATTTCTCATTTTATGCATTTAGAGCAAGCTGTGATTCATCACACCAAAGAGAAATTCTAAATCATAACTGTACCCTCCTGTAGCCACTCAAGAACGAGACCTTGTCGTACACCGCAGCACTGTGGACGAATAGTCGCAGATTGCGGCCCACCCTAGCCGTCAGGTGGTTTTTGTTTGTAGAGAGTGAGTGCGGTCCTGTCACACCTCCGTGGCGACCCCCGACGATACTCTTGTCTCTGACGATCACTCGTTGTCCAGGACAACGACTGGTTTCTGTTACTTAAGGATCTTCGAACCTCTCACATATCTTGGAACCCATTCCGTGCACTCCGAACTTCGTTAAGTCTGTAGCGAGGCACCATGACAGACGCTTTCGGGAGGTACAGGCATATGGATTCTACCTGTTGGGCTTCTTCCATTTTTCGTAGGATATGTGAGGAAAGGGCAAGCTGAGTTTCGCACGAGCTATGCTTTCTAAACCCGTTCTGATTTATGGACAAAGACTTTTCTATCTAAGGGAAATTCCATATATATTTATTTACTATATGCTCAAGGGTTCTGCAGCATACCTATGTTAAGGATAATTGGTTTGCAATATTTCGGGTCCGTTATTTTAGCTTCTTACGTACAGGAGTCACTTCCCCTTTTTTCAAAACGCCAAGGACTTTGCACTGTGGGAGAGTCTCTTAATAAATGCAAGTACATGGCCAGTGTCGCAGAGTTCTCTGTAAAACCGAATTGGGGTTTGTAACGGGACATCCTCCTCCAGCATTACCTTTCCTCGGCAGTAGTTGTCGATGCCAGTATTATTTTTCGAATTTTGGACAGGTCAATATTATCTCAGTTGCTTTTATGAAATCTTTCATATAGTTTTGTACACAGTATGTTATATCCCAAGGTAAAATTTATGAAAAGAAATTACTTTATAAAATATTTTAGTTTCTATGTTATGATCGACAAGTGCTAGTCCTGAATACACAGTTAACATTAGTTTTTAGAAACATTTGAAATTAAGAATTATTGGCACACTTAAAATTTCCATTATTAATTGCGCAATCCTATATGGTTTACTATGTTTATTTCTGGATTCATTTACGAAATAATGAACGAAATTAATAATGTAACAGAAGCTGTTACAGAATTCGTTTGTAAGAAAAATTGTAAATCCTTTGGAATATGGTTATTTCGCAGAGTGTGAGAGTCGTAAGCAAGCCTCTGATGTGATCGGACGTATTTTTGTATTTTTCTGAGAACAATGTAATTTCGGCTTTGTTAATGTGAAAAATCGAAATATTTCCTGGTATACTAAAATGTAAGAAAATGTATTTTCGTATAAAAGAAATGCTGCAACAACAGTTATCAGATTTATTTAGTTCTAACCAACTGTGAGGACCTGATGTGGCATTTTCAGTTTCAAGAATCAGACTGCTAGACAAGAACAACTGGAGCTAACTCAACATGACAAGCTAAGTAAAATAGAAAGTTTACTATAATCTTCGTTCCTCTCAAATCTTCATAAAAGATATTGTGTAATATGGACTATAGATGGAAGTAGGAGGGATCGGGTTGATTACAGGTTTCATCCAGATCTGGCAACTTATTTGTTTTCAACTTTTTGCAGTCGTTGCTTAACGCCAGGGATCTCTTTATGTCTTCCATACAGGAGTATCAGCGACGGTCAAACGGTAGTATGTCTGCACGATCCTCCTGCGTGAATGATCGAAATTTAAAATTTCAGCTTTCCTTCTGCTGCCTTCTATTATTACGCCAGGTAGGTCAAAGACAAACTGAATATAAGCTCTCGACGCGCTTGGTGACTTTGTGTACGACTTTACCTTTACTCGAGTTCTTTGCAAAGTTTTTCGCTAAGGTACGACCGTGGAAGCTGAATGTTTCGCGCATAGATCTTTTTATACATTCACAAATCTCTATTACTCTTTGGCAGCCGACGTTTCAGCAGTCTTTTTCGAACCGAGACTATGTCTCCTCAGCACATTTCAACTTTTTTATTAAACTTCAGTGGCTCTTCTCCATTCTTAACTAACTTACTCGGTACATACTGAGCGCTATTTGTATTCACTCCCTACAGTTGCGTCATTTAAAAAAGGTTGTATATATATATATAGGAGAAAATTTTTTGTAGTGTAAGCTAGTGGGTATCTTCTAGGATGCTTCCTCTGACTATTTGGCCTTATAGTAATTGTTTAAACGTATTGTTTTTACTGATAATGAACATAAACAAAAATTATTTAACGTAACTTAAATGCCATAAACGGTTTGTGATGAAAATGAGGAGCAAACGTCTCCTACAAAGAATTATTCTGTGAGCCAAAAGGCTTTGCTGATAAGGAGAAGACGAAGCGAATTAAAATTTCATTCTGACTCAGCGTCGTGTCCGTATGTGGGCTTGTCTCTAATAAGAAGACATTTTGGTGTAACAATGTCTTAGGACTTTTCCACCAATCATTAGTATATAACAAGCAGGACATGCACAAATAACGCAAAAGGCTTTTATTATCGAGCAGGGAACGTTAAAAATCTGCGTCATAAGCGTTAGAGTCGACGCTTTCAATCAAAGTTATCACGCGATGTATTATCAATTAGTCTAATCAGTACATTTTCAAAATATCAGGGTATGAAACAAACGTACTTATACGTAATTAGGCAATAGCTGTTGAAACTTCTCGCAACATTAAACAAGCATACCTTTCGTGTAGCACGCATACCACCAATATCGGAGACACTCTGTGCCAAACATCTTGGCAGTTTGCAGTTTATCCTCCTTTGAGAGAAGTAATTTAATACTGAGTTGTTCTGTATGGCTTATGTAAATGTGTGATAGAGCAGTTGTGCTGATACATTTCGTGGCACAGTCTTTTTAAATCTAGGTGACAGATTTTCTCGTGTTGCCTACCACAAGTCTTACTATGCCTTGCTTTTAGACTGATCAAGTTTTTCAAGTGGACTTAGAAAATCGGTGCCGCGAGGCTATTTAAATTTTCCATGGCTTTCGTAAACCAGTTCAGAATTCCGGAAAGTTTCCCCCAAACGGTAGACTACTAAATTGTTTGTTTGCCAGAACGAGCTTGTTTCTTCTCTTCTGGTCTATTCGAACGCCAGGCGCCGTACTTAGTTACTCATTTGAGGCCTACGGCCGATCGACGCAAGCTGTACACATGCTAAACAACGTTTCGAGTGTGTTACATACAATCTGCAAGAGGGATAGAATCATGGAGATTGAAACTCATACAGCAACTAAAACTGAGAGTAACAGTTACCGTGTTGTTGTTGTTGTTGTTGTCTTCAGTCCTGAGACTGGTTTGATGCAGCTCTCCATGCTACTCTGTCCTGTGAAGGCTTCTTCATCTCCCGGTACCTACTGTATCCTTCTGAATCTGCTTAGTGTATTCATCTCTTGGTCTCCCTCTACGATTTTTACCCTCCACGCTGCCCTTCAACGCTAAATTTGTGATCCCTTGATGCCTCAAAACATGTCCTACCAACCGATCCCTTCTTCTAGTCAAGTTGTGCCACAAACTTCTCTTTTCCCCAATCCTATTCAATACCTCCTCATTAGTTACGTGATCTATCCACCTTATCTTCAGCATTCTTCTGTAGCACCACATTTCGAAAGCTTCTATTCTCTTCTTGTCCAAACTAGTTATCGTCCATTTTTCACTTCCATACATGGCTACACTCCAAACAAATACTTTCAGAAACGACTTCCTGATACATAAATCTATATTCGATGTTAACAAATTTCTCTTCTTCAGAAACGCTTTCCTTGCCATTGCCAGTCTACATTTTATATCCTCTCTACTTCGACCATCTTCAGTTATTTTACTCCCTAAATAGCAAAACTCCTTTACTAGTTTAAGTGTCTCACTTCCTAATCTAATTCCCTTAGCATCACCCGATTTAATTTGACTACATTCCATTATCCTCGTTTTGCTTTTGTTGATGTTCATCTTATATCCTCCTTTCAAGACACTGTCCATTCCGTTCAAGTGTTCTTCCACGTCCTTTGCCCTCTCTGACAGAATTACTATGTCATCGGCAAACCTCAAAGTTTTTACTTCTTCTCCATGAATTTTAATACCTACTCTAAATTTTTCTTTTGTTTCCTTTACTGCTTGCTCAATATACAGATTGAATAACATCGGGGAGAGGCTACAACCCTGTCTCACTCCTTTCCCAACCACTGCTTCCCTCTCATGCCCCTCGACTCTTATGACTGCCATCCGGTTTCTATACAAATTGTAAATAGCCTTTCGCTCCCTGTATTTTACCCCTGCCACCTTCAGAATTTGAAAGAGAGTATTCCAGTCAACATTGTCAAAAGCTTTCTCTAAGTCTACAAATGCTAGAAACGTAGGTTTGCCTTTTCTTAATCTTTCTTCTAAGATAAGTCGTCAGTATTGCCCCACGTGTTCCTACATTTCTACGAAATCCAAACTGATCCTCCCCCAGGTCCCTCCCCCAGGTCCGCATCTACCATTTTTTCCATTCGTCTGTAAAGAATTCGCGTTAGTATTTTGCAGCTGTGACTTATTAAACTGATAGTTCGGTAATTTTCACATCTGTCAGCACCTGCTTTCTTTGGGATTGGAATTATTATATTCTTCTTGAAGTCTGAGGGTATTTCTCCTGTTTTATACATCTTGCTCACCAGATGGTAGAGTTTTGTCATGACTGGCTCTCCAAGGCCGTCAGTAGTTCTAATGGAATGTTGTCTACTCCGGGGGCCTTGTTTCGACTCAGGTCTTTCAGTGCTCTGTCAAAATCTTCACGCAGTATCTTATCTCCCATTTCGTCTTCATCTACATCCTCTTCCATTTCCATAATATTGTCCTCAAGTACATCGCCCTTGTATAAACCTTCTATATACTCCTTCCACCTTTCTGCCTTCCCTTCTTTGCTTAGAACTGGGTTGCCATTTGAGCTGTTGATATTCATACACGTGGTTCTCTTCTCTCCAAAGGTCTCTTTAATTTTCCTGTAGGCAGTATCTATCTTACCCCTAGTGAGATAAGCTTCTACATCCTTACATTTGTCCTCTAGCCATCCTTGATTAGCCATTTTGCTCTTCCTGTCGATCTCATTTTTTAGACGTTTGTATTCCTTTTTGCCTGCTTCATTTACTGCATTTTTATATTTTCTCCTTTCATCAATTAAATTCAATATTTCTTCTGTTATCCAAGGATTTCTAGCAGCCCTCGACTTTTTACCTACTTTATCCTCTGCTGCCTTCACTACTTCATCCCTCAGAGCTACCCATTCTTCTTCTACTGTGCTTCTTTCCCCCATTCCTGTCAATTGTTCCCTTATGCTCTCCTTGAAACTCTGTACAACCTCTGGTTCTTTCAGCTTATCCAGATTCCATGTCCTTAAATTCCCACCTTTTTGCAGTTTCTTCAGTTTTAATCTACAGGTCATAACCAATAGATAGTGGTCAAAGTCCACTTCTGCCCCTACACAGCGATAAACCGTAATTTTTCGGCCAAAATTATCACCTTATTATTTCTCTGTGTAGACTAATGGTCGCATGTGTAAAGTATGCGGATACGCGGGATACTCGAAATTTCGGTTATCTCATCGGAAGAAATCGAGGTACAAGACATTTCCCCGGGCAACGATGAGGTAGCGGAGAAACTGATTGTAAAATTCTGAAATCAGTCCGTCGTCATTTTGGAAAAGTTGCCCATCTTTCATTTCTTTCTTCTCTTTCCTCGGATGAAGTCACTTTGCGCCATGTCAGGAGAAAATGGCGGTGAGGCAAAAATTGATAGCTCTTTCTGTGTCCTATATATAACGAGCTGAGGCATTCTAGTGACGGATAACACTTCCTTGGACACCATCCCGAGGCGCTTCTTCTTGGCAGCCTCCCGAAACCCCATCAGGAGAATTTAGTAGTATGCACCTTTCAAGTTTCCTCCCTTGCGAGAATAATCTGTTAACGCGACACCACAGCAGCCCACAAAATCCTCCTTGTCCACCACGACGACCACCACCACCACCTTGAGTGGTGGTGATTTGGTCTTGGTTTTTCGCAGTGGTGATAAAAGCACGTACGTCCACTGCTTACTTTCCTCCGTTGTCGTAGGGTCGTCACGATACACGTAGCACTCATTTCATGGTAATCAGACTGATAAAGAAGTCACCCAGAATATCTGTAGATATCCAAATCATTTTTGCAGGTGCCTCAGTGCGTGGGGCATTTTGAACGAGTTACCTGTTAAGCAACCGTGCTCACGTACGAGTATCGTGGAAGATGTTGAAACATACCAATGACTGACTTCAACTATTGTTCACTGCCACCTCGACTCAGATACGGCGGTCTTAGAGAACCAGGGTCTCCACTTCTTTTGGGAGTTTCGTTCAATCAGTAACATAATCAGTCTCATCGTTCTCCGCAATTCACACTGGTTTCACATTGAAGGCGTGTGCACTAACCGACCACTACACCGTACCACTGTGCATTCTTGCTGTGCTTGTCCAACAGCGTATCATGGATTACTGCAGCGTTGGTTCTCTTACAATACAGGAAACATGGCGCACGATAATCCATTTATCAGTCGTTTGAGCTATGTTATTTCGGTTCCAGCACTGACGAGTTTTGGTAATGTTGCATGGGGTAAGAGGGCCGCAGAAGGTAGTTACAAGAAAACCATTTCGTGACTTTATTTTTCCAGCTAATCACCTTGAAAAACCATAACACTGATCGCATCGGAAGACAGGAAGTAGTTCTGCTGTTATGAAAATTTTATGTAGGAAATAAATGGTGATGTTTACATCTTTCCCGTGTCAGTCCAGTAACGTAAGTGTATTACACTTTCACGAACAATATTTTTACCTTTCAAAACTTTGGTAGTGGCTGTAATTAAAATTCGAACTTACCTGTACTCCACTCAGTGTGTACCACGGTACGTAATTTTCCGCCTGCAGCTTCTGACAAGTTCTTTAAGACCGATAAGTCGTTAAATTTGGTACTTCGTTTTGAATGTGGACGGAATTTAGTTTCATTAATGGACTTTAACGAAGCAATTAAAACATTGATCTATCGAAGTTATTGCGTCTAGTAATAACTATTAATTTGATGGTATTTTTTGGCCTGCAGACTGTATGTATTTTATACTGGCCTGCTGTAGCTTAATGCGACTCTTGTTAGACAATACTATAATGTTGCAAAAGGTATTTAAGTAAAAAGCAACAATAAATACAAAAATTTGAACACATAATGAAAAGATCTCCAAACTTTAATAGAGTGTGGGAAAAGAACAAATTGCTACTACCTTGATCAAAATTTCAAGTATCAAAGCAACCTTAAGTATAATAGAGCGATTTCCTTGTTGTTCACAGGTTAACAGAACATGATAAGGTAAGTGGAGAAGACTGGCTGTTCCCCCTTGCTATCAAATTGGAAACCTGTCGCTGGAAAATGATGTCATTGAGGGGATAAAGGAAATACGTGAGTAACTAACTAAAGATAACTAAATTCTTATTTTTTCCTCACTTGTAATCTAAAATCCGGAAGAGGCAAAATGTATAGCTTCTAACACTAATGTAATCCCACCAGACGTATTCGTACACTGTAGTGCTCTGAGTAACTCTCAATGGGACCCTATTTGGTCACGAAATAGCAAATACAGCGATAATGTAACTCTTTGAATTATATCTGCAAAATAGCTAAGCATGCCAAATAAACTACGAAAGACAGCTTCGGACCAGGTACTAAATTACGTCAACTTCAAGTTAATTTACACGTGACCAGCTTTAGAAACATGAAGGAAAGCAAAATTACTAGTGAAAAAGAAAAGAGTGGGATGAGACAGGCGGAACGCCTAAACTGCTTTCCATGGGGAACAAAGGATGCAGTTTATCTATGGATTACAAACACCTATAGATTTGAAGTGGTCCATCACGAATTCCTCGTATGTCCCAACCTCTTCGTCCCAGAGTAGCATCTGCACGCTGCATATTCAGTTTTTGTCCTCTACAGCTCCATCAAGAACCATGGACGTTATTCTGCCTCTGATGTATCCATACATGTCCTAGCATCCGGTCCCTTCTCCTTGTCACTGTTTTTCATATGTTCCTTTCTTCGCCGATTCTGCTGAGCACCACCTCAGTCCCCATTCCTTAAGAGTTCACGTAATGTTAACACCGTTCTACAGCTCCATGTCTCAAACGCTTAGATTCTCTTATTTTTTCGGTTTCCTTTGGTCCGTGATTGGCCTGCGTACATTGCTGGGTTCCAGAGGTAGAATAACAAAAATTTATTCTTAAAGTCCCATATTTGATAGTGGTAGGCTTCTGTGGGCCTGAGGTGCTACCTTTGCCTTTGTTCAATATAAGCTAACTTGAGAATAATAGAGACATATTCTTCAGCCGCTTACTTATCGCTGTCATAGAGACCATGAAGACAACATTAGACTAAATACAGCAAGCACAGAAGCAGTTAAGCATTATTCTTTCTGTACTCCATACATGTGGTACCATACTACACTCCTGGAAATTGAAATACGAACACCGTGAATTCATTGTCCCAGGAAGGGAAAACTTTATTGACACATTCCTGGGGTCAGATACATCACATGATCACACTGACAGAACCACAGGCACATAGACACAGGCAACAGAGCATGCACAATGTCGGCACTAGTACAGTGTATATCCACCTTTCGCAGCAATGCAGGCTGCTATTCTCCCATGGAGACGATCGTAGAGATGCTGGATGTAGTCCTGTGGAACGGCTTGCCATGCCATTTCCACCTGGCGCCTCAGTTGGACCAGCGTTCGATCTGGACGTGCAGACCGCGTGAGACGACGCTTCATCCAGTCCCAAACATGCTCAATGGGGGACAGATCCGGAGATCTTGCTGGCCAGGGTAGTTGACTTACACCTTCTAGAGCACGTTGGGTGGCACGGGATACATGCGGACGTGCATTGTCCTGTTGGAAAAGCAAGTTCCCTTGCCGGTCTAGGAATGGTAGAACGATGGGTTCGATGACGGTTTGGATGTACCGTGCACTATTCAGTGTCCCCTCGACGATCACCAGAGGTGTACAGCCAGTGTAGGAGATCGCTCCCCACACCATGATGCCGGGTGTTGGCCCTGTGTGACTCGACCGTATGCAGTCCTGATTGTTGCGTTCACGTGCACGGCGCCAAACACGCATACGACCATCATTGGCACCAAGGCAGAAGCGACTCTCATCGCTGAAGACGACACGTCTCCATTCGTCCCTCCATTCACGCCTGTCGCGACACCACTAGAGGCGGGCTGCACGATGTTGGGGCGTGAGCGGAAGACGGCCTAACGGTGTGCGGGACCGTAGCCCAGCTTCATGGAGACGGTTGCGAATGGTCCTCGCCGATACCCCAGGAGCAACAGTGTCCCTAATTTGCTGGGAAGTGGCGGTGCGGTCCCCTACGGCACTGCGTAGGATCCTACGGTCTTGGCGTGTATCCGTGCGTCGCTGCGGTCCGGTCCCAGGTCGACGGGCACGTGCACCTTCCGTCGTCCACTGGCGACAACATCGATGTACTGTGGAGACCTCATGCCCCCACGTGTTGAGCAATTCGGCGGTACGTCCACCCGGCCTCCCGCATGCCCACTATACACCCTCGCTCAAAGTCCGTCAACTGCACATACGGTTCACGTCCACGCTGTCGCGGCATGCTACCAGTGTTAAAGACTGCGATGGAGCTCCGTATGCCACGGCAAAGTGGCTGATACTGATGGCGGCGGTGCACAAATGCTGCGCAGCTAGCGCCATTCGACGGCCAACACCGCGGTTCCTGGTGTGTCCGCTGTGCCGTGGGTGTGATCATTGCTTGTACAGCCCTCTCGCAGTGTCCGGAGCAAGTATGGTGGGTCTGACACACCGGTGTCAATGTGTTCTATTTTCCATTTCCAGGAGTGTATATATCCTCCGCCAAGCACTTTAGTGGTTCCCACAGAGTGTGTCTGTCGATGTCGCTGTAGGTGTAGTAGCGTAGCTCATCCACGGAACAAGAGGCCTTCAAAATCATTGTGTGACCGATGCTTGGATATCGCTTGTCAGTCTGGCGTCCGTACCAGATAAGACTGATGAAGGAAACTGAGCAGATTCAAAGAAGAGCAGCACGTCTAGTACAGGTTCGTTTAGTAAACGAAAAAGCTCCACGAAGATGTTCAGCCAAGTCCAATGGCAGACGTTAAAAGAGAGATATTTTGCTTCACGGTGTGATATGCTGTTAACATTCCAAGAGAGTACTTACCCAGAAAAGTCAACAAACATGTTGCTTCTTTCCATGTATATCTCGCGAGAAGACCGTGCAGGTAAAATCAGAAAGGTTAAAGTTCACAACAATTTGTGGATTGCAGAGTATAGGTGTAGATGTAGAATGGCATGGAGTTGAAATTCCACGTCTATCGACGCGGTTTTCGTGCTAATACTTAATAATTATTGCTACTCCCTAGGGAAGCACAAACTCACACCAGTTGTTGTCTCCATTGCGAATCCTGCTACTGACTTGTACGATTCACTTCTAAAAATACTCCGGTAATTTTTTTGTGTTCACAGGAGTAGATAGATAAACGCAGTAGAGTAGGAAGTTTGAAGACTTAATATGCGTTTTTCTTTTTCCGCATCTTTCCGTGATGGTGTAAGCACGGCAAATGTGCACGTAATTGGTCCGATTAAGAAAAGCATTTGCGCTGACGGACGATTGCTGCAGAATTGCTCAGTGGTCAGCGTTTAAGGCTTTGAGGTCATTTATTACTCGCCGTCTATTCTCGATGGCTGCTCTAGAAATTAACCTGGTTCGTTTGAGACCTTAAAGACAGGACTGCATAAGTTAGTAGATCAGATAGTAATCAGTTTCTGAGATAACTGGTCGATACGTCAAGATGAATGCATCCCTCCGCAATATCTCCTGACGGACTGCATCCGGGGTTGAACGAACCTCGAACAGTTACTAAGAAACTCGTTTCGCCCAGAGTTTTATAAAAAACAGCAGATTCATTACGGCATTTTGATTCTGCTTCGGAACTGTGCGGTGATAAGCACTGCCACATCCAAGACATAACAGTTCCACATATGAACTAGTTAATGCCAAGTATCTGCCTTCCAGACAGCTGTACGTAAATGGTAGTAGAATTGTAATAAAGCTTTCTGAATGCGCAGTCAGAAAACATAAGGACGCTAGCCACTTTCATCTGGCTCACATTTACTTCACTGTATTGCCTTTCCGTTTCCAACGTTTATTGCTTTTGCTAGCAGTATCAGTCCTCTACTTCGAAGTCAGTCATATGACTCCGCAATTCACGTACAGACTTCTTCTGCAGAAAGAGTTGGGCTTCCAGCCCCCGTTTTCAGCTATTCCTGTTAGAGAGTGCTCTAGCCTTTTGAGTTACTCTGGGCGAATTAGGAGCTGATTCCTTCAGTAACACAAAGATCTATTTTCACTTATTTGTATTCGTATCCTCTGCTACCAGTCACCTTTCTTTTATGTTTAATTTAACATATTGCAACTGGTTTCGAGCATGTCTTACCGTCAGACGTGTATACATACAGAAAAGTGTTATTTAAAATTAAATGTTCGCTGCCGGTGTGTGCGTTCGGGTATTTGCAACGAGGAGAGGGCAGTAGTTGGCCAGAAATGGATTGCCACTGATTTCTTTTTCTGGTGTGAAGCTGTGTCTCATTGTTTGTGATTGACATGACAGTCTGTTTGCTATGCAGATAGTTTTGTATTAGTTTTCATGGTGCGAAAATCGTGTGATACTTTAGCTGAGAGTTGTTCACTTAAGATTTTGGTGTCCCATTGCAGCAGTGTTATGTCCACAACTACTTCGTCAGTGTACCAATGACGCAAATCAAACTGTGGGACGCAATAGTCGTAAGTGAATAACTGTCAATGAATAAAGTATATCACACGATTTTCGCACCATAGCAACTGATGCAAAACTATCTCCATCCCACACAGGCTGTCCTGTCGAGACACATATCCACACCAGCAGAACAACTCACGTGACATCAATTTCTGGCCAACCACTGCCTCCCCCTCCCTCCAAATACCCCAACAGACTCAACAACAGCGAAAAATGAACAAAAAGTTATATGTTTATTTAGCTTAAGGCATTTTAAGTAACAATTTTTATATATGTAAGCTCCTGAAGATCAGCAGAACATGCTCTAAACGCCTTTCAAATACGTTAAATTCAACGTATAACAGGTGATTAATAGCGGAAAATACAAATAAGGAATTACTCCACAGACTCACGGTTCCCTAACGCAGCCAGAACCGGTATGACCACCAGTAATAAAGGTCCAGTTTTCCTCCATTTCTGCTCTTGCTCATTTTATGCTTGTCGCTTAAGACTTTAGTCTCTAATTTTATCCATGGCCCCGTAAGAGGATTAACGTAATAAATTTGGCTGGTACGAATTTCTGTCTTCAGTGATTGAAAAAACACTTTTGTGTCGTTGAATCGTTAAATTCCATTCTCCCTCCCTCCCTTCCTCCTGTCAGTCCTTTGGAACTGAACTCTCCCATCTTTGATTCAAATTTTTCATGTCCCTACCACACAATTTTCTACATTTTGTGAACCGCTGTCACATTGACTGAAAGACTGAGTGGTGATAACATTTCAATTGAGATTTTTAGTAAAGTACGAGACAGTTTTTATTTCCCTTTATCGTTGCATTAAGTGCTTTCAAGTATTTATATTCTTTTCTTCGTACTATAACCGCTTTCTCTTCAACATGTTTACTGCATCAAGTAACGATCTGAGTCACTCTCAACTACAGATTTTTTTTTTTTTTTGATTCTGCCTTCAGTTTTTATACAAATGATTTAACAGCTAAGGTAGATTTCATAATTTTAATCGGTGTTGTTTCCCAAACATGCAGTTTTTAATATGCAACGTCCTAAGTCTGAGATTAGCTAAACACCACTTCTCTGAATATTGGGTGGTTGTGATAGCATTTGTGTGTTATATATGTTCCAGAAACTAGTACACAGAAGCGCCAAAGAAACTGGTATACGCATGTGTATTCAAATGCACAGATATGTCAACAGGCAGGAAACTGCGCTTCGGTCCCCAATGCATGTATAACACAACAGGCGTCTGGAGCAGTTGTTTTGTCGGTTACTGCTGCTACAATGACAGACCATCAAGATTTAAGTAAGTTTGAACGTGGTGTTATAATCTGCGCACTAGCGATGGGGCAGAGTATTTATAAGGTAGCGATGAAGTGGGGATTTATCCGTGCGACCATTTCACAAGTGTACCGTGAATATCAGTAATCCGACAAAACACCAAACCTCCGACGTCACTGCGGCCGGAAAAAGATCCTGCAAGAACAGGACCAACGACGACTGAAGAAAATCGTTCAACGCAGCAGAACTGCAACCCTTCCACAAACTGCTGGGATTTCAATACTGGGCCATCAAAAAGTGTCAGCGTGCGAACCATTCAACGGAACATCATCGATATCACTCGTGCACCCGTCATTACTTCACGAAACAAATTTTTACGCCTCGTCTGGGCCCGTCTACACCGACATTGGACTGTTGACGATTGGAAACATGTTGCTGGTTGGACGAGTCTCGTTTAAAATTGTATCGAGCGGATGGATGTGTAAGAATATGGAGACTACTTCCTGAGTCCATGAACACTGCATGTCAGCAGGGGCTGTTCAAAGTGGTGAAGGCTCTGTAATGGTGTGAGGCATATGCCGTTGGGGTGATATAGGACCCCTGATACGTCTAGATACGACTCTTGACATGTGACACGTACTAAGCATCCTGTCTGATCGCCTGCTTTCGTTCAGTCCACTGTGCATTCCAGCAGAACGAGACACCCCACATCTCTAGAATTGCTTCAGAGTGGCTCCAGGGACATTCTTCTGAGCTTAAACAGTTTTGCTGGCCACCAAACTCGCCAGACATGAACATTATTGAGCATATCTGGAGCCTTGCAACGTGTTGTTCAGAAGAGATCTTCGCCCCGTCGTACTGTTACGGATTTATGGACAGCCCCGCAAGAATAGTGGTTTCAGTTCCCTCGAGCACTACTTCAGACATTAGTCGAGTCCATGCCACGTGGTGTTGCGGCACTTCTGAGCGCTCGCTGGGACCCTGCGTGATACTAGGCTGGTGTACAAGTTTCTTTGGCTCTTCGGTGTAATAGCAGTTTGCATTCGTCTCACAAACGTCCCTTGTGGTAGTCTGTTCCATAAGGAGCTCTTTCTTTCTTCAATTTTTTTTCTGTAACTGAAACGCTTATTTGTGGAAGGACATCATACATTTTGATGAAAATCAGTTTTTTGGTGGAAACAGTTTGTTCGGTGTAGGTGCTTCGTTTGGTAATGGAAGAACTGATGAGTAGAATGGTAGAAACAGGCGGTCTTTTATTCGTTTCACAAACTATTTGATATTCCAGGCAACCGTTCCTGTTGAAAGCCATGATGTTCCGAAGAAGTCCGCTTACAGCTGGTGAAATTGATGTTCCTTAAAACACGACAGCTTTCGCGGCTTTAAGCTGCATCTTCAATTGAACCTACATAGTGTAGCCACGTTTTGTGGAGATTATCATTAGTAAACGAATGTCTAAAATATGCTCTCAGTGTTAAAAGATCATAGGCACATCCATCGTTCGTAGTCAAAATTAACTATTCAGGGAATATCGTCAATACTATGAAGAGTGAAAGGTGAAAGACACGTGTCCCATTCTCTAAAATTGGCCTCGTCTTAAAAGAAAAAAAAATTATAGTGAGCCGACGGTAAAATTTTTTTTCTAAAAAGAGGACGGATTGTAATACGGAATCTACAACGCCCTGACCTTATTAGTAATGCAAAAACGCATAATCCGCTTGTGGCTGCTATCGGTGAGTCTACATTTGCTGTTTTTAATATATTAAATATATCAATATATAATACTACTACTACTACTACTACTACTACTAATAATAATAATAATAATAATAATAATAATGATAATAATAATAATATCCAATATATTAAAAATGATAAATCAGCTCTGGATATTAAAAATATGTATTGTCTTTTCAAGGAATAGTTTTACGTTTCCTAGTTGAAATATTTATTTTATTTCAAGATGTTCAAAGAATGGTTTGACTTACATTCTGGTAATACACAAGTTGATACTAGCGGGGTTCGTTTACAGCTGTAAGTTGGAGTATTACTCTAAAAGACACTGCAAAACATGTGGCAGCTTCTGAATTAGCAGTACGTTAAACAAAAGCTGAAAAGTTTTACAGTAGCTATGTCAAAACAAGGACAGCATTACGGGTCTCACGTTTCTGACAACATGCAGAAATTACACCTGCCATGCAGTCCTGTCCAGGAGATGTATTATTACATACATCTTTCCGTTTTACCATTTGCATTACGTAATCTCAGCGTAAGCATATTCTCACCAGTGGAACTTAAGATTTCTTTTTTTACCGTGGTGGCCAAGGGAAGAAACGCTTTAATGAAACACCCTCGTCCTTTTTCGGTTTGAATGAAGATACTTCCCCAAAGACCAGAAAAGTTCATCTTCCTAACGCTTTCTGTGATGGGCAAAACAAAAGCCATTGCGTAATAAGATCCTTACTACACCTCACAGGCAGTAGGAAATTTGGCAAAATTGTTTATAGTTTTCCAATCCATGGCCATTCATTATTATTGCGTAGCTATAATTTGAGTCTCGACAGCGAATATTCAGAGGTGGATACTATGAACCGTTAGAAGTTTGTGAAATAATTTGCTCTGCTTTAATTACTGGTCAATTTAATGTTCCTGTGATTACATCAGTGTAGCTCAACGATCTCATAAACATTTGCTAGTTTCGTACTGTTTGACTACAACTGAGCCACTAAAAGCCATAGTTAGTGATTTACAAAACATACAAGTTTTAATAAAACAAACTTTTGTACTAAAGCACAAGTTTCACATGAATATTTCATGTTTAGTGCTAACTAAAGAGCATATGATGATGAAAAAACTGCCTATCAATCATAATAAACTTAAGGACTTACCTAAAGCCCTAACATACATACCAGTTCAACATAAGTTCTTCTAGATCTTTCCTACAGTAGCCCACAACCAATTCTTCTGGCTAACTGCGTTTCATACTTAGTGGAATTCGTTGAATGACGTGATGTGTAACTCATGACAACTGTTTATTTTGAAAAAAGTGAAAATAAAGCATTATTAATAGGCATACAACATTATTCAGTACTTTCTCTAAAATATGTCCGTTTATTTGTGTGTGGACGGATCGAGCAAATTTTCAAAACTTTAACTTTTTTCGTAATTACCTTGCGTTGTTCATGTATGAAACCTCCCCATTAAACCATACTACATAGATGGGCAATTACATTAATGAACATACAGTTTGGCTCACTAAGAGCTAAAAAGATTTATTAAGTTTTTCATCTTTCCCAAAGCTTTGCCTTTCTGAATTTGTCTTTTCACAAATCAGCAAGTCTTCTACCGTTTGATAACTCATTACCCCATGTCGTCCAGAAGAGTAATTGTAGTTACTTTCACGATTCACGATACACATCTATAAACTGAGTTACGCGCTGAATGACAAGAAGTATGAAGATAACAAAAAAAAAAAATGAAAGCAGAGTTAGATATTCTATCATTACAGAGATTCTGTCTCATATTGGCTTTAGCTGTAACGGTTAGTCTGGTGAAATCGATTTTAATGAGTTACGAGAGTAACAGATGTCACTCCACGGCTTTCCCGTATCGAAGATTCATTAAGTCAGCTTATTACGAAACTGATGCTTTATCGTAGCAGGAATGACATGTGCACTGGGTTTCCACTGTTTCTCACGCTGAGAATCACCAAGATCTCTTGATCGGTTAGCTTTATTAGTGCAGCGTCTGCTCTTATCCGTTTGCTTCCTTCTGGTAATGTTAAGACATTCTGTTTCTGTATCCTCTACTTTCTTTCAACTCCATTACCTACTGTTCGCCATCAACCATCAGACAAGTATCTACTAAAGTTGAGAGGGCTCAGACTTGTTGTTATCCTAGGTTACTTTTTTTTTATATTCCCGTAACTTTCAGTCGACCTACCTTCAATAAGTGACATGGTTTCACCTCCACATTTTGCACAAGCAACGGGTCTTTAGTGACGAGAGGCGGTTTTTCTGCCACTCAGAGTGCTGTGAGCCCTTTGCGCATCGGCCGCGCCTGCTCCACGCTCTTGTCTGTTCCCGGGGAAGTTGTTCAGTCGTCGCTAGGAACTACGGCATGAAAACATTATATTACTCTGTTGTGTTACTCTCCATGTCATGTCTGCAGTCACATAGCTATTTTCCTCAAACATGATTACCTACGGAGAAAGAAAACTTGTCCCAGGCACCCAAAAGTAGGACATTTTTGGGCGAAAAGCTGGATGATTCCTTCAACCAAATTGACTCTCGATGCTCGCCACAACCGCGCCCCGTCTGAATTAGAACTCATTTTCTGGTAACCGCCAATTACACGTGCCGTTAACAGCTATCGTTATGTTCCTTTCTCACACTATGTGTAAAGGTATGCTTACCATACGTCCGGGATTAGGCCGGACGTGGTTTTTTAGTGCTGGCTGGGGTAATGTCTGGGGGTTTCAGAATTTTGTCACTACCGAGGATTTTTTTTAATTTTAAATATTCTGTTACTGTCGTGCCTATCTCAGCCGATCTCGAGGCAAACGCTGACGTTGCCTGGATATCGATTCCGTCAAACTCGTCACTTAGTGTTAGTCGATTACAACAGAATAGGGGGCAATGTGTTTGTGTTGCTGTCGTTGTGAAGTAACTTGTCTATACGTTTTTGATGGTTTTTATGTGTCTGATTTTTATCTCGTTGTTTTTCATATCACTTTTATAGACATGAACTCAGTTTCAGACCATCAAACTTCACCTCTGAACTGGATAAAGCTACAGCTAAGACCGAGAAAATTACTATTAACATTATTTCGCCATTTACATTTGATAATCTGTTGCGGTCTGGGGAAAATAATTGAATCAGTTATTGCAGAAAGATCACGACTCAACTTTGTTTTTACAGAAATGAGTTACGTATGGGAACTGGGTGATGAAGTGTTGCCAGATTAATAACTACAAGAAAGGCAGTAGTAAATCATCAGAGTTTGCCAGTATTGGAACTAGAAATCTTCACTTCATGTAGAAATGTCAATAGTGACTGATTCGCGGCCTTTTTGGTATGAATGTATGGAAGTGCCTTTAATAGCCTGACGTACTGTTAAAGTCCGGTTAACGGCTCACCACAAAGGGTGCAAAAAGTTTAGGGTAAGGTTAATGAAATTTCTGAACGTAGTGAAAAGAAAAACGATTGTGACTCTGGGCTGAAGTTTGTCTAAGTGCAAGAGATGCCCTTATCAGATGTCCATGTTCAGGATATCTTTTATTTGAAAAAGCTATTGGTCAATGTTTTTCATATACATAATATGAAAAGTAAGCAGTCATACTTTTATGGGTACCATAAGGGGCAAAGCCAAGGACGGTGAAAACGAAGTTCGGTCATTTCTGTACCGTTATATCCAGGGTCATATCCCGAAACATGAGAATGGGCTTCGCTCCCTCTCCTTAAGTGCGCCAGTTAGAATAATAATAACACAATGATTCACTTCCGTTAACACTTGCATTAACTGGGAGATTTAAGAAGATGAAACTTCCTTATAAATAGGCATAGTTTTCCTCTAAATAACAGTGATGGTATGATAAAGAAGTTGGTGTACAATCACGACAGGACCTGTATGTGTACTTGAAGAGTATGCCGCAACCATAACGAATAAATTCTCAGAGGAACATGTCGACGATGTTGCTATATAAGCGTTTAAAAATTGGTGGCCAGTTTATTTTACAGAGTCCTGGCTCTCTAAATTAAGCATGAGAAAATTTCACAACGAACATAAAATGTATTTTTCCTTTTCTAAATGGAAGAGTTTTCAGTATGATGCACATCATCCTGAGCAAGTGAAAATAGAGCAGTCATTTGGTGGTGCCGTCAGAGATATTTCAGGCTCTTTCATATCTTCAGTGCGGATCCCGTACTTCCCGGTAAGTTAGCATATTGTGAAAAACGGTGCGCATTAGTGTAAAAAAGAAAAAACAAAACAAAAACATTGAAAGTGAAAAGGTGTATCCCTCTGAGTGTATTAAATTTTATGAGTAATTCCAACAATGGCCAATACCAGGGGGGACAAACAATGGCGATGATCAAGATGATTAATATGTTTCATTGTGTTACGCTTCACCATTGTTACATTCGAAGCGCAGCTACAGCTCAAAATGCGAATGAAATAGTTATAGTGCGTTTGCAGTTCACCATATGTACTGATTTTATAGTAGAATCAACGTGTTTTTTTCCAAATACGCGTTTCATTTAGTTCATCAGAGAATCATGAGTTGACAGTCAGTTTTCTTTAGCTTCAAATCTGTTACTTCGTGTGTATCCTTGTATTTATCAGGCGTTCTGTAGTATGGATAGGAATTGTGACTGCTGTGGTCAGCCGAAATGGGATCCTTTCGCCCATAGCTCCTGCTAGTGTTAGCTTCGGATACGCAGCTTCAGGCTGTCGCCAATGGCCATCACTCTGGGGGGTCAGACGGAGTGATCCAGGGGACGTCCAGTGCGACACACGTGTTCCCCGATCGGTCGACGACTGTGGCTACCCTGGATACTTCCCGTACCGAGGTTGATCCTTCACCTGTGGTCAAGTGAGTGGTTGTTGCAGAGTGTGACAGGAAGCGAAAGACCTTCTGAAGGGCCGATCGGAGGGCTTCCCTAGTCCGTCTAATGAACAGATTTTGGGCGCTGTCTGTGGATCACGAAGTCCGTGAGCCAGATGAAGTCGCTTTTTTCCAGAGGAATACTGTCGGCCTGCAAGGGCTGGCATTCGCAGAGGATGGGATATTGATAGTTGGGAGCTCCAACGTTAGGCGCGTAATGGGGCCTCTCTAGGGATATGGCTGCGAAGGAGGGTGTGTGCATACCGGAGGAGTCATTCCTGAGGTAGTACGGGTGCTTCCGGATTCCTTGATGAGCACAGAGTGCAGTCAGCTGTAGGTGGTGGTTCATGTTGGTACCTTGTAGGTTTTAGATTCCTCGACTTGAGCCATAGGATGGTGGGTTTCCAGGTTCCGCTAAATAGTTAAGGAGTTCACTACTCGAAGGAAGCGGATACACGGGTAGCGGGGGCTGCGTGGGTAGGACCGAACGAGTTTTTAGGTTAGAGGATCTTGGGAAAGCGCATAAAGAACTTAAGTTTCAGAGGGGGCAGGAAGGACACAGGAAGAGGGTAGACTACGAACAGTTACTACTGTAATTGTAAACTGTCGTAGTTGTGTTGGAAAAAAAGCAGAGTCCCAAGGGCTAATTGAAAGCACTGACTTCCAAATCGTCACAGGTACAGAAAGATGGCCAAAGTTGGAAGTAAGTACAACCGAAATTCTCACAAAGGACATAACAATTTTAAGAAGGGATAGGTTAAATACAGATTATGGTAGATTGTTTACTTCAGTCAGAAGTAGTTCATCTTGTGGCGAAATTGAGGCGTAGTTGCTGTGAGTTGGTGTGGGTAGAGGTTACATTTGATAAGCGGAATAAAGCAATTGGTTCCTTTTCCTGACCCCCAGATTCAGATGTTACAGTTGCTGAAAAGTTCAAATAAAACTTGTCATTCGAAATAGGTGTCCTACTCATAAAATACTTGACTGTAACTGCGATCAACCCACAATATGTTGACGAAAATATATGTTAAATGTCGGTGGTGGAAATAAAACGTCGTCCAAAATTGTACTGAATGCCTTCTGAGAAAATTATTTTGGAACACTAGTTCAGGAGGCCATTCGAAATGTAAATGATTGTGAAAACATACTTCACCTCATAGTAACAAATAATCCAGACCAAATAGGAAGCATCGTGACAGATACAGAGATTATAGGCCACAAGGTTGTTGTAGCTAGACCGAACACTATAACGTCCAAACCCGTCAAAAATAAACGCTTCCAAAGTGTCTCCATTCCCCCCAGTGTGACTTTGTAAGCGTAGAGCACATTTGGTTTAAATTCAAAGAAATAGTATCAATGGATATAGGGATATATATAACACATAGTTAAGAGATGATACTGATTCCCAGTGGCAGGCAAAACAGCTCAGAAAACTATTACAGAAGCAACGAAAAATAGCATGCCACATTTCAAAGAATGCAAAATGCCCCAGATTGGCCAAGTTTCGCAGAAGTTCGAAATAAAGCGCGAACTTCAATGCGAGGTGCTTTAAATAGTTTCTCCAACGAAACTCTGTCTCGAAATCAGACAGAAAACCCAGAGAGATTCTGGCCCTATGTACAGTACACCAGCAGTAAGATGCAATCAGTACCTTCACTGTCTGATAACAACGGATATGTTACTGACAGAGCCACTAAAGCAGAGTTACTAAACGCATTTTTCCGGAATTCCTTCACCAATGACGACGAAATAAATATTCCAGAATTGGAATCAAGAACAACTGCCAACATGATTAATTTAGAAGTAGATATCCTCAGTGCAGAAAGTCAGTTCGAAATACTTACCAAAGGCATGGCCTTCGATCCAGATTGTATACCAGTCAAGTTCCTTGCCGAGTATGCTGGTAACATAGCTGTATACTTAGCAATTAGATAAAACTGCTCAGACGCAGAAAGATCGATACCCAACGACTGGAAAATTGCTTAAGTCGCACCAATACCCAAGAAAGGAAATAGGAGTGATCCTCTGAATTGCAGATCCATATCACTAATATCGATTTGCGTTAGGATTTTGGAACATACACTGTGCTAGAACATCATGAATCATCTCGAAAACGGTTTATTGACAAATAATCAACACGGATGCAGAGGATATCGTTCATGTGAAACGTAACTAGCTAGCCCCTTATTTTCGTGAAGTAATGAGTGCCATCGAGCGGAGACACCAAATTGATTCCATATTTTTAGAATTCCAGAAAGGTTTTTGACATGGTTCCTTACAAGCAACTGCTAATTAAATTGCGTTCCTGTGAACTAGCGCCACAGTTGTGTGACTGGATTATTAATTTCCTGGCAGAAAGGTCATAGTATGCAATAACTGACGGAAAATAGAGTGAAATAGAAGTAATATCTGGAGGTCCCCAAGGAAGTCTTACAGGCCCTCTGCTGTTACTGATCTACATAAACCATTCAGGTGATAAACTGAGCAGCCTTCTTACACTCTTTGCTGGTGATGCTATCATTTACCATCACCTGAATTCATGAAATGATGAAAACCAATTGCAAATTGATTTAGACAAAGTATCTGTAGGGTGCGAAATCGGCAATTGATTCTAGATCATGCAAAGTTTGGTTATCCACCTGAACACTAAAAAGAATCTTCTAAATTTGAATTACAAGATAAATCACACAAATCTAAAGGCTTTGAATTCAACTAAATACTTACAGATGACAGTTACGAATAACTTAAATGGGAACGATCACATATATAAGGCTGTGGGGGGGGGGGGGGGGGAAGTAAACCACAGACTGCGATTTAATGGCAAAACACATGGAAAAATGCAGCACGATTGTTAAAGAGACTGCTTACACTTCGCTTGTCCTCCATCTTCTGGAGTATCATTGTGTGGTGTGGGATCCGCATCAGATGGGATTCACAGAGGACATCTACAAAGCTCAAAATAGGGTAGCTCGTATTGTAATAGCGTGATATAAGGGAGAGAGTATCACGGATTTGCTACATAAATTGGGGTGGAAATCACTAAAACAAAGGCGTTTTTCGCTGCAGCAGAACCTGAAATTTCAATCGCCAGCTTTCTCCTGAGAGTGTGGAAATATTTTCTTGGCGCTCTTCTACGCAGGGATAAATGATCGTCATAATAAAAAAAGAGAAATCAGAGCTCTCACGGAAAGACTATAGTCTTTGTGTTTCCCCTCGCGCTGCTCGACAGTGGAATGGTAGAGAAACGGCTTAAAGTTGGTTCGATGAACCTTCTGCCTGGCACTTAATTGTGTCTTGCAGAGTAACCATATAGATGTTATTGGAATATGTAGTTGTTCATCGCAAAATCGTCGTGAGTGAGCAATAGACTCACATCTTTTCTAAGCGCTTGGTCATCTGGATTTGGACAGAGTCCCGTTCCCCTTGCTAGCTTCAATCATATTATATCCCGAATCAAAGTTTCTGGACTATCCGTACTTCTATGATTTTCTTGAGGTTGAGAAAACTCGTGTTCAAGCCTTTGAAACATCACAGAACATGCCTAAACATACAGGGAAATTTTAAAATTGGACTCAATTTAATTAAATTACGTTCCACGGCATACGTGACATAAACAGTTGACATATCGAAGGGGAAGAAGAAGGTCGAAAGTTTTATTTCGTTAAACACTAGTTGCCGCTAGGGTGTTATTGGGCAGTTGCGAGTAAGATGGCTGCGATAGAGCACAAGGTTTCCTGCGTCCTTGAATTTACAAGAAGTAAGTCGTCTGTTACAGGGCAGGGGGAATTTCATCTTTATTTCAGCGTTGAAATACCAACTAGGAAATGTGTAAGCCTTTGGTTTAAGCAATGTGTCTGCAAAGGTAAAAGCCTGGCCTTCCACATGGGCCAGGTGACGACGCCAAACAAATACTAGATAATCCGTTCGTAGTCCATTTAAGTCAATCAGTAGAGCTAGGATGGAACTAGGGATACCTCAATCAACAGTGTGGTGGGTTTTGAGATGGTGTTTGCTATACAATCCTTGCTGCTTGCAGCTTGACCAGGCTGTCCTGGAAAATTATAAAAAATATGTAAGGTGTGGTTCACTTATTTTAGAATAGAGAACAGCTGTGTAGGATGAAATGAAAAGTTTAATGTTGGAATTTTTCTCACAAAATTACACGCTTTTATACAGTTTTCAACTTGACAACATAAAGACAGCGTAATGGATAATGCATCTTGCCAGCATTAAAAAGTGAAATAGTTTTATACACAACAATGTTAATATTAACTCTCTGAAAGAACATTAATCCTAAACACAATACTTTGAAAGTTTAATTGGAAATTTCTTTACAAAATTACTTGTACACATACATTATGATGTTGGTCAGTACTACGAAAATCGTCCGATTCCAGTTCAAAGTTTGGTACTATTTAGGATATCAATCAAGTCTGTGGTGGATGGTTAGGTATGTGACAAATCTGAGCTCAAATTACCCAAGGCCGTTCGAGTTTACAGTGGATGCAAGATGATGAACCAACAAAGTTTACACCTCTGCACGCAGTTATTTACCTTAAGCTGCGACGTGCTGCCGACTGAAAGGCCACTCTCTGCCGCTGAAATTCCTATAAAAGTAATCTGGCCTTTGCTGAACTTTCCATCAGAAACTTTCCCTATGTTTCTCATTAGGTGAGAGTCTTTGTAGGTGGCGACTTACACACACATTGTTAGAGCAGAGTGCATATTATAGTGCCCTCTCAGTTCTCCCAAGAACAATTAAGTCATTTGGCTGGTTCGTCTCCCCACAGTTGGAGCTAAATGTTGCTACAGCTAATTTCTAGCTGACGTGCAGCTGCTGTGAACGCAGTGTCCACACAAATTTCTTCTCTGCGACATACGGAGCGTTAAGCGCTCCGTTCTCCACTTGATGCCAGGTCAGAGAAGAGTCCCCTGAAAATTTGTCTCTTGTCCTACTCATGGCAGAACTGTCTCCCTCCACTTGTGTTCCTTTTTCACGTCACGGCTTTTTCTGACCAATATTTTGTAGAAACTCTCTTTACCAATCGCAATGTCCTTTCTATCAAACTGTGTCGAAACATCAGTATTTTTCTCATTCCCAGTGCGTTTCCGCCAATTGGACGTTCTAGACGCCCATTCTAGATGCCTTTCCGTGTGCCACACTCGCTGGACGAAAATGCGTCACTTGCTTTTGTTCAAATACCATTGGAATTCTGAAGCACAGCTTTCTAAAGCTTTTTCACTGTCCCTTGTGCAGATGTGCCGCTATATGCGGTCCTCCGGCCTCAATCACCTGGCCTGGGATCGCTGACCCTCCTCCTGCCACCCCTTTAAGTGGTTTCCATTGTAACCCCCACAGCGTGGCTTCGCTACGCCGTTGCAGGGCTGGCTTTTCAAAACTAAAAGCGACTCGTGTTGCCTGTTTCACCTTCCACTCAAAGACATACATTGTATAGGAACGGTGTGTTAATTACAGTCAATTGGCTGTCATCCCTTTTTGCATTACATACTGATAGACAAATGTCCTCATGAACGCCGAATTACGTTAGGTGTCATCTTCACCTTCTCGTTGCGATGTATAAAGATGTAATGTAAGGTGCGAATCTGACAATTTCTTCTGCCACCCTTAACTTCTAACGATGAAACTGTGTTCTATCCTGGTTGAAAAGTGAATAGATCCACTGTTCACTTAGGACGTCTGCAAAATACCTCTACAACATTACGGCATGTGAGAGATTCGGCCTTGTCATGAACTAAAGTTTATACTACTCCTTTTCTTTCAGAAAGTATTGTAAGTTGAATATCGTATCTGGTTATGTTGGAACTATGGCTTTTTCATCAACTTACTGATGATTGAGGAGATTTAGCAGGATGGAGCCCCTCCCCATTGAAATAGTCACATTCGAGACATTTTAAATCAATCCCTTCATCAGCGATCGCACGGGAAATAAAGACATGGTTGTCGACCAATATCTACTGATCTCATGCCCCGTCTTCTTTTCTAGTGGAGTTATGTTAAGGAGGCAATTGATGTCCCATCTTACCAATACCTCCGGCCAACATGCAACGCTGTGTTCACTGCTGTGGTGAACTGTGTAACAGAAGACATTCTGCTTCGCATGTGGGACGAATATGGCTGTCGCTTCCGACGAGACACGGCAAGTGCCGTAACCCTATTTCCCAGAAACATCGCGCAGTGGAAGGGGAGTCAAAGCAAGCTAACATGTGCCTCAGCTTACCATCAGATACTCCAACGTTTTAGAGAAAACGACGGTCAAAGCTTTAGGGGCACTTCATGAACCTTTCGCGTGCAGTTCTCTCAGCAAAAACGGTGACACAGTGATTAACGTGGCGGCTCCTCAGTTTTGAACCCCGTGTTCGAAATCCGATAATTGTTTTTGTTTATTTTGTTTATTAATTTTTTCCGTTTATCTACCTATGCTTGTAGACTGTAACTACAAGAATGTTTCTTATCAAGTTATGGGGCATGTGGGCATTATATAAATTGTAAAATTACAATTTGCTTCATAATAAGTCATATATTCAGCATATATCGTATCAGCGTATAGTATTTTCAGGGGTTAAAGTCTTTTTAGATTCTCACCCTTATATTTAATTCTCATATCAACTATTATATCAATTACCACATTATTTGTTAAATTTAGTTCTTATGTCTATTCTCCTGGAAGATTTGGTAAATCCCCTTGGATGATGCCGATCATAGAAACACATGAAAGACAGAAATACTGAATACTGCAAGCATCGCGTGAAAGCTGGTTCGCCACAGTTACATTTCTTCGTATGAATCTTACTCGGGAAAGAAACGTTGTTAACAATTGTGAAGATTTCGCGGCCACCTATACGTAACAGAGCACTTTACCGAAAACTGGCGCTTACAGTTCATTATGAATCAAAATATACTATAACATGCTATTTTGTCAAAACTTGACATTTTGAGCCCGTGGCTGTGTACAAAATTACAGCAACCACCCACTTTTTACAATGCTGTTTATTTATTTAAACAGCGCCGTTACCGCTTACGAACCGACAGGTTCATCTTGAGACGGCTAGTTCACGTTTTACATTAGATTTCGTCTTTTGTTTCCCACGTCACGAAACTTCGTTGGGATGGTGACCCCGATGAAGAATCCGCGCCATTATGTTCTAGTGCAGGTTTCTTATCATCTTGAAGCAACGAAAACTGCATATTGCACCGTTTATGTATGTATGTGCTTCGAAGACGCAGGTGAGAAGCGAGAAACCGCGACGTCAGCCAGTGTGTCACCGTGTCCGGTGATACCATCGTGTGCGAAAATGCACATAAAGCACCTCGAAAAGTTTGACCACCATTCTCTCAGAAACATTCACGAGACACATGTTCCGTTATTTGGAGTCTCCTTCCTCTGAACGAAGTTTCTGACGAATCAGGGTATGGCACTTGCCGTGTTATCTTCGTTGGATGTTTGCTGTGCAGTAAACACACAAAACATTTTTCACCTGAGCGAAATAAAATTTAAAAAACAAAACACTTCGAAACTTCTACCCTTCAGTGCTACGTAAATAGTCTCCTGGCCATTAAAATTGCTACACCAAGAAGAAATTCAGATGATAAACTTGTATTCATTGGAGAAATATATTATACTTGAACTGACATGTGATTACATTTTCAAACAATTTGGGTGCATACATTCTGAGAAATGAGTACCCAGAACAACCACCGCAGGCCGTAATAACGGCCTTGATACGCCTGGGCATTGAGTCAAACAGAGCTTGGATGGCGTGTACAGGTACATCTCCCCATGCAGCTTCAACACGATACCACAGCTCATCGAGAGTAGTGACTGGCTTATTGTGGTGAGCCAGTTGCTCGGCTACCTTTGACCAGACGTTCTCATTTGGTGAGTGATCTGGAGAATGTGCTGGCCAGGGCAGCAATCGAACATTTTTTGTATCCAGAAAGGCCCGTACAGGACCTGCAACATGCCGTCATGCATTATCCTCTGAAATGTAGGGTTTAGCAGCGATCGAATGAAGGGTAGAGCCACGGGTCGTAACACATCTGAAATGTAACGTCCACTATTCAAAGTGCCGTCAGTGCGAACAAGAGGTGACCGGGACGTGTAACCAATGACACCCCATAGCATTACGCCGGCCGATACGCCAGTATGGCGATGATGAATACACACTTCCAATGTGCGTTCACCGCGATGTCGCCAAACACGGATGAGACCATCATGGTGCTGTAAACAGAACGTGGATTCATCCGAATAAATGGAGTTTTGCCACTCGTGCACCCAGGTTCGTCGTTGAGTGCACCATCGCAGGCCCTCCTGTCTGTTATGCAGCGTCAAGGGTAGCTGCAGCCACGGTCTCCGGGCTGATAGTCCATGCTGCTGCAAACGTCGTCGAACTGTTCGTGCAAATGGTTGTTGTCTTGCAAACGTCCCCACCTGTTCACTCAGGGATCGAGACGTGGGTGGCTGCACGTTCCGTTACAGCCATGCGGATAAGATGGCTGTCATCTCGACTGCTAGTGATACGAGGTCGTTGGGATCCAGCACGGCGTTCTGTATTACCCTCCTGAACCCACCGATTCCATATTCTGCTAACAGTCATTGGATCTCGACCAACGCGAGCAGCAGTATTGCGATACAATAAACGGCAATCGCGATAGGCTACAATCCAACCCTTATCAAAGTCGGAAACGTGATGGTAAGAATTTTCTCCTCCTTACACGAGGTATCACAAAAACGTTTCACCAGGCAACGGCGGTCAACTGCTATTTGTGTATGAGAGATCGGTTGGAAACTTTCCTCCTGCCAGGACGTTGGAGGTGTCGCCACTGGCGCCATCCTTGTGTGAATGCTCTGAAAAGCTAATCATTTGCATACCACAGTATCTTCTTCCTGTCGGTTAAATTTCACGTCTGCAGCACGTCATCTTCATGGTGTAGCAATTTTAATGGCCGGTAGTGTAGTTTACAGGGTGCTACAAAAAGGTACGGCCAAACTTTCAGGAAACATTCCTCACACACAAATAAAGAAAATATGTTATTTGGACATGTGTCCGGAAACGCTTAATTTCCATGTTAGAGCTCATTTTTATTTCGTCCGTATGTACTGTACTTCCTCGATTCACCGCCAGTTGGCCCAATTGAAGGAAGGTAATGTTGACTTCGGTGGTTGTGTTGACATGCGACTCATTGCTCTACAGTACTAGCATCAAGCACATAAGTACGTAGCATCAACAGGTTAGTGTTCATCACGAACGTGTTTTTGCATCAGTGCAATGTTTACAAATGCGGAGTTGGCAGATGCCCATTTGATGTATGGATTAGCACGGGGCAATAGCCGTGGCGCGGTACGTTTGTATCGAGACAGATTTTCAGAACGAAGGTGTCCCGACAAGAAGACGTTCGAAGCAATTGATCGGCGTATTAGGGAGCACGGAATATTCCAGCCTATGACTCGCGACTGGGGAAGACCTAGAACGATGACGAGGGCATCTGCAATGGACGAGGCAATTCTTCGTGCAGTTGACGATAACCCTAATGTCAGCGTCAGAGAAGTTGCTGCTGTACAACGTGACGTTGACCACGTCACTGTATGGAGAGTGCTACGGGAGAAGCAGTTGTTTCCCTACCACGTACAGCGTATGCAGGCACTATCAGCAGCTGATTGGCCTCCACGGGTGCACATCTGCGAATGGTTCATCCAACAATGTTTCAATCCTCATTTGAGTGCAAATGTTCTCTTTACGGATGAGACTTCATTCCAACGTGATCAAATTGTAAATTTTCGCAATCAACATGTGTGGGCTGACGAGAATGCGCACGCAATTGTGCAATCACGTCATCAACACAGATTTTCTGTGAACGTTTGGGCAGGCATTGTTGGTTATGTCTTGATTGGGCCCCTTTTTCTTCCACCTACGCTCAATGGAGCACGTTATCATGATTTCATACGGGATGCTCTACTTGTGCCTTTACAAGTACGGCACATTTGGGTCATGCACGATGGAGCTCCTGCACATTTCAGTCGAAGTGTTCGTACGCTTCTCAACAACAGATTCGGTGACCGATGGATTGGTAGAGGCGGACCAATTGCATGGCCTCCACGCTGTCCTGACCTCAACCCTCTTGACTTTCATTTATGGGGCATTTGAAAGCTCTTGTCTACGCAACCCCGGTACCAAATGTAGAGACTCTTCGTGCTCGTATTGTGGACGGCTGTGATCCAATACGCCATTCTCCAGGGCCGCATCAGCGCATCAGGGTTTGCATGCGACGGAGGGTGGATGCATGTATCCTTGCTAACGGAGGACATTTTGAACGTTTCCTGTAACAAAGTGTTTGAAGTCACGCTGGTACGTACTGTTACTGTGTGGTTCCGTTCCATGATTAATGTGATTTGAAGAGAAGTAATAAAATGAGCACTAACATGGACAGTAAGCGTTTCGGGACACATATCCACATAACATTTTTTCTTTCTTTGTGTGTGAGAAATGTTTCCTGAAAGTTTGGCCGTACCTTTCCGTAACACCCCGTATATAAAACGTATGCTTCACGACACAACGAATCAATTAAGTAGGGCCAATTTTTTGGAATGCACCAGTGCTTCCGCTGTGCAAACTTTATCGAGAAATGAGAGGGCTGCCCCTATGGCGGAAGAGCGCGCGAGGCGGCAGTGATGGTGGCGGTCGCGTGTTGACGGTGCCAAGGGCGCCCACAGGCCGTGCCGGGCGCCGCCGTGGCCTAATATAGAGGCAGCCGGCAGCCAGCAGCCAGCCTCCAGCCGCCTTGACCGGCCGCCGCTGCACGCCTGGCTGCGCCGGCCGCCGGCCGCGCTCGGCCCGCCAGACAGCCGGATGTTAGCGGAAACGTCACGCCGGCCTGCCGCGGCGGCGGCGCCCAGGCTCCACACCGTCTCGGGGTTCACTCTCAAATGGCGCCTTCTTCACTTCACTACAAGCCTTCGTCAGCAACTGCCGCAAGTATCCTTGCTGCTTTAGTGATCACCACGACGATGATCAAACTCGGTGGTGCTGTTAGTACTTCCCTACATATGCACACTTACATTCACCATATTTCTCCAGACGATTGATGACTGACGGAGACCATTGCCTTGGAGGTCTGTATCTTGGATATTCAAGAAACCTTCAATGATTACCTAACAGTAAGATGGTAATTTGTACGAGGGAAGCAGAAAATGTCTGTGTGTCGTGTCAAGGGAATAAGTCTGTCTTGTGCAGAGTGAGTCGGCGTGTTATCGTGAAAAATGAAGTATCTTATAAGTTCTACAATATTATTCACTGTTGCCAGTCCTCGCTAAGTAGGCACGGCAGGAGACATAGAATAAATTCAGAGATGCGCTGCTAGGAACATACCAAGTCGGCGTAGCATGTACGAAAGTATACACTACTCGCCATTAAAATTGCTACACCACGAAGATGACGGGCTACAGACGCGAAATTTAACCGACAGGAAGAAGATGCTGTGATATGCAAATGATTAGCTTTTCAGAGCATTCACACAAGGTTGTCACCGGTGGCGACACCTACAAAGTGCTGACACGAGGAAAGTTTCCAACCGATTTCTCATATACAAACAGCAGTTGGCAGGCGTTGCCTGGTGAAACGTTATTGTGATGCCTCGTGTGAGGTAGAGAAATGCATACCATCACGTTTCCGACTTTGATGAAGGTCGGATTGTAGCATATCGCGATTGCGGTTTATCGTATCGCGACATTGCTGCTCGCGTTGGTCGAGATCCAATGACTGTTACCAGAATATGGAATCGGTGGGTTCAGGAGGGTAATACAGAACGCCGTGCTGGATCCCAACGGCCTCGTATCACTAGCAGTCGAGATGACAGGCATCTTATCCGCGTAGCTGTAACGGATCGTGCAGCCACGTCTTGATCCCTGAGTCAACAGGTGGGGACGTTTGCAAGACAACAACCATGTGCACGAACAGTTCGACGAGTTTGCAGCAGCGTGGACTATCAGCTCGGAGACCATGGTTGCGGTTACCTTTGACACTGCATCACAGAGAGGAGCGCCTTCGACGGCGTTCTCAACGACGAACCTGGGTGCACGAATGACAAAACGTCATTTTTTCGGATTAATCCAGATTCTGTTTACAGCATCATGATGGTAACATCCGTGTTTGGCGACATCGCGGTGAACGCACATTGGAAGCGTGTATTCGTCATCGCCATACTGGCGCATCACCCGACGTGATGGAATGGTGTGCCATTGGTTACAAGTCTCGGTCACCTCTTGTTCGCATTAGCGGCACTTTGAACAGTGGACGTTACATTTCAGATGTGTTACGACCTGTGGTTCTACCCTTCATTCGATCCCTGCGAAACTCTACATTTCAGCAGGATAATGCACGACCGCATGTTGTAGGTCCTGTACGGACCTTTCTGGATACAGAAAATGTTCGACTGCTGCCCTTGCCAGCACATTCTCCAGATCACTCACCAAATGAGAACGTCTGGTCAATGGTGGCAGAGCAACTGGCTCGTCACAATACGCCAGTCACTACTCTTGATGAACTGTGGTATCGCGTTGCAACTGCACGGGAAGCTGTACCTGTACACGCCATCCAAGCTCTGTATGACTCAATACCCAGGCGTATCAAGGCCGTTATTACGGCCAGAGGTGGTCGTTTTGGGTACTGATTTCTCAGGAGATATGCACACAAATTGCGTGAAAATGTAATCACATGTTGGTCCTAGTGTAACATATTTCTCCAATGAATACCTGTTTATCATATACATTTCCTCTTGGTGTAGCAATTTTAATGGCCAGTAGTGTAGTATATATGCTCGGGGAAGAAAGACGACTCAGCTACCGCAAACCTCTGTGATGTCAATTTACAGAACTTGTAGCCGAAGATGACTGTCCGAGCACTCTACTGCCGCTATGGTATATATCGTGTATGGATCATGATAATAACGTAGGCTAGGGTGCATGTCGATCGATATAGACAGTCAATTCGAAAGAAAATCTGTAATATTAGTATGATGCAACCTTCGCCTTCGCATTGCAATAGCTTACAGAATATTTATATACATGTGGAAGGATACTGTCCTGTCGAAAAACTGAAAATATTAATCCACTGTACGTCGTATACTAGTTATAATAAACATGGCAGTATAAACTCGACTATTGGAGAGGTTATTATGGACAAGATAGCGCTTCAGCGTTATGGTCGATCGCTGCTGACGGTTCTCTGTACAGGCGCTTTATTTTTCTCTCCAGTAGGCCTAACCCGACTGTCTCCGTATATGGCGATGCGACGGAAAACAAAAACAGCGAGAATTGACAGTAGGAGAGTTACTTTTGGACTGGAGAGAACTTCAGCACGAGCAACACATTCTCTACTCCATTAATTTGCATGTATGCAGCATTATTGGTATTCTGCTCAAGTACAATGCATGTATACTTCCCGTATTTTTTCCTATTGTAATATGCAAAGCTGCATAGCTCTGATATAGACGAATCCACGACCAACCAAGAAAGTGAAGCACCAGATTGGGACCAGAAAACAAAACGACACGAAACTTGATAGATTGATAGGTATGTAATGTTAGTTCAATGATAACGAAATCGAGTCTCATTTACAAATAACTTGGCACTACGAGCCCAGACACCAGTATGACGTTAAACCACCTCTGGCCTGGATGCATGCACTAATGTGGTTGGGATTGTTATCATAAAGCATTTTCTGAGACTGGATGGTGCAGAACTCTTGCAACTACTGCTTGATAACTTGGATACTAGCACTTCAACGGAGTTGTCGTCAGACATGGTCCTATGCATGTTTCATTAGTCTCAAATCCGGGGACCTTCCTGGCCATAGGAGTACCTCAATGGCAGTCAGTCATTTCACTAAGACACGTGCTATGTGCGGAAGACTGTTTTCCTATTAAAAACCGAGCGAGCCCAGTGGTTATCACACTGGATTCGCATTCGAGAGGACGACGGTTCAGACCCACGTCCGGCCATTCTATTCAGATTTTCAAAAATGGTTGAAATGGCTCTGAGCACAATGGGACTTAACTTCTAATGTCATCAGTCCCATAGAACTTAGAAATACTTAAGCCTAACTAACCTAAGAACATCACACACATCCATGCCCGAGGCAGGTTTCGAACCTGCGACCGTAGCGGTCGCTCGGTTCCAGACTGTAGCGCCTAGAACCGCTCGGCCACCCCGGGCGGCCATTCATCATTTCCTCGATTATCCTAAAACATCTCAGCAGATACCGGGATGTTTCCTGTGACAGGACACGGTTGACTTCTTTTCCCATCCTTCCCTAACCCGATGTGACCGATGACCTCGCTGTTTGATCCCCTCTCCCAAATAAGTCCACCAATCCTATTAAAAATGCCACCACGAGACTGCCTCATGATAAGCAACCTACGTGGTATGTCTAAACATTTCGGTGAATGGTGTCATATCTGAACGGCAGCTTGCTACGTGTGCACGTGAATGCGCTTGGGTCTTCAGAGACCTAAGGAGAATCGATACACGGCATGCACTGCATGTGACTGGCTGTGTAAACAGACTGCGACCAGCTGAACGTAGTCAGCGTGAGAGGAAGTGTCACAGCACAATGGAGCAAAGTGTAAACATCAAGTTCTGTCACAATTTGGGGAAGACAGCAACGGAGACACATGGAATGTTGGTGCAGATGTGCAGGAGGTAAGCCATACGCAGAAAATGTGTTTACGAATAGTTTAAACGCTCCCGTGAAGAGAAGGAAACAACTGAGGACGAGCCATGTCTTGGCCTGCCGTCGACAAGCAGAACTCCAGAAAAGTTATAGAAAGTGCCACAGTTGTTGGCACAAGATGGGCGACGGACTCTGACTGATTGCGGAGGAATTAGGCACTAGCAAAGGACACGGTGCACACTATCGTGCGCGATGATTTGGGTCAGTGGAAGATCTGCTCCCGATTTGTGGCGCACAAGCTCAGACGAGCAGGAAGCAAAACGGATGGAAACTGCCGGTGGTTTCATGTCCATCTGTGACCAGGATACATCGTCACGTTAGATGAGATGTGGTGCTACCAGTTCGATCCCGAACCAAAACGGTAATCGATGTTATGGTGTTTAGTCTTCCCCGCGATCAAAAACAGCTGTCTGCAAAAATTCAAGGGGAAAACTGTGTTGATCGCCTTCTTCGACAACAACGGCATCATCCACAAGGAATTTGTTCCTGTAGGTCAAACCATTAATGCTGCATATTACCAGTCCGTTTTGAAAGATTGCTACAGCGTATCCGGCGGGTTCGGCCAGAGTTGCACAGGACTGGAAAATGGACGCTTCTCCGTAACAATGCCCCTGCACACTGGGCGATCCACGTGCGCCAATTCCTGGAGCAGAAGATGGTAACTGTTCTTGAACTCCCTCCGTACCCCCCTGATCTGGCTGCTGCGGACTTCTTCACGTTTCCCCGCTTGAAGGCGGCCGTGAAAGGTGAACATTGTGCGGACGTGCATGCCATCAAAGATCGTGTGACAGCCGTTCTGCAATCGATTCCACAGGAGGCCTTTGCTGATAGTTTCCAGCAGCCGTACGAACGTTGTCAAAAGTGTGTTGTAGCAGGTGGCGACTGTTTTTAATGGCAATAAAGAACATTTGTTTGTATCTTTTGTTTTGTTTGTTGTCTGATAGCATTCAGCGAACTTTTTCTACACACGCCACATATGAGGACGTAGGGCGTCCACGGCATACTGTTCTGCCATCAGAGCTCCTTCGGCCACCAGCAGCTGTGAGCTGAATTAATACCTGGTGGCTTCCCACACAATGAGGCCAATAGTAATAGAACAGTGTCTCTCCAAAACACTAGAAGAATCTGACCTCTCCCAAGGGCACCGTCATACTTGCTAAAGATCCAAGGCAGTGCAAAACAGCGATTCATCAATGACCGCAATCAAAAGCCCTTCATAAACAGTCAATGACGCCCCAGTCACGGCACCATTTCAAATTTGTCTTTTCTACTAATGGGAGCCTACCCATTGGATGGTAATTCCCTAGTTCTGCTGCTGTTAGTTTCTGTCAAATGCTGCGGAATGACACATAATGATGCAGGAAATCCATTAAATGTCCCCGGATGGAATGCGCAGATCAGGAGGGGTTTCGATGTGCTTGATGAGCAATACGGTGATCCTGCATTCTGGCGGTCAACTGCAGTCGACCGGAATATTGACGGTGATGATGTTTACCATTACATTCTCATGCAGTATAATGTTGGTTCATTGCCACACATGAAGGCCCCACAAATCTGTATACAGCACGAATCGACCAGCCGGTCAAATGGTGACCAACAATGAACCCCCTTTAAAACTGTCGGGAAGTCAACTGTCCCGCATGACTACGCGGCATCTCCGTGTCCTGGAGTCACGCTGTTCATACCCGTTATAGACCTTACCACGCCCAGCCACAAAACTACACGTGAACAACACTAATACACTCTGGGGTTTCCTAAAAAAAAAGTGTGAGTGAGCCCGTCCTGTAGAATAAATTTAAAGCAAAACCTCAACAGGTAAACTGAATAACTTATTGCAGGAAACGTCCTAGAAACTGCATAATACAAAGTCATTTCCAGAAAGTTACCAACACAGTACTTCAGCTCCCGTCTTATATTAAAATAACTGATGGCTGTAACATCAGCAAGAGGATGGTTATTCATATCTCCACAGTTGCTCGTAATTATTGAATCAACTTACTGTTAGGTGCATGTAAAAAACTAAAAAAAAATCTGTAACTTACGTGCAATGAAAATAGATAACTTATTAATGGCCATCCTACCCTCCTGCTAATTAGCAATTATTTGTAATGCTAACCTAAGTATTTAAAAGTTTTTATTGACTAATACGGATGTAAGATGATTATATCACAGCAGAACTTTTTTCATATTCTATGACGTTTACTTTTTCTCACCAGGCACACCTTTCCCTAACCAAAGTATGGCTTCCGATAGTAGCTTATTTCACAGAAATTTTGTTAAAAAATCAACAGTTGAAGTTTATTACTTCAAGGACCGAACACAAACCTGCGTAATGTGCAAGGCCGTATGAATCATTCATTAAAAGCCTTGCAGTTTGGGAACTCTGTCTAAATTGCAATCAAATATAGTACTTCGATACCCTTCACGATTTCCTAGTAGAAAGACATCTTAGTTCGGACGAAAATGTCAAGAATGAAATTAAGGAACATTTGAAGGGATTTGGGAAAATTTCAAACACTATTACCAAGTTCTATATAGTAATAAACTGGTTTCGCAGCGCTTGCCAAAGACAGTAATTTTGGAATCCACATGAAGTGTAACTTGAAACGAACAGCTGCTTGAACCTTTCAGTGACTAAGTTACAGAAAAATAAATCTTGATCATTGACAAGTTTCTGGTTGAGCTCAGAGACGGAGTTTCCAATGCTATTAAATAAAGCGGTAACAAGTTGATTTTTGGTAAGGTCTTATGTGACCAAACTGGTGAGGTTATCGGTCCCTAAGCCTACACACTACTTAATCTAACTTACGCTATGGGAAACACAAACACCCATGCGCGAGGGAGGACTCGAACCTCCGACGAGAGGAGCCACACGGACCGTGACAAGGCGCTCAGACCGCCGGCTGACCCGCGCAGCAACAAGTTTATTACTTGTCCCGTCCACATGTCTGTGCGAAAAGGCTTTTCCTTCTTACACTTACATAAATAATAAATCCAGAAGCCAACTTCACAGCAGAAGTAATTTGAAAGTGTCCTTACCTTATGTGGTTCCTAATTTCAAAGTTACGTCACATTCAAAGCTGGTGCATCACCTCAAACTATTCCAAGGAATCGTTGAGCCAGTCAATTCCACAATGAAAACTTTTAGATCAGCAGAAAACTGTAAAATACTTTGATATTGCATACTAGACATAGCCATAGTGTAAAAGCATTATCAGCTCTTTTGATAAGGTACAGATGAAATGTAAAGCGTTATAAAAGCATTAGGTCTATTAAATCATTTGATTTGAATTCAATTACGTCAGTGTTACAGTAACTACTTTGTCACATCCATCAAAAATTGCTCTAAGCACTATGGGACTTAACATCAGTCCCCTAGACTCAGAACTACTTAAACCTGACTAACCTAAGGACATCACACACATCCATGCCCGGGGCAGGATTCGAACCTACGACCGTAGTAGCCGTGCGGTTCCGGACTGAAGCGCCTAGGACCACTCGGCCACATCCGCCGGCGTGTTACATCCATCATTTTACATTATGCATTGCTGTTCTTTGTAAAGGATCAAGAATGCTTTGTTCCTAGCACATGAAACCTTCACGGTTCTCGAAGGAGTGCAGACGACTCAGAAAGCATTTCCGCATTACTCACGCGTGTGGCCAGCCAATCCTGCCTTCCCAGCGCTGCCTGATTCCCGCCTACGCGGAACTCTGTTGACAGCCGGGCTCGGCCAGGTAGCCGATAAGCCGCGGGCCTCTACGGAGCATCCCGGCTCGCACACTCTGTTGCCGGCGCAGTTGAGTTCGATTACCCGCCGTGCGGGCAACAGAACGGAGGGCTCTGGATCCTATACCGCGCGGCAGTACTCCAGCATAGGACGGACAAGCGTGGTGTAGGCAGTTTCTTTATTACACCTGCTGTGTCTTCTAAGTGTTATGCCAATAACAAAGGGTCTTTGCCTTTCTCACGTCATCCGTGGTATCGTTCCAGCTTAAGTTATTCGTAATTTTAATTCCTGGGTATTCAGCTGAGTTGACAGCCTTTAGATTCCTGTGATTTACCGAGAAAACGAAATTTAAAGTACTCGCCTGGGTGACTTCACACTTCTCAGTATTTAAGGTCACTGCAACTTCACGCGCCACACACATACCGTGTCTACAACATTTTGCATTATTGATTTTGATCTTCTGATGACTTTCCTGGATGGAAAATGACAGCATCGTCTGCAAGTACGCTACGATGGCTACAAGGATTCTGTCCTAAATCGTTTATAATGATTAGAAACAACAGAGAGCCAGAACACTTCCGTGGGGAATCCCAGATATCATTTGCTTTACTCGATTGCTTTCTGTGAATTACTGCGAACTGTGACATGTCTGACGGGAAATCATTAACTCGGTCGCACAGCTGAGACGGTACTATAGGCATTTAGTCTAATTAGGTTCAGCCTGTAAGGAACGGTATCACAAGCCTTCTAGAAATCTAAAAATAAGGAATCAATTTAAGATCCCCTGGAGGTTACGTTTTGAATACCTGCATAGCGTGTTGTAATAGTGTCCTCAAGAGCAGGGAAATGTGCGAGGAATCCTCATATTGCACTTTCGAGCTCAGTTTTCGTGCTAGTCAGAAAAAAATAATAATTAAGAATGGTCTGCCTTTTTGCAGGTACATTAATATTGATTTCCTTTAATCAAAACACTATTCGTGTATTTACAGAAAGGTGGGCTCAAACTTAGTCCTTATTACAGCCGCTGTGGCCGAGCGTTTCTAGGCGTTTCAGTCCGGAACCGCGTGACTGCTACGGTCGCAGGTTCGAATGCTGCCTCGGGCATGGATGTGTGTGATGTCCTTAGGTTAGTTAGGTTTAAGTAGTTCTAAGTTCTAGCGGACTGATGACCTCAGATGTTAAGTCCCATAGTGCTCAGAGCCATTTGAATCATCTTTATTACGTATGAGGAATATTTACCTACCCCTCCTTGTGACCTTTTTTACTCATCACTCTTCTCATTGGTTTGATACGCCCCGCCAGGAATTTCACTCCTCTCCTGTGCCAACCTTTCGTCTCAAAGTAGCACTTGCAACCTTACGTTCTGGAATATTTGCTGGATGTATCTCAGTCTCTGTCTGCGTCTACAGTTTTTAACCTCTACAGCTCCCTCTAATATCATGGAAATAATTCCGTGATGTCGTAACAGATGTCCTATCATCCTGCCCCTTCCTCTTTGAGTGTTTCCCATTATTTCTCTGTTCGCTGATTCTCTTGAGAATCTCCTCATCTCTTACCTTATCAGACCACCTAATTTTAAACATGCTCCTGAAGCGCGAAAACTCAAATGCTTCTGCACTCTTTTGTTGGTTTTCCCACAGTCCATGTCATGCTGCCCTACTATGGTGTGCCCCAAACGTACATTCTCAGAAATTCCTTCCTCAAATTAATTCCTGCATTTATTCTAGTCGACTGCCTTTGCCCATAAATGTCGTTTTCACCAGTGCTACTGTTTTTTTATATCCATGTTCCGTCCGTCACGGATTATCTTGCTACCTAGACAGCAGAGTCCCTTAACTTCATCTGCTTCGTGATCGCCAAGTTTGATGCGAAGTTCCTTGCAGTTCTCATTTGTCGTAAATCTCATTACTTCAGTGCTTCTTCGTTTTTCCCCCAATCCATACTCTGTACTCATTGGTTTGTTCATTCCATTCAACAGGTCCTGTAACACTTCTCCACTTTCTCTCAGGACAGCAATGTCATCAGCGAATCTTAACATCGATATCCTTTCACTTTCAGTTTTAATCCCACTGTTGGTTCTGTCTTATAATTCCATCAATGGTTTTTCGACGTTTAGATTGCTTAGCAGGGACGAAAGACTACATCCCTGTCTTACACCTTTTGTAATAAGTGCACTTCATTTTTCGCTTCCATTCTTAGTTCTTGTACGTATTGTATGTTACCCATCTTTCCTTATATATTGCCCCTTTTTTCTCAGGTTTTCTAACATCTTGCACCATTTTACATTGTCTGACACTTTTTCCAGGTCCACAGATCTTATGAAGATGTCTTAATTTTTCTTTAGTCTTGGTTCCATTTCAAGCGCAACGTCAGAACTGCCTCTAGGGTGTTTTTGCCTTTCCTAAAGCCAAACTGGTCGTCATCTAACACAACCTCAATTATCTGTTCCATTCTTTTGTATAATATTCTTGTCAGCAACAAGGACGCGAGGGCTTTTAAGCTGATTTTGAGATAATTCTCGCACTTTTCGGCTCTTGGAATCTTTGAAACTATGTGGATGGTACTGTCCAGAAAGTCTGATGGTACACTATGTGATCAAAAGTATCCGGACACCTGGCTGAAAATGACTTAAAAAGTTCTAGGCGCCCTCCATCGGTAATGCTGCAATTCAATATGGCGTTGGCCCACCCTTAGCCTTAAGACAGCTTCCACTCTCGCAGGCAGCCCTTTCTTCACGGAGGGCTACACTGAGGAGAGGTATCGATGTCGCTCGGTGAGGCCTGGCACGATGTCGGTGTTCCGAAACATCCGAAAGGTGTTCTGTAGGATTCAGGTCAGGGGTCCGTGCAGGCCAGTCGATTACAGGGGCGTTATTGTCGTGTAACCACACCGCCACAGCCCGTGCGTTATGAACAGGTGCTCGATCATGTTGAAAGATGCAGTCGCCATACCTGAATTGCTTTTCAACAGTGGGAAGCAACAAGGTGCTTAAAACATCAATGTATACCTGTGCAGGTACCTTCCATGAAAAACACGACCACACTATATCACCACAGCCTCCGAATTTTACTGTTGGCACTACACACGCTGACAGATGACGTTCATCGGGCTTTCGCCATACCCACACGCTGTCATCGGAACGCCCCATTGCGTACCGTGATTGTACACTCCACACAACGTTTTTTCACTGTTCAATCGTCCAGTGTTTACGCTCCTTACACCAAGCGAGGCGTCGTTTGGTATTTACCGGTGTGATGTATGGATTTTGAGCAGCCTGTCGACCATGAAATCCAAGTCTTCTCACCTCCCATCTAACTGTCATAGTACTTGCAGTGAATGCAGTTTGGAATTCCTGTGCGATGGTCTGGATAGATGTCTGCCTATTACACATTACGACGCTCTTCAACTATCGGTCGTCTCTATCAGTCGACAGACGAGGTCGGCCTCTGGGAGTATGCGTGCGGAACGATTTGAAGTGGAATGATCATATAAAATTAATTGTTGGTAAGGCGGATACCAGGTTGAGATTCATTGGGAGAGTCCTTAGAAAATGTAGTCCATCATAAAAGGAGGTGGCTTACAAAACACTCGTTCGACCTATACTTGAGTATTGCTCATCAGTGTGGGATCCGTACCAGGTCGGTTTGCCGGAGGAAATAGAGAAGATCCAAAGAAGAGCTGCGCATTTCGTCACAGGGTTATTTGGTAACCGTGATAGCGTTACGGAGATGTTTAGCAAACTCAAGTGGCAGACTCTGCAAGAGAGGCGCTCTGCATCGCGGTGTAGCTTGCTCGCCAGGTTTCGAGAGGGTGCGTTTCTGGATGAGGTATCGAATATATTGCTCCCCCCTACTTATACCTCCCGAGGAGATCACGAATGTAAAATTAAAGAGATTCGAGCTCGCACGGAGGCTTTCCGACAGTCGTTCTTCCCGCGAACCATACGCGACTGGAATAGAAAAGGGAGGTAATGACAGTGGCACATAAAGTGCCTTCCGCCACACACCGTTGGGTGGCTTGCGGAGTATAAATGTAGATGTAGATGTAGATGATGTACGCTTTTGTGCTGGTAAGTGTCCCTTCACGTTCCCACTTCACTATCACATCGGGCACAGTGGACCTAGAAAGGTGTAGGAGTGTGTAAATCTCGCGTACAGACGTATGACACAAGTGTCACCCAGTCACGTGGCCACGTTGTACGGGGCGCCCCAATCTGCTCTCTCACGATGTCTATTGACTACTGAGGTCGCTGATATGAAGTACCTGGCAGTAGGTGGCAGCACATTTCACCTAATATGAAAAACGTATGTTTTGGGAGGTGTGAGGACACTTTTGTTCACATAGTGTATATCGCGAGACTCGTACAGTCTACACACCAAAATGAATTAGCCTTTTTTCTTTTTTGCCAATTCCCGCAACAATTTTAGAACTTCTGATGTAATGTTATCTATCCATTAGTTGATCTATCCCTTAGTTGATCGTAAGTCGCCCGACACTATTTTAAATTCTGATTCTGATAATGGGTCCTGTACCTCTTCCCTATCGACTCCTCTTTCTTTTTCTATCACGACACGTCACACGTCTTCCCCATCACAGAGGCCTTCGAGTGCTTCGTCCGCCTATTCGCTCTCTCCTCTACATTTAACATTGACATTCCCATTGGAAGGTTAATGTTACCGGCCAGGCTTTCAATTGCACAGAAGGTTTATTTGACTTTTCCATATGTTGAGTCAGTCCTTCCGAAAATCAGTTGCATTTTTCATGTAGCTGTTTCGCCTTAGCTTCCCTGCACTTGCTATTTCTCTCATTCCTGATCGACTTGTATCTGTGTATTCCTGAGCTTTCATGGAAATTTTTGTACTTTCTTCTTTCGTCGATCTATCGGATGAAATATTTCTTGTAGTATCCGTGCTTTCTTCGCAGTTACCTTCTTTATACGTATGTTTTTCTCTCCATCTTCTGTGAGTACCCTTCATAGAGATATCCATTCCTCTTCTACTGTACTGTCTATTGAGCTCTTCATTATCGCTGTAGCTATAGCCTCAAAGGACTTCAAACGTGTCTCTTCATTCCTTATTACTTCCGTATGCCACTTACTGGAGCATTGACCCTTTCTGACCAGTCTCTTAAATTTCAGCCTACTCTTCATCGTTACCAAATTGTGATCTGAGTCGATCTGAATCTACATCTCTTCCTGTGGATGTACCTTACAATCAAATACTAACTTCGGAATCGCTGCCCGACCATGATGTAATCTAACTGGAATATTCCCATATCTTCCGGCCTTTTGCTAGGATACCACCTCTTTGTGTGATTCTTGAACAAAAGTTTATTGAAGAACTGAATTAGCCTTTCTCATTACTACTGCCAAGCCCATATCCTTTCGTAATCCTTTCACTACTCCTTCCCCTACAACCGCATTTCAGTCTCCCACGTCTATCAGATTTTCATCTCCCTTAACGTACTGAATTTCCTGTTCAATATCCTCATACATTTTCTGTATCTTAATCTTCTGCTTGCGACGTTGGCATGTACGCCTGAACTGTTTCGCCTGCATTGGCTTGCTGTAGCATGTGATGAGAACAACCCTGTTACTCAGCTGTTCGCAGTAACCCTGTCTCTGTCCTAAATTTATATTCATAGCGGATCCTGCTCCAGTTAGACCATTTTCTGCTGTTGTTAATATTACTCAATACCCGTCTGGCCATTTCACTTAACTGACGCCCACTATATACAGATTGAGTTTTAGCATTTCTCTCTTCAGATTTTATAACTTCCTACCACGTTCAGACTTCTGAAATTCCACACTCCGACTCGCTCAACGTTACACTTTAGTTGGTTATTCAGTCTGTTTCTCATGGTCACCTCCCCTTGGCAGTCCCCTCCCGCAGATCCGAATGGGGGAAGAGTTGTGAATCTTTTGCTAGCGGAGAGGTCATGACATTTCTTCAATTAGAGGCCACATGTCCTGTGGATGCACGTTGTGTGTCTCTTAATGCATTGGTTTTCACTGCCGTCTGCTTCCTCACGCCGCTGATCGTGGCTGAGTCTTCGGCCTTTCACGGAGTTTCTCACCCCTAGGGCGAGAGTGCCCTGAACCTGTCACAGCTCCTCCACTGTCTTTGACAAGGCCGTTGGCAGAATGTGGTGTCTTTCTACATCGGAAGTCTCCGGTCGCCACTGATGATGATTTTTATTCAGAATTTAAGCAGGGAATGTGTTCGAACTTAGTGTCAAAAACATTTTGATTACTTATCGAAGACGCAACCCATAGACCAAGGGTGACTTACCACTGTTAAAAGAGACAACACTGAAAGTAGCATTTTGTATCCTTTTATGGCTCATGATTCCTCCACGGTTCAAATTATTTATTTATTTATTGCTTTGAGGAAACGTGATACTGATGATTGCGGTTACAGATGACTAAAGACAGTTGAACTACTGAAACTGTAATTAAATAGGTATCAGATGCGTCGAACATATTGAAGATGTTATCTATCACCAGTTCAGATTCCAGAATTCACCACCTTATCCACACCCATATCTGCTTGAATACTGCAAGAGAGAGAGGATATGTTGCAGTTATTGAACGTAAGATTGGAACTTTAGTCAGTGTGTATCGGACAGCACAAGAGAAAAAATAACTGTGACGCTGCGCCTTGTGTGGTTAAGGTCCGGGATTGCCGCTACAATCGCAAATTATCCTAGGTTTTTCAGCGTTAATGTTAAGAGAACTTTGCAGCGGCTGATAATGCCACATATTTGAAGGTAAACGATGTGGCGTAGAGTGTTTCGGTATGGTATTACTGCACAACGACGCTCGTCCACATGTTTCCACGAAAGTCAAAGAATTCTCAAGAAGTTTCAAGCGAGACTTGTGTAACCGTACTCGGTACAGAAGTGTTTTGCTTTTCCCGTGGTCGCAACGTCTTCCTTAACTTTAAACCGTTTCCCTACCTTTCCGGCATTTCGCAAATGAGAAACAGCTGAAAGGCGGCACACAATCGTGTTAAAGTGCAGTATGCACAGGAGTTCGTTTGTTGCCTTAATGTTGTAGGAATAACATTTTCACATACAGCTTAAGGTTATCGCTCTTTTCTCTATATTTAGCAGGAAGTATTTAAAGTTTATATATTACTATTTTTAATAAGTAACTGATGACCACTTTTCGAATTGACATTAGTCCTTGTACATCGTATTATCCAAGCAACTATAAACGGTAGCTCTTTTGTCTGCCAGATGTTAACGAGCAAAAATTAAGTGTGTAATGTTTGCAAATACATTAATAGCCAGGTTTCCAGGAGCGTAGAGATTACAAAATAAGCATTTAAGTCCCTTAATTTCACGCTTGTTTTAATAGAAGGCTAAGCTTCTACCTGCTACGGGCCCTTTGCTTCTGGGTCGATTAATCGACATGTATTACTTTCAGCAGATAGTCCGCTTACTGTGAGTTTTTTCAGCGTACAGGATATGCAGATTAAATCATTTCTCCTCAATATAATTTTCGTCTTAATGACCATCACTGATTACTTTCGAAAAAGAGTTTTTTTTTCACATGGCAGATGCCAAGCAAGTTCACCAAAAATATAGTGAAGCAAACTCCATAGTAAGGGGTCGCGTGAAATCACTATGATGTTTATTGATACTAAAACCACTTCTCCGTAGAAAACTTCTGTTAAAGAAATATCATAAAATTGTTAATGTTCTAGATTTATCTTATATTGCAAATCGACTTGTAGCATTGTTTTATTGATTATAAGAATCAACTATGATAATAATTTGTTTGAAAATTCGATGAAGCTATATTTCCACAAACAGCAATCATAAGTACACGACGTGACCACCGTCTCAAAGACGGAAGATTGAAGTTCTTACACCGATCTTTAATGCAATCGGTGAGTCCCCGTGCGTAATACACTACTGGCCATTAAAATTGCTACACCACGAGGATGACGTGCTACAGACGCGAAATTTAACCGATAGGAAGAAGATGCTGTGATATGCAAATTATTAACATTTCAGAACATTCACACAAGGTTGGCGCCGGTGGCGACACCTACAACGTGCTGACATGAGGAAAGTTTCCAACCGATTTCTCATACACAAACAGCAGTTGACCGGCGTTGCCTGGTGAAACGTTGTTGTGATGCCTCGCGTAAGGAGGAGAAATGCGTACCATCACACATCCGTCTTTCATAAAGATGAGATTGTAGCCATACCGCGATTGCGGTTAAGCGTATCGCGACATTGCTGATCGCGTTGGTCGAGATCCAATGACTGTTAGCAGAGTATGGAATCGGTGGGGTCAGGAGGGTAATACGGAACGCCGTGCTGGATCCCAACGGCCTCGTATCACTAGCAATCGAAATGACAGGCATCTTATCGACATGGCTGTAACGAATCGTGCAGCCACGTCTCGATCCCTGAGTCAACAGATGGGGACGTTTGCAAGACAACAACCACCTGCACGAACAGTTCAACGACGTTTGCAGCAGCATGGAGTATCAGCTCGGAGACCATGGTTGCGGTTTACCTTTGACACTGCATCACAGGCAGGAGCGCCTTCGACGGCGTTCTCAACGACGAACCTGGGTTCACGAATGACAAAACGTCATTTTTTTCGAATGATCCAGGTTCTGTTTACAGCATAACGATGGTCGCATCCGTGTTTGGCGACATCGCGGTGAACGCACATTGGAAGCGTGTATTCGTCATCGCCATATTGGCGTATCACCCAGCGTGATGGTATGGGGTTCCATTGGTTACACGTCTCGATGAACTCTTGTTCGCATTAGCGGCCTTTGAACAGTGCATGTTACATTTCAGATGTGATACGACCTGTGGTTCTACTCTTCATTCGATCCCTGCGAAACTCTACATTTCAGCAGGATAATGCACGACCGCATGTTGCAGGTCCTGTACGGGCCTTTCTGGATACAGAAAATGTTCGACTGCTGCCCGGGCTAGCACATTCTCCAGATCTCTCACCAATTGAAAACGTCTGGTCAATGGTGGTCGAGCATTTGGCCCGTCACAATACGCCAGTCACTACCCTTGATGAACTGTGGTATCATGTTGAAGCTGTATGGGCAGCTGTATCTGTACACGCCATCCAAGCTCTGTATGACTCAATGCCCAGGCGTATCAAGCCTTTATTACGGCCGGAGGTGGTTGTTCTGGGTACTGATTTTTCAGGATCTATGCACCCTAACTGCGTTAAAATTTAATCACGTGTCAGTTCTAGTATAATATATTTGTCCAATGAATACCCGTTTATCATCAGCATTTCTTCTTGGTGTAGCAGTTGTAATGGGCAGTAGTGTAGAACACGTTTTTGTCTGTAATGTAGATCTGGCCAGTCATATTGGACCTCAGTAACCACGGGGGATTTTGCAGTTACTGTATCAGGGTATTGTAAGCCCTGATTTATATATATAATCACGTATCGCCTGATTACAACGTTTATCCCCTGTCTAGCCTCTCGCTATGGGTTCTTGGCTACAAAGTTCACGAAACCTCTACCCACACGATAGGCGTTACTGGACTACAGTGGTGTATAAATTCGTCACCGCTCAACCCACTGAAATCCTTGCACAAAATGACTCTCGCTGTTCACACTGTAACGGTAACTAATGGTTGGCTCCCAGTTCTGATTTCTGCCGGCTCTGCAGCATACTTTCACACGCTCTGTCGACCGTGTCTCCACGAACATTTTGCCTTCAAGCACGTCGTTTTCCTTAACGGCAAACATGTCCCTAGTTGCAGTCTTGTTGGTATTACATTGGGAGCGACGTTGCTGTAGGAGCGTGACGTTCAGTATGCAGTCCGAGCACGTATCGAACGCAACAGCAATCTCTTCACTCTTATTCAGTCACCCATTAGCGACGATCGGTTGGCAAGATTTAACAACAATAAAAACAACGTTCACTCTACACACCACATACCATAATTATGTGAACATCAAAACACCAAACGTCCCTCTTTGTGAAGTATTTTTGTTCGTCGTGGTTAGAAGGTAGACATAGTAATTTATCGAATAATTTATAACGTTCCTGTGTATGGAAGAGGATCGGATGAACTCTTGTACTAATAAAATCTGTCAAATTCTGTTTGGTAGCATAAGATACTAAGTAAACTAAATGAACTCACATGGCATTAAAGTTCTGTGGTAAGATAAACGGTTTAACAAAATGCAGCTAAGGTTGTCACAATTATCTGTAATGACGAGCTGCCACGCTAAACCTGGTCCACCGTATTTACTTCCCTGCTGAATGACAGAGGGTCCTAAATGGAGCTAATACAGGGCTAAAATAGTGAGTGTGAAGGCATATTAAGTAATTAATAAGGAGCAAATAAGTCACTAGTGAAACCTATTCAGAGGATTCATAGCCTAAGACCAATAACATCAGTCTCTATAAAGAGGAATGCGAACAAGAGATTCTAAGCACGAAAATGCTACGAACACGGTTCGCATCAGGCCTTGAGCACCAATCAGGCCTGTAAGAATGTCGCATTTTATTGCCGCTAAACGCTAAATACATAAATGGTTGGTAATAAAAATGTTTTAAATCACGGCTTTGAGTGAACGGAGCACTACCGATGCGCAAACGTAAAAAAAACACATTTCAAATATTCTTGAAGTAGCTGCATAAAGCTATAAAACTTGGAATTGTTTCACTGAGATCTACTTTCTCATAATGTTTTGTAAATTAACCAGGAACTCTACACCCACAGGATCGGGTTACAAGTCTCGCTCTTATCCCAGTGCAATAAAATAAAATAATGCTTTGATCCTAGTGCAACAAGGAAAGTTTTCCTTGATGTAGTTATGTGGCTTACTTATATAAGTATATTTTGTGTAAATCCAGACCTAATAATTGGGATCTCCATTACAGAAAATATATGGGTTCTTCCAATTCTTTGTGTAATGTACGCGATGTCACTCACGAAACTAAACCTAATGTAACTTGATGTAAGAGAAATGTTCACCTACAGCTGCGTGATCATTTAGCTAACCTTTTGCATCGTGTTTTTCTCTGACATCTGGCCTCTGTTGGATAAAATATAAATCAACTTACACACTAAGTAATACATTGAAACGAGGACGTCAGTTTTGCAGAAATATGACAGTGCGTGCCCAGCGTGGAACGTTAGCACGAGGATGGAATCATCGGGTCGAAAGTTTCTGGAAAGAAAGACGCATTTAGAAAACCCAAAAACTTTTGACTTAATCATCTTTAGGAATTTCGTTCTCTGCACTATTCATGCAGAAAGCGATCATGGAGTATGTTTTATTAGACACTGGAGAGAGAAGCGCTAAATGCTCATGTATGAGCAAGGGAAAAAAATCTCGACCAGCAACACATCTAAGAGGAAGAGGGTGCGAAAGTAAGAGGAAAGAAAAAAAAATGAAACGGAGGGAAATAATCTTCCCGAAAGTCCCAATAGTAGAGGACTTGAGTATCTAAAATAAAATTACGGTGTTATAGGGCAGAGATATGAGAAACAAGTACGAACTGTTAAAATACTTTGATGCTGTCGGTCATTTACTTCCAGAGTAATAACGAATCATAAAACATAATAAACAAACAGGGTCACCGACAAATATAAAGAAAAATGTAAACGCTTAATATTAGAGATCCATAGACTTCTTCTTAATTAAGAGCTCTAAACAAATAAAAGGAAAGAAAAAGGCTTCAGGCTACCGACAAAATGAAAAAAGAAAATTTAATAGGTTAGTAGTATGGTATTAAGGGTTATAGACTGTGACAATAAAACTGCAACACCTCGATGGATAACAAATGACGAAATTTTACTCATTTTGTACGAAATATAGTAGGAAGATTAAATTATTCAATTTGTAGATGATTTGGGAAGCCGGCCGGAGTGGCCGTGCGGTTTTAGGCGCTACAGTAGGGAAGCGAGCGACCGCTACGATCGCAGGTTCGAATCCTGCCTCGGGCATGGATGTGTGTGATGTCCTTAGGCTAGTTAGGTTTAATTAGTTCTAAGATCTAGGCGACTGATTGCCTCAGAAGCTAAGTCGCATAGTGCTCAGAGCCATTTGAACCATTTGATTTGGGAACATAGTGTGTGACGCTTAGTGCAGAGTCCTGCCACCTCTGGTAACAACAAAGGCTCAAAGCTGCCCTGAGTTTGAATGACACAGAGATTCATCATTCCGTACTGCTGCAACACTTTGCCAGTGTTCATCAGTCGCAGTGGCCGGCGAGTGATTACGTGCCAGTGTTTCAGAAACCCATACTCAGACGTTTCCATTGGTTGAGAAGTCTGAGAATGAGAGGGCCAAAGCAGCAATCCGTCACTCTCCATACCGAGTTAGGTCAGGACAACACTGTCTTGTGCTGAAAGATAACGTCAGGGAGACCTCGGAGGTATTCCTTAGCCACCGACCTTAACAAGTTTGAAATGGAACGGTTACTGTCCAGACTTCAGGCTGTGCGAACCAGAGGTGATCGAGTCGTGTACCCAGTAGCACCGCACACCGCCATGCCAGACTACGTAGGCATCTGAAGATGGACAGGGTAGAAGAAACTGGTTATGATTGTTTCGTGAGAAGTCGATTGTGTAAACAAACAAACAAAAATTATAAAAAGTAATGTTTGTACTACTGCAGCAATACCTGTTACCTCATAATAGGGCCAAATAAATTCGTTCATATGATGATGTGCGGCCGTGTGCGGAGGAAGCATTTGGAATTCGAATAACAGCAGTTAGTAAACAATGCTAAAGAGATGGGAAGGGTAGCACTTGGCCTTCAGTGGCAGTTACCGAAAACACGTGGTGACGTTTCAGTACATATGTACATGTAACGGTTATTATATACGACAGACAGGGCGGAATTTTGAAATTCGATACAGGGAACATTGCAGTCATAGCAATCGGACAGCATTTGGAGCACATGTAAAAGATAGTAAACATGAAGTGAGTAATATAAATTAAAAAATGGAGGTGCTACATAAAGCTTCACAAAGTCTCTCTCTCAACTTGCTCGAAGAGATTGAAATATACGCTCATCATAGAAAAACCCCAGACGTACTAGTTAATGAGTAAAGTGATTTTATGCACAGGAGTTACTATGAGATTTTTAAAGACCTGTTTTAGGCTTACTCTTGAATTCAACAGCACGCTCCAGTAAGAACCAGCTGCACGGGAAGGGCCCTCAGCGATCTGGCGGCGAGGTGAATTGGGCACGGCAGAAGAAGACCTGGCGTGGCGATGTATACGTTCTGACGTAGAGAAATCCTCTCCACCACCAGTCAATACAAAGAAGAGGAAACGCACATTTTCGAAAGAATACCTACATTTTAATTATATTCTTAAGTTTCTTTATAAATAAATTAAATTGGTGTAAATTATTTTGGTTTATAGTCCACTCAAAAAGATTATTCATATGTTATTACTTTAAAAATTGTTTTATTAAAAAGTATATTCGCCATTAATAAGTAAGGTGAAAAAAAAAACATATACACAATTCTTATATTCTTTACTGTTACCAATCAGGTAACTGTGGTATAAGGTTTTAACAGATTAAAATGTACAGATTAAAATATACTTTAGTTATGACAGCGAACCGATAGTTCAGTACTGACAAGTTACTCTGTAACTGCAATGTGTGGTATGTTGAAATGTAATACGTTCCAAAATTTCTTATTGTAAACTTAATGGTTCAAATGGCTCTGAGCAGTATGGGACTCAACATCTGTGGTCATCAGTCCCCTAGAACTTAGAACTACTGAAACCTAACTAACGTAAGTACATCACACACATCCATGCCCGAGGCAGGATTCGAACCTGCGACCGTAGCAGTCGCGAGGTTCCGGACTGAGCGCCTAGAAACGCTAGATTTTGTAAACTAAGATATTTCTATCAGTAACTGTATCTCTCTTGTTAATTATGTTTTTAGCTTCGTCTATTAGATCTGAAGATGGGCAGCTAGCCTGAAACCAGTCATTGAAAATAAAAAAAAGCGATCAAAGACTGAAATGCCATATTTTTATTTCATGTACAGTGGTGCCTAAGTAAAGCGCATCGCACTGTGAACGACTTCAGGACAGTTGTGCATACACTATAAAGTAGTTCAGCTTGTCTTCGTGAAACGTCACGATAAAAACTCAGGATAAGCAGACCGAAGCGCCCTCAGTGGCAGGTGCACCAATACTGTGGTCGACTAATACACATAAGAGTTTGTAGTAGGATTAAATTAGTTGAAGTTGGACAAGCAGCAAATGACGTTTATTTAGGCGTAGACTGGTTTTAGATTGTGTGCGGGCTGTATTCGCACAGGACGTTATCTAGTGACGGGAAGCTAAGGCGCTTCCAGGCGGGAATGAGCGCGCGGTTCTCGTGAGAATCGGGCCCCGCGTAACGGCTCAGCGGCGCTAGCCGGTCACCGCCACTTGGACAGCCTCGGCCGCTTTTGCATGTGGCTTCTGCCGCCGCCGGACAGCCGTGTGACTGGACTGCTCAGTTTCTGGCACCTGGGCTCACTCCGGTGGGATATGCGCTGAATTCTTATCCCCCGCTCACTGCCCACATTCTGGGTAACGTGGAGCCAAGCACCAGCATGACCTTAAACTCTCATATAGGTGCGCGTGGTAAGTAAACTCAGGGGGTGAGCTTTCCGCAGTTATGGATTAAAGTCCATTTAATCTCGACCAAGGTGAAACTGAAGAAAATTTAAAAGTAAATCTTCAACATAATGCAGCGCTTCAGCAACCGTGAATTGTTCAGGCAGTAAAAAATCAGTAGCAAGGCAACTGAAGGTTGAATTTTTTACTGTCTGAAAGTAAAGAGCTGTCTACTTTCTCCTTGATACGAAGGTATTTTGGTGTGAATGGCCACCATTATCGGCTTTATAAAAATAAGGACTTGGTAGAACATAAAACAGTTAGCCGCATCTAGATAAATGAACAGATTTACGTTTGGAAAGTATCGGACTCGGGAGACATAAGAAACTGCGCAGTATAAGACGAAATTGTTGATTATGCTCTTGTATTGGCTGTCGATCACACTTAATTTAAGGATTACTGGAAAAATATTGAATGTAATAAGTTAATGGCTATAACGGTAACGGCGTAGGCATCAGTAGAAAGTTAAAGCACGCGTAACAACAACAACAACAACAACAGAAACTATTACTACTACTACCACTACTACTGCTGCAACTTGGCACAACTCTTACCTTAACATCTTAACAGTAATATTTGATTGTGTGAAGAAAGATTATGGAAGCCTAGAATTATAACGAGTGTTGGGAAGTAAGGACGAATTTTAATTTGTCCCATTTTGTTATATGACGGCTGACAGCCGTTTTGTTATATTTGTTATCTGAAATATTTCCCATTAGCAGCCTGGTGGCTTTTGTTTGGTGAGCATTGTTGCTTATTGTTTGTTTTCTTCATGGAGCGGATGACAACTAAGCAACGTATCCAAGTGATAAAAAGTTATTACAAAAATAGTGAAAGTCCCGCGGCAACCTTTCGTAATTGCGTGTGAAACTGGGACGTAATGCTGCTTCAATCGAATCATCAGACCGATTGTTGACACGGAAGTTTGAGACCACGGGTTCTGTTCCAGTCGTTAAGAAATCAGGACGAGTGCATTATGTTCGAACACAAGACAACATAGCTGTCATACGTGCTAACGTGATTGTAAGCCCGAAAAAAATCGGTTCGCCGACGAGCTCAACAATTGAATTCATCACAAAGTTCACTGCATGAAATCCTTTCTAAAGATCTGAAAATGCATGCGTGCAACATTCAACTTACACAATAGTTCAAGCCTGCAGATCATGGAAAGAGACAAAGATTTGCTCAATGAGTCTTCGCTCGACAAGCGGCTTACGAGAACTTGACAAAAATAATAATTCTCTCAGATGAGGTGCACATCCACCTGAGGAGGTAGGTCAGTAAGCATAACTGCAGAATTTGGGGTAGCGAAGGTCCGCGAGTGACTGTGGAAGATGAGGTGCATCCACAATGGACGACTGAGCCCTGTGGGTTCTGGGCAGGAGTAGTGATCGGGCTGCACTTTTTGAAAATGAGGGAGCTGCCGTCACTGTGAACGGTGACTGTTACCGAAACATCCTTTCAGACTGGTTTTCCTCTTGGTGATGAAAACGATGATTTTTGGTTTCAAAAATATGGGGCGACATGTCACATCTCATGAGACGATTGCTCTGCTGAATCAAAAGTAAACTCAAAAAATTCTCTCTTTTCGTGGTAACCAGGAATGGTTTGCCACATCATGGAATCTTACACCTTGTGACTTTTTTGTGAGGCTTCATGAAATCAAAAATGTCCTTGAACTAACCACAAACAATACACCAAGTGAATGATGAAATGATAAGGGCCATCTCACCATATGTTTGTTAACATGTCATCCAGAACTTAACAGAACGTATTGCTCGGCCGCTCAGTCTTAGGTGGCCATACGGAGGATATAATTTTTCATACACAAACGGAGGAAGTTACTTGACGTTTTTGTATGTTTAAAGCTTTTTCATATTCAACCATACTTCCCCGACACCCTCTAGTAATAAAGCCGCACCAGGACAAATCACGCTGCGGAAAGGAAGGGCTATTCGATGCATTTAACGCACACTGTCATTTCCTGTATTTATGAAGTACATCAGGTGTCACGTAATATTATTATTTGTTGCCTACGAATTGTTCATAAGATTTCCAAAGCATATGGCGAATATTATTGTACTTCAAGTTGAACTCTGCTGCTGCCACCGAGATTGATCACAGTATACTTACGGACGGCCTTTGGAGAAGAAAATTAACGGAGCTTTTAAAAATGTTGATTAAAAAATTCTCCAGAGAACATTTATTCCAATCTAGTAGTACGATATAAAATTACACGAGAAATAGATACTAACAGATTACATAAAAATTTGTCTCGTTCAGTTTCTGAAACTGTAAGACGAATGAACGACCCAATGACAAATTGAACGTGAAACCATTTAAAGTATGGAGCAGTATCAAAGCTGAATGTGAGCAGAGAGAGCTACAAGATTATGTAAACTAACCTGCTAACAGTTCTACGCATCTTTTCGAATTTGTGTTCGACGTGTTACGGTATATAGAACGATACTCAAACGTCATACGAAAAGTGATTGCTCAAACTCAAACAAGCTTGAATTGTCGGAGAAAATACCGAAAGAGGAAAACACATTGAGCTAAATGACATCAGTAACGGTCAGAAAACCAGAAGTAACTGCAGACACGGTATACACAAAAATTGTCGATCGGCTGACTATTCGCAGCAGAGCAACGAAATCACTTCTTTAGAAGGAAAAAAATCAAAGAAAATAAACCGCGTTACAAGTAGTATTTGATTATAGCCACTCACATTCCTTACTCAGAATTTGTATCTATCAGAAGTTGTACCTCTCAGGATTTGTATCTATCAGCGGATCACTACTTTGTCACTACTTACTTTCTGCTTTATAAAACGTATTTGTCTCTGATATTTGAAGACTTAATATTGGCAGACTTAACTAACTGCAGATTACTGTGAAATACGACTGATAGTAAACTAATATGCGTTGAACACACAACGTTTCTCGATATGAGCTCAGGTTGTATTAGCAGTTTTTGGCGATTACGGAGGTTTGTCCTTGCTGCTGGTTTCACGAAAAACTGTTAACCTTCTCATCGCGCTCTGCGATTGGGAAGGTAAGGAAACATTAGAACCATGTCAAAAACTGCGCATTCGTTTGTTTCAGCAACTTTGTAAACACATTCTACTGCGTAGTTCAGAGATAAATGTCTGTGATTTATGACTGAGCTTAAATCCGTTTTAAAGAAAACTTGTTTGCTACGTTTACATGCGACGCATTTTCTGGAAGACGAAAACCCAATTTCGGAAACCGTTTTTTGCTGTCTTGTTTATATGTTGCGCCATGAAACGGATTTCCTAGCCCACTCAAATTTGGCGTCGAGAAGACAGATGTTCCAAATTATGATTCAGTCAACACAATCGCTATTTCTTATCAGCTGTTTATTAGAGATAGACAGCTTAATGTGTAGTCCAATATACACTACTGGCCATTAAATTTGCTACACCAAGAAGAATGCAGATGATAAACGGGTATTCATTGGACAAACATATTATACTAGAACTGACATGTGATTACATTTTCACGCAATTTCGGTGCATATATCCTGAGAAATCAGTACCCAGAACAACCATCCCTGGCCGTAATAACGGCCTTGATACGCCGGGGCATTGAGTGATACAGAGCTCGAACGGCGTGTACAGGTACAGCTACCCATGCAGCTTCAACACGATACCACAGTTCATCAAAATTAGTGACTGGCATATCGTGAAGAGCCAGGTGTTCGGCCACCATTGACCAGACGTTTTCAGTTGGTGAGAGATCTGGAGAATGTGCTGGCCAGGGCAGCAGTCGAACATTTTCTGTATCCAGAAAGGCCCGTACAGGACCTGCAACATGCGGTTGTGCATTATCCTGATGAAATGTAGGTTTCGCAGGAATCGAATGAAGGGTAGAGCCACGGGTCGTAAAACATCTGAAATGTAACGTTCAGAGTGTCGTCAATGCGAACAAGAGGTGACCGAGACGTGTAACCAATGGCACCCCCTACCATCACGCTGGGTGATACGCCAGAAGGCGATGGCGAATACACGCTTCCAATGTGCGTTCATCGCGATGTCGCCACACACGCATGCGACCATCGTTATGCTGTAAAAAGAACCTGGATTCATCCAAAAAAAAATGACGTTTTGCCATTCGTGCACCCAGGCGCTCCTGCCTGTGATGCAGCGTCAAGGGTAACCGCAGCCGTGGTCTCCGAGCTAATTGTCCATGTTGCTGCAAACGTCGTCGACCTGTTCGTGCAGATGGTTGTTGTCTTGCAAACATCCCCATATGAAGACTCAGGGATCTAGATGTGGCTGCACGATCCAATTTTAGTGCTTACGTGAACAACCAGAGGCGATACTGGCAATTTGGCTTACGAAATCCTGTTTTGGGGGCCTCATGTAAACATAATAGTTGGGAAATGAAAACACAAGAAATCAACAGTTCGGTTCAGCGCTCAAGTGAGGATTAATGCACTGAACTATGTGCCATATATCACCGCGGTTGAAGAAAGGAACCTGCCAGAATCTGAGAAATTATATTTATGACCTGGACCCAAAAGTAATTCAAGGGAACAATAAGCAAAGGCAGCGACAATACGGGCATATCTTAAAGAACTATCCACTGAAATACATGGGACTTCGCTATATACAAATCAAAATTGAAGCTGTCAATGGCGGACGAAGTACGAGAAGCCTTCAGATCTATACGTCAGTTACGATGTCATAGAAGTACTGTTACTAAACGGAGTAGCCCAGTGAATGGAAGTTACAAAGCTATGCAAGTACTACTTCAGCCATCATGATTCAGGTTGAAATGGTTCTCATCGATCATTTAACTTGAATGCCAGAAATATTCCTTTTTGATAGAGTTGACTAAAGAGTTTTCTGTTAGCGCAGTTTTAAGATTTTCTTTCTGCACCGCACATTCTTGGTGGTTAGTAATAATTGTTATATGTGATGAGATTGTCTGACAATGACCACTCCTATCATCGTATTTCATTACATCTTTTTGTAGGTAATGTACTGCACTGGTTGGATCATGCTTTATGCAAGGAAACAAGCTGTTTCTACGCACCGGGGCGTTAGAGATCTATCAATTCTCTCTGTACCTTGTACTAAAATAAAACGACAAAAAGTGTAGTTTCTTTTTATTAAAACGTTACCATTGTTGCATTTTACCACCGAAAACACAATGGGAATTAGTCAGGAGTACCGCTGAGAGATCAGTATGAATATTCAGTCCTATAGTTTCAGACAGTCTTGTCATACAGACCTGTTTTTACAGACAACTATTTGCCACCTTATGGCACACAATGGTGTTCCAAAGACTTTGATTCACCAGCTTGTACTATCTTCGATGCTCATAAACTGCAAGTGAAATTGGAACATCCCCAAACTGTGTTTCTGAAAAAATGGATACTAATGCAACTACATAGAGAAGTATTGTAAAAAAATAGTATTCCAACGCCGTTATCTTTCTTTTAGCTTTTTATTTAGGGTACGAAAAGTATGAAAATCACATGGAGGTAGGGGTAGGAACTGTGCGTAGGATGCCACATGTTGCCAAGATTGTCTAGACTAGGCTGCATAAGTTTCGCTGGGAAGCCCTTACACATTGTCCATGTAGTCCAGATCTCCCCCGTTGTCATTTCCATATATTTGTAGCCCCGAACAAAGAAATTCGTGGCTACCGATTTGTTTCGTACGAAGAGATGCATGCATGTGTTCAATTATGGTTCTGTAGGCAATCGCAAACATTTTTCCATGCAGGCATTGGCCGTAGCTATGGCGATCACTTTTGAAATAATAAACAGCTTACTTACTCTTCCTCCATCTGTCTCGTTTTCATTTGACTGCCTCGTATATAGAGAGCAAACGATGGGCATTGTTCTGGAGCACGTAGTGGAACACCAGCCTCCTCCAGGTCAGACATCCCCCTGTCGCAGAGTAGTGTTTCTAATGGTCATTCGATGAAATATAGTGCAACACAAATTGCAACACGTACGTCTCTTCTTGAACTTCATTGTTAATGAGTGAGTGGAGGTGATGCTGCCTGAGTCTCTTGCCAGTTCGGGAGAACGACGGTTCAAACCCGCGTCCAGCCATCCTGATTTACGTTTCCCGATAGGAAAACTACTCTGACACAGCGGACTGTCAGACCTGGAGGAGGCTGGTGTTCCACGATGCGCTCTGCAACAGTGCGCGCCGTCTCCTCTGTAAACAGGAGGCAGTCAAATGAAAACCAGACAACCGGTCGCGGAGGCCGAGCGGTTTTAGGCGCCTCAGTCCGGAACCGCGCGACTGCTACGGTCGCAGGTTCGAATCCTGCCTCGGGCATGGATGTGTGTGATATCTTTAGGTTAGTTAGGTTTAAGTAGTTCTAAGTTCTAGGGGACTGATGACTTCAGATGTTAAGTCCCATAGTGCTCAGAGCCATTTGAACCATTATTGAAAACGAGACAGATGGAGGAAGAGTAAGTAAGCTGTTTATTATTTCAAAAGTGATTGCCATAACTGCTGATGCATTCGTATCTCTGTGAGACAAGACTGCCAATGCCTGCATGGAAAAATGTTTGCGATTGCCTACAGAACCATAATTGAACACATGCATGCACCTCTTCGTACGAAACAAATCGGTAGCCACTAATGTCTTTGTTCGGGGCTACAAATATGTGGAAATCGCAGCGCGCTTCAGGCGAATGCCGGGATGGTTCCTTTGAAAGGCAGCGCCGACTTCTCTTTCCGTCTTTCCCCGATTCGATGGGACCGATGACCTTGCTGTTTGACCCTCCTCCAAATCAGCCAACCAACTAATATTGCCAATCCAGTAGGATTTTGCCTGGATTCCTATCATAGGGAAACTTTGCGACCTGTGGACCGGGCGCCGTTCCCTGGTGTACTGCGTAAAGAAGATCGATGTGACAGTCGAGGCGAGTTTCCACCACGAAGGGCGCTTTTAGGTAGCGTGCAGACTGGCAGTGTAAGAGCTTTGCTGGATGCACGATTAATGCACTGGCGGCATTTTAAAGAGGGGTGCCGAGTGTGCCTTCGCCAGCAGGCACCTGAAGATGACTGGGAGACTGTACCGAAATACTGTCGCAGTAAGTTACTGACACTCTGCAGTTAGGCAGAAATTTTATGGAACAGGCTACACGCTGTGAAAGATTCAAGGTTCGTATTTTCTAATTGTAACAATTTTAATTCAGTCTCATTTAAAATGAATGAAATTTTAGATTATGGAGATTTAAACATGTGAACGTATTCTGCAAAAACGGATAACAAACACGGGAACGCGTAGATCGAAATCTGTTTGTACAGAATCATAATTTTTTGTGAGAAACAAGATGAACTTTTGTACTATAGGTCACAATTGTTTCAAATGTTGTTAAACCATGACGAAAATATTCGATACGTTATCGTAAATAAACACCATAATAAATATTTACCACTTACGTAAAGTGAAACCTGTATCGACTACTGCTGTATGAAAATCTCAGCCTGTTACATTACTGTATACCAGGGAAGGCCGAAGACTTGCTCAACATGTGTAATGTACTTGTATGACTGGCGATGCGATGAACGACTGACGCACTGAACGCAGGATTGCAATGCGGCATATGAGAAAGAGCATCGTCTAGACGAAAGGACACGTGAAAAGAAAAAAATTAAAATATACACATCAAAAAACGTTTTGCATCACCCATGTTCCCAGAACTCCTGAAGGTAGACGTTGTTATGGACATTGTATCACAGACACAGTTCCTTTGACTGTTCAAAGATGTCACTAAACCCACCCAAAGATGCAAACAACCATGCCTGAGCAGCGCCTATTAGACGGAGGGGATCCGACAGCCGGTCACGTCTAGTCATTCCACCAGGAAAGACGTACACGGCTCGTGTTGTGTGTAGTTCTACCATGCCTAGGCGGTCAATATCGCGGTTCGATAGCGTCCGCATTGTTACTTTGTACCAGGAAGGGTTCTCAACAAGGAAAGTGTCCAGGCGTCTCTGAGTGAACCAAAGAGATGTTGTTCGGACATGGAGAAGATTCAGAGAGACAGGAACTGCCGAAGACCTGCCTCTCTCAGGCCGCCCAACGGCTACTACTGCAGTGGATGACCGCTACCTACGGGTTATGCCTTGGAGGAATCTTGACAGCAACGCCACTATGTTGAATTATACTTTTCGTGCATACACAGGACGTCGTGTTACGACTCAAACTGTGCGCGATAGGCTGCATGATGCGAAATTTCACTCCCGACTTCCATGGCGAGGTCCATCTTTGCAACCATGACACCATCCTGCGCGGTACAGATGGGCCAAACATGCCGAATGGACCGCTCAGGATTGCAACCACAGTTTGCAACCACAAAAAACAACAGGACCATCCACAAGGGCTTGCGCAGCGACAGATTTAACTGGAATACGATTCTTCTTGTCTCCAGCTGTTGTAGCAAATTCGATGTTCTCTATAGTCTTGTAGACTGTTTGTTTAGAACGGCGGCGATATCTTCTGTATGGCATCTCTTCACTTCAAACGGAAAATCATAGGTGTTTGGAGGCAACCCGTTCAGGCTGAACGACTTAGACACACTGTCCAGCGAGAGCAGCAAGGTGGAGGTTTCCTGCTGTTTTGGGATGGCATTATCTGGGGCAGACGTACCCTGATGGTGGTCATGGAAGCCGCCGTAACGGCTGTACGATACGTGAAAGCCATCCTCCGACCGATAGTGCAACCATATTGGTAGCTTACTGGCGAGGCATTTGTCTTCATGAGCGACAATTCGCGCCCCCATCGTGCACATCTTGTGAATGGCTTCTTTTAGGATAACGACATCGCTCTACTAGAGTGGTCAGATGGTCTCCAGACATGAACCCTATGGAACATGACTGGGAGACGTTGAAAAGGGCTGTTTATGGACGACGTGACCCACCAACCACTCTGAGGGATCTACGCCGAATCGGCGTTGAGGCGTGGGAGAATCTGGACCAACAGTGCCTTGATGAACTAGTGGACAGTATGCCTCGACGAATACAGGCATGAATCAATGTAAGGGGACATGCTACTTGGGTATTAGAGGTACTTGTGTGTACAGGAACCTGAACCACCAACTCTGAAGGTCTCGCTCTATGGTGGTAAAATATGCAATGCGTTGTTTTCATGAACAATAAAAAGGGCGGAAATGATGTTTATGTTGATCTCTATTCCAATTTTCTGTACAGTTTCCAGAACTCTCGGAATCGATGTGATGCAAAACTTTTTTTGAAGTGTGTATTATATAGACATACCAGTTGCCTTTTTTAAAGCAAGAGGAGCAACCATGCCTAGTGGAATAAAATTATGAGGTAAAAGGAACTATAATACTTTTATTTATAACTCCTCTACGAATCGCAAATGCATAAGTAGTGATACAAGAGTCTCATAATGATTAACATTTCTAGAGCTCAGGCACACAACGGAAGAGTAGACAACTGCGATTTCAGGGACGAATGTCAAATAACTGCGTGTAAAAATTGTTTAAAATATGGCACAGATATATGTACTAGGTTCTTGTATTTAAGAATTCGAAGTCTGCGCTATCGCAATATTCCAGTGCCCCGCTCCCTTATCGGCGTCGGCACCGACCCCTGTTCAGCGCAGTTCGTGTAGGTGGTGATCACGAGCTCATGTTGATACGACGATGTTACGCCTTTGGTTTGTCTATATAATGTTTTAATTTTTCCTTTTAGATGTTCTTTTATTTCTATTATCTTTCTGTAAGCTGCATTTTACGCAGACCTTCGTTGCCTATCGCACCGTCATATACAGTATGCTCCACTTTGCGATTTACTTTAGCTTGCCAGGGAGAACGTAGCTTTCACCATCTACACATCCAATTCGGTTCGTTCTTACATCCATCTGGTTTACCACTTCCTTATTCTAGACGTGTTGTACCCTGATGATGATCCCTGCATTTTGCGGTATTTTAAATTTGACTGCCGATTTCTCCTCAGTTGAACGCTTTTATCGTAACTGGACAAAGAATGTTGGGTCATATACCGGTGATCGTCAGATGAAATAAATTTTGAAATTTTTCGTGGATAGCTTCGTGTACAGTTGAACTACAGTTTGTAGGAAACAAGATCTTTATTCGTTTCACTCTTCTATATATACTGATACGTCCCTAAAGAGGTGACTCCAGTGTCGTGATACTATTGGATCATAAATGACGGTTTATCATGCAACTGAAGAGGTCTTTTCCATCATGGTTCAATTCTACAGCTACGGATGACCGCAACACGAAATTTTCTAAACTTTTAAGTAATTATATACTGCACCAAGTACCGTACAGGCGGCAAAGTTCTGGGTGCCGCTGCTCAGTTTGTGTGTCGCTACAAGCTGTATGGCTGGCCGTTTGTGCGCTGCCGTGCAAGCGGTAGGAGAGTGGAGCGGCGCCGCCGGTGGCTGCAGAACCCCGCGCCCGTCCCGGCCGGGGCAGATCTCCGCAGACAGCGATGAATGGCTCGCCTGGCTCGGCCATTAATCTGCTCCAATTAAGCGAGCCAGCGGCCGGCCTAATGCGAGCTGCGTGGCAGCCCGGCACTTAGCGGGCACTGCAAATCCAGACGTCTCTATTTAGCCATCACCGCGAACAAAGTGCGACAGAGTGCCTCTGTCACAATTTCGCTGTTATTATTTTTGTCGGCCGTTTGTCAACGTTGGCGTAAAGTCAGCGGGCAGTGGAAAAAAAAAGCGGAATGACGGCGTTATCTGACTGGTCTCCTCTGGCACGGAGCGGCACCAACTGCAGTGCGCAACGCGATAACCCTGCGCGCTACCTTACGTCTGTACTCAACTTTCAGAAAGTTGCCGGCACATTCAAAGCAGCTTGTGTATCAAAATCTCTTGCTCGTCCCCATAAATCACGAATAGCTTTACCACTGGAAAAATGCTCCTATCGGAACACAGCAAAAAGTAAATATGCTCCTTTTTTAAAAGACTCTGAAAAGTGTGTTACCAGTTGCATCATCTTACCTTCCTCAGCCCCTTTAAAACATTTCGCTAAAATTTTGGCATGCAAACACATTCGCACTCTTTTTAACATGCAATTCATCTCTCCCTTCCGTAACCTCCACTATCTCTACCTCGCTGACGTCCACTAGCCCATTTCCGTAAGTCGCTTATACACATCCACTCCTATCTGTCCGCTCTCGCTCACACATTTCATCCCGCCTCACTGTCATTATCTGTTTGTCCCTCACACAACAGCCTGCCTGGATGGCCGAGCGGTTCTAGGTGCAACCGCGTGGCCGGCCGCTACGGTCGCAGGTTCGAATCCTGCCTCGGGCATCGATGTGTGTGATGTCCTTAGGTTAGTTAGGTTTAAGTAGTTCTGAGTTATAGGGGACTGATGACCTCAGACGTTAAGTCCCATAGCGCTCAGAGCCATTTGAACCATTTGTCACACAACAATCCTGTTCTACTCGTACAATCTCCTCTCACTGTCACTCTCATATATAGCGGTGGGGCTTCTTGACGCCGCCGGTGGCGGGCGCGCTCTTCCTCCCCGCCTTGGTGGCGAGCTGTTTGCGCGGCGCCTTTCCGCCGGTCGACTTCGGGGCCGTTTGCTTTGTGCGGGCCATAGCATAGCTTGAGAGCGGAGCGGAGCGGCGTGGAGGTGTGCACGACGGCGTCCGGTGCTGCCTTGCCGCAGCACGAGATAGCCGCGCTGTCTAGGGCGCCTTGCCACGGTTCTGGCGGATGCTCCTGTCGGATGTTTGACTCCTCCCTCGGGCATGGGTGTGTGTCTTGTCCTAATCGTAAGATTAAGTAGTGTGTAAGCCTAGCGACCGATGACCTCAGCAGTTTAATCCCACAGGAACTTACAACAAATTTCCAAATTTCCTCCCTTTCATTGATATCGTTTTCTTACTCTCACTATCTCTCTTCCTCGTTGTCATTGCCATACTCTGTCTTCCATTATCACTGACATTCACCCACTTCCACTTAATCTTCATCTTTACCCCTCCCTCCATACCACTCTCTCCTTCACTCTTTTCCTAGCACTCTTCTGTGATTGTCAACTATGTTCCACTGCCACTCTCTCTCTCTCTCTCTCTCTCTCTCTCTCTCTCTCTCTCTCTCTCTCACACACACACACACACACACACACACACACACACACACACACTTTCGCATGTCAAGATTTTTAGGAAAAACTTTAAAGGTGCTGAGGAAGGTAGAATGAGGCATCTGGTATCCCACTACTTAGTCTTCTAAAACAAGAGCATATTAGCCTTCTGCCTGGCAGAGTGGCCGAGCGGTTCTGGGCACTGCAGTCTGTAACCGCGCGACCACTACGGTCGCAGGTTCGAATCCTGCCTCAGGCATGGATGTGTGTGATGTCCTTAGGTTAGTTAGGTTTAAGTAGTTCTAAGTTCTGGGGTACTGATGACCTCAGATGTTGAGTCCCATAGTGCTCAGAGCCATTTGAACCGTTCTATAAGCCTTCTCCGCTGGTTCCCTACTTTTCCCTGCTACAGCAGGACTTGCCACTCACATAAAAACAACTCCATCGGTCAGTAAAAATTTGATAGTTTACTTACGTGAAACTGAAGTACCGGTAATGTAAGATTATACAACTTTATACTTTAGACTGAACTTCATTAGCACAAAAATTTTGCATGTGCTTCAGCACAACAACATTGTGTTCTCAGAACCCTTATGATAATACCGGACACACTTGGCAGCACGTTTCTCTGTGCGATGTCACTTTCTGAACTCTGTTTCCACCTCACTCCGGATAACATATCGTAAAAATTCTAGCCCATTGTTGTGCATAGACGCTTTCGAATCAACAGCTCGGCTTTGTCTCCCAAAAACTATGTTTTTCGGGTTTTCTCAAGGACCGTCCATGAACTAAATGCTGCCTCAATAAGCCCTTTAAGGCACACCGTAGGTCACATATACTGCGCAAAGAACCAAGCGATTTGCTCCATTTGGTTAAGTCAGAGGGATTTTGTAATATTGAAACTTTTACCTTGTACTTAGGATAGTTACAGTAAGGTGAACATTGCATTTGGTGTAAAAATGGCCCATTTCCCAAGGGCTGTCCACAGCACTGGACCCATCCTTTGTATCGCTCATACGACATGAGGCACGAGCCCCGAGGGAAACCCGTTTATATTCGTGGCGTTTTGGAACATACCAGGGAGTTTACGCTGTCGCATGCATTCTGATTCACGGGATACGGAAATATTTTTCCCTGTGGGAGGTGATCAAATGAGACGACTAGAACATTTATCTGAAAGCTTAGAATTTATCTGTGACTTCGAATCCATTAAAGACGGAAAACAAGCTTCGTCGTAGAGGGATATTTGCCTTGACCTTGCACGATGAAGCGCCATGGCATGTGCTGGAAGTGATTCAGAGAAACCTTGGGCAATGGAAATGATAATGGGCTGACTTTTATTTCAGTCGGCTCTTTGCGAGTACGAATCCAGCACCGTAACCACTGTACCTTTTCGCTCTGTCGATATGTGCTTCACTTCAACCGTTTACACGAGACGGTCGTTTTAGTAATAATGTGTGTGTGTGTGTGGGGGGGGGGGGGGGGGGGTTGCGTGTACACTCCTCGTGGCGAATAGCACTAAGAAGGCCTCCAGCTTTAACGTCATCATTCGACGTTCGGATAACCATCAACACTGTACCGAGACACTCTCTCTCTCTCTCTCTCTCTCTCACACACACACACACACACACACACACACACACACACACACACACACACACACACCAGAATGCACGCAATTCGTTAACTTCTTAAGATGGTACCTGGAACAGTAAAATGATTCAAATAGCTCTGAGCACTATGGAACTTAACATCTATGGTCATCAGTCCCCTAGAACTTAGAACTAATTAATCCTAACTAATCTAAGGACATCACACACATGCATGCCCGAGGCAGGATTCGAACCTGCGACCGTAGCAGTCGCGCGGTTCCGGACTGAGCGCCTAGAACCGCTAGACCACCGCGGCCGGCTATGGTCAACACGTCGCTCTCTTGACCGTATTTCAGTTTTCGAGACCGGAGCCGCTATTGCTCAATCAAGTAGCTCCTCAATTGCCTCATAAGGGCTCAGAGCACTCGGTTTGCAAACAGCGTTCGCGAGACCGGTTGGTCAGGCATCCAAGTGCTAGCCCTGCCCGACAGCGCTTAACTTCGCTGATCTGTAGGGGAACCGGTGTTACCACTGCGACAAGGCCTTTGGAAATGGAGATAAATAGCTGACGTAAAATTTGGAAGTACAGCAAGTAACTGGCTTTTATGTATTCAGACTATGAGGTATAGTAGCAAGAATACATTATTAAATGTGTGGGTGATCTGGCATATATTCGGTGCGAAATTTGGTTCTGACAGAGGCCACTTAAACAGCATCAATGGTTCTAGCCGAATTGAACATAGTGGGACAGAGTGGGGATGGTGGTTACGAGTAGTTTATGCCACGCTGCTTATCCTCCATGCCATGGTTCATGAATCCTAGTAGCTGGCGAATAGCTGGGCACCAGATGTTTTCAATGTGTCGGAGATCTGGATAACATGCTCGTCATGGCAATTAACACTCTTCGTATTAGGTTTAGTCAGGACACCTCGGGAAACACGCGATATTGGTTACCTTCTCTAAAATGTCACAGAAAATAAAATGAGGAGCCATTGGTCAAAACGTACCAGAAGTATAGATCTGTTGTCCAAATTTTCTTGGTGATGTTTACCGAATGACACTCGACACCACGCCAGGAGCAGGAGACGACTGTAGCAACGAAGCAAGGCTGGTTTCCCACGGAGTAACGACGCGCTGGTGCGTCCGCCGTATCTCGTATCAAGGGGCGACGTCGCGTCTCTCGTGTGGCTGTCCAGCGCTGCCTCACTCAGCGACGCGTCAGTGCAGGCAGAAACTATACAGTCGCTGTGCTCACGGTCCGCCGTGCTCCAGAGCCGCAGCGCTATCCATGCAGGTACGACGAGCGTTCCAAGTGCAAGTTTCGCCACTATATTTCACAAGGGGGCTGTATTGCGAAGAATAAATACACCGTGCCCTCATGAACTGTACATCTTGCGTTATTTCTCGACGTAGCCGCCACCGACATTGAGACACTTGCCGTAGCGTGGAATCAATTTCAAGAAACCACTATGGTAAAACTAGGTGTCCTGCGATGCAAGCAGTTGTCGCAGAGCCGACTCCACCTCAGCACTGATTTGGAGGCGAGTTCCCGAAAGGGCAGCCTCTAGTGGGGGGAAAAGACGAAAGTCGGATGGGGCAAGATCAACGCTGACGGCCCGCTGATCACATCTCTTCCATCCGAAGAGACGCATGTGATCCTTTATGGGCATTCTTCTGTGTGGTTTTGCCTTGTAAAAGAGCGCTGCATCGTCCCTCGAGAGCCCGGGTCTCTTTTGTCGAATGACAGACCTGATTCTGGTGATATTGTTGCAGTAGCGTGCTACATTGATAGCCTCTTGCTGAACGAAAACAAAGGTATCTGCACCTTTCGCGTCCCAGAACACTGTGACCATAACCTTTCCTGCGGAAGATGAAGTGGGATGCTTCCACGTCATTTAGGTGGCCTTGGATTCTCGAGTAAAGTGGTGCACCCTGATGATTCTGCAAAGATTCTGAACAGGAACTCCTTTTCCTCTCACACGTATCGCATGAAATGATCGAAGCTGATTCTCATTCTTGGACTCGAGTGATCTGGGGTCAAGATCTTCGGCAGTCATCTTCGGTAACCCAAAACATGATGGAGTATATGGTTGGCTTCAGCACGGCCAATACGCATCGTTGACAGTATGTGTGATTCTGTAATGCGCCTGTTCCTTAACGCTATGCCCCGTATGCTATAATTGTGCTTTCTTCGGTGGATATGGAGCGACGCCCACTTAGACCTTCGTTCTCACACTCTGCCTTCCTTCTCTGAACATTCAACACCAGCGTCCCGCCATTTGACGACACATGGCCTCTGCAGCATACGCAGTCTGTAGGCGTTCATAGATGAGACACACTATTCGCGCGTGCTCAGTTGTTCCCGATAACAGCATGCACTTCTCTTGGCGACCACGTTGTGAATACACGCAAGTTTGTCAACGTGACGTGTACCCGAATAACCTTGGGCACGTTGGTCTAGTGGTACTCTAACTCCTTCGGAGCTCGCACCTGTGTCATTCCTTATGCGCTGACGTCCCTTCCGTCGTTGACCCAGCAACGGTCGTGGCTTCATATAGCGTTTGTATGTGCACATGATTTTCCATCTTCTCTTTAAAAAAAAAGAAAAAAAATACGAAACTTACTTTCAGAACGTTCCTCGTACTTGCCTCGCTTGAAGCTGGCTCATTTCCCCATTCAAGGCTAGTGACGTGACTGTATGACGTTGTACGGACGAACCAGAGTCTGTCCTCTCGGAGCTAGTCGCTAGCAGTGTCGGGTATTCCCTTCATGAACCCACAGAGTCAATATTCACATCTGTCGTGGAATGAAGAACTGCAGTCTCGGTAGGCCACTGTGGAAGTCTGTCACGCGCTAGTGGATGTCTTGCCTTGTCACACGAGACTCTGCACCATCTTTTCACCTTTAGAACACGATTTCTGATTGACGGACACAGTGCGTGTTCAGAATGAGATTTTCACTCTGCAGCGGAGTGTGCGCTGATATGAAACTTCCTGGCAGATTAAAACTGTGTGCCCGACCGAGACTCGAACTCGGGACCTTTGCCTTTCGCGGGCAAGTGCTCTGGGTGGTGGTGGTGGTGGTTAGTGTTTAACGTCCCGTCGACAACGAGGTCATTAGAGACGGAGCGCAAGCTCGGGTAAGGGAAGGATTGGGAAGGAAATCGGCCGTGCCCTTTCAAAGGAACCATCCCGGCATTTGCTTCAAAATGGCTCTGAGCACTATGGGACTCAACTGCTGTGGTCATTAGTCCCCTAGAACTTAGAACTACTTAAACCTAACTAACCTAAGGACATCACACACATCCATGCCCGAGGCAGGATTCGAACCTGCGACCGTAGCAGTCGCACGGTTCCGGACTGCGCGCCTAGAACCGCGAGACCACCGCGGCCGGCCCGGCATTTTCCTGAAGCGATTTAGGGAAATCACGGAAAACCTAAATCAGGATGGCCGGAGACGGGATTGAACCGTCGTCCTCCCGAATGCGAGTCCAGTGTGCTAACCACTGCGCCACCTCGCTCGGTAAGTGCTCTGGGGATCCCCCAGGCTGTGGCTAAGCCATGTCTCCGCAGTATCCTTTCTTTCAGGAGTGCTAGTTCTGCAAGGTTCGCAGGAGAGCTTCTGTAAAGTTTGGAAGGTAGGAGACGGATACTGGCAGAAGTAAAGCTGTGAGTACCGGGCGTGAGTTGTGCTTCGGTAGCTCAGTTGGTAGAGCACTTGCCCGCGAAAGGCAAAGGTCCCGAGTTCGAGTCTCGGTTGGGCACACAGTTTTAATCTGCCAGGAAGTTTCACAGTGCGTGTTCTTTCGTCATCCATTATGTGTAGACTCTTGCCTACTTCAAGTGGTCGCGCTGAAATGTTCATTAGTATAACTACGTATGTAGTACGCTCCGTACCAAGTTGATGTTTCTTTGCATGCCTCCTTCATGGTGCTGTGAATTTAATGACCAGTAATGTATATGATAAACCTCCCGGATGGATGACGTGTTAACGTTCCGCTTCCGCGTCAGGGGGTGCGTCGGTCGCGGATTGAATCCGCCCTGAGGTTTGGCGACGATGGTTGCTGCGCCGGACTAGCCTGGATGTGGTTTTTAGGCCGTTTTCCACACCCTACTACTGAATACCGAGCTGGTACCCAAGTCCCGCTTCAGTTATAATACTTCGTTATAAGACGCGCAAACTCCCGTTATCTTTCGCATGACTAATACTACTTGCAGACAATTGGAGCGTACACACTCCGTCCCAGACGGATAACGTGGTGGCGACAAGAAGGTCGTCTGGCCACTCCTTAAGCTAATCATACCATATCTGTCAACAACCATGCCGACGCAACGCCGATGTGGGACAAAGGCATAAGAAAAAGTAGTATAGCAGACCGGGGCTGTTCAGAAGGCGGTGGCTAGGTGAGCACCAGCACTCACCGCGGCTCGCCGCCATGGTAGCGAGCGGTCGCCATAAAATGTGGCTCTCAGACATCATTATAAAACGCAGGGCAACTGAAAACTGTACTCTCTTTTCAGAGGAATGTCGATGTCTTAAGTTCCACTGGTTTCAAACGTAAGCGTATATGCTTAATGGCGGAACGCTTAAAGTGGAGAGTAGCTCTTATAAAACCTATGAAACGCAGCATTACGGCTAGAATAGAAACTTCAAAACGAAGGTTGGACACACCAGAATCAATTTATAACATTTCAGTGTAGGATTCCAAGCTGCAGTTTGAACTTACACCTGCTGTGTGACAGGCAAAAGTTTCATAATAAAACAAGTCTCATAGACCTGTATAAAATTTTTCTTCAACTTAAATGCTTACAACATAAGAAGTTTTCATTATGCAGCTGTTTCGTCCTACATTTTTGTCCGAACAACAATTCTCCGTAGTGGAGGGAACGAACCCAACGGGAGAAGCTCCCTGGCAGACTTCAATTTAAAAGCAAATCTTCGAATCTGCAGTGCTCAGAAAGTTGTGGGACACACTGATTCTTTAGTCAAACCTAAATTAAAAGTGCAGTGTTTCTACGTTTAGTGTACCAATAAAATGGTCTCGAAATACATATTGATACCAATTTAAATTTCGCCGGAAAACGACATTCATCATAAGGCCGCTCCATCGTAACAAATAACATTTTTCGTAGTTTGGTGCCCAATGTTACTTGCCACGTCAATTAAAAGAAATGTAAGTTCCATTTCATTGCCATTTCTTATCAGTACAACAGTTTTAGGAAATTAATTTAGCACGAAAGGCTTAGTCACCACGAAGCGATACTAGCGGCCTAGCAAAGACACATTGCCAAAAATTTCTCGTGCCGAGCTGCCTTTCTCAGATTCCTTTGGCCCTCCCCACACCTCCCCGCCTCTTCTTCTTCCATTACGCGCCGTGAGCCGACCGGTTGCTCACTGCCGAGGCTTCAGCGCGACCCAGGTCGCGTGAGTAGATAGGTGGAAAGGCCTGTTGCAGATAACGCATTTTAGGCTGGTCTGTGGAAGACGACATTGTCTCAATAGAACAAAAAAAATGTGTTTGAAATCTTACGGGACGTAACAGGCTAAGGTCATCAGTCCCTTCAATAGAACAATATCGGCTATTGTGAACGTGACAGCTGCGATAAGCGGTAGTTCATAGTGGAAACACAAAAACGATTTACTTCTCTAACAAGCAGCCGCAGCGGTAGTTTCAAACAAGCAGCATATAAGATTGCGTCTCCATTAGAAAAAGTCTCGAACTGCAGTTCCTTTTTTCCTTTAATTTATTGGCTTTCGGGACGTGCCCATTCAGCCATCTCAGTAGTGGAAAGTCAGTTATGACGATACGAACGTAAGGACAACACAACACCCAGTCACCAAGAGGAGAATATCTCCGGGCCCGTGCGCTTAACAATCCGCGGCGCTGACCGCGCAGATACCGAGGGGGACACCCACGTTGTTAGAGGCGTATACTTCGCAGCACCTCACAACGGCTCGGCTCCCGTGTTCACTGAGTAGGACGGCCCTCTGTCGACTAAACAGCAGAATTGGCGAGCCGTCCCACCGCTGCGAGTTGTCAACGCTGCAGTGACGGGCCGTGTTCCAAGAATGTGCTGCTGCACTACTTCAACATCTACACGATTACTCTCCAACTGACACATGTTTGGTAGAGGATTCATCGAAAAATTTTAACGCTACTTGGACTCTAGAACAGTGCACTGGAAAAACATACACATACATTTATCTGTGTGAGTTCTCATGTCTCTTATTGTTTTACAGTGATCATTTCTTCTTGTGTATGTGGATGCCAACAAAATATTTTAGTATTCAGAAGAGAAATTTCGTGGAAAGATCTCACCGCAACGAAAAACATATTTTAGTGATTGGCAAACCGATTCACGCATCGTACTGTGACTGTCTCCCCCTCTATTTTGCCATAATTCAAAATAAACCACCCTTCTCTCTTTTTCAATGTCCTCCGTAAGTCCTACGTGGTATGGCTCCCATCCCGCACAGCAATATTAAAGAAGATTAGGTCCAAATGTAGTGTACGCAGTTTCTTCAGTAGAGTTGTTACATTATTTAATTGTTCTGTCGACTAAACGCAGACTCTGTTACGCCTCCCCCCGCCCCTCCCCCCCCCCCCCCCCCAACATTTTCTATGAGAGCTTTCCATTTTGTTTTTCACCAAGATGTTCCACAAACAAGTGTCAGCCCCTCCAGGTCTTCGAATCTTCCAGCTCTGAGCGATTATTAACTATCAGGCAGCAAAACCCACTGCTTAGCGTCATGGCGTGTCTTTGTCGGGGCAATGCAATTCACTTATGTTTTATACTCACATCAGGACTTGCCTTCGATTTTAGGGGAGAATAAGACAAGCAAGGGAAAATCCCTTATGGTTCTGAGTGGAGCAGAGTTCATTCTTACATTTCCTCGGTGATAGATATCTCTAATGTAATGCACTTATTATCTATTACCTTGAAGTAATTTCATATCCATCACATAAAAGGGGCGCGGGCGCCTGTGTGTGTGTGTGTGTGTGTGTGTGTGTGTGTGTGTGAAGTTTTCCGAATATTGTGACCACGATGCCGCCCCAGATTCCCAATGAAGGCGCAGAATTCGTAACCGGAGAGTAGATGCATCTAGAAAGTCGTGCGGTAAGTGGAAACACAGTATAGTTTCGTTACAACGTGAACGTGTTGCTCAAAAGATTGAGTGATACTGTATTGTCAAACCAATGTGCAGTACGATGTGAGAGAGATTAAATGTCCGTGTCGTGTCATTCAGTAACGAGACAACTTCATCTCATCAGGGAAGGACACGCCTTACGAAAGAGTCGTGCAACCTTTTCCAGGCTGTTTCACGATCGTGTCACATATTTGACTGTGTAGATTGAGAGTGGCTACTGAGCGAGACGTGAGATGAATCACGTGAATGATTAGCACGATGCTCGGAACTCTGTAAATCAACATTACTCTGAAGGAAAACGAACATCATGTCACAAAATGTAGTTCAGTTGTCCGTTATCGCAAGTTCAGTGAACAAAATTTAATTTCATATAATACTATAACTAAAATAGTTATTCCCATCTCAAAAACTTCCAAAGAACGTTTGGCACATCAGCATTAGTTGCGCAGTGACGAATAATCTGTGTTTCAGTTTACTGGAGAGTATCAGTCAAATAGAAAATGTCTCTACCGTTTATTCAAACTCTTATACCACAGAACATCGCTAATCATCGTCATTATTGTACTGCCCTTTTCCCGATCCGTGTCCATACAGTGCAAACGATGTTACACAAACACCTCAAAACACATTTTGAATCACTCTTATTACTGCTATAGAGTTTTGATCGGAAACCCTTTCTAACAGTTGACCACGTAAAGTCGATACTAATATCGACCTGTGTAATCGCGAAAAAGGTAGATTTCCATTTTCAGTGCTTTGAGCAGAGCGCGTTGTTTCTTTAAATTCCGAACACTTCCATTTGTCACCATGCGTCCGAAAGGTTGGCCCAGCGTAGATCAAGCCCTCATTGTTCACGACAAGCTGGGCTGGTAACGCATTGAGTCGCCGCCGCACTGGTGTGCACCACAGTGGAGTCAGTCGAACGATCAGCCGCTGTCGTGAAACGCAAAACGTTGAACAGCTGCGGCGTAAGGGTCGCCAGAGGTTAACACCTACACACTGGTTCATTGATACCCCGAGGACAACGCAACAGAACTGCGCTAGGAATTTGTATACCCGTGATGTAGGCAACCGACTGCACGCGAACAGTTCGGCTTCTCAGCGTCCCTCACGAACCACAGTACAAAGCTCCCAACAAAAAGGTGCACCATGAAAATGTTAGAAGGAACGCCTGGGTGGAACGAGGATCAGTGGCGTCGGGGTCTCTTCAGCGACAGGTATAGGGTTTGTCTGACTCCTGATCATAGCCGCAAAAGAGTGCTGAAGCGGCCAGGTACCAACACAGGTATAATTCACGTACCTCGGTGGTTTCAACAGTGTGTTAGTTCAGTCGTGTTTGCGTCCAGTATGAAGCAGAAATACGTCGGGGGATGGCACAGGCTACAGCAGAGACGTCTCTTCCACCCTGAGGACGGCTAGCCAAGGAGGGTGCTAACTTGTGTAGTGCACTGGGTGAACAGAGACATTTTGAACGTTACTCGGCCGCAGATTTTGATTTCATTGCTGTCCACTGTCGTGCAGAGTGCCTCTATTGTGTTTATCTTCTATAATATTTCACATACGCTAGAACAGGGATAGGCGTTTCACTCAACATTTCTTGACCTTAAAAAGGCATGCGATACAGTCTCCCTACGTTATACGTTTGTGTGGCAGCAGATAAATTGGGCCAAAGTTTCCCTCGAATTATCCATTAATAAGGGCCCTAGAACACCAGGGTTCTCATTAGCTGCGGCCTAATATGAAATATACTCAGAAATAGTTTTGCAAAATGCATTGGAATGGGAATCCCTGCAGGATAAGGAATACTCTATCCTTTACTCTTCGCCGATGACCAGTTCCTGATAGCGGGATACAAGGACGACTCCTGTTACATGTTTAGGAAACTGAACAGAGAATACCTAATATGAAGTCTGAAAATAAACAAGAAAAATACTGCATGCATGGTTATGGGTGAAGATGAAAGAGAAGGCTTAGATGTATGTTTCTGTAAAATTAAGAAGCCCTTCCTTTTAAATACTTGGGCGTCACTATTAAAACAAATGGAAGCAGCACACAAAACATTGCAAATGAAATTCGGGAAGGAAAATGAGTAATTGGCCAACTTAACTCTTTGACAAAACTGCAAAGAATACGAAGGTCCTCCACAGAAATTACCTCTAGAGACTCATCACCTACCGCAATGAAAACTGGGGCTAACTTAAAAGGAGAAAAATAAATTGATAACTCTTGTGGTGGAATTTGGGGAAGAAGTTGTCGCAGTTTCAAATGGAACATATTAGGGATGAAAGAATATGGGAAATTTCAAGAGAAATAGTCGGTATTCCTGATATCATAGATAGAAACTATTGATTTCCTATAGTCAACTGCATCGAATGGATTATAACGGATGACCGAAAATAATGTTTGAATGGACATCAGCTGAGCGAAGAAAACGTGAAAGACCATCTAAAACATGCATTCAAGATGTCGAAGATGCTATGAATTCATGGGGCTTCAGGAAGAAGGCTTCACAGGTAGGAAACGATGGTAGTGGCAACTCGGGAGAAGAGAACACAAGTGAGCACGCAACCACGCGCACGCACAGAAATTCTGTTCCGAAGCCTTATTTTTTCATTCCATGCTCTCTCCCGACACACGCTCCCGTGTACGCATGGTGTAAAACACCTTTCTCTGTCTATAAGGTGAGAACGCTTGTTTACTTAATAAGATAAGCTTTGGCCTAAGTTCTCTTACCTGGTTTTTCCTTTCCAAGCATAAAGGTCAGGAAAAATAAGTGGGTAGTACGGATTTATGATGAGTTATTGTGCTTTAGGAGTGTTCGCTGGGCTCAAGATGCGTAGAAAAATGTCCTTGCGTAAAGAGACATTTTTTTCAGGTCCAACCCCTAAGTAAGCCCACTGATGAGGCTACATAGGATTTCCTTTCTCGTCTAGGCTGTTCTTCTACTACGGAATGATGTTCCCATCTACTTGCTGCGGCATGAATCTTACGAACGCCTTCAAGAAAAGTCAAGTCTAGGAAGACCTATTCCTAACAGCTTCTTATTCGTTGAAGAGAATACATTAATATCAGAGATTTCAATGAACTAATCAATTAAATGAATTGTTAATAACCACCATTATCATTCGAATGGCTTCTTGTTTAGAAGGTACTCGAATTATACCGAACGGTTTATTAAATGGGCAAAGTGAGTTTCAGTACAATAGTTGTTCAAAATTCATTGGAATGTTATATGTTAATTGCTGCATTCAGCAAATGTGGGGAGTATCAAGCGTGGGGAAAATTTCATTAGTCGGCGTGTTTACGAAGATACATGCGGAAGCGTGATCCACACCAACAGGTCGTGACGTGGCAACGGGAGAGAGGTGTTTGCACAGAGCACCTACCCCATCCACGCCTGTGATAACAGTGCAAGATTATGGATGAATTAAAGTTTAATTTCTGTGTCCTGAAATGATGGTTATGTAATTTTATAACTAACTGTAATAAGTACATTATTTTAAAAGTTATTTTAAAGATAAACTGATACAAAGGAAGACTGCTTTGCCTAGGTCATAAGCCTTTTTCGCCTTTTCCCCTCACCACCTTTCATTCCATTTCTTTATTAACTATTGTTTGATGTTCTTCAGTCACTTTACAGGAAATATATACTCTTCGACTCATGCGCTATCATTACCTCCTTTGACATGACAGACTTCTTAGCTGATCAGTTAAGAATTAGTTCATAGCAAGGATCGTTTTGTTTGGCTTTGCAAATTATATATTATGTTAACTTAACACGCTACTGAAATGAGCACTTATTCCATATTCAAACAGATCCTAAGTTTTATAGTTAGTGAAGCTAAACTGGTAACAAGTGAATACTCTGCCCTCTCAAACTATTACATGAAATGATTTGAGCCGCGTGGGATTAGCCGAGCGGTCTAAGGCGCTGCAGTCATGGACTGTGCGGCTGATCCCGGCGGAGGTTCGACTCCTCCCTCGGGCATGGGTGTGTGTGTTTGTTCTTAGGATAATTTAGGTAAAGTACTGTGTAAGCTTAGGGACTGATGACCTTAGCAGTTAAGTACCATAAGATTTCACACACACAAATGATTTGAATAAACAAGACCTTTGCGACTGTTAGTCAAATCAGGAAATACTTCGGCTGCGTTTGCCCTGCAGATGAAGAGTGTATTAAATGAAAACCTGTTTGTACGAAATGTTGGTGGTTCTCTTCTAGACATACAAATGTCTAACGTTCGTAAGGTTGTATATTTGACCATTACTCTTTCACATTATCGGCAACGTTTCAGAGCTCATTCACAACTAACCAAGGCCACTTATTCTCCTTCCTAAACACCTCTTCCGTAGTCCACTGTTTCATCATGACACATTGGCAAGCAAATACAGGATAGGAACGTGGATTTTCCCGACAATATATTGGCGACAGACGTGTGGCTAATCTGAGTAGTTCGACGCGAGCTCCTTGTTTCTATTTGTCTATCTGTGGAACAGAGATTTTCCTATCAAGACGGTTGGAATTCCTGTCATGTATATTCATTTTAGGTATCCTGAGCAGACATAAAGGATACAGTAGTCATCTGTCAACGAAACTACTCCTGCTTGCGTGGCAACTGAAGTGAGCATCCTTGAGTGGAGTGAACTAACATGTGTTCCCTATTCTTAGATGGCTGGAGGTGTAAATAATCAAAACGCACGAAAAATGTTTCTAACGCATGAGTAAGCTGATCCTTAGAAAGTAGCAACCTGGAAACATTGAATATTAGCCGAAATATTGGTGATCGGCCACGGATATTGATTACTGCCCAACGAGAGATTTAATTTATGGATGGTGGCACGTGACGCCCTAAGGAGAGTATTTAAAGTAAGCAGAGGCGGACACCAAATCATTCTAACTATGGTACGGGAAATCCACTGATGTAAGCGACTGTGAGTGAGGCCAGGTTGTTACGCCCCGGCGCCTGGAAATTAGGATCTCTAAAATGGTAAAACTGGCCGGCTGTCAGCAAAGCATTGTCGTGAGCATCTGCCGATCGTGGTTAATGGACAGTTCAAGTAAGCGAAGATGAAACTAAACGTGATATTATTACAGAACGTATAGGATAGACGCCAATCTGTGGCAGATCTGATGGCAAAGTATAATGCTGGTGAAGTCACAAGTTATAACACTTATATCGACTAGAAGTAGGTTTCTTCTATGTAGCGCACACACACACACACACACGCGCGCGCACACACACACACACACACACACACACACATATATATATATATATATATATATGATTTGTGAGAATAATGAATTTTTATAATATGTGTATGTTTATAAGAAAGACAATGTTTTTGAGCGCTGGTTCATGCTTAGGGCACTTGTATTGCAAAATGTAAAAGACGTAGAAGTCCCTTTGTAACGGAAGTGGCGTGGCGCGATTTAAATAGTGGTTTTGGCGGTCGAGCTGGGCGGCTCCTTGGTGTAAACGGTACGCTGTAAGTGGCCAGACGTAGCACGGTAAACTTCGACGGCGCCAAGAGCGGTAATTGGAAGCTGCTTTGCAAGTGACTTTTGCCTCGGATGTGGTTCTCGCTATTGTTTGGTATTCTCGGCCAAAACGAATAGCTCTAATATGTTCAAAATCCGACGCCAAGAAAAGATTTTATGTATCATTCGAACACCAAGAGCTATGACTACAGTTAGCCGCCATGTAGCTAACTTCACACATCCAGATATGTATATGGGCATGGATCAGTTAATTTGTGTGAGTGATTTTAATAATGGTCCAAATGCTGTAAATCTGTGTTCGGAACCATATCTTCTATTCTTATCAAGAACCTATGCATCGTCCTCTCCTAAGTGTTTCTAAAACAGAGTATCCTATTTTAAATTAACTGTTCTTGCTTTCAAGTGTTTTCAAAGTGGTTTCTTTTTGTTTGTCTAATGTGAAATGAGTAGCGAAAGTTAAAGCAAAAATCACAACAGTGAAGTCAGGTAGGATTTTCCTAAAGTACTCTGAGTTTATTGCGAAGTATAGTTTTGCAAGAATACAGTGCCAGATTGTGTAAATGTTATTGTCTAAAATAGCTGCTTCACAGGTGATAAAAAATCAAGTGAGTTAAGCTCATTTGAAACATAATATAGTCTCGGTTACTATCATGAATGATTCCTTTTTTAGGTTAAGTGAGTTAATTGTAGAATTTTCTGCCTTGCAAAGAAAAATATAAACTATTCCAAGTAAAGTTAAGGAGTAGGTTTGTTTGAATTAGTCTTTTCTACTGAAATAATCATAGAGCTTGACTAGTGACATTATACTAGTTTATGGATCCCCATCGTATTCTTCACATATTAGAAAGATAATTGAACTATTTCTGCCGCTAAGGAAATTAGATATATGTATAAAGAAGAGTATTAAACAGTGTAATATTAATTATCTTTATTTGTGCCTTTACATGTCAGTTAAGATAGAAGTCGCTCATGTCCAAATTTAGTTAGGCACTTCATGCAGTAACATTTCAGTATTGGTTTAAGTAAAGATCTTGGGTGTAGCTGTTGTTTGTATGAGTTTAGTGCAAATTTGCTTTCTATAATTACAGGAGTGTGCGTTATTGATAACTGCTGCTACGCATAACTCAGAGTAACCTACGTCCGTTTGTATCCTGTGCCCTATTCAAAGGGAAAAATTAATGAAAGTAACTTTAATAACCATTATCCAATTTTCTCAAACGCATATTTCCAAATTAATGTGCCAACTGGGCTGGCGACCGTTTATTTATTTTTTTCTTTCACATATGAACTTGATCGCTTTCATTAAGGTTAAAGTCAGTTTAGTTTTTCTGTTAAGTTCACCATATTCAAAATTATATTCCGATACCTTTATCCATTAGACACACTAGCGGTCAAAATTTAAGATCCTCACAGTGGGTAACATTAGCTTGTTCCATGGCAAGTTAGCGTTATAGGTGGCTTTTCGCAGGACAAGAATAGCAGGTTAGGTCGATAGGGAAGAGTGACATATTAACGACAGGCTACTGTTATAAAGTGTTCTGGAATACACCGTTCATGTTAAACTGTTGAACTTGAGACTCAGCATAAGACTCCTACGGGTTCCCACGTTGACCCGAAAACGTCGTCAATTAAGATTTCACACGACACAGGATCATCGACGATGAACAGTCGATCTATGGAAACGTTCGTCAGGTTGAGTAGAACAGTTTACTGATAGTCCTGTTCGGTTACACAGTCATTCAGCTGAACCGTTGCCCAAAACAAGAACCACGCTACGAACGCAGGCTCCTATTACGCTATGAGGGACTCACTCACGGGCTTCCATGATACTCGTGGTAGTATTCGAAGGGAACTTGAGACTGTGAACTACGTGAACATTATTGAGGACTATATGCATCCGTTCGTGCTCGGTGTCTTCCCCGACGGCAATGGCACTTTCCATCAAGGAAACTACCCATGTAACAGTGTCAAAATAGTGCTACAGTGCTTGAGGAGCTTGAGAGTGAACTCTCATTGACATCTTCACCAAGAAATTCACCTGTTGATCGGAACCCAATGGAGCACATCAGTGACGCTATAGCAGGTCACCTCTATGCCCCCATAATTAACGGAAATAGCGCGGTTTATGTGTAGACTTTGGTGCTACATACCTGCTTAATCCTACGAAGGACTTCCTGAATCCTGGTTACCATGAATAATTGCTGTTGCCCAACGTGCTGCCGGCCACTGTGGCCGAACGGTTGTAGGCGCTTCAGTCTGGAACCGCGCGAGCGCTACGGTGGCAAGTTCGAATCCTGCCTCAGGCATGGATGTGTATGGTGTCCTTAGGTTCGTTAGGTTTAAGTAGTTCTAAGTTCTAGGGGACTGATGACATCAGATGTTAAGTCCCATAGTGCTCAGAGTCATCTGAACCATCTGAACCCAACGTGCTGTGATGTAGATATTCATAATGTTTCGGTCCATTCCGTCAGTGTAGGTTGGTACTAAAGAGGTCAGCTATCGGTCATGGCATTAATGTCTCTGACTTCTAATCCACATGATCTCTGATACCACTAGTCAGGCATCTAGGTTCTCTGGAAGATTCAATAAATCCCCAGTCCTGATTAAGTAAGCTGTAGGACTCTGTGTGTAACTGCACATAAGGCTCTGGTTACACAGTAACCAATTGCTTATCTTGCCTCTACAACGGTTATTAAGGAGTCGTTATGGTTTTCTCTCTCAAAAAGTTTTTGTGCGTGGATTGTGCAGACGAGTGTGAGTAGCGTCAAGCGAACACTGTACCAATGGAGAGAGAGCATTCAGGCGGGAGCGTCGACAGCGGCCACGGATTAGCCGGCCTGAGGCGTGGCGGTGGAGGCCGCGCGCCACCCGGATCTGCCAGACGACGCGGCCAGGCTGCGGCTGAGGCGGCGGCCACACCCAAGAGGGGCGGGAGAGGAGAGAGGCGAGGAGAGGAGAGGAGAGGAGAGAAGAGGGAAGAGCAGCCCAGCACGGCGGCGCGACAGCGACGGCAAGGACGCGGACCGCTCTGCTCCACTCCGCTCCGGCCAGCTCGACAGGCAGGCAGGCGCTTCCTCACAGGCAGATCCGGCACTTCACTAGCGTGGCTAGAGGCAGAAGCACAACCTTACGCACCACTGGGGCAGTTAAAAACCATATGGTTCGATAATGAGTAACGAGTATTCCACGAGAGTTGACGTAACCTACCAGAGAGCAATAGTGCTGTATACCTAAATAACACTCTTCTTCTGTTTAGACTATAAGCCTCTAATTTCTCACAAAGTTAATATCATGATGGAAATTAAGGAGTGCTTCGCTTTTGAAGTTCTTTTACATGTACCAGCTTTTTCACCACGGTTTCACTCGTGTAAGCGTTCCACACACACATGTTACACAACTCCTCCTGCCTCTCCGTGTCCACTTCTTCCTCCCCCACATCTCCCTGCCTCATCCTGCCCCATTCTCTCTCTGTATAGCTTCTCCTGCCCCCCCCCTCCCCTCCTCTCTACTGGAAAAGAAATCGGTCAAGCACGTTGATACTACTACCACAAACTCCCTGTTGTACAGGACAGCCTACATGTCAAGGGATGGAAAGCTATCCTAGCCCCCTGACGTGTAGGCTGCCCTGTAATGCAAGTCGATAAGGCTGGCGATACCATTTCCCCACAACACGCGCGTATCTACACGGTAGCCCGTGTGGCACGGGCTGAAAAACGTTCCCTTTTGTCTGTATCCCTGCTCTTACTAGAACTCTTTTTTTTCCATCAGTCTTCTGACTGGTTTGATGCGACAAGCCACGAATTCCTTTCCTGTGCCAACATCTTCATCTCCGAGTACCACTTGACACCTACATACTCAATTATTTGCTGGATGTATTCCAATCTCTGTCGTCCTCTACAGTTTTTGTCCTCTACAGCTCCCTTTAGTACCATGGAAGTTATTCCCCGATTTCTTGACAGATGTCCTATAATTCTGTCCCTTCTCCTCGTTTGCGTTTTCCACGTATTCCTTTCCTCTCGGATCTGCGCAGTATCTCCTCATTCCTTACTTTATCTGTCTGCCTAATTTTCAACGTTCGTCTGTGGCACCACACCTCGAATGCTTCGATTCTTTACTGTTTTCCCACACTCCATGTTTCACAACCACACAACGCTGTGCTCCTAACGTACATTCTCAGAATTTCCTTCCTCAAATTAAGACCAATGTTCGATACTAGTAAACTTCTCTTCGCCAGGAATGCCCTTTCTTCCATTTCAGGTCTGCTCTTGATGTCATCCTTCGTCGGTCCATCATTGGTTATTTTGCTGCCTAGGTGGCAGAATTCCGTAACTTCTTCTACTTCGTGACCATCAGTCGTGTTGTTCAGTGTTCTGCGCTCATAGGCAGCACACCGCGCCTGGTACACGCGGCGCTCGGGGACCACTGCACATTTACGACACCTGAGGAAGGGCTTGTAACAGTCCGAAACCGATCGTGTGAAAATAAAGTAATTTACAACTGAAGCGGTATTTTCAACTTCTGCTAGCATTTGTCATCTAGCCATTCCTGTTCAGCCATTTTTCACATTGCCAACTTTATTTTTGTAGAAGTCTGTTTTCATTTCGTCTACTTCACTTGCTGTATTTTCATATTTTGTCCTTTCATCAATTATTGTATTCAATATCCACGTTATGAAAGGATTTCTAATAGGCTATGTCTTTATATTTAAGTGATGCCTCCGCAGCAGTATTCCACGGTATTCGTTTATCCCGTTTCAGTCTAACGTTGTCTAATCGGCCTTCTGAAATTCTCAACACTCTCTGGTTCTTCAAATTTATCCACATCTCGTCTCCTCAGTTTCTTACCTCTTTGTAATTTTTTTCAGCTTTAATGTGCAGTTCATAATTAAAAGATTGTGGTCAGGTCACATCTCTCCCTGGACACGTTACCATTTAAAATCTTGTTTAGAAATGTTTCACCATTGTGCTGTGCTACTGAAAAGCCCCGCACATGAAAATAAATGAGTCTGTAAATAGCAGTTCCACTGCATTACTTTAATCAGCCCCCGCACAGTAGCACGAAAGATTAACTGACAACAAAGAAAGACCCGAGTGTAACGGGTGCAGGCCACATGACGTTTGTAGTATTTCCGAGTTCATTTCTTGGTAAACATGTAGTTTTCCCAAAAGCAGCGAGTTGTCATTCGTGTACAATACATCGCCGGCCGTTCGTACGCGTCTGTTGTAGACACGTCTCATGAGAAATACACAGATGCCGCAGCGACAACACTAACAACGTTCATCACCATCTTACAGGAATGCGAAAGAGTTGCAAATAAGAAGTGAACTGAGGGACCACCCGTTTTGAAGGACGGTAAACTGACTCACGCGAGAAATGCGATTCTGCATGCGCCTTCAGAAAGATTGAGAAGACAACCTGACCAATCAGATTTCTTATGCCACTGCTCAAATCTGATGCAGAAGGTTAAATTTCGTAAATATCATGTAAGTTACGTGCAGGAGTTAAAAGCGCCGGGTAAGAAAGTGTCCTACGTGCGGAACAAGGTTTCAATCATTTGTTGATGTCGACGAAATTGACCGTGTTTTTGTCGCTAATGAGACGTGGTTTCACCTTAGTGAATACGTGAATAGTCAAAGCAAGAATTTGGTCGACAATCTACATGGCTTTTCTAGAAAACATCATGCACTGTAAGAAAATCAGTCAGGTGTGCTTTATCACGTCAAATGGTCGGTCCTGCTTCCTTTGAAACTATAGTTACCAGTGTTGTGTACCAAGAAGACGTTAGATAGTTTATCTCGCTCCTTGCGGCAAAGAAACGTTGTTGTTGTGTGCAGGTGGTTGTCACTTGTCACCGATATAATGAAACAATTCATTTCTCTAGTGATTTTTATGAGATCGAATCATCTCTAAGATTCTACTGGTTTAACGGCTCCATACTTATTGCTGTGGGGGCTACAATAAAAGAGTGTCCATAAAACAGGCGTCACACACTGGGGACACTAAAGATTAAAAAAAAAAAAAACAGCGGAGTTTAACATCATCAAATTCGACGTATTCGGAAAGTGTCCTCAAACACAATGAGTTCGTGCATGCGTTGCAGGACAGGGTACCCATTTTGTACACATGTTACAAACAGTTTGTGTCAGTGCACGAAATAATACACATGGTACTGACTCATACACACAGTTTATAACTTCTGATGTGCGAGACTGAAACCTTCCAGCTTGACAATAAATCACTGGAAACAGTAATTACCGTAAAATATCTCAGAGTTTCTTATGTGCGGAGCGACCTGAAGTGGAATGATCTCGCAGAAATAATTCTAGCACGCGCAAATACCGTCCTGAGGTTATGTTCAAGAAATCTAAAGAAATGCCATTCAAAAAGTGTTTTCTAAGATTACAAAACACTAGTTCGATCAAACCTTCAGTAGTGCTCAACCGTCTGAGAAACTTTATAGTGTAATATACTTTTGATGAAGACGCAGAGTTGAACTGTTGGCCTAATAGCCCTGAAAGGACATAATAGTAACAATGTCAAATGATATTTGTGCCGTGGCCTGCAACGTAACAGTTATTATGGTTATTTCACTCAAAGTGTTTACAGGTTTATCTCAGTTCTACTACATTAGCTCAAACTATTTTTTTTTCGGTTGAACCTACGTAAAATTGAAGTTCAAATGGTTCAAATGGCTCTGAGCACTATGGGACTTAACTTCTGAGGTCATCAGTCCCCTAGAACTTAGTTAAACCTAACTAACCTAAGGACATCACACACATACATGCCCGAGGCAGGATTCGAAACTGCGGCATTAGCGGTCGCGCGGTTCCAGACTGCAGCGCCTAGAACCACTCGACCACTCCGCCCGGTAAAGGCGAAGTCTTTGACACATTTATGTCATACCAGTCTTTCTTCTCTACCGTAACTGTCCTGTCTGAAAAACACGCGACACTAGATTGTTTTCGTCTTCTTGTTCTGGCATCGACACGATACAAATGAAAATTGTACTAGATATATGTTTTTGCCAAAAATAACTGGAATAGTACATTTTAACATTGTTTTATTTTGCAAAACGCCAGAGCTCTCAGTTATGCTGTTTTAACTAGTTCTACCAGTTACTTTATGGATGTTTAAATGAAGTTGGAAGCTGGTGGTTTGGTGACGCAACCATCGAGCGCCTTAAGCTCTGAGTCGTTAGTTATCTTATTATGAAAAGTCGAGGCTGCATCTTAATTCGAAATAAATTACCTTAAGATAATGCTTCTGTTGTGTGAACAGTAACTACTACACGGTATTCAGCACCAAGCGCGCCGTTAACCAACAACAGCACTGTAGCCTGAGACCAATTTTCCCTCAATCCATTTTATTTGAAGTATTAGTCAAAATACCGAAAACATCTATTGCGAATGAGAATAGTTGCACTTCGTCTGTTTTTTATCGCCTTTGAAGTGGACCCTTTCGTTTCATACTTTGAATTCTTATAATATAAAAAGTAAATAAATTTATACGAAAAGACCCACTTCACCAGTTAGCATTATTGGAAGAGAAAAAGAGGACCCAAAGAACAGCAGCGTCTTTCATCCATGATTTGTTCAGGAAGTGTGAGGCAGTTACGGCTACGCCCAACAAACCCAACTGATAGATGTATTGTTCGTCACGAAGAGGTTTCCTGTTGACATTCAGAGAGGGAATAGTCGAAGTACTCAGACACCTTGTCGTCTCCTCCCTCGTACATATCGCTAATGATCAACACAAGAGAAACAGATGTATTGTGGCACCTACACTGACATATTGACATCCGTTTTGTCCACGAGCAGTTCGCGAACAGAATACAAAACTGCAGCAGCTACGAGGTTTGATTTATTAGAGCACTACTGGAATACTGCAGTGTATCTACGAGAGAGAACGCATGCAAAACAAACATAAGGTAACAGTGGAGTACTGTTACAAGAAGTTGCATGCTTCTCACGTTATGCTTAACATCGATCATGAGAGCAGAAAGGAAGGCGCCGAGAACGATCACAATATTCTTTGATTGACCAAAGAGGGCAACAATAGTGACAAGCGTGAATAGGCAGACAGCTGAGCAAGGCAAATTGTCTCTCGCGGAAATCTACTTAGGAAGTTTTCGAAGAATCTTGTCGAGTCCCCTACATGTCACTCCTGTACGTACCATTATGACGAAACTGAGCTAACAGCTAGAGCGCAAACACATTTTTTATCGTTACAACCATATTCAATTTATCATTATAACTCGGTATAACATTATTTTATTGTGCAATTATAAGAATATCTAATAACTCATTACTGAAGGTGAAGATCATATTTTAGTCTGTAAAAGATAACCTGCAATTCCATTCAACTCCCAACCATAGAGTTCGCAAAACTCGAATTCATTCGGTGACAGAACGTACGAGCTCTAGCCCATTGTGTTGGTATAAACTTTCAACTTGTGAAGAGGCTTCTTGTGAAAATATGTTTTGTGCCTATTATTTAAGCGAAAAGGAAACTATTGGTAAGAGCACACGACCTCCTAAAATGTAACAGTCTGTCTCAGACGAGCTGCCACACGTTTCGCGCTATTGCTCATGGTGCTGAAGCATATGTACGCCTTGTACGTATGCAACCTGCAGACACTGGCAGCGCGAGTATGTTGCATAAGAATAGGGGACATTGGTCTAAGCGACCATCGGGGACGTGCGTGTTACGTCAGGCATTAGTCTTCAGTTTTTGAGCCAGAACACTTGAAATATTTTTATACGGTCACAAAATTTTTTAATTCCTTGACCACTTAGGTTGCACAGAACGAGGTTGCGGAATTGCGAATACGTTTAGCGACTTCGCTTCTGTGTGACAGGAGGAAACCCAAATATGCGTGCTGCTACATGATTTTGTTTTCGATGATTTCCAATCCGAGGTTATCTTTAGCGCCCCTGTAAACATCTAGGTTATTATTCTCTAATGTTATCTCTTTTCTTATCGGATCTGAATGTGGTGCCATCTATAACAAATATTGTATACAACGTTCACTTCCTCTTACATGTAAGCTTCAGAATACTTGATGTTCCTTCATGTAAAACTGCTGCATAGGACATTGCAGCATCGTGGATGGTATAAAATGAATGCTAACAAACTGACCGATATGAATCGCAAAGAAAAGACTCCGTCTAAAAATAATGTAGCCAACTTCATATATGGAGTTGACTCACCGACCGAGTACTGGGATAAAGACGTTTAGTTTTAGGAACGATGCACACATTTCTAACCCTCTGTCGTTGAAGTCAATTTGTTGTAGACTTACGAAACATAGTGTACGATCAAGAATTATGATGTTTTTGGAGAACCAAAATCTCTCCCATAACCTACGTGGGTTTAGAAAAGAGAGATCTTGAGAAGCTCAGCTCGCTCTGTTCCTTCCCGAAGTCCATAACGCTGTAGACAACGGCGTCCAGGACCACATTCACGACTAGATTCAAGACTTCCTTGCAGGCGGAACTCAGCACGTCGCTCTTAATGGAACCAAATCTGCGGATGTAAAAGTAATTTCGGGGGTATCCCAAGGGAGTGTAATATTATTGTAATTCTTTAAAATTTATATTAATGGTCTAGTAGAATGTGTCGGACGGTCACTAAGGCTTTTTGCAGATGGTGCGATTGTCTATAATAAAGTGGCATCGCCACAGGACAGTAATGATTTGCAAAACGCCCTACAGAAGATTAATAAATGAATCATGGAATGCCAATGAACCCTGAACGCAAATAAATGTAACATATTGCTCATATACAGGAAAGGGAATCCAGTACTTTACAGGTATACAATTGATGACAAACGGCTGGAAACAGTAAATACCCTATCTAGGAATATCTGTCTTGAGTGACCTTAAGTGGTATAACCACATAAAAGAAATAGCACTAAAAGCAGTAGGTAGAGTCAGACTCATAAGAAGAATCTTCAGGAAATGTAACATCCATGAAGGTAATGGCTTCCAGGACTCTCGTTCGACCGATTATTGATTATTCTTCATCGATACACGGTCATTACCAGTAGGACAGATAGAAGGGACACAGAAGATCGATAAGAGAACAGCGTGTTTCGTGACGAGATAGTATAGTCATCGCGGGAGAAAGATTTAGTATTGCAATTTCTAGAGCGCTGTGTCTGAGAAGATTCTGATATTTTTTTCCTTTCAGATACGTTCCACGAAATGACCACGACGAAAAAACTCTAGAAATTAGAGTTAATAAAGAGGCTTGCCAGCATTGTCTTCCAAAGCGCCATTTGCGACTTTCTGTTTGAAAATTCTTCGGACTTTTTAAATAAAATATTTTACAACTTTATTCTTTGTCTACATAAGAGGTATGTTAACAAACTAAGTTCTGTTTGGTTATATAAATCAAACGTGTACAGATACAGGAAAAATATTTATTCTACAAAAATCTACAACTGTTAAACTACTTCTCTACATAGCTTCCGAAATTTTGTAGGCACTTGTCATAACGTGCCACAAGTTTTTGTATGCCTTCTTCATAGAAGGTTGCCGCCTGTGTATTCAACCACGATGTAACGTGTTCTTTCAGCTCGTCATCATCGTTGAAGTGTTGACTACCAAGGACAGATGATAGGTGTAAGAAGAGATGAAAGATGCTAGGAGCGAGGTCCGGGCTGTACGCAGGATGAGCAAACGCGTCCCAGTGAAATTCCCGTAAGAGTTGGTTGGCCACATTCACCGTGTGATGTCGGGCAATATCGTGAAAAGAAACAACAACTTTTGACAGTAATCCTCGCCGCTCGTTCTGTATTGCGCGGCATAATTTCTTAATGGTCGCACAGTAACCACGTGCATTGATTGTTTGGCCTCGTGGTAAGAAATCTAGCAGCAAAATGCCTTTTCTGTCCCAAAAAAACGGTGCACATGATTTTTCGAGGTGTCAAGATTTGCTTAGGCTGAACCTTCGTTGATGATGAAGTGTGCCTCCATTCCACTGATTTCCGTTTTGTTTCAGGGGTGTCGTACGATACCCAACTTTCATCCCCCGTGACTATCCGAGAAAAAAAACCGTGGCCTTCTCCATTGTAGCGTGTCAAAAACTGAAGTGCACTGCCAATATGTTGTTTTTTGTGTTTTTCAGTAAGAATTTTGGGTACCCAGCATGAGCAAAGTTTTCGAAATTTCAATTTTTCCGCAACAGTTTCATGAAATAGTGATCTTGAGATTTGCGGAACTTCCGTAGCAAGGGCACTAAGTGTAAACTTACGGTTGTGCTTAATCTTCTCTTCAATTGTGTGATCCAGTTCATCAGTAACCACAGACGGGCGTCCACTTCGTTCTTCATCGTGCACTTGATCACGTCCTTCATTGAAGAGTCTGACTCATTTTCTAACCATTGAATCACTCATATCATTTTGTCCGTAAACCTCGCAGATTTGCCGATGGATTTCCTTTGTTTTAACTTCTTTTCATTTAGAGAACGAATCACAGATCTGATTTCACACGCGGCGGCATTTTCAATTACGGCTGACCTTATAAAGAATCACTACAAAGCACACGTCTGCAGCAGCGATCTGGAAAAGGCGTACGTGTCTTCTCCTAGAGTCAGAGTAACTGCCGCGCGTGCTCGAAACTGCGATCGTAGCGCTGCCGCGGATAGAAATAGAAACGGAACTTACTTTGTAGACGATCCTCGTATTTACAACTGCTAGAAAGCTATGAGTAATATTTCGGTGAGTAACACAGCTGTGAAGGTGAGAAACAGCGTGCTGTAATCGAGTTCAGATTTCGAAAGTTTCGTCCACAAATAGAACACACACTCTCTCAGCATAGCAATGCCAGAGCACACATGAGTGCTGCGACTTCTGGAACAATCTGTCTGTCACCTTGGTTTCACTGTCATCTGTCATCCTCCATACAGTCCCGATATGGTCCCATCAGATCTTCATGTGTTTCCAAAGCTAAAAAGACCCCATTCGAGAACTTCACTTTGATAGTACGGAAGCGGTGCAAGCAGGGGTGAATGTGTTAGTCACCACGGTGATCAGACTGAGAAAGACATATGTGGACGTGAAGAACAAAGATGTAGTAGAATGTTACTAAAGATCGTTTTGTTTAAAAAGCTTCAAGGGTTTTCACATCAATCTGGAGGTACTACTTTTCAGCACGCCCTCGTATATACGAGTACCACTTAGAAAGCTAATGTAGTTGATTCTTCTAATTCTCGTTACTGATGTATGCCACGAAAATGCCATTCAGTTAAAGAGCATGGGCGTATCGTTAAGCAAAGGACATTTAGTAAGACACTGTAAAAGTTTAAATGGGTAAACCATACTACGATACAACCAGTCATCATCTTTATGGGCAGAAATCTGCTGTTAACTGTTGCATCGAAGATGACGCCGTGTAATGCACACCAGCAACCTCACTATGAACGAGTTATCAAATATTCTTATTCGTTTCTGAGATATATCCATGTGTCACATAATCATGTATATACAGGGTGAGTCCATTACGATATTACAGACTTTCAGGAATGACGGAAAAGGATAAAAGTACCAATTTGAGGTAACGGTCCCTGCGCCGGAAACCACCGAGTCGAAAGTTATAAGCGAAAATCGCTCTGATGGTACCTCCGTCAGTGGAACACATGTACCGGAACTGTTTTTAAGATTGTAGGGTAGGCAACATTCAGACGTGGTTGTGCAGAGAAAAACAAGACAAAAGTCTAATAAACATGGGCACTATAATGCATGGCTCAAGAGTTATGTGCACTTGCTTAGGAGAAGAGATATTTTCCACAGTATCGAACATGAAAAAGTGCTCATGGGTCTTACGCTGTGCATTTTAGAGCCAATTTTCACTCTTTATTTTTTTCTTGTTTTGGTTCTTACTGCCGCCCCTGAAAGTTGCCTACCCTACAATCATAGCAACATCCGTACCGGTACATGTATTCCTCTTCCAGAGGTATCAGAACGATTTTCGCTTACAACTTTCGAGTCGCTCGTTTCCAGCACAGGGACCCTCAAATTGATACTTTTATCCTTCTCTATCATTCCTGGCCGTTTAACATCGCGGAGTCATCCTGTATAACGTATATCAGATTCTTAATAAACGTGTCATTGCGCCAGTCAGTCTGTTTGTTGGCAACTTTCCATGAATGCTTAATGATGTGCGTGAAAATTTCTGCACCCTAGGGACTGTTTAGTAAATATAAGAAAGTTAAGCACTATCACTGCCTGCATGTCCTTGATAAAGTCAAATGAATTTCAGTCACAAAGATTTCGTTGTTCGTGAAACTTCATATCAAGATGACAAATTAATGTGCAGGTAAAATGAGATATAACTATTTATGCAGCAGGTTTATCTCCCGTAAGCGGGGCTGCAGATTCTTAGCGCTAACCCCCTACCTACTCTGCACTAAAATGAATTGTGGAAGTAACGTAGTTCTGACCTATGCAGGCGTCCAAGTATCGATTACACGCGCTGTTAGAAAAGTTTCTTTAAATGCCTCGTGTGTCCGTATATCAACAAAATTATCAGTAACTTCAGAAAATATGATCGCTCATAATTTTTGGTACATCTTTTCTATCGCTAACTGAAATTGTATCCTCCTAAGGATTTCTTTATTCTGTGTAACTTAATAACTACAAACAGTCACGCAATAGCTTCGTGACAGATCTAATTCTCGATCAATAAAGGTGTTTAATTTACTGATAAAGCTCAGCCACTTTCTAATAGGACTACTCGAAATACGCAATGATGTTGGTAATAACGCATCATCGACGCCTTACTTAGAGCTACGGATTCCATAGTATAAATAATTCAATGAAACATACCAACATGCACAAGTACAAATATTCGTATGTGTTCTGGTAAACATTTTGGTGTACGAACCGAGACATTTCAGTATATAAGCCGGAGACTCATTACAACATTTTATACCGTAGCACTGAAATATAATTCCGATCCAATGAATATTTTAAAGACAAGTTTCCCCGAAGTCATCACCAAAATTGGCTTAGCATTTCTGGCCACAAGAATCATAACGGTGGTATTTTCTGGTCGTTTATAGTGACAGATTGTTAAGGTCCTTGTTATAAATCACTTAACGCAGTCATCTTCAGCTCGTCCACGGAAAGAAAATTAAATTTGATTCAAAAGATATTCGTTTACGCCTGACTGTAGCAAAGACTATAATTAACGAGCGTTATTAACACACACTTTTATTTCGTGTCGCGTTATTAACATTTAAATGATAACATCCCGCGTCTTATGTCAAAAAGAAAAGAAGTGTCAGATTCTGGAAATAATCTGTTTCTAACGGAACGAGCACGTAACGAGCTAAGAATTAATCCTGCGTGAAGTTCTTGTGTTACTGACTTCATCACAGAGCACTGCAGTAAACAGCACAATAAATTAACGCCCAGCGACAACACAAACTCTATGACGAAGTCTAGAATCTCATCAATCCTAACGAGTATTCTCCAAATATTTTGAAGAGTCGTCTCTACGTTGATCGATAACTTCGTCACATATAGCATTTTCAATGGAAGGGGAATATTCCTGCGCAGTGGAACATGTCCTTTCGAAGAGTGGTTATGCAGTTGTACGGAATAATACAGCATTTGTGCCGTTTTAATTCGAGACAGCCGCAATGAACTAATGAGACTTACGAGGTAAGAATCATGCCAGATAGCTCCTTCACTGATTGGTACTCATCTGGAGGACACCAAATAGTGAAAGTAACCAAGATTCGTCTATCATGATAACATACATTGAGAGAATCACTCATTGCATTTCAGGACGACGTCCTAGTGAAAGTGCTCTGCTTTTGCTATTTCGTGTATGGAAAATCTGTTTAGTATGTGCATAAATTCAAAGCCAGAATCTTAACAGTGTAATGTTTTCGTTCTTGTAGATGAGTCTGGAAATAACCAGGGGACCACGCTTACTAGTCATCTTCAATGTCATCCAAATTTATGGCATGTGCAGGGCTTGCCCAGCCATGTAAGCGGCGGAATGGCTTTTCCAGATTGCTGAGCATCTAGAAAAATACAGCATTTTTGCCACTGGTCGCCGGAGTCATGATCCGTTTATGCCAGCATGGTCTTCAGGCAGCGGTTGGCACGCCGGGAAGAGTTCCTATGTGCAAAATTTCTTGATTTTCGCTTTTTACGTTACTTACAAGGCGAATAAACCAACACAATGCTAAAAATATTGTATTTATGAATATTTCTATAAAAGGCATGAAAAGAAAAGGCAAGAAAAATTTTGGATAGCAAATAAATTTCCAAGTACTGACCATAGTTACAGCGTCGACAAGTGCTCACCAACTATTTTACGGGAATGTATTGTAAAATTAGCTCCTTTTTACTACTGAACTCTTCATGATTTAAAAGTCTTGGGTTATACTCATCGTAAAAGAAGCTTTGCTAAATACGGTCCTTCACAAAAGACGACGTACTAAATATTCCGGATTTCGAATGAAGAACAACTGCCGACATGAGCAGATTATAAGTAGATATTCGGATGTAGTGAAGCAGCTTAAAACACTTAGTAAGACAAAGCCTCCGGTTCAGACCGTATGCCAGACAGGTTCCCTTCAGAGTATGCTGATACGATGTATTCATATTTCGTATTCGTATACAACCATTCACTCGTCGAAGGATCCGTATCGAAGAACTGGAGAGTTGAGCAAGTCACATCAGCACCCAAGAAAGGAAGTTGCACTAACCCACTGAATTACAGACCGGGATCACTAACGTCGATGTGTTTTAGGATTTTGGAATATGTACTGTGTTCGAAAACTATGAATTACCTCGAACGAAACGATTTAGTGACAAATAGCACGGATTTCGAAAATATCGTTCTTATGAAACGTAACTAAAGCTTCATTGTCATGAAGTAATAAGTGCTGTTGACTGGGGACGTCAAATTGATTCTGTATTTTTAGATTTGCAGAAGGCTTTTGACACAGGTCCTTACAAGCGATTTCTAATCAAATTACGTGCCTGTGGAGTATAGACTCAGTTTCGTGAATGGATTCGTAATTTTCTGTGAGAAGTCACACAGTTAGTAATAATTTACAGAAAGTCATCAAGTAAAATATCAGTACTACCTGGCGTTCCCAGGGAAATTTTAAAGAGACCTCTGCAGTACTTATCTACATAAACGTCTTAGGAGACAATCTGAGCAGCCGTCTTAGATCGTTTGCAAATGATTCTGTCATTTCTCGTCAGTAAAATCATCATATGACCAAAAATAACTACAAAATTATTCAAACAAGATACAAAAAGTTGAAAATCATTCTAATTAATGAATAGTGTGAAGTTAACCACATGTGTAGTAAATCCTTTAAATTTCCGTTACACGATAAATCACATAAATCTAAAGGCTGTAAATTCAACTAAATACAGCCACTAGTGCGTTCAGCTGGAGCAGTCACATAGATAATGTTGTGGGGAAAGCAAACCTAAGACTGCCATTTATTGGCAGGACACTTAGAAAATGTAATAGATTTGCTGAAGAGACTGGCTACACTAAGCTTGTCCGCCCTGTTCTGCAGTATCGCTGTGAGGTGTGGGATCCGCACCAGATAAGATTGACGGGGGACATCGATAAGTGCAGAAAAAGACCAGATCTTTCTGTACTATCGCAAAATAGAGGAGAGAGAGCCACCGTTATGACCACGAATTGGGGTTGCAGTCACTAAAACAAAGTCGTTTCTCGCTACGGCAGGACCTTCCCATGACATTTAAATCTCCAATTTTCTCCTCAGAGTGTGAATATTTTTTGTTGGCGCCCACCTACATAGAGAGAAATGATCATCATAATAAAATAAGGGAGATCAGAGGTCGCAGGGAAAGATCCAAGCGCTCGTTTTCCCTGCTCCCTGTTCAAGAGTGGGACGGTTTTAAAGTAGCCTGAAGATGGTTCGATGAACCCTGTGCGAGGCACATTATTCAGAGTTGCAGAGCTGTTATGTTGATGAAGGAGTAGTAATTTTCTCGACATGCTGCGCAGGTTATAAATACTGAATTTTGGCAATTGTTTGGTTGTTTTAAAATTCCTGTAGGAAAGAAACTTGGTTTACATTCTCTCATCGAACAGTTCGTACCAAACCACTCGTAACGCTGCTGGAAGGTCAAAATGAAACTAACGGAATACGAAATTCTGTACGCTTCAACTACAGGCCCTTCTTGGAAAGTTGCTCGTTCATTAACATTGCAAGTACAATACCTGCTCGGAGATTTATGTACTATCTCAAATTATCCTTTGGTTTTCATTTTCATGCCGTTTATGAAAATATTAAAAAATACTATATACTGAGCAGATAGGTTAATTTGTAGTGTAAGTAACGTAAAAACTGAAAGTAAAATATTTTTCGCATAGCGAAATACAATTCTGTACGCTTGCCGCTGTGCCAAACGCTGCCTGGATACCATCCTAACATCAATGTCTCATGTCTCGCCCGACCCACACCAAATTTTTTTTTGCCAATTCTCGACCATCCGAAGCTCTCACTTCTGTCACTTTTATTTCAAGCGAAGCCCTACACATGCCTTAAATTTGAACGAAATTGATGACGAATAGGTGCGGTCGGTCGCCTTGTAAGAGAAGGGACTGTTAGACCCGTTGCCAGCATATGTCCTCCTCCTTTTGTAAAGCACGAAAGAGGTCACCGATCGTAACGTCTCCATCGTATGTACGGATCACCATCAGCATTGCCACTCGCCCATACTCCATGCTACCCTGGTGTTGTGAGGCTCAAATTTTAATACAAGGCATTTCATCTGTTGAATTTCTCTGCCACTTGCATTGCAAATGGCTAGCTCAGTGTAAATTCTGGCAAAGGTGTGGAACTGCAGCAATGCCGACTATACAACTATGTTGCCAAGGTATATCTCATCGAAGCACTTCGCTACTGCAGTGAGCATAAAACTTCTTTTTCCAATGCTAAGAAAATTCAGAAAAGGTAACTAAATACGTCTCAGCAAAAGTTAATAACGTTACAGGTAATTACTATTACGAGACGGGTTTTAGTTTAATATACTGACTCCAATTCCTGAAGTCAACTAGAACACTGAAAGCTTTTCCGCTATGCCGTTCATACCGACACCCAACGACAGATTTTTACACTGGAGCGGTATCTGTGATTGATTTCATCATTACGATACTTTGCGTGGGATTACAACCAGCCTGTACAGTGCCAGTAACCAATTACTGCTGTGGCTTGGATACAGCTGACGGAAATATTGTTTTACCACGCAGATATTATACTCACCCCCGTCCCTCTTCAACGTGTACATCGGCGCCTTGGAGAGCTGTATATGGCGCAGAACTGGTACCAAACGCTCATATGGCAAATTCTCTGCTGCCGATGTAATACGCGTGCACTCCCACTAACTCTTTCCCTCACTCGATCTTCAACCCCCTCCCCTCTCTGGCAGGAAAATCCTCTACAATAGCCGGCCGGTGTGGTGAAGCTGTTCTAGGCGCTTCAGTCTGGAACCGCGTGGCCGCTACGGTCGCAGGTTCGAATTCTGCCTCGGCCATGGATGTGTGTGATGTCCTTAGGTTAGTTAGGTTCGTTCAAGTAGTTCTAAATTCTAGGGGACTGATGACCTCAGATTTTAAGTCCCATAGTGCTCAGAGCCATTTTTTTTTTTTTTTGCTCTACGTTATAATAATTTAAAAGTATATTCATGTTGATTATGAATACCTTGGCAAAATAGTCGAATATAATGCATTCATTACTAACCCGAAAAGTAGTTCTGCAGTCTACAAGCAGAAAACACAAACATAGATGAAATCGTATCGGCAGCCAAATAGGTGGCTGCGTTGCCATTCTGTGACGTTTAGAGGGGAGAAACAGACTTTATTGTGATAGCTTCGCTCTGTCATTGGCAGTGTGATGCTTCGCTCTGTCAATGGCCAAAAAAGAGAGGAAGTGTGTATGATTATAAGTTTTACATATCGAAATGCTGCTGTACTGTTGTTTCGGACGCCACACATAATGGGTGATGTGTTTGTCGATAATATGTATCAGCTGTGTGCTTATTGTTATAACTAGATTAGAAAATGTGATAATTACTTTTACATAATGTGGTGTAAGTAGTAGATATTGGCACCAAACTTAAGTTTCCTTTCAGCTTGCGAATTCTATTGTTAGAGACATTCTCTCCCTCTCTCTCTTTCTCTCCCTCCCTCTCTTTCACTCCCTCTCTCTCTCTCTCTCTCTCTCTGTCACTTTCCCTCCCTCTTTTTCCCTCTCTCTTTCTTTTCCCTCCCTCCCTCCCTCTCTCTCTCTCTCTCTCTCTCTCTCTCTCTCTCTCTCTCTCTCTCTCTCTCTCTCTCTCTCTCCCTCTCCCCTCCCACTCTTTCCCCCCCCTCTCTGTCTTTCCCTCCCTCCCTCCCTCTCCCTCTATCTCTTTCTCTCTCTCTCTCTCTCTTCCTTCCCCACCCTCTCTTTCCCTCTCTCTCGCTGTCTCTTTCCCTCCCTCCCACACTCTCTATCTCTCTCCCTGCATCCCTCTCACCATCCTTCTCTTCCCATCCCTCTCTTCCCCTACCTCTCTTCCCCTACCCCTCCCCGTCTTCCCCTCCCTCTCTTTTCCTCCCTTTCTTCCCTTCCCTCTCTTCTCCTCCCTCTCTTCCCCTCCCCCTCTTCCTCTCTTCCCCACTAACACAGCATCACGAGAATCACAGAGCCTCCAGGCAGCTGAGTATAGCTCAGGGCTGTACAGAGGCGGCTGCTGCTGCTGCCGTTCAGCTGTGCCGCGGCTTGGGCCTTAGCGGCTCAGTGGCCGACCATGAGCACCGCCTACTGGCCTGCTAAGTCCCAAGCTGACGCCAGCGAATCCTGCGCCACCACCGCGATCGCCAACAGCGTCGAGAGCGTCGAGGACTCGAACGGGGCAGTTAGTGACTGCCGTGTAGGTCACGCTGGACGGACAGCCGAGACATTCTGCAAACGCTTATAGACAGCGAAATAAGAACGTTCATAAATATAGCTGCCAACATGCAGAGAACAGAACTCTAGCGAAATCAGACATGACTACACGTCTAAGGCGGAGGCGGCCCGTTGCAGCAGTAATGGGGTTTCTAAGCGGCATTTGCCTTTCAATGGCTCTCATATGCAATGCCCTTGGAAATCCCAAACATGCTCAACAATATCTCGACGTTATTTACTGAAAAAAAAACAGCTGATATCCTCTAAAGATATGAACTGGGAAAAGCCGGGCTCTTGCTTCTAGATACATAACATTACTTCAGTGTTATATGTTTTAGAATTTAAGTAATCCTATGTGGCGAAAAGACTTTACGAAGACATAGATTGTTGGCACGTATTCTATCCGATTTTTTTATTTAATTCTACTTGAACAATAATGATGTAATGGAATTGTAATTGATAATTCAAAATGTGTCGTCGTAGTGTCGTATGTTTCTCTACCATCAGTCACACGATTCAGTGGTTCTTGTCACTCTGTTTATTACGAATACACTATACTGTAACAGTTCTAGTGAGTGGAAGGGCTAAGTTGAAGTGGGTATGACATATTCTTTTGAAAGAAATAACATTTCTTGCAGTTCCCACAGACAAGAAAGAATTAGTTAAAAAAATACTAAATCCCCCGCAAACACTATATAATGCAATTTTGATCAACAAAAATCCCCACTAAATGTTACTTACAGAAGAGCTGACACGCAGTTACAATAAAATGATACAAATGACTTCCGACACATTCATGATACAACATGCAGTAATATCCTAGTTCCAAAAAAGTCAGGTGTGATTTAATGACCTGATCTTCTTCATCAAGCTAGAAGCAACATCAGCAATGTTAGAGAATACACCCCATTCAACAATGAAATATTTTGACTTAATGTTATATAGCAATCAGACACACGAAAACTTGTCAACACGTGCAGCGGCGCCCGCCAAATTGGAAGTCCACGGTGCAAGCTTCCTCCAGTTTCGGCCCGGTCTAGTACACAAAATAACATTAAGTCCGATGGTAACCGCCATTGTCGCCGATACAGACAAAGTAAGTGCCCTATAGTGGCACTGCGAGTAGCGTGCTGCCTGCAGGGCGAGCTGACTTGTCGGTAGGTCCAGGCGGGGGGGCTGAACACAGCAGCAGCTGGCTCCACCAGTGTGCCCAGAAGCCGCAGCTGAGCGGGGCGGCACCACAGTCGCGTTGCCCGCGAGACACGCGCGGTATTTCAAGACGGCGCAACTCGACACGACTTGCGGTCGACACGTATACTAACATTTATATTCGTTAAAATGCATTTAAGAAATAAAGAATATTACTAGAATACATTAGAAATGTGAAATATCGCACTTTAAATAAGACAAGTGAAGAAAAATATTGCCATCCTGTTTCTTACTGCCAGATCTTCCGCTTCCTGTTATCCCTGCCTGACCAGGCAGTTGTGCAGTTGTGTAGGTCTGCAGCTTTCATAAGTTTTGTATATTTTTTTCGCGATACAGTAATCTCTAGAATGTTGTACAAGCCCTAATGACATAGTGTTACCACACAAGCAGAGCCTGTTATGACGCGAGCTGTGACATTCATTAACGCCTCTTCTGCTAGCGCCATCTCGCAACGCGGCCTGTAGTGTAAGAACAGAGCCGGAGTTGCGGTAATACCGAGCTTGCGCTTGTGCGTGATGGAGATACTTAACATTTATGACGCCTATGTGCTACTTACGACAATTTTGTAAGGCCTGCGTGTTATAGGCAACTATTAATATCACCATTGTTTGCCTTGATGTTGTAACCTGTATGTGTCCTAAGGTGTGTAACTTAATTCATGTATACAAGTTACATAAGTGGAATCCAAGTCCACTCTCAAAGTGTTTTCTCTCCTCCCTAGTTTCGATAATGGCGGTTTTAGTTTCGCCGAAACCGGTAATCATGGAATAAAAAGAATTCCTTCGATCTTGGCTACCAGTTTATTGTTTTACCTTATAGATAAATCATTTCAATTTTGGTGTTACATTACACTGTGAATAAAATATACATAAGACTGCGCATTAATCGTCTTCTCTTAAAATATAAATAACTACTTCAGTTCCAATTTAGATTGTACTTTGATAGAGACTGACAGATTACAAAGACATCTCTCATAGAGAGCTGTTCTAGCAATATTTTGTTTTGTTTAGTACCACCCAAAATCGTTCCTAGAATAAGTGTATTTGTACTTTCCTTTTTCTTACCAGAACCTCCTATCAAATGGTATTTCCCAAGTCTGATAAAATCACTGTTTTCCTCAAAATCTGGGGCAGGAAGCTTTAGATGAAGGAAAATATTTTTGTCTTCTGAGACAGTGAGATATAAGCATCATGACTTCCTTAGCTAGAATTAATTTCTTAAGTAGGGAGACGTCAACAGACTGTTATACAAATAGGTAATGATGAACGTTTTACAACATTATCCTGCAACCTCTGAATCAATAGCGTAGAATCCTTAGAAGATGCTTAACGGTGTTTTATAAGTTCACTCACGTTTTGTCAGGCAGAAAAAGAGAAATCTACATCTACATGACTGCTCTGCAATTCACAGCCAAGTCATTGATAGTCTGAAAGTAGTTCTGTGAATCCACGATTTCTCCATCGTTCCACTCTCAAATAGCAAGTGGTCAAAATGGACACCTAAATCTTCCCGTTCGAGCACTGATTTACTTTATTAAAATGGTCATATTAGAGATGATGATGATGATGATGATTTTCACCCTAGTTGCGTATCATATTAGTAAAACTCTCCCCTATTTCAAATTAATATAAAACGAGCTGCCCTTCGAACTTCTTCGATGCTCCCCGTCAATTCCACATGAATAGGGTATTGTAGGCAGGCTGTTCAGTATATCTCTTGGACATTATAAGTGTCCTGTCAATGAAACGCAGTCTATGGTTCGTCTTCACCACAACCCTTTTCTATGTAATGGTTTCAATCTAAGTTGTTCATAATTACAACCCGTACGCATTCAATTCAGTCGACAACCTTTAAATCTGTGTTATTTGTCGTGTAACCCATAATTAAACGGATTGCCTTTAGTATTCATATGGTGGACTTCACACTTTTTATTGTTTACAGTCAGTTACTCTCACATAATACAGGTATATTCTTTAAATCATTTCGTAATTGTTTTTCACCTTTAGACGACTTCACGAAACGGTAATCGACAGCATCATCTGCATGTCATCTAAGAGAACTGCTCAGCAGACGACCTAAAACGCTTCCTTAGCGAACTACAGATACCACATCTGTGTCAAAAGAACGTTCCGAACTTCGGCTTTTCTGACAGGAAATCATGAATGCAGTTATACAACTGAGACGATTCTCCACAGGCAGGAAATTTTTTCAGGAACTGTGTCAAAACGATTTTGGAGACCTAGAAATAAGGAACGACTTGAGATCGTATTTCGATAGCATTTATTTCCTCGTGTAAATAGAACGCCAGTTCTGTTTGACAACAACGATATTTTCTGAAACAGTGCTGGTTATGTGTCAGCAGATAATTTTAATCGAGGTAACTCAAAATGTTAGAACACAGGATATGCACCAAAATCGTACTGCAGATCGACATCAGTGATATGGATCTCTAATTGTGCTGATTACTTGTGTTTCCTTTCTTGTGTGTTGGTGTGATCTGTACAAATTTCCAGTGTTGTTGGTATCGATCTGGTCCGAGTAACTGATTATGATTTGTAAAATTGTGCTATTTCTTCAACTTACTCTGAAAGAAAACTAACTGGTATAAAATATGGACCAACTTCAGTTGCTTTGCTACACTGAGGGTGTCTACTTCTAAATTGTGCATGTTGGCCACTCAACCCAACTGAAGTTCTGGAATATTTACTGCATCGTCTTTGGTGAAGAAATATCGGAAAAACGTGTTCGATAACTCTTCTATAGTGGTGCTGTCATCAGTAACATTACCATTGCTGTCATTCAATGAAAGTATTGATTGTGTCTTGCCATTGGTATACTTTACATGTGACCAGAATCCATGTTTGTTAGGAACTTGTTATTGCTGAGTTCAGTCCGAAGGCTAGCTTGATGCAACTCTTCATACCAGTTGTGCTGTGTCAAAACGCACTGGTTACATTCGCCCTTACTGGTGCTGAGCATCCTACACGATAACTTAATAATAACACCTGGTGGTTACTGTAAATATACGTGTACGATATGTTAAGAGAAAAAAAATATGTTGTAAATTATCCGAGAGCGTCAACGAGAGAAAAAAAGAAAAACTACAAGTCGTGAGCGTGTGCGACGTCAGACATGCACCAACTCGCCATCGCTGGGTCCATAGATGATGCCTGAGCGACGAGCAGCAGTCGGCCACTGTCATAGATGACCGACAGCATTAATGAATAATTAATTAATTGTCAAAAGTTGGGGTAGCGCTGCATTTTTTCACTAAAAATGACTCCTATTGTATGACATTAGTTCCCAGGTAGACTTCTCACCGACTTAGTTGATATCTCGGTCTGTGCCTAGGTCTGATAGTAGAGCGACCTACTGTGTGGTGTATTGAGGCACCGCAGATGGCGGTTAAGGCTTGAGAGAGGGAAAGCGGTTTTGATTGGTAGAACCAGTATTTTAATTTGTTGTATCTCACTGAGGCAGCGTGGCTATTTAGTCTGTTAGATCGTGTTCATATATGTGGCTGTGACGGCTGTTTCCTCCCAACGCTGAGCAACGAAAAATGGTTCAAATGGCTCTTCTAACTTACTTAACTTCTAAGGTCATCAGTCCCATAGAGCTTAGAACTACTTAAAACTAACTACCCTAAGGGCATCACACACACCCATGCCCGAGGCAGAATTCGAACCTGCGACCGTAGCGGTCGCGCTGTTCCAGACTGTAGCGCCTAGAACCGCTCGTCCACCCCGTCCGGTGCTGACCAACGGATTGTACAGAGATTCTGTGTAATTTTAGGAATAGTCACCGGTGATACACTAGTTTTGGTGAATTTAGGGGCTCGGGCTATCAATTTATTGCCGTCTTGTGGACAGTTTCGGTATTAAGAAACAGTGCATAGCGATAAGCACACATACAGATGGCGATAATATCGCGTACGCAAGGTATAAAAGGGTAGTGCAATGGCGGAGCTGACATTATTTCTCAGGTGATCCAAGTGGAATGGTTTCCGATATGGTTATGGTCCTACGACGGGAATATTCAGACGCTGAACGCGAACTAATAGTTGTAGTTAGACGTATGGGATATTCCATTTCTGAAATCGAACAGAGTTCGGTATTCCGAGATCAGAATGGAAAAAGGGTGCCGAGAATACCAGATTTCAGGCATTACACCTCACCATAAAATACGCAGTGGCCAACGGCCTTCACTTAACGACCGAGAGAAGCACCTGCCAGTGCTAAGAACAAGCGACACTGTGTAAAGTAACTGCAGAAATCAATGTGGGACGTGCGACGAACGTATCCTTAGGACAGTGCGGCGAAATTTAGCGTTAATGGGCTGTGGCAGCGGACGATCGACGCGAGTGCCTTTACTAACAACACATCACCCGCAGTGCCTCTCCTGGGCTTGTGACCACATCGGTTGGAACCTAGACGCCTGGAAAACCATGGCCTAGTCACATGATTCCAGATTTCAATTGATAGGATCTGATGATAAGATGAAAGTGTGGCGTAGACCCCACAAAGCCACGGACTCAAGTTGTCAACAAAGCACTGTGCAAGGTGGTAGTGGCTCATAACGATGTGGTCTGACTTTACTTGGAATGAACTGGGTCCTCTGGTCCACATGAATCATTCATTCACTGAAAATAGTAGGGTTGGAGTGTAGCGGAGCACAGACCCAACAAATCCGTGGAACCAAGTTATCCACTGTGCTAAACAATGTTGGCTCCATAGTGGTTTGGGCTGTGTTTAGGTTTAATGGACTGACGCATCTGGTCCAACTGAACCGACAATCCTTGCATCACCGCTATGTCCTATGTCAGCGTGGAAATGGTGCTCAGTCTGAAGATTTGATACGACTTGGTGATTAAGTGGTGTGAAAACTGTTTACAGGAGCTTTTTCATTTGTACATACTGTGACCTTTTTAGGTTATATTATATGGAACATGGGCATGCGATTGTTTTAATTTCTAAAGAAATGCTGTAAGAAACATCAACTAAGTACAATACACACACATGTGATGCTTTCCTTTTTCTGATCGTGACGATTAGTTAGTCTAAACACTGTATTTACGTATACATATACACTACTGGCCATTAAAATTGTTACACTAAGAAAAAATGCAGATGATAAACGGGTATTCATTGGACAAATATATTATAATAGAACTGACATGTGATTACATTTTCACGAAATTTGGGTGCATACATCCTGAGAAATCAGTACCAAGAATAACGACCTCTCGCCGTAATAACGGGCTTGGTACGCCTGGGCATTGAGTCAAACAGGGATTGGATGGCGTGTACAGGTAGAGCTGCCCATGCAGCTTCAACACGATACCACAGTTCATCAAGAGTAGTGGCTGGCGTATTGTGACGAGCCAGTTGCTCGGCCATCATTGACCAGACGTTTTCAGTTGGTGAGAGATCTGGAGAATGTGCTGGCCAGGGCAGCAGTCGAACATTTTCTGTATCCAAAAATGCCCGTAAACGTGCGGTCGTGCATTATCCTGCTGGAATGTAGTGTTTCGCAGGGATCGAATGAAGGGTAAAGCCACGCTTCGTGACACATCTGAAATCTAACGTCCACTGTTCAAAGTGCGGTCAATGGCAACAAGAGGTGACTGAGACGTGTAACCAACGGCATCCCATACCATCACGCTGGGTGACACACCAGTATGGCGATGACGAATACACGCTTCCAATGTGCGTCCACCGCGATGTCGCCAAACACAGATGCGACCACCATGATGCTGTAAACAGAACCTGGATTCATCCGAAAAAATGATGTTTTGCCATTATTGCACCCAGGTTCGTCGTTGAGTACACCATCGCAGGCGCTCCTGTCTGTGATGCAGCGTCAGGGGTAACCGCAGCCATGTTCTCAGAGCTGATAGTCCATGCTTCTGCAAACGTCGTCGAACTGTTCGCGCAGATGGTTGTTGTCTTGCAAACGTCCCCATTTGTTGACTCAGGGATAGGGACGTGACTGCACGATTCGTTACAGCCATGCGGCCAAGATTCCTGTCATCTCGACTGCTAGTGATACGAGACCGTTTGTATCCAGCACGGCGTTCCGTATTACCCTCCTGAACCCACCGATTCCATATTCTCGTAACAGTCATTGGATCTCGACCATCGCGAGCAGCAACGTTGCGATACGATAAACCGCAATCGCGATAGGCTACAATCCGACCTTTATCAAAGTCGGAAACATGATGGTACGCATTTCTCCTCCTTACACGAGGCATTACAACAACGTTTCACCAGGCAACGCCGGTCAACTGCTGTTTGTGTATGAGAAATCGGTTCGAAACTTTCCTCATGTCAGCTTGTTGTAGGTGTCGCCACCGGCTCCAGCCTTGTGTGAACGCTCTGAAAAGCTAATCGTTTGCATATCACAGCATCTTCTTCCTGTCGGTTAAATTTCGCGTCTGTAGCACGTCATCTCGTGGTGTAGCAATTTTAATGGCCAGTAGTGTATATACTGTTCTAATTTTTACACAGAGGAGCTACAGATAAACTCCAAAACACATGTGTTTCTCGTAGAGGAGTTATAAGACGAACATAAAAATCCTCAAACCGTGCAATAACTTGACATGTGTGTACGAAGTACATAAAAGATGGTGGTGCTATTCTCGATAAGGTACCACTTGAATTGCATTTACTTACCCGTAACTACTTTGCACCTGGAATAAAACTGCAAAAGCGTGTAACTCGTAGTAGTAAAAGTTTTAGATACTAGACAACGCCTGCAAGTAGCTTGTTACGGCTTACGCTGCAAATAAAGATGTCACATTCCAGATCTAACAGCTAGGTAAATACGTGGAAGAAAGAATATATGAATAAGGAAACGCATTGCAGCGTTCGTAGTTGATAAAGCACTATATGTCAAACTGAAGAATAGGTTTTCATTAACTACATCCAGTCAGTTCCGGTAAAGTTTAAGTGTTTCCTGAAGCTGAAAAGGAGAATTCTGGTTCAAAAGCGAAGGTTTGTATCAATACCTATGGCATCAAGGAGGATCATCGTGATTCTAATTCAAGCACTTGGAGAGCTATCAGCAGTGTTCTTTGGCCAGAAGAGCAAGAACCCAGCTAACATTAACTTTCAGTTCATGGAAACTTTAAGAGGATCGAATTCTTCTGAAGACATCAAGACAACCATGGACGATTAAATCATCTATTGAACTAGAAATGCCTCGATTTATTTTTCTAGTGCTACAAAAAGACAGGAGGAGAAATCTTGAAAAATGTATCAAGCGAATTTGACGACAGTAATTTGATCAATTCTAAGGTGTACCTAAATTTAGTGTGTTTTCTGTTTTATAACTCACAGTCCGACTTGGTCTAATGTACGACATGTATGCAAGGTTTCGCTCTTCGTACTGTCAAGAAGATGAATTTGGCTATTTGTCTGTGTGCTCAATCGTAAGTCAGTTAAAAGAAATAGCACCTATAATGATAACTGACTGCGCCAAACAAAACGAAGTCGAGAAATATGGAACTATAGATGTACATATTGAAATGGAGTCATCACAAAAATTCCCTCCAGGCACAACAGCATACGGGTTACTACCTATGCCTGTTTCGTAAACTTCACGAGTGTATCAATACAGAAACTTGAAGAGTACAGATACCGAGTAATTCAGAGACTCACTCAAGTGACAACAGAATCAGTAGTTGTGTGTTGTGTGTGTGTGTACTTCAGAGCAGGCACAAATACTTTTAAGTTGGATTATCAGTAAATAATTTTAAAAAAAGCTTTGTATTTATTTATTACAATCACATTCCTCCATAACACAACTTGCAGGTTCAGGCATGTGTATCAGGCCACTCTGGTCAGCTGTCGTATGACTCACGTCTGCTGTAGCCCACATTTCAGATTGCAAGAGCCGCCATGTGACACATCGTCTGCGACATGAGCACCTCAGTGATAGTGCAGTGTCTCTAAGTTGTGGAAGTGTCATAATCACACTCAAGTCGGGGCAGCCATGCCACTGTCATCTACAAGTAAAGCATTTAGATTACCACATATCCCACTTCCTTTTGATCACTGGTTATTGTATCAGCATGAAGTGATAATTTGATTTTGGTAGCGGTGATGGCACTGGTAAGCGTGCTCGTTTGCCAGATGGTGATGACTTGATTCTAAACATAACTCACCACTCACGAATGATCAGATGGATACCTCAGGTGGTTATGATCTAAATTCACAATTCTCAACTCAGAGTTCATTGGGTTTTGTGCCTATTATGAAGAATCAAACATGTATTACTTCTGCTTTTATAGACAATCATTAGTTTTAAATAGATGGATTTCGTTGATGGAAACATTGTGGGAAAAGTGAGTGATGAATGGGAACATAAGATATTGCAATATGCTCACAATATACGAGCTAAAGTTGATTAGTTGTAAAACCACTTACCACTGGTGAATCACAATGTAACTATCAGAATTCATTGTTAGTGATGGATGTATATGGCTATTATAAGTGTGTAGGCTATACTTCTCACCCCACTTTTTTCTGAAGGAGTATTGATGCCTTCTGGAGGATGGATTATAGCACTATGGCCAGATCTGAGCGTGATGCATCCACCACTGCCTACAGCACAGCCCACATTATCAAACTGGTAGCCTACATCATCTCAGCCCAAGCCATCAAACTGGTAGCTACAAACACTGCAGTCCAGATCTTCGCATGAGGTGACCCCATCGCCTCAGCAATGTTCTTGGTCTGGCAGGAGCAGTCCAACAGTCCATCCTGCCAGAATGAGCATCAGGTAGATATTGCAGATGCATTGAACTACTCCATAGTTGCTAGTGCTTTCAGCAACAGTATCCTGCAATTCTACATAGGGGGATGTCAAGATCTGGCTACTTTCCATCGATGAGTGGCTATCTCATCATTAGGTGGAAGGCAGTTCTGTGCTGTTAGCTTACCTCCTACCAAGAAGGTGGTAACGCCAAAGAGAAAAGCATTGCTAAAACTGGGGAAATAATGGGTTGATATCAGAGGGTATGTCAACTGGAACTTTTACTGACACTGTCCTACTGAGCGATTTTCTTGATATACAGGAAAGAAGACCTGGTAAGGTCTGCTGTGTACTCGGATTTGTACTTGTATGCTTTGATCAAGTGAAAGGAGAACACAGATAATTCCACAAAAAGGGCATGTGTTAGTGCCCACAATGTTGAAAAGGATAGTAGATACTGGTTTGCTGATCGCTTATGGTTTGCTACAGAAAATACCCAAAAAAATGCATTGGCTACAACTCATGTCTGCAGGCATTATAACTTTGAAGGAACCTCATTCCCCATTACCATTCGAGTCTTATCAAATGCGAGAGGCATAATCGTAATTATACAGTTCATATTTAGATAAGAAGACGAGCAGGCAAGGAGATGTTTATAAAATAATTGGACCCTCTGTTTTTCTGAAGTTGTGTGTCAGTGTCCCATACAAGTCGATTTGTTGGTGAATAGCTGTGGGAGATAAGTATCACTAGGTGTGGATCAAAAGCATGTCTCACCTGCATTCTGCTCAAATGCTGAAGCGTAGTGGGGCAAAGTATTTTTGCAGCAGATCCCTCAACTTTTTCAGCAAGCAAGGGTATTTAGAAAGACCCCTGACTGTTCGAGTCAGGAACTGGTACGTGTGGAAATGTTTAGCCAGGTTAAAAAGTTCCTAAAATTAAAAAAAGCCCACTGCCAGCAACAATGTCTCTTCATTGGTAGCTCTGAGTGCTTACTAATACCTGTGGTTTGTTGTGAGATGATCCCATTGTCTCTCACACAACTTTAACAGAATAGCACATACGATATGTAGTGGCTTATCAAGTTATACGATATGTAGTGGCTTATCAAGTTGTATGCTTGTATGATTCCAGTCGCAACCAGTTTGAATCATAAGACGGTGACAATCCTGCAAGATGGTTGGTCTCTGAGCTTTGAAACTACCTCTTTAATTATTTTTATCAAACATTGACTTACAGAATTTTCCCCAACAAAGACAACTCAAACTTAACCTATTCATTTATTACCCACAATATACAAGCCCAACGCAATGTGATTGCTGTACATTGACAACATGACTTCCAATAATTAACACAAAGGAATGGCCTGAATTGCAAGAAATCCTAACAATAGTACAACCACAGAATCTCTTGCCGAGGGCGCAGAGCGTGTCAGCGATATGAACACAGTCTATAGCGCTGCCAGCATACAAACAGGCTACTTACAGTTTGAACAATTTGCACAGGATATTGATAATCTTCATAGCAAAATACATCCGAGTGTTACAATTGCTGGAGCATGATGCATTATAGAAGAAGACAGTTGACCGTCATATTTGTGGGCTCCTGCTGGACAGAAAAGTGGAAAATCCACTTAGAGACAACTCTTACATAAAGAGGCAGTTCCGCTGTGCAGTTCGTAATGCATGCAGCTTGAAATACAAACTGCCTTGACCATACCTGTCTGCTCCAATAACTGCAATGAATGTGATGTTCCCTTTCTTGTTGAGAACTTGGATGATTTCGAGTTGGAGAAGGATAAGGTCAGTGTCATATCTGACAACATGGAAAACCACGTTTCAATCTCCAAACACATCACGTTCCGCTTCCTGGATTCCTTAAGATTAATGCACAAATCTCTTCAGAAACTTGCTGAGACAATGCGTCAGGATAATACATATCCCGCCAGAGCCACGTATACTGATGCTGTAAAGTTTCAGTTTATTACAATGATAGGGGTGCTTCCTTAAAAACACCTGCCTGGACTTCATGGAGCTACTCTGCAAAACTACATTGCCCTATATAACTGCGTTCTCCAACTAACTCACTGGCTCTGCCGTAATGAATGCAGAGCATATTTAGCAGGAGTTCATCATACCTAATTTGGAAGAAGATGCTGTGTTATTTACGAAAAAAGAAATACACCTGCTGTCAGATATTTTTGATAAATTTCGGAGTTTATTCTAGATCATGCCTCTTATTACACCATTCCAATGCTTTTGTGGAATGAAATTTCACCAAGGTTGATACATTTCTTAGAAAAAATTGGGTAAGCTATAGGGAAAGACAGGTAAGTGCAATATGTACAATGACCAAGAGGAAACAATAATAGTGGACGACCAAGAATGAAGTTCAGGGATTAAAATCCTCTTAAGGTGATTGTGCGATAATTTTCACACTTGTTAGGTCTTTCTATATTATGAACTGTTTGGATGATGTTTTTTCTGAAAGTTTGATGGTATACTATCAGTCTCATACAAATCATATACCAACATGAATAATCGTTTTGTTGCCATTCCTCCCAGTGATTTCATAAATACAGATTGATAAAATTCCATCTCTTCTACCTTATTCGATTTTTAGTCTTCTAAAGGTATCCTAATTTATGGTTCTAATACTGGATTTCGTATCTCTTTCTTACCGAGCTGTGTTTCTTCTTCTGCCACATTATCAACCAAGTCCTCCCTTTCATGCAGTCCCCCGTGATACTCATTCTCCCTATCTTCTCTCTCGCTTGCATTCCATAGTGAAACTCCCATTTCACTCCTAACGCTACAGCCTTAGTTTTTAATTTCACCGAAGATTGTTTCGACATCTCTGTAGGCTGGGTCAGTCCTTTCGACAATAATTTCTTTTTCGATTTTTTCACTGTTTTCATGTTGCCATTTCGCATTAGCTTCCATGCACTTCCTATTTATTTCATTTCTAAGTGTCATTCATTTCTATATTCATCAATTTCCCTGAACAGTTTTTGTATTTCCTTCTTCCGTCAATCAGCTGAATTATTTCTTCTGTTATCCATGGTTTATTCTCACTTACCTTCCTTTACTTTGCTATAAGCAATCTCTGCCGGCGTGACAAGCAAAAATATCTGTCGTTTGGAGGGTTCTGACGGCGGCGCGAAGATGAACTCTTCAGACTGAGAGATGAAATCCGAAACGTAGCTGCCAATGCTGGTGTGAGGTACGTTTTGAGTGGAAGAATATCCCGACACTTTGCATGACATGAACAGCGACTTGCCATTACTTCTGGAGTATCTAGTCCAACGAATTGGTTCCGTCCCCAGTCTGATGACGACGCTAGGGAATACCCAGAGCTACATTCTAAATCACCCGCAGCATCTCGGAGCAGCATCCCGGTTGAAGAAGTATATTGATGTTAATACTGAACAGAGGATTCTCGTGACATGTGTTTCTGAATTTTTTTTTATAAGTTGCTGAATAATCCTGTATCGGCAAAACGATGGAAAACGTTAGAAACCACCTTGAATTTTATTTAGTTTACCAGTGGGATGGGCGATACGTTTGCAAGAGACTATGTCACCAGGCCAAATTTTAAGTGAGTCACAGTCTTCCATGGGAGATTACTTGCTTTGGAGATGGCTAAGGTTTCAGTAGAGTTCACGAAGCCTGTTTATGTTAGTATGCGTATTCTGGGTCTCTCCAGATTCCACATGTACCGATTGCTCTATGAATATGCACAGAGAAATTTCACTAAGTGTAAAGTGCATTATATGGATACTGATAGTTTTATCTAATGTTTGATAGGTTGTGATCCATATGAAGTAATTAGGTACATTCCTGAGGATTACGACATGCCTGAATGTGTGGCTGATAATCCGTACTGCGTAGCACCTCAGAACAAGCTTATAAGCCTGATAAATACGAGATGCATGGCCCACAGACTGAGGACTTCCTGGGACTCAGATCCAAAATGTAAGTGTACTGTATAGATGCAGTCGCCAACCAAAGGTGGGGTAAGGGTGTGCATCCTGTAGCCTCACAAGCTCTCACGACTGAGTACTATAAGGCGTGTGAGCGAGGCGTCACAGTGGTTAGCACACTGGACTCGTAATCGGAGGCCGACGATTCAAACCCGCGTCCGGCCATTCTGATTTAGATTCTTCCGTGATTTCCCTAAAACGCTTCAGGCAAACGGCGCAATGGTCCCTTTAACAGAGCATGGCTGACTTCCTTCGTCGTCCTTGCCTAATCGGAGCTCCGTCTCTAGTGACCTCGTTGTCGACGGGACGTTAAACACTAACCTCCTCCTCCTCTTCCACCTCCTCCTCGAAGGCGTGCTTGCAATGTGGTGCTGGTGATTCTCTGCATAGGGAGTGGCAAGTAGTCTTTCGATCACAGTATCATGAGGTACACACGGTACAGCAGTCTGCAGTTTGTCTGTCGCGTCATGACGACAAAGGCCTTATCTCTCTCTCTCTCTCTCTCTCTCTCTCTTCTCTCTCTCTCTCTCTCTCTGTGTGTGTGTGTGGGGGGTGGGGGGGGGGGTCCCAGTAGACACTGTAAATAATGTATATACTGAAGAAACTGCAAATGCAAAAAAAAGCAGATCATCATCTTAAAAAAATATTGTCACACAGTCATTCAGTTTTTTTACAATACTGTACAGATAAATATTTTCTATATACTTTGAATTCAGCCTCAAATCGTTTTCAAGCCTATAGGTGCAATTAAATACAGAAGTGTTCCGTCAATAAATTGTACCTCCACAGATTTTATATTTAGAGACTCAGCACTTACATTCGTCGACTCCAGTTGAATAAATGCGATTAGGTGCTGTTCGAATTCCATTGTATTTATACTATTCACATGCTAATATACATAAAGTCATAGTACGAAGCGCTAATATATGGATACCAGTGTGTGTGAGTCCATCCACCACAGCCGGCCGGAATGGCCGAGCGGTTCTAGGCACTTCAGTCTGGAACCGCACGACCACTACGGTCGCAGGTTCGAATCCTGCATGGGGCATGGATGTGTGTGATGTCCTTACGTTAGTTAGGTTTAAGTAGTTCTAAGTTCTATGGGACTGATGACCTTAGCTGTTAAGTCCCATAATGCTCAGAGCCATCCACCACAACCGATAGTCCACAACATAAATTAAATTTAGAACACTTGAATGCTTTAAGCAAATATGTGTGTCCCACGAGGTTAACTCAAGCAGAGTTTCCTGTACATGTCAACTCTTGCAAAGTAACATCCAAACGTATGAAACAGCAGTAGGGGTGTAAGTTTGATCATAAACCGTCGTCATTTTTTTTCTCTGTAAACTGGCTCATGTTACACAGATAGTTCCACTCATACCATGAATATTGTGCTTTAGAACCAACATGTTAAACATTTTATGCTTGTATTCCTACTTCTACATGTGAAGTCTCTGTCAGGTACTTGGCCCACTTTCATGCATTTAGAGGCACTAGCTCTCACACTGTACGTATTGGTGAATAATAGTACTCTTAGAGACTCATATGAGGCGAGTGGAGGGTGAAGGGAAGGGAAGAGAGGGGGGTGGGGGGATCTTATCACGGGCTGACAAGGACCTTCAGTACCACATACAAAGCTGTAATATGAAAAATAGGTCATTTGAAGGTTGTCTAATTTTCTCATTGACCCTCAACTAGAGAGTCTTGCAAGTCCGCTGGCACTGGACGCAAGAGTTCTTTCCTCCTGGAGTGTGTAGGTGAGGGATTTGTTGTGTTTACCAGCCTAGATACATTTAATGACATATCCAAAATCTGCTGCTGCAAACGTGAGGTGTCGTCTGAGCATTTAGCATACTCCTGAGATGCTATGAGACCTATACAACCAACCAGTTTCACCTCATAAGGTCATTTGAAATGAATAAGCTAAATCGCTAAATGTATGATTAAATCACCGTTTGAATTAAATAGGGGTGTCCCAGTCAAACATGAAATTTGTGTATCACAGCTCACTGAATGAAATTAAAAGAAAAGACTCAGAAAAGTAAGAAGAGGTAACATTTCTCTCGCCTAAGTGCGTACTGAATGGAGCTCGCTGGCTATGAATTACTTCAGGAGAACGGAACTTTGACGGTCCTCTTATCATCACATACGTAGATGCAGTTCACGTTTATTACTCTAATGATTCTCATGCGCAGAGGGTAGTTGCAGCAGTGGTGTCGCAGAATCCCCCATCTGTGGTCAACGCTGAAGTGAAGACAGCTCTGTTACCTCACTGACCCCTGTGTAAGATGAAGTGTATTTCTCTTCTCCTCCAAAAAAATCTGTTTCTACCACCACCTGAATATCGGTAGCCAATCACATTCAGAACTCTGACCAATGAAAAGTTTATAATAATTTCAACAATTTCCGTACTCCCAACGAAACTGTTGTTGTTAAACAGTCCTCATTAATTCTGTTTTGGAGAGGGGCAGAAGACAGAAATTTTGTTTCATTATATGTGTGTTTTCACGTTTCCTCCAGTCAAAATTGCTGGAAGTATTCACTAGCCAATAATGGACTCCCTTAATAAATTTAAACAGTTACATCTGTGACGTCGTTTGGTCCCCAACAACCAACCGCTGCGCTGTGTGTGTGTCGTGTTTCTCTCCTGCTGCCGTGCATTTTATCTTGTCTAAAGGAAATTCATTAAGTTCTTTGCTTCCTAAGTTTTTACAACGTGATAGCTACTCTCTCTTGGCCTGTCGCTCACTCAGCGGCCACCTGGTGCTCTTGCGTCTGGCGAAAAACAGTGCTCTCTCCCTGGCTCATATCTGACGTAGTCCTAGCTTTCAGCAGAAATATTATTATCCGCCTACCACACTCCATTTCAGTGGTCTCGTACATTCTCATAGCGCGTTAACCATCTCAGCTTACAGAAATATATTACAATGAAGTCATTGTACAGAATTAAAGAAACGATTACTACTTATATCTGCGTTCATTGGAATTAGGTTCAGTTGCGTGAATACTTTCAACGATTTCAAAAGTTTAAATGGATTCAGTATCCTCATCTGAATAATGTGATACTAATAAGGACGTAGAGCAGTTTTGGAGAAAATTTCCCACTAAAGAATATTGAGACAGTGTAGTATTTTTTCCCAACATGTGATCCTTCACCCTACTTCATCATGAAAGTTCCAGAATGCTAAATTAACCTTCAGATCACTACCTTAGCCGTTTATTCACTGAAAACCCCTGCCATAATGAACGTGTAAGTAGGCCATTCAGTACATGGATGTACAGTCTTCACTTTCTTCAATAAAAAAATGGCTATCTTCCCGAGGGTATATTTTGATTATGTATCAAGAAATCATGTAAGAAACAAAAATGTGTCGTGAAGACTAAAATGTCTCTCTCGCACACCTCCCCCCGACCCCGCCCCCCGTCCATACATTGGCGTTTCTGTTAAAAGATGTCTTGGTCTTACTAGATCACGAAAATGCCAGAATGTGAGGGACTATTACATAATATCAAGAACAATCAGAGAACGATACGATGGAATAGTGAAGGGGTAAAGAGATACTAGGAGAATGAAGATTTAATGCAACTGGAGGAGGACTGCAGAGAATAGGAGAAGGCTAAAGAGAATGAAATTGTCGACATGCTAGAAATACGTCAAGAGCTGATATTCAAAGTTAAACAGAAAATCTGACACACAACAACAATTGTAGAAGGAAAGAACAAAGGGAGAATGAAAATTCTTCTCTGAAACTGACTTGTGGAATGTAACTGTACTATATCTTTCGAGACTCTGTTCTTTTGTAGCCATAGATGTGCTGACAACGCAAGGTTCATTGATTTGAGCAAGTGTGCACTTTCAGAAAGTCAGTGGATTGATTGACTCCCGTGGAGGCGGTCAAAATTTTCAGAAACGCTGTTAAATGGAATATTAATGAATATAAAATGTGAGATTGATGTAGAAGGTAAGTAAAGCAAGGGAAAGATGATGAGAGACGAATATTAAGTAGCAATACAGAGGAAACGATGATAACCAGGAACTGTTAAAGGAGTAGTGTAGTGATTTAAAGTGGGTCATGTGGTTAAAGTCAACAATCACATGTGAATGATAAAACATAGTAAATGTTGTACATGATGTTTCATATTAATTTTTGTGTGTTCATGGAGAACAATCAAGAGTGACAATGACTATACTATGGATTGTGGTGTAACAACAGATTAGTGCCATTATGAGCTGCAAGTGTTAGGTATGAAATGCTTGTCAAACAGTGCCCATATATTTACTTATGTTGTAAGTCCTGAATTATTGAATTTAAATCATGTTCATATAGTTACCTAACTGAATAATAATACAAGTTTATTTAAATTAACATGGACGTAAATTGGGTACTACGGACGCAATTACACCACTTGTGCTTCCTGTGTATAGTTGTATGTGAATTTCCCCTTCCCCCCTCCAACTAAATAAAATAGTTTCCAACTGCCTTAATGGCACTTGCAGCTGTTAAAGTATGCTGACATATAAGAAGGAATAAGCTGAAAGCTAACGGAGAAACTGCAGTATGGAACTCCAAATATTGCACTTGAAATTTGGAACCTGAAACTGGGAAGTTGTGCTGTTAAATTGCGATCACATCATATAACAAAGTTAACACTCAAGTATCACAATAACTGTGATAACTCTTATTTGTTAGTATCAGTTAAATATGCTTGGGCGAAGTCAGGTAATGTAACTAGTACATACAAGACCTGATCAAAGGTACCTGGACAATTATTACCGGACATTAATATTGAGTGTGTCCAAACTTAGCCTTTATGGCAGCTTCAACTCTGCCGAGAACACAAACAGTAAGGTGTCTGAAAGTCTGTGAAGAAATGGCAGCCCATTATTCCTCAAGAGCCGAAATCAGAAAAGGTAGTAATGTTGGATGCGGGGTCTGGTGGGAAGGCGACGTTCTAACCCGTCGCAGAAGAGCTCCACTGGGTTCAGGACGGGACTCCGGGCAGAACAGTTCTTTAAAAATGTAATTGTCTGCAAACCATTGCCTCACTGATGCTGCTTTATGGCAGGACACATTGTTACGCCGATAAAAACATCAGGGAACTGTTGTTCTGTTTTACACGTCACAGTGCTCTAAAGTGTGTTCATGTCCTTCCACATTTATTGTTTTCTTGAACACAATAATGGAAGCACACGCTAACCACGAAATGCACGCTCATACCTTAGCACCATCTCGCCTGTACTTCACTGTTGGAACTAGACATAACAGCACACAATATTTTCCATGCAATTGCCCATCACAAACACTTCCATCCATTGTCGCAGGTCGTAGTGTGATGCGTTACACCAAATCACTCACTTCCAGTCTTCTACGGTCCAGTGGAATCGGACATTACACTACCTACATACTGACTTAGCTCAAACTGCAGAGATGTGAAGCTTGTGATAAATAGCTCTGCTATTGTACCACATTCTCTTTAACTCCCTGTGTGGAGTCACTGTGCTAGTTGCATTACTGAAACCACTTTCGAAATCACGAGTGAGTTCTTCCGCATTCATGCTGTCTTGTTCCATCACCCTTTGCAATGTTCTTCGATCCCCGTCCATCAGTACATGAGGTCTGCCTGGGTCTGAGCTAGCTGTGGTTGTTCCTTTGCGTTTACAGTTGACAATCACATCGCCAACAGGCGGCTTCAGCAGCCTTAGAATTGCATGTATACAAAGTGAAGTGACGAATGGAAATTTGTCCCAAGGCTGGGATTCGAACTCACATCTCCTAACAATTACCACCTTAGCACAGTGGTTTTGCACAACTGTACAAACTCCCCCAGCACGCCATCATTCTCAGTCCAAGTTCCCATTCACGCAACATCCCACTTGGTATTGCCGTAGTGGTTAGCACACTGGACTCGCATTCGGGAGGACGACGGTTCAAACCCGCACAGGCCATCCTGATTTAATTTTTCTGTGATTTCTCTAAGTCGATTCAGGCAAATGCCAGGATGGTTGCTTTGAGAGGGCATGGCTGACTTCCTTCCCCAGTCTTCCCTAATCCGACGAGACCAATGGCCTAGGAGTTTGGTCCCCTCCCCCAAATCGACCAACCAGCCAACCAACCATCCAAACAACCAACCACTTGATATTCCACCTAAACTGAAACAGCATTGCAGGGGCTCTCCAACCGTATTGGTGCAGCACCTCAGCGTCGAACTGAATGGGAGATCTTGCCTGAAAGCCAGGAGTAGGTGCCTTAATCAAGTGAAACTATATGGTTCCAGACACCTTATGAAATCCGAAACATCTATGATTTATATATGTAGACTGAAGCGACGAATCAAAATGTATACCAAGTTTGTGATTCAAACTCAGGTCTCCTGTTCGCTAGGCATATGTGCTAACCACTGCACCACCTTGTCACACTGGCTTTCCTCAACTGCAGGGTGAATACCAATTGGGCTGAGGCGTGAATGGGAATTTTGAATGTGGAGTGAGCCGTGCTAGGGTAGTCTCTGCAGTTGTGCAAAGCCACTGTTCCAGGGTGCTGTTGTGGTTGGCACTCTGCTACTGAGCGGGAGACACGGGTTCGAATCCCAGCCTTGGTACAAATTTTCATTCATCGTTTTAGTCTGTGTATATACTTCATAGATGTTTGAAAACTCAAGAGGTTGGAGACTTAGAATGTTTGAAATGGGCTTGATGGATTTCTTTCTCAGGTGACAAGCAATGACTAGTCCAAGTTCGAAGTCACTGAGCTCTACCGCCTGACAAAAAATGGCTCTGAGCACCATGGGACTTAACATCTGAGGTCATCAGTCCCCTATAACTTAGAAATACGTAAACCTAACTAATCTAAGGACATCACCCACATCTACGCCCGAAGCAGGATTCGAACCTGAGACCGTAGCAGTCGCACGGTTCCGGACTGAAGTGCCTAGAACCGCTCGGCCACAGCGGCCGGCTCTACCACCTGACACATTGTGTTGTTACTGCTTGTGACAACACAATGCCTAATTTTACACTAGCGGTTCCCCTCTCGTGACATCCCGATGGTGATGATGATTGGTTTGTGGGGCACTCAACTGCGCGGTTATCAGCGCCCGTACAAGTGTCTAAGCTTTGCTCAATCCAGTCTCGCTACTTTCATGAATGAAGATGAAATAAACATCCAGTCATCTCGAGCAGAAGAAAGTCCTTGACCCCGCAGGGAATCGAACCCGGGATCCCGTGCTCGGGAAGCGAGAACGCGACCGCGGGACCACGAGCTGCGGACGTGACATCTCGAGGTCAATTCTGGATCAGAGAGGGGTGTCCAGATACTTTTGATCAGATAGTGTATAGAATTGGCCAGCTGTACCAGGTGACCAATAAGACAGTATAAATTTGAAAATTTAATAAACCACGGAATAATGTAGATAGAGAGGTAAAAATTGACACACATGCTTGGAATGACATGGGGTTTTATTAGAACCAAAAAAAAAATAAACACCACATATTGCTAGACGCATGAAAGATGTCTTGCGCGCGTTATTTGGTGATGATCCTGTGCTCAGCCGCCACTTTCGTCATGCTTGGCCTCCCAGGTCCCCAGACGTCAGTCCGTGCGATTATTGGCTTTGGGGTTACCTGAAGTCGCCGAGCTACTGAGCGTCTCTCCTGCAGAGTCTTCCACTGGAGTTTATCTATCATCTCCGTAACGATTTCGCGATTACTAAATGATCCTGTAACGAAGTGCGCTGCTCTCCGTTGGATCTTCTCTATCTCTTCTATCAATCCCACACTGCTGAGCAGTATTCAAGCTGTGGGTGAACAAGCGTACTGTAACCTACTTCCTTTGTTTTCGGATTGCATTTCCTTAGGATTCTTCCAGTGAATCTCAGTCTGGCATCTGCTTTACCGACGATCAACTTTATATGTTCATTCCATTTTAAATCACTCCTAATGAGTACTCCCAGATAATTTATGGAATTAAATACTTCCAGTTGCTGACCTGCTATTTTGTAGCTAAATGATAAGGGATCTATCTTTCTATGTATTCGCAGCACATTACACTTGTCTACATTGAGATTCAATTGCCATTCCCTGCAGCATGCGTCAATTCGCTGCAGATCCTCCTGCATTTCAGTACAATTTTTCATTGTTGCGACCTCTCGATACACCACAGCATCAGCTGCAAAAAGCCTCAGTGGACTTCCGATGTCATCCACCAGGTCATTTATGTATATTGTGAATAGCAACGGTCCTATGACACTCCCCTGCGGCACACCTGAAATCACTCTTACTTCGGAAGACTTCTCTCCATTGAGAATGACATGCTGCGTTCTGTTATCTAGGAACTCCTCAATCCAATCACACGATTGGTCTGATAGTCCGTATGCTCTTACTTTGTGTCATTAAACGACTGTGGGGAACTGTGTCAAACGCCTTGCGGTAGTCAAGAAACACGGCATCTACCTGTGAACCCGTGTCTATGGTCCTCTGAATCTCGTGGACGAATAGCGCGAGCTGGGTCTCACACGACCGTCTTTTTCGAAACCCATGCTGATTCCTACAGACTAGATTTCTAGTCTCCAGAAAAGTCATTATACTCGAACATAATACGTGTTCCAAAATTCTACAACTGATCGACGTGAGAGATATAGGTCTATAGTTCTGCACTTCTGTTCGACATCCCTTCTTGAAAACGGGGATGACCTGTGCCCCTTTCCAATTCTATGGAACGCTTCGCTCTTCTAGATACCTACGGTACACCGCTGCAAGAAGGGGGGGCAAGTTCCTTCGCGTACTCTGTGTAAAATCGAACTGGTATCCCACCAGGTCCAGCGGTCTTTCCTCTTTTGAGCGATTTTAATTGTTTCTCTATCCCTCTATCGTCTATTTCGATATCTACCATTTTGTCATCTGGGCGACAATCTAGAGAAGGAAGCACAGTGCAGTCTTCCTCTGTGAAAGAGCTTTGGAAGAAGACATTTAATATTTCGGCCTTTAGTCTGTCTCCCTCTGTTTCAGTACCATTTTGGTCACAGAGTGTCTAGACATTTTGTTTTGATCCACCTACCGCTTTGACATAGGACCAAAATTTCTTAGGATTTTCTGCAAAGTCAGTACATAGAACTTTACTTTCGAATTCATTGAACGCCTCTCGCATAGCCCTCCTCACACTACATTTCTCTTCGCGTAATTTTTGTTTGTCTGCAAGGCTTTGGCTATGTTTATGTTTGCTGTGAAGTTCTCTTTGCTTCCGCAGCAGTTTTCTAACTCGGTTGTTGTACCACGGTGGCTCTTTTCCATCTCTTACGATCTTGCTTGGCACATACTCATCTAACGCATATTGTACGATGGTTTTGAACTTTGTCCACTGATCCTCAACACTATCTGTACTTGTGACAAAACTTTTGTGTTGAGCCATCAAGTACTCTGAAATCTGCTTTTTGTCACTTTTGCTAAACAGAAAAATCTTACATCATCTGTCGGACATTTTTTGAACATTTGTAGGTTTTTGGTTTTAATACAACCCCATGTCATTCCAAACATGTGTATCAATTTGTACCTCTGTATCTACATTATTCCGTCATTTATTCAGTTTTCAAATTTATACTGACTTTTTGATCACCCGGTACTTTGAGAAGCTCGCATTGGTTTTTCTTATAATCGGCATACAATAGCTGCGTTGGAGAGCTGTCAGCAGCCGCAGTGTCGCCAGGGAGATGCTGCTCTGCACAGTGGGAGACCAGGAGGCAACGTCCTGAATCGGTCGGCAGCGGGACACGCGCGCCTGACGGACTGCAGTGGTAGCGGTGAAGGCAGCGGCGGCGGCAGCGGCAGCCACGCCCGCCTTGATAGATGGTGATCTGTCGGCGAGCCGGGGACGCGACGGGCCGCGCGGCCGCCGGCCGCCTTGTAAACGCGGCCAATTACTCCAGCATGCTGCAAATGTCAGCGCCGGCCGCGCCGTAACTCTCGCGGCGTCAGCGCTGTGCGGCCGACGCGGACCTAATGATACGGCGGGCCGTCTCCCTGTCTCGTCGTGACTGGCGTCCACCTTAAGTCCTCCCCTGTCGCGCTAGGAACTCGCCATTACCGGCTAACTACTGTGTTTCTGTTTATGAAATTGTTATTTGATGACTCGGATTCGCTCGTCCGGCATTAATCGGAAGTTATTCGTCACATTAGAGACGGCATATAATGGACGGACTCCATTGTGGGTGCAGAGGACACAGCCGCCCCGTGTTGCAGAGATATGGCTTGCGGCTGCTGTACTCAGCAACTACTGTGAGTTATGAAGCGTTGTCACTTCTTATGGGCTCCGCGCGTTTCTGAGAAGAAATTGTCATAATTCTCAACTTAACGTTTTCCATTACCAGAACAGAGGCCGCTACAAAATACGGACCAACAGCCTGGAGAGCAGGAAATGTACTCGCAGTTGCGAATATGGACCACCTTCAGCTGTATATTGGAATGACGACACTGAGGAATAATGCCGGATCAGGACTCCAGTCAGGTTTTCCCGCTGTACACGAGCGTTGGCCTTAAGCTGTTCGGCCATCTGAGTACGCCTGAGTCATCAGTCTACTGTCTAGGGCTGTTGACAAAATACCGATTTACTGTAATTTTTCTTCAGAAAATATTGTTATATATCGACATTACTTTCCAACCAAAATGTCAATCTATCAAAATCAAAATGGGAATATCGAGTTGTGTGTGTCCTTAGGTTAGTTAGGTGTAAGTAGTTCTAAATTCTAGGGGACTGATGACCATACATGTTAAGTCCCATAGTGCTCAGAGCCATTTGAACCATTGGAATATCGAGTGCCGACTTTAAACTTCCAATAAATATGTCAAGTTATTCTATGGAAATTGCAGTACAATATAATTTTACTTTGTGTGAAGGAGCCTTGCCACGTTTTAACTTTTCATCATGTTAAGTCTTTCTCTTCGATTGTGTGAAGCAACTATAGACGGCACTGAGTGGTAGCGGTGTGAATGGAATAACAAGGTATCCAATGTGGACTAATAGCACACCAGTTGCGTTAAAAAACATTTCAGGGCAGCTAGTGTGCTATTTCTTCACATCAGCATTCTTCCAAAAACTATCGAAACTGATAAACAAAAATTTAAATGGTTTTTTCGATGGGCAGACACGTGCGAGGAAAAATGCTGACGTAATCGGCTCTCGGTGTTACCAACAGAAATTGCAACGGTTAAATTCACCAGGCAATATTAACACTACATTTTCTACGTCGCTGGCGTTTGCGGAAATATAAACAGGAAAGCTGACTTGAAGTGTTCCAGACAAATCCGATATGTGACTAAACCGAACGCTAGACCCATCGGACACCTTTTCTTGTACCACTTACCTACACATAACCACAGTGGCTATCACCAAGCGTGAACGAAATCGCTTTCCTTTCAATTCTTCCTCTGAGTGGGACAAGCAGTTTACTAGAATGAAATTTTCACCGTGCAGCGGGGCGTGCGCAGATATAAAACTTCCTGGCAGGTTAAAACTAAGTGCCGGCCTGAAAGTCGAACTCCGGACCTTTGCCTTTCGCGGGCAAGCGCTCTACCGACTGAGCTACCCAAGCACGACTCACACCCCGTCCTCACAGCTTTAATTCCGGCAGTTCCTCACCTACTTTCCAAATTTCATAGAAGCTCCCCTGCGAAACTTGCAGAATTAGCACTTCTCGAAGTAAGGATATTGCAGAGACATGGTTTTGCAAAAGCCTGGGGGATGTTTCCAGAATGAAATTTTCACCCTGCAGAAGAGAATGCGCTGATATGAAACTTCCTGGCAGATTAAAACTGGCTGTCTGTGCGTCAGACCGAGATTTACTTCCCGGAGTGCTAGTTCTGCAAGTTACACAGGAAAGTTCTGTGAAGTTTGGAATGTAGGAGACGAGGTACTGCCGGAATTAAAGCTGTGAGGACGGGCTGTGAGTCGTGCTTGGATAGCTCAGTCGGTAGAGCGCTTGCCCCCGAATGGCAAAGGTCCCAACCTGAAGTCTCGGTCCGGCACACAGTTCTAATGTGCCCGGAAGTTTCAAACAAACTGATAACTTCCTGGTGTACAGAACATCTAATAATAAATCAATAGTTAAATATACAGCTCGAAAACCGGCAATATATTTACACTGTGCAGCTGATATTTTGTTTGGCCCGCAAGTCGATATTATTTTCCGTCGATATATAGATAACTTTTTCGTTATATCGAGGACAAATAATTATATTTTTTAATTATCAATATATCGGATTACCGACATTTTTAAAAATATGAACAGTCTTGCTTCTGACTGGTGTTATCCGGGTCACCACGAATTCCTTTGTAATGTAAGCTCTTCATTTCACAACCTACTTCCTCACTTATTTGCTGGATGTATTCCAATCTCTGTCTTCCTCAGTTTTTACTCTCTACAGCTTCCTCTAATACCATGGCAGTTGTTCCCTGATGTGTCCTATCATCCTGTCCCCTCTTCTTCTCAGTGTTTTCCATATATACCTTCCCTCTCCGATTCTGCACAGAGCCTTCTCATTCGTTACCATATCTGTCTTCCCTAACTTACAGCAATCATCTGTAGCACCTCATCTCAAGTGCTTCGATTGTCTTCTGTTCCGGTTTTTCCACAGTCCGTGTGTCACTACCAAACAATGCTATGCTCCAAACGTAAAAAATTGGTTCAAACGCTCTCAGCACCATGGGACTTAACTGCTGAGGTCATCAGTCCCCTAGAACTTAGAACTACTTAAACCTAACTAACCTAAGGACATTACACACATCCATGCCCGAGCAGGATTCGAACCTGCGACCGTAGAGGTCGTGGCGGACGTCACCTGACGCCTGTTGAAGTTCGTTATTGAGCCATTCACTCAGTTTTTTTTTTTTTTTTTTTTTTTTTTTTTAATTTCAGAGGGCAGCCAACCCTCTGACCGAACACGCTGAGCTACCGTGCCGGCTTAAACACGTACATTTTCAGAAATTTCTTCTGCAAATTAGGGACTATATTTGACACTAGTAGATTTCTCTTCACCAGGACTAGTCTGTTTTTGATGTTCTCCTTCCACCGTCTATCATTGGTTACTTTGCTGCCTAGGTAGCAGAATTCTTTAACTTCTTGTACTTTACGATCACCCATTCAGATGTTGAGTTTCCCGGTGTTCTCAGTTCTGCTGCTTCTCATTACTTTCGCCTTCCTTCGACTTACTCTCAATCCATATTATGTACTCATTAGACTTCATTCAGCAGATCCTGTAATTCTTCTTAACTTTTGCTGAGAATAGCAGCGTCATCTGCGAATCTTATAATTAATATCCTCCCGCCTTGTATTTTAATCTAACTCTTGAACATTTCTTTTATTTCCGTCATTGACTCTACGATGTATAGATTGAACAGTAGGTATGTACTTTACGTATACGGCCGTCCAGCAAGGACCCATTTATTGAGAGTTGAGAGTCTGGTAGTCTGGTATTGGCACATAGATACGAAATAGCAATGCTTGTGTTATGTAGGTGGTGGAGGTGCATATGGTAACAGCTCGTGTGAAGCGAGAAATCAACGTGCGAGTCTCAGTTCAGCACAAGTCTTCATTGCCGTCATTCCAATACACAACCGAGGCAGATCGTTTTCGCAACTGCGAACATAGTTCCAGTATTTTCTCGGCACTGTAGTCGCTGCAGTGCCTGTTGGACACCCGAAGGAGCATCACATCACGCTTCTTAACAACACAGGCACTGCAGTTTAGTATTCGTAGTTTGAAAAGCGTTTCCATGCTCAGATGCCTATAGTTATCTGTATTTTGATGAATATATCACATTATTTTTTCTGAACATAGGTTGCAACAAATTTTATGTATTTCTTCATTATAGTTTTGAAAGACAATATAAACCTTTGTTAATTCCCAGTAAGCAGCTCTACACTTGTCATATTATTTTTTTCTACAAATGCGGAGAAGGTAAGCTCACCAGAGGAAACATTTGCCACCCAAGTGCTCACACACACAGATGAATCGTTAAGCCTTTACAGATGGAGCAGCGATCGAGTGTTAAACTCATTCCCGTGTGCACTACCTCTGCGTGCGCATGAGGAAGCACCGTCAGTGAGACAATTATCTTTCAGGCGAACATTGTACGTAAACTTGGGTAAATGTAAGTGCGTGACAGAGTGGAGTAAAGGAGCAATCGTGTTTGCCCGTGCACGTGGCCATACAGTTTGTGAATTTACATTAGCTGTTGGTGTTTGTTGGCGGTCTGCACAACGTGTCCACCACAAGCAATGGTGCAACAACCGCGAAACACGCCAACAAAATTGTGATCGGAGGAAGGTCCTCACTGAGAGGAATTCACGGCCTGTGAATCAAAATCGCTTGCAAACCCGACAGTAACTGTTGCAAGAAGTGAATAAAGATCCATCCCAAACTGTAACCGAGAGAACGTTGCTACAGGAACTACATGCGATAAACGTTTGTAATCAATCACCTAACAAGAGGCCATTTCTCACGAAGGCACATGAACCTGTGCGTCTTCAGTAGGCTACAGATCATGAACGTGGACAGTATATGAGTGGTGGAAAGACATGCGGTCCGACGACTCACATTTTAACTTATATTGAAATGATGGACAGTTAGAGTGCACCGGAGACCAAATGAAGCACTTCATCCTAAATGTGTGCAAGATCAGAGTCAAGCCAGAGGTGAGACTGAGATGTTTTGGAGGGTATTTTTCTTGTCGTGGACTGGACCCATTCACTGAGGTGACCACTAATATGAACCAGGATGTTTATTTAAACATTCTCAAAGATCAGGTGTTGCCTTTCAGTCAATATCTGCACGGTAAGTATGTTATTCATAGCCCCAATTTTTAAGACGACGTTATCAAAATTCATTGGGCTGGAAGAATGTATGAGTGATTTTCAGGGCGCTTCTCCACCCTACTACATCTCGACTGGTCTGCAAACTCATCTGACTTGAAATCCACAGAAAATTTTTGGGGTATGTCGGAACAATGGGCAGAACGCCGACATCAGTATCTCCGCATTTTGGTGGAATTGTGCGATCAAATCCTCAGGTAGTGGCTTAACTTGAGTGCGTCGTACCTACACAACTTCGTGGACTCATTTCCTAACGGAATCCAGGCGGTTATCAAGTCAAAGAGTGGATTTACACGGTATTAAATTATATTTGCAGTTAACGTTTTTATGGAACTTTTTGAGCAACAAGCGTTAAGTAGTGCTCCTTTGAAGCCTTCTTGTGGCTCCGCAATGTGGACGATGCATTTGTTATATGGCCACACGGCGAAGAAGAACTTCACGCGTTTCACAATTTCTTAAATGTAATTCACCCCAAAATCAAATTCACCCTGGAGGTTGAGAGTGAGGTCGGTCTCCCGTTCTTAGATATGTTGATATACAGAAGATCTGATAACACTCTAGGTCAGGGAGTGTACAGAAAGCCGACTAACACAAACAGGTATTTAGATGCCACTTCGCACCACCACCCAGCCCAGAAGCAAGCAGTACTCAGCACTCTGTCTTCACGTGCCTTCCGTATCAGCGATGACGACAACTTAGAGTTCAAGTTTTTAAAGAGGACATTGAAGGCAAATGGGTATGATAGTTATTCAATCGACAGGGTTTTTAGGCGGAATATTTGTATCGCTAATAAGAATGACGAGGAACCGCCTTCTCACTCCGTCAGGTTACCGTTCGTTTCTGGGGTCAATTTCACTGACCGCATAAGCAGAATTTTAAAGAAAAATGGTATTCATGCATCTTTCTTTAGTCAAAACAAAATAAAAGACTTTGTCCGACGGAAAACGGATGCACCTTACTACCTCCACAAAGTAGGTGTCTATAGGGTGAAAAATATTTAAACCGACAAACATTGGAAGGTTGTAGGGGACATCAAAACAAATATTTTTCCCTAATATAATTTTTTGCTATGAGGAGTATTTAAACCGGTAGAGGAAGATTTCTCTGGCGGCAAATTAACTAAACCAACAAACACTTTTCCATTTTTTATGACCAAGAGACAACACATTAACACAAACCAGTTTCAATTACAGTAGATTTTCAAAAATGCCTCCAAAGGGCAAAAACCCCAGGAGTATCCTGAATTGTTCCTGCTGCTGCCACTATCCAGACAACCAGATCCTCTTTTGATGCCAGAGGAGTTGCGTAAATAAGGTTGCGCATCTCTTCCCACACAAAAAATTTGAGAGGGGACATACCTGGGGCTCGAGCAGGCCATGGTACAGGACGACGTCTGCCAATCCACGTGTCTGGTAACCATCGGTCCAGGAATCGACGCACACGACGACTGAAATGCGCCGCCGCCCCGTCATGTGGGAACCACATGCGTTGTCTTGTAGGGGCGGGACGTCTTCCAGCAATTGTAGCAATGCTCTGGCGAGAAAATTGTAATAGTTCCTGCCATTTAATGGCCTAGGTAGCAGATACGAACCAATTAAACAGTCCCCAACAACACCTACCCACACATTAACGAAGAACCGCATTTGATGAGCGCTAGTAACCGTGGCACGTGAGGACTCCAAACATGCGAATTGTGCATGTTGAAGACTCCATCACGCCCGAACGTTGCTTCATCGGTAAACAACACAGAGGATGGAAATGTAGGATGCATTTCACACTGTTCCAGGTACCATTGCGAAAACTGTGCTCTGGGTCGATAATCAACTGGTTCCAGATTGTCGATACGCTGTAAGTGAAATGGACGTAACAATTACTCTCGATAGACTGTTCTTACATTCGTCTGATTCGTACCCATGTTACGTGCAATTGCGCGAGTGCTGATTGAAGGATCCATTCCACAAGCTGCAAGACAGCTTCCTCAAATTGCAACGTTCTTACCGTGCGACGGCGTCCTTCTCCAGATAATCTGCTAAATGAACCGGTCTCACGCAAACGTTGGTGCACAGCAGCAAAGGTCGTATGATGCGGGATTAGGCGATTAGGATTTTGTTGTTGATAAACCCGCTGTGCAGCTCGTCCGCTGTGGTGCGCTACGTAGTATGCACCAGCCATATCAGTGTACTCACTCCAGGTGTATCGCTCCATTAGTAAACAGAGACAATGCACTACTACACTGGTGGACAACTGAAAAGCGTAATACGCCCTCTATAACTGAAGATCGTAATACGGTCTCTAACAACTGAAGAGCGTAATACGGCCTCCACCGGTTTAAATAATCCCCATAGGAAAAAATGACATTTGGGAAAAACATTTGTTTTGATGTTCCCTACAAACTCCCAGAGTTTGTCGGTTTGAATATTTTTCACCCTGTATAAAGCGTCATGTGCCTGCGGCAAAGTGTATATAGGCGAACAGAGAAGAACTGTTAAAGAAGGCATTAACGAAGACGAAAAGCACATCCGGCTAAAACAAAGTGCAAAATCGGCAGTAGCGGAAAATCAAGAGAACTGTGGCTCTGACATCGATTTTCATGACGTGCGTGTACTGGCTAAAGAAACAAACATTTATAGAAGAAAGGTCCGAGACGCGTTTGAAATTTGTAAGAATGCATCTAATTTCAATAGAGAGGACGGCTATAGGCTTCCGGCATCGTGGCTCTCGGCCATCAAGGAAGTAAATACGTGGCCGCGTTGTGTGAGCGGCATAAACAACGCGCTGCAAGTCACATCGGCGGACAATAATATTTTGGGTAAACATTTCTCCTCTCTAGCTCTATCCGTTTCGAACCTAGCCACTGATGACGACCAACCAATAGCGGAAGCAGGCATTTCAACCAATAACCCTTCAGTATAAGTGTGGAATAGTGGCTTTCTATCCAATGACGATTACCGTCAATGGTATCAACAGGAGATGAGCTACCAACGCCCCTTCTTCTTTATTAGCCTATGATTATGGCCCTCTAATGGTAGCCATGTGAATTTTAACCAATACTATCTCTTCTCCAGCACGAAAGCCAGAGAAATCCCCCTTTATAAGTGGACGCGACACTCGTCTCTGACAGTGTTCTAGCAGTAGTGGACACCAAAAGATCCTGAGGAAGATCCCAGCAGAGGTGTCGAAACGTCGACCGTTTTAGAAGAAACATGACTCTGCCAAATAACCCAGAAGATTTTAACTTCACTATATTTGTAATGAATTCTCTTAGGAGGTGACCGGTTTTTTTTGTCCGGTGAACGTACAGGGTGTTTCAAAAATGACCGGTATATTTGAAACGGCAATAAAAACTAAACGAGCAGCGATAGAAATACACCGTTTGTTGCAATATGATTGGGACAACAGTACATTTTCAGGCGGACAAACTTTCGAAATTACAGTAGTTACAATTGTCAACAACAGATGGCGCTGCGGTCTGGGAAACTCTATAGTACGATATTTTCCACATATCCACCATGCGTAGCAAGAATATGGCGTAGTCTCTCAATGAAATTACCAGAAATCTTTGACAACGTGTCTGGCGGAATGGCTTCACATGCATATGAGATGTACTGCTTCAGCTGTCCAATTGTTTCTGGATTCTGGCGGTACACCTGGTCTTTCAAGTGTCCCCACAGAAAGAAGTCACAGGGGTTCATGTCTGGCGAATAGGGAGGCCAATCCACGCCGCCTCCTTTATGTTTCGGATAGCCCAAAGCAATCACACGATCATCGAAATATTCATCCAGGAAATTAAAGACGTCGGCCATGCTATGTGGCCGGGCACCATCTTGCATAAACCACGAGGTGTTTGCAGTGTCGTCTAAGGCAGTTTGTACCGCCACAAATTCACGAAGAATGACCAGACAGCATGATGCAGTAATCGTTTCGGATCTGAAAAATGGGCCAATGATTCCTTTGGAAGAAATGGCGGCCCAGACCAGTACTTTTTGAGCATGCAGGGACGATGGGACTGCAACATGGGGCTTTTCGGTTCCCCATATGCGCCATTTCTGTTTACTGACGAAGCCGTCCAGGTAAAAATAAGCTTCGTCACTAAACCAAATGCTGCCCACATGCATATCGCCGTCATCAATCTCGTGCAGCAATGGTAGCGGCGCTGAGGGGTTGCCGCGTTTGAATTTTGTATGGATAGAGGTGTAAACTCTGGCGCATGAGACGATATGTGGATGTTGGCGTCATTTGGACCGCAGCTGCAACACGGCGAACGGAAACCCGAGGCCACTGTTGGATCACCTGCTGCACTAGCTGCGCATTGCCCTCTGTGGTTGTCGTATGCGGTCGCCCTACCTTTCCAGCACGTTCATACGTCACGTTCCCCGTCCATTGAAATTTTTCAAACAGATCCTTTATTGTATCGCTTTTCGGTCCTTTGGTTACATTAAACCTCCGTTGAAAACTTCGTCTTGTTTTCGTCTTGTTGCAACAACACTGTGTTCTAGGCGGTGGAATTCCAACACCAGAAAAATCCTCTGTTCTAAGGAATAAACCATGTTGTCCACAGCACACTTGCACGTTGTGAACAGCACACGCTTACAACAGAAAGACGACATACAGAATGGCGCACCCACAGACTGTGTTGTCTTCTATATCTTTCACATGACTTGCAGCGCCATCTGTTGTTGAAAATTGTTAACTACTGTAATTTCGAAAGTGGTCGGCGGAAGGTGCACGTGCCCGTCGACCTGGGACCGGACTGCAGCGACGCACGGATGCACGTCAAGACCGTAGGATCCTACGCAGTGCCGTAGGGGACCGCACCGCCACTTCCCAGCAAATTAGGGACACTGTTACTCCTGGAGTATCGGCGAGGACCATTCGCAACCGTCTCCATGAAGCTGGGCTACGGTCCCGCACACCGTTAGGCCGTCTTCCGCTCACGCCCCAACATCGTGCAGCCCGCCTCCAGTGGTGTCGCGACAGGCGTGAATGGAGGGACGAATGGAGATGTGTCGTCTTCAGCGATGAGAGTCGCTTCTGCCTTGGTTCCAATGATGGTCGTATGCGTGATTGGCGCCGTGCAGGTGAGCGCCACAATCAGGACTGCATACGACCGAGGCACACAGGGCCAACACCTGGCATCATGGTGTGGGGAGCGATCTCCTACACTGGCCGTACACCTCTGGTGATCGTCGAGGGGACACTGAATAGTGCACGGTACATCCAACCGTCATCGAACCCATCGTTCTACCATTCCTAGAGCGGCAAGGGAACTTGCTGTTCCAACAGGACAATACACGTCCGCATGTATCCCGTGCCACCCAACGTGCTCTAGAAGGTGTAAGTCAACTACCCTGGCCAGCAAGATCTCCGGATCTGTCCCCCATTGAGCATGTTTGGGACTGGATGAAGCGTCGTCTCACGCGGTCTGCACGTCCAGCACGAACGCTGGTCCAACTGAGGCGCCATGTGGAAATGGCATGGCAAGCCGTTCCACAGGACTACATCCAGCATCTCTACGATCGTCTCCATGGGAGAATAGCAGCCTGCATTGCTGCGAGATGTGGATATACACTGTACTAGTGCCGACATTGTGCATGTTCTGTTGCCTGTGTCTATGTGCCTGTGGTTCTGTCAGTGTGATCATGTGATGTATCTGACCCCAGGAATGTGTCAATAAAGTTTCCCCTTCCTAGGACAATGAATTCACGGTGTTCTTGTTTCAATTTCCAGGAGTGTAGTACGATCATATCACTTCTCTCTATGTTGCAAACTTATTTTCACCACACTCGTATTATTTTTTCTTGTTTTATTTTTGTTTGACATTTGCATCATATAAGTCATATTCTCACCATTTTAACAAGTATTAAGCATTCATTTCGCTGTAATTTTGGAGAAATGTGTATATATTATGTTCTTTATATTATTTAAAAAGCATTAACAAGTGTATGCCAATAAGACTGTAATAACGAGAAGTCTTTGCTGTTAGATTTAGAAGCATCCGACCCACCTTACATTTCCAGGGGTGGATCACTCTGTACTGTTCATGAAATAAATAAATAAATAAATACTGTGAAGCAAGAAATGGCCGTTCATTAACTCAGCGGGCACCTGCCTCACGCACATTAAGTTGTTGTCGTATTCTGAGGCGTCCGCTGTGATTTCAGGAGGGAAATAGTTTGAAGATGGTTTTATGAACCCTCTATCGGGTACGTAATTATGAATTGCATTGTAGCCGTATAGATGTATGTTTTAAATAGAAAGAATTGTTCCCTTTCTCATTGTGCTTTTCAGCTGCTGTGCGTCTTTTGAGAGATCGTTGGGCATTATGTGAGCAGACCTATCACCAGTCAGGAATACCATCTAATATGTAGTCTGCTACTAAGGTACTTGGAAATAGGATTGTTGGAAGAAGTGCTGTCAGGGTTTAGTATACCCGGAACCAAATATTAAGATAAATTAGTACAGTGGCTACTTACATATATTTTTGTCATCCGTCTTCTAACAGGTTTGAAGCACCCATAACGATTTCCTCTCCAGTTCCAATCTCTTCATCTCAGTGTGTGTATGGCTCCTGGCTCAGTTTGTTGATAATCACCCCTGTACTTATCAATGATGGATTGCTTCAACACCAATATTATTTTTTGACAGGTTGGGTGAGGTTCACTAAGCACAATGTCGGATAACATTATTTTATTATACAGTAACATCACTTTCAGATGTAGCTATGCAATGTCCTTTCATTTTTATACCATATTTAGTGGTTCTTTTCTTGAGAGCTTTGGACGTGTTTACTTGGGAAGAAAGATTTCATACTTCCACACCGCGAAGGTACACTCTCACTGTGATCTGTAGTTCCTGCTTGTCGGAAGAAGGCAGTCATGATTCTCTTAAGATGGAACAAGCATCCCCCGAGAAATTGACCAGTTTAGTGGAAGTCGTTCTGCGGCCTGTTCTGTGCTTTCGTTAGTTAGAGCCACACTTGTCCTCACTGATGGCAGAGACTGCCGTGCCGCCACTGCCATCTACTCGCTCTTCCCTCCCCCCCCCCCCCCCCTCCCCACAAACACGCGCGCAATGTTAGCATCATATTGTGTAATTTCTCTTGAGATTTTAGAGTATTTTGCTCTTTGTCAACTTTATGTGACATGTCTGTAATATAAAGAGCAAAGAAAAATCTGCTGGAATTCACTTATATTCAAGATCCCTTAATACTCCTAAAACTTTTTCATGGTTAGGTGACGCACAAATAACAAATTTAACCCGTTGTATTTTACGTCACCAGCTTTCTCTGAGACTGACACTCCACATATTTTAGAATATTTTTATGTTAATAATCTTAGACGTTGCATAATATTTTCAATCAAAATTAAGTACCACCAGTGACTGTGGCCTTTATTGCCTTCTTTCCCCTTCTCTTTTTAATACGGTGAAGGTCTGCACCTTTGAGAGCCTACGAGTTGGGCAGCAAAATATGAATTTTAAAAAGAGCTGGCGCCCACAAAAATTTTCGGTGTCCAAGATTGAGTCTCAGCTTAGGTGCTGAGAGCGGCGTTCACCTCCCCTACCATGTACTCTGGGTGGTGGACGAGGGGAGATATCTTGCAGAGAAAAACACAGCATTGTTCAAGCTAGGTGCTGCTCTCCTAAAGCTTGTGTGAATTTCCATCACCTCAGGAGTGACGCGACAAGATAACTTTCGGTTTAAATTTCAAAATCCAGCATTCACGTTAGTTCTTACTATTATTTTCCATACAGCACACACTTTCTCGTGCATGCGAATATGCTGGCGTCTCATAGGTCTGTTTCGAAATTATACGATGGAGTGGGAGAGAGTTTCTGTCTGCCTCCACATCCCATGACTCTATTGTTTAAACACAGCGTAGATCCGCAAGAGTAGGAGATTAACATGTTCACTTACTGGATGAACTCGCAATGTCTGACACGACTGGCCGACGAGTTTCCGACTCTGACAGAGACCGCAAAGTTTCAGAACGTCCAGAAAGAGTGCAAATGCTGTTAACAGACGACTTATGATGCGGGCGTAGTGGTCACACAAGTCTCCACCTGAATACTGACCATGGGGAGGGGGAGATCAACTCAGCCTCCAGCCACTACCACCACTGCCTTTTGTGTTTGCACCGCGAAGTTGGTAAGATGGGCCATCGTTGTGTTCACTGACTCTGTAGGGATGCACTTTGGGAATCTTACTGGTAATTAATTTAGAGAGATCCCCTCCAGTTGCACTAACATTTATTCGTACCACTACCCGTTTAGGGATTTTAAAATCACCCTGTCTTGCGTATGTCCTATGTACCAAGTCTTCTGATCTTACTAGTGTTCAAACCTAGTTTTCCAGGTCTTCCTGTAACGTACTAAACATGCTTACAGTCACTGTTCGTGTATTACTCTTACAAGTTCGCCTTGTATAGTTCTCAACCACCTGTGCCAGAGTTAGAGTTCACCATTAAAATCCCTCATCTAAGCATTAAATGTTTCATTGTTCATCTCAGTGGATAACTCATGTTTTGCTTTTCGATAATAAAGTTGACTGTTACACGGAGCAGTTGTTTTTCTTATAGATTAGATTGGGCTACACCTATTATCATTCAGTAATATTTTTCCGCTGCATTGGTCTTACGTCTTTAATTAATTTGCATGATCGTAAGGGATACTTCCATTTTCCGTAGGTCGCCAGAGATTGGACTGCAGCATCGCAGGAGTATGCGTAACATCACGACCGACAGCCATATAGTATGCTTAAGTTTTTGTTCTTACGGCGGACAGTGATTTCGTTGTTTACGGTGGCCAGACATAACCAACTGCTGTATGAAGTTAAAGGCAGACAGAAACCATCGAGTTTCAATATCTTTTTGTTGAAAGGTATTGTTGAATGCCAGTTACGCAATCATGCCACAGGATTCCAATAAAGCTTTAATTTTCTTGAATACTTCAATGTTGGACGGCGTTCCCTACATACCAATTACTGTTCAATATTCTTCCGACACTCAACCTTAGAATTTAGTACACTACCTGCCTTTCGATCGACCACACCTGGCGCGCGCTCCGAGGCTAGTCGCCATTAAACTCGTTGTTCACCTCACAGACGCTTAGCCGCAAGCTGTTGCACCTCACAGGGGCTGTATTTGTTCTCGTATCGATAAAAATGCTGCAACGGTGACCTCACAAGAGTCACTAACGTGACTTCCTCTTCAGTGACAAATTCATCATCTCAAAATAGCGCTTGCACCCAGAGTCCACAATTTTTTGTATGATGTATTTCAGTCTCTGGCTTTCCGTCTGCAGCTTCCCCTAGTATCATGCAAGTTATGCCCTGATCCTGAACACATCCTATCACCCTCAATAAAAGTTCTAGGGTTTTCAGCTGCGCCAAGTGATTAAAATTCTACACGCTTTCGGTTAAGCACTCCTTGGTCATTGTCAGGTGGTATGACTGCTAGTGGGCTGCTGGTAGTTATTACCCTACAGTATTTCTTTCGTGATTGTAACTAACACGTGTACCAAATTTGATTCAAATCATTCCAAGGGTTTCAGATGCGCTTTTTACCCTTACGTATATCAGATATATTTCACACACATTTAACATATTTCACTCATTTTTGTACATATATTTGACCTGTATGTCTAGCAAATTTCACTTTGCAGTCTCATTTTTACGCAGCTTAATGTTTATGATGTCTTATCTCCAGAACTATGAGCTGTGCAATTATATAATTTTGCAGATACATCCGCTGCGAAATTTGTTGTGAATAGAGTTAGCAGTAAAGAGGAAATAAACCAAAAAGTCATGCATGATGTGGTATTTTCTAATGGACCTCACTGTTTATGAAGTCATATCTCCTGAACCATGTGTCGTACAGTGACATATTTTTCTAGGTACATTCAGTGGCGTATGTGGACACTGTCTGAAAAATGTGTCAAGAATATAGTTGGCAGTAAAGAAGTGTTAAATTAAAACGTCGTGTTTCAAGTGAATATTTTACTGCATGAACAGCGGAGATGGAGTAATCGACCATTTTTTTTTCCTTTCGTTATTTTGTTGGGGTCGTCAGAAAAAGTTTCGTAACGTTTGAAAGGATGTCTTAAGTTTGTTGCAAGACTCTTAAGTGCTCTCATCCATATACTGGATAACTAAAGTATGGGTAATCTCGCGTGGTGGGCTACACGGCTTTTACGCCCCCTTCCCCACCCCTTTGACAGGTGGGTGGTTCTTAACCACACTGTGATTCTTTCCAGGCTGTAATTGATAGGTATACCAAGTTGCGTTGAAATCGATCCACTGGCTTAGGAGGAGGTGTGGAACATACGTATATACAATCATGTGTGCATCCATTTTTATTATTTGTGTGGAGTAAGAACAGCCTGTTAGAAGTTTCTTAATATGATATAAGAGAAGGATATTGTTTCGTCGTTGTTTTAGAAATAACACAAAATGTATAGCAAAATATCACAGAGCTTAAACCGGGTACTCAGTATTAGCTACGTCGGCCAAGGGCGGGAAAGGATTCAAACGTGACATTTTCACCGGATTTTATAACTGTCAGAGGAACTACCTTGAGTGTTCCTGAAGTGTCTTTGGAAGCCATGGGAAACCTGAAGCAATGAAGCCTAGCTGTGATTTGAACACCACTCCCCGCAACTGTAGTGCCCTTTCTCCAACAGTGTGACGTCTGGTTCATTGCTGCTCACCGTCTCTGAACATAAATCGCTTCCATTATTCCGTTGGTGTCTCTTACGGATAACATATGTTCACGGCTTCTGCAGCAGCCTGGAGGAGAAAATTACTATTCAACTGGAAGATGAGTGGAAATAAATCTCGCAGAGACTGCTTGTCAGACGTGATAATTGCTAGGAGGGCAGTACTCAGAACATTAACTGCATCGAGTTGGGTTACTTTGTAACTTATTGGCTGTCCAGCTAGCAATTTAACACTGCTCGATGTCAGCAGCGATTAACTTAGAATGCTTACGAGTACCAGCCTAAGTTTTCTCACCACGGTGTCCTCCCACCGGCTCCAGAACTTCCAGTTTCTCTCTCTCTCTCTCTCTCTCTCTCTCTCTCTCTCTCTCTCTCTCTCTCTCTCTCTCTCTCTCCCTCTCCCCCTCCCCCCTCCCACTCTGCATGTACACGTGTAGGTGTGTTACACGTATTTGTTAAAACGAGTAAATCTTAAATGTAGTGTCCCGATTTCAAGCCTCCAGACAAGGATGCTAGGCTGTTGATCTATAGAACGCCAGCTGTTGTGAAAATAGCGTGACGACTGAAAATTTGTGCCAACGTGAGAACATATTCGCTACGTTGAAGGTTCAGCATACCTGAACGGTTTTCACTGATAAATCATGTCATTACATATTATCTCAGTGCTGCCCTCCTAGCACTTATCAGGTCTGACAAGCATTCTCTGGTAGAGACATTTCCGCTCATCTCGCGCCTCAATAGAAATTATCTTCTCAAGGCTGCTACAGAAACGGTGAACGTATCACATTGGTCTTTCCGTTAATTTCATTTCCATGCATTTAATAAATCTGAACTGTTGTATTGAACACATTTGTTTTATTTTTATTTATTTATCAGTTTCGTGGATCCATGATAACGAGAGGCCCTTGGTCATGGGAAGAATCAACAGACAGGATGCTGACTGGAAAATTTATAAGGGACAGTCAAATGAAAACGAGGCAGGCTATACAACGAACATGGCGCGGACGTTAGTAACGCAGACAGGAGTATTTTGTAATTGAAGGTGGAGGGGAGAAAGAAAAGGAAAGAGAAGGGACTTTTGATATCAGCTGCATTGGGGCTTCATGCGGAATCAGCGGCGCCGAGTGAAAATCTATTCTGGACCGGGATTCGAACCTGGTTTCTCCCGCTTACTGGTCAGTTACCTTAATCATTGCACTACCCAGGCACAGGTTAATCGAATTTGCGCGGATTATCTCGGTACTTCCCTCGGGCTCTACATGAAGTCTCGCGATGCAAGTGACATGATTTCCCTCCCTTCCCTTTCCTTTCCTTTAGCCCCCTCCTCCCCCCTCCGAGCCCCCCTCCCCCCACCCTCCGCTCCGCCATCCATTTCATTTACATAATATGTATCACAGCTGCGGATTCCGCCTGGTGTCTGAAACACCACACATTCATACAACAAGTAGATGTGTGTATAGAAGTGCCCTCTAATGGGAATAAGGAAGGAACAGCACGAACTTTCACCGCTGTGCCATTTATCTGTTATAAGTACTAGATGTGAGGTCAGCAAGTCATACGTGCATCCGACTTCACCGATAATCCAGTCCAGTTAGGCAAAAAAATCACACCAAACTGTTAATTTTAATAAACAAGTTGAAAATTGGCAGAACGTCAGGATGAAGTCTAGATCAAAATCTCAAAAGTCCTCAAAATCTCTTGTAATGTATGAGTTTTAAACGTAGTAACTGACAAAGTGTCGAACTGGCTTCATTTTTGAGCTTTTTTTTCTTTTTTTGGCTTGCAACTATTACAACCAAAAATAGGGATAAGAAGATAAATGGTAAAATAAGCGGATGTTCTGTGTATACATTTCATTTTCAATAAAAAGATAATCAGAAAGTGTTAATATCAGTACACTTTGACAGAATATTTGTTTTCTGTCCTTGTGATTAGGCCAGCCGTGGTGGCCGAGCGGTTCTAGGCGCTACAGTCTGGAACCGCGCAACCGCTATGGTCGCAGGTTCGAATCCTGCCTCGTGCATGGGTGTGTGTGATGTCCTTAGGTTAGTTAGGTTTAAGTGGTTCTAAGTTATAGGGGGCTGATGACCTCAGAAGTTAAGTCCCATAGTGCTCAGAGCCATTTCAACCAATTTGAACCTTGTGATTAAAATCAATAATCAACACTCGACGGTCTACTCAGCGAGAGTCGGACAAAGTGTTCCGCCATCACTTAGTTCTCTCGCTTGCCGGTAGATGGTAACCTCTAACTCGCTAGATGGCGACAGCTCCTTGGTCTCTCTGGCTGGTGCGACATGATTGTGGCGTGTTCTGACATGCACACAATGCCTTTTGTTGATTGAGAGGTAGCCGAAAGTTTGTTGTTAGTATCTACAAATGAAAGTGGTATGTTACGTGCCATGCTGTGTGAATTATTAGCAGATGTATATAAAATGTATATAAGTCTGGTAAGAAAAACAGCTTGATACCGAAGGCATTCAACATTCAACCTGTAAGTGTGGCTTTGATAAAAGTTGGTGCTTTCATGGAAGCATGAATAGCACTAAATGGATTTTAAGTGTATTATGTCTGTGAACACAGATGCTGGTGAAAATTTTACAATATCTTTCATAAGAGGTCAATTTTGTAATTTCAAAAGCATGTTGTTTTAGAAGATGTGAAATTTGAGGTTATCAGTTGGCATTGTGGTGGTCCGATAATTTCTTCATTCTAATAGTCTAATCGTTTCAGGTATGGTAGTTGATTGTGGAATTGAGAATTGCGGTGTAAGAAGTTTTTGATTTATGAGTGAAAGTTCTTGCAACATTTATAAATATGGACAGAGTCTCGTGGGTTTTATGCAAAGACTGTGAAAGTGAAGAACTTAATGTTGTGAAAAGATGTCTGGATATTTTGCATTAGAGAATTCTGAAAATGAACAGTATGACTGGCGGACTGTATAATAAAGAAAGAATTACAGTGCATATGAATTCGCATAAGGCCTACACTCATTGCGTTCAATCAAACACTAATGGTGAAGATGTACAGCAACCAAAATTAAGCACTCACTCGATATGCATGAATGACGAGTTTGGTTTTAGAAAGAACTGCATGTGTTGGGGAAAGATGATTGGCGTTGTTGACATCTACAAACATTCAGCTCGCCAACATTCCCATGATTACAACCATTTGTGAAATACCTACGAAGCGCGCTGAATGACGAGGTGCAGTTCTGCGAAAACTATGTACCAAAAACAACCTCATGGCTAATGACGCTCGCTATCACCGTTTCTGCTACTCCAAATTTCGCCAACCAGGTTCGCATACTCCTGACTACGAAACGGACGCGTTTGGATCTACTGACGCACTGGGAAAAGACTTATCTCATCCTGGACGCTCTGAAAAGAACACGAAACTCATAAAATCTCAGCAGAATGATAAGTACCACCACATATTCCATGAACTAGCCGACTTCATGAGAAGCTGTCCACAATCTACATGTGTAACGTTCCTATTAGACATTTGCCCATCCACTCATTAATCGCGCACACGACGATTCCCGTAAGAGATTGGGCAACCTATTAGGAACATAACAAATGTAGATTTTGGACAGTTGGGTATGTGGGTCTCGCGGGAAGCGTGCAGGGGATAAGTCCCTGCAGTCGTGCTGTTCATCTGTGTCCTCGGTGGCTCAGATGGATAAAGCGTCTGCCATGTAAGCAGGAGATCCCGGGTTCGACTCCCGGTCGGGGCACACATTTTCAGCTGTCTCCATCGAGGTATATCAACAACACCTGTCGGCAGCTGAGGGTTTCAATTAATTACCGTTTACTATGAATAGTTCAGTGATAGGGTGGATCTCGACAGAATCGACAGCATGCCAACACCGAAAACGTTAGTTCAGATATATATGCCGATGTCGCAAGCAGAAGATGAAGAGAGAGAGAAAGTGTATGAGGATACTGAACTCGTAATTCTGATTATCTTTTTATTCAAAATGAAATGTATACACAGAACATCCGGTTATTTTACCATTTATCTTCTTATCTCTATTTTTGGTTGTAATAGTCGCAAGCCAAAAAAAGAAAAAAAAGCTCAAAAATGAAGCCAGTTCGACACTTTGTCAGTTACTACGTTTAAAACTCATACATTACAAGAGATTTTGAGGACTTTTGAGATTTTGATCTAGACTTCATCCTGACTTTCTGCCAATTTTCAACTTATTTATTAAAATGAACAGTTTGATGTGATTTTTTTGCCTAACTGGACTGGATTATCGGTGAAGTCGGATGCACGTATGACTTGCTGACCTCACATCTAGTACTTATAACAGATAAATGGCACAGCGGTGAAAGTTCGTGCTGTTCCTTCCTTGCTTTCCATTTTTTATCAGTACGTAAAGGGAGATGAAAATCTAATAGTCATGGGGGATTGTAACGTGCTTGTAGGGGAAGGCGTAGAAGCAAAGTTTACGGGAGAATGTAGGCTTGGTAGCATGGATGATGAAGGAGAAAAACTAATTGAATTCTGCTATAAACATCAGCTAGTAATAGTGAATACCATGTTAAATAATCACAAAAGGAGTAAGTATACTTGGAAAAGGCCACGAGAAAAAGATATATTTCATTTAGATTACTTCATGGTAATTCCGTAATCGGATACTGGATTGCAACGCGTATGCAGGAACAGATATAGACTCAAATAACAATTCAGTAGTGATGAAGAGGAAGCTGAAGTTTAAGAGGCTAGTCTGAAAGTATGAATGCGCAAGTGAGATACAGAAGGCTTAAGAAATTAGGAGATATGCCTGATGTTCTATGATGCTATAGATACTGCGATGAGGAATAGTTCAGTAGGCAGTTCGTCTGAAGAGGAATAGACATCTCCAAAAAGGGCAGTTGCAGAAGTTGGGAAGAAAAATATAGGTACAAGGAAGGTAACTGTGAAGAAACCATGAGTAACAAGACAAATACTTCGCTTGATCGATCAAAGACAGAAGCACAAAAATATTCAGGGAAATTCAGGAGTACAGCATTACAAATCTCTTATGAATGTAAGAAATAGGAAGTCCAGGGAAGCTAGAACGAAAAGACTGCACGAAAAATGTGAAGAAATCGAAAGAGAAATGATTCTCGGAAGTACTGACTCGGCATATAGAAAAGTAAAAACAGCCTTCGGTTAAATTAAAAATAAGAGCGTTAATATTAAGATTGTAATAGGAACTCCACTATCAAATAGCGGGGAGAGAGCGATTAGATGGAAAGAGTACATTACAGGTCCCTATGACGGGGAAGACTTGTGTGATGACGGGATAGAAGAAGAAGGAGGAGTCGATATAGAAGAGATAGGAGAACCGTTTCTAGAGTCAGAATTAAGAGACCTTTGGAAGACTTAATATGAAACAAATCGGAAGGGATAGATAACATTCGATCAGAATTTTTTTTAAAACTATTTACGTTGGTGTGTAGCATGTATGAGCCTGGCGATACATCATATAACATTCGGAAAAGCATTATTCACAGAATACCTGTATCAAAAAGGATGGCGCAAACTTACACGGCTGCAAGTACACGATAATAGAAGCACAAATGTCAAGTAAAAGTCGGCTCTAAAACGCATACATTAAGAGCTATGAGATGTTCTTGATTTTTCAGTATTGTGAAACAAATCTCTTCTGCTGCAAGTTCTTTGCTTTCCATTTTTTGGAAAGTGGTAGTATGCACCAAAACAGGAAAAAAAGTCCAGTAAACATGTGTCTCTAAATTGAACACCTTAAAAGTTATGAGCACTTGTTTGTTAGAAAAGTTGTGTTCCAACGTATCGAAGATGAACAGATGCTCATAACTTTTTAAGGTATGCATTTTAGAGCACATGTTTACTGGAATTTTTTCTTGTTTTGGTCCATACTACCACTTATTAAAAAATGGAAAGCATAGAACTTGCAGCAGAAGAGATTTGTTTCACAGTATTGAAAATCAAGAACATCTCATAGCTCTTAAGGTATGCGTTTTAGAGCCCATGTTTACTTGACATTTGTGCTTCTATTATCGTGTACTTTCAGCCGTGTAAGTTTGAGCCATCCTTTTTCATACACCTTGTATCGTTTTTGATACATTTTAATTGAAGACACGGAAATATCTCGAAAACTACACATCGGATCAGAAAAAGGTTATAGTTATAATTTGTTTGTCTCGGAGCGGGACACTCGACCCACCACCCCACCCTGTGCTTGGGTGACGAGGGCCCGCTTTGAAATATTCAATGAGAATCCTGTTTTTTATTGCAGATTACGATTCTACTAACAAATCCAGAAACGTTCTGTCTGAAGTATATTCTTCGTTTCGCTACAGATGGCGCTGTAATCGGAGGAATATAAATGGGTACACGATCACAATTTACGCCACGCCATTGAAGGGCCCTTGAAGATTCGATGGCAAGTGGGACGCCACCTCTATGCTGCGAGGGTAATAGTGGCCAGTATCTAACAATCTCTAATTGGAAACGCCATTCGCAACATTGTTTTCCTCCGACATACCGAACACAGACTACTCGACTCTCCACCGTGGCCGTCTGGCGAATGTGGAGTTTTCCAGATATTTCAGTGCCTTCGATTAAAATGATCACTTTTGTGAATGCACTAATTTATTTACGAATATTTTATTAAACCGCCTTTCTCTTTAAGGTTATCATGCTAACTGGTAATTCATCTGCGTAAGTACAGTGTATTCTTTAAGAGTGTTTTTCCTTTAGTTTCTTGAACGCAACGGGTAAAACAAGAGAAACATTAATCACTAACACTATATTCTCTGACATTGTACAGAACAGTCGGACAGTGCTCAGGTACCTTACCGATTTCATGCCTGTAGAAACCTACTGGTCCTGACTGAAAGATGTCGTCAAGCGAGATTTGAAGAGCACTTAAGTCCGGAAAGAAATTATCTTGAGGGTTTTTTGATAAGGAGAGGGAAAGGTAAACATTTGCAGGGACAAGATCAGAAGACTAAATATGTGAGTAATGACTTCCCAAACAAACTTTTGAGGAGTTTTTGTCTGTGTGTGTGTGAAATCAGCAGTGTGTGTTCTAACATTCTGCGTAGTGTCTGTTCGAAGTCGTGTCTCCCTACCACTGTCGCGCAACGACGCTCTGAGCGTGTTTTTTAGGGAATTGACTAGTTTGAACCTGGGAGCTGTTGCTGGTAAGGAGACGCCAGATCACACATTACATGTAAAGTTCAGAAGAGTTCAGTGAGACTAGCGATGATATAATCAAATACTTAATGATTTCAGTGTCAGCTCACTGCACTCCCTGTAAAAGATTCTAACTAAATTTAGTGGAAGGGGTTCAAGGCTTTCCTATTTTTAGTTAGCTGGTAAAATAACGTCGAAAAAGCAGTTAGGTTTACCGTTGGAAATTTTATTCTAGTCACAAAACATTGTTTATAAATTACACTATTGATAAAAGGAAATATTTTAGTACAGGATGATAAAACCAAATGCGTTCAACAAAAATGTGAATAATATTCCCTGAATGGGTTCCAAGTTCTACAATGTATCGAAGGATGACCTATGCCATATCACATCTATAATCTAGATTTAAGTTAACGTTCATAAAAGAGAAACCTATCAAAATGGTCTACAGTGACCCTCAATTATCTTTAATTACTCACCTAACTTGTCGTAAATTACAGTGACTGATGTGGCTTCTCAATAATTATATAACAGAAAAATCATCACGTTTCAGATTTTTACTTCAAGTAGCAAATGTGAACACCATGAGATTTAATTGACGATCGCCACTAGTATTACGTAAAAAGGGGATGTAATAGATGAGACTTCTGCAGTTCTGAGTGAAGCGTTATGCGCTGTTATGTGGCATCGCGTGCGTTGATTACCTTGACGGTGTATAGGCTGTGTTTTCAACTGACCATTCAGCGTCACAATGTTAACCTTAAGCTCCATGTACAAAAATTCTATCTATCCAATGGGAGACGTTATACTTTTCATGGTGGGGCAATGTTTTTAATGTTTGCAATGTAACAGAGACGCGTATAGTCTCACTCTAAAACTTGCAGCTGGTGTGGCCCTTTTAGTGTTATTGTAAGATCTATACTGTTATTCTGGTGTGCTCTATCTTTTAACATGGACTGGAGTGCTCTATCTTTTAACATGGGCTAGGGGTGATCTTGGCGTTCAGCTGGCGACGTGGGTATCTGTCCCTTATCATAGGGCCTTCTCGCTTACACGACTCTGCTCTCGGCTTCTGTTCTCGTTTCTCCCCTCGGAACTGTGTCTGTTTCACGGTGGGAAGTTAAGACATGCATTTAGGCGTTCTTGTGTTAGTCTATGGTATTCCATTTGCTCACTTGTTGACCGCATTACTTTGGTTAATTTATTGTCAGGATTTATTCGGAGCTATGTTACATACTGCCGGATTTGCTATCATGTCAGGGTTTTCATAGAAGGAGTAGGATTTGTCTGACACCTTACATATCACCACCCTTCGAACTTAATTTTTGGACTGAAGTTAGGCAATGATTGAATCGTTGTCTAAGTCAGTCAGAGATTATTCCTTTATCTAAATTTTGTTGCCTACTGTTCAGCCACGTTATTCTAGTTTGTATTACTAATTTATATTTATATATTCTTCCACATTATTCTCAAAAATAACATTATATTGACAAGAGAAGAATATTTTAATGCTATTATCATTATTAATTTTTAATTATTTTCTTTCTTTATTTAAGTTTGAAGTTTTTTTTAAGAAGTTTTTTTATCGAAACTTAGGAGTCTTTCACATCGATTTTCTTAGAAATATTTTTTTATAAATGTAGTAATTAAGTAGAATCTATTCTTAACAAATTTTCTAAATGTTATGTACAAGTAAAATATTTTTGTTTCTAGACACTCATTTCAACATTGTTACACTAACAAATAAGAATTATTTCCAAGAAGTGCTTTGACAAAGAAATATACATACACAAGTATTGAGATATTATCCTAACGAATGGTACAAATATTAAAAAGGGAAAACATCCAACAAGATAATGTTTTATTATTTGTTTTTATGAGGAGAAAATAAGAAAAAGATAGTTATTCTTTTATTTTTATGCAGAGAAAATAGTGACATATAGTTTTAGTGTTCGTTATGGCTTACTTTTTTTCTTTATACACTGTCCATTTCAGAGCTAATGACTTACTTTTATCTATAGTCTATTTTTACTTAAGTACATAGTCAATGACTGTTATTTTGTAGTTTATTAGCTGTCTGGTGTGCTTAACTTATTTAGTTTTTCACATGTTTCTTTTGAACAATTCCTACATCACATAATTTAATTTCACACATTCACACAACCCTCTGAATGTTTAAGCATGAGGTTGGCAAATGTTTTTGTACGAACGTGATGGACTTGAGCAAGATGGATGTGGGCAAGTATTTGATGTACAGCTTCATTCGTCGTTCCTTGTTGGCTTGTGCAACGGTGTGTTGTTGTTGTGGGGGTCCCATAATGGAATGGATCTGTGAGTGCAGAATCTCGTGGTTTACTGGCTTTGTATACGTGAAAGTCATCGTTATGTGTCGCTGAAAGCGGCCGTTTTTCGTTGTAATACTTCACAGACGACTAGTTTGCAATAGTATAGGGCTTTGGGAAGGTATGTCGTCTATTCTTCACCCATCTTCTCTCTTGGTCTCAATCTTGTGAATCTTCAACTTCTGTTCTTCCTGCTTTTTCTCTGCTTCTTACTTGATTCTCTGGGCAGGATATGGAAATATTTATTGACAACTAGTCGCTTTGAAGTTCTCCTCTCAGTAACAGTTTGATAAATTGTTTGGCCGTGTCTGTTCTACTTTGTGGAAGTTTTCTTCTGTCTCGTGCATCAGTGTGCTGTTTAATAGCAGTAGTGTGACTTTTGCACATATATTTTTTTTTTTGCCAGTGGTGGCTTGCCCAATCGATCTTCTCGTCGGGCCATTTATTGCTCGTTCCACTGAGTTGGGGCGTCCCAGGGTTTACGAGAGGCGAAAGTCCGGTGTTTGCTTGTCTGTCCCTGCAAGGTTCCCTTTTAGCAGTAGATTTACTGTTGACTTCGGATACAAGTGCCCTTTGTTGGTTTTGCTGTCCTTTCCCTTCTCTCGTTGCTTCTGTCTTGTAGGAATCGTGTCTTGCTAATTACGTCCTTTTCTTTCTTGAGACTTCTCTCGTTGCAACTTGTGGGTCGTTGCATTTGCTCCTTGCTGGAATTTTCACAATGGTTCTTACAGAAAGTTTTACTTATAATCATTTAACATATGTCTAGTACCTACATTGCTTTACGCCTTTTTAAAAAGCTTTACAAATTTCAGCACCCTTTCCATGTTACAATTCTAATATATTTTGAGTCTTAACTTCTACAAGAATCCTCAAATTCGTCTTTTATTTTTGTGTAGTGTCGTGGTGTGTAGCTTTTTAGTATTTAATGCTGTTAGACTATCTACGCTTTATCCTTTCACCTTAATCTACGCTCCTATTGGTGTTATTTTTGTTTTTGTTTTTATTGAAACTACTTTCTTTTCTCCACCGTCATCTCTCTTAATTATTCTTTCTCCTGACGATCTTATCTGCAACATAAACTTGAAATATTGTGATAATTATTTACCAGTAATAAAATTAATCTTCACACTTTTTGATATGGCTCACATGGCGAAGTCCTAAGGTTTTGCCTGTTTTTGGGTTCATTAGTTCCACAGCATTATCATGAGCAATTTGGGTAATTATGACCGGTCCTTTGTATGCAGTGTAAGACTTATGTATTTTTGTTTCTGTTTGCTGGAGAGATGGTGTGTTTTTACAAATACTTTCTGGCCTACTGAGAATGTTCTTTTAATTAATCTCCTCTTTCTTTTCTTGTAATGGCTGCCTTTCTGATATTGGAGAGTGCTGTTGCTATGGCTTGTTTGTGCTGTCTACATGGTACATATAGGAAATCTAACATTTTCTCTGGTTACGTTTGGGGGTTCAATATTTTTGAGTACAGTAACTGGAGGTAGTAGTGTAGTGCTATGTGGCATTTCATTTATTACTTCTTGAAAATATTTATGGTATATATCCCAAGTATTGTCTCTTTTGCCTGCATATAACCGGCATAAAGTGCCTATGTCCTTCAAAGATCGTTCTGCTGGATTTACACTAGGTTTGTACTTAGATATGTAGATGGGTTTTATTTTGTGTTGTTTTAACGTGTTCTGCCATTGCACTGATTTGTATTGTGGGCCATTATCCGAAATTATCCGTTCCACTTGACCTACTTGACTGAGAAAATCTTGTCTAAATGCTTTACTTATAGTAAGACCTGTTGCCTGTTTTAATGGTGTCAAGGTAACATGTTTAGAAGTAAGTTCCAAAACGACAAATTTGAAAATATATCCATTTTTTGTGAGTGGGAGAGGCCCCATTAAATCTGTTGCAGCTATTTGTTTTAAGTTTTTAGGGATTATTGGAAGCATAGGTAGTTTTGTTTGGAAAGTGACATGTTTAGCCCTCATACATCGTTTGCATTTGACTAATACTGTTCTACTTCGTCTTTCCATATTGGGAAAATGGCTTGTTTGTTTTATTTTTAAAAAGCATTTCTTTGGTCCAAAGTGGCCATTGCTTAAATGTGTATACCATACATACTTATTAATTAGTTCATCTGGGATATAAATTAACCAATCATTCGTTGCAACATTTCGTCTAAAATATAAAACATTGTTTTTTACGAGATAGTGCTGTCAAATATCTGGAAAATCCTTATTTCTCCACTTGTGTTTGATTCCTAGTATTTGGGGATCCTTGTCCTGTTCTTTGCCTATGTTTTTCAATGCTGTCCTAATGTAGTTTTCGAAAGGTACTTGTTTCATATAGTACATTGTAAACTGGTCTTCTGCTGCTTCCAAACCTATGTTATTGGATGCACCCTATGGACATCATGATAAAGCATCTGCTAATACATTTGCTGGTCCTGGTATGTGTGTAATAGTGAAGTCAAATTCTTGTAGTATGAACATCCATCTGGCTAACCTCCCATGAGTTAGTTTGGCGGATAACAGAAATTCTAATGCTTTGTGGTCAATGTATACTTTTGTTTTTCTTCCGAATAGGAAGTATCGAAAACGTTGGAAGCCCCATACAATGGCCAATCCTTCCTGTGCCGTGACTGAATAGTTTTTCTCGCTTTTTGTGAGTACACGACTGGGAAATGCACTTTTGTTCTATATGATCTTAGCCCTGCCTGTTCGTCTTCTTGGAATAAAACAACTCCTAAATCTGTTTTCGCGCTATCAGTGGCCATTCAAAAATTTGGTGTTACATCAGGATGTGCTAAAATCGGTGCTGTTGTTAGTGCGTTTTCATTTTAAAAAATATTCATTGGCTTGTCGATCCCATACTCATGGCGTGTTTTTTCCAGTCAGTACACATAGACGTGGTGTTGCGAGAGAGAAAATCCAAATAAATATTTTATAGAATCCGGTGAGACCTAGAAATCCTCTGAGAGTTTTCTTATTATATGGAGTACAGAATTCTTTGATTGCCGTTAGTTTTTCTGAGTCGGGCATTACCCCTTTCTCTGAAATTATGTGTCCTAGAAATTTGACCGCTCGCTTTCCAAATTTGGATTTTGTTATAGTTACTGTGACCCTATGCTCTTTCATGACCTGTAATAACTGATTTAATGTGTCGTTGTGATGTTCCCAAGAGGGTTCTGCTAAAATCACATCTTCAACATAACAAGTAATTTTTTGTAAAATTTCAGGACTGAGTATAGTATTTAATCGCCTAATAAACGCTGCTGATGACATGTTTAAACCAAATGGCAATAGTGTAAATTCGTAACTTCTACCGAATACTATAAATGCTGTAAATTTTCTACATTCTGGGGCCAATTCCATTTGTCAGAAACTACTCCGTAAATCAATTGCTGAAAATATCTTAGGACCATGTAAGTTTTCTATCAATTCCTCTAATTTTTCTGGGCGATCTGTCTCAGTGATTTTGATTGTGTTGATCTGTCTGGAATCAAGCACTAACCTGATGCTCCCATCTCGTGTTTGTACAATGTGGATTGGGCTGTTATATGTGGAGGTAGCTGGTTCAATAATATCATCATCTAACAATTTAGATATCTCCTGGAATACTTTATTCCTCTAGCTTAATGGGATTGTATAGGGTGGCACTCTAAATGGCTTGTGCTGTTTTACTCCAACTTGTACTGAAAGTGTTTAATACTGCCAGTCTTAGGTAAAAATACCTCTGCTTTATCTCGTAAAATACCCTCTAATTCTCTTTTACTGTGTTCCGAAATACCTTCAAATTATTCCAATTTTTCGACGATTTCTTTATGGACTTCTAACATGAGTTGAGGCGATTCCCCCTTTTGTGCATAACATTCTAATTCTTCAGTCTCTTTATCTCGCATCATTCTTAATTGTATGTTTATAACTGCTATTTCTTCTAATTTTAGCTTTTGCTCAAAGAAAAGTGTGACATTCCCGAATGTTACGCTACCTTTCCCCATATCTATTATTGCTCGTCTCTCATTTAAAAAATCTGCACCTATAATCAAATCTACAGTTAGTTTAGGTATAATCACGAAATTGGCTTCGAACTTTTGACCTTGGCACGAAAGAGTTAACCTTGTTTGTCTCGTAACTTCCACAGCATTATTTCTAATAGGACTTCTTACTTTAATCTTACATGTTTTCAGAACTGGCAATTCCTCTTTGGCATTACACTGCATGAATAAATTTTCTGACATTGCGGTCAGTTCACTTCCGCTATCAATTACAATATTGACTGGGATATGCTTTACCATGGCCTTCAGAATTGGTTGAATTTGAAAGGGTTGGTTTTGTTCTTCTTCTTCTTGCATCAACGAATCTTCCACTGAACCATACACGAGTCTTTTCAGGAATTTCCCTTGTGAATTCGAACTTTCTGTAGGATAAGCTTCGACTGCTACTTCTCGCTCTTTTATTTCCTCTTCTCTATTTCTTCCTTGATTTACGCTTTCTTCAACATCCTCTACTTTTTCCTCATCTTTGTCTATCTTCGCCTTCTTCGTCGCTACTTCCGCATAATCGCATCTAAATGCTCTAATTGTTGCTTCATAACTTCCTTCATTATATACGTTGGGTTGTGTGCCCACTAGTAGCTTATTTTCAACTTCTGTTGACTGCGCATTATCATCATTGAATTCGCTTTCCCTGGTTTCCATCTCAAATAGCTCTGCAATACTCATTACTTCGTCCTTTCCTCCTACATTCGTTGTGCATGCCTCTGGTAATTCATCTTCCTCGTCAGTATTCTCCCAATTAAATTCGTCCCAAGACGATATTGTTATTTTACTGTCTTCGTTTTCATCTGGTCCCTGCGGTTTTGTTTCTTCCTTCTTCTCTTCTCGTGATAAGGTATTTACTTCTCTGTTCAAGGTGCTGCAGTTATGCAGGGTCGGTGCGTCATTCTCGTTGGCATGGGCGCTTAGCTCTCAATTCGAACGTTTTTAGGGGTTTGGTGGTCTTACCTCCACCTCTTCTATCTGTATTCGCTTTTCTTGCTCCGCTCGTTGGTATTGGTTTCTTTGTCGATAATTTGTCGGTCTATTGGTTCTCCAATAACCGTTCCGGTTGTCATTGTTCTCTCTGTAATAGTTGTTGCCGTTCCTGGGTGAATTATAGTTATTGCCATATTCTCTTCTAAATCCATAACCAGTTCTTTGTTGAAATCTGTTGTCGTTTCTTAGTGCGAAGTTATCACGTGGTTCGTAATTATTGTTTCTTCATACTGTGTCTTGTGGATTCCAAGGCTTTTTGCTTTTGTTTTCTCGTGCGCTTCGTCTTTTTCTTGCGTCACCTTCCGAAAATATAAACTCTAGTTCCCTTAGAACTTCTTTAAATGCTTCGACGTCATTGCCTCCGTGACCTACTAATGATGGCTGGTATTTCAGTGGTAACTACATCGCGAATAATTTAATCAACTCTCCGTCACTGTATGGTACATCTAAGCATTGATTTTTCTTTGCCATTAATTCGAAAAATTTCACGGGACTCTTCTCTCCTGAATTTTCAAAATATGGGTTCTGTAATAATTCGTACTTCACTCTGTTCTGTGCTTCGCTGGACCAATATCGTGAAAGAAACTTCTCTCTGAAATCTTCGTACGATCGGCATTTCGCAGCAACATTCTGCAGGGTTTCTGCCACTGTTCCTGACATGTGTGCAGATATGAAGTCTAATTTGTGTGCTAGCTATCCTACTCGGAATTGATCAATAAAACTTCGTGGATGTAATGAATTTCCTTCTCGAAAGTGTTCAAATTTTCTGACTGCGAGGAAATGATCGTTGTCATACTTCGTCATAGTTCCATATGAAATTCGCGATTCTTCGCCACTTTGGTTTCTGATCGTTTCTCCCGTCGTTCTTTCCGGTTGTGGTAGATCCATTGGATATTCTCCACTGTAACTTTCGCCTACCCTTGCGTAGTATCGATGGAGTGATACGCAATACTTTTCTTCCATCGCTTGTGAACTTGTAGGTGAATGCATTACACTGTACTCTTCGAGACCTGGCTTTCCATTGTCACGTACTGGTTGGGTATCTTGTCTGGCTAACCTTGCCGCATCATTGCACGATCCAGACTGTCTTGAAACATAAATTTGTGGTTCTGCATGTTTTTGTGGTGCCGTTTGTTCATCAAGAATTTCGAAACGTGTTGTGTAGGCTGTCTGATTTCACGTATGTCACTTTCCCCCTGTGATTGGAATCACAAATGCGTAATGTCTTCGTTAATTGCTTGTTTTTCCGGTGCTGTTACAGATACGGATGTGGCTGCAGACTCAGTGATTCTTGGATCCTGTTCACTACGCTCTTCAATAGGTTGCAACAACTCTGTTCGCAATTTCTGAAATTGTTGCTTAGTTTGCGCTTCTATTTTGACTGTACGATGAATCATATCTTTTCAGCGCTGCTTTTGTGATACGTTTGTGTAACACACTGTTTTCAACAATTTCACGCGCTGTACCTACTGCTTGTCTAGTAATTACGTTTATCTGTTCCTCTAGTTTCTTGACTTCTCCCTGGGTGTTGTTACGTAATATTTTGATCTCGTCCTGAGTGTCATTACGCAATGTTTGTATGTCCGATGCTACCTTGCTAATGTCTGTTCTCAATTGATTGTGACCTGTTTTTAAGTTTCCTATCACTTCTGGAGATTCTTTTGCCTCGTCTTCAATATGACTTAGGTGTAACTGAATATTTTGTTTTGTTCTTTAATCGCACTCATTTGTCTCGTGGTTTTTTTGCAATTTGTTTCGTCGTATCTGCATTCTGAATTTTAATTTGGTTTGCAGTTTCTTTATTTTGTCTTCTCATGGTTTCCCACATTTGTTGTAATAATTCTGCCAGATTGGTGGGTCCTATTGCGTTTTTTTCCGACGTCCTACTCTCTGTACTTTCGCCCAAGTGTTGGTTTGCAACCGATTGCATTGAACTGTGCCGTTACACGTTTCTGCTTGAATTCCCTGTACTGTGTGGTGAGGCAGCTCTGATTACTTGTACTATGGGTTCTACGTATTCAAGACGCGAGTTAGAATCCTCATCGATTGTCTTGCTCCTCTGTCGTATGCTGACCTACGTTTTCTGTGCTTTGGCGTACATTATCCTCGTTACGGTGCGTTATCTGTCCTATTTCTCGCGATACTGCATCGTCTGTTGTACTCTCCTCTATTCTCTGTCCATCTTCCTGCTGGATCTCTACCTCAATTCGGTCAAGGTCTCGATCTGCCATTGCAAATCTTCCCGATTCCCTTATTTTCTGTTTCAAAAGCAATTCAGCGCCCTACTTCGCGTTAACATGCACTCATACGATCTCACGCGTTTCATAAACTTTTTGTTCACACGACTTGACACTTATTATACCCAAGACTGACAATCCATTCACTTACTTGTTGGGTCAGAACCAACTTGTCAACGATGTATCCGCCACCTGTGCCCTTGCATTGGAGAGAAAACTTAATTCTAACAATATTAAAATTCATAACTGAATTATGCTATTGTCTCTGCTAGAAGGTCTCACTTTCTATTGAATACTTTCTTACTATCTATCACTGCAGCTACTGTTTTCAAATATTTATGTCTTTAAAAAAAATTTATTACGAAAATTTTTAACAGGATATTTTTCTGACCTAGTTGGGCATGTGGTCGACCTTCAATCATGGTATTTAACCATCCTGGCAGGGTCGCCATTCTCTAAAATTCTGCATGGTGTCTGTTTGTTCTAAGTTGTGTCTCCCTACCACTCTCGTGCCACGACGCTCTGAGAGTGTTTTTTAGGGAATTGACTAGTTTGAACCTGGGAGCTGTTGCTGGTAAGGAGACGCCAGATCACACATTACATGTAAAGTTCAGAAGAGTTCAGTGAGACTAGCGATGATATAATCAAATACTTAATGATTTCAGCGTCAGCTCACTGCACTCCCTGTAAAAGAATATTAATACTAACTAAATTTAGTGGAAGGGGTTCAAGGCTTTCCTATTTTTAGTTAGCTGGTAAAATAACGTCGAAAAAGCAGTTAGGTTTCCCCCTGGAAATTTTATTCTACTCACAAAACATTGTTTATAAATTACACTATTGATAAAAGGAAATATTTTAATACGGGATGATAAAAACCAACAGCGTGAACGAATATTCCCTGAATGGGTTCCAAGTTCTACAATGGATCGAAGGATGACCTATGCCATATCACATCTATAATCTAGATTTAAGTTAACGTTCATAAAAGAGAAACCTATCAAAATGGTCTACAGTGACCCTCAATTATCTTTAATTACTTATCTAACTTGTCGTAAATTACAGTGACTGATGTGGCTTCTCAATAATTATATAACAGAAAAATCATCACGTTTCAGATTTTTACTTCAAGTAGCAAATGTGAACACCATGAGATTTAATTGACGATCGCCACTAGTATTACGTAAAAAGGGGATGTAACAGATGAGACTTCTGCAGTTGTGAGTGAAGTGTTATGCGCTGTTATGCGGCATCGCGTGCATTCATTACCTTGACGGTGTTTAGGCAGCGTCAGGGGGCGGCAGGGGGCGCAGCTCCACACAGCACGCCGTCTCGGAAGCAACTCCCTCCTAACTTCTCCTTACTACAATTTACCGAAGTTGGTTTTAAAAAAAAGTATCTGGCTGTGTTTTCAACTGACCATTCAGCGTCTCAATGTTAACTTTAAGCTCTGCGTACAAAAATTCTATCTATCCAATGGGAAACGTTATACTTTACGTGGTGGGGCAATAGTTTTAATGTTTGCAACGTAACAGAGACGCGTATAGCCTCACTCTAAAACTTGCAGCTGGTGTGGCCCCTATAGTGTTATAGTAAGATCTATACTGTTCTTCTGGAGGGCTCTATCTTTTAACATGGGCTGGGGGTTATCTTGGCGGTCGGCTGGCGACGTGGGTGTCCGTCCCTTATCATAGGGCCTTCTCGCTTACACGACTATGCTCTCGGCTTCTGTTCTCGTTTCTCCCCTCGGAACTGCGTATGTTTCACGGTGGGAAGGTGTGACATGCATTTAGGCGTTCTTGTGTTAGTCTATGGTATTCCATTTCCTCACTCGTTGAACGTATTACTTTGGTTAATTTAATGTCAGGATTTATTCAGAGCTATGCGACATACTGCCGGATTTGCTATCATGTCAGGGTTTTGTGGAAAGTGTTGGATTTGCGTGACACCTTACAGTGTTTACGTGTATTAGCAACACGTGATGCTGTTTTGTTGGTTGTGTTTTTTAGCACTGTGATTGAAATGTATAGCTGTTTTTGACAAGAAATACCGTCTGGATGCCGACATCTGTGGTGATGAGTTCGTTTTCAGCCACCGAATACAAAATACGTTGTAGCCTACTGCCATTTGTCCGAGCACAGATCTTTTGTTAGGGCTCACCAAATGATTTGTTCTTAAGAAGTTAACATTAACTCATCATAACTCGTCGCGAGTAACATTATTACACAGGAATGCTCAAAGAGGGATATGTTGACGTTCTAGAAAAATGCAGTGATAGTCACTCGTTTGTTTGAATTAAGGCATGCAGTACTTCCACAATCGACTTCTAAACCTTGACTACTGAATGCAAATGTCGCATGAATATTAGACGGTCGCACTTCATCACATATGGCAATTATGGACACTTCCCGACTCTGGAAATCCATTCATACCAGAACTATCTTTCTTGAAACAAGAAAATCATTTTCCGTTATGATTTATCCAAAAGCACTTCCCTCAACCAAGGGAAGAAATGTTTCGAGCTGCCTCTGCTGCCTTCACCCCTGTAATAAAAATCAAACCTAAAAATGTGTGCGAATGTTAGACCTTTTTCTGATTGCGACTCCATTTGATAAAGCTTATGGCTCAAATGGTTGAAATGGCTCTGAGCACTATGCGACTTAACTTCTGAGGTCATCAGTCGCCTAGAACTTAGATCTAATTAAACCTAACTGACCTAAGGACATCACACACATCCATGCCCGAGGCAGGACTCGAACCTGCCACCGTAGCGATCGCTCGGCTCCAGACTGTAGCGCCTAGAACCGCACGGCCTCTCCGGCCGGCGGTAACGCTTAAACAACGTCATAAGTTTCAAGTTTACAAAACCCAGAACGGAACTGCATGGTAAATACTTGAAATTGAAATAAGAAACCGGACGCTGTGGCCCAGCAGTTCTAGGCACTTCAGTGTGGAACCCCTCGACCGCTGCGGTCGCATATTCGAATGCTGCCCCGGGCATGGATGTGTGTGATGTCCTTAGGTTAGTTAGGTTTAAGTAGTTGAAACTTCTAAGGGACTGATGACCTCAGATATTAAGTCCTATAGTGCTCAGAGCCATTTGAACCATTTTGAAATAAGAAACAGAGAATTGATAAATACACTCACAGCAACCTACCTGTGTTTTGTTACTGTACGGTGTTCACTCTTTTTATGGAAGATATTGTGCGCGGAAAATCAAACCAAGTTATAAAAACCAGAGTGCGCCACACCTCTTTCGCCTGGTCAGGTGGCGCCTGGAGTAAGGCGGCCTGTGGCGCGTGGCTGGTGGCCGCTGTGGAGCGACGGGAGTCTCGGGAGTCAGCTGTGCTCATCATTCACGGAAATGTTTCTCGAAGTCTGCGCTATTACTGTTGTTGTTTTTGTCTTCAGTCCTGAGACTGGTTTGATGCAACTCTCCATGCTACTCTATGCTGTGCAGGCTTCTTCATCTCCCAGTACCTACTGCAACCTACATCCTTCTGAATCTGCTTAGTGTATTTATCTCTTGGTCTCCCTCTACGATTTTTACCCTCCACGCTGCCCTCCAATGCTAAATTTGTGATCCCTTGATGCCTCAGAACATGTCAATCCAACCGATTCCTTCTTCTAGTCAAGTTGTGCCACAAACTTCTCTTCTCCCCAATCCTATTCAATACCTCCTCATTAGTTACGTGATCTATCCACCTTATCTTCAGCATTCTTCTGTAGCACCACATTTCGAAAGCTTCTATTCTCTTCTTGTCCAAACTAGTTATCGTCCATGTTTCACTTCCATGCATGGCTACACTCCAAACAAATACTTTCAGAAACGACTTCATGAAACATAAATCTATACTCGATGTTAACAAATTTCTCTTCTTCAGAAACGCTTTCCTTGCCATTGCCAGTCTACATTTTATATCCTCTCTACTTCGACCATCATCAGTTATTTTACTTCCTAAATAGCAAAACTCCTTTACTACGTTAAGTGTCTCATTTCCTAATCTAATTCCGTCAGCATCAACCGATTTCATTTGACTACATTCCATTATCCTCGTTTTGTTTTTGTTGATGTCCATCTTATATCCTCCTTTCAAGACTGTCCATTCCATTCAACTGCTCTTCCAAGTCCTTTGCCGTCTCTGACAGTATTACAATGTCATCGGCGAACCTCAAAGTTTTTACTTCTTCTCCATGAATTTTAATACCTACTCCGAATTTTTCTTTTGTTTCCTTTACTGCTTGCTCAATATACAGATTGAATAACATCGGGGAGAGGCTACAACTCTGTCTCACTCCTTTCCCAACCACTGCTTCCCTTTCATGCCCCTCGACTCTTACGACTGCCATCTGGTTTCTGTACAAATTGTAAACAGCCTTTCGCTCCCTGTATTTTACCCCTGCCACCCCCAGAATTTGAACGAGAGTGCTATTACTATTGGCTAAGAATGCAAAGCATGCTGTCCAGTGATAGGAAACTGATAACTCGAGCATTTTAAAAAATGCAGTAATTAGTGGACTCGAACTCGCGACTTCGTGTCTACAATATGTATCGTTTACTTTAACACAAACAGATACAGCACTGTAGCAGCTCGAGTGGAAGATAAAGCTTCCTAGATAAACTTCTGAATCAGATGGCCACACTTAAAATTCTGAGGGACGTCCGTTTTTATTTGCGACTTAAAGTGAACTACTCCGATTTCGTCTCTGGAGGAGCAGGCAGGTGGCCAGTTTTTATGTCTAACACCATTCATTATTCAAGTCAGCAATTTGGGCGCATAGGCGCTTAAGCTGACAGCGTGATAGTTTCCGCCCGTTGATAAGGGTACCTTCGGGATTGTGCGGATGATATTTTTCCGAAAGTCTGTGGTATAAGTACACTCTCATAGCCCTTCCGGACCCACTGCCTGCTACTGTGTACATTGATATTTAGTGTGTATTGTCTTCAACAGAAATATTTTTCCTCAATGGAAATCTCGGAGGTCATCAGTCCCCTAGAACTTAGAACTACTTAAACATAACTAACCTAAGGACATCACACACATCCATGCCCGAGGCAGGATTCGAACCTGCGACCGTAGCGGTCGCGCCGTTCCAGACTTTAGCACCTAGAACCGCTCGGCAACCCCGGCCGGCCGTGCACAATTGGTCCCACCTGTTGCGTATCATTTTAAAAATATCAACAAGTGAATGTACCAGCGTGAGGCAGCTTGTGACCGTCAGAATTCACGCAAGTTCTTGGGTACCTACGCTCCACTGTATAACTGAATATTATTTTATTCTTATAGTAATTATAGTAATTATTGAATTATCAGTTTATTTATTACAACAATGAATATTTAAAAATTATTTGAATCCATAAAAAGAAGCCAAATGTTCAAATGTGTAAATCATTCATCGAACATAATCAAAAATCACCTAACAGCATTAGAGCGTAAAGAAACCTTTTCCTGCCTCCAGAAACAGTTCAGGTCTGTAAGAGATAGTTCACACCAGCTTGAATCGACGTTTGTTTGCGACTTCCCTCTATTGTTTCAGAAAGTCCTTAGAAGTATCCCTTCTGCTTTATTTGATCTCAGGTATTTCAAAACTGTGTTATACTCTGTAATACAGCGTACCTTTATGTCTTACATATCGACTTCCATTTCTTCTTCCATCAATCATCAGACAAGCTTCCCCTTTGTAGAGGCCATTGGTGTACTATTTCCACTTCTCTTCACCCCATTTTAAACTGGAATTGCCATTACACTCTTAATGTGGACACCCTCGCTTTTCATTTAACGAAGGTTTTTTTGACTTTTATTTATTTTGAGTAAGTACCGGCCATTTGTTCACCTCCTATTTACTTCGTTTCTAAGTAACATGTAATGCTCTGAAGTTTTGTGAACTATTTTGTAAATCCATCTTCCGTCGACCAATCTAACATTTTTCTGCCTTCCAGTTTCTCCGCTTTTTCCTTCTTTGAAGCTATGTTTCTGTATCCAACCTTCATGATTACCCTTTTCAAAGGTAACCATTCCTCTACTGCTAAATTGCTTTCTTTCGTGATTATTATTGCAATACAAACTTTACAAAACATCCAGCATATGTTATCATTCCCTAGTACTTAAGTATCGCAAGTCACACGCATTGACTGTTCTGTATGATTTTCTTTAACTTCGATTTACTCTTCATTATCATTAAATTGTGATCCGAGTCTTTATCTGCCCGTGGGTACATTTTACAAACTAATATTGTATTTCAGAATTTCTGAATGGTAAAACCATTTTAAATGTCGACCACGGGCTGTGAAATTGTTCACAAACTAAATACATTGCGTCACATAATACTTTACATTATTGGCCTATCTCGGCATGTGGCCATTTCCGAGGTCCATTTTTACGTTGTTTCGTTGAAACGATAAAAACGTTATCTAAGGACTGATTAGGCAAAAGTTGCGTCACAGTCATGTGATAAGGCCACGCCAGTGCACTAACTGGAGTGGCAAGCTTTTACCGATAAACTGAATTCGCCCCAAACTCCATTTTTGTAGTTTCCAGGATTTTCATTCATATCCAAAGTAGGAAAATAGTGAAGTTGACCTTATTTCATGCAAAATAAATATGATACGTTTGTTTGCATGCCCATCATCCCCAGGAGTTATCATTAATTGTTATTAGGTTTTCCATAACTACAGTAGGTTTAAGAAGTAAAAAAACAATAATAATTGAATCGATATATTGTTAGTTGTAATCTATAGCCGCACTTAAACGCGAAACAATACCCTCAACCTGATGCTGATCATTACTCGCAACTTAAAATTCCATAATTTACTGAATAATAAATATCAACAGCCTTAGGTGCATGTTCGAGGTCATTCATTACAACTGCGGCAAATAGTCAAGGTATGTATTTTTAGAACAAGATATATACAAAAGCGTGCAAAATGTAAGCCGGTCGATGTGGCCGAGCTGTTCTATGCGCTTCAGTCCGGCACCGCGCAGCTGCTACGGTCGAAGGTTTGAATCCTGCCTCGGGCATGGATGCGTGTGATGTCCTTAGGTTAGTTATGTTTAAATAGTTCTATGTCTAGGGGACTGATGACCTCAGATGTTAAGTCGCATAGTGCTCAGAGCCATTAGAACCATTTTGCAAAACATAAGAATGAAAGAAATTTTCACATGTGTGCCTGCCAAGTAACATACCTCGATGAATCATGGACTATGCGTAAAAAGAACTGCTCACAGTATACTACAGAGTGTAACTGAGAAACGTACGCAATGAAGCGAACAGAAATCATATTTCTATTGAAAGACAAAGTTGCACTGAAGCCACGGCGATTTTTGATGGTCGCTTGTACAGCAAAAAAGGCGGGACAATGTTCCTAATAAACTGTGCACTCATTACGAACGGCCATGCGTGCTCTGAAACGTGACACCGTTCTGGGGACAAGGTTGGTAAGGAGTTCTTTAACGAGTGCGTTCCATACTTCACCATCGCATCTGATGACTGCTGGGTGGTCTTCCGTACTCCAATACTTCTCCGTAACTCATCCCACACGCGCTCCGTGCGCTGTATGTCCGTGAAATCGACAGGCTCTTCCATCCGCGAAATGTCATCTCGTTCCAAAAGGTCCTCCATCTGCGCAGTTGGATGCGGTCTCGCATAGTCATCCCTAAAAATGATATCAGGGTCTAATGCACCCCGAAAAAGACGCCTAAGGGGAAGAAGCACTATGTCACAATAATGCATCCCGGCGAGTATACACGCGCAGCATAACACTTGGACCACCTAAACGATCGTGTTCGACAAAGTTCCTGGGTCCACTTCGTGTTCCCACCTCTCGTCACATGGGGATATGTCCAGCTCATTACTCTTACTTAATCTGCTCTCATCCTACAAGAGCACGCTACCTCACTTCTTTTGTCCAGTCCCTGAGCTTATGGCACAATCGCAAACGGTGTGGCCGATGCGTGGGTGTCAAAGGAAAACATGGTACCGGTCGTCGGGCAAACAGACCAGCCCCTTGCAGTCGCCGTGCAACTGCTGAGCGTGATACTGCGTGCCTTGCAACACTGTTAAATGGTTGCAGTCGCACCCACTGTGCGACATGGATCCTTGTTGTTGTTGCGCAATGTAGCAGTCTTCTGCTACTGCAGTTGACCGTTGTCGGGTACGTCCTCTCTTTCGGGCAGCAGTGCTTGTGGTTCGGGATGCTCCTCATGCACTAGAACAATGCTTTAAGCAATAACAGACTGGGCTGCACTCATACTTCGTCCTTCGTCCTGTTTCCCGATGATCCTTCCGCGTGTGAAGTCATCCAATGTTGTCTCCGGCCCATGTTGCAATGAAGAACACCTCCGCAGTGTACGTAAATTCTCGCTGATGGATACATCTTGCCTTTTCCCGTTCCTTCAGCTGCTTCCTGTTGCAGGGCCTGACCCATTTGGCGCTGCAGTCATGCTGACCTCACGTTGTGACGTCCAGTTTTCTATGCACGACTGGCACACCTCTGGCAACAAATTCCTTTTCTTTTCATTCATTTCTACCGAGTAGTTAATGTCTTACGTTAGTGTAACTAGCTTGTCTTCAAGTTTTTCAGAGTGGTGTATGTTACTCGGAAGGAATTAATTGGGAGAAAGAATTGGCTACAGTATTAGTGGTAATGCTCATGATTTTGCATGACTGCTTATTTCAGAATGCAGGAGCAATAATCATGAAAACTGAAGAAGAGAGTATATCTCTTGTCGAAGTAGATCGATCAGGTAAATGCAAAATCTCACCAGATCCCATCTTAAGGAAGGGGGGGGGGGTGAGAGATAGGAAATCTCACGTGAACTTTTAAACTCACGGAATGTAGATTATTATAAGTTAAAACATTTTTTTTATAAAATAAATCCCAAGCATAGACAATGTTAAGTTCACATAAGTGTAAATGGCTTCTTTGAACTGAAATTCGTGCCGCACACTAATCAGATTACATTCAGATGGTTCCCTGCCGTGCTGGTCAAAATCACTGCGTGTCAGGCAGTGTGTCAGTCGCGATCTTCTGCAACACATATAAAGCCGATGTTCTTGTGTTCAACATGAATTTGTATCAAAACTTTTACAATGTTTGTGTTAAGCGATATGGCAAAAAGTCGAAACACAAGTGCGAGCAAGAAGGTAACAATTTGTGGAAGAAAACTAAGTTCACAAAGAAAAATAATTCCAGTGACTCTAAGCACTATGGGAATTAACATCTGACGTCATCAGTGCCCTAGACTTAGAAGAACTTAAACCTAACTAACCTAAGGACATAACACACAGCCATGCCCAAGGCAGGATTCTAACCTGCGACCGTAGCAGCAGCGTGGTTCCGGACTAAAGCGACTAGAATCGCTCGACCACAGCGGCCGGCCAGTTCAACAACAAGAATCTTCTTAGTGATCATATACACCAAAAGACTGAAAAGCCACGTAATCATACGGATCGAAGGAAGGTACAGAGAATATTGTCTTTCATCTGCAAAGTACGTAGAGTTTCAATAACATTTAGGTATGCAATACATCAAACAAGGGTCAATTTTTTAGGATCAAAATACTTAATATTATTTTCGTGGAGCCTTTTTGTCTGTCTGTCTGTCTGTCTGTCTCTCTCTCTCTCTCTCTCTCTCTCTGTCTGTCTGAACACTACACACATGTTTAAAATAAAACTTTCCTAATCACACGTTGAAAATACTGTTTAATACACTTTCTAAATGGTTCAAATGGCTCTGAGCACCATGGGACTTAACTTGTGAGGTCATTAGTCCCCTAAAACTTAGAACTACTTAAACCTAACTAACCTAAGGACATTACACACATCCATTCCCGAGGCAGGATTCGAACCTGCGATCGTAGCGGTCGCGCAGTTCCAAACTGTAGGGCCTAGAACCGCTCGGCCACTCCGGCCGGCTACACTTTCTAAATGAAACATGTTTTTATTAAAGTGTTTTAATCATCGTTTAAAACAAATTTCAAAAAATTTCTTTTTATGTAATTTTAGGATACTATGGGGTAAACCTCAAATGAGAGGCAGGGGGATCCCACCACATCTCACCAAATTTCACCAAGGGGGAGGGAGTTCCCACCACATCTCACACTGTCTCACTGACGGGGTACGGGGATACAAATTTTGAAAAAAAAAAAAAGAAAAAACTCACGTATTCAATTGTCCTCCTTTAATTTTCGAAGTGTTCCCTGTAAGAATTAGGAAGGTTGTTGGAAATCTAAGTACAACAACGAAACACCCAACGTAGATTTAATCACACTATAGTTTTGTGTTTGTTTAATCAGTAATACAAGTGTGTCTGAGGAGTGCTGTGGTGCAGAAGCGGCATTCAGACAGTGTTGCCGGCTCGCCGATAGACGAGCGTGTGCATCGAATGTGCGGGCAGCGACAGCGACGCCTCTCCCAGCTGTGGGTCCGACACCACCACGGAGCGCCGCCTCTCCTGCCTGACAACACACAGACAACGGGGTCAGCACAGTGGCGGATTTACATGTAGGCCTTCTAGGCACGGACCTAGGGGCGGCACCTTAATGGGGGCTCTGTACTCATTTTAACCGTTTACGTTCTAAAATAACTGGGCTTACAAACGACAAAATTTTTTAATATAGTTAAACAACTTGCTAGTTTAAATTCGACAATGCAAGCTTGGAAATCAACATGTTTACTTGGTGACTGAATGGAAATTTAACATTGGGTTTTCAGTCTTGTATCATCTTAATGATTGTTCAAAATGTTTTGAAGTAAGCTGTCAGGACGGCAATATACAATACAGTGTTTGAAACGTTATTATTCCGAGAATGTTGGCGGCTTCTACTTAACCCTACCATATTTTCCAATTGCAAATACCGGGACCCCTGAAAAGCCGGGATAAACTAATCAGCAGTTTCGTAAATACTGTAACATGTGTGTGTTTCAGAATGTCAAACCCGAGCCTACTTAAATTTCTTGAAGAAATTACAAGGAAGCATCAAGTCAGCCCTCCATTTCTGTCATTAATGTGAAAGATCTGAGCTATGATTTAATGACGCCCGTTTAACAAAACATGTTCATTCTAGGAATGTTTTACATTTTTAATCACATGTTTCTACGAAAAGAACATAGCCTGAATATCTAATAATGTGTGAAATATACTTCACAACAGTTTAAAAATTTTATTTATTTATTTACTTAGCTACTTTTTTTTGGCAAAAAAGAAGAAGAAACCAACTTTCGTTTGTCTCATTCACTGTGCTGCAGCCTGCACGATATCAAAGTTCCCACTCTGTGCAATCGAATGATACGAGACATTGCAAATTTTATATAAAACTTCTTAACTAAGCATTTTTTCTTTGAGGAAAGGTTATTTTTATTTTATGTTCGATCAAAAGGTGCATTTGCATGTAGACATGACATCAGTGTTCACACAAATGACATTGCACCACATCGACTGCCAACAAGACTACTTAAACTTTGTAGTCTGTCTTCTCTGCCCACAGAAAACGCTAAAATATTATAAGAATAAGTGGGATAAGACTCGATCCAGCATATCTCACAGCAGGAATTGCAAAAATTATTTGCTTTTTTAAATCAGAAAGACAGTGTTAAGAATATTCAGAACATATTTGCGTCCGAGCTAAAACTGGGTGACGCGGGAAACAGAAGCCAAAAAACGGATTGTCCCGTTTTCTTTACGAGACCGATTCCAGCCGTCAGGTGAGCTTCTACTGTTCACTGACAACAGAGATCACGTAACAATGAAATTAAATTATTCTGCACTGTCGTTCTTTCATAGCACAGTTACATTCAGTAATCCGAATTGCTCAGTTCATTGCTCCGTGTTTAAAGGAAAAATCTTTCTGCTCGTGTACCGTGTTTAAAGTAAAAAGCTTTTTGCTCATGTGCGTTGTAGTACTATTGGAACTGGATACAGTCTTTCTTTCTTTCTTTCCTTTTACAATTTTTTTCTTTTGTTTTGACTGTTGGTTGGCAGTTTTGTAAGTGTTTTGGCATGAATAACAGTGAAAAAAGCAAACTTGCAAAATTAAGTGTGGCAGAATTTCGGAAATTATCGAAAGAATGGTGAGAACGAGAAGCCAATGTTCTAAAAACGTTTGGAAGAGTAGATAAATTTTTCGCAAAAAATGTTGCTGCTTCGACTTCGAGTTCTAGTAGTACGGATGATATTTCTGGCGCTGCAGCTGTTGTAAAAGAAGTAAATACAGACTAAACAAAAAGTTAAAAATGAAGAAAAGCAAATTGTTCCTGATTTCGAGTTTCACGAAAAATTAAGTGTCGAGCCACACATTACAAAAAGAAATAACCTCGTTAGTCATGATCCTGCAGAATAGTGTGTCAATGAATCAATAATCAACATTCTCTTACAACGTGGCTTTAATCAAAATTGTAACGGTGGTTTTTCTAATTCAAGAAGATCAATAGGCGATAAAACCAGATATTTGAACAAAAATGTATTTTACTGTAAACCTTTAAATGGTGAATCAACTCCACGTGATTTTCTAGTATACTCCTGTAGTACACTACTAATGGTATTGCAGATTGGAAAAATATTAATAATATTTTATATCATCATGAGAATTCACTTGAACACAAAAATTCTGAGATATTACCCTTAACAAGAAAAGAGTCACTTGGAACGATTGATAACCATTTCGAGTCATATGTTGAGACAGGAAAATGTACTGGTGCAGTGTGTTGAAAAGGGTGTTTGCAGTAGTGAAGAAGCTAACAAGTCGTGGACTTCCCCTACGTGGACACGTTGAAAGTTTCCCTTCATTACATAATGGTCAATTTATGATGTCTCTTGAACTTATAGCCGAGTTTGATCCTTTTCTCGCAGAACACATTGAACGATTGGAAATCCAGGGCAGGGACATACAAGTTAACTTTCTTCAGTAATTTGTGATGAAATAATAGAGCTTCCTTCTGAACGAATAAAAAGCATTATCATAAGTGAAATAAAACTCTCCAAAAATTCTCAATAATAGTATTCATGATGACAGTTTGGAAGGACATACTCCAGAGATTTATTAGTGTAGATCTGAAATTTCAAAGTGTAAATATTGATACTAAAATAGTGTATGAATTATATGAATCTCTTGTAGGATTTATTGCTTCTATCGTGGCATGTTCGACTATTATGAAAATAAATCCATGGAGATTATGACTAATATAGACTATGAATGCACCTATAAAAGATCACGAAAACGCAAAAATCATGATGACGAAGAAGCGAACTCTGAAGAAGTTTTTGTGACTGGAAGGGAAAAATTTAGAGTCGAAAGAGTTCTCTCAGTTTGACAAGCTGCGACATCGTCGCGAAAAAACAGTGACCCGTATATGTAATAAGTTTCCTTTAATTTACCATAGACGTAAATTAACATCATCAACACAGTATCATCGTTACGAGTGGTGTAATCAACGTCGTCATTGCTCGGTGGAGAATTAGGGGTCAATTTTATTGGGTGGTGTGGCTGCGTTGATCTGTCGGAAGCTTCTATAAACAATATATACCTGATTCTCTTGAGGCTAAATTCGGTGGGAGTGGTGTGATGATGTCTCTATTCGTTCGGGTGACGATTTGGACTATTAGTTTCTGCCGATAAAAATGTACGGATGCGTTTATTATATACATTTTAGGTTATAGTGTCCTTCCCATAATGTGGCAATGTGCGGAAATTGTAACTGTCCTACAACGCCACTATCCACGAAACGGGAAGCATTATATCGTGGGACACAGATTATCGAGGGAATTTACTGGAATGTCCTGTTCAGAGAAGTGAACCTGAATCAAACACGAAAGTCGGCCTGACTGCCGTAACAGGTATGTTACCACCATTATTAATACAATCGAATAGCTGAGTAGTCGCAAACGAACAGATACTAGTTGCTTTTTTGGTTCATGTATTTCAAGTGACATATTTCGGGCTCTGTCCATCATCAGATTTTCTGGTGTAAACAATATAATAAATACTTGGTTATGCATTTTTTAAAAACATTAAATATTGACAATAAAGCTCAAAATCTAACTAAATGTCAGGACCACACTACATAACTTTGACAGTTTGTTCTTTACTCATACATTCATGAGCCACAAGATGTGACATAATTTAAACTTGGAAAATGGGAACATCGGTCGTGAGGTATACGAAAAACTGTGGACTTTTTAAACGAAAGTAATACTGTAGAAGTTAAAAAGTATCCTCTTATTAAATATGCCAATGAAATTAGATCAAAATTTGTCATTAGTGACGTCCTCTTGGACACAAGTAGGAAGGAAAAACGACTTATAATGATGAATCCTAAAAAGCCTATTCTGAAATCCCAAATTTAGATACACGAACTGCAGATGCCTATACGCCCGGTGGTGATTGCCTGTCAAAGCCACTAATTATTTTTTAACAGGAAATATAATTAAATAATTATACACATTTAAAAAAGTATAGGCATTGAAGAATAGTTGTAACGTGGTACAGCATTTGAAAAACTTTACGCTGCCAGAAAATGCCATCCTTATGTCTCTTTATACAAAAAAAAAACTGTACAAGTATACCAATAGAACAAACACTCGCGATTGTTTATTCATATACAACGCAGCTGATCGAACTTACAAGGCTTACGATATCTTTTAATTAATTAGCGTTCAACAGAAAATCTTTCTTTTAGAAAGATGGTCTGGCTGTGGGTGCTAGGCTGTCAGCGATTTTATTGGAAATATTTATTAATAATTTGGAAAATATTTTTTATGCCCATAGGGAATTGTGTCAATAAAAAATCATTGTGTATTACAGATATGCGGATGTCATTACTGTTGCAGGTAATGTTAAAGAAACAAAATATGCACCCCATAAATTAAAATCCATGCATGAAAATATTAAGTTTACGATTGAATTTGAAAAGGAATGGACCATTAGTTTTTTAGATATACAAATAACAAGAGAAAATTCACAGATTAACTAGGTATTTTTCGGAAACCATCATCAAATTTTATGGTCCCGATACATCCTTGGCATCCTGTAGACTAAAAAATGTTTTTTGTATGTGTGTTCCAGAATTCAGCAAAGTATGATTTGGACAAGGATTTGTTAAATAAGGAAATCGGGACAATTGTACAGATGGGTTTCTCAAATGGGTACCATGAAGCTAATATTAGGAGGCTAGTTGAAAAAGTTTTTCCTCCGCAGGCAAAATGGAACGTCTTTTCACAAAAGACTGCAAACTTGTACAAAAATATTAACGTTCATTTAAGATTTGGGGAACCTGTTCAGGCACAGTCTAGAACCAAAAATAAATTTTGTAAAACGGGAGTATGTAAACTGAAGTGCGGATCATGTGCATGTTTACGTGGGACAAACAGGGTGAGAGTTCAAAACGATGTTTAAGGGGTCATTGTAGGTCCTATGCCGCCAGTGTTAAACTATCGAATGTTGGGACCCACTATCTTGGAAACTTTTTAAGACACCATTTTCCATAATTATTGAATGCACCTTTCTAGATTCACTGAACTAGGATTGTTATAAAATTGAGTTTTAAAACTTTTTTATTGCAAATTCTTATATGGACTGCTTCTTTTATGCACTAGAATTGCCCTGGCCCATAGTCCCCGTCTTCTTCAGTGTCATGTCACTAATTGAGTGACATTAGAAATTCACACATATTTGAACATTTTCTTCAGTGTCACAACAGCCCAGTGCTTCCCTGTTTATCTTTCTTGCTTCTTTTGTCATTTGTTGAGCAGCTAATTCTGCTTCACGTACACAAAGGTCATCCAATTCCCGCAGTCCTTTAGCTGTGTTGTGTCCAAATCTTACCCCTATCTTCTCCAGAGCCTTGAGTCTTTCATAGTTCCCACCATTAAAAGTTATTACAGCATAAGACAATGCTAACTTTAGAGTCATAAGGCCAACAAATACATTTTTAAGACACACGGCACCACACAACATGACTGAAGGCTCATTCACATTCTGGGTCTTCCCATGTAAACACTTTCTTAGTAGCTCAGGATTTGCTAAATCTCTGTAAATAAGTTTGTTGCCTCCATTACTGCCAAAGGAAGAGAATGTTTGTGTGTAAATTCATGCAGGGTGGTAGAAAATTCAGCTTGCCTATATTTACATGGAGAGCTGCATCAAACCAGTCTCAGGACTGAAGACCACAACAACAACAACATATTTACACCAAGTGTTTCATGGAGGTGGACACAAAACATGACATGGCTTTTCATCGACTGACATTCCATGAAAGAAAGTGCTCCACAAACCTCTTTTCATATTCTCTAAATTGTCACCGTTTTCTCTAATGGCCTACGCTTAGCCATTTACTTTACGTATAAATAGCAATAGAAGTCAGCTCACTACAAAAATAGCCGATAATCACACTACTTTCAATGAAAACTAGTACCAGAAACAAAGGACTGATTCGTTTATTCGTAATGCCAACGTCTGAGACGTAGCAGTAGGCAAAAATAAAGCAATTCACAGCCTTCTAAACTGTGTAGTTCCCAAGATATGACTGCTCAAATATGGCAGTATATACGTAGCTGCAAAATTTGACAGTCACACATCAATATTCAGAATATTATTGGAAGGTCTCACGATTGTCTGATTTTAATGTATTATACACCAAAATGTTCAGGAAAACCCAAAGTACATTATGGAGTACAAAACAGAAAATGTCAAATTTCAACGAATTTCACGTACAATGTCTCCTTAACGAACATGGGTATATGAGCAATAATAGCGCATTAGGTTCCTATTTAAAAGATAAAAGCCATATATCGGCAGAATTAGAAAGTAACATGACAGTTCTGCACTGAGACAGGAAGGGACACAATTTGGATGTCTTGGTGTAATTGGAAATATATGCATTCAGTAAAGTGGCTCCAGAACTGCTAATCAACGAGCAAATCATTAGCGATTGGAAACTGTTTTTTTTTTTTTTTAGCCTTTTTGACGATTAATTGTGGAAGTCACGTAAAAACTACAATAACTTTCGTAACCACTTTTCTGAAATTGGGTATATAGACATGCACCTCTCCTTCACTATTTTTTGTGCCCTACAGTGGTTGGTGAATACGGCGTTAGTTAGGTTCATCAGTCGTTCAACAGGAAAACGTCTTCGGTTTCCTCGTTTGTCGTTTGGTTAGGAAGCGCGATGACATATCAAAACAAGTCATTTTGAAATTATGATATGCGTTTTTTTCTAATACGAAAGGAATTTGTACTTAGAAATGTACAGACCCTTATGTACTACTCTGATTAGTGTATCAAGACAAATTTTTCTGTAATTTTGATACGTTATCCTTTTAAGATAAAGGAATATTTTAATATGTTGAAAGGCACAATCTCGTGCACATACATTACAGTGATGCTTCTTTGATTGTGCTTAAGTGCAGGCACACAATCAACTTTCCCTTCATTATTTTCTACGTGCAGCCACAATAAAAGTATTTTTGTTATCATTTTTTACTGTTTTAATGTATAATAAACATTTTGACATGTGGATAGCCGCAATAATAAACCACAAGATGGGACAAATGTCTTAAAAGTTTATATCTGACAAATGGTCCACAAGTGTAATCGCAAATCTGAGCAAATCGATTTGTAATCTTCGACGAGTCATCTCTTTGCAATACAAAATATTTTTTCAACATTTTTCTAATATACTTTTTTGTACTTTGTACTACCGCGACGTGTGTTGTAATGTACCTTTGTGCAGGTATACACGTAATTTTCGTTATTATTGGTTACTGTTTTAATTTTTTAATAAACATATCGGTTTTGCACAGCCTCAATGCCGTAAGGTGGCTCCCTTTTGCACTGATTGGTTTACCTAGCAGGTGTGAGCGCACTGAAGTAGCAGTTTTTCGTAGCCCTTCTCACGACCAACATTCAAATTTTCCAAATTTAAGTTATATGGCAGAACTTTTGATTCGTGAATGTTTGAGTAAGGAACAAACTATGAAATGGTATGTATTTGTTCTGAGACTTAGTTCGATTTTGCGCTTTCTTGTTAACGTCTGGTCTTTTAAGAAAATGTATAGCTAATTATTTGTTATATTGATTACTCCAGGAAATCTGATAATGGGCAGAGTTCCAAAAATGTCATTTGTAATAAGAGCACCAAAAAACAAGTAATGCCTGTTTGTTTTCGATTACTCAGCTTTCCTAAAATCCAATCAGTTGCTGAACCTAATAATTAGAATGTGCCACTTCAATTTCCTCAAAAATCCAGGAACAATCATTCCACATGGTCACGTAAATAAGGATTCGAAGCATGGAAGCTACCTGTTTTAGTTGCTAAAAGCGTTGAACAACCTAGATCGCATAAATATTTCGTTGTCTAAGAGAGCTGGCTTCGACAGACTTTGCTCTCCTCTTCAGGTCTTAAAAAATCTCTTTGTTATGAAACGTGCTCATTTTACGTTGAACCTCACGCCCAGTTGTCAGGTGGATAAAAATCAGCACATTAAAGATGGTTTATCATAACGAAAACCCCATGTAACATGCTGATTTTTATCCACATGACAACTTGGCGTGGTGTCCAACGTAAAATGAACTCATTTCTTAAGAAAAATATTTTTAAGATCTGAAGAGGACTGCAAAGCTTGGCGAAATTTGTTGTTTTAAATAAAGCAATATTTACGTTGATAAGCCAAAACGTTATGCCCACTGCCTATTGCGTTTTTGGATGACGCCTGCGGGCACGTGACGCGGTAATAAAAGTATGTAACCAGTGCAGACACGGACGGGGAAGGGGGATCACGCTGGCGAAGATATGGACTCCAACTGGAGAAATCCGCTGAGATAAACGACTGTGGCAATGCGCAGATTATTATTACGCAGAACCTATGAAATAGTATCTTGAAAACAGCGAAGCTGGTCGAATGGTCGCTTGCTGCTGTCCTGAGCATGTGCGGATAGAGGTAGGACAGTGAGACTATCACTAGGCACTAAGTCGTTAGGCGTCCACAATTCTTCACACAAAGTGGGTTTCGGAGGCTTGTCTGCTCCGTAAAGTAGGGCAGATGGTTATCTGTGGCATCTCTGCTGAATGAACACAATGCTGGTGGATGCACAGGTGTTTCGGAGCAAACTGTACGTCGAACATTGCTGAACATGGAACTCCGCAGCAGACCAGCCCTACGTGTTTACATGTTGGCCCAACGACATCGTCAGTTACGATTGAAGCTGGCATAGGACCATCGGGGTTTGATCGTCCATTAATGGAAACGTGTGGGATCGTTAGTTAAATCACTTTTGTGCAACAACATGTCGATGGACCATCCCCGAACGCCGTGCAGCACGACGCGGAAGCAGGCTGGTGGTATCGGTATTGTGCTATGGGAGACTTTTTCCTACGCTTGCATGGGACCTGTGGTAGAAATCGAAGGAACGCTGACAGCTGCGAACCACCTGCATCCATACATGCTTGATGTCTTTCCTGAAGGCGATGCCATCTTCGGCTGTATAATTCTCCGTGTCTCGGAGCCAGAAACACGCTACAGCGGTTAGAGCAGCATTATAGTGAACTGACACTGATGTTTCGGTGACCAAATTCTCCAGATATCTATAGTGTGGAACCCAGTTGGGTCGAGATCGGGGGGCCATCGCAGCGTATGCAAATCAGCGGGTCTTTCTTTACGCAAATTACATGACCTGTGTGTAGACATCGAGTGCCACACACGTCCACAAACCTGTCAACAAACTGTCGGATCCCTGATGCACACACGCAGTGAAGTATTTCGTTCCAAAGCCGGGCAAACAAGCTATTAAGCGTCTGGTCTTAAGGTTTTGGCTCATCAGTTTAAGTTATCTAGGCTGTTGACTTATTTCAGAAAGATTCGAAGTAGAATGAAAGTCCAGTTCCGTGCATCGGTTTGGCGTCAATAAGGGTAGGAGAGTAAAGGAGTGCAGCCAGCACAGTGTAAAACCATACGGATTTGGGGGCTGGGCCTCAGGCCACACAGAGAGAGAGTTGCAACGTACTTGTTTTGCAGGACTACGACGACGTCATCTTGAGGTGTGAGGAACGCGACGCTCTCGACGTCAGTGGAGTTGGCGTCGGGGTCCATCTGGAGGCTGACGCGCCGGGATCCGCGCGGCACGAAGCGCGAGAAGTGGGCGATGGCGTAGTACATGGGTTGCTTGTAGAACTCGTCCGCCGTCGCGTTTGACACTATGGACGCGTCCGCGGGGTTGCTGCTCCAGTTGGGGCCGCCCTCAGTGTTCACCACCATGTTCCAGTCCTCCCAACCTGACGTCCAGTGGTTCGTCACCTGCGCAGCACACAGAACGCAACTCACCAGGGAGACCCGCAGTACGGCAATGGGGCTCCCAGAAGGATGAGGGAGCAACTGGGTGAAGAAATGCTGATGATTGTCTAGCAACAACATTCGTATTTGTTTCATCGGAATTGGTTGGGTTCGTCTTGAAAATCAACCTAAACTGCGCCCATCGAAACACTTCTAACACGAACTAAAATAGTTATTCCTAGGCGAAGAGACGCCGGGGCAGGTAAAATTACAGCTGTCGTCGGTTTTCAGGGGGCTCCAAGCTAACTTTCATCCATTCAGTTCACAAAAAATATTTATAAACAAAGAGCAACGTAAGTGTTTCGTTTAATGAGAGAGACGATCAGTTCGGTAAGCGTACAGTTCATAAAACCGTAATAACAAATGTTCAAAGAAATATTGCCTCTTACATAAAACAATTTGTGCACGAAAAATAGAAACTGTCGACGTTTTACAGCATGAGTTCATTTAGTGAGTCGGTTTTAGGCTTACAAGGCCATCACCTTATACGTAAATGCACAACAGAATTAAAGGATCACACTTTGCGACGCATAAGTCTGAAATTTATCTCACAAGTGCGTACAATCTTCCTGCGTAATGGCGCAAAAGCATTGCGCCCTGCGTCATCACCCTCTGGCTCGACAACGCCTGAAAGAGCAAGATATCGCAACACGTTAAAATAGGCCATAGGTTCATGTGACTTGTAACGTGGTTTAATTACGTAACATGGGCACCAAACTCTACCAAACGCCACTGTGGACGTATCACACTATGAGAAGGTTGCTACACCCCATTTATCCACATTTCACCCTTTCTTTCGACGCCTCTGTGATGGAGGCCAGAACTGCAAAGTCCAGCGTTGAAATCCCGCAGTTTTCTTATGAGAGGCGGAGGAAAATATTTTAGAAACCCTTAGAGAAGGGTTAAAATGCCCGAGGGCGCCAGCAGAGTCAAAGGTTGTCAGGAAAGTCTTCCTGTTGCTCATCGCACTCTGACCTATCGTTACCGACTGCGAAATATGTGGAAATCTACGCACCAGGGAAAGGGGTTGTTTCGTTGAGGTCTCTTACGCCACCCCTCGAGGCCTTTTCGTTCAGACACTGAGGGGCGGTTTGTCTGAAATATTTTCCTCGGCCACGCATAAGAAAACCGCTTTCTATCCTCAGAGGCTTCAAGAGGCGGAATAAATGTGGTTAAGAGGTGGTGAAATTACCTTTAGATAATCTGACGCGTCCACGGTGCCACTGGGAAGAATTTTGGTGATATTCGGTGCCAGTGTCACATCATTAACCCACTTTAAAAGTTACATTAATTTCTGACCTGTGTCGGCACCTTCACGTCTGAAGCGTCATCTAGCCCTAGGATGACGTCGAGGGGCGCCACGCTTTTGCACCATTACGCAAGAGGATTGTACGTACTTTCGATCCGAATTTCAAACTTATGCGTCACAATGGTTGACAATTAGCAGGTTTAGAAAAAGTGATCCATTAATTCTGTTGTGCAGTGTATTATAAATGGAAGAGAGAGAGATGACTTCAAATGGCTTTAAGCACTATGGTACTTAACATCTTAGGTCATCAGTCCCCTAGAGCTTAGAGCTACATAACTAAACTAAGAACATCACACACATCCATTCCCGAGGCAGGATTCTAACCTGTGACCATACAAACAACGCGGTTCCGGACTGAAGCGCCTAGAACCGCTCCGCTAGCCATAGCGGCCGGTGAGAGAGAAAGAGATAGAGTGTGTGTGTGTGTTTGTTAGTCCTTCATGCTGAAACGACTGAACGTATTTGGATGAAATATGGAATAGAGATACCGTATACGCTGAATTAGCACGCAGGCTAGCCTGCATCTACCTACTTATCAAAGAGGTTGTGGTGGAAAAGAAGTGTAGTTCACGACGCACTAATACCCATACATTACTAATATTGCTTGACAATGAGAGCATTTAGTGAACTACAACAGTCCTTACGCCTAATATTAAACCTTCATGGAACTTATTCAAACTGACAACCCCCACAAAATGATGAAAGGAAAAAGTCCTATAGCATAGTAGATTTTCACCGCTCACGCATTAAAACTGGCGCATGAACCATGGCGTTATTATTTATTAATTCTTTACTACTAACAGTGTTAGTGACACATTTTACAGGCAGTATTACCGTATAACACTGAATGTATCAGCAAAATTAATCGTAGTACGACACTTAGTTCAGAAGGTACGACGTCATGAACATTCAGCTGAGTGGAAACGTAGCTACCCTGTGAACTTCGCTAAAGATGCAGATGTGTACAAATACGTGTGAAATCTCTTAAATAAATGTGTAATATATCTGACAATTGCGGATGCCGGCCAATCCACTGTTAAAAAAGGTAATCTTGAAACGATTTCTATACATATTTGTTATGCTCTGGAGGGAATACTTTGAGGGCGAGAACAACCAGCCTCCTATTGGGTTGGATGTGATGACAGGGAGAGAGAAGATGAGAGGAGGAAGTGGACAGTGAAAGGAAAGAGGAGGAGATGGAGAGAGAGAGAGAAAAAGAGAGAAAGTGAGGGGGGAGGGAGGAGCAGATGCACAGAGACAGGGGAAGGAGGAGACGGCAGGGAGGAGGGGGGAGGTGATGGGCAGGGGAGGGGGGACCAACGCGAGAGGAGGTAGAGGAGCTGGGCATCGGATTAGGGAAGGATGGGGAAGGAAGTCGGCCGTGCCCTTTCAAAGGAAGCATCCCGCACATTTGCCTGGAGCGATTTAGGGAAATCACGGAAAACCTAAATCAGGATGGCCGGATACGGGATTGAACCGTCGTGCTCCCGAATGCGAGTCCAGTGTGCTAACCGCTGCGCCACCTCGCTCGGTTGGGCATAGAGAGGGTAGGAGGAGATGAGTAAGGAGAGGGGAAGAAAGAAGATCAACGCGAGGGGAGCTTGAGCAGGTGGTCAGAGAGAGGGAGGGGGAATTGGTGTAATAGACCATTGGAATAAATACGTATCTAGGCCTTTCCTCTTATAAATAACTGTGTAGTGGCATTTAACATCGCGGTTCAGAGGTAGCCACACAATAACAATCGTCCTTGTGAAGGATAAGTAGTGATGAAACAACCTTGAAAAAAAATGCCATGCGTGAAGTGTATGATACAAGAGAAAATGTGATTTGTGACAGAGTTGAATATACATAAGTAAATAGTAAATAAAGAAAAGAAGGTGACATAACCTGAAAACTGAAATACTGAAAAAATTATGTGTATGCGGCGATAGCCGAGGGAGGAGGCGGGAAGGGGGAGAGGGATTTATGTTGTAGAGTTCAGTTTATTTCAGATTGCACCATATTCTATTGTTTATACGTACTTCTCCCCTGCTTCACTACAAACGAGTATAATTCTTGATACAGAGTTAGAGTTTGTATTATATTGCGATCAGTTTGTGTAGTATTTACAACAGTTCAGCTTTAACTATTTAGGTGTAGTTGAGTTTATTCTTGCTCACGGTTCATTCTGCATTTTACAGTGCTAGAACCCAGATAATTCACTAAAGAACATACCTGAGAGTCTCTGTGACAGTGCTGAATTGTAACTAAACGTAATTTTAAACTGACAAGCACGGTGTCACTAAAATTCAATTTATGAAATGTGTTTTCAAATTGCACCTTTTAAGACAACTTTTCAGACGTCAGTGCTCAGAATATTTATTATTCAGAAAATCAAAGCTACATAGTGGTAAAAGGAAAATGCAGAGACACGAGTCTTCGTGATAGGAAGGAGATGCCAAAAATTACTGCACAGCCGAGCGTCTCTGCAGACAGGAGCCGTCGCGGGACGAGCGTCTCAAGAGCAGTCGCCTCTTTCAAAAAAAAAAAAAAAAAAAAAAAAAAAAAAGGCTCAGATGACTCTGAGCACTGTGGGACTTAACATCTGTTTCGATGGTTCGAAACGAATAATGCGGTCTCCTGCCATCCTCTTGATAAGTATGGAGGTGTGATTACACATGTCAATCACATCGCGATTACGGGCAGCATGGGGTTCACGCCTGAGCCTCAGGACGAGCGCTAGTAGCGCATGTCAGGTGTTTCCAGCGTCAACTTCGCGTCTCAGTATCTCGGGATGTAATGCAATCAACGCCATTGTGTATGTGGTTTGTCATGCTATGGATTGCTGAAGAGAAAATATAGGAGGTACATTTAAAAAAACATAAGTTTGTGTTAAAAAACACATATGCTTTCGTTTAAAATGTTTCCAAATATGTACATTCATGGGCCCCAGCCCTACATTGATACCGATGAAAGTCGTTTTCCAATAGCTGTATTTGTTCCAGAGATCAGAGATACACTCCTGGAAATGGAAAAAAGAACACATTGACACCGGTGTGTCAGACCTACCACACTTGCTCCGGACACTGCGAGAGGGCTGTACAAGCAATGATCACACGCACGGCACAGCGGACACACCAGGAACCGCGGTGTTGGCCGTCGAATGGCGCTAGCTGCGCAGCATTTGTGCACCGCCGCCGTCAGTGTCAGCCAGTTTGCCGTGGCATACGGAGCTCCATCGCAGTCTTTAACACTGGTAGCATGCCGCGACAGCGTGGACGTGAACCGTATGTGCAGTTGACGGTCTTTGAGCGAGGGCGTACAGTGGACATGCGGGAGGCCGGGTGGACGTACCGCCGAATTGCTCAACACGGGGGGCGTGAGGTCTCCACAGTACATCGATGTTGTCGCCAGTGGTCGGCGGAAGGTGCACGTGCCCGTCGACCTGGGACCGGACCGCAGCGACGCACGGATGCACGTCAAGACCGTAGGATCCTACGCAGTCCCGTAGGGGACCGCACCGCCACTTCCCAGCAAATTAGGGACACTGTTGCTCCTGGGGTATCGGCGAGGACCATTCGCAACCGTCTCCATGAAGCTGGGCTACGGTCCCGCACACCGTTAGGCCGTCTTCCGCTCACGCCCCAACATCGTGCAGCCCGCCTCCAGTGGTGTCGCGACAGGCGTGAATGGAGGGACGACTGGAGACGTGTCGTCTTCAGCGATGAGAGTCGCTTCTGCCTTGGTGCCAATGATGGTCGTCTGCGTGTTTGGCGCCGTGCAGGTGAGCGCCACAATCAGAACTGCATACGACCGAGGCACACAGGGCCAACACCCGGCATCATGGTGTGGGGAGCGATCTCCTACACTGTCCGTACACCTCTGGTGTTCGTCGAGGGGACACTGAATAGTGCACGGTACATCCAAACCGTCATCGAACCCATCGTTCTACCATTCCTAGACCGGCAAGGGAACTTGCTGTTCCAACAGGACAATGCACGTCCGCATGTATCCCGTGCCACCCAACGTGCTCTAGAAGGTGTATGTCAACTACCCTGGCCAGCAAGATCTCCGGATCTGTCCCCCATGAGCATGTTTGGGACTGTATGAAGCGTCGTCTCACGCGGTCTGCACGTCCAGCACGAACGCTGGTCCAACTGAGGCGCCAGGTAGAAAAGGCATGGCAAGCCGTTCCACAGGACTACATCCAGCATCTCTACGATCGTCTCCATGGGAGAATAGCAGCCTGCATTGCTGCGAAAGGTGGATATATACTGTACTAGTGCCGACATTGTGCATGCTCTGTTGCCTGTGTCTATGTGCCTGTGGTTCTGTCAGTGTGATCATGTGATGTATCTGACCCCAGGAATGGGTCCATAAAGTTTCCTCTTCCTGGGACAATGAATTCACGGTGTTTTTATTTCAATTTCCAGGAGCGTATTTTGGGTGGACAAAATACCTGGGACACCCTGTATACAGAAGGCGGCATCCCACAAGGAAATCATCTCCGTAATCGACTGACATCAACAAAAGCAAAACAAGGATAATGGAATGTAGTCGAATTAAGTCGGGTGATGGTGAGGGAATTAGATAAGGAAATGGGACACTTAAAGTGGTAAAGGAGTTTTGCTATTTGGGGAGCAAAATAACTGATGATGTTCGAAGTAGAGAGGATATAAAATGTAGACTGGCAATGGCATGGAAAGCGTTTCTGAGGAAGAGAAATTTGTTAACATCGAGTATAGATTTAAGTGTCAGGAAGTCGTTTCAGAAAGTATTTTTATGGAGTGTAGCCATGTATGGAAGTGAAACATGGACGATAAATTGTTTAGACAAGAAGAGAATAGAAGCTTTCGAAAAGTGGTGCTACAGAAGAATGCTGAAAATTAGATGGGTGGATCACATAACTAATGAGGAAGTATTGAACAAAATTGGGGAGAAGAGGAGTTTGTGGCACAATTTGACAAGAAGAAGGGACCGGTTGGTAGGACATGTTCTGAGGCATCAAGGGATCACAAATTTAGCTTTGGAGGACAGTGTGGAGTTCAAAAATCGTAGAGGGAGACCAAGAGATGAATACACTAAGCATGTTCAGAAGGATGCAGGTTGCAGTAGGTACTGGCAGATGAAGAAGCTTGCACAGGATAGGGTAGCATGGAGAGATGCATCAAAGCAGTCTCAGGACTGAAAACAACAACAACAACAACAATCGCCTAATATGATGCACGAGAACCACAGAAAAGCATTGCTGGGATTCCATCTGTAATGACATCAATATTTGTTCCCTTCTTCCTTCTAAATGGTCAGCGGTTTGTTTTGATTCGTGGGAGACTGTCACCGAGATACTGAAGGAATGGAGCTGGCAGACTCTTGAAAATAGAAGCCTGCTCATAAAGTTTCAAGAGCTGGCTTTAAATTATGAGTCTAGGAATGTACTACAACCCCCGATGTATCGCTCGCAAAGCGATTGTGAGGACAAGTTTTTATTTATTGCAGCACACATGGAGGCATATAAATAATCATTCTCCTCGCGTTCCGCATGTGAATGGAACGGGAAGAAACACTACTAACTGGTACAATGCGACGTACCTTCTGCCATGCACTTCACAGTGGTTTCCAGAGTACATACATGCTGATGTACCTGGATGTAGAACATGTTTTCGTGTAGGGTGATAATGAACTTTTGTCCATTTTCGAAAAGGCTTCAAATGGCTCTGAGCACTATGTTACTTAACATCTGAGGTCACCAGTCCCCTAGAACTTAGAACTACTTAAACCTAAGTAACCTAAGGCCATCGCACACATCCATGCCCGAGGCAGGATTCGAACCTGCGACCGTAGCGGTCGCGCGATTCCAGACTTTAGCGTTTTCGAAAAGATTCTCACGCTGACCCAAGAATAAATCTTCTTCTTTACTATCGCTGCAGATGGCATAATTTTGATTTGTTTCTATTTGCTTGATATTCTGTGAAGACTTTTTATCATTGATCTTTGATTCAGGTTTAAATAAATGAATTCACGTCCTATCTTCTATCACTATGCCACATAATTACTGCTCTGCTTCTAGTATGAAGTGGTGTAACAAGATGATAATTTTTGTTTCCCTTGCCTGTTTATTCTTGTTGGTCAACATTCACATTACCTAGAGTGGACGAACATATAATTAATCCATTTTCTCAATAGCTCCACCTGATTGAGCGATGAAGCGCATCCGACAGACCTGATCCGCTGATACTCAGCGATAGGCACGGATGACATCACGCCTTGTTGCGCCGCTCCGTTTTCGATCAGCCAGCGCCTTTCCTCCGGCAGCATCCGTAAAACGATGACGTCAGAGAATAACTACAATGTTAACCACTGTAGCATCTCCAGGAAACCGTTGTTTGCCGTTTCACAAATATTAATCTCGTCTTCACCGTCAAAGTACAGGAATTACATCACAGCCTACTGACTACCTCTCATATCTATGAGGGCAATTGTCTGCATCGCTACAATGCAAAACACCGAATATTTTCAAAGAGTGTTGAATAAGACTGCAACACGGCAACAACTTCATCGCAACTAAACTACAATAAATTACCACTGTTTCATCCAAAATCATTTCACATGAGATCTATGATGCTTCTTTTATGAGTGAGTCACAGCGGAATGTTTTGCAATGTTCGCCTAGTCAGTATTTCTCTGTGGTTCAGGGGTCCTAAAGAAAAGTAGCAAAACAGTTTTGCTGTTCATCTATATCTAGCCTGTACATTTCTTCGTATTTACACAGTTGAAGCGAAATGCGGTTAATCACATTCTTTGACGTACCGTCAGGTTTATTATTTAACGTGGCAGTGGTGTGCACAAAATGTCTACCACTATTGTAAACATGTTTGGTACCTATCTTGATGGGTGGGTGGTACTTTCCTGCACTATGTGTGTAGGAGTATAGCGCGCTCAGACAGCGTGCGTTACCTGTATGATGTCGCTGGTGTAGTTCTCTGCTCGTTCCCACGATCCCAGCCTCACCGTCGGGTATCCGCTGCCGAAGAACGGACCTGCAACACGAATACACGTGGTCGACGCCTGTCAAGCATGATGTAAATTAGTATTTATGTCATACATCTATTAATGTGTTATTAATGTACAGGGTGTTTCAAAAAGAGTTCATCCAATGTCGCAAGATTGTATCTTGTACATGATTGAAAATAAAAACGGTGGGGAAATTTTAAGTTCAACTTCGGTGTACGTAGTTTTTAATTTAAAAAGAACTAATTTACAAGGGTGTATGTCTGACATGCGTGCACATAAAATCTTGGGGTTGCGTCTACAAGTACTTTTAGAGTCAAAATTTGTCACCGGTAATTTCATTAACATCTAACATGCACTCCACCAGACACACGAGGAAAACGGAGAAACTCCTCCCATACTTTAGGCACGAATGTCTGGAGACACTGTGGTCGCTGCAGATGTTAAGCGATGTCACATTTTGTCCAAATCTGTCTGAAGGGGAGCCACATACAAACTGCCCTTGACAAATGACTAGGAAAAAAAAATGTTACCACGAGATCATGCGACCTCGGAGACCAATGGGTGAATGCGAGAGATGCCTACCCTCCTTTCAGCCGTTCGATCATTCAGATCGGGCATTGTTAAGAAATGCTCTTACGTTCAGCTGCCAAGGAGTTGGTGCTCAGTCGTGTGAAAAATGAAACTTCCGAAATGTTCTTGCAATAGTGGAAGCTTCCACATCCCCAACATATCCAGGTACGTGATTCCTATAACCATCTTCACGATAAAGGTGAACTGGCCGTAATTCTTCCGTCAGGAAACACATCCAAGCACATGAAGCTCTGGAGAGTCTCTCCAATGCTCTGCTTTGTTCTCTATATTCGCATGCTGTGGCAATTCACGTTTAAATGGAAAGCAGCCCCGTCGCTAAGCCCCTAAACATTGAGCCTGAAAGGAAATTTTCTTCACCTCCTCGTCCACTTCTAATTCGTAAAACTCTACGCATTGTGTTTTGTGACTACCATTACGGGCTTGTGATCGTAGAATCCTGTACGTTTTGAAACGCGAACTTCTCCACAGTACACGCCAGAAAGATATGGGGCCCCTTCGTGTTCCGGCACAGTTCCAAGCTACCAGTACAGAGTTGGTGTGGTCAGAGTGCAGCAGGCAGGACACTAACGACAATATTGTTCTGTTGTGATAGTGCGTTTCCACAAATTAACCTTTATAAAGAAATCGAGATGGAGTAAGGCCTCCTTGGTTGTATAGGATTGGTTCTAGGGAACAGAAGAAGGACTATTGACAGCGATGGTGATTTTTCAAAGTAGCAAGATGATATGAACTCTTTAAACACTATTATTTACCATTACATATATTTATATGCGAGGCATCTGACCAAAAAATTCTCTAATACATTCAGTTCAGTTGGGAGCACACTAACTATTAATTCACTGTTATTCTGCCCTACTGCAGAAGGGCTACACATCAGGAATGGAGATGAGCCACCTTCATTCTTGTTGTAATCCCTATTAGATGCAGTACCTGAGATGCCCAGCTCAGAAACGAGTGCTATCGTTGCCACCTCTTCTGCTGTCTACTGAAGTTCAAATGGTTCAGATGGCTCTGAGTACTATGGGACTTAACATCTGCGGTCATCAGTCCCCTAGAACTTAGAACTACTTAAACCTAACTAACCTAAGGACATCACACACATCCATGTCCAAGGCAGGATTCGAACCTGCGACTGTAGCAGTCGCGCGGTTCCGGACTGAGCGCCTAGAGCAGCGAGACCACCGCGGCCGGCCTTCTACTGAAGTAATTGCTACTTTGCCTAGCTACTAAATCAATGGCCACTTGCCCTAAATATTATAGCACTTGCCACTTGGCCTAATTTACAGCAGACAAGTGTTATTTACCTACTTGCCCCTACTAACAAATGAAATCCACTACACTGTTGTTCGAGACAGACTGTCTCTGCTCATCACTGTTCAATGAAACATGCAGGTGTTACAAACTTTTCTAGCTTGCTACTTACATACGTAATCAAACGGCCTGAAGTAGTATACCTTCTCGTGGATGACTACCTACTGCCCCATCACTAGCTGATGCTGTCAGCAAGTGTCGCTGGCTCCTGCCTCAGCTTCCCTGGCTAGCTACTGCTTGGAGACTTCTTTTATCCTGCTTTTATACTGACTATAACTTCACTTTTATACGCTTCTTAAGGGTCTTACCCACAGGTTAGTCAAATCTTCTCTACGATGTGTGTGGTCCCAAACCGTTGCCTCTTGACCTCCAGACAAGCGATTACCACTTGTATGCACCTTGGTAGGCAATCAAGTGATTACTCAGTGGGGAAGTTGTTTCCAAACACATCATCATCTCAAAATATCCTCATTGGCGTTTAGTAGTGCAGACAGGCTTGCTTGTACGGATATTTTGGCTGAATCTTTTCTTGTTATAATACGAAGTATGGTTAAAATATTCCATGGTCACGAAAGACGAATGGCTGACTCTCAGATGGTGTGACAAGTCACCTTCTGTGAACTATATGGACAACTCTGTTGAATGTGCTCTATGAACTATACGAGCACAAGGAGCCGGCCTGTGGACTTCTTCTTACATAAACAACCAGAATCTAGAAACTGTTGTTGCTATTGTCGAGTGCTTAGAGTTACAGGAGTTACAGTGACATTCTCTCGACAAAAATCACACAGTGCATTCTGACTGAATGGTGCCTGTTGAAATGATCAGTGCAGATTACCTATTCAAGCTTTTTTGTCACCATTTCGCTTCTACACACAGAGAACAGTGAACGAGCGCGCTATCTCCACCAGTGAGTTCCCCTACTAACGACTATATGAGCTGCAAAGCAAACGACTTGTGTCAAGATAAGCCATTGGTTTCTTTCTCTACGTTACTATCTTCGTTTTAGGGAAGTTATAGTTTTTTGAAATCGGATGTAAAACCCTGTGGTCTGTAACGAGAAAATTTTCTAGTCTATAATTTCTCTGAGTCATGACATGCAGAAACGAGAAAGAAATAGTTGTTAAGAAATTGACTTCAGTGTTGTGGTCCTTTTCAAGAAGATGAAGTTGTTGGCATATGTTTTGCACTAAAAACTAAATTCGGTATATGCATTCAAGTACTATCTCTAAGAAATTATAAATTTATATTACTTGATATCCATGTAAAACATTCAAGAATGTTTACAGTAGTGTTACACGGTGCAAAACAAATGCCTTTACAAACTTTGAAGGAATTAAAAACTGGTTGAAAATAAATTACTTTAGATAAATTAGAGCCCCCCCACCCCATGAACCATGAACCTTGTCGCTGGTGGGGAGGCTTGCGCGCCTCAGCGATACAGATAGCCGTGCCGTAGGTGCAACCACAAAGGGGAGGGGGGGGGGGGGTATCTGTTGAGAGGCCAGACAAAGGTGTAGTTCCTGAAGAGGGGCAGCAGCGTTTTCAGCAGATGCAGGGGCAACAGTCTGGATGATTGACTGATCTGGTCTTGTAACACTAACCAAAACGGCCTTGCTGTGCTGGTACTGCGAACGGCTGAAAACAAGGAGAAATTACAGCCGAGGGCGTGCAGCTTTACTGTATGGTTAAATGATGATGGCGTCCTCTTGGGTAAAATATTCTGGAGGTAAAATAGTCCCCCATTCGTATCTCCGGGCGGGGACTACCCAAGAGGACGTTGTTATCAGGAGAACAAAAACTGGCGTTCTACGGGTCGGAGCGTGGAATGTCAGATCCCTTAATCGGGGAGGTAGGTAGAAAATTAAAAAAGGGAAATGGATAGGTTGAAGTGAGACATAGGAACAAGACTTATGGTCACGGGAATACAGGGTTATAAATACAAAATCAAATAGGGGTACTGTAGGAGTAGGTTTAATAATGAATAAAAAAAAGAGGAAGGGGGTAAGCTACTACAAACAGAGTAGTGAACGCATTATTGTGGTCAAGATATATACGAAGCCCACTCCTACTACAGTAGTACATGTTTATATGCCAACTAGCTCCACAGATGACAAAGAGATTGAAGAAATGTATGATGAGATAAAAGAAATTATTCACTTAGTGAAGGGAGACGCAAATTTAATAGGCATGGGTGACCGGAATTCGATAGTAGGAAAAGGAAGAGAAGGAAACGTAGTAGGTGAATATGGAAAAGGGGTAAGGAATGAAAGAGGAAGTAAGCCTGGTAGAATTTTGTACAGAGCATAACTTGATCATAGCTGACATTTCGTTCAAAAATCATGAAAGAAGGTACACATGGAAGAAGCATGGAGATACTGGAAAGTTTCAGATATATTATACAATGGTAAGAATGAGATTTAGGAAGCAGGTTTTAAATTGTAAGACATTTCCAAGGGCAGATGAGGACTCTGACCACAATCTATTGGTTATGAACTGTAGATTAAAACTGAAGAAACTGCAAAAAGGTGGGAATTTAAGGAGATGGGACTTTGATAAGCTGACAGAACCAGAGGTTGTACAGAGTTCCAGGGAGAGCATTAGGGAATGATTGACAAGAATGGGAGAAGGAAATACAGAAGAAGAAGAATGGGTAGCTTTGAGAGGTGAAGTAGTGAAGGCAGCAGAGGATCAAGTAGGTAAAAGGACGAAGGCTAACAGAAATCCTTGGGTAACAGAAGAGATATTGAAGTTAATTGATGAAAACAGAAAATACAAAAATGCAGTAAATGAAGCAGGCAAAAAGGAAAACAAACGTCTCAAAAATGAGATCGACAGTAAGTGCAAAATGGCTAAGCAGGGATCGCTAGAAGACAAAAGTAAGGATGTAGAGGCTTATCTCACTAGGGGTAAGATAGATACTGCCTACATGAAAATTAAAGAGACCTTTGGAGAAAAGAGAACCACTTGCATGAATATCAAGAGCTCAGATTGAAACCCAGTTCTAAACAAAGAAGGGAATGCAGAGGGGTGGAAGGAGTATATAGAGGGTCTATACAAGGGCGATGTTCTTGAGGACAATATTATGGAAATGAAAGAGGAAGTAGATGAAGATGAAATGGGAGATATGATACTGTGTGAAGAGTTTGACAAAGCACTGAAAGACCTGAGTCGAAACAAGGCCCCCGGAGTAGACAACATTCCATTAGAACTACTGACGGCCATCTGGTGAGCAAGATGTATGAGACAGGCGAAATACCCTCAGACTTCAAGAAGAATATAATAATTCCAATCCCAGAGAAAACCGATGTTGACAGTTGTGAAAATTACCGAACTATCAGTTTAATAAGCCAGATCTGCAAAATACGAACAACAATTTTTTACAGACGAATGGAAAAACTGGTAGAAGCAGACCTCGGGGAAGATCAGTTTAGAATATGTAGAGATGTTGGAACACGTGAGGCAACACTGACACTACGACTTATCTTAGAAAATAGGTTAAGAAAGGGCAAACCTACGTTTCTAGCATTTGTAGACTTAGAGAAAGCTTTTGACAATGTCGACTGGAATACTTTCTTTCAAATTCTGAAGGTGGCAGTGCTAAAATACAGAGGGCGAAAGGATATTTATAATTTGTACAGAAACCAGATGGCAGTTATAAGAGTCAAGGGACATGAAAGGGAAGCAGTGGTTGGGAAGGGAGTGAGATAGGGTTGTAGCCTCTCCCTGATGTTATTCAATCTGTCTATTGAGCAATCGGTAAAGGAAACAAAAGATAAATTCGGAGCAGGAATTAAAATCCATGGAGAAGAAGTAAAAACTTTGACTTTCGCCGATGACATTGTAATTCTGTCAGAGACAGAAAAGGACATTGAAGAGCAGCTGAGCAGAATGTACAATGTCTTGAAAGGAGGATATGAGATGAATATCAACAAAACCAAAACGAGGATAATTGAATGTAGTCGAATTAAATCGCGTGATGCTGAGGGAATTAGATTAGGAAATGAGACGCTTAAAGTAGTAAATGAGTTTTGCTATTTGGGGAGCAAAATAACTGATTATGATGGAAGTAGAGAGGATATAACATGTAGACTGACAATTGTAAGAAAAGCGTTTCTGAAGAAGAGAAATTTGTTAACATCGAGTATAGATTTAAGTGTCAGGAAGTCTTTTATGAAAGTATTTGTATGGAGTGTAGCCATGTATGGAAGTGAAACATGGACGATAAATAGTTTAGACAAGAAGAGAATAGAAGCTTTAGAAAACAGAATAATGCTGAACATTAGATGGGTAGATCACGCAATAAATGAGGAGGTATTGAATAGAATTGGGGAGAAGAGAAATTTGTGCCACAACTTGAGTAGAAGAAGGGATCGCTATGTAGGACATATTCTGAGGCATCAAGGGATCACCAGTTTAGATTGTAGGGAAGCGTGGAGGGTAAAAGTCGTAGAGGGAGACCAAGAGATGACTACACTAAGCGGATTCAGGAGGATGTGGATTGCAGTAGGTACAGGGAGATGAAGAAGCTTGCACAGGATAGAGTATCGTGGAGTACTGCATCAAACTAGTCTCTGGACTGAAGACAACAACAATACCGCACTTTCGGTCGGAGATTAGCAGTAGCAGGAATAGGCTATTACTGTCCCACGTGCAGGCTAACATTAACACCAAAATGCAAACGACTGTGTCTGATGTGGTGCCGTGAATGGTGAGCACTGACTGCTGGTGAGTGCCATCGCGCTATCCAGTATGACCATCACATGCGAGTATGGCGGCGACTTGGGAAGAGGTCCCATTCTTCCAGTGTTTTGCAGAGGTGCAGTGGTGTTTCTCCTGGCACCATGGTGTGGACAGACATGATTACTACTTCACGCCATGGCTGGTAGTGACTGAGGAAACACTGACGGCACAATGGTACCTCACGGACATCTTAAATTTTCTTGTGCTACCTCCCAGGCAAAAGTATAGTAGTGCCATTTTTCATCAACATGCTCAAGTTCGTCTGCACAAGGCAGGTATCGCTCTGAACTGTGTGCGTGATTTCGAGGCAATCCCATGGCCAGTAAGAGCCCCAGATCAGTCCCTGACAGAAGATGCGTGGGGCCAGCTCGGACGCGAAATCCATCCCATTGGCAGTATCTAGGAAATCAAGTGCAGTTGCATTATTTATAGGGGAGCTTTCCTCAGGAGAGGATATCATGGCTTTATTACACCCTTCCCAATCGAATCAGTGCATGAATCTAGGCCATAGGGACTGCAGCATCATGCTGACAATTGGTCTCATTTTGCCAAGTTCCTTGTAAATTTGACTCTGTATTCTCATACCCGAAATAACCAGTGAAATTTAATTTCGTTTGCTCCCTCGCTTCTGGGTGCTTTACTCTTCTTGTCAAGCAGTGCACATTTTTTCTAGCGTAAAGTAGTTTTTGACGATGTACTTTGCCAATTTTCAAAGTTTGTAAATATTTTGTCACATCATTTTTCCCATCTTTTTATGGGGTACCCTTCAACCAAATAAACTGCTCAAAAGAAGATTTGCTTCATCTGTGTATTTTAGAATGTGTGTGGACTTAGATTCAAGCAGAGCGGCGAATGAGAGAATAAGCGTTATGAAACTAACAAATAAACTTTGCTGTTGAATAAAAACAAACACTAATCATAATAAAGGCCGCCTATTTGAAACAAAAATCTCCTTTTGAGTAATATTCAAAAACGTGTTGCTTCAGCCTGTGATTTGTAACACGCTTAGATCCTCAGCGATATGCTGTCCTCAGGTGTGTGAGACGTTGCTATTCTAGGCTGTCCCACTCCTCAGCTGGAAAAGGAAGGAAGATTAGAGCCTGTCATCCCATCGATATCGAGGCCATTACAGACGAAGCACAAGGTTGAATTGTTTCAAAGACATGAATGGAAACCGGCTGAGCCCTTTCTAAGGAAGCGCAGCGGCAGCTGCCTGGAATGATTTAGGGAAATCACGGTAAACTTGTATCTGGATAACCGTCAGGAATTTGAACCGTCGTCCTGCCGTGTGCGACCCCAGATTGCTAACCACTGCGCCACCTCGCTCAGTCCCTTGGCTGCAGCCCTCCGGAAGTTATCTGTTGTGAGCAGCGTCATTGCGACAAGACGCAGCAAATTTGAAATGATCCCAAACATTCTCAGTTGGGTTAAAGTCTGCAGATACCGCAGACATTCTATTCAGTTTATTCCTGACTTCTGAGGGAAGGTGTTCACAGCATGGTCTCGAAATGCACGAGCATAACCAGCTTTAAAAACGGACTCATCGCTGAAATGCTGACTGTAGAACTCGACAGGAGGCTGAAAGATCTCGTCTTGGTTCTGCACACTCCTACAATTATACTCGATAGGGATGAAACACTTCCAACGCCCGTTCATGATTTACTTGTAATGGCACCAGTCTCCTGACTGGTCTGGTATGGACCTCAACGATTTTCTCTCTTTTGCCAATTTCGTTGTACCATCTGCACCAAAGATCCTGAATTATTCGTCGGATGTATTACAGTATGTCTTCTCCCTACATTTTTTGCCCTGTTTGTCTTCCTCTGGAACCATGGAAGCTTTTCCTGATCACAAATGCCCTGACGTCCTGTCCTTTGTTGTTGGTTGTAGTAAGTGATACAGGCCCATTCCTCTAGCACTATGGAAAATAATCCCTGCTGTCTTAGCAAATGTCCTATCGTCCTATTCCGTCTTGTTAGTGGGCACACATGATTCAGGCCTATGATAGCAGAAGTTTTATGGCTTCATTGAGTAACTTCCATGGTATTATAAGTAGCTGTTGAATGCAAAACTGTAGAGGAAGGCAGTGATTGAAATATATACACGGTCCCCTGTGGCCGAGCGGTTCTAGGCGCTTCAGTCTGGAACCACGTGACCGCTACGGTCTCAGTTTCGAATCCTGCCTCGAGCATAGATGTGTGTCATGTCCTTAGGTTAGTTAGGTTTACGTAGATCTAAGTTCTAGGGGACTGATGACCTGAGAAGTTAAGTCCCATAGTGCTCAGAGCCATTTGAACCATTTGAAATATGTACAACAAATAATCGAGAAGGGACGGAATAACTGCTACTTTGAGACGAAGGGGTTGGCACAGGAGAGAAGTCGTGGTAGGCACCATGAAACTACTCTGAGTACAGATGACAAAAAATGAATAAATAAAAACCGGTGTTAAAAGTGACTGATCCACCATCGTGATTATTCCGTGGGCCTGCAGGTGTGAGATATGCATTGCTACCTGCCATCTCCAAAGTCATTAACGATACTCTTCAGGCGGCTCTTAAGTCTTGGAATCATTCGTTCAAATGGCTCTGAGCACTGTGGGACTTAACTTCTGAGGTAAACAGCCGCCTAGAACTTAGAACTACTTAAACCTAACTAACCTAATGACATCACTAACATCCATGCCCGAGGCAGAATTCGAAGCTGCGACCGAAGCGGTCTCGCGGTTCCAGACTGTAGCTGCAATCTTTGGTGAAGAGAAACCCACTGTCAGTGATTCAGCTATCTATAGTACCACAGAAGTTATTTCCTGTTGTTCTGAAACATTGGCTATGATGGGCTGGCACAGTCTGAATGAAAGGACATGATGTTACTACATGCATCGAGACACGAGGAATAGCTTTAAAAATTATATGTAGGGGGACACACACCAGAATACATCCAACAAGTACACTCCTGGAAATGGAAAAAAGAACACATTGACACCGGTGTGTCAGACCCACCACACTTGCTCCGGACACTGCGAGAGGGCTGTACAAGCAATGATCACACGCACGGCACAGCGGACACACCAGGAACCGCGGTGTTGGCCGTCGAATGGCGCTAGCTGCGCAGCATTTGTGCACCGCCGCCGTCAGTGTCAGCCAGTTTGCCGAGGCATACGGAGCTCCATCGCAATCTTTAAAACTGGTAGCATGCCGCGACAGCGTGGACGTGAACCGTTTGTGCAGTTGACGGACTTTGAGTGAGGGCGTATAGTGGGCATGCGGGAGGCCGGGTGGACGTACCGCCGAATTGCTCAACACGGGGGGCGTGAGGTCTCCACAGTACATCGATGTTGTCGCCAGTGGTCGGCGGAAGGTGCACGTGCCCGTCGACCTGGGGCCGGACCGCAGCGACGCACGGATGCACTCCAAGACCGTAGGATCCTACACAGTGCCGTAGGAGACCGCACCGCCACTTCCCAGCAAATTAGGGACACTGTTGCTCCTGGGGTGTCGGCGAGGACCATTCGCAACCGTCTCCATGAAGCTGGGCTACGGTCCCGCACACCGTTGGGCCGTCTTCCGCTCACGCCCCAACATCGTGCAGCCCGCCTCCAGTGGTGTCGCGACAGGCGTGAATGGAGGGACGAATGGAGACGTGTCGTCTTCAGCGATAAGAGTCGCTTCTGCCTTGGTGCCAATGATGGTCGTATGCGTGTTTGGCGCCGTGCAAGTGAGCGCCACAATCAGGACGGCATACGACCGAGGCACACAGGGCCAACACCCGGCATCATGGTGTGGGGAGCGATCTCCTACACTGGCCGTACACCTCTGGTGATCGTCGAGGGGACACTGAATAGTGCACGGTACATCCAAACCGTCATCGAACCCATCGTTCTACCATTCCTAGACCGGCAAGGGAACTTGCTGTTCCAACAGGACAATGCACGTCCGCATGTATCCCGTGCCACCCAACGTGCTCTAGAAGGTGTAAGTCAACTACCCTGGCCAGCAAGATCTCCGGATCTGTCCCCCATTGAGCATGTTTGGGACTGTATGAAGCGTCGTCTCACGCGGTCTGCACGTCCAGCACGAACGCTGGTCCAACTGAGGCGCCAGGTGGAAATGGCATGGCAAGCCGTTCCACAGGACTACATCCAGCATCCCTACGATCGTCTCCATGGGAGAATAGCAGCGTGCATTGCTGCGAAAGGTGGATATACACTGTACTAGTGCCGACATTGTGCATGCCCTGATACCTGTGTCTATGTGCCTGTGGTTCTGTCAGTGTGATCATGTGATGTATCTGACCCCAGGAATGTGTCAATAAAGTTTCCCCTTCCTGGGACAATGAATTCACGGTGTTCTTATTTCAATTTCCAGGAGTGTATTTCAGGACATTTAGCGTGTTAGTGTGTGTATTGGCTACCCAACTTTATTTAGGCCCCACTGTGCTGTTCTGCAGGTAGCCAGAGACATAGGCCCGAGTGGAGGGCCACTTACCGTAGCAGGCCTCCGTGTAGAGGATGAAGAGGTCGCTGTGTTTCCGGTGCAACTCGTCCAGCGCGGCGGTGCCGGTGGTGGAGTCCTGGTACCAGTGCACCGCGACGCCGTTAGTCAGCCGACGCGCTGCCGCGCCATTCAGGATCTGTGGACCACGTGCAGCTTACTACTACCTTTCTCACCACTAACAGGAAATCCTCTGATTTCAGTGTGTTCAATATTCCGTTATTCCTTATGACTCGTTTCGGAAATATAAATAATCAGTTCATGAATATAAAATCAACTGTAGACGAAAAATTAGACACCCCACAGAGACATCACACCAATAGCACGAAGCACCAGGTCTAGCCTTACTAATGGCTACAGTTCGATGAGAAAGAGATTATTCTGATGTAACATATGCAGCTGAAGCGACTCATGGACGACTGTATCGCGTAGAGCTGCCATGCTGTGTATTATGATTCCTATCTTTCACCTGCTGTTCCAAGTACTGTAATGCCAGACATTTTCTATGGTATTAAGATCGGATCATTTATTGGGCCAGTTGAGGTGCGATATTGTACCTGACTGTTCGTCAAACCAGGGATGAGGAACGTATGCATGCAGCTACGTGAAGACAGCTGTTGTCATTATGAAAGGTGGGAGTGTCCACATAATGCTCACAACGAAGATGTATAAGAAACTTGGCCAACGAGAATGAAATAGTCTATCTGATGTTCACTGCCTTCTCAGTGAGTGGATCTATACCACCGTACTAAAAACACCCCCAAAACATCACAGAACCAACTCCATACTGAAATTGACCCTCCACGCACGGTGGGTCAAACAACTCATTGCACCATCGGTTACTCGACGTATTTCGACGCTTGAAAAAAGAAGGCAAATCGCTTGACGGACCGCACCAAACGCCTAGAGACAGCTACTACGTAGTTGTGTTATTTGATCTATTGATGACGCGGAACTTCATGTGGCGCTCTGAGTAATGGACTTTTATGAGGTACATGTCAGCTGCATGTAGTTGCCTTTGCAATGTTCGCCGGGAAACTGGTTGCGATATCTCTGTACCCACTGACAGCAGCAATTTCTGTATGCTTAGGAACGATTGTCATTGGCAAATAGTAGAACTTATCTTCCCTGCTTTTCGCTTAGTACGAGGGGCGTTCAGAGTGTAGCTAAACACATTTTTTTCCTCGGTCATCTTCAGTAGAAAAACTCCTCAACTTGTTGTGGGATATCGTGGAATATTCCTGCTTCATCCCTTATAGTTTCTCGAAATTCCTATATATAGCAGCGCTATACGTAGCCTTCAAAATGGTATATGTAACGAAAGTGCGTTCGAGACAGACATCTGTCACAGCGTTCATTTGATGGAAAGCCACAGCATCCCAGATATTCATAGGTCCTTGCAGAATGTCTACGAAAATATGGCAGTGAGCAAAAGCAAGGTGAATCTTTGGGAGAGGTGTCTGTCATCATCGCAAGAAGGTAGCGCAAACCTGTCCAATCTTCCACGTGCCGACCAGCACCACACATGTTGGACCGTGTAGACACTCTCTTTCTAGGTAAACGATGGGTCAAAATCAAACACTTCGCTGCACAACTGGACGTGTCTGTTGGTAGTGCTGACACACTCGTCCACCAGTTGAGGTACTCAAGCGTGTGTGCCAGTTGGATTCTTCACCGCCTTACAGAAGACCATAAACAGCAACGAAGGACCATCTCTGTTGAAACGCTTGGGCCTTACGAGGCTAATAGTGACAATTTCTTGTTGAACGTTGTCACAGGCGATGAAACGTGGACTCTTCACTTCGAGCCGCACCACACCACCTCTCCTCAAAGGAAAGTTAGGAGCCTCGACCCGTAGAGCCATGGCGACCGTCTTCTGGAACTCTGGAGGGCTATTCTGCTTGATTCCTTCCACTGCGCTGCACCAATCAACTCGCAAGTGTATCGTGCTATCCTCAGGAAACTGAAGAAACAGTGTTTGTCTCCACAAAAATGCAAACGAATGTCTCCTTTCCCATGACAACGCAAAGCCTCACACAAGTCTACGCACCCAAGATGAGCTCACAGAACTTCACTGGCCTGTTCTTCCTCATCCACCCTACAGCTCGGATTCGCACCTTCCAAGGTCCACCTGCTTGGCTCAATGAAGGATGCACTTCTCGAGAAGCAGTACGTGGGTGATGGAGAGGTTGTTGGTGCAAAAGCCTTTGGCTCAGACGTCGACCAGTGGAGTGGTACAATGAGGGCATGCAGGCGTAAGGCAGCCGCCACTGAACGGAGATAGCATTGGAAAATAGGGTTATGTAGCCAAAAGAAAGGAGAATAACATAGTGTATTAGATTCCTGAATAAAACCAACATATATTCAGAAAAAAAGTGTGACATTACTTACCAACTGATTCTTGCATCTTTTTACGATCATCGTTCATGCGATTTGTTACGTGGGTGCGAGTGGTACACAGTTCCATGAAGACACGTTGGACAATCCGTTTTGATACACCAACAAATAAGGCAAAGTAATACGCGGTGCGTTATGTGCATATCCAAAACGATAGCTCCTTCCTGCCATTCTGTCACCTCATCTTGTATGCCATCCTTACTGCGCTGTTTCCACACAACCGACTGGCACATATTCACCAGTTCAGATTCCAAATTTACGTCAGCCGTGGAGGGTAGCACATTCCCTCGTACTAGCTGCACGCCATTTTCAACGCTCCGAAAATATCAGGATGCTCTTTCAAGAGGGTGAAACCTATGTTGTCCAATAAGCTTACCTACAATGAAATTGTCACTCTACAGTGGAGTGTGCGCTGAAATAAAACTTCCTGGCGGATTAAAATTGTGTGTCAGACCAAGACTCGAACTCAGGACCTTGACTGTCACGGGCAAGTGCTCTACCAAGGAGAGCTTCTGTGAAGTTTGGGAGGTAGGAGACGAGGTACTGGCGGAATTAAAGCTGTGAGGACGGGGCGTAAGTCGTGCTTCGGTAGCTCAGTTGGTAGAGCACGTGCCCACGAAAGGCGAAGGTCCTGAGTGCGAGTCTCGGTCTGGCACACAGTTTTAATCTGCCAGGAAGTTTCAGCTTACCTATATGTAAACTATCCCGTCAACAACTGTACTGAATCATATATCTACATTTGTTTTTATTTTTTGATCCGATGATGGCTGCGACCGAAATGTTTCTATGGTATTTAGAATGTGCCCGATAGTTTTGACTGTCTGGTACAGGATTATGGCATATATGCTGGAGATGAATAATCTAAACAATATGGAATGGATTAGTTCATTAATTTTTCTTCAGTTACATAATCCACTGATTCATCAAAGGGAACTCTCAGGAATGCTGAGAGCAGTGAAAGAAATGTATTTCATTTTGATACAGTTCATTAAAAGAATTTATTTTTTGAAACACTGTAACGGAACAGCGTTAATGTACATTTCCATATAACCCAATCCATTAATTCCAAAAAGTTTTCCCAATAATGAAGAAACACTATCTGGGACACTCACAACAATTTTTATTATTATTACCAGTTTCACTCCGGCGCAGAGATCATGTTCAGATATAAAACCAGAGCTACAAAGCAGATTGTCGAACGGGGTGAGGATGTAACATTGAACCTCAGTGTACTCACGTTATTGGATAAACTAGTTTTTGTAGCACTAGCTTTAGACCTGAACATTTCCTTTGCGCTAGAGTGAAGGTGATGAAAAAAAATAAGAAAAAAGTTTTGAACGTTGCATTTTCATTATACAAAAATTGGTCATGGTGTCCCTGAGGTGCCATGTCTTTGATTCTGCAATTCCTGTGGGGGGCCTTGAGGTGGTAGAAGAAAAACAGAATATTATTTCATTTACCCATAAGAATGAAACATTAGCGTTTATGGTCCCATTGAGGACGAGGTCATTAGAGACGGAGTAGAAACTGGGCTGGAGAAGGATGGGGCATCAAACCAGCTGCTTTTTTTTCCAGGCCAACGTAACAGCATTTATGTTAAGGGAGGTAGGACGTCAAACGGGCCGACTTGGAGCATGAGAGGCACCACAGGACATTTTAATTTCCACTGTCTGAACTTTATACATTCTTCGATGAATTTTGCACAGGATACAAACATACTTACACGTGTATGAAACTATAGAATTTTCCAAATGTATTAAAAACTGTGGTAAAAATTGATATAATTAACTACAAAATTTGAGGTTTTTCTAAACATGAAGTTTAAAATGTAACAACTCAGTTCTGTTTTCATAAATTAAATAAATTCTAGAGTTTCATACAAGTGTGAGTATGGTTTGTATGCTGCGCCAAATTCATCGAAGAATCTCTCTTACTTATGAAAAAAAGTGTACCTATAGCAACAAATGCAGTCAACAGTAAGTGAAAAAATGATGAAATTTCACATGAAAAAAAAATTATTTGTTTTATTTTGTTTTGTTTCCACTGCTGTGAGTGTGAATCCTGAATTCGTCTTGGTTATGCGACAATGTTTTATGAATTTGTTTGTAAAAGTAAAGAGAGTGAAAATTTAAATGTACTGTAATGCTTCTCCTGCACCAAGTCGATCCGTTTGACGTTCTAGCCCCCCCTCCCTCTCCCCCCCCCCCCTTAATCAACTGAATGACACAGCAGAAGACCTGTCTCAAAGCCAGATGGGGATCTGAACCGCCATCCTCTCAAACGCTCGTTAGTTCAGCTTTAAACACCGAGGTATTATGCACAACTGAAGTGCTTAGTTCAAGGGTGGGGCCTCATGGTTGTCATCTTGTAGACGGATAGACTGCCATCAAGAATGTACTAAATGAAATCAGTTTTCTTTATGGTTGCATTTCCTTAGAGAAAAACTTACAGTTCGCGATTTAATCGATTTGGACAGCATATAAGAAAAATGTAGTCACGTTGGGCACCAATTGGCTCTTGCTCTGCGGTCGTCCTTCCACAATGGTGCATTTGCGGCCTATGCTGATGTGGAAGTGTGCTCCAGTTAGCGTCCCCTACCCTCCTCAGACTTCGTTGGACGATTATTTTTTCTCTAATATTATTTGAGGACTTAAAAAAGTAAGTTGCACATTATTATGACAGGCCAAGAAGCGTTGACTGAATACTGCACTACGAAGTGACACAGATACATGGCACAGTTTTTCAGCGTAGCCGCCAAGCCTCTGTTAACAAGAATAGGAACGTTATAACAATCGTTCAGTTCATGGAGTATAGAAAGAAGCCACCTGAGAACCACCGAGTGACTGTCCTCATCCCTGGAATGCCTACTATTGCCGCGAATCAGTTCCTAGATTGCCTGCACACTGTGGTCAGTGGTCGACGTTGATCGCTTTCATTCTCGGCAAGCATCTCCTACATCTGTGAGGCCTTGAATCAGTTGTTGGCACTGTTTAATTACGGATGAACGTATTACTGCATTTACCCCACGTACAGCCAGAATTTCACGGCAAAACCGTGTGTAGATTAGACGATTTTCCCACAAGAATCTTACTGTCCCATTTCCAGGCAGGTTATAATTAAATTTTCGCTACTTGAGAGGGTCCCCTTGAAGAATGATACTTGATGGGAAAATTTCTAAGGAAATGAGGAAGAGAAATAACTAATAATCCATTGATGGAAACAAGTTTTAACTTCAACAAGAAAAGGTAACATTATTTAACTGCGTAGCACGTTTACCTTCCAGGTTAGAAACTTCGGACATTGTGACGACCGTCTGCATCTACCATGGCATGCTACCGCACTAGACATTGCTGTCCGAAACACTTCAGGTGAAATGTTGCCTACCTCACCCGCTATGCTCATCTTTAAGCTCCACTATCTGTTGATATCCCATTACTTAATTCTGTCCTTCAGGTAACCCCATAGACAGAACTAACACAGGTTCAAATCTGGCAATCTTAATGGGCACGCACGATCGACCAATGATTCGGTTTTGGTCAAGAGTGTTACGCAGGTACCGTGTGATCTTACGAGCAATGTGAGGTGAAACACCATCGAGTATCCAAACAGTTGCTCCCAAAGAATCTCCGTACCGTGGAACATGGGACACATGTTGGCTTAGCAATCACCGTAACGTGTGCCGTTCACGCTACATGTCCTTGGTTCTTGGGGTCTGAATTCCTGAGAGAAAAGTATGGAACAATCATGAACTATGCCGTCAAACTACACTACACAGTGACGCAAGGGAACTTCATGAACGTTCGTTGGCGATGACGATCCCGAAATTCGACATTTGTGAGTGCTATACTTCACCAGTGAGCGTAAATAGTGCTGCATCGCTCCAAAAAATGTTCCAAGGTCACATGTCGTCAACTTCAGCCCAGCCTTGTGTTTGAACCCTACGTCGCCGTACCAGATGTGGCATCTAACGGCGAGTCATCACACTAGCAGTGCTAACAGCACAAGCCCTGCAGCATGCAGGGTGAACATCATTCCTTTAAAATTGGGTGCATATGCAATAAATATGCTATCAAGTAACATTAATGTGACCATCACCAAAGTTCAACGTTAAGGTACATAACTAGGTGGCAGCACGAGCAGTGGAGAATATATAAAGAATGTCGAGGTGGACGCAGACACCATTGCAAGTGGATGCAGACTCCATTGCAGTCTTCGTTGTAATATGGAAATGGGGCGAGTTGTTTGACGTCCAAAAGGGAACAATCATTGGTATTCGGGCCAAGGATGGAAGTATTTTCGAAACGGCTAAGTTTGTAAACCGTTCGTGTGACCCCATGGTTAAAGTATACGGTACATGATAGAATGGCGCTAAGCAAAACTGGAGCCGAGACGACTGTAATGAACCTCGGACCTTAAAACGACAGCTGCGGAGATGTGTAAGGACGAATAGACGAGCAACTGTTGAGTAACTGACCACACAGGTGAACCAAGGTGCTACGAACATTGCTTCATATGCGCTTCTGCAAATGGCGCCTGGTTCACGCAATCATGCTGACTGCAGTTCACGGCGATGAACGTAACTGAACGTCCAGTGAGCGGTGACAGATGGTATTTTTAGATGAATCACATTCTACTCTCCATCGGACAGATGGCAGTTGGCACGTACGTCTGAAAGTAGACACCCTGCAACAATCGTCGGTAGCGCCCAGGCCGAAAGAGGGAGCGTTATGGCCTGGGGAAAGTTTTAGTGGCATTCCCTGGGTGATCTCGTCATTCTGGAAGGCACAATGGACCAACACAAGCAAGCATCTAGCCTTGGCGACGATGTCCACCCCTACATGCAGTTGATTTTTCTCGCCACGATGTCAGTAGGGCAGTGCGACATGTCACACAGCAGGCAGCGTATGTGTGTAGTTCTAGGATTACCAGGATGACTTTACCGTGCTCCCCTGGTCACCAGATTCGCCGGAATTAAATCTAACCAGTTATTTCTAGGACCTCTTGGATCGGGTTGCTCGCACCATGGATCCTCCACCGATAAACCTAGCACAGCTAGCCACGACGCTGGATTCGGCATCGCTCTACATTCCTGTCGGCATCTTCCACAACCTCATTGACTCACTTCCTGCGCATCTCTTAGTGGTCCGCATTAAAAAAGGTGGTTATTCAGGCTGTTGATAGGTGGTCAAATTAATGTGACTGGGCAATATATTTGTCAGTCTGCACTGGCTCAGGTAGTGGATGTTTAATTATACTCATCCTGCACTTCAAGCTAGGAACACGTATACATCTTCTTCGCAGTTTCACTCGCACCCTCTGACGAACCTGTTATCTGTATGAAGCCAAAACGTTGTCGGCATATAACTCAGGAAGTGTACTGTCCTCTGACAATGCACCATCTTATTGTGCAATGGTCTTAGCGGGAGACAGCTGACTAACTCACTTTTTTGAAGCCCACTTACATATGTAACTAGTGGCTGACAGCGATATGTCTTGATCAGAATGGTTGACACATTTCCAGCCTAATCCTGATTGTTGTAATCAGTCAAGGAGAAGAAACTTCAGTGCTGTCAGCCCCTGGAGGAAGACAGGGAGGCGCGCGAGCCTCACCTGGCGGGTCCAATCCAAGTACGCGCGAGTGTCCTCCCCGATGAAGATGTCCGTGTTGGCCACGGAGGAGTCGCGGCGCAGCGTGGGGCCCAGGAAACCCTCGAGGAACCGGCGCAGCCCCTGGGCGCTCCAGCCCATGCTGTTGACTCCGTAGTTGACGACGGCGCCGGACGTGGGCTCGTTCTGCAGCGACACGGCCCACACGTCGACGCCGCGCCGTCTGTACTCCTTCAGGAACCTGCAGGCGACACGTGGCCGTCACAGTTTTTCTCATATTCCCAGTCACACCATTTAGCCTTTTATTTTTTTATTCAGTTACACAGTGGTGACAAAATTCACGGGATAGCGATATGCACATGTAAAGATGACGGTAGTATAGCGTACACAACGTATAAAAGAGCAATTCATTGTTACAGCTGTGATTATAACTCAAGTTATTCCTGGGAAAAGGTTTCCGACCTGATTATGACCACACGACGGGAATGAACAGACTGTGAACGCGGAGTGGTAGTTGGAGTTAGACTCATGGGACATTCCATTTCAGCAATCGTTGCTGTTGTTGTGGCCTTCAGTCCTAAGACTGGTTTGATGCAACTCTCCACCTCTACCAATCCATCGATTTGGATACGCGACCTTCAGGTGATTCCACACACTGACGTCAAAGTGTGCCGGAGCTCCGTTGTTCAAAAAATGGCTCTGAGCACTATGGGACTTAACTACTGTGGTCATAAGTCCCCCAGAACTTGGAACTACTTAAACCTAACTAACCTAAGGACATCACACACATCCATGCCCGAGGCAGGATTCGAACCTGCGACCGTAGCAGTCGCGCGGTTCCGGACTGCGCGCCTAGAGGAGCTCCGTTGTATGGCAGCTGTCTGTCCATCAAATATTTAGTGGCACTACGTTAAATAGGGTAGGTAAAATATTTCCAATAAATGTAAGGTAGATCGGTCATGTTAGTCCGCTTCGTATCGGGGATAGGCTACAATCTTGTCTCACTCCCACGAGCTAACATCCCAAAGATTTTCGGGCTCACATGTGGATCCTCTTGGTCGAAATGTCCTGGCTCAAACTAGTCAAGGGGTTGAACCGCACTTGTCGCATTACACGCCATAAATTAGACCCAATGATGTTTGTTGTTGTTGTTTGTAAACGGTGGAGGGACTGTAGCCATTATAGAAAGCGACATATTTCAAGTTTTACAGTTCCTTTGTAATAGATTCAGCGCCAGCTGAAATTTCTGTGATATGCTGGATTATTGATATAAGTATCTCGTTATTATAGGGATGACACGACGTAGCGTGTATAATTGATTCGCTTGAAGATGGCTTGCGATAAATGTCAAATTTATAGACTCATTAGTGAGTCAAAGCTGCAAATCAAGGAAGTTGAGAATACCATGGCTATTCATGCCCTCTTGCTTAAAGACCATTTAGCTATGAAGATTGTTAAACTCTTTGACCAGAAGCATAATATCGAATCCTTCACCGCCAAAGACAATTACTATGTCATCCACATATGATCCCTAAAAGCCAAGTCTTTTGGAAATGCCTCGCGTGAAATAGTCTCACCCCGGTAATGCCCAATTAATTACTAGTTTACAAGGGCGTAAACTAAATAATCTTCGGAATATTTATTGTCAGACTGCATATCACTGTGATAAGAGAACAAAGTCCCACTTTCCCTATCTGGAGCTTGTTATCAAATTTATGGACACAGTTTTCAAACAAAAACAGCTAAACATGCTCAGCAACGGCCTTGGTTATCACATCCAACCAAGGCTAGACGATGTCAATACCATTTTCTTGGTAACAGACATACTTGTCGTTACTTCAACTTTTAGCAAATCCAATAAACTGAGCTGGATTTTCCTACACATTCTGTTATTAACGGGACCGAGAAACCAGGCGAGCTGTAATAATCCAGCATATCACCTTGCGCTGAATCTGTTACAAAGGAACTGGAAAACTTGAAATATGGCGCTTTCTATAATGGCTACAAGGAAAATGCATATCCAGACGACCGAGAAGGCACTCTCAGTCCCGAACCTCAAAATTGCAGGTTTGCTAAACTTTTTTATTTTTATATAAAGTATCCTATACTATATTCTTTGTCAGAATATAAGAACAGTGAATACCATGTCCAATAAAATCTAACATCAATACATTTACAATGAGCGTCCCCTGAAAGATAAAATGAGCTTCCTATGGCATGTATAAGCTCGAATGCTGTGAAAGTCAAGCAGCTGATATTGGCCAGACGGGAAGGTCTTTTAAAATTAGGTTCAGGAGCATTTACTCACTAGGAAGGGGCAGGTTACGCATGATTTCGCCTTAACTGAGCACCTTAAATCTAGTGTCCATCAACCACCTACGCTCGGAAACTTAAGGGTTTTGCACCACGCTCCAAAACGTAAGAGGCTCAATCTGGTTGAAGAAATTGTAATTTTTAAACATCACGCACTAAGAAGGATATGTTTCCTCAATGATCAGTTATCAGGCAAGAATCAGATTATCTATGATTTCATGCTTCCAATTTTAAACAATTTCTTAGTTTTTAGGTTTTTATTACCAGGGCCTTGGTCACTTGTCATTTATTTGCAGTTATATTTTGTCTTTTTCGTATTGTTACCGTTTAGCCATATATTTGTAGTCTAAACTTTATTTCATTGATCTACGTATTTTATATCATTACTCTTTTACGCTGATTTTGAGAGTAAAAGTTTTCTATGTTTCTGTGCATAGCTTTCGATCTGGCATGTTCTGCATTGTGTGTATTCCCATATGATCTATTATGTTTCATTCATTTCTTAATTTATCCATTACTATTTGATTTTACAATGGTATGACACTGTACACCCGACGGCAGATCAGCTTGGCGCTGTCATTACCAGTAGCCCAAAATTTGGCACCTGCTCCTGTCATTCCTATGTATGCACCATGTGAACATGGATGGGCCTCTAGGGCCGCTGTAGTGTACGGCAGCTAACAGCTTGCTTGCGACGTCCTGTTCGGCGCTACTAGGCGTGTCGTCGCCTCCATGAGGTGCCTTTTAGTACGTTTTAGGCGGTATGAATTCTTGAGGGATGCTTTGCAGCAGAAAATTTCTGATTGTTTAACATGCCCTAGCCAGGCGAAACGTGTCGTTCTTGAGTCAATGAAGATCATTCTTCAACATCCGACCATTTTTTTTAAAAAGAAATAGTAGCAATGAAAGGTGCAGTACCATACCACCAAGATGGAGCTGAATAATGTTCAACAAAGTACTTTGAAACATTAATGATGTCCTTGCAATGAGTTTAGGGCACTGCTAGCGTTTTCTTACTCAAACAAAGTGACAAGAATATGATGTCCATAGATGGATTGCTATTTAAAACATTCATGCGTTGATTCGAGACGGAGAATATTTCGAACCAATCCCCAGGTAATTGCTCTGGTCTCACTGTCTTGTATTATTCCATTCATAATCGCCCATCAACGTTTCCCACCAGTCCCGCATACCACCTACATCCATCGTATTATGCAAAAAAACGTAACTTATCAAACACAGAAGTTATTTTTATGATTTTCCTACATAGCTAAGAAAGGCCACGGCCGATGTACCTCCCCAACCTTGACGCGATACGAGCTTGTAGTTCGTCTCTAATGACTTTGTTGTCGACGGGACGTTACACTTATTCTTCCTTCCTTCCTCCCTTCAATTAATCACAAAGTATTATCTGTTGATAATCAGCCACAGCCTAGTGAGATTTCTCTGTCAGAAGGTGAACATAACAGCGTGTCTTGACAGCTTAATTAAAGCGCACACTTTGGTTACTGCTGTTTCGCTGCAGTGTATGCACTGACGCATCTCGCTGGATCTTACCTGACGAAGTAGTTGGCCCAGACCTGGTAGTATCTGGGCTGTAGCCAGGTGATGCCGGTCGTCCCATTGGAGGCCTTCATCCAGTGTGGGGCCGTCCAGGGCGCCGCGTGTATCTTCAGCCTCTCGTCGCTGAGGCTCTGCGCCCAGAGCAGAAGTGGAATCTGTGAACAGAAACCACTACTACTACGTTACTGTGTCCGACAGTTTAATATTAGCCCAGAAGCAAACCGTCTTGACCACGTGACATGTTAGTTCTATTAACCACTATACCCTAGGCTTTCTAATACTGACGTCGAAGTACATGTGCTCACCTGTGTGACAACAGGAACAGCAGCATTTTTCAAAGAAATCAAATGATACAGCAGTTCTAATATGTCTTATGAAAATTTGAAAGAAAACTATGCATATATCCTACGACTTTCAGATCAACATATTTTGGGACGACTAGTTGTATCGATTGCAGGTTCCTTAGATTGTCCGTTCCCGCTAACGTTCGTGAAAAATCTTCCTTGTCACCCACTCAACCGGGGCCAGCGCCATTCTTACGTGGCTAACTAGAAAATCGTCAGAAATTACCTGCTATCTGCTAGCCACTTGCTGGCATCTCAGTTACTATCACGTCAGTTACTATAAAAAAATCATGTTTTCAATATCTTAAAGACGATCTCAATTACAGTGTTTATTATAGTGACCAACCATTGTGTGTTGAATTAACAAGAACTCATGCATACATTAATAATGCGCGTTGATTCAGATCTTTCTACGCATACAAGCCGTTTACAAAAGTCCCCTAACAGCCCATTCTACCTCTTATAATGGAAATTTAATGGTTCGTTAGTTCAACACAACTAATACAGCTATGACCCGTAGTTTTCATATAACTTTGCTCACCATACATTATCTGATCCAAGGTATCCAGATACTCCTATGAACCAAAGGTCCAGACACCCCTATGCAATGCGAAATTGACCACTAGATGTCACAGCAGGCGGCCCCACCAGTATAGAAAGAGAATCAGGAACAGTAGAACTGGTCGGTCACGAGAGGTCAGTGATTTCGAACGTGGACTTGTCATTGGGTGACACCTGAGTAACAAATCAGCCAGGGATATTTCAACCTCACTAAGGCTGCCCAAGTAGACTCTTGATGATGTGACTGTCAAGTAGAAATTCCAACGGACAACCACAGACAAGCAAAGACGAGGAAGAACTTAGACACTGACAGGCACCAACCATCGAACATTGTCGAGGGTGGTTGTAAAAATTCGCTTGAAACCAGCGGAAGGAGTCACTCGTAAGTTCCAAAGTGCTTTTGTAGCGATGAATCGCGCTATGCTCTGTGACAGTCCGATGGATAGTTTGGTGAACGCCTGGAGAACGCTACTTGCCTTCATATGTAGTGCAAACACTGAAGTAAGGGGAAGTATGGGGGTGTTTTTCGTGTTTATGGTCTGGTTCCCTAACTGCACTTCAGGAAACGCTAATAAGGAAGGAATGTGAACATGTTTCACACCATTGTGTATTGCATACAGCTAAGTTCTGTTGTACAGCCGAGCATATTTAGTGCAGCCAGAAAATTAACAAGGATCTTTCCCGGCACCGTCAGAGGCAGATCAGAACGGATTAATAAACAGACGAAATTACAGCGAGAAAGAACAGCCAGTCTTTTAGCAGACAACACGCTGTGCTCCCTGAATGAATTAAGCATTTGAGACAGCAACGTAGCAGACTGACGCCATGGCGACAGAGAGATATCGTGATATTTGCGACTGAGGTTGGACACGAGAGTAACTATTCATAATACTGATACAGCAGAAAGAGCGCCTGAAAGGTGAAGTTGCGAAATCCTGAAGCGACTGAGAGAGCAGATGAAATGAGAAAAACAGGCCAAATGATTTCGTTTCTAACTCATTGCAAGAGAGCACATAAGCCGAACCTGTATGAATACTGTTGTGGTTGAGTTCTATTCAGTTTTTAGATCTCCGATCTAGAGCTAACGCCTAAGTTTGTTGACCCTCTGCTCATCTAGTTGCCTTTGATCTTCCATTGAGCAGCAGTATCTGTTGGAAGGGTTGTGGCCATCACCATCTGGAGGGTCTTCTGTAGGTCCAATTAATAGGACTTGGGAGCAAATCGTCATCCATCATTGTGTTGGCTTGCCACCGCTGTCATTCAGCCACCTGGCCAGCACATACCGGACAGGCACTTACGTTTTGCATTCCCACAAGCGCTGGATGCCTGAACGTCGATACACCAATGTATTTAGTGAAAAATAAATTTTTAATATTGTAATACTGTTTTAATAACACCTTTGTGCTTCAGGCAGGCAGCCAACGTACCCACATTCCTTGGGTGGTCAACTGGTGACTTCCTGACGTCGACCTGACCTTCAGCCATCATCCACCGTACCATCCTACATCCTACCCCCCCCCCCCCCCCCCTTCCCACCAGAGCCCAACATATGGCGTCAGAAGTTTTGTTGTAAGAAGGCAAGCAGCCTAGCACTATCAGTTGCTGAGTGCATCTTTGTCTATCTTTCATTTTGTATGTTGCAGTAATGGATGTTAAGAGAGTCATTTACCAAAATATGAAAGCGAATTTTGTAAAACCGCAAGAGACTGCTGTCTGTCATAATTCAAGAGTGTGGTACACATGGTCTATTAGATGCCGAAATTGTAATTTACCTGGTTATGAGTTTCCATGCACGAAGTCTGCACTAATTAAGTGTGATACCTGTAGAATGATTGGAAATGAAACACATCAGTATGTGAATCTCGACGGGCCATGACAAGTCCTAAAGTTTTGTTTTCTAGCGTCTCTGTCTGCATACTTGCAGCTATAGTCCGTCATAATTGGTGTACTTTTCAGAGAGAGACAACACAAATACCAGAAATACGTGCGGCAACGATGAACAAAGCAGTTGGGTTTTGAAGGGGCGAGTAGCTGCGTTCTTAAAAAGTAACGCTGAGTTGCAGAAACAGATAGACACCTAAACAGCCAGTAGCGCTCAAGTACAAACCGAGTCAGTAGAGGCACAAGTCTTGTAGAATGTAAATATCCCTGATGTAGACTCTGTAGCAACTCGTCTAGCGGCTTTTTTCGAAAAAAAAACCGCAGAGAATGTGTCTATATTTATTAATGATTTGAAGGCTGCCGCTAAATTAGGTCATTGAACGGTGGGACGTGCTTGCGCATGCCTAAGATACGGTTGGGTGGTGATATGAAAGCGTATGTCACGTACCATCAAGGATTAAATAAAATGCAGACGTTTGAACAGCTAGCTAACAGGCTTTCTCAGATTTACTGCAAGTAGAACAGTACGAAGATTTTTACAGCAAAGTTTAGTGATCTGCTACAAAAGCGCAATGAATCAGTCGTAGCATTTTCAGACCGGATTAGAAAAATTTGCGCGCTAACCTATGAACTGATGCACCATGTGGAAACAAGCAGAGTTATTCTGCAGGAGATATAAATCAGGGCATACATGTTTTTTTATGAAGACGTCCAGGTGACATAAGCAGAAAGGCTAGAATGGAAAACATGAGTGATTTAGCCGCCGCTATCAGGTTTCTACTCAACTATAGGTAACTGAAATTGCTACCTAAGGACGAAATGACTGAAGAGCATTCTCCTCGGGATAAAATGTTATGGCTCTGGACGTATGGGCCACGTTAAGAAGCAATGCCGCCAAGCCAGTGTTACACATGCGGGGAAGTAGGGCACTGAGAGCATCATGTTCGAAGAAAAAACCAGGATAGACAGCGTAAGGACAATCATTTGTTAAACGACAAGGACAAGGTCTCAGTCATCGGATAGCGTCCCCAGGAAAACAAAATACTGAAAAACGTATGCAGAGACGGAATACTGCACGTTGGACACACTGAAAAGGACAGAATCTCAATTTTTGGTAGACACAGGGGGTAATGTGTCGGGCGTTAGTCTGGAATTCTTAGGTAGGAAGAGTCGGGAATCGCCACTATGTATGTTGTGTGGGGTAGGTGGTAATGACGTGACATAACTGGGGAAAATACCTTTCAGTTTTAGCACTGGAACACAATGATTTCAGTATTTGGAGGTGTTACCACATGCCGGTGAGAGGTACTGTGCTATGCTTGGGTTTGTCTTTCTGGACAAACATCACGCAAAAATGAACCTTTTGCAGTATATATTCGAGCTCATGGTTGCATGGTTTCCACTATTGCAAGTGTTACAACACCACAATGATCACCAATATTGTAGGTAGTACCAAATAAAGTGCAGATGTGTGCACTGAAAACCAATTCGAGCGATAACGTACCGAGAGGTTCAGGACAGTTAGTCTAGATGAATGTGAGTACTGACCTGCCAAGCGAATGGTTATGTGTAGTAGAGCCACTGGAAGGCAACAATGAGTTTGATCAGTCGCATTGTGTAGTGTGTAGAAAGGTAGTAAGTGCATGGGAAACACACTGCTAGAAAAAATACAACATTCCCGAGGACTGTCTTCAGTGGCGGCAGGATATAATATACGCATACTGGCGGATTGTAGTGTTAGTGGTCCATTTGTCACGGTCACCAGTGATCAGATGTTGCTCATGAAGCCTGCCTGAGTACACTCCCTTTTAACTCTGCCAGCAATAACTTTGCTGAGTTTGGAGGTGAACAGCGTTTGCATAATTAATTTCAGAATACAATCATGCCCACCGATGAGTATGAACTCCTGTTGAACAGCTTCATCCACTTGAATGGAGTCGCATTGTGGGTCTGCAGGAAGTAGGAATGATGAGTAGATGGAGTGCTCCACTTGTTGGGCACATTACACAGTTGGTGTGTCGGTGCAATTGACGGTGGTCTGTTGAACATTCCCACACCTGTAGATCAGGTTCTGGATGTCTGCATAGTAAAGACACATGTCATTAACAATGCATTGTGCGAGCATTGGAGGCTGACCGAACGTAATGCAGGGGTGAAATCTGGGCACACGTAGCACTTGCTGTATTCTCAGGGACCAACGTGAACCGCCTGCTAGAGAAAGCTCAAGAACACATGTGCCTCTGACCAGGCTACCGCTGGCAGTGTGACACTACCAAGCATGGTTACCCTGGTGTGATGAAGAAGTTGACTGGAGAGTGGAAAGGCACTCTGTTGTCTTCAGTGATGAGAGAAGGTTCAATCTCTATGTGAGTGATGGACATAGAAACGATGAGTGGCTTGTTATAGAATGCAGTCACCCACAACACACAGGTCCTACTCAACTTCAAACTACAACACGTGGTCACTTTTGGTGTTTCTGCAGGGCAAAATAACCGGTACCTGCTACATTGCAATAACCGGTACCGGCCACATTGCAGCGGCTGCTTACCCTGTGCTACTGCCGATTCTATTGCCTTTGCTTTTTCAGCAATGCACGTCCTCATAAGGCTGCTGCAACGCAATGTGACCCATTATATCATCCGGTCTCTCACCAGCTGGAGAAGAATAGGACGTGAAGAAGGAGGAACTTACTCATTCTCCAGAGCCTGCAAGAACCATTGTAACAGAAGGTTCACGATGCTTGGACAAATCTATCTCAGGAAGTCATTCAACAATTTTATGATCATTTGATTATGGTGACTGTTTCGTCACCCTTACTGAAACGTGTGTTTAGTTTGGTCTGAATTTGTTATTGTATACTCTTACGACGATGAACTACCTGCCATCTCACTTCTCAATGAAATGACCTTGTCCTTGAGGATTTTTCATTTATTTTTCTGGGAATTTAGATGGTGATTATATAATTCCATTGAGCATAGATAATTTTGTCATGGATGAGGTAGTCGTGTCATTGTGTTTACTAGTTGCCAGGGTATGTATCCTACAAGGCGATGATCTGGATACGTTAAGTGAAGACCTTTGCTACAAGCAAACGTCAATGCATCTTGATTGCTGAAGCATTTGAAACGAAGAGATAGGGCAGTCATAAAAGCTGTGTCACAATTATATACCTTTCTCTTTAATGTTGGTGATCCATTACCAACGATACTAGTGACGTGACACAGAATACCAACAAGAAACAGCGGTCGAGTATACAGGAAACCATACAGTGTCCCAAGCCACCTGCAAAATGGTAATGGATGGATTTATAGCCCACCATTTGGCCAATGGCATTATTGAACATAATAACAGACCATGGGTCGTTCAAATCGTAATTGTTCCCAAAAAATCACCAGATGTTACCAGTAAGAATAGACTGTGCTGTGATTACAGGTTTCTGAATACAAGAGCTATCATCGATGCGCATCCTATAGCAAACATAATAGAGAGTTTAAACATCTTAGGTCAGAGTAAATACTTTTTTACAATGAATTTAAAAAGTTACCATCACCAATAGTGCGAGTATTTCTGGATGACCACCGCCTGCAGTCTCGTGGAATCATTACCAATATCATAGAATGCCGTTTGGTTTCAAAAATGCACCAACCACATTTAAAAGGTTGTTGGATGGCATACTCAAATGATGAAAAGCTGAAACGTTGCATGGTTTATGTCAATTACATAATTGTGTTTTACAAAAACATGGAGGAATATGCACAACAATTGGAGGAGGTGGATACCCAGCATGCTGAATTAATTTTAGGACAGACAACTCTTTTAACCAGTTCGATACAGGAACAGCTCGTGATGACTGGGTGTTGCGTGATGTCCATAGGTTAATTAGGTTTAAGTAGTTTTAAGTTCTAGGGGACTGATGACCATAGATGTTAAGTCCCATAGTGCTCAGAGCCATTCGAGCCATTTTTGATACAGGAACAGCTGAAGCGGCAAAATTTACTTTTTGTTTGATTGATGACTAGTGTCATCTCACCTGAACTTATTTTCCGATCACCCAGACACACTTTCATGTTTTTCTATCACTGTTCATCGTTAAGCTTGAGTTTGTTACATACATAGGTATAATCTTCACATGGTGCATTTGCTATTTCAGAAAATACCGTTTTCTCTGTCTGAGTGATCTGAAAATTGGTTCAGGTAAGACGACGCTAGTCATCAATTAAATAATAACTGGATCTTGCAACTCTGGTTGTTGAAACTGTACCAAACGGGTGGGAGGAAGTATTCAAGAGACTACATACAGCACATTCGGCACTGAGTGGGGATAGATGTCACGTTGCAGCGACAGAGGTGAATTACCTGGGGCTTCTAATTAGTTAGGAATGTGTGCTTAAGCCGATCCACATTTAATTTCTGCAGTACGTGATTTCTTAGCGGCACAGATAGTCTTTGTTATTACTAAAGGAAAAATCATTATTTATTGAAATTGCTGGGCTGCTGAATCGTTTGTTAAAGATAAGAGCACAGTCTAAAAGGGTCTACTGACTGTCAATATTTGATAAAATAAAACAGGAATCAATGTCTAGTATGGTATTGGTGTTTCCGAATTTTGAAAAAGAGTTTATAATGTCAGGTTAATTCATCACGCAATGCAAGTAATTTCGAGATCGGTCTCAGGTAAGGAGTGGACAAGAAGCACATGGTGCCACATGCATCAACACAGTTTGATAAAGCCAACCCACATTTTTCTATTGGAAAAAGAGACGTTGGCTATCATGTGTGGTATTACACATAATCACTGTTACCTCTGCGGAAAAAAAACTTAAGGCAGTAGCCGACAATCTGCCCTGAGGTGTCTACCGGGATTAAAAGACCCTACAGTAGATTGACACATTCGACTCTGAAACTAAGTGAGTCTGAAAACGAGATAAAATGTATGGCAACACATGAGTTTTATTCAGTCTGTAGCAATCCTGGCGCGAGGCGACGTAAATGTCCGTCGACCCTCTGCTGCCTAGTCGCCTGTGATCTCCCATGGAGCAGCAAGTCGTACCTGGAGAAACTCGGTTGCTGTAGGCCGCAGCGCCATCTACCAAGTCAAGACTGGTGGTGAGTTGTGGCCGTCACATCGTGGCAGGCTTTCTCACGGCCCAGCTGGCTGGGCCTGGAATCAGATCGCCATGCGTTGTTGTGGGGCTGAGCCACTGCTACCGCTCGCCTCTTTTCCTGTAGCAGACTTGCATGGTGCCAGTCTCTCTCTCCTGACGAGAGGACATGGCACTGGGAAGCTATTGGCCGCCTAGAGCAGTGTGAATGGCGAAGTGTTCGAACTGCACGAGGCATCGGCCCTGTCACGACACTGGTGCTGACACTGCCAACTCTGCCGACGATGCCGTGGCTATCTGCTGCTGCCTGGTCAGTATATACCAGATAGGCACTTACGGCTTGCGTTCCCGCCAACGCTGACTGCCCGAATATCTATACGACAAGTGCTGTATTTTTTGGACAGTAAATATCTAATAACGTAATACAAATTTAATAGTGCGTTTGGTCGTACCTGCATACATTGCGTGATCAACAGTCGACTTTATGACCCTGAGGACCATCGACCATAGTGATCCTCTACCAGGGCGCTACAGTTCATAGGCGATGATTGTTTGTATCAGCATGAGAATGCACCCTGCCATAGGACAGTATGTCTGAGGCAATGGTTTGCGGACTATAACGTCACTGAAATGGCCTGGTCTGTCTAGAGTCCCGACCTGAACCCAGCAGAGTACTTTTGTGAAGGGTTAAAACACAGACTTTGCACCAGACTTCGGCGTCCATCACTACCTTCTCTGGTTCAGAAAGAGAGACAACTCATCCACTCACCTCTAAACACGTCACTATTCTGATCATGACTGAGATTTTCAATCGTTGCATTTGTGGAGAAATTGGTTCCCCAGATCCCATCCTTGTAAAACGCCTTAGATTCAGGCACTTACGTAATAACATAGGACACATAACAGAAGCAACACTATTTGATGCATTGAGAAACCCAAATACATGGACACAGTTGAACGCAACCGCCAACAACATCTCAGAAATCAGAACATGACATGCTTAAGCAGACTCATTGCTACAGAAAGCGCAGAAGACGAAGACAGACCGACACAGAGAGATAGAGTGTCTCCAGTATTGACAACGACGTTAGCGACAATGACAACACTGACATAACAGAGACACACAAAATATATATAACATAAAACACATGAAACATGCACATCTACTCACGAGAACATTAATAAAAGATTGCTATTTATATCTTATTATGAATGAAACTAATTAAAAGTAGGAGTAATTAGAATAGTCTGTGGATAGATAGTGTTGTAGAATCCATGTTGAATCTGTGCTCAACATCGTTATGTAGTTACATAAATAATGTAATAATATGAATGTAATATAAATTTACTATAAAGAAGCTAGCACACTCAAGGAGTGTAAATACACAACAGAGACAGAACATCCACATTACGCAATTGTAAAAAATTAATCAGTTCACTACTCAAGAAATTCTAGTTTTATTCCACAAAATTGTATTGTCGAGATTAATAACAGATTATTGGATGCTTTTTATATCTCCTACAGCTCTGCAGGAACAGTACATAACTGGGTTACATTGAGGCAGGATATTGTTCCAGAGCCATGCAGAATTTGGTGGTAGTAGTTGGTATGTAACCTAACAAACACCAGCTCACCCAGCATTCTAACAAACAACACCGATACAGATTAGATCCACATGTCCTGAACGAATCGAGCTTTGTTGAAAAGAGATGTTCAAGTAGATAATACTAAACTGGGTAGCATCACATGCCGACACTGGACTTGAAGATTAATATAAAGTCACGTTCCCCAGCTAGTGTTGGTCAAGGGAGACCTACACTACATGATCAAAAGTATCCGGATCCATGGCTGAAAACGACTTGCGAGTCCGTGGGGCCCTTAATCGGTAATGCTGGAATTCCGTATGGTGTTGGCCCACCCTTAGCCTTGATGACAGCTCCCACTCTCGCAGGCATACATTCAATCATGTGCTGGAAGCTTTCTTCGAGAATGGCAGCCCACTCTCCACGTGGTGCTGCAACGAGGAGAGGTATCGATGTCGGTCGGTGAAGCCTGGCACCAAGTCGGCGTTCCAAAACACCCTAAAGGCCAGTCCATTACACGGATGTTTTTGTCGTATAATAATTCCGCCACAGGCCATGCATTATGAACAGGTGCTCGATCGTGTTGAAAGAAGCAATCGCCATCCCCGAATTGCTCTTCACCAGTGAGAAGCAAGAAGGTGCTTAAAACATTAATGTAGGCACGTGCTGTGATAGTGACACGCAAAGCAACAAGGGGTGCAAGCCCCCTCCATGAAAAACACGACCACACCATAACACCTCCGCCTCCGAAATTCTGCTGTTGGCACTACAGACGCTGGCAGATGACGTTCACGGGGCTTTCGCAATACCCACAACCTGCCATCGGATCGCCACCTTGTGTACCGTAATTCGTCACTCCACACAACGTTTTTCCACTGTTCAATCGTCAAATGTTGACGCTCCTTACACCAAGCGAGGCGTCGTTTGGCATTTACCAGCGAGATGTGAGGCTTATGAACAGCCGCTCGACCATGAAATCCAAGTTTTCTCATCTCCCGACTGACTGTCATAGTACTTGCAGTGGATCCTGATGTTGTTGTTGTTGTCTTCAGTCCTGAGACTGGTCTAATAAAGCTCTCCATGCTAGTCTATCCTGTGCAAGCTTCTTCATCTCCCAGTACCTACTGCAACCTACATCCTTCTGAATCTGCTTAGTGTATTCATCTCTTGGTCTCCCTGTACGATTGTTACCCTCCACGCTGCCCTCCAATACTAAATTGGCGATCCCTTGATGCCTCAGAACATGTGCTACCAACCGATCCATTCTTCTGGTAAAGTTGTGCCACAAACGTCTCTTCTCCCCAATCGTATTCAATACTTCCTCATTAGTTATGTGATCTACCCATCTATTCTTCAGCATTCTTCTGTAGCACCATATTTCGAAAGCTTCTATTCTCTTCTTGTCCAAATTACTTATCGTCCATGTTTTACTTCCATATATGGCTACACTCCAAACAAATACTTTCAGAAATGACTTCCTGACACTTAAATCTAAACTCGATGTTAACAAATTTCTCTTCTTCAGAAACGCTTTCCTTGCCATTGCCAGTCTACATTTTATATCCTCTCTACTTCAACCATCATCAGTTATTTTGCTCCCCAAATAGCAAAACTCCTTTACTACTTTAAGTGTCTCATTTCCTAATCTAACTCCCTCAGCATCACCCGACTTAATTCGACGACATTCCATTATTCTCGTTTTGCTTTTGTTGATGTTCATCTTATATCCTCCTTTCAAGACACTGTCCATTCCGTTCCACTGCTCTTCCAAGTCCTTTGCTGTCTCTGACAGAATTACAATGTCATCGGCTAACCTCAAAGTTTTTATTTCTTCTCCATGGATTTAAATACCTACTTCGAATTTTTCTTTTGTTTCCTTTACTGCTTGCTCAATATACAGATTGAATAACATCGGGGAGAGGCAGCAACCCCGTCTTACTCCCTTCCCAACCACTGATTCCCTTTCATGTCCGTCGACTCGTATAACTGCCATCTGGTCTCTGTACAATTGTAAATAGTCTTTCGCTCCCTATATTTTACCCCTGCCACCTTCAGAATTTGAAAGAGAGTATTCCAGTCAACATTGTCAAAAGCTTTCTCTAAGTCTACAAATGCTAGAAAAGTAGGTTTGCCTTTCCTTAATCTTTCTTCTAAGATAAGTCGTAAGGTCAGTATTGCCTCACGTGTTCCAACATTTCTTCGGAATCCAAACTGATCTTCCCCGAGGTCGGCTTCTACTAGTTTTTCCATTCGTCTGTAAAGAATTCGCGTAAGTATTTTGCAGCTGTGGCTTATTAAACTGATTGTTCGGTAATTTTCACATATGTCAACACCTGCTTTCTTTGGGATTTGAATTATTATATCCTTCTTGAAGTCTGAGAGTATTTCGCCTATCTCATACATCTTTCTCACCAGATGGTACAGTTTTGTCAGGACTGGCTCTCCCAAGGCCGTCAGTAGTTCCAATGGAATGTTGTCTACTCCGGGGGCCTTATTTCGATTCAAGTCTTTCAGTGCTTTGTCAAACTCTTCACGCTGTATCGTACTCCCATTTCATCTTCATCTACATCCTCTTCCATTTCCATAATATTGTCCTGAAGTACATCGCCCTTGTATAGAACCTCTATATACTCCTTCCACCTTTCTGCTTTTCCTTCTTCGCTTAGAACTGGGTTTCCATCTGAGCTCTTGATATTCATACAAGTGGTTCTCTTTTCTCCAAAGGTCTCTTTAATTTTCCTGTAGGCAGTATCTATCTTACCCCTAGTGAGATAAGCCTCTACATCCTTACATTTGTCCTCTAGCCATCCATGCTTAGCCATTTTACACTTCCTGTCGATCTCATTTTTGAGACGTTCGTATTCCTTTTTGCCTGCTTCATTTACTGCATTTTTATATTTCTCCTTTCATCAATTAAATTCAATATTTCTTCCGTTACCCAAGGGTTTCTACTAGCCCTCGTCTTTTTACCTACTTGATCCTTTACTGCCTTCACTACTTCATCCCTCAAAGCTACCCATTCTTCTTCTACTGTATTTCTTTCCCCCATTTCTGTCAATTGTTCCCTTATGCTCTCCCTGAAACCCTGTATAACCTATGGTTCTTTCAGTTTATCCAGGTCCCATCTCCTTAATTTCCCACATTTTTGCAGTTTCTTCAGTTTTAATCTACAGTTCATAAGCAATAGATTGTGGTCAGAGTCCACATCTGCCCCTGGAAATGTCTTACAATTTAAATCCTGGTTCCAAAATCTCTGTCTTACCATTATATAATCTATCTGATACCTTTTAGTATCTCCAGGGTTCTTCCATGTATACAACTTCCTTTCATGATTCTGAAACCAAGTGTTAGCTATGATTAAGTTGTGCTCTGTGCAAAATTCTACCAGGTGGCTTCCTCTTTCATTTCTTAGTCCCAATCCATATTCACCTACTACGTTTCCTTCTCTCCCTTTTCCTACACTCGAATTCCAGTCACCCATGACTATTAAATTTTCGTCTCCCTTCACTATCTGAATAATTTCTTTTATTTTATCATACATTTCTTCAATTTCTTCGTCATCGTATCTATCTTGGCCACAATAATGCGTTCACTATGCTGTTTGTAGTGGCTTACCCGCATTCCTATTTTCCTATTCATTATTAAACCTACTCCTGTATTACCCCTATTTGATTTTGTGTTTATAACCCTGTAGTCACCTGACCAGAAGTCTTGTTCCTCCTGCCACCGAACTTCACTAATTCCCACTATATCTAACTTTAACCTATCCATTTCCCTTTTCAAATTTTCTAAGCTACCTGCCCGATTAAGGGATCTGACATTCCACGCTCCGATCCGTAGAACGCCAGTTTTCTTTCTCCTGATAACGGCATCCTCTTGAGTAGTCCCCACCCGGAGATAAGAAGGGGGGACTATTTTACCTCCGGAACATTTTACCCAAGAGGACGCCATCATCATTTAATCCTAAGTAAAGCTGCATGCGCTCGGGAAAAATTACGGCCTTAGTTTCCCCTGTTTCCCCTTGCTTTCAGCCGTTCGCAGTACCAGCACAGCAAGGCCGTTTTGGTTATTGTTACAAGGCCAGATCAGTCAATCATCCAGACGTTGCCGCTGCAGCTGCTGAAAAGGCTGCTGCCCCTCTTCAGGAACGACACGTTTGTCTGGCCTCTCAACACATACCCCTCCGTTGCGGTTGTACCTACGGTACGGCTATCTGTATCGCTGAGGCACGGAAGCGTCCCCACCAACGACAAGGTCCATGGTTCATGGGGTGGGCGGGAAGGGGGGGGGGGATCCTGATGCAGTTAGGAATTCCTGTATGATGGTCTGGATAGATGACTGCCTATTACACGTTACGACCTTCTTCAACTGTTGGCGGTCTCTGTCAGTCAGCAGTCGACGTGGGCCTGTACGCTTTTGTGCTGTACGTGTCCCTTCATATTTCCACTTCAGTATCACATCGGAAACAGTGGACCTAGGGATGTTTAGGAGGGTGGAAATCTCGCCTACAGACACATGACACAAGTGACACCCAATCACCTGACCACGTTCGAAGTCCGTGAGTTCCGTGAAGCGCCCCACTCTACTCCCTCGCGATGTCTAATGACTAATGAGGTCGCTGATATGGGGTACCTGGCAGTAAGTGGTGGCGCAATGCACCTAATATGAAAAACGTATGTTTTTCGGGGTGTCTGGATACTTTTCATCACATAGTGTATATCTACTCTTACCTGAATTTTTTTAAATTCTCTTCTCAATTTATACCATAAATTTATAATTTCCTACTTGCCAATTCCTATACTTTTTTTTTGAAAACTAAAGGTAATTGCTGTAAATAAATAGAGGATAACACTAAAGTTCAGACAAAAGAACTCCACGCAGTCTCACCTTAACAATTTTGCTACTCAGCGGTGGCAATACGCGCTACCTAAGAGGTCTGTATGGCGCACTATGGCCGGCATAAAGTAAGGAGATGGCAGGCGCTAGTAGTCGTAATACAGCTTGAGAGAAAAATGTTGCGACGTATTGAGGATACTGCACAGGTGCAGTACATGATCAAATACAACAGCGCAACCTGCAGGCTTGCTACAATCTGCATTTACTGTATGTTCAAACATTAATTTCTCACGGTGATTCCTAATTTTTGTTCAATCCCTGTAGACAGTCGCTTTTCTTCCTCTACATTGCTGAGTGGCACGGGGAAGGGAATGATTATCTGTGGTACGAGGGGTACTCTCTGCTATGCACCGTGTGGTGGCTTATGGGATATGTATTCTAAAAGTAATTATACACCTCTTGGGGACACCTCAGACTCCTGAAATCAGCTTTTGTTAGATATTCTGCAGGACAAGCTGCTCTTTTACACTTATTTACCACTTCAAAGGGTAAGTTTCTAAACTGCGACCTTTTTGGAGGAGGAATGAATATGTACGTCTCTGTTTTACATGATATATATTTAAGCTATAAATTTCCTTTACTTTATGTGCATCGCCACAAATGCCCGCATCTCGTGGTCGTGCGGTAGCGTTCTCGCTTCCCACGCCCGGGTTCCCGGGTTCGATTCTCGGCGGGGTCAGGGACTTTTCTCTGCCTCGTGATGGCTGGGTGTTGTGTGATGTCCTTAAGTTAGTTAGGTTTAAGTAGTTCTAAGTTCTAGGGGACTGATGGCCTAAGATGTTAAATCCCATAGTGCTCAGAGCCATTTTTTTGGCCACAAATTTTTTTCACCATACTACCGGTTCCCGTCTATAATGACAATCTTCGGGTCTGTTTTATAAAAACGTCCTAATATACGCTCTTGCGGTAGCTTTGTCGCTTCCTGCACACAGGATCCGGGATTCGATTCCCGGTGGGGTCAGGGATTTTTCCCTGCCTCCAGATGACTGAGTGTTGTTGTGTTGTCTTCATCATCATTCATCCCCATTACGGTCTGAGGAAGGCAATGGCAAACCACCTCCGCTACCACCTTACCTATTCGGCGGTGTGTGTCTCCCGCATCGTTCCCTACGCTCCTCGGAGTATGGGACCTCATCATCATAGTGGCATCGTCAAATAATGGCTTCAGTATATTAGGACATGTTTTCAAAAGAAAAGTTGAAGATGGTCATTACAGACATAAGCCGGTAGCTTGGTTAAAAAAAATTGTGACCATACACGTGAATTAAAGGAAATTTATTCTGTATTCGGGTCTGTTGAATTCGCGACCATGTCGCAGCTTGTGGATCCATTTATGCCTCGCACATCGAATAGCAGCAATGATACATGCAAAAGGAGGTCCAAGAGCGTGCTAATAAAAATGGTCTCTCAGGTATTTGCATAATTTCACTCATTCTTTACCATCTTTTTTGTACTATGGCATTTGAATTCAGTGCGATATACCTCTATTTTTTTCGTGGACTACAGTAGCTAATATAATTGCGATGACGGGCCTTCACTTCCACCATACGTGGGAAGTAGTGAATTGCTAATACCACTCGCAAATAACTATGAAAGGAGGTCTGCTTACATTTCGAAAAATAAAGTGATTTCACTTATTGAGCTAACAAGTCCATAATATCAAAAGAAACACAAACGCTTTACTTGATCTTTCTCACAATATCAATGCGTTCATTTCGTTTTTAAATTTCGTACGGTAAGAGATAAATGAGTTAATGTAGGAACAGGTATTGATATAATATCCGCTGATGATGTGTGCTGCTGAGGTCGTCTTCTCCGATGTATAGTGGAGGTACATAAGTCAGTGAATTACCTTGTACTCGGTGTCCTCCGGCTGGAGGGTAAAGTTCTTTAGAGACAGGTCAGGCTCCTCGCTGTCGTCGTACGTGTATCCGCGAGTCGAGAAGTCAGTGGCTCCCATGGGCAGGCGCACCAGCGAGTACTGTGAGCTGCCTTCGCTGCTTCCGAAGTAACTCCTGCAACACAGCGCCGCCTGTCAACACACCCGCCAGCAGACCGACGCGCCCACCGCCGTGTTGTACCACGTGACTGGCGATAAAGCACACTACGAATGGCAAGTTGTGCTAAAAATATCCAGTCACCAGCCCTCTTACACAACTCACTTGAGTAACTACCAATAAATATCAACTCTACACATAACTACGTAGGCTATCGCAGCCAGTGTCGAGTGATTAACATTCCTTTATGTAAATTGTAGACTGAAGCGGGAGAAAGGAAAAGAAAGAAAAGGAACTACTGATGTCCACTGTATCGGGACTTTTAATCAGTGCCGACGACCGGCATTAGAATCCGAAATGCTCTGCTGCGCCAGACGGTCACAGTATTTACAACAATTACACGGACTTTCTCGGCACGCCTCCAGGCCGACCCCCACTCCCACCCACCCCCACCTATCCGCAGTCCCCGCCCATGCCCATCACGCTCGCTACTTTGAGATTCCCACAGGAGGTCAAATGTAAGAGTGTGTCTGCACCGAAGGTGGTGGATTCATTGCCCATCGAGTCGAAACAACTGTATCACTGTGTGGTCTCTCTTGTTTTAAGACATGTTCTTAACAAGACATCATTCATTCATATCAAATTCTTTAGTAGGTTTTACCACACTATTGTATAAAATAATTTATAATCTATTTTGGCCGTATTGCAACGGTCTTTCTCAGGGCAACACTGGTTTTACAGGACGAAACATGCCGCAGTTTAATGCTATTAGTCGCTGTCAGCACCTCATATTTCTGGAATTTTACTGGCTGTACACTGTAATAGGCTACTCACGACTAGAGGGTTCGAAGGAGTTTATTCGTGCAAATTGGGGCTTGTTGATGATTGGTGTGTGCAAATCAGCGCTTGGCTTCTGTAGGAATGTTTTACTCCTGATGTGCGCGGGAATACACTGAGAGTTCCTCTGTAGATTTCAGGTTGTCGCGTCGATGCCCTGTGAGACTTCTGCCCTGGGACCACTCACAGCTCGTAGAACTGTGTTAGTCGGCAGCCAGAATCCCAGATTTTGTATCCATCCTCGTTATTAATGTTGTGAGGCTGTTTAAGAATTTAAGTAATCTCTTTTTTTGTGTTGGCAAGTCCATGACTCTTAGGCCAGATCACGAGCTTCTTGGAACATGATAGGTTGTTCACACTCACGGTGGTGGCCTGCCATTGCGAATTCGTCGCACATACCCTTCATGTTCTGCTACTCGTGTGCTGAGTGGTCTCCCCACATCACCTATATAGGCAGCTCTCCACTCACAAAATAGCACCTATTCTCCTGGAGATATTTAGGTTATTCACTGCATTCCTGATGGAACCTATTATGATGTGAATCCTGCGGCTGGTGTAGAAAATTAATTTGAAACCGCATCGGCAAAGGACGTTGCCAAGTCACTCACAGAGCTTCTTTGCCTTGCCTTCTTCTTTTGCGTCGTTCATACTGTCCTTGGCTGCCTTACTTATAATGTAGTTATCACAAATGTGTGGTGTAGCTTGCTCAGTTCTTCTGTGATATTAGCATCACTTCTCTTAGAGATACAGGCAGCCAGATCATACAGAACACAGTACTTCTAAGCTGGGTGGTCGTGGTGGTGGTGGCTCTCCGCATTCAAGTACCGATTTCTGTGGGTTGGCATCCTATACACTTTGTGTCCCAGTTTGCCATTGGCTGTTCAATAGAACTCCACATCCAAAAATTGTAAGCCACTATTGTTTTTAGTTTTGTGTATGAACTGTATGTACAGGCTGTTGGAGTGCCGAAAGAGGTTTCCCAACACCGCTTCCCAGTGTGGCCTTATAACGGATGTGTCGTCCACATGCCATAGCTAACACTGGGGCCATAACAGTGCAGAAGCTAGGGCCGCTTGATCCAAAGCTTCCTTGAGGGTGTCCGCAGTGACTGGAGAGAGACGGCAGCCCATTACCACTCCATCTAATTGTCCACAACGTTTTCCCCACCAGATGAAGTACGTTACTGACAGACATAGGGGTACCACATCACTGATATTAGATGAGATCTACTCTTGTAGAATGCGAATCGTCTTGTCTATAGGCATGATGGTGAAGAGAGACTTAATATAAAAAATAGCCTTTGTTTCAGTTGACTGTGTCTCCTTTCACTTAATCATTTTCATAAACTGGGTAGAATCCTTCGTGTAAGGGTATGTTTGGACCACAAGGTGATGCAATTTCAGTGCCAGATGTATCGCTATGTAGGAAGTTGGTAACTCAAATTCGTTCACTACAGGCAGAGTGGAAAAACTTCCTTATGATGTTAACATAGTCCATAAATTTCGTTCACTATAGGCAGAGTGGAAAAACTTCCTTATGGAGTTTATGGATGATTAAAATTCTTGTGGCTGTTGTACCGCTTCACTGTTATTTGAGTGAACACAGTCCATAAATTCTTCGAGGTACTCGAATTTTGATCATGATTCTCTTGGCTACGAGGACCTTCGTATTCTCGACTATCCTTGGCTTCAGATCCCTCTTATCACTCCTTAGTTAAACATACGTAGTTACGTCAGAGATATGTATTGGCAAGAAATTCATCGTCAGTGCGGAATTGCGAACACGGAATTGCAGGGGAAGAGGAAAGTAAAACTGCTGAATGGTCTTGTGTTCCTCAAAAGCTGTCGAGATAACAATGTTGTCTGAAATTCATCAGGATACAGCCACAAATTGATGCTAGAAAAGGTAGAACAGTTTACTATGGAGTCAGTCACGCTCCACTAAAGGAAAGGATACAACATCTCCAGAGCTTCATAGACTGCAACAAGAATCAACTGTGCAGCATCATAGTTATCTTCCTATCACCGGAATAACATCGACAGGATAACTTGCAAGTGTGGAAAAACATGTCGTCAGCAGTCAGCAGAAAAAGTTTGAGGACCAGACAGGAAACGAACGACAAACTTATCCAAGCCTGTGTACAGCCCATTCAGTGGTAAACATCTCGACGAAAATGATCAGTGAGGCAGTGACGTCAGTTCTGTCCAAACAGTTAAACATTGCAGTTACGGCCACAAAAAATGCTAGATATCAGAACATTCAGTCTGTGGAGGTGTCACTCCATCAAGTACCACGAATGGAAGCAGAAAACATGAGGCAGGGAACAGTAGAATCTTACAAGAAGCAGACCCACCCAGACATAATATTAGACATGAAGGAAGACAGGCTCAGGAATGACAAGGATATTGTGACCTTCTGTGAAGGCACAGGAAACGCTACGGTTGTGATGTCACCTCTGAATGTGAAAAGAAAATGGACGAGCTGCTGAGCGACCCAATTTATAGAGAACTAAGGAGTTATTCGACAACAAGATTAGTCAAAAATACGAAGCATCTCATAAACGACTCGAAATTTATCCTGGCACAGCCAAGTGATTCATCATCAAAGTTCCTGTACCTCCTACAATTTATGGAACGCTTAAATCCAATAAAAAGGGTTTTCTACTAAGATCTGTTGTGAAGGGAATAGATTCACCTACCTATTACTTAGCGAAACATCTGGCACTTAAATTAAGTCACCCCGTGGGACAAACCGAATTGTGAACAAGCTATCGTACTTGAGAAAGTCAGTGTACTGGCAGAAGAGTCGTTGACGCGCCAGCACAAAATACGAGAAGCGACCGAAATTACTAAGCAGCCTGACAACATTAACAGAGAGGGTAGCTACAAACTGCGAACTTCAAGGCAGCCAGCTACCACAAGGTGGCAGCCAGCTACCACAGTCGAAAGGCTGCGAGTGGTCGCGGGCCAAAGGCCTCACGGGGCAAGGACGCGACAGCATAAACAAACAGCTGTAGAGGAACTTTTGGTCTATTTCCACGCACACCAGGTAGAAATCCTGCGAAACACTGATTTGCAGTTGCCAATCGTCAACAAGACGGCAGTCCATGGACGGCCTCGTTTCTACCCTCTCATCACGATGCGCCTATCTAGAGTCAATAAAGTTCCATTCGCAAGACGTATTGACACCGACTTGTCTCCACTAAATAGGGGCAAGTTTCCTCCTGAAAAACTAGTCTTACGCTGAGGAAGGACGTTGTAATATGGTCGAAACGTCGTTTTCATTGTTTGCTAGCGAACCCGACTGTGCTTCGCAATTACTAAATCGGTATGCGAATTGAATATACATCCTAAATTCCTTACCCCCCCCCCTCCCTCCCTCCCTCTCTCTCTCTGTACACCTTCTCGTCGTCCCTCTCTCTCTGTACATCTCCTCCTCCTCCTCCTCCTCCTCCTCCTCCCATGTCAGAGCATAACCTCCCCCTTCCTCTCTGTTCTCCCCCCCTCTCTGTATTCGTTTTCGTGGGATTCGTGTAAAAAAGTATAGTAAAAGGCTCAACAACTTTTCGTAATTTTCAGAAGTAACATTTCCCTTTTATACATTACATACATATTTATAAACGTCACTGTCAAACTCATTTTTTTGTTTTGAAACCATGTGAGAGCGGAACTGTCAAACTGAACACAACAATTTATATTTTCTTTTTCGTATGAAAAATGCCGTTACCCTGTACAATTACGAACACTGCAAAGACAAAAATCAACCAAATACGCCTAGCCATTCTTAAGTGATGTCATATATGCGGCAAATGATGTTAATTTTCGACTTTTTCTTTCATACAAACGTTGAATACAACCCCCTTCCCCCCCTAAAAAAATATCAATAATCAGTCACATCGCTCAAGCCGTTCTCATATGACGGTCTTTCATACATGCGGCAATTGATTCTTATTTACATAAAATATTTTATTACAGTGACGCGGTACAACAGCCAGAAGAATTTTAATCGTCCATAAACTGTAAATTCCAACAGCCTCTCTACCAGCTTGACCTTACCCCGCAGCCCTGTCGCGACCTCCGCCTATTGCGGCTGAGTGCTTCACTTTTCTGCCCTCTCGGTGAGGCAAGTTCTTGTCGGTTCTCTTGATCGAACTGAAAATTTCCCTAGAGCACTGCTGTACAGTCGTTAAGAAATTGAACTCCCACGTTGCACAGAAGGAATTAAAATTCCCTCCAAGCCACCCAGATTGAAATTTTGTAGTTATGCGTTTCGCAGTTTTTGCTACTGCGCATACCGGAAACTATTTCCTGTATTTACCTGAAAAATACGGAAATGACTTAAAAATCGCTCAATTTGTCTATAAGTAAAACATGAGACAGATAAAGCAACATTTAACGCGCCTCACTTGCTGTACAAGATTTAGAGCATTATTCAAACAAGTGTCAAATGTTTCTTTAATCTGTTTTCTTCCTTGCTTCTAGACAAATCATTTCACAAAGCATTGGACCGATATTATTCATCTCACTTGTTTCCCTAGAACTTTCTGTTCTTGAAATGTTCTAAATTTAGTATTTGATTATTAGAAAACACATTTTGACAGTTAAATATCACACCAATACAGCTTTGAATCCCCAAATATTTGTCCCTTGAAAAGATAAATTTTTGTATCTGCTGTTCTCAAAATTTAGCCATTTTAAAAATCAAGTCAAATATCTCACCATTGTGGCTTTTTTACTACCTAAATAGCTACGTCATGAACTATACAGAAGATAGCTACACCTTGGAGAGATGAACCTGAGATTCCATTTACAGAGCTAGGAGCACCTGTTTGAGATACATGCCAGATTTATCTCTAATCATTAATTAAGTTTTTCTACGCTGATTACTTTCAAGCAAATACTCCCATTTTGCAGAACTGGAACTGATGTTGGTCAATGTTAGTGTCATTTGTTAGTGTCCCACTCTTTTCATTTTTTGATTTGTAAGTTGCTCTCCCCGGTGAAAATCTCTCAAAAGTTGAAGACTATTTGGAACCGCATGGAAAATATGAACACTAAAGCTTTGCAACGGCAAGAAACAACTCATGTTAAAAAAGCAATATTAGAAAAATATCATATTGGACAATCGATGATCTTTACCAGTCCCTATGTACCACAGGGAAAGACAAAAAGAAAAATTCGAGTTAAGAATCGTATCAAGTGACGTCACTTGTTAACGTTAAGTTACAGCTTCCAACTCGCGCCACGGCAGTTCACGTAAGCCGTGTCTGTCCTTTTAAAGTAATCAAAGAGGAACTGCCTACATTTCCAGCAGCATCTTCAGAAGGAGGGAGGGGGTTGCCTGAGAAAAAGGGAAAGAAGCTAAAATAAGGCAAGAAAAACAGAACATTCTCACAGTTATTACGACACATCGTTGTGCACTTAGCCCGCGAGCAGGAATAATAAACAAACAACAAGATTTCCTCTCCTTTACGGCACTATATGGGAACATTTCCAGCGCCAACCATTTATCGTAGGACGAAATGGAGGAAAAAAAGAAGACCTGTCGTAATAATTCTGCTATGCTGTTGCAGGGTAGCAGAGGCCCTCAAGGTAGGCCCTCTAACAAATGGCACATTGTTTATCCGGTAACCGGCCCGAACAATGTCAGTCCATCAGTGGACACTAAGGTTGTATTGTGATGGCTCGGCAATGAAGAACAAAGCCCGATGGTTACTAGATAATTTCGACAAGTTACAACTTACGATGGTAAACGAGGTAAGGTTCAGCGACACGAAGGGACAATATGAGTTGCTACAATCAGCACGTAGAAGATTACAGAGGCAGCTACGCCAACGCAGACGCAGAGTGCCTAGGAAAGATAAAAAAGGCATCCAGAGAACTGTAGACCTACACACCACGCAGCTCTACAGCGTGGAAAAGCAGGTGGTGAACAATACCAGATAGGTACTCTAAGAAGCCTGTTTGTATGTTGGTAGCGCTATAGACTGTGTTAATATCGCTGACAGGACTCTGCGCCCTCAGCAAGAGATTCTGTGGTTTGGCGGACTAGCAGTTAGTGAGTGGATAGAGAAGTGTATGGACATGTTTTTCTTAGTGGAGACTCTGTGTTGATACGACACGCAATGTTAAGTGAGATGAAATTTCTTACACTAAAATATGCAAGGAAAGGTATGATAATGGATGTATGGTTGTTAATGTTTGGATAGTGGAATTATTGACAACTATATAATTTTTGGAACCGGATGTCACATGAATAAGGTAAATTTTTCTAAATACATTGTTTGCTCTGCAACTTTTTTTTTTTGCTAATCATGTGCTTCCTAGTAGTTGGAGTCTGTAGTAGTTAGGATCCTTTTGTTTAGCTCGCTATTGTTACTACTTGTTGTAATTGCTGTTGTTCGTGTTATGAAGATTTTCTGTGAGGTAGGTGACTTATGAAGAAGAATGGGGTTCCCACTATCGGGATTCATGATTGAAATGAGCTTAAGTAATTTACAGAATTGGAGGTAGTTTCATATTTATTTAATTTCATATTTTTTTGGATTTGTATTCTTGTTAGAATTTCTTGCAATTCAGCGCTATTCTTTTGATTTAATTACTGGAACTCATGTTATCAATGTATAGCAGTCAGATTGCGCTGGGCTTGTATATTGTTGGTAATTAAGGAATAGGTTAACTTTGAGTTGTTCTTGTCTGGGAAAATTCTATAGCATTAAAAAGTTAATTTCAGTACTTGGTTGCAACGCTAATGCCCTAATTCGGGCATCAACAGATACTACTAATCACGACTTGGGCATGCTTAGATAGAGTTTGGATAGTGCAGATAAACAATTAATGATTGCAAAACTACTCGGCACCCTCTCTGATAGCATTATTGGCACACGTATAGAAACCACTGAACTACAGAAAGCAACATTACTCACTGTTCACACTCGTTTAACACTGATATTACTATCTCTGGATAAATTCCTGTAAGGGTTACGTAAAATTCAAGCAGAGTTACCCCCACTATTTTGGTTAATAATAGCAGTAGAGGAACAATTTTTGTCGCTATACTATCGTATGGCAAATGTCACGAGGACACAGGAGCGTATCCGGCTGAAAATTCATAGATAAATATCATTAACTTGCAAAGTCTACAGATTTAATTGTTATCCCCTCGATACTCGCCCAGTAGCCTGGAACACTTTGCGAAAACTTAAATACCTGAAAGTACACGACGTACTAGTGATTCCAGGCAGACAGCTCCACGCACATGCCTTCCACTCAAAATTTACTGCGCTGTCCAACTGTGATAGTGAACATCTGCCCTACCTAGCGGGTGCATACTGTCCTCATGTCGTGTGTGTGCAACTTGTTCTACTATTACAAATATTCTAAAGAGATAATCACAGACAAAACCAAATTCTTCCAAAGAGTATGTCTCCATTGGCTACACTCTGTGGCAGATCCGTTGATTATTATGCTTACTTGCTGTGAGAAAGGACCTTACAGCGGTACACATCACATAAAATTACAGAGTGAATAGCACTTGATGTGATATTTCCGGATGAACTGTTCAGTTACCTGACAGCATCAATGGAATCACCGACCTAAGCGAAAGAGTATATATATTAATTAGAGATCATAATCACCGAAAATCTGACTTACTTCAATAACACTTTAGACATGACCCTGCTCCCACCTGTAGATGAGATGTTAGCCACAGAATTAGCCGCATATCTAAGGTACACGTTTTAGGCCACATAAAAGTTTATCGAAGAGAACATCACCACCAACTCGTAATTATAGGAACTTCAGGGTCATCTATTACATGATTTTATCGGTAATAGGCGTTGGTTTTATTTATAATACGTATAGCTACAGGGTAGGTTCATTCGGATTGTTTTCAACATTCCGCCCCTGTCAACCTCCAACATAGTGGCTCAAACATGTAATAGTAACACCAACGACGAACGATCTGCAAAGGACGGAACTGTGAGTGGAAACTCGTTCCACACAGGGTAAATATCTGAAAATAAATTAGTGCTATGTTACAGCCAGGTTTCAACGAAAATCCACATTTTTTGTGAGGAGGTCGGTTTTGCAATGGGATGGCCCGTAGCAGAGCTTGGATGTAAGAACAGCGCACCAAGCAGACATTTGCCACCGGTGAACTTTGCCTTGTTTGATCAGCACCCCTCAGCAGAAACAGTAAGATGCTACTGTGACACCATTCCGGGTATCAATGCTCTGGGACCAGCCTTTGAGACGTCATCTGGCTTGACCGACTTCCATGTGCTGATACCTACAGCCGATTACAACAACCGCCCCAGACATTGCCTCTGTTGCTGATATTTCGGCGTGACGCAAAAAACATACTTACCAACGAATGCCGTTTGCTGCATCATTTGTACTACTTTATTAATACGTTTTACCATACTCCATATGACTTCGCTGGCCTACTACGTTTGTCGTTTTCACTGTGCCTCTCGGCAGCCTTCCTAACACTTTTTAAATTTAACCTTATTACATCTCCATGCTTCAATCTGGCAGACGCTAGTACAGGTAAATTTTCCTTTATTTTATCCACTGCAAGCAGAATTTTTACAACTAGAACCAGTTGTAATGTTGTCGATACATTAGGAGGGTCATTTAGGATTTCTGCAAAGTGATGTATATATAAGAGTCCCATGTCTGGTGGCACCATTCGCTATGAAATCTACATATTTACCAAGCTCTTTCGTGGTGCACCCAAAGGGATTAGATTATGGGTAATATGACTAAATAGAAAATGTCTTTATACCTGTGTTATGCAGACCGCACTTCCAAACTACTAATATTAGCTGTGGACAATTTTCTGAGGAAAACCTATTAACAAAAACAATTTTATGCAAAACATTATTCAGAAATGCTCAACCAGCAGACTGACTAGTAGCTTTCCTCAAGAGCTTGAGTGAGAGATATTTGTAAGCCAACTCAAACATGACAAAAAAAATGAACTTGAGTAATTCTTGCAAAAGGGCCAAATAAATCTACCGCAGCATGTTCTCATATTCTTGAGAGAACGATACGAAATAAATTTTCATGAGAGGCTTCGCCCTCTGACAAAATTTTCATGAAATCAAAATTTTACAAAATACTTTCTCCATGTTTAGAAACTAGCATTTCTCATGAAGCTTGTAAATGCATTCCTTTGGCCCAAAGTGTGCACAACTCCCGTGATATACCAAATCAGTCTTATAACTAAATCGTCAATAGCGCATTCAACAGAATTTGAATTATTTGTATCTCTTCTCCTAAGCAAAATCATATGTTTCATCAGGTAAAACTAGTCTATTTAATTGTAACTTTGTTATGACCTATTTCTCCTTCACCTCTCTCAGTGACAGATCTTTATTCTGTACGTTTGCATTATTCTAATAGTGAACGCATAATGAAATGATCAAATGCTGCATTTTTCGAATACGAGGCACTGAAATTACTTTCATTACGATCATCTTTGTTGCCATTATTCAAGCCTGTAGAAGGCCTTGGAAATGCATCAGCAATGACACTATCTTTGTCAGAAACATAATAATAGTGAATTTGAAATATTGTAAATACAGCGGTTACCTTAGCCAGGTGATGTGTTAACTATGTACTCAGAGAAAGTTCGAACGCATGGTCATCCGTATAGCCCTTGATCGCTTGAACAGACAAATAATATCTGAATTTCACAAAACCTCACACAGCACCCAGGGCTTCAAGCTCAGTGACCGAATAGTTGGGTTCACACTTAGTGAGCACCTGGCTTGCAAAAGCAATGTTATGATGCTCCGTTACTCCACGCACTTCTAATTGTTCTGAGAACTCAGCACCATTATCTGTCTTAGAACTGTCTGATCCCAAACAAAAATATCTGTTCAGAACAAGATGTGACGTAAGTGGATCCTCCAAAAGAATCTGTTACAGAACTTTAAATTCTTCTTGTGCTTCGGCATCCCAGTTACAAAGAGTGTTTTTACCCATCAGTGCACAAACTCGTGGTGTAGACAAAGTGTTCAAACCAACAAATATCTGATAGAGATTAATAAATGACAGATATACATGACTGTCATTTCTCGCAATGGGAGGAGGAAGAAAACGAAATCGTCTCACTCTTATATGGATGCTGTTACCATGTGTCCAAGAATCACCTGTTTGCCGATGAATTCTGAATTCTCTAGCTTCAAAGTGACACCACACTCTTTGCATACACTGAATAGCTTGTCCAATATCTTATTACGTTTTTACCAGCTATACTCAGCATTCAATTTATCGTCAATGAAAGTAGTCAATGTCTTTCTCAAGTGATTCAAAAAAGGCTCAAGTCATTACTGTTTTGAAGAAGGGTCGTCGAACAGACGCACAAATCTATACAAAACTATAGACCTCTCTCTCTGATGGTCGGACTTTTGTAAAATTGTGGAACACGTTTTATGCTCGCGTATCGTGGCGTTTCTGGTGACTGAAAATCTCCTCTTCAGGAATCTACATGGGTTTAGAAAACAACGATCGTGTGAAACCTATCTCGCTCTTCTCCTTCACCAAACCCTGACAGAAGCAGATATCGGCACCCAGCTAGATGCCGGTGTCGAGTACAGTTCGTATTGCCGGCTTAGGAAGAAAATATGAACATATGGAATATCTGAACAACAGTGAGACTGCATCGATGAGTTTCTAGCATGTAGAACACAGCACAACATTTGCAATGGAGAGGGGGCCTTCAGATAAAATTAGCTTCGACAGTTCCCAAGTGAGTGTTATAGGATCGTTACTTTACACAGTTTATATAAACGATCTAGTAGATAACGTTTAAATTTCTTTGAAGGTTTTCCACAGATGATCTTGCTGTATACAGAGACGTCTTGACGCTGGAAGATTGTAGCATCATGCAGGAGGACTTACAGAGGGTTGATGCTTAGTGAAGGGAGTCGCAATTGACTCTCAACATAAACAAATGTAATGTATTACGAATACATAGACAGAAAGACCTCTTTACTGTGTGATTACAGGATTGCAGAACAATCAATGGAAGCAGTCATTTTCCTAAAATGTCTAGGAGTATTCGTACCAAGCAATTTGAAGCCGTAGGCCCACATAAAATCAATTGTGAGTAAGGCAGATGACAGACTGAGATTCATTAGAAGAATCTTTAGGAAATGTAGCCTATCAACAAAGGAAATAGCATAGAAAGCACTCACTGTACCATCACTTGAATATTACACAACAGTCTGTGATCTCAGACAGGCTGGGAGAGTATATAGAGAAGATCGGAAGAAGAGCAGCACGTTTCGTTACAGGTTCATTTAGTAAGAGCAAAAACGTCACAGAGGTGTTCTGCCAAATCCAGTGGCAAATGCTGCAAGAGAGGGGTAGAGAATCACAGTGTGATCTAGCATTTGAGATTGTTGTTCCTGGACAAGTCGACTAATACATTGCTTCCTCCTACATATATATCAAAAGAAGTCCACAAAGACAATGTTAGAGAGATTCGAGCTTATATACAAGCTTAACAGCAATTCTTCTTCCCAGCAACGACAGCCAGTAAGAACAGAGAAAGGAGGGAATTGAGTCAGGTACACAAAGTACCCTTTGACACGTGCTGAAAGTTTGCTTGTGGGGTATGGGTGTAGATGAAGTTGTAGCACACTGAAGAATAGGATCATAGTACATGAAACATATTTTCTATCATTACCACGTCTGCCGCCTCTGCAGTCACCTTGACTCCATATTTCCTGTAAAGTGTGATAAACTGTATAAAAAACTGTATAAAAATGAACCACACTCACAACAGGTTTATACTCAAAGGACAACTCCAATTTGATGGGAAATTTAAGACACTGGTTCGAACTCTTCTTCTGAAGCACACATTCATCAAACCTCAACTTCAATGCAGCATCATTACTCTTCACTCTCCACCATAACCCAATTTCATCACTGCATGATGTATCAGTAAAAAGTCAGCCCTTATAACTGTGTCAGTATCCAACCTTGACACAATCACAAAACTTGCAGAAAACCTATAACCTTGACAAATGAACTGAATATAAACTTGCCACTTCACCTCTGCACTTCTCCCAATAACTGCCCTTTTAACCTTAGACCAATGAAGGGAAAGAACAGTCCATCAACCTGCACCTCCACAACTCTAAAATTCAGATTCATTCAACACAGGAACCTGCCTACCTATGTCCAGAACACAAGACAGAATAGCTCCATTATTAATTATTCGTAGCACTGGAGTCACAAAAGAATTTATGTTTACGTCTCTCAGTAAGTAGAGTTTCGGTGCTAAATTCAAAATTCAACATGTTCAGTTGTTCGCATCTGTTGATCGTCTTGTTTGCAACACCAAAATCGCCTGCCATCAGCAGCTGTAAATGACATGGGTGCAGGGTCCCCAAGTGAATGTTGTTCAATGGATTGCCTGATCGAACTCCCAACAATTTGTGGACTTGAATCTCTGTTATTGCATGACCATCACTACCATTTCCTATACACATCGATTGTGACAGAACTGTTTACCATTCCACCTACCTCCGTCTCTCTCAAAATTATTACTTTTATCGTGATTGGGTTCTCGTTCTTAATGCCTCCATTTAACATTTCCATACCCATCACGATGCAAACTACACAGCTCACAATCATAATTTCCATTCCTCTGTGGCATCAGATCTGGGTAAGAGAACTGCCACTCTCACCCTGAACATTATCATCCCTGCTGTCATAGGGTAAGTAAATCTAAACATGATACAAAATCACAAAATTCGAGTCTATTTTTTAAAAGCAAAAGCATAGCAATTAGGACAAAAATTGCAAATGTTAGTATAACCCACTTTGAAATGATATGGTATTAATTTGACTGTAATTATTTAATATGATATTATTCATCCAAAGACAACTGCAGAAATTTCCTGATCTGTTTTTCCCTTGTTTAACATATATACCTGTACCATTTCCTCTGTCACAGCGATTGTGAAAGAACTGTTTACCATTTCCTCTATATCTGTCTTTCTTAAAATTATTACTTTTATATATATGTACATACAAGAAATAGGGGCAAATTAACTGAGTACTGTGAGGTTTGTCAACAAATGTGCTGAGTGATATTTGAATGTAGCTTTATATGTAAGTAGTGACAGTTCTTCACTTGTAAAAATACAGTGGTGTTTAACCACCTACTCTTTTATTTCCATCTATTTCTATATCTGGTGTAAACATGATATTGTCACCAGTCTAACAAGAACTTGAGTGTCCCCTGTCAGGTAACACATTACGTCTGAAACAAGCAGTGAGTGTGGGTGATGTTGACCTCACCTGAGGAGGTGCTGCTGGGTGGCCGAACTGAGCGCCCTGATGTTGATGGCTGTAGAGTCCGTCATGGCACCGCCAAAGCCCAGCATCTGCTGGAACTGATGGCTCGTGTCCACCCGCAGGCGAGCCACTCCAGACTGGAGCTCTGTAGTCATGCAAAAATTTAGTTAGCATATGTCACAGCAGAGCTTGTATGATCTTGTACATAAGATGCAATTTACATAAATTACAAATATCACAAATTTTCTTATGTACAGGGTGTTACAAAAAGGTACGACCAAACTTTCAGGAAACATTCCTCACACACAAATAAAGAAAAGATGTTATGCAGATATGTGTCCGGAAACGCTTAATTTCCATGTTAGAGCTTAGTTTAGTTTCGTCAGTATGTACTGTACTTCCTCGATTCACCAGATGGCCCAATTGAAGGAAGGTAATGTTGACCTCGGGGCCTGTGTTGACATACGACTCATTGCTCTACAGTACTAGCATCAAGCACATCAGTACATAGCATCAACAGGTTAGTGTTCATCACGACCGTGGTTTTGCAGTCAGTGCAATGTTTACAAATGCGGAGTTGGCAGATGCCCATTTGATGTATGGATTAGCACGGGGCAATAGCCGTGGCGCGGTACGTTTGTATCAAGACAGATTTCCAGAACAAAGGTGTCCCGACAAGAAGACGTTCGAAGCAATTGATCGGCGTCTTAGAGAGCACGGAACATTCCAGCGTATGACTCACGACTGGGGAAGACCTAGAACGACGAGGACACCTGCAATGGACGAGGAAATTCTTCGTGCAGTTGACGATAACTCTAATGTCAGCGTCAGGGAAGTTGCTGCTGTACAAGGTACATTACAAATTACCATCTCCAGCAGTTTATGTACCAGGGTGAGCAAGGGCAACTAGCAGTAACTTAGTCTGGTGACTACTTTTGTTCCTTTAGGTTTCTGATTTCATTAGATCGATGAGAAATCATGAGAGTGACTTAATTGCATATTTTCAGAAGTTAAGCAGGAACTACAAGTAGATAGAATCAAAACTGGGAACCTTTCCCAGCCTTATTTCTTTCAGAGCGGCAGTAATGTATGCACTAGAAACCGGCTGAAATAAGGCGAGTTCCAATCAGATAACGATTACAGGATTTTCTGAGTATTTTCTCGTTTTATGTAGATTGTGTGATTAAGCTTTATGGAGCTCTAGAATTTATCAGGATGTTATTCGCGATCGAGTCCGACGATAATTTACTTTTTCATGGCGGAAATCAAAGTTTTTCAGCCCAAAATTGCTCTACACCCAATACTTCCTTCCTTCCCTGCCATACTTCGTAGAGGGTGCAATTACTGGGACGATTATGACAGGTCAGGAGATTTTCCATATCCTTATATTCGTCCTAGTCTGTCATCATGTTCGCCTATAAGGCACAGATCGACATTCACTGGTGCTCTGCCCGTTCTGATGCCGCTGAGGCTCCTCCACATCTTTCATCGCTATTTCTGCTTCCATAATGGGGGGCAGTGGTTTGGAGGCTCAGTCAGTTCTTTTTTCAGGAATGCCTTGCAGGATTTAAGTTACGCTGTTCGACCGAAAGCTCCAAAGAAGGAGTGACGTTCATTCAAGGAATGCTTAAAGTTCTCTGTACGTTTTCGAGCAAATAATCGGATGCTGAAATCTGTAAGTGGCATGATACAGTTAAATTCAAATTTCATTGTCTAAATGTTTTATTTATTTAAACAGTATCAAGCGAAAACCGACAGAATAAAATGACCTATCTTGTACAAAAGAGGAGTGTTGAGGAAACCTTTATAATTATGTCAAGAAGCACAGGTGTAGTGTCTGTGATAAATCTTCTTTGGAAGGAGAGAGTATTCGGTGAAAAATTAAGAATTTTACGAAAAATAAAGTATAGAGATGAATGTAAGTTATAAATGTATTGACTATGACATTCTAAGGGTATTAGAACATGTAATTCAGATAATCAAGATGAAATCATAAATTAGGAAATCAACTATGGGTTTTCGACCGCTAGTCTTTTGGACGACCTTCGTATGAGCACCACAAGAGAGAAAGGAACGGAAAACCATAACAGTTGGAGTTGATCCTTGACAGTTTGCGTGTCGTAGAGTGCAATGTCTGGTGATCTGATTTTTAAGCAATAACAATTCGGAGTGAAAGTGCTCAACATTTGGTGTGCCAGAGGTTTATGGTTCATAAAGTCGCCTCCAGTTTATTTAGTCTCGGAAATTACGAACATTGGACAGATTTTTTATGATGGAATATGGAGCCATGATACAGCAAGTTAACATGGCTACCGCAAGTGGTTGGTAATTATCAATTAATTCCACCACAGGATACACGAAGAGCCTGTCCAAATTTTCATACAGCAAGCATTAACTTCAACACAGATATGACTGCAACGAATCGGGCAACACATTTTAATATTAACCGTTTGTAGCAGTGTATCAGAGTGTTAAAGTCAACCCCAAGGTTTGTCAAAGTTCTAATATAGTTTTACAAAAAGTGTTTGTTAGAATAGTTGTCCCAAAGTCATATACAGATCCAGAGTTCCCTGTCCATTTTGTTAAATGTAAATTCTGTGCTACTTTGTACGGTTCGAAATGGTTCAAATAGCTCTGAGCACTATGGCTCTCCACATTTGAGGTCATCAGTCCCCTAGAACTTAGAACTACTTAAACCTACCTAACCTAAGGACATCAAACACATCCATGCTCGAGGCAGAATTTGAACCTGCAACCATAGTAGTCGCACGGTTCCGGATTGAAGCGCCTAGAACCGCTCGGTCACAGTGGACGGCACTTTGTATGGTAAAAAGATCGTTATGTTACGACATTCTTACAGTGTCTTATAAAAGTAACTTCTAATAATAATTGTTTACTTATAAGTTGAAGAGACAAGAAGTGAAGCTGCTCTCATATATCACTGTAAAATTTAATTTAATTTCATTTCATAGCTTTAAATTTGCTTTATCAGAATATTAACTTTATGTAATTATTCAGAGTAAAGATGGCGGCTATTAAGCCACATAAGAACATTTCAGTCTGCTTCCATCTTGTTTGCAAGAAAAATTGCCACAAAAGTCGCTAAAGTACATTTACTTCTAGCACTTTTAAAGATAAACTGAAATAAAGTATTGAATTTGATCCTTCAGAATTGGCGACCGAATCAGTCTTTGTAGATATATTTTTTTTTCATTAGATCCGTCATTGGTAACTGCCGGTTGTTTGCCATAGCGTTGCGGATAAAACCAAATCCAGATAGACCAACCCTGAAAATCGAACCCCATTACCCACACCACGCTATGGAGAGAACTTTATAACATAAATAGGTGCCTTACTAGTAATAGTATTCTGGTAGGTGACACATGTCAAAATTTGTGTTAGAAACTGTTGTTAATGTTAGAAAAACCAATGTCATGTTGTGCAGTGCAATGAAAATGCTCTACTGTGCGAACTAAAAGCTGTATTTTCCTGAGGAGCTGCACTACACGCGGTTCGGTGATGTGAAATACAAAGGAAAATCAGTTGTACGAGAAATCGGCGGGTCCGGTTACACATGGCGACCGTGGCAGGACTTTTAGGTCTTTTCTGTGCATGAGAACCGAAATAAAAGAATTTCATGATAAAAGTCCATGTCACCATCTTACAAGCTAGCACAGCAAAGATAGTTTTTCACAGTATAACAGCGTCTTTAAGATTTTGTTAGAGTTCTTGTGAGACAGAAAAACGTTTTAGTAAATATGGCTAGTTCTATCTATGATCCAAAAACGGCGAAAATCAAAATGGAGCAGGATAGTGTTAGCAGTGAGACAGTACTTGCTGGTGGAGCATGGGTGGTTGGAAAGAGAGACGCAAATGGCCAACACATGCCATCACTGGCGGCTAGTGAGAGTGCAATTGACATTATGCGACCGTTGAGCGAGTCAACACCGGTACTGAAGAAAGTAGAAAAAGGAACTACATTTTCTTGTCAGCAGTATGATGATACGAAGGAAATAGTATGGGTACATTATCAATAACCTACCTCTGAATTAATGAAAATCTTGCGAAAAGTGTCTAAGAATACATTGACAATGAGTCAAAGTATGGGAGTGATACAGTCCAATATTACGAGTCAATTTCAATCAGATATTAAAAATGAGAGTAACAAGATTGCACCACACACTCTGATCAAGATTTGAAAGTTGGAAAAAAAACTGAGACAAGAATTTTAGAGCTAGATGACAACCTAACAGGTAAAATAGGAACGAATTCGACCATTCTTAGCGCGCAGAGTCAGACAATAACTGAACTCAGTTCTTCTACTTCGTCAGTAAAAAAATGACTTCACAAAAGTAAAAAAACGAAGTAGATAGTATGAATGAAAGACTTGATACTGAATTGCAAAGAGTGGAAGAGGGTGTAGAATCACTAGTGGTAACAACATTGCAGAAACTGGTACTTGTAATAACGACTAAGATTACAGACGAAACGAAAGCAGACATCATGGCACTTAAAAATACTGCTACGAAAGTACTAAAAGTATAGGAAATGAAACCACACAAATGCGTAATGAAATAGAATCTTCATGTATCGAGTTCCAAAGTAAAGCGAGTAGTACTCCATTCATGAAGCAAAAATCTGAATTATTGAGCAACGAGGAAAAATGCAGTCACAAACGAAACAAGGAGGTTGGCGTCAGGTCGTTTTCATAAAGAATTGTGAATGGGTGTCACACAAGATAAGGAAGGATAACGAAAAGAGAAATTTGTCAACAGGTGAGATGACAAGCACTTCAAGACGTGGGTTTTGAACCTTGATACGTCGAATTAGACATTTTACCTATCTTTGTGGGTATACTTTTGTTTCAGTGGATCTGTCTTAAGGTACGGCTATGTAGGGGTGCAGATAAAAACAAATCCAGGTAGACCATATAAAGTTTTGTGTGTATAATAACTTGTGTGGCTTGCCAATCCTGAATATAGAATCCCATTATTCGCACCTCGCTTTGGAGAGAAGTTTTAAATATAGATAGGTGCTTGTTAATAACAGTATTCTATTGGGTGACATGTGTCAAAATTTTTGTTAGAGACTAATTTTAATGTTAGAAAAACAGTTGAATGTTGAGCAGTTTAATGAAAATACTCTACTGTACAAACTAAAAAGCTGTATTTTTATGACAAGCGACACGTAGCCAGAGTGGGAAGGACGAAGGTTTTCCTTTTTTTTTAAGACAGTCCCGGCAGGTAGTGGTATACGAGCGGGGTTGCAGGGTTTGTAAACCCGACCGCTAAATGGATTCACTTCCCTAGCGTTCCCAACACTACAGAATGATACAGAAATTATTCTGCGCATTATGTTTTCAATAGTAAGCAATGTTAGCGGGTCATCCAGCTAAATATTGTCACGTTTGTAGTTCAAAATCATCCCTTTCCCTGCTGCGTAACGTTAGAAACGGTTTCATTACAAGCGATTCGCACATCTGAAATACAAAGGCGACTTGCACACATGTGTAATCTTCGGGTTTGGTTACAATCCAGCCACTGTGTATAGGTTATCGAGCCCTGCTACGTTACGTTAGAAACGGTTTGATTACACGCGATTCGCATATCTGAGATACAAAGGCAACTTGGTCACACGTAGAATCACCGGGTTTGGTTACAATCCAGCCACTTTGTATAGGTTATCGAGCTGCATGGGTCTCATGCAGCCAGCTATATTTCGACATATTTCCTTTAAGCTTTTGGCGTGTACAGATATGGACCACACAAGGCAAGCATATTCCACAGTGGAGAAGCTCAGTGCCTAGAGCGGTGGTTCTCAGCAACTTCAGCCTACTTCCCCATTTGCTGTTAGCAAGATTTCTCAGCACATATTTAGTTGCTGCGACTTTGTGTCGAGTCTTTTTGTAGTTATGCCTGTGCATCAGTGACCAGACCAGTGCGACATCCAGGTATGTCGGTTTATCTGTTTGATGATATATTGTTAGTTTAACAGGTGAAGAGCATGCTGCCACTCAGTCGGAGCAGTAAATAACGGGATTTCCCCTCTTGATCGTGAGAGGTTCGGTGGTTCCGGGGTTTCCAGTCATCTGGCACACTTCACTGTGCCCAGGCTATTCAGACCGTCGTCTCTAACTTCCCTGCCTTTAGCTGGTTATATAGATGTAAGGCAGCCACGCCATGCTGATAATGTGACTTGATATTATCCATTTCAAGGATATGAGGTATAGATTGTTATAACGTAACTCTGCAACCCTAGCACAGTGTCGTGAAACAGCATCGAGAAGGCGCTGACCCACACGCATGAGGGAAGAGAGGGTAGTGCCACACCTCCAGGAAGACAGAGTTCAGTGCTCTCTGTCAACACTGACTTAAGCAGTCGCCCATCATTGGTCGGGTCCAGTCCGGTCACAGATATCGACAGCATCAATACTGAATGACATGAAGACGATACTTAGCCTGTGTTTTGCGAATAATTGCATTTAGGAGCAACAGGAAGCATGTTAAGCCACCTCATAACGAGAATTTAAGTTATGGTTGTTTCCTTTTTAGAAATAAAGTGTTCTATTAATCTGCAAGTGTTATGTATAGATCATTTTGGATCCCTGCCAGCTGTTGTCAAAACTTCTCTCCTTCCTTGTTCGCGTTAGTGCTGACTTCCATAGTAGTCAACACAACAGTAACACTAACTAATCAATACAACAGTAACACTAACTAATGGTAGCATTCAACCGTTTTCTGTCCTACACACGACTCAACAATACGTATAGAGAGACAGTGGTCTCATCGTCAGGTTGTCAAACAAAGTTCACGTGGTTTTTAGTGTTTTAACATCATGGTTCAAATGGCTCTGAGCACTATGCGACTTAACATCTGTGGTCATCAGTCGCCTAGAACTTAGAACTAATTAAACCTAACTAACCTAAGGACATCACACACATCCATGCCCGAGGCAGGATTCGAACCTGCGACCGTAGCAGTCGCGCGGTTCCGTACTGAGCGCCTAGAACCGCGAGACCACCGCGGCCGGCTTTAACATCATGAGCTAAGTTTGACAATCTGGTGACGAGAGCACTGTCTCTGTAAACGTTTTGAGTCGTGTGTAGGATATAAAAGCATTTAATACTACCATTTATTATAGACAGTGTGAATTTTACGATTTGCATGCACATATAATTTGGGAGATGTCTAGTGTGAGTTGAGTGAGAAAGTAGGTCGCATGGCAAGTGATGGTTCGTGGATTCTGGAGTGGTACTGAGGTATACAGAATACTGACTGAAGAAGACCCACATCGCTTGGTTTTTTTCTTTCCATTTGTTTTCTGCACTTTTTGGCAGATCTCACAGTGACGTTCATACATCTCTGACCACTTCAGTACAACATCCGGATATGTCAGTTTGCAGCTAATTATCTTATTTGTGTAGCATCTTTCTTATGAACTACGTTTGGTGTTTCCTTCCAAGTACAAAAATTAGTAATTTTTGTGCATTTCCAATACATAAACACCCTACATATAGATACCCATGTGAGGAAATTGATCCTATTAAATTGAGTCTGCAAAAAATGTAATGTTTGAAACCTGTTTATTGGAAATCACCCTATAGGCTAATGTTAACAAAAATTAAAGCACTTTAAAGGTGAATTGTAAATTTGTTGAATTGAATACAATTCATAATATTAATACTAACTTGCCTTTTTCTTTTTCTGGTAAATATTTCCGCTTTCATGATGTCATTCAGAAGCGCTCCACTACCTCTGATTTACAAGGTATAGCTGAATAAATTAAGACTCCGCCACAGGTACTGCAAGGGCCTCTTTGAAGAGGGTCAAACTGGGGTTGGACAGGCATTGCATCTGGAACTACCTACTGATACAACAAGTACTGTCGCCATCGCATTGATCAGTTACCATGTAGACCGGCGCAGTAGGGCGACCAGAGTTGTGACATCATCGATGCAGCAGAAAGGCAGACTCTCTGTGGCATGGGCGATCTGACTGCTTCACATTCAAGCAGTCACTCTGCTGTGCCTTATGTAGTAGGCATCGGTACCTTGTTATAACAAGGATACACCAAGCTCATATAAATATTACTAATTTCTATACAGAAGTACACAGTCTGACAGCCATCACGTCCTACACTGGCGTGCGAGTCTGCACAGATGAATTAACCCTGGACTCTGCCACTCTACCCTTGGTCCATTTGTTCGTGCTGTGTCCGTTCCTGCTGGCTTATCGCTTTCTAACCAGCGGGCCACCTGCTGGAGTACTTCTGCCACTGCTTGCTTCCAACCCTCTCTGTCCTGGGCGGTGCAGCCTTTCAGCCACCTTTCCAAGTGTGGGCAAAATCCCGGAGGTCCGCCACTGCTCGCACAGGTAGGCACTGCTGCTGAGAGCTTCCTCCTCCACTCTAGACACATGATGTGATTAGCACACCCCTGCGTGCGCTGTCCCAAGTCACATGGCTGCTGGGCTGCCAGTAGCCTGTTAGGCTGTCCTCATGAGCTGCCGTCTGCTGATGGAGTCAGCATCCTTGCCGAGTGGCTGTCGTCATCACTTCATCACCTGAGCGACGCCGCTGGTGGCCAGAGACAGCAAGCCACACGTTTACCGCAGCATCATATCGTCGCGATGTACAGTTTACACTTTGAGAGTGTTGGGTTCTCCTAACATCGGCACGACTGTTGTAGTTTGTGGGGCAATAATGAACGTTTCAACAATGCTGTTTTCATGACGAAACATCGGACAACTATGCGTCCCCTCGCCACTCACGGCTGCTCCCCTCAGCGTGGTGAACTACTGGCTTCCACATCCCTGACAACCCAATTCTACCACCCACCATAGAGGCCAGCCAAGCCCCGGCCTCTATGGAAGATGTTCTGCAAGATAATACCGAGGACATAGAGGGAATTTAGAAATTCTGTTGTCACCTCTACGATTTTGTGTTGTTTCATCATAGTGTTAACGGATTTAAATATTTTATCTTCCCCTGGAACCATATTCTGTAATCGCTGATTTGTTTGTTTAACTACTTCATTTTAGTCGTTAGAATTATTCTCTCATGCAACTATTCTTTGTGTACCTAGCTTTATTCCGCAAACAGATATGCTATGCCGCTTTGTTGTTCCTCTTTCCTCACTAGGTCGCACAACTTATTGTTTAAGACGATTATGACAGACTGCAGAACATTCTTAAATAATCGAGAACCTTCAAAACATTCGAGAATATTCTCAAAAACTCAAAAACACTCCAAAGTCTCATTTCTCCTCAACCACAACAGCTACCACCGCATAACCACTAGAGTGCACAGTAGCACCAGACACAGATATCAGTGCTCGTCACTAAGTGATTTTGGAAGTATCTACAATTTCACCCACAACTGAGTACTGAATATCTGAGGTGAAATAACAGTCTACAATACTTAAGAAGTAGAAATGAAATGAGAGGAAGAATATTAATTAAAGAATTCGTAGGACAGATACTAGTAAGGTGTCATTATGGAAGTTGTGTTGGAGTTCAAATCCCTCACGTATTGAAAATTAAGAGTCACTTGTGTATGACTAGAAACAGTAACTATCGTATACGAGGTTTCATCTAAACTTAAGTAAATTTCCATAATGGCACTAATAAAAAAACTAGTTTGTGAAGTAATAATGACTGTGAGTTCGAACTGAAGTTTCTTAAGGACTAGCTTAGCGCCCTCAAGTAGACTGTATGACCTTCAGAGATTTTTTTATTTCTTTTTTATTTTATCAGATTTTATGTTGTTCACAAATTTAACACCTTTTAAGCTTTCCACACTAATTAAGGCCATATAAGCATGGTTTTCTCCGAAAGTACTTCTGACGGAAGAGTGATTCTGATAGCTGGAGTCCAAATCTTTTTTTAATCATGCCTCTTGCCTTTTTGTGGAGACATTCCCATAGAAAATTTCATCCCTTAACAAATATTTCTTTATGTCTAATCGAGAAGTGAAACACCAATTCCCATAAATTTAGCTTTAAATTTTTTTAGTGTAGCGAATTTTTTTTTAATTTTCTTGCCCTATTACACTCCCTTAGGAGTTTTATTTCCAGAAGCAGTGAAACACGTATATTTTTATTTCTAACCGAGAATTCGAATGCCACTTTTCATAGATGTAGCCTTAAGAATCCGTTAGTAGTTCTAAAGTAATTATTTATTTTTATAAAGACTTTCGCCCACTTTTTTAGCCCCTTAGAGACTGAATTTCCAAACCTGCTGAAACACATATTTTTTATTTTATGACTGAGATATCAAATACCAGTTTTCGTAGTTCTAGCTTCAAATTTCCCTCAGTAGTGGCAGACTTCCAAAAAGCCTTTCATCCCCTATTTCACCCCTTAGGAGGGGAAATTCAGACAATTCCTTCTTAAATGAAGGTGAGCCTGTCAGTAAGTCAGGGCATTGTCTTTTATAAACAGAGTTGAATCTTACGCCTAACGAACAGCAACTATAATTATAAGTGTTCCTTCTCAATTACTTAATTACTGGACATCAACTGGACAACGAACATTTCATTAACTTGTATTAAAAGGTTTGAACAGGGACATGGCATTGGCACTAAGCAGATGGTCGATTTTAACCTTCCTTTTTTACGGTAACAGAGTACTTCAACCAAATAAAATAATTTCCCATTGCCTTTACTTAAATTTACGACCGTTAATTACCATCAACAACAGCCACAGGGAATGGGAGCTTATTAGTTCCTCGCTGTGTTCATCCCAGCACAACAGCCACACTATGCGTGACCAGCTGTTAAATACGACTTCGTTTGCTAATTGCTAACCGCTAGTTCTCGGACTTGAAAAACGTTACTGTTCTTCATTCCTATTCCAAGTCGTGTTTATTGAATCAGAGGCGCTTTTAACTAAAGGATGCATTACTACACTACCGTTAAGCACTTCATATTACCATTTAGAAATCATTATAGTTAAAAGAATAAATAATTGTCATACACCCGTGTTTAAACACAGGATTGTTAACAAATATGAATATGTACTTCATATCGTAATGAAGAATGAAAGCTGAGTTTTGCCATTTCAGGTTTTTTTTCCTGAACGTACTCTTATTGATAGTCAGACTTCTGGTATTCTAGAGTAAAGGTGTAGTCAACATTGAAAACGATAAAAGGAAACAGGTGATACTGGGCACGCAACATCTGAGAACTATCGCACAAATTTAAGGCTTGCCGACGCAGACGCAACTACCTTTTTACTAAAGCTCCATTTTCAATTGTCGAACGACAGTTTTCCCAGAACCAGACTAATGTGTTGTTTGTGCGTAGTTCATTAAAATTTAGAAGGGACTCCAGTTTATCGCATGTTTCACCACATCGGCTAATGAAGGAGATAACGGGTAACAATGGAAGTAACACTTTTAGAGGTATTTGCGTCAAAAGGCTACGCTGTCAGCACGTAGATTCTTAAACGACTGAGACAGTAATGGAAGAGAACCTAACAATTTTTAACAGTACTCTTGTGATAAGATATATCCCTCCTTCATGTTGGTGTGCTCATCGCTCACCTGGCAGAAAATATAGAAAATAATGGAGTCAGTAGGCGAGTTCTTTCCAAACTTTGATCAGTGTGCCTCGAATAACTACTGCAAATGACTGCTTCAGTCCTGTCTCTTAAGTCGGGTAGCTCAGTTGGTAGCGGATGCATATATACAGGATACTGTATGAGCCCCAAAAGGTAAAAATAGCATGGCATCATACAGTGTTAACAAGATGACAATGCGAAACAAACTCTGTCGTTAAATCCCGTGTGCCCAATGCAGCAGTTGCGTACAGCATAGTTTAACCAATCATGTACTGAATTATGCTGGTGAGGTGGCACTCCGTCTTGCTGTCAAACAAAATACTGAGGTTCATCTTCTTTCAATTGAAGAAAGAGTCATAGCTCTGGCGTATCAAGATACGAAACATCAGTTACAGTTGCTTCAACGAAAAAAAAGACCCATAAAATTTCGCCTTGAACGTTGCACAAAAAAACACCTGTTTCGGAAGGTCTCGTTATAGGGATTTGCTGACGCCCACATGCGCATTTTATATGCCTTTATGTTTCCATAGAGGTAAGATATCGACCCACCACTGTAAAACATAAAAAGTTCACTAGCCACTGTATTGCACACATGAAACAGGTATACAAACAAACAGCTATACAAACAAACAGGTATACAAACAAACAGGTATACAAACGAACAGGTATACAAACGAACAGGTATACAAACAAACAGGTATACAAACAAACAGGTATACAAACAAAACTGTTTTGAGTTGTTCTTTCATTTTATGTGTTATTGATAATAGTCAGTTGAATGTAATAAATGCTAAAAAGCCTTACAACCTCGACATCCATTTTGAAACACCTGATATTTTACAGCAGAGTAGTTAATGAGAAGTACACAGCATCCACAGAGAAACTAATCTGCGAAATCAAGTGCTGAAATACAATGTGCAGCCTGCCCTCAGCACTAAAATTCTAAAAGCCATTATTCCAGCAGCAAAAAATGCAGCATAAAGAATGATGTTTAAAAATAATGAAAAGACATTTATGGCTCAGAAAGAATGAAAGCCTTAGCTGATGAATTAAACGAACGGAAAGCAACTTATAATGTCCACCAAAATGACAGGAAAGAACACTCCATAAAACAAACTGAAAGCTAAGGGACCATGAAGCCATAGTTACCAAGACAGACAATGGGAGCACTTCACGTATAATAAAAGAAGCACAATGCATTAACAAAAAATCGCGATTCCTCACTGAAAAATGCCTTTTCGGGAATAAAATAAGATCCCACAAAGAATTCAGATAAAATTTAAACACTCGCTAAGAAACGCATATACCTTGATATCTGATTATGAGGAGAAGTAAAGTAGTTAAGTTCTACTACAAACTCACAAGCACCAGAGCTAAGATGAAAAAAAAGAAAAAAAAGTTCGACCCATCAAATCCAGTGTCAACTCAAGAAAGCACCAAGGTTTCAAATTCACAAAGAAATTTAGCAAGAAACTAGCCAAGGAACACACACAGAAAGATACTCAGCGAAATACAGACAGCAAGTGATTGAAGACATTAAAATTATCAGCATCCCACAAATAGCCCAGCTAGTACCATGAAACATTACAGATGTATATATACAAACAAATCCATCCCAGAATTATACAGAACCATCAGATCAAACCAAAATAAACATGAAAAACTATCATTGCTGTAAATTATTGAAATTATGGAATTCCTTCAAACAGTTCTAATCTACAAAAAATTGACATTCAGTAATAAAATTTACATGTAACATAAATTTCTTACAACATGTTCAATCAGAGTAGGTACAACTGCCAACATATATGTCTATTAATCATTTGGAACATATTATGTATGCTATTTGATGACACTGATCTTGTTAGATGGTGACACAAATATATTAATAACATTACTTGGTACAAGCAATCAACAGGACGTAATATAAAAGCTACTGATGAGTATGAAAACTAAGGCAGTATTAATTATCCAGATCTGAACATAAGCGAAGGAAACAGCAAACACAACTTGAAAGTCCAGAGAAACAACATCCATGACTCACTTCGCCACCCAGTAACAACAATGCTGCATACAGAGCACTAATTGACAGTGTCAATAACACTCCAATTGGTAAAGATAAAAGCACGAGGAACCTAGCACAATCACACAATTAATTGCAGTGAATGGCTACACTGACACATCTCTATAAAGCCTCAAAGAAAAAGCAATAAAGCTTCAGCCACTAAACAATACTTACAAAAGAAACCCAGTGCTTATGTATCTTTCATAGGAAACCCTCCTACTAAATAACTATCTGCAGAATATCAATAACCATTTTACAATACGAAAAAGACTGCAGTACAGACACAGACACAACATAAGCACAGAGACGTATTAACATGGACAATCTGGCCTTTTAGTGCACGTAAAACATTCTACATAGGACAGACGTTCGAAAAAGCCACAGTGAACACACAAATGCCTGTCACAGAAATAATGTTAAACAGTTGCAGCCAATTACATTGAGGACACTGGAGATCCATTCTATATTAAAATTGATCTCTGAATGAAATTTTCACTCTGCAGCTCAGTGTGCGCTGATATTAATCTCCCTTTCAGATTAAACCTGTGTGCCGGACCGAGACTCGAACTCGGGAACTTATCTTTCGGGGGAAATTGTTCTACCAACCGAGCTACCCAAGCACGATTCACTCCCCGTCCTCACAGTTTTACTTCACTTCCCCCAATACCTCATCTCCTACCTCACACACTTTACAGAATTTCTCTCGGCAAAGCTGCAGGACTAGCACTTCTGGGAGAAAGGATATTGCGAAGACATAGCTTAGTCACAGCCGGGAGATGTTTCCAGAATGAAATTTTCACTCCTGAGCGGAGTGTGCGCTGATATGAAATTTACTGGTAGATTAAAACTGTGTCTCGAACGGAGACCCGAACTTGGGACCTTTGCCTTTCGCGGGCAAATGATCCACCAACTGAGCTTCCCAAGAACGACTCACAGCTTTACTTGCGCCAGTACCTGTCTCCTACCCTCGTTCTCTTGTGAAACTTTCTTGCACAAGTGCTGGTACCACAAGTTTCACAGGAGAACTTATGTGAACTATGGAAGGTAGGAGACTAGGTACTGGCTGAAGTATAGCTGTGAGGAGAGGGAGTGAGTTGTACTTGGGCAACATCAGTGGAGCACGTCTATATCCTATGTCCATACTATTGTTCATTAATTACAGTATCGTGTAAATATTTTAGGTAAATTTGCTATGACTTTTTAAAGACTTTTACTAATAACGTTCCCTCTTTCTATACATACAGAGCGAACGTTAATAAAAGTACCAGACTGCAGGGACAGCTTCTTGATTGGCAACACGCGATGTGCGTGCAACGACAACAAATAGTCCCGCTACACAGTACAGTCCTGCATAGTAAGTATGTCACAACAGATCTTCAAAGTGGCCTCCATCGGATGTGGTTATCATGCAGGATACGTATAGTCGGACTTTGGCTTACACTATGTTGGCGGGACGCTTGCCTGAAGGTTTTATTAGGGTTCGTCTCAATATCCCGTAAAAACTGGTCCTCCAGATCTGGTTACGTACAATCGGCCTCCCCCCCTGTACGTTCGTATGTCTGGTAGGAACCATGATCACACAAATGGTCAAAAAGGGCTTGAAGTGTTGTGTGGTGTGATTGGTGTCTGTGAGGGTACTTATTTTGGTATAGCTATGCTGCTTCCCGACCGTTTCCATCAACTTGGCCGTACGCAAACGCCATCTAGGCTTGTTCCTGACACGAGTACCCGACCATTCTGCTGCTTACAGTACGGTGCGTCAGTGACACAGCCTGCAACACACAACAAACACACGGCACATGGTCAGAGGAACCTTCATTCATCAGCACCATGTACCGTGGCAACGATGCATTTCCGGACACATGTTCATAGCACCTCTTTTCCACCATTTTCTGTCAACAATCCGTCCATGAGTTTGTCGGTTTTATCATTTTATCGATGTCCACCCTATATACGTCAAAAAAAGTTTTCCATCACTCCGGTTCCCAGAACTCCTGAAGACAGACGTTGACTGTGGATATTGTACCACAGACACAGTCCCATTGACTGTTCGGAGATGTCACTAAAGCCGCCCAAAGACGTAAACAACCATGCATGAGGTGCGCCTATTAGACTGAGGGTATGCGACAACCGATCAGTTCCACTCATTCCACCAGGAAGGAGGTACACGGGTCGCGTTGTCTGTAGTTCAACCATGCCTAGACGGCCATCGGTACTCTGTGCCAGGAAAGGCTCTCAACAAGGGAAGTGTCCAGGCATCTCGGAGTAAACCAAAGCGATGTTGTTCCGACATGGAGAAAATACAGAGAGACAGGAACTTTCGATGACGTGCCTCACTCAGGTCGCCCGAGCGCTACTACTGCAGTGTATGACCGCTACCTACGGAGTATGGCTCGAAGGAATCCTGACAGCAATGCCACCATGTTGAATAATGCTTTTCGTGCAGCCACAAGACGTCCTGCTACGACTCAAGCTGTGCGCAGTAGGCTGCATGATGCGCAACTTCACTCCTGACTTCCATGGCGGAGTCCATCTTTGCAAACACGAAATCACGCAGCGCGGTACAGATGGGTCCAACAACAAGCCGAACGGACCGCCCAGGATTGACATGACCTTCTATTTACCGACAAGTGTTGCATATGCCTTCAACCAGTAACCTGGTAAGGCTGAACCCCTTAGACACACTGTCCAGCTAGTGCCGCAAGGTGGAGGTTCCCTGTCGGTTTGGGGGGGAGGGGGCATTATGTGGGGCCAACGTACGCCGCTGGTGGTCATGAAGGCGCCGCAACAGCGGTCCGATACGTCAGTGCCACCCTCCGACCGATGGTGCAACCATATCGGCAGCATTTTGGCGAGGCATTCGTCTCCATGGACGACAATTAGCGCCTCCATCGTGCACATCTTGTGAATGACTTCTTTCAGGATAACGACATCGCTCGACTAGAGTCGCCAACACGTTCTCCAGACATGAACGCTATCGAACATGCCTGGGATAGATTTAAAAGACCTGTTTATGGACTACGTGACCCACCAGCCACTCTGAGGGATCTACGCCGTATCGCAGTTGAGGCGTGGGACAATCTGGACCAATAGTGCCTTGATGAACTTGTGGATAGTATGCCACGACGAATACAGGCTTGCATCAATGCAAGAGGACGTGCTACTGGGTATTCGAGGTACTGGTGTTTACAGCAATCTAGACCACACCACTGAAGGTCTCGCTGTATGGTGGTCCAACAAGCGAAGTGTGGTTTTCATGAGCAATAAAAACGGCGGAAATAAAGTTTATGTTGATCTCTATTCCAATTTTCTGTACAGTTTCCGGAACTATTGGAACCGAGGTGCTGCAAATTTTTTAACAGGTTTTAATGTGGCAACGTATGAGCATTATCTTATAGTATGAGAGCAATTCAGCAGAGCAGATTAGGAGACACTTGTACACTGAAGGTAGGGCGTGCCGTGGTGGTATTGGTATGCTTACTGCAGGATACAGTGGAGATGGTTCCACAATTTCACATCAAAGCGTGCTTGAGCTCCGTCGTATGGCAGCTGTATGTCCATCCAAACGCTTAGTGGCATTACATCAAATGTGTGTGTGTGTGTGTGTGTGTGTGTGTGTGTGTGTGTGTGTGTGTGTGTGTGTGAGTTCCTAAGGGATCAAACTGCTGAGGTCATCGGTCCCTAGACTTACACACTACTTAAACTAATTTACTCTAACGAAAACACACACACCCATGCCCGACGGAGGCCTCGAAACTCCGGCAGGAGGGGCCGTGCGATTCCTGACATGGCGTTTCTAACCGCGCGGCCACTCCGCTCGGCTACTACATTAAAAAGAGTAGGTAAAACATTTCCGATAAATGTAAGGTACATCGTTCATGTTAGTCCGTTTCGTATATACAGAGTGAGTCACCTAACACTACCGATGGATATATTTCGTAAACCACATCAAATACTGGCGAATCGATTCCACAGACCGAATGTGAGGAGAGGGGCTAGTGTAATTTGTTAATACAAACCATTAAAAAATGTACGGAAGTATGTTTTTTAACATAAACCTACGTTTTTTGAAATGGAACCTCGTTAGTTTTGTTAGTACATCTGAACATATAAACAAATACGTAATCAGTGCCGTCTGTTGCATTGTAAAATGTTAATTACATCCGGAGATATTGTAACCTAAAGTTGACGCTTGAGTATCACTCCTCCGCTGTTCGATCGTGTGTATCGGAGAGCACAGAATTACGTAGGGATCCAAAGGGGACGTTGATGGACCTTAGGTACAGAAGAGACTGGAACAGCACATTAAGTTCACATGCTAACACCTTTTTATTGGTCTTTTTCACTGACGCACATGTACATTGTCATGAGGGGTGAGGTACACCTACACACGTGGTTTACGTTTTCAATTGCGGAGTAGAATAGAGTGTGTCCCGACATGTCAGGCCAATAGATGTTCAGTGTGGTGGCCATCATTTGCTGCACACAATTGCAATCTCTGGCGTAATGGATGTCGTACATGCCGCAGTACATCTGGTGTAATCTCGCCGCAGGCTGCCACAATACGCTGTTTCATATCCTCTGGGGTTGTAGGCACATCACGGTACACATTCTCCTTTAACGTACTCCACAGAAAGATGTCCAGAGGTGTAAGATCAGGAGAACGGGCTGGCCAATTTATGCGTCCTCCTCGTCCTATGAAACGCCCGTCGAACATCCTGTCAAGGGTCAGCCTAGTGTTAATTGCGGAATGTGCAGGTGCACCATCATGCTGACACCATATACGTCGACGCGTTTCCAGTGGGACATTTTTGAGCAACGTTGGCAGATCATTCTGTAGAAACGCAATGTATGTTGCAGGTGTTTGGGCCCCTGCAATGAAGTGAGGACCAATGAGGTGGTCGCCAAAGATTCCGCACCATACATTTACAGTCCACGGTCGCTGTCGCTCTACCTGTCTGAGCCAGCGAGGATTGTCCACGAACCAGTAATACATGTTGCGTAGATTCACTGCCCCGTGGTTTGTGAAACCAGCTTCATCGGTACAGAGGTACAACTGCAACGCATTCTCTGTTAATGCCCATTGACAGAATTGCACTCGGTGATTAAAGTCATCACCATGTAATTGCTGATGTAGCAACACATGAAACGTGTGAAAGCGGTGACGATTCAGTATACGCATGACACTACTTTGACTCAGTCCACCGGCTCTGGCAATGTCCCGTGTACTCATGGGTTCATGGCAACTGTAGCTAACACACCAACTACACCCGCTCCTTCTGTGACGGGCCTGATACGGACCCGTTTGCGTGCTACAACCACACCTGTTTCATACAGTTGGCGGTAGATGTTTTGCAATGTGCGGCACGTTGGATGCTCTCTGTCCGGGTACCTTTCTGCATACACCCTGCAGGCTTCAGCTGCATTTCGTCGACACTCGCCATAGATGGGTGTCATCTACGCCTTTTCAGAGTTCGAATACATCATGGTTACAGTTCTTACAACACTACACTATTACAGATGTCTGGTAACACGGTGTACTACAGTTGGTCTGCGTGCGGAGACGAATGCAGAATAACAATAGCAGCAAGCGCTACATGCGGACATTGCGACAGCTAGACCAAACCACAACAGTGCACTACAGCCACACTCGTAAACACGGTCGTCATCGTAAACATGTCCCTGCAGATGCTGCTCGCCGACCGTGGCCCGTGTTTGTTACTGAGCGTCGGAGGTTTCAAGCGTCAACTTTAGGTTACAATATCTCCGGATGTAATTAACATTTTACAATGCAACAAACGGCAATGATTACGTATTTGTTTATGTGTTCAGATATGCTAACAAAACTAACGTGGTTCCATTTTAAAAAAACGTAGGTTTGTGTTAAAAAACATACTTCCGTGCATTTTTGTGTGGTTTGTATTAAACAATCTCCTCACGTTCGGTCTGTGGAATCGGTTCGTCAGTATTTGATGTGGTTTATGCAATATATCCAGCTGTAACGTTAGGTGACTCACCATATATATATGGGGTCACCAATTACCTTGGCCTAAATGATAATACCGATCCCCTGTTGGTGATTTTGAACCACCTCCACACGTTGGTTTTCGTTCGCCCAAACAAGTATTTCGTGCAAGCTTAATATGCCGTCTCTAGTTAACTTGCATTAATCTGTGACTAACAACGCCCTCGGAAATTGTGACTAGAGTATATATTTTTGTAAGTACCGCTGCGCAAGCTGCACCTGTCGTGGGTAGTCCTCCGCTCGTAATGCCTGGACTTTCTGCAGATGGTGTTTATGGACAACACGACACACCGCACTTTTACCCCTGGGCAGTTCCAATGCCGCCTGCTCTTTGAACATTTTCAGCACGTCCTGCTCCAGCTGTAATGTTCGAGCCGAGCGTGGACTACCCGCCTCACGTTTCGCCACCTACCAGAGGACAAACAGTAGAATGGGGAGAGTATTCGGAAGCACCAAACACAAACTGCTACTACTGAGCCGTGGCGCCATTGAGTTAGTAGACTTCTGTCTGGCGCTACTATCTCAGGTGTGGCAACGGCCATCCATCTTGCGGCTCCATTGCCAATATCAACGAGGAAGAATTGGTATCTGTGGGTTGTGTCCTTAGAAACTCTTTGCTTGTTGACATATATACGGGGTTCGCTGGTCCGAGAGAGAAGCCAAAGTTCGGGGATTGGCGGTAGCGTCGCGACCAGAAGTGGTCACGAGGCCCGAACGCCTGAAGCCCGAGCTGCGCTAGGAGGGCCTGCCCAGAGCGAAGATACCGGAGAACTTCACCGGAGTCAGCGTCGACTACAAGCAGCACGTCGACATCCCGTCGGTTGGTTGGCAACATTCGTGTCAGACGACCGCTCGTGGCCTCGCTGCCCTCTTCTACCTGGCTTTCATCCGCACCACTCAGTAACCGCTGCGACGCACCGTGCGTCCATGGAACTGCTTGCTGATAAAAGGGAGTGACATTCTGTAATCCTCGTGGTGATTTGTTTCATTGTCTACCTGCCCTGCTTATTTTCTGGTTTGTACCCGATCCTCAGAGTTTTACTCGGTCGGCTGTTTGGTCGTAAATATGGGCAGTAGTATTGCATTAAGACACTAGTTGTCGTTTGAAAATTTGTCCCACTATTATATTGCCTTTGCCTTCTGGTATATACCAGAGCACCAATGTTCTAATTAATCAGCTCTTGGTAGTAAATACAGGCGGAACAATTGTACTAAGGCACAGGACGCCGTTAAACAAAAGAGAGACCATGTGGTTAGATTTAGATGTTAACCGGTTGACTTCTTTGATTGTAATTGCAAAAAAAAAAAAAAAAAAATGGCCCTGACCACTATGGCACTTAACATCTATGGTCATCAGTCCCCTAGAACTTAGAACTACTTAAACCTAACTAACCTAAGGACAGCACACAACACCCAGTCATCACGAGGCATAGAAAATCCCTGACCCAACCGGGAATCGAACCCGGGAAGTCGGGCGTGGGGAGCGAGAACGCTACCTCACGACCACGAGGATTTTAATTGCATTTTTCAGTCATTAGTTATAATCTGAACAACGTGTTCTACTAAGCTGTTCGTTTCTATGTTAGAAAGACTGAGTCCATATTGCAATATTTTAGCTGGCTCTTGTAGTTCTGCCGCGTGAGTTTTCTTATAATAAGTGTTCACAAGTAATGTTTTAAGACGTTCCTTCAAGGCGGTCTTAATAACTGATAATCACTGTCAACAGGGCCTTAGTCAAAATAAAACTGTCAGAAGAGTCGGGTTGGATCCAGTCGTACCTTGGTTGCCGATTGAAATTAACGGGTTCTAAACATTCATGGTGGAATCTGTTTGTTCTATATCGTGTCTCCCTACCACTTTCGCGCAACGACGCTCTGAGCGTGTTTTTTTGGGGGGGGGGGAATTGACTAGTTTGAACCTGGGACCTGTTGCTGGTAAGGAGATGCCAGACCACACATGATATGTAGAATTCAGAAGAGTTCAGTGAGACTAGCGATGATATAACCAAATACTTAATGATTTCAGTCTCAGCTCCACTGCACTCCCTGTAAAAGAATCTTAATACTAACTAAATTTAGTGGAAGGGGTTCAAGGCTTTCCTATTTTTAGTTAGCTGGTAAAATAACGTCAAAAAAGCAGTTAAGTTTACCACTGGAAATTTTAATCTACTCACAAAACATCGTTTATAAATTGCACTATTGATAAAAGGAAATGTTTTAATACAGGATGCGCTCAACAAAAATGTGAACGAATATTCTCTGAATGGGTTTCCAAGTTCTACAATGGATCGAAGGATGACCTATTCCATATCACATCAATAATCTAGTTTTAAATTAAATTTCACAAAAGAGAAAAACTGTCAAAATGGTCTACAGTGACCCTCAATTATCTTTAATTACTTATCTAACTTGTCATAAATTACAGTAGCTGATGTGGCTTCTCAATAACTATATAACAGAGAAATCATCGAGTTTCAGATTTTTACTTCAAGTGGCAAATGTGAACACCATGAGCTTTAATTGACGATCGACACTAGTATTACGAAAAAAGGAGGTGTAACAGATGAGACTTCTGCAGTTCTCAGTGAAGCTTATGGGCTGTTATGTGGCATCGCGTGCGCTCATTACCTTTTCGGTGTTCGCCAGGGGGGCGGCGGACGGCGCAGCAGCCATCCAGCTCGCCGTCTCGGAACTAACTCTCTCCTAACTTCTCCTTACTACAATTTACTGAAGTTGGTTTAAAAAAACTATCTGGCTGTGTTTACATCTGACCAATCAGGGTCTCAATGTTAACCTTAAGCTGGCCTACAAAAATTCTGTCTATCCAATGAGAAACGTTATACTTTTTGTGGTGGGGCAATGTTTTTAAAGTTTGCAACGTAACAGAGACGCAAGAAAGTCCCACGCTAAAACCTGCAGCTGGTGTGGTCCTTTTAGCGTTATCGTGAGATCTATACTGTTCTTCTGGAGGGCTCTAGCTTTTAACATGGGCTGGGGGGTGGTCCTAATGTAACAGACACGCGAAAAAGTCTCACGCTAATACGTGCGGGTGATGTGGTCTTAGCGGTAGGTTGGCAACGTGGGTGTCCAGTCCGTCCCTTATCGGAGGGCCTTCTAGCTTAACACGGTTCTGCTCTCGGCTTCTCGTTTCTCCCCTCGGAACTGCGTCGGTCTCACAGTGGAAAGGTACGACATGCATTTAGGTATTCTTGTATTAGTCTGTGGTATTCCATTTGCTCGCTCGTTACTAGTATTACTTTGGTTAATTTAATGTCAACATTTATTCGGAGCTATGTGACATACTACTGGATTTGCTTATCATGTCAGGGTTTTCATGGAAGGTGTTGGATTTGCCTGACACCTTACAGGTTTGGTTGCTTTGAAGTAAGCATTGTCATTGTCATATTGTTTGCTAATCTGTTTAACCTTTAAGCAAAGGTGTGCATCTTATCCCCGAACCTTTCGAGATACAGCTTTCAAATTAAAAGTTAAGTCATCTGCTTTGAGTAATTGAATCACTCTTGTCATCAATGGTGCTTATATAGTTTTCACGTGTTGCAGAAGGGCATTTAATAAGACAGACTGTGTCCAGTGCGGTAGTAAACACCGATAACGGGTGGGCTGCAAGTCCGGCTGTCTTATAATCACTGTCATATTGTTTGCTGTTTCGCAATACAGCACTTCAGATTTCTTTTGCAAACATTAAAAGGTTATTCAGTTTAAGGTTTAAGATAAAATGAATTTTGCAGATTTGTTCATTTTGTTAAAGAAAATTTTATGGTAAAATGTTTCGATTATCTGTAAAACACAATTGATTTATTGTTAAAAAAACAGGTTGTGTGAAAAGAAAGTTATATTGGTTGAACCCTCCTTCCAGTAAGTACCACGTGTCAACTACTTTCCTGTACGATTTACACACCTACCTACGTACAACTTTGTTGCTTCTTTGAGTCGTCTCTCGATGGCCGCGAACAAGGAATTATGTGCTGTACGTCTGTTTGGAAAACGTTCCGCATACAATGTAGCGGCAGCTGTCCCATTGCAATCCGCCTTGCCGTATGCAAGCACTGCGTAGGTCATATCCGCAGCTGTGTTCTGGTACATGTTGCACTGCTGTCAACAACGTTACTCCATGGCAGACCGCAAAATGTCCGCAGTAGGTTGCGCACAAGGGTTGTGTGAGGGAATGTAATGGCTAAAGGGTTGCATACCTCCAATTCGCACACACTAAAACGAATTGGAACAAACCGTCAGGAACGTTTGTTCTCAGGCTACGACGCTTCCGAGTGCCCAAGACGTGGCGTCCTGCGTTTCCGGATGCGGATTCTTTCTGGCAAACCGATGAGTTTCCCTTCCCATACAACATACTAAGCATTGCCGGTGGTTTTGGGACACCCTATATGATATATAATATATTTGAATATGTATTAATGGTGTAACAATTTGAAGTAAATTGGTGAAGAACTTTTCGACACTTTTCGTAGTTATTTTAAACGACTTGTCTTTGTATAGCAGTCTTCATTCCCTATATCCATTTATATACCAAATATATTAAAACAGGTAGCCTAGGTCCGTCTGAATGTTTATTAGAGGATCATGTAAAAATTTTAAGTAAATCGGTCAAGAGCTTTTCGAGATATCTGGTATCAATGTTCAAAGACGACTTGTCTTTATGTAGTAGTACAGATTTAAAATATTCCTTCAAACAGTACGTGCTCAGAACGCTCGATTTCACTTGTGCCGGGAACTATCAGCAATTAGTAGTGTTCACCGTTCTCCAGTACTGTTCATTGTCCATCAGTTATTGGTATGCGTTTACTTCTGTACTTATTCCTCCGACTGTGGTCTTCTGCATCAGGTTTTCTGTACGTATCATTCTGAGTTTCAGCTGGCTTTAAAAAAAAAGATCGGTTTTTCTGTAGAGTGTCGACAATATAAACAGTGAAATTATTACATGTCTAAAATAGCAGACATGGTATTTGGCTGTGGGTTATCGAATATCATTAATCTACAATGAGGTGTCACGTACACCCAGCATCCCATCTGAATAAAAGTTCAGTAACTTGTTTCAGCTACTTGGAAACGTGGGATCCTTCGCGACAAGGACCAGAAATCGCTGTAGTACTGCAACTAATAAAAGTGATCTGTAACACATCTGTAAAGACCTGGAGCTACTCAACTCATAAGCCATGCTCTAGTGTGACCAATTCTGCACGAGAAGTTACTTTAACCGATTCACTTAATGGGAGGTACTGGTGAAATTTCAACACGGTCGTAAAAAAATCGCAAGAGGTTCAAAATTTGTTTCATAACATATTTAGGTATACTGAATTCAGTGCCTAAATCCAGTTTTCTAAACAAAATTTTTTCATACTTTTCGATTTTTAAGTTTTGATGAAAAGCAATATTTTTTAAAACCCATACTTGGAGTTGTTGGTTATCACCGAATGTATTCACAGTAAAACGTTTGAGCCAAAAATGCTTAAAAGTGTCGGAGATGCAGCATTTTTACTGTGACCAGTTTTATTTTTTTCAAAAGAGTTGAAGTACAATTAGTTTTCTATCTCTAGACAGGTATGGACAGTGCAGAAATTTTATTGACTCATTAATTTTATATGAATATGTCTGTACATGTGCATACTCTGTACGTACATCCCTAATCGTGCAATGTATATTTGCCTAATCTATATGCACATCCGAAATCAACGTAAATAAATAGTTGTTTACAATTTTTTTTGAAATTTCCAGACGTACGGGTTTACGTTCATGATGGACTCAGTTGTGAGTCGTATAAAGGCTTCTGGTTCAGCATGGATGGCGGCGGGGTATGAGGTTCTTTGGGCGAGCGGGTGATCAATATTGGAACACTGTTCAGTTACTTTACATAACTTCATATATACCGCGATTTATTTATACACCCTAACGTCAACGCCCGTGCAGTCTAACAACTCTAACGCCTCCTGGAAGGCCGGTGATTGATGACTCCACGGCGCTTGGCGGCCAGATACGTCCCACTATTATTCCGCGTGCCCAGCTATACTAACGGCCAACAACTCGCGCGTGCGGAAGCAGCACAGACGGGAATGTGTGATGTAATATGTAAATAAAGGAACTATTTTCAAACGTATCAAGTCGTCTGTTATTTATTGTTTCTTCATACTGGGTGAAACATTGTAAAATGTTACGCTAAATTCTTGTCACGTATCATAATTACATCATTTTTACAATTTATTTACACATTTTGCATGTATGTAGTGCTACAAAGGTCACTATACTTCAATTTAGTTGAAAAAATCAAAATGGCTGAAACGAAAAAATGCTACTACTCTGGCAACTTTAAAAATTTTTGCTCAAAATATTTTTGTGAATACATTCCGTGAAAACCAACAACTCCTAGAACGACTTTGAAAAAATATTTATTTTTTCAAGAATTTATCATTCAGCAGTGACGACAAACATTTTGTTTAGCAAACTGAATCTACCCACTGAATTTAACATGACAAGATATCTTATAAAACAATTTTTCAGCTTCCAGCGCTCTTTTTGCTACTGGATTGAAATTTCACCGCTATCTCCCCTTAACAGAATTTTCAGCCTCATAAGCTGCAACAACACAATGCCAGTTTCATTTCCGTTAATGCACTCCAAGACAGAGCGAAGAAGATCTTATATACAAGGCATTAGCAGTATAAGCGCAGATACTTTTGTTGGTGACTGAGGACAGTGTTCTGAACGATAATCCGTCAGTGTTTACTTCATTTGCAGACTTACAACACAGCCATTTTGCATCTGGAACGTGTTATATCAGTTAGTATGTATTCCGATGCGTAGCATCCGAATCTAACATTTAAAATGTTGTAACACAATTTATTTTGAGCTTTTAATGTTTGTTTTTTTTCGTATTTCGCCATTTACTGTTCTTTACTTTAGATGTCTAACATTTTATTTTTATTCGTTTGGTACAGGAAGATCTACAAACCGTCACTAGATGGCAGGTGTGATAAAGATTCTAATCTCTCCCTGGTGACAAGATAATCCACAATGTGAAAGAGCCCTTATGATCTAGTGTATGCTGAAACACGCAAAGTGCAATTCTAGTCATTCCTCGGCTCAGCAGTGTTTCACGAGTTTTCGTGACCTCAGTGAGAGTTTCTTGTGAGGGGCAGTGCAACGTCGTGTATGTTTAAAACTAACGCTTATTAAAAACGTCGACTGGCAAACCGCGTTGTTGTCTAAAGCATCCTGACAACTCTTTTTATATGTCGGAAGTTCACCCGAAAATCTCGAAGTAAGCCATGAACTGATTGAGTTAAGCTGGCATTTAAAATGATGTAACACAATTTATTTTGAGCTTTTAATGTTTATTTTTATTTTTGCATAATATGTACTACCGATTTAATCGAATGAATGACATGTGAACGCCGAACCATGCAATTTGCTGTTCCATTGCTGTGGTATAAGCTTCAAAATCATTTTCCAGTCGCTTCTCTCTGCCTTACTAATATTGCAGGTTTTGAGCAAAACTAGACATATATTTTTCAAATTCATCTTCAATGCATTTTCAGCCTTTGATACCAAACACAAATATCGAATTACATGCTTGGTCTTTGCTCAAAGCAATTGTGAAGAACTTTTCGAGCAACAGAAGGGATGGTCACAATATTTCCATTGTGAATGATCTGTGATACAGCTAAAGGAACATGGGACGTAGAATGCCACTTAGAATTATATTCCCACCATTATTTCTTTCCAAAAAATTTGGAATCTGTAAGCGATGAAGAAGCTGAACACGTTCACTAAGACAGCCATACGATGGAACCCGTTATCAATGGGCGATTACTACTAGGGTCTTATTAGGGAAAGGGATGAAACGGCAAACAAAAGAAGACCACCGTTGACACATCTTTTCGAATCCCAAAGAAGATAAACGTTTGTTGAGAACTAATTTAGACCTCCTATTTGCGTCATGTCCATACATACAAATTAAATAGCATTGTGTGGTAAAGTTCTGAATATGTATTTCTTGTCTGTTTTAATTCTGTCAGTCTTGCCACTACTATTTTCCAATCTGCTGTCAAATACACTTAGAAATTCAGATAAGATCTAGTGTACCACTAAATATTGCTGATGACCAGATAATTATACAGGAAACAGCAGACAACTTCCAAAGAGCAGTCGGCAAATAAGACAACGATAATGGCATTCAAAGGAAAGAATCCAGCCATTTCGAAAATAATATCAAATGAAAAAAATTTTTGAACAGTTATTCCACTTCAGTTATCTGGGATGGTATATTAATGTTAACTATGAGAAAGACAGTGAAATGAAGGTTACAAATATCAAAACTCTACAGAAATAACTGGAAGAACTTTCGGAAGAAAAACAAAAAAAGAATACAAACAATATTCTATGAAGCTACAACTGTACCAGCTCTTGTGTGCGATTCCGAATCAAGGACAGTAAAAAAAAAGTATACAAGCAACAGAGATGAAATTCATGAGAGTTATAAGAGACTGTAATAAAATTGATGACGTAAGGAATGAAACGATATCATCATATTTACATATCTCTTCAGTTAATAACAAGATAGATAAGAACCAGAATGAAATGGAAGGATCGCGCTGAGGCAATGACAGAAAACAGATTGCAAAGAAAGATAATCAATTATCAACTGAATGGAAAGAGATAACTAGGTAAATCTCATAAGAGATGGATGGATAGGTGACAGAGACTGGAGCAGGTGATTACACCTAAGCCTTCGAAGCAGATGGTGAATATTTAGGTAATGTGACGTGGTAGAGAGAAACTGATTCTATCAAAGAATTCAGCACCCAAAAATTAGATAAATACAACCACTTAGAATCCAGTTTATATTTGTTGAGTAGTGTTATTATGCCTTTTAGGAGCACTATTTTTTAAGTTGGTTAGAATCTCTAAATACATGTGGCAATGCTTATTTGCCCTTCGGGAGCAGGTTACGTATTGATGTGTGGACATGTGAACGCAAAACCGTAAGTCAATACTGACGGGCATAGTCTACTTAGCGCAATTAGGGCTGTGCAGAAAGCGTCAACCAGTAAATTACTTGCTGTGTAGTAGCCCCCCGGCCCACACAGGGATCGCACTGACAGGGCCTGCGCTGCCACTTCCGACGTATGCCGTGGAGCACGTGCCTGCCATGACTGGGGCACGGGGACTCCCAGCAAAGGATTTCTGGCCATGTAACTATTGCTGTGGCTGGTGGCACCCTTGGGGAGAGCTCCTGGCTGGAGTGAGTGGCAACACGGTAGATAGTTCACGCATTTCACGCATGAAGCGAGTTAAACATTTTACAGTGGCGGTCACATGACCGCAGCAGTCTCTTCGAATGGAAAGGCCTTGTATGAGACAACAAAGTACAATTCCAACGCGTCCCTACCATTGCCATGCCATGGAAAGAATGCAGGACTAGAGCCCAAGGAGAGAAATCCTCCCCCCAATACCTAGTCTGCACCAAAATTGATGGGAACATCTTTTTGACCAGAAAGTCTTCCTGTTTTGTCGAACACATTGGAGACAAATATGGGGAAGTTCCACCCATCTATAAGATGAGCATTTCCCAACTGATTAAAACGTATCTGCCCAGTCACAGGCGCCGCTCTCTTGCGAAAAGTTGGGTGACATTCCCGTGACTGTCACTACCCACAGGAGTCTCAATATGGTCCAGGGTGCCCTATTTCACCGTAATCTTCTCTTGCCACCTCACAATGAGCTGCAGGTCAGCTTGAAGTGTCAGGTGTGCTCTTCATCCGTCGTGTCCATAGAAGACCAAGGGAAAACAGAGGCTACTGGGGCCTTCATCTTGGCTTTCAAGGTTGATATGTCTTCAGAGAAGGTCAAAATAATAACTTACCTATGTGACATGAAACCTAATGTTTCTCCCCTTATGAGATGCTTCAGGTTTATGAAGTTCAGACATATGTCTTCCCATTGCACTGCTACCACTGTCTGCAGGGATTGTGGATATCTGCTGCACATGATAATTCCTTGTGCCCCTCCACCCAATTGTGTTAACTGCGGTGAGCTCCACTCTCCCTGCTCACCAGACAGCTCCATTTCCAAGTATAAGAAGAAAATCCAGGAGTACAAACTCATACATCAAAAGCCCAAAAGAATGTATGAGCATCATAATCCCTTACGAATGACACAGTCTTATGCCATAGCTGCAACGTCTTCACTTTCCCTATCGATGGTGCCTTCCTCTGTCGCCCCTCACCAGGTGGTCGAGAGCTCTTCTGGTGATTCTACTGCATCTACTTTGAGTGCATTGAATCTCCACCTGCCAGGTACACCGGCCCCCTCCTCCAGCCTGAGGCGCCTCTTCCTCTTCTGGCTTCTCTAGCTAGGAAGAGGTCCCTCAGAAATCTCCCTTTCACAATTCCTGCCAGTAGCTGAAGGAACCACAGGCTATTGGCTGTCACTCTTCTTTTTCTTCCACTGTCTCTGAAACGTTCCCAATCTTCATCTTCTAGGGGGGAAGAAGAACAAGAGAAACACAGTCCTGTAAGACAAACTCCAAAGAACACCATATCACTGGACTCTGCATGTACTCCTTCTGTGTGCAAAGTGGAGATCCTGATGGCCCCCAAGGCACCAGATTCCCCCAGGCAATGTGCCACAGAACCTATTTCTGACATCTCAAGCAGTGAGAGCACATGACTCTCAGCATTAACCTGCCGCCTCCCCCCCCCCCCCCCCCACGCCACTGGTCGCTTCATGCTCCCACAGTCTCGCCCTCCAATGGAATTGCATAGGATATTTGTGTGATCACACTGAAACTGTCTGCGCTACGAGCCACTGCGTCATACGCTGGTGCACTGTGATTCAACACTGCCATCAATTCAGCATGAGTTGTTGCACCGTTGTTCCGCTTCAAATGGAGTAAATGAGTGACCGCACGGCTTTCCGCTCTGTAACAATCGACTACACAATTTTATTTTGACTCCCCAGGCGGCGTGCTACGGTGCTGCGGTGCACGGACTTCAGAGTGTACCAGTAGTGCCGACAAGTACCTCAAACAAACAGAAAAATTATTTAAGTAGATTTTTTGATATTGTGATTAAAACATCATGACTACCGTCGTACACCAGTAATTTTAAAAATCTACCAGCTATCTTGGAAGAGTGGTTCGAAATTTCGAACGTAGGTGTACCAAATGTAGTAAAGGAAGCGTTCACAACGTAATAATTTTTCCAACCGTCAGCTACTGAATCTAGGAACGTGCTTTCTGATTCTACCAACTCTAAATCTATTCTTCATTAATGTCACATGGCAGATCATTTCAAAGTGAATCACAGAATTTTCCAATTTCTCCCGATATTGTGAACTGCTGGATGTACGTCGTTTGTGAGGGCAACCGACCTTACACCCATTAGTCCTTGCAGATACTGCATAGTTTCCGCATTTCGCAGTGCATTCTAAGGAAGTTATAACATGTTAAACAAAACCTGAGAAATAGATATCAGGTATAGCTTTGGCACATCGGGTTTTTCTTTAAACTTCTGTTGTAACTGACGTGCATGACAATGATCCAAAACCATCATAAACTATTATTCTCGATTTCTAGTTTTGAAATTTGCGGGTACTTGACACATTAAGAATAAATTTGAGTAAAGCATTAACGAATTGCAAAAAAAACTATGGCCAAATTACCCCAGGAACACGCAACTTTGCCAACTATTTAAATATTAGAGGTAATCTCCAACACGTATCAGAAAAAAGATTATTTCAAGTACAAAAATTTTTGTGGGAAAGGTGTGTACATATAAATATGCAAAATATTAAAATTGGCGACTTTAAATTCACACATATCGGACTTCAAAGAAAATTTACGTCATAAAAAGCAATTTTTCGCAGATTTCATTTTGTTAACGGTCTTTTATATACATAATGTTTTGCACACCAAGTACGTCTTCCTCAGGGAAGTTTCAGAAGTAAATCCTCTCCCTTGTGTCAGGTATTCGAAGAAGTGATACACCTTTCTACATAGAACATGGAAAAGTCTTCATCAGATCTCAGCCGGCCGGAGTGGCCGAGCGGTTCTAGGCGCTTCAGTCTGGAACTAGGTTTGAGTAGTTCAAAGTTTTAGGGGACTGATGAGTTCACATGTTAAGTTCCATAGTGCTCAGAGCCATTTGAAACATCAGATCTCACTGCAGTATGACATCCTGGAATGGAGACAGGTTACTTTCTTCATTGGTTCAAAGTGGAATTTACCAGCTGCTTTTCCATTTCTTATTTCCTAACCAACATTACAGAGACAAGAGTTTCCAAAAGATATGTCGTCATAAGTTTGATACCAGCAGCCCTCCCCCCCCCCCGCCCACCTTCGCCTTAATGCAACAAAATTCGAAATTTACACGTACGATCTGCAAACAAATACAGAATAAGAATAAGTTAAGAAAATCTTCATGGGTCAACACTGATAAATAATATCATTAAACCTAAATTAAATTATACTACTTACGTCTGAATGTGATTTTGACAGCAAAACACTTTTCTAACTACCAAAAATCATCCGCTCCAAGACGTAAAAAAACTACAATAAATGAAAGGGGCAGTCAAATGAAACCGAGACAGATGGTAAAAATTAAGTAAACTGTTCATTATTTCAAAACTAATAGCCGAAACAACACATTTGACCCACTGTGAGACAATACAGTCAATGCCTTCATGGAAAAATGGTTGCTACAGAACCAGGCGTGCACCTCTTCAAGCGAAGCAAATCGTGGCCCACAACTGCCCTTTTTCCAACCTAAACTCCGTCCGAATAGGCCTTGGAAGGCCCAACGGTACTGACCGGCCACCGTGTCATCCTCAGCCCACAGGCGTCACTGGATGCCTTTTTTCACGGCTCCAAAAGTGTGGAAACGCCTGGGGAGTGATCGGGGGTGTATGGAGGATGTGTAAGGGCTTCCAAGCGAAACTACTGCAGTGTGCTCGAAAGAACCTCGGCAATATGTGACCGGGCAACATGCTTCCGCAGGTAACCGCAATCATTTTTCTGTGAACATACACTCCTGGAAATGGAAAAAAGAACACATTGACACCGGTGTGTCAGACCCACCATACTTGCTCCGGACACTGCGAGAGAGCTGTACAAGCAATGACCACAAGCACGGCACAGCGGACACACTAGGAACCGCGGTGTTGGCCGTCGAATGGCGCTAGCTGCGCAGCATTTGTGCACCGCCGCCGTCAGTGTCAGCCAGTTTGCCGTGGCATACGGAGCTCCATCGCAGTCTTTAACACTGGTAGCATGCCGCGACAGCGTGGACGTGAACCGTATGTGCAGTTGACGGACTTTGAGCGAGGGCGTATAGTGGGCATGCGGGAGGCCGGGTGGACGTACCGCCGAATTGCTCAACACGTGGGGCGTGAGGTCTCCACAGTACATCGATGTTGTCGCCAATGGTCGGCGGAAGGTGCACGTGCCCGTCGACCTGGGACCGGACCGCAGCGACGCACGAATGCACGCCAAGACCGTAGGATCCTACGCAGTGCCGTACGGGACCACACCGCCACTTCCCAGCAAATTAGGGACACTGTTGCTCCTGGGGTATCGGCGAGGACCATTCGCAACCGTCTCCATGAAGCTGGGCTACGGTCCCACACACCGTTAGGCCGTCTTCCACTCACGCCCCAACATCGTGCAGCCCGCCTTCAGTGGTGTCGCGACAGACGTGAATGGAGGGACGAATAGAGACGTGTCGTCTTCAGCGATGAGAGTCGCTTCTGCCTTGGTGCCAATGATGGTCGTATGCGTGTTTGGCGCCGTGCAGGTGAGCGCCACAATCAGGACTGCATACGACCGAGGCACACAGGGCCAACACCCGGCATCACGGTGTGGGAAGCGATCTCCTACACTGGCCATACACCTCTGGTGATCGTCGAGGGGACACTGAATAGTGCACGGTACATCCAAACCGTCATCGAACCCATCGTTCTACCATTCCTAGACCGGCAAGAGAACTTGCTGTTCCAACAGGACAATGCACGTCCGCATGCATCCCGTGCCACCCAACGTGCTCTAGAAGGTGTAAGTCAACTACCCTGGCCAGCAAGATCTCCGGATCTGTCCCCCATTGAGCATGTTTGGGACTGTATGAAGCGTCGTCTCACGCGGTCTGCACGTCCAGCACGAACGCTGGTCCAACTGAGGCGCCAGGTGGAAATGGCATGGCAAGCCGTTCCACAGGACTACATCCAGCATCTCTACGATCGTCTCCACGGGAGAATAGCAGCCTGCATTGCTGCGAAAGGTGGATATACACTGTACTAGTGCCGACATTGTGCATGCTCTGTTGCCTGTGTCTATGTGCCTTTGGTTCTGTCAGTGTGATCATGTGATGTATCTGACCCCAGGAATGTGTCAATAAAGTTTCCCCTTCCTGGGACAATGAATTCACGGTGTTCTTATTTTAATATCCAGGAGTGTATAAACGATCTTGTTTCACAGAGGGATGAATGTATTGACAATTATGGCGATTTCTTTTGGAAGAATAAACAGTTCGTTTAGTTTTATTTTAACCCGTCTCGTTCTCGTTTGACTTCCCATCATACGTGTGGACGCACAAAATGGACATTGTTAAATGCCTTCTGTGTACGATACGAAAAGTGGTGCCTCTATCGGTTAGTTGGTAGAACTCGGCGGAAAACCAAATATAATCTTACCAACTACGACATGGTCGCGTATAGAAACAGTGATCCAATACTGTCAAATGTTTTTTATTCCAGTCTTTGATCACAATATGAGTTCTTTAGACGATGACCGGTTTCAGTCCGTAATGACTATCCTCGGATCTATAATATACAAATATACACATCTAGTGAGCAGTGTGTCATTCAATATAATACAGGAATACGTATCACAATATACTATCATACAACCAGGGAGATTTACAGAAAATACGGTAAAACGTACCTTTTTTTTACACCATATCCTAAAGTGATAAGGCCATAATGGCATCGTCAAAACATATAATCAGCATAGCATCGTCATATAGATCTAAAATAAGTTGTAGAATAGGCCGCATCGTCCAAACAGCCATTATTGGAACTGGCTACTGAAGGACAGATCAATGATCAGCACCCTCTGTTGTTCAAAAGTTTCCTGTGGGAGACATGTCACGTTGTATGTAGAGCCCTCTAGTGGTTAAGTTCTTAAGATCGGTGCACACCTAAATAACATCCTGGTGGCCGACCCAACATAGGGCATTGGTCATTGATCTGTCCTTTTTTCAGCTGTCATATAGACATTTTATCTTTCATAGGCAATTTATAGGTTGGTACAGGCAATGTAATACGTATATTAATTGTTGACCGTAAATTCACCATAAAAAGGATCGGTCCTATTCTGTTCATATATTCCTTTTAATAATTTTATATGGGTAACTGTATTCGTCTTTTAATGTATCACAATTTAGTTTCTATGATATTTATCAATTTTAAAAGTTTGCTGCATGTATTTTACATAATGTGTTTTTATCAGCTTATGTTATTTGCGTAAATGATGATTGCATCTAAGCCGACAGTAGGGGATGATGTAGGCAAACATATTTCTGGTAGCTAATGTATTTCAGTAACCAATTCCAATAATGACTGTGTGGACGATGCGGCCTATTCTACAACTTATTTTAGATCCATATGACGATGCTATGCTGATTATATGTTTTGACGATGCGAATAGGGCCTTATCACTTTAGGACATGGTGTAAACAAAGTACGTTTTACCGTATTTTCTGTACATCTCCCTGGTTGTATGGTAGTAAATTGTTATAAGTATTGCTGTATTATGTCGAAAGACACACAGCTCGCTAGATGTGTATATTATAGATCTGGGGATGGTGATTGCGGACTGAAACCGGTCATCGTCTAAAGAATTCATATTGTGATCCAAGACTAGAATAAAAAAACATTTAAATATAATCTTTTTCAAAAACTGCCGAAGTTGTTCCACACGGCCAAGTAGTCCCAGTTTCTTGTATATATTCATTTCGATACCATCGAGTAATCGTGCCTGATACTTTGAAGTGTGTACATATGACGAACGCTCACAAAGCGTCGCAGCACTCACCTGCTGGATTCTTGAAACTGCGCAAGCCCAGCGCCAGCCGCTGCCCGCAGCGCGAAGAGGTGTAGTGCGCGATTCGGCCGGCGGGGAGCGCCGGTCTCGGCGGCGGCGCGTCGCAGTAGGTGGCGTTGCAGACGCACACGAAGCTCGAGTAGTTGTACCAGCGCGCCGCGCACGGCTGGCCGCCTTCCACTCTGGTGCAGGCGCCGGTCGCGAACCATACTGAGACACACCACACATACTGGCTGAGATGCTACCCACAAACAAATTACATTCCAGATTCGTACACTTTTCAGATTCAACTGCATAGAGATCTTTTCAAATTTCAAACATCTATGACGTATGTATGCAGTCTGAAGCGACGAATGAAAGTTGGTACCTAGGTTGGGATTCGAACCCAGGTCTCCTGCTCACAAGGCAGATGAGCTAGCCATTACGCCACTTTGACATAGTAGCTTTGCACAATTGCATCAACTCCCCATGCACACCTTCCTTTTCAAGTCAGAATACTTTTCACACCTCAGCTCACTTGGTATTTCCCTAAACTCGAAGAGTGTCGCAGAAGCTCTCCAACTGCACTGAAAAAGCATCTCAGATTCGAACGAAACAGGGTAACGTGCCTGAAATTCGTGCATAAGTACCTTACACATATATAGCTATATAGTTCTCGAGATCTTCAATAAATACACTTTGTCACGCGCCATTCCACACTACAGAAACAATTAAGTTCTAAATATACTTGATAAATAGATATCAGTGATGCCAACGACCATCTTTACTGCATCAGTGGTCAATGCACACCACTTATTTCGCAAACTGAAATTTATCTCACAAATAAAGGAAAATCATGCTGGAACCATAGCTCTACAGGTTGTGTTTCAAAAGGGGGATCAATGATCATTATCCTGCCCATGCAAAGTCAGTTAGCCACAGTGCACAAACTCGGGGCATGGGTTGAGGAGAAAACTGTTTGTGTCCTTTTCCAAGGAACCATCACAGCATTTGCCTTAATCTGTTTGGAGATATCACAGAAAAACTGAAGCTCCATTACTGTATAGGAATTTACTGTATATCACATGCACCAAAGTAAGCCATATAATTTTAGTCAATGCAAATCACATTACTGTAAGTTGAGAAAAACTGTGTACACAACTGATTGTGAGATGCAGAGTTGTCCAAAACTTTAGTTTGAGATGATACATTGTCCCAAAGCCTACTGCTTAAAAAGGTATAAATAAGAAGTAATAGTGAAGTAATCTCCATATTTTCCTCACTTTCGCTGTGCACATGTCACAATATTTGCTCCTGCTATTCAATTTGCAACCTAATTTTCTTTTGTACTGCCTGTCATCAAATTCCAGTACTCTATCCTTTATATTAATATTACATTTATGTTTACACAAAATAATTAAATGTAGAATAACACTAACTGATAGGTTTGAGGTAGAGAAAACTAACTACACAACAGCTATTGTATATCTTAAGCTCATAGGTAGCTCTACAAATATTTGTTACCTATCTGCTGTAGGAAAGATTTCTAGATAGCACATATCCCACTCCCTCTGTCCTTGAGTGCTTCACTCACCACTTCCCTTATTTCCACAGTAAGGACAAGCTAAGCTTTTTCAATGGATGTTCTTTTGTATTCTTTCCTCTAGCAAATCCACCCAAGTATACATTTGCTTTCTTTTTCTGTGACAAATATACCTCCATTATTACTTGCAAATCCTATCTCCTTATTCCCCTTGAATGCATCCTCCAGTTTTAAATTTCTGCTTTGCACATTCCTCCAAAATCCTCATTTTTGTAACATTTGCATAAGATAGCCACATTATACTAACTTTTCTTTTATTATGTAGTCTCTACCAAGCAATTTCGTTAGACATCATCATTGATGTGAGCTGTGTGTGAACTATGCAGTGGCATCCGCTGTGCATCGAAGCTGAGATGTCAGGCAGGAGTGGCTGGGAATGTGGTCGATTGTGGGCCTATGAACAGAGGGAGCTGAGGCGATAGTAAACTGCCTCTAGGAGTCAGCACGTGAACACGGAGTGTTACTGTAATGTATATGAAGTGGGGTTGTGCAGTGGCATGACTGTTTACAACACTACTTGTGGTAGGTAGTTGACTGTGATTTGGCCTGGAATTTGGATTAGCAACCAGTGCTTTGGCTTCCCTATAAAACCTTGTCACGTCTACTTAAAAATACTGGAGTGTCCAGGAGGGAAGGAAATGAATAGCTGCACTCATAAAAATACAGGAGGCAAATGATACACTCTCAGTGTTATCTACTATAGAGTCCTTAACTGCGGACTGTTTTTCTGATGGGTCAACTTCACATCGTTTGTGGACTTTGAATTGCCAGTGTGTTCCAAAGGCCGTTTCTACTCCTGGTGCTCTTGCCTGGGCAAGTGGACTAGACTGGATATAGGCACTGTGGTTGTAGCTATCTACTGCCAGTATGAGCCAGCCTTGACCTTGAATATCAGATAACACTAATAAGCACACCCAGTGTCAGGTTACCCAACTGCACTTCTTGGGCGCAACCCCCTCTCTCCCTCTCCCCTGGGGAGCCACTGTATATTGAATAAGGTCACCCAGGGGAGTCAATGTCCTCTTCCCTCCTCTGCCTCTCCTCCTCCCCACCTCTCCCCACTGGAACAATGAGGATCATCCATCTGCTACCCACCTTAACCTTTTATAACTGGGACACTTGTCTGGCAGGGGACCCGCCAGGGTAGCCGAGCGCACAAAAGCGCTACTTTCTGGACTCGGGTAGGCGTGGCAGCCCCGGATCTATTCCACCCGGCGCATTAACGACGAGGGCCAGTGTGCTGCCCAGCCTGGATGTGGTTTTAAAGCAGTTTTCCACATCCCACTAGGTGAATACTGGACTGGTCCCCACGTTCCGCCTCAGTTACACGACTCGCAGACATCTGAACCCTTTTCCATGACTTACACTAGACGCAGACAGCAGGGATACACTAATTCCGTGCTGGGGGGTACAGGGTGGCGGCAGGAAGGGCATCCAGCCACCCCTTTCCACTGAACTTGCCAAATCCGTTCCTAACAATGCCGATCCTGCGTCAGCACGGGACATAGCACCAGTGAAAGGAAGAAAGAAAGAACACTTGTGTGGCAGGGGCTCCTCAGGAGCTGGACAGCACAGGGAAAGATGTGTCGATTTTTTCATAACAGTATTACATGACACCAGAAGATAACACACGTAGAAAGCTACTAAAGCTCCCTAAGTTTTACATATGTTTTGTAGTTTCCTCCATTTTACGTATTTTTCACTCTTTTTATATTATATAACTGGAAGTACTCTAGAGCATAGACAGAGGTTGTGGCTGTTAATTTTTAACAAATTACTTCACTCTAGCTCAGTTTGTTAATAACAATTTAGTATTATGAGGCACCAACAGAGACCTCACCTACGCAGATATGCAAGTACTGTCAGTTTTATGTATATACCGTAGTTTCCTCAATTTTACATATTTCCCACATTTTCGTATTTTTAAAGGGTTTTCCACAATTCTGCGTATTTTTTCCTTCTATGCAAGGCCGTTCCCGACGTCGCAGTGATGTCATGATTCTCTCACACAATTACAGTGCAGAATTAGATGTCACTATCTACCCTCCATCATGTGACATCACTTTACTGGGGTTCGTCCAGCTACTGGAAGACTCACTAGAGGTGTATTTTGTAGCGATGAGTGACAGATAGTGTCTTTCGTTGTAGCCATCAAAACTTTACTACTGTGTCACATAATATAGTAATCTAGTGTGCTATTTCTTATATAATATCTTTGGTTAGAAACCGCTGGTGATTATAGAATTTTATATGTCGTCACTGTTTGTACCAATGTGTTTGTCTCTAACACTTTGGCGTCACCCATTGGTAGTGGAATGGTGTCTTAAGAATGATAGTAAATAGGGATCAAAGCTGACAACATGATGATGTCAACACAATGATATGCAACGTCGTGACCCGACAAGGTGCGACATCGATACACATAATTCTTGCAATAGGGTGGATGCGTAAAATTGCGGAAGATACAAAAAAATACGTAAAACTAAGAGTAATTATACATTTGTCTGGGTGAGGCCACTGTTGATGCTTCGAAATATTAAATTGTTATTAACAAATATATATTAAGTGACGTAATTTATTATTAACAAAACAAATGGTCTGTTCCTACGGTATTCACGTCTAGAGAGTCCCAGTTATAAAAAATGACGTCAACGCAATGTCGGGAGCGGCTTTGCCTAAGTGGACAAAATATGTAAAATTGTGGAAGACCATGTAAAAATACGAAAATGGGGGTAAATTGTGCCTAAGTGAGGTCTCTCTTGATGACACATAGTACTAAGTTGTTGTTAACAAAGTGACCTAATTTGTTATAAACAAATAGACACAACCTATTTCTATGCTCCAGAGTGTCTCCAGTTAGAAACAGGAAATCGGTGAAAAATACCCATAGTTGAAGAAAATATGGAAAAATACGTAAAAGTGAGTATACTTCCATACCCGTCTGCATGTGGTCTCTACTGATATTGTTATTAACAAATAGATACATCCTCTCCCTCTGTTGTCCATATCCTTAATAACCCCTGCCACATCCCAGTTGCAAAAAACGAAGGTGATGAAGGGTTGGTGAGAGGAGGGAGAGATGGGGAGAAGGGGGAATGCTAATTAGACTGGATGACCTTGATCAATTCCTGGTGGTTTCCTTGGAGAGAGGAAGTAGGGTCACCAAGGAGCCCACCCAAGTAACCTGACACCAGAAGTAATCTGATACTCAAGATCAAGGTCAGGTCGCAGAAGCAGTAGGTAACTTCTTGGGATCAATGCTGATGGTGGATTATGCTGCTGTTCGTGTGGTGCATGAATGGAACATGGCCCATTTATGACTAGTGTTCTATTGCCCAAACATTTAACATGGTTCTTTCTGTATTACACGTATCTGAAGTTCTCAATCATGAGGTGACTAGGAAGTGTTATCTTAGTCTCCAGACTTTCATTTAAACAAGTATTTGTTGTTATTAATTTTGTGTTATATGGTATTGTCTTATGGGTTTGAGTGTGAAGAGGAGCTTCCTAGGATACCTATTTTGTATAGTGTGATTTTAATTTTTTCCTTCTCTATGCCAGTTAAACATTAAGCTCTGAGCTATGAGAGTGGTGTTTAGTCATATTCGTCTGCACATGCCAATGAATTTGTCAAGTATTATCTGACTGTTCACTAGCGTGCTGTATTTTCTTAGAACTCTGTCCCTGGAGTATGTTATTAAGATATGAACTATTTTAATTATTTGAGTAGAAGTAATTTTATTGTCACACACAAGAAGACTTGGTGGATCTATGGACATAGCTTTTGTCTTGGCCAAATTGTAATGTGATTCATTTTACAAATCGTTAGAGAATCTGTTGTTTATAACATTTTGTGATTGATTATGGACGACCACAAATACTGACTGAATTCAAGCAGTGAAGGAGCAATCTTTCGAAAGAGAAATAAGCCATTCACTGGAGACTATAAAATGTTTAATTGGTGTGGGAAACAATTATTTTCATTTTGATGTTTTTGTCATTGTAATATTTTTATTAATAAATCTTAATCAGTAAGTGTGCACTTTAGTAATCCAGTTCTTGCTCCCAAAACTGACACGTGAAAAACTACCTAAAACCAAATAACCTCCATCTTTAACAAAAACATATACTTTCACTTTTGCCTTAAGGCAGCCTACACTGACATTTTTATTATAATCATTAACCACAAAATCACTAACCTAATACTCATGTGCATTATTAGAAATGCCATGTGTATGTGCTTATGTTGGTGTATCATTAACATCAACATCACTACCAACTGTAACATCATTAAAACGTCATTGGTAGGCCTACACACTCCATCTGAGTGGCCTAGAGATACAGATATTGTCTGTTTTACTGTCTTCCACTCCATATTTAAGAAACTGTGATTCAACCCCCCCCCCCCCTCACAGTAGCAATTTTTGTGCTACCATTTATACTACCCTTTGGTACCATTCATGCACCAGCTTCGTCTTCTCCAAACATCACTGCATTTCACTGATCTCTATTGTGATCACACCTACATTGGATAGCAATTTCATTTCAGTGAAGTAACCCCATAATATCACAATCGAAACATTCACTCCTAAGAATGTCACTCTTGCATCTCCTTATCTATATCAGCTGTCTTAACTACCACAAACACCCCCATCTTCTCATTTCCCAGAATGACATTCGTGCAGCACACAGCAATCTCTAGTTTCTTCTTCTGATCATTAACACAATATTCACTTTTAGAACCTTCTAAAGATTGTAACACCTATATAGATTGGAAGTAGATTTATATTATGTAAATGTGTATCTATAACTATGAAGTGTTTGTTCTTTGTTAGTTGAGGTCATTGATTTGTGACAGGAAATTTAAAGTTTGTAATGTATGTATGGTAAAAGTTAAATAATGTTTAAAATAATGAAATTTTGTAATATGTGTTTGTTCGTAAAGAAAAATTTGTATTGGAAGCTGGTTCATGCTTTGGGAACTGGTATCTTGAAATATAAAAGCTGTAGGGAAGTCCCTCCAAAACGGAAGTGGCTTCGTGTGAGGTAAAAGGTGATTTTGGTGGTTGTACTGGGCTTCTCGTTGGTGGGAACAGTACACATTCAGTGGCTAGCAGTTGCACGATAAACATCCAGGGTGCCAAGGCAGGCATTTGGAAGCCATTTTGCATTGAAATATGTCTCAGATATGGATTTGGCTGCTGCATGGTGCTCTAGGCAATAAGGAATGGCTCTAATACGATATAAATTCGTCGCCAAGAAGAAATTATAAAGAGCATTCAACATCAAGAGCTGTGTTTACAGTTAGCCGCTATATCATTTGCCACCACTATTTCGCCATTGCTCCACCATTTTCGGGCACACAGGTATGTATTATAGCATGGACCAGATAATTTGTATAAGTGTTTCTGTTTCTAACAAAATAATGATTAGTTTCTGTGTATTAAATGTGCAAAAATTCTGTGCCAGAGCGTGTATATTTCACAGTCTAAAATACTTGCTTCACACGTGATGAAAAGGGCACATAAATTAAACTTATTTGAAATGTAATTTAGTCTTGATTGCTATCATGAACAACTTTTTGATGTTAATAGTGCTCAGTGCTGAGTAAATTGCTTTAAAGGATGAAATCATAAATTATTCCAAGTGGGGTTAACATTAATTTTGTTTGGGTTTAACTTCACTTATGCAATAATCAGAGTTTGATTAATGGACAGTGTCACTTTATGGGTCCCCACTATATTCTTCTCTAATTAGAAAGATAAAAGAAGTCTGATGCATTTCCACAAATGAGGATATAAGCAGTGTAACTGTAGTGTTATTTAATTTTATTTGTGGTGTTTGTATGTCAATTAAGTCAGAATTCTTGTCATACTCAACTTCTTTCCATGTTTCCTGCAGTAACATCTCAGTACTGAATCAAGTGATGATGCTAATTGTAACTGTTATAAGTGGGGCACAATCTTGCTTACTATGACTTATGGTTGATGCATTAATGGTAACTACTGCCACCCACAACTTAGATCGTCTTGTATTTGTGTGTATCCAATGTGCTACTCAAAGGCAATCTTAAATGAAAGTCACTATGACAACTAATATTCAATTTTCTTAAACATAATTTTACAAATTAATGTGCCTAATTAGGCTGACGACTATTTATTGTTTCATTTGTATGAACTTTTCTACTTTCATTACCCCCAAAGAAAAGCCTGTTTAGTTTTCTATTAATTTCAATAGCTACAAAATAACTGTCCAACGATACCCTTTACCCATTAGAAAAACACGTGGTCAAAACTCAAAATCCTCTCAGAAGGTAACACTAGTTTCTATTAGTGTTGTAAGTTCTGCCCATAAAATAGATCCTAGCCTCCTTGCAGCCTGCAAGAAAGACATACTATATTTTCATGACTGCTTGCCCTGAGAATCAACACCTGCTTCAGGCTTGTATTTTGGCTTCTCACATCATACTCTCTTCTCTGTCTAAAATTATTTCTTCCTCCTCTTTTATTCCTATTCCCATTGCTGTGCTATTTCTTCAGTCTGTTTCCAGTCCATTGTATCTCTTTCTGTGTTTGGTCAACTCATTTCAGGGATTGGCATTATTACTAAAACTGTTTTGATAATTGCCACTACCAATATCCAAGCAACTTGACCACCTGAGCCTGAAATGTAGATTGCAGTCCATTTTGCCCATGATCTGCAGAAATTGTTTTACTGTGTCAATGGGACTGTGGATATGCTCCTAATGTGATAAATCAGGAAGTCTTATTTTCAGTGTGGAAGTTTCTATCAACACTCCCACTGGCATAACCAAATTAATTAACGTTTTAATCTCATTCTAACAGAATTCGCTCATACTCTTTTCCACCTTTTTAGCTTGGACCACTAAATATCTCATCCTGCAAGCTGATTTGTTTTGCATTCGTTAACTTCTACTGGCATAATTCATGACGAAGTAGTTCACAGCTGAATGTCCAGATGTCAGGGTCTAATGGGCACAATATTTTGGAAAGCAACTATGTTCTGATCATCAGGTTTACCAACAGCAGTGAGACTATTATCAGGGCACCTAATGATAGTAATGTGGTTGCTTGCCGAAAATTTGATTTGTTTTGCATGCCCCTGATATTTAGACAAGGAGCTATCAAAACAAAATCTTTAAACTATTCCAAATTCTGGCTAGCCACCAATTGAGCTCCCCTTCTGTCTCTTAAAAAAATTCTTGTTCAGTGTGACTCATTCCAACAACGAAATTTTCTTTCAATGCTCTCAGAAAATCTTAATTTCGCCACCAAAATTATTTTGTGTGTAGCGCCTCCATCATGAGGGAGCCTATTAACACATCTGTGTGATGAACAGCAACACTGATAACAATTTCCCTCAGTTCACACCTCTGTTTTCTTACATTCCCTATTTTCCCTTCTATCTCGAAACATTAACTTTAATTTAGATACATTCCTTACAGTCAGATACACTGACTTAATAATTTTAGTGGCATGTTGGTGGTCTTTACTTCAATTCACATATAGTTTTTCAATTAATTCTCTTAAAAAACTTAATACACTTTCCTTTCTTGTTATTCATCACATTCAGTGTCACCTACTGTACTATTTACACCCTTTGAAACATTAGTGCTATCATCAGTTCCCTTAAATTAGTCGTTTTGGGACTATGTTACCCATTAAGAAAGTGATTTCATTCGCCCATTGTTGGGACGATATATCATATAATTAACATTTAATTATAGATATTAGAAAAAGTTTCAAGATAAATTAAATTGGGAACACATATCAGTGGATCTAGAATTTTGTGTGACAGTGTCAAGATAAATTATATTGGAATACTGTAACTAGGGATCAAGAATTGCCTGAATATTTTATGAGAGAATATCAAGACACTTTAAACTGGAATAACATATCATATAAAAAATATTGTCTGAAAATTTTATTACTAAATTTAAAGACAGAATTAACTGGGAAAATATGCTAAAATATTAACAATTATCAGTATCTTTCTCAAAAAAGTTATGAAACTGTATGAAATAATGTATGAGGCTAAAGGCAGAAAATGGTGCAGCCAGGAGGCTGCTGACCCACTCACCTATTCCATATACTAAGTTGATAAAAGTTATCAATTTTCAAAACAAAGTTAAACTTATTTTTCAAAAAGAATGTGTTGAATGTTGCTAACAGAAAATGTTTCTTGTCCACTGTGTAGAAGTGTTATTAAAGGAATATAATTAAAAAATTTGTGGAGTGAGGAAGAATATACCATTAAGCAGTTCTCCTTGAGTGTAAACCACTCAAAACATTAAAAGCAAAGTTGACCTTCATCCAGTTTTATTTTTAATGTCTGAGGTCATATTCCCAAATTTGTCTGAACTAAGATTAAATTGACTAGTCACATAGCCAATCTGTAGGATCATAGTGAGATGTCTTACAATTACTGGATGAGATCTTACACTACCAATAAGTAGCTAACAGGTTTGCGTTGCAGACCACTGATTATGGGAAGGCGTTCATAATGATACAGCTGGCTTTCAAAGCAAATATAAAATTCAGTTGCTGCTTATCTTATTGTACAGTGTCGTCCACATGCCACCACCGCTGCTCATTCCCATACCAAGAAAACCACATTGTTCAATGAAATACGTGATTTCAATCCCTTCCTTCGGTATGCTAACCTGTTTTCACTTTTCAGTGGTGGAACTGATCACTCTGAGCTGCAGAGTCCTATTTATAAGCACGACTAGAGTTGTCGTTGTACTCTACCAAAACCGTAGTTCGGTAGTTATGGTATATTACATAAATGACTTGTTAAATGGTAGGCTTAACAGTAATACTGGTAACATTGGTAGGGAAAAAATACAAATGAATATGTGAGAGAGAAACTGGTAGTCGTCGACTTCTCTTTGTTTCTAATTATTTTGCACATAATTAGAACCACACATCATTCAGCAATAGTTCATTGTCTATTTTATTTCTTACAAAATAAATATTGCATTTTGTAAATAATAAGAATTAGTTGACCATGTAAATTTACATAACCAAAGCAATTACTTTTGATACAAGTGCAGCTTACATGCAAGAACAAAAAGAACTACATAATTATTGTTGCTATTTTGTACTCATTAGAACATTTTTCATCATGATCAAAGACAAGAGCTTCTTGTTATTAGTGTTAAGTGTGAATACTGCTGCTGGCCTGTGTGGCCGAGTGATTCTAGGCGCTACAGTCTAGAACTGTGTGACCATTTTTTTAAATGTTGCTTAACAATAACAAACATGTTTTATATACACTAGACGAAGTGCTGAAGAGATGTTTGATTCGTTTTTGTTTTGCTTTTGTTGTTAATGTTATCTGTTTTGAAGAAACAGCGTTTTCTAGAGCTGTATGAAAAACCTATTTTTTTCTTCTACAACAGCCCTCTGTTTCATGTCACAAATCAACAATTTAAGAATAAAACTGAAATTAAACATTGACAGTTTTTATTTTTCTGTAAGGACTGTTTATTTTTAAGTAACATACTGGAGGATAACTATGTAGGAGAAAAATGTTCCATAAGTTAGGCAGCCCTTTATACATTCTCACTCAGCTTCTTAGACAGAGTACTGCATCCGGTTTCTATTAGGGAACTCAAGCAAGACACTGGTCGCATAGCAACCAGAGCAATCGAAATGAGGTAGCTCCTATCACAAATGAAGCACATCCAATATACATGTAATGAGATTACAATCTTAACTGACTAAAGATACCAGGAAAACTATGGAAGTCTAAGAATACTTACGATAATCTACAGCAGCATATGGTAGTTTCACAACTCTAGACACCACTAATTTCGATTGCAGTGTCATTTGTCAGCAGCTTTTCTACTGCTTCAAAACTTCTGTATAGATTTTTTTTTACAGTTTTCACAATAATTTTCGAGATATTTAATTTTGGAAATCAGTGACTCCTTCGCTGTACAGTCTTTACAATGCAATTACTACCTCACTACGAAATTGCTATACCTGTCTCAAGACAAAAAGAGCATGTGGTACTTGACAATGGCTAATGGTACTAGTAAGAAATACACCGACATTAAACAGTGTTAAAAACGCACACTTGGACACCTTCAAGCAGTAAGTACAAGAGCTGACAAAACAAAAAGAAAAATGTATTAAAACCCTACAGTTATCTTCAGTTGAGGATTTCCATAACTTTCCCTGAAAGCAAAGAAGGCTGTCAACACATCAAGGAGATTTATGTACCTCCAGCATGATGGACAGTACTTCAGCCTCCACATTCTCCCTGATGTAGCGGTTGTTGTAAAGGTTGCCCTCAATATGAGGAGGTGAGATCGCAAGTTGTAGCCAGTGACCCGAAACCATCACACCTGGCGTTAGTCCGCTATGGGTCTCAACAATGTAGTCTGTCTGATTGTGATCACCAAGTAGGCCACGTTCATGTGGGCCTTGTCCAAAAGCACACCATTTTTCTGAACATTATTTTAAAGTTGTTGGTGTATTGTCTGAAAACCATCTTTCAGGAAGTTTTTCTAATTATAATAGTCAATGACCTAATCAAGATAAAATATTATATGGCAGAAAATATGAATTTATTTGTATGGAAATAAATTTTAGTTGAATCTAGAAAACGCTTTTTAATTTGTTTATAAGTTACAGAGTGAGGTTTCATCCTTTCTGAGATAACACTATAATGTATGAAGCACAAAATCTTAACTGAAATGGTCAGTTTTCATTTTTCTGAAAAAAATGTAAAAATGTAGAAATGTATGGAGAGCTGACAAGTCCCAAAAGATAACAAATTAGAAGCTGGAGCAAAACACCTAGGAATGAAAGGGCATTGTAAACTGAAAAAACGAAGAACTCTTAATCACCTTTCTGTGACTAATGCACCTTCGGTGCATGATCTTACAAACAATAATAATATAACAAAGATGAAAGAAGTAAAAGCTAAAACACAACAAGTTATTCAGATGATTTGTCTTGTGTGTAAAAATTAAGTTTTTGGCAATTATATGAATCCTATTCAACAAATGAAATGTATGGAGATATTGTTGCTGATTATATTCAAAAGGAAAATCCATTTGGATAAGCTGTATGGAAAAATCTAATTTCAGGATATTATAAATTATCTGAAAACTTCTTGAGAGAATTTCATAATAAATTAAATTGGGGCTACACGGGATGAGTCACTAACTATTGCCACATAAAATAACTCCAAAAGTATGACAGTAGATGAAATTTTTCTACAACAAAAGATTCATGGGGCATGGGGGCCCTAATATAAAGTTGGTTTTTTGTTGCTAAGTTCGATCCAGTCAGAGATGTGAAGTTCAATTTTTTTTAATGGGACGCTATAGTGTGGTACTTATTTACTGATAGTGGCTATCGAGAAGAATCCAATGATGTGTAACAGTAAGGTATTTGTAGGTCTATTAAGGTCAAAAAGGCGGCATGAACGTCCATTTACAAAAGGTGTTCGAAGTGATGACCATTGGTATCTGTGCATTGCTGGAATCTTCTTATCATGGATTGAATTGTATTCCTTACCAATTTGCCACTTATCAAAGCACATACTCTGACAATTCTCTCTTGTTTATCGTGCAAATAGTAAATATTCGCTGAATATGGCGAATCCACCTAACCTGCCATTGACATGTAAACACCATTCGACAGCTTCACAATACAACTGTAACAGGAATGATGAGACTAGTATCGTCGAATCAAGCGAATGTGAATGATGTATTCCTTCGAATAACAAGTCGAAATGCTTCTCATTTATGGAGAATGCTAACCAAATTTAGTGAGAACTAGAGACTGATAAACTGAAAGACATGGTCAATGTACTCACCCTACATGTCGTACATTTAAATATGTGCGTGAGAAGATGAGAACAACTGGACCTTTAACACATCGGAAACGTATCCAGTAAAAGAAAGTTACTAACAAGGAAACGGAAATTGGTACTCTTGCCACTGTGGTTCGACATCCTTGTCTTAGTTCACATCAAATTGCAAGGGAATCTGGCAGGAGCCAGAGTAGTATTGTTCATGTTCTGCATCGCCATAAATATCATCCTTGCCATATCATTCTCCACAAAGAATTAACTGCTACAGATAGCATGCATCACATTGCATTTTGACGGTGGGCTCAACTTCAGATTCAGAGGTATGACACATTTATTACTTTGATTTTATTTACTAGTGAGGCCACATTTTCAAACCATGGAAATGTTAATATGCATAACATAATATGTTGTCGTTGTTGTGGTCTTCAGTCCTGAGACTGGTTTGATGCAGCTCTCCATGCTACTCTATTCTGTGAAAGGTTCTTCATCTCCCAGTACATACTGCAACCTACATCCTTCTGAATCTTAGTGTAGTCATCTCTTGGTCTTCCTGTACGATTTTTACCCTCCACGCTGCCCTCCAATACTAAATTGGCGATCCCTTGATGCCTCAGAACATGTCCTACCAACCGATCCCTTCTTCTGGTAAAGTTGTGCCACAAACGTCTCTTCTCCCCAATCGTATTCAATACTTCCTCATTAGTTGTGTGATCTACCCATCTAATCTTCAGCATTCTTCTGCAGCACCACACTTAGAAAGCTTCTATTCTTTTCTTGTCCAAACTATTTATCGTCCATGTTTCACTTCCATACATGGCTACACTCCATACAAATACTTTCAGAAATGATTTCCTGACACTTAAATCTATACTCGATGTTAACAAATTTCTCTTCTTGAGAAACGCTTTCCTTGCCATTGACAGTCTACATTTTATATCCTCTCTACTTCGACCATCATCAGTTATTTTGCTCCCCAAATAGCAAAACTCCTTTACTACTTTGTCTCATTTCCTAATCTAATTCCCTCAGCATCACCAGACTTAATTAGACTACATTCCATTATCCTTGTCTTGTTTTTGTTGATGTTCATCTTATATCCTCCTTTCAAGACACTGTCCATTCCATTCAACTGCTCTTCCAAGTCCTTTGCTGTCTCTGACAGAATTACAATATCATCGGCGAACCTCAAAGTTTTTATTTCTTCTCCATGGATTTTAATACTTACTCCAAATTTTTCTTTTGTTTCCTTTACTGCTTGCTCAATATACAGATTCAATAACATCGGGGAGAGACTACAACCCTGTCTCACTCCCTTCTCAACCACTGCTTCCCTTTCATGTCCCTCGACTCTTATAACTGCCATCTGCTTTCTATACAAATTGTAAATAGCCTTTCGCTCCCTGTATTTTACCCCTGCCACCTTCAGAATTTGAGAGAGTATTCCAATCAACGTTGTCAAAAGCTTTCTCTAAGTCTACAAATGCTAGAAACGTAGGTTTGCCCTTCCTTAATCTAGCTTCTAAGGTAAGTCGTAGGGTCAGTATTGCGTCACGTTTTCCAACATTTCTACCGAATCCAAACTGATCTTCCCCAAGGTCGGCTTCTACTAGTTTTTCCATTCGTCTGTAAAGAATTCGCATCAGTATTTTGCAGCTGTGACTTATTAAACTGGTAGTTCGGTAATATTCACATCTGTCAACACCTGCTTTCTTTGGGATTTGAATTATTATATTTTTCTGGAAGTCTGAGGGTATTTCGCCTGTTTCATACATCTTGCTCACCACATGGTAGAGTTTTGTCAGGACTGGCTCTCCCAAGGCTGTCAGTAGTTCCAATGGAATGTTGTCTACTCCAGGGGCCTTGTTTCGACTCAGGTCTTTCAGTGCTCTGTCAAACTCTTCACGCAGTATCGTATGTCCCGTTTCATCTTCATCTACATCCTCTTCCATTTCCATAATTTTGTCCTCTAGTACATCGCCCTTGTATAGACCCTCTATATACTCCTTCCACCTTTCTGCTTTCCCTTCTTTGCTTAGAACTGGGTTACCATCTGAGCTCTTGATGTTCATACAAGTGGTTCTCTTATCTCCAAAGGCCTCTTTAATTTTCCTGTATGCAGTATCTATCTTACCCCTAATGAGTTAAGCCTCTACATCCTTACATTTATCCTCTAACCATCCCTGCTTAGCCATTTTGCACTTCCTGTCGATCTTATTTTTGAGACGTCTGTATTCCTTTTTGCCTGCTTCATTTACTGCATTTTTATATTTTCTCCTTTCATCAATTAAATTCAATATTTCTTCTGTTACCCAAGGATTTCTACTAGCCTTCGTCTTTTTACCTACTTGATCCTCTGCTGCCTTCAATACTTCATACCTCAAAGCTACACATTCTTCTTTTACTGTATTTCCTTCCCCCATTCCTGTCAATAGTTCCCTTATGCTCTCCCTGAAACTCTGTACAACCACTGGTTCTTTCAGTTTATCCAGGTCCCATCTCCTTAAATTCCCACCTTTTTGCAGTTTCTTCAGTTTTAATCTACAGGTCATAACCAATAGATTGTGGTCAAAGTCCACATCTGCCCCTGGAAATGTCTTACAATTTAAAACCTGGTTCCTAAATCTCTGTCTTACCATTATATAATCTATCTGAAACCTGTCAGTATCTCCAGGCTTCTTCCATATATACAGCTTTCTTTTATGATTCTTGAACCAAGTGTTATCTATGATTAAGTTGTGCTCTGTGCAAAATTCTACCAGGCGGCTTCCTCTTTCATTTGTTTGCCCCAGTCCATATTCACCTACTACGTCTCCTTCTCTCCCTTTTCCTACTACCGAATTCCAGTCACCCATGACTATTAAATTTTCGTCACCCTTCACTATCTGAATAATTTCTTTTATAATATAACCATATTCATTCCGGGGAGACGCAAGTACTAGCGGCCAGAAGCGGATATTACGAAAGGCTCTACAGGCAGGCAATCGAAATCGCTAAACACCCTAATAATTGCGATCGAAAGGAGGAGGGCGTGAAATTAAATGGTATATGGATGCCATTGTTAAAGAAGATGTGTACCGCCCGTCCACTACTGGGTGATGGCAACGGTGATCGACGGCAACAGACAGCGACCAATTGCACTAACGTTTTCAAAACACGTGACGCCACGCCGCGTCGCGGGAGCGCGCGGACACGGAATTTAGCGGCAGTCAGTAGCGAGCCAGTGGGTGTGTTGGACCTTCCATCAAGCTACAGACCCCCTTTAATATGTCTCCCGCAGACGGGGACGAAAGGTTGGGAATTGACAAAGAATTCGTCAACTGACCACGCCATGATAGCCCGGATAATTACAATTGACATGACATTTCCGGCCGTGAAAGTCTACATTTTAGTATAATGGACATCATTATTGGGCATCCAAAAATCTTGCAGCAAGTTGCAAACAAGAAACTGTGGTCGCTGAATGTATGGTGTGGGATTCTGGAGGACAGAATTATAGCTGCCTATTTCATCGAAGGAGATCTTAATGGTAGGAAGTACACCACATTCCTGCAAGAAACGTTAGGTCTGTCATTGGATGAAATACCTTTAGGAACGAGGAACAGAATGTTGTATCAACACGATGGGTGTTCTGCACATTTTTCGCTGATAGCTAGATATGAGTTGCAGAGATAATTCCCAAATCGTTGGATTGGACAGAAAGGAGATGTGTCTTGGCCAGCTCATTCGCCTGACTTGACGCCTCTGGATTTTTTCTTGTGGGGTTTGTAAAAGCCATTGTTTATAAAATTGTTCAAACTGTACCTGGTATGTGAGAAAGAATTGTCAAAGCATGTGCTTCAGTAAGTGTCAATGTGATAAGGAATGCCACTCAATCCATGGTAAGAAGATACTTCTAACACCTTCCATAAATGGACGTTCATGCTACCTTTTTGACCTTTGTAGACCTTCAAAGACCTTACTGTTACACATATTTGGATTCATCTCGATATCTGGTATCAGTAAATAAGCACCAAACTATAGCATCACATTAAAAAAAAAAGTTGATGTTCATCTCTCAGAAGTAACCCCACCAAGGAAAAAAAAACCAACGTCACATTATGTCTCCTGTTGTCCCATGGAACTTTTGGGCCACAAATTTTTCAGCTCATATCATATTTTCAGAGCTATTTTTGGTGCCAATCGTTAATGACTCACCATGTATACTAATGCAATGTAAAATATCTGATAACTTCATCAGAAAAGTTCTAAATAACTTTGATTGGTTGTATATATCAAGGTATCAAAAACTTTCTGACAATTTTATAGGTGAATTTTAAGATCAAGTAAATTGGCAAGAAATATCAATATCAGAAACTGTCTGAGGTCCTTATAAAAGAATTTTGAGACAAAATTGATTGGATTAATATACCACATAATCAAAAATTATTTGAAGATTTATTAGAGAATTTCAAGATGAATTACATTGGGATGATATATCATGTAGTTAACATTCATTTAAAGACTTTAACAAGAGTCTCAAGATAAATTAAATTGGGAACACTCATCAGTTGAGCTAGAATTTTGTGTGACAGTGTCTAGATAAAGTATATTGGAATACTGTAACTAGGGATCAAGAATTGTCTGAAGATTTTATGAGAGAATATCAAGACACATTAAATTGGAATAATATATCACATAAAAAATTTTCTGAAAATTATATTACTGAATTTAAAGATAGAGTTATTGGGGAAAATATGCTAAAATATTAGCAATTATCAGTACCGTTCATGAAATAATTATGAAACTGTATGAAATAATGGATGAGGCTAAAGGTAGAAAATGGTGCATCCAGGAGACTGCTGAACCACTCACCTATTCTGTATGTTTAACTGATAAAAATTATCAATTTTCGAAACAAAATTTAATCTTATTTTTCAAAAAGAATGTGTTGGATATGGTTAGCAGAAAATGTTTCTTGTCCAATGTGAAGAAGTGTTATTAAAGAAATATAATTATAAAATTGTTAGACTGAGGTTGAATATATCATTAAGCAGTTCTCTTTGAGTATAAACGATTCAAAACATTAAAATAATTATGATTGCTAATTATATGTATTTACTGATATAAATTTATAGAATGAAGATCATAATCAATTCTTAACATTCCTTCAAAATCTGGATGTCTGTCTTGAATAATGTACAACCTTTTTAGTAATTTTTTTCTTTGTGTTCTAGTGACTAAATAATTATATTCATAGTCAAATATTCCTAAAAGAATGAAAGTCGGTCTTAAATTCTGAATGAATGTTGAGAAATAACATGTCACAATAATGTATCTATCTATTCCACTTATTATTCTTTTCACATCATGAATTACTCTTGTGAAGCCTTATATGCATTCATCTTTGACTTTGTTTGAAGTTTCCAAGTGAGTTTTTTATCTTTTATTATATATTCCCCATTTTTACGCATATGTTGTAAAACTTCGCGTGTAACCAATTTTTAAATTGTTCAGATTTCTTTGGTGATATTAAAATGAAGGGGTTGAGGCATCCCTCATTGATCAATAATGAATTTTTTTCATTATATGTTACACCATCCAAATTGGATGGCCTTAAATTTTCTAAAATTGTTCTCTCATCTTCAACTATTCGTTGGAAAGCCTTATCTACTTTTTTACAATCTAAAATTACAGCAACATCTTTAGCTTTAAACCAGTAATTATTTTGTTTGTAATCATAAACACTTGCTAATTATTATATGAAAGCTGTTTGTGGATGAAGTAGCCTTTATGTGACACCATATCGATGATGAGCCCCTTTGAGAACAGTAGCTTTTGGACGGACAAAGATACCTACAGAGGTACAAATATTGATCTGGGGTCGTATGACAACAACCGTTATACCATGGGCTATCCAACGCGTAGCTGTGACCCCGAGGACGGCCTGCGCGACAGCCGGACTTACCGACGTTGAGAGCCGCCAGCCAGGCTGCGGCTGTGGACGGAGCGGCCGCCATTTCGTCGCGCTGTCGCGGTCCCGAGTCGCGCGTCGCACTCACTGGTCGGCGACGCACTGGCTCACGCTGCTAGACGTGACGTCACAGGCGATTACGAGCACCACAAATACACCTGGTAATTAAGCACTAAGTGTGAAGTGAGATAACTGTTACCACCTATATCTGAAGGGCATTCCCAGCTCTTGCGTTTGCTTTACGTGAAATTTTCCGCCTTTTAAGCGCCTTCTGGCCACGGTGGCCAAATAATTGTACTTTTCTACTTGCCGTCACTTGATGCGAGAGTCAGTATTTGCCGATACACAAATACGAAGAGACGGAATACTGTTGTGGATTTTATTAGTCAATCAGGTCTACAGAAGGGAAAGAGCCTACAAATAAACATTTAGAAATTTTACAAGAACGATGTCTGGGTGTTCCGTTATAAACAACACCGGTTATCAAGTAGATTACTCTGTACTGTATCAGATGTGCGTCATGATCCTTGGCGTATATTTCACGCATTACTCTTTTGAATTGAGCCATTTAACCACAAAATGAAACAATACTATGAGAAGATGACAAGAAAAAGTCGAAGCGTTTTTAAAAATACACTCAGCGTCAACACTAAGCACTTACCGATTTTTGCAACATTCTTGCCCATTTTTGTAAACATTTGTCGGTGTAGATAGTTACCGGTCCCGACCGATTTGTGGCATCTTAAGATTCAAAACACAGAATTACAGTTGCCACGACAAACGTCAGTCGATGTGTGTAGATACAATCATTACCGATACAGTCTTGTTCATAAAATTACGAAACGGGATCACTGTCCTCTTTCACGACACAATTCTGACCATTTGTCTTCTTAACAAGCGCTGGCAAGTCAAACTGAAAGAGGAAAGTAGCGTTTCAGAATGAGATTTTCACTCTGCAGCGGAGTGTGCGCTGAGATGAAACTTCCTCTCAGATTGAACTGAGTGCCCGACCGAGACTCGAACTCGTGGCCTTTGCCTTTCGTGGGCAAGTGCCCTACCATCATTTTTTTATCTCATTTCGCTCGTTTTCGTTCGTTGTATTTTCTCGGTGCGGACGTCGAGAGACATCCGTTTATGTTCGTTGTTGCTCGATTAACTCAGTTTTTTATTACAGAGGGCAGCTAACCCTCTGACCGAACACGCTGAGCTACCGTGCCGGCTTTTAAAAATGGCTCTGAGCACTACGGGACTTAACTTCTAAGGTCATCAGTCCCCTAGAACTTAGAACTACGTAAACCTAACTAACCTAAGGACATTACACACATCCATGCCCGATGCAGGATTCGAACCTGCGACCGTAGCGGTCGCGCGGTTCGAGACTGAAGCGCCTTTAACCGCTTGGCCACTCCGGCCGGCGCCATCTGAGCTACCGAAGCACGACTCAGGCCCGATACTCACAATTTTACTTCTGCTAGTATCTCGCAGCTTTTACTTTACGTGTCAACCAAGTAACATAACTCCATGAAAATCGGACCACAGTGAAAAGGAACTGCTATTGTGTAATACAGAAGACAACAGAAGAAAATACGCTACTAGACGAATAGAAATGACACATTTATTCAAAGACAGTAATTACACAGACGCTACCGTATTGTTTGATGGTTCACTGAACATTACAAACGTGCCACATGGTTGTGCGATCACCGCTGACGGCGTTGTATGCCCTGCAATGTGCTCCCACGCTGGGCGCACGGCTGATAAAGGAGTTATTATGCTAGTGCGTTGCATTTCAATGCCAGCGCGCTTGATAACGTTGTCGTTCCACGTGTACGTGCCGCGTCACGTTTCCCCAATGCACCGCAGACGTGATCCCTGGCATTTAAGTAGGGCGAACGGGAGCTCGCCCGAAAACACTCGGTACAAGAAAGCTGCTCCAGGGGCACAGTCGAATGTGGTCGCGCGTCGTTATCCGCAAAAATGAGGTCAGGCACAAATGCTCCCTTGGAAAGTCGCTCGTTTAGCAGGAATACGGTGCCACGATAACGTTAGTGAGCTATCAGCACCAATAAGGGACGACCTTCACGATAAGGATGTAAGTAGGTTGTTTAGGTTTTTTATATTGGTAACGCCACGTAGCGCTCTGTATGAAAATCACTGGCTGTGCTGTGTGCAGTCAGTGGCTGGTTGGCATTGTTGTAATACTCGCCATTGTAGTGTTGGGCAGTTGGCTGTTAACAGCGCGTAGAGTTGCGCAGTTGGAGGCGAGCCGTGGCAGACCGATCGATCGATAATGCTTCCCTGTTCACTAATTATTTCACTGCCTACACCATTATTTGCAGCCCGCTCCATTTCCCTATGCACAATTACCAAATTACTACTTTGAACATTAGTTAATTCATTACACATGGGCGCTAACACACTGCTTTCGGATTCACTGTCAGTTCTCAGTTTACTTTGGAGCCTAGTATTATGTTTTTCGCCGGCCGCGGTGGTCTCGCGGTTCTAGGCGCGCAGTCTGGAACCGTGCGACTGCTACAGTCGCAGGTTCGAATCCTGCCTCGGGAATGGATTTGTGTGTGATGTCCTTAGGTTAGTTAGGTTTAAGTAGTTCTAAGTTCTAGGGGACTGATGACCACAGCAGTTGAGTCCCATAGTGCTCAGAGCCATTTGAACCATTTTTTTTATGTTTTTCACACGCCATTATTGTCACAATATTTCACACGACAACACAGAAAAGCACAATTTGAAGAGCAAAAATAAGAAAACACATTAACATAGCACTGAAAATAATATCTAGTTAATTGCAAGCACAGCTGCGAAATACTTGGTGCAAATCTACATGCATGCCGAAAGACTGCAACTACAAAGGAGATTCTCTCTACAATTATGCGCTAGCAATAAACAAAGGCTGCACTAATTGCACAAACTACAAGAAAAAATCAGAAGATTCCAGTGAGGTATCTTCGGCGAAGGGTAGACATATGAAACGTCCCCTTCGAAAAATTATACATGACTGTGCTTAAACTGACACACAATATTTTTAGCGCAACGCAATCTGACTTTCAAAAATCCCTACAAAAGAATGGCCCTGACTAACATTAACCTATACCTTTCGCAAATCAGTTACCTCACCAAAAATCTTCGTTACTCGAACTACTGCAATTCAGCGAGCGCCACTACTGCCAGGTAAATAAAAGATTCAAACTACTGAAGGCACTAACTACTGACAGGCATAGTTAGCAAATGAAAGATTTTGATACAGAACAAACAATGTATTTACCTTAATAGTGTTCAAAAGTCGTAATATATATAGCAGTTGATGACATCCAGTCTTACAAATTTCAAAAGTCTGCCACTTCTCTACTCATACCCACCACTGCTGGCGGCTCGCCTCCAACTGCGCAATGCTACGCGCTGTTAACAGCCAATTGCCCAACACTACAATGTCGAGTACAACAACAATGCCAACCAGCCACTGGCTGCACACAGCACAGCCAGTGATTTTCATACAGAGCGCTACGTGGCGTTACCAATATAAAAAACCTAAACAACCTACTTACAAGGACTTTCTGTGTCACGTTACCCACCTCGACTCCTTGATGCCCCCACTCCCTATACGCTAGAGACCCACTGGAAATCCATCGACATCACCCAGTGGGTCACTCAGGCAATTGTGTAACTTACATTCAAGGTCATAATGTAGCTGTGTACTCGTCACGTGATACAAAAATGGCGGTAACCACCTGTCTCCCTCCCCTCTCCACCTCTCCGGACAAATAAGAGTGGTCTTCATATTTTATAGCTGTAACACTAATGTGGAAGGCATTCACACTGCAACTGAGCCGCAAAGCGAGAGGATCAGACTGTGTCTATTTGTTAGTAACAAATTACGTTAAGGAATGTAACTTGAGTTCTATTTGTTAACACCAATTACATATTAACCTCATTCGAGGCACCAGCACAGACCACACCCAGGAAAATATGAATGTACTCACATTCTTCCACTATTTTACGTATTTTTCCATATTTTAAGTACTTTTCATCTGTTTTCGTATTTTTACCAGGTTTTTCCACAGTTTTACGTATTTTGTCGAATCACACAAGATTCACCCCAGTGCTCTCGACGTCGCGTGAACGTCCATCAGACAATCGCCATGCAGTGTGTGCCCCCAGTTAGTTATCACTGCTATTGAAACACACCTCCTCACCTCCACCTTTTATAACTGGGACACAATAGAGCAGGGAACCACTGGGAGAGTTTGTAGGCTGTGTCTATTTGTTAGTAAAACCTTTAGGTCTGTTTGTTAATAACAGTGTAATATTTCATCATTAGAGACACCAGGTGAGGCTCCAAATGGCTCAAATGGCTGTGAGCACAATGGGACTTAACATCTGAGGTCATCAGTCCCCAAGAACTTAGAAGTACTTAAACCCAACTAACCTAAAGACATCACACACATCCATTCCCGAGGCAGGATTCGAACCTGCGATCGTAGCGGTCGCGCGGTTCCAGACTGAAGCCCTTGAACCGCTCAGCCACACCGGCTGGCCAAATGAGACTTCACCCAAACCCATATGAAGTACCCTTATTCTTACAAAATTTTACGTATTTCTTCTGTATTTTTCACAATTTTACGCATTTTATACAGTAAAGCGAGTTCTGACCCGTCGCCTCAATGTCTCATCAACATTACACCGCATCACGTCACGGCATCACGTCATGACATCACGTTGCGACTATACATCACAGCTGCGCGTCGTGTCGACGTCATGATGCTCTAGCCAGACAGAGTGTAGAATGTGTCCCGGTTTATTTATCGTTGCTAAGCCGCCAATCCATTACTAGTGTGTGTGTGACTTGACTATGTTAGAAAGGGACACACAGCAACTTCTATCAAAACTAACTATTTCCAGCTGAATATGAAAGGGTAAGAAATACCACTACATTTCCTGATTGTATGATCATACTAAAAGACTTACGCCTCCAACCAAAGATACTGTGTGTGTGTGTGTAATTCAACCCTACAAAATACACATCTGGAGACATAGTCGAGCTGTAACTGAAACCACACTAGGGAAAATGATATAACCTGCAGGGTAGACCGCCCCTGAGACTCTGGCATATGGGTTTATAGCTGTGAATATCAATGGGCGGGGTATGATCGCGAACACACTACTGAGCAATGGTGGAGGAAGTTCCATTGTAATAGATGTAATCCCCTCCAGCCTGGTTGCTGAGATCATATCTGGCTGAGGGTTCTCCCACTCGTGGTGATAATGGCAAACAGACCCCAACACGTTGGTGGAATCAGAGTCATACAAATACACATATACACTCCTGGAAATTGAAATAAGAACACCGTGAATTCGTTGTCCCAGAAAGGGAAAACTTTATTGACACATTCCTGGGGTCAGATACATCACATGATCACACTGACAGAACCACAGGCACATAGACACAGGCAACAGAGCATGCACAATGTCGGCACTAGTACAGTGTATATCCACCTTTCGCAGCAATGCAGGCTGCTATTCTCCCATGGAGACAAACGTAGAGATGCTGGATGTAGTCCTGTGGAAGGGCTTGCCATGCCATTTCCACCTGGCGTCTCAGTTGGACCAGCGTTCGTGCTGGACGTGCAGACCGCGTGAGACGACGCTTCATCCAGTCGCAAACATGCTCAATGGGGGACAGATCCGGAGATCTTGCTGGCCAGGGTAGTTGACTTACACCTTCTAGAGCACGTTGGGTGGCACGGGATACATGCGGACGTGCATTGTACTGTTGGAACAGCAAGTTCTCTTGCCGGTCTAGGAATGGTAGAGCGATGGGTTCGATGACGGTTTGGATGTACCGTGCACTATTCAGTGTCCCCTCGACGATCACCAGAGGTGTACGGCCAGTGTAGGAGATCGCTCCCCACACATGATGCCGGGTGTTGGCCCTGTGTGCCTCGGTCATATGCAGTCCTGATTGTGGCGCTCACCTGCACGGCGCCAAACACGCATACGACCATCATTGGCACCAAGGCTGAAGCGACTCTCATCGCTGAAGACGACACGTCTCCATTCGTCCCTCCATTCACGCCTGTCGCGACACCACTGGAGGCGGGCTGCACGATGTTGGGGCGTGAGCGGAAGACGGCCTAACGGTGTGCGGGACCGTAGCCCAGCTTCATGGAGACGGTTGCGAATGGTCCTCGCCGATACCCCAGGAGCAACAGTGTCCCTAATTTGCTGGGAAGTGGCGGTGCGGTCCCCTACGGCACTGCGTAGGATCCTACGGTCTTGGCGTGCATCCGTGCGTCGCTGCGGTCCGGTCCCAGGTCGACGGGCAGGTGCACCTTCCGCCGACCACTGGCGACAACATCGATGTACTGTGGAGACCTCACGCCCCACGTGTTGAGCAATTCGGCTGTACGTCCACCCGGCCTCCCGCATGCCCACTATACGCCCTCGCTCAAAGTCCGTCAACTGCACATACGGTTCACATCCACGCTGTCGCGGCATGCTACCAGTGTTAAAGACTGCGATGGAGCTCCGTATGCCACGGCAAACTGGCTGACACTGACGGCGGCGGTGCACAAATGCTGCGCAGCTAGCGCCATTCGACGGCCAACACCGCGGTTCCTGGTGTGTCCGCTGTGCCGTGCGTGTGATCATTGCTTGTACAGCCCTCTCGCAGTGTCCGGAGCAAGTATGGTGGGTCTGACACACCGGTGTCAATGTGTTCTTTTTTCCATTTCCAGGAGTGTAGATTACGATGATCTCTCCCTAGCATTTGCACTACGAACAGGTCATATGAGGTGCTTGTGAGGTATATAATACATTGAGTGGCCGCACCCACCACCAAATCCACGGCCGTGAACGAGAGGCCTTCACGTCTCCGATCAAAGCTACAGCAGATGATCTCCTCAGGTGCATTATTGCATCATTCCATTATTTAAACAATACGTGTCTGTAGCCGCCTCTGATGTGAGCGACCTAGTAACTGACGCACATGGCACTCAGTCATTCAGGGAGAGGACATCCTGCCCCTGCAAATCTATCGTAAGGTACAGATCCCTTTGCAGATAAACTTTGCTAACAGTTTAGCGCCACGCATCCGTCTCCCCTGCTCCTTCCTCTCTACGCTAATCAGAAACTACTGTAGACTAATCAGAGACTAGTTCGTCTTCCTCCCCCCACCCTCCTTCCAAACCATCATGATTGCGTGTGTGGCACCATTTCGAGCCAGGCGGAGTTCCCAGGTGGAACGAAGTTGACCAGTTCATGACATCTGAAGAAAAAGAACCCTGTAATATTATTACTATATGCGAGAATAATATGAGTCTCATTTATTATGTGCCGGAAAACCTAAGCGCGGTCAGTGCTATTAACGTAATTTAGATTGACTATTGAATTCCAAAGACATATAATGCAGTGTTTAAAAAATTATGCCTGCAAAAACTTATCTTTGCATCATAATGAGCATCCTTCAAACGTGAGCAGGTCTGATGAAAATAACATATTTCCCCCTCTCCCCTCTACCAATACACATGAACTATACTGTGTATAACAAGGAAAAGCATAGTGTCGATAAACAACCATAGAACCACGTCGGCGGTGGGCTACATATGCTTGTGTTAACACATAGAATATAAAGAAACATAACTCACGGAATATTATTGTGCAAAATCCTGTAAGACTCATAAATAGGTGCGGAAGTAATCCGAAGTACATATGTCGTCGCCATACGCAATCGAGAATGAGCGAAGACCACAGTGCAGCAAAAATCAGCTCTTCTTATATACAAAGTCATGGACAATGTCGGTGAACACATTCTTCAAAGACCAATTAAACTACCACCAGCGTTATTGAAATTGCGTACAACATGTGACAATGACTGTTGGCAAAACAGGCTGAAAATACCTGACATTACATTCACATTCACCGCCATATTTGTGACGAGATGCTGTACGCTTCAGTCGACGCTACTGACACAAGGCCATCGGCAGTGACTCCTGCAGAAACCAGATCAGGAAATAAGCTGACAGCAACATCCACCACCCTACTGCTACACCCAGACAAAAAAACATCTCATTGGCACCAAGTAAGCGCGGAGACATCGTTCAACGCAAGCTGATAAATGGAGGCAACCACTGGCATGTGGGTTCCACCCACTTAACGACTAAGGAATTCCTTTCCCCCCGACACCTCCGTAACCCCAACAAGCCCGCGCTTTGTTTTGTGTCACATGTTGGAAGTGCTCTGCGGCCAGCAGGAGCTGTATGAAAAGAAATACACTAAAATTACTTTTATTATATGCCAGCTGGTTGCTGGATTTACCCATACATTCATTAACAAATGCGCATGCGTTGTTAGGAAAACCACATTCTACTAGTAGTGCATACAATAATATCATGCGTGTAGTGTTAGATGTTAAGACTCCACCTCTCCCCAGGTTACCACACATCGTTAGAGTTCTAACAAAACCCCGTCTACGACACTTTCGTCGCTGGCTATTCGCATATCAAGTAATGTCGGAGGCAAGTTCAATGTCTGACGCTTCTGAGAGAGGAGAAAGCTGTGGAGAGGCTTTTACAAACTCTTTTTGTCTTTCTCTTCCAAGACCGTAAATACAACAAATCGTTTGGAAAATGCCTATAATCCGTGAACGTGATGTTTTCCTCGTAGAGGGTTCTGCTAGATAATTTGCTTAGTGACTATACCTTAAACGTACAGTGTGCCTTAATTACAATCCGCACCTATTAATCCAACCTGGTATGGATCTCAGACTGATGAAACAATCTCGCGTTGTGGTTTTATATACTTTCTGACCACACTTTGTGGCAGTGAGTCTTTCGTCACAGTAACACACGCCTTACTGTAGAAGACTTCTCTCGAAAGCAATAACAAAACGCTAGAATTTTTACCAATCGATTCAATTAACGCACTTGAAAATACTGTTGTGAACCGACATTCACAGCAAACGCAGGACAAAAGAAATTAGGGCGCTTCTCTCTCTCTCAATCCGTTTTTGTGAGTTCCACATGGAACCATATGGAATAATTTGTGTGTGCGTGCGTGTGGGTGTGTGTGTGTGTGTGGGTGGGTGGGTGTGAGGCCGTGTTCTAAACAATTTTACGAATAGATGTCAAAATCGAGTGATCTACTTATGAGCGACCGACGTTTTGGGTAAAACAATAGGAAAAAAACATAATGAAACTGTATCTAATATTTGTTCAGAATTATACATATGTAAGCATTGCACTGTCAGTAAAATAGGCTTCTATAGAAAGACTTCTTTGGGCTTTTGAAATTTTAAACATGTGATTGGCTGTCATCCAGCAACCATACGCTATTTAATTACGGGGCACTTCGGTTGCACAAAATTTTTTCAGTTGACCACGGTTTCGATTGCTCTACAGCAATCTTCATCAGAATAAGAAGTAACATGGAATACGTAAAAATATAATGACATACATTGAAATAATATACAATTAATAGGATTTTTTCCATAAATTACGTATAAACAGAATGTACTTCTATGTAGTCACACCATGGTTAAAACGTATGAGCAAAAGTGCTCGCGTCATACCGAAATTTCTTACAAATAAAAACTAATCTGCAAAATTATAACATGATTGTCAATCAGATAAATTTCTTTATCGAATATCATGATAACTGCAAGGTCGCTTAGGACCAAGTGCAGCATAACACAGCCGCTACCATCACACTAAACGGCTAACACGTCGAGTCAGCCAACAGGTGGACAGAAAATATATTCGCGCCATATAGCAGGAAGTAATCGAAAACAGACAACATAAGAGAAAATGCTTAAAATTATGCTCGCAATGGAAAAAAGAAGGACAAAGTTCGTGGCACCCGACATTTCACTGTTGCCAAATTTATACAAGACGGCATATCCAAGATGGCGACGATAGATATGGCAATGTCGCAATGATGCCATTGCGACAGATTCAAATATTGGCGGGAAAATATGTCAATTGGAATACTTTCACTAACCTAACACCCCCCTTCCCACCTTCACCACAAGAAAATGGGGGAAATTTTCGGTGGGAAAAATGCCAGGAATGTAGGTCCACTAACCGAACTCATCCATCCACCACCTCTTCCTTGGAATTGGCTGGAAAAGGACTGTGCTGCGCTGCTGGATAGGGTGGATGTAAGAATTTATTTTGCATGCATTGTTTATTTAAACAATTTGAGTTACCATAGGTAGTAGCTCCATCCAGTACGTTCACCATGAGGTCCAGAGACCAACTGACCTTGTACACAGTACAGCCATGAGAGGATGTGTCATCCCTCCCCATCTCCCCCTCCCATAACTCAATCATAAATGGCGGTCTGGAGAAAAAACGGCGGGAAAATGACGTAGTCTGCGTCCACCTGCTGGAGAGGAAGTCGGACAAATTTATTTAGGGATGGACTTCATGTAGTTTTTGTATTACACTGATAGAAAACACCCTGTCGTACTTGGGGTCACAATAAATAGCTTACAGACCTGCAAACTACTCATAAATTACAGAAATAATTCAGTACAGTGATGTACACACATGAAAATAACTCGTAAATTGTCGAAATAATGCATTTAAAACACTCTGCAAACACGCTTACTAATTGTAAACTATATCGAAATAATGCACTGCACAGCCTACATGCATGTTCACCAAATAATGCAGTACACTGATGTACAGACACGTTCACTAAGTGTAAAACTGGCAAAATAATGCATGTATAATGCTTTACAAACATGCTTACAAAGCCAATAAAGCCAAAATATGCAGTGCACAAAAACACATTGCATGTAAAAACGCTTTCGAACTATCGTTAAGAAACCCCACCACAATGTATGACCGAACTGTTCCCTACAGAGGTCCAAGGCCGAATGATGACTGGATGTGATGAGCTGTGGCGACAGTCCAGCCTGGCCCTCATGCAACACATTTCTGGGTGCGCAATTGTTTACCTGTGGATGGCGTACTGATGCAGTGCTTTTGTACCTGAGGATCCTGGACCGACCTAATTGCCTAGTGAGATGTTTGCTTAGTGACGCTCTCGCAGCTGCAGCTAAAAGATTTTCAGTGCTATACTCACGTCTCATATCTTATGCACATAACAGCCAAGTCTCCCTCTGGATGTGCTGCAGAAATCTTTTTCAATGCTTTCAGAAATTGTTTACAAAAATATTCCAGAATAATACAGGATGCGTTCTGGCTAGCGATACTAAAAGGACAGCCCGTCCTTTATGTATCAACCACACCGAGAAATCGTAAAGTGGGTCAGAAATATTTACCGGTCGCTTTTGTTGTAGGAACTTTCGAAATGTCTCAGCTTATCTGCATGGAAATTCTTGTCATAACAGGATTTGTCTCAGAAAATATCCCAGAATGCATTCCTCCAGGTGGTCATAATGAGACACCCCATCCACCACATGTTACCCTTCACAGAAACAGTAACGTTCTGCTTTCAACAAATGTCTCAAAATGGTTCAAATGGCTCTCAGCACTATGGCACTTAACATCTAAGATCATCAGTCCCCTGGACTTGTAACTACTTAAACCTAACTAATCTAAGGACATCACACACATCCATGCCCGAGGCAGGACTCGAACCTGTGACCATAGCAGCAGCATAGTTCCAAACTGAAGCACCTAGAACCACTCAGCCACAGCGGCCGGCCATATGTCTCAAACTTTCGCTCATGTTCTCACCGCTAAAAGCCTTCATCGTGTCTGTGCATGTTTATGAAGACACCTTTAATCGTAAAAGCGTTCTTGTTGTTTGGTAAGAGAGCACTGTCTAAGCACAGGCGGGAAAATCAAAACAATTATGCAAACAGAATTCTAAGCACTGTCCTATAGAAGAGAAAGATGGCTAAAATTTTTGGTGTCCCACAGCTGCTGGTCTGGAGATGTCCTAATGCCACAATGGCAGATTAGGGACAGCATCCCGCCACAAATGGATGGTCTGCTTCAACTTGTCTTGGAACACTTGAACAAAGAATACATCATGTTACTCTCAGAACTTTCTGTAGATACCTTTCCCCCATCTTGTTTCAACAGTCTGTAGAGGATTTTATGGCCCAGCACAAAGGATGTCTTGTGAAAGAATGGAGCAATCTGACTGGCTAACACTGAATTTCCCCATCAAATTTCTGTTGCTGCTGGTGTGGGAGAACTTTTAGCCATTTGAAAGTGTTGTTAATAAAAATTCTCTATTTCAACTAGACTGGACTGCATGTGACTGCTTTAGTCTTTAATAAAACCTGCATCTGACTGCGTCTGTGGACTTAGCTCGTGCACTCCTTCCCATTTAGCAGATAATAAAACATATATTCAACTCAGCCGTAGTGCAATGGCATAAAATTGTCATTCTAGATAACTTTACTCATTTTGGCCCTGTTTGTTACTTAATAGAAATTGTGTTCTGATCTGAATAATTTGCCAACTGTGCAATGGCATATAGATTATTTTACTCTGATAAATGAAATTATTAGCTTTACTCATAGGAACTTTACTTTAATGTACCTTTTGGTTCAATGCAGGCACAGGATGGGGAGAACGACATAAAGTGTGAGATGAAATTCTAATTTCATCTAAAAAATATTTAATGTTCAAAGTTTTAAGGCAGATGTTAAAAACTAAAAAAAAACTTCTATAGCATGGATTTACGAGAAAGTTTCACATAACGCTTATTGCATCAACGATGGGATTTCTATCTAGCTTTTAGACATTATTCAGCCAAAGAAAACCTATTTTATTAATTATTCTTTCTAGTTTCCCCAGGTACGTGCCGAGTTTCGCTCAATATATAGCTTATTATGTGCGGAGCGCCAATTCTTGCTTTGATGCTGTCACGACCCGGCTGCCTCCTGCAGGCATCTAGCTCCGACTCGAAATACGTCTGCTGTCTGTGCGCATCTCCTCACCACTACTCCAACTTTTACCGCGTGCACCTAGCTCTGTTAGCTGTCAAAGATCTTACTACTCGAAGATGTACTACTCGTCCAACCTTGCGGTTGGGAACTATCGACATTTTTCACTGGCTCTATCCTGATCGAATCTCAGCACATACCTTTCAAATTTTCTTCTGCAGACGAGACTTGCAGCAACAAAACTATTCTGTTCAGGTAGCCATATTAATGACAATTAAACCCTGCAAAAGTGGTCTACAGATTATCAAATACAGAAAGACACTTTCTCAATTACGCTGCCCTGCTACTTTCGAGGAAAGATTAAATATTTCAGTATGAAGCCGATCTTCAACCCGGCTATATCACCACTACCATATCGATGTAGTAAACACACAATTAGTATCCTGTGCCATACAAAATTGCTATCGACCCCCAGAAACTCATACATACCCAGGAACAAAGATAGCAATAGCACACACTACATATATACTCCCTGCAGCACTAGGCATTTCACAGGAGGCTGCCGGCCGCGGTGGCCGTGCGGTTCTAGGCGCTGCAGTTCAGAACCGCGGGACTGCTACGGTCGCAGGTTCGAATCCTGCCTCGGGCATGGATGTGTGTGATGTCCTTAGGTTAGTTAGGTGTAAGTAGTTCTAAGTTCTAGGGGACTGATGACCTAAGATGTTAAGTCCCATAGTGCTCAGAGCCATTTGAACCATTTTGAACAGGAGGCTGGACAGTCATCCACTACAGCTGACAGTCACAAGTCATCTGACCCGTACACACACCGGCCCAACGCCGTGTGACCCGAGCACCCTTAGAGGACCGAAGTCACTCTTTGAACTGTTGTACAAAGGCTGGATCGATTACAAAGGCTGGATCGGTTCCCCCCTGCACAAAAGTGTTACTGTTTCTCACCCTGACCAGCTTGCCTGCTTGCTTTCTGCATCCATCTCCAGACGCTGGGATTACAAGAACATATGTATATTCTCTGGCCGTAATGGCCGAGCGGTTCTAGGCGCTACAGTCTGGGACCGCGCGACCGCTACGGTTGCAGGTTCGAATCCTGCCTCTGGCATGGATGTGTGTGATGTCCTTAGGTTAGTAAGGTTTAAGTAGTTCTAAGTTCTAGGGGACAGATGACCTCAGAATTTAAGTCCAGTAGTGCTCAGAGTCATTTGAACCACATGTATTTTCACATGATTTACCAGAATATCAGACCACATACACGATACTTCTCGATATCAAGCACATACCAATATCACTTACATATAATGCCGAAGATCTAGACTGTGTAACACCGAAAATGAAGGATGCATGGCACCTGCTACCGATATATATATATTTTGCTGAAGTATATGTAAATATTTGTAATTTAAATGCTTTCTTTTAATGAGAAGGGATATTGCTTCGCTGTATGTGTAAATTTAGATAGAAGCCTGTTCGCATTTCATTGTATTTATCTGTGGCTTACTGTGAAACTTATTAGCTCTGGGAATAAGCCAAAGGAATTATTATTTGCATCGACTAGCAATGATAATAGCAGAGCTGGTACATTGTATAATCTTTGGAAGGGAATTGTTGCGCAGAACGAGCGGAGAGAGGGAGACGGCTTCCAACGTGTGTGTGTGTGTGTGCGGAAGTGTGGCGTTAACGTTCTCGCAGTAGAGAGTACCATTTTCGGCGGCATCATGTACGCGCGTCGGCCAGATGTCTGGTAGCAAGTATATGGACAGTCGACAGGCAGAAAAGGCTGTATTAATTACAATTGCCCGTTCGTGTAATTAGCTGTGGCTTCACAAGATGCTACCATCTTCAACAACAGCAGCAGTTCCAGTAACACAGTTTCGTCGTCGGCTCCGAGTTTCGTCGTATGCACAGCACTGAAGTAAGACTGTTCATTGGTAGAAAGTATTAAGGACTAACCCAGCTGCACAACTGAATGTGATTTGAATGATAAAATTTATGTAAATAATAATCAGTTAAACTCAGGGCGATTGTGTCCTCATTGCTCCCCAGACATTGTTACCAAGTAGGGTCCTTGCTCCTTTTTTCCCTTATATGCTAACTGAGTGTCATAAGAAACAAATTGAATAGTTGCAGCCGGTTTATTAATGAAGAATTTCACTTTTAAGAATTTTAGCCTCAGTCTACTTTCAATTAACTGTTGTACAACAGAGTCTTTAGTATATGACTAAAGTAAAGCAATTTCATTTTTCAAGTCTGAAAATCAATCACTGGAAAAAATCTAAATATAAAGAAATGCACGAATTAAGAGTTTTATTTATTTTACATATAGAATGGAGCACAAAGCTGTTTGGTTTGGTACATTTTCTAGTATTTAATTCTGTTCAAGTCTGTAAAAATGCTAAGTTGTTCAGATAATAATATGAAATCGAGTTTGCAAAATAAGTAACTACAAAGTAAAAAACCCTTGCTTTTTTTCTCTAAATTTCTTTGATGACAATATGTTGAGGTCACTGAAAGTCATTGCTAACGTAACGACTTTCAATACTAACTTTCAGTTCAAATGCATATTTTCAAATCATTACTCGATTACCTTTTCCAAAATTTAATGTCAAACATAACGTAAAAGTGAATTCTCAGTTCTCTTTATCATTACATACTCACTTAAAATTAGCGTCAAAAATGAATTTCAACCTTCAGTTGTCACGTCAGTGTTTAATAATACATGTCTTTTCTTTCCCATAATCTTGTACAGTAGTTTGGATGTAAATTGTCCTAGTGGGCTGGCGACCGTTAATTATTCCCTGTTCGTCCGTTAGTGTAACTTTTCGATTCATGACCATACTACCCCTTTTCTGTCCAGTATTGTTCGTGAGTGAACGCACAAAATAACTTTCTTTTTTTCCAAATTATAGCCCTGTTCGGTTTAATTCCTTTTTATTTTTTTTTAGTAGACTTTTCCAGCAGAAGGCCGGTTGTACACTTCCCTCCTACCTATCGGTATTACTTCTTCAGGAGAGATAGCTTTATCCTATTAGTAAAAATCCACTAGGCATACCGCGATCCATGGTCATATTTTATGTCGCAAGTAGGACAGGCCGATTAGTAAGGGGGAGGTTACAACTGGAAATTATTTCTCTAGAAATTCGAAAATTTTGCTAGTTGCAGCGAGGTGGAACGTGCTGTAAACGATGGAGAATGAGAAACTTATCTCGTCTGCGGAGACGTTTATGTGAACACTAGAAACAAATAGAAGAAACTGATAATACCACTTTCGAATAGCGATGTCGGTGATATAACAGATTCCATGTCATCCTTATAATTTACAAAGTCAGCTAATGTGTTTCGCATGTCTAGAGGACCAGCGAACATGTTTTCCACCTGTCTTTCGCCCGCTAGGTGCACACAAAACATCACAATCGATGTTCTCTCAACCAAATACGCATAAGTAGCCAACCGAAGAATTTATATGAGAGGGAATAATGCTTCAGCAAAATCACACGTCCACATTGAATCTTCTCAAATTTCCACAGAGGACACATGTGATCACGAAGGCTATTGAACGCATACTGAGTATTAGTTCGCTGTTCAGCCACCAAGAGAAGACACGATTAGGTTATCTATATACCTGTACCCCAGTCGGCCTTTCCATTCGGACAGCCCCTGCCGTAAGCCCAAAACGTGAATCGGTCCCGTCACAGATTACCGCTGTCGCGCGCCACACAGCCCCTGACAGAATCGTCCTAGGAAACTGACCACGTATGTATTTGGTCGCTATATGTACAATCAAATATTACGATTACAGCCTCAGTCGGACGAGATTCGACAATGAATAAAATATTGGAAACATCCCCTTCTGAAGACTGTGGCTATGGAAATACGAGTAGAAATATCTGTACCATTCTTATAACTTGATATAATTATCCAAGTACAGAAAAATCTTTCATTTCATTTGCGGCTATCGCAGTTTTCCACGTCATATCCATACCATCCCTTATGACAGGACATATCCGTTTCCTTTGCACATCTCAGAAAACACACACACACACACACACACACACACACACACACTTTACAAGTCTGATGCTGAAGGCGAATCTGTCACACATCCCCTACTACTAACTATAATACTTCGCCAATAACTAAATGCTGGCGATACAAAACAATACTGAAAGGAAATCAGCGATGGGTGGACATGCTTCATAAGTTTTTCTTTCTAGTGGTACCACTGTGTTACATAGAGAAACGATATCATCTTACAACCCCCAGATGTTAAAAACACGATAGCAATGACTATGTTACTGTCACAATCGGTCTTGTTTCTACAGGTGATCACAAACATCGCTAAGTACATTCATGTTAAGAACTATACAATCCTTATAAATCGAGGTACTGCATTACCTCCGAATGAAGTGGTTTTTTGACTCAAATAACACGGCACTGAACGTAGATGGTAATCACCGGAGTGTATATTAACAGACTGAAAGTGCGGATACACGTTGCCGACGGTGTAACCTCGTAATAAAAGCACCGAGTTTATAAAGCGATTCGGCTAAGGAAAGTGGTATGAAGCTGCTATTTGCAACTCTCTCATGCCGCCGCTAGATATTTCTCCAGTATTTGTAATGCATTCTGTCTCGATGCCACATCAGAGGTTCTGCAATATACGTACCGGGTTACTGGCGATGCTGACTGAGAATGATCACATACAGTAGATGGTGTGCTGATTGAGGTAATATGAAATGTACACAGGATTTTCAAATCTCTAGTGTTATGTTTCTGGTATAAATGCCATCTGCAATTTGGAACCAAGTCTTTCCATTTAAACACATTTCTGCATTTGATCCTATGGAGAAGCTTTTAATGATTATAGCCACTAGTGGATCATATTCGTGGCCCACTCATATCGCCAAACGAGTCACCTTTTCTGAACATATCTGCTCCAGTCAAATTCAAACATTGTTTTAGATAGTCCCTGAGCATCTTGCAACTGCTCCTCAGCCTCCTGCAGCTTTGCGATTGTGATCGATCCAATTTATGTCGGAACTGAGCAGAAGTCAGACAGAGCTGCATCTACTACGTTCTGCAACCTGTGTAGAAGAGGACTACGCTGCGACAGGTCCGTGTTTTGACCGTTCGGCAGAAATGTGAACATGTTGTAATAGCTCGGCCAACTGTTTGCGATGTGTAAGGTCAGCACAAAACGAATCCCGCTTTTGCGACACGGAGCAGTATAAAAGACAGTACAAATATTGGCATGGTGTTTCTTATTGGGAAAATTAGGAAAACTCACCATCATACAGGTACTGCAGTCCGAAGCACATTTGCGTCCCTCAGAGTCCATTCACTTCTATCACCCCAACATTCCATCATCGTTATCCTGTACCATCCAACAAAGGAAAATTTGAATTATAAAAGCTCCGCTAAATTCATCCAATAGAGAACTCAATAAGATTTCAACCACATCTCTCTCTTCCAATGTCTCAAAAACAAATACATTGACACCGGTGTGTCAGACCCACCATACTTGCTCCGGACACTGCGAGAGGGCTGTACAAGCAATGATCACACGCACGGCACAGCGGACACACCAGGAACCGCGGTGTTGGCCGTCGAATGGCGCTAGCTGCGCAGCATTTGTGCACCGCCGCCGTCAGTGTCAGCCAGTTTTCCGTGGCATACGGAGCTCCATCGCAGTCTTTAACACTGGTAGCATGCCGCGACAGCGTGGAAGTGAACCGAATGTGCAGTTGACGGACTTTGAGCGAGGGCGTATAGTGGGCATGCGGGAGGCCGGGTGGACGTACCGCCGAATTGCTCAACACGTGGGGCGTGAGGTCTCCACAGTACATCGATGTTGTCGCCAGTGGTCGGCGGAAGGTGCACGTGCCCGTCGACCTGGGACCGGACCGCAGCGACGCACGGATGCACGCCAAGACCGTAGGATCCTACGCAGTGCCGTAGGGGACCGCACCGCCACTTCCCAGCAAATTAGGGACACTGTTGCTCCTGGGGTATCGGCGAGGACATTCGCAACCGTCTCCATGAAGCTGGGCTACGGTCCCGCACACCGTTAGGCCGTCTTCCGCTCACGCCCCAACATCGTGCAGCCCGCCTCCAGTGGTGTGGCGACAGGCGTGAATGGAGGGACGAATGGAGAAGTGTCGTCTTCAGCGATGAGAGTCGCTTCTGCCTTGGTGCCAATGATGGTCGTATGCGTGTTTGGCGCCGTGCAGGTGAGCGCCACAATCAGGACTGCATACGACCGAGGCACACAGGGCCAACACCCGGCATCATGGTGTGGGAAGCGATCTCCTACACTGGCCGTACACATCTGGTGATCGTCGAGGGGACACTGAATAGTGCACGGTACATCCAAACCGTCATCGAACCCATCGTTCTACCATTCCTAGACCGGCAAGGGAACTTGGTGTTCCAACAGGTCAATGCACGGTCGCATGTATCCCGTGCCACCCAACGTGCTCTAGAAGGTGTAAGTCAACTACCCTGGCCAGCAAGATCTCCGGATATGTCCCCCATTGAGCATGTTTGGGACTGGATGAAGCGTCGTCTCACGCGGACTGCACGTCCAGCACGAACGCTGGTCCAACTGAGGCGCCAGGTGGAAATGGCATGGCAAGCCGTTCCACAGGACTACATCCAGCATCTCTACGATCGTCTCCATGGGAGAATAGCAGCCTGCATTGCTGCGAAAGGTGGATATACACTGTACTAGTGCCGACATTGTGCATGGTCTGTTGCCTGTGTCTATGTGCCTGTGGTTCTGTCAGTATGATCATGTGATGTATCTGACCCCAGGAATGTGTCAATAAAGTTTCCCCTTCCTGGGACAATGAATTCACGGTGTTCTTATTTCAATTTCCAGGAGTGTATATAGTGGCATGCACAGACCAGTGTAAAGTGTCAACGTCCACACTGTGGGAGGACCATATCCCATACACTGTCAGTTGCAAGAGAGGCTCACTGTTGACCCAGTGTCGTCGTTTGAAACATTGTTTCTTTCATCAGTTGTTACACGGTTTGTACACTGCCGTATATTTTGGTTTTTCCGCCATGACTTCGAGGTCCATGTCAGGTTCTTAAGTGACATTAACATGATTCGTCCCATTGGCTCTCACAGAAAACTAGATATTACACAGTGTATATCATGTTGTTGCTGCTGATACCACGGCACACACACACACACACACACACACACACACACACACACACATACACACACACACACACACACACACACACACACACACACACACACTGGATGATTGAAATAAAAAAACAGTCACAATATAAGCAAACTTTGTAGAGTTTTGAGGCGTTGTGGAGCGCTTCCAAATTGCTGTCCAAAGGTGACTGATGGCCTCTACATTTAAACTCTTCTGTCACAGTGACAGGATAACTGATGGCTCTTTGTTCCATATCGACTGATTGCTCATATTGCAAGTCATAGATGCGATCACTGTTTCGATGCCAGCCACCCCCAAACGGTATTGCCCTTCACCAAGACTCTTTTTCCATCTCAAACAAGCAACGTCAGTCAATTATGATGTGGCAATCAACAGTGTACCAGTGGACAGATGTGTTTAGCGATGATACTGAAATTCGGAAGCATGCTACCAAATCATTTGTTAGTGTTGAATTTACAGTAAAATTGACAAAATTGTTCCCACCATCAACCATGATGCTTACTATTACCGTACATCGACAGTGCCTTTTTAATCCATCTGTCCACTGGTACACTGTTGATTACCACATTATGATTGGCTGACATCGCTTGTTTGAAATGGAGAAAGAGTCTTGGTGGAGGGGCAACATCTTCCAGGGATGGCTAGCATCAAAACCGTGATCACATGTGTGATTGCGATATGAGTAATCAGTCTAAACACCATCTAGAACACAGAGCCATCAGTTATACCGTCAATCTGACAGATAAGTTTAAATGTAGAGGCCGTCAGTCACCTTTGGACTGCAGTTTGGATCCACATCGCGACAAAGCGCTACAAAGTTTCCTTATGTTGTGTGTGTGTGTGTGTGTGTGTGTGTGTGTGTGTGTGTGTGTGTGTATGTATGTATGTCTTTGTGTATGTGTGTGTGTGTGTGTGTATGTGTGTGTGTGTGCGTATGTGTGTTTTGTGGTAGCAGCAGCAAAAATAGCAGCAGCCACAACATAATTTACGCTGTGCCACATCAAGTTTTCTGTGAGGTTCAATGGATCGCATCATGTTAATGTCAGTTTAGAACCTGACACAGAGCTCAAAGTAGTGGCGGAAAAACCGAAATGTATGGCAGTTTCAAGCAACGACACACGGTCAACAATGAGTTCCTCTTGCAACTGACAGTCGTGGGATATGGTCCTCCTTCTCCTCCTGCAGTACGGGCATTGACACTTTGCACTGGTCTGTGAAATAGATCAATACCTGTATATTTAATAGGGTCGCCAGATAAGCTCTATGCCGGCACACATATGGTATTTGTTTTTTATATATTGGAACAGAGAGATGTGATTAAAATGTAATCGAGTTCTCTGTTGGATGAAGTTAGCGGAGCTTTCATAGTTCACATTTTTCTCTGTTGGATGGTACCAAATAACGATAGTAGAAGGTTATGGTGATAGAAATGAATGGTCCCTGAGGACGCAAATATCGTTCAGACTGCAGTACCTGTGTGAAGTTGAGTCTTCCTAATTTTCCCAATAAGAAACACCACCATAACAGTTTGTAATGTCTTTTATACTACCTTGAGTTGCAAGAGTGAGCTTCATTTGATGCTGACCTTACGTATCATACATAGTTGGCAAAGCTATGGCAACATGTTCCCATTTCCATCGACTGGTCAAGACATGGTCCTGTTGCACTAACTCAGTTTAGCCCAGTTCTACACGTGTTGCAGTACGTGATAGATATAGCTCTCTCTGACTTCTGCTTAGTTCCAACTTAAATGGGATCGATCACATGCGCAAAGCTCTAGGGATAGTGGGGAAGTGTCTGACCAGCAGATCCAAGATGCGTATGTACTGTCGAAAACAATGTTTGAATTTTACTGTAGCAATTAGGTTTGGAAAAGGTGACTCGTTTGGAGATATGAGAGTGCCACGAATATGATGTCGCTCAGTGCACATTTATGACTTAGTGGATGGTGCTTTTCGGCTTTCCCTATATGAGGAATGAATTTTCATTACAGTGCCTCATACACAGGAAATTCCCCATCTCACCTCCCTCAGATTTTGTGGTAAAATGGCTCAATGGATAGCCTGTCAAAAACTAAACACAGATCAAGCGTGAATACAGGAAGAAGGTGTGTTATTCTTGCAAACAAAGTTGACACTTGGCGCAGAGGCTGATGGGAGCAACTGTAAATGGGAAATGCCTTTACGGTCGCTCCCATCAGCAAGCGCGCCGAGTGTCAACTTTATTTGCACGTGTAATACTGAAATGTGAAGAAAAAAGCAAAGTAGAAACAGTGAACGATCGAGGTGTAAGAAGTGCCATGTAGAGCAGCATGAACCAGCAATTCTGGCGTGGTTAAATTTCAGTTCCGTTTGAGTGCGCTAGCGAGTGGACGCTGTTAACTGCTGCGCTGCACTTCCGTATTTACATCGTTGCTCTTGTCCTTCACCGAGTGCTGTCCGTCCGTTATCTCCGTGTTCGTTCATATTCCTTGTGATCTGATCGCTCCTTCTGGTCGTGCTGCTGCTAATTGGAATTTAGGTTTTTTAACCGAAAATTGATCGCTGGATTAACCATGGCTACAAACCACAGTAGGAATACCCTGGTATTGGCCCTTGACCAGGAGGTCCGTCCTGTTCAGCCGGCATCCCTGGAAATAGATGACTGGATTACACAGGTAATTGGTCTCAATCCTGGAACCGTCCATACATGGCAACTGAATCAGGAAAAATACTGTGTTTTTGTCAAGTTATTCAATGCTGCGACTGTTGATAAAGTGTTACGAAAGTGGGGCTATGAAGTAGATTTTGTATATAGAAATGGATATAAAAGTAAGGTTTCCATCTATAGAGCTGACATTCATTATAAAACCGTTCGTGTCTTGAATCTTTCCACTGAAATAGAAAATGGTAAGATTAAGAAAGCTCTTTCAAGCTACGGCGACGTTAAATCAATTGCAAATGAAAGGTGGTATCCTCACTTTAAACTGCAGTGTTTCAACGGGGCCCGCTGTGTAGAGATGGACGTTAAGACGAATACTCCGTCTCACGTAACTGTTTGGGGGTATAAGGCACAAATTGTTTTTACAGGTCAGGAAGCTACATGTCACATATGTAACGAAACCGGCCACTTCATACAGAAATGTCCGCGGCGAACTGTTGGTCTTAAAAGTAATTTGCTACAGCGTCAGAAGCTTGTCTTAAATGATGTGTTACCAAATAAAAGCCCGGATCAACTGGTTGAGGATGTTAACGCAGCGGGCGAAGCTGATGTCTCCCTTCAGGATAACAGTCAATTTCCCCGCGTTAATATCAAAGGGAAACCCTGTTACCACCACTCGTGAAACTAAAATGCAACCGAAAAAACGACCTCTGGAGACAACTGATAGTTGTTCAGAGGACGAGCTGTCCTGTCCAACTCCCTCACTTTGCAAGTAAAAACAGTGCGATGAGGAGGCAGAGGAACGGAAAGGCAAAATGCGAATGGAAACTGATGAACAGTAAGATAATACACGTACGATACCAGAAAATGAAGGGGGTGTAGTCAGTATTAATTTGTAGGAAAAAAAAGGTGCAGTAGCTGACTGCAAAGATCAGCAGTTATTCGTTAGTAAACAAATTCAGGGAGAGGTTGCACAACTGCCGTCTCCATTTGTTTCCCTCGATCAGGAAGTAAGTGATATTAATAAAGAACGAGGAAGTCGTGGCCAAAATGAAATCACGGCCAACACCTCAGGGCAGGAGCCTGCAATAGAAATTGCGAAAGCGTCTCCCGCTGCTCCAGATGAGCCGTGAAGTAAAATAAAAACGCAACGAAATGAGAATGTAGCTCGTAACCAAGGGAAGGGAAAATTCGGAAAGGGCGACCCAAGCCCAAAGAATGTTCGGTACGAAACTGTCCTACACGAATCACTGGAGGAAAAATCAGAAAGTTTACACGGAAATCAGTTTGCTAGCAGTGCAAGAGAAAACGTCAGAAGTAGAAAAAACAGAACAGTTCAAAATGGTTCAAATGGCTCTGAGCACTATGGGACTTAACTTCTGAGGTCATCAGCCCCTACTTAAACCTAACTTACCTAAGGACATCACACACATCCATGCCCGAGGCAGGATTTGAACCTGCGACCGTAGCGGTCGCGCTGTTTCAGACTGTAGCGCCTAGAACCGCTCGGCCACTCCGGCCGGCCAAAAGCAGGACAGTAACTAATAAACCGATTGAAGTGTTATTCCATGTTCAGCCTTGCGGGAAAACTGTTATAGCTTAACTGAAACCTGAACCACAGGAAACTAAATTAGTTGATCAAAACAACTGCATAGTGACAGCGCAATGACGCAATCTTATTCTGTCACTACTATAAACGTAAATAAAATTACGTCCGGTTTGAAATTGTCGGAACGTAAGGAATTTCTGTACGAATCCACCAGTGATATTGCCCTGTTACAAGAAGTTCTAATGTTGTATTTAGTAGTTCTCGGTTATGTGTCTCCCGAGACAAGTGTTGGAGCAGCTGTCTTGATGAGGGAAGGGATTACAGTAAGTGAGGTGGAACGACAGGAATCCGGATGGGGAACAGGACTAAACATCTATGATGTGACTTGTATGCCCCATCAGGAAGTTCTCACCGAGCTGACAGGGCACGTATCTTCAAAGATGACCTGATATACTTGTTAAGGAAAACTCCAAGACAGTTATTACTTGGAGATGATTTTAATTGTGTTTTAAATCCAAAAGATCATTTACCAAATTTTAATTTGTCAAGTGAACTAAAGCAACTAGTTACTGGTTTAGAATTAAAGGATACATGGGAAATCAAATACGCCTCAATTGTTGAGTATCAGGATTGATAGATTATATATTTCCAAAAATCTTGAAACTTCCGTGACAAAAGCAGAAACCATTCCTACGTACTTTTCCGATCATTCAAGTGTCTTAGCTTGCATAAATCTAACAACACAGCCTGGCCGATACAAATACAACGAGGTGTTTCGCAAGGAATTAATCTGTCCATGTCGCTCTTCGCCCTTTCATTGGAACCTCTCCTCCGACATGTCCACGCTAGATTAAAAGGCTTAACATTCGCCGATTCAAAAATCAGTGGAATTTGAACACTTCCTTGTAAGTAAATCATGATTTAGAAGAGGTGATTAAAGATGCATGGGCAATATGCCTGCGCGCTCGTAGTAGATATGCCACTGCCATCGACTGGTGGGTTAAAATGGCGAAGCCAATGTTGGGGAAGGTTCTTCTTCAATACTGTGCCCAGAGCTCAAGAGAAATGAAGTGCACTATAGAATATTACTATTCAGTTTTGAGAGATTTATATGATCAGGTCTCAGCAGGTTCCTCAGTTCGGATAGAAGACATCAAAAAAGTCAAAACCAATATTAAGAGAAGTCAAATGGAAAGTTTGAAAATAAAATGAAAGGCAAATTAGGTGTCAGAAGATGAAACTACTTTCCTGTTAGTGAAGCATAGGAAAAACGGGAGAAGGACTTTTATTGATGAAATTCGAACAAAACACGGTACGATTCTCCGAACACAGCAGGAAAAGAAATCCGTTGAAATTCGATTACTCGATAAATAGTACAATTCTCAAGGCTGTCAATTCAACTAAGTACCTGGGTGTTAAAATTACAAACAACTTCAGTTGGAAGGACCACATAGATAATATTGTCGGGAAGGCGAGCCAAAGGTTGCGTTTCATTGGCAGGACACTTAGAAGATGCAACAAGTCCACTAAAGAGACTGCTTACACTACACTCGTTCGTCCTCTGTTAGAATATTGCTGCGCGGTGTGGGATCCTTACCAGATGGGATTGACGGAGGGCATCGAGAGGGTGCAAAGAAGGGCAGCTCGTTTTGTATTATCGCGTTATAGGGGAGAGAGTGTGGCAGATATGATACACGAGTTGGGATGGAAGTCATTACAGCATAGACGTTGTTCGTCGCGGCGAGACCTTTTTACGAAATTTCAGTCACCAACTTTCTCTTCCGAATGCGAAAATATTTTGTTGAGCCCAACCTACATAGGTAGGAATGATCATCAAAATAAAATAAGAGAAATCAGAGCTCGAACAGAAAGGTTTAGGTGTTCGTTTTTCCCGCTCGCTGTTCGGGAGTGGAATAGTAGAGAGATAGTATGATTGTGGTTCGATGAACCCTCTGCCAAGCACTTAAATGTGAATTGCAGAGTAGTCATGAAGATGTAGATGTAGATGATATAATGGACGAGATTTATCTCTATTATTGCGAGCTATAGTATGTAAATCAAATTAGTGATGCTTCCTTGGACGAATTCCTTGACATCCTACCCCCAAAGCTGACAGAATTTTCTCGAGGTTGTCAGTGAAGAGGACGTGTATGAGACTCTGTGCGCCTCACCACCAAAAAAAATCCCCAGGACCTGATGGTCTGCCAGCAGTATTTTATATCCGTTACTGGCCAATAGTAGGTGCGAAACCACGGACATTGTAAATGAGGTTATTCAGGGTAAAATGAGTTTAAGGAGAGTAAAATTGTTCTGGTGCCAAAAAATAATGGAAACAAAGATTTCAATAACTTCGTTCCAATTTCACTGCTGAATTCTGGTTATAAATTAATAGCTAAAATAGTAAACAAGAGAATTTCATGCTTTACAGATAAAATTATTAGCCAACATCAGAACTGTGCGCAAGGCAGAACCACTTTTCAAAATCTAGCAGAATTCAGGGATATCATTGCAATAACTTCTATAAAAAAACAAAGTGTGCTTTATTTTTTTAGATTCTTATAAAGCGTTCGATGTAGTAATCATGAATATCTTCTACGGACTTTGAAGACTGTAGGTTTCAATGATAGGGTCATACAGTTCATAAAGAACATAGCAACTGGAATAAATGCTAAAATAGCGGTGAATTGTCAACAATCCTGGCCGATACAAATACAACGAGGTGTTCCTCAAGGAATTAATCTGTCCATGTCGCTCTTCGCCCTTTCATTGGAACCTCTCCTCCGACATGTCCACGCTAGATTAAAAGGCTTAACATTACCAGGAAATAAAACAGTTAATAGAGCCTATGTTGACCATATATGAGTCATTATAAGGAATAATGACGAGGTAGCCACGCTAGCAACAGTGATTGATTCGTACTATAGAGCATCTAGAGCCAATTCGAAAGAAAAAAAGTAAGACGTTAAATCTCAGAGGTTTTGATAATATCAACGTCGAGTGGTCAAAATTAGTTCGGAAAAAATGGGATCACCCTGACAGCATGCCCCATGAAAACGACCGCTTTAAATTGGAATGTTACAGCAGATAAAGTGCAGAGAGCCATTATAGAGAATTTAATTGGATATAAGAAACCAAGTTCATAGAACACAGTATATTAACTCATGCATCCTTGCTAAAGCTTGTTGTACTGCACAGCTGTTTCCAATACCGAGAATGATAGCAAGGAAAATAATGTCCCAGATGAGAAACTATTTGTGGAGCCACATTAGATCATAAAAATGGCGGACTAGGATTAACTTATATATCGGATAAAGCCTTGGCACTTTTTATCAAAAGGCAAGTTAATTTAATAAGACTCGCGAGATAGCATAACCAACCAACTTTTCGATATCATTAAACCACGAAGCCGGCTTCCCCCCATTGACGCGCAGAATGCCAACAGTCGTTTACAGCATGTGAGGGTTTTCTATGTTGAGTTCAGTTATGTAAGTATGGAACTCAGGCAGTCACGACACTTAACATCAACAGCCACACTGCGGGAACGAAAGAAAAGCGAAGGAAGGAACAAAATAGGACGACAGTTTCCAAACATTGAGTGGACTGAGATTTGTAAAAACATCAGTTATGATTTGCTCACGACTAATATAATAACGTCATGGTACACGACAGTTAACAACATAGTTAGCACCAATGAAAGACTGTACGCAATCGTACTCTGTGACACAAATTTATGTTAACAACGCCATTTAGTTGACACAATAATTCATAGATATACTTGCAGCGGTCACATGAATAGTTGGAAGCGGATCCGAGAGCAAATATCTCTGATTTCAAGGACAATTCCTGAGTATATATCATTGATACACAGGCCTGATTCACGCTATTTCCCAGAGGCAAAAAATAACGCTGTGTAGTGGTTTCTGGGAAGTTTTGTGAATTACGTCCTTAACAAATTAGGATCCGACAGCACCATAGAGTTCAAGGTACACATTCTGTATGAACTCCACAAAATTAGCCTCTCTTAGAATACAGAAACTGGGCAGATTCCACCACCTCCATTTTTGAGGTTTTAGGTGCTACACTGTGTGACCAATAGCACAAAATCACTCTAGGATACGGTGTCTCTTCAGTTATTTGTTTAACTATCTACATGTTTTATTCGTGATATAGCATCATCAAGAGCAAGTCAAGCACATGTCGTTAACGAATGTTTAAGATATCTTTTATAGTGGGCAGTAGTGCATCTTCTTCATCATTTGGACTGTGATGCCACCGTGTCCAGTAAATGCTAATATGAGAAACATGATGGCTTTTTTGACGGCATTGCAAATACCATGCTTTACGTAGGATTCTTTATGCATACAATTGTTTACCCCCCCCCCCCCCCAGTGAAGTAATCAATGAGTCTCTGTTTTATTTGTGGAGCAGTCTTGGTTGTAGGTAATGTGAAGTACATCTTCAGTCCTTCGGCTGGGACGATGGAATCTCCTGCAACTTTTACTTTTCTTACACTAAGACAACGTTGGTTTTTGCATGGAGCAGCTGGTCTGCTTCTGTTGCTGGTTAATGTATGTCAGTATAAGTACTTTTCCAAATTAAGCCTAAAAAGCAGATACCATCGACTAGAAGGATTTCCAGAGGACTGTTCAAAGTTTGCATTTCAGTCCCTTGGGATCATTACTAGTATCGTTAAATACTGTTTGGGTTAAAAAATGCACCAGCCATGTTTCAAAGATTCACATGTCTGTGAAGGATAGGGAGATAACAGTAAGACGCAGTCTTTCATTTGCACTTCTCCGCTCCCAAAATGCCCCCAAGCCATGCGCATTTACTAGATCAAGTGGTCTTGATAGGCATTTGGTATGTATACAAGCCACAGTTCAGACTCAGCTTCATTCCAATGGAACAATACATATTGTATTATTGTATTTTGGTATTCTGAGAGATGGTTGTTGTAGCAAGATCTGCTCTATCTTCCGTTACTTACAATCCACAACCTGCAATGCCTGCATATTTCTGCATATCTCAAAGTAATAATGACGATGCACAGAGACATCCATCAACAATACTTTTAATCATTCACCTGCTCAACAAGTTTAGCGAACTCAGCTAGTCCTTATGGCAGCCTCGAAAGTCATCTGCAACAATATATTGCATGCCATTGCTGTGCAAAATTTTGAAATCATATTCTTGTAGAAATAAACACCATATAGCTAAATATGGATGGATTAACTTGCAAGTTGGGAGAAAACGCGTTGTGGTCACTGAAAACCCTGATCTGTCGACCATCAACGAGGTAATTAAATTAAATTTCTTGAACGACTGCTGCCAAGACCGATAATCTGGATTTTGCTCTCGCTGTCCTTCTCTATTTTTTGAAACACACAAACACCTAGCCCAGATAAGGATGCATCTGACACGATACAAAAATATGTTTCCGTGTCCAGGTGGTGTAATATGTGTTGTGGTTGGCAGGAGAGCCTACATCGTGTTACTAAAGGAGGCCGAAATGCACGCCTTTTAGCTCACGCAGGCTGGCGTGAGGTCTGGAACATTACAAGGGAATTAGAATTGAGAAAAACGGACGTCGCTGGTGGAATACTTAACTTTAATCCATTAATGACGAACGTCGCTCGTGACAGTACATGATTCACAATATCAATGGTAACTGAATGTGACGCCTTGCTAGGTCGTAGCAAATAACGTAGCTCAAGGCTATGCTAACTATCGTCTCGGCAAATGAGAGCGTAGAAGTCAGTGAACCATCGCTAGCGAAGTCGGCAGTACAACTGGGCGAGTGCTAGGAAGTCTCTCTAGACCTGCCGTGTGGCGGCGCTTGGTCTGAAATCACTGATAGTGGCGACACGCGGGTCCGACGTATCCTACCGGACAGCGGCCGATTTAACGGCTACCACCTAGCAAGTGTGGTGTCTGGCGGTGACACCACATACCTCCCCCGCAAATCGGCGTACGGTTGTGACATAAGGCTTCCGCCCGCCGTGGGGGGGCCCCATGTCGACGTATGCGACGAGGTGGGGAGCCTAACAACAGGCGAGGCTGTGCCACCCGCACCCTGCCATTCGGACCGCGGGGAGCTAGGAAACGACTGAAACCTGCTCCAGGGTGCACGCCAACATGCGGTGTATGCGCCCGTAGAGAGACAGGAGGGGCCGAAGGGTCGAACTCCATCGGGCCGAGGCACCCGACGGGCGAAGATGACATATGGTCCGGAGCGGGCAAGAGTTCCATGTCGGAGGACAACTGGTCACGGGAAGCGATCGGCGGCGAGTGACCCAGGGAGGCGCCCGGCGGTTGCAGCGACGCGTCCACTGCGGGCGTCGCCGGCGGGAGAACAGGCGGCGGTGGCGGCGGCGGCGGCGGCGGCGGCGGCGCGTCGCCATGGGGCAAAATGGAAGGCAGCATCGGTAACACCTGGGGCTGAGGCGAGCCAGTAGATGGGTCCCCAGGGCGCTGACCGGTCGGCACCGTCACTGAAAGCAGACTGCGAGCGGCAGATCCCGTGCGACGACAGAGGCGCAGCTGATTGAGATGCCGACGCACCTCACCAGAGGCCCCCAAAACCAGATACATAGCGCGGCCGAGGCAGCGAAGTCTGCGCCCTTCGAGCCAACCCCGTGAACCTCGATAGTGGCGATAGTAGACAACGTCACCTGGAGCAAAAGCAGGTGTCTGCCGCTGCACATGAACCGGATGCGACGGATGTAGCAAAGACATCAAGGTTCGATGAGGGCGACCGTGGAGCAACTGAGCCGGCGAGCGACCATCTCTGGGCTGAGAGCGATACGAGGACAAAAAGAGCAATATCGCGTCCTCCCGAGAATGAGACTCTTTTAACTTCAACATCTGTGACTTGAAAGTCGTGACCAATCGTTCAGCGGCACCGTTTGACTGTGGCGAAAACGGCGCGGATGTCAGATGTTGAATACCATTGGCCTTGCAGAATGACTGAAATTCTGCGGACATGAATTGTGGGCCATTGTCGGAAACAATAGTCTGTGGAAGACCTTCAATGCAAAAGATAGCAGATAACGCTTGGATGGTGGCAGATGACGTCGTGGAAGACATCCGGACAACAAAAGGAAAATTACTGAATGAAACTATCACAACCAACCATCGAGCACTCCAGAATGGACCAGCAAAATCGATGTGTAAACGTTGCCGAGGTAAAGTGGCTTTTGGCCATGCATAGAATTTCCGCGTTGGTGCTGATTGTTGTTCGGCACACACCATGCAAGAAGAGCACATATTCGTAATAACGGCATCGATTCCGAACCAAGAACAGTGCTGACGAGCAAGTTGCTTCGTTCTCACTATACCCCAATGTCCTTGGTGGAGAAGCTGTAAGACAGAGGACTGTAACGAACGTGCGACCACGACCCTGGACCGATCATTATCAGAACGTAACAGCAAAACACCACGTCGTACAAAAATTCTCTCCTTGTGAGCAAAAAATCGGTGAACCAACGGGTCCCCGATCCGTGACTATCACAAGGGCCATTGCGTAGCAACAAAACGCAGAACGGGAGCAAGGACAGGGTCGGCAGCTGTGGCTGTAGCTACACGACGAAAATCAATCGGAAACGATTCGACCACGTCATCGGTTTCCGCATCAATGAACATGCAAGGAAGTTCGGAGGAATCGAATGCCTTATCCTCAGCAACAGGCAAGCGGGACAACGCATCGGCGTTTCCGCGCTTAGCAGTGGACCGATACAAGATATCGTAGCGGTACTGCGAGAGGATAATAGACCAGCGAATGAATTTCTGCGCTGTATGTGGAGGTACAGGCTTGGTCGGATGAAAAAGCGATGTCAAAGGTTTGTGGTCTGTGATTATGGTAAAGTGACGACTATACAAGAAATCATGAAACTTTGTAACACCAAATACGAGAGCCAATGCTTCTTTCTAGATCTGTGAGTAATTTCTTTGCGCAGACGAGAGTAATTTGGACGAAAAGGCAATAGGGCGATCGTGCGATCCACCTTTGTGCGCAAGCACAGCACCGATTCCGAAATCAGCTGCATCCACCATCAACAAAAGGGGCTTCTGGGGATCGAATGGCGTAAGACAAGTATTGGAAAGCAACGCCGATTTCAACTGGCGAAAGGCACGTTCGCATTCCGTCGTCCAGACGAACGGAACACGTTTACGGCGTAACCGATCAAGCGGAGCTTAAATGGAAGAGGCATGCGGAATATATTTATGATAATAGTTGACTTTTCCCAGCACACTCTGTAGCTGCTTCAAATTCTGCGGCGATGGCAAGTCTTGTATGGCACGATGGTGCGTGGGACTGGGATGTATGCCTTGGTCATTGAGTACAAGTGCCAAGAATGGCAAGTCCCGAGCAAAAAACACACATTTGTCCTTCCGCAAGCGAAGACCATTTTGTCGCAAGACCTGAAATAATGTTCTGAGATTGGCCAAATGTTCTTCTTCCGTCTTTCCGTAGATCACAATATCGTCCAGATAATTTTCTGCAGTAGAGACCGACGCACAAACAGTTTTTAGATATTGCTGAAACAATGCAGGGGCGGAAGCACACCCGATTGGCAGTCGTTTGAATTGATACAACCCAAGATGCGTGTTAACCACCAAAACGCGCTGGGATTCTTCGTCCACCGGTATTTTGCAAGTACGCTTCCGCTAGGTCCAACTTCGAAAAATACACTCCTGGAAATTGAAATAAGAACACCGTGAATTCATTGTCCCAGGAAGGGGAAACTTTATTGACACATTCCTGGGGTCAGATACATCACATGATCACACTGACAGAACCATAGGCACATAGACACAGGCAACAGACCATGCACAATGTCGGCACTAGTACAGTGTATATCCACCTTTCGCAGCAATGCAGGCTGCTATTCTCCCACGGAGACGATCGTAGAGATGCTGGATGTAGTCCTGTGGAACGGCTTGCCATGCCATTTCCACCTGGCGCCTCAGTTGCACCAGCGTTCGTGCTGGACGTGCAGACCGCGTGAGACGACGCTTCATTCAGTCCCAAACATGCTCAATGGGGGACAGATCCGGAGACCTTGCTGGCCAGGGTAGTTGACTTACACCTTCTAGAGCACATTGGATGGCACGGGATACATGCGGACGTGCATTGTCCTGTTGGAACACCAAGTTCCCTTGCCGGTCTAGGAATGGTAGAACGTAGGTTCGATGACGGTTTGGATGTACCGTGCACTATTCAGTGTCCTCTCGACGATCACCAGAGGTGTACGGCCAGTGTAGGAGATCGCTCCCCACACCATGATGCCGGGTGTTGGCCCTGTGTGCCTTGGTCGCATGCAGTCCTGATTGTGGCGCTCACCTGCACGGCGCCAAACACGCATACGACCATCATTGGCACCAAGGCAGAAGCGACTCTCATCGCTGAAGACGACACGTCTCCATTCGTCCCTCCATTCACGCCTGTCGCCACACCACTGGAGGCGGCTGCACGATGTTGGGGCGTGAGCGGAAGACGGCCTAACGGTGTGCGGGACCGTAGCCCAGCTTCATGGAGACTGTTGCGAATGGTCCTCGCCGATACCCCAGGAGCAAGTGTCCCTAATTTGCTGAGAAGTGGCGGTGCGATCCCCTACGGCACTGCGTAGGATCCTACGGTCTTGGGGTGCATCCGTGCGTCGCTGCGGTCCGGTCCCAGGTCGACGGGCACGTGCACCTTCCGCCGACCACTGGCGACAACATCGATGTACTGTGGAGACCTCACGCCCCACGTGTTGAGCAAATTCGGCGGTACGTCCACCCGGCCTCCCGCATGCCCACTATACGCCCTCGCTCAAAGTCCGTCAACTGCACATTCGGTTCACGTCCACGCTGTCGCCGCATGCTACCAGTGTTAAAGACTGCGATGGAGCTCCGTATGCCACGACAAACTGGCTGACACTGACGGCGGCGGTGCACAAATGCTACGCAGCTAGCGCCATTCGACGGACAACACCGCGGTTCCTGGTGTGTCCGCTGTGGCGTGCGTGTGATCATTGCTTGTACAGCCCTCTCGCAGTGTCCGGAGCAAGTATGGTGGGTCTGAGAACACCGGAGTCAATGTGTTCTTTTTTCCATTTCCAGGAGTGTATTTGACCGGGCACAGTTTGTCAAAAAGATCTTCCGGGCGAGGTAAAGGAAAAGTTGCAATCACTAGTTGTGGATTCACTGTTGCCTTGAAGTCCAGACAAAGTCTCAATTTTCCGGAAGGTTTTGGCAAAATTACTAAGGGTGATGCCCAGAGAGAAGCCTGCACACGTTCAATTACACCTTGTGATTCCAAATCGTGTAATGTTTTTGTGACCTCATCACGCAATGCGTGGGGAACATTGCGCGCTCTGAAAAATTTCGGTTGCGCGTTTACTTCCATTTCCACATGTGCTTTATAGTTCGTAGCGCAACCGAGGCCCGGTGCAAAAATGTCTACAAATTCTTCACATAGACGAGAAACACTGTCTGAAGGCACAGTCTGGTTCACTGAGAGGACCTGATTTGCTATAGACAAGTAAACAACTGAAATAAATCAAAACCAAACAAGTTCACTGCAGAAAAAAAACGAAGGACGTAAAATGACACAAGTTTTGTTTGTCCTTTGTATGTAGCAATGATGAGAAAAAGATTGAATAATCAACGAAAGGATAATGTTCTACGATTCGGGGCGTGGAATGTCAGAAGCTTGAACGTGGTAGGGAAACTAGAAAATTTAAAAAGGGAAATGCAAAGGCTCAATCTAGATATAGTAGGGGTCAGTGAAGTGAAGTGGAAGGAAGACAAGGATTTCAGGTCAGATGAGTATCGTGTAGGATTCGTTATGAATAGGAAGGTAGGGCAGAGGGTCTGTTACTGTGAACAGTTCAGTGACCGGGTTGTTCTAATCAGAATCGACAGCAGACCATCACCGACAACGATAGTTCAGGTTTACATGCCGACGTCGCAAGCTGAAGATGAACAGATAGAGGAAGTGTATGAGGATATTGAAAGAGTAATGCAGTATGTAAAGGGGGACGAAAATCTAATAGTCATGGGCGACTGGAATGCAGTTGTAGGGGAAGGAGTAGAAGAAAAGGTTACGGGAGAATATGGGCTTGGGACAAGGAATGAAAGAGGAGAAAGACTAATTGAGTTCTGTAACAAGTTTCAGCTAGTAATAGCGAATACGCTGTTCAAGAATCACAAGAGGAGGAGGTATACTTGGAAAAGGCAGGGGGATACGGGAAGATTTCAATTAGATACTGAATTGTAAGGCGTACCCAGGAGCAGATATAGACTCAGATCACAATGTAGTAGTGATGAAGAGTAGGCTGAAGATCAAGACATCAGTCAGGAAGAATCAATACGCTAAGAAGTGGGATACGGAAGTTCTAAGGAATGACGAGATACGCTTGAAGTTCTCTAACGCTATAGATACAACAATAAGGAATAGCGCAGTAGGCAACACAGTTGAAGAGGAATGGACGTCTCTAAAAAGGGCCATCACAGAAGTTGGGAAGGAAAACATAGGTACAAAGAAGGTAGCTGCGAAGAAACCATGGGTAACAGCAGAAATACTTCAGTTGATTGATGAAAGGATGAAGCACAAACTTGTTCCGGGAAAATCAGGAATCCAGAAATACAAGTCGCTGAGGAATGAAATAAATAGGAAGTGCAGGGAAGCTAAGACGAAATGGCTGCAGGAAAAATGTGAAGACATCGAAAAAGATATGATTGTCGGAAGGACAGACTCAGCATACAGGAAAGTCAAAACAACCTTTGGGGACATTAAAAGCAACGGTGGTAACATTAAGAGTGCAACGGGAATTCCACTGTTAAATGCAGAGGAGAGAGCAGATAGGTGGAAAGAATACATTGAAAGCCTCTATGAGGATGTAGATTTGTCTGATGTGATAGAAGAGGAAACAGGAGTCGATTTAGAAGAGATAGGGGATCCAGTATTAGAATCGTAATTTAAAAGAGCTTTGGAGGACTTACGGTCAAATAAGGCAGAAGGGACTGATAACATTCCATCAGAATTGCTAAAATCATTAGGGGAAGTGGCAACAAAACGACTATTCACGTTGGTGTGTAGAATATATAAGTCTGGCGACATACCATCTGACTTTCGGGAAACCATCATCCACACAATTCAGAAGACGGCAGGAGCTGACAAGTGCGAGAATTATCGCACAATCAGCGTAACAGCTCATGCATCGGATCTGCTTACAAGAATAATATACAGAAGAATGGAAAATATAATTGAGAATGCACTAGGTGACGATCAGTTTGGCTTTAGGAAAAGTAAAGGCACGAGAGAGGCAATTCTGACGTTACGGCTAATAATGGAAGCAAGGCTAAAGAAAAATCAAGACACGTTCATAGGATTTGTCGAGCTGGAAAAAGCGTTCGACAATATAAAATGGTGCAAGCTGTTCAAGATTCTGAAAAAAGTAGGGGTAAGCTATAGGGAGAGACGGTCTAAACATTCATGGTGGTGTCTGTTTGTTCCATATCGTGTCTTCCTACCACTTTCGCGCAACAACGCTCTGAGCGTGTTTTTTACGGAACTGACTACTTTGAACCTGGGACCTGTTGCTGGTAAGGAGACGCCAGACCACACATGACATGTAGAATTCAGAAGAGTTCAGTGAGACTAGCGATGATATAACCAGATACTATATGATCTCAGCGTCAGCTCCACTGCACTCCCTGTGAAAGAATCTTAATACTAACTAAATGTTGTGGAAAGGGTTCAAGGCTTTCCTATTTTTAGTTAGCTGGTAAAATAACGTCGAAAAAGCAGTTAGGTTTACCATTGGAAATTTTATGGTACTCACAAAACATCGTTTATAAATTGCACTATTGATAAAAGGAAATATTTTAATACAGGATGGTAAAAACCAACTGCGTTCAACAAAAATGTGAACGAATATTCCATAAATGGTTTTCCAAGTTATACAATCGATAGAAGGATGACCTATGCCATATCACATCTATAATGTATATTTAATTTAAGTTTCACAAAAGAGAAAACTATCAAAATGGTCTACAGTGACCCTCAATTATCTTTAATTACTTATCTAACTTGTCGTAAATTACAGTGGCTGATGTGGCTTCTCAATAACTATATATAAGAAAAATCATCGCGTTTCAGATCTGTTCTTCAAGTGGCAAATGTGAACACCATGAGTTTTAATTAACGATCGACACTAGTATTACGCAAAAAAAGGGGGTGTAACAGATGAGACTTCTGCAGTTCTGAGTGAAGCCTTATGCGCTCAAAAATGCGGCATCGCGTGCGTTCATTACCTTGTCGGTGTTTAAGCAGCGTCAGAGCAGCGGCGAGCAGCACAGCTCCGCTCACCTCGCCATCTCGGAAGCAACCTCCCCTAACTTCTCCTTACTACGATTTACCGAAGTTGGTTTAAAAAAAACTATCTGGCTGTGTTTTCATCTGATCAATCAGGGTCTCAATGTTAACCTTAAGCTCCGTCTACAAAAATTCTGTCTATCCAATGAGAACCGTATACTTTTCGTGGTGGGGCAATGTTTTTAAAGTTTGCAACGTAACAGAGACGCTAAAAAGTCTCACGCTTAAACCTGCAGCTGGTGTGGTCCTTTTAGCGTTATCGTAAGATCTATACTGTTCTTCTGGAGGGCTCTATCTTTTAACATGGGCTGGGGAGTGGTCCTAATGTAACAGACACGCGAAAAGGCTCACGCTAAAACTTGCGGGTGATAGTGGCCCTTTCTTGTGTTATCGTAAGATCTATACTGTTTTTCTGGAGGGCTCTAGCTTTTAACATGGGCTGGGGGTGGTCCTTGAAGTAACAGGGACGCGAAACAGTCTCACGCTAAAGCGTGCGGGTTGTGTGGCCCTAGTGGTTAGCTGGAGACGTGGGTGTCCAGTCCGCCCCTTATCGTAGGGCCTTCTAGCTTAACACGGTTCTGCTCTCGGCTTCTGTTCTCGTTTCTCCCCTCGAAACTGCGTCGGTCTCACGGTGGGAAGGTACGACATGCATTTAGGCATTCTTGTGTTAGTCTGTGGTACTCCATTTGCTCACTCATTACTCGTAATACTTTGGTTAATTTAATGTCACGATTTATTCGGAGCTATGTGACTGGATTTGCTTATCATGTCAGGGTTTTCATGGAAGGTGTTAGATTTGCCTGACACCTTACAACGGGTCATATACAATATGTACAACAACCAAGAGGGAATAACAAGAGTGGACGATCAAGAACGAAGTGCTCGTATTAAGAAGGGAGTAAGACAAGGCTGTAGCCTTTCGCCCCTACTCTTCAATCTGTACATCGAGGAAGCAATGATGGAAATAAAAGAAAGGTTCAGGAGTGGAATTAAAATACAATGTGAAAGGATATCAATGATACGATTCGCTGATGACATTGCTATCCTGAGTGAAAGTGAAGAAGAATTAAATGATCTGCTGAACGGAATGAACAGTCTAATGAGTACACAGTATGGTTTGAGAGTAAATCGGAGAAAGACGAAGGTAATGAGAAGTAGTAGAAATGAGAACAGCGAGAAACTTAACATCAGGAAAGGAATTCTGCTACCTAGGCAGTAAAATAACCAATGACGGACGGAGCAAGGAGGACATCAAAAGCAGACTCGCAATGGCAAAAAAGGCATTTCTGGCCAAGAGAAGTCTACTAATATCATATACCGGCCTTAATTTAAGGAAGAAATTTCTGAGGATGTACGTCTGGAGTACAGCATTGTATGGTAGTGAAACATGGACTGTGGGAAAACTGGAACAGAAGAGAATCGAAGCATTTGAGATGTGGTGCTATAGACGAATGTTGAAAATTAGGTGGACTGATAAGGTAAGGAATGAGGAGGTTCTTCGCAGAATCGGAGAGGAAAGGAATATGTGGAAAACACTGATAAGGAGAAGGGACAGCATGATAGGACATCTGCTAAGGCATGAGGGAATGACTTCCATGGTACTAGAGGGAGCTGTAGAGGGCAAAAACTGTAGAGGAAGACAGAGATTGGAATACGTCAAGCAAATAATTCAGAACGTAGTTTGCAAGTGCTACTCTGAGATGAAAAGGTTAGCACAGGAAAGGAATTCGTGGCGGGCCGTATCAAACCAGTCAGTAGACTGATGACAAAAAAAAAAAAAAAATGTAGCAAGAAGGCTGCACTGTCCTAACACAGGGATCGCTTGACCGGAATAGCTAGTTAACTTAACATTTGCGGCACGCAACGGAGGTGTGCCCATCAGTTTGTAAGTGTCTTGATTGATCAGTGAAACTGCAGCTCCGGTGTCGAGCTGGAATGGTATCACTGTGCCGTTAATGTCCAAGTCCACAAAAAGTCTATTGTCCTGCTGACGACCAGAGCAACTGTCTCGTGCAACGTGAACTGACACTGGTACATAATCACTTGCGACTTGACGGGAGTTCCGGCGATGTCGACGCACACTATTTTTGGGACGAACACTGTCACTGGTAGAAAGAGTGGCACTGCGCGGAGTGGAATGAACTACATGAATTCCCATGGGTGAAGTTTCGCGAGCCCGAGTATCCTTGGTTCGATTCCGATTCTGGCGCGAAGCAAAAGGCCTGGAATGGTTTCGAGCTTCCGCTCTGAGCTTTTTTTTTGGCAAACACTCTGAACATGTCCTTTCTTATTACAATAACAGCAAATAGCTTGGCGTGACGGGCAGTTCTCACGTGAATGTTTAGTAGCACACTGCGGGCATGATTTGATCCCTGCATTTGCTTGCCAGCGCGGCACACGTGGCAGAGTGCCTGGCGGCAGCGGCGCGGCCGGGCGCGAGGGCTGTTCACTGCTCCGTGCAGCTCGCCTGGCGGGCCGGTGAACCTGACACACTGCTGGAGAAGTTACAAATGATTCCTGAGCAAAGTCAAGTGTGTCCTGCCGATACAATATTTACATCATTTGTTGAAGGGAGGGATTTACTAGTTTCAAAATTTGTTCCCTTATACGAACATCAGAAACGTTCTGTGCAATAGCATCACGTACCATAGTATCTGAATAAGGGAGTCCGCATTGACACTCAAAAGCACAATCCTTAGTAAGTCCTTGCAAGGTTGCAACCCACTTCCGATTAGTCTGACCTGCCGTACGTTTTGAACGAAAGAAGGTATAACGTTTGGCAACTACATTGACTGATTCTTTGAAATATGCATCTAATGCAGACAAAATTTCTTCGCAGGACAGAGTAGCTACGTCGCGTCAGGGAAATACACTCCTGGAAATTGAAATAAGAACACCGTGAATTCATTGTCCCAGGAAGGGGAAACCTTATTGACACATTCCTGGGCTCAGATACATCACATGATCACACTGACAGAACCACAGGCACATAGACACAGGCAACAGACCATGCACAATGTCGGCACTAGTACAGTGTATATCCACCTTTCGCAGCAATGCAGGCTGCTATTCTCCCATGGAGACGATCGTAGAGATGCTGGATGTAGTCCTGTGGAACGGCTTGCCATGCCATTTCCACCTGGCGCCTCAGTTGGACCAGCGTTCGTGCTGGACGTGCAGACCGCGTGAGACGACGCTTCATTCAGTCCCAAACATGCTCAATGGGGGACAGATCCGAGGATCTTGCTGGCCAGGGTAGTTGACTTACACCTTCTAGAGCACGTTGGGTGGCACGGGATACATGCGGACGTGCATTGTCCTGTTGGAACAGCAAGTTCCCTTGCCGGTCTAGGAATGGTAGAACGATGGGTTCGATGACGGTTTGGAAGTACCGTGCACTATTCAGTGTCCCCTCGACGATCACCAGAGGTGTACGGCCAGTGTAGGAGATCGCGCCCCACACCATGATGCCGGGTGTTGGCCCTGTGTGCCTTGGTCGTATGCAGTCCTGATTGTGGCGCTCACCTGCACGGCGCCAAACACGCATACGACCATCATTGGCACCGAGGCAGAAGCGACTCTCATCGCTGAAGACGACACGTCTCCATTCGTCCCTCCATTCACGCCTGTCGCGACACCACTGGAGGCGGGCTGCACGATGTTGGGGAGTGAGCGGAAGACGGCCTAACGGTGTGCGGGACCGTAGCCCAGCTTCATGGAGACGGTTGCGAATGGTCCTCGCCGATACCCCAGGAGTAACAGTGTCCCTAATTTGCTGGGAAGTGGCGGTGCGGTCCCCTACGGCACTGCGTAAGATCCTACGGTCTTGGCGTGCATCCGTGCGTCGCTGCGGTCCGGTCCCAGGTCGACGGGCACGTGCACCTTCCGCCGACCACTGGCGACAACATCGATGTACTGTGGAGACCTCACGCCCCCCCGTGTTGAGCAATTCGGCGGTACGTCCACCCGGCCTCCCGCATGCCCACTATACGCCCTCGCTCAAAGTCCGTCAACTGCACATACGGTTCACGTCCACGCTGTCGCGGCATGCTACCAGTGTTAAAGACTGCGATGGAGCTCCGTATGCCACGGCAAACTGGCTGACACTGACGGCGGCGGTGCACAAATGCTACGCAGCTAGCGCCATTCGACGGCCAACGCGTCAGGGAAATAATTTGACTATCACACGGTACGTAGTCACGCCTACTGAGGACAACAAAAAAGGCTGCCGCTCGTTATCTTGAATTCTGTAGGCGGCGAGATGGAATCCAAATTGGTGGGTCCACTCCGTCCAGCTTTCCAGTGCAGCATCAAAAGGTCGAAAAGTGGGTGCAACCGTGTGTTGTGGATGCGTTAGCGGTGAAGCGGCTGCTGCCGCATCTTTTTGCATCGCACGTTGACCCTGGACGAGCTGTCCAAGGGCATCCAGTAAGGCCTGCGTCTGCTCATTCTGTAAGCGATAAAATTCGGACAGTACATTTGGAGATTTTGGCGAAGCCATTACACAAGTAAATCAGGGCAATTTAGATAAGAACACTTTCACTCTCGTCGCCAATGTTGTGGTTGGCAGGAGAGCCAACACCGTGTTACTAAAGGAGGCCGAAATGCACGCGTTTTAGCTCACGCAGGCTGGCGTGAGGTTTGGAACATTACAAGGGAACTAGAATTGAGAAAAACGGACGTAGCTGGTGGAATACTTAACTTTAATCCATTAATGACGAACGTCGCTCGTGACAGTACATGATTCACAATATCAATGGTAACTGAATGTGGGCCTTGCTAGGTCGTAGCAAATAACGTAGCTGAAGGCTATGCTAACTATCGTCTCGGCAAATGAAAGCGTAGAAGTCAGTGAACCATCGCTAGCTAAGTCAGCTGTACAACTGAGCGAGTGCTAGGAAGTCTCTCTGGACCTGCCGTGTGGCGGCGCTCGGTCTGCAATCACTGATAGTGGCGACACGCGGGTACGACGTATACTAACGGCCGATTTAAAGGCTACCACCTAGCAAGTGTGGTGTCTGGCGGTGACACCACAATATGTCTGAGCATACTAAGACTTTTTTAATTCCACTGAATACTACCTGGCATTAAGCTGAACAAATTCCAGTCGCGTTTTTCTTTAACAAATTCAGTAACTATTGATGATTTAGGAGTTAATATGGATCCAATGTCTTAGGGGTAGCGTTTTGAGTCATAATCAAGACGCCTTCGCTACCGGGTTCTAATCCCCCCGTTGATTAAATTTTGATTAAAACTCAGCAGTGGCGGCCGAAGACTTCCGGCATAAGAAGTCACCCTCAATCTGCCAACGGCCTTGTCAAAGAGGGCAGAGGAACGAACAGAGGTTCAGGGCACTCTCTTGTCATAGTGGTGGGAAATTGCACCTAAAGGCGGAAGAATCAGCCGTGATCAACTGCATGAGAATGTAGAAAGCAATGGAAACCACTGCATTAAAGACACGTAACGTATATCCACAGGACATGTGGCCTGTAATTGAAGAAGGGTCATGATGATCTCTCCATATTTCGGAACAGTCTCCCATTCGGATCTCCGGGAGGGCACTGCCAAGGGGGAGGTTACCATCAGAAAAAGACTGAATAATCAACGAAAGGATAACTTTCTACGAGTCGGAGCGTGGAATGTCAGAAGCTTGAACATGGTAGGGAAACTAGAAAATGTGAAAAGGGAAATGCGAAGGCTCAATCTAGGTATAGTAGGGGTCAGTGAAGTGAAATGGAAAGAAGACAAGGATTTCTGGTCAGATGAGTATAGGGTAATATCACCAGCAGCAGAAAATGGTATAATGGAAGTAGGATTCGTCATGAATAGGAAGACAAGGTAGAGAGTGTGTTACTGTGAACAGTTCAGTGACCGGGTTGTTCTAATCAGAATCGACAGCAGACCAATACCGACAACGATAGTTCAGGTATACATGCCGACGTCGCAAGCTGAAGATGAACAGATAGAGAAATTATATAAGGATATTGAAAGGGTAATACAGTATGTAAAGGCGGATGAAAATCTAACAGTCATGGGTGACTGGAATGCAATTGTAGGGGAAGGAGTAGAAGAAAAGGTTACAGGAGAATATGGGCTTGGGACAAGGAATGAAAGAGGAGAAAGACTCATTGAGTTCTGTGACAAGTTTCAGCTAGTAATAGCGAATACCCTGTTCAAGAATCACAAGAGGAGGAGGAATACGTGGAAAAGTCTGGGTGATATGGGAAGATTTCAGTTAGATTACTTCTTGGTCAGACAGAGATTCCGAAATAAGATACTGGATTGTAAGGTGTACCCAGGAGCAGGTATACACTCAGATCACAATATAGTAGTGATGGAGAGTAGGCTGAATTTTAAGAAGCTAGTCAGGAAGAACCAATACGCAAAGAAGTGGGATACGGAAGTACTAAGGAATGACTTTCTCTAAGGCTATATACAGAGTGTCACGAAAAGGTACGGCCAAACTTTCAGGAAACATTCCTCACACACAAAGAAAGAAAATATGTTGTGTGGACATGTGTCCGGAAACGCTTACTTTCCATGTTTATTTCTTCTCTTCAAATCACATTAATCATGGAATGGAAACACACAGCAACAGAACGCACCAGCGTGACTTCAAACGCTTTGTTACAGGAAATGTTTAAAATGTCCTCCGTTAGCGAGGATACATGCATCCACCCTCCGTCGCATGCAATCCCTGAAGCGCGGATGCAGCCCTGGAGAATGGCGTATTGTATCACAGCCGTCCACAATACGAGCACGAAGAGTCTCTACATTTGGTACCGGGATTGCGTAGACAAGAGCTTTCAAATGCCCCCATAAATGAAAGTAAAGAGGGTTGAGGTCAGGAGAGCGTGGAGGCCATGGAATTGGTCCGCCTCTACCAATCACCGAATCTGTTCTTGAGAAGCGTACGAACACTTCGACTGAAATGTGCAGGAGCTCCATCGTGCATGAACCACATGTTGTGTCGTACTTGTAAAGACACATGTTCTAGCAGCACAGGTAGAGTATCCCGTATGCGATCATGATAACGTGCTCCACTGAGCATAGGTGGGAGAATAGGGGCCCAATCAAGACATCACCAACAATGCCTGCCCAAACGTTCACAGAAAATCTGTGTTGATGACGTGATTGCACAATTGCGTGCGGATTCTCGTAAGCCCACACATGCTGATTGTGAAAATTTACAATTTTATCACGCTGGAATGAAGCCTCATCCGTAAAGGGAACATTTGCACTGAAATGAGGATTGACACATTGTTGGATGAACCATTCGCAGAAGTGTACCCGTGGAGGCCAATCAGCTGCTAATAGTGCTTGCACACGCTGTACATTGTACGGAAACAACTGCTTCTCCCGTAGCATTCTCCATACAGTGACGTTGTCAACGTTACGTTGTACAGCAGCAACTTCTCTGACGATGACATTAGGGTTATCGTCAACTGCACGAAGAATTGCCTCGTTCATTGCAGGTGTCCTCGTCGTTCTAGGTCTTCCCCAGTCGCGATTCATAGGCTTGAATGTTCCGTGCTCCCTAAGACGCCAATCAATTGCTTCGAACCTCTTCCTGTCGGGACACCTTCGTTCAGGAAATCTGTCTCGATACAAACGTACCGCGTCACGGCTATTGTCCCGTGCTAATCCATACATCAAATGGTCATCTGCCAACTGCGCATTTGTAAACATTGCACTGACTGCAAAACCACGTTCGTGATGAACACTAACCTGTTGATGCTACGTACTGATGTGCTTGATGCTAGTACTGTAGAGCAGTGAGTCGCATGTCAACACAAGCACCGAAGTCAACATTACCTTCCTTCAATTGGGCCAACTGGCGGTGAATCGAGGAACTACAGTACATACTGACGGAACTAAAATGAGCTCTAACATGAAAATTAAGCGTTTCCGGGCACATGTCCACATACCATATTTTCTTTATTTGTGTGTGAGGAATGTTTCCTGAAAGTTTGGCCTGTATTCAGCAATAAGGAATAGCTCAGTAGGCAGTTCAGTTGAAGAGGAATGGACATCTCCAAAAACGGGGATCACAGACGTTGGAAAGGAAATACAGGTACAAAGAAGATAACTGCGAAGAAACCATGGGTAACAAAAGAAATACTTCAATTGATCGATGAAAGGCGGAAGTACAAAAATGTTTCGGGAAACTCATGAATACAGAAATACAAGTCGCTGAGGAATGAAATAAATACGCAGTGCAGGGAAGCTAGGACGAAATGGCTGCAGGAAAAATGTGAAGACATCGACAAAGAAATGACTGTCGTAAGGACAGACTCAGCATAAAGGAAAGTCAAAACAACCTTCGGTGGCATTAAAAGCAGGGGCAATAACATTAAGAGTGCAATGGGAATTCCACTGTTACATGCAGAGGAGAGAGTGGATTGGTGGAATGAATACACTGAAAGGCTCTATGAGGGGGTAGATTTGTCTGATGTGATAGAAGGAGAAAAAGGAGTCGATTTAGAAGAGATAGGGATTCCAGTATAAGAATCAGAATTTAGCTTTGGAGGACTTAAGATCAAATAAGACAGAAGGGATATATAACACCCCATCATAATTTCTAAAATCGTTCTGGGAAGTGCCAACAAAACGACTATTCACATTGGTGTGCAAAATGTATGAGTCTGGCGACATACCATCTGACTTCCGGAAAAGCATCTTCCACACAATTCCGAAGGCAGCAAAAGCTCTGGGCTGCCCACCGCGTCGTTTCTCTCTGTTGGAGCAGCACGTCTCGTGTGCCGGCGCTCTAAAGCTGGCCATTGCCGGCTGAAAGCGCGGATCCGCGTTTCCAACAAATTTTGGTTGCTTTTACCCATAAAATTTGCCGTTCCTAATAGAATGAGAGCCCAGCACCGTGCATGTCGCATAGAGGTCGATCAGTGGGTGGGACAATGCTACAGACCAATACTAACCTCTTGCGTGTTGGTGCGCGTTTTGTACTCCTAGAGTGGGAAATTTCTGATGCGTTTCAATGCTTTTTCGAATAGTAGGAGATATACCCTTTCCTGACATCGGCAACAACACTGAATCGTCCTTTCCGTGATGAGTTTTTTGAAAGATGAGAGTTGAGGGTGAAGAAGGAAGTTTCCGGGTTCATCTTCCGGCTTCTAACCGTTGCAGACTGGTGTTCTGTAGCTGATTTTGGGGAAATGTAAGCGTTCGCAAGTGATGTAGCACGATCCATACTCTGAGCAGCTCGCTGTTTATTTGTTCTGCCACTCAACCAGTGTTACCTATTTGATTATAATTTTTGGTCTTGTTACCTTTAAATTTACGAGCTATCCAGATGAGGAACTCTTATTCCGAATTTCCCATACAGTCTTGCTTGTAAGTTGGTACGCCCCACAGTGTGTGAGCGTTTTCTTTTTGTTTTCTTTTTTTTGTATTTTGTAGTGAGTTTTTACCACGAACTTGAAGAACTTGCTATTAAGAATTTTATGTGAATTGTGTCCACCATAAAGAGTAAATAAATAGCTGTTATACTGAGATCTGACTTATATTTCAGGACGGCTTAGTTTATGTACAAGTTTTCCATGGTTGGGCAACCCACAAACAACAAATATGAAGTGTTGTATGCCTAACAAGAGAAACTCCCCATCGCACCTCCTTGAGAGTTAATGGTAAGATGGCCCAGTGTATGTCCCGTCAACAACTGAAACCTGATCAGGCATGAAAACAGGAAGGAAGTGGGCTGAAGTGTGAGACAAGTAGCCAAGTAGAAACAATGAACGGTCCAAGCTCAAGCCGTGCAACAATGACCGCACCTCCACAGCGACGTCGTCGTGGTTCTGTGATCTCGGTGTTGGACTGCGAATGGGGACATCCGTGTTTAACTCTCCATCGCGCCACTCTTTTTTTTTCACATATTTAAGAACTGTACGACCGCTCACTGACGTGTCTGTTCGCCATATTTAAATTTGAGTCTGTGTCATGGTGTCACATCCATCTGCAACTGCGAAGTGTAAGGAAGAGGCTTCCGGATGTAGTCATTTGCAGTTTGTTCTGCAGAAGTACGGCGTGTTGTGACTCATACGTTCCGTTTTGGAAGTTTTGACTCTTGAATTCCTTTGTTGTGACATAGTTCACATCCGTTTATTCGTTATTTTCACTTCTCTGAGAGGTCTATGTGACATCTCGCCCGCTCTCACTATTCGTCAAATTTACTTGTGATGGTAAAATATTCGTGCCACTTGACTCATATTCTGTAACGAATGTATAGTATGAAAATTGCCAAGACTAAATAACTGGAACAGATACGTCAAAGACCGGGCAGAAAATTCATAACTTTGTGAAAAGAAAAATATGATACCACGAGGGAGATTTGAACATGGACCTTCTCCTTCGCATTCCAACACCGTGACCATACAACCAGGACTCCACTGTTCTTCCAATTCTATCGATGTTGCGAATCTTAAGCTTGTATCGCTCACTATTTCTATTTTGGTTCTTATTTCACAGTTCAGTATACTTCTTCCTCTTTTCATGCTCGATGTGTGTTCAGTTTTTGACGAGCTATCCAATGGCTCATTTTACAAGTAAATCAGAAAGGAGTGCGATGGGGAATTTCCCTTCTAAGTTGTTGTTCTCATTGTGATGGTCTCCTCGTTGTGTGCAGTGGCCACACACAGCCAACATCAGTTCAAACATAAAGAGGGACGCCTCAAGTTTGAAGGTAGAGTCTGAAGTGTTAGGTATACAAAGTAGGAGGGTTGTTGGAAGCTGCAGTGGAACATAGAAACAGAGATTTTTCAGTAGGTGTGTGTTTATTTGGTCTGTAATACAAGTGTGTCTGAGGAGTGCTGTGGTGCAGAAGCGACGTTCAGACAGTGTTGCCGGCTCGCCGGTAGACGAGCGTGTGCATCGAGTGCGCGGGCAGCGACAGCGACGCCTCTCCCAGCTGAGGGTCCGACACCACCACGGAGCGCCGCCTCTCCTGCCTGACAACACACAGACAACGGGGTCAGCACACAGCCTACCATGCAGCCAGGGGTAATAATGGGAACTGATCTGTATAATATCTGGTTGCAAGACTCTGCTCTATGAGTCCAGTACTCTGGTGCGCCTGCAGATTCCTGCATTCCACATCGACCATCATGTTGTAGTTAGACAATAAAATAGAAACAAGGGTTATTTTTTACTGACTGTAAACGCCATTTCGTTAAGCGTGGCACTGTCTGAAGCAGGGAATTGTCACAAACGACATTATTGCAATACTTTATTAGAAGATACCCACATAACCAGAATAATTTCTGCCTTCCCGTAAGCTACAGACTTTACAATCTACCTTTAGGTTATGTTTTTGCCAGTGGAAACAAAAATATTTTTTTTGTTTGCATCTTTACTGTATACATCCTGCAGGAAATGATAAACATTTGTAATATTATGAGGCGCGGCCACATACATTAGTACACCTGGAAAGACCACATCGATTATGATCCAGTGACGGCATACGCCACCCAGAGGACAGTGGATTTACTGATAATGGTTTCAACGTAGTCCACCAACAGATAGCGTAGCGGCACAGCTACCATAGTATCATATGTTTCTACCCTCTAATAGTGAATGTTCACCCAGAAGGCTCGGTGTGGTACAGACTGAGGCGTAGCGCCGTATAACGATCCTGCCTTGGAGGCGGTTAAGTGGGAAATGTGTATCAGAGCTGGAGAGTGACAAATGGTGACGCAAGACAGGATGCGCATGTATTTTATGTATCAGCCGATACAGGACAGTATTGGATAGGGGACTGATTTAGTTTCGATTGTGCCCAGTAAAGCGCACTAAAGTAATAGAATGGTTTTCATAAACTGTTCTAGTATTTTCATAGAGTGCTATAATGTCTTTTTGTGAATGTAATATGTTATAAATGTGTTTTAGCAGTATGAATGATGCGTGAGTGTGATTTAAGGTTAATATGAAGATAATTGTTTAACGAATTATGTAGTAGGATATAGTGTGGGAACATTTCGAAAAAGTATGGATATGGACAAAGGGGATTTTTGTAGAATAGATTTGACAAAGGGGATTTTTGTAGAATAGATTTGACAAAGGGGATTTCTGTAGAATAGATTTGACAAAGGGGATTTTTGTAGAATAGATTTGTAAAGTAAGTTTATGGTAAAGGAAAGTTAATTCAGGTATAAATAACAATAGTAAGAGTCGAAGCCTAGCCATGAAAGAGATCGGACGTGTGCAGTAGTAATTCCGATGGAAATGATAAGTTGCCGGATCTAGCAGTGTTTCATTAATCAAAAGTGTTGGACAGTGACGGTATAATTATTGCGATGTGTGTGTAGAAATTTCGGAATTTTTAAGTGAATTTTGTGACGAGAAAAGACATATATTCCGCGTGGCGTATTGTGCAGGTCGGTGGCTAAAAACTGTGACTGCATTTAGTACCGACAGACTTAACATTTGGAGAGCATTCTCAATCAAAAACAATCAGTATTTCTGTAGCTATTACGTTACCGGGAAGTGCAGCACCATAAACTTGCTAACATGAGTGAAAGGGATTGTTAGTGACTGTTTTAAGACTACCACGAGCTTGGTAGTAATATTTGTTCACTTAAGTTTCAGAATATATTAATTGAGGAGAACATTGCCAAACTTTCACTTCGTGTTTCTGCCGAAACGTGGATTAGTGACTTAAATTGCAGCCTGGTTCACATCGAAGTACAGTAGGTTTTTGGCCCGCATTTCGTGGTCGTGCGGTAGCGTTCTCGCTTCCCACGCCCGGGTTCCCGTGTTCGATTCCCGGCGGGGTCAGGGATTTTCTCTGCCTCGTGATGGCAGGGTGTTGTGTGATGTCCTTAGGTTAGTTAGGTTTAAGTAGTTCTAAGTTCTAGGGGGCTGATGACCATAGATCTTAAGTCCCATAGTGCTCAGAGCCATTTGAACCAGTAGGTTTTACTCGGCTTTCCTACTGATGATCTGCTGAGTCAATGTTCACAGGTAGGTGCAGGTTCGTCGTAAAGGGACGGAAAGAACAGCGCCGCCGCACGTGGTGCATCGGTGCTGGGACACACTAAAGCCGTAGTCTTTTGTATCCGCGGTCGAGAGAAAGATTTTGATGGACTGAACAGTGAACGTTAGTGAAAGAATCTAGTGAACCGGTACTAGCAGAAGTCTTATCGGATCCCGTTTCGAGTTGCTGGAGTTGCAAGAAAGAAGATAACACGCAATGGCTGCAGTAGCAACGGGTACGCAGCGAAGCAGCAGATGGCATTTTAGCGGTGGCGGCGAGCAGTACAACGGGGCAGCGCGGCTAGTCTACACGACGAGCGGGGCAGCAGCCGTAGGGGGTAGAACTCGCAGTTTCAACACGCCGAGGCTGCAGCATTCGATAAAAGAAAGGTCAACATAGTTACATCTGTTGTGTGTGTGTGTGTGTGCTGAAAGACTGAGAAACATGGCAAGTGATAAAGATTTTGTGAAATGGTGAAGGAGGAAGGACTTTCATTCAGTGTGAGTGCTTCACACATTAGCACACCTGAACAGAGAGAAAGAGTAGACCTCAAAAAGAAAAGGGCATGTTTTTGACGATATTTCTATATTATTTACGGACAGTGGAATTGAGTCTGTTTCAAGTACGTCTGTTAATGTAACTAGTGGGGATAATATTAACCCCAAAAGAGACATTAAGCATGAACTCAGTAACTATCAGTTGTGTGGTGATAGTGTTAGTAATGTTACTGAATCAAATGTGGCAAACGTGTCAAATGTGGATACCAAATTTGGTATACTTCCGGTAGAACAAGGTAAACAAGAAACAGTGATGCCAAATATGGATGATGGTTCAGATGGCTCTAAGCACTATGGGACTTAACATCTGAGGTCATCAGTCCCCTAGACTTAGAACTACTTAAACCTAACTAACCTAAGGACATCACACACATCCATGCCCAAGGCAGGATTCGAACCTGCGACCGTAGCAGCAGCGCGGTTCCGGGCTGAAGCGCCTAGAACCACTCGGCCACAGCGGCCGTCTGCCAAAAATGGAACTAGGTAGTATGCAGGAAATGTTTGGCGTTTTAATGGGCTCTATGCAAGGACAATCTAATTTGGCTGAAAAAATTAATAGTAAACTCGAAAAACTTGGCAGTGGTTTTAATGAAAAACTTGAGAAGCAGACTGCTGTTTTAAAAGAAATGTGGGAAAATGAATTGAAGTCATTAGAAAATAAAGTAGATGACAAAATCTCTCGAGTTGAGAATAATTGCAAACGATCTGTTAGCACTGTAAAAGGTGAATTAACAGAGGCTTTGAAAAGAGTTGCTATTGGAAACAAACAAAGAGTAGATGAAATTAAAGAAGGTATACAAAAAGTACAGGTTAAAATAGCAGCTGTAGAATCTGTATGTGAAACCGATCACAAAGTGTTAGCCAGCAAAATTAGTTCTGAATCTGACAAATGTATGAATGAAGTAAAAACTGTGTCAGAACGAGTGGATGAGTCTGAAAAAATGTTCTTCAGCTAACTAACCAAGTAGAAGAGGTGGAAAGTAGGTTGGATGAGCATGACAGTAGACTATACCAAGTTGCAACTAACCTCAAACATGTATTTAACAGTAGTGTGTGTAGTTTTATGGTAGAATCATCTGAAATTTCATATGTCACTAACAGACTGTTTTTACGTTTTGATCCAACAGGAAATGAGCATCCAAAAGAATTTTGGGATGATTTTGAAGGTGTGTAACCTAGTTTGCGGTCAGACAAACAAAAAATAGGTTTTATTACGTCAAAATTCTTAGGAGAGTCCATAACTTGGGGGGTTATTGCTACTGAGCAGAACGATACTTTGGATAAAATAAAAGCGGCATTTTTGAAAGAATATTGGGGTAAGGGAAAACAGATGAAGTTATTAAATAGCTTCTGGGCTGAGGAAAAGTTTAATCCCAGAAGGGAAAGTGTAAAAAAGTTCGCATTAAAGTGGATGACAAATTTGTCATACTTAAACAACAGAATCGAGCCAGAACAAATTGTTATGGGTTTGGAAGGTAAACTGCCTATGCACTGGCGGAACAAACTTATTTCAGCGCCGGGGGATGATGTGCCTAAGTTCATTTGTCATTTGGAGAGGGTTGAGAAGTTATTGCATGAGGAGGAATATGCAAATAGTAATGACAGACCACCAAATGATGCAGGACCGCGTCATAATCTAAACATTAACAGAATTGGCGTGGTCCGTGGAAATGGCAGGGACAGAGGTGCCGGGAGGTGGCGCTATCCTGCCAATGACGGGCGAAGTAATGGGGAACAGGTGCACGATTATCGATCGTATTCTCCAGTGCGAGAGAATGATGTTGTGCAAAGGCAGCAGCAGAGGGGGGTAAACGTAAGAAAGGATACCGAATTACAGAATCCGTCAAACTAAATGCCGTCTGTGAAAGGGCTAGCATTTACCAGACGGGAAGTAGTAGTTTGAGCCTGCTAGCAAAATCTTTTGTATGTGTTAATAGTAACCAGACAGGAACTGTAAGAGAGGTACAGGAGAAGGTAGTAGCAACACACGAAACGAGCTACGTTAAAAACTGTACGTTTAATGTAGGTTTAGAGACTTGACAGCCACAAACAATATAAGCACTGTACTGCAGACGAGAGGGATGGTGTATTAGTGGAATATGTGACAGAAACCGAGTGCAAGAAAGTGGTTAGCAACCAAGCTGAAGTCGAGTCATGTTATAAGGAAGGAGAAAGTACAGAGGATGCACAATTACAGGAAATTAGTGACGACATTTGTGAGGCTATTAGGGAGAAGCAGGAGGATGGTGACCAAAATGGGGTTCGACCAGTTAATAGTGAAAAAAGGGAAGAGAGAGAGGCTATAATGGAGAATAGCGATGCGCCAGAAGAGAGTTTTGAATTGTTACTAGTGAATAGAATACTTAGTATTGGGGAGAAAAGTGGTAAAGGTGATTCATCAAAAATCTCTGTAATTTCCGGAAACAGGCAAGGTTTCGATAGAAGAGAGGTTGTGAACAACTTGTTGGAGAAGGGTGCTGATACTAGCAAGAAAAGGAAAGTATTGAATCAACCAATAATTAGTCTACAAGTGTGTGATGAAAAGGTACAGTGTTTATCAGATACAGGTACTGATTTATGTGCTGTGAGTAAAGGTTGGTTAGAATCATTGCAAAAAGGGAATGATCTTGTAATTATGCCACTAATGGGGGTACAGATTATTGTAGCTACTGGAAAAAAGAAAAAACCTGTTAGACATGAAGTTCTGTTGCCAGTGAAATTAAATGGGGTGAAAGTATTCCATAACTTCCTTAGAATTCCTGATCTGTGTATAAAATGTTGATTGGTGTAGATTTCTTTAACCATTGCAAACGGATATTAAATTTTAAAGAAAGTGTGATAATTTTTGAAATAAATGGGAATGATGTGGTTGTGCCATTTTTTCGAAAAGACTATGTCATCGATGAAGAAGTAGCCAGTATACCAGTTAGGTATTTAGAAGGACAGAGGATTTGGGGGAACTATAATGAGTATGGAGACGATGTGGGGGTGGACCCTGAGGTAGATGTGAGTTACGTTTGGAGGCCTCAGGGGGCATTGCAACCTATACAATGCTAGGTGCTTGACGAAAACCAGGTCCTCAAGTTACTGGCAGTGCAATTTCATTTTCTTTTCATATTGCCAGTCTTCCTCTTCTAATCATTCTGATCTGAGTCTATCTTCTGTAATATTCTTCTCTATCAGGGAAGGTGTGTTTGTAGGTGTAAGATGGAGTCATGGGATTAAGATGAAGTAGGTTTTTGTGGTGAGAGAGATGGAGGTCAGTTTGTGATTGAAGGCTGATTGACATATAGAAATATGAGAATACCCAGACGTGACAAGGGCAGTTAGTAAAGGAGATCTAGGTGAAGAATATTTTATATGAGTGGAGTATGAATGAATGTGGAGAATATATGTATATTTTGTAAATACAATTCTTGATTTCTGTTACAGAGCGGTGAAACTATGAGGAAGAAGATATGAAAAGAAACACTACATAAAAAGTGGTAACAATGTACTATAAAAATGTTTGTAAATAACTGCTTTACAGGAAATGTGTTTTTTGCCATTAAATATTTTCAAGTTGAGTGAAAGTTCAACAGAAAAAATTAATGTAACCTTTGCTTAAAATAGCAACTAGTTCTTTTAAATTCATTAAGTTTTTGGAAAAGAAGTAAATTTTAAAAAAGATTTTCGAATAGATTTGACCTTGCTGATTTGAGTAAGCAATACTATGTTAATGTACTTTCATTTGAATTCAAGTTAAACTAAATAGTAAACAATGTAAATAATCTCCTATACTATAAGTAATTGTATATTAGGATGTATATAAACGAAGTAGGCTTAGAAGGAAGTATGTATTCTGGGACAGCAATGCATGTAAACCATGGAGGGACCAATAAGTGGTGAACGGGGATGTGTTATGGACGCTACAATGCAGGGTGCCATACTCAAGACTCATGGAAAAGTGTATGATAAAGAGGCGATAGTTATGTGCAGTTTTTTTTAGGTAGGACAAAATACTATTATTAAATAGTAGGACACCAACCACAGTGCCTGAATAAAGACAATCAAAAAGTAAATGTAAAAAAGTTATTAAAAAAGTTAGGAATGTTTTTGAGAGATTTGTAAAAAATGTTTTCAAGTAAGAAAGGATTATTATCAAAGAAGTTAAAAATTTTAGACTACGTTAATTATTGACTGCCAAGTGCAAAGTAAGAGATTTGTGATTTTAGTCTATAAGAATGAGAATATTTTTGTGAAATATTTTGTAATTTTAAGTCATGGTCGATATCAGTATAAATTTAAAATTTTTTGGAATCAAATTTTATAATCATAAGGGGTGTGAGGCATAGCGCCGTATAACGATCCTGCCCTGGAAGCGGTTAAGTTGGAGATGTGTATCAGAGCTGGAGAGTGACAGATGATGACGCAAGACAGGATGCGCACGTATTTTATGTATCAGCCGATAGAGGACAGTATTGGATAGGGGAATGATTTAGTTTCGATTGTGCCCAGTAAAGCACTCTAAAGTAATAGAATGTTTTTCATAAACTGTTCTAGTATTTTCATAAAGTGTTATTATGTCTTTTTGTGTATGTAAGATGTTATAAATGTGTTTTAGCAGTATGAATGATGCGTTTAAGGTTAATATGAAGATAATTGTTTAACGAGTTATGTAGTAGGATATAGTGTGGGAACATTTCGAAAAAGTATGGATATGGACAAAGAGGATTTTTGTAGAATAGATTTGTAAAGTAAGTTTATGGTAAAGGAAAGTTAATTCAGGTATAAATAACAATAGTAAATAACTTTATGCATAAACAAAACTTAAGTATATTGGATAATTATGTCGGTAAAAAGTGCAGTCGTGAGGTTTACTATTTTGCGATTGGTTATGGACGAAAAGCGCAGCGTGACGCGGGAGAATGTTGTTTTGCTATTGGCTATTAAGTAAACTGACCAATGGTAAAGCAATATTCTTCGCGCGCCTTTCTCTGCTGGTAAAGAAGACTTAGAGTATTCTAGAGAGGAGTCGAAGCCTAGCCATGAAAGAGATCGAACGTGTGCAGTAGTAATTCCGATGGAAATGATAAGTTGCAGTGTTTCATAAATCAAAAGTGTTGGACAGTGACGGTATAATCATTGCGATGTGTGTGAAGAAATTTTGGAATTTTTAAGTGAATTTTGTGACGAGAAAAGACATATATTCCGCGTGGCGTATTGAGCAGGTCGGTGGCTAAAAACTGTGACTGCATTTAGTACCGACAGACTTAATATTTGGAGAGCATTCTCAATCAAAAACAATCAGTATTTTTGTAGCTATTACGTTATCGGGAAGTGCAGCACCATAAACTTGCTAACGTGAGTGAAAGGGATTGTTAGTGACTGTTTTAAGACTACCACGAGCTTGGCAGTGACACTTGTTCACCTAAGTTTCAGAATATATTAATTGAGGAGAAAATTTCCAAACTTTCACTCCGTGTTTCTCCCGAAACGTAGATTAGTGACTTAAATTGCAGCCTGTTTCACGTCGAAGTACAATAGGTTTTACTCGCCTTTCCTACTGATGATCTGCTGAGACAATGTTCACAGGTAGCTGCAGGTTCGTCGTAAAGGGACGGAAAGAACCGCGCCGCCGCAAGACGTGTGAAGCAAAAAGGCATTTCACGAAGATATACGCTTGCTCCTTACAGCCAACTGAGAGAGTTTGGAAGGGATCGAATTGTGGTCCTTTCAGAGAATTGCCATATAAGTTGCACGCGCAGCGTCAGTTGTGCAATGATGCTGGTGTCAGTGCTCACCTGAACATTGTCACACATGTAGACGAGGTTCTGGAGGTCCATGCAGCACAGACGCCCGTCAGGATCGGCGTATTGTAAAGGCAGCAGTGGCAGATCGTACAGCTACTGTAGCACAGGTGAGAGAGTTTGTGCGTCCAGACGTGTCAACACGAACTGTTGTGAACTTTTCGTTACCTATGGGACTACAGGAACGCAGCTCGTCTTCCACTCACGCCACAAACTCGACATGCCCTGTCGACTGGTGCCGCCAGAGGATCACTTCGAAAATGGAATGGCACGTTGTGGTCTTCAGAGATGAAATTACATTCTGCCTACACGCGAGTGATGGTTGCTTGCGTGAACGATGTAGATGTGGTCGGCACTGTCTCGTATAGTGCAAGGCACACTGGTCACAACCCGGGCGCTATGATTTGGGGTGCGATAACCTGGAGGTGACGTTAACCCGCCCTCAGATCATGCAGACCCTTTCTTTTGCCATTCGTGGAATAGGAAGGTGATGCGTAGTTCCAACAGGATAATGCTCGGTCACACCGCCTGTGAAACTCAACGTGCTCTGCAAGATGCGCGGTAACTTCCCCAGCCAGCGCGATCTGCGCACTCTGGACTTGTCCCAAACAGAGCTCGTGTTGGATATGTTGGTACGTGAAGTGACTTGTGCGACTCATCAGCCAACAGGGTGGCGTAACGTAGCCTAGGACAGTATTCGCTACCAGCACGATTGACTGGACGCCAGAGTCAGCGCCTGGATTGCCGGCGTGGAGGCTACACCACGTACTAATGTGGGCCATTCAGTATGGATCGATAGCTGGTACCTCAGAACCACTTATGCTATTGGTCTCTCACTGTTATCATCGCATGTACTCCATAAACAATGTAGCAACGATAAATCTTGAGTGAATTAGAAACCTCTATACTAACTTTTTCTGGGAGTGTAGCTCTAATTATCACTTCGTAAAATAAAGTTATATACTTAATATATTTGTTTGTTTCTAGGTATCTCTCTGCACTTATGGTACACATGAAATTCCTGCAAAGGAAGACAGAAGAAAATGCCAAAGTGCACTGATAAAGTCGAGTAGCGTCCGGTAATTAGTTTTGTGCATTAAAAGGGGAACAACGCCGCAACAATCCATGCTGTAATGATAGAAAAGTACAGTAATAATGCACCATTATAACAGGGAGCGGTTATGTGTCGCAGACGCTTCCAGTAAGATAATTATGAAAGATGTAAAACGATAGGGCAGACCATCTCTCTGAGAAGAAGCGGGAATCGCAAGATAAGTGCAGGCCGGGGTGCTAGACTACCAGCATGTCGCAATCGGTGTGATAACGGAAAAATCTCCAATGGGTCAGAGTTCACAGTCTTACACTACATTTTGAAGACGATAAGGGTCGCCTGCGACTGTCTTCAGCCAATCAAAAAGCCAGCTGAACAGATGCAGCAGTTGTAGTGTCGTAGCTGAGTCCTGTCCTGCCGATCCAGGTAACTCCTTTAGCCATCGTATTTCCATCAACGAATGACAGGTCTATCCCCACAACACCGAGACAAAGGAGCGAACCAAGCAGTGGAACCACCACTGTCGGGAAAACGAGGTTCGAACAACTTACGGGTTTGCTGCCGGGTGACGTCGTCGACCACCGCCGATATTTCGACAGGAGCACACCCTGCCATTCTCAGGGCACAAATGCAAGGAAGAAGCAATGTGCAAGGAAATTTAATACCTCGTTTCACAGAGGAGAAACAAGGAAGATATCACACACAGAACAAGTGTCAACACAAACAAAGATGACCAACACCAGAAATAGCGATAGTGACTAATGAACAGGTGAGGTAGCAATAATTCTGTCCTTCTGTTTTTTGATGAGACAGAGCCAGATTCCATGCAGCATTTAAACAAAATCCACCATCTCAGTTAATAAGGTTGCTTGATAGTTTGATTTCAACAGCTTCCTTAATAACACTATCCCAATAGCTTTACGTGCAAACCAGAATCTCCGTATTGTTGTATTCCATAGGACAACCGGTGTCAAGGCAGTGTTCTGCAATAGCGGATTTGCTCGGCTGTTGTAAGCGTGTGTGAGTCGCTTATGTTCAATACACCGATCTTCCACAGTCCTGATTGTCTGACCAATTTATGACATGCCACAACTGCAAGGAATACGATAGACCCCAGCCTTACGCAAACCAAGATCATCTCTTACGGACGCCAACAGGGCCTTAATCTTAGAAGGTGGTCGAAAAACATATTTCCGCAAAATACGGCCAATCCTGTTGGAAATTCTTCCTGCGTAAGGCAAAAATGGACTTAGGTGCCACTTCGTTGCTTTTCGTCACTCACCCGTTGCACAGAAGGCTGATAGCGCAACGCACGTTTGATCTGCCTCTCACTATAACCATTCTGACGAAAGGTGACATCAAGATGTGATAGCTCAGCTGCCAAACTTTCAAGGGTCTGAGATAACGTGGGTCCTGTGAACCGAGGTACGAAGCACTCCTTCACGCTGAGATGCATGGTGAAAACTATAAGCTCACAGATACAAATAGTGTGAGTGGGCTTCCTATAAACAGAATGTCGCAACGTACCATCAGTCTTCCTTTTGACCAACACATCAAGGAAGGGAAGGCATCCATTCTTTTCCACCTCCACAGTGAACTGAATATTAGGGTGGATTGAATTCAGCTGTTCCAAAAACCGATTTAAATTCTCATTACCATGAGGCTAAACAACATAAGTATCGTCTACATATCTGAAAAAAAAACACGAAGGTTTCAAAGTCGCTGACTCCAATGCACGTTCCTCAAAGTCCTCCATAAACAAATTGGCCACAATAGGTGACAACAGGCTTCCCATTGCAACTCCATCAGTCTGTTCCTAGTACTGACCATTGAATAAAAATTAAGTGGAAGTCAGCACATGTCGAAACAAATTTGTTAACTCGACACCAAACTTAACCTCAATTAGCTGCAACGAATCAGAGAGAGGAACGTGAGTGAAAAGAGAAACTACATCAAAACTGACTAAAATATCAGAGTCATTGAAACGCAATTCCTGCAATCGACGTAAGAAATCTGCAGAGTTCTTAAGGTGGTGTTCACACCTACCTACTAGTGGGCTCAACAAACTAGCAAGATGTTTAGCTACACGATAAGTCGGAGCACAAATATTAGAAACAATAGGCCTCAACGTGGCATCCTCTTTATGGACCTTAGGGAGGCTATGTTATCTAGGTGGTACAGCACAGTAACAATTGAGACTCTTTATAGTCTCCTGTGACAAAGAACGTTTCTGCGGGAGGTTATTAGTCTTTCTCTCAACACTCCTGGTAGGGTCAGAACCGATTTTGCGATACGTCGAATCAGAAAGTAGAAACTGCATCTTTTGAATGTAATCGCGCTTCTTCAACAACACGGTGGCGTTTCCCTTGTCTGCAGGTAAAATAACAATATCAGGAACCATTCTGAGTGAACGTAAAGCAGCCACCTCAGCTGCTGTACACTTGGGTGGACGGGCCCCAGTCAACACACGACAAGCTTCCCTCCTAACCTCTTCCGCAGCCTCGGAAGGTAGTTTATAAACAGAATGTTCGATAGAACTAATAAAATCAACGACTGGTAAACTCTTAGACGTCGGTGCGAAGTTCAAACCTTTACCCAGCACAGACAAACCTGCGTCGTCAAACGTTTTCTCCGTGAGATTGATCACAGAACGTCGAGAATTAAAATTAGAATTAGACACTGAGCCAAGGAAACATTCAAACTTCGCCGAATGACGAGCAGTTACAGACTGAAATTCCCAGTCAGACTGCGACCAAGAGGCACCGTCCAACCAGTCCCAAGAAAATTCAGAGACATTAGACGCCATCATTAAATGAAGCTGAAATAATTCCTTAGAAACAAAATCTAATTGACTGCGAGTATAGTGAATCCTTTCACGAACAAGAGCTTAACCAGCACGTTGCTTGATGCGATCGGCGGCAGGAGAATTAATATGATGCACAACCTTAGCAAACGTTGGAACCACACTATGATTTCGACACTTCAGTAAAAACGATGATGCCCATTCCAACCTTACTCTACCGCTGCGAAGTTTATCCAACCTCCGCAAGCAACGATACGTTTTCTCCCCGTAGAGGTAAACAATGTGAGAGCTTAACTTTTCACGGCGAATTGAATTTCGAGCAACTTACGGGTTTGCCGCCGGGTGACGTCGTCGACCACCGCCGATATTTCGACAGGAGCACACCCTTCCATTGTCAAAGCTCCTGTCGAAGGTTATTCTGGGTGTTTTATTGGAATTGCCACGGTGTGAAGCTGACAGATGTAACTCGTAGAGGGCAAACCGTCACAGAAGTAAGCCACCAAAATGTCCTGGATAGGTTTTGCAAGGCTCTGAATGCTAAGCGTCTTAGGAATGTTTCCAAGGAGGGTAACATTCCATCACGACAACACTCCAGTTCACTATGTACACGACACAATCACAGATGCTATTTTGTCCTGAGATGGCATCTAATGACATCAGTCTCCTTGCTTCTATAGAAAACCTATTGCAGGGCTACAATGGCGACGAGGTGATTTTCGAGGTGGAACATTTACTTAAGAGACAACATAGAGGCTTCTAAAACCAATGTCTCATGTAAGTCATCCATCCTTGGGAAAAGTGCGTCACATTCAAGGGTGAACATGTAGGGGACTGGCAGAGTCACCAGGTAGAGAGGGCATTGATTGGAGATTGGCAACACCATGAAAAACATTTCTCAAAAACAGGAATTCGTCAACATCTAATGTCAATGTAGATACCTGGAGGTCTTTTCCGGAGGTATATGTCTGGGTTGTAGCCTTGAACGAACTGAAACTTGGAGTCTAAGCAGTTCAGACAAGAATCAGATAGAATCTTCCGACATGTGGTGCTGCAGAAGAACGCTGAAAATTGGGCGCTACAGTCTGGAACCGCGCGATCGCTATGGTCGCAGGTTCGAATCCTGCCTCGTGCATGGATGTGTGTGATGTCTTTAGGTTAGTTAGGTTTAAGTAGTTCTAAGTTCTACGGGACTGATGACCTCAGAAGTTAAGTCCCATAGTGGTTAGAGCCATTTTTTGAAGATTAGGAGCGTAGATCGAATAAGAAATGTGGAGATACGGAAACGAATTGGGGAAGAAAGATATTTATGGCACAACTTGACTGAATCGGTTGATAGGACCCATCCTGAAGCACCAAGGAATTTCGAAGTTGGTAGCGGTAAGAAGTGTGAGGATAAAACTCGTAGTGGGAGGCCAATGCAGTAAGCAGGCCCAAGTGGACGCGGGTTGCAGGATTTATGCAAAGATGAAGACACTTGCACAGGGCACACCAGCAGGGAGAGCTGTATCAAATCACCCTTTAGACTGAATGCCACAACGAAAGATAAATGTTCGGTCAATTCATTGATTTATCCTGCGCCTCATGGTGTTATTTTGCATGACAACGGAATTTAAAAGTCAAGCTCAAATCGAATAAGGCGTTATCAGTTCTTTGATCTGCCTGACAATGTCAGATCACAATAGAGTTTTCAAAAGACACAGTAATACTTTGTCTTTTCCTAGCTTTGAAAAAAAAATTGTTTGTTCTCTAGAAATCTACAGCAACATCCTCTTTAAGAGATTCACGAGGGTGTAAAATTGGAAAATATTTTCTTTTTTGTGCTAAGTGGCACATGATGCCTACGTGTTTTAGTTTGTTAGGCACCGCTGCTCGAGGATTATTGATCAATTGGTCAGCACGCGCAGACAGCTGCAGGCCGACATCCGTTTTTGGTAGAGATCATCGCCAACGGGCTGCAGTTATAAACACATGCGGATACTCACTCCTGTCGCGGCAGTGAGGAAGGTTATCATCATAATCCAAAGCAATGTATAACTTGCGAACGGAGAATATATTTACTTATGAAGCGTCCTGAGGTTTTTATAACCACATATTGAATTGTGTTGGACTGTAGGGCGGTTCAGTATGAAAAGTAAACGATGCTGATATTAACGTGCAACACAATGGTTCTGTGGTGGGACGTCGAAGACACAGAACCTAAAAGATCGGTCTCGTATGCTCTAGGTCAACACACTGTCGTTATTATTCAAGCTTCCTGATATAGTCAGTTTACATGTGTTACGTTGTTAGTTACAGTTTGGACCATCGTTATTTTCTCTCATATCATACTGAATTGTTTCATTTTGTTTGACACGAAAAACGTAACGAACCAAATTCACGAAAATACGAGAGGAAGGAGTGAATAAGTTACAAAGTGGTGCATAGGCATCTGACAAGCGGTTTCGATATTGGTGAAGAAACAGTAAAATGCAATTTCAAAATACTGCATTGTGGTGTTAAAAAGATATTGCTGAGAAAGTAGTGAGACAGTTTTAACACGATATAGAAGGAGTAGAGCAAGACAACACTGAGCAGTAGAGGAGCTGGAGATGGAGAGCAAAGACAGAGTGTAGCAACAGGTCGTGCGCTTCCACTGAAGCACATAGCATCACCAAACGAGATCGAATACGTGAGGCAGTGGGTGGCGCCAGTTGGCCGAGTAACGTGGGGCGCCCAGCACGGCAGTCAGGTCCACGCAAGAGTGGGCGAGGTGGCAGAAGAGGCGGCGCTAGCCACATCCAAAGTTAAGCTCTCATATGCTTTACAAGCTGTTGGGTGTGTTAGTAACTTCAGAGAACACAATGACTAATTCTAATAGAGAACCAGCAGATTCCACTTCACTAGAGGAAATGGAAGGAGTAATTGACTTGGATAGGCTTGAGAAAGACCTATCCCCAATAAGAATTTTGGGTGAGAAGGAAATGGGTTTAGAGTCTCCAAATACTGTAAACTTGGAACAAATGAAGGTGGAACAACTGAAAATTAATTTGAGCAATTCACCTCTGGCAGGCATTGATGATACTCAACTAAGCAAAAATCAGTTGGAGACGCACTTGGTTCGAGAAGCAAACACGAATGGGCAAAATGTTTTGCTGTTGTCATTCATGGAAGTGGTAGGAAATCTCAAGATGGAAGTGCAAGCCCAAATAAGTAAGAGTAATGAGACGCTCTCAAAATGGAATTGTAAACCCAAATCGGAAAGGGCAATGAAACGTTAGCTAAAGCAGTAAATTTTCATGTGTCAACAGAAATAACGAAGTTAAAATCGGAAGTAATGTGCGACATGGAACAGCAGTTTGCCAAATTCTGAGTAGAATTAGTGCAGAAGATTCATAAACAGTTGACAGAAAGTGGTTTCAAAAGTAAATTCTGATCTTCATAAAATTTGGAATAATTGCTAAGCATGAGGTAAAGAAGCTGAAGGAAAGATACAGAAAAATCTGGAAGAACATGACACTGAATTTCGCACTTTCATTGAGCAAGGAGCACAAAATTATTTTGAACATGATCAGGCAGCAGACCAGAAATTAAGTGATATTCGTAACAAGATAACGCTTGATAGCAGAACTAAGTTGTATGGACAAGTAAATCACATGAGACACTTGCTGGGCATAGAGACCAAGGCACACGAATCGTTTCAAGTAGCGCAGCTGATGTATAATAACACCGTAGACGAGAACTTGGTGAAAAACAATAAGAAAATTTCAAAGTCGTCACGGACTTGTCACAACGTTCACCTGTTGTTTCAGCAGACGCATTTATTCGTTGTTCTAAATTTAGTTATTTCAACCCATACAGAAACGTGCATCTGAAGCTGTTTCTATAAGAATTTACGGAGGTGTTACCACTGTCCTGGTATGCTCAGGCATTTCCTTTCTAGCAGGACATTGCCAGGGAGATGCCATTAGTTTGGTGAATGTTCTGGCTAATGATAATTACGATTTACAAGAGTTTTGGACGAGAGGAATCCAATGAGAATTGCTCGAAGATTTCTTGAGTGGTAGCAAGAACCAGCCAGATCATGATATGGTAAGAGTTCTGCGTGTACTGGCCGAAACATATTAATCATCTGAACGGAGGCATGGCGATCGAACTGTACGCTGTGGGTACAGAATGAATGTTGACATTTTTTATTTTGAGAAAATTAGTGACAGTACCTCGAGAAAAGGTAGAGAATACATGTGTTTCTTAGAAAGGAAATATCACTCGTATAGTAATTATGGTGGACAGCCAAATGTACAAACGATTCCACGGAAGAGCGTTAGGGTGGTGCATATCATGCCCTGGAGGCCCGCTGCCCTGACCCATGCAACAACACTACAATATCAGCCATAGTAATGACAATGTGGAATATAGCGATGAGCCTATTCCACACGATACGTGAAACTAAACAGGGTCTCGGAGAGGACAGAGACAACGAGGCCTGGTGTCCGACAATTAAAGCCAAAACTGGTAGGTAAAGATCAGAGAGAGAGGCTAGATAACGTGGAGACGGCGAAAGAGTCGGGTGACCTTGGTGGCACAGTGGAACGCTTGGTGGGGTGAGAAGGCTCACTCTCTAGCCTGGCTGAGCAACAGCTGGGGTGTTCTAGCAACCCTGGTTAACCAAGGGAGAGGTTTGCCCAAAGCACAGAATAGAGATCACAGGAGGCGAGACCATAGTAGTAGGATCATAGCATTCTTGACGAATTAGGCACATTGTATAAGAAAGGGCTTACGTGACTCAAGAAAAAGAACTACCTGAGACAGAAACAATGACAGGTAACAATTCAGTGAGGTGACAAACGTGGGAAGTTTGGGCTGCAGAACAGCATATTAATTACTCAAACATTTCAGTGAGATTTTCTGGTTATAATTGAAGGTAACACTAAATGTCTGTATTCGCTTATACATTAAAATTTTGTGGCATGGTTCTTATTGGCAGTTAATGGGGCAATGATATTGAGAATCTGCGCTCAGTGATGAATTTAATCTATTACGTGTATTCCCACTAACTATTTCCAAATTTTTATCGAGCTTCATATCGGTCACTCAAAGGATAGTTAATTTAACTTAAAGAATAGTGGAATATTCATTAGTCAGCAGAAAGTGATCTATAGTTAATAATTAAACAACAGCTTTTATAGTCACTGGATTTAGACAACACAATGATTCGTCGTCAAAAATTAAACGTTTGATTTTATTGTGACAAGCTTTCAAGACAATTTTGTAACGGATGAAGTAAGAAATACACTACTGGCCATTAAAATTGCTACACCAAGAACAAATGCAGATGATAAACGGGTATTCATTGGACAAATATATTATATTAGAAATGACATGTGATTGCATTTTCACGCAATTTGGGTGCATAGATCCTGAGAAATCAGTACCCAGAACAACCACCTGTGGCCGTAATAAGGCCTTGATACGCCTCGGCATTGAGTCAAACAGAGCTTGGATGCCGTGTATAGTTACAGCTGCCCATGCAGCTTCAACACGATACCACAGTTCATCAAGAGTAGTGACTGGTGTATTGTGACGAGCCAGTTGCTCGACCACCATTGACCAGACGTTTTCAGTTGGTGAGAGATCTGGAGAACGTGCTGGCTAGGGCAGGAGTAGAACATTTCTGTGTCCAGAAATGCCCGCACAGGACCTGCAATATGCGGTTGTGCATTATCCTGCTGAAATGTAGGGTTTCGCAGGGATCGAATAAAGGGTAGAGCCACGGGTCTTAACACATCTGAAATATAACGTCCACTCTTCAAAGTGCCGTTAATGCGAACAAGAGGTGAATGAGACGTGTAACCGATGGCACACCATACCATCACGCCAGCTGATACGCCAATATGACGATGACTAATACACGCTTCTAATGTGCCTTCAGCGCGATGTCGCCAAACACGGATGCTACCACCACGATGCTGTAAACAGAACCTGGATTCATCGGAAAAAATGACGTTTTGCCATTCGTGCACCCAGGTTCGTCGTTGAGCACACCATCGCAGGCGCTCCTGTCTGCGATGCAGCGTCAAGGGTAACCGCAGCCATGATATCCGAGCTGATAGTCCATGCTGCTGCAAACGTCGTCCAACTGTTCGTGCAGTTGGTTGTTGTCTTGCAAACGTCCCCATCTGTTGACTCAGGGATCGAGACGCGGCTGCACGATCCGTTACAGCCACGCGGATAAGATGCCTGTCATCTCGACTGCTAGTAATACGAGGCCGTTGGGATCCAGCACGGCGTTCCTTATTACCCTCCTGAACCCAGCGATTCCACATTCTCCTAACAGTCATTGGATCTCGACCAAAGCGAGCAGCTGTGTCGCGATACGATAAACCGCAATCGCGATAGGCTACAATCCTACCTTTATCAAAGTCGGAAACGTGATGGTACGCATTTATCCTCCTTACACGAGTCATCACAACAACGTTTCACCAGGCAACGCCGGTTAACTTCTGTTTGTGTATGAGAAATCGGGTGGAAACTTTCTTCCTGTCAGCACGTTGTAGGTGTCGCCACCGGCGTCAACCTTGTGTGAATGATCTGAAAATCTAATCATTTGCATACACAGCATCTTCTTCCTGTCGGTTAAATTTCGCGTCTGTTGCACGTCATCTTCGTAGTGTAGCAATTTTAATGGCCAGTAGTGTACTTGTAAGACGTACTCTGTAAAAACATAGCTTTCAATCACTGGCCTGTTTGCACAACTGACGATACGATCGTCGTTTACAGGATAACGCAGTGAGACACCATTCGCAGAATGTACTGCTTGGAGTGCACATAGCCTACTTCCTTTGCTTTTACCTGCGTAGGACTTCCTCGAAGCTATTAATTAGAGAGACTTGTTTTAGCCGATAGCATTCACAAGCAAGGCTGATATACCTGAAGTCGACCTTTTCCATCACCACTGTCCGAGTTCTGCTCGACACACAATTACAGCTCTGCGGATCACGTGCTCGAACTGCTGTATCTGGTCTACTAGGCGCCAGCTGGGTGTTTAGTATACTCTTAATTCACTACCGACCGTTTAATTGCAATCTCGTTTCCGTAATTTTGGTTCTTCTTCTTCACACAACATTAACAAATAATATAAATAAGTCAGTGTCTCAATGGCCTTTCTGCTGACCTTTACCGGTAGTGACCACAGAACCAAAGGCAAGTCAGAAACATCGGAGAGCGATGCGTTTACAAGGAGAATGCGGTTGATCCTTGTAGGGAAATCACGCCATTGTAGGCAGCCTCATTATATCATTGTTCCAAAAATATTGATTCAGAAAATCATTTTTATTTTGAAAGGAAATCGTTTAAAAAGGTGCAGCAATGTCTGTGCACGATAGGTTTCAGCAAAACAAGTAATGACACCCATTTATATTTATATTCTCCAGAGCTTCAGTCGTATACAGTGAACAACTGTTGGACGATCTAACAGTATTTTATGAGCCGTCAACGTGTCGGTACAACAGGCTCTGGAGGAGACATGTCGCCTGATGCTTGACGTAATTTCACTTACAGCAACGCAGGCACTCCTATCGTAGTGGTCCGAACTGAGTTCTGTAACTATACGGCAGAAACAGAACTACTGTAATGATCAATGTTGAGGGAAGTTTCGGAAATTCTCCACCTACAAAATTGCCTAAAATACTGTCTTCACCAGGGAAAAATACTATAAAACTTTTACAACGTCAGGCTGTGTCTTGCATGTGAAGCTGAAATTGGAAGAGTAACTTCACCGTTCTACGGAACTGGCCGCGTAGTTCAGTGTGAGTTAAAAATATATGGTAGCTTATATTGTCTGGCTAAAAGTCTTGGTCAAAGTAGATCAACATCAAATAAATTCAACGGAGAAAATTGACTGACTTCCTAATCGAATATAACAGAGTAAGACGTTCAGTAAGAGAGCGGTTATATGTGCCCAGATCTTGTGTAACCGATCTTTCTGAGACGTCGGAACTTCAGGGAAATAATAAATCACAGTGCTTTGAAAGTAACTGATAAGGACTGATGAACTCTATAGGTTACTGAACGAACAATCGTCAGACATTCTCTTCATTCAGTACAGAAGACTTCCGTTGCAATTCTGAACCAGAGATTTGTGGTAGGAGGATAGGCTGTAGCATTTCCTGCAACGTGCTGAAATTGTAACTACTTTCTAATCCCCCAGTCCACAGATCAGTCACTACTAAATTGCGGTGTAAAAACCATCAATTACAATGTACAATTCTCTCTCTCCCTCCTTCTCTCTCTCTCTCTCTCTCTCTCTCTCTCTCTCTCTCTCTCTCTCTCTCTCTCACTCACTCTTTCTCTCCCTCTATCTCTCTCTCTCTCTCCCTTTTTTTGGGAAAAATCCACAGTTTGACGTGTTCATTTATTTTGCACGCTCATGATTGTGACATTTCATCGTCCACACTCTTTCGACGTCGATACGTCAAAAACAGTTCAGACCCATTTTAACATTTCAACATACATCATGATTATGTGAAATAAGTGAACAGTTAAGGGTCAAATGGTGGAAATTTCTTTAAGAGAATTCTGTATGACTATGGTCCCTCACCAAGGAAAGATCGTTAACAATCATTCTGTATGCTCACGTAAGAAAGTTTCAAAATAATCGGCAATCGAATGAGAACACAGTTTTGTACATCTGTTCGACGTCCATACATGTAACTTGTGAGAGATAAATGTGGTGTCTGTTCTTTCGGGCATCTCTAAAAGAACAGACATCATTTTGATGCTACAGCTATTGTGTATTAAGATACAAAGTAATTTAAGGCATCATCTCCCAGTGGACATTGATTTCTATCAATGACACAAGTAGAACATTTGTGCAGGACCAGGATTCGTACCGCCTGCTTCTTATTAGGCAGGTGCGCTGACCATTATGACTTCTGGACGCAGTGGCCATCACAACCGCACCCTGTATCCTAGCACGCCTCCCATCAGACCAAAATTTTCAACTTAAACCACACGCTACTGATGTAGTGGGACAGTAAAGGAGTACAGCCATGAATGAGTGTGATGTCTTTAGGTTAGTTAGGTTTAAGTAGTTCTGAGTTCTAGGGGACTGATGACCTCAGATGTTAAGTCCCATAGTGCTCAGAGCCATTTGAACCATTTTGAGTACAGCCAGCCAAATGTGAGTGGACTTCAGGTTGCACAGAGCGTACCGACGTACTTGTTCTGAAGGACGACGACGACGTCATCTTGAGGTGTGAGGAAGGCGACGCTCTCGACGTCGTTGAAGTAGGCGTCCATCTGGAGGCTGACGCGCCATGATCCGCGCGGCACGAAGCGCGAGAAGTGTGCGATGGCGTAGTACATGGGTTGCTTGTAGAACTCGTCCGCCGTCGAATTTGCCACGATGGACGCGTCCGCGTGGTTTCCAATCCAGGTGGGGCCGCCCTCGGTGTTCACCACCATGTTCCAATCCTCCCAACCTGACGTCCAGTGGTTCGTCACCTGCACAACACACAGAACGCGTCTCACTAGTGGAGATTAAACACGACTTAGTCTCGTACTTGTAGCACAGCAGCACTGCTACCAATAAGGCGGGTACACAGTCACATGAGTACTTGGTATGGGTCCTACACACTTGAGAAATATTCTAGGACGGCTCACGAGTTCCGGAAATCTCCTTTGTGAACTGGTTGCGTTTCCCCAATACCCTACCGATGAATTCAAGTACAGCACGTGCTTTCCCTAAGACTGATCCTGTCTATTCATTCCACTTCACATACCCAAAAATTGCGACACACAGGCATTTGTGTGAGTTGAACTGTATGGTGCTGAGGCAAGATATACAGCGTCCACCTAATCCGTGGCTTTCACAATGTCTCTTTAAAAAGCTCGAGACGGGTTTCGCACGACAGATGTTTCCAGAATCCATGTTCACTGGCATGGTGGAAGTCATCCTGTTTGACATACTTCATTATGTTTGAGTTCAGAATATGTCCTTAGTTTCTACATAAGGTGGATGTCAGTTATATTGGGCTATATTCTGGCGTATCATGTTTGCTATTCTTCTTATAGTCAGGTGTGGGCAGCTGCCTGGTGGCCCAATTAGACCGAAACGAACGCTGGAGTTTCGCACCACTCCAATATCGGAGAGGCGAAACATTTGCGTGTCATTACTGTCATGAAGTTACTATCATAAAGGCGATATTCGATGGCAGATTATATATACACTGCCTGACAAAAAAAGTGAAGCACGCAGAATTGGATGAGGAGACTAAATGAACCTTGGGAGATTTAGAGGTATGTGGTGTTATTTCAGTAGTTACAACACTGAACCAAATTAGCAACTAACTTGGCAGTACGGACCCACTTATCAGTATGACCTTCACCTCATTTGTCCTGGGTGCATCCACTGACTCAGTTGGGAAGGGTGTCATAAACTGTTCTATCCGCTTCTGAGGCAATCTCTGCAGCCACGGTTTAATATCCTAGATACTGACACTGGTAGTACGAGGTGCATTCAAGTTCTAAGGCCTCCGATTTTTTTCTCCGGACTGGAAAGAGATAGAAACATGCGCATTGTTTTAAAATGAGGCCGCGTTCATTGTCAATACGTCCCAGAGATGGCAGCACTGTACGGCAGATGGAATTTTACCACCAGCGGCGAGAATAAGAACTGTTTTAAATACTTAAAATGGCGACGTTTTCCTTACTTGAACAGCGTGCAATCATTCGTTTTCTGAATTTGCGTGGTGTGAAACTAATTGAAATTCATCGACAGTTGAAGGAGACATGTGGTGGTGGAGTTATGGATGTTTCGAAAGTGCGTTCGTGGGTGCGACAGTTTAATGAAGACAGATCGTGTGACAACAAACCGAAACAACCTCGGGCTCGCACAAGCCGGTCTGACGACATGATCGAGAAAGTGGAGAGAATTGTTTTGGGGGATCGCCGAATCACTGTTGAACAGATCGCCTCCAGAGTTGGCATTTCTGTGGGTTCTGTGGACACAATCCTGCATGACGACCTGAAAATGCGAAAAGTGTCATCCAGGTGGGTGCCACGAATGCTGACAGACGACCACATGGCTGCCTGTGTGGCATGTTGCCAAGCAATATTGACGCGCAACGACAGCATGAATGGGACCTTCTTTTCGTCGGTTGTGACAGTGGATGAGACGTGGATGCCATTTTTCAATCCAGAAACAAAGCGCCAGTCAGCTCAATGGAAGCACACAGATTCACAGCCACCAAAAAAATTTCGGGTAACCGCCAGTGCTGAAAAAATGATGGTGTCCATGTTCTGGGACAGCGAGGGCGTAATCCTTACCCATTCCGTTCCAAAGGGCACTACGGTAACAGGTGCATCTTATGAAAATGTTTTGAAGAACAAATTCCTTCCTGCACTGCAACAAAAACGTCCAGGAAGGGCTGCGCGTGTGCTGTTTCACCAAGCCAACGCACCCGCAAATCGAGCTAACGTTACGAAACAGTTTCTTCGTGATAACAACTTTGAAGTGATTCCTCGTGCTCCCTATTCACCTGATCTGGCTCCTAGTGACTTTTGGCTTTTTCCGACAATGAAAGACACTCTCCGTGGCCGCACATTCACCAGGCGTGCTGTTATTGCCTCAGCGATTTTCCAGTGGTCAAAACAGACTCCTAAAGAAGCCTTCGCCGCTGCCATGGAATCATGGCGTCAGCGTTGTGAAAAATGTGTACGTCTGCAGGGCGATTACGTCGAGAAGTAACGCCAGTTTCATCGATTTCCGGTGAGTAGTTAATTAGAAAAAAAATCGGAGACCTTAGAACTTGAATGCACCTCATAGGACGGAGTTGACGTCTCAGCTGGTCCTAGACACGTTCTACTAGAGCCAGACCAGGGATCTTGCTAGCCATGCGAGCACATCAACACTAAGCAGACATGTGCTATGTGAGGACGAGCTGTGTGTTCTTGAAAAATCGCCCCATGAGACTGTGAAATGACAAGTAACACGTGAGGATGCAAGAGGTCCGTGACAGACCGTTGTACTGTCGGATTTCCCAACTCACTAGCAGCCACAACTTGAGACCATACCAGATGTCTCCCAAAAACATGACGCCAGGAATGACACCACTGTGCATCTCCAAAACATTGAATAAAGGGTCCGCTTTCCAGATCACTACCATACTCAGCGACAATGGTCATCCATGCTAGTGCAGAACAGAGGTTCATCACTGAAAACCGTGTCACCATTCTTCATTAGCAGTCCATGCTTTGCAGTCATGGCACCACTCCAAATGCAGCCGTTTGTGATGTGGTGTTAACGGCAGGCCACACTTTGGACAGTGATTCCCTGTGCTTATTGTTGCTAAGCTGTGACCAATTATGGTGATGGTACAAAATGTTTCAGGAAGTGTATAACCTGTTCGCCAATGGCAGCTACAGATTATACGGTTACAATGTGCTTCCTGCATATTCAGGTGATCCTTTTTTGTGCTGCCCACAGAGGGTCTACCAGAACATTGATAACGCGTATGCCTCTTCTCATGCTCCCATGCAGTACGGCATAAGGCACTGTCACTGTCAAATGGCCCACAAATCTGAATATTGCATGATTCGATCAGCAGGCCAAACGAAAACCCACAATGGGGCCCCTTTCAGAAATTGCCAAATGCAGATAACGCTGTCTCACACGTGAACACTGCATCCCTGTGGATTTCACAGTTGTCATTTAATAGCTGACGTTGTTCACGCTCCTTAAGCACCCTACCACGCCTGGTAACAACATTAAACATGAACAACTCTAATGGACTCTGTTATCCGTCCTACCTATCTAAAAGAATTGCAAACCTGATCACCTACATAACAGCTGACGGTGTGGATGTGTAAAAACTTCCATTGAGATCATACCATGTCGCCTTGGTGCTCTACTTTTTTACTATAAAAGGCTTTTGTATTTTTGTACTTCATGTATTGGGGTACGAAGCACATCTTTGACTTGGGACTGCGGTCGCAGCTAGTGTGTACTGAGATGAAAATACCTCCTCGGATGGTGTTACAGAACTTCCATGAATGAAGCCGCCACACTCCAAGAAATAGTACGTTAACAATCTAAGAAAGTATTTGTGAAGTACAGGACGGCTGGGTTTGACCCATTTTGTATTTCAAATCGTTTTATAATATCCACTGCAGGGAGATATCTGACAAACAAAGAGAAGGATGGAATTCGTTACAAGTCTGCATTCTTTCGAATACTTGACGAAAAAACCTCTGAGTCGTTAGGCAACGCCATCCAGTAAAATCTCTGGAGCCATGAAGAATATCCACGTGGAGGGATCGAAACGTCGAACTCTGAAGTGGAGTCTGCTGCATCCTAATGCCTAACAAACTAAAGATCATACCGTCAATATTACAGATATTACAGATAGTCAACTTTAAGAAAACTTTTATTTAATAAGTTGCAGTGTAGACTGGGATAGTCAGTTTAAGTGAACGAGAGTGACTGCACATAGCTGCGACGAGGTCCATAAATGATTCATTCAAGTGGATGCATGAAGCAAGGATGGTGACGCCACTAAATATTTCGATCAGATCTACCCAAGAAAAAGAAACAATATAAATACAGTCAGTTTTAAAACACTACAAAACCCTACCGGGTGTTTGTGAAATACAAAAAGACAGCCCCTTTACTCCGTCTACAAGGTTTGGTCAGAAAATAATGGCTTCTAATGTATTCCTTTTTCATTGTGGAAAAAAATATGATAGGAATGTGTACATAATATGCACTCACAACCGTCGTAAGTACACGGTGATTATAACTGGTTAAACTTTCAAACTGATGTATAAATAACCCCACTGGTCAGAATGACGTCAAACTGAAACGGAATACTATCTGAAAAGGGGGAAAACTTAGGGCAGAAGAAAAATAAATAGTTAAAAATGTAGCAATAGATGGTGCTGTAAGCATCGTAATTTAATAGTGGACGACTACATATGACAAATGAACCACACAACAATGCGTAAGGTGAACGTTTGACGTTAAACAAACTGTACTACTCAGTGTGCATGGGTGTACAGGTGTGATACTGCTAGTTACGTAAGCCCATGCACCACGGCAAGGTCATATCACATCGGATAGGAAAAACCGGTTTTTAATTGTCCTAAGGCCAAAAACCACATAAAAAGCATCACTGGCATTCGTTTTTAATTGTCCTGAGGCCAAATACCACATAAAAAAGCATCAATCAAAATCATATTGGATTATTAATTTCCGTGCGACTAGCGCAAAACATGTTCAATATGCTGTCTACCGTTTTCTGCAACAAGTTGAAGTTGAGAAACAGCATGTTCCACAACTGATCGAAGTTTTTCCGGGGTCGCGTTCAGCATGTGTTGTGCAATGCGTGCCTTCGATGCAGCTAAATTTCCAATCGGAACACTGAACACAGCATCTTTCACATAGGCCTACAGCCAGAAGTCACGCGGTTTAAGATCACGTGGCCGGGACAGCCAGGCTGTAGGGAAATCGCAGCTGATAATTCCAGCGTTTCCGAAATGGCGGTTCAGCAGCTCCTTAAAGGGATTTTCAATGTGCGGAGGTGCGCCATCTTGCATAAAAATTATCCCATCCACGCATCCACGCTGTTGGGGACCTGGAATAACGTGGTTGCGTAAAAGACACTCGTAGCGCTTACCAGTGACGGTAGAGGTAACAGGACCGGAAGCTCCTGTCACTTCAAAAAATATGGCCCTATGATAACTGATGCCGTAAACCCACACCAGACAGTGACCTTTCCAGGATGAAGTGATAATGCTTGATTTTCGTGTGGGTTTTCCGTTGCCCATATTCGACAATTCTGTCTATTGAAATTTCCTGTCACATGGAAGTGGGGTTCGTCTGTCCACAAAATCTTCCACGGACATTCATTGTCCACTTCCATGCGAGCAATATATTCTAAAGCAAAGGTCTCTCGCTGACAGGTCAACAGGAAGCAACTCGTGCACATGGGTAGTTTTGACTGGTTAGCAAAGAAGGATGTTTCGTAGGATTTTACACACCGCGCTCACTGGTATGTCCAATGTTCGGGCAATTCTCCGTGTACTACACGTTTGGACACTACCACTCGTCTCCTTCTGCACTGCTGCGGCCACTGCTTCCACTAACGTCGAATCAATTCGTTTCCTCTCTATGCCAAGCTGCACACCAAAAGAACGAGTCTTTTCGAATTTCTGAATCATTTTCTCCAGACCTACGGCAGTCATCGGACCATTGCCTTTTTTCAAACCCTTTAGTGTCCGGTACTTCTGCAGAGCGACTTGTGCACAGTCATCATTTTTGTAATATAGCTTTACAAGCACTGCGCGATCCTGCGTTGAGACAGTCATGGCGAACATCGCAGACGCGAAAGGAGGAAAAGCCGTGTACCCTGCGTGTTTATACCAACTTCATTGGGTCGTGCCCATGACAGGTGTTTTCATTTATGTCTTCTGACACATACAGCGCCATCTATTGATCAATTTTCACACTATTTTTTTCTTCTCCCATACGTTTTCCCCCTTTTCCGATAATATTCCACTAACGTCGAATCAATTCGTTTCCTCTCTATGCCAAGCTGCACACCAAAAGAACGAGTCTTTTCGAATTTCTGAATCATTTTCTCCAGACCCACGGCAGTCATCGGACCATTGCCTTTTTTCAAACCCTTTAGTGTCCGGTACGTCTGCAGAGCGACTTGTGCACAGTCATCATTTTTGTAATATAGCTTTACAAGCACTGCGCGATCCTGCGTTGAGACAGTCATGGCGAACATCGCAGACGCGAAAGGAGGAAAAGCCGTGTACCCTGCGTGTTTATACCAACTTCATTGGGTCGTGCCCATGACAGGTGTTTTCATTTATGTCTTCTGACACATACAGCGCCATCTATTGATCAATTTTCACACTATTTTTTTCTTCTCCCATACGTTTTCCCCCTTTTCCGATAATATTCCGTTGCAATCTGACGTCACTCCGACCAGTGGTGTTACTTCTACAGCGTTTTGATTGGTTGGTTGGTTGGTTGGTTGTTTTGGGGAAGGAGACCAGGCAGCGAGGTCATCGGTCTCATCGGTTTAGGGAAGGACGGAGAAGGAAGTCGGCCGTGCCCTTTCAAAGGAACCATCCCGGCATTTGCCTGGAGCGATTTAGGGAAAATTCAGGATGGCCGGACGCGGGATTGAACCGTCGTCCTCCCGAATGCGAGTCCAGTGTCTAACCACTGCGCCACCTCGCTCGGTCAGCGTTTTGAAAGTTTAATTAGAATCACCCTGTACATTATCTCTTTTCAGCATAAACTTTGCCTTTTCTTTTTCAGCCATGAATAACTGCATGAATTTCTGCTTCATAAGGTTAATTGCCTCCGTTCTTATTAATGGCGTACGGAAATTTTTACAGTCTCTAGATCTTCCAAATGGTGATCACCCTTTAGCAGTGCGAATAGATACTTAGTACTAGAAGACAATTCTATTTTTCATCTTGGATATTATACGATCACTGTCATTTGTATCAAACGATCAGCTGATTCCAGCGATGTCACACAGGGAGATGCCGTAGAATTACGACGACAGAAATAATGCTTGAAACTGGCACACCTCCGAAATCAGATGATAGTGTGATATAAGTGAGAATGATTGTATAACAGCCTAGGTGGAAAATGGAGCGGTCTTTTAATAACTTTGTGGTTATGGCATCCACTATGAACGTTATTATCGCTTGTTGTAGATCAGGGACGTATGACAGGTGAGGCAAACCATTGTACTCTTGTAGTCTCAGCAGAGGTTTGCCGAATCCTGTACTGTCTAGCACTGCCATTTCCGGAGTTTGGATTAGCAACTTCAGACAAAACTATAGGAAGCTGATATATTGCGGACAACTCGCCGTTTGTCCCTTTTCCAAACGCTTATCGTGCTTATATGCTTTTAATCGCAAAAATTACTTGACATCACTTTCCTTGCAAAATATGCAGTATTTATTTTTAATTATTTATTTATTTGCCTTTGGCAAGATTCTTGCCGCGAACGCAGCAGTCGTATGTTATGTTTACCTTCAAACCAATGAAAGTGTCATCTCTTGTTACAAAGCTTCTCACTGACTCCTCCTTTTCGATTTTGAAACGATTCAAGACGTTGAAGAGAGCTGTTTACCTTGTTTCTATATTATTTCTGATCAACATTCGCGTGACCGATCGGGCACGGCTCACTTAATCAGTAATCGTGGTCGCTGTAGCACCAGACCTCCTGGAGTTCACTTACTGACCTGTCTGGGCAACGTCCTCCTTCCCACAACTCTCGTACAGTGTCGAAAATAGCTGAGCTAGCATCCACTGCATCATCTTCAAAAAAACGTTCTTCAGCCTGTTATGGTTGCCAGTGGAGTTTCATTGTCAGAATTCAGTGATTCTAACAGAATATATTCTTTACTGGGCACATCAGCAGTGACAATTATCTCAAACGTTGCAGTCTTGCTAACAGAACACGCAAATATTAGAAAGTGTGCTGAATAGGGCTACAACAAAAACACTAAATGCTGCTTTTCGGAGTTTCGGCGCCCTGTAACTGTGAACACTGCACTGCCATCACCCGAAGACGATATACAGTTATGGGACTTATACAGTGCTATCCGGCGGCAAACCCGCCAAGTGTATTTGCAAAAGCATTTAAGCAGCCTGTTATATACTAACAAAGTGACATAAATTACTGCTGATATCTTGTACTGAGCCGAAAACATTCCCTGCTGCGATGTTTAGTTCAGGGAGAATTATATAGGATGGCCCCTACGACACGAAAGCGGCCGACAAAATTATGGAACACCACTACTAGACAAGAATTGAGAATCAGATCGCCTAGAAATAACTTCGGAGTTATTTAATGAAACGTCGAGGTATTTAAATCTGTGTATGGCAACTGGAAGGACGAGTGGAAAAAAAAGAATAAATAAAAGAAAAGAACACTTCTCAGTTTGACTCAGAGCTAAATTTATAATAATTATCACCTGTAAAAGTACAAGGTGCACACAGTAGCATCACCATAAAAAACAGTTTACATTTGTACGCAGTCTGACCAAACCAGAGAAAACACAGAACGATGTCAACGTAATTTCAAAACGGTTCAAATGCCTCTGAGCACTGTGGGACTTAACTTCTGAGGTCATCAGTCCCCTAGAAGACAATCGGGAGTCGATGCAGACTCACACAGCTGACTCATGAACGATCGGCGAGCCAAAATGTGTCGTCCGGTAGGACGATCGACCGACGATCCTCCAAGACAGTGGCCCGGCTCAAGTAATGCGTGGCTGCAATGGTCAGGGGAGCCATTTCGACGCAGACCTCACTGCTCCAACCCGACTGCACTAGTGCCACATTGCAACTCCCCTACTGGCAGGTCCGGACTGCCCTCCAGACGCGTTCCAACTGACTGGCAGACCCGAACTCGCGAGCCGGACTCGCAATCCGAACTCCGACCAACTCACCTACAACAGACAACGATCGGAGAGTAATAGCAGTCGAGCAAAGATACTACGAGAGGGGACATATCGATACGCGGTGCTAGCGCCGCTCACGATCAAGCAAAGCAGCAACTCAGTGACAGTAGTAATTTAAATTAACGTAGTGAGGTGGAAGTACGTTAAAAACAGGGTGTAAAAATACATGATGGCCAGCACATGAGCCACGCACGGCTCAGATAGTCTACTCTTCCAATGTTTTGGAGAGGGTAAGTAGTGTTACTCCTCGCACCATGATGCGTGTGTGTGTGTGAGTGCGAGGCCCGGGGGCATCAGGTATGACACCAGCTCACGGCTTGCAGTGACGGAGATAAGTCCCACGGCACAACGTTACGGCACCGATATCCTGCGTGAAACAGTGGAAGATATTGGTTTGGTATATTTGACCAGTTGAAGCCCGATGTTGCTAAATACGCTGTTTAACGTGGTGTGAGAATTTTTAATTAACGTGGCAGTTGTTAACACACAATATCCACACCTTCCGCAAACATGTTTTTCATTTCGCTTGCCACCACACTGGTACATCCCTACAGCGAAACGTAGGCCTATGTCGTATTTTACCTGTATGATGTCGCTGGTGTAGTTCTCTGCTCGTTCCCACGATCCCATTCTCACTGCTGGGTATCCGGTACCCAAGAAGGGACCTGCAACACAAAAGAACGTCGTCAGTGGCCGTCAAGTCTGAGGCAAAAGGAATGCCACTTCCTTTAAATTATTTATGTCACAGAATTATTAACGTATTATTACATTTAGATTAATGTGACGAAATAAAGAAATAATTTTCTGACAGTGAGTCCTGTAAAATAAAACGCAGAAGTTCACGACATAGAAATAATGCTGCTGAAGAATACAGATTTCGCGATGTACTGGTTATGACTCGAATGCTAAAGCGGTTTCTTTCTTCTAGTTTATAAAAAGTTTACATATTTTTCATGGCGTATTTAATGAAGGTTAAGACATTTACTTATACTTTGCACTACATCTAAGCAATTTTGAATTGAATATGTACATAAAATATTCAAAAATAGCTACTCTTAAAAGCTCCGAGGGATGAAAAATTGCTTAAGGTAAGACAGTAGCGGTATTAAACTATTAGTCTGATGTAGTGAACTGTATGTCAGAGTCGGTGAAGAAAATGAAACAACAATAATAATATTAAGAGTAGTTGGTGACACGTTGTTGCTACGATAACAACACAACATTTCCAGTATTCAAACAGGACGTGCGTCTGTTGATGTGGGATGGTCAGACTTCCTGCGGTTTGACAAACAATTTTAAAAGTAGCTGAACCGATAACGAAGAGATCTACTCCTGTTTCCACAGATGTGCCACGCACCTGATTCTGTTCAGCCCTCCATAAACATGGCCCCACATAAAGTAGTTCAGGCATAAAATCTGTTCAACAGGGCTAATCTACATGTTCTCCAAACCCTGAAGTAGTAACACAGTACAACAAACCTATTGTTCCTTTTCGAAAGTAATTTCTTACGATGTACTTAATTACGCCTCTGCCTGCAAACGTAGGTTTTACAAGTCTTTTTGCACTGCATTTAACACATTCGTAAACTATTTAAAATGCTCAGAAACAGTTTTGCACCAGCGGAATATCTGCGAACATGTGCTGATTGAAGTTCAGATGTAGCATAGAGTGAAAGGACAAGCCTTACTAGATTAAAATTAAATTAGTGTGTGTTAATAACAAACCAAGAATCAAAATAAATGTCGTCCTTCCAAAAAAGGAAAAAGCAGATACATGCGTACCTTTTAAATAGAAATCTTCTGCTGGATACATTAAGTATCATTTTGCTCCCTTTGTGAACAGTAACGATCTTGATTGTGATCGTCTTTAGTATGCTATCCACAGGGTGTCTGAAACGTCGCTATTTACGCCAGTCCCACCCAACGACGGTGGTTCTGCTGCCGTCATCCGATGAGTAAGGAGGCTTTCTGAGACGGCGCAGTGCATGTTTCAGGTGGTGACCAGTTTGGTGTAAGTCAGTAGATACCGCAGGCCATTCCATTCTACTGATTGCTAAGGTGTGGAGGAAGAAGATGTGGGGATGGGAGCATGTGATCAAACATTATTCTTGAAAGACGAACCCATCACCGACTGCGCAGGGTTAGACGCTAGTTTGGAGGATATTGTCGCTGTACTGTACATACCTCACACTAGTCACGGCAAGTATAAGAGTCATCCTACATACATTCTTGATACTGGTCCGAAACACATACCTGGCCGCCTCCGCGGTCTCCAATGAAGATCATCATGCGTCACACAAACCCTGCACTTACCGGTGGCGAGGGTCCACTACCATTAACACAGACACTGTAAGATCAACACCGCGTATTTGCCAACTGCCGACATGCGCTTCTCAGTAATTTGTAATGAATGGGTCTCATGATGACCTAAATTGGAAATTTGTCGTAAGGTCTTAAGGGAGCAAACTGCTGAGGTCATCGGTCCCTAAGCTTACGCACTACTTCATCTAACTGAAACTAACTTACGCTAAGGACAACACACACATCCATGCCCGAGGGAGGACTCGAACCTCCGACGGGAGGGGGGAGGGGGGGGTGGGGGTGGGGGGGGCAACCACGCGGACCGTGACAAAGCGCCCTAAACCTCGCGGCTCCCCCGCGCGGCTGACCTATACAAGAGTCGAATCCGTGTATGTAATAAAATAAGAAAGGTATCTAGACGGTGTTTGCCTTTCCATACATTGGAAGATGGCACGATATCCGGTGGACTTCAGGTCTTCAATTACGAAATTGATACTTTCAACCCAGGTAGTTCGCTACCCACCTTCCTCCGGACTTCTCGTGGTCGTGCGGTAGCGTTCTCGCTTCTCACACCCGGGTTCCCTGGTTCGATTCCCGGCGGGGTCAGTGATTTTCTCTGCCTCGTGATGGCTGGGTGTTGTGTGATGTCCTTAGGTTAGTTAGGTTTAAGTAGTTCTCAGTTCTAGGGGACTGATGACCATAGATGTTAAGTCCCATAGTGCTCAGAGCCACCATTCCTCCGGATTATGGTGGTGAGAGAGGCGTTTTTATTGTTTACTGTTGTTCGTAGTGTGCGCCTACAGAGCAAACTGATCGTGTTGCTGGTGTGGAGACAGTCGCGTACCGTGTGTGTTGTTGTAGTTTCCTCCAAAAAGGGTAGGCGCAAGTTCTGTCTCATTCTCTTCCGGGCACCTGCGAGCTGCAGTATGTGGATCGCGGTTATCAGCTGGTGTTTCTGACTGTGAGTGACCACTGCGAGGCAGATCCTTAGCGTTTTGTGTCTCATAACAGTGTTGGAATGTTGTGATGACGCCACATTACTGTACGGCAATTCGTCAGTTAATTTCCCATGCGAGATAATGGGGTTAAACTTTGAAATAATTCTACGACTGGAGACATGCCGTATTCTGTGCAACATCTCTGAGCATGTAGCTTTACTTTTAGCATCATTACACAACAGGCTATACGTAGCGATTTGTTGCTGCCAAGAAAAGAACTAACTAAGAGATTTCAGACCAAAAAAATCATACACTACGCATGAGAGCGGCTGAGAACTTTCATGAGCTTGTTTATTTGGCATCAGTTTACAAAACATTAGTACCTCTGAATTTACGAAAACATGCATTTGACAGATATTTCGTGTATAAAACTGCGACAGGGAGCTAGGCATACTCCGAAATCCAGGATCTCAATTACTATGAGAAAAATAATCTGAAAAAAGGACGTTTCGTTCGCGGAGACAGTGATTTACTTTTTTATTTTTGATTCAATACTTTTTAGGATACAATCATTACCAATTTGGCCTTCAAAGAGCACCTTCAATTGCTAAGGGCGGCACTTGATGAACAAGTCTTCATGCGTCGACAGTCATAAACACTTGTTCATCAAGTGGCACCCATAGCATATGAAGATGACCTTTGAAGGTCGAAACTGGTCATGACTGTATCATAAAAAGTGATTAAGAGAAAAATAAAAAATAACACCTTAGAAGAAGAATCGACTTACAGCCCTCACCAAAGTAGGCCTGCTACAGGTCCAGTGCGTTCGTTCACAATACAACAGGTCCGGCGCTTTCGTTCACAACACACCAGTGCAGGCTTTCAGCATAGGGTCCACTTACCGTAGCAGGCCTCTGTGTAGAGGATGAAGAGGTCGCTGTGCCTCCAATGCAGCTCATCCAGCATGCTGGGGTCGGTGACGTTATTCCCATACCAGTGCAGCGACACGCCGCTCGTCAGCCGGCGCGCCGCCTCGCCCTCCAGGATCTGCAGGGCACGCGGACGGTTCTGACACACTACCGCAACACACCTCTTTCTACCATATGGCGACAGTTTAGCAGTTCTGAAGTTGCTGTGAGCTGGGCGTTAGGGAGACACCCCCCCCCCCCCCCCCATGCCCCATTTTCTGTCTCACTCATTTGTCCATTGGAAACAAGATTGCCTTATAATGTGAAGACTCGGGAACCTGTAATGGAGGTGAGGTTAAAGTCCAGAAACCGAAGTGGCTTCTAAACGGTAGAATATTCGCAGGGAAATGAAACTAATTTAAAGTGCAAAAAATCATTCTAATTATTATATCGAAAACAAAAGAGATAGCGCCAAGGAAATTTCTAAAATACGTTCTGCATAACCATCTATAACTGTATGTTTCTACAAAACATAAGGTCCAACATAGGGATTGGAGATTAATTTAAAAGTATTCAAAGAGACGAGTGGACATCACCCAGCCTGTAGCAACTCTGTACCTCAACCAGCATGCAGGGCCATCGACAATGGTACGCCAGAGGTGGTGTATTCTGGTGGAATTCAGTACAGATAGACGCAGCAATCACGATGACGTGGAGTGGATAGAAGAAAAGCTCTAAATTTGTTCCACTAGCGCAAGTCTGCGAGGACAGCAGTCAGGAGTATAATGTATCAGTATCCAAACCACCAGTGGAAGAACTTTCTCAGAGGTACATAATTCAACACTTTAAAGATACGTCAGTAAATTTACTTTGGTGCATGTGTAATCCAGGTTATAAGGGTTTTAGACGATGTTGCTGCCACGATATGTCAAATGAACGGCGTATAAGCGATGCGAGAGAAATATTTAACCTCAACCATTAAGTTTCAATAGGTATTCCAATTCTGGTCTATATTGGTCCTCATCGAACCATCAAACAGCTAGTTTCAGCATTTTTTCCTGTGCACGTCACTTGAGTTTGTGATTATAAAGCTGTCAAACAGTTGGCATTCCGTAGTTTCGTTCATTAATGGCACATGGATTACTATCTCGACGCAATGTTATACTCTACGAAGCATTCATTAAATAAAAATGAGTAATAGAATTATCACGCGGTTTATGCATTCAAAAGTATATATCAATCTCCTGAAGGCAACAGTTTGATCAACCAACTACACGAAAAGGAAACCACATGCTTTTACGTAATTCCTTGTGACATTTGTTGCTAATAAGGGATGTTAGCCTTGTGTGACTAGTGGGCTTGGTCTGAGGAAGGGAGAAGCCAGTGAAGTGCAGGGTAGTGTTCTACAAGACGTACTTTACACCCATACTGAGATACTCAACGAAGACCTGGACAATGAAAGAAGAGGGGAGAGTAGAAACCAAGCAAGTGAAACAAAAAAAAACTAAGAAGTATTTTACGAAACGCGAGGTGAGACAGAGTAAGAAGCGAAACTGTTAGGAACGAAACTGATGCAGAAAAGCTGAATGAGAGAACTGAGAACAACAGGTTAAAATGGTGGGGACATGTAGAGAGAACGGAAGACGGAAGAGTACCAAAAAGAATGATGGAGGACAAGTTTCAGGGTAAGAGGTTAAGTAGGTTAAGAGGGAGAGCTAGAGCGAGACAGATTGACTCAATAAAGACGAGTTTAAGAAGGAGTCTAGACTGGAACAAAACAGTTAGAGAAAAAGAACTGTGGAAAGACAGAGGAAAATGCAAAACTACCGTTAATATCCCAGTGCGACCTGATCCTAGGTAAGGGGAAACGAAGACAATGCTGAAGTGGTCAAAATTTGAAAATGGCAGTAGTTATGTGAGTATGATACTAAGATTTAAAATCGATTTCCTTTCTTGATAGCTGTCGCATTGGCATAGAAAGGAGTAAATTATGCACTCACAAAACTTTATCATCAGCACCTAGGTGAGTTACAGATGCAGGAAGTCAATAAAAGTAATTAAAAAAAGAATTCTGTAGTGATTTTTTGTCAACTTCAATTACTGATGACTTTGTGAATAGATAGTGTGTGTGTGTGTGTGTGTGTGCGTCTGTAAAAGATACAAAGAAAGTGAGCTTGACAGCGTGTGCTTCAGCCGATAATTTCAGATGCGGAATAGGTATTGATGCAAACGGTTAGTTTTATAGTCACTGAAATATTCTATTATTTTTGTAAATATTGTGACCGTTCCTCATCACAGCAAGATATCGCGAGAATGTTGCAAGAAATACACAATTTATTTTGGCTCTGTCGTGATGAAACAGGACTAGCACATCTGCGATAAGTATGGGATGAAAAATGGATTAAATACATAACTGGCCATTAAAATTGCTACACCATGAAGATGTGCTACAGACGTGAAATTTAACCGAAAGGAAGAAGATGCTGTGATATGCAAATGATTAGCTTCTCAGAGCATTCATACAAGGTTGGCGCCGGTGGCGACACCTACAACGTGCTGACATCAGGAAAGTTTCCAACCGATTTCTCATACACAAACAGCAGTTGACCGGCGTTGCCTGGTGAAACGTTGTGTGATGCCTCGTGTAAGGAGGAGAAATGCGTACCATCACGTTTCCGACTTTGATAAAGGTCGGATTGTAGCCGATCACGATTGCGGTTTATCGTATCGCGACATTGCTGCTCGCGTTGGTCGAGATCCAATGCCTGTTAACAGACTATGGATCCGGTGGGTGCAGGAGGGTAATACGCAACGCCGTGCTGGATCCCAACGGCCTCGTATCACTAGCAGTCGAGATGACAGGCATCTTATCCGCATGGGTATAACGGATCGTGCAACCACGTCTCGATCCCTGAGTCAACAGATGAGGACGTGTACAAGACAACAATCATCTGCACGAACAGTGGACGTTACATTTCAGATGAGTTACGACCCCTGGCTCTACCCTTCGTTCAATCCCTGCGAAACCATACATTTCAGCAGGATAATGCATGACTGCATGTTGCGGGTCCTGTACAGGTCTTTCTGGATACAGAAAATGTTCGACTGCTGCCCTGGCCAGCACATTCTCGAGATTTCTCACCAATTGAAAATGTCTGGTCAATGGTGGCCGAGCAACTGGCTCGTCACACTACGCCAGTCACTACTCTTGATGAACTGTGGTATCGTGTTGAAGCTGCATGGGCAACTGTACCTGTACACGCCGTCCAAGCTATGTTTGACTCAATGCCCAGGCATATCAAGGCCGTTATTACGGCCGGTGGTTGTTGTTCTGGGTACTGATTTCTCAGGATCTATGCATCCAAACTGCGTGAAACATGACAGTTGTAGTATAATATATTTGTTCAATGAATAACCGTTTATATTGTGCATTTCTTCTTGATGTAGCAATTTTAATGGCCAGTAGTATATATTCTGAAGTGTCTCTCATTACAAAATTGTTCAAGAAGCATGGCATAATATACACAGAGTTAGGAGTTCTAGTGAAGACGTCTTGGTGGCTTAGCAACTCGTGGAGTCTTCAGTACGAGGTAATATTCTTACGCATATGAAGTAGTCATTGTGAATCAGATGCACCTCTGGTACATAGTTCCAAACTTCCAAATTAAAATTTAATTTTAAATTTCAACCCCAGTGTACTCCTGTTGTACTAGTACGTGTTGCTTGTAGGCCTGTATGACGTCCGTTATATCCGACATAATCTTTATCGTCATTTGTAGAGACGTAACCAAAGGTACTGCCACGGGAGACGGAGAGAGGCTCACCTCTGCGGACCAGTGCAAAAAGTCGCGATTGTCCTCCCCGATGATGATTTCTGTGTCGGCCAGATCGGAGTAGCGGCGCAGCGTGGGGCCCAGGAAGTCTTGGAGGAAGCGGCGCAGCCACTGCGGACTCCAGCCCATGCTGTTGAGGCCGTTGGTGACGACGGCGCCGGACGTGGGCTCGTTCTGCAGCGACACGGCCCACACGTCCACGCCGCGCCTCGCGTACTCCTTCAGGAACCTGCAGGCGACACGTGGCCCTCACAGTGGTTGTCGTCGTTCTGACAAAATCTGTCAGCCTATCCATTTACTCATTGCTTTGATTTTAACTGTCGGGCAGTGCAGTCCTCGTCATAAGCATGGCTAAATGGGATTGGCACCTGCTGTTGTGTCCAGAGCGGTCGTACTCAGTTCGCGGATGCGTTCTCGAGTGGAGCAAAAGTGAGGACATCACCCAACCCCACTTCGCGAACGAGGCCCTGCAGCTACCTCGAAAGCAGGGAGTGACGCGACACGCCTCGGACGAACAGCTGCGCTGGCCGGGCAGATGACAGTTACACAGGACTGTTTACTGGCGCCCCATAAATTATGTGCTGTATCATTCTCCTCTTATGTAATTCATAGTACTTCAGAGCCTTACACTGTCTTTAGCAATTAATATTACTATTTACAACGTTGACCAGGTATCATGTTCCACTGTGTTGCACTAATTAAGACGAAAACAACAAAGTTCCCATTTTCCTATTTTCAGCCGATCAAGATATGCATACGAAGTGGATATCTGAGATCAAGAGGAATAATTTCGTTCTTAGCATTCTATGGCAAGTAATTTTGGTTTTAAGCATTTGTCGATGCTCCCATATGTGGCAGTGGAAGTTCGATTCATAGTACGAGTTATGGCAGTGAGAGTACTGCATATTTTTCTTTATGTCATAAGATTATCATTTGCATTTTTTTGAAATGCTACAAAATTTTGGCTGTAACAACAGTTCCCATAAACAAACTGTATCTCATAAAAACTGTTGTACAGTCTAAACATTCTAATTGTCTTCCACACCTCTCCACATCAGCCGGCCACTGTGGCCGAGCGGCTCTAGGCGCTTCAGTCCGAAGCTGTGCTGCTGCTGCGGTCGCAGGTTCGAATCCTGCCTCCGGCATGGATGTGTGTGATGTCCTTAGGTTAGTTAGGTTTAAGTAGTTCTAAGTCTAGGGGCTAATGACCTCAGATGTTAAGTCCCATAGTGCTCAGAGCCATTTGAACCATCTCCACATCAATGCCAGTCGTCTCGATTGTGTTGCAGCCAATGCGATTAGGTGGAATCCTATGACATTCGCCAGTACAATTGTGGACATACAGTGTGTAGCAAGTCTCATCAGTTTGCTTATAACTCCTGAAGAATGGAAAGTGAGTAGGTGAAGAAATACTAATAACACAAAACTGAAAACTGTTTCAAAATGATGTATTTTAAACAGAGAAACTGAAAAAAGTTGTGCATAATTTTTGTTGCTTTACTTTGAAGTCTCCTACAATATATTTTTTCGTGTCACAAGGTTCAGTAGTTTGAGGACCACTGTAATGGAATTACGTACATGTCTTGGTTACCATAGTCGCCTGATTTCAAACCGACTGAACATATGTGGGACACTGTTAGGTGCCAACTCTACGTCCACAAATCACCGGTCACTGGTAACTTATTGTGTGACCTTTGTGCAGACATCTGTTGCTACCTACCATCGGATATTTACGAAGAAAACGAACAGCACATTCCATACGCTGCAATCGCAGTCAATACATTTTTATTGTTCCAAGATTCCCAGTTTCAACAGTCATGCTGGCATCATTTCATCTAAAGGACAGCATAAGATAATATGAAGGGTTGGAAATGCAATTATTTTCACCGATTATGTAAAAAACTAAATTTCACATACCTTATGGAACTTGTTATAAAATGTTCATGTTACATTACAAGAAGTGAAAGCGTAAACGGATGAGATAGGGGGGGGGGTGAAAAAATGAGCAAAGCTGAACTTATTTCAGTACTCACCTAATTCAGATGCAAGTGTTACTGGGTACGAGGTGTCAGTTAAAGCTGAATCGATATTATATACAGAGTGAAGAAAAATTCGAGCACTCGAACTTCCCAGCGCGGTTCCTTAACACTAGCAGCACAAAAATGTCTCTCACAAAATTTCGCCCTGCGCGTGTATCCTACAGTAAACGGATGGATGTTAAAGATGGGCAGTCTGGCAACATTTCAATCAAAAAATGGTTCAAATGGCTCTGAGCACTATGGGACTCAACTGCTGTGGTCATTATTTCCCTAGAACTTAGAACTACTTAAACCTAACTAACCTAAGGACATCACACACATCCATGCCCTAGGCAGGATTCGAACCTGCGACCGTAGCAGTCGCACGGTTCCGGACTGCGCGCCTAGACCGCCGAGACCACCGCGGCCGGCTGCGCAACAGTACAATCACATGTACGAAATTACCTGTGTTAGTGTCCGGAGCTCGTGGTCTTGCGGTAGCGTTCTCGCTTCCAGCTCACGGGGTCCCGGGTTCGATTCCCAGCGGGGCCAGGGATTTTTCTCTGCCTCGTGATGACTGGGTGTTGTGTGTTCTTCATCATCGTCATTGACTCGCAAGTCGCCGAAGTGGCGTCATCTAAAAAGGACTTGCAATACGGCGGCCAAAGTTCCCCCCGCATAGAGCCTTCCGGCCAACAGTGCCATACGATTATTTCATTTATAGCTGTGTCAGTATATCGGGCTAGTGCTGCACAGGTTTTGCAGTGAATATCATTTTGGGTTAGCATGCAGGAGGTCAAGGGTTCGATATTCTTAACGTAGCCTGCGCGGTACGTTATCTGGTGTCTTAATCGTCAAAAAATGGTTCAAATGGCTCTGAGCACTACGCGACTTAACATCTGAGGTCATCAGTCCCCCACAACTTAGAACTACTTAAACCTAACTAACCGAAGGACATCAGACACATCGATGCCTGAGGCAGGATTTGAACCTGCGAGCGTAGCGGTCGCGCGGTTCCAGACTGAAGCGCCTAGAACCGCACGGCCACTCCGGCCGGCTCTTAATCGTCGTACGGTGATGATTACAGTGCGTCGTCTACAAAGCATTTGCTCTCACACACTGCGAACACGGAAATGGGTGTACAGCCGTTTTCACTGGTCAGCTTTTAAAGAAGCCCTTTGCACGTCGTGTACACGAATTATTTCACACCACTGCATCTACTCTACTGCAAATCTGTTTCCTGTGTACCCTCCCCCAGTGGTCCAATCGATTAGTACCACCTATTATTCTTGCCGCGATCAGATTCATTACATTTCGTTACGGCCTTATATCACCAATAGGGCTAGCAAAGTGATTTGATTTCCAAACATGTACTATATAAATGTCGGATACGTGTTGCTTAATAAACGTGTTCAGTACAGTACAACATGGGAGAAGGAAACTGACAAACAGAAACAGATACGCCTCGACCGCGATTCGAGCCCTCGACCTCCTGCACGCTAACCCAAAACGCCACCCACGGCACCAGCTGCACAGCACTACTGCTGTATGCAGACAGAGATAGTCACCGCACATGTGATTACAGGGTTATCAGACTGCCAATCTTTAACGTTCATTTGCTGCCGGAAATATAGGTAGGCAGTCATTTTGTGAGAGACATTTTTGTATTGCTAGTAGGCGAGGAATTTCACTGTGAAGTGCGAGTGCGCGAATTATCCTTCACCCTGTATACTCTAAAAAGTAATATAAGCGGCTACAGTAATATTAAAGATATGAATGTATTGTAATAGTGGGTATGTGAATAGGTCATACAGCACGTAGAGGATGTCTTCTCTTCCGCAATTTTCTACGTTTTGTCAGGCGGCACTGCTAATTCTTATATTGTGCAGTCTATGAGATCCACGTTCATTTCTGACACTCCGCTCTTCGTTGCTTGTAACTCTAGCACGCTGATAGTTAGCTTGTACTGCGCCTGCCATCCAGTGGCGAGGTCGGTAACTTTGTAGCGAGTCTGCCGCTTCTATGCCAACACTCCTCCGGCAGCGTTGTGCTGTGCAGCAAGCTTGCTCGTCATGTTCGCCCCCTAATACGCATGGCTCACCGGCCATTGGACCGTCTTCTCCTGTGCGGATGCACAAACAGTGCCCGAACTCTTACGGGAATCGGCAGTAATGCCGAGAGTAATGAGTATAATGGGCAGGGACACTGTGAATATGTGTGTGTGGCCTTCAGTCCAGAGGATGGTTTGATGCAGCTTTCCATGCTACTCTATCCTGTGCAAGTTTCTTCATCTCCCAGTACCTACTGCAACCTACATCCTTCTGAATCTGTTTAGTGTATTCATCTGTTGGTGTCCCTCTACGACTTTTACCCTCCAAGCTGCCCTCTAATACTAAATTGGTGATCCCTTAATGCCTCAAAACATGTCCTACCAACCGATCCCTTCTTCTAATCAAGTTGTGCTACAAATTTCGCTTCTCTCCAGTTCTATTCAATACCTCCTCATTAGTTATGTGATCTACCCATCTAATCTTCAGCATTCTTCTGTAGCACCACTGCTTCCCTTTCATGCCGCTCGACTCTTGTAACCGCCACCTGGTTTCTGTACAAATTGTGTGTGTGTGTTAAATCTTATGGGACTGCTAAGGTCATCAGTCCCTAAGCGTACACACTACTTAACCTAAGTTATCCTAAGGGCAAACATACACTCCGCCGAAACCAGCCGCACAGTCCATGACTGCAGCGCCTTAGACCGCTCAGCTACGTACAAATTGTAAATAGGCTTTCGCTCCCTGTATTTTACCCCTGCCACCTTCAGAATTTGAAAGAGAGTATTCCAGTCAATACTGGCAAAAGCTTTCTCTAAGTCTACAAATGCTAGAAACGTAGGTTTGCCTTTCCTTAATCTATTTTCTAAGATACGTCGTAGGGTCAGTATTGCCGCATGTGTTCCAATATTTCTACGGAATCCAAACTGATCTTCCTCGAGGTCGGTTTCCACCAGTTTTTCCATTCGTCTGTAAAGAACTCGCGTTAGTATTTTGTAGCTGTGACTTATTAAACTGATAGTTTGGTAGTTTTCACATCTGTCAACACCTGCTTTCTTTGGGATTGGAATTATTATATTCTTCTTTAAGTCTGAGGGTACTTCAACTGTCTCATATATCTTCCTCACCAGATGGTAGAGTTTTGTCAGGACTGGCTCTCCCAAGGCCGTCAGTAGTTCTAAAGGAATGTAGTCTACTACCGGAGCCTTGTTTCGGCTCATGTCTTTCAGTGCTCTGTCAAACTCTTCACGCAGTATCGTATGTCCCATTTCATCTTCATCTACATCCTCTTCCATTTCCATAATATTGTCCTCAAGTACATCGCCCTTGTATAGACCCTCTATATAGTCCTTCCATATTTCTGCTTTCCCTTCTTTCCTTAGAACTGGGTTTCCATCTGAGATCTTGATATTCATACAAGTGGTTCTCTTTTCTCCAAAGGTCTCTTTAATTTTCCTGTAGGCAGTATCTATCTTACCCCTAGTGAGATAAGCCTCTACATCCTTACATTTGTCCTCTAGCGATCCCTGCTTAGCCATTTTGCACTTCCTGTCGATCTCATTTTTGAGACGTTTGTATTCGTTTTTGCCTGCTTCATTTACTGCATTTTTGTATTTTCTCCTTTCATCAATTAAATTCAATATTTCTTCTGTTAGCCAAGGATTTCTACTACCCCTCGTCTTTTTACCTACTTGATCCACTGCTGCCTTCACTATTTCATTCATCAAAGCTACCCATTCTTCTTCTACTGTATTTCTTTCCCCCATTCCTGTCAATTGTTCCTTTATGCTCTCCCTGAAACTCTGTACAACCTCTGGTTCTTTCAGTTTATCCAGGCCCCATCTCCTTAAATTCCCACCTTTTTGCAATTTCTTCAATTTTAATCGGCAGTTCATAACCAATAGATTGTGATCAGAGTCCACATCTGCCCCTGGAAATGTCTTACAATTTAAAACCTGGTTCATAAATCTCTGTCGTACCATTATATAATCTATCTGATACCTTTTAGTATCTCCGGGATTCTTCCATGTATGCAACACGAAGAAGATATGTTCTCGAATTCCAATACATATCTAATTTTTTCCTGTGAACTATCTCTTTTATGGCTTTGACAATTAGCTCTCTTCCTTCCAGCAGTTCTTGTACGCGAGGTCATTCATGGATTTTAATTTACCTTTTATCTCCTGCATGCACTATCGTTGTAACACTCCACATCCGCGTAGGTGTACGCTACCAGATTTTCTGTTGCACATTCTTGCGGAATTTCCTTGTAGGGATTTACGTTTACGGCTGTTTCAAACGAGGGACCATTGAATGTTGTTATTGCGTTGGATTTATGCTCGGCAAGCGGTTTCTCTTTTCCTAGGTGAACCAGATCCAATCCAGCACATATAGATACAATGTAAACATACACTGTAAGCAGATACAGTTGCGAATGGAGCTTTATAAACATATTTTTCGTGTGTTCTTTAATATAGTAAACATGTTACAATCCACCATTTCCGACCATGAGACCCACATATAGCCACTTACCAGTTCTATTCAAAGTAAATGCTGATTCTTTACATTCTGCAACTGAAGTAAGATTTCACCATACACTGTGTTTAAAGTAAAAGGTAAGACTTTCCTGTACGTCTGCAATAGCTTTTTCGTTTTTCAATTTCACTTTATTCTACTTTTATGGCAGCCGTCTTCGCTATATAATCCAGTTTCGGTTTTTTGCCTAGATCTCTTACATTTACAGTTTTCCAACACAGTAACTACACTTAAAGGCGTAACCTCTGTTGGGGATTATTTAAGTCTGTACGATACGTTTACTCTTCGTCGTAAGACTTGTGGGATAACGTTGTTCGTGCAAAATAGTTCTAATTCGGTGATATCCATATCTGACAGTGTTGCAGAGAATCATGTCCTGGATTGAGAGAAATATGTTTTCCCTGCTTTAATGTAGCACTTCTGTGTAATACTTATGTCGTCTTTATTGGAGTCAGTGTTGATAATCTCCACGTAGTTTGCAGATAGATAATTAAAACTGTATGCAGATAGAACATAATCTATAAGCATGTCTGTGCCTTGTGTGTCAGAAACGATTATTTGTTCACAAGTCAGTTTTCGTGACAGGCGCAGAACGTTGGTAAACACCACACAGTTCTACGCTTTATTCTTTAACTGATACTAAGGGGAGACAATTGGCTCAGTGTGGAGTGGAGCTCATTGTAAACACTATTTGTTACAGTTTAAAACACTTAAAGAGTCCTGAACAGGTTCTAGCACATGATACATTCTATAGTTCTATACTGCAGCTTCCAGCCTGGTAATGCCATGTTCTTTAGCCAAGGAGAACGGAAAAATTTCTCGTAGTCACATGTCGGAACACTTTATAAAATCTATAAGGTGATTATCGATAACTTTGTTAGCGCCTGGGCTTGTGATTAGACACATAAATGTATTGTGCATCCTTACAATTGAAGGCCTTCCACGTTAAAAGTCAGTTCTAACTGTCTCATCTTTCTCAACTACCAAGCCGCTGTTTCACAGGTAATCTCCTTCCATGCAAAAGTCGTGGTTTAATATTACATAGTCGCACATCTCCATTTTATTAAAAATTCCGGCAAAATCTTACTTTATGTTCAAGCCCAAAAGGTAATAGTCGTCCACAGAAAGCTGCTGCCATACTCCAGGCATTTCGTCCACTAGAACATCTAATTTAACGTCGCCTAATTCTTCTTCATATGGGATAGCCACACGATGTTTATATTTAACTTTCGGAACTTCCTAGAACGTGCAAAGTGTGAAACATCTAACAATAAACTGTAAATAATTTCATTTATCTTCGACATATTGACTCTGTCTTTGAAAATGTTACATCTCTATTGTTACTCTCTTGGTTCATGTGTTTATAAACAGTCCAGTTTAAGTGATATATTGTAATAAAGGTACCTTTGCGATGGCTAAAATGTTTATATGCTAGAAGCCAATAAAAAAAGGTAAAATAAAAGTGCCTTATTCTTTCCTTCCCCAATAGGACAGATGTGTTGTGCATTTGTTTGTTGCAGTGTAGATGAAAACAGGCTTTATTTGCGGTAACCACAGTTTTCAAAAATACTGCTGTACAGACTGATTACCAGCTTTCGACATTTAGATACTGCTGAAACAAAAGCATTAGATTCCCTGACGCATTTTAAAATATTATAGCATACTATTGCGACTAAACAGTTGTGGAAAATAATACAGGCTATAAAGTTTCAGAGAGATTTGCCACTATAGTTCTGAGTGCAAACTGCTGTTGTTGTACATAGCTTTCAGTAGCCCTGTGCCATTTCTAATAATAACAATAACTGGGAATCAATACCGTGAATAACAAAATGTATTATCTTTTTACCTCCTAAAATGTTGCTTGAGAACAATTTAAATGCGAAAATATTTATTTTGATGGTGTGTAGTGACAACAAGAGTAGACCTAATTAGTTACTATCAGTCTGTCTTTGTTTTATTGTTTGTGTGCTTATCTGCTTAACGTATTATTTTAGCTAATACATATTTATCAGCAGTTATAAGCCTGGTCAGATTTTTTTTTCATGATCTCGAACTCTTACGGCTGCCTTCTAAAGTGTCAACCGTTATTAGATACAGGAAACTAGCAATGGAGTACATACTTTAGAATTTCTGACATTAAATTGGGTAATACATGTATATGTATTAACCTCATCGAGGTTCTGGATAATTGGTGTAAGCATATCACTTTTTGTGCTACCTACATATTTTGCAGGCATTTTCTAATGTTTCAAGATGTTAGATGGTGAAAATAATTAATTTACGACTCTGTTGTGTTTTATCACCGTAGGTCTAATTACAAATAGATGTTCTTATACATAGCCTTCAGTAGGCTTGTGTCATTTGTAATAATAGCAATAAATGGCAGTCAGTAGTATCGTTTATATTTACTCTTGTGAATAACACGAAAAACTTTCTTCGTCCCTTCTAAAATGTTTGAGAACAAATTAAATGCGCAAATGTTTAATTTGAATATGTTTTGTGACTTGCAGCAGGAGTAGGCCTACTTAGTTACAATCAGACTGTGAATTTTTTCGTAGTTGCCTGCTTAGTGTACTGTTTTAAGTACCACCCATTTTTCTGCAGTCATATGCCTGGTCAGTGAAGTTTTATGACACTGAGTCGTATACCTACGTTCTAAAATGTCAATTGTTATTAATCATAAAAATCTAGCATTGGAGGACATACTTTATGACTTCGGGCACTAATTTGGCGACTATGTGGGTATGTGGAAATTAACCAACACTTTCTGTTATACTGCCATCGTATTTTTTTATATATTGTGACATCACACCAATTGATTCGAATTTTACAGCGTTTTTTTCATGTATTAACCTCAACCCGATCGTGGATAGTCGGTGTAAACACTGCACGTTTCACTCTGTATAAGTATGCTGCAACAACAATTGCTACCCAGTCTCTCCTTCTTCTACTACCATCATCATCATCATCGTCGTCGTCGTCGTCATTGTTACCATCATCATACTTGTCCATCCCATGAACCTCCGCGAAGAATTTGGATTACAACCCATGATCTTGATGGGCAATCAGGTACAGCCACGACACTTCCTATGGAGGGAGAAATACCAGAAGAACGTTTCTTTTCCATCAGAATTTGGTACCAATTTCCTACGAGTCGTCTGGCACCGCATAAATATGAGTTAGCAGCATCGCCTACAGAGATGTGTTTACCTCAGGAATTCTGTATGGAATGATTAATATGCAATTCAGCACCAACATCACTTAATTACCATAATTTCACAATGAATAATAATAATATGTACCTGTACACACACACATGTAATAATGAAAGTGATGACATTTCGAAAGAGGTAATATGAAAGAAGCTATTCGAAGTGTTTAGAAACGTAAAGAACCTGGAGATGATGATCCTTCAACAAAATTAGCTAAATCTCTGAGCAAAGTAATACAAAATAAAAATTGTGGAATCCTTTTCAGACTATATGCGGAGGAAATACATTGTCCAAAAGTGGACAATGCTGTAAATATTCTACTCCATGAAAACTGAGTCAGATCTGACAACAAAGCGTAGACCTATCATGCTCGATCCAGAGATGTCAAAGACGTTCACTGAACTGTCACCAATTTCATGGAGAAAGCAGTATAAATTGCTGCTTTTTCTAGGACTTGTAGATTTTGGACGGCTTGTGATTCATTTTCAATGCTTACATTTACAAAAGGTATTGGGAAATTGAGTTTATTTTCGTACAATTCATTCCTTTGGCATAAAGAAGATTAAACTGTTGTCAAATGGATGTTTGTTAAAAACTGATCGAGGTTACTTTCTCTGTTATATTTAGCTAACGACCATATCTGAATCTTTCAGCCAGCCATAGAGGAAAGTTTACTTCAAAAACCCTTTGATATATAGGGTGTTCGACTTCACTGACTTCAAAACCTCATTGAAATTTATTTCAGAAGAAATTAGATTAAACTGCACGTCCACCGAAACTGATCTACGTTTCCCATGATTTCCATAACTCGAATCAGTTGAAATTCAGATTGGTCTTTTGACAAAGCAATGGTCAATTATTTGCTCCTGTCTTCAGCTGTGCTGCTGATGTGTCTCTACTGATATCGACGTTAACCATCAGCTTACACTTAGCTAGCATATTTCATAATCCTTGGTGAAGAAGCTTGTAGGACTATTAGTGATGTGGATCTGAATGGTAGCAACCCAATGATGTGCATAGTGAATATTCAGTTGTTATTACTTATGTGACGTTAAGATCATGGATTCCATTGTCTATTAAACACAATTTTTTGACTTGATAAGTGTCACAATATACTATGAGATAACAATAAATCTGTGTAATATACCAAGTTTGTTTGTGTGCCCATCCTCTACAGCAACCACAGAAATATTTGTTTTGTAAGTAAAAGCCTGGAAATACGGGACAAACCACTCCACATTTGCAGATCACCTATGAGAACATAATTACAAACAAACCACTAGAGAAAAAGACACCAAAATAATTAGAGACAACAATAAAAAGCACTTTCTAACACTGCAAGAAAATTACCTCATCCAGAAAACCAAAGCAGATAAGAAAGCTCTGTTGAATGATTAAGTACACGTGCCAAACAAATCAGTATATTCAATGACAGATGAAATAATAGAATAACACTCTAAAAGAGGATAATAATAATAATAATAATAATAATAATAATAATAATAATAATAATAATAATAATGGTAATAACACCACCCAATGCATTTTCACTCACTTGTTTGTCCATGAACTCCTCCACAATACATTGAAATCAAAACTCAGATCGGCCGATTACCAACCAAAGCCCTGAACCACTTTGTGACAGCTATTACATTCATATTCAACACTACATCTAAAACCATCAATACCAACCCATCGCCCCCCTCCCCCCCCCCCCCCACACACACACACACAAACACAGAGAGAGAGAGAGAGAGAGAGAGAGAGAGAGAGAGAGAGAGAGAGAGAGAGAGAGAGAGCTAAACGTCATGAATAGATTTTAGTTTTACACATAAACTTTGTTAGGTTGTCAACATGTAGGTAAACAAACGGAACAGGAGGAAAAAAACATAAGGAACTCAGAATATTTACGTTGTTAAAAGCACAGTTTTTGGACAAATGCCTATAACTAGTGGCAAAAGAACAATAGTGCACCACAAATATAAGCGTAAACATGGTGAACAGTGTGAAAGAAAAAGTTCGGAAGACAAAAATGTGTTTATGTTTCGCGAATGAAGTAGTAGTGCGATCTCAATGCACACATTCAAACAACGTATGGAAAAAGTGAGTTTATTGTCATATGATCCTTACTTTCGGAATAATGAAGGATAAATTATTTCCAAATGGGTCTTTGTTAAAAACTGGTCGAGGTTACTTTACCTGTTTTCTGCTGTATTTAGCTAATGACTGTATCTGAAATCTCTGCCAGACATAGAGGAGTACAGTTTACTTCAAAAGTCATTTAATATGTAGGGTTTTCGACTTAACTGACTTCAAAACCTCACTGAAATTACTTTGAGAAGCACATTTTCAGATGCCAAAAAACTGTAAGTAATTACTTATTTCTATAAAAAAAATGCGACGTGAACTGTTTGATAATCAAAAAATAACAGATATAAAAACAAAACTGTATCGATCTAGATACCAGTGAAGGCGCCTTAAAGAAAAAAAAAAAAGGTGAACGTGTTTAGGAAAAATTAATTACAGATGCAACAAGAAAAGGCTGTTTTGTTTACAAAACAAATATTTCTGTGTGATATATCTTGTTTTGTCGCTCCTAACTATCGAAAATCACTCTATTCTGACGGCTGACATAGTGATGACCACTTAGTAGTAGCTCTTCAGTCCAAAAACTGGTTTTATGCAGCTCTCCACGCTACTATATCCTGTACAAACCTCTTCATCTCTGCTGCTTAATGCACAGTTTGTTCTCTGTCCCCTATTCTTCCTTCCAACAGTAAACTGATGATTCCTTGATGTCTCAGAAAATGTCCTATCAACCAACGCCACACATTTCCTTTCTCCTCAGTTGTATTTAATACTTCCTCATTAGTTTCGTGATCTATCCATCTAATTTTCAGTTTTCTTCTAAGTTTCAAAAGCTTCTGTTCACTTCTTGTCTGAATTGCTTACTGGTCACGTTTCATTTCCATTGACAGCTATACGCCAGACAAATACCTTCAGAAACGACTTCCAAATACTTAAATTTAAATTCGCTGTTAACAAATTTCTCTTCTTCAGAAACGCTGTTTTGGCATTGCAGCTCTACCTTTTATATCCTCTCTACTTCGGCTCCCATAAGTTATTTTACTATCCAAAGGCCAAAATTAGTCACTGCCTTTAGTGTTTCACATCCTAATCTGATTCTCTCACCATCATCTGGTTTAATTGGACTACATTCGCTTATTTTTGTTTTATGTAAAGGTTTTTTTTAAATTACCGCTACCAGTCACAAACTTTCTTCACTATTGTATTACTTATTAATTTAACGACATGTGTCGAGGGAGCACCTGATCATAAGGCTAAATGGCATTACAAAAACAATTTTACAATGAAGCCATACTGATTTCGCATAGTCTTTTCGTAAATGCTGTGGTTGTCTTTGTTCTTCTGACGTGGCAGTCTCGTTGTGATGTGCTGAGGTATTTCCATTTCCGTGGCTCTTTTGGCTTTCTTGGTCGCAGTTCACAAATTTTCACTAACGTAACAGCAACTTGGAAACACGATCACACAAACAAATTTGTAGTGGAGTGGACAAGATGGCGGTCTAAATACAGCTGGCTTCGATTTGACTATCGATGGCAGATGTTTACATGTCTTCCGCACGTCTTGTTATCGTATTACAGATGTAGGTCGACGAAATACATTACAAATTTAGCACCTGTTACACTATTATTATTCATATCATGATCTAATTATTTATTTTACATACTTCCCTCCCTTCGGAGGTCAATGAGCCGCGACGGAAACATATAAGATGGTTACACGGCAACTAACGCTGTATACAGTCAACGGTCATTTAGCTGGCAACATTTTCAGCCTGGATGCTTTCTCGCTGTTTGGGTTCTGCATCACGGACGAAGTTCAGGTCGTCTCGGACACAGCACCCTTCCAGGAACTTGATGACTTTTGTGCCCCTCTCGCGTCTTTGTCTGAGAATGGCCTGATGTGCGCCACTAATTTTGAGGCACATATTTCTTTACGTCCAGACGTGGTGCCCCGTTCATATCGAGCACGTCCCCTTCCAGTCTCCTTACAGATGGCCTTTAAGCTCGAACTCGATCGCCTTCACGACGCTGGTCAAAATTAGTTCTTGGGTCACACCCCTGGTTCTGGTCCAGAAGCCAAAATACTCCCCCTGGCTTTATGGAGATTGTAATTCGACGATCAGTTCCCACTGTCTGGTGGAAACCTACCTGTCACATCAACAGGACCTCCTGTAAAACTTGTTGGAGGTGAATGTTTTTTTCTAAAGTAGACCTTGCTAGTGCTTATTTATAGATTCCAATCTATGAGGAATTAAAATGCGTTGTTGTCATCAGTACATCTTTTGGCTTACACAAATCTCTTCTGCTCTAACGATCTTCCAGAGATACCTGGAACAGTTAACGATGTCCAATACAGTTAAGAACCTTCTACATCGCAGCGCGCCAGCAGTTGTTGGTTAATATATTAAAAAACTAGAAACCCGCCTCGATTGCGAAAAAAGCACCTAGTGTTAACCTAGGTTTCGGCGTAGATAACTACACCTTCTTCAGAACAATAAAACCCACAAGTGCCTAAGAAGACTTTTGTCAATGATTAAAAGAACACACTAGGTGCATTTTTCGCAATCGAGGCGGGTTTCTAGTTTTTTAATATATTGTAACAGTTACCTTTATGTCTTATTTGTTACCGGTACTATGCGCCAAGAACACTTGCATAACCTATGTACCCTCTTTACTACTTTGAGTGATGCAGGGCGCAAGTGCCATTTCCCATTAATGTGGTCGGTACGCGCTCTCAGCTCTCGCTCGATTCTGGTTACCAGAATTTCTCTTACGGTTCTCTGATGAGAAGCTGTTGACTCTCAGCGTCTGTTTTGTCGAATTGTTGATCCTACTGACATGACTTGTTGACACTCTTACAGTTTTTTGTAGATTGACTAATTGCAGCATAGAAGATATGCGAGATAAGCGTTTGAGCACCAGATTCATCTGCCGAACTGCAGCTCCTCTACCGCTCAGCGATCATTCACATCTTCTGCCTCGTGATGACTGGGTGTTGTGTGCTGTCCTTAGGTTACTTAGGTTTAAGTAGTTCTAAGTTCTAGGGGACTGATGACCATAGATGTTAAGTCCCATAGTGCTCAGAGCCATTTGAACCATTTGAACCATCATTCACAATGGAGCCCCTACCTCTACCATTGTCCCATCATCGAACACATCTTCTGTGGTGCTACGTATCAAGTTACTTTGCGTGCACGCTACCTCAGCTTATTGTACACCACAGGCCACAGTCATTGTCATGGACTCAGGAAAAGCAGTACTGAATCTTTGAATATCTGACCGATGGACACATGAACAAACACGCCAACGGCAGCGTATGAGTACATGCAAATCTACACAATATGATGCATCAATCTCTCAGGTCCTATACATGTGTCCATATTGGCGATATTTACGTTGGATGCTGTGAGGGCCCCTTAATATGTCTGCCATTGTCTATCGTCAGCAAACTATACCAGGCGCTACTGTCTAGTCATGGGCACCCGTTAGTTTGTCTACAGTACTCCTCAGCTCACCCATACCTTCAGGAAGCAACACGTCACAACAGTTCTCCAGTACTGTGCCATGGTTGCTGAGGAACATATCATGGATATGATACAGCCTTCAAAGCGATAGCGGGCGTTACGCACCACTAGGTTGGTGTCTCTAAATCACCTGCTTGTCTATGTCTGTTGGGTGGCCCCCACGGATACTTAACCATCACCTCAGACATCACTGGCAGTTGTTACTACCCACTTCTCAAGATATTGTGACTATATAGACTTCCCCGTCGTATTAGTATATCAAATTCTTGTCGGGTTTCCGGCCGGATCAAACTGTCATCTGAGCACAAAATTTCACCGGTCCATCTGGCCGCCATCATAAGGTGAGAAAAGCTACGCTCCTCCCGACTATAACTGATTCCACTCGCAAATGATTGCACCTTTATATGCATCGGAAGTACAAGAGCGCATGCGCTAGATGCAGTGTGCACGCACTCAATCATTCCTGCTGCCCACTGACGCAAAAAGGAATTGCAGCGCTTCCGGTGGTGAATTCTCTTGAAAACGATATATCGTTACAAATGATTATTCATAGCCGGCCAATTCAATTGCCGTTGTTTCTTCATATCTGAGAAAGGATTCCACGTTTCACTTAGCGGGTATCCAAAATGACGATTAATGATATTATCTGCTAGTCTGATTTCAGCAGATTCTTTTGAAACATAATCCCAGTACCAAGAAGCATTTGCTACTACTTGCGTCTCATTGTATAGCATCCAGTGTCCACCGCAGATTTATATGGCCGTAATAATAGCGTATGGCGATGATGTTCAACACACATGTCGACGGTACGAATAGTTTGGCCAATGTAAATTTTCCCGCACTCACACGGTATTTGTAAGCGCCAGACTTCCTTAAAACTAAATCATGTTTGACAGAGCCAAGAAGTGTTCGTATCTTAGCTGGCGGACGAAAAACGCATCTGATCTCATATGTCTTCAAAAGTCTATCTATCTTGGCGGACATATTCCCAGCATACGGAAGAAAAGCCACAGACCTAAAGTGTCTTCAGAAGGTTCAGATAGAGGTCCAAACTCAAAAGCACGTCGAATTTGTCGGTCCGTATAGCCGTGCTAAGACATGAGGGAATGACTTCCATGGTACTAGAGGGAGCTGTAGAGGGCAAAAACCATAGAGGAAGGCAGAGATTAGAATACCTCAAGCAAATAATTGAGGACGTAGGTTGCAAGTGCTACTCTTAGATGAAGAGGTTAGCACAGGGGAGGAATTCGTGGCGGGTCGCATCAAACCAGTCAGTAGACTGATGAACCAAAAAAAAAAAATAGCCGTTATTATTGAACACGTCCGTAAGATGTTGCAACACCCAGCTGGGAACCCGAAAAGAATTTGATATTCTCAAGATATTGTTTGCTACTGTGTCATCAGTCCACCTACGATATATTCTAACCCTACAGGCAGGCGAACGGTCTGCGAACTTCAGCGTCGCGGAAATCCTACAATCATACATTTATCAAAAGAGCAATGAGTGACGTCCATGAAAATGGCGTGTCAAGTCTATTTAGACACCTACATTAGCAGCACACATGATGCACATACGCCATGAGCTGCAAGCTATATAGGTAAAATCCAGTAAGTGAAAATAACGACACGGCTCAACAGTTCAAGGTACCCATTTTGATTGCTGTGAAATGGTAACAGCGCACACTCTGCTGTATCTGGGTAAACCTTACTTGACAAAGTAGTTGGCCCACGTCTGGTAGTATCTGGATTGCAGCCAGCTAATGCCGATCGTCCCGTTGTGGGCTTTCATCCATCTGGGAGCCGACCAGGGTGCTGCGTGTATCTTCAGCCCATTGCCCGATAGTCTCTGGGCCAACAGTAGCAGTGGAATCTGCAACCAAAGATCAGTACTATGGTACTACGTGTGACAGATTTTTAGGCTAAATATGAACTGTAAGTGAATGTTAGTTCTGCTTAAGACGCTGGTTATTCCAACAGCGATATTGCGAAACACCTGCTCACTTCTCGGCTTTGCCGTTCACAACATCTCAACAGGAACAACAGCATTCCCTTAGTAAGAACAACATAGAGAAACAAATTTACATACTTTACGGTGCTACACTCTCCAAAATGTTCCTTCGGTATCCTTCAATACTAGTTATGAGACAGTGGCAAACATCTGGAATGGAATGATCATATAAAGTTGATCGTCGGTAAAGCAGATGCCAGACTGAGATTCACTGGAAGAATCCTAAGGAAATGCAATCCGACAACAAAGGAAGTAGGTTACAGTACGCTTGTTCGCCCACTGCTTGAATACTGCTCAGCAGTGTGGGATCCGCACCAGATAGGGTTGATAGAAGAGATAGAGAAGATCCAACGGAGAGCAGCGCGCTTCATTACAGGATCATTTAGTAATCGCGAAAGCGTTACGGAGATGATAGATAAACTCCAGTGGAAGACTCTGCAGGAGAGACGCTCAGTAGCTCGGTACGGGCTTTTGTTAAAGTTTCGAGAACATACCTTCACCGAAGAGTCAAGCAGTATATTGTTCCCTCCTACGTATATCTCGCGAAGAGACCATGAGGATAAAATCAGAGAGATTAGAGCCCACACAGAAGCATACCGACAATCCTTCTTTCCACGTACAATACGAGACTGGAATAGAAGGGAGAACCGATAGAGGTACTCAGGGTACCCTCCGCCACACACCGTCAGGTGGCTTGCGGAGTATGGATGTAGATGTAGATGTTTTCTTCTGTTGCCAGTATTATGCGTGCTAATTTGGCATGAGATACTTATCTGCTTGTTTTGTGCTTGATTTCCGTCACTTACATAAGATGAGGATGAAATACTAGACGAAACCTTAGCTATCTGGAGGCACTGGGAACACAGAAAATGGGATGTAAGCCCAGTAGTAAAACTTTGCGACAATAAAGACTGCGAACCACTGTAGTAAAATTGTTTCTCGTTGTCTGTTACGGGGATGGTTGGTTCGCTAACATTTCCTGATCGCTTTTTAAGTAAATAACAAATAATTAACTGGTCTCTAACGTATCAATCACAAAACAAATTAATGTTAAGGGTGATCGTAGGTGCATCCTGTTCGAATAAATATTTCCAGCTGCAAGTGGTTAAATTTAACAAATAAAGTTTATTGTTCACAAATCACACTATTCTTCGCAGGGTGGTTGTAAGATGTCAGTAAGTAAATGCACAGATATACCTTGATACCCAAATATAGTAATTAGCAAATACACTATGTTGTGGTTGGCAGGAGAGCCAACACCGTGTTAATAGAGGAGGCCGAAAGGCAAGCGTTTTAGCTCACGCAGGCGGGCGTGTGGTCTCAAACAGGACAAGGAAATTAGAATTTAGAAAAACGGTCGTAGCTGGTGGAATACTTAACTTTAATCCATTAATGACGAACGTCGGTCTTGACGGTACATGGTTCAATATCAATAATAACTGATAATGGCCCCTTGCTAGGTCGTAGCAAATGACGTAGCTGAAGGCTATGCTAACTATGGTCTCGACAAATGAGAGCGTATTTTGTCAGTGAACCATTGCTAGAAAAGTCGGCTGTACAACTGGGGCGAGTGCTAGGAAGTCTCTCTAGACCTGCCGTGTGGCGGCGCTCGGTCTGCAATCACTGATAGTGGCGACACGCGGGTCCGACGTATACTACCGGACCGCGGCAGATTTAAAGGCTACCACCTAGCAAGTGTGGTGTCTGGCGGTGACACCACACACTATATAAAAATAATCACGGTAAAATAAAATAAATAAAATAGCTGGGAAACACAGTCAGTGTTGCACTAACTCAATAAATAGAAGCCCAATGGATACACCGCCATTTAATAATGATTAAGTCCCCACTGGTGAACTGAGTTAAAAATTATACTTCTTGCAACTAATTAGTTCCCGAATTTACTGCCATCCAGAATAATTCTGTCTCTCAAATTGTTATTGGGACCGAGAGTTGGTTGGAATCCAAAGTGGTAAACTCTGAGATATTTAGTGAGTCATGAAACTTATAAGGGAAAGACAGATCCGAGGCCACAAGAGGGGAAGTGTTCTCTGCAGTTGAGAAAAATACGTCTCTACTGAGGTCGAATTTGAATGTGACAGTGAAGTTATCTGGTCCCGTATAACAGGTGTAGGTGAAATGAAACCAATTGTTGGGTTTTTTTACCGGCCATTCGACTCCGCTGTAACAGTTATAGAGTCACTGAAAGAAAATCTACGGTCAGTAGAGCGGAAATACCAACATCATGCAATAACAGTTGTCGGCGACTTTAACCTAACGAGTGTAGATTGGTATATTTATGGATTCATTGCGGGGGCAGTCATACGGAGTAATTTTGAACACGTTTTCTGAAAACTTTCTTGAGGAGCTAGCTCGGCAGCCTACACGCAATGGGAACGTCTTAGATCTTCCAGCTGCACACCAGACGTTATCGACAGTTTCAGTATAGAAACGGAGATTAGCGATCATGGTGCCATTATAGCAACTATGGTTACGAAATTTAACAAATCAGTCAAGAAGTTTAGGAGTCTGTTTCTGCTAGATAGAGCAGATAAGCAATTGTTAGCACCTCGCTTACACTGTGAACAGACATCACTTAGCTCCAGTAAGATGGACATAGAAGAATTATGCACTAAGTTTAAGTAGATTGTAAATCGTAGACTGGAGAGCTATCTGCCTAGTAAGTGCATAAAGGCTGGAAAAGACCCACTACGGTTTCATAACTAAATTCGGAAGATGCTGAGGAAGCAGAGACTATTGCACTCTCGATGCAAAAGAGAACGCATAAATGACAACAAGCAAAGGCTAGTAGAGGTTCATACGTCTGTGAAAAGATAGCTGGTTCTAATGTGGAAAAATGTAAGTAGGAAGAACAAACCTGCAACGTTCGGTTACAGTCCAGCTTGACACAGTCAAGTCGCTTAAATATCTTGGCTTAACGTTGCAAAGCGATATGAAACGGTTTATTGGGAGAATTCTAGGAAAGAGTGGTTCATGAGCAAAGGAGAGCGCGTATAGGACACCTGTTCTTGAGTACTGCTCAAGTGTTTGGAATTGGTGCCAAGTCGTATTAAAGGCAGCCACCGAATCAATTCGGAGGCGGACTGCTCGATTTCTTACCGATAAGTTCGAACAACATGTAAGTGTTACTGAGATGCGTCGGGAACTCGAATAGGAATCACTGGAGGGGAGGTGACATTCATTTCGAGAAACGTTCTTTTCGAGAAACACTATTGAGAAAATTTAGAGAACCGGGATTTGAAGCCGATTGCCGAACAATTCTACTGTCTCCAAGACATATGACGCGTATGGACAATGTAGATAAGATACGAGAAATTAGGGCTCATACAGAGGCATATAGACAGTTGTTCTCCCCTATCTCTATTCGGGAGTGTAACTGGCAGGGAAATGACAAATAGTGGTACAGGGTACCCTCCACCACCGATCATACGGTGGCCTGCGGAGTAACTATGTGGATGTAGATATAGGAGTCCAAATCAAATTCCCACATTAAAATATTAGTTCTGCTGAACAAATGGCAGAAATAAAACAGAGACCTGACCTGAAGCCCCCACTGGAGTCAAGAGAAATATTTTAGTGCGGAACACGACTTCTGAAAGGGAATTACTTCCATGGCGTGTCTGAGAGAAATTAATAAAAGAAAATCATAAATGGTAGCAGTAAAATTTATAATAACAAACAAAACCATTGTTAGAAGCTTGAAACGTCACACCGAAACGAAGATAATACCCGGCTCATTTCCTGAGAAGAATTCATCTTCGCAATTCTCCAGAAAGCCGGCCAGGGTGGCCGAACGGTTCTAGGAGCTACAGTCTGGAACCGCGCGACCACTACGGTCGCAGGTTCGAATCCTGCCTCGGGCATGGATGTGTGAGATGTCCTTAGGTTATTTAGGTTTAAGTAGTTCTAAGTTCTACGTGACTGATGACCTCAGAAGTTAAGTCCCATAGTGCTCAGAGCCATTTGAATCACTTGAATTCTCCAGAAAGCCCGCAAAAACAAGTGGATTGCATCTTTTAGCCACTTGGTTAGTTCATAATTCTATTAAACAGATATGACACAAATACTTTAAAGTAACACAAATACTTTAAATTACTCAGCAAGTGGATTTTTGTGTGGGGGTATCGCAAGACATAATAGTTGCACTGAAAGACCACACTGACATCCGCATTAGGTCTAAGAGAAATATTCACTTAATTAATTTTCATGCCTTGCCTCCAGCTTGTCACTGGAATACCTAAGAATGAGGCAATTTGAATTTGAAATACACTGTATGCAACAGATCAGCAGTCTATAAAAACAGGTTTATAGTCTTGGATCATAATGTTGCCATGAAGAATGAAGCCAATACAGTCCAGTCGCATAAGCATGCATTTGCATACATTTCCATTCCAGTTTAACACATTGTGCGTTACTTTCTTTTTCTTTTTTTTTTTTTTTTTTTTTTTTTTTTTGAATAAATCATACAGTATGGGTACCTACACAATGACTCAAGGGACTCGAGTAGATTTGGTCCGTCATGATTTTAATGATGTGTGAAACAACATACCATAAAATGAATAATCAGAAAACCCAAAGATATATAGTAATTAGCAAACACACAATATAAAAATAAAATAAAATAAATGCCGGCCATAGTGGCCGAGCGGTTCTAGGCGCTACAGTCTGGATCCGCGCGACCGCTACGGTCGCTGATTCGAATCCTACCTAGGGCATTGATGTGTGTAATGTCCTTAGCTTAGTTAGGTTGAAGTAGTTCTAAGTTGTAGGGGACTGATGACCGCAGCAGTTAAGTCCCATAGTGGTCAGAGCCATTTGAACCAATAAAATAAATGAAATATCTGAAAAACACTGTGCTTGTCTTGTGTTAGACCCTGGTTGCAGTCCTGTCGTTTTATTTCTCCTGTGGTTATCGTGATAACGTTGCTGTCCTCTCCACGAGTGGCAGTAACAGAGTGTATCGATACTAGAACTGCTGTAGTATCTTTGGGGTGGCGGATATAGTTTCGGCTGGGCGGTGTGTGACCAGTCGGTCGGTTGGCGTGGAGCAGCAAGGAAGTCTTGGTCGCGCGTTCTCTGGCCAGGGCCGCTGGCGGTGTATTCAAGTTGGCCAAAATTGCAGCCGTCTTCACGTGGAGGTTAACTTAATTTATTCCCTGTTATTGAAGCTGACCAGCGGTATCTTCTGCCTTGTGGCCGTTGACGTTTCGGTTACCTGCCCTGGTCGTTGACGCAATTTTCGGCAGTGTATTTTCCTCGCCGTGTTGTTGCTGTCCAGCACGGCATGTAGTTCGACGGCTGAGGTGTTGTTGACCGTTGTGGGCGCCAATATTCTGAGTGTCGTTGTATTTAAATTGGCCAGGCCAGGCCGACAATTGGAAACTTCTCAGCGCCATTCCTTGTGTGTTACATAGTAATTTCCCTGTCTGGGTATTAGTTATTTGGTTGATGTGTGGCTTCAGCTGAGTATCAATATCTCTTAGTGTTCTTGTCTTGCCCTTAAGGCATGAGATTGTTAGTGTTTTATACGGGGCTTTCAGCCAAATTTTATATGAGGTGTTGTAAGATAAGGCCTTATGCCTTTTAAATTGAAACTCTTTTTCTAGGCCTTAAGCTGTTAAACATATTTTGTTGATATGTGGCCTTCCGTCCAGTATCAATATTTCTTAAATTAATGTTCTTGTCTTTCCCTTAAGGCATGAGATTGTTATTCTTTATACCTGTAGGTGCCTTCCGTCGAATTTTATATGAAATATTTTAAGATACGGCCTTCTGCCTTTTAAAATTGAAAGTCTTCTTTTTATGGCTTAAACCGTTAAATTATTTGCTGATGTGCGGCCTTCAGCCGAGTTTTTATATCTATTGAATTAATGTTCTTTTCTTGCCCTTAAGGCATAAGATTGTAATACTTTTGTATGGAGCCTTCAGCCGACTTTTGCATGAAATGTTTTAAGATAAGGCCTTCTGGCTTTTGATTGAAATTCTTCTTATTGCTTACTATGCAGCCTCCAGCCAAGTTCCATTAAAATTAAATTGCTAAGGCCATCATCCTGTTTAGATTGAAGATTTAGAAAATATTTTCGGGTGAAACCTCAAGCAGAACCTTGTATTTCAATTTCTTACTTAGGCCTTGTGTCTTGGATTTTGAGTGTGGCCTACAGCCCGATCTAAAGTTAATTAATGGAGGTCGAGTAAAGTTTTGAGTGTTTTGCATCCTTTTTATAATGTTGTGTGTTGATATACCAAGTCTGTATGTTGAGTGCAAATGACAGCAACTTATTTTGGCCCCTTTCCACAACCTAATCCGCTCTGTCCTGCTAGCCCAGGCATTTCAGTGTTCACTGCTAAAATTTATCGCAGTCAAACGCAAAACACTGTAGCCGTTGCATGGCCCTGAAAGTAAAATACAGTAAGTAGCCCCTAAGGAACCCGCCTACCGCAGTGGTGTCACGGCGACAGCAGTGCTGGTGCAGAAAGTAGCCCGAAGTGGACGCGTCGCGTCGCTTCGTGCCATGCCATGCCATGCCACGCCATGTCATGCCATGCCGGGGACCACGAGAACTGCGGGCCCGGCAACGAACTTGTGACGTCACGCTAAGCTACTTGCCCGTGATACTTCGAAAACGCTCAGCTCCATGTAGCGCTCACGTGAAATCAATATGTGGATGAAAAGGTACCCACTACAGGTCTGAAGTTTGTCGTGTGCTATCGAGAGATTTCATGCACTTAATGGTGCAGACAAGAATTATCAAACTCGTCTGAAAAATTTACTCTCTCCCCGCCGGAGGTGACTGCTGGCGCTCGTAAGACATGTAGTATCATCTAGTGTAACGTGCGCGCCACAGCCTGTCTTTCGTGTGGGCCTTGAAGTCACGAGTGTGCGCGAATAGATCTTAAAACGCGTGTCGCGTGTGTCCTGCAGCGTTATGGTGGGAGCGATGCTAACTCTACACACTTCTAGCTTTCAGGAGTTTGATAGATTTTGCAGCATTCTGATACTCTCTCCAGGAAATCAAAGAAGCCGCCGAACATTCACATTGCCCTTCCTGCAGGCACTCGAGGTGACCAAGCAGTTGAAGCTGACACGGATTCCATTACAGGTCATGTAGTCGTTTCATAAGAACACTCCTTCGCAGACAAACCCTCTTGTGAAGGATCTGCAGTTCCTTAACCGATTTAATTACGATCGGGCCCACCTGGTCATTGCGCAAGTACTCGGTACAATCGTATGACATGACTAACAAACACTAGGTACGAATCATTAGTTCAAAATGGCTCTGAGCACTATGGGACTTAACATCTATGGGCATCAGTCCCCTAGAACTTAGAACTACTTAAACCTAACTAACCTAAGGACATCACACAACACCCAGTCATCACGAGGCAGAGAAAATCCCTGACCCCGCCGGGAATCGAACCCGGGAACCTGGGCGTGCGAAGCGAGAACGCTACCGCACGACCACGAGATGCGGACTACGAATAATTAGTCATGATTCTAAAGCCTACTACATTTCTATGTTTCTAGACGAGAACGACTTCACAATGTCCTACATATATGTAGATCTGCTTGCTTACGCAATAAAGATCTAACAATTTCGGATCAGATATTGCTAGGAACTTTAAAAGATAAAGCACTGTAATACATAAACACGCAATTTTTGAAAAATCTGACATTAAAATCAGTGTTTTCTAAAATTCATTTCTACCTAACATAGTACTAGTATATTTTTCCTGGGTTACGCTCAAAAATAAATTTTATTCTATTGATAACTTTTGTAGAGCACATCGAGATGTGCTCTGCCGATGAGGAAATCTTCGATTATAAATCTGGATACATAGACAAACGTACTGTCTTAAGCAAAACTGGATACCTCAGTCGGTTCAGTACTTGCTCGCAAAAGTCAGAGCTCTCAGGTTCGAGTCCCAGTACGGCACACGTTTGAGTCTGCCAGGACGTTTCTGTACTCAAATATTGGTCGAACGAAAGTTTTGTTAGTCGATTACATTTCCTGACGTTTCTTACAATGAACCTCAGACAGGCATCAACTGTGATTAGTTTTATGTGGAGGTTCGAGTCCTCCCTCGGGCATGGATGTGTGTGTTTGTCCTTGGGATAATTTAGGTTAAGTAGTGTGTAAGCTTAGGGACTGATGACCTTAGCAGTTAAGTCCCATAAGATTTCACACATATTTGAACATTTTTTTGAAGTTTTAAATCGATCCGCACACAAAGTCCAAGATATTTGACATATAGGACGGCTGCAGTGATTGTTCTGCATATGTTTAATCATACTATAATGGGTCTTGTACATATTTCTGCGCAGTACGTTACATTTACATGCTGTCTCCTTTCTCTTTCGGCCTCTTTTTTTTTCTGCATTTGCACATATACAAGGTGTATAGATTAACTACCGTTTTTTACATTTGTAATGAAAGTCTTAAGACGAAACGCATTTCTCTTTAAGTGAGGCATCTTAAGTGGTCACGGTAACAATAACTTTTTTTTTGTCTTACCATTTTGTTTGCTTGCATCATGAACTGCTCGCATGTTTTAAATTACTACTATAAACAGTATTAATTACTATCGTTACTCACAGTTTTTTTCTTGTTTACGTCATTATTTCTGTTCGTCTACATATAGGTCTTAGATTTTCGCTCACAATATTTTCACAAACATTAAACATATCCACATTTTGTTGTTGTGAAGAATCACCATCATCTCGGCATTTGGTGTGTTTTGTTTTGCTATTGCGTGATGCGTGTGTGTTTTTAGTTTTGATACTGATGGGAACGTCCGTTATTTCTTTCTCTCTCTCTCTCTCTCTCTCTCTCTCTCTCTCTCTCTCTCTCTCTCCCTCCCTCTCTCTCTCTCTCATTCTGCCCCCCTGCCTGCCTGCCTGTGTGTGTGTGTGTGTGTGTGTGTGTGTGTGTGTGTGTGTGTGTGTGTGTGTAAGGGGGGGCTAACATGTCTTAATTACTGGGTGTGTTATTGCTTTATTATCAGTACATTGGTAGTTGATCTAGAGCGGGGGATATTGCCTAGTTTGTGATACTACTTTGTGGTGTAGGGGATTGTTCTTTCTCTACACTACGTTTTATTACTTTAAATAGCATCTGGTTGCTGGCGTTTGTCTGGTCATTTATTATGTGTTTCTTCTCTATTATTTCTTTTTGAATTTGGAAGCCTTGTAGGTTTAGGAGGTGCTTCTTGTTGCTTAATTCGACTATTTTCATGTTCTTTTCTATTGGGGTAGCACGGTGGTTTTCTTGCCAGAGGTGTCCCACAAATGTTTAATGGCTGATACCATATTTCCATGCTGTTTTGTGTGTTCTTTATACCTTATTTCAAACGTTCTGCGTGTCTGCCCTAAGTATAGAATATCACAGTTCTTACTGGAGTTCGCAAACGCCAGTTTTTTGGTACACGTCGTGTGGTCGTCCTGTTTTAGACACTTCTGTAAAAGAGTCTTTTTTCTCTTTGAGGATGTTCCCAATTCTGTGTATCAGTTTGTTTCCATATGTGAGTGTGTACTAGCTTGTTCTGTTAGTTTCTGTGTGTTATTGTTTTCTGTCTGAATAATTACATCCAGCTCTTTAGTGTAGTTACGTAGGTCATGTCACATTGTGTTTAATCTGTGGAGCGTACATCTAAGGGCAGATTCTTTTTGGATCTGTGGGTCTTTACACCTAATTGTGTCTGTTGTATTGTTTCCTGTAAATGCTGTATGAGTTAACCTATACAAATTGCACATTACATTTTTAATTGTCAACTGCCAATCCCTCCACAAGTACTATTTCTCTGCAGATCTTTCTGTATTTCCGTACAATGTTCTAGAGTTGTGACTTCTCTGTATGTAAGAGTATTGCCTACAGAAAGGCACATAGAACTTGTAACAATTTCCATTAGGTCATTTATGTATATACTAAGAAAAGCAATAGTCCTCTAACACTCCCACGGGGTAAGCCCCGAGATACTTCGCAAAATTCCTTGCGTGTAAAAATTTGAGAGCTGACACATCTTTAAGATCCAAGATGTGATAATTTTGCACAGTATTAAGCGCTAAGCACAGCATTCAACGGTACTTGCTTCTATCAAGAACATTGTTCTCATTGTACGTAATTCAGCACCACGAAATTACCTACAGCACTTCAAAATTATGTATATTTCAGTTATTAAGTGTACATATTGTACATAAACTTACAAAGTATTTAGTTTTAGTTGATATATGATATGCTGTTATTGGCACCTCAACTAACGACACATCAACAGCAGTACTTATGGAAAACCTGTCGCATATCCCCATTCTACAGTGTTCCATACCAACCAGCAGGCGAGGACGTACTCAAGTCAGCCTCGCACTATCAGGAACAGTGGTCACATGAAGGAATATCCTGCAGTGTTAAAATTTCAAGATGGCTGATTGGTGGGATACATCCTGAAAGATCCTCAGCACGAAAAGCGCCACCCTTAATGATTTCTGGAGAAGTATCATGCCCAATGCAATGACGGAGTACATTCATCTGCCAAGCCCCATATTGGCTGAAATTTAAACCTGGTTGATGAGGACAAAAGGACTTAGAGATAGATTGTGACAGGAAAGCAAGACATGAACTGACATGAAAACAGATATGCAGGAAGCTGTATAATCAAAAACTACCCAACGTGAACAGCAAACTACAAACGTTGACAGCAGAGCCTCTGTTTCAAAATCATTAATTTCACAATGCCTTGAAGCGAGGAAATTGATGCTGCGAGCATTCTGTTGGACAGAACAATGTTCAGATGAATAGTCACTCCAGTCTTTACCAATAGATGTGTTTATGTTTAGACAACCACAGCGGTGGACTATCACGGTCACTGTCTTCATCCTGCAGTGAATCACTGCGGGGATTCATTGTTGCTGTAGGACGCAGCGTCTCACTGTGGTCTGGCCTACGTGTTGTAGATGTGTTACACGGTAGGATATGTCAAAGTACTGTGTAACTCTTTTTACACAATGCCACAACGTGTGATCCATGATGCATGGCCTGTCTACCAAAACGATACTGCCTCTATTCATACGTTTGGAATTGTCCAAGACTTGTTTAATGACACGATGAAGTGATGAAGTAGTACTACGGCGCTTTTAATAGCTCCCTCGCCCTCTCATCCCCACCCTAGACCCCCAAAACCCTCTAATCCCCCACTCATAATAAAAACGAACCTTTGTGAGATATTTACAGGACAAGTTGTCGAGTCGTTTTCCCGCCTCAAGGACGATATTTCTGAAATTGCGACCTTTTTGTGGCAGGAATAGATGCATACCCCTTTATTTTGAACATCGCTCACCGGATAAAAATGCAATTCATGCAATATAAGGGAAGAAAAGTGTACAAAGAAGACAGTTACGTCACATTTCACAGTTATTCAAATTATTTAAGCGAACCGTCTTTATTGACATATCATAATAAAAATGTGGGCTAGAGTCTTCAACATTTTTCGTTAAGGAAAATACCTTTTACGTGATACAACTGCAAAGACTGGTCTTGACTTTCGGCGGAAGTGAGACGTGACTTACCAGCAATAATCCCAAATAAATTCTCACATTTCGGAAAATAAAATTCATGCATTATCTTAATTGTGTGTCTATAATTGAAGAAACCTGTTATTAATCATATGGAAACAGAGCGCTTTCCTTGATTTTTTTTTTAAATAAAAAGGCTTTCAATTTTTACATCAAATAAATTAAGGAACTCTACAGACAGATGCGTGACGTACTGCAAGAACAGGGTTCAACACAAACTTTAATCACTGTGCAGCTGAAGTCGTGATTCCTAGGTCCAATGCAGGAACATAATAACACAAATTACCTTGTACTCGATGTCTTCTGGCTGGAGACTAAAGTTCTTTAGGGTCGGGTCAGGAGTCTTGCTGTCGTCGTACGTGTAGTTGCGTGCCGAGAAGTCGGTGCCACCCATGGGCAGGCGGATCAGGGAGTACCGCGAGCTGCCGTCGCTGTTTCCGAAGTAGCTCCTGCAACACAGCGCCGCCTGTCAACAAACCTGGCAGCGAGCAGTCCTACCCACCAATGAACTGCATCACGTGACTGGCGGGGAAACGGAGCACCAATGGGGAAAGCAAAAACAGTCACCAGCCCTGTTCCAAGAGCCGGCCGAGCGGTTCTAGACGCTTCAGCCTGGAACCGCACGACCGCTTCAGTCGCAGGTTCGAATCTGCCTTGGGCATGGATGTATGTGATGTCCTTAGGTTAGTTAGGTTTAAGTAGTTCTAAGTTCTAGGGGACTGATGACCACACATGTTAAGTGCCATAACGCTCAGAGCCATTGGAACCAACCTATTCCAGGAACCTACTAAACATAAACACTAACTCGCTCGACCCAACAAATAGTCTGTCAAATTCTGACTTCCACGAGATCCTCCTTAATCTCTTGCTAAGGTCTCCTTGGATAGCAGTGCTGGAGTGGCATGTGGCCAGCATAGGTATATCCTGATTCCTGACGTCATCAACGGCGGACACCAGCTATCTTTAAAACAGTTATTCAGCTTTCCTAATGTAGCTGAGTCCATCAAGCTTCAGTCCTCTGACCGAGACAAATCTTTGACGGTTTTTGTGATTCAATTAAAAATCTCCTCAGAGCGCTGCGTTTCCCTCGCTATGAAACTGGACTCAAAGCAGATTTTGCATCATTGCTTTATTTGGCTTTATTGTTGAAAATTCTCTGCCTTCAGAACATGTGTCAAAATGAAAATTATTGTCATGAGCGTATAATCACAACTTCTATATGACATTAAGTGAAAAAATTCTTAAACATTTACAATTAAGCACTTTGCTACCAAGTTTGTCCATTTCCCATTCTTCTACTGGCTATTAAAATTTGGACACACGTTCATTCTATAAATTTACTTAAATCACTGATTTTTTCTTAATTATTATTACTGATATTATTAAATGATTGATATTATTAAATGTTGTTTTCCAAAATTAGACACCATGCTGGTCATTTTGATACCCAATTTGTCCATTTCGCACAATTAGTCTGGCCATGAAAATTCGGACATACATTTTCTCTAAAATAGTTAAGTTTTCCTTAATTACAATTATTAGTTTCAAAAAATTAAACCTTTTTTTTTTTTGCAAAACTAAGCTTCATGCTGGCCAATTTGATTCCCCATTCGTCTATTTCCTACTCTTTGATGGCTATGATGATTCGGACAGAAAGTTTCCGCCAAATTGCAATTAAGATTTTTCTAATTACCCAGATTAATATCAGGCAATCAAATTTTTCTGTGGAAAACTAAATCTAACGCTGGTCAATCTGATAGCCCACTTTTCCACGTCCTACTAGGTGTGGCTATGAAAATGAAGACAAAAATCCACTGTGTACCTTCTAGGGGGCTTGTTTTCGCTTGCCTTAAACGTTTGAACAAAAATAGTATTCCAAAAATTGTAAAAATAAAAGGAGCATACACTTAGAAGGAAAGTTAAAAACAATGGTCAAAAGTTTATAAACAAAAGTTCACCAAACAATCGCCTTATTTATGTCAGGAGTGACGGGAAGTAGATGAAGGAAGATAGTGGGGAGTTTGCTGCGACAGTCACAAACCACTCGTAACTCATACAGTCGAGAGCCAGCACCATACAACACTGGTAAATCTAACATTGCTGAATAACAAACGACTTAACGTTTTGTGGAGTACACATACGCCAGATTGGGTAGATGAGGCATAAGGTGTGGAGAGAAGTATCTTTATTGACCCCCTGCCACACCCACACACCCACCCACCCACCCACCACACACACACACACACACACACACACACACACACACACACACTCACACTAGGGCGTTCAATGAGTTATGCAACACATTCTTTCTTAAACAAACACGGTTTTATTCTGGTTTCCAAAACACCATATCATTACTCCTCTTTTCGCTACACAAGCCTTTTTTTCAACATAATCTCCATCCAATGCGACGGCCTTAGACCCCCTTACTCGGAGGCCCTGTATGCCCACATGGTACCACTCTACTGATCGATGTTGGAGCCAACGTCTTGCTGCATCAATCACCTCCCAGTGATCCTCGTACTGCTCCCCTCAGAGTGCATACTTCATTGGGCCAAACCGATGGAGGTCAGAAGGTCCGAGATCTGGGCTGTATGGTGGATGGGTCCTATGGAGCTCTGTGGCCTGCTCGCAGCTGTGCGGACATATGTGAGGCCAGTTGAGAAGCAAAGTGTTTGACTGTGACCCATCGATCACCTCGGATGAGAGTGTCCACACGTACCAACAACGCAGGAGTACAGCTCTGTGCAACCTGCCAGCATGCTAGAGTTCGGACAGGTTTGCGTACCCAAAGACTCAGGGTGCTTTGGTTCATTGCCAGGTCTCCATAGACATTCTATAAGCCTTACGAATATCTGCAGAGCTGTGGTTTTCAGCAAAAGAAACTCAATAACAGCTCTCTGTTTGGAACCCACCTCAGTTACAGACTCCAATTTGAAGTATACAAATTGCGCCATCACCTATTGGAGCTTCATGTAACTATAGGAGCTGGAGCAGAAATACACTCCTGGAAATGGAAAAAAGAACACATTGACACCCGTGTGTCAGACCCACCATACTTGCTCCGGACACTGCGAGAGGGCTGTACAAGCAATGATCACACGCACGGCACAGCGGACACACCAGGAACCGCGGTGTTGGCCGTCGAATGGCGCTAGCTGCGCAGCATTTGTGCACCGCCGCCGTCAGTGTCAGCCAGTTTGCCGTGGCATACGGAGCTCCATCGCAGTCTTTAACACTGATAGCATGCCGTGACAGCGTGGACGTGAACCGTACGTGCAGTTGACGGACTTTGAGCGAGGGCGTATAGTGGGCATGCGGGAGGCCGGGTGGACGTACAGCCGAATTGCTGGATGAAGCGTCGTCTCACGCGGTCTGCACGTCCAGCACGAACGCTGGTCCAACTGAGGCGCCAGGTGAAAATGGCATGGCAAGCCGTTCCACAGGACTACATCCAGCATCTCTACGATCGTCCCCATGGGAGAATAGCAGCCTGCATTGCTACGAAAGGTGGATATACACTGTACTAGTGCCGACATTGTGCATGCTCTGTTGCCTGTGTCTATGCGCCTGTGGTTCTGTCAGTGTGATCATGTGATGTATCTGACCCCAGGAATGTGTCAATAAAGTTTCCCCTTCCTGGGACAATGAATTCACGGTGTTCTTATTTCAATTTCCAGGAGTGTATTTCACGATATCCCACAGCAAATTTCGCATTTTTTCAACCGAAACTGGCCAAGAAAAACACCCACCCAGCATGCGTTGTGTATGGTTAATCACTTCTGCCGCAGCCATGATCCGGGCAACTAGATCTTCCTCTAACAGAACTTGTAAACAAGCCTCTTCAAGTGGTCCCACAAGGTAAAGTCTAAAGGAATTAAATCTGGGGATCTTGGCGGCCAATGTGTGGTCCACCTCGACCGATCCTCCTGTCGCCACAGATTACGTTCAGATCGTTATGGATGCGAACTGAAAAATGTACTGCCGCGCCATCACACTGGAACCATAATTCATGTCGAATCTCCAATGGCACATCTTCCAAAAAATTCCGCCAGCGGCTTTTGCAGGACTATCAAGTACCTGGAACCCATTAGGTGGGGAGGAAGTACTTACAGTTGAATCACGCGACCATAGCAAATACCTGCCCAGTCATCGGTGCCGAATGTGTGCTGAAATCGTCGTGTACATGTGGCTTTGTGGCTTTTTTTATTGCAAATGTCGCTATTTCGAGCGTTCAAAACACCTACCCTGTAAATGCCCTTCATCGGTGAACAAAATTCGACCTGGAAACGTGAAAATCCACATAACTGTGTAAAAAGAAACTACAGAAACTGAAAGTTAGTACAAAATCAACCGGGAGCATGGCGTGTGCCTTCTGAGGACAATATGAGTGCATTTGGTGTCCATGTAAAACACGCCAGACAGACGAGTAAGACGCATGCAAGACACTTACAATGGCTCGAGTACTCGTCGATGGTTTCTCTTCAACTGGATGAGGCACTTCCTCTTCCAGTACCATAGGGCGCCACCTTCTTGGAGCACCACAGTTTTTCTCTATCGCTTGCGAATTTCCCACTATGCTGCAGTCGTTCTTCTGCTCTGGCAAACATGAGACAAAATGAGGTCACATGACTTGGAAAGTACTTGTGGTACAGACATTGAGCTTCTCTTCTACTACTGTGGCCTTCACAGTAAATTAACAACTTATCTGTGCACTCTTCGAACGTATACTCAGGCACACTGTTAATGCAGCATTAGTCACCGAAATATATCTGATGCATCATCAAGAAGCTTGGAAACAAGGCAGATGGCAACATAGCACATCAGGTGACATCGCCTTATCGTACCATTCCTGAATGTGGATAGCCTACCATGACAGACAAACTGCATAAAACATATGGCGCGCGAATGAGTAGCTCTTGTTTTCCTAGTAACATGAATACAGGCTATTTCCGGACAAGAGTTCCTACGTAAAACTTGATCTCCTATGTCCCCTTTACAACCTCTAAAAGTGTGTAACATGATTTGTGAAACATCTTGTATACACACTGATTAGTCGGAACATAATGACCCCCTACCTATTAGTCGGTATGTCCACCTTCGACACCGACAACAGCGGCGACGCGTCGTAGTATGGAGGCAATGAGGCCCTGGTAGGTCGCTGGAGGGAGCTGACACCACATCTGCACTCACAAGTCACCTAATTCCTGTAAATTCTGCACATTATCTTGTTGAAAAATGACACTGCATTCGAGAAACATGATCGCATGAAGGGGTGTACATGGTCTGCAACCAGTGTACCATACTCCTTGGGTGTCATGCTGCCTTGCACGACCTCCGTTGTACCCGAAGATGCCCACGTTAATGTTCCACAGAGCATAATGGAGCCGCCACCAGCTATTCTCCCCACAATGCAGTTGTCAAGGAGCTATTCCCTTGGAAGACGATGGATTCGCACACTTCCATCGGCATGGTGAAGGAAGTATCGTGATTCATGAGATCACGCAGTGCTCTACCGCAGCGCCAACGTCCACTGCCGATGGCCATGTGCCGATTCCAGTCGTAGTTACCGATGAAGTGATGTTAACATTGGCACATGCGTGGGTCTCGGCTATGGAGGCTCACCGTTAAGAGTGGTCTGTGCACAGTGTGTTGAGACACGCTTGTACCCTTTCCGCCGCTAAAATCTTATATTAGTTCCGTCAGAGTTCGCCACGTGTTGAAGACACTCACCACAGCACTCGTGGAACACCCGACAGGTCGTGCAACTTCCGAAATACTCGTGCCGAGCCTCCGGGCCATCACAGTCTGTCCTCGGTCAAACGCAGACAGATCACGCACCTTCCCATTCTACACATGGACAGGACGCTCCCTGACACTTCATGCACCGTGCATATGTCTAACTAGCAGTCATTCCTCTCCAGTTGACGTTGCTATTACCTGGACGAGTTTATATCGACAGTAGATCGGTGGTCACAATGTTCTGACTAATCAGTATATATAATGAACGGATGTCATGGTAGGAATCGTCACATACGAATATAGACCAGATAAAACGTGGATGGGGGAGGGGCGGAGATGCTAGGCTTGAGTTGAAACACTGTTCTTGAATTAGATTCCATCACTCGAACAAGGTTGTAATATAATACTTAAGATTAAAATATTTATTCACATGTTTAGAAAAATTAAGTACTAATAAAAAAGATATAACTAGCAGGCCACATTTACAAAACAGACAAGTACAGAGAAGTTACATGCATATACGAAGCCCCCCCCCCCCCCCCGAAAAAAAAGAATGTTAAAATTACAAACATTCGCAGCTTTGGCTGAGCTCACAAAAGCACATGACATTGCAGCACTGATCCAAGATGCTAGAGAGTGAAGGGCGTCAGAGTTGTTGACCCAAGGACATTGTCAATTACGATTGCCTTTGGTACAGGGTAAATGATATAAGATCGTGGATCAATGGGAACAAGTCGCCTGGTCGGATAATCTCGTTTCCTGTTAAACCACGTCAGTGGCCTACCAGGATCGACCAAAGCAAGCTGCCGCTCTAAACATGCACCGCATCATGGGTCTCTGCTACAGGAGACAGTCACCTGTGCTTCCAAAGTAGTAAACGATGACATCATGGCAGCTGTGTCCTACGAGCACGTTATTGGAAATCACCTGCATCCCTTCATACTTTGTAAGTAGACTGTTTAGGTTTCTATATTGGTAACGCCACGTAGCACTCTGTATGAAAATCACTGGCTGTGCTGTGTGCAGTCTGTGGCTGGTTTGCATTGTTGAAATATTCACCATTGTGGTGTTGTGCAGTTGGATGTTAACAGCCCGTAGCGTTGCGCAGTTGGAGGTGAGCCGCCAGCAGTGGTGGATGTGGGGAGAGAGATGGCGGAGTTTTGAGAGCGGATGATCTGGACGTGCGTCCATCAGAGACAGTAAATTTCTAAGACTGGATGTCATGAACTGATATATTATGACTTTTGAACACTATTAAGGTAAAAACATTGTTTGTTCTTTATCAAAATCTTTCATTTGTAATTAGTGACTTCAGTAATTAGAATCTTTTATTTAGCTGGCAGTATTGGTGCTCGCTGTATTGCAGTAGTTTGAGTAACTACGATTTTTGTGAGGTAAGTGATTCATGAAAGTTATAGGTTATTGTTAGTCAGGGCCATTCTTTTTTAGGGATTATTGACAGTCAGATTGCGTTGCGCTAAAAATATTGTGTGTCAGTTTAGTGTTGATCAGAATAAGTAAAGAGAATAATGTCTGGGTACGTTCAGTTTTGCTCAGCTGTTTGAAAAGCAAATAATGTAAGAGATGTATCAGCACAGTCATTCATAAATTTTTCTAAGGGAACGTTTCAACTTGATGCCTTCTCCGACGGTGATGACCTCTTCAAGCAAACGCAGATCGGTACTGCAGTGGTTTGAGTTGGTGTCGCTGGACATGAACCAGATGGATCTGCACTGAGGGAAAATGGAGCTCACCAAAATTGGCGCCGCGCCGGGCCAACTGTGATGCGACACAGGCCATTAATGACATGGGTTAACGACTGCTGCGGAAATGTGTAAGGGCGAATGGATATGTAGTTGTTGCAATTTCAGATCAACCAAGGAACTACCATTCAGCGAACGTTCCTGCACGTGGACCTCTGCAACAGGCGCCTCTTTCACGTACCCATTCTGACCGCCGTTCATCGGCGACGAAGGCTGAAATTTGCACGCCAGTGCTACAGTCGGACGTCCACTGAGTGGCGACAGGTGGCCTTTTCAGATGAATCACGTTTCACGCTACATGGGACACACAACGTGTCTGACAGCAAGCAACCTGGGACAATCGGGCGGAAGGGTCCAGAGCAGAGGAGGCAGCGTTATGGTGTGGGGAATGTTTTAGTAATTCTGGAAGCCACAGTGTATTAACACGAGTACGCATCTATCCTTGGGGTCCAGCCCCTACACGCAGTTTGTTTTTCCTCGACAAAATGGCATCTATCATCAGGACACTGCGACATGTTATAGAGTTTACAGAGTACATGCGTGGTGCGAAGAGGATTAGGGTGAGTTTATCGTGTTCCCATAGCCATCAAACTCCCCGGATTATAACCCAGTCGAGAATCTGTGGGGCCAACTCGATCGGGCTGTCGCCCCATGAATCCTCAACCGAGGGCAGCTGGCCACAACACTGTAGTCGGCATGGCTCCAGATCTCCGTCAGTGGCTTCCAGAACATCACTGTCTCGCTTCCTGTACGTCTCGCAGCAGTCTGCACTGCAAAAGGCGGTTATTCAGGCGTTTGACAGGTGCTCATATTTATGTGACTGGACAATGTGCTTACGTTACTATGACAAACTTTTAAAATAAGATTATACCTCGTTTCGCTACTGTGGGCATGTATATACGTCTTGCAACGCCGTTACCCAGATGTTGGAAACGTGTATACGAGCGCAGCTTGAATTTTCCTACAGTGCTATGGACGTCTGAATTCGTCCTGACCTGTCAACCTCTCACCGCTGCGGACAAGTTGCGCCCATATCTCGGTGAATAAAAAAGTTTCACGTATTTATGGTATAAAATATGCGACTCGTCGCATGCTATCATTTGCAAAAAAACTCGTTTCGATATCTTGAACCGTTTACGAGATATGACGATTTTTATGACAACATGATACGCAATATCCAAGGACATGAGTGGGCGCATCGTGCGCCCGTCCTTCAGATATAAAACCAAATAACTCGAGAATGCAAAGAAACATTGTTCTCCTCTAAAACTTAAATAAGATTTCGATATCTTATTTCATTCACTGCAATGTATGAGCTAAAATCAATCATCCGAAAAGTTTATGCAATGTGTTTTTACGTTTGCAATTTTTTTTTTAAATTTAGCACAATTTTTTACTTAGTTGATGCACCACAGTTATTACGGCATATAATGAAAAGAAATACAGTCCTTTATGATTTAAAAATGACAGACTGTAAGATGTACAAGCATAAAATATTTTCACCTACTCGTTTTCTTAAAAAATATTTCACAGCAGCTGATAAGTCCGCATGGATGGAACTGGGCGCCCTACTGTCCATCTAATATGGAAATCCAATAACTCGTGGAGGAAATGAGATATCGTTCTGATCCCACTTTCAAATAAAATTTCGATATCATATCTACGTTACATTTATTGCAATATATGAGCTATAACCAACCGTATGCAAAGTTTACGCAATGCCTTTTTACCTCTGGGAACTCTTTAAAAAATTTTGCGATGTTTTACTTAATTTGATACAGCGCAGTGAGTATGACGGGTTCCAAAAAGAAATTCAGTTCTTTATGGAGCGAAGATATCAGGCTGCAAGACACGCAAAACTCAACTTTTTCGCCAAATAGTTTTGGAAAAATCTGATGACAAATATTTCAAACAGGTCGGAACGCCATCTCTTGGTACAGGCAATATTTTATTTAAATTGATGCAGAACAGTAAATATGATGGGTAACGAAAAGAAATTCAGTTCTTTGTCGAGTGAAGATATTAGGCTGTAAGATGTGCAAAAATAAAATTTTGTCACCTAATAGTTTTCTTAAAATCGGGTGATACGTATTTTATATATGACAGAACGCGTCTTTAAGCACAGGCACCAGCATTTAGCGAGCATTACAGCCACAACAAAATCCACACTCAGCACAGAATGCAAAGAGCACATCTATAGCAGCGAAAGGGTTAATTAGTAGATTATGGCAGCATTAAAAAAAATTTGTTCCTTGAATAATTGTAATAAATATTGAAAATCAGATTTTTGATGGCCCTGGAAGCTGTTAGATAGGCAACAGAGAACCGAGCCTGGAGGACCAAGTACTGGGAAGCAGGTGACGCTGCAATTAAATGGTGCGAGGTGACAGTGTGTGCCGATTTTCGCTGGCACATCTCTGTTTCTTTTCATTCCCGGTGTAAATACGATGTTTTGGCAGCCCAGCCTAGAGCTGGGTGTATCCTGTCTGTCAGTTAATATGCTACGAGCGAGACAAGTAGCGCAAGTAAGTGGGGTTGGCCCTACCTGAGCAGCTGCTGCTGGGTTGCTGAGCTGAGGGTCCTGATGTTGATGGCGGTGGAGTCCGACATACCGCCGCCGAAGCCCAGCATCCGCTGGAACTGCTGGCTTGTATCCACCCGCAGACGTGCCGCTCCGGACTGCAGCTCTGCGACCACACAACAGGACAACAGCACGACTGGCATCTGCATGTGTCAGCTGTATGGCTTTGTTTACCTGTCTGTTGTTGTTGTCCTTAGTCTTTCCACGCATGCCTATACTGTTTGAGCCTCTTCACCTACATGTAGAAAGTGCAACCTGCACCCATTTGAATCTGCTTGCCGAAGCCAAGCTATATACATATAAAATCTGTCGCGGTACCATTCCCGCCACACACCTTGCTTGTCATCATTCATTGCCACTGATGCCGCCTCCCTCTGTATCTTTCTGCTGCTGAACATTTCCTCACTTGATTCCTAACTTCTGACACCCTAACTGCTCATCTTGATCAACTTTACACTTACCACTACTTTACCTTTGAGGGGTAGATTTACAAACAGATCAGAGGCACGGCCATAGGAACCAGGATGGTCCCTTCCTATGCCTACCCTTTCGTGGGTCGCTTGGAGGGGGCTTTCCTGGGATCCATAAGCCTTCAGTCCCTGGTTTGGTTTAGGGTTGTTGATGACATCTTTGCCATGCGGACTCAAGGTGAGGCTCACCTATTAAAATTTCTTGATTTCCTAAATACATTCTCCCAGTTAAATTTCACATGGTCCAACCCCAAATCCCAAGTGACTTTCCACACTTTTATTAATATTAAACTTTTTAACAAACAACATTACCTTCATTTTGACAGTTGCCATCCTTACCATGTTAAATATTACCTCCCATGCAGCTTTGGTATTCGACACAAATGTATTACTTCAGGTGCATGCTCTTTACAGCAATACCGCCATTCTCACCGTAGCCTTCTTTGGACGTAATTACCCCAGCAGTATAGCTCAGAAGTAGATTTTCTGGGCCATCATATTCAATCCTAGTACTGCTGACCCCTCCAGAAAACAACTAAGGAGAACACGTCACTCAGTGCTATCCTAGTCTTGAGAGCAGTAATCAGCTATTTCGACAAGTCTATGACTTCCTAAAATCAGCCCTGTAAATGAGGTCCCTTGACAGTTTGCCCACCACAGCTACATTAACTTTCCGTCGCCCTCCCAATCTCCTAAATATCCTTGTCAGACCATATACTTCTTCTACGACCATCTCCCTGCCCTATGGCTCCTATCGCTGTGACTGTATCCAATGTAAGACTTGCCCTATGCACCCTCCTACCACGAGCTATACGAGCCCTATAATGGCAAAACATGTACTGTCAAAGGGAGAGCCACCTACGAAATGACTTGTCATATACCAGCTGTTCTATAAAGACTGTTAGCCTTTTACATCGGAGTGACTCCCTCCAAATTACCAGTTAGCACGAATGGGCATAGGCAGAGGATGTATGCTGGCAAAAAACAATATCCTGTTGCAAAGCATGCTCTACAGCATGACAGCCGTCACCTTAGTGTCTGTTTCACCATATGGGCCATCTCGGTTCTTCCCCCAAACACTAGTTTCTCAGAACTCCACAGGTGGGAACTAACGGTACATCACGTCCTTCGTTCTCGCCACCCACCTAACCTTAATTTGCGTTATTTTCTTTGGGCTTAACATTTTTTCACAGTAACAATTCCTTTCTTTACTCCGTTTTTATTTTCTACAAATTTTATTTCCTGCCCTTTCTATTTGTCGGCCATCCCTCCCGCCCCCTCACAGCTCTATCACATGAAATGCACTTGGCTTTCCCTTCTTATTAGGTCCTGCAGTAATCCCTGGTTTGCGTGTTATCCTGCCTTCCACTCTTCAACTGTCAGGTTTTCAAATCTCGTCCAGTGCAGTCCCCAACAATCAGTCTTTCCTTCTCATCCCGCCCGGTAAGTCTCCCATGATAGGGGGCTCTAGACCACTTTTCTGAACTCTACCCCTTTGCTTGACCCTCGCCAGTCCCTTTTCTCCACCCCTCCTCCTTCTCCTTCAACCCTCCTGCCAGAAGACGGAGTCACTGGCTCTGAAAGCCTGCAGACTTCAATACATTTATAAGTGAGTTCTCTTTTCGCCGCTTGGTAAGTAGATTCTTTTTTTAATCAGTAACGTTATACTTTCAATAATTACGGAAGAGTTCAGCCACACATGCAGCTACAGCTTACAGTACACTACTGTTACAGATGTAGTCTACGACAATGTCTGCTAGAAAAGTGTCGTTTACAGTGTAGGAGACGAAAAACGTGGAGACAGTGTCGTCGTTGTCATGTATTTTTGATGTAGCCATTTCTGTGTATAAAGATCAAGACGATAAAGATGATGCTTGGAAGTAAATCGGAGAATTTGTTCAGATTTCAGACAGAGAATAATAATATCTCCACCCCATTTGTGAGGTATAATAGTAACGTGCACCGCAGTTACATTTAACTTTAAACAACGAGAAATAGCCATTCTCATAGGTACTAGTAACCTGATTATTTTGCAGCACTACCGCTACTGCGAGGCTGTTGAAGTAGTCCATGAATGACTCTCGCACATTGAAAATTTCTATATTTTCAAAATCGCACGCCCTTAACGAGTAGTACAAGATTTTTAGATGGTGATGGCTCAGTTTTATCTATATCGAAATATGGTTTCCTGTTGCTCCATAGCCGCGCGGGATTAGCCGAGAGCCGGCCGCGGTGGTCTTGCGGTTCCAGGCGAGCAGTCCGGAACCGTGCGACTGCTACGGTTGCAGGTTCGAATCCTGCCTCGGGCATGGACGTGTGTGATGTTCTTAGGTTAGTTAGGTTTAAGTAGCTCTAAGTTCTAGGGGACTGACGATCACAGCAGTTGAGTCCCTTAGTGCTCAGAGCCATTTGAACCATTTGATTAGCCGAGCGCTCTAAGGCGCTTCAGTCATCGTCTGTGCGACTGATCCCGGCGGAGGTTCGAGTCCTTCCTCAGGCATGGGCGTGTGTGTTTGTCGTTAGGATAATTTAGGTTAAGTAGTGTGTAAGCTTAGGGACTGATGATCTTAGCAGTTAATTACCATAAGATTTCACACACATTTGAACATGGTTTTGTTGCTCTACAAAAAATCCCTAGGTATATTGTGTAGACAAGAAGTTACAATGATTAAATTCACTGTTATATCAGGATTTACAGCAATCTGCAAATAAAAAATGATCACTATCTGAGTTAATAAAGCACAGGCCCTTTCAGACATTCTGAGCTCGGCAGGGCCGGTAGTTAAAAATTGGTTTCTTGTTATCGACCCTTGGTGCTGGTCGAGAAGAGGGTTTCATCATTTTTGAACTTAGTCGAAATACAGTGGCCATCCGCACTCTCCTTGAGCAAGGCACCACTGTGACGATGTAGGGAGTCGGATTTTGGCGATCTAGACCGCATCTGGCAGACGGTCCGCAAATGTATCCACAGCAGCATGAAATAAAATGATCGCTGAAAACTGCAGCGTTCTGTGTGTTTCTTTACTGTCCGGTCTACTCATCCAAGTTGCCCCCGTAGCAACAGCTAGCCGCAGCCTGGATGATGGTCATAAAAGAGCCGACTCTGGACGGCCGAGTCAACAGGTACCATAGCCAGGCACCTGGGAGGGTGAAAGTTGTGGAACATTCAGCTCGTTTTTGAGGATGTGCAGCCACGACTTTCTGGCACCAGGACAGGGAGTTGTTGAACCGCCCCCTGTCGCGCAGCGGACAGTGCATTTTTAAAAGGTCAGATTGGGAGTTAGGGCGCCATTTTTTCCAGAAAATTGGAACTTGAGTTAACTCGCGCTAGTCATAGCAGCAACATTTTTCGAGAGTGCGCATGTGCACTACATTGTCATTTTGTTTAAATTTATGGAATTCAGCAACCACCTGGTGGATTAACAAACATTTCGGGAGAGGAAAGGCAAGGTTTTTATCCAGCATCCCATTGGGAGCTCATATGACAGCATTGCAGATTGGCGGATAGACAGTTTGTGACGGCTTCTCCTCGTAGAGCACTGAGGAGAGTCGCTCTTGGATTCCACTCGTCTGTGCGGAGCGTCACTCGCCATCAATCTGCTGACAGCATTTCTTCACCGTACGACTTCTGAGATATTTCGAAAGCAGCTGTGACTTCATCCCCTACAATTACCCAGAGTGCAGTCCACGGCCTCGTACAACCACATGATGATAGGCTCATGAGGCAAAACAGATCGTGGGTTGATAGTGCTGAGTAGTATAAGGTATGGTTGCTCTAAATTTGAGAGGATCTTGTCGGAAATTACGTTATACACGTTGATTCGCTTGTGACTTAAGTATATGGGCTCCTGCATATATTTTCCTTTTCCCCTTCATGATGGATGCTCTAATCAAGTCCAGTTCCAAATCGTACGTTTAATTCTTTCCGGTGGAACGCGAGTTAGTACCATATGCTTCCCTTACCCTTCCTACAGACTTTGTCGGCCAATATTGATTTACGGTAACTGAATATTGTACGAATTCTGTGATCCAACTTGTCTCTTACCTTTGGCTTATAGAAGTTGACATTCTGTACAAATCATGTTTAGGTTTTCCTTGTTAATTTTATGTCAATAAATGTTGCTCAAAGTGAATCCATCTTTAATTTCGTTAGTTAGATGAACTCCTTAATTACTTAGAGTAGTATTAATTTTGAAACTTCCTGGCAGATTAATACTGTGTGTCAGGAAGTTTCATATCAGCGCACACTCCGCTGCAGAGTGAAAATCTCATTCTGGAGTATTAATTTTGTCAAGGACCACACTTATGACTAATTTTTCAGGGTCATTAATTTCCCAATTGTTTCCCTTGTGCATAGTTTACATCTGATTTGGTGGCGAGATATATCCATATCGAGAGGCATTACCCAATTCACATCAGAGGCATAGCTTCTCTTTAGCCATAGCCCAGTGGCACCTTCAATTCCAAACTTGACTACAGACTAATCTTGCAAAATTATATTCAATAACAAAAAATAGTCAACTTCATTTCAGAAACTCTCATTGGTGAAGAACAGACAGGATTCACGTAAGTAAGATCCATCACAGATTTTTCTTTTACTCTCCAAGAAGTAACAGAGAAAAGACAAGAATATAGCATACAAGTAAACATAGCATTTAAGGATTTGGTCACAGCAGCCGACAACGTGAACAGAAACAAAAGTTGGATTGTATGGAAAGAAGTGGACACTCCAGAAACTTTGTAATGGTCATAAAAGCCTACAAAACACTAAAAAATTATAATTAACACATATGACACAAGAACACGAGAAATTTCAATAAACAAAGGAATATGAAAAAAATGTCCAATGTCAAACACTTTTTGTAATATACTACACATAAATGATATTATCCTAAACTGAAGGCAACACATACAAAAATGTATTAGAATATCAAACGACACGTTGTTAAGTGTTTTAGACCATGCAGAAAGCGTCTTAATAGTGTAACAAAGAAAATACGACGTACGAGCCCCACCTGAATTGCCTTTGTAAACCATGTGGTGTTAACTTTTCTAAAAACAAGATTGAAGTGATGGTGTTCTGGGGAAAAGATCTGGTCCAGTCCAAAATTTACTTCTTCAGTTATCTATCACCTCAAATTTACCTAGACAGTAATGAAGATCTATATTCGCTAGATCTGGAAATGTATGTAGAATCAGACAAGAAATGAGAGTAAAATTTTTATATAATCATCTCTACAAACACTTCTTCATGGGAGAGAATGCTAGGTACCTACAAAAAGAATATTTGCTAAAATACAAAGTGTATAAATGAAATTTCTAAGAAGAAAACAATGCTGCTCAAGAATAGCCCACACAAAAAATCAAGCCCGCATCTCGTGGTCGCGCGGTACCGTTCCCGCTTCCCACGCCCGGGTTCCCAGGTTCGATTCCCGTCGGCGTCAGGGATTTTCTCTGCCTCGTGATGGCTGGGTGTTGTGTGATCTACTTAGGTTAGTTAGGTTTAAGTAGTTCTAAGTTCTAGGGGACTGATGACCATAGATGTTAAGTCCCATAGTGCTCAGAGCCATTTGAACCATTTTTGAACAAAAAACAAAACAGCCTGACAGAAACTAAAATACCAGAGTCATCTGAAAGATAACGAAATTCCGCCACCTAGAATGAGTACATACAGTAAACGCCTTCCCAAAGTAGCATTATCTTAAAAATGTCGCGAGAAGAGATGTTGTAAGATATAAGAACAGATGAAGAGACAATTAGAAGAGATTGGACTGACTCAATGGCTAATCCATGAAGTGCAGAAGAAGAAGAAGAAGAAGAAGAAGAAGAAGTAAAAGAAGAGAAAGGTGGAGGAGGAGAAGCAGAAGAGGCAAATGAATAAGTAAAAACCTTATTAAAAATGCACTTGTTAAGGTTCCAGGGACTGCTAGCTTTTCCAGCTGCATAATAAATAGAATGAAGAAGAATGAAAATTTAGGTAGAAGTACTTCCCCAGGCATCAATACTCCAGAAAAGACGCAAAAGAAGGCAAGAATTTTTTTTATATTCAGTTGATATTGACGAGGTGATTGTCAGATGACTGACATTATTTCCTCATGACGTATTTCTTTTATTTTAGATTGTCAGTGTAGTAGTGAGCATGAGTATACACAGAAGTTTATCCAGAAGAGAGAGGGATGCAAAATTCTGAAATACTTATTTTTGATGCAAATGTATTGGTCAGCTCCGAGACGTGTGGTGCCTCAGGAACTATATTTCATAGATGAGAAATAGTTCAAGTGTATCTGAGCACTATGGGACTTAACTGCTGAGGTCATCAGTCCCCTACTTAAACCTAACTAACCTAAGGACATCACACACATCCATGCCCGAGGCAGGATTCGAATCTGCGACCGTAGCGGTCGTGCGGTTCCAGAATGTAGCGCCTAGAACCGCTCGGCCACTTCGGCCGGTATTTCATAGACGAGGTTCAGCAGACTCACGAGAAACCACTTCTATAAATGTAAGAAAATGCTGCAGTGAATGATAACTCTGTACTCCTGACTTAAGGGAAAGGAACGAAGAAAGATTAGGGTTTAACGTCCCGTCTACATCGAGGTCATTAGAGACGAAGCACAAGCTCCGATTGTTTCCAGGATAGAGGGCCAGTCATCGGCCGAGCCCTTCCAATGTTATTGGTGTTTGCCTAAAGCGATTTACGGAAATCACAGGGAAACTACATTTGGATGGCTCGACGCAGACTGGAACCATCGTCCTCCAGAATGCAAGTCCATTGTGTTAACCATTGTGCCACGTCGCTCTGTCAGATTTAAGAGGGGCAGGGGCGGAGAGGGACAAGTGACATTGTCCACTGGGCTACAGCTTTTACCCCTTTTTTGTTGCAAGAGATTTCCTCGTGGAAGCACATGGATGGATTTGTTTTTCTTTGTTTATCAATTATTTATACTCATATTTATTTTACGGCAGCCCCGCTGTCTAGGGCGCCTTGTCACGGTCCGCGCGGTTTCTTCCGTCGGAGGTTCGAGTCCTCCCTCGGGCATGGGTGTGTGTGTTGTCCTTAGCGTAAGTTAGTTTAAGTTAGATTAAGTAGCATGTAAGCTTATGGACCGATGACCTCAGCAGTTTGCTCCCAGAAGATCTTACCACATATTTCCAATTTTACGGCACTCTAATGGAAATCTATTAACTCTGAATGGCCGTATTCGTCAAATTAGTGGCCATTCTGACATATCTGTTAATTCGACCGCTTGCAGACTCGCTAACTGAAGCTTAAAAATTGTGCGAGATACGTGCTTGTGCGTAGGCTTCGGCTGTCAGACCGTTACCTCCCCTGCTACGAGGGGGGCGTAGCCGTACCCACTATTAAGATGTGCTCTCTCCATCGACTCTGTCTGTGCAAGCACAGGTCGAGTTATTTTGACCGCACACTATTACTGTCAGTAGCTATTGTACTATAACGTCCCAGCGCGTGAGAGACGCTTACAAAGCATCGTAGCACTCACCTGCTGGATTCTTGAAACTGCGCAAGCGCAGCGACAACCTCTGTCCACAGCGCGAGGAGGTGTAGTGCGCGATTCCCCCATTGCTGAGCGCCGGTCTCGGCGGCGGCGCGTCGCAGTAGGTGGCGTTGCAGACGCACACGAAGCTCGAGTAGTTGTACCAGCGCACGGCGCACGGCTGGCCGCCTTCCACTCTGGTGCCGGCGCCGGACGCAAACCACACTGCAACACACCACACACAATCACACAACCTGGCTGAGCTACTCTGCACAAGCGGAATAAATTGTTTCGACCCTTTCCGTTGGCTTTACCCACTGAAAGTCAACGTGGTGATTACCTGTAATGTCTGTGTGTATTTGGTATAGTCTCTTTGACTTCATGCTACTTCAGATATTGTAAACTGCGGGCTATTGAAACCATGTGCAAAGAAAGTTTTCCAATAATTAAACATGATACACAATTAAGTAAAAGGGTTGGTCATAAATTTTTAATCAGCGCCACGAAAAAACAGAGTTTCATAAATAACTTTGGTTTGTTAGCAGATATTTGTATAAAGTCGTAGCAGACATTGAAACCCCCACACCACATTGTCGTAACACACTGCTAGTGCAGCCACAACAAAATGGCACAGACAATCTGCGCTTTATCAAATCCCCATTGGAATCACCGCACTACACTATGATAGCGCGCTGCTAGAGGAGTCAAAATAATGCGTCACAGCACACCCCCAGTTTATCAGTTGGTTGCTTCATCTTTTGCTTCTCTAGCAGCGTGTTGTGGTACTGTGATGTGGGGTATTTAATGTACCAGGACTGCAAACATGTGCCTGCAACTAAAGAAAAATTAATTACATAACAGCCTCTTATTTAGCTACATACGTGGCCGACATCCCCAAGAAGATAATTATTATAAAATAGCGTTTTTGGGGGTGCTAATTACAACATTATGACTGAGTATTTTACGTCCTCCGCTTTATCAGTGGCCTGTCTCAGGTAGTTTAATATCTTCTATGCATTACCACATGTTATAACTATTTAATTATTGCGACCCTTGCAGAACAATGAGTCTTAATGTAATGACAATAAGTATACAGCAAACTGAAGTAGACCTATTAACCTATATGTGAACGAGTATTGTATGTGTGTGTGTGTGTGTGTGTGTGTGTGTGTGTGTGTGTGTGTGTGTGTGTGTTTGTGTGTTGAGAGAGAAAAAAATGTTCAAATGTGTGTGAATACCTAAGGCACCAAACTGCTGAGGGACTTACACACTACTTTAACTAGAACTAAGTTATGCTAAGAACAACACAAACACCCATGCCCGAAGGAGGACTCGAACCTGTGGCGGGAAGGACCACGCAGTCCGTGATATGACGCCTCAAACCGCACGACTACTCCGCCGAGACAGAAAGAGAGAGGGAGAGAGAGAGAGAGAGAGAGAGAGAGAGAGAGAGAGAGAGAGAGAAAGAGAGAGATGGGGAGGGGGGAAGGGGGGAGTTAAACGGAGGTTCGGAGGGGCGAGGGGGGGAGTTAAACGTAGTAGAGTATAAACCACTGCAAAATCTGATATTCCAATCACTGCGTGTGAAATGCTGTGAATTTTAAGTGATCTGTACTATTTTTTTTAATGAGGAGAAATGAGGAAAGAAAGTAACTTAGGATAATTATGTAAATGATTATATTTTTCCATGAGAAAATGAAGTAATCGAAAAAATTGTCTCATTCCACATAATGAAGATCCCTGGAAGGTGCAAATAACCAACTGCGGCTCGAATGCAGAATACAGAATACATTAGCATAATATAAAGCGAATAATTTAGTTTCTAATACCACTAAGATTAAATCATACAGTTGCGAGTATGAGTACTCTTTGAGTAAGATGGTAACAAACATGCTGAGCACACTCAATTTTAATCACTCCCAGCCATTCTTTTTGTTATGGTATCTTTAGCGTGGTGCATAGGTACTTAGGGCTTTTGTTTTGCATGTTGGGATTCCGGTTGTTATGGGTGTATTTATCGATTGTCTGTTTTATTTGTATCTCATTTTTAACATCTGAGTATATATGTTGTCATTTTTTCATATGGCAACAGTGAGTGAAGCTGTTGACGCCAAGTGGAGAAATCGAATATTCCCGACTTATTCTTCTGTTTGATTTCAGTAGCGGGATGACAATAGCAGATGGAAACAGAAACATTTGCACCGTGTATGGAGATAATGCCATTGAAGAGAGCACGGTAAGGAAATAGTTTTCGCGTTTTGAGGAGGATCATTTTGACTTTAGTGATTCTCTACGTTTAGAAAGATTTTCAGGGTTTAATGAAGATCACTGAAACGCGTTAATCCACAATGATCCACGTCATTGTGTACAAGAAGTGGAAAATGTGATGATCTGTGACCATTGCACCATCGTGCGACATATACATGCAATGGTTTCGAAAATCGGGTGTATGAATTCCGCGTGCCTAAGCCAAAATCATGAAAATCAGTGCTTGCTCGTCGTCAATTGACTCGTGAACAAAATCGATCATTTCCACCCCGTGTGATTAGTGGTGACGACAAATGGTGTTATTATGCTAACATACGGAAAGTAAAACAATGCCTGAGCCCAAACAAGGCAGCAACTCGCCATACATAGACCTGTGCGCATCGACAAAAGATAATGGTATGCATTTGGAGGGCATCAATAGTGTAGTATACTACGAATTGCTTCTTCGAGGTTTAACTGTGGTGTCACCGGCAGACACCACACTTGCTAGGTGGTAGACTTTAAATCGTCCGCGGTCCCGTAGTATACATCGGACCCGCGTGTCGCCACTATCAGTGATTGCAGACCGAGCGCCGCCACACGGCAGGTCTAGAGAGACTTCCCAGCACTAGCCCCAGTTGTACAGCCGACTTTGCTAGCGATGGTTCACTGACAAATTACACTCTCATTTGCCGAGACGAGTAGCCTTCAGCTACGTTATTTTCTACGACCTAGCAAGGCACCATGATCAGTTTCTATTGATATTGTAAATCATGTAATGTCAAGAGCGACGTTCGTCATTAAGGGATTAAAGTTAAGTATTCCACCAGCTACGTCCGTTTTCTCAAGTCTAATCCCCTTGCCATGTTCCAGACCTCACGCCAGCCTGCGTGAGCTGAAACGCGTGCATTTCGGCCTCCTTTAGTTGTACGGGTTGGCTCTCCTGCCAACCACGACATTAACCATCATTGCTGACGTTTGGTGTCAACAACCGGCACGTCCTGCAGACGCAGTCCTAGAACAACGACCAGGAAGTCTGCGTGAAGCGATGTTACTCCACGACAAGGCCCCCCGCATTCTGCTGGACTGACAGAAAACAAGACACAAGAGTCGCGTTGGGAAGTCATTTCACGTCCACCTTATTCAACAAATCTTGGCCCCCAGGATTTTCATCTTTCAACCTTCACGGAACTTCCTTTCCGGATGAAAATGTGCTCCGAACATGGATCGCCGAGTTCTACACGTGATTTCTACAGTCGCGGAGTCGAAAAGTTTCCCCGGCGTTGGCGGACTGTTGTAAATAGTGAAGTAGAACACATTAATGGCGACTATAGTCCCTGTCTGTGTATCTGCTGTGTTTATTAAATTTATGGAAAACGCTACGAACTCATGCACCAACACATTTTTTCGTAAGAGTAGATACGAAATTACTCTGCCGTAAGAAAGGTAATAATAATAATAATCGAAACGAAATGCTATTTCTTAATTTTTTATTAATATTATACTGGCTCTTAGATGACAGGATTAGTTGTAAGTTGCAGTTTAAGTTAAAATATAATAATTTTGCGTACAGTTTTATATTCACTACAAAGGCTGTTTCTTTTTCTTATGTTTCATACAACATGAAACAGTTAGTGGAGATTGCTGCTCCACTCACTGCCTTCACACTCCATAATTAGCGTGGTGGTGCATGCATATAAAAAGGAAGGAACGAAGACTGAATTTAACTTTGAGTCATTAGAGACGGAGCACAAGCTCGGATTGCGTCAAGGATGGCGAAGGAAATCGGCACTGCCCTTTCAAAGGAACCACCCCGGCATTTACCTGGAGTGTTTACGGAAACCACGGAAAACCTAAATCGGGATGGCCGGGCGTGGGTTTGAATCGTCGTCCTCCCGAATGCGAGTCCAGTGTGCTAACCACTGCGCCACCTCGCTCGGTGGCATGGACTTAGGTTTTCAACGCAAGGCGGCACACAGTCCAATATTTCACCCTCTGTCGAAAATTACTCCGTCTATTGCACGCAGCAACTACGCAATGGCCTTATTCCATACACGTTCTCTGTCCAAATAAAAAAGTTTGCTATCGCTGGACATGTGACTAGCAGTCAAGTTATGTTTTTCTGAAAATATCAGAGAAATTAATAGGTCCCAAGCGTTATCAGTTAGAAAGCCACAGTCACAGTTAATAAGGTTTTTTGCAAACTTTCTTCCATAAATACCTTAGTAGTTGAATCCCAGATTAATCTCGTCGTGGCCAAGGTTTTCGTGGCTGAATAATTCATAAAATATCGTTTGGAGATACAATATTCGGTTATGGCTGACTTACGGGACTATGGTAATCGTGTTCTACGCGACTTTCATAACCCTTTGCCGATCCAAGAAGAGTACAGGTATTTTTTAGCTGAATCAAAGGTTTTTTAACATGTTGCCTAATTTTGATGAAATGTTGCCTGTAATGCCCTGGGACTGAACAGGTAATTGGCTTCTTTATTTTGTAAATGGTAACATTTACTTCACAGCAAAATTGACCTTATTTGATGTGAATAATATTCATTATCTTTTAACACCAACTGTAGGTGTTCTAGCTCCTTTGCAAGGCTGTCTCCATCAAACGCAACATCTGCCTGATACACCAGTTACGAAGGATTCCCATAATTTGTGAAAGTAGTGGCAGCTAGAACCTGTAAATATACGCCTACATGTATGGGCTTAAGGTAAACACGCACTGACTACAACATCTAGAACCGAAAGGAAGTCATCTTTCTCTTCTGCCGTTGTAAGCTGGATATTCTAATGAATAAAATTTAGACTTGCGGTCTGTAACTGAAAAGGTTACGGGAGTGAGAGAGGAGGAAAGTTAATTGAATTCCGCAATAAATTTCAGCTAATAATGCTCACACAAGGGTGGCTGAGCTCATGGCGCCCCTTACAGCGATTACCAAGCCAAGAAGTAAGGTTTTGAGACGTGGATTCGTACCTAGCAAGTAATCAGTTAACTAAGTAAAATCATAAATTAGACATCTAATTTTTTACCAGGAGTGAGATGTCTGAATCTGAAATGAGGGTACAGTTGTTTTCTGTCCACTAATAGACATTGAGTATCAGTTGTTTGCTCACCAGTAGTAAAACAGTTGTACATTTGACTAGAAATAACGACACCCATCGTAATTGTTGGTGACGCATGAAAATACATTAAAAATGAAATTATTATCCACATGTAGTTCGGTGTGCATATGTTAGGGTTTGAAACGAAATTTTGAGTATTTTTGCACTGGACCAGGATTCGACTCAGATACATCCCTTTCGTGGGGACCTCGAGGAATTTGCAGTCTTGAAGGAAACGAAATGGTCGAGATGGTGGGTGAAACACAGCGAAAGAGGAGATCCGAATCTGAATGACAGTCCAGCTCCAAAATTTACGTCTCAGGTTCAAACAGAAGAAAAGCCCTGTGACCTTAAATGACCATTGGATCATTAAATAAAACAAAATTTCTAATCTAAGAAAGCTTACTCTTGACAGAGTTTTAGTCTGCCACGAATTCACCCTGTGTTATGCCCCAACATGAACCGACTCTGCCCCAGTTGGTATCTAGGGGATAAAATGTTTAACATGGATTGTGACGTATTGGGCAACCTGACATCCTTCATTTGGCTTTAAGTAGATCTGTTCGTACCTATTAAAAAGGGACGCCCGAAGTGGGAATCGAACCCATACCTAGCACCTATCATACTAGGATCACTGTACCAGACCACTTCACCAACACTTATCACCCTGCGGCTTGTCTTATAATGAGAGATGCGCTTAGCGTACAAATTAGACACGGTGGAGAAAATCCGAGTCTCTATTAACTGGTGAAATATAAGCAAGCTTGTGACGCGGGAATTATGCTAATCTCATGCGAATGGGACTAGCCATCATAGCTGTAATTCGAAGCTATTTTGAGATTTTCATTATTTCAATAAATTGATTAATTCAAGAAATACCACTGTAGAGCATGGAGTTACCAGATAATTCGTTTATTACTGTAATTATTGCTGTTATTTTCTTCATTCCACTGCTGCTACACGTGTATTTGAAGGAAGCGTTAAATGCTTTGTGGTCATTTTTGGAAGAATTTGCTCAGGAACAGGTAATTACTTAGTTTCACTTTAAGCTCTGATACCTCCAAATACTTGTTGATTACATCGAAACTAAATTTTCATCAAGACTTTGATCGATATCAGAAATCGAGTAGCCTTACTTCATTTACTTGCATTTAGCAACGACGCTTGTAAAACGCTGAAACTGGCGGTAAATGCCAGTTCAAAAATAAGAGTATGGTAAAATTTTCAGTTAAATGACACTGTCTTTCTTTCCAGATGACCTGGTCGATGTCACCTACTTCAAATAGTATAAACGCCGCGCGAAGTGGCCGCGCGGTCTAAGGCCCCATGTCACGGACTGAAGAGTCCTCCCTCGGGCATAGGTGTGTGTGTTGTTCTTAGCATAAGTTAGTTTAAGTAGTGTGTGAGTCTAGGGACCGATGACCTTAGCAGTTTGGTCGCTTAGGAATTCACACACACATATAGTAAAAGGAAGAGAATTTTGCAGAACACCAGCTGTTTTCATTGCAAACATTTTTGCATTCTACTTGGTGAAAGTTCACATTTTTTATAGCAATCTAACTTCCACTTTAACATTGTGCAGGATGGGGCAAATAAAAGTGGCCTGGAGAACAGAGTTCGAGCGTGCAAAGAACCAGACGAGTCTAACCCCTATGTTTGCTTGGTAGAGTAATGGTGGTGTACGCGTAAGTCGAGAACTTGTTTGCGCAGCAATCGCTGACATAGTGTAGCTGAGGCGGAATAAGGGCAACCAGCCCGCATTCGCCGGTGCAGATGGAAAACCGCCTAAAAACCATTCCCAGACTGGCCGGTTCACCGGTCCTCGACACAACTCCGCCGGTCGGATTCGTGCCGGGGACCAGGCGCTCCTTCCCGCCAGGACAACATGACTATAGAAAATGTTGAAAGTGACAGCCATTGATCTCATGGCTCTTTTGGGCCCTGGTCAGAAAGTTGCTGAAGGTGAATCGAAGCTGGACTGTTGGACTTGCTGTAATCTCATCCGAAATGTTCTGCTGCAATTCTGGAAGACTATGAGGGTTGTTGCGATACACCTTACATCTGAGGGTTCCCCGCGCAACGTATTTGCACACTGACAAATCAGGTGACCTGGTTGGCCAGCTAGGGCCGCGACCGGGCTGGGCTCTGCTAATAACTCTGCCAGGCGTGAAGATTGTGTAAATGTGCTCCAAGGTTAGACCGGCTGTATGGACGGTTGCTCCATCCTGTTGGAAGTAGCTACAGGTATTTTCCTTCTCCGTTAATGTTGCCACAAGTGGTTTAAAAAGGTTTGCAATGTAATGTGCCGAAGTCAGCGTCTGATGACAGAAGATGGGACCAATAATGTGACACGCAGCCATTGCACACCAAACTCTATAATCTTCTGATCGTGATGGTGTTTCATGGAAGTTATGCGGATTCAATCAATCTCTGATGGCCTGAAGTTATCAAACAATTGTAATGTAAAAGAAATGCACCGTCACATAGCAACGATAGAATCTATTATTCCTTATATTTGCCGCTCCCGCGCGGCGGCTGTAAATCTCTGTGTACACGTGTCGATGAATGACATAAAAAGAATTCTGTTTTTTCAAGACACATAAGGCCTTGAGCGCTTCATCTTCTACTGTTTCTATTCCATGAAAGCCGGACGCGGACTTGCTGCGTTCCGCAATCTGTATTTTATCATTTGTGCAAAATAGTCTGTAAATGTGCTAATTGTCTTCTCAATCAGAAAACATATGGTTTTATGTAATTAAATAAGAGCAGGCATCAGCAAGAGGACATTAATCTCAAATACTGCCTGTGATGTGCAAAGCTTTTGTTAATACGCACCAGCTGTTGTAACTTAATATAAAAAGGTACGTAGCATTAAAAAATGTGTGTTATATATGAAGTGTGCTTATTTAGATACATGATCCTTAAGTATCTCCATCTCCTCATTACTTGAAGGTTAATCATTTTGTATCAGTTTATCTCCATAAATTACGATCACGTTGATGGACCGAACGCAGCATTGAGAGAGAAGGAACATTATCGTTTGCAAGACAACAACCATCTGCACGAACAGTTAGATGACGTTTGCAGCAGTATGGACAATCAGCTCGGAGACAATGGCTGGAGTTGCCCTTGACGCTGCATCACAGACAGGAGCGCCTGCGATGTTGTACACAACGACCAACCTGGGTGCACGAATGGCAAAACGTCACTTTCTCGGATGAATCCAGGTTCTGCTTACAGCATCATGATGGTCGCATTTGTGTTTGGCGACATCGCGGTGAACGCACATTGGCAGCGTGTATTCGCCATCGCCATACTGGCGTATCACCCAGCTTGATGGTATGGGGTGCCATTGGTTACACGTCTCGGTCGGCTCTTATTCGCACTGACGGCACTTTGAACAGTGGACGTTACATTTCAGGTGTGTTACGACCCGTGGCTCTAGCCTTCATTCGATCCCTGCGAAACCCTACATTTCAGCAGGATAATGCACGACCGTATATTGCAGGTCCTGCACGGGCCTTTCTGGATACAAAAAATGTTCGCCTGCAACCCTAGACAGCACATTCTCCAGATCTCTCAGCAATTCAAAACGTCGTTGCCGGTCCTATACGGGCCTTTCTGGATACAGAAAATTTTTGACTGCTGCCTTGTCAGCACGTTCTCCAGATCTCTCACCAATTGAAAACGTCTGGTCAATGGTGACCGGGCTACTGGCTCGTCACAATACGCCAGTCACTACTCTTGATGAACTGTGGTATCGTGTTGAAGCTGCGTGGGCAGCTGTAACTGTACACGCCACCCAACCTCTGTTTGACTCAATGCCCAGGCGTATCAAGGCCGTTATTACAGCCAGAGGTGGTTGTTCTGAGTACTGATTTCTCAGGATCTATGCACCCAAATTGCGTAAAATGTAATCACATGTCAGTTCTAATATAATATATTTGTCCAATGAATACCTGTTTATCATCTGCATTTCTTCTTGGTGTAGCACTTTAGATGGGTAATATATATATATTACAATACATACAATGCCCATGATCGCAGAGACAGCTCAATCTATAATGAGTATTATTTCACTATTTAGCCATCCAGAGAGCCCCATGGCACAGGACTGGTTTGGGACAGGATCAGGATAGATCTCATAGGTGGATCCACCTCGTGTTATGTCAAGGATAAGGGTGGGATTGATCTGCCGTACATGTGATCATGATAGTGTACGGAGGTAGATGAAACATGTATTATGGTCGGGGATAGAGTTAAGAGGTGCATCCACCATGTGTTATGGCTGGGATATGGTTTGGAGATGGATTCACCATGCTTTACAGCTGGGATAGGTTTCCAAGGTGAGTGTACTCACTGTGTCCAGAGTGGTATCTGAAGGTGGATTTACAAGCAGTAGGGTCTGCGTATGATCTGGGCCTTCCTTGCCACCATGGTAAACAGCCACAGGCACACACACAAAGAAAAACAGTGCAGTTGCGCTATATGTTGACAACTGCACTACATTTACAGGCAATTTTAGAGTATGTGGCGAGAAGTGATGTCATGATCACATTAACAAAAGTAACATAAAATCGGTAAAATTACGAAAAGTGTCGGAAAAGACATATAAATTGATGGAAAATATGTCAAAATCTGGGGAAATTGAAGAAGAATGACGGAGTCCTTACAAGTCTGTTTGGTGGTGGAAAATCTTTTACATGGAAATGGGTATGTTACAGCAAGAGGAATATTAGAAAAAGGTTACATAGAAGCACCAAGAAATAGGGAAACAGTCATTTTTCGTAGACAGCTGTAAGATAGCTGGAACAGATTGTTTAACGTGGACGACCACTAAATGTAGCGTAATAAATTTATGTATGCCGGATTACAAGTCCATGTGTGACCCCAGTCACAACTGTACGGTGTAAGTTAACAAATACCATATAGAACAGTTGCTGCATAGTTTTTAGCATGCTGCAGTGTTTCTGTTGAGGTAACAGGAATAAATACAAATTGACTGTTGTCTTTGTTGCTCTCCTGCAAAAGAGAACCATCTGCCTCTAAATTGACATGGATCTGTGTTAAAGGATGATAGAGAGTAGATGGAGTAGTCGGTTGAGAGGTGTTGCAACAAGATATGATTTAAGGATGGACCCATGAGGTAGACCCATGATGCATTCTACAGAGAGGGAGATGTTGTGGTCATTTATCACGCATTTAGCCATTTCTTTCCATTGTTCTCTCAGGCTGTGTCAGGTTTGTAGTATAACTTACGTTTGACTTGTATATAAGTTGGTGTTCTATGTTTGACTTATAGTGTTATCTACACGCAATCGTTAAAAGCAAACCTATCCATACCACAGCCAGCGGAGGACTTTCAACACATGTGCGAGGAATAGTGTCCATCGATGGAAAGTGTATTTCAACACCCTCCTCTAGATGAATGAAGATATATGTGAAGTATTCCATCTCTCTGCCACATCGTGAACAAAAGTTGAGTCACCAGTTTCATAACTGCAGTCATCCTAAGTTAGATACACGCTATTGCAAGGGTGTGTTCTGTTCATGGAGTTAGTGTGGCATGGCGTGTAATTTCACATATCAAACCCCACTGCTATCCGTTTATGTTTATGTTCTATGATCGTTTCTCTCTTTCCTGCATCTTCTTGGACTGGAATCCAGATTCTGCAACAATACAACAGAATTGATTCTACAAGTGATTTAGATAAAATGTTTCAAACTCTTTCTGTTTAGAGCACCATCATGTACAACTCAAATGTTTCTTCTTTTTCTTCTTCTTTGTCTTAGTCATCTGTTATATCACCGCAACATTCTCAAATGTATCAGGCTCATACCTACTATACAGGGTGAGTCACTAACTATTCTATTGTTACCTAGAATAACTCCGAAAGTATGATAGGAGCTGAAAAGTTTGTGGGAAAAAAGTTTCTTGGGACAACAGGGCCATAATATGATGTTGGGTTTTTGTTGCCAGGTGGGGTTGCTTTAGAGATTCGAAGGTCAACTTTTTTTTAAATTGGATTCTGTGTAACAGTAAGATCTTTGAAGGCCAACGTAGGTCACAAAGGTGGCATGGACGTCCATTTCCGAAGGTGTTCGAAGTGATGACCATTGGTATCAATGCAGTGCTGCAATCTTATCATGGATTGAGTGGTATTCCGTATCATATCAGCACTTATCGAAGCACATACCCTGACAATACTCTCTCGCATATCTTCAGGTGTAGTTGGAATGTCTTTATTTGCAATGTCTTTTACGATTCTCCGCAAGGAAAAAATCCAGAGGTGTCAAGCTTGGCGAACGAGCCAGCCACGACACATCTTCTCTGCGCCCAATTCAACGATTTGGGAATTGTCTCTATAGCTCATTTCGGGCCATCAGCGAAAAATGTGCCGGACACCCATCGTGTTGATACCACATTCTATTCTTTGTTCTTAAAGGTATTTTTTCCGATAACAGACTTCATGTTTCTTGCAGGAATGTGATGTACTTCCTACCACTAAGGTTCCCTTCGATGAAATAGGGGCCTATAATTCTGTCCTCCAGAATCTCACAACATACGATCACCGATCACGGCTTTGGCGTGCAACTTGCCGCAGCCCAAAAGGATTTTCAGTTGAGCCTCATCAGTAAATAAATAAATGTGTACTCCCTCTGAATCTGAAGTTGAGCCCATCGATAGACTTCAATGCGACGCATACAATCCGTACCAGTTAATTCTTGGTGGAGAGTGATACGGTAAGGATGATATTTATGGAAATGCAGAACACGAGCGACGCTACTCTGCCTCATGCCAGATTCTCTTAAATTTGACGTGAACTAACGCAAGGATCTCGAACCACAGTGGCAAGGGTACCAATTTCCGTTCCCTCGTTAGTACCTTTCCTTTTCCTGATATGTTTCCAATGCATTAAAGATCGAGTTGTTCTCAATTTATCATACACATATTTAAATGTATTACTGGTTATCACTGTTAGCATTCAACCGCGATTCTTATACATATATTTTAACAACGCATGTGAAGAATTTGCTTTCCGAAGTCTCGTGCATAGGGCAGTCAATATACGTATGAGTGAAAAAGATAGGGAGACTGAAATTAATACCGTTAAGAGAATAGCGATGAATAACCGTTACAGAATAGATATGGTTTAAAAACTGTTACGGAAAAGAAATAAGCGCAAAAAGAATAAACCTGATGGAGAGAAAGTGAAAATTATGATGCCATACTACCGAACAGTCTTACAAAAGATAGCAAATATTTTTAAGCCATACGATGTCAAAATAGCTTTTCAGACTAATAAGCTAGTGAGGTATAGCCTTAAGCACGATATTGGCGAGAAGAGAAATAAGTTTGAAAGATCGGGAGTTTATAAGATTCAGTGCAGAACTTGTGATGCAAAATATATAGGGCAGACAGGAAGATCATTCGCGTTCCGATATAAAAAACATAAAGATGCGTTCAGGTTAGGAAATTATGACAAATCAGCTGTTGCGAACCATATATATGAAACAGGCCATCCCCTTAATAGCATAGAAGACAACGTAGAAATATTGCATGTAGAAACGAAAGGGAGGAAACTTGATTTACTAGAGGAATTCGAGATAGCCATCCATGAAAAGAAACAAAGCAATATTCCAAATGCACAAGATAATTTTAAAGAAATGAGATTTTTTAGCGGTTTTTTAGAATTATTTTAGGGCAGGTATGCGGCTTTAAACTCGTAGCATGTCACTGACGGAGTTGCGAGAGGCTAACGATGGCAGACCAATGCAATAAAGAAATCAGGCGCCCAAAAGCATAGCGTTACCGTCAAGCACACGGCTGTAACCACTCCACAACACCTAGGTACGTCAGTCCACAACAGCTCCCGAGCCGGCGCAGCGCGACAGCATATTTGGTAGCTATGGGACGGCCATCGACTTGTGTCAACAACTTCAATATAAAACGAGGACCCACAGTCCAATATACTTTTAATTCTGTTTTACTCTATGGACTTCCCAACTATTTGTGATGGTATTTTGCCTTTTTAGTCAGTTTAATTTTATGACTTTACAACCTGATGATGAGAGCATTGTCTCTTGAAACGCGTTATTAAAATATATGTATAAGAATGGCGGTTGAATGCTAACAGTGATAACCAGTATAACAACAACTGCCACCTCGACTCCATGATGGGTTATATTTAAAAAAATTAAATGTATTACGTGCAGGGTGAGTACTTCGAGGATATCTTTCAGCGTATAAGTCTCTAGCTCTCGCTGAATTCCGTTGGCGTTGTCCGTAAATGAGAAGCAAACGACTTGTTCTTCGAAGGGATCTATCATTCACATTCGCTTGAATCGACGATACTAGTCTTACCATTCCCGTTAGTGTTATACTGCAAAACCGTCGAATGGTGTTTACATGTCAATGCCTAGTTTGATGGATATACCGTATTCGGCGAATATTTACTATTTGCACGATTTAAAAGAGAGAATTGTCAGAGCATGTGCTTCGACAAGTGCCGAAGTGATAAGGAATTCCACTCAATCCATGATAAGAAGATTGAAGCACTGCATTGATACCAGTGGCCATCACTTCGAACACCTTCTGGAAATGGACGTTGATGCCACCTCTGTGACCATCGTTGACCTTCAAGGACCTTACTGTTACACATCATTGGATTCGTCTCGATAGCCGCTATCAGAAAATGAATATCAAACTATATCATCCCATTTAAGAAAACAAAGTTGACCTTCCTATCTCTGATGCGAACCCATATAGCAACAAAAAACCAACGTCTTATTATGGCACCCGTTGTCCCATGCAACATCTGTCCCACATACTTTTCAGCTACTATCATACTTTCGGAGTTATTCTAGATGTTCATAGTTAGTGACTCGCACTGTATACCAATAAGGAGTGTTAAACTCTTCACCATGCAGGCTTCTAGAAAGATAGCTTGTAATTGGACAGGTGATGTAAGACTGGTGCAGAGCAGTTTTCGCAGAGAGGCACTTACAGTACTTGAATGAAGAAGCATTCTACACCTCTAGCGCCAGTCAGCACATGTTTCGAACAGGCGTTACACTCTTTGAAAAACCGTAATATCGAAGAGTATTGATAGCGTGGAACTTGGCTCATTCTGCTCCTTCAAGGGATGTTGAATGTATTGGGTACAGTACCCTCCTACATCAAGTCAGTTACAAACTAGATCAGAGGCAGTGTTGCAGGGAGGGTTGATTAAAGACAGACGAAGAGTTGCGAGGTGCTTAGAAATAGCCATACAGAGTTTTGCTCAGGGTCCTTAGCCCTGAGCTCAATGAAGGGGTAGTTCGTTTCGGAACAGAGGCCTGAGTACTAGAGTTTGCAATATCCAACTTTATCCCACAAATGCGAGAATCCTTTGTGACACCATCCACATGGGGAAAATGGCAAATCGTAATCAAATCTTACAGAGTTCATAAAGTGTTTCAGCTAAGGAACGTAGATTATTCCCTGCACTAAGAAACAGTATTTGTATCATGTAATGCAGGTTGTGCAACAGGATTTGCGATGTGTCCACATATATAAATGATCCTTACAGAGTAACGAGGGGGTGGTTTAGCAATGAACAGAAAATGAGAACCATGCTGATAGGATCACGAGATCAACGCGATGAGACGTTTTGTTGACATGGCGACTCTCGAGAATCGCGGTTTAGAGTAAAGTGCGTTGAGTAAAATGCAATGAAACTACGGAAAATATGGTAAAAATACGAAAACTGATGGAAAATACGTAAAATTGAAAAATGACAAAAAATGTGGATAGATGGCAGTATATACTTGCTCAGCTTGGTGTATAAGATCATTCCATTACTCCACTGATGGAATTGACAACTGACAGTGCATACTATCCATGCTCCATGGGTTTAAGTCTGCACATGTAGTTATGCACTGTAAGTCATAAAAATGAAAAACGGAGTTTCCAAAGATTTGGATGTGAGGATGACTACCACCTGGGACACCAAAACAGTGATGACCTACCTGGGTGCAATATGCATCACCAATATGAGGAATCAATCCTCATGATCACTTGGGAAAAAGGAAGACCAAGACATCGGCTACCCTGTCACTGTGGAAGATGAGGTTAAATGTGGGGATAATCACATTCAGACAGTTGTTCGCAAGCACTCGATAATGCTACAAACTCCATATGTTGTGATGTCCTCCATGCTTTTGTCAATAAGAAAAACCTCCTCTTTTATTGCAACCATCCTGTATGTTGAAGGAGCTGCATAGTTTACACCATGCTATTTACAGCATTCTATGGGAGCCAATGAATTGAAATGGGTTAATGTTGGTTTCGCACCTGAAACAGACCTCGAAACCATGGTGGAAAAACAGCATGTTGCAGCAGAAAAACAATGTATCAAACTACATATGAAAGGAACCCTCTGTTTTGATTGATAATCTGTGGGATATGGTCCTCCCCCCATGAACCATGGACCTTGCCGTTGGTGGGGAGGCTTGCGTGCCTCAGCGATACAGAGGGCCGTACCGTAGGTGCAACCACAACGGAGGGGTATCAGTTGAGAGGCCAGACAAACGTGTGGTTCCTGAAGAGGGGCAGCAGCCTTTTCAGTAGTTGCAGGGGCAACAGTCTGGATGATTGACTGATCTGGCCTTGCAACATTAACCAAAACGGCGTTGCTGTGCTGGTACTGCGAACGGCTGAAAGCAAGGGGAAACTACAGCCGTAATTTTTCCCGAGGACATGCAGCTTTACTGTATGATTAAATGATGATGGCATCCTCTTGGGTTAAATATTCCGGAGGTAAAATAGTCCCCCATTCGGATCTCCGGGCGGGGACTACTCAGGAGGATGTCGTTATCAGGAGAAAGAAAACTGGCGTTCTACGGATCGGAGCGTGGAATGTCAGATCCATTAATCGGGCAGGTAGGTTAGAAAATTTAAAAAGGGAAATGGATAGGTTAAAGTTAGATATAGTGGGAATTAGTGAAGTTCGGTGGCAGGAGGAACAAGACTTCTGGTCAGGTGATTACAGGGTTATAAACACAAAATCAAATAGGGGTAATGCAGGAGTAGGTTTAATAATGAATAGGAAAATAGGAATGCGGGTAAGCTACTACAAACAGCATAGTGAACGCATTATTGTGGCCAAGATAGATACGAAGCCCACACCTACTACAGTAGTACAAGTTTATATGCCAACTAGCTCTGCAGATGACGAAGAAATTGAAGAAATGTACGATGAAATAAAAGAAATTATTCAGATAGTGAAGGGAGACGAAAATTTAATAGTAATGGGTGACTGGAATTCGAGTGTAGGAAAAGGGAGAGAAGGAAACATAGTAGGTGAATATGGATTGGGGCTAAGAAATGAAAGAGGAAGCCGCCTAGTAGAATTTTGTACAGAGCACAACTTAGTCATAGGTAACACTTGGTTTAAGAATCATGAAAGAAGGTTGTATACGTGGAAGAACCCTGGAGATACTAAAAGGTATCAGATAGATTATATAATGGTAAGACAGAGATTTAGGAACCAGGTTTTGAGTTGTAAGACATTTCCAGGGGCAGATGTGGACTCTGACCACAATCTATTGGTTATGACCTGTAGATTAAAACTGAAGAAACTGCAAAAATGTGGGAAATTAAGGAGATGGGACCTGGATAAACTGAAAGAACCAGAGGTTGTACAGAGTTTCAGGGAGAGCATAAGGGAACAATTGACAGGAATAGGGGAAAGAAATACAGTAGAAGAAGAATGGGTAGCTCTGAGGGATGAAGTAGTGAAGGCAGCAGAGGATAAAGTAGGTAAAAAGACGAGGGCTGCTAGAAATCCTTGGGTAACAGAAGAAATATTGAATTTAATTGATGAAAGGAGAAAATATAAAAATGCAGTATATGAAGCAGGCAAAAAGGAATACAAACGTCTCAAAAATGAGATCGAGAGGAAGTGCAAAATGGCTAAACAAGGATGGCTAGAGGATAAATGTAAGGATGTAGAGGCTTATCTCACTAGGGGTAAGATAGATACTGCCTACAGGAAAATTAAAGAGACCTTTGGAGAGAAGAGAACCACGTGTATGAATATCAAGAGCTCAGATGGCAACCCAGTTCTAAGCAAAGAAGGGAAGGCAGAAAGGTGGAAGGAGTATATAGAAGGTTTATACAAGGGTGATGTACTTGAGGACAATATTATGGAAATGGAAGAGGATGTAGATGAAGACGAAATGGGTGATACGATATTGCGTGAAGAGTTTGACAGAGCACTGAAAGACCTGAGTCGGAACAAGGCCCCCGGAGTAGACAACATTCCATTAGAACTACTGACGGCCTTGGGAGAGCCAGTCATGACAAAACTCTACCATCTGGTGAGCAAGATGTATGAGACAGGCGAAATACCCTCAGACTTCAAGAAGAATATAATAATTCCAATCCCAAAGAAAGCAGGTGTTGACATATGTGATAATTACCGAACAATCAGTTTAATAAGTCACAGCTGCAAAATACTAACGCGAATTCTTTACAGACGAATGGAAAAACTGGTAGATGCGGACCTCGGGGAGGATCAGTTTGGATTCCGTCGAAATGTTGGAACACGTGAGGCAATACTGACCTTACGACTTATCTTAGAAGAAAGATTAAGAAAAGGCAAACCTACGTTTCTAGCATTTGTAGACTTAGAGAAAGCTTTTGACAATGTTGACTGGAATACTCTTTTTCAAATTTTAAAGGTGGCAGGGGTAAAATACAGGGAGCGAAAGGCTATTTACAATTTGTACAGAAACCAGATGGCAGTCATAAGAGTCGAGGGGCATGAAAGGGAAGCAGTGGTTGGGAAAGGAGTGAGACAGGGTTGTAGCCTCTCCCCGATGTTATTCAATCTGTATATTGAGCAAGCAGTAAAGGAAAGAAAAGAAAAATTTGGAGTAGGTATTAAAATTCATGGAGACGAAGTAAAAACTTTGAGGTTCGCCGATGACATTGTAATTCTGTCAGAGACGGCAAAGGACTTGGAAGAGCAGTTGAACGGAATGGACAGTGTCTTGAAAGGAGGATATAAGATGAACATCAACAAAAGCAAAACGAGGATAATGGAATGTAGTCCAATTAAATCGGGTGATGCTGAGGGAATTAGATTAGGAAATGAGACACTTAAAGTAGTAAAGGAGTTTTGCTATTTAGGAAGTAAAATAACTGATGATGGTCGAAGTAGAGAGGATATAAAATGTAGAGTGGCAATGGCAAGGAAAGCGTTTCTGAAGAAGAGAAATTTGTTAACATCGAATATAGATTTAAGTGTCAGGAAGTCATTTCTGAAAATATTTGTTTGGAGTGTAGCCATGTATGGAAGTGAAACATGGACGATAAATAGTTTGGACAAGAAGAGAATAGAAGCTTTCGAAATGTGGTGCTACAGAAGAATACTGAAGATAAGGTGGATAGATCACGTAACTAATGAGGAGGTATTGAATAAGATTGGGGAGAAGAGAAGTTTGTGGCACAACTTGACTAGAAGAAGGGATCGGTTGGTAGGACATGTTTTGAGGCATCAAGGGATCACAAATTTAGCATTGGAGGGCAGTGTGGAGGGTAAAAATCGTAGAGGGAGACCGAGAGATGGGTACACTAAGCAGATTCAGAAGGATGTAGGTTGCAGTAGGTACTGGGAGATGAAGAAGCTTGCACAGGATAGAGTAGCATGGAGAGCTGCATCAAACCAGTCTCAGGACTGAAGACAACAACAACAACAACAACAACAACAGTAGAGGAGATGAAATCTTACACTGGTCTGTCCAAGCAACTTTGATCACTGGCCACCAGCTCCAACGAACCAACACCTGTATACTTAATAGGATCGCCACATACGATTGATGTTGGCATAGAGATGGTATTTGTTTTCGATACATTAGAATAGAGGGACACAATAATATTTTATCAAGTTCTATAACCAGGTGACATTTGTAAAGATTTTATAGTTCTTAGTTTTTGTTTGTTGGATGGTACAAAAAATAATGAGGAGGGAGATAATGTTTGGTGACAGACATTAATGCACCCTGAGAGGCGCAGATCTACTTCAGACTGCAGTACCTTTATGTAGTTTGGAAATGTACTTCAAAGCAGTTGCAAAATCTTCACCCTTCTTCCAAATCCCACATGATATGAAGTCTCCCTAATTTTCCCAACAAGAAGCAGCACCATAACTGCTCGTACTGTCTTTTCTACCACCTAGAGTTACAGGAGAAAGCTTCGTTTGGCGCTGAACTTGCACATTGTACACCATTGGTGGAGCTACGACAACATGTTCCCATGTCCACTGAGTTGTCAAAACATGGTCCTGTTGTATTAACTCAGTTCACGCTGTTTCCTCATGGGATGCAGAAGGTGGTATATATAGTGCTCTCTGACTTCTGTTTGGTTCCAACATAGACTGGAATGATCACAAGGACAACGTTGCATGGAGGTGGGGCAGAGGCTGAGGAACAGTTACAAGATGCAGTGGGACTGTCTAAAATAATGCCGGAGTTTTACTGTATGGGCTCATTAGCGGATAGGTCTGAAACAGGTTACTCGTTTCGAAATATGAGTGTGTCACAATTATGATACATCAGTGGCTGTAAATATTAAAATGACATTTCTATAGTATCTAGTGCAAGTGTGTGGTTGAATGGAGAGACTTAATTCCAAATCACAAACAGAATTTCTACCAGAAAACATAACATTATAGACCTGAAAAGCCATTGTACTTGTCTTAGGATTTTGTACATTTCTTATAAATTCAATCCAGTGTTGCATTATTTAAGTGACTCTTCACATAGCACACCATCTACTACATATGATCATTCTCAATCAACCAACATCTTCCCTCGCCTATAACACCCGTGAATATATCACAGAACTTGTGTTACACTGTCTACACAGTATCGCGATAGATTGGGTTATAAATACTATTTGTTGAAGCGGGAAATACACTCCTGGAAATTGAAATAAGAACACCGTGAATTCATTGTCCCAGGAAGGGGAAACTTTATTGACACATTCCTGGGGTCACATACATCACATGATCACACTGACAGAACCACAGGCACATAGACACAGGCAACAGAGCATGCACAATGTCGGCACTAGTACAGTGTATATCCACCTTTCGCAGCAATGCAGGCTGCTATTCTCCCATGGAGACGATCGTAGAGATGCTGGATGTAGTCCTGTGGAATGGCTTGCCATGCCATTTCCACCTGGCGCCTCAGTTGGACCAGCGTTCGTGCTGGACGTGCAGACCGCGTGAGACGACGCTTCATCCAGTCCCAAACATGCTCAATGGGGGACAGTTCCGGAGATCTTGCTGGCCAGGGTAGTTGACTTACACTTTCTAGAGCACGTTGGGTGGCACGGGATACATGCGGACGTGCATTGTCCTGTTGGAACAGCAAGTTCCCTTGCCGGTCTAGGAATGGTAGAACGATGGGTTCGATGACGGTTTGGATGTACCATGCACTATTCAGTGTCCCCTCGACGAGCACCAGAGGTGTACGGCCAGTGTAGAAGATCGTTCCCCACTCCATGATGCCGGGTGTTGGCCCTGTGTGCCTCGGTCGTATGCAGTCCTGATTGTGGCGCTCACCTGCACGGCGCCAAACACGCATACGACCATCATTGGCACCAAGGCAGAAGCGACTCTCATCGCTGAAGACGACACGTCTCCATTTGTCCCCCCATTCACGCCTGTCGCGACACCACTGGAGGCGGGCTGCACGATGTTGGGGCGTGAGCGGAAGACGGCCTAACGGTGTGCGGGACCGTAGCCCAGCTTCATGCAGACGGTTGCGAATGGTCCTCGCCGATACCCCAGGAACAACAGTGTCCCTAATTTGCTGGGAAGTGGCCGTGCGGTCTCTTACGGCACTGCGTGGGGTCCTACGGTCTTGGCGTGCATCCGTGCGTCGCTACGGTCCGGTCCCAGGTCGACGGGCACGTGCACCTTCCGTCGACCACTGGCGACAACATCGATGTACTGTGGAGACCTCACGCCCCACGTGTTGAGTAATTCAGCGGTACGTCCACCCGGCCTCCCGCATGCCCACTATACGCCCTCGCTCAAAGTTCGTCAACTGCACATACGGTTCACGTCCACGCTGTCGCGGCATGCTACCAGTGTTAAAGATTGCGATGGAGCTCCGTATGCCACGGCAAACTGGTTGACACTGACGGCGGCGGTGCACAAATGCTGCGCAGCTAGCGCCATTCGAAGGTCAACACCGCGGTTCCTGGTGTGTCCGCTGTGCCGTGCGTGTGATCATTGCTTGTACAGCCCTCTCACAGTGTCCGGAGCAAGTATGGTGGGTCTGACACACCGGTGTCAATGTGTTCTTTTTTCCATTTCCAGGAGTGTATCTACACTACGTGGTCAAAAGTATCCAGACATCCCCAAAAATATACGTTTCTCATATTACGTTGATTGTGCTACAACGTACTGCCAGGTTCTCCATATCAGCGACGTCAGTAGTAGTGAGAGAGCAGAATGGGGCACTCCACGAAACCCATGGATTTCGAACATGGTCAGTTGATTGGGTGTCACTTGTGTCATATGTCTTTAAGCAAGATTTCCACATTCCTTAACACCCCTAGGTCCACTGTTTCCCATCTGATAGTGAAGTGGAAGCGTGATGGGCCACATACAGCACAAGAGCGTACAGGCTGACCTCGCCTGTTGACTGACAGAGACCGCCAACAGTTGAAGAGGGTCACAATGTGTAATAGGCAGACATCTATCGAGACCATCATAAGGAAATTCCAAACTCCACCAGGATCCACTGCAAGGACTATGACAGTTAGGCAGTCGGTGAGAAAACTTGGATTGTATGGTCGAGCGGATGCTCATAAGCCACACATCATGCCGGTAAATGCCAAACGACGCCTCGCTTGGTGTAAGGAGCGTACACGTTGGACGATTGAACGTTGTGTGGAGTGACGAATCACGGTACACAATATAACGAACCCATGGCAGGGTGTGGGTATGGCAAATGACCAGTGAATGTCATCTGCCAGTGTGTGTACTGCCAACAGTAAAATTCGGAAGTGGTGGTCTTATGGTGTGGTCGTGTTTATCATGGAGGTGGCTTGCACCCCTTTGTTGTTTTCCATGGCACCGTCACAGCACAGGCCTACCTCCTTGCTTCCCACTGTTGAAGGGCAATTCAGGGATGGCGACTGAATCTTTCAATACGATAGAGCACCTGTTCATAATCCACGGCCTGTGGCGGAGTGGTTACACGATAATAACATCCCTTTAATGGACCTGAATCCTATAGAACACCTTTGGCTTGTCCGTCCTCAGTAGCTGAGTGGGCAGCGCGACAGAATGTCAATCCCAAGGGCCTGGGTTCGATTCCCAGCAGGGTCGGAGACGTTCTCCGCTCAGGGACTGGGTGTCGTGTTGTCCTAATCATCATCATCATTTCATCCCCATCGACGCGCAAGTCGCCGAAGTGGCGTCAAATCGAAGGACTTGCAGCCGGCAAACAGTCCAACCGACGAGAGGCCCTAGTCACACGACATTTTTTTTACTTTTGGCTTGTTTTAGAACTCTGACTTCGTGTGGGCCTCAATGACCAACGTCGATACCTCTCGTCAGTGCAGCATTCCATGAAGAATGGGCTGCCATTCACCAAGAAACCTTCCAGCACCTGATTGAACGTAAGCTTGCGACAGTGGAAGCTGTCATCAAGGCTAAGAGTGGGCAACATCATATTGAATCCCAGCATTGCCGATGGAGGGCACCACGAACTTAAAAGTCACTTTCAGCCAGGTGTCCAAACACTTCACATAACGTAGCAGCAGCATGAGGAAGCTGCAGATATAAAATCGTGATGAGGGTAACCGTATTACGAGCTTACACCGCCGGCGACGTGCACCTGCAGTTTCGGTCTTTTAATACATACCCCCCACGAACACTGTCTGAATTCAATGTCACAGCATTTGTGTGGAAGAGCATTTCATTCGGAACATGGATATCGTTAGCGATACTTTTATGCGCCTGTAAAACCAAGATTGCTTTTTATACAGGGTGACAGTCACGTAACCTTTGCGATCAGATTTTTAATACCTAATCGACGATTATGTCTCACTTCCGAACACACACTGGTACCATTCGCAAGGAAAACAAATAGAGCACATCTATCCACCTCGGAATTTCGCTCAATATTGTTTGGTACCACCAGCATTCTGTCATTGGTGAAGCATTATACTTAGTAGGGAATGTGTGATAGATTCGCTGTGATCAGGAGACTTGTAAATTATGTGTTGGGATGTAAAGCTACTGTGGTCAGTGTTCCAATATGTGCAAAGAAAAAGACTATAGATTTGATTTGGAAAACAGCGAGACCAGTGGATTTATAGCCGCAAAAATTTTACGTGGAAAATTATGTCCAGACATTAGGAGGACATAGACAGTGATATTTCAACGTGAGATTCATCCCAGAGCCACAGCCATCAGGAGATTCCCGACACTGCGCTCACTGTCGAATGTCACCAGATTGGTGTCTCAATCGTAACATTTAACTGTAATTACAGTCATAAATATGTGAACAACTCTGCTGGCTAGCTAGGTCCGTGGTAGAGGTAGTCAGAGACTGGAAAAAAATTGACATTTCTCACGAGCGGAGGGTACAAAGAAACGTTCCAGCTGGCCAACTAGTCGGTTCTTGCCCACAGCGAGGGAAACATGTCCTTGCAGTGGCCCTCATGGCGCTCTCTATATAGCTGAATAGTGAACTAATGCTCATTATGCATGGGGCTGTCTTTGCAGTTGCGTATACTGCATGTATTCTCTGTGTAAAACTGAGTGATTCAATATCGATAACTGCCAAGTGTTGGCACTGGACGTATTGATAACAGTCGAGTTGCTACCACTGCAGTCATCCCCATATGCCCTCCGTGGCAGGGATGGTGCACTATGGCAGACACATATGTCCACAACTGTTGATGCGGTCACAGCTGCAGTTTTCTCCAGCCACTGAGTGTTGAACTGGTGGTGTACAAGGGGATGTGCGCACTGAGTGTGAACATCTAGGAACTGAGTGGAGCACATGTATGAGTGTTATCAATGATCTCATGCATCTAGCCTTGACGACTACTAGGATCGTGGTTTAGTGCTTCTCAATACATTGGAAGCACTCAATCTTGTAGTGGTATTTGTTGTTATTACTGTACTATTACTGAGGGTAGACCCTGCCCTCCTCTTTCTTTATCCTGCTGCATCTGAGAAAAGAAATTTAGGAATGCTGTAGCGCTTTATAAAATACACTTAGCAGACCTTTAGTGGTTGGGAATTCCACAACTGTAACAGTGTAAATTCACACCACAATTTTAAATTCCAACTATCATTTTATGCAGCACCGCTTCCAACATCAAATATCCGACTAGTGAATTTATTGTTTCCAATAATGGCAATGTGAGCACACACACCTATCCAAACCCTCCACAGATTCTTTAAGGACATAGCATGCAGTTGAGCTGAGATTCGAAATTCTCAGCTACCTCCAACGTAATGGATGTCCTATCAAACGATGTAACTGTACCAGTATCCTCCAACACGAGAAAATGGGCAGAAAAACCAGAAGCATATGAAACCAGGCAGTTGCAGGATCGAATCCTAGTGTCCACCAATAGGATTCCATAGAGGACATCTAATTTAATTAATTTGTCAATCAGTCTGTTAGAGTGGAACAACATCTGCAAGACATCCACAATTGGTGATTTACCAGGTATTCACTACTTTGTTCAGGAGAACTGAGGGGTTATCGTTGTTCGTTGTACACAACACACATTTGCTGCTCAGAGAGGGAGAGAGATGAAGCATGTGACCATGTGGTTCGATAGGAATTTCCCAGGTACCAATATCAAAAAGTTGCCGCCACTTCATGCATTGTTCAGGGCTGCGAGATCGAAGGCGGCTGACATCCAGTCCATAGTCAGTAGTATTTAGTATCTTGATCTGAAATTAGGACACTGGACGGGTTTTGACCTTGTGGCGGCACCTGGATGATACCTGTGTGGAAGACCCTAAATGGCAGCTACTGTACTGCTCTTATTTCCATTCCTCAGTGCTCACAATTATTACATGACGGGAAATGGGGGTGAGGGTACAGATGTGAACACTACCTAAGTGGGAGATCCTTGTTGGCCACAGACTGATTAAATGAAGACTATGCATCAATATATTACTGACATTGATCATAATTTCATGTCTTGAGATCCTCTCCAGCACAGACTGCCCTTTTTCCACCGATTTTTTCTGGGAGAGTTTTTGAGGGAGGGATGAGGGATGGGGTTGGGATGTCCTTTGGTGGTGGAATTGTGCACTAGCACAGTGGATCCCCACATGTTAAGGTGAGCACACACACTAAAATATTCCAACAAGATAACACTTCCAATCTGCAGCAGTGTTGGTTGGTTGGTTGATTTAGGGGTGGGGACCAAACACTGAGGTCATCAGTCCCATAGTATTACGAGCAGATAGAGAAGGAAGTCGGCTGTGCCCTTTCATGGAAATCATCCTGGCATTTACCTCAAGCGTTATAGGGAAATCACAGAAAATCTAAATCAGGATGGCCAGACATGGGTTTGAACCATCCCCCTCCAAAATGTGAGTCCATTGTGGTGACCACTGGGCCACCTCGCTCAGTTGTGTTATTAGGACATTTAGATGCTGGATGTGAGCTTTTCCCACCAAATAAAGAGAGTCAACCCCCACAAACTGAGTTTTATAATGTCATGAGATCCTTCCTCCCTAGCACCGATTGAGTCCTTTTCCCACTGAATTCCAGGTAGGGGATGGAAGGGGCAGTGGGGCAATGGGAAATGACAGCTTGGGGATATGCCTGAGGGAAAGGAGATAATTAATTGACCGATATAAATAGTTAGAAATTAATTTGATATCAAAAGGGTGCTTGCATCAGTGAGGAGGAGGGAAAAGGGGTGGGATGGAAGAAGCAGGAAGGGATGGCTGTGGGTTCCTCAGAAGGAGAGATTATCCCCAGGGGATTATAAATCAATTTCCAGGGGGTTATAAACCAATTAACAGAACAACAGGTTAAGGGGAGTGGGAGAGGGCAATAAATCAATTGAGTTGGGCCCTGAATGTGTGCTTACCCCTGCATGTATGCAACCCACACTAACAAAATATGCTGATACTCCCTATGCCCTACTACTTCTATGCATTGAGCGACCAATCAAGGATACCAGGGGGAAATGTATAAAGTAAATTAAAGTTCAGAGAAAAAAAAGGTTTGAGTTTGGCCAATGTTACTGTAATCCTGTCACTAACAGAAAAAGACTTACAGGAACAGTTGAACAGGAGTATAGCATCATGAAAAGAGGAGATACGATAAATATCAAAAGAAGTAGGGCAAGGATACTGAAATGTAGGCGAAATAAATCTGGGGATGCTGGGGGAATTAGATTAGGAAGTTGGGCACTAAAAGTAGTAGTTTTGTTATTTAGGCAGCAAAATCAATGAAGATGCTGATGTAAGGAGAACAGAAAATATGGTGTGCAACAGCATGAAAAACGTTTCTGGAAATGAGAAACTAGTTTACAACCAATACAAATTTAAATGTTGGTAGGTCTTTTCAAAAGATGATTTCCTGAAGTGTATTCTTGAACAGCATTGAAACGTCATTCAGACAAGAAGGAAACATAAGCTTTTGAAATGTGGTGCTTCAGAAGAATGCTGAAGATTTGAAGGATGTATCAGATAATGCGGAAGTACTGAATCGATTTGGGAAGGAAAGATCTTTATTTCACAACTTGGCTAAAAGCAGGTTCAAATGGCTCTGAGCACTATGGGACTCAACTGCTGTGGTCATCAGTCCCCTAAAACTTAGAACAACTTAAACCTAACTAACCTAAGGACATCACACACATCCATGCCCGAGGCAGGATTCGAATCTGCGACCGCAGCAGCAGTGCGGCTCCGGACTGGAGCGCCTAGAACCGCACAGCCACCACGGCCGAACGAAAAGCAGGGATCGTGTGTCAGGACACATCATGAGGAATTAAGGAACAGTAATGGATGGAAGGTGGGTGAGGGCAAGAGGGGAAAAACAGTAGAGAAAGATCGCGATTTAAATATGATGCAATGGTGCAAGTGGCAGCAAGTTGGAGCAGTTATGTAGAGATAACGGACTTGTTGGATTAGAGTTCTCTAATGAAGTCTTCTGTTGCCACCAGTCATCAGAATGATTTGATTCAGACTTCTTGGACTGTGCACACGTCTCCATTTGCACTAAACGTTTTCGGGTATATGATGCATGTATCTCAATATCTGTCCTACCCTACAGCTTTTGCACTCTAATACCAAGGATGTTCTGTCCTACTACCGTAACACTTCTTCCACCACCCTGTTTTAGTTAACATTTTCCACGTACTCCTTTCGTCGTCGTTTCTGCAGCTAAGCTACTCATTTTTTATCTTATCATACAATTTTCATCATTCTTGTGTTAAATTACACCTCAAACAAATCGACTCTCTCCTTTTCTGGTTCAGAAATGAAAATATAATTGGGTGACAAAAATTGTCAGAGGTGAAAATTCCTGTGTAGAAGTTTTATAATGCAACTTTGCAATAGTTATAATACACTAAGCATTTTCTAGTATGATAAAACACTGAGGAGCAGCCAGTATCTCGGCTTTCGGCAGTTGTTTTGAGCTTTTGCAAAGAGGAGCCAACTTGTGAAGTCGAGGTATCGCATCAAAAGTGAGGTGTGGACGGAAATGTGTCTGCAAAAATGTATTACGCTCTTTGGAACGTTCATGCAAGACGTGCCAACTTTCAGTAAAATTCTGAAAATTGAAGGATAGGTGGCAGTGAACTAATTATTTATCAAATTGTATCATACTGACCTTCACCATCATTTCATTTGTGTGCCAGACGGCATCATTTGTTATGCAAATTATCTACGGAATTAACAGGGGCGGTTTCAGGAGAAAGCGACACAAGTCGACGCTTGGTGTGCCAGGCTGAGAGGGGCGCCACAGCAGTGAAAATGGAGTGCAGGACCGTTAAATCAGTAGCGGGCGCTTGCGGCGCCCCTGTCTCCCAAACAGAGGACCTGTATACTATGCATATCACAATTGGTAGCAGAAAGTGACATTGATGAGAATGCACGAGGGAAAATGGGGGAGAGGGGGCAGACGCGCCTAGTGACTAGTCGCTTGTGTGGAAAAGTCTTCTCGAATCGTCCCTGGGAATTACCACAACAACTGCACCAAACAACGAATTGCCGCAGTAAGCAACAAGTTGCTAGGAAGAGATGATCCTGTACAACAATGAAGGACGTGACTGCAAACAGTTCTAATTGTCAGTCGATACAATTAGGTCACCCAGCTTTTACAAGGTATGCAACGCTACTTTTAGAGCAGTTCGGACTCATTCTGCATGTCATGAGAAGATGAAATTAAATTAAAATTAGGGTCACCGACTCAGCCATATTCGGCCACAAGTAAAGTACTATGTAATGCAATGGTCTGTTTTAACAATTACAGTATATTAATTCCTGTATGAAGTTTCTGATACCGTAGAGGCTTCGCTAGTATGAAAAATCCGGAACTAATGGTAAAGCGAACATCGCCAGCTGCAGAATACTGCGTAGACACCTAACCTCAATGACTGATGGACCTCTTACTGATGCTTTGGTTTCCCTCCGTCTGAAATGCACTGAATGTTGACACGGCCATTCATCAGAGACATTTCGCTTTCACTGACAGATCAGTATCAGCGATCATACTGTAATTAATAAAAGTACATTATACTGTTCGTTATTCTGATTATTGTAGAGTGTGGCAGTATCGCTTAAGGAAGACGTATTTCGCACAATAGAGACAATACTCTCAGAGTTTTATCCTCCTTTTTAAATATGTTGATGCCGCTTCCTTCGTGTTAACAAGAGCACGAATTTAATTTGCTTCGCACACATTCGCAAGGCTCTTTTCTTTGAAAGTTTCTGAGCCCACAACGCTTCGTTGATTTGAATCTGTATGTCATACGATGAAAGTGTTCTTAAGAAAAGTTAGTCGTAAGTTCATAATGATAAGAAGAAGAGAAAGTCACATCCCCTCATAATCTTTACAGGATAATCAGGGCTGGTAATGGAAAACAAAAACAAGTAAATCGTGTCTAGCTAATGAGTGCCTCAGTTCGGTGTAAAAATAATTATAGCTACTGAAGAGAAGGGCCGTCTAAATAATTCTCCTGCACTTTATTATGTCTGATTTACAGTCCATGAGTCTTGATATTATTCATAACTAAGAGTTTAGATCAAAATCATTGGACAATGGTACAGAATTTGTGCTGCCAGTAAATGCGATGACAGGCGGTGACGCCGCGTCTTCGAAAGGTGAGCTCCACTAGCTTAGCACGACGGCTGAGCAAACGAATTCCTCCCGTCGCTAGTGTAATGGCGAACTGGAAACATTGTAGAATGCGTTTTGCAACTACACGACAGTAAATTTACCTGCCGCTGTGGTTCATAATTGTCGTGCTAATTTCACTTGATATTTCGTTGTCATTTGAGATGAATAATCTGAAAGATTCTGACTGATGGCGTAACAACGGACTGTCAAATTCATTATTTGATTGAAGGAGGGCCATTCCACACAGAGTCAATAACTAATCTCGTATCTAACTTTATGAATCACTCCGTTAATCAACAATACCACAGGTAGGGCCTAATAGTGCGATCTAGCTAGCTCAGTGGCTACATGGCCCCCTTCTGCAGGGGAACGCTACGTTACCCCACCGTTCTCATATCGCAAGGAGACTAAATACTCTACTGGCCATTAAAATTGCTACACCACGAAGATGACGTGTTACAGACACGAAATGTAACCGACAGGAAGAAGGTGCTGTGATATGCTGTGATATGTGGACCAGCTACAAATGGGCCATTCGTAGCTGCAGTTTATGGCGGATCACGGCCCATCGAACATAGGCCGGTGTGAGGTGGAGGTTACACCATTAAGTTAAGTAGTGTTTTAGACTTTGTACACATGTACTGTTTGTGATTTCCCTTTTTTCGTTTATAAATGTTTAGCTATGGTGTTATTTTAATCACTGACAAAGGTCTTCATAGCCACTTGTGGGTTTTATTGTTCTGAAGAAGGTGTAGTTATCTACGCTGAAACCTAGGTTAGCGCTAGGTGCTTTTTACGCAATCGAGGCGGGTTTCTATTTTTTTAATATATTAACCAGCGATTGCTGACGCGCTGCGAAGTTGAAGGTTCTTAGATCTGTGTATGATGCACTGGTGACAGTGGTCCCTCTAGACACGCAATGTTCCAAAATGACGCCTTTTTCGTCCCAAAAGAGAGTCAGCGTAACCTTCCCTGCTGATGGTTCTGTTCGAAACTTATTTGGTTTTGGTGATGAGGAATGGCGCCATTCCTTGCTCGCTTTCTTCGGTTCCGGTTGGTGGAAGTGAACCCAGGTTTCGTCCTCAGTAACGATTCTTGCTAGGAATCCACCACCTTCTCGTTCAAAGCGCCGAAGAAGTTCTTCACAAGCATGAACACGTCGTTCTCTCATTTGTGGCATCAGCTACCATGGCACCCATCTTACAGACACTTTGTGAAACTGGATCACATCATGTACAATGTGGTGTGCTGACCCATGACTAATCTGTAAACATGCTGCAGAGTCATTCAGTGTCACTCGATGGTTTTCCTTCACTATGGCTTCAACTGCTGCAATGTTCTGTGGAGTCACAACTCGTTGTGCCTGACCTGGACGAGGAGCGTCTTTCACTGAAGTCACACCATTTGCGAACTTCTTACTCCATTCGTAGACTTGCTGCTGTGACAAACATGCATCACCGTACTGAACCTTCATTCGTCGATTCAATAGGTTTCACTCCTTCACTACGCAGAAACCGAATAACTGAACGCTGTTCTTCCCTGGTGCAAGTCGCAAGTGGGGCGGCCATCTTTATACCGATACTGCGATGGTATGTGTGCATCTGCAATATGCTGCCACCTACAGGCCATTCTGCACGCTGTTTGTAGCACGCTTACCAACTTACAGGATAACGGCGCGGAATTTCGATTTGTTATTACGTATTTAAGGTTTTCATTTGACTCACCCTCGCAGTTACGATACAAGATAACCATGGAAACTTGAGAAGTCAGAGATGGAGATGTGACAAAAGCGTTTAAGGAAGTCGTATTAATTTATAAGAAACATGAGCATAAGTGTAGTTTAGTCATTTAACGTGGACTCTTGGTTATGATTCAAATTATACGGCATCTCAGTTTCTTCCAGCACGTCAAGAACGCGAACTTTGGTCTGCTGGTGAAGTTTGCTTCATACGGCTCGCACTCTTATAGCTGCTACAAATTTTATTAGCGTACTACGACAATGGCTCGGCGTAAGTTCATGTGCTAGATCACAATTCTCTACACGTTCTCTAAGTACATCTGTATTCCACAGAAAGCTATAGGAATTAACTTAATGTGACAGGCAATACTATTTGCTGGTTGCGTCAGACACGACTATTTGTGTCTGTTGGACGAGCAGCGTCGGCGTCTCGTGCAGGCGTAGCGTCGGATCTCTGTACTGCTGACTCGGGGAGATGGCGGCCGTGACTGCGATGTCGCAACTGCTGAGGAGGCGTCCTCCGTAGATCACCGCATCGGGATGCTCGCGTCGCTCTGTAACTCTGCGACTAGAGGACGACTGGCGACCTCCCTCCTCACTTCTACTTCCCTCCTCTTGCTTGGTTCCTGCTGTACACTGTAAAGGGCTGCTCTGGCTATTCACAGCACCTGATCTACCTTGAAAGCTCAAACCGATTCGATCTAAAACTATATTTACTATTTTTCCTAAGATAAAATCTTATCTTTAATACTCTGAGGCACATTACTTCATAGTTCAGGTACTCAGTCAGGTATCGAAGCCCGGACCCCCACATCTGCCACCAGTCTATATGTCATAATACGGGGTGGGTCAAAAGATACTTACACTACTGGCCATTAAAATTGCGACACCACGAAAATGACGGGCTTCAGACGCGAAATTTAACCGACAGGAAGAAGATTTTGTGATATGCAAATGATTAGCTTTTCAGAGCATTCACACAAAGTTGGCGCTGGTGGCGACACCTGCGACGTGCTGACATGAGGAAAGTTTCCAAACGATTTCTCATACAAAAAAAGCAGTTAACAAGCGTTGTCTGGTGAAATATTGTTGTGATACCTCGCGTAAGGTGGAGAAATGCCTACCAAGGTCGGATTGTAGCCTATCGCGATTGCGGTTTATCGTATCGCGACAATGCTGCTCGCGTTGGTTCAGATCCAATGACTGTTGGCAGAATATGGAATCGGTGGGTTCAGGAGGGTATTACGGAACGCCGTGCTGGATCCCAATGGCCTGGTATCACTGGCAGTCTAGATGACAGGTATCTTATCCGCATGGCTGTAACAGATCGTGCAGCCACGTCTCGATCCCTGAGTCAACAGATGGGGACGTTTGCAAGACAACAACCATCTACACCAACAGTTCGACGACGTTTGCAGCAGCACAGACAATCAGCTCGGAGAACTATGGCTGCGGTTACCCTTGATGCTGCACCACAGACAGGAGCGCCTGCGATGGTGTACTCAACGACGAACCTGGGTGCACGAATGGCAAAACGTCATTTTTTCGGGTGAATCCAGGTTCTGTTTATAGCATCATGATGGTCGCATCCGAGTTTGACGACATCGCGGTGAACGCACATTGGAAGCGTGTATTCCTCATCACCATACTAGCGCATCGCCCGGCGTGATGGAATGGGGTGCCATTGGTTATACATCTCGGTCACCTCTTGTTCGCATTGACGGCACTTTGAACAGTGGACGTTACATTTCAGATGTGTTACGACCCGTGGCTCTACCCTTCATTCGATCCCTGCGAAACCCTACATTTCAGCAGTATAATGCACGACCGCATGTTGCCTGTCCAGTACGGGCCTTTCTGGATGCAGAAAATGTTTGACTACTGCCCTGGCCAGCACATGCTCAGATCTATCACCAATTGAAAACGTCTGGCCAATGGTGGCCGTGCAACTGGCTCGTCACAATACGCCTGTCACTACTCTGGTATCGTGTTGAAGCTGCATGGGCAGCTGTACCTATACACGGCATCCAAGCTCTGTTTGACTGAATGCCCAGGCGTATCAAGGCCGTTATTACGGCCAGAGATGGTTGTTCTGGGTACTGATGTCTCAGGATCTATCCACCCAAATTGAGTGAAATTGTAACCACATGTCAGTTCTGGTATAATATATTTGTCCAATGAATACCCGTTTATCATCTGCATTTCTTCTTCGTGTAGCAATTTTAATGGCCAGTAGTGTATTTTGAAGCTCACACTCAAATCAGAGGTGACGCAGAATTTGAGGACATCCGTCCGAAGCACGCAATCGGCTGCGTGCAGCAGTGAGACGGGGAGCTGAGATTTTTCGGGCCTCTGTGGTTGGTACAAATTTGACGACTATCAGGCTGTGGAGATAGACATGGTGGTGATACGAAAATGAGACTCTGGACTGACTTACTGGTCTGCTATTAACGGTTCAACGCGTATTTAAACTGGAAGTGAAAAAGAGCACAGACACTGGTTGATATAAACGACTCCTGAGACCCAGTTAACGTAACGCAGAGACGACTACTGTAACCCCACGCTATTACACTGAAGCGCCAAGGAAACGGCAGGGGTGGCCCAGCAGTTGTAGGCGTTACAGTGTGGAACCGTGGGACCGCGCAGTGGTTAGCACACTGGACTCGCATTCGGGAGGACGACGGTTCAATCCCGTCTCCGGCCACCCTGATTTAGGTTTTCCGTGATTTCCCTAAATCGTTCCAGGCAAATGCCGGGATGGTTCCTTTGAAAGGGCACGGCTGATATCCTTCACAATCCTTCCCTAACCCGAGCTTGTGCTCCGTCTCTAATGACCTCGTTGTCGACGGGACGTTAAACACTAACCACCACCACCACCGTGGGACCGCTACGGTCGCAGGTTCGAATCCTACCTCGGGCACGGATGTGCGTGATGTCCTTAGATTAGTTAGGTTTAAGTAGTTCTAGGGGACTCGTGACCTAAGAAGTTAAGTCCCATAGTGCTCAGAGCCATTTGAACCATTTGGAAACTGATAAAGCCATGCTTACAGAGATACAGGGTGTTTCAAAAATGACCGGTATATTTGAAACGGCAATAAAAACTAAACGAGCAGCGATAGAAATACACCGTTTGTTGCAATATGCTTGGGACAACAGTACATTTTCAGGCGGACAAACTTTCGAAATAACAGTAGTTACAATTTTCAACAACAGATGGCGCTGCAAGTGATGTGAAATATATAGAAGACAACGCAGTCTGTGGGTGCGCCATTCTATACGTCGTCTTTGTGCTGTAAGCGTGTGCTGTTCACAACGTGCAAGTGTGCTGTGGACAACATGGTTTATTCCTTAGAACAGAGGATTTTTCTGGTGTTGGAATTCCACTGCCTAGAACACAGTGTTGTAGCAACAAGACGAAGTTTTCAACGGAGGTTTAATGTAACCAAAGGACCGAAAAGCGATATAATAAAGGATCTGTTTGCAAAATTTCAACGGACTGGGAACGTGACGGATGAACGTGCTGGAAAGGTAGGGCGACCGCGTACGGCAACCACAAAGGGCAACGCGCAGCTAGTGCAGCAGGTGATCCAACAGCGGCCTCGGGTTTCCGTTCGCCGTGTTGCAGCTGCGGTCCAAATGACGCCAACGTCCACGTATCGTCTCATGCTCCAGAGTTTACACCTCTATCCATACAAAATTCAAACGCGGCAACCCCTCAGCGCCGCTACCATTGCTGCACGAGAGACATTCGCTAACGATATAGTGCACAGGATTGATGACGGCGATATGCATGTGGGCAGCATTTGGTTTACTGACGAAGCTTATTTTTACCTGGATGGCTTCGTCAATAAACAGAACTGGCGCATATGGGGAACCGAAAAGCCCCATGTTGCAGTCCCATCGTCCCTGCATCCTCAAAAAATACTGGTCTGGGCCGCCATTTCTTCCAAAGGAATCATTGGCCCATTTTCCAGATCCGAAACGATTACTGCATCACGCTATCTGGACATTCTTCGTGAATTTGTGGCGGTACAAACTGCCTTAGACGACACTGCGAACACCTCGTGGTTTATGCAAGATGGTGCCCGGCTACATCGCACGGCCGACGTCTTTAATTTCCTGAATGAATATTTCGATGATCGTGTGATTGCTTTGGGCTATCCGAAACATACAGGAGGCGGCGTGGATTGGCCTCCCTATTCGCCAGACATAAACCCCTGTGACTTCTTTCTGTGGGGACACTTGAAAGACCAGGTGTACCGCCAGAATCCAGAAACAATTGAACAGCTGAAGCAGTACATCTCATCTGCATGTGAAGCCATTCCGCCAGACACGTTATTAAAGGTTTCGGGTAATTTCATTCAGAGACTACGCCATATTATTGCTACGCATGGTGGATATGTGGAAAATATCGTACTATAGAGTTTCCCAGACCGCAGCGCCATCTGTTGTTGACAATTGTAACTACTGTAATTTCGAAAGTTTGTCTGCCTGAAAATGTACTGTTGTCCCAAGCATATTGCAACAAACGGTGTATTTCTATCGCTGCTCGTTTAGTTTGTATTGCCGTTTCAAATATACCGGTCATTTTTGAAACACCCTGTATGTAAATAGGCAGGATGCGGCGCTGCAGTTGTTAGATCGGCTACTGCTGCTACAATGGCAGATAATCAAGATTTAAGTGCGTTTGATAGTGGTGTTATAGTCCGAGCACGACCACTGGGAACCAGCTTCTAGCAGATGGGGATTTTCCCGTACGACCATTTCACGAGTGTGCCATGAAAATCAGGAATCCGGTAAAGTACATGTCCGACATCGCTGAGGCTGGAAAAAGACCCTGCAACAACGGGACTAACGACGGCTGAACAGAATCGTTCAACGTGACAGAAGTGCAAGGCTTCCCCAAATTGCTGCAGATTTCGTTGCTGGGCCATCAACAACTGTCAGTGTGCGAATCATTCAACGAAACATCATCGATATCGGTTTTCGGAGCCAAAGGCCCTCTTGCGTACCCTTCATGACTGCACGACACGAAGCTCTGCGCCTCGCCTGAGTCCGTCAACAGCGACACTGGACTGTTGATGACTGGAAACATGTTGCCTGGTCGGACGAGTCTCGTTTCAAACTGTATCCAACGGATGGACGTGTACTGGTATGAAGAAAACCTTATGAATCCATTAACCCTGCATGTCAGCAGTGGACTGTCCAAGCTGGTCGAGGCTCTGTAGTAGTGTGGGGCGTGTGCAGTTGCAATGATATGGGAGCCCTGATACGTCTAGATACGATTCTGACAGGTGATAAGCACGTAAGCATCCTGTCTGATCATCTGCATCCATTGATGTCCGTTGTGCATTCCGACGAATTGATCGTACAGGAGAATTCCCACATCATCACTACCTCGGAGATGCTGTGTCCCATCGCTGGTGCGCCGACTATAACACCACATTCAAACTCACTTAAATCTTGATAACCAGTCATTGTAGCAGCAATACCGATCTAACAACTGCGCCAGACATTTGTTGTCTTATATAGGCGTTGCCGACCGCAAGGCCGTATTCTGTCTGTTTGCAAATCTCTGTATTTGAATACGCAAGCTTATAACAGTTTCTTTGGCGCTTTTGTGTATTCGAACCTTATCCACGCCTTACTTAATGTTTTCACTTAATTGACACTGAATATAGACTATCCTTCTACAGGCTGAGACTGTTGAATCAGACACGTACTCAAAACCACAGTATATTTCTTTGCTACACGTGACAAAGCATAATGTCAGGTCCCCAATTCACTTGATTGAACCGTCTGATATTCACGAGGTGAGTAAGTGTGATATCTGACTACTCACTGTGTATACAAATCGGCAAACCCCAGAATTGTGCAACTGAACTCACATACATTAAAATTACACTAGGTAATTTTTTTCAGTATTTAACTAAACTAAAATTATATGTGTAAAAGGAAATCTGACGATGTTTAAAGAGGCCTGTTGTAAAGGACGCAAGAAACAGAACAAGTTTGTCAGCTATCGTATGTACACCTGAGAACTGCGTTATAGTCAAGGACACGAGATATGATGTTCAAAATGGTTCAAATGGCTCTGAGCACAATGGGACTTAAAATCTGAGGTCATCAGTCCCCTAGAACTACTTAAACCTAACTAACCTAAGGACATCACACACATCCGTGCACGAGACAGGATTCTAACCTGCGACCGTGGCGGTCGCGCGGTTCCAGACTGAAGCGCCAGAACCGCTCAGCCACATCAGCCGGCGATATGATGTGTCATGCAGCATAACTTGCTGTGACATTGCGAGAGAGAGAGAGAGAGACGAAGATATTGTTTATTACTCTGTGGCGGTCAGCGCTCACATAATCATTCTTAGGATATAGAGTGATTACACTCTTCCGCTGTTGTAGAAATCTGTTCCAGTGGAGCAGATTCCGTGTAGAGCTGAAAGTGGTAACCAAAGTACGGAGAAATATTCTTCGGGGCTCTGTTGCATAGCAATCAGATTGCTTTCAGTTCTGAGAAATGTCCAGGTACAATTGTGAATTTCAGTGATCCATGAAGTGACTTCTTTTCCGAAGAAAGCATCGAACTATTTCATTAGAACTGAACGCTCCCGTCGGAACTGTTCTCAAGCTGGTACTTATTATTAAATCGCAATAGAAGTATACGCTGGTTGTAGAATAACACGTGCCTTCTTGAAATGAACAATATTTTGTTGTTCTATTAACTGATTTCCTTCCATATACACATATATTTTACAATGTGAATCAAAATCTCGCAATGGCGACGATTTTTACATCACAAGACTAGGTCCCCTTAGTAAAATTACTCTTAACACGGACAAAAGCTCTATATCCTAAGAATAATTATGTGAGCGCTGAGCGCCACAGAGTAATAAACAATATCTTTGTCTCTCTCTCTCTCTCTCTCTCTCTCTCTCTCTCTCTCGCACTGTCACAGCAAGTTACGCTGCATGATACATCATAGGGAAACAAATAGATAGACAGAGAATTAAGTTTCCAGAGTGAATATTCACTCTCTGTCGGTGTCTGCACAGGTTTTAAACTTCCTGTAAAATTAAAACTGTGGGCCACACCGGGGCTCTAACCTGGGATCCTTCCCTCTCGTGAACAAATCCTCTACTGACTGAGCACCCGTGCGCTCCTCACGACCACCCCTTACAGCTTTCGAAAGCAGGAGAGCGGTAGTGGCAGAAGTGAAGCTGCAAGGGGGGTGGTCGCCAGTGGAGCTTGCATAGCTCACTCGGTAGAGGACTTACTCGCGCAAGGTAAAAATTATAGGTTCGAGACCTGATCCGACGCACTGTTTTAATCTGCCATGAAGCTGACATGGCTCTGAGCACTATGGGACTTAGCTTCTAAGGTCATCAGTCCGCTAGAACTTAGAACTACTTAAACCTAACTAACCTAAGGACATCAAACACATGCGTGCCCGAGGCAAGATTAGAACCTGCGACCGTAGCGGTCGCGCGGTTTCAGACTGTAGCTCCTGGGACCGCTCGGCCACCCCGGCCGTCCATGAAGCTGAAAATTACGTTACTTAAAGGGAGACAACTGGCAATCAGTTAGTACAGGGCAAGATGTAAACCAGTTACGCAAATGAAAAATGATAAATTTTTTGTCCGTCAAGGACAGCGGTAGATATACAAATATTGGTCTAGCGCAGTGGCTCCCAATATGAAAGTAATTATCCCCTGAGAGATAAAATGAAATTTTTTATGGGTAAAAACTAAACATGTCGATTCTGTTTCAGTAAAGAAAATAAATTTTCAAAAGATCATTACTATTATCACAATTAATATGGATTACATAATTTATCAATAATTATTTTTTCTCAGTTAGTAACATCAATGCGATGGAGGTTACAGGTTCCTCATACAGTCCACCCAGTACACACATATTTTGTGCTTTGTCCCGTACATCGCTGTTAATAAAAATGAGATATATGCGTAACAATACTAAACATCTCAAGCAAACGTCTGCTCCAAGTTATAGATAGTACCTGCAGTAATCCAGAAATTTCTTCATTACTCGCTTCGAAACAGATAAATGAATTAATTGTCAGCACGACACAGTAGTAACTACATAAGGGCTACTACAGTGCTGTACACAGCTGTATTATTATTATTATTATAGTAGCTGGACACAAAGCATTAACAGCCTGAAGTCGTCCAATTTCTGCCATTTCGGAAGTAAGGAGTGAAGCAACCAAGCGATTTATGAACAGTAAGTATAGTGCACACATCTGAACTTGTTTGGTTTTAAATGGGACTGCAGTATGAAGGCAAAGCAAGTGCCGCAATGGAGAACAGTTACTATAAGGAAAGTATGTTTCGTAGTAAGTGTCTACCCCGACTGTGGATAGTTAGCTTTCTTTTCTGAGAAGCAGTTGTGGGTAGCTCTTGCAATGCACCACGAATTCCTTCGTTATTTGTTCTGACACACGCACACGTACACAGACACACACAAAAACACGCACACACACAAACACAAACTAAATTTCATTTTTTTCATTTTAAAAATAAAAAGCAAGCAAGAAAGAAAAAATCTTTCACTCTACAGTTTAGTTGGATGCTAAAATTGGTGATAATGTGGGGGAGGATGGCAACAGACGGCAGAAGGGGTACTATCCGACCTCTGATTGCACTCAGGGGTAACGGTCTAAGAAAGGTTTGGAAACACTGGTCCAGCGTGTTACGAGAATACCCACTGCCCTTTAACCTAAAACCATAAAATTTGACAAGGAGAGCTTCTGTAAAGTTTGGAACGTAGAAGACGAGGTACTGGCGGAATTGAAGTTGTGACGACGGGGCGTGAGTCGTGGTTGGGTAGCTCAGTTGGTAGAGCACTTGCCCGCGAAAGGCAAAGATCCCGAGTTCGAGTCTCGGTGCGGCACACAGTTTCAATCTGCCAGGTAGTTTCAAAATATAAGGTTTCACAATATGCATAAAGGTAGATACGGAAATTATTAATTTGTAATTACTTCATATAAAATAATGTGTGTAGTACCCAGTACAAAGATTTGATCTCTGAGAAAGGTTCGTTCTAGCACAGTGTCCCGCACGCTGGCACCACTTACCGACATTGAGAGCCGCCAGTAAGAGCGCTGCCGTCAGAAGAGCGGTCGCCATGCTGCCGTGTTGTTGCGGTCCCAGAGCCGTCCGCCACACTCGCTGAACGGCGATGCACTGCGGCTAGCGAGCTCACGTGCCCTGGCACAGAAACAAGGATAACGGGTCGCTGACAATGCGTACACGACAAACTCGGAGAAATCGAAAAACTCGTAGTTAGGTGCTATCAAATGCGAAAGCGGGATAATGTAGCGATAAATGTGAAGGCTACTCCTAGTTAAGTCTCGAAACCTCGTTTCACGCAAAATCTTTCGTCTTTTAAATTTCTTGTTGCCTCGTATTAGTGACCTAAATCTTTGAATATTTATAAAAGCCGGATAATCATTTAACAGTTAGTATCTGTCAACGTAGATACTCTAAGATGTGGAAAACTGGTCTGAAGTTAATTTTTAGCCGATCGATCAGCTGCATGGTGATAAGCGATCCCTACACAAACGTTTGGAAGGCATACAAGAATGTTATCTGAGTGACACAAGCTTCAACATAGTCGCGAGTAGAACAATGATCCAGAAAGTGTCCAATAAATTTATTTTATTTGCGTCTATGATCCCAAAATTGGTTGGTCCTTAGACTACGATTTCGGTCAACGATGACCATCTTCAGATCTATTGATGTTGCCACTATGGCTGCATTATATTAAGAAATGCTATGAAATGGATCTGAAGATGGTCATCGCTGACCGAAACCAGTAGTCTAAGGGCCAAACGATTTTATGATCATAGACGGAAATAAAAGAAATTGACCCGAGTGTTCCATGTCGTCGGGCGACCAGTCACGTATGGTGTCAGGTAGACGTTATCTGTAACGGGCCAGGTTGTGCCGTGGTCAGACGCTGCACTCGTGTTCAGTAGTGCGACGGCTCGAATCCCCGGTCTGCCATGCACCATTAGGTTATCCGTTACTTTCTTGACTCGCTTAAAGTTAATTCCGGGATGGTTCCTTTGAAGAACAACGATCGCTTTCTCTCCCTATTCTTTCCTAATCCGAGTTTCTCCTCCGTCTCTATGACGTAGTTGTCGGCGGCACGTTCCTTCTTCCTTTGGAGCCTCGTTGGTGCATCATGGTATCTTACAAAGAGAGAATGGGACTGATTCGGAAACAATGAAGTAGAACAATAACAATGCACATAAGACGAAAACAGCAATAACTGTTATAAGCATTTACACGCGCTCAACATAGAGCTGTTACTGATTTGCCCATCATTCTCATAAACGTTCGCGCCATTACCTCAATATTCACACAAGATTTTCATCGCCTGGCGTTGCAATACATTGACGTATTTAACAGCGATCGATGTAGTGTAAATGTGAACATATTACTAAATTAAAGTGATTCGTCACTTTTTCTGTCTGTATGTGAAGGCTAATCTCAGAAACTAGTGTAGGGATTTAGAAACGGTTTTCATTAGCGTATTGACTGATTCCCTTGGACTGTGTGTGTATATACTTTATAACTGTAGTGATGGCTGGTTTGTAGCACTCTGATCATCCAGAACATTATGACCACCGGCCTACAATCGACATAAGCCCATCCAGATGATACCTGCGTCACCTGGCGGGGGACGACAGCTAGTTTGACACATGGCCAACAGATGTACTATTAGTTAGCATGCTGTCTGTCTGTACCATGCAGAAGGCGCATGATGTATCTGAGTTTGACAGAGGGCAGATTATATTAGCCCGGGGATTCGGCACGAACATTTCGGAAACTGCACGACTTGTGGGGAGTGCTGTAGGTTATATCTTCAACACGTGGCAAAACCAACGTGAAATCACATCCAGACGTTGCGGTGTTGGGTGGTCATCCGTCATCAGAGAAGTCGCACGTCGTAGGCTGGGCATGCTCGTAAAACAGGACATGCGGCGAACTGAGGCGGAAATAACATGAAGCTTTAATGTTGGCCAGAGTACCAGTGTGTTTGAACACACTACACCGAACACTCCTAACGACTGGCCTCCGAAACCGAAGACCCATGCGTGTGCCAATGTTATCACCACGACATCGGCAACCACAACTGAAATGGGCACGTGACCATCGGCACTGGACGTTGGCGCAGTGGCAGAGCGTGGCATGGGCTGATGAATCCCGGTACCTTTTTCGTTATGCAGATGGGAGGGCGTGAATGCATGGTCTTCCAGTGGAACAGCTCTTTGACTCTTGTACTGCGGGACGGAGACAAGCTGGAGGCTTCTCAGTTATGCTACGGGGAACACTCACATGGGCGTCCATGGGTCGAGTGGAGCTCATGAAAGACACAATGCCGTCGAAGAAGTATCGTACACTGGTTGCATTCCACGTACACCCCTGCATGCAGAGCTTGTTTTCCGACGTCAGTGGCGTTTTCCAGCAAGATAATGCACCATGTCACAAGGCAATGAGCGCGATAGAGTGATTCGAGGAACACAGTGGCGAATTGCAATTGATTCCCCCCCCCCCCCCCCCCCCCCAACTCGCTAGGTCTGAACCCGACCGAAGACACCTGGGATGTGACTGAACGTGGCGTCAGAGCTCATCGACAACTCCACCGTATTTACGGGGACTAAGTGGCTTGTATCTGCAGATGTGGTGTCAACTCTCTCCAGTGACCTACAAAGGCGTCATTGCCTTCATGCCACGACGCGTCGCCGCCGTTACCCATGCCAAAGGTGGACATACCGGCTATTAGGTAGGTGGTCATAATGCTCTGGCTGATCAGTGTATATGTACTGTTATATGTTCCATATTTAATTGACTGCTTGGAGTGACATCGGTTAGCAGTAATGAGAGACACAGTGGAGGGGGTATATGGCGGGAGAACGAGTGAAGTAAATAACTACAGCAGCACCAGAGAGCAACAAAGCTTTCAAATGTTCAAATGTGTGTGAATTCCTAAGGGACCAAACTTCTGAGGTCATCGGTCCCTAGACTTACACCATACTTAAAGGAGGGGCCGCACAATCCGTGACATGGCGCAATAAACCGCTCGGCCAGTCCGCGTGGCAACCAAGCATTACCGGAATCTATAAATATCTATGTACATACCATAAATTCAAATTCCTTGTAGAGATGAAAACGAGAAAGGAGAAATAAAAGAGAAGAAAGGACTAGCGAGAAGCAGTACACCTCTTCAAGCAAACGTTGGTTCACCTGGCTTCGGTGACAGTATTTCGTGAGAGTCTCTTGATATGGTTACCATGAAGACTGCAACGATCGACGAGGCAACGTGTTACCAGGCCCTCTCTACATCTACATCTACATCTACATCTACATCCATACTCCGCAAGCCACCTGACAGTGTGTGGCGGAGGGTACCCTGAGTACCTCTATCGGTTCTCCTTTCTATTCCAGTCTCGTATTGTACGTGGAAAGAAGGATTGTCGGTATGATTCTGTGTGGGCTCTAATCTCTCTGATTTTATCCTCATGGTCTCTTCGCGAGATATACGTAGGAGGGAGCAATATACTGCTTGACCCCTCGTTGAAGGTATGTTCTCGAAATTTTAACAAAAGCCCGTACCGAGTTACTGAGAGTCTCTCCTGCAGAGTTTTCCACGGGAGTTTATCTATCATCTCTGTAACGCTTTCGCGATTACTAAATGATCCTGTAACGAAGTGCGCTGCTCTCCGTTGGATCTTCTCTATCTCTTCTATCAACCCTATCTGGTACGGATCCCACACTGCTGAGCAGTATTCAAGCAGTGGGTGAACAAGCGTACTGTAACCTACTTCCTTTGTTTTCGTATTGCATTTCCTTAGGATTCTTCCAATGAATCTCAGACTGGCATCTGCTTTACCGACGATCAACTTTATATGATCATTCCATTTAAATCACTCCTAATGCCTACTCCCAGATAATTTATGGAATTAACTGCTTTGAGTTGCTGACCAGCTATTTTGTAGCTAGATGATAAGGGATCTATCTTTCTATGTATTCGCAGCACATTACACTTGTCTACATTGAGATTCAATTGCCATTCCCTGCACCATGCGTCAATTCGCTGCAGATCCTCCTGCATTTCAGTACAATTTTCTATTGTTACAACCTCTCGATACACCACAGCATCATCCGCAAAAATCCTCAGTGAACTTCCGAAGTCATCCACCAGGTCATTTATGTATATTGTGAATAGCAACGGTCCTATGACACTCCCCTGCGGCACATCTAAAATCACTCTTACTTCGGTAGACTTCTCTCCATTGAGAATGACATGCTGCCTTCTGTTATCTAGGAACTCCTCAATCCAATTGGTCTGATAGTCCATATGCTCTTACTTTGTTCATTAAAAGACTGTGGGGAACTGTATCGAACGCCTTGCGGAAGTCGAGAAACACGGCATCTACCTGTGAACCCGTGTCTATGGCCCTCTGAGTCTCGTGGACGAATAGCGCGAGCTGGGTTTCACACGACCGTCTTTTTCGAAACCCATGCTGATTCCTACAGACTAGATTTCTAGTCTCCAGAAAAGTCATTATACTCTAACATAATACGTGTTCCAAAATTCTACAGCTGATATACGTTAGAGATATAGATCTATAGTTCTGCACATCTGTTCGAAATCCCTTCTTGAAAACGGGGATGACCTGTGCCCTTTTCCAATCCTTTAGAACGCTACGCTCTTCTAGAGACCTACGGTACACCGCTGCAAGAAGGGGGGCAAGTTCCTTCGCGTACTCTGTGTAAAATCGAACTGGTATCCCATCAGGTCCAGCGGCCTTTCCTCTTTTGAGCGATTTTAATTGTTTCTCTATCCCTCTGTCGTCTATTTCGATATCTACCATTTTGTCATCTGTGCGACAATCTAGAGAAGGATCTACAGTGCAGTCTTCCACTGTGGAACAGCTTTGGAAGAAGACATTTAGTATTTTGGCCTTTAGTCTGTCATCCTCTGTTTCAGCACCATTTTGGTCACAGAGTGTCTGGACATTTTGTTTTGATCCACCTACCGCTTTGACATAAGACCAAAATTTCTTACGATTTTCAGCCAAGTCAGTACCTAGAACTTTACTTTCGAATTCATTGAACGCCTCTCGCATAGCCCTCCTCACACTATATTTCGCTTCGCGTAATTTTTGTTTGTCTGCAGGGCTTTGGCTATGTTTACGTTTGCTGTGAAGTTCCCTTTGCTTCCGCAGCAGTTTTCTAACTCGGTTGTTGTACCAAGGTGACTCTTTTCCATCTCTTACGATCTTGCTTGGCACTTACTCATCTAACGCATATTGTACGATGGTTTTGAATTTTGTCCACTGATCCTCAACACTATCTGTCCTTGAGACAGAACTTTTGCGTTGAGCCGTCAGGTACTCAGTAATCCGCGTATTGTCACTTTTGATAAACAGAAAAATCTTCCTACCTTTTTTAATATTTCTATTTACGGCTGAAATCATCGATGCAATAACCGCTTTATGATCGCTGATTCCCTGTTCTGCATTAACTGTTTCAAATAGTTCGGGTCTGTTTGTCACCAGAAGGTCTAATATATTATCGCCACGAGTCGGTTCTCTGTTTAACTGCTTAACAATGGCTTGAAGAGCGGAATCAGAAACCCTCTCTGCTGGTGTTTGAATAACAGGGTTCTTTTTCTGCCTTGTAGTCCACGACATTGGTTGGTTAAAGGCTATGGGAAGAAAACCTCGATACCAGATTACCTGGTCCTTCAAGATGTGGCGATGGGCTTTAACCCTATCTGACAGAAAAAGTCTCACGTTGCAGGAACAGACTATAATCGTTGAATGGTGGACGGATCTAAAGATATATGACAACGCTTACGGAAAGTGCATGGAATATACAAGGCTTAGGAGTAAAACAAACTGAAATACTAAATAAAATGGAAAGGATAAATGTGGATGAAGTTCTATTCAGCGAAACGAGGGAGAAACACTAAAGTACTATATCAATTTATAGATTGATGCACCACAATATAGTGGAACCTTGATACTCATTATATTGAAATGGTTCAAGCAAGTGCCACTGATAGAATATATAAGCGGACTACATGATTTATGGACAATCTGCTAGTATAGTAGGAGTATATGCAATAAATGACAATGAGCTTTGCAACGCGAAGAATAATTTCTTAATGAACTTGGGCGTTTAAACAGTAGGAGTGGCTGCAAACACACAGATGTTGTTGGATGCTACACAACGTAGCATCCCCAAAAACATACGTTTCTCATATTAGGTGCAGTGTGCTGCCTCCTACTGCCAGGTACTCCATATCATCGACCTCAGCAGTCATTAGACGTCGTGAGAGAGCAGAATGGGACGCTCCGCCGAACACACGGAATCGAACGTGGTCAGGTGACTGGGTGTCACTTCTGTCATACGTCGATACGCGATGTTTTCACACTCCTCAACATCCCTAGATCCACTGTTTCCGATGTGATAGTGAAGTGGAAACATCAAAGGACACGTACAGCACAAAATTGTACAAGCCGACCTCGTCTGTTGATTGAGGGAGACCAGCGACATTTGAAGAGGGTCCTAATGTGTAATAGGCAGACATCTATCCAGACTATCACGCAGGAATTCCACACTACATCAGGATCCACTGCAAGTACTATGACAGTTACGCGGGAGGTGTGAAAACTCCATGATCGAGCGGCTGCTCATCAGTCACACATTACGCCGGTAAATGCGAAACGACGCCTCGTTTGGTGTAAGGAGCGTAAACATTGGACTATTGAACAGTGGATCAAAGTTGTGTGGAGTGCCAAATCACGGTACACAATGTGGCGATCCGATGGCAGGGTGTGGCTATGTCGAATGACCGGTGAACGTCATCTGCCAGTGTGCGTCGCGCCAACAGAGAAATTTGGAGGCGGTGGTGTTATGGTGTGGTCGTGTTTTTCATGGAAGGGAGTACACCCCCTGTTTTTCGTGGCACTATCACAGCACACGCCTACACCGATGTTTTAAGTACCTTCTTGTTTCCCACTGTGGAAGAGCAGTTCGGAGATGGCGATTGCATCTTTCGACACGATCGAACACCTGTTCATAATGCACGGCCTGTGGGGGAATGGTTACACGACAATAACATCCCTGTAATGGACTGGCGTGCACCTGAATCCTATAGGATACCTTTGGGATATTTTGTAACGTCGACTTCGTGCCTCTCCTCATAGCAGCAACCCGTGAAGAACAGGCTGCCATTCCCCAAGAAATCTTCCAGCACCTGGTTGAACGTATGCCGGCGAGAGTGGAAGCTGTCATCAAGGCTAAGGGTGGACCAACACTATACTGAATTCCAGCGTTACCGATGGAGGGCGCCATGAACTTGTATGTCATTTTAAGCCAGATGTCCGGATACTTTTGATCATATAGTGTATTTAGACTAATTAGTAAATAAGAGTGTTCACAGAGTAAAACAGATATGTAGGAAATATGAATGTGTAGTTGCAGAATTCTTTTTTTCTAATCAAGAAAATACTCTTTTATACTTGGAAGGATCCACGAATGAGATGTTAGATACTCTATGACTTTGAACGGAGAGTGAGAATTGGAAAAGTACTTAGGCAACCTGAATGTGGAAGTAAGTACCGTATGCTAACATGGAAAATCATTTACGTCTTCAAAGTAATGAGATCTGCTCTAATAAAATGCAGAAATGAGACATTACTGCAGGACCCCATATTTAAAGCAGATGTCAGTATACCAAAATAGAACGTGTAAAAAGCTGTTTCCCGATAGGAGGGGTACTCCAGCGCAGTTATATGATAACGTTAAGAGCTATGTCTCCCAAGCAGCCACAAAAGCTTGAACTAAGAAGAAACAAATATGTGGGTTGCTTGACGGCTGATGGTAGGACTGTCAGGATCTGTGGGCATACAGTTAGTTAGAATGGTTGAAACGAAAACCAGGTGTTTTCATTATAAAACTAGCATATTCTCCAGGTTTATTCCTAATAGTTAAGGGATACATCAGTACCAACAGTCTGCGTTGACATGGTGTCGAAAATGATATGAAATGAATCTCTGTTCAGGTTGAGAGCTGGCTGCAAGAGAGGTAGAGCTCAAGGCCCCACAGCACTCTCCATCCGGCACCCGGCCCTCACGTGACCATAATCAACTCTTTGATCGCTGGGCTGCTTCCGCCGACGTTCGTTTGAGAAGCGTTACCTCATCTGCGATGCTTAAAGTAAGCGTCGCCTCTTCAACAATGCCGAGTTGGTACAGGCTCGTGAACAGTCTGTGCGGCGATGGTGGCATCCTGCTAGTATCCGGTGCCAACTAGCATAAACCGCGCCACCGCTCGCAAGAAAATTTAGTCTTTTCCAATGAAAAATAAAAACTCTGCTTGAAATAAATCTATTTTCCATACAGCTTGACGGCTCACCTGAACAGCGCCTCCCCCTTCCGCATGAACAAAGAATCTGGCCCGAATAAGGAGACAATTTGACAACTGTTGAGAGAGTCGCTCCTTTGGACAGGCGGCGTTTACCGGGAAAACTATTCAGTAAGGGAGCGTGCATCAAATTTCAGTTCCTTTTACAAATAAGAGTGGGTCTTTGTACGATATAAAATAGATAGTAATACAATAACAGCCACGAAACTGACGAGGCGTGTAGGTGGTGCGGAGGTTTGCGGCGAGAGGACGACGCCGAGTGCATTGGCGGAGTACGGACACCGACAACGACAGCACTTGGGCTGCCGAGTAGAGATGGCCGGCGCGGTGGCCAGGCCTCGTGTGTTACTGCAGGCAGCCCTGAAATACTCCATCGAAGGGACGCATCAGTTGGGGTCCGGGAGGCGGATTTCAAAAGAGGGACGAACTGACCAGTTTGACAATAGCTCTAGAGGTCACTAGACACGTTAGCACCTAATGTTACTGCATATTTAACAATAAAGATTAATACATTCAATAAAATATGAAGTGTACTGTGCTGGATGATCATCTACTTGATAAGTTACCTTCCAATAGGAACGTGGGTTCACTCAGGACTGTGATAAGATTCAGAAATGATACTGGGCATCAATCAGTCGTCTTTTTTTTTTTTTTGCTCGTTTTATTCGGCAAATCTACATTTCGGCTAGAGCCTATCCAATATCAATTTTAAAATATACATGAATTACATGGTCAGGTGATACTATAAAAAGTTACGTGGCCGAAACTATGTGGCTTATACATTAGATTACATACCACTATTTCGTACTATCAATGCATGTCAAACCCCTGTTGTTCGGGTGTTTGTCTGTTCTTTGAAGACTACTGTATAATGAAGGTAGGTTTTGTGGAGAACACATCGATTGGCTGTATGGCGCCCTCTATATGAACTACGTAAGATATAACACTCAACGGAAAGCAGTCTCTCGTAAAAAAATTCAAACTTGCATGGGATAACATAAAATACAAGTAAAATTATTTAGCTGTTGTCTGACTTATTTCCACATTTAATAGTAAACATAGAAAATATAAAAAATACAAAAAAATTAAGATTCACTCCTTTTGAGAAAATTGTTTTCTTATTCTTTAAAACACTTATCTAACGTCAGATTGGTAAAACTTGTTGCTGGGAAGCAGTGAAGGGTTTGACCCAGGAGGAACGAAGGACTTTTTTTGAGTCAATTGTTTTGTTATTCTTTAAAATACATATTGAAAACATCAGATTGGTAAAACTTGTTTTAAAATAACTTGTTGCTGGGAAGCAGTGAAGAGTTTGAACCAGGAGGAACGAAGTAGCGTCTTTTTTTTTTTCCTTCATTGATTTTTGAATCTCCCCGAAGGGGGCGGGCTCGCAGCAGCTTATTACGCTGCTCTTCAGCCTACAGAATTTTTAAAACATAAGAAGAAGATAATAAATAATAAAAGCAGGCGATAAAACGGTGACTTAAATTGTAAAACCGTGGAAAATTGTGGAAAGGTAAAACATATAACAAAAGGTTGGCGATCCTAATAAAATACATAGGAAGCAAACAGGTAAAATAGTAGACAGACAATGAAAAGAAACACGGCGACAGTCTGGTTTCTGTTCGCAAGAGATATAAAAATCACAACCAGCGACGGTATGATTTCCGTTCACAACACTTCGGAAAAGATGCGCAACATTTAACACTCAATGGAAACATTGCACTAAACCGTCGGCACGAAAATGACACACACCCAAGTGACATATGAGGGGTTGAGGGGGGGGGGGGGGGACCTGGACAGATGAGGAGAAAAAATGGGGTGGAGAGGAAAACCGAAATAGGGCAGGGCAGACACAAGAGGAAATGCGGAATGCGAAAGGAATCGAGAGAGAGAAGGGAGGCAGAGAGAGGGTAGGTGGAGAAAAAACAGGATGGAAGGGGGGAAGAGGGATCCTGGATAAAGGACAGAGGAAGGGAGGGGGAGGTGAGGATCAGAGTTGATAGGAGGGACAAATGGTGGGAGAGAGGGCAACATCCGGGAGGGGGAGTCAACGGAAGCCACCTTGGGAGAGGAGATGAAGGGTATAGAGATGGAGGGTAGGGTTGACACAATGGTGAAAACACGGCAGAGGCCAGGTGTTGGAGAGCAGGGGAGCAACCAGGGGATGAGGGGGATCAAGGTGGCGGGAGGTGTAGAGTATGCGGATACGTTCGAGGAATAGGAGCAGATGGGAGAAAGGAATCAGGCCGTAAAGAATCTGTGTGGGGGATGGGAGGCGTATACAGAAGGCAAGGCGGAGTGCATGGCGCTCGAGGATCTGAAGGGACTTATAGAATTTCGGGAGGGGGGGGGGGGGGGCAGATATCCAGGCTGGACTGGCATAACAGAGGATGGGATGGATTAATGATTTGTAGGTGTGGAGTACGGTAGGGGGGTTCAAGCCCCATGTTCCGCCAGAGAGGAGTTTGAGGAGTCGGAGGCAGTTGTGGGCTTTGGATTGGATAGAGGGGAGCTGAGGGATCCAGGTGAGGTGACGGTCAATGGTGAGGCCAAGGTATGTGAGGGTGGTGAAGAGGCGGACAGGACAGGCGTAGATGGTAAGAGCGAAACCAATGAGCCGGAAAGAGTGAGTGGTACGACCTACGATGATTGCCTGGGTCTTGGAAGGATTGATTTTCAGGAGGCACTGGTTACACCATGTGGCAAAAAGGTCAACTTGATTCTAGAGAAGGCGTTGGGACCGTTGAAGAGTAGGAGCGTGGGCAAGGAAGGCGGTGTCATTGGCATACTGCAGGAGGTTTCCAGAATGAGATTTTCACTCTGCAGCGGAGTGCACACAGTTTTAATCTGCCAGGAAGTTTCATATGAGCGCACACTCCGCTGCAGAGTGAAAATCTCATTCTGGAAACATCCCGCAGGCTCTGGCTAAGCCATGTCTCCGCTATATCCTTTCTTTCAGGAGTGCTAGTCCTGCAAGGTTCGCAGGAGAGCTTCTGTAAAGTTTGGAAGGTAGGAGGCGAGATACTGCCAGAAGTTAAGCTGTGAGTACCGGACGTGAGTCGTGCTTCGGTAGCTCAGATGGCAGTCGGCTCTCAGCCGTGGCAGCGTGCGGACGGCCCCGCGCGCCGGCCCCGTGCTCCGCTGCAGGTTTGTTTACTTCCGCGTCGTAGCTTTAAGGCTTGTGTCCGTCCACCGTGAACAACATGTCGAGCGCTTACCGCCGTGCGACCCTTAAAGTTTCCTTCCCAGCTGAACATGCGCGACCTCGTGCACATGAAGTTGAAACGTTCCTACGTGAAGAAGTTCGTTTAGATCCTAACCACGTTATCGGAATCCATTTTTCGATCACGAGTAGTGTCGTTCATATTAAAATGACAAACACTGAGGTGTGTGAAGATGTTATTCGCCGCTATACCAATGGACTTAAGTTCAAATACTCTGATGGTCACGTCGGAACAGTAACACTTGAACTCGCAGAGTACGGTCAACGCACGATTAGGGTGTTTGAACTACCATTTGAAGTGCCGAAGGACGTAGTTGTCTCTGCGTTACAACCATACGGTGACGTCATCGGTTACGTAAAGGAAAAGAGGCAAACCTTCACGACCTACCATGTCCTTAATGGTGTGCGTCAGGTAAAAATTGCACTGAAAAAACATATACCATCATGCCTGACAATTGGCGGTGTGCGAGCCATTGTCATGTACGACGGCCAACCCCGAACATGTGCGGGTTGTGGACAAGAAGGCCACGTCAGATCCGCCTGCATGCGACGCCGCCTGATCCAGACGCCGGTCGGCGAGGAAGCGTCCCCAGCGGTGATCACTCACATCTCTGTCACATATGCCAAGGTTGCCCAGGAAGGTAGCACCTCTACACAGGGTCTTCCTGCTCTGTTGACGTCGTCTGATCAGGCAGATGCAACCGCTACTGAGATTCCTTCTGAGGTGCCACAGACGCCAGATCCTGACCTGCCGCATCATCGCAGCACTGTGACTGAAAATGCTGCTGAGATGGACGTTGATCCGGGAGTGGTACCTACTTCTGCTTTCCTTCAGACTGGTCCGGAGTCAGACGAAGGCCACCCGCAATCAGGCTCGGAACGACCTGTTCGAAAACAAGGGTCGACACTAAAGAGAAAGAAACGTAGCTGTACACCCCCTGATGAATCCATTCTACGGATGGATGCCAGAGATGCAGAACCGAATATGGGCGACAAACCGCTCTATGATGTCCAAAAGACTGATGCGAACGACCCGCCACAGGCGACCACTGGCAACAATCACCCCTCCTTACTGGCGCCGTCGCCCCCACAAGTCGACGTTGAAGAAAGTCTATATGCTGAGCCGAAAACTACGTCTCCTCTCCACATGGATGATGTAAACAGTCGGTACCCTATCGCAGTATCAGTCTCCTGGGCAGACGACGTGGAGATCGAAGGGACTGGGGTGGACGGTGCTGATGATGGAGCGCCCCCATCGGTTGCACCCGCGCCCGCAAACTCTCCACAATAGCAACCTCTTCAGCGGACCGGCAAGATCGACGACCTCTCGCTCCTGAAGAAGAAGCCCCACCTGTGCCTATGGGACTCCAACACCAGCATTATCGTGTCGCAACGATTAAACTCGCGACCATTCGTGCGCCCCACAAACTAGCGCTGCTCCGCGATATGATTTATGATGCGGACATTGATATTGCGCTTTTTCAGGAAGTGCATGTCGCCGGTTTTTCACCACCACATGGCTTCACGGCGCATCTTTCTCCCGCTTCGGACACCGGTAGTGGTGTTGCCATCATCTTACGAGAAGGTCTTCCTGCCGAAGATGTCCTATACCTCCCCAACGGCAGAGGTATGGCCCTTACTCTCTATGGTGTACGCATCGTCAACATTTATGCGCCGTCGGGCTCCAGCTACCGTCGTGAACGCAATGCATTCTTCGCAAATGAAGTTACGCCCCTTTTTATGGGACCACACGATGACTGGGTCATGGGTGGAGACTTCAACTGCACCCAGCGACCTCAGGATCAATTGCCGCGTCACTCACCATGCGCAGCTCTGGAAACAGTCGTGACGCGGCTACAATTTGTCGACACGTGGAGACATGTTCAAGGTGATCGTTTGGGCTTTACGTACTACACTGCGCACTCCTCTAGCCGACTGGATCGCATCTACATCTCGCGATCCCTAATTCAACACACACGACAGGCTGAAATCTGGCCTGTTGCTTTCTCAGATCATGAGGCTTACTTCTATGACGTTGTTCTCACAAGACAAGTCAGTATGGCACGGACGTGGTTTATGGAAACTGAACACGGCACTTCTTAATTCACCTGTCGACTTCTAATAGAAGACACTTGGATCACATGTAATAGACGCGGTCCCACGTATCCGTCTACCATATCCTGGTGGATCCAGTGTGCAAAACCTGCTCTTCGAAAAACTTTGATCCGATATGGCAAAGATGTTGTCGCCTGTAGAAAGAGTACTATGGACTTTTACTACAGGATCCTACGAGAATGCTCCACGATGCCAGCCTCCCCTGAGCGCCATACAAGGATGAACCATGCTAAGGCCCAAATCTCCAATCTCATGCGAAGGCATTTGGAAGAAGCGATAGTACGATCTCGTACTGCTGATCGCATGCCTCATGAACATCCATCTATGTACCATATCATCCAAGAACGCCAACATCGTCGCCGAAAATTTATTCCCGTCCTAACAGACCAAGAAGGGCGTCGCTACGTAACCCAATCTGCAATAGGGAATGTGCTTCACGCCCACTACCAGCAGCTCTACACTGCAATTCCACATTCCCCAGAGTTGATCGAGGAAGTCTCACAGCTCAACTTCGGTGGTCTCCCAGGAGATGCGGCGATTGACTTGGTGTCAGAGGTGACTGATGATGAAGTCCGCGATGCGATCCGAGCAGGAACCATCAATCGCTCCCCAGGACCCGACGGTCTTCACCTCGAATTTTATCGCACCTTCCGCGATTTGTTAGAGTCCACATTCACCTCCATATGTCGGGAACTGATGTCTCCGGAAGTACCTGTGCCGGACTCTTTCATGGAAGGAATTATTATTCCTGTACATAAACCGCATGGCGGCAACAATATCAGTGATTATCGGCCCCTCACCCTCCTTACCAGTGATATGAAAATCTTCACTCGCCTCTTGGCGGCACGATTTAAAAACGTTGCCCGATGTGTTGTGTCGCCAGACCAAGCATCTTTGGGAGGGGATAATAATATCCGCACGGCTTTACGTCGCTACAGGGATATGATCGCCGTTACCCAGGCACAACGCCTGTCTGGGGCACTTGCGTTTTTGGACTTTAGTCAAGCTTTTGATAGGGTTGACCATTCGTTCCTTACGGCCGTTTTCCACCATATGGGTTTCCCAGTCGCCTTTATCACGGTAGTGATGCGCCTTCTGCGGGGTGCCTCTTCCAGGATTATGTACAATGGCAGAGTCACTCCTCCGATAAAAATAGGTCGATCCGTACGTCAAGGTTGCCCTCTATCAGCGATTTTGTACGCCTCTTCCTTGGAATCCTTGCTATGTGGGCTCAGACAACGTTTGGTAGGGTTGTCCATAGATCGATACCGATTCTGTTGCACGGCCTATGCTGACGATGTAGTCATCTGTTTACATGATGCCGACGAGGTTCGAGCTGTTTTGACGTGGGTAGCGACTTATGGTGAGGCGTCGTAAGTCACAAGTTATGTTCATTGGCACGGGACTCCCTGTGGAGTCTGTTACACCTCTCACCACCGTTGATACCATTCGCTGTTTGGGAATAGACTTTTGATCTGATCTCCGGCGTTCAGCCGCCATCAACTGCCGACGCCTCCTTTTAATGATCAGAGCAGGTCTTATGGACCATCGCCTTCGATCCCTAGATATTCTCCAACGAGCTCGATATATATATCGCATCCCGAGTTTCCCATGTAGCACAAGTTCTACGTTTCCCGCTTACTGTGGCACGTCGCATGTTGGCAGCGATGGCATCTTTCGTCAGCTCTGGGCTGTTGTTCAAAGTTAACTATGCAACCCTTATTCTTCCCCGTGAACGAGGTGGGATAGGTCTGTTTCACGTGCCGGATAGAGCTCGCACCCTATTTGTCAGCTCCCAGATGACGGTATGGACACGATGCCCAACGAGCCTCACTGGTCTCCTCCTGACGGCATACACGCCGGTCTCAGTGTCAGCCCCAGTGATGATCTCGGACGTTCCGGTCCAGTTCCATTATATACGATACTTCTTTCTTGAACTCAGTTATCTACGTCTCACCTTACCAAGACAGCTTTTACTCAAGACAAAGGCAGTATACAATGTCCTCCAATTAGGTCGTCCACCTAACCCGATTGAACAAAAGTTCCCCCAGGTAGACTGGCGTCATGTATGGCGCGTGGTTTTCGCCCGTTACCTTGACACGAATGTTCAATCTGTCTCGTACCTAACTGTCAATGGTAAGCAAATCAATCAATCTCGCCTTCATCGTATCCACCTCGCCCAATCACCTCTCTGTTCCACGTGTGGAGTCCCAGACAATGATGAACATCGGTTTGTTTGCGGACCGGCGGCGGAGGTTTGGCACTTGATTCGTCTTATTGTCGCTTTTCTAACGCGGGACATTCCGGATCGGATTACTCCCCTTTCATTATTATTTCCGGATCGTGAATATTTTCGTCGTACAAAGACCAATGCTGTGAATTGGATTCGCGGACATGCCATTCACTACCTATTTGGAGAAACTGTAGACTCTGTACTCGATTTTTGGACATACCTCAATGACCGTCATAATGTCGTTGTCCGTCACCCAAAATACAGACAATTTTTCTCGAATTTCCTTGGGAGTGCTTTCCACGACCCGCCAAGCAGCTGGAATGTGTTAAGCCAAGAGAGAAGAACGTTTCCTGTTTGAACCAATGAACATTTCTGAACAATTGAACAGAACACATCAATTTCGAGAAGACGTGACTCAACATATTACCAGCGGGGCGCAGAAGGCCTCTGATCAATTACACAACAAAACTAAACAAAATAAATAATAACATAACAACAATAAAAATTAAAATAAAATTCAGAAAAAAGAAGATTTTGTTTTGTTTGTAAGGATAGCCCTAACCTTGATTTCCTATATTTACCCTGGTATACAGGCAGCTTTCTGGGGTAGGTTTAGTCAGGAGCCAACGCCTGAAGTGGACCAGTTTTTTTTGTTATAGAATGAAAAGTGGCGGTGGCACTTGGTTCTTTTTTTAGTTCCATTTTATTAAAGGGTTAACAAAAAAAAGGTAGAGCACTTGCCCGCGAAAGGCAAAGGTCCCGAGTTCGAGTCTCGGTCGGGCACAGAGTTTTAATCTGCCAGGAAGTTTCATATCAGCGCACACTCCGCTGCAGAGTGAAAATCTCATTCTGGGAACAAAACTATTGTCTCAAAAGGAGTGAATCTCGAATTTTTTATAATTTTTTGATATTCTATGTTTACTGTTAAATGTGGAAATAAGTCTGACAACAACTCAATAATATTATTTCTATTTTATGTAATACCCATTCGAATTTGAATTATTTTACTAAAGCCCATATAGAGGGAGCCATACAGCCTATCGATGTGTTCTCCACAAAGTCACCTCCATTATACAGTAGACTTCAAAGAACAGACAGACGCCCGAATAACAGGGATCTGACATGCTTTGATACTATGAAATAGTGGTATGTTATGTAATGTATAAGCCACACAGGTTAAGTCACGAGTAGTAACTTTTTATAGTATCACCTGACCATGTACTTCTTGTATATTTTAGCATTGGTAATGGCTAGGCACTAGCTGAAATCTAGATTTGCCAAATAAAACATGCAAAAAAGGCCGACTGATTGCTGTGCTCTATCATTTGTGCATCTAGTTGATGTTCGCCTAGAAGGTTTAATAGTACAATAATCCCCTCTATGGTTGACTTGGCTATTTACCATATTTACATTGGATTATTTATACAGTTAATCCCAATGTAGCAGTGTATAATTTTATTACTGAATCATTCTTTGCCCATTAACACACAAAGTTCAGATTGCGGTTTAAAAGGGGAAGCCTAATTTCGAGTTTTACTGCCCAAATGCATAATGGGAACAATACTAATGTACTAGCACCTTAGTGCTAAAACTTAACATTAATGGAGGCCAATGCCTTAACAAGGTTACACACTCCTTATCAGCGGTGCACATCTCGCAGTCGTTGCTGCTGGAGAACGACAGGTTTTGGCGGTCTTAGGTGCTTGTAGTATCCTGTTTAATACACCATCCGTACGGCTAATCCTAGGACGCTTGAAGTGACAGGAACAGCCAGAGCATTTGGTAGGATGACACTATTCGTGTATTGTCTCTTACGCCACTCCGCGATGTTCATAGGTTATAAGCTTATCAGTTGGTTGGATGGTTAGGTAGCATATATCAGTTAGGCTGTGCAACAAGTAACTCGGGTAAACACAATGGAAAAGACTTCATACTGTTATTTTACACATATGTTAAGTGAGGAGATAACGTAACAGAGGGTTTGATGAAGATGCTGGTGGAACTGTTATATAAAAGTCCACTACCAGTTAAAATACCTCTACAGGTCTGAGACATGAAAGCATGACTACAACACAGTTGGCCGTTGTGCAGTGTACAGTAAGCCATAGCCCACGAGAGCACCGACAGCGGAGCATGCACAGATAGAATTGTACGAGAGCAAGTTGGGGTGTTTGTTTCCATAAGGGAAAGAGTGATTTCGCGGTACGTGACAACAGCGTGGTAAAGTGGAGCACATGTCGTGATTCACGTGACCAAGACTGAAGTTCATTGTGCTGCTTAACGGAATATGTTTGGCGTCCATTGCTAAGAATGAAGATTTACTTCGTCTGCCAAAGAATATGCTTCAGCGCAATGGTCCAGGCTTCGGGAAAACTGTGAATTCGGTAACACCCAAGCACACAGTTAGCAGCAGTGCCTGGTAAAAATATCTGTGCACTTAATGTACCGGGAAATCGAGACACTTGTACCTTAGCGGCGGGGTAATATTAAGACATAGCTGATTCACCGATGGGATAAATCATTTGCATGCGTTTTAACAATTGAAACGAAAAATTTGTCAGGGGATGCGTGAGAGAACGCCGGGGACTATATTAGAACTAAATTTTTGTTTTAGTCCTAGTTAAATAATGGATACGAGAGTGCTGATGTGTTACTGTGTTGCATGGGTGTTATACAGCAGAATTTGCAACATCTTTGTCGTCTCTGAAGTAGCCGTTAAACTGGGCAGCTGCTCGTGGATGACCACAAAGTCGTGCTTAATCGAGTTCCTTGCCTCTTCCTACTGCTGTACTCTCAGTAACAATACTACGGATCTGCCTACTAGTAAGTAGGAGGTTATCCTCACTATAGGAAATCGTATGTTGACGAACAAGAATGTAATGGTTTTAAAGGACAAAAGACTTAGCATGATGGACGACCTTACTCCAGTGATCAGCATCCAAACGATCAGGAGTGCCCTACATTTTTCAGCACTTGCAACCAACTCTGAACCACTCTCATTTAACACGGAGGCCGGTACACACAAGAAATCCCCACTCGTACTAAACCTACAGAAATGTCTCAGTTTAGACGATGAGTCCGCAGGCGGTACAAGGGGCGTGCAGTTAAGCTGGCCACGCTTTCTCACCCTAGTTTTGCGATATTTGAGCCAGTCCGTCCTTGAACTTTTGACACTACAATCGATATTGTAAATAATTTGTACAGATTAGTTCTGAGTAATGTAAAAAGCATATTCTTTACTATAAAATGTCTTTGATCTACTGTAAAAAAATAGAGTTGTGTGAAATATTTACTCTTTGCGAGTTAAGTTCTTTGTATTATTTGGTGGGCGATAGCATTTTAATTATGTATATTATGTGTTTACTCCTTAATATGTTTAAATGATGAGATTTTTAAAAATGTGTTTGTTTATAGCAATGTATTAGCTGTTCATACCTACGGATTTTGCATTATATAAAGTGAGACCAAGAGTAATTCCCCTCTGCAACGGAAGTGTTTCGGCGCTAGCGAAAAGGTGGTATTGGCGCTCAGCCTGGGCGGCAAACGAGAGAGCACAGTGTTCAGTCGGTAGCCAGTAACCGATGAGCAAACAGTGCAGGTGCCGAGCGAGGATTACAGTACTGTAACTGAGGTGGAACGACCTCGGATGTAATTTGTGGTTGAAAGTGGTGCCCTCGCTTTTGAAAAGGCTCTAAAGGTGATGTTATCGACGCCAAGAAGAAGTAAATAGAGCTTATTAATGCCAACGAAGAGACTACGTAAGTGCCACTTGCTCGCCACCACGATTGCCCAACCACTTCATCACACATACGAAAGGTCAGAACTATATAACTGTATGAACCAGTAATTTTGTGTTTGGGTTTGTGAAATTGTAATTCTAATATTGAAAAATTGTGTTTGTACTATAAGTATGTCCTGTTCACTTATCCAAGGAGGATACTCTCCTTGTAAGTGATGAAATCCGAGTGTCCTTTGTAAAATAACTGGTTAAATTATTTATTTATCCAAGAGTGCCTGAAATTCAATAAAAAATAAATAATATGTTGTTGATTAAATTAACTGTTGCATAGACAAGGAAAGGCACTTAACGAGAGACTTATTAGAAAGTTTTAAGAGCTTCATATTGCTTTAAATGTGTGTGTCAAAGTTTGGTGCTAGTACACTTAAAGTGCTTGGTAAAAGTTATTTGTGCCATATGCAGAAAAAAGAGACTCTTTATGTCTGATCATTTTGAATCTTAACTATAAATTGAACTTAAATATGAAATCAGGCAAGAGTATTACCTGGGAAAAGTGTTTTAATGTTCATTTGCTTTAAAAAAGTGTCAGTAAAATTCACTTGCTTCACAAGTGGTGTCAAAAAGCAGTTGGTTTACGGAGGAGAGGCTGATGAAGTAGCTGTACTAGCCGAATTGCACCACAATCAACGGTTAAGCGCCCAGCAATTACACTGCGATTCCGATATGTCCATAGGCAGTATTGTCACAATACTGCACCGTCATAAGTATCATCCATACCACGTGTCACTGCATCAAGAACTCCATGGCGCCGATTTCCATAACCAGGTAGTGTTTTGTGAATGGGGACGTCAACGAATGCAAATGACCCCTACGTTCTTTGCCGAGATACTGTTTTCCCGTAAGTCTGCATCCACAAACCATGGTAGCGTTAACCAGCATAACATGCATTACTGGAGTGTAGACAATCCCCGCTGGTTACGGCAAATTAACCATCAACGTCCGTGGTCGGTTAACGTATGGTATGGCATCATAGGAAACAAACTCAGTGGCCCATATTTTATACTCGGTAGATTGAATGGATGCAAAAATCGAACGGTTTTGGAACAGTAACTACCAGTACTACTGCAAGATATCGCCCTGGACGTTCGACAACGTATGTGGTTTCAGCACGACGATTGCCCAGCGCATTACGCAACTAAAGTACGGGAGGAATTAGATCATGTTTACGCTGGTCTGTTGATCGGCGGTCCTATTAATTGGCCAGCTAGGCCGCCGGATTTGCCGTCCCGAATTTCTTTCTGTGGAGATATTTAAAAGATAAGGTGTGCCAGCAAGTGCCAACAGGCCGTGAAGACATCATCGAAGGATAACTGGTAGGTTCAGATCACTGGAGTGTCACAGATGGAAGAACTATTTTGACAACATCACAGGCTAAACCTATATCCTCAGGTACACCATCTTGGACAGCCACCTTGGAATCTAACATCATTGAGGGAGAGGGGGTGACTTGAAAACCACTTAATGTAACAATAAGGTGATTAGTGAAAAACAGATCTTTGTTCCAGAACTGTACATGGGGAGGACATGAAAAACCATTTACAAAAGACATTCTTTGTTCCAGAACTTTCGCAATTTCCAGATGCCCATGGCTGAAAAGTGGCCAACACACAACCTCTGCTTTACATGGCAATGGTGCTGCATGACAATACAGTTGATCATCACACAGCCTCCCACTCTTCATCTTCCTCGGTTTCTCCCTGTTTCTATTTCTCTCTCTCTCTCTCTCTCTCTCTCTCTCTCTCTCTCTCTCTCTCTCTCTCTCTTGCTCTCTCTCAGTCTCTGTCTCTCCCCTCCTTCCCTCTACTTCTGTCTCACTCATACCTGCCCAGTACTTCCCTCCTGCTCTATGTTTCACTGTCTCCCTCACTCTTAGCCTCACCTTGTATTTCTCTTTACTCTTCTATCCCTATTCTATTTTTCGCCTCTGACTCTTACTTCAATCTTGCCCCAACCCACTTTCTCTCCACACTGCAACCAGACCTATTACCAAAATACGTTGTGACATGATTGTAGAATACAGCTATTTTTGTGGACTATTTTGTAGTTATTTTATTGACAGTACTGGCGGTGTTTGCTTGGGAGGAAAGAACTGCCTTTCTCTCACTGGAAAGGTGCTCCACCAGTGTGATCTCTGGTTCCTGTTTGTCGACAGAAGGCGGTCAATGAGACTCATTAGGTGGGGCAAGCATCAGTAGGGAGATGAGCAGTTTAACAGAAGTGGGTCTGTTCTTTTGTTGGTTACAGCTGGCGTCTGCCCTCGCTGAGGGTAGAGACCACCCTGCAGTCACTGCCGCACTCAGAGAATAATTGAGCATGTTAAACTATGAGATCCCGTGGTGCCACCAAGCAGCATGAGAAAGTCTGTTACTTTCACTCCAAAATTTTTATGTATCCAACCGAATGAGTTAACCTCACCATTGTTGTTCGCGCCAAGATATTGATCAATTGGTGGGGCACAGCTCCAAGCCATTACCAACCTGTTGGTCATTAACGTGCATTTTGTATGTCAAGAGAGGGAAGCTTCTGCTGTATTTCCCTGTATTTTCGTGACATGAGCGATATTTTTGGTCGTCACATTGGCAACAGCATTGAGGCGTCCACTCCATGTTGAATTTTCTGGAAAGTTGGAGGTTGAGGTCGGAGACCAATATTTCTGGGCTTTTAGTCTCGTGGCCCAGTGTATGATGCTGATTGGCACGCCACAGCTGATTCTGGGGAAATGTAAGTGCCGCAGTTGTGGTAAAACGATACGTATTCTGAGCAGCTCGCAGTTTACTTGTTCTGCTACGCAATTTGTGTCGTCTCTGTAATAGAGGAGGAAATCTAGTGTGTTCTCCATAAAATATTCACTGTAATCTGGTTTTGCCCCACAGTATCAGCATCTTCTGTAATTTCTACAGAAATTTTACAGAGGTTTGCTGTCTGATCATTTTGCATGAGTTTTGTCCATCATTAAGAGCAAATAAAAATCTATTACACTCAGATCTTACTTGTATTTACAGATCATTCAATTGTCCTACAACTTTTCTATGGTTAGGTGACACAAAATAACAAATCTAACTTGTTATACACCTAAGCTGGCGCTGCTGCTACGGCCTCAGGTTCGAATCTTGCCTCGGGCATGTAAGTGTGTGATGTCCTTAGGTTAGTTAGGTTTAAGTAGTTCTAAGTCTAGGGGTCTGATGACCTCAGATGTTAAGTCCCATAGTGCTCAGTGCCATTTGAATACCTAAGTTGTTGTTCTCACTGTGACAATGTCTTCGTTGTGTACAGTGGCCAAACACAACGAACAGTAGGGAAAGAGAGACCCTACCAAGTTTCAAGGTAAACCACAAAGTGTTAGCTATACAAAGTAGGATTGTTGGAAGTTGCAGTGTAACATAGATACACAGATTTTTCAGTAGGTGTGTGTTTATTTGGTCTGTAATACAAGTGTGTCTGAGGAGCGCTGTGGTGCAGAAGCGACGTTCAGACAGTGTTGCCGGCTCGCCGGTAGACGAGCGTGTGCATCGAGTGCGCGGGCAGCGACAGCGACGCCTCTCCCAGCTGGGGGTCCGACACCACCACGGAGCGCCGCCTCTCCTGCCTGACAACACACAGACAACGGGGTCAGCGCACAGCCTACCATGCAGCCAGGGGTAATAATGGGAACTGATCTGTATAATATCTGGTTGCAAGACTCTGCTCTATGAGCCCAGTACTCTGGTGCGCCTGCAGACTCCTGCATTCCACATCGACCATCATGTTGTAGTTAGATAATAAAATATAAACAAGGGTTAATAGTTTCTGACTGTAAACGCCATTGCAATGAGTACGGCAGTGTCTGAAGCAGCGAATTTTCAAAAACGATATTATTGCAGTACTTTATCAGAAGATGTGCATATAATGAAAATAATTGCTCCCCTGATGTAAACTACAGACTTTACAATCTATCTTGTGGTTATGCTTCTGCCAATGTAAGCAAAAAATATTTTGTGTTGTTTGTATCTCTACTGTGTATATCCTGCAGCAAACTTATAACGATTTGTAACATTGTGAGTAGTCATACAGTTTTAATTATCACTTCGAAAAATCAAATTATATAACAAATATTTTCGTTTGGTTTAGGAGTCTGTCTGCAGTTGTGGTACACACTGAAATACCTGAACCACCAGAAGAGCCAAAACGAATTGGTATATCTCCGTAACTGAGTGGTATATGTCCACTAAGTAGTTTTATGCATTAATAGGGAATACCGCTGCAACAATACATGCTATGCCGATGGACGTGTATGGTGAAAGTGCATAATTGTATGAAACAGTGGGTAACTGGCGCAGTCGCTTCCAATGACATCAGACAAGTCTGAACGGAGCGGCAGTCCATCTCTGTGTGAAGAAGTGGGAATCGCAAGAGAAATAAAAGACCTGGTGCTAGGAGATCGGCGCATCATAAATCACGTGATAGTGGAAAAATCACCATTGGATTAGACTTCATCGCCTTAGACGATATTTTGAACGAGATGAACGTCGCCACCCAGTGGGTTCTGCGGGAGCTAACCAAGCAGTGGATTCACCACCGCCGGAAAAGGCGATGACCCAGCTGCCATCGAGCAACGCGATGGCGAGTGTTTTTTGGGAGTGCCATGGTGTGGTACTGGCAGATGTAACTGAAAAAGGACGAACCATGAGAGGAGCAAGCTACCGAAATCTCCTTATGAGATCATAGGAGGCTGTAAGGGCGAAGTATCGTAGCAAGCTTTCCAAAGAGCTACATTCTCCACGATAGCTCCCTGCACGCTACATGATCACTCATGCCGCTTCTCTGAGATACCAAATTATCTCTCACTCCCCGTGTTCCCCCGACATGGCATTCAATGTCTTCATCCTCTTTCTTTCGCTAAAGGAATTATTGTATGGTATGTACGTGCAGAATGGCGACGAGGTGATTTTCAGGGTAGCACGTTTCCTAAACAGCGAAAATACAGGCTTCTAAAAATAAGGTCTCAACTAAGTCATCCATCGTCGGGAAAAATGTCCCAGACTGAAGACAGAATACACAGAGAAGAACTAAGACCATCACCAGCTGGGTAGATCATAAAGGGCAGACTGGCAATACCAAGAAAAACATTTCGGAAAAAGAAGAATTTTAATCAGCTACTATCAACGAAAGTGTTTGGAGGGCTTTTCTGAAGGTATTTATTCAGGGTGTAGCCTTGTATGAAAGTGAAGCGCCTGCGATCAGTTCACGCGAAAAGGAGATAGAAGCTTTTAAAATGTGGTGCTGTAGAAGAATCCTGAAAATCTGATGAGTAGATCGAATTACAAACGAGGAGGCACTGAATCGAAGTGGAGAAAAAATAAATTTGCGACACAACTTGAGTAAAAGAAGAGATCGCTTTAAACCGCAGCTGTGTTATTTAGCAAATTTAGTAAAAAGTTTGATTGTATTGGTAAATGCGAGATTAAATTATTTTTCTAGAATTAAGAATATGAAACAAATCATTTATGTACAGTGTGAGGTGCAGACCCACTTTTTATGCTGAGAGAGGAGAAGACAGTGGCAATGGTAAACAGATGGAAAGTTGTAAATACTGGAAGATAACAGAGAGTGCCTGTGTTGTAGAAAGAACCACGAGACACTGGCTGTGTGTGTGAGAGAGAGGGGGACAGTGGCGGTGGAACATCACAGAACAGTGAAAGGAAAAGAGTGATGGAGACGGTACCAGGGGTGGTGGGAGGAGTAAGGAAAAGAGAAAATGGAAGTGGGTGAGAGCGAGTAATAATGAGAGACAGAGTGTATGACAATAACTAGGAAGAGAGTGACTGTGAGAAGAGACAGCAGCTGTGGGAAGGAGGGTATGAGATATTAACAATAAGAGAGATCAATAGAGACGTAGTGACAGTGAGAGAATGTAGCACTAGGGCAGAGTGAAGCTGAACTCTGGCTGTGATGCAGGAGACAACGACAGAGAGACACAAAGATACACTGACTGTGAGGTGGGCTGATGAATGATTGAGAGGAGTGTAACTGGCTGTGGACGGGTGTGAGCGACTACAGCGTTGGTCTAGTGGGTGGGAGTGAGTTACAGCTATGCTACCTTGTCGGATCTGAGGTGAGTTTCATGTTAAAAAAGCGTGAAAATATTTGCATGGCAACATTTTTGGAAAACATTTTTAAAGGTACTGAGAATAGTAGAATGAGGCAGCTGCTACCCCACTCCCCAGTCGGATTCATTTAAATAAACAGGAAAATATTCGAATATTTTGAGCTTTGACAGGAGCATTTTTTCGCTGGTATAGAGCACATTTCATAAAGAAAACCTGTCTGCGAATTGCAGACGGGACTAGTAGATAATGTTTGAATAAGGAAGTCATGTCCGGAAATATGTCCTCTGGATAAAATTTTTGAAGACAAGATGACTTTCAAATCGCCCGCTTCACAACACACGCACAGAAGGGACAGTGACCTCTGACCTGTGTGCTCTGCAGCAGCCCGTGGCGTTGGCAGTGTTTCGATTAACCGTCGTCGCAATCTCTTCTATGCCCAGAGTGCGACGCGACCATGGAGCGCTGCAGTCGCCCCTCGAACTTGCGAACGTACCAGTCTCTCGCGGCCGTTGCTCCAGTCAGACGAAAATGGTACGTGACGTCATAATTACTAGACTGACTACGGCAACCTTTTGTGCGTTCAGTGGGGCAAGATATTTGAAACTGTTCTGATTTTCAAATTTATTTTACACCCAAACGGTACATTTCTGGACTCGTGTTTCTTTGCAGAACTTTGCCTACTAAGTCTCTACTACAACCTCTAGATACAGTGATAATACAAAAAGTTTGACCACTGTGCTTCGCGACGTTGGATACCACCTTGTGGCGTTGCGGAACGTGACGCAGAAACAAAAGTATGTAAGCGGAGCACACGCCTTCGGGGGATCACGTGCTGCTGTCGTGAGTATCTACGGGAAGAGGCAGAAGGACGCTGAAACTACTACAAGGATGGTTTGAAAAGATCTCGGAATCACCACGAGACGCTAGCGCTAGCGCAACGAGTTCTTCACGTGATATTCATTGGACTGTTTCCGGTAAACACGTGCCACGTCAGTGCTCTTGGAAGAGAGCTGTGGCGGTGACGTGGCTGTGTTGTTGTTGGCGCGCAGTGATTTGTGAAGATCGAAAAAGTCGAGATTCGACGTATGATTAAGTACTTCGTAAAGAAAGGTATGAAAGGACAGGACGTTCCTGCCGATTTTCAGAATGCACTGAGGTACTCTGCTACTTCATATTCACCTGTTGCAAAGTGGGCAAATGAACTTAAATTTGATTGGGAGAGCTTAGATCAGGGGTTCCCAACAAAATTTTCTCGAGGACCCCCTCATCGAGCATGATTGATACATTGTCATATCACAGTATTAGGTACCTAAGAAAGCAAATTAAGAGTCTTTTTATACTTTTTCTATTTTTGGTACTTAGAAAAAACAGTGAACTATTCATTATTGAAAAAAATATTGAGCTTAAAACTTTTTCAATTTAGCCATCATTGTTATTGTTAAATTTTTGATTACTGCTCAAAATCTTTGTCTTCAAATCTGGGTGTTTAGTATAACCAATTCCTTAAAAAAATAGAAATTGAGTATGAACTGAAAATGACAAGAAATAATTAAAACTGAGTGTATTGGTCTTTCAAGTGTACTACACTTGAGATTGCATTGAGTAGACATGGCTGAAAAATAAAAAAAACACTAATTTCATACAAGGTATTATTAATCTAAAAAAATGCAGTTACAGCAGAGTACTCCATCAGTATACAGTTAGTTTTAGTTTTCAGTTCTTAATGACATGAGTTCAATCTGACGTTTGAGTCCATTATTTCTGAAATATTAGGTTCCAAACGTGAAACTTTCACTCTGAAATCCGATTCCCGTGTTTGTTTTTCAGGAAACACATGAAATAAAATGCTTGCTCACACCGATCTTTTTCATTGCCTTATCTCCAAGTTGCTTGTAGTCCTTGCGTGCTGATGCTCAGAAGTCTGTAATTTTATCACCGATGAAAATGTTTATCATCGTACTACAGCTGGACAGATCCACAAGTTGACCTTGCTCATCTTCAGTGAGGCCTTGGGTTTCGTCTATTTCTTCGCAGCTGAAGGGATTTCGCATCCTTCTGTCCTCAGGGTCAGGTTCAGGGAAATATTCTCTAAAAGTGGTGGCTAGGCTGCGTAGATGCTCGGCTACATTAATCTTGATCTGGTCAGGCAAACTCTCCTCTGATGACTCCAAGAATTGTTTTAAAGTAGAAAAGTTAGTTAGTGACTCGTTTTCTATCCTTGACGCCCAGATCTGACACTTTCTGACCATAGCACTAATCCTATCCTCAACTTTGAACATGTCTACATTTTGTCCCTTTAAACTCAAGTTTAACACACTCAAGTGTTCAAACACATCAGCTAAGTACGCAACTGTGCAAAGCCAAGAGAAGTTAGTGAGAAAATCTGCGTAGTCTGTGTCAAGAAGGAAGACACAAACCTCGTCTCTAAGTTCAAAAAATATTGACAAGATCCTAACTCGAGAAAGCCATCGTACTTCCCTACGAATAATAAGTTGCTCATGCTCACCGCCCATCTCTTCACACTCTAATAAGACGCCAGACGCAAAAGTTAGCGCTCGCTAAAGCTCTGCTCATGCAGGAAGCGGCCAAAACAAAAATCTGTTATCATACGAAATATATTTAATATATTTTTTGTTCTAGTAGCACCTTGCGGACCCCTCCGGCATACCTCACGGACCGCTGGGGTCCGCGGACCACCTGTTGGGAACTACTGGCTTACATGATGATCCTCGCAATGGTCGGCCAAGATGTGTCACTACTCTAGAAGTCATTGCAAAAGTGCACGAAATGGTCATGCAGGACCGTCGATTGAAAGGGTTTGAAATTGCTCACGCTTGCCAGATGTCATCTGAAAAGTGACATCACAAGAAATAGAACTGAAAAAATTGTCTGCAAGATGGGTGCTGTGACTCTTGACGCGCACAGCACACACGTGCCGTCGCCATTGCAAAATTACACGAACTAACGAATGAATTGTTCCCACACCCGCGTTATTCACCTGATATGGGTCTGTCAGTCTTCCACCTCTTCGCAAAACTGGAAATTTTTCTTGGTCGACGAAGATTCACTTGAAACTAAGAACTGATAGCTGGAGTTGAGAACTATTTTGCAGGCATGGAGGCAACTCATTTTCGAGATGGGATCAAGGCACTGGAACATCGTTGGACCGAGTGCATTAATCTACAAGGAGATTACATTAAAAAATAATAAGTTTCAGTGTGGTAAGTACTTTTTTTTCTATTCCGTTCCGAGAAGTTTCCAAACCACCCTCGTACTAGGTGCTAAATGATTGGACGTCCACGAATCTTGACAGAACGTGGGGTTTGAAGGCCTGTCTACTCTGTAAATTAGGATAGACGGTGATCTGTGGCATCTCTGCCGAAAGAGCACAAGTCCCGGTGCATGCACAAGTGTTTCGGAGCACACCGCTCATCGTACATTGTTGAACATGGAGCTCTGCACCAGACCACCCCTACGTCTTCGCATGTTGATGCAACGACATCGTCAGTTACAATGGCAGTGGGCAAGGGACCATTGTATTTCGACCGTCGACCGATAAACGAGTTGTCTCTTCGTGTGAATCACACTCAAGCGACTTTCATGCCCTGGGCAGGAGGTAGCTTCCCCAGCTATCGTAGTTCCTGTTTCTTCAAAAGGCCAGAGGTATGACCCTAGTGGGTAGTTTCCCCAGGCCTCTTATGTTCATAGCACTAGTTGCTCCTAAAGTAAGCCCAGGAAACGACTGGAAGTACCCAAAAAAATGGTTCAAATGGCTCTAAGCACTATGGGACTTAACATCTGAGGTCATCAGTCCCCTAGACTTAGAACTACTTCAACCTAACTAACATAAGGGCATCACACATCCATGTCTGAGACAGGATTTGAACCTGCGACCGTAGCAGGCGCGCGGTTCCGGACTGAATGGAAGTACCCAGCACCCAGTTAGATTATAAGAAAATTAAGACGAGGAAATGAACAAACCACATCCTATCACTGTGATCATATGTATGTCATCAAGCTAATTAACTGCCTCCATTTGCATATTAAAGATTCCAGAGGAATGAAAAGAGGATCACTGAAGGGGCTTGCAGCATTCCAGTATTATTCGGTCAGATGTCTCAGATCACTAAGGGCCAACAACATAGATGTCTTTCCCGTCACACAGATCCAACGGAGAGAATTGAATGACTTCTGATGGAATATAACTAGAAATATCACTCAGTAAGAGAGAGCGAGAGAGAGAGAGAGAGAGAGGTTAGATATCGTGATAGTGATGTATGATGTACACTGATAACACAAAGCGTTATGACCACCTACTTAAAATCGTGTGATTCACCTCTGGGACGCAATTCAGCAGTGATTCTGCGTGCCATAGATTCGACAGGTACGTGATCTGTTTCCAGAGATATGTGGCACCAGACGCCTTTGCACAGATCACGATCTTCCCATAATTTACGGGCAGTTGGTTTTTGGGGCGGAGCTGGCGCGCGATAGGTCCCAAGTAGGTTTCATAGAATTCAGAAAAGTCGAATTTGATGGGAAAGACATCAACATGAGTTCACTATCATGCTCCTCAAACCATTTCAGTACGATTCTGGCTTTGTGGCAGGGTCAGTTATCCTGCTGGGAGATGCCACCGCTGTTGGGGAAGAAATCAAGCATAAGGGGTTGCAAATGGTCCTTAATAACGTTCACGTAGTCCTTACCTGTCATGGTGTCTTCGATTACTACCGCAGGTCCCATGGAAGCCCAGGTGAATGTATCTCATAACATAAGATTGCTCTCACTGGCCACTGGCACTGTGGTGCACTGCATGTTTCGAGGAGCCGTTCATCGTGGATGACAGAATATCTGGGCACGACCGTGGACCTGGTTTCACAATAAACGGGTTTCACCCCGCCAGCTGAATCGATTCCCTTGATCCACGGTCCTATCTCAATGTTCTCATGCCCACTGTTATAATAATTGACGGTGTTGTTGGGTCAACACGGGGACATGTAGAAGTCCTCTGCTGCAGAACACCATCTTCAACACTGTGCACTGTACGGTGTGCTCCAAAACACACGTGCCTGCGCTAGCACTGTACTATGTCGTCAGATCTGCCACAGATCGCCGCCTATCCTGCTTTAGAGAGTGGGCAAGCCTCCAACTTCGCGTCGCCTACTCGCGGTTTCAGCATTCTTCAGCCACTTTCCGTAGATGCTCACGACATTACCACGATCGTCCGGCTTCGCCGCTTCCGAGATACTCACTCCCAGGCACCGGCCTACAACAATCTGGCTTTTGTCAGCATCGATTAAGTCGCCGGATTTCCGCATTTGCGCCAAGTACGATTGCTAAAATGATTTCGCGTCCATCTCTGTTCCGCTCATAAGACGTGTGACAAAAAAGTAATGAGACTGATTTTCTTTGCAAGATGCGGCAACCCTGCAGGACTGCGTAGGCACAATATCTCTGACCTCGGTGCATAAGCTGCTTCTAACCCAAGTGGCACACGGATGCAACTGTTCAATCGTGAGTTGTGCTCAAATAAGTTAACACATGTTTGTGTCTCTCGTCACGGAAATGGAACCGCATAATATTGTGCAACGGTATGCCATTTCTTTTTGCATTAAATTGGATGAAAACGCTACGACAACTTACGGTAAGCTTCAGAAGGCTTTTGGAGAGGAGCTGCCAAGAGCTCAAGTTTTTCATTGGCATAAAACGTTTAGTGAACGCAGAACGAATGTTGAAGATGAAGACTGCAGTGGACGACCATCAAGCTCACAGATGGATGTCAACTTGACCAGGGTGCTTGAACTCGTACGATCTGTTCGAAGATTACGCGTGAAAATGATTGCAGAAGAACTGAACATCAATCGATCTAACAATAACTGAAGATCTTGGTATAAGGTTTGTACAAAAATAGTCCCCAAAAATCTCACACCAGAACAGCGAGAAACATGGAAAAATGTGGCAGCCGATCTTGTTAGAGCAAACGGAAATCAATCCGGAGTTGTAGAGCCGTGTTATCACTGGTGATGAAAGTTGGATTTTTCAGTAAGATCCAGAGACAAAACACCAAAGTTCGAAACGGTGCACAGAGGGATCACACGGACCAAAGAAAAGCTCACAAGTCAAAGTCAAAAGTGAAATGCATGCTTGTGTGCTTCCTAGATTCCAAGGGAATTGTTCAAAAAGAGTTGGTGTCTCCTTGAAACACAGTTAACCAATATTACTACAAAGAAATTTCAGAAAGACTTCGTAAAAAGAGTTCTTCGTGTCCGTGACAACATTGCTGATAATTGGATTCTGCATCACGATAGTGCCCCATCCATTACTGCTTTTAGTACAGCTATTTCTTACCTCAAAACAAATTTCAGTACTACCACAGCCACCTTATTCACTAGATATCTCTCCGTGCGACTTGTTTCTATTTCCAAGAGTCAAAACGGCGGTCAAGGGACACCATTTTCAAACAACACAAGATATCTGAAAAGCTGTGACGAGGGTCTTGGAGCATATTACAGAAGATGAGTTCCAGAAATGGCGGAAGCGCTGGAAAAAATGTGTGCAGTCAGAAGGGGACTCCTTCGAAGAAGACAACACTAAACTTGACTAAAACGGTAGGCAACATTTTTTTTCACATCAGTCTCTTTACTTTATTGTCGCACCTCGTATACTTCTCTTACCACGTCACGTGCCCTCAGAGCCACGAGGCAGCACACAGTATTGCGGCGGGCAGTGGTCATAGTGTTTCGGCTTTTCAGTGTATATTTGATGTGGGAACATGAGGCAAGCAGTAAATCAGTTATTGTTCGTAGCCCTTTGAAACTAATTTATAGGGTTCGATGAACTACACTCCTGGAAATGGAAAAAAGGACACATTGAAACCGGTGTGTCACACCCACCATACTTGCTCCGGACACTGCGAGAGGGCTGTACAAGCAATGATCACACGCACGGCACAGCGGACACACCAGGAACCGCGGTGTTGGCCGTCGAATGGCGCTAGCTGCGCAGCATTTGTGCACCGCCGCCGTCAGTGCCAGCCAGTTTGCCGTGGCATACGGAGCTCCATCGCAGTCTTTAACACTGGTAGCATGCCGCGACAGCGTGGACGTGAACCGTTTGGGCAGTTGACGGACTTTGAGCGAGGGCGTATAGTGGGCTTTCGGGAGGCCGGGTGGACGTACCGCCGAATTGCTCAACACGAATGGAGACGTGTCGTCTTCAGTGATGAGAGTCGCTTCTGCCTTGGTGCCAATGATGGTCGTCTGCGTGTTTGGCGCCGTGCAGGTAAGCGCCACAATCAGGACTGCATACGACCGAGGCACACAGGGCCAACACCCGGCATCATGGTGTGGGGAGCGATCTTCTACACTGGCCGTACACCTCTGGTGATCGTCGAGGGGACACTGAATAGTGCACGGTACATCCAAAGCGTCATCGAACCCATCGTTCTACCATTCCTAGACCGGCAAGGGAACTTGCTGTTCCAACAGGACAATGCACGTCCGCATGTATCCCGTGCCACCCAACGTGCTCTAGAAGGTGTAAGTCAATTACCCTGGCCAGCAAGATCTCCGGATCTGTCCCCCATTGAGCATGTTTGGGACTGGATGAAGCGTCGTCTCACGCGGTCTGCACGTCCAGCACGAACGCTGGTCCAACTGAGGCGCCAGGTGGAAATGGCAAGTCAAGCCGTTCCACAGGACTACATCCAGCATCTCTACGATCGTCTCCATGGGAGAATAGCAGCCTGCATTGCTGCGAAAGGTGGATATACACTGTACTAGTGCCGACATTGTGCATGCTCTGTTGCCTGTGTCTATGTGCCTGTGGTTCTGTCAGTGTGATCATGTGATGTATCTGACCCCAGGAATGTGTCAATAAAGTTTCCCCTTCCTGGGACAATGAATTTACGGTGTTCTTATTTCAATTTCCAGGAATGTATATAGTAAGACCACTGGTTAGACATCCTATTTGGTTAATGCAGAAGACGTTCATTGCGACTCTGAACCAGAAGGTCGTCATGGGAGGATAGGCGGTAGGACTTCCCAGAGTGCTGCAACATGCTGAAATAGTAACTACTTTGTAATGCCAGAGTCCACGCAGCAGCGATTATTCTCTTGTGTCATGAGGACGATCATGTAGATTTGGAAGACAGTTCTCCTCAAAGCACATGAAATGAACGAATGCCATGGCAGTTTGTCCAAAAATCCAGCAACAACTATTGTTATGCTCATGCAACAAAGGCTAAAAATAATGGGCAACACGCGGCAAATGTGAGAGTGTAAAGGAGCACAACCAGCCCAGTATGAAACTGTGTGGACTTGCAGAGTGGACCTCAGGTTGCAGAGAGAGCTGCGACGTACTTGTTTTGCAGGACTACGACGACGTCATCCTGAGGCGTGAGGAAGGCGACGCCCTCGACGTCGGTGGAGTTGGCGTCGGCGTCCATCTGGAGGCTGACGCGCCGTGATCCGCGCGGCACGAAGCGCGAGAAGTGGGCGATGGCGTAGTACATGGGTTGCTTGTAGAACTCGTCCGCCGTCGCGTTTGACACGATGGACGCGTCCGCATAGTTGCCGATCCAATTAGGGCCGCCCTCAGTGTTCACCACCATGTTCCAGTCCTCCCACCCAGACGTCCAGTGGTTTATCACCTGCACAGCACACGGAACACAACTCACCAGGGGAGACCAAACACGACTGGACCTTTAAGTCTTCTCCTCACAGTAGGGCAATACAGCTCCCAGGAAAGCGGAGGTGAAGTAGAATGGTAATGTGAATGGGACACACACAGCAATATTCTAGGATGAGTCACGTTAGAACGGATCTCCTTCGCGTATCGCATTTTGATCATATGATTAAGGCCCTCATGGCTCGTTGTCCTAGTTGCCGGTTACTTCCTGGCTGTATGGTAGTAATCCATGAAACTGTTTCGTTTCTGAGATTCCGTCCAGGCCCGCATTGACATATTCAGAGACACTCGAGTTTTCGCTCAGTTTGCAGACTAATTGCAAGTCTCGGTGGAACGAGAAGCACCCCTGAAGATGTCCAACGTAGTTCTGGACGAAATGTCAGGAACAGAACAGATTCATGGACCATGACCATACAATTCAGAGGAGCCCCAGCAACTGATTGTATATTCATAGCATCCTCCCAATTAACTGAAGTTTGCCATCTGCTTCAGAGTCAACGCAGTGTAGCTCTCGCAACCGACTTAAACCACAGGAGTACGGAAGGACCAGATTTCGCGCCTACCATCGGCGACATCGTCCAACCTGTCGCGGTGCATGACTGGCAATGGAGGAAGAGTTGAGGACGATAAGAATATAAAGAAAGTAAGACACTTATTCCACAGGTATCACCTGAAGATGACGCCAAGGTATTCTGCGAAAACATCGTGTTACGAAAACGACTGCACCTAGCTGGACGTCCGACAGCAGTACAAACAATTTACAATTACATTCTCTGTGCTCTGGGCGAGTCCTGCGACGGTCGATTTAGTATTAAGTCCACAGTCAAACACTTCCTCAGTGCTTTCTAGTGGGTATTTCTCTGAGACCGCTAAGTCGTAGAAAAACTTATAAAAAACTTGCTATTCATTTATATATTGCGTGAAATACTGTAGCCTATTATTTTCTGTGTCTTTGAAAAGTTGAAGCCCGATGCACCTATACCACTCTTGAACATGGTGTCAGCATTTTTATTCAGAGCGTCTAACGTCTACATAAAATACTCACCACTAATGTAAACAGGTTTAGCACTTCGCTTGGTATGTGGCTGATACTTTCCTGCACTATGTGTGTAGGAGTACAGTGCGCTCAGAAAGCGTGCGTTACCTGTATGATGTCGCTGGTGTAGTTCTCTGCTCGTTCCCACGATCCCAGCCTCACCGCTGGGTACCCGCCCCCCATGAACGGACCTGCAACACAAGAGCACGTCGTCAGTGGCCGTCAAGTCTGAGGAAAACAGCTGGCACGTCCAGCTGATTTTTATGCCATGTAATGCTTAATGTGTTTCACGTAATGCTTAATGTGTTATTAGACTTACATTAGTCTGATGAAATAACGAAAGAAGTTTCTAGTGTATCATTTCTCTGAACCATGACAAAGAGGCAAGCACGAGACAAAAACGATGCCGCTAGAGCATACAGATGTCAGTCTGTATCGGTTATGACTCGGTTGCCAACTTTGAAACCAATGAGTGAGTGAATTAAAGAAGCATTCTATCTAAACAATTATAAATCATTGTTACTTTGCACTTAACATAACATGTTAAAAATATTTGCTGTGTTGTTAAATGTTTCGAAAACACCACTTTTACAAATTTTGTGGGATAAAAAAGTGACGGTAATAAATTACTTGAGATAATAAACTAGAAGTTTCAGCTACCGCATGAGATGTTAGATTGGTTGAGGAAAATGAAATAATAGTAGTAGTATTTATGGAATACTCCGTCGCTACTTGGAGGGTCATAGACATACTAGAAACTTAAATACACAGCCGGCCTAAGGCGTCTGACGATGGTCTAGAAAGTCGAAAGGCGGTTCACAACAAAATATATAATAAATATAATTATGAAACATTCATACAGTCTATTCTAGTTTCTCAAGTAATAGAAATTATTGCATTTTGATTAATCCTTACCAATGACACGATATTACAGCAGTATCATTTCAAAATTTCCAGCATTGAAACAGAAGTATGACTGTCGACGCGGGATGGTCAACTATATAATACATTTCGTAGGTTTGACAAAAAACTGAGAAAGTATATGAACCACTGACCATGAGATCTACCGTTGTTTCCATATATTTACAAAACATCTAACACTGTGCAAGGACCCACATAAAGTAATCCAGAGATCATATCTGATCATCAAGGCGTGTCAGCACTTTCTTTAAACCCTAGATAAGTAACACAACACATCGAACCCATTCTTTCTTATAGAAAGTAGCTTGTTACAACGTACCTAATCAACTATCTGCAAACGTAATTTTTACCCCTTTTTGCACTGCTTTTGACGTACTCGTAGACCAAACAAGCAGCTAAAAAACAATTCTGCACCTACTGAATAGCTGCGAATGTGTTGGCTCCGATTCAAGGAGAGTACAGGATGAAGGAATAGCCCTCACTATGTGAATACATATTTTGATGTGAAATAATAGCAAAACAATGACAAAAATAAATGCAATTTTTGAGGCGCAAATTTGTAAATCTAGTAAATCAAAATCTCCTGGTGGGTAACGTTAAATTCTGTATTGATCCCCCACCCCTCATTGAATTGCAACATGCTTCGATCCTCGTTAGTGTGCTGTCCACAACGTGTTGGAACGTTGCTCTTTAAGCCTGTGACACTTTCCGATGATGGGTGTCCTGAGCTCATCCAATGAGTGGGGAGGATCTCTGTTTCAGCAGCTGGTTGTTTAGTGTATATCGGCAGATACAGCAGGTAAATCCATTCTACTGAGTGCTGAGGTGTGAAGGAAGAAGATGACGGGCTTGCAAGCGTCTGAACATTAGTCTTGAAAGACGAACTCATGTACAGAGCTAGACGGTAAGTTGGAGGACACTAACGCGATACTGCACATACTTCAGGTTAGCTTCTACATCTACATCTACACGACTGGACATTAAAATTGCTACGCCACGAAAATAACGTGCTACAGACGCGAAATTTAACCGACAGGAAGAAGATGCTGTGATATGCAAATTATTAACATTTAAGAGCATTCACACATGGTTGGCGCCGGTGGCGACACCTACAACAGTGCTGACATGTGGAAAGTTTCCAACCCATTTCTCATACGCAAACGGCAGTTGACCGGCGTTACCTGGTGAAACGCTGTTGTGATGCCTCGTGTAAGGAGGAGAAATGTGCACCATCACGTTTCCGACTTTGATAAAGGTCGGATTGTAGCCTATCGCGATTGCGGTTTATCGTATCGCGACATTGCTGTTCGCGTTGGTCGAGATCCGAAGACTGTTAGCAGAATATTGAATCGGCGGGTTCAGGAGGGTAATACGGAACGCCGTGCCGGATCCCAACAGCCTCGTATCACTAGCAGTCGAGATGACAGGCATCTTATCCGCGTGGCTGTAACGGTTCGTGCAGCCACGTCTCGATCCCTGAGTCAACAGATGGGGACGTATGCATGACAACAACTATCTGCACGAACAGTTCGACGACGTCTGCAGCAGCATGGACTATCAGCTTGGAGACCATGGCTGCGATTACCCTTGACGCTGCGTCACAGACAGGAGCACCTGCGATGGTGTACTCAACGACGAACATGGGTGCACGAACGGCAAAACGTCATTTTTTCGGATGAATCTAGATTCTGTTTACAGCATCATGATGGTCGCATCCGTGTTTGGCGACATCGCGGTGAACGCACATTGGAAGCGTGTATTCGTCATCGCCATACTGGCGTAACATCCGGCGTGATGGTATGGGGTGCCATCGGTTACACGTCTCGGTCACCTCTTGTTCGCATTGACACCACTTTGAACAGTGGACGTTACATTTCAGATGTGTTACGATCCGCGTCTCTACCCTTCATTCGATCCCTGCGAAACCCTACATTTCAGCATGATAATGCACGACCGCATGTTGCAGGTCGCGTACGGGACTTTCTCGGTACAGAAAATGTTCGACTACCCTGGCCAGCACATTCTCCAGATCTCTCACCAATTGAAAACGTCTGGCCAATGGTGGCCGAGCAACTGGCTCGTCACAATACGCTAGTCACTACTCTTAATGAACTGTGGTATCGTGTTGAAGGTGCATGGGCAGCTGTACCTGTACGCGCCATCCAAGCTCTGTCTGACTCAATGCCCAGGCGTATCAAGGCCATTATTACGGCCAGAGGTGGTTGTTCTGGGTACTGACTTCTTAGGATCTATGCACCCAAATTGCGTGAAAATGTAATCACATGTCATTTCTAGTAGAATATATTTGTCCAATAAATACCCGTTTATCATCTGCATTTCTTCTTGGTGTAGCAATTTTAATGGTCTGTAGTGTACATCCATACTCAGCAAGCCACCGGATGGTGTGTGGCGGAGGGTACTTTGAGTATCTCTATCGGTTCTCCCTTCTGTTCCAGTCTCGTGTTTTTCGTGGAAAGAAAGATTGTCGGAATGCCTGTGTGTGGGCTCTAATCTCTCTGATTTTATCCTCATGGTCTCTTCGCGAGATATACGTAGGAGGGAGCAATATACTGCTTGACTCCTCGGTGAAGGTATGTTCTCGAAACTTCAACAAAAGCCCGTACCGAGCTACTGAGCGTCTCTTCTGCAGAGTCTTCCATTGGAGTTTATCTATCATCTCCGTAACGTTTTCGTGATTACTAAATGATCCTGTAACGAAGCCCGGTGTTCTCCGTTGGATCTTCTCTATCTCTTCTATCAACCCTATCTGGTACGGATACCACACCGGTGAGCAGTTTTCAAGCAGTGGGAGAACAAATGTACTGTAACCTACTTCCTTTGTTTTCGGATTGCATTTCCTTAGGATTCTTCCAATTAATCTCAGTCTGGCATCTGCTTTAGCTGCTTCGATAGGTACAAGAGCCGTCCTTCATCCATTTACGATACTGGTACAAAACATGACTGACCCACGTTCCTGGTGGACGCTTGGTACTGTTTGACACTTACATTGGCACCTTGCAGCCAACATGCTCTTCTCCGATGATCATCAGATAAATCCTGTACTTACCAGTGGCGAAAATCCACTGCCAGTGATCCAGGCGTACACTGACAAATACTGTTTAAGCGTATTTGCCAAATGCTGACCGGCATTTTGCAGTAATTCGAAATGAATGGATCTGAGTATAACCTAAATAAAGTGTTATCAAATAAAATAAGTAAGACGCAACCTAGATGGTATTTGCCTTTCTGTACATTGGAAGTGACCACAATAATCTGTGGCCCTCATGTCTTCAATTATGAAATTGACCCAGGAGTTTTTTATTTATTTACATGTCAAGTTCCGTAGGATCAAATTCAGGAGCAGATCTCCAAGGTCATGGAAATGTAATGAGCGTTTGGCGTCGTTGGCTGGGAGGCCCCTTACGGGTCAAGTCCGGACGCCATGTCGCAGGTCTTATTACATTCGATGCCACATTGGGCGACCTGTGCGCCGGATGGGGATGAAATGATGATGAAGACAGCACAACACCCAGTCCCTGAGCAGAGAAAATCCCTGACCCAGCTTGGAACCGAACCCGGGCCCCTGAGAATGGCAGTCCGTCACGCTGAGCATTCAGCTATCGGGGCGGACCTCCGAGGTCATTCTCATGGAACATGAAATTACAACATAAAAGTAATAACAGATAAAAATAAAATTTTTACGAACCAAAAAAGTTTACTTAAACGCAATCAACAATGCATCAGGAATCGGCTTAATTTTTGAAGGAACTCCTCGACAGAATATGTGTGATCCACGTGGAAACTCTTCAGTTTCGATTTGAAAGCCTACGGATTACTGCTAAGATTTTTGAATTTTTGTGGTAGCTTATTGAAAATGGATGCAGCAGTATACTGCACGCCTTTCTGCACAAGAGTTAAGGAAGTTCGATCCAAATACAGGTTGGATTTCTGCGGAGTGTTTACTGAGTGAAAGCTGCTTATTCTTGAGAATAAGTTAATATTATTAACAATAAATGACAGTAAGGAATAAATATATTGAGAGGCCTATGTCAAAATACCTAGACTCGTGAACAGAGGTCAACAAGAGGTTCGTGAACTTACACCACTTATTGCCCAAACAGCCCGTTTCAGAGCCAAAAATATCCTTTTAGAATGGGAAGAGCTACCCCAAAATATAATACCATACGACATAAGCGAATGAAAATAAGCAAAGTAGACTAATTTTGCTGTCGAATGATCACTTGCTTCAGATATAGTACGAATAGTAAAAATGGTAGCATTAAGTCTTTCAACAAGATTCTGAACGTGGGTTTTCCACGAGTTTACTATCTATCTGAACACCTAGAAATTTGAATTGTTCAGTCTCACTAATCATATACCCGTTCTGGGAAATACAAAAGTCAGATTTTATTGAATTGTGTGTTAGGAAGTGTAAGAACTGAGTCTTACTGTGATTTAGTGTTAGTCTATTTTCTACAAGTCATGATCTTAAGTCATAAACTGCACTATTTTCAACCAGGCCAATGTTGCACACAACATCCTTTACTACCAAGCTAGTTTCATCAGCAAACAGAAATATTTTACAGTTAGCCTTAATACTAGAGGGCATATCATTTATATAAATAAGGAACAGTAGTGACCCCAACACTGATCCCATTTGACCGTATCCCACTCAGACCCCACATCACAGCCATTCTCAACACTGTGAATAATGACTTTTGCTGTGTGTTGCTAAAGTAAGAGGTGAACCAATTCAGACCTACTCCCCATATTCCATAATGGTTCAACTTCTGGAGCAATATTTTGTGATCAACACAAACGCCTTAGTTAAAGCAAAAAATATGCCTAGCATTAGAAACCTTTTGTTTAAACCATCTAGTACCTCATAGAGGAAAGAGACTGTAGCATTTTCAGTTATTAAACGACTTTTAAAGCCGAACTGTACATATGACAGCAAATTATGTGATATAAAATGATCAATTATCCTTACATACACAGACTTTTCAATAAATTTAGCAAACACTGATGGCATAGATATAGGTCTAAAACTGTCTACATTATCCCTTTTCATAAAGCAGCTTTATTACTAACTACTTTAATTGTTCAGCAAGCTGACCATTCCTAAAGAAAAAATTACAAATATGGCTAAATACAGGGCTCACATGTGCAGCACAGTACTTTAATGTTCTGCTAGGCACTCCACCACATCCATGACAGTTCTTAGTCTTCAGTTATTTAATTATTAACTCAATCTCCCTCTTGTCTATATCACAGAGGACTATTTCAGACATCAATCTCGGGAAGGCATTTGCCAAGAGAGTTATGTGATTCCCTGTAGCTACTAAAGTTTTATATCATTCATCAGCAATGCTCAGAAAATGATTGTTAAATACTGTACATATATCTGATTTATCAGTAACAGAAATATTTTTACTATGAACTGACATTATATCGTCGACCCTGTGCTGCTGACCAGTCACTTCCCTCACAACTGACCACGTGGTTTTAATTTTATTCTGTGAATTAGCTACTCTATTTGCGTACCACATACTCTTTTGTCTTCCTAATAACATTTTTAAGCATCATACAGTACTGTTTGTAATAGGCTACTGTAGCTTGAGTGTGACTACTTCTAACATAGAATTCCCAATTTGTTCTACATTATACCCTTATCTCAGTAGTCAGTCACCCAGGCAGCCTTTCACTGCTAGTACCCCATTTTGAACGTTCTAATGGAGAGCACATCTCAAAGAGCATGAGAAATGTGTTAAGGAAAGCATTGTATATTATCATCCATGTTATCGTCACTATAAACATCCTGCCACTATTGTTCCTTGACGAGGTTTAAAAACTCGCTATTGCTGTTGGATTAACTTTTACTATAATTATACGAGACATTTGTTGAGTACAAAAGCCATTTTAGTGTTAAAATTTGTGCAATATGGTCTGAAAGGCCATTCACCGTTTTACTAACAGAATGCCCATCTAGTAATGAAGAATGAATAAAAATTTTGTCTGTTGCTGTGTTACTGTTCCCCTGCACCCTAGTTGGAAAAAAACACAGTCTGCATCAGATCATATAAATTTAGGAGATCTACCAACGTCCTTTCTGGCAACACTGTACACAAAATTTATATTTGAGTCACCACAGATAACTAATGTCTGGTACTTCCGATACTTTCGTTACCCATGTTCTTCCCGCACTGCGCTGCTGGGGGAAGGGTTACTGCAGTGTACTATTTTTTGTAGTGGATGCAAAGACCGAACTTATGTTCATAGTGTGGAGATGGTAATGTACTGACTGTTCCCTCACAGCACCCTCCAAAAAAGAATAGAACCAAGTTCTGTCTCATTTTGTCCCGGTTACGTACGGGCTGTAATCTGTGAGTAGAGGTAATCAGGTGGTGTTACTGACGCAGGCATATCTTAAACGTCTTGTGCCTCATAATAGTGGCAGAACGTTATGATGACGTCACTGTGCTTTACGATAAATCAGCGCATAACTTTCCACACTGACTACTCTTTCTGTGGTAAAGTGATAATGCGATCAAAGCTTTAAATGATCCTTTGAGATGTGTTGGCATCCTGAAGAGTGCACACAAGCCCCAATATTTAGTTCACGATTGGAGACATGGCGTGCTCTACTGAACAGCACTCGGAATTCGGATTTCTTTTTACCTCCGTTACACAACTGTCTGTAAGTAGATACTTCTTGTTGTTGTCATTAAGAAAGAGATTTCACATAAACAAATACATAAGGAGATAAGGACAGGTCATAATTTGGTTGTGTATGTTTGTTTGACGTTGTCTTGTTGTTGTGGCCTTCAGTCCTGAGACTGGTTTGATGCAGCTCTCCATGCTACTCTATCCTGTGCAAGCCTCTTCATCTCCCAGTACCTACTGCAGCCTACATCCTTCTGAATCTGCTTAGTGTATTCATCTCTTGGTCTCCCTCTACGATTTTTACCCTCCACGCTGCCCTCCAGTACTAAATTGGTGATCCCTTGATGCCTCAGAACATGTCCTACCAACCGATCCCTTCTTCTTGTCAAGTTGTGTCACAAACTCCTCTTCTCCCCAATTCTATTCAATACCTCCTCATTAGTTATGTGATGTACCCATCGAATCTTCAGCATTCTTCTGTAGCACCACATTTCGAAAGCTTCTATTCTCTTCTTGTCGAAACTATGTATCGTCCATGTTTCACTTCCATACATGGCTACACTCCATACAAATACTTTCAGAAAGGACTTCCCGACACTTAAATCAATATTTGATGTTAACAATTTTCTCTTCTTCAGAAACACTTTCCTTGCCATTGCCAGTCTACATTTTATATCCTCTCTACTTCGACCATCATCAGTTATTTTGCTCCCCAAATAGCAAAACTCCTTTACTACTTTAAGTGTCTCATTTCCTAATCTAATTCCCTGAGCATCACCCGATATAATTCGACTACATTCCATTATCCTACTTTTGCTTTTGTTGATGTTCATCTTATACCCTCCTTTCAAGACACTGTCCATTCCGTTCAACTGCTCTTCCAAGTCCTTTGCTCTCTCTGACAGAATTACAATGCCATCGACGAACCTCAAACTTTTTATTTCTTCTCCATGAATTTTAATACCTACTCCGAATTTTTCTTTCGTTTCCTTTACTGCTTGCTCAATATACAGATTGAATAGCAACCCTATGTCACTCCCTTCCCAACTACTGCTTCCCATTCATTTCCCTCGACTCTTATAACAGCCATCTGGTTTCTGTACAAATTGTAAATAGCCTTTCGCTCCCCGTATTTTACCCCTGCACGTTTAGAATTTGAAAGAGAGTATTCCAGTCAACATTGTCAAAAGCTTTCTCTAAGTCTACAAATGCTAGAAACGTAGGTTTGACGTATGTTTACGAAACGCCAGTGCCTGTGGCTATAAGAAAACGTTTGTTTGGCAGTTAATTCACCTATAAAACGAGCAACTTACGACAGGGACAATAAGCAGACTCCGAAATCTATAATGTCGATTACCAAGCGAAGACTATTAAACTGCTGATCAATACTAAAGTAGGCCTACAATTCGCCCACAAACAGTTCAGCTACTTGGGCTGCCACCGAGGGCTCCCTTACCGTAGCAGGACTCTGTGTAGAAGATGGAGAGGTCGCTATGGTTCCGGTGCAGGTCGTCCAGCATGGTGGGGCTGGTGAAGCTGTCGGCGTACCAGTGAACCGCCACGGCGGCAGTCAGGCGCTGCGCAGCCTCGCCCTCCAGGATCTGCGGGCCACAAACATTGTTTTGAAGCAGCTGTGAGTTGGACGTCAGGGAGATCCCAGTAACGCACCAGCTCATTCTCTCTCTCCCTCTGTCTCTCTCATTCACTTGTGCACTGGAATACCCTGCTAAGCCTCGAGATCGTCTCATATGGTAAGGGCTGTGGAATGGGCAACGGAGATGAGGTTAGGGTCCAGAAGCCTAGGTGGTTTCTCAATGGTGGAATATTCGTCGAGATATGAAACTAATTTAAAACTCAAAACAATATTCTACTATTTTTAACGAAGCAAAAGAGATAACTTGAAGGAAATGTAAAATACACTCCTGGAAATTGAAATAAGAACACCGTGAATTCATTGTCCCAGGAAGGGGAAACTTCTTTGACACATTCCTGGGGTCAGATACATCACATGATCACACTGACAGAACCACAGGCACATAGACACAGGCAACAGAGCGTGCACAATGTCGGCACTAGTACAGTGTATATCCACCTTTCGCAGCAATGCAGGCTGCTATTCTCCCAAGGAGACGATCGTAGAGATGCTGGATGTAGTCCTGTGGAACGGCTTGCCATGCCATTTCCACCGGGCGCCTCAGTTGGACCAGCGTTCGTGCTGGACGTGCAGACCGCGTGAGACGACGCTTCATCCAGTCCCAAACATGCTCAATGGGGGACACATCCGGAGATCTTGCTGGCCAGGGTAGTTGACTTACACCTTCTAGGGCACGTTGGGTGGCACGGGATACATGCGGACGTGCATTGTCCTGTTGGAACAGCAAGTTCTCTTGCCGGTCTAGGAATGGTAGAACGATGGGTTCGATGACGGTTTGGATGTACCGTGCACTATTCAGTGTCCCCTCGACGATCACCAGAGGTGTACGGCCAGTGTAGGAGATCGCTCCCCACACCATGACGCCGGTTGTTGGCCCTGTGTGCCTCGGTCGTATGCAGTCCTGATTGTGGCGCTCACCTGCACGGCGCCAAACACGCATACGACCATCATTGGCACCAAGGCAGAAGCGACTCTCATCGCTGAAGACGACACGTCTCCATTCGTCCCTCCATTCACGCCTGTCGCGACAGCACTGGAGGCGGGCTGCACGATGTTGGGGCGTGAGCGGAAGACGGCCTAACGGTGTGCGGGACCGTAGCCCAGCTTCATGGAGACAGTTGCGAATGGTCCTCGTCGATACCCCTGGAGCAACAGTGTCCCTAATTTGCTGGGAAGCGGCGGTGCGGTCCCCTACGGCACTGCGTAGGATCCTACGGTCTTGGCGTGCATCCGTGCGTCACTGCGGTCCGGTCCCAGGTCGACGGGCACGTGCACCTTCCGCCGACCACTGGCGACAACATCGATGTACTGTGGAGACCTCACGCCCCACGTGTTGAGCAATTCGGCGGTACGTCCACCCGGCCTCCCGCATGCCCACTATACGCCCTCGCTCAAAGTCCGTCAACTGCCCATACGGTTCACGTCCACGCTGTCGCGGCATGCTACCAGTGTTAAAGACTGCGATGCAGCTCCGTATGCCACGGCAAACTGGCTGACACTGACGGCGGCGGTGCACAAATGCTGCGCAGCTAGCGCCATTCGTCGGCCAACACCGCGGTTCCTGGTGTGTCCGCTGTGCCGTGCGTGTGATCATTGCTTGTACAGCCCTCTCGCAGTGTCCGGAGCAAGTATGGTGGGTCTGACACACCGGTATCAATGTGTTCTTTTTTCCATTTCCAGGAGTGTATATGGTGCTGAATTTTGAATAACTGTATGTGCCTACAAAAATATAATAACCGACAAAGGGATTTTAGAGTAATTTAAAGGTATTAAAAGAGATAACTGGACTTGATGCAGCCAAGGGTGAAGCTGTTCATTTACCAGCACACAAGACATCGGCAATGGAGCACCAGAGAAGGAGAAAGCTATTGGAATTTAGAAGAGATAAATGTATTACTCGCGATGTCACGCAGTGGACAGAAGAAAAATTTGAAATATCTTTAACCAAGTTTGTAAATTTACGCAGAAGTGTGCATAATTGAGGCCATATGTGTTTAACATGATGTTGTTCCCAAAAATGAAACGTCAAATAAAAAACATACGAATGATGTACGAGCAATTAAGGCCAGCGTCGAAGTATTCATTTTTTTAGAAATAAAAAAAGGACCACACCACTATTTAACTGTTTTAATTTTTATTTGCGTACAATCCATGTTTCGGCATATTGCTAGACACTTAACACGTTGTCAAGCTCAAAGTTGGCCATAAATGAAGAAAAATATTGGCTCCCCACGAAATGCCGGACGTAAAATCACCGACCCGTAAGAGATCAGTAAAGATCGTGGGAGCACGTCATATTTAGTAAAAACAGGCTTAAGGTGGTAAATAAAAGACGAGCACTTGCCCTGAAAACGTTTTAAGGACATGTGCTACGACTACATCTACATGGATACTCTGCTAATCACATTTATGTGCCTGGCAGAAGGTTTATCGAACCACCTTCACAATAATTCTCCATTATTACAATCTCGTACAGCACGCGGTAAGAACGTACACCTATGTCTTTCCGTGCGAGCTGTGATTTCGCTTACTTTACTGCGATGATCGTTTCTCCCTATGTAGGTCGGCATCAACAAAATATTTTCGCATTCGGAGGAGAAAGTCGACGATTGAAATTTCGTGAGAACATTCCGCAGCAAAGAAAAACTCTCATCTTTTATTTACCAGCGTAAGTCTATTTTTACTAAATATTACGTACTCCCACGATTATTTGTTAATCTTTTACAAGACGGTGATTTTACATCTTACATTTCATGGAGAGCCAATATTTTTCTTAATTTATAGCCAAATTTAAGTTGGTAATATGTAAAGTGTCCTGCGATTTACGTTAAAGACATAAAATCAAACAGTTGAGAATGGCATAAAAGGTCGAAACCTGGGTTGTACTCAAATAAACACCACACAATAAAAAAGTCAAATGGTGGTATGTTCCTTTAAAAAATATTGTATGACTCTTCCTCAGCAACTTCAAAAACTTTTTACAAACCATTAACCTTCCAATGCTCCAGTTTGGTCAACTTACTCCTTATCGAGCTATTAAGCAATTAAGTTTGGCAACTTCATCTGTGAATGACACTGGAGGCTATAGCACCGTCAAACTGTTCGGAGAACTTTTTTGCTTAATCTTACGGTGATAATTTTCTCGAAGCAATTTAGTACTCGGACACAAAACATTCATTAAAGAAAAATGAGTTGTAGGTATATCATGAGATGTATACAGGGTGATTACAATTAACGTTAAACTTTCAAAAGGCTGTAGAAATAATACCACTGGTCAGAATTACGTCAAATTGCAACGGAATATTATCGGAGAAAGGGGAAAACATACGGCAGAAAAAAAAAACAATAGTGTGAATATTGATCAATATATGGCGCTGTTTGTGTCAGATTGCGTAAATGAAAACACCTGTCAAGCACACGACCCATTGAAGTTGGTGTAAACACGTCGGGTACACGGCTTTCCTCCTTTCGCGTCTGCGAGGTTCGCCATGACTCTCAATGCAGGGTCGCGCTCTGCTTGTAAAGCTGTATTAGAAGAATGATGACTGTGCACAAGTCGCTCTGCAGAAGTTCAGGACACTGAAGAGTTTGAAAAAAGGCGTTGGTTGGTCCGATGACTGCCGTGGGTCTGGAGAAAATGATTCGGAAATTCGAAAAGACGGGTTCAAGTGTTGTGCAGCCTGGTAGAGGGATGAAACTAATTTATTCGACGTCAGTGGAAGCAGTGTCCAGAGCAGTGCAGGAGGAGACGAGCGGTGGCGCGCAAACGTGTACTGCACGGAGAACTGCCCGAACACTGGACATATCCGTGAGCACAGCGCGTAAAATCGTACAAAACATCCTTCTTTGCCATCCATTCAAAATTACCCATGTGCACGAGTTGCTTCCTGTTGACCTCCAAGCAAGAGACGCCTCTGCCTTAGAATTTGTTGCTTACATGGAAGTGGACAACGATTGGCGGTGGAAGATTTTGTGGACAGACGAAGCCCACTTCCATCTGACGGGATACGTCAGTACACAGAATTGTCGAATATGGGCAACGGAAAATCCACACGCAAATCAACCAGCACCACTTCATCCTGAAAAGGTCACCGTGTGATGCAAGTGTACGGCATAGGGCCATATTTTTAAGAAGAGACAGGTTACTCTGGTCCTGTTACCTGTACCGTCACTGGTAAGCACTATGAGTGTCTTTTGCACTCCAAAAGCATGGATGTGTGGATGGTACCATTTTTATGCAAAATGGCGCAGCTCCGCACACTGAAAATCCCGTTAAGCAGCTGCTGAAGTGCCATTTCGGAAATGCTAGAATTATCAGCCGCCATTTCCCTAGGGCCTCGCCTTCCCTATCACCTGATCTTAATCCGTGTGACTTTTGACTGTGGGGCTATCTGAAAGATGCTGTGTTCAGAGTTTCTGTTGCAAACTTAGTTGCATAGAAGGCACGCATTGTGCAACACATTCTGAACGTGACCCCGGAAACACTTCGAACATTTGTGTGGAACATGTTGTTTCTCGATTTCAACTTGATGCAGAAAACTGTGGACAGCATATTGAACATGTTTTGCGCCAGCCACACGGAAATTAATAATCCGCATTAATTTTTATTGATGCTTTTGATGTGGTTTTTGGCCTCAGGACAATTAAAAACCGATGAGATTGACGCTTCTTATGCGTTTTTTGGCCTCAGGACAGTTAAAAACCAGTTTTTCCCATTCATTGTGATATTACCTTGCCGTGGAGGATGGGCTTACGTAACTAACAGTATCACACTTGAACACTCAGCCACACTGAGTAGTACAGTTTGTTTAACATCAAACGTACACCTCAGGCATTGTTGTATGTTTCATTTGTCATTTGTAGTGGACCAATATTAAATTATGATGCTTACAGTGCTATCTATTGCTACATTTTCCAACTATTTAATTTTCTTCTGCCATACATTTTCCTCCAGCTCCGATAATATTCCTTTGCAATTTGACGTCATTCTGACCAGTGGTGCTATTTCTACAGCGGACTGAAAATTTAACTTTAATTATAATCACCCTGTACATTCAAATCTGTATGTCAACCTCCTACAGACAACAGTTTAATCAGCCAGCGATACGAAAGGCGATTTATTGCTTTTAATTCCTTGCGACATTTGTTGCTAACAGCTGATCAAAAATGTCAAAATGGCAGTAGTTACGTGATTATGATAGTTAAAAGTGAAAATGACATCCCTTGTTGATGACTGTCACTATGTCACAGAGAGGAGAAAATCATGAAATTACAAAAATTTACCACCAGCTTACAGACGGACAACAAAGGCGATTAAAGAAAATCGCCATGAAGCTACTACGATGTCGTAGCAGGAGGAGAGGTGATACTTCTACATGGTGTGTCCGAGGTGGTGAGATAAAATACCTCTCGCAGACCAAACACACCTTCTGGGATAAACAACCGGTGTCGTAAACGGAGCTTGCCCAAGCTAAGGTTAATTACCTTTGAAAATCAAATATGGAAAGGTCTTTTAGTGACAAAAACACCCACTGTCCCACCGAAGAAGGTAGTTAAAGGCTACGTCGGATTCGGTACATAGCCAACTAGAAGACAGCAATGAATCGGAGCATCCCCCAAATTCATACTAATACACAAAATGAAGACTCAATATAAGGAACATAAACTTACTACTTAAGACCAGGAAACTCAAGAATTTCACTAATGAATTAATAAACCAAACGTTTTAGTATCGGGGCTCCAAGAAATGAGAAACACGATAGAGGACCCGTTCGAATCACAGGGATATAGAATTTATAATGGGAAACCAGGACAGAGGGTTATGAAGCAATGTCCCCACTTCTGAACAGGATTTATAGTGAACATAAACATAATTGATTCAATGACTTATTTTCAATCAATATCACCAATAACTGCCACTGTGTCTTTTAAAAAATGAACAAAACCTACCCAATAATAAATGCCCATGCCCCTACGAATGAAAAAAAAATTCTAACAACATCAATAAAGATGTAGATAAATTGTAGGACCTTCTCGAACAAACTGTGAACAGAGTAAATACAACAAATGTAAAAAATTTATTGGGAGACTTCAACGTCCAGCTGGGAAAAGAAAGGAAATACAAAGATATAATTTGAAAATGGAGTGCACATTACTTTACAAATGTCTGTCTCGTGCATTTAATAAACAATTCTTGACATTATTTGTGACAAGCAATAGTGGATAGATTCGTCAAAACAAATTTCACTTTCTCTCTTCTTCCATTGTGTCTCTGTCGGTCAATTGTGGAGGCGGATAGCGGCTGGTCAAACATTTAACAAGAATGAACATCTTAACACTGGAGATCTTAATAAAAAGAATTACTTAAGTACTATCGGAGTTTCCCTGCTATCAGTACTACAGAAAATACTTCTCTGCAGAGAACACAACCTTATATCCAAATGAATATACTTCAAGAGAAAGCCAGATAAACTTAAAACGTGGAAACACACAGACTGTAAGAAGGTGGGAGTGACAGCTAGACTCTGTCTGTACAGTCAAACATTTTCGTAAGGAAATGTACAATGTTTAAGTATTGAGAGGAGTAGACACAGGCTCAGGCCGCACTACATACTTAAAATTAAAATCAAATTGACTCCATTAAAGAAACAGAATGAAAAGACTAATCAAACAAGACCCATACCAGCTAATTAAAAATTACAAATAATAACAAATAAACACAAACCATTAAAGTAACAGATAACGTAGAAGAACTGCTACCAAGTCTCAACAAACAAGCCGAGAACCCAGCTCCTTTAAACTCAGGAAGAAAACAAGCATCATGGCCTCTAAAATGTAATAAATTCCATGAAGAAAGACACACAAAACAGAAGAAAATGCCATCAACCTCAAAACTGAAGGAAAAAAAGTTACACACTAGTTTAGGAGAACTAAGAGAGGATTTCATAAAGACGCAATAAACTCTATAGAAGAAAATTACCACAAAACCAATTCCAGGAACCAGGAATCTATGGGAACTAATTGCAACAGTATGAGACCCCAAAGCTAATGCTAAAATATGAAGATGGAAGAATGGCACGCAGTAAAAAGGAAAATGTTGAAATCATGGTAAAATCATTTAATAAACTTTTGAATTGTGATGAACCAAATGAACTCTTACAAATCGACGTAAATACCCCAATTAAAACAGAAACTAACAAATTATCCCCCCCTCCCCCCAACTTTCCGAGAAGTAAAAGGGTACTCAAAGGACAAGTAAATTGGAGAGAATAAAAATTTTATTGACAAGTGGGAATATTCAAGTGACACATTTCCACATCATTAAGAAATGTCATATTCATGATCTATGAAACCAGTATTAATATAATGTGTTGAGTAAAGATACCCTTACACAACACTCTAAGAAAACTTTGGATAATAGAACAATTCTCTCAACATTGTACCATGGCCATCACGCCCTCACTGCACAGGAAGGGGCATAAGAACAGTCCAGACGACTACAGAGGACTCTCTCTCCAAGACTGCACAGATAAGATTTTATCCATGATCCTAGATGAAAGGATCAAGGGACAACTATAACAGGAGTTAGAGTAATACCTAGAAGGTTTCAGACTATGGAGAAGCTGTGTAGGGCAGGTCATTAATTTAAAATTGATTATGATATACTACACGAAATGGATCAAACTTCTTGCAATAATGTTTGTGGATGTTAAGAAGCCATATGACTGCCTCTTTACACCTTCAGCACCAAAAATTTTAAGGAACTTGGAACTCCTTCCAAAACTAATTAAATTAATAGGACTTACTCTAACCTATACCAAATCGAAGGTCAAGTTTAGAGGAGTAGTTGTTGAACATTCCTTATAAAAACAGGCTTACGACAACGTGACTGCCTATCCCCATTTTTGTTCAGCTCCGTCGTGGAATACATAATGAGGGAATAGTACAAGGACAACACAAAGAAAATAAGAATTGGAAGTGCTGAAAGCAATACAAGTTTGAACTGCTTGGGATTTGCGGATTATCTTACTCTTCTAACCAACAATGTTCAAGAAACCAGGCAACAGGTTAAACCACTACAAGAAATAGCACAGAAAACTGGCCTTAGAATATCATTTGAAGAAACAGAGATTATGCTAACTAACACAGCATTTGCAATCAAAATTACAACAGGAGAACAAAAAATCAAAGAAAAAGTCATGGCAAAATATAATAAAGAAGATGAACAAAGCAAATTACATTACCAAAAACACATACAACAAAAATGCCTAGCCATAGATTCAAAATTAAAACATTATAAAACAGTTAGACAACCAGAAATAACTTGCACAGCCGAAACCACAACTAACACAGAAGAAATTGAGAAGGTACAAAATATAGAAAGAAGAATAATTAGGACATGCGTAAATATACAGTATCAAGCAATAGGGCACTAGAGAATAGCTTCAAATGAAACGATGTACAAATAAATAGAACCAGTAATGAGGACGATCAGGAGGAAGCGTATCTCATTCTCTGGATGTGTGATGGGAACACCAGGAAACAAAATTAGAAGAGGAATGATAGAAAAATTGTAAAATAGTAAGAGCAAGATCAAATGGATCACAGAAATGAAGGAAGATACGAGACAACTCCTAATTACAGTAGACGACTTAGAAAGCAAAGCAGATAAAAACAGAATACTGCAAGAAACACAAAGCAGGCTACAAGCTCAGATCAGGGCTACAGGAAGAGTGGTCTCAGACGAAGAAAGAAATAAAATATCTGGATGGATTGAGAAGTACTGAGCAGACAGAAGAGCAAAACACCCTTCATATAATAATAAATTATGAGAATTCCTGTATAACTACTGCACTGTTGAATTTCTTATTGAATTATTTTTGAGCCGTATTGTATTATTTAATAACGAGAACCTTTGCAAACCTTTATATAATTTACAAGAGGGGTCCAATGAAGGCCATAAAATAAAAATGTAATAAATAACAGAGAAAAAGAAGAAGTCTAGAATGATTTTCTTGTGCATGTCTCAGTGACGCTTTTTTTTTTCGTTGTGTGAGTATTAGAAATACAGTGGAGGAGACAGCGTGAGCTTCAATAGATTAAGCAATCTAGGTATTGATGTAAGCGGTTAGCCTTACAGTCACTGAAAAGTTCTACTACTTCTGTAAATATTTTGACCAATCTTCATCACGCCCGCCCGGGTGGCCGTATGGTAACACACGGCTATCCGGGCGGAAAGGAGCCCGGCACGAATACGCTCGGCCGATTTGTGTCGAGGTCCGGTGAACCGGCCAGTTTGTGGATGGTTTTTAGGCGGTTTCCCATCTGCCTCGGCGAATGCTGGCTGGTTCCCCTTGTTCCGCCTCAGTTACACTATGTCGGCGATTGCTGCGCAAACAAGTTCTTCAAATAAGCCTACACCACCATTATTCTACCACGCAAACATAGGGGTTACACTCGTCTGGTGTGAGACGTTCTCTGGTGGGCCCATCTGGGGCCGAACCGCACAATAAACCTGGGTTCGGTGTGGGGCGGTGGAGGGGTGAAGTGGACTGCGGTAGTCGTCGTGGGGTTGTGGACCACAGCTGATGCGGCGGGGACGGAGCCTCTCCGTCGTTTCTACGTCCCCGGTTAACATACGATACAATACAATACAATCTCCATCACACCAAGATATTGTGCGAATGTTCCAAGAAATACACAGCTGAGTGCGACTCTCTGCATATGAATAAGGACTAGCAGCTTTGGGGTAGTGCTGGGATGAAGAATGCCTTAAATAAATTCTGAAATTTATCCCATTATGAAATAGTACCAGCAGCATGGCATAATACACACGGAGTTAGGAACTGTAGTAAGGATATCTTGGTGGATTAAAAACTCGAGGCAGCCCTCGGTAAGGGGTAAGTTAGTTTGATAGGTAAGTTTTTTTCCCACAAACAGTATACATTATGAAGCAGGTCCACCCCAGATGTGCATTTCTAATCTATCATATGAAGTTTTAGGTTTAAATTTCAACCGCAAAACTACTACTCCTGTACCGATATACACTACTGGCCATTAAAATTGCTACACCCCGAAGATGACGTGCTACAGCCTCGAAATTTAACCGACAGGAATACGATGCTGTGATATGCAAATGATTAGCTTTTCAGAGCATTCACACAAGGTCGGCACCAGTGGTGACACCTACAACGTGCTGACATGAGGAAGGTTTCCAACAGGTTCGTCATACACAAGCAGCAGTTGACCGGCGTTGCCTGGTGAAACGTTATTGTGATGCCTCGTGTAAAGAGGAGAAAAATACACCATCACATTTCCGACTTTGATAAACGTCGGATTGTAGCCTAGCGCCATTGCGGTTTACCGTATCGCGACATTGCTGTTTGCGTTGGTCGAGATCCAATGACTGTTAGCAGAATATGGAATCGGTAGGTTCAGGAGGGTAATACGGAAAGTCGTGCAGGATTCCAACGGCCTCGTATCACTAGCTGTCAAGATGACAGGCATCTTATCCGCTTGGCTGTAACGGATCGTGCAGCCACGTCTCGATCCCGGAGTCAACAGATGGGGGCGTTTGCAAGACAACAACCATCTGCACGAACAGTTCGACGACGTTTGCAGCAGTATGGACTATCAGCTCGGAGACCATGGCTGCGGTTACCCTTGACGCTGGATCACAGACAGGAGCACCTGCGATGGTGCACTCAACGACTAACCTGGGTGCACGAATGGCAAAACGTCATTTTTTCGGATGAATCCAGGTTCTGTTTACAGCATCATGATGGTCGCATCCGTGTTTGGTGACATCGCGGTGAACAAACATTGGAAGCGTGTATTCGTCATCGCCCTACTGGCGTAGCACGCGGCGGCATGGTATGAGGTGCCATTGGTTAGCCGTCTCGGTCACCTCTTGTTCGCATTGACGGCACTTTGAACAGTGGACTTACTTTTCAGATGTGTTACGACCCGTGGCTCTACCCTTCATTCGATCTCTGCGAAACTCTACATTCCAGCATAATACTGCACGACCGCATGTTGCAGGTCCTGTACGGGCCTTTCTGGATGCAGAAAATGTTCGACTGCTGCCCTGGCCAGCACATTCCCCAGATCTGTCACCAATTGAAAACGTCTGTCCAACGGTGGCCGAGCAACTGACTCGTCGCAATACGCCAGTCACTACTCTTGATGAACTGTGGTAACGTGTTGAAGGTGCATGGGCAGCTGTACCTGTACACGCCATCCGAGCTCTGTTTGACTCAGTGCCCAGGCGTATCAAGGCCGTTATTACGGCCAGAGGTGGTTGTTCTAGGTACTGATTTCTCAGGATCTATGCAACCAAATTGCGTGAAAATGTAATCACATGTCAATTCTAGTATAATATATTTCTTCTTGGTGTAGCAATTTTTATGGCCAGTAGTGTATGTTGCTTTTAGGCCTGTGTGACCTGCGTTATATCCGACACCATTACTGCCACCATCGAAGAATGACAACTAGAAGTACCGTCGCGGGAGACAGAGACAAGCACGAGACTCACCTCTTCGGACCAGTACAAGTAGTCGCGTAAGTCCTCCCCGATGATGATGTTTGTGTCGGCCAGAGAGGGTTCGCTGCGCAGTGTGGGACCCAGGAAGTCTTCGAGGAAGCGGCGCAGCCACTGTGGGCTCCAGCCCATGTTGGTAACGCCGTAGTTGGTGACGGATCCGGACGAGGGCTCGTTCTGCAGCGACACGGCCCACATGTCCACGCCGAGCCGCGCGTACTCCTTCAGGAACCTGCAGGCGACACGTGGTCATTACAATAGTCATCGTCTCCCAGGCCTAATCTGTCAGCCTTTTTATTGACTCTCTGATCAGGTCGCACAATCCTCGTCATAAACCTGGCTTACTCAGAAAGACATCTGCTGTCGTGTCCAGAGCGGTCGTACTCAGTTCGCGAATGCGTTCTCGAGAGGAGCACCGAGTCAGGCGCTCAGCAAAATGGTTCAAATGGCTCTGAGCGCTACGGGACTTAACATCTGAGGTCATCAGTCTCCTAGAACTTAGAACTACTTAAACCTAACTAACCTAAGGACATCACACACATCCATGCTAAAGGTAGGATTCGAACCTGCGACCGTAGCGGTCGCGCGATTCCGGACTGAAGCGCCTAGATCCGCTCGGCTACAGCGGCCAGCCAGGCGCCCAGCCAACCCCACATCGAGAACAAGGCCATGCAGCTGTCTCGAAAGCAGAGAGTGACACCACATACTTTGGAGGAACAGCAGCGCCGTACGGGGAGACAGCAATTAAATATGACTGCTTATTGGTTACACGTAAATCGTACACTAAATCATTCTTTTATTCTGTAATTCACAGTACTGTACAGGCTTACACTATCATCAGCAATTGAGTATTACTATTTAGACTATTGAACAGGTGTCGTTTACCCGTATGTTCGAGAAATTAAGACGAGTTCATATTTTCACACACCCAACTGTTGAAGATGCGCATACGAAGAGGGTATCTGTAATCAAGAGGAATAATTTCGTTCCTAGCATGGTACGGTAAGTAAATTTCTTTTTATGTAGCTATCTATGGTCTCGTGTATGGCACTGGAAGTTGTGGTAAAAGTCAAAGCAGTGAGAGAGATGTATATTTTTTTATCATCATAGGACCGTCATCCACATTGTTTGGGAATGCATGCAGATAGTAGGTACAAAATTTTGTCTGAAGTAACAGTTCTCATAAACAAACTGTAGCTCGTAAAAATTGATGTAGCCTGTAAACACTCCAATTCCCGGCCGCACCTCTCGATATCACTGCCAGTCATCTTGGCCGTGTTGCGGTCAGTGCGTTTTTGATAGAATCCTATGACACTCGCCAGTAGGACTATGGGAATACATGGTGTGGACGGGCAGCAACATTTTGCTTAACAACTGCTGAAAATGAAAAATAGTAAAGAACAGGTAACGATAAAAAAAATTGAAAACTGTTTCGGAAGGATATATTTCAAACAGAGAAACTGAAAAAAAATTGGGTATAATTTTAGTTGCTTAATTTTTTTGTGCTCTACAAGAATTTTGTTCGTATTACAGGGTCAGGATCTTGCTTCAGTGGTTTGAGGAGATATCTGGGACAGTATTGGGCGTCAACCCCGTATCCTCAAACCAACCGTCACCGGCAATTTACGGAAACTGTGTGACTTTTATGTACAAATATGGTGCCAGCTGCCTCCAAAAATCTAGCAGCTATTTTCGAATCCACGCCACTCATAATTGCTGCTGTATTGCGTTTTAAATGTGGAACAACTCGCTATCCAGCTGATGATAGTAACGTTTTGGCTCATCTGTGTGAGTTGAATTGCAGTGCAAATAGTCCACATCAAAACTGTTATGTAAAAATGAGTGGTATTACATATAATATTTTGCATATTTTTACTAAACCACAGATCTTTATTTTTGTCATTTACCTACGGTATATTTATTTACGCAACTAAATCTCATGTACTGCCATAGTGTTGCACTTGGCGGAGATTGGTTGCTCGATTTTCAGAATAGTATTTAAAGGTTGAGGTTGTAAATTTTGCATATTTGTTTACTCCGTCAATTTTACATAAATTTTGTGGTATCGAAATGAAATAAATGCAGATAAAACTTCAGTTCAATCTTCTTGTTCTTCTTCCTCATCTTTCTCCGTTCCTACATAGGGTCGGCACTGTTATACGGGTTTTGACGGCGTCAGTGGCGGCTCGTAGTCTCCCTGACGCCACTGCTCCCACTGTGTCGGAATGTTTACGTTTTGTGTATCTTAGGCGGGAAATGGGTCCCAGCCTGGTGTTCACGTAAACCACATCAGCCGTTGTCGTTAATCCGCGGGGCAGATTCGATGCGGGCAGTCCAGGGGCCCAGAAGCCCGTTAATGCGCTCAGCTATCCACTCGAGTAAAAGCTCTGTATAATGACGCTGTCTGTTTTACGGCTTATGCAAAATATTTGAAAAATAAACGCTTGCGGCTAGTCTTAATAAGAAATAATTTTATTCTCAGGAATTTCCTTTATATTAGACCAATGATCGTGGCGAACTTTACTGCCTATTTATCATTCGGCAAAGCAGTGTTAGTTCACCAACATCGCCTCAATGTGAGGGACCACTGACTACGTATCCTAAGGTACATGACGTCATGCCTGAGCCGAAAGGCCTCATCCCAACGCGGCGATGGCCCACCCCTGCTGGTCAGTGTCCAGCCGCCCCACTTCTGCTGCCTGCTTTGATGATGATTTTCCCTTTCTGTGTCTGGGGTCTGATATTAGTGCTTTTCAGATAATCTTGTGAGTACAAATTTACATAAACTACAGGGTCTAGGTTACACAACCAAACTGCATTTTAAAAATAGCGCAAGCGACGCCTTACAAACTTTATATACAATCACTGCTGAAATATAGTCCAAAACAAGGAAGCAGGAAGATAGACGGCCAGAGGAAAGATCGGTGGACCAAACTACCTTAGAGCGTAACAAACGAAAAACTGTTTATTCCCCGATGATTATGACGCTGATGGTGGTGGAAGTTACTAGAATTTGGTTTTTACTGCATTTAAAATAACTGTTTAGATAAAAGATGAACTTTGCACATGAAAAAAGTTAGTCGTGCAGCTCCGAAAGACTCACGCATTTGAGAGATATGTAAACTGCGTGCTCACTGGTAACTAACAACTGACGACAAACTCAACTCGCCCCACCACAGGGCGTTCCTCTATATATCGTCATGTCACTGCATGCAAAATACTAAGAGTGCATTAATCCAGATGTTGAAAATACCGCTACAGTTGCAAGATTATTTTATTATCACACGACCGGTTTCAGGCCCTTATACGCCCATCATCAGGTGTCTTACTGAAGTAGCAAGAGACGGGAGATAATTTTTACACGCAGCAACACAAATAAAAACAAAGAAATCATAAAAAAATTTAAAAACATTCCAAAACGGCCAGTCGGGCTAGGAGTTGCGAAACCTATGTCAATGCAAAAGTGCCACCAGAAAGTACCACGGGGCGAGAGATATACAAAGAACACCAGAACGCTTACACTTGGTGCTGTGACCTCCGAGCGCCGCGGTGGACGTGTACAAGGATTGGTCTGCTGCCTACGAGTGCAGAGCATGCACAATAAAAGAACTTTACAGCTGTAGTGGTATTTTCAGCATATTATATAATGCTCAGTTTAGGCTGTTCCTCCAAAAGGATTGTTTGTAGGGCATTAATTGTTATTAGGTAGTATTTTTGCTAACTGTAGTACATAATCGGTGCAACTTTTACATTAACAATAACGAAAATCTGTAATAGACATTACGCAATATGTGACCTAGCTTCGTACTCTCCAAAACTCAAAAACACAAAGTATTCTCTATACAAGAAAGTGCTGGGTCGTCTACTTTACCTGTCTCTTGTTCTGTGTTCACTGAAAGCTAAAAGAAAGATAGTAGAGCCTACATTCCACTAAAAACTTCTGCTAGGCAACTTCAGGAGCATTGCATTCATTCGTCTACCGGCAGGGCGCAAATTTTTTACAGCGTGAATCAAACCATGCGATGTCATTGTTCTCTCAGAGATACATGGACAGAAATTAGATCTAAGAGATGCCAAATATTGGTATAGAGTAAAGAGGTGCACTTTTTCATAAGGAACAAGAAACATTACGGTTCAACTTCACATAGACGGAAGATTGTTAGACACGTACCGCAAGCTCTAATTGGACGAGCAAGATGGCATGAACTCGTTCGTAGACTTGTAAGCGTCCAAATCAGTTATAAATTCACGTGGTTAGCGGTTTCCTGAGTTTCCTGGTAGAGTGGTGCACACAAAGCAACTTGGCCTCAACCTGAACAGTTGGCGCTGTAGGGGAGTGGGCGACGCTAGAGATGGGGGCTCAACTGTAAACAACCACCGCACAGTAGGGAATCTGCAGTTCTAAAGCTTAGGCTCAAACACATGTCTTGCATCACCTGTAAGCTGTCCACGACCCTAACTGAGCAGACAGCGCGCCGGCTTGTCATGCAGGGGGCCCGTGTTCGATTCCCGACTGGGTTGGAGATTTTCTCCGCTTAGAGGCTGGGTCTTTGTGTCGTCTTCATCATCCTCATCGAAGAGCAAGAAGTCGAAGTGGCGTCACCCGTATTCGATGAAATACCGGACAATTATTTCTTTTCCATTAGAATTTTGCCGCCTCCTTTCGAGTCGAGTGACAATGCAAGTTTACGTAAACGATATTACCTACGGAAGTTATTGTAGGACTGCAATTCTTTACGGAAACGGTTAACACACAATTCGCCATGAAGAATGCTTAATAATCACAGGTTTTGCATGAATAATAATAATATGTCCTGTACACAGACAGTGAACAATGAGAGCGATAACATTTAGTAAAATATAAAGTGAAAGAAGCTATCCAAGGTATTAAGAAACAGAAAGAGACTGGAGGCGGTGCTGCTTCAACAAAATTACCAAAACGTGTGAGTAAAGTGTCACAAAAAGGAACTTGGGGAATCCTTTACAGGGTCTATGAGGAGGGAATTTATTGTAACAAAATTGGATATTTGTATAAGCATTCCTCTCTCTAGAAATGGAGAAAGACCAGGCATTAAAAATCTCAGAGCTATCATCCTCGGCTCTAAGATGTACAAGCTATTCAGTGTACAAGAAGTTCACTAAATTGTCACTGACAGCACGGAGAAAGGAGAAATCAGTATAAATTACTGCTTCGTCTAGGACCTGTGGATTCTGAGAACGTTTTTCACTTATTTTCAGTAAAATGCCTGCATTCACATAATGCCTGTAGAAAGTGAGTTTATTTTCATATGATCCATCCTTTCGGAATAAAATCTAATTTTAGTCAACTTATGAAATACATTTCTTTGCTCCACTGCTCTGTACTTTCTCATATCTACGCAATCTACCCATCTCATCTTCAGAATTATTCTAGGGCACCATATTTCAAAAGTTTCTAGTCCCTTCTTGTCTGAACTACTAATCGTTCACGTCTTACCTCCATACAATGCTACACTCCAGATAAGCACCTTCAGAAAAGTTTTCCTAACGCTTAAATTTATATTCGATGGCAAACAAATTTCTCTTCTTCATATACACTTTTCTTGCCATTGCACTATTTTGGCCGTCACCAGTTATTTTACAACTCAAATAGCAAAACTCGTCAACAACTTTTAGTATCTCATTTCCTAATCTAATTCCCTCAGCACCGCCTGATTTAATTCGACTACATTCCATTATTTCTGTTTCTATTTTATCGATACTGATATTATATTCTCCTTTCAAGACACTGTCTGTTATGTTGAACTGGTCTTCCAAGTCCTTTGGTACTCTTTCAGAAGCACAGTGTCATCAACAAACATCAAAGTTTCTATTTCTTCTCCTTAAACTTTAATTTATGTTCCAAATTTTTCTTTTTGTTTCTTTTATTGCTTGGTCAATGTACAGATTGAATAACATTGAGGATAGACGACAATCCTGTATAATTACCATCTCGACCACTGCTTCCCTTTCATGCTCTTTGACTCTTATAAATGCCGTCTGATTTCTGTACAAGTTATATGTAACGTTTCACTGCCTGTATTTTACACATATTTGTCGAATTATTGATCGTACTGACAACTGATTAATGTTCATGCTAACTGTAACTTGTAAGGTATGCGAGGCACAGGCGTCAGATGGCAACTGCACCACCGCTACAGCTTGGTTTTCGTTTGTGACGGAGCCCCATCACTAACACTGCCCTATCCTTGGATGCACCTTCTGTGGAGCTCCGGCGAAGTTACTCTGCGTGCACTCCACCCCAGATCTCTGCACACAGCAAGCCATGAACACTACCATGGACGCAGGAATAGCACCATTGAATCTTTGAACATCTGACCTATGGGCACACCTGGGTACACCACTGGCAGGGTACGAGTACTTCTAAAATTCACACATGACGTGGTACATCACACTTTGGAATATGGCACCAAGCAGGCCTCTTTTAGAGGTGTGCTCATGCTGGCGATATTTACATGTGATGAAGTGAGGGCCCCTTCAGATGTTCGCCATCGTCTCTCGCCAGCGAACCAAACCAGACCCTACTGTCCAGTCTTGACCATCCGTTAGCTTGTCTGCAGCTCTCCTCATGTCACTCATACCTTCAGGAAACCAATACATCAAAACAGTTCTCCACAACTGTGTCACGGTTGTCGAGGAACATATAAATGCGAAACCGTCACGAAGGCAACAGTGAGCGTTACATATTACCAGGTTGGCGTCTGTACTTTAATTGTCCATCTGTGTCTACTGGGTACCACATACCATAATACTTGGCCCCCACGTCGGACATCGGTGGTAGTCGATACGAGCCATTTCTCAATGTAGTTGTTTGCAACTGTATAGGTAGACAACCTACGGCAAACTCTGGCTTCAGAGGCAAGCGACCTGTTGGTAAACCTCAATGTCCCAGACATACTACCCCTTCGTCTCGAGATCCTATGTCATCACATCCTCTTTGGCAGTGTGCCCTTCCGCCTTCCAGCGTACTGTTGGCCTCCACGGGCTTCTCACACCTCATCGGCCTGTTAGCAATACGGTGGAAATACGCGCATTACACAGGATTTTAAGTTTTACTTCATTGGTTTTATACAGTTGGTGTCTACCGGATCTTATAATATGTCCTACTTGGTGTTATCCAGCGTGGCTTATTCAGCAGTCATGCTTTGTATATCTTTTGGATGCACTCAATTTCATTATGACAACCCACCATTGTGGTTTGACTTATAACGAGGATAACTTCCCAAAAGATGGGACTCTGTAATTGTCCATCTGCATTACGGAAATATAGCCACAGTAAACCTGAAGCTTGCTCTGTACTGACGTCTAACCGATATTTGTGAATGAAGCACCATCAGACAGCTATGCGGCTTTTGGAAATACCTCAACATTCTTGACTTTTCCACTGTTGTAATTTTTATGGTAATTTGAATGGTTATTGAGTGTTGTTATTGTAATCCACTGGCCATACATTTACCATAACAACAAAGAGTGACCTCACGGTTCTAGGCGCGCAGTCCGGTACCGTTCGACTGCTACGGTCGCAGGTTCGAATCCTGCCTCGGGCATGGATGTATGTGATGTCCTTAGGTTAGTTAGGTTTAAGTAGTTCTAATTTCTAGGGGACTGATAACCACAGCAGTTGAGTCCCATAGTGCTCAGAGCCATTTTGAACAAAGAGTGACACGTGCAGAGGTTGCCAATAAGTCTTCTTAAACGCAAATATTAACCGCACACGTGATGTTCCATACGTCATAAACTGTCTACAGTGTACAGCTAAAAGTCACGAGGTGAAAACAGCAGGATGACTCGACAGTTTAAGCAGAGTACATCTACATTTGAATTGCTACGAAATTACAGCAATGCAACGTGCACTCCAGTGTATCCTGGTAAATCTTACTTGGCGAAGTAGTTTGCCCAGGTCTGGTAGTATTTGGACTGTAGCCAGCTGACGCCGTTCGTCCCGTTGTAGGCTTTCATCCATCTGGGTGCCGACCAGGGCAACGCGTGTACCTTCAACCCGTTGCCCGCTAGCCTCTGAGCCGCTAGTATCAGTGGAATCTGCAATCAGAGATAACTGCTGTAGTACTGTGTCTGACAGTTTGTTTCAGCCAAAATTCAGACTGTAAGTGGCGTACTTGTCATGTTCAACACGCTGGGTAGGCCAACACTGTAACGCAGAACACCTGCTCATTTGTTAGCTGCGCGGTTCATGATACGACAACGGCAACAACAGCATACACTCAATGAGAACAACATAGAAAATAAACTCACATACTTTATGGAGACAGATATTGATAAAATACCTTGCTATACTCTCCAACTTGTTTCTTCAGTTCCTTTTAACACTTCTTGTAAGCCAGTGCTGAGCATTTGTTTGTCGTTATTACCATTACTACTAGTGCTAAGTTGGCCAGAGATATTTACCTGCTTGTATTGTAAGTGGTTTGGTCTCATCCACAAAATGAGAATTAAATTTGAGAATAAACTTCATCTTATGCATTTCAGGAAGCGCTGTGAGCACAGAAACTGGCTGGTAGGCACACTGTTAAGTACTTGTGACAATAAGAACTGTGAACGACAGTAGTGAATTTGTTTCTCGTTATCTGCTATGGAGTTCATTGATTCTCTCACAGTTCTTGGTCGATTTTTAAATAAGAATAAAATAAACTTGTCTGTGATGTCTTAACCACAAAACAAAATAATTTTTACCATATGCAGTTGATGTTCCAGAGACGCATAGAGTGTGCGGGTGACTCAGGATCGAATCATGGCGCCAGTAAAAATTATACTCGTTGCTTCGGCCAACATCATTATCTTAAATTTATTTTAGGTTGAGTGTAGATACATCCAATCCATAATACTGTTTTCCAGTCACAGTTGGTTAGGTTTATCAAATAAATTTTACTGTTCATAAGTCATACAATTAGTCATAGCTCGTGATAAGTTACTACATAATTGTATGCACTAAAATCAGCTCAAACCCCAAATACAGTAATTAGCAAACAAACTCCATGAAAATAAATGAAGTAGCTAGAAAAGAAAGACAGTGTTCACAGCTAAATTTTATCGAAGCCAAACTCCGCATTAACTCAAATACACTCTTGGAAATGGAAAAAAGAACACATTGACACCGGTGTGTCAGACCCACCATACTTGCTCCGGACACTGCGAGAGGGCTGTACAAGCAATGATCACACGCATGGCACAGCGGACACACCAGGAACCGCGGTGTTGGCCGTCGAATGGCGCTAGCTACGCAGCATTTGTGCACCGCCGTCGTCAGTGTCAGCCAGTTTGCCGTGGCATACGGAGCTCCATCGCAGTCTTTAACACTGGTAGCATGCCGCGACAGCGTGGACGTGAACCGTATGTGCAGTTGACGGACGTTGAGCGAGGGCGTATAGTGGGCATGCAGGAGGCCGGGTGGACGTACCGCCGAATTGCTCAACACGTGGGGCGTGAGGTCTCCACAGTACATCGATGTTGTCGCCAGTGGTCACGGAAGGTGCACGTGCCCGTCGACCTGGGACCGGACCGCAGCGACGCACGGATGCACGCCAACACCGTAGGATCCTACGCAGTGCCGTAGGGAACCGCACCGCCACTTCCAAGCAAATTAGGGACACTGTTGCTCCTGGGGTATCGGCGAGGACCATTCGCAACCGTCTCCATGAAGCTGGGCTACGGTCCCGCACACCGTTAGGCCGTCTTCCGCTCACGCCCCAACATCGTGCAGCCCACCTCCAGTGGTGTCGCGACAGGCGTGAATGGAGGGACAAATGGAGACGTGTCGTCTTCAGCGATGAGAGTCGCTTCTGCCTTGGTGCCAATGATGGTCGTCTGTGTGTTTGGCGCCGTGCAGGTGAGCGCCACAATCAGGACTGCATACGACCGAGGCACACAGGGCCAACACCCGGCATCATGGTGTGGGGAGCGATCTCCTACACTGGCCGTACACCTCTGGTGGTCGTCGAGGGGACACTGAGTAGTGCATGGTACATCCAAACCGTCATCGAACCCATCGTTCTACCATTCCTAGACCGGCAAAGGAACTTGCTGTTCCGACAGGACAATGCACGTCCGCATGTATCCCGTGCCACCCAACGTGCTCTAGAAGGTGTAAGTCAACTACCCTGGCCAGCAAGATCTCCGGATCTGTCCCCCATTGAGCATGTTTGGGACTGGATGAAGCGTCGTCTCACGCGGTCTGCACGTCCAGCACGAACGCTGGTCCAACTGAGGCGCCAGGTGGAAATGGCATGGCAAGCCGTTCCACAGGACTACATCCAGCATCTCTACGATCGTCTCCATGGGAGAATAGCAGCCTGCATTGCTGCGAAAGGTGGATATACACTGTACTAGTGCCGACATTGTGCATGCTCTGTTGCCTGTGTCTATGTGCCTGTGGTTCTGTCAGTGTGATCATGTGATGTATCTGACCCCAGGAATGTGTCAATAAAGTTTCCCCTACCTGGGACAATGAATTCACGGTGTTCTTATTTCAATTTCCAGGAGTGTAAATAAAAGTCTAATGGACAGAAAACGCAATGACCCTACGTGAAAATCAGTAACGAGTTAAATCCCCACTGGCTAAATGAGTTAAAAATCAGGCTCTGTGCAACTACTTCAAAGTGCAAATCAACTTCTCATTCTAACATACAAGTTCTACTGAACGACCAGCAGAAATGAAACAGAATCCTGACCACAGTAAAAAATGGCAAGAGGCCACTGAACCCACACGAAATATTTCAGAGTTTAATGAACGACGATGCGAAAATTTCACCTAGAGAAAAGTGTGTGGCTGGATCACCACTTAGACAAGCATAGGTTCTTCAACTCAAATCTGAACAGTATGACAGTATGAACGAGCAAGATGGCTGCCACACTTTTAATCCAAACTACACGCAGACACAAACACACACAATTTATGATCTCTGTACTATCAGTTATTACAATACAAACAAATATAGCATTACTTTCTGATAAGAATTTTCCTGTTCTTTCCACTGCTGCATTCATAACTGACATAGCTGTCTAACTGTATTAATTATGGGCAAAACTATGAAAATTAATAAACAATTAAAAAGAACAATTGTAAATATAAATCTTACAAACTAAATATAATATATGATTTGTAATCGAGTCTGCCAATACATAGTGCCTTGCCAATCGTTTACGTGTCTTGTATTAAATTATCTGGCGAGTTAAATCAAAAGTTCGTATCTTGCAGGCTAATTATTTAAGCTACTGCACAGTTGATGTGTACTGCAGACCGCTACAGCTTCAAAAGTCGATCTCTTTGTTACCATAAAAATTGTAGAATTTATTAATTATTTATTAAATACACATTCTGGGCACTGTAAGTTCCCTCACATATTAATTACAGAGCATTTCTACATTTAAGGAGAATCGTTTTTACTTCCTCTTTAGCATGATACGATCTCTTTGTTGCCACAAAATTTTAAAAGTTATTAATTATTTATTAAATTTCAGTTAGATACATATTCTCAGCTGAAAGTTCCCTCACATATTAATTACAGAGCATCTCCATATGTCAGCAGAATCGTTTTGACTTCCTCTTTAAGACGATATATCGTGGTTCTCTCTACCTACAGTGGTCTGTTCTGCAGATCTGCAGATGCGAATAATATAAATCTAGTCTTTCTGTGCTGACGTCGGAAATGACGTCACGTCCGCCGCATTTTAAAGTTGACGGAAGTTCACGGCCACGCCGCCTTTGCGGACCGCTGACACCCCCCACACCTTCCCATCAGAGGCGCGCTCGCCTCACTTTCACAACACAGTGCGTGCGAACCAAAACCCGCTCCCAATAAAGATCCGACTCTCGTACCCAGATATGATACGTCGTGTCACATACTTAGTGTTGCTGTTGTTGTGGTCTTCAGTCTGACGACTTGTTTGATGCACCTCACCCCGCTTGTCTATACTGTCCAAGCCCCTTCATATCTGCATAACTACTGACACAAACATCCACTTGAACCCGTTTAGTGTATCTGAGGCTACAGTTTGCTTGATATCCTGGATATCTCCTATCAAATGGTCCCTTCATTTAGTTGAAGTGTGCTATAAATTTCTTTCTTCTTCAGTTCGATTCAGTACCTTTTCGTCCGTTATTCGAGCCATCCATCTAATCTTCAGCATTTTTCTGTATTTCTATATTTCAAAATTTTCTTCTCTTTTTTTTTGAAGTGTTCAACGTCCGAGTTTCAGTTCTGCGCAAGGTTACACCGCAGCCTTCAATGTAGCACATGTGTTTCGGGACGGTTTTCTCAACTTATCACCAATACCGTGGACTTACAGATCTGTGCGGGTGTGTTCCCTATGTACCTATGCTATTAGCGCCAGTTTTGTGTAGTGCCACGTTGTGTGGCACCGTATTCTGCTATTATCCTTAATTTATCAGCACGAGTGTGTACAAGCTACGATGATCGTGAAACTGAAGTCTCGATTCTTAACTATAAAGCAGGTACATAATCATACAAATTACCTTGTATTCGATGTCTTCCGGCTGGAGACTAAAGTTTTTCAGGGTCGGGTCAGGAGTCTTGCTGTCGTCGTACGTGTAGTTGCGTGCCGAGAAGTCGGTGCCACCCATGGGCAGGCGGATCAGGGAGTACTGTGAGCTGCCGTCGCTGTTTCCGAAGTAGCTCCTGCAACACAGCGCCGCCTGTCAACACATCTGGCTGAAAGCAGTGCTACCCACCTGGGACCGATCACCCCCTGTTTGGTCTCTTCCCCCCAAATCAACCAATCCTAACTAGCAATATATTGCATCGCGTGACTGACAGGGAAGCGGAGCATAAATGGCAAACAGTGCTAAAACTATTCAGTCACCAGGTCTCTTCAATGAACCCATTGGAGTAACAACCAGTAAATATTAACTCTAAATTCTTTGGTCCAACAGTCTATCTATAACTTTGACGTTCCGTCAAACCCTCCCTACAGCAATGCCTAAGGCATCTTTGATGTCAGTGTTGGAGTGGCATACGGTCAGCACACTCACGTTCTGATACTTGACGTCATCTTTTCAAACAATGGACACCACCTCTCTTTCAAACGGCTATTCGTGTTTCCTAATACAACTGAGTCCATGACACTTCAGTCCTCTCTCTGAGACAAATCCTTGGCAGTTTCTGTGATTGAACTCAAAGTCTCCTCGGAGAGTTGTATTACACTCGCTAAGAAACAGGACTCAGAGCAGGCCTTGTATCACTGCTTCACTGGATGGCTAAAATTGTTAAAAATTATATTTACTGACTCATTTTGGGTGTATTCAGTTTTCAGAACGTCTGTCAAAATGGATTTGTGATGAGAGTACAATTACAAAGTATATGTGATATTAAGAATAAACAAACTTCAGGTTATTTACTACATAAAAAGCCTCAACACATAGCTGGATATTAGTGTTACCAATATGTGCTACGAGGTGCTATGGCTGTAGTGGCGATGAAAACTTGCGTTAATAGTCGATAGATGAATTAATAACAAAAATTTAAAAAGGAAATTGAAAAAGGAACGTTCAAATTTTTTATTAATTGATTTGTCTAAAAGTAAGAGTTATAGCAGATTAGTGAAACATTCGACGTGCCTTTAAATGACGCTCGAAATCATGTACAGCGGCTGAGAAGCTCTTACGTTAGTGATACAAGGAGGCTACTGAGTGACACCTACGATTCTAAGTTAAACAGTAACTCTCTATTGGAACCTCACTTGCTGTAGATGATTTCACGGCTCATTCAAAGCTTGTCAAATGTTTCTCCAATAGCTTTTATTTCTCGCTTTTAGTCCCGTATTATAATGGAGCGGCACAACAGAGCATTGGGCAGCTGGCGCAGCGCTTGTTCGCCACCCAGGTACGGTGGCGCCAGTGTGTGACGTGGCGGCCAGCGGACCCGCTTCATTGTATGGACGGCAAACTCACAAAACCGAACGATAGGAACTGTTTCTCAAACGATTTTCATGAAACTGCTTGGTAAAAAAAAAATGATTCTAGCGCATCTCATATCTTTACTTTTCAGCTTCTATCATTCCGTTAATGGTCACAGTTATTATGATATTTACTCTAAGAATTTCGAGAAGTTTGCAATAGCGGTGACTATCAGTTGTATTTGGTGCATGTCAGGTTATATGTTTCTGCATATGAAATGTAGCTAACATACGGAATTTATCTTTAAACTTAGAAGGAATCGCCATCTATCACCAATCTCGAGAAAACCACATCGTCGCGAACTCACACGCCACTGAAAAAACGAAAAAGAAATATTCATTCCTAGTAACTCATAAACGGTTTGATATATCGAAACAGGATTTTGGCATATGCAAAGAGCAGAATATTTTGCAATATGATTAATATGGTTCAAATGGCTCTGAGCACTATGGGACTCAACTGCTGTGGTCATTAGTCCCCTAGAACTTAGAACTACTTAAACCTAACTAACCTAAGGACATCACACACATCCATGCCCGAGGCAGGATTCGAACCCGCGACCGTAGCAGTCGCACGGTTCCGGACTGCGCGCCTAGAACCGCGAGACCACCGCGGCCGGCATATGATTAATAGCAGTAACTTCCACATCTAACCCATATTCCAACAACTACAGATTTTTTCAATGAAAGAATGTCATCGATAGCTGATGAAACGAGAATTTTTAGAATTTTTACAGGGTCCTATGAACCAGAAGTAGTTTTCGAGGCATGGCTCTTAGATTCACAGTAGGATTCACAACTGCTTTAAGTTGTCCCGTATTCAAGAACGGACTTCGAACAGATGTGCACAACTATAGACCTATATCTCTATCGTAGATCAGTTGCAGAGTTTTGGAACACGTATTATGTTCGAGTATAATGACTTTTCAGGAGACTAGAAATCTACTCTGTAGGAATCAGCATGGGTTTCGAAAAAGACGATCGTGTGAAACCCAGCTCGCGCTATTCGTCCACGATACTCAGAGAACCATAGTCACGGGTGCCCAGGTAGATGCAGTGTTTCTTGACTTCCGCAAGGCGTTTGATAACGTTCTCCACAGCCGTTTAATGAACAAAGTAAGAGTGTATGGACTATCAGACCAATTGTGTGGTTGAATTGAGGAGTTCCTAGATAACAGAACGCAGCATGTCATTCTCAATGGAGAGAAGTCTTTCGAAGTAAGAGTGATTTCAGATGTGCCGCCGGGCAGTGTCGTAGGACCGTTGCTATTCACAATATACATAAGTGACCTTGTGGAGAACATCGGAGGTTCACTGAGACTTTTTGCAGATAATGCTGTGGTGTATCGAGAGGTTGCAACAATGAAAAATTGTACTGAAATGCAGGAGGATCTGCAACGAAACGACGCATGGTGCAGGGAATGGCAATTGAATCTCAATGTAGGCAAGTGTAATATATTGCGAATGCATAGAAAGAAAGATCTTTTATCATTTAGCTACAATATAGCAGGTCAGCAACTGGAAGCAGTTAATTCCATAAATTATCTGTGAGTAGGCTTTAGGAGTGATTTAAAATGGAATGACCATTTAAAAATAATCGTAGGGAAAGAAGATGCCAGACTGAGATTCATTGGAAGAATCGTAAGGAAATGCAATCCGAAAACAAAGGAATCAGGTTACAGTACGCTTGTTCGCCCACTGCTTGAATACTGATCAGCAGTGTGGGATCCGTACCAGATAAGGTTGATAGAAGAGATAGAGAAGATCCAACGGAGAGCAGCGCGCTTCGTTACAGGATCATTTACTAATCGCGAAAGCGTTACGGAGATGATAAATAAACTCCAGAGAAAGACTCAGCAAGAGAGAGACTCAGTAGCTCGGCACGGGCTTTTGTTGAAGTTTCGAGAACATACTTTCACCGAGGAGTCAAGCTGTATATTCCTTCCTCCTAGGTAAATCTCGCGAAGAGACCATGAGGATAAAATCAGAGAGACTAGAGCCCACACAGAGGCATACCGACAATCTTTTTTTCCTCGAACAATACGAGACTGGAACAGAAGGGAGAACCGATAGAGGTACTCAAGGTACCCTTCTCCACATACCGTCAGGTGGCTTGCGGAGTATGGATGTAGATGTAGAAGTATTGTGGACTCAACCATCAGAATATTGTGGGTTGCCTTCCATTCACTCCACATACAAATGCCTCTTTTTACATACATCTCCATCTACATGGATACTCTGAAAATCACATTCAAGTGTCTGGCAGAGGGTTCATCGAACCACCTTCACAATTCTCAATTATTCCAAACCCGTATAGCACGCGGAAAGAACAAACACCTATATCTTTCCGTACGAGCTCTGATTTCCCTTATTTTATCGTGGTGATCGTTCCTCCCTATGTATGTCGGTGTCAACAAAATATATTCGCATTCGGAGGAGAAAGTTGGTGATTGGGATTTCGTGAGAAGATTCCGTCGCAACGAAAAACGCCTTTCTTTTAATGATTTCCAGCCCAAATACTGTATCATTTCTGTGACACTCTCTCTAGTATTTTGCGATAATACAAAACGTGCTGCCTTTCTTTGAACTTTTTCGATGTACTCCGTCAGTCCTATCTGGTAAGGACTCCACACAACGCAGCAGTATTCTAATAGAGGACGGTCAAGCGTAGTCTAGGCAGTCTCCTAAGTAGGTCTGTTACATTTTCTAAGTGTCCTGCCAATAAAACGCAGTCTTCAGTTAGCCTTCCCCATAAAATTTTCTACGTGTTCCTTTCAATTTAAGTTGTTCGTAATTGTAATAGCTAGGTCTTTAGTTGAATTTACGGCTTTTAGATTAGACTGATTTATCGTGTAACCGAAGTTTGACGAGTTCCTTTTAGCATTCATGTAGATGACCTCACACTTTTCGTTATATAGGGTCAACTGCTTCTTTGCGCACCATCCAGATATGTTTTCTAAATCGTTTTGCAGTTTGTTTTCATTTCTGATGACTTTATTAGTCGATAAACGATAGCGTCATCTGCAAACAACCGAAGACGGCTGCTCAGATTGTCTCCAAAATCATTTATATAGATAAGATACAGCAAAGGGCCTACCTTGGTGAACGCCAGAAATCACTTCTGTCTTACCCGATGACTTTTCGTCAATTACTACGAATTGTGACCTCTTTGACAGAAAACCACAAATCCAGTCACATAACTGAGACGATTTTCCATAAGGACGCAATTTCACTATGAGCCACTTGTGTGGTACAGTGTCAAAAGCCTTCCGGAAATCCAGAAATACAGAATCGATCTGAAATCCCTTGTCAATAGCACTCAACACTTCATGTAAATAAAGAGCCAGTGAGTTACTATAAATGATTTATATAACATACAGAACTTTGCAGCGGTACTCAGCGATGTTAACAGAAAAATACCCACGAATTTCTGGTGAATGTTTTATAGTTATAAAAATTTTCATTCAATCATACTACAAGCAGTCGCAGATCCTCAGGAGAAATTTACTATAATCGATGATGTGGAATTTTCTTCTTCCAGTGTATTTCGCTTGTTGCAAGAAGGGAGCCCAATATATTGCCAGACTCTCCAATACCAGAGATTTCCGTTGTTTTACCTTTTGTATTCGCTGGGGATTAGACATATCCATTGCAGAGGTAATTTATCACTATTACAGTCAAGGTCTTTTAGATCCATGGAACTAGTATTTCAACAAACGCTTTTCCGGACCACAGTGATTAATAGAATGTGCTTTTGGAACAATAAGTGCTAAATGGAGCGTATTTTGGAAGCCAATAGAAAATTAACCACAATTAGCTGAAGATATTTTGAAATGTAAATGTTCCCCATAACGGTGTCATTGACCTACAAGGATCCTTTAGTGTTGACGAGCAACATTCAGTGTTAATTTAGCATCCTATTCAAGCCATTTACCAGACAGGACGAAACTTCAACAGAACTTCAAATGAAGCTGTTCAAATGAGACAATTCTGTAAACTTTTTCTCAGGTAATGAAACAGGATTTTGATCTGTTTCTCAAGTGTGCTACTTCACCTTTTTTTTCACCTCTCGTTTTAAGATAATAGAAGGAATGAGAGATTAATTAAATGTAGTCTGTACTTCCAATCTGTAATTTTGTTGTCACCTCATCTCATAACTTAACCAAAACAAATCAGTTGTGATGATAGCTGGTCGCATAAAGGACGCCAAGTAAAAATAGCCGGTATCAAAGCTTCTGCTGGTATTATTTTCTCAGCAGTGCAAAAAAAAGCAACACAAGTGCCAGCAAAAGTGCTCACTCTGCTACCCATAACAACGGTCGACTGCTGCCGGCTTTGCCCGAACGTACCCGGAGTCACTCTTTAGCTTTGGTCACCGCTCCGAGAAACAGCCGTGCCTGATTCGCTCAGCGTCGCTCTGTGCCGCGTCATACCGCTTGCAGCGCCACTATACTGAAGCGCCAAAGAAACCGGTAGACCCTCCGAATATCGTGTAGGGCTCATGCCAGAACGCAGAAGTGCCGCAACACGACGTAGCATGAACTCGACTAATGTCAGAAGCAGTGCTGGAGGGGATTGATATCATGAATCCTACAGGTCTCTCCATACATCCGTAAGAGTACGAGGAGATGGAGATCTCCTCTGAAGAGCATGTTGCAAGGCATCCCAGATATGCTCAATAATGCACTTGTCTGGGACGTTTGATAGCTAGCGGAAGTGTTAAACGCAGAAGAGTGTTCCTGGAGCCACTCTGTAGCAGTACTGGACGTGTAGGGTGTCGCATTGTCCTACTGGAACTGCCCAAGTCCTTCGGAATGCACAATGGACATGAATTGATGGAGACGATCAGACAGCATACTTAAGTCGAATGGCGCTAGCTGCGCAGCATTTGTGCACCGCCGCCGTCAGTGTCAGCCAGTTTGCCGTGGCATACGGAGCTCCATCGCAGTCTTTAACACTGGTAGCATGCCGCGACAGCGTGGACGTGAACCGTTTGGGCAGTTGACGGACTTTGAGCAAGGGCGTATAGTGGGCATGCGGGAGGCCAGGTGGACGTACCGCCGAATTGCTCAACACGTGGGGCGTGAGGTCTCCACAGTACATCGATGTTGTCGCCAGTGGTCGGCGGAAGGTGCACGTGCCCGTCGACCTGGGACCGGACCGCAGCGAAGCACGGATGCACGCCAAGACAGTAGGATCCTACGCAGTGCCGTAGGGGACCGCACCGCCACTTCCCAGCAAATTAGGGACACTGTTGCTCCTGGGGTATCGGCGAGGACCATTCGCAACCGTCTCCATGAAGCTGGGCTACGGTCCCGCACACCGTTAGGCCGTCTTCCGCTCACGCCCCAACATCGTGCAGCCCGCCTCCAGTGGTGTCGCGACAGGCGTGAATGGAGGGACGAATGGAGACGTGTCTTCTTCAGCGATGAGAGTCGCTTCTGCCTTGGTGCCAATGATGGTCGTATGCGTGTTTGGCGCCGTGCAGGTGAGCGCCACAATCAGGACTGCATATGACCGAGGCACACAGGGCCAACACCCGGCATCATGGTGTGTGGAGCGATCTCCTACACTGGCCGTACACCTCTGGCGATCGTTGAGGGGACACTGAATAGTGCACGGTACATCCAAACCGTCATCAAATCCATCGTTCTACCATTCCTAGACCGGCAAGGGAACTTGCTGTTCCAACAGGACAATGCACGTCCGCATGTATCCCGTGCCACCCAACGTGCTCTAGAAGGTGTAAGTCAGCTACCCTGGCCAGCAAGATCTCCGGATCTGTCCCCGATTGAGCATGTTTGGGACTGGATGAAGCGTCGTCTCACGCGGTCTGCACGCCCAGCACGAACGCTGGTCCAACTGAGGCGCCAGGTGGAAATGGCATGGCAAGCCGTTCCACAGGTCTACATCCAGCATCTCTACGATCGTCTCCATGGGAGAATAGCAGCCTGCATTGCTGCGGAAGGTGGATATACACTGTACTAGTGCCGACATTGTGCATGCTCTGTTGCCTGCGTCTATGTGCCTGTGGTTCTGTCCGTGTGATCATGTGATGTATCTGACCCCAGGAATGTGTCAATAAAGTTTCCCCTTCCTGGGACAATGAATTCACGGTGTTCTTATTTCAATTTCCAGGAGTGTAGCAGCAGCTGTTCGTGAAACATTTCAGTTTTCTCTCACATCAGTAATTAATTTATTCTTTGTTACCCTGATTACTTTCAAACAATAAAGTATTCTTTTCCAAACTAGACCTCACATCCCTCAGTTTGATAACTCATTTTTCCATTTCCCTGTCTTCATTTGTCTATTAAAATTCGGCCAAAATTTTTGTTTAACTTACTATATAAGATTTTCGTAATTACTCACATTAATTTAAAGTAATTGAATCTTTCTTTGCAAAACCAGACCTAACTATGGTAAATTTGATACCCCATTTGCCTATTTCCCACATCTTATGGCTCTGTAAATACGGGCAAACATTTCTAAGGACGTTTCACTCAAACGTGTGTCCAAAAACAGTATTCCGAAAATTAAAGAAAATAATAGAAATAAATATTTATAAGGAACGTTAAAAACAACAGTCAAAGGTGTAAAAACAAAAGTTCATCAAAGAAACAAGCGATTCATTTAACGGCTGATGGGAAAGGAAAGGAGGGAGAATAGGGACAGTCACAAACCAATCTTAATCCACACACGCTTGAGTCAGCAACAAACAACACTGGAGAAACATTACAGAAGAAAGAATGGCTTAAGGTTCTTAAGAAGAGCACATGGCAGAGGGGGACAAAATGTATGGAGACATACGCCTTTATTGACCCATAGTGCTACTGCATTGATAACAATTTTTACAACTAAGAGGTATGTTAAAATTGTTGTACATGGATTTAGAAATCTTATTAAATAAATGTCACTTTAAACCTACAGCCAAATTTGACAGGCAATACACGACACACACGCACACACACACACACACACACACACACACACACACACACAAACACACACAAACACAAACAAACAAACAAACAAACTCATGGTAAACACAGAGTGAATAACCTAAAACGTGCAGAAATTGAAAGTGTTATTGATGTGCCGTTTTCATAGAATGGATTGTAGTCAGGGGCTTGTATTGTTAGCCAATCAAGAGATTGTAATAGTATTTTGAAACTGTGTTTACTGTGCAAACATACACTTATTAAATTCAACAATGCCTATTCAAATAAAGCTAAATGTAGGGTAAATTAGAATGGTAGTGGTGTTTGTTGCAGGATTCTAGTGCAAGTCGTTTATGAGGTATCGTATTTTGGTAAGTTTCCACACCGCCACATGTGTGCTACCACACACTAAAAAACAACATAAATGCCTACTCTAGTTATGTGGATTCTGATCAGTAATGAGACAATTGACCATCACACGTGGTGTTCAAAATCACCACTAGCAGTGACAATACATGCTTCCAGCCTGGTATGGAACGACTGATATACATGTGCTAATATTTCAGTGCAGACGTTCGAGCAGGATGTAGTAATATATTGTTGCTATTTACTTTTAGACTGCGCCTTTCATCTTTCCACACAGAGAAAAGTCTACAGTCGTCAAATCGGGGGGAATGGGCCAGCTGAGGTACAGATCCTCTGTGTCCAATCCAACGATGTGGAAACAATTCGTGAAGGCATGCTGTAGCAATTCATGCGCTATAAGCTGGACAGACACCTTGGTGGTACAAAACATTCCTCGTAATCTGCAGAGGAACGTCTTCTAGCATCCATGGCAGATTGCCTACTAAGACCCTGCAATACTTGCTCACATTCAGTGTTCCATCTATGAAAACGGGAGTATGAGATGATGTTACATTATCCGATACCAATGTTTACACTCCATTGACTCTGACGTTCCATCTGACGAAGCCAATGGGGACTGTCAACAGACCAATAGTACATGTCTTGATGGTTTACCTGGCCATGATTGGTAAATGTAGCTTCATCTCTAAACAAGACAAATGATATATATGGAGTATCCTGTCGTAATGCCCATGTACAGAAGTTAACACAATTCTCATAATCATTTCCATGCACCTCTTGATAGAGAGAGATGTGTAAAGATGGAACCTACTTCGGTGGAGAATAAGCAGGGCACGTGCCTGACTCGTGTCACTTTCTCGTGCTGAAACATCCCCTTAGAAAATTTTATGAATTGCTGTGCTGGTAAACCTCTTACGTTATTTGATTTTCAAACAGCTGAGCAACACTAAACGTACTCAGACATTTCTCTCTTTATTTATTCTGATCATCACTAAACTGACACATAATAGTTTTAGCGCAACGCAATCTGACTTTCAATAATCCCCACAAAAGAATGGCCCTGAGTAACAATAATCTATACCTTTCATGAATCACTTACCTCACAAAAATCTTGGTTACTCGAACTACTGCAATACAGCGAGCGCCAATACTGCCAGCTAAATAAAGATTCTAACTACTGAAGGCACTAACTACTGATAGGCATAGTTAGCAAATGAAAGATTTAGGTAGAGAACAAACAATGTATTAACCTTAAAAGTGTTCAAAAGTCATTATATATATGGCTCACCTCTAACTGCGCGACGCTACGCGCTGCTCAGATCCAACTGCCCAACACTACAATAGCAAATATTCCAACAATGCAAATCAGTCACAGACTGCACACAGCACAGTCAGTGATTTTCATACAGAGCGCTACGTGGCGTTACCAACATAAAAACCTAAACAGCCTACTTACAGTGCGACTGCATGGGATCTAAGGTGTAGACCAACTGCAACAGCAGAAAGAACATTCGTTTCCCCTCCTCTGCCGTCACTTGTTTCCTTCTATTACGTTGTCTAGATGTTACACAACCATTCCTTGTGGAGCAGGTTGAAGAAGTGGATAAATAATTGCCAAGATGCTTGACGACTATTGGAATATCTTGCCATATATGCAGTACAAGAAGAAACTGCATTCTTCCTACGTTCCCCATACACCATGAGCATGTCAGCTTTTTCTGCTTTGGTAAGTCTCATCGTCCATTCACGACCTACTGCTTGGACTGTTACACACTAACTGACTATCAAGTCACAATGCTGTGCAATGCACCTTTAAGCTGAGTGGTACCTTGAATTTTCATAACAGTCATCTGTGGGATAGTATGCAGAACCCCCATCTAATGACTGCCTATATGTCTCTGTACGAGCCCTTATCTCTCTTATCTTGTGGTCTTTTCGCGAAATATAAGTTGCGGCACTAAAATTGTACTGCAGCCAGCCTAAAATGCTAGTTCTCTAAATTTCCTCAGTAGCGATTCACGAAAAGAACGCCTTCTTTCCTCCAGAGACACACCCGAGTTCCCGAAACATTTCCGTAACACTCGCTTGATGATCAAACCTACCAGTAACAAATCTAGCAGCCCGCCTCTGAATTGCTTCTACGTCCTCCCTCAATCCGACCTGATAGGGATCCCAAACTCTCGAGCAATACTCAATAATAGGTCGTATTAGTGTTTTATAAGCGGTCTCCTTCACAGATGAACCACATCTTCCCAAAATTCTACCAATGAACCGAAGACGACTATCCGCCTTCCCCACTACTGCCATTACATGCTTGTCCCACTTCATATCGCTCTGCAAAGTTACGCCCCAATATTTAATCGACGTGGCTGTGTCAAGCGCTACACTACTAATGGAGTATTCAAACATTATGGGATTCTTTTTCCTATTCATCTGAATTAATTTACATTCATCTATATTTAGAGTTAGCTACCATTCTTTACACCAATCACAAATCCTGTCCAAGTCATCTTGTATCCTCCTACAGTCACTCCACGACGACACTTTACCGTACACCACAGCATCATCAGCAAACAGCTGCACATTGCTATCCACCCTATCCAAAAGATCATTTATGTAGATAGAAAACAACAGCGGACCTACCACACTTCCCTGGGGCGCTCCAGATGATACCCTCACCATCGAGGACAACGTACTGGGTTCTATTACTTAAGAAGTCTTCGAGCCACTCACGTATTTGGGAACCAATCCCAAATACTCGTACCTTAGTTAGGAGTCTGCAGTGGGGCACCGAGTCAAACGCTTTCCGGAAGTCAAGGAATATGGCATCCGCCTGATACCCTTCAGGCATGGTTCGCAAGATATCATGTGAAAAGAGGGCGAGTTGCGTTTCGCAGGAGCGATGCTTTCTAAAGCCGTGCTGTTTCATGGACAGCAACTTCTCTGTCCCAAGGAACTTCGTTATATTCCAACTGAGAATATGTTCGAGAATCCTGCAACAAAACGATGTTAAGGATATTCATGCTGTCTTAGACACTATTCGGATACAGCCTGGCCGATTTGAACGTGTGAGACAGAAAATGCTATAGTACGTACACTCATGCGTCTAAGAGCATCGAAACCATTTTCAACACATATTGTAACCTTGGCTGCATGGTACAGTGCGTATTAAACTGCAGTCTCAGTATCAGTGAATGATTGAATAAACGATCTCTAGCATGGAAATCATGCATTTTCGGACATAAGTTCATAGCCCTTTTTTGTTCCATATTCTCTCATCGGTCAGTCCTTAGAGCTTGTATACTGTGGGAAAAATCACCCTGTATGCAACAATAAAAGCATTTCAACATTATGAACGACCTCGGATTTGACTGAGCCCACAAAGGCACATGACATTTCAACAGCAACCCAAGAGGCTAAAAAGCGGAGGGTGTCTCAGTTTCATTTGTTATATGGTCAATGCAGCGAGCAAGTGACAAGGTAAGAAAAATATATAAGCCTTATAACCTGAGCAAAGACGAACGGTGAATTTTTCTAGCTACTGTACGAGTCACAATTTGACATAAACCACTGACGTTAACGACGCTGGCAAAGGGCATATTTTTATGGCCCCACACATGGGAACGATCATTTCTGGAACGGCGAAGCTGATCCGTTGTTCGCTTGACACCGCAGTGGACATCTAAGGAAAGTGACTGAAAGTCAGTGAAACCACGAGTAGGCGACTTACTTTGCGGACCTCCATGCATCATCACAGAAAATCGAGGTCAGATGACTGCCCGTAGGTAAAGAAGAATAGGCGCCGTTCTTTGGCAGAGCTGACGACAGAGAACAACACTGTTGCAGGCGTTACGTGTTTCGGAATACACCGTTCAGCGCACATTGTTAAACACGTGGCTCCGCAACAGGCGATGCCTGTGTGTTCCCTTGTTGATTCAAGGACATCGTCAATGACGATTCCCGTGAGCACGTGATCACAGAGATTGGAAATATGTCGCCTGGACAGATGAATTTCGTTACACCAGGTCGTTAGTCCTACTAGGATAAGCAGTGGGGCAGCATGACAGATGTGGACTACGTGTAAATTACTGCGGCCACCTGCGTGCCTTCACGCTTGATGTGTTTCCCAACGGCGATGTCATGATTCAGCAGAATAGCTCTAGCTGCTACACGCCCAGAACAGTCCTACAGTGTTCGAGGTACATGAAATTGAATCCACGTTAGTGTCCTGGCCAACAAATGCGCCTCATAAGAACCCGATGGAATATATCGTAGACACTATCGGACCCCAGTTCAATATCTAAAAGCCACGAGCGCGTAGTTTACAGTAATGGCGTAGACACCAGGTGTCACATACCTCCGAAAAATCTGCCAACGACATGTCGAAGCCATGTCGGGCAGAATCGCTGCTGTATTGCGTTCCAAAAGTGAACAAACACGCCATTAAGTAGGTGGTCATAATGTTTTAGTTCATCAGGGTCATTGTAATTTCATCAAACTATGTCTTAAATGACGCCCTCAAACATTTATGACGACCAGCCGCTACTCACATTTTAAATGCGTTCCATGCTACAGCTGAGGTTCACAACCAGGCAATAACTATCGTCTGTGGTAAAACTTAAATTTCTGAAGGTTGAAACAAAAAATGGTTTGATTATGGTTTCGTCATGACTAGATAAGTTTAAAAAATAAACTGTAGTCTCATTTTTTACGCTCCGATATTTCTCGACTCCATCATCATCATGATCACCAGCTAGATGACATACACTGCTGGACAAAAGTCGCCTCTAGTCTTCTCCATGCGTTATCATCGTCGGCGATATGAATGGATGTGGCTTCGGTATCTTTGTGATGTGATATATGCAGCTTCCATTAGATTGCCGTCTAAATTTTTATCTCCTGTAAAGCAGTAAACCATTTTCTTGGTCCATCTGACACCGATTCACCTGGCTAGACTTCCTGTCCACCTCTCTTTCATTTGCATTACACTCAAAACAATCTCTTCCAATGCAATTTGCTCCCTCATCTATTTGCTTTTTTCTCGTGTCTCTTGGTGAATCAAATCGTGCATCTTGCTACTTTTCACTGAGCAGCCCTCGGTTTTGAATGACAGCTGTATGTAAAGTTCCTGACTCATTGGCAAAAGGCATAACTGGTAATATACACAAAGTTTACTACGCAGACACATCAGAAGTTAGGTTCTGTAAACTTTATTTGGTACATGAAAGCTGCTGCGGGCTATTTTTACTCTTCCATTTATGGCATTCTCTCCTATTTGGTAGCAATTTTAGAATAGTTAAAGGAAATGTCAACTATGTCCTGGACTGCAACTCTGTAATCACACAATAGAATTACTGGAGCTCTGGCGCGCTGTGTGGACTTATACCCCAGACAAATTAGTAAGAAAATCAGAAAATGGGGGAAAAATTTATAATGTTTTGAAACTTCTGGAAAATACTCATGTGGGGTATAGTAAAAAGGAACAGAAAAGTTCCCCTTGGTCGGGAAGGCGCGTCCCCATTTTATCCCCTCCTAAACTCAATTTGTACGATTTTTTAAATTTGTAGGCAAAAGCGCTCAGTTTTCGAACAGAGCTCTTATTAGTAGACTAAATACATTTCTCGCAGAATTGTACACGTAAAAGATCTTTTTATTTCTACGAATGGTATTTGAGGTATAAGAATTGGAATAGCATTCTGTTAATGTAGGCCTAATGGTTCGCAGTCTTTGTTGCTTAGCAAAATATTTAAATGAAAAGCGTAATCACGTGCATGGAAATATTTCGTTGCCTATATATTCTACTTGATGATATTCCATCTGCGATCAGTACTGTTGTACCAGGAGGAAGTGCCCACAATGAAAACGTCAAGTCCCGTTCTCCTTCCCCTTCACTCAGCGCTCCCGCACCACTACTGTCGGTGGCATTTCTTCCTACCCAGAGTCCAATTCAGCTGAGTTAATGTTGTGAACTATCAAAGTAGCGCCAGAGAGCTCTGTTTTTCTGACATTATTCATCACTTTGTGGTGCTATGAAGGGCTTGTTCTTAGTCTCATTTCTTTTCTCTGGACTGAGAAAACAATAATGCTGTACCCTACTATCTATTTTATTAGTCGCGAATCTGTTTCGGAAGGAGAGATATCAATTGTGATGAAGGGCTCGAAAATTCTGAAACGTGTCAGCGAGGAACAGAAGGATGGTACTCATAATCTTCTACAGAACGCTGGACTGATTCAAGTTCATAAGATATGTCGACGTGAATATACACTCCTGGAAATTGAAATAAGAACACCGTGAATTCATTGTCCCAGGAAGGGGAAACTTTATTGAGACATTCCTGGGGTCAGATACATCACATGATCACACTGACAGAACCACAGGCACACAGACACAGGCGACAGAGCATGAACAATGTCGGCACTAGTACAGTGTATATCCACCTTTCGCAGCAATGCAGGCTGCTATTCTCCCATGGAGACGGTCGTAGAGATGCTGGATGTAGTCCTGTGGAACGGCTTGCCATGCCATTTCCACCTGGCGCCTCAGTTGGACCAGCGTTCGTGCTGGGCGTGCAGACCGCGTGAGACGACGCTTCATCGTGTCCCAAACATGCTCAATGGGGGACAGATCCAGAGATCTTGCTGGCCAGGGTAGTTGACTTACACCTTCTAGAGCACGTTGGGTGGCACGGGATACATGCGGACGTGCATTGTCCTGTTGGAACAGCAAGTTCCCTTGCCGGTCTAGGAATGGTAGAACGATGGGTTCGATGACGGTTTGGATGTACCGTGCACTATTCAGTGTCCCCTCGACGATCACCAGAGGTGTACGGCCAGTGTAGGAGATCGCTCCCCACACCATGATGCAGGATGTTGGCCCTGTGTGCCTCGATCGTATGCAGTCCTGATTGTGGCGCTTACCTGCACGGCGGCAAACACGCATACGACCATCATTGGCACCAAGGCAGAAGCGACTCTCATCGCTGAAGACGACACGTCTCCATTCGTCCCTCCGTTCACGCCTGACGCGACACCACTGGAGGCGGGCTGCACGATGTTGGGGCGTGAGCGGAAGACGGCCTAACGGTGTGCGGGACCGTAGCCCAGCTTCATGGAGACGGTTGCGAATGGTCCTCGCCGATACTCCAGGAGCAACAGTGTCCCTAATTTGCTGGGAAGTGGCGGTGCGGTCCCCTACGGCACTGCGTAGGATCCTACGGTCTTGGCGTGCATCCGTACGTCGCTGCGGTCCGGTCCCAGGTCGACGGACACATGCACCTTCCGCCGACCACTGGCGACAACATCGATGTACTGTGGAGACCTCACGCCCCACGTGTTGAGCAGTTCGGCGGTACGTCCACCTGGCCTCCCGCATGCCCACTATACGCCCTCACTCAAAGTCCGTCAACTGCACATACGGTTCACGTCCACGGTGTCGCGGCATGCTACCAGTGTTAAAGACTGCGATGGAGCTCCGTATGCCACGGCAAACTGGCTGACACTGACGGCGGCGGTGCACAAATGCTGCGCAGCTAGCGCCATTCGACGGCCAACACCGCGGTTCCTGGTGTGTCCGCTGTGCCGTGCGTGTGATCATTGCTTGTACAGCCCTCTCGCAGTGTCCGGAGCAAGTATGGTGGGTCTGACACACCGGTGTCAATGTGTTCTTTTCTCCATTTCCAGGAGTGTATTAAGTAACGTAATATAAGAAAACTAATTAATCAGAATGTTGCACAAGCAGATGATAAAAGATTGAGATTCGCTTCCTCTTATCTATTCGGTTTCTAAAAAGATTGTTTCCTATGTGCCGAAAGTGTGACATAGAGGTGGGAAAAAACCACGTGGACTGTTTGAAGTTCGCTCTTTAACTTTGAAACATTCGCTGCTTGAGAAAGCAGATGATTTCGGCAGAAAGGTTGCCGAACGCATTAACGGCATCTTGTGTTTAGGAGCTGCAGAAGCCCTTTATCATCAAGATTGCTATGATAAATTAGTGTCGAACCCCTCTTCTGTTCGAAAGAGAGACCGCCCTCAAGATACCGCTATTCAAGATTTATGCAAATTTATAAATAGTTCAGAGGAATGTTAATTTTCACTGCTCGATTTGTTGCAGAAAGTTAATGAATGTCTCCCAGAAGGAGAGACAATGATTATAAAATCTCTGACAAATAAACGGACTGAACACTTTGGTGATGGAGTCTTGTTTGCCACAACGCCAAAAAATACCCCCGTTGTATGTTTTCGTGGCAGTAGCCACAAACCCTTGAATCGATGGTGCAATGAACGAGCTGTTAACGAAAAAGATGAGAGAAAGAGAATAATAGAAGCAGCAGCAGCTATGATCTGTGAAGCTATAAGATTGACTCCTTGCAGTATTGCCGATTATCCAGATATCAATGTTCTGACAGAGAATGCCGAAGTTATGGTTTCTGACACCTTACACGAATTTGTGAAGGGAGTGGTTTTGTCAAAAAAAAGAAAGCTAGTGAACAATTCTCTTTAAAAAAATGTGCAGCAATATCCCATGCGATTGTGGCAGCTACCAGTCCTTGTTCATTTACTCTCACCCCTGTAACTTGGTCTTTCAGAGTACTTGTTTTGTAAAGTGGGATCAAAACAAATTGTTAGAATTGTCTTGAATGTGGGTTTCTGCCCTTCATATAGCACTCTGGCTGTATTTGAGGCTTCTGCCGTTGAGTTCTGGAAACCAAATATTTCAAATGATTCGTTGTCACAGTTCGTTTCCGATATTGTTGACTTCAAAATTGCAACAATGACGGGCAAAGGTACAATCCATGCTGTGGCTGGAATCAGGTATGTGACTCCAGGGAGAGCGATAGAACATCAAAAAGTCACGAAACTCTTTGTAATGGCGAGCTCTACTGAAACAGCAAATGCCCAAAAAATTAGTCTTCTAACACTCCAGAAGCAGAATAGAGTTGGAATTGAAGAAATTGTTGTGCAAAATGTCTACTCAGAACAACATTCACAAAACCAACAGTGTCTACCAATCACGATTTTACTTGGATGATGGGAAAGATTTTACAGCTTTCTATTCCTGTATGACAACGTTTTATGTAGAAAATCACAATTGGAGAACCTTATACGCAATCAAATTAAGTAGCGCTTCCATTCGTTAACAACCCGCCCACATATTATAACACTATTTCAACTGCTTTTACTAATGACCACCGAGAGTAAGAAGACCAGAAGACCACACAGCAAACATGTATCGTGATGTTTGATCAACAACTCGGCATGAAACCTAAAGATTGTTGCAGTGAGGGCTAATGGAGGGAATGAGCTACTCGCTAATGTAGTCTTTCGATTAGGAGGATTTCACTTGACAATGTCTTTTCTAGGAGTGAGCGGTGGTAAAATTTGCTGTTTTGAAGAGCGCGCCGCAGCGCGTAGTGTGAAGCGGTCGCCCTCCGTTTCTGGCGGTAGCGCCGCCGTGGCAGTCGCAGCTTTGGTGTCTCTCTCTGGTGGGAAAGGGGAAAGGTTGCCTGTCCACGTGCATTTAAGGGGCGCTATGAGCTCGCCATTCGTCAGTCGCTCAGTCTGAGTCTGTGTCAGTCTGGGTGAGTCTGGAGTCAGTCTCTCGTCCGAATTTGTGGCGCAGTGAGAGAACTCAGCGAGTGGTCGCCCGGTCGGGGGCTGAGTTCCTGCATCTGAGTCTGCGCGTTAGGCCGCCTGTCTGCTCGAGTTGCTCAGGCAATGGCCATTGGCGGTTGGATCGATCGCTTGGTCGGTCGCGCACTGGGACACGAGATGACTTGTCCACCTTGAAAGTCGGCGTATGTGAGGTCGCCACGTGAGTCCAGCGATCCGCGGCGTATAGCGAGAGGTAGTGGCTTCGCGGCCGACACGAGAGCAACAGGAGTCAAGCCATGAAATCGGTCTGGCCGGTGGGAGCTGCGACGCCGTGAGACGGGAGATCGGCGCGCCTTCCTGCGTCCGTTGAAGCGGCTGGCAGCGGACGGTTCGGGAGAGCGTTTTGGGGGTGCTGGGCCTGATCTTTGCCAGATGTCGCAGTTTATTAGAAGTTAAGTGATTGGAGATATGTTGTCTCATTTACTTGTTAAATTCTACTTGTTTTCTTGGTGAGGTCACCAGCAGCTTTGTTTTGGGGTCGTCCCACCATTATTCTTCGTTTGCCCACCCACGGGAAGGTGGTTATTTATGAATTTGGTGGTATGTTTTTCCCTTGTGGAGTAGCGGCGGGTTAGAGCAAACTGCGGTTCGGGTTGTTCGGTAATTTCCCTATCAATCTGCCGTACGTTAATAGCTGCCTCTGTCATGTTTGTCGGATTCGGGGTGATAACGAATTTATTGCTTGAAGTGTAACGGCCTAATTCCTGAAATATGTTTTTATCTTACCTATCATATTGAGAGGCGGTATATGTCTACTGTAGAGCATGTTTGGCCAACCTCATATAATTTTATGTAAGATTGCATTTCATGGGGTTTTATTTAAATGGTCATTTTAGTATATAAAGTTGCCATCCTTCCACTTTTCTTAGAAGTTAAAATCAAGTTGCACCTTCTATGGCGAGTTAATCTTTTAATTTTAGTGTTTTGTACCATTTCCATCCCTCCTACGGGGTGCATAGTTCGTGTGCTTGTATGAATTGTTAAAACTTTTACTTTAAGGTAATCTGGTGTGTTGCAGATTTGCACCTGTGTCGTCTTACAGAGGTTGTTGTGACCGGACGTGACTACGGCTGTGTCAAAAGGGAGAGGCAAGGTTCTGAAGAAAATGGTTCAAATGGCTCTGAGCACTATGTGACTTAACATCTGAGGTCATCAGTCCCCTAGAACTTAGAACTACTTAAACCTAACTAACCTAAGGACATCACACACATCCATGCCAAAGGCAGGATTCGAACTTGCGACCGTTGCGGTCGCGCGGTTCCAGACTGTAGCGCCTAGAACCGCTCGGCCACTCCGTCCGGTGGCAATGTTATAAGCCCTAAAGCTCATACACTCAAAAATTTGTTTCTTTCTGCCTCTGAATAAATTGTAACTTGATATTTAGAGTGTGCTTTTTGCTTATAATTTTAAATCTGTTTCTAAAAAAAAGCCTTTAGGAATAAAATTCCCATTTGTTGAAGGCAATTTCATTTTGATTTCATCAGTTACTCCCTGGCAACTACTTCCATGTTCACATAGTGTGATTAAATGTGTTAATGTTCTTGTTGAATCACAAGTAAATAAAGTAAATTCTTAAGAAAAAGTGTTGAAAGTAAATTCACGGTTCAAGGAGAGATAGGATTCTTAATGAGAGACAGTGGACTCTCGCAACTTTTGGAGACTGTATATGCTGCAGCTTGTGCTCCCCATGTACTTTCTGGTCGTGAATACACACGATGGCGATTCAGGCTCACTCTGCAGTCATTTGTGCTATTTCCGCCATAATACTGGAGGAAATGGCAGTCGTAGAGGAAGAGAAGCTACATATTAAAGACTGTATTTCTGATGAGAGTGGAAACGGTGCATCTTTCGGCGATTTAGAAAAAGTTCAAGTGTTGAAGACCTGAAAAATAACTTTGTGAACATAGTGAATGATATTAAGCAAAGAGGGAAAACTTCCCAGTTATGGATACAATACATTCATCTTGTCATTTTGGCATCGCATTTCATCCAAGCAGAGCGTACGGGGAATTGGGAGCTCCATACAGAATGTGTGAGAGCTAAGCTCCCAGTATTCCATGCAACTGGACACTTTCCTTATGCAAGGGACATGGAAAAACTAAAAGAAACCATGAAACCCGCTGAGTTCGATAAATTCACCAAAGACAGATTCTTCACGGTTCGACGCTCTGATAAGTACTGATGTGAACTATGGACCGACATGACGATAGAACAAACGCTTATGAAGAACCTGAAGAGTGTTGGAGGTGTTTCACACGGAAGAGGTTTCACCGATAGTGTGTTGAACCGATGGATTTGCGGTATACCAATAGTCCATCACATATGTGAAGCTATGCAATAGTTCTGCGATTTACATTCGGTTTCGAGTGATCAGCATGTCCAACTGAGGAGTGGGAGAATAGAAACTGACGACAAAATTTGCAGAACATTTCTGCTATGGTTGCAACAACATGCTCCATTTGCGTATAAGGATCTGGATTGGTAGCTTCTCAGGAAGTAAACTGCTACAAAGCTTTTTCTGTCTGTGAAGAAGATCTTCGAACGATAGTTACTGTCTCGCCAAAATTTGTTTCTCTGTATCTTAAGCGATCCAGCATGGCTATGACAATGTGCACGTCAACTGTTAGGCTTGAAAAAAAAATAACTTAAGTAGATACAATGCAGCTATTTCAGAGAATACTGTGCACGTTTCATTGATCTGATGGTTTAAAGGATTCCTTCACATACGAATTATCGGATGTACCAATATCTCTGTTTGACCGCAGTGGATTGATGAGGAAAACAAAAAATAGTCGTCGCTGTACAATCTTTCCCAATCAAGCACCTGAAATGAATGTTGAAAATAAGGAATCGAAGTTCTTTGTTATAGATGGAGGGTATCTTATCCACCACGTCGTGTGGCCCGAGAATGGAACTTTTGGTGACATTTATAAAACCTTATTAGCCTATATTCAGAGACATTACAAAGATGATGTTGCTGTTGTATTTGACAGATATTCTGAAAGCTCCCTGAACATAAAAACTATTGAACGGCAAAGACGAACAATGAAGTGGACCTCACGAAAAATTTTATTTAATGACGATACGTTATGCGTTGAATCGCATTCTGCCTTTCTTAGTAACCTCAGCAATAAGGGAATGTTTATTACACAGCTTGTGCTAAAATGAGACAGTTTTGGTTCTAAAGCCAGGAATTTGTATGCCGATTCAGATGTTTAAATTGTTACAAAAGCAAGAAATGCCTCAAAATTTTACCTGCAAGTGATTAGAGAGGGTCAAGATGGAGATCTCCTCGGGCTACTTATCGCCCTTGCTCCAGATCACACAGACATAATCCTGATGAAGAAGGTAGCATCAGAACAGGGTATTACAGGTCTCACTCGTTCATGAATGCAAGAATTAAATACTGTTTCTTCATGCAGTAAGTGATTGCGACAGCACTTTAGCCCTGTTTTGGAATGGAAAGCTGCAAGCCTTCCAACTATTCAACCGGTATCCACAACTTCACAATATTCACCAGGTATTCAATGATCCTACTTCCTCTCCTGATACCATTGCAAAAGCAGGAGAGAAATTTATACTTTCTCACTACACAAAAATAGTAGAGTGTCCTGATGATAACTTAAAAGCCATTCAATTTAAATGTTTTAATGTGCTTGTGGGTCAGGCAAACAATGCTGCCATACTCTCGTTTGCCACCCACTACTGATGCACTGCCCCTCCACTCTTAGCGAATTTACCTACAAGTCCAGCTATGGATGAGGAACAGCTAGGATCCCAGAAACTGAAGCTGGAGGGAATCAAACTCATCCCTCTCCCCGACTCACATGGAATGTCCATTTGATACTGATTTCATGCGTCTGTACTCAAGGCTGCGAAAGAAAGTGCGGATGTGTGAAGGCTGATCTACATTGCACAAGAATGTGCAAAAACTGTCGTGGACAAAGCTGCACTAATGTGCCTCGCAGTGGTTTGACAGAAGATTTAGATAACTGTTTTATGTAAAAAAAACTATTTACAAGAATTTATTTGTTTGATAGGTATAGTGGTATTTTCGTTGTCTACATGATGTACATGTGATTTTAAATATACTACAACAAAAGTATTTGTTGATAGGTCATACAGTAATTCGTAATGTTCAAGAAAAACGATTTTCATTCTAATAATTTAAGTTGCATAAGTCTCAAGTAAAAGACTATAAAGCAAAATTGTTCTGTATAAATGAACGGCTGTTTTAAAAGAAATTTCACTTTTTTTACCTACGGATTTTAGCACGCATAAACTAATTACCTTGCTTAAAAATGCATTTGACCATCTCACAGTAGATTTCACCAGAATTATTTTCTGTCATATAGATAACTTCATTAAATGAACCGTTTTTCGTGAAGTCTGGAAAGCTCCCCCGATAGGGAAGGGAACTTTTCTGTTTTTTACTTCTTATCCCCGAAGAGTGTTTCCCCAAAGATTGAAAACTTTATAAATTTTCCCTCATTATTCCCAATTTTCCTGGACTATTAGAGGTAAGAGAAGGAACTCAAAGGAAATCATCTACAGTACTGACATATGAAAGGTACCAGCTTAAACTATTATGTGCGCCCGAAAAAAATTATAGTTTCATAGGACAGACTATTTTAGACCTTCACGAAAAAGTGAAGGTGCAGTTTACAAGGGACACCGAACGTATTATCTATTTAAACTTACTTTGGGATTGACAGGTACGAAGGAAGCAGCGGTAGGGGAAGTTGTGGGGGGAGGGGGGGGGGAGCCCTAAGCGGAAGGCACTGAATTCCTTTGATTTTGCTTCATGTCTTTTTTATGCTCTCAGGATTCATTTCATTTGTTGTTTGTGGTATTTGTTGTGTGGTACTAAACAATCTCAGAAAGAAGTTCGTTAAAAATTACGAGTGGAAAAGTTCCAAGTCGCTCTGCTGGCGTGGGTATTGGCATGTGAGGTCAGCCGAGACAGAAATATTACACGTTATAAATATCGCTCTTAACAATATAATAGCTGCAATAATGAGATATGCTTTCTCGTATCGTTCTTAATACGACATGTTTTCTCACCATAATAATCACAAATAAATATTTTTTATTCTGCTAGAAATAAGCAGCCGGATCAGAATTTATAAACCTAGCCATCTGTTTCTTGTAAAGAAACGAAACGGGCGACGACTTAGCACGAGGGACGCAAGAGTGGACCGTTCCGCGTCACTTTTTACTGAAAATGTCTCGTATTAGGAAATTCTGAAAGTGTTCCAGTCTGTAGTAGATGAAAAAGTGATGAGATTTCGTTTGCATAATGTGTACACCTAACTTCAATAACATAAAAGTTTTCAACACGTCGGAAATTCGGTAACGTTGTCAAAAAGTGCATTTTCGTAAACTGTAACGTATTAATAATTTATCGGCGCAAATAAAACTAAAATGAAATCATAGCGTAGTTCTTTCAGATCACGGCGATTCCAGTTCCATATTCGTGCAACGAATATTTGCCATTTTGACTGAGTTGAATAAGTCGTAAGACTATCCTTACGTTCCGCAAGGGATGTGGCAATTATGTTCCGCATCTCCGCTGGCCTTAAAAGATATATCAATGCTAAGATAAGAATATGGATTCTTACGTATTGCGCTGTGAATAAATGGAGGTGAAGCGACAGTGTGCCATGATTTGCGTCGACACACCTATGTTTCTTTTAATTGCTGGTGTAAATATGATTTTCCTGTCATTCTAACTGGCACCTGAGTGTTTGCTGTTGCGTAATACACAATGCGTCACACTTCCGTTAGGACTGTGGCTTTTAAAAATAACAGTTATGGATTATTTTCGCAAAATTGCCGTATTTATTGAAGATAGTCTCCCCTTGAGTCAAAGCACAGCTGAGATCGTTTTAAAAGTGTTTTGAAACTGTCACTGTGGTCCTTTTTTGGAGTTGCATTTACTACTGCAATAGAATGTTCTTGGAAGTCTTTAATTGCGTCGTAACGGGATCGCTTCATTGCCAACTTCAATTTGTGGAACAACCAGAAGTCGGCTCGGGCCAGATCCGGCGAATACGGTGGGTAATCCAGAAGTGTGATCCATTTGCTGGCCAAAATCTCGTGCACAGTCTTCTCCCTGTGGTCTGCTACGTCGTCGTGGAGGAGCAATTAGGAACCTGCCTTTCGGTGTTCGAGTCGCTTTCGACGAATCCTCGGCCTCAAACACTGGAGAACTCAAAAAACATGATGTTGCCTCACTGCCATTTTCCTATGAGTGTCAGTGATGCACTGCTACATTAGCGGCCAGGATGCTAGCTGCAGTAGACTTTCTGCACAGTTGTTTTCTAGACTCCAAGGATCGTACTGCCGCATCTCGCCACGAGATAGCATTGCAGTTTGGAACTTCAGACAAGCACTCCGAACGGAACTGGGACACACTGTGTGTGTTAAAAGCGAGAGAAGTAGTCCTGTTAGGCGAGGTTGGCCCTACCTGAGCAGGTGCTGCTGGGTTGCCGAGCTGAGCGCCCTGATGTTGAAGGCGGTGGAGTCCGTCATGCCGCCGCCAAAGCCCAGCATCTGCTGGAACTGCTGGCTCGTGTCCACCCGCAGGCGCGCCGCTCCAGACCGCAGCTCTGCAACCACACAACAGGACTACAGCAAGACTGGCATGCTGCATGTGATCAGCAGTATAGATTTGTTATCTCTATCCGGGTGATCAGCAGTACGGATTTGTTGTCTCTATCCGGAGACTGGCTCGATACGCCTTTTCGCGCCAGTCCACTCTGTTTAAGCCTCTTCGTCTCTGTGTAGCAAGTGCAAGAAACACCTTTTTGAATCTGTTCACTGTAGTCAAGCTCTGCTCACCCTCTACAATTTTTACAAACTCCGTACCTCCCCCAACTCACTTTTGATTAAAGTATGGCTAAGAACTGAGGTCCAGTGTGGGCTGTACGTACTGTAAAGAAGTGAAACTTGTACACATGCTAATGTGGAACAGATTTACACCGAAAAATAGTTCCAATTTTGGCCATCAGGTGCAATACTGGCCCTGTACAACATCTCGTCGACATCATCCATGCTCACATTGAGATAATTGTGTAAGAAGCGGATGACAATAAAATTAAAATTTTTCTTTTCTCACTTGTTTGACCTTTCGACGTCCCATTCTTAATGGAAACATTTCTATAGATTATTCTTGCAGTCAAAGCTCCAGAATAGCACCTGGTGGCCAAAATTGGAACAATTTTTTCATCAGCGTAAATCGGTTCTACATTAACGCTCTAGAATAACTACCACGTGTGGTTGCCATATGGTAATTATAGCCAACACTGGACCTCTGTGAGTGTTGTTGTTCTCTTCAGTCCTGAGACTGGTTTGATACAGCTCTCCATGCTACTCTGTCCTCTGCAAGCTTCTTTATCTCCCAGTACCTACTGCAGCCTACATCCTTCTGAATCTGCTTAGTGTATTCATCTCTTGGTCTCCCTCTACGATTTTTACCCTCCACGGTGCCCTCCTATGCTAGTCAAGTTGTGCCACAACTTCTCTTCTCCCCAATCCTATTCAGTACCTCATCATTAGCTACGTGATCTATCCACCTTATCTTCACCATTCTTCTGTAGCACCACATTTCGAAAGCTTCTATTCTCTTCTTGTCCAAACTAGTTATCGTCCATGTTTCACTTCCATACATGGCTACACTCTATACAAATACTTTCAGAAACGACTTCCTGATACATAAATCTATATTCGATGTTAACAAATTTCTCTTCTTCAGAAACGTTTTCCTTGCCATTGCCAGTCTACATTTTATATCCTCTCTACTTCGACCATCATCAGGTATTTTAATTCCTAAATAGCAAAACACCTTTACTACTTTAAGTGTCTCATTTCCTAATCTAATTCCCTGAGCATCACCCGATATAATTTGACTAGATTCCATTATCCTCATTTTGCTTTTGTTGATGCTCATCTTATATCCTCCTTTCAAGACACTGTCCATTCCGTTCAACTGCTCTTCCAGGTCCTATGCTCTCTCTGACAGAATTACAATGTCATCGAGGAACCTCAAAGTTTTTATTTCTTCTCCATGGATTTTAATACCTACTCCGAACTTTTCTTTCATTTCCTTTACTGTTTGCTTAATATACAGATTGAATAACATCGGGGAGAGGCTACAACCCTGTCTCACTCCTTTCCCCACCACTGCTTCCCTTTCATGCCCCTCGACTCTTATGACTGCCATCTGGTTTCTGTACAAATTGTAAATAGCCTTTCGCTCCCTGTATTTTACCCCTGCCACCTTCAGAATTTGAAAGAGAGTATTCCAGTCAACATTGTCAAAAGCTTTCTCCAGATCTACAAATCCTAGAAACGTAGGTTTGCCTTTTCTTAATCTTTCTTCTAAGATAAGTCGTAAGGTCAGTACTGCCTCACGGGTTCCAACATTTATACGGAATCCAAACTGATCCTCCCAGAGGTGGTCATCGATCCGTTGCGAGATTCAGTTCTGTGGCGACATCGCAACGGTTTATTTTCTGTCACAATGTTCTTCAATGATCATGACCACTCTATATTGTGAGTTAACATTGATGTGTTTCCGTTTTCCTTGTTGTTGTTATTATTGTTGTTGTTTTCAGTCCTGAGACTGGTTTGATGCAGCTCTCCATGCTACTCTATCCTGTGCAAGGTTCTTCATCTGCCAGTACCTACTGCAACCCACATCCTTCTGAATCTGCTTAGTGTATTCATCTCTTGGTCTCCCTCTATGATTTCTATCCTCCACGCTGCCCTCCAATGCTAAATTTGTGATCTCTTGATGCCTCAAAACATGTCCTACTAACCGATTCCTTCTTCTAGTCAAGTTGTGCCACAAACTTCTCTTCTCCCCAACCCTATTCAATACCTCCTCATTAGTTACGTGATATATCCACCTTATCTTCAGCATTCTTCTATACCACCACATTTCGAAAGCTTCTATTCTCTTCTTGTCCAAACTAGTTATCGTCCATGTTACATGGCTAAACTCTATAAAAATACTTTCAGAAACGACTTCCTGATACATAAATCTATATTCGATGTTAACAACTTTCTCTTCTTCAGAAACGCTTTCCTGGCCATTGCCAGTCTACATTTTATATCCTCTCTACTTCGACCATCATCAGTTATTTTAATTCCTAAATAGCAAAACTCCTTTACTACTTTAAGTGTCTCATTTCCTAATCTAATTCCCTCAGCATCACCCAACTTAATTCGACTACATTCCATTATCCTCGTTTTGCTTTTGTTGATGTTCATCTTATATCCTCCTTTCAAGACACTGTCCATTCCGTTCAACTGCTCTTCCAAGTCCTTTGCCGTCTCTGACAGAATTACAATGTCATCGGCGAACCTCAAAGTTTTTACTTCTTCTCCATGAATTTTAATACCTACTCCAAATGTTTCTTTTGTTTCCTTTACTGCTTGCTCAATATACAGATTGAATAACATAGGGGATAGACTACAACCCTGTCTCACTCCTTTCCCAACCACTGCTTCCCTTTCATGCTCCTCGACTCTAATAACTGCCATCTGGTTTCTGTACAAATTGTAAATAGCCTTTCGCTCCCTGTATTTTACCCCTGCCACTTTCAGAATTTGAAAGAGAGTATTCCAGTCAACATTGTCAAAAGCTTTCTCTAAGTCTACAAATGCTAAAAAAGGAAGGTTTGCCTTTTCTTAATTTTTCTTCCAAGTCGTAAGGTCAGTATTGCCTCACCTGTTCCAACATTTCTACGGAATCCAAACTGATCCTCCCCGAGGTCCGCATCTACCAGTTTATCCATTCGTCTGTAAAGAATTCGCGTTAGTATTTTGCAGCTGTGACTTATTAAACTGATAGTTCGGTAATTTTCACATCTGTCAGCACCTGCTTTCTTTGGGATTGGAATTATTATATTCTTCTTGAAGTCTGAGGGTGTTTCGCCTGTCTCATACGTCTTGTCCACCAGCTGGTAGAGTTTTGTCAGGACTGGCTCTCCCAAGGCCGTCAGTAGTTCTAATGGAATGTTGTCTACTCCCGGGGCCTTGTTTCGACTCAGGTCTTTCAGAGCTCTGTCAAAGTCTTCACGGAGTATCGTATCTCCCATTTCGTCTTCATCTACTTCTTCTTCCATTTCCATAATATTGTCCTCAAGTACATCGCCCTTGTATAAACCCTCTATATACTCCTTCCACCTTTCTGCTTTCCCTTCTTTGCTCAGAACTGGGTTTCCATCTGAGCTCTTGATGTTCATACAAGTTGTTCTCTTATCTCCACAGGTCTCCTTGATTTTCCTGTAGGCAGTATCTATCTTACCCCTAGTGAGATAAGCCTCTACATCCTTACATTTGTCCTCTAGCCATCCCTGCTTAGCCATTTTGCACTTCCTGTCGATCTCATTTTTGAGACGTTTGTATTCCTTTTTGCCTGCTTCATTTACAGCATTTTTATATTTTCTCCTTTCATCAATTAAATTCAATATTTCTTCTGTTACCCAAGGATTTCTACTAGCCCTCGTCTTTTACCTACTTTATCCTCTCCTGCCTTTACTACTTCATCCCTCAGAGCTACCCATTCTTCTTCTACTGTGTTTCTTTCCCCAATTTCTGTCAATTGTTTCCTTATGCTCTCCTTGAAACTCTGTGCAACCTCTGTTTCTTTCAGCTTATCCAGATCCCATGTCCTTAAATTCCCACCTTTTTGCAGTTTCTTCAGTTTTAATCTACAGGTCATAACCAATAGATTGTGGTCAGAGTCCACATCTGCCCCTGGAAATGTGCTATAATTTAAAACCTGATTCCTAAATCTCTGTCTTACCATTATATAATGTATCTGATACCTTATAGTATCTCCAGGATTCTTCCATGTATACTGTGCTTTAATTGTAACTACCATATATATATATATATATATATATATATATATATATATATATATATATATATATATATGTGTGTGTGTGTGTGTGTGTGTGTGTGTGTGTGTTATGTGTGTCCATTACCGAACTTGATTACTCAAGATTTGTCCTGTAAACCCTATATCTTCTATTACTCAAGTTATGCCACACAGCTTCTTCTTTCTGATTCGATTCAGTGTCATTTCATTTGCCATTCAATGCACCGAGTGTAATCTTCTACATTTCACAAGTTTCACATGTTTTTCTGTTCATAAAATATTCTCTTACTGTAGAAGGCCAGCATTTCACATGCTTTTTGCTTTTGCCATTACCAGTTTGTTTACTATTCAAACTTAGTAATCTGATGTCTCTAGTATTATCAGATTAGATTAGATTTACTTTCATTCCAATTGATCTGTAGTGAGGAGGTCCTCCAGGATGTACCTTCCACAGGCTCCAAGTGGCATGATAGCCATTTTTAATGAAAACTATATGAAAGAATCATTTTAAAAAGACCAATGTGCTGAATTAAGAATCATTTTATAAACACCAATGTGCTGAATTTAAAATAAAAAAGTATTTTTTCATTTATAAGGTAATAAACATGTAATAGAACTGCTATAATACTTATTTACAATGAACACATTACTGCACTGAAATTGTGCAGAAGTTATATATATATATATATATATATATATATATATATATATATATATGTGTGTGTGTGTGTGTGTGTGTGTGTATGTGTAATAATATGAGTTGGCCACCAATAAATCCTTTAGGCTTCTCTTAAACGGAATCTCATTGGTTGTTAAGATTTTTATAGCTGCTGGCAAGTTATTGAAGATGTGTGTTCCTGAATAAGATTGGTTGGTTGGTTTGGTGAAGGAGACCAGACAGCGAGGTCATCGGTCTCATCGGATGGGAGCAGGATGGAGAGGAAATCGGCCGTGCCCTTTGAAAGGAACCATCCCGGCATTTGTCTGGAGCGATTTAGGAAAATCACGGAAAACCTAAATCAGGATGGCCGGACGCGGGATTGAACCGTCGTCCTCCCAAATGCGAGTCCAGTGTCTAACCACTGCGCCACCTCGCTCGATGTAGTGAATAATGCACACCTTTTTGTACAAGAGCCAGTGACTTTAAATCCTTGTGAAGGTTTTTCTTATTTATAGTATTGATTCCATGAACTGAGCAGTTGGTTTGCAAAAGTGATATCTTTTTAATGACAAATTTCATTAAGGAATAAGGGTATTGGGAAGCAGTAGTTAGTATCCCCAGTTCCCTAGACAGGCTTCTGCAGGATGTTCTTGAGTTCACACCTCGTGCAACTCTTACTGCACGTTTTTGTGCCCTGTAAACTTTAGCTTGGCTTGATGAATTACCCCAAAAAAATAATCCCATATGACATTATGGAAGAAAGTAAGCATAGTATGCCAGCTTTTTCATTTTTATATCACCTATGTCTGACACAATTCGCATTGCAAATAGAGATTTGTTAAGACGCTTTACCAGTCCTGTTGTGCTCCTCCCAGTTGAATTTATTATCAATCTGTAATCTCAAGAATTTAACACTGTCCACTTCTTCTATCTGTTTCTCATTGTATGTTAGGCATATACTAGTGGGACACCCCTTACAACTTCTGAACTGTATGTAATGTGTTTTTTCAAAGTTAAAGAATTGGCTGGGAGCCAGTGATTAATGTCCAAAAATATTTTATTAGGCGATCTTTCTAAGTCTACACTTGATTTGCTATTTATTTCAATGTTTGTATCATCGGTAAACAAAACGAAATTGGCATCTGGTAGTGTTACTGATGAAAGGTCATTGATATACACAAGAAAAAGTAAGGGCCCTAAAATGGAACCTTTCGGGACCCCACACGCAATTAGTTCCCAGCTGGATGATGCCTGACAGCTTAATACATGTCTCTTTCCTAATAACACCATTTGTTTCGTGCCAGAGATATAAGATTTGAACCATTTTCCAGCATTTCCTGTTACACCATAATATTCTAATTCACTTAAAAGGATATTGTGATTTACACAGTCAAATGCCTTTGACAGATCACAAAATATACCAGTTTCTGCAATTTTTCGTCTAATAAAGTAAGCACATTTTCACTATAAGTGTAGATAGCCTTCTCAATACCAGAACCCTTCAGAAATCCGAACAGTGACTTTGACAGTATGTTATTTGAGATAAGAGGGTTATAAAACTGAACATACATTACTGTTTCTAAAATTTTTCAGTATGCTGGCAAAAGTGCAATTGGACGGAAATGTGGTGCTATTTCTTTATCTCCTTTCTTAAACAGTGGCTTAACTTCAGCATATTTCAACCATTCAGGAAATATTCCACTGATAAACGACAGGTTACACAGCTAGCTTAATATGTTACTTCACTCAGAATCACATTCTTTAATTAACTTCATTGATATTTCATCATACCCATTAGACGTTTTTGATTTTAAAGATTTTATCATGGACATTATTTCTGCTGGGGTAGTGAGAGTCAAATTCATATTATGGAAGTTACTTGAAATGTCTGGTCTGAAGTATTATCCATAGCAGCATCTACAGAACATGACAACCTCATCTTTTCAGTAACAGCTATAAAATGTTTGTTAAAAAGTTCTGCAACACTATACAAATGTGTCACCAATGTTTAATTTACTCTTAATGCTATTTGCCCCTCTTCATGTCTGGTTCTACCGGTCTCCTCCTTCACTATATCCCATATTGTCTTTATTTTGTTGTCTGATATGACTATCTTTTCCTTGTAATATATTTGCTTTGATGTCTGTAGTACAGTCTTTAATATTTTGCAATATTTCTTTTAATGTGCTATAGCGTCAACATCAGAACTGTTTCGGATTGACAGATACAGTTTTCTTTTTGTTTTACAAGACACACTTATGGCTTCTTTGTAGACTTTGCTCAAACGTTGGTTAGTTTTAGGGGAAACAGTGTTCAAATAAGGTAAGCACTTTACTAGCCAAAGTGTAATATTTTTCATTCAGGCCATGAGCAATGTAAACATCAGTCTAGTGAATGTCTCTGAGAAGTGACCTGAAATAATCAATTTTTGGCTTCTTCAAAAATGGTTCAAATGGCTCTGAGCACTATGCGACTTAACTTCTGAGGTCATCAGTCGCCTAGAACTTAGAACTAATTAAACCTAACTAACCTAAGGACATCACACACATCTATGCCCGAGGCAGGATTCGAACCTGCGACCGTAGCGGTCGCTTGGCTCCAGACTGTAGCGCCTAGAGCCGCACGGCCACTCCGGCCGGCTTGGCTTATTCAAAAATGGCTCTGAGCACTATGGGACTTAACTTCTGAGGTCATCAATCCCATAGAACGTAGAACTACTTTAATCTAACTAACCTAAGGACATCACACACATCCATGTCCCAGGCAGGATTCGAACCTGGCGACCGTAGCGGTCGCGAGGTTCCAGACCGCTCGGTCACACAGGCCGGCTTTGGCTTATTGATTACCCTCTTGAGCTCAGATTTAAGATATTTTATATCCTGTTAAGTATTAACATTTAACAGAATAAACTGCATGTCATGGTCATAGAGGTCATTGACTATTTGTTTTGTAATATAATTTTGTTAATTGGACTTTTCTATAAAAATATTGTCAATGGCTGTTTTTGAGCAATTGGCTACCCTAGAGGGGAACTTTACAGTGGCAATTAAGTTGAATGATAGTGTTACTAACTCAAATAAATTCTTATTGCGAGAGTCTTTAAGGAAATCTACACTGAAATCACCAGCAACCACCATTTTTGCTTTGCCGGCCGAAGTGGCCGTGCGGTTCTAGGCACTACAGTCTGGAACCGCGTGACCACTACGGTCGCAGGTTCGAATCCTACCTCGGGCATGGATGTGTGTGATGTCCTTAGGTTAGTTTAAGTAGTTCTAAGTTCTAGGGGACTGATGACTGCTGCAGTTAAGTCCCACAGTGCTCAGAGCCATTTGAACAATTTGAACTATGTTTTTGGTTGTTAAATGGGCCAGTACAGCTACAAGGTGGTTTATGAACAGTTTAAAGTTACCTGCAATTGCTTGATATACACTTAATATTTCGAAGAATTTTTTGTGAAATTCTACTTCTGTTGCACATGCTTCCAAATGCTGTTCTAGGCAAAATTTAGGAATGTCTATGTTCTTAAATTTATGACAGTTCCTGATGAATGTGGCAACTCCTCCTTTCTCCATTTCAATTCTACAAAAGTGAGATGCTATACCGAAACGCTGCAACACTTGAAAGTGCTATACCAGTGGTCACATGATGTTCAGGGGTTCAAATTATGTCTGCTGGGTTTGAGGGCTCTAATTCATCTATGCACATAATTAATTCATTAATTTTATTTCTCAGTCCTCGAATAATTTGATGCAGTAAAGATAGCTGACATTTCACACTGACTGAGTTAAAACTGGTTAGAGTTGAAATATCTGCTGACTGTTGAAAATTCTTAACCAATAGCTGTTTATGCTGATGTAATAAGCTAGAATTATGTTTTTTGGTTTCTTTCTCAAACTGAAGGTTTGTCTCAGTCCTAACCTCTCTTATAATTTGATTTCTTTCTGTCCTTCCAGCCCTTAAAAAGGGTCTTTTCTGAACCCTATAACCTCTGGTATTTTACCACTCATGACAGTGCCTCCCCCCTTTTAACTTTCGTGCTATTTTCCCAGCCAGTTTACCCTTCCCTCTTCTGTTCAGGTAAAGGCCATGCCTAATGTAATCCCACCTGTTGAGAGAATCACCAGGAACCAAACCAATGTTTGACCATGCACCCAACAGAAGCAGCTGTTCCAGCTCCAAATTAACTCTCTTGACAAAAGAGTTCAAATGAGGCCGGTCATGGCGACCAAGAAGAGACACAAACTCAACATTAGTATGCTTCGATGCTCATGCAGTCTTTGCCAGGTCACACTGTATACTGTATCCAGTATCTCTGACAATACTATTACTGTTACTATTACTATAACCACAGTGTCTTCCTTATTGAAATCTCTGCAATGTGATCTTAAATTCTCTCTCACCTGCTCCAGACCATCACTAGGTTTAAAAAAATTGGTGATCTTGTAATCTGATCCTAGTTCATCCTGCAACAGTTGACCAACACCTCTTCCATGGGAACTACCTAACAACAACACTTTCTTTCTCTTTACTGGTTTCCCTACATTCTTACTTTTCGATTTGCTGCTGAAAGTTTGTTGTGCCCTGTCTACACCAGCAACTGCTTGAAGCTCACAAGCTACTAACTGAAGCAACAAGTCAATTCTATTTTCAACATTCACTACGAAGGTGTCAGACAAAGTTCTAGGCCTGTTCCTCCTGTTGCCCCTTGACACTTCCCACCTCTCTTTACCCTTCTCCCTCCCTAACCTGTCAGGATCTCCATGGCCTTCTTTAACTCAGCCTGAATGTCTGAGGTCATTCATCTATTTTTTTTACTCATATTGACATTAATCCTACAACGTCTTTTAAGCTACTATCCATACTGTATAACTGATCCTTTAAGTTCTTTGTTGTCTCTATCATAACGGCAATCTTATTGTGTAATGGAATGGAACACGTATCTATCATGACAAGAAGTTTAGTGTCAGCCACTGTAGTTACACTCAAAAATGATATGAAAGTGGGGCCAAAAGTGGAAACTGTCGGCCAGGCAAATTGGCCGAGAATTTCATGATAGCCATGATAGCCCATTTTTGAATGGACAAGTGGAGTGTGAATCAAGGAAAGTTGATGGATGGGATAGCGCAAGGGCCAGCCGCTGATCGCATGGCAGCAGGGAAGCAACGGTCTGGGTGGCCGTGGATGCCTATGAAATACCAGAGTCCGCCAAAACTAATAGCAGCCCTGCATTTAGATTGTATATGTCCTATCGAATATAAAAACTATTTCTTAAATTCGAGACATATAGGCAAAGGAAGCGAAACTCATAATAGGTCATATGGAAAGATTAACTGCTTTTAAAAGACACATATAATCCAAAATGAAATTCGTAGGAAGGGCCGTTCGGGAGAAGTTATTTCCCGCGAAAGCACTTTGTTATTGGCGCTCACGTCCAGGGGATGCGCATCATTTCTTCCTTGGCAAGTGCAAGTTCGCGAGTAAGTTTGACTACATAACTGCCCAAGAAATGTTGTGTGTCAATTAACTCGCACTAGTTATGGTTTTTCCTACCCAAGAACGATTTAAGACCTATCTGTTTTAGAGTAAATACTGGTAGTGTAAGATATGAACAGTACTACCTCAAAGTTAAACAAAACGTATTGTAGGCAGGAAGGGTGTAACAGTTACAATAAAAAAAATCTTATCTCTGCTGTCGCCCCGATAGCTGAGTGGTCAGCGCGGCGGTCTGTCATGCCAAGGGGCCCGGGTTCGATTCCCGGCTTGGTCGGAGATTTTCTCGGCTCAGAGACTGGGTGTTGTGATGTCCTCATTATCATTTCATCTACATATACATCTACATCCATACTCCACAAGTCACCTGAGGGTGTGTGACGGAGGGTTCTTTGAGTACCTCTATCGGTTCTCCCTTCTATTCCAGTCTCGTATTGTTCGTGGAAAGAAGGAATGTCGGTATTCCTTTGTGTGGGTTCTAATCTCTCTGACTTTATCCTCATGGCCTCTTCGCGAGATATACGTAGGAAGGAGCAATATACTGCTTGACTCCTCGGGGAAGGTATGTTCTTGAAACTTCAATAAAAGCCTGTACCAAGCTACTGAGCATCTCTCCTGCAGAGTCTTCCACTGGAATTTATCTATCATCTCCGTAACGCTTCCGCGATTACTAAATGATCCTGTAACGAAGCGCGCTGCTCTCCGTTGGTTTTCTCTATCTCTTCTATCAACCCTATCTGGTACGGACCCCACACTGGTGAGCAGTATTCAAGCAGTAGGCGAACACGCGGACTGTAACCTACTTCCTTTGTTTTCGGATTGCATTTCCTTAGGAATCTTCCAATGGATCTCAGTCTGGCATCTTCTTTACCGATGATTAATTTTAAATGGTCATTCCATTTTAAATCACTCCTAAAGCCTACTCCCAGATAATTTATGGAATTAACTGCTTCCAGTTGCTGACCTGCTATATTGTAGCTAAATGATAAAAGAGCTTTCTTTCTGTGTATTCGCAATATATTACACTTGTCTACATTGAGATTCAATTGCCATTCCCTGCACCATGCGTCGATTCGTTGCAGATCCTCCTGCATTTCAGTACAATTTTTCATTGTTGCAACCTCTCGATACACCACAGCATCATCTGCAAAAAGTCTCAGTGAACCTCCGATGTTCTCCACAAGGTCACTTATATATATTGTGAATAGCAACGGTCCTACGACACTGCCCTGCGGCACACCTGAAATCACTCTTACTTCGAAAGACTTCTCTCCACTGAGAATGACATGCTGCGTTCTGTTATCTAGGAACTCCTCAATCCAACCACACAATTGGTCTGATAGTCCATATGCTCTTACTTTTTTCAATAAACGACTGTGGGGAACTGTATCAAACGCCTTACGGAAGTCAAGAAACACGGCATCTACCTGGGAACCCGTGTCTATGGTTCTCTGAGTTCGTGGACGAATAGCGCGAGCTGGGTTTCACACGACCGTCTTTTTCGAAACCCATGCTGATTCCTACAGAGTAGATTTCTAGTCTCCTGAAAAGTCATTATACTCGAACATAATACGTGTTCCAAAATTCTAACTGATCGACTTTAAAGAAATAGGTCTATAGTTCTGCATATCTGTTCGACGTCCCTTCTTGAAAACGAGGATGACCTGTGCTCTTTTCCAATCCTTTGGAACGCTACGCTCTTCTAGAGACCTACGGTACACCTTTGCAAGAAGGGGGGCAAGTTCCTTCTCGTACTCTGGGTAAAATCGAACTGGTATACCGTCAGGTCCAGCGGCCATTCCTCTTTGGAGCGATTTTAATTGTTTTTCTATCACTCGGCCATCTATTTCGATATCTACCTTTTTGTCATCTGCGCAACAATCTAGAGAAGGAACTACAGTGCAGTCTTCCTCTGTGATACAGCTTTGGAAAAAGACATTTAGTACTTCGGCATTTAGTCTGTCATCCTCTGGTTCAGTGCCATTTTGTCACAGAGTGTCTAAGACATTTTGTTTTGATCCATCTACCGCTTTGACTTAAGACCAAAATTTCTTAGGATTTTCTGCCAAGTCAGTACACAGAACTTTACTTTCGAATTCATTGAACGCCTCTCGCACAGCCCTCCTCACACTACATTTCGCTTCGTGTAATTTTTGTTTGTCTGCAAGGCTTTGGCTTTGTTTTTCTGTGAAGTTCCCTTTGCTTCCGTAGCATTTTTGTAACTCGGTTGTTGTACCACGGTGGTTCTTTTCCATCCCTTACGATCTTTCTTGGCACATACTCATCTAGTGCATATTGTACGATGGTTTTGAACTTCGTCCACTGATCCTCAGCACTATCTGTACTTGAGACAAAACTTTTGTGTTGAGCCATCAGGTGCTCTGAAATCTGCTTTTTGTCACTTTTGCTAAACAGAAAAATATTCCTACCTCTTTTAATATTTATATTTACGGCTGAAATCATCGATGCAGTACCCGCTTTATGATCGCTGATTCCCTGTTCTGCGTTACCTGTTTCAAATACTTCGGGTCTGTTTGTCACCAGAAGGTTTAATATGTTATCGCCACGAGTCGGTTCTCTGTTTAACTGCTCAAGGCCGTTTCCAGATAATGCATTTAAAAAATTTTCACTGGATTCTTTGTCCCTGCCACCCGTTATAACCGTTTGAGTCTCCCAGTCTATATCTGGCAAATTAAAATCTCCACCCAGAACTATAATATGATCTGGAAATCTACTCGAAATATTTTCCAAATTTTCCTTCAAGTGCTCTGCCACAACAGTTGCTGAGCCAGGGGGTCTATAGAGACATCCAATTACCATGTTTGAGCCTGCTTTAACCGTAACTTTCACCCAAATTATTTCACATTTCGGATCTCCGTCAATTTCCTTCGATACTATCGCACTTCTTATCGCTATGCACACGACTGTCTTTGCGTTATACATACCAATCTGAGGCAGGTAGAGTGTAACAGTTATAATAAAAAACAATCTTATCTCGGCTCCCCCCCCCCCTCCCCCCGATAGCTGAGTGGTCAGCACGGCGGCCTGTCATGCCCAACTTCCCTAGATGCTCATGCGGTGGACCTCTGACGAGGCTTCCTCCGTGACAAGACCTGCCGTAAGGCAAAACACAAAGTTAAGTTATCTCGGCTTATCTTTGTTCGTGCCCGGTTGAGAACATGGTGGCGACCTCGGTGTTTATATTTGTTCGTACTAGTATTGTTCTGCCTGCCGTATGCACCTTGTAGTTGTATGCATTCTGTGATAAGGCACAGAGGTGTAGGTAGGACCGGAAGTCGACTGAGGTTGGCAGTACCAGTCTGCTGCTTTCCGCAGGTTACGAAATGTGCAAGTGCAAGGACAGTACGATAATAGCATTGCAAACCTACAATTTTCAAGACTTATACCATCGCAATTGACAAACCTTAACATTTTTATGAATTATCCGCGAACATCAATTTCTTTTCCCAATTTCCCGTGCTTAGTTTTACTCTACGCTCCTTGCGGAGGACGAATAACATAGGAAATGGATTACGTTGGTTTCTATAGTAGTTATAAACCACCTTCGTTACTTCAAAATTTCAAACATTATCAGAAACCACAATGTTATAAATGTGGGTTTACCTTTTTTCAAATTGCCGTCTAAGACACGTTGCAGAGTCAGTATTGCCTTGAGCGCGTTTGCAATTCACAATTTTCACAGCACTGAACCACTTGGACTGCTTTGTAAACAACATGACGTTGAGGTTTCTAAAATCAAGAGAAAGTGGTGGCTTCCTGGGAAAAAAAGGTACGGTCTCATCAAAAATTATTGTGGGTAATGTGCTCTTAAAATGAGTGTAGTCCTTCATTTATTTAGAATGTCCAATTTGCCTCTACAGTAATTAAAATCGAGATGTAAAATTGACGATTTGGAAATATATGTGGCATCATTTATGATGTATTTAAAAATAAGATGAGACGAGAAATGAGAGTAGAATTTCATACAACTAGTTCTTCCAGCGCCTCTTCATAGTACATAATGCTGGGTACCTACGTACATAAACAACATTTGGTAAAACACAAAATGCAGAAATGAAATTTCTATGAACAAAAGGCAACCCATGAACAGACCGTATAGAAAACGAAACAGTGCGACAGGAACTAGATAATATTTAGAAAACCGATCACTCCAGAACAACAGCTTGCTTTGACATAACAGTTTCCAATGCTGCACTTTACAGTCTCTAAATGAATTTTACTATAATGGTACAACATACTTTTCAAGCGGGGCTTTTTTTAATTCTAAATGTCTGAAAGTTGCTTCTCAGTATTTCCTTTATTAGGACCACGTACTTTAACAACTCTGTAAGTGTTAGTTATTGAAACAGCCACTAAAGCAGTACTGCAAAACTCTACTCCGTCTTTAAACTGCCATTAATATTATCATAGCCAATGGCAGACACAGAGCCAACACCAAACATAGGGGTATAACTTTACATGCCTACTAACACCACAGATGATGAAGAGAGTGAAAGCTTGTATACTGAGATAAAAGAAGTTATTCATGTAATAGACAAAAATTAAAATGAGATGTGGGCCTGGAATTCGGTAGTGGGACAATGTAGAGAAGGAAAAACATTACGAGAATGTGGGCTCGGTGAAACGAATTAATGGGGAAGCCACCTGATAGCATTTTGCAAAGAACCTAGTTTAATCATCGCTGACCTTTTCTTTTCAAATCAGTGAAAAAGATTGCGTACGTGGAAGCTTACTACGCTTAGTTTTAATCTGTGTGATCTCGTAAAGCTATTTTTGACGGCTTGGAGACGAAGTTGTCAGAAAAGCTCTCAAAAAATAACTTTACAAGGTCACGCAATTAAAAATAATCATATAAATAACAAGATCGTATCATAACAAAAAGAAATCGACATTTACTCTCTGAAACGCCATGTAGTCACGTCACACCAGCTAGGACGTACACTTTATAACGACAAATAGCCGAAACGAGCTTGTCGTGAAAATTGTACTAATACTCGGAAATAAATAAATAGTGCAGCAAATAACTTGTACTTAAAGTGAAATATGCCGTTCGTTGGAAATAAAAGAGATGTGACCTGGGAAAAGTTAAGAGCCTAGAAGTGATCGGCAACAATTGACTAAAATCGGGGATGAAGATGGATGAGTAGTTTTGAGATTATAATATTGAAGGCAGCAGAGAATGAAAGTGGGAAAAGGTAGTGTAGAAATCCTTCAATAATGCATGAGGTATTGAATTTAATTGATAAATGGAGAAATTATAAATGACCAGCAAATGAAGTAGGCAAAAGGGAATACAGACGTTTAAAAACTGAGATTATCAGTAAGTACAAAATGACAATGTAATAATTGCGAAGGAGAAACACAAGGATGTAAAAGCATGCTTGGCACAGAGAGATGTCGCAGACAGGAAAATAAAATTAGAAATACTTTTGGAGTAAAGAGAAGCAGTTGTATGAATATCGAGGCCGCGCGGGATTAGCCGAGCGGTCTAGGGCGCTGCAGTCATGGACTGTGTGGCTAGTTCCGGCGGAGGTTCGAGTCTTCCGTCGGGCATGGGTGTGTGTGTGTGTGTGTGTGTGTTTGTCCTTAGGATAATGTTGGTTAAGTAGCGTGTAAGCTTAGAGACTGATGACCTTAGCAGTTAAGTCCAATAATATCTCACACACATTTGAACTTTTTTTTGAATATCAAGATCGGAGGTGGTAAGCCAGAAATAAATGAAGAAGGGTAAGCTGGAATTTGGAAGGAAACTGTAGAAGGTTTTATATAAAGAAAAGGTCTCAATGCACACTGAAATAGTTGAAAATTGTAATTACAGAGCGATTATATCTTGCGCAATAACAACAAACAGGTTTCTTTTAAAGCTGAGTAGCCAACATAAAATATTGTAAATATTAATGTGTCCCATGCTCCTGCATTATTCTCTGATGAGGTACTAAAAGCTGCTAAGAAATATACATTGTTCAACAGAAGAAAACCTATAGTCACGTTCCCATCCCGTTGAATAAAATATTGTCGAGTATTAATCATACATATCTCTTTGAGTGGTATCATTTGCATAAAAATCTTATTTCGGAATCTCTAACTGTTTAAGAAATAAGTCGATTTTTATGACTAAATGATTCCCGATAAACAAGAGAGGGTAATGGGCTCACCACGCGTGACCCATCCTACAAATATGCAGTCCAAAATCCTTAGAATGGAGGGCGGTATTGTTTTGCTCTCAACTTCAAATATTATTTAAATATATTGGCAACATTTCTTATGCAGCAATGTATGGAGTAAAATATACCAGATGAAAAGTCTATGCAATGCGTTTTTAGCTCTGCTAACTCTTAAAATTTCGTGCAGTGATTTACTTCATTTCGTGCACCACCGTAACTATGATGAATAATGAAAAGAAATTCAAACGTCTATCGAGTGAAGAATCAGGCTGTATGGCGGGAAAGAATCACATTTTTCTCTTCAAAATGAATACTAAATAATTCACATGACCAGCACATGTGCTACAGCTCTTCGCCGAGAATTCGCATAACCGCTGTGGACACACCTGTTGTGCTCAGACTATCTATGATTGGTGGCCAGAACCTACGGCGCGCCGTGTGGAAACAGTTCCACATGATGAAACCGTGTTTTGGTGCAAGGCCCAAAAAGGGTTATGTCTACCGAAATCCTGCCACTGGCTCTAACTCTCCTGCACGGCTGCTCCCAGTGAGAACCGGCCGCATGCTGTTCTCTCCACTACTGCAGCATCTGTGCCGGTGCCGGTCAAGTTATTTTGTGCCCGCACTATTAGTATCGATACCTAATGTACTGCAAACCTCCCTACACATGAGACACATTTGCAAAGCACCTCAGTACTCACCGGTTGCATCCGTGAAGTTGTGTAAGCGGAGTGCCAGTCGCTGGCCACAGCGTGAGGAGGTGTAGTGTGCAATGCCACCGACGGTGAGCGCTGGTCTCGGTGGCGAAGCGTCGCAGTAGGTGGCGTTGCATACACACACGAAGCTCGAGTAGTTGTACCAGCGCGCTGCACACGGCTGGCCACCTTCCACCCTAACGCCAGAACCGGCAGTGAGCGACACTGCAATAGACAACACACAATCACACACACACTGGCCAAGCTGCTCTCCACTAATGGGGTAAATTGTTTTAGCACCTTTCTTTGCCTTTGACCACTCATAAGCAAAGTGGTAGCTACCTGTTGTGTACATTCGGTATATCCTCTTTGGTGTTATACTGTGGTAGATATTGCAAACTGCAGAGTATCAAAGTCGTGGGAAGGAAAATGCCCACGGAAGCAAGTTCGCGAAGCAGAGATGCTAATGATTACTTAAGAACTAAAATACGTTGATTTACTACAATTTGGTGCCTTTCGTGCTACTGTTTCAAATGTAAGAATAAATTCGCATGCGATCTGGGGGGCAGTCTGAAATGTTGTATTGTGGAGATGCGATGTGAATCGTATTGACTTATACGCTGATTGACAATATACATATACACTCCTGGAAATGGAAAAAAGAACACATTGACACCGGTGTGTCAGACCCACCATACTTGCTCCGGACACTGCGTGACGGCTGTACAAGCAATGATCACACGCACGGCACAGCTGACACACCAGGAACCGCGGTGTTGGCCGTCGAATGGTGCTAGCTGCGCAGCATTTGTGCACCGCCGACGTCAGTGTCAGCCAGTTTGCCGTGGCATACGGAGCTCCATCGGAGTCTTTAACACTGGTAGCATGCCGCGACAGCGAGGACGTGGGCCGTATGTGCAGTTGACGGACTTTGAGCGAGGGCGTATAGTGGGCATGCGGGAGGCCGGGTGGACGTACCGCCGAATTGCTCAACACGTGGGGCATGAGGTCTCCACAGTACATCGATGTTGTCGCCAGTGGTCGGCGGAAGGTGCACGTGCCCGTCGACCTGGGACCGGACCGCAGCGACGCACGGATACACGCCAAGACCGTGGGATCCTACGCAGTGCCGTAGGGGACCGCACCGCCACTTCCCAGCAAACTAGGGACACTGTTGCTCCTGGGGTATCGGCGAGGACCATTCGCAACCGTCTCCATGAAGCTGGGCTACGGTCCCGCCGACCGTTAGGCCGTCTTCCGCTCACGCCCCAACATCGTGCAGCCCGCCTCCAGTGGTGTCGCGACAGGCGTGAATGGAGGGACGAATGGAGACGTGTCGTCTTCAGCGATGAGAGTCGCTTCTGCCTTGGTGCCAATGATGGTCGTATGCGTGTTTGGCGCCGTGCAGGTGAGCGCCACAATCAGGACTGCATACGACCGAGGCACACAGGGCCAACATCCTGCATCATGGTGTGGGGAGCGATCTCCTACACTGGCCGTACACCTCTGGTGATCGTCGAGGGGACACTGAATAGTGCACGGTACATCCAAACCGTCATCGATCCCATAGTTCTACCATTCATAGACCGGCAAGGGAACTTGCTGTTCCAACAGGACAATGCACGTCCGTATGTATCCCGTGCCACCCAACGTGCTCTAGAAGGTGTAAGTCAACTACCCTGGCCAGCAAGATCTCCGGATCTGTCCCCCATTGAGCATGTTTGGGACTGGATGAAGCGTCGTCTCACGCGGTCTGCACCTCCAGCGCGAACGCTGGTCCAACTGAGGCGCCAGGTGGAAATGGCATGGCAAGCCGTTCCACAGGACTACATCCAGCATCTCTACGATCGTCTCCATGGGAGAATAGCAGCCTGCATTGCTGCGAAAGGTGGATATACACTGTACTAGTGCCGACATTGTGCATGCTCTGTTGCCTGTGTCTATGTGCCTGTGGTTCTGTCAGTGTGATCATGTGATGTATCTGACCCCAGGAATGTGTCAATAAAGTTTCCCCTTCCTGGGACAATGAATTCACGGTGTTCTAATTTCAATTTCCAGGAGTGTATGTGCATTAACTGAATCAAACACTTGTGAATAAACTGTGGGTTGACTGAAGCAGAAAAGGGGAGTACTTCAGCTACTCATGCTTAAAACCATGAATGTTTACTTACTTTACACCAGTGACATGATCGGATAAACTGACGAATCTTCAGTGTGATGTGTGTCGTTGAACCATGAACTCCAAATTCTAAAGTTTCATGAAGACTATGCTCAAATTCTCCATATGCTTTTACCTTCATCACATTCTAACGCTTGTCATTTGAGTGTTTTACGTAATACTGTAGTCGGCTGTGCTGCGTGGCATTTTCTGATAGTTGTTTCCCTGTAACCATCCCGAGGGTTTTTGCGACAGCAAGTTATCATACCCTTGGCTGGTTAAACAAGAAAATTATTCGCCGATATGCGAACAGATGATTCCGATAACATCAGTGGCAACAGTTATGACGGAGAATGATTGAATTGTGAAAATCCAACATTCTACAAAACCAGTGTCACTTGCAAAATTTTGTAAAAGTAAATCCTCGTCCTCCACTCATAAGATCTGAAGAAATAACTGCTTAAGAACTTTACAAGGGTGAATCTCACATATATGTATTTATGTAAATCAACGAAATTGAAAATGTACATTATTGATGCGAAATTGTAGCCGTTATGTGAGTCAGCCCGAAGATACGCTATGTGAGTAGCATCGGAATTCAAAATTTCCGATATGAAAAATAGAACTGTGTAAAAAAAATTCCAAACAATTTTAAGTGTTCAATATTTATAGAGGGTACAAAGCCAGCAACATTCATAATCGATCAAGGATGAAGGCTCCGTTTCTGACTGAAAGGTGGAGAACCCAGTCACCCAGGATACAATATTTACCATAAGAGAGCAATTGACAGGAATGGGGGAAAGAAATACAGTAGAAGAAGAATGGGTAGCTTTGAGGGATGAAGTAGTGAAGGCAGCAGAGGATCAAGTAGGTAAAAAGACGAGGGCTAGTAGAAATCCTTGGGTGACAGAAGAAATATTGAATTTAATTGATGAAAGGAGAAAATATAAAAATGCATTAAATGAAGCAGGCAAAAAGCAATACAAACGTCTCAAAAATGAGATCGACACGAAGTGCAAAATGGGTAAGCAGGGATGGCTAGAGGACAAATGTAAGGATGTAGAGGCTTATCTCACTAGAGGTAAGATAGATACTGCCTACAGGAAAATCAAGGAGACCTTTGGAGATAAGAGAACCACTTGTATGAACATCAAGAGCTCAGATGGAAACCCAGTTCTAAGCAAAGAAGGGAATGCAGAAAGGTGGAAGGAGTATATAGAGGGTCTATACAAGGGCGATGTACTTGAGGACAATATTATGTAAATGGAAGAGGATGTAGATGAAGATGAAATGGGAGATATGATACTGCGTGACGAGTTTGACAGAGCACTGAAAGACCTGAGTCGAAACAAGGCCCCCGGAGTAGACAACATTCCACTGGAACTACTGACGGCCTTGCAAGAGCCAGTCATGACAAAACTCTACCATCTGGTGAGCAAGATCTATAATACAGGCGAAATACCCTCAGACTTCAAGAATAATATAATAATTCCAATCCCAAAGGAAACAGGTGTTGACAGATGTGAAAATTACCGAACAATCAGTTTAATAAGCCACAGCAGCAAAATACTAACACGAATTCTTTACAGACGAATGGAAAAACTAATAGAAGCCGACCTCGGGGAAGACCAGTTTGGATTTCGTAGACATACTGGAACACGTGAGCCAATACTGACGCTACGACTTATCTTAGAAGAAAGATTAAGGAAAGGCAAACCTACATTTCTAGCATTTGTAGACTTAGAGAAAATTTTGACAATGTTGACTGGAATACTCTCTTTCAAATTCTAAAGGTGGCAGGGTAAAATACAGGGAGCCAAAGGCTATTTACAATTTGTACAGAAACCAAATGGCAGTTACAAGAGATGAGGGACATGAAAGGGAAGCAGTGGTTGGGAAGGGAGTGAGACAGGGTTGTAGCCTCTCCCCGATGTTATTCAATCTGTATATTGAGCAAGCAGTAAAGGAAACAAAAGAAAAATTTGGAGTAAGTATTAAAATCCATGGAGAAGAAATAAAAACTTTGAGGTTCGCCGATGACATTGTAATTCTGTCAGAGACAGCAAAGGACCTGGAAGAGCAGTTGAATGGAATGGACAGTGTCTTGAAAGGAGGATATAAGATGAACATCACCAAAAGCAAAACGAGGATAATGGAATGTAGTCGAATTAAGTCGGGTGATGTTGAGGGAATTAGATTAAGAAATGAGACACTTAAAGTAGTAAAGGAGTTTTGCTATCTGGGGAGCAAAATAACTGATGATGGTCGAAGTAGAGAGAACATAAAATGTAGACTGGCAATGGCAAGGAAAGTGTTTCTGAAGATGAAAAATTTGTTAACATCGAATATAGATTCATGTATCAGGAAGTCTTTTCTGAAAGTATTTGTGTGGAGTGTAGCCATGTATGGAAGTGAAACATGGACGATAGATAGTTTAGACAAGAAGAGAATAGAAGCTTTCGAAATGTGGTGCTACAGAAGAATGCTGAAGATTAGATGGGTAGATCACATAACTAATGAGGAAGTATTGAATAGGATTGGGGAGAAGAGACGTTTGTGGCACAACTTGACCAGAAGAAGGGATCGGTTGGTGGGACATGTTCTGAGGCATCGAGGGATCACTAAATTTAGTATTGGAGGGCAGCGTGGAGGGTAAAAATCGTAGAGGGAGACCAAGAGATGAATACACTTAGCAGATTCAGACGGATGTAGGTTGCAGGAGGTACTGGCAGATGAAGAATCTTGCACAGGATAGAGTAGCATGGAGAGCTGCATCAAACCAGTCTCAGGTCTGAAGACCACAACATCAACAACATTCCACGATGTTTTGGGCTTGTAACCGGATGACGGCAACTTGCCACGATAATTTGGCTGATATCCATTAACCCATTTTCAAGTGAGTGTTTTGCACTACTGACTTTGTACTGACGCGATGGCACATGCAGATAGGTTTTCACGCAGGCGCACGGGCGAGTTATGTTGGACTTACGCCGTATGCCGAAGTTTGTGGGACTGCAGAGTCAAAATTCAGTTATAAAAATAAGAAAACTTTTACCTTTGTGAAGGTATAGGGAAATCAAACGGGTCCCAAGCCATATCAGGTAGAAAACCACCATCACGATTAATAATATTTTCGTCCTAACAGATTCCACAGATAATCGAATCCCAGAGGGATCTCGTCGTGGCTAAGAATAATGCATAGACTGTCCTGTGAAGATACAATTTTCGGTTATGGCTGGTTTACTGGGGTGCAGATGGCGAGTGTGGCGATCTTGTTCCATGTATCTTTCACGTCTGTGCACATTGTCTGACCAATGTAGGCTTTGTCACATTGACATGATATTCTGTAGACTACAGGCCTTCCCAAACGCAGATCGTCTTTTGCCAAGCGAAAGCAGCACAGGTGTTTGTAGGTGGCCGCAAGGTTACTTTAACGTGAAGTTTCTTACGGATCCTGCCTAGTTCAGATGAAACGTTGCTCACACATGGCAGGAACGACGTGGACTTCAAGTGCTCATTCTCTTCTTTGTTTTGTAAATAGTCAGGTTTACTCATGGCTGAAGCTGTCCTAATGTGACACAGAGAGGAGGTATTCTAGCACCTCTTCAAGGCTGTCTCTCACACACAACCTGCATCCGATGCACCAGCAGCCCTTTCCGCGACTCCTTTTTCTGCACGATGTCTGTGTAAAAGAGCATACTCCCTCTGGTCGCGAATCTGATACTTATCACACATAATTGTTCTGACACGACTTAGTCAGCCAACTTGTGCAACTGCTAAAATGAAACTTCGTAGGTGCGGCTGAATCATACTATGGCACATACATTTTTCTTTACTTAATATACTACGGAAACATTCATAAGAAAATGAACGCATTTTCATTATTTTAGGTGAAGAATCAATATTTAATACCAATACCTGTTGTTACATGTTGTACATATCATTACGACTGCATGGTATGGAAACTGTTTGCCGGATTGACGGTTGGGTTCCGGGATGGTAATCTCTCAAGTACCGCTCAGAACGAGCAACTGTTGAATCAGTTTTCAGTTAATACAGTATGACACCTTACAACTTTAAAGTTAGTATTTCTCTGCCAACCGTCAACTGCACAGGCAAAATTCAATAATTCAAAAGGTGAATATTATTTTTGAATGAAAGTGATAGCAAATTTAGTCATCCATAAGAAAAGTAATAATAATAATAATAATAAAGATCATCTAACACCGAATCCTCTTTCTTCATTTTTATTGATTTTATAAGTTCCAGAATATTGTCGCTCTAAAAGCAGGAAATTTCATCAACAATTTTGCGCAATCTGGAGTACATTTATATGAAAGAACTACAGAAAGCGAAACAGTCATGTTTATGAACACAAAAGCTGTCTCAGAAAGCAAAAAATTATTTTTCAGGAATTACCTCTATCGCAGTGCTATCTGATTTGTCCTACGTATGTCCCCTCAGAGTGTGACAAACCATTTTTAAATACTACAAATTATGTTCACCCACGCTTTGTGTAAGACAAAATAGAGTTCAGATAGAGGGGTAGGCAAACCGTTGGCATTCAAAACAGGTTCCAGTCGTCTCTGAATGTACAGTCCTGTACGGTTTCCAAGGGAATCTTATACCACTCCTCTTGCAAAATAGTAGGAAGCCCAGGTAACTATGATGAAAGTGGGTAGAGATCACGGTCCCCTCCTTTCAAAATAGACCAAAAAGTGTCACTGATTTTGGGATATGGTGACTGTTGTGGCCAGAGGAGATGCGACAATTCATCCTTGTGCTGACCAAACAAGTCGGGTCGATGCGAGCTGTGTGAAAAACAAGCGACGTACGATGGAATGGACCTTATTAGCCTGCACGGCCACGTAATACTTGGCAGTAATGCGGCTTTGCAGAGTAACCTGGTGCCCATAGTATACCAGTATATGGCTGCCAAAATCATCAACGAACTCCTGTCCTGTTTCATTCTACGGACGTAAATTCGGCCAGAAGTTGGAAACGATGTGAAACAAGACTCACCCGACCATATGACAGTTTTCCATTGCTCCACGGTCCAGGTTTTAAGAATTTCCCTCGCACGGGGATTTGCATCGCCAATGAGTAATTCTGGAATACCAGCTCGCCCTGAAACTCCCTGCTCCTGAGCTCCCTTTGTTTTGTTTTAGTGCTGACAGCGTTTTCAACTGTGACGTTCAATTCTGCAGTTTATGAAGCTTTCTTGAGTTATAAAAAATCAACATTTGTTACCTGTTCTTACTTTCTTCAAACCTATACTGGAATGATAGGTCTTCAATTTACGAAGACGATAAATTTTCTAGAGGTTGAGTGATGGGGGCTGAGAGGGGTAACCGCCCTCTGCTGCCCCTCGCTCTGTTCGCCCCTGCTCAGCCCGCAAAGAACGTAGCTTACGCTTCGATAAATATTTGAATATTACTCTTCAGTCTGGGGCCATTACCAGGTAGGACTGATAGAGAAATAGAGAACTAGCGAAGAAGAGTAGTTCGTGCGTTCGGCTTTATTTAGGGAGCGCGAAAGAATAATGAAAAATCCAGCTCCAGACGGCAGACACTCCAAGAGAGGTGCTGTGCATTCGGTATGTTCGACTGTTAAATTCCGTGCGCGTACGTTCCTAAATGCGCCTAGTAACATATCGCTTTCTCACAACATATCTCGTAAAAACTACATGAAGGTAAATTTACGGAGATTCGAGCTCATTTGAAGGCTCAGCAACAGTTACCCGTCCTAAAAACCATGAAGCAAAGTGATAGCAATACATCTACATACATTCGCCACTTGCCACCACACGGTATATGGCCGAGGGTACCTTGTACCACTACTAATCATTCCCTTGCCTGTTCCACTAGCAAATGTAGCGAGGGGAAACCGACTGCATGTATGCTACCAAACAGGCCCAAACGAGCTCATTTGAAGGCTTAGCAACATGTTGTAAGGTTTCTTGTGTCTGCTGTTCTGCAGCCTTAACAGATTGTATGAAATACCTTCTATTGTAATAATAACAGCGGCCAACGATGGAAAATATTTTGCTGAAAATACCTTAATCTCATGTTTTTTAGGGTGGGAAATCCAAATATCATGCTTAAAAACTGTATCGCCCATCATTTCTTCACATTTTACAGTAAAATTTATTAAATTAGCGATTTTTAAAGAATTTAACAGATTTTATATAGCTAAAATAATTTAAAAGGGAGGTATAATGATTGTAGACGACGTTGGTAGCACTGCTGAAAAATATTTGCTGGCGAAAAAAGGTGTTTTGTTTACTGTCAGCCTAAATTCACTTTCCCGTTTCCTGTACATGTGCTCAGTACAATGTCAAATTGTGGTTGTAAAAACTCTACTGACAGTTTTTGTTGTATTTGTGGTGAATTTGTGGTTAGAAAACACTTAAGAAACATTACAGATTTTGTGAAAAAGGTTTATCTATGATATTTTGGATCTAAACTTGGTGATCAAGATGAACCTTGGGCGCCGCATAAGGTCTGTTATGTGTGTGTTGAACATCTCACAAAATGGTAGAAAAAGGAGAAAAAAGCCTTTAGATTTGCTGTTCCCAATCATATGGAGGAAGCCAAGAAATCATCCCCATGATTGCTACTTTTCAGTGTACATATTACTGGGCATAATTCGAAAAACAGGAGGCAATAAGCTACCCTAATCTTCCGTCCGCCATCCGACCAGTAGGCCATGGTGTAGATTTGCAGCTTGCTGAATCACCAGATGATTTATTCCAACAGAAGTATTTCCTGATTTACATAAACCGGATGATGATGAATGCCATTGTAATACAGAAAGTCTAGAGCCCAAATTGTTTACTCAGGCCGAGCTCAACCATTTGGTTAGAGATCTGGACTTAATGAAAGAAAAAGCTAAATTGCTTGGCTCTAGATTTAAAAAAAAGAAGTTATTGTCAGTTGCAACCAGCATATACATGTCTAGAAAGAGAGACAGCAGCAATTTTCCAAGTTTTTCAACAGTAAGGTGATTTAGTGTACTGCTCACATTCCCAGTCTGATGAATGAGTTTGGTATTGAATACAAACAGGAAGACTGAAGGCTGTTTACTGATTCATCCAAAACTAATTTAAAGGCTGTTTTATTACATATTACTAGCATGCATGCATCTATACCTGTTGGAAATTCTGTACATATGAAAGAAATCTATGAACACCTAGGAATAGTGCTAAATAGACTATTCTGCTCACGGTTGGATGATATGTGGCAATATAAAAGTAACATGTATGCTCTTTGGTCAGCAAGGTGGACTTTACCAAACTTCCATGTTTCTTATGTGAATGGGGCAGTAGGGCTAGGGATGAACACTGGTGCAGAAGGAACTGGCCTGTGAGGGAGTCTCTAAAGCCTGCTGAGAAGAATATCCTGCGCCAAAACCTTGTAGGTCCAAAAAGCGTACTCCTACCACATCTACCTATAAAGTTAGTCGTAATGAAACAGTTTGCAAAGGATTTGCCTACAAATGAACCATGTTTTAAGTATCTCTGCCAAAAGTTTCCACATCTTTCAGAAGCTAAACTAAAAGAGGCGTCTTTGTCGGACCTGACATTAGAAAACTGATGTTTGGTTTTAACTTTGAATCCACAACGACCTTAAATGAGAAAGAACCATGGGTATCATTCAAGCAAGTCGTTACAAAGTTCTTAGGACATGAAAAACACCCAGAATATGTTTCTATTATAGCTACAGTGTTAAAGAAGTTTAAAACTATAGGATATTTAATTAGCCTGAAAGTTCACTTTTGAACAGTCACCTTGACTACTTGCCGGACAATTTGAGAGCCGTTAGTTAGGAGCAAGGAGAGCGTTTTCACCAAGACATTGAAGTGATGGAAAAACCTTACCAAGGCCGCTGGAACACCAACATGACGGGGGACTACTGTTGCTCATTTCACGGAGAAGTTCAGCAAGCTACTCATCATAGAAAAAGCTACACAATAAGCTTCAAAGAAAAAATAGAAAGGAAGTACAAACCAATTCCAGCTGACAAGTGAAACTTCTATTAACACATAATATTGTTTTAAGTAGCTTACTGTATGCTTATGTTGTAACAAAGCGTTTCATTAATTTCTCCGTTTACCCTATAGCACAGGATTTTTATACTATATAATAAAAAGCAGATTGCTCAAAAACTGTGGGTGACACACAAATACTGAGGCTAGATTTGGATTCAGCTCATAAAAATCCATAAAGATCAGCTATCAAAGAAACAAAAGTTTTTCAAACAAAATTTTACTTGGCCTATGTAATCCACCAACCATGCTTTTCATGTATTTTATTTGCCGCTACCAGTTTCAAACATTGGCTGTTTCACAAACTGTAATAAGCTAATAAAATTTGGCAAGAGCAGCTACTGGAAATATATGAACCAACCGATCTATTAGGAATAATGCCACCGCACAATTATTTCAATTTCCAAGGAAACATACACAAGCATAATGATAGCATAGATATGGGCATCTGCTTTGGAGGAATGCTGACGAATGTGTTTTTAGATCACCTAGAAATCAGAGAACAGACCCAATGGGCTCCCAAATCATTTGTTACCGACGTTATATTGACGATATCCCCATTCTCTTTAATGGAAATAATAACCAAATTAATTACTTTCACTAACAGGTGAATAAAATTCACGACAGCGTCAAATTTATCAGCGGATATGATACATACAAGGCCATAAACTTCTTGGGTATAAACATAGCTAATAATGAAGACGCCCACAAATATGATAAATTTTGTAAACCGACCACAAGTGGCTGTATAATCCATAGATCATTACGTTACCCACCAGCATTCAAAATACCGTATTTTCTCGCTGTGATAGCTGGTTTCATTAGGGTGTTTCTTACTAAAGAAAAGGTGAAGATAGAATTTGATATAATTACAACTGTAGCTGCAAATAACGGCTACAACACTGATACAGTAGATAAGGATAAAATATACGTAAAGAAAATTAGGGTTAAATTTTCAAAATATAATGACAAAAACACATTAGCGAAAACACAAAGAAAGAAAGAAAGGAGTAAAAAATATTCCTTACATATCAAATATTTCCCAAAAAATAAGTAACACATTTCGTAACACTAATATTAAGAAGTATAAATACAAAATCATATAGGTATAAAGCAGGAGTAGGTTTAATAAAGAAAAAAATATAGGAATGCGAGTAAACTACTGTGAACAGTATACAACATTTTATCGTCGTCAAGATAGATACGAAGCCTATACCCGTCCCAGTAGTACATGTTTATATGTCAACTAGCGCAGCAGCTGATGAAGAAATTGAAAAAAGTATGATGCGATAAAATAAATTATTCAGTTAGTTGAGAGGGACGGGAATTCAATAGAAGGAAAATGAAGTGAAGGATAAATTGTAAGAGAATACGGATTGGAGGAAGGCATGGACGAGGAAGCCGCGTGGTAGAGTTTTGCACAGAGCATGTTTTAATCATCACTAACATGTGGTTTAAGAATCATAAAAGTAGGTTTATACGTGGAAGAGACCTGGAGACACCGGAAGATTTCAGATTGATTATATAATGGTAAGACAGGGGAGAATCAATACGCAAAGAAGTGGGATATGGAAGTTCTAAGGAATGACGAGATACGTTTGAAGTTCTCTAACGCTATAGCTACAGCAATAAGGAATAGCGCAGTAGGCAGCACAGTTGAAGAGGAATGGACATCTCTAAAAAGGGTCATCACAGAAGTTGGGAAGGAAAACATAGGTACAAAGAAGGTAGCTGCGAAGAAATACTTCAGTTGATTGATGAAAGGAGGAAGTACAAACATGTTCCGGGAAAATCAGGAATACAGAAATACAAGTCCCTGAGGAATGAAATAAATAGGAAGTGCAGGGAAGCTAAGACGAAATGGCTGCAGGAAAAATGTGAAGACATCGAAAAAGATGATTGTCGGAAGGACAGACTCAGCATACAGGAAAGTCAAAACTACTTTTGGTGACATTAAAAGCAACGGTGGTAACATTAAGAGTGCAACGGGAATTCCACTGTTAATTGCAGAGGAGAGAGCAGATAGGTGGAAAGAATACATTGAAAGCCTCTATGAGGGTGAAGATTTGTCTGATGTGATAGAAGAAGAAACAGGAGTCGATTTAGAAGAGATAGGGGATCCAGTATTAGAATCGGAATTTAAAAGAGCTTTGGTGAACTTACGGTCAAATAAGGCAGAAGGGATAGATAACATTCCCTCAGAATTTCTAAAATCATTAGGGGAAGTGGCAACAAAACGACTATTCACGTTGTTGAGTAGAATATATGAGTCTGGCGACATACCATCTGACTTTCGGAAAAGCATCATCCACACAATTCCGAAGACGACAAGAGCTGACAAGTGCGAGAATTATCGCACAATCAGTTTAACAGCTCATGCATCGAAGCTGCTTACAAGAATAATATACAGAAGAATGGAAAAGAAAATTGAGAATGCGCTAGGTGACGATCAGTTTGTCTTTAGGAAAAGTAAAGGCACGAGAGAGGCAATTCTGACGTTACGGCTAATAATGGAAGCAATGTTAAAGAAAAATCAAGACACGTTCATAGGATTTGTCGACCTGGAAAAAGCGTTCGACGATATAAAATGGTGCAAGCTGTTCGAGATTCTGAAAAACGTAGGGGTAAGCTATAGGGAGAGACGGGTCATATGCAATATGTACAACGACCAAGAGGGAATAATAAGAGTGGACGATCAAGAACGTAGCGCTCGTATTAAGAAGGGTGTAAGACAAGGCTGTAGCCTTTCGCCCCCACTCTTCAATCTGTACATCGAGGAAGCAATGATGGAAATAAAAGAAAGGTTCAGGAGTGGAATTAACATACAAAGTGAAAGGATATCAATGATACGATTCGCTGGTGACATTGCTATCCTGAGTGTTTAGCTATTCACAATATACATAGTGTTTAGCTATTCACAATATACATAAATGACCTGGTGGATGACATCGGAAGTTCACTGAGGCTTTTTGCAGATGATGCTGTGGTGTATCGAGAGGTTGCAGCAATGGAAAATTGTACTGAAATGCAGGAGGATCTGCAGAGAATTGATGCATGGTGCACGGAATGGCAATTGAATCTCAATGAAGACAAGTGTAATGTGACGCGAATACATAGAAAGAAAGATCTTTTATCATTTAGCTACAAAATAGCAGGTCAGCAACTGGAAGCAGTTAATTCCATAAATTATCTGGGAGTAGGCATTAGGAGTGATTTAAATGGAATGATCATATAAAGTTGATCGTCGGTAAAGCAGATGCCAGACTGAGATTCATTGGAAGAATCCTAAGGAAATGCAATCCGACAACAAAGGAAGTAGGTTACAGTACGCTTGTTCGCCCACTGCTTGAATACTGCTCAGCAGTGTGGGATCTGCACCAGATAGGGTTGATAGAAGAGATAGAGAAGATCCAACGGAGAGCAGCGCGCTTCGTTACAGGATCATTTAGTAATCGTGAAAGCGTTACGGAGATGATAGATAAACTCCAGTGGAAGACTCTGCAGGAGAGACGCTCAGTAGCTCGGCACGGGCTTTTGTTGAAGTTTCGAAAACATAACTTCACCGAAGAGTCAAGCAGGATATTGCTCCCTCCTACGTATATCTCGCGAAGAGACCAATGAGGATAAAATCAGAGAGATTAGAGCCCACACAGAAGCATACCGACAATCCTTCTTTCCACTTACAATACGAGACTGGAATAGAAGGGAGAACCGATAGAGGTACTCAGGGTACCCTCCGCCACACACCGTCAGGTGGCTTGTGGAGTATGGATGTAGATGTAGATGTAGAAAGTGAAGAAGAATTAAATGACCTGCTGAACGGAATGAACAGTCTAATGAGTACACAGTATGGTTTGAGAGTAAATCGGAGAAAGACGAAGGTAATGACAAGTAGTAGAAATGAGAACAGCGAGAAACTTAACATCAGGATTGATAGTCACGAAGTCAATGAAGTTAAGGAATTCTGCTACCTAGGCAGTAAAATAACCAATGACGGACGGAGCAAGGAAGACATCAAAAGCAGACTCGCTATGGCAAAAAAGGCATTTCTGGCCAAGAGAAGTCTACTAATATCAAATACCGGCCTTAATTTGAGGAAGAAATTTCTGAGGATGTACGTCTGGGGTACAGCATTGTATGGTAGTGAAACATCGACTGTGGGAAAACCGGTACAGAAGAGAATCGAAGCATTTGAGATGTGGTGCTATAGACGAATGTTGAAAATTAGGTGGACTGATAAGGTAAGGAATGAGGAGGTTCTACGCAGAATCGGAGAGGAAAGGAATATGTGGAAAACACTGATAAGGAGAAGGGACAGGATGATAGGACATCTGATAAGACATAAGGGAATGACTTCCGTGGTGCTAGAGGGAACTGTAGAGGGCAAAAACTGTAGAGGAAGACAGAGATTGGAATACGTCAAGCAAATAATTGAGGACGTAGGTTGCAAGTGCTACTCTGAGATGAAGAGGTTAGCACAGGAAAGGAATTCGTGGCGGGCCGCATCAAACCAGTCAGTATACTGATGACAAAAAAAAAAAAAAAAAAAAAAAAAAAAAAAAAAAAAAAATAGACAGAGAGTTGGGAACCAGATTTTCAGTTGTAAGACATTTCCAGGGGCAGTTGTGGACTCTGACCACAATTAATCGGTAATGAATTGTAGATTAAAACTGGAGAAAATCCAAAAAGGTAGGAAACTAAGAAGATGGGACCTGGATAAGTTCAAAGCACCAGAGGTTGCTGAGGGTTTCAGAGGTGACGTTAGGCGCTAAGTGACTAGAGTATGGGAAAGGAACACAGTAGAAGACGAATGGGTAGCTTTGAGAGATGAAATACCAAAGGCAGTAGAGAATCAAATAGGTAAAAGGACAAGGCCTAGTAGGAATCCTTGAATAACATAACACATATTGAATTTTACGGATGAAAGGATATAATATAAAAATGCAGCAACTGAAGCGGATGAAAGGAATACAAACATCTAAAAAATGAGATTGACAGAAAGTGCAAAATGGCTTAACAGGAATGGCTAGAGGACAAAAGTAAGGATTTAGAACCGTATTTCGCTTGGGGAAAGATAAATACCGTCTTCGGGAAAAGAGAAGCTGTTGTATGAATATCAAGATGTCAGGTATAAAACCAATCTAAGCAAAGAAGGGAAAGCTGAAAGATGGAAGGAGTATATAGGGGATCTATTCAAGGGAGATGAAACTGAAGGCAGTATTATAGAAAAGGAAGACGAACAAGATGAAAATTAGATGATAGATACGATACTTCGAATAGAATTTCACAGAGCACTGGAAGACGTAAGTCCCATCAACAAACCGGCAGCAGACGTCATTCCAGCAGAACAACTGATAGCCATGGACTGCCAGTCATGACAAAATTCTCTCATTTGGTGGGCAAGATGTATGAGACGGGCGGAATACCCTTAGAATGAAAGAAGATTGTAATAATTCAAATTCCTAAGAAAGCAGGTGCTTACAGGCGTATTACCGAACTACAAGTTTAATCAGTCATGACAGCAAAATGCTAGCCTAGCATGAATACTTCACAGAAGAATGGAAAAACTGGTAGAAGCCGATCTAAGGGAAGATAAGTTTGTATTCCGGATAAACGTAGGAACATGTGAGGCTATAGTAACCCTACGACCTATCTTAGAAGATTAAGGAAAGGGAAACCTACATCTGTAGAGTTTGTAGACTTAGAGAAAACTTTTGACAAATTTGACTGGAACAATGTCTTTGAAGGTTTGAAGGTATCAGTGGTAAAATATGGGGAGCGAAGGGTTATTTACAATTTGTATAGAAACGAAACGGTAGTTATAAGAGTCTAGGGGCATTAATGATAAGCAATGGTTGAGAAGGGAGTGAAGCAGGGTTGAAGCCTATCCCCAATATTGTTCAATGTGTACACTGAGCAAGCAGTAAATGAAACGGAATAAAAGTGTGGAGTAGACATTACAGTTCAGGGAGAAGAAATAAAAACCTTGAGGTTTGCCGATGATATTGTAATTTTATCAGAGACGGCTAAGGACTTAGAGGAATAGTTGTACGGAATGGACAGTGTCCTGAAAGGAGGATATAAGATGAACATCAACAAAAACAAAACAAGGATAATGGAATGTAGTGGAATTAAATCAGGCGACACCTAGGGAATTAGAGTAACAAGCGAGAATCTAAAAGTAATAGTTGAGTTTTGCTATTTGCGCAGCAAAGTAACTGGTGATGGTGCAAGTAGAGAGGATATAAAAAGTAGAATGTAGCTTTCCTGAGGAAAAGAAATTTGCTAGCATCGAATATTGATTTAAGTGTTAGTAAGTCTTTCATGAAAGTATTTGGGTGGAGCGTAGCCATATGTAGAAGTGACAAATGAGGAGGTGCTAAATGGATATGGGGAGAAAAGCAATTTGTTGCACAACCTGAGTAGAAGAAGGCACCGAGGGATGCCCAATTTAGTATTCGAGGCAAATGAGGGTGGTAAAAATCGCACAAGGAGACGAAGAGATGAACACAGTAAGAAGATTCAGGAGAATGTAAGTTACAGTAATTATTCAGAGATATGAAGCTTGCGCAGGACATAAATGCAAGGAGAGCTGCATCAAACCAGTCTTCAGACTGAAGATCACGACAACAAAAATGTGAAAATTAACTGCTGCTCGTAGAATATGCTAGGTTGGAAATAATAAACAGAACAGACAACACTAAAAAATATGACCAATCAGGAACACATAAAATTAAATGCAGTGATGGTGACACGTTCCATATCGGATAAACATGGCGAATATTTACTACGAGGTACAAAGAATACATAAACAAAGTGGTAAGAACCTCTCTAAATTTAGTCTGCATCTTCCAGAAGATTGACACACTACATTAGACACAAGTACTATTATTTCCATTCTTCACAAAGCTGAAAAAAGAAGCTACATGAACAAGTATCTACACACTTTTGGTAAAATTTCGAATAACATTTCAAGACATACAGAACTCGAAAATAAAAGTATATTGAGAACTTCGACAGTACATTCCGGCTAGAGGAGGCTGTTGTCATTGTTGAACTGTTGAGAGGAGCATGTAAGATATGAGACAATCAGTTTAAACTGCAAGCAGTGACATTAAGGCTTGCTTCACATTACTGTGTCTCTACTGGCATCAGAAAGTCACTATGGGTGAATGTGGTGCCTGACTCACCAGTTAATATGTCATGTACAGTGGAAGAGCTGGTGAATAGTAAATATAGTGAATAGTGTGTTGTATGGTGAAACGTGTTAATCTACACACACAAGAAAGAGACGGAGGCAAGGTAGTACCAATCAGCATATGTAAAAAAAAAAATGGAAATGAGCGTCGACAATGGGATGAAATGATGATAAGGACAGCACAACACCCAGTCGCTGAGGGGAGAATATCTCCCTCCCCAGCCGGGAATCGAACCTGTGCCCCCGTGTATGGCATTCCAATGCGCTGATTATTCAGTTATTGGGGCGGACACCAATTATGGTGCTGAGGAGGTTAAGTTATTGAAAGCAACATTGTTGGCCACGTTGGAGATTCCAGATGAGGAAGATTGCTACACAGGAGGTGTAGGCTACAGAAGAGCAAAGAATGCTGCTAGGACGGCATTTAGTGCAAAATTGAAGCATTTGGAAGGAACAGAGAGTATGCAGATGGAGGACCTCTTACTGGAATTTCAAGATCTCACAAGAGCCGTTGCTTATTGCAGGAGCAACATAGCACGAGATACCAACAGTGGACGAAGCACCAATGTATCAGAGAGTATACAGAATATTACGATGGCTGCAGTTAGTTTTGGAGAAATATATAAACTAACAATTACTGGATGATGGGATAATGCAAGAAGGTACTGGTGGGCACGAACTGTAGTTGTGCCCAACAAGTCTATGGATGGCTCAAAGAAGTGGTGCTTTTGTTGCCATTACTGCTATTTGAATAGTAAGATTATGCCAGATGCCTTTCCAATTCTGAACATCACAGAAACAATAGATAATCTAGGGCAATTATCTAGGTTTCCAAATCTTTAAAATCATCTTCTTCAAAAGGATTAATGGTTACACTGGTTACAGAATGCTGAGGAGGTTCCTTAAAATTGTAGCCATAAGGCCATATTTCTCCACAATGGACTTGAACAGTGCTGCAGAGGACAGACCGAAAACGCCGTTTTCAGCACCTTAGGAACACTAGCGATATAGAGGGATGCCTTTAGGGTCAAGAAATGCACTGCCATCATTCCTATGGTTACTGGATAGAGTGCCAAAGGGATTACAACCGTGTCAGTGTCTGGTGTATCTCAATGGCATGATCTTCTTTTCAAGAAATATAAACGAGGATACGCAATGATTGAGGGAAGTGTTCAAGAGGTTACAAGCAGCTCATTTGACAATAAGTATGGAAAAATCTCACTTTGTGCTAGAAGAATTCAATTATTAAAGCCTTATCATTAGTAAAGACGATATGAGGAGTACTCCTAGATTAATGCAAGAAGTGCAAGGTTTGCCAGTACCAGGAACATGTAAGTTACAGTCATTTCTGAGTATCGCAAATTATTATAGGAAATGAGAAAATTCAGAGCTATAGCACGAACACTTACACAGTTATTGAGAAAAGGTATTAAGGTTTTATGGCCGAAGGAATCTCAAGGAGTATTTGTCGAACTGGAAAAGGTGTTAATGTCGAGCTAAGTGTTCGTTTCTCCAAACTTTCAGGAGTTCATGTTATCATTCTCTTGGCTTTTACATCAGTAGGTTTATTTCCAGGAACATCTTGTTGCTTTTGTATTGAGACAGTTAAATACAGCGTAAAGGAGTTATTCTGTAAGCAGAAAGAGAGATGCTTAGCTCTAGCTGTACAGAGTAACATACGTATCTGTTTAGAGAGACTAAGGTAGGATGCCAGGTGGTTGTGCCAGAGGTACTGAAGGAGGGAGTGCTACCTGAAGTGTATGGTCATGTATTGTTTGGCCATGGAGGTTGCAGGGCAGCGAATCGAAAAGTGGCGGAAACATTCTGTGGAAGGGAGGGCAGAATGATGTTGATCAATATGTTTGAAACTGTATAGACTGTGTGCAGCATGCGGATTTCAGTCAAAACCAGGAACAGTTGCACATGTTTCCAGAGGCAGTTGAACTAACTGCCAGAGGCAATAGAACTGTTTAATTTCATTGGGGTGGACCATTCAACCGAACACAAGCAGGTAACCGTTTTGTGCTGATGATAATAAGCCATTTTTCCCGTTTCACGGAGATGGTGCCAATTGCGAACCCATAGACGTTCACAGTCACACAAGTGAATAGGTGCATATTGAAGTTTAGAGTGCCGGGGAGTACATCTAGGGACCAAACTTTATGTCACACATGATGCAAGAGGTGTGTTAGTTATTAAGAGTCAAAAATTAAGAATGAGTTCACTTCATCCTCAGGCTAACAGAAGGATGGAATGGATACATCAGACAATTTGAAAGATGCTTGGTTATTGCGTGAATCCGCATAATTCAGATAGGAACACACATTTATCCTTCATATTGAGTGTGTATGGTTCCAAAGTATATGCTAGCTCAGTGTTGTCACTATTCAAGCCGCTGTATGGGAAAAAAGATGCGTCGCCATTTGACAGGATTGAACAGAAAGGAGGCAGAAGAATTTGCAAGAAAAGCGAGGTAAGTGTGGAGAAAGGGCCAGCTAGCGAATATTATGGCGTTGGAGAAGCAAGAAAATGCAGTGCAGCGAGTGGGAACGTTACCACAGTACAAAGCAGGACAATTGGTGTCGCTGTCGAGTCCATATACTTTGAAGGGTACCAGGGCCTATACCAAGTGACTGAGACTATTTAACAGATAAATGTAAGCCTGCAGTTCCCAACAAGGTCAACAATCGTGCGTGCTGGCGGTCTACGGCCATTCAAGAGGGCGCCAGAAGCGATCCTGCCGGAGGTGGGAATGAAAGTGAGGAAACAGGCAGAGAAGAGGCCAAGGAAATAATCGATGTTTTAAAATCTTAAACATGGCTCGATGCAGCAACTGTAGGATAGAATCTTCGTGATGACAACGTGAAATACCGCTAGTCAATTGCAGAAATGAAAGCTATATTCAAACCCCTTACCAAGGTTTCAAAGTCTTTAAATGCGTCTTCTTAAGAAGGATTAATGGTTACAATGGTTACAGAATGCTGTGGAGGTTCTTTAAAATTGTAGCCATAAGGCACTATTAAGGGGTGAATTTCCTATTTTAATGGTGCACTTTTAACGAATCAGTGTAACCATTGATCGTTCTGGAAAATACTTCGACACCTTGGTCACCGGGTTTAAATAAACCTTTCTCTCTGCAACTGATTGCGTCTGTTTCATTTTACCCTCACGAATAATTGATATGTACTGTGTTTTTGTGATTTTAAGTATTTTTCCTGTTGTGTTTAATATAGGTTGTTTACATTGTTTTAGAAAAGTTATAGGAGTTATATTTTTCAGGCAACAAGATCTAGTGTTATCTCAGCCACAGATGGCTACTGAGCTTAGTTTTTAATGTTTGGTAATTATGGAATGAGTTAAGGAGGCGTGAAGACGTGTTTTCAAGGATACAACCGTTAGCAGATAATAACTCGATGCTTAGAGAGGTCTCCAAGGAACACATATGCTACTCTGGGAATAGACGCAATTAAAAGAGCAAATGCAGGGGATGGTCAGAGTAATGCTAGCAGAGGGTGCACTGCACACACCCAGAAGCTTAAAAACGTTATGGATATATGCAAGAGATAGAATTATGAAGACCATGCTCAGGACAGCAGACGCAAGTGACGTGAGCAAATTGACCGAAAAACAGAAACTGTGAATACGTTAGCGGAGGAAAATACAGCAACAATGGACTGGCATTCCACGCTGAGCGTGAATATAGACAGGGGTGTATTGACCAACACATGCATGCTTTGGTGGCTTACCAATGGAGCTATGGGTTAGGTCCATGGGCTCAGCTGGCACTCTGAAGCGAGATTTGGACGCCATATAAGAATGGATGGAAGTACTGGATGCGAGTGTTACGCTGTCAAGGCTATTGCAATCTCTAGGGGACGCGAAAGTAGAACTGACGAACGTGCAGGAAGCCTCCATTAGGCTTCACGAGCAATTAAGCCCGGTTTTGCTGTCACCTGAGTAGTATTTGAAGTGACAGAGAAAAGTACAAGGGGAATTACTGCCATCACTATAGTTAGTAGCACTGCCGTATAGCCAGAACTTGCCGTTCTACTGCCATAGTGCAAAATTGGACGTGACGAAGAACAACGGACAGTTGCACTCATCACTATGGATACCGATACTGAAAATGCTTTCATTATTCAGATATTACATGGTTCACACCTGTCCAATGAAGTTAGCGACAGTTGGAAAGTTTGTGGAAGTGGGAGCAGAAGGGATAGTCAGTGATGGATGCGTGGTAATGACAGAGGTTACGTTTCAGCAATGCCAGCCAGAGTGGGGTAGTCACCATATGCCCAACGCTCGAGGTCGTTCAGAGGTAGAGCAGAGTGCCATCCGTGTCAGAAACAGATGGCTGTAACAAAACCATATTTTTGGAGAGCGGGTTTAGATTGGATATTCTCAGTGAACAATAGTGTATAGTGGTAGCTAGTTGCTATAAGACAGGGAAAATCATGAGAGGAAGATGTTTACAGTTGTAAAGTAGAAGGCTGTTGAGCAACCGGACTAAGTGTGGTGTTACGGGACCTACGTCTCATTTACGAGCCACTATGACGGAATCACTCTGTTGAGTATAACACAGACAGAGAACCTCTGAATATGTTGTCCAAACAGAACCTTCCTTAACGACACCTGGGAACCCAATCCAGACCATTCATTGAGTCAGATGATAGCCGCGCAGGAGGGGTGAATTACAGTAGATAAATTGTTGTGGCATGTGAAACGGTATCGGGAAGGCAGAAGTCAAATAACCATGACCTTGAGCATCACATTTCCTAGCGCCATAGTGACTGATTTTACTTGACTTAGCTTTCACGTATCCTAAGGGACGATTCACTCAGAGACATGATCCAAGGACGATTCTAGTTCCAATGGCCTGGATTTTCCTAGCGAAGAATGCAGAATAAATTTTTGGGTTCCGGATTAATAACTGTACTTGTGTAGTAAGCAGGAATAGCTGGCCCAGTGGCAATTGTATTTCCCTAAGGAATAAGGGGGAAGTAAGGGGAGAAAGGTGGTCAAAATAAAACCTGAGGGGCCGGGTCTTCTCTGTGAAGGAGGGCAGCGTACGATGCTAAACAATTTTTAATTAAAATAACGAGAAGCGGCGAGAAAGCTGCCACGAAGTACTGCATTAGCAGCCGCAGGGTGGTACCTACAAGGGTGGCGACATCAGGGGCAGAAAAACATTCACATAAGGGGACTTTGTGACGAGGTTAGCTACGCACAGTGGTAATGACCATAGCAGGTGAGTCTATGTCACCACACCAGGGCAAGTCTCTTGTTATACGTGATGTGACTAGAGGCCAGGTTTAAGCGAAACAACTGCGCTCTGAAGCGTTGTAAAAAAGTCTGACTTTGAGGCACAAGTCTTCTTTTACTCTCTTGTCGCCAGAGCCCAGCAGGACCGTCAAGGCGCCAAGACAGTGAGACAACGGGCATCGCCAGCAACAACCACGTGTTGGAGACTGGGCTGCGCGTGCCGCCGGCTGCATTAAGTTCCTCGTGGAGTTTGGTGCCAAAGTACCACCAACCTGTCGTCCGTGCCTGCTGCCACTCGCACTGAGTTCCTAGTGGGACTTAACTGCCTCCTGCCACACGGCTGTATCTCAAATCCACGTGCCGCTGCGGCGACACATGCGGAGTCGACGCACTGCCAGGACTCCATCTACATCTACATGGATCATCACATTTAAGTGCCTGGCAGAGGGTTCATCGAACCACCACCACAATTCTCTATTATTCCAAACCCGTATAGCGCGCGGAAAGAACAAACACCCATTTCCCTTATTTTATCGTGGTGATCGTTTCTTCCTATGTATGTCAGTCTCAACAAAATATTTTCGTATTTTGAGGAGAAAGTTGGTGATTGGAATTTCTTGAGAAGATTCCGTCGCAACGAAAAAGGCCTTTTTTTAATGATGTTCAACCCAAATCCTGTAACATTTCTGTGACACTCTCTCCCATATTTCGCGATAATACAAAACGTGTTGCCCTCTTCTGAACTTTTTCAATATAACCCGTCAGTCCTATCTGGTAAGGATCCCATACCGCGCAGCAGTATTCTAAAAGAGGACGGACAAACGTTGTGTAGGCAGTCTCCTTAGTAGATCTGTTACATATTCTAAGTGTCCTGCCAATAAAACGCAGTCTTTGGTTAGCCTTCCCCACAACATTTTCTATGTGTTCCTTCCAATGTAAGTTGTCCGTAATTTTAATACCTAGGTATTCAGTTGAACTTACGGCTGTTAGGTTAGACTGATTTATCGTGTAATCGAAATTTAAGGAATTCCTTTTAGCACTCATGTGGATGACCTGTAACTTTCGTTATTTACGGTCAACTGCCAATTTTCGCACCATTCAGATGTCTTTTCTAAATCGTTTTGAAATTTGTTTTGATCTTCTGATGACTTTATTAGTCGGTAAACGACAGGGTCATCTACAAACATCCTAAGACGGCTGCTCAGATTGTCTCCCAAATTGTTTTTATTGATAAGCAACAGCAAAGGGCCTATAACACTATCTTGGGGAACGCCAGAAATCACTTCTGTTTTACTCGATGACATTCCGTCAATTACTACGAACTGTGACCCCTCTGACAGGTATTCATGAATCCAGGCAGATAACTGAGACGATATTCCATAAGCAGGCAATTTCACTACGAGCCCTACAAGCCGCTTGTGTGGTACAGCGTCAAAAGCCTTCGGGAAATCCAGAAATACGGAATCCCTTGTCAATAGCACTCAACACTTCATTTGAATAAAGAGCTAGTTGTGTTTCACAGGAATGATATTTTCTAAACCCATGTTGATTGTGTGTCAATAGAGAGTTTTCTTCGAGGTAATTGATAATGTTTTTTAATCACAATATATGTTCCAAGTTCCTGCTGCATATCGACGTTAACGATATGGACCTGTAATTTAGTGGATTACTCCTACTACCTTTCTTGAATATAGGTGTGACCTGTGCAACTTTCCGGTCTTTGGATACGGATCATTCGTCGAGCGAACGGTTGTATATGATTGTTAAGTGTGGAGCTAATGCATCAGCATACTCCGAAAGCAACGTAATTGGTATACAGTCTGGACCAGAAGACTTGCTGTTATTAAGTGATTTAAGTTTCTTCACTACTCCGAGGATATTTACTTCTACGTTACTCATTTTGGCAGCTGTTCTCGATTCGAATTCTCGAATATTTACTTCGTCTTCTTTTGTGAAGGCATTTCGGAAGGCTGTGTTTAGTAACTCTGCTCAGGCAGCACTGTCTTCGATAGTATCTCCATTGCTGTCGCGCGGAGAAGGCACTGATGCTAGGATACTGAGGGAAGCTGGACGCTGCTGGCGTCACGACTGTGGCCTCCAGAGGCCTCTGGTCTACCACAAGCCTTCCGTCAGCATTGGAGAGAGCCTACGCAGCATCCAAGGTGCATGCGACTGCCCATACGTCAGCACCTGCCAGAGACAGTGGAGTGAGGCACGTTTGCTTCGTTGAGCTGCGACACTTCATGTATTGGGATTGAATAAAAGCATTCTTTACTGTCAACAGTATTTCCGCTGGGCCAACCGGCATGTCACCATCACTCGCTCACCCCTTCAAGTGCAACTAAACGTTTCAATAGTAAAACAAAAGTAGATAAAAAATAACGTAAGTAAAAATTATAATGCAACAGAAAATTATACGTTTATATGTATATATAAGAGGCAGCCAAATGAAAGTGGACCTGCCCACATGTTGGCAAGTTTGTTTCGAGTATGCTGCAGAAATTTCGCTGGGACGCTCTTACACATCCTCCATAAGTCCCGATCTCCCCCAATGTGACTTTCATATTTCTAGAGCCCTAAAGAAAGACATTGGTGACCGCCGATTTGCCGTGATCAAAGAGGTAGACACCTGGGTACAATCATGGTTCCTTTGGTAAACGCAAACAATTATGCTTGTAGATACTGACCGTGTTGTCTCACAGTGCATAAACATATTAACAGTCATGCCGATTAATTTTGAAATAATGAATCGTTTACTTATTTGTTTCTATTGACTGACCCTTACGTACATAGATAGACAGGGTGAAGAAAAAATGTCGCACTAGGAGGACGGCACGCAATTCCTCATCCAGATTCAAGATTATCTATCAAAATCAGATCGAGTGAATTTTGAAAAAAAAACATGTATTTTGAACTGGCAACACTGTAAGGTGTCAGGCAAATCCAACACCTTCCATGAAAACCCTGACATGATGAGCAAATCCAGTAGTATGCCACGTAGCTCCGAATAAATCGTGACATTAAATTAACCAAAGTAATACGAGTAACGAGTGAGCAAATGGAATACTACAGACTAACACAAGAATGCCTAAATACATGTCGTACCTTCCCACCGTGAGACCGACGCAGTTCCGAGGGGAGAAACGAGAACAGAAGCCGAGAGCAGAACCGTGTTAAGCTAGAAGGCCCTACGATAAGGGACGGACTGGACACCCACGCCGCCAGCCTACCTGTACGACTACCACCCGCACGTTTTAGCGTGAGACTTTTTCGCGTCTCAGGTACGTCAAGGACCACCCCCAGCCCATGTTAAAAGATAGAGCCCTCCAGAAGAACAGTATAGATCTTACGATAACGCTAAAATGACCACACCAGTTGCAGGTTTTAGCGTGAGACTTTTTCGCGTCTCTGTTTCGTTGCAAACTTTCAAAACATTGCCCCACCACGAAAAGTATAACGTTTCTCATTGGATAGACAGAATTTTTGTAGGTGGAGCTTACGGTTAACATTGAGACCCTGATTGGTCAGATGAAAACACAGCCAGATAGTTTTTTTTAAACCAACTTCGGTAAATTGTAGTAAGGAAAGAGTTACTTCCGAGATGGCGAGGTGAGCGGAGCTGCCGCCCTGACGCTGCCTAAACACCGACAAGGTAATGAACGCACGCGATGCCGCATTTTTGAGCGCATAAGGATTCACTCAGAACTGCAGAAATCTCATCTGTTACACCCCCTTTTTGCGTAATACTAGTGTCGATCGTTAATTAAAACTCATGGTGTTCACATTTGCCACTTGAAGAACAGATCTGAAACGCGATGATTTTTCTTTTATATAGTTATTGAGAAGCTACATCAGCCACTGTAATTTACGACAAGTTAGATACGTAATTAAAGATAATTGAGGGTCACTGTAGACCATTTTGATAGTTTTCTCTTTTGTGAAACTTAAATTAAACCTAGATTATAGATGTGATATGGCATAGGTCATCCTTCAATCCATTGTAGAACTTGGAAACCCATTCAGGGAATATTCCTTCACACTTCTGTTGAACGCAGTTGGTTTTTACCATCCTGTATTAAAACATTTCCTTTTATCAATAGTAGCGATTTATAAACGATGTTTTGTGAGTAGAATAAAATTTCCAATAGTAAACTTAACTTCTTTTTCGACGTTATTTTACCAGCTAACTAAAAATAGGAAAGCCTTGAACCCTTTCCACTAAATTTAGTTAGCATTAAGATTCTTTTACAGGGAGTGCAGTGGAGCTGACGCTGAGATCATTTAGTATTTGGTTATATCATCGCTAGTCTCACTGAATTCTTCTGAATTCTACATGTCATGTGTGGTATGACGTCTCCTTACCAGCAACAGGTCCAAGGTTGAAACTAGTCAATTCCCTAAAAAACTCGCTCAGAGCGTCGTTGCGCGAAAGTGATAGGGAGACACGATATAGAACAAACAGACACCACCATGAATGTTTAGAAAACTGTCACATGGTGCAGCGCTGTGGAAAGTGGAGGAACATGTATCACCCCACACTCCTGTACCAGCCCAAAAAAAAAAAAGATTGCTGAGATGTCAAACAAACATACACCGTGGAGCTATGGTTCGAATTCTGGTCAGGTTCCTTTCTTATTTTTTTAGAGATCTTTTCTATTTTTTGTCATTTATAAGCACGATTTGACATTTATAAGCATGTCACATGTCAACAGCCTGTCACAGACAGTTGGATCCATTAAACTGTATGCGTGTTTCTATCAACTGCACAGTGCACAACCATAACTGGTCCTGTCAAGTTCATGTAGGGCGGCTTCCTAATGGAGTGTAAGAACGATGAGTGCATCGATAAGCTTTCGGTGCTGCGTGCACCGATACCCAAGCAGCTGCTGCTGCTCGTGAGTATGCTGCAGGTGCCCTCATAGGCGCCATCCCGATAAAAAGTTTTCCGTCACTTGGAGCAACACCTTCGGGAAACCAGTAAGATTCGTCCACAAGTAATAGACAGATGTCGTTCAAGGCTGGACGTATTCCACAAACAAAGGACCCCATTCTCGAAATCGGTCAAATGGTTAAAATGGCTCTGAGCACTATGGGAATTAACTTCTGTGGTCATCAGTCCCCTAGAGCTTAGAACTACTTAAACCTAACTAACCTAAGGACATCACACACATCCATGCCCGAGGCCGAATCGGTCACCTGTCACCCATGATATTGCAGCACAATTCCAGGTATTTCGAAGACTGGTTGTTGAAGTGTTGCACGGTGAAGAACTGCAACCATATCACTACACATTAACTCAACACCAGCTGCAGGAAGACTACATTTGTACAGTTTTGTGAATTGATTTGGCGCCAAGTGGAAGATAACGAACATTTTATAGATGACCTGACATGGACTGGTGACTGTAGCTTTATTCGAGAAGGTATTTTCTCCATCATAATAGTCATTATTGGTGGAACACAATCAAAATGTCATACGTGAACGTGGCTTTCAAGTACACTTTTGCATACACCTGTGGGCTGGAATCGTGGAAGGAATTCTTTTGGGTCCTTACCTATTGTCGGAGAAGTTGACTGCGCCCCTGTATCGTACGTGTCTTTGGAGTACTTTGCCTGATGCAGTGCAAAACATTCAGCGACAGCTATGGTTTCAGCATGAGGGTACACCGCCAAACTTTGGAATGAATGTACATAACTATCTAAATGAATCGTTTCCAGGGAAATGGATTGGTCGTGGAGGTCCAATGTTCTGGTCTCCACTTTCAACAGATCATTTTTGTTTGTGGGGACCAAATTAATAGCACTCCACCCACAGTTGTACACAACATAATAGCTAGCGTACATGCTGCTTGGGCAATGGTATATGCAATTTTGTTGCGTGGGATCCAGCAAAGCATGATCTAGCGGTTGGCGAAGTACTTGCAAGTGAAAGGTAGTCTCCTTGAACATATTCTCTAAAGTGAACGTTGCTCGTACACTGTGAAAATAAGCCTAGACTCCGAACGTACAGAATTTAAGTATTGAGTGTAGCATAATTTGCCATATACTCTGGCCTACCACTTGTGTCTTTTGTACCTCAGTGGATACAGACGATGTTGCTGTAAGCACTATAATTTTCTATTGGCTTTATTTGTGCCATGGACGAAACAAAGTGGTCATTTACGTCCATACGAAGTTCATGTTATGTCTTAATGTTTAAATAAAGGTAATAGTAACACAAAGAAGTGCACAAGATGCCGCATTGTGGAGGTGTAAGTTGGATACAATTTAATACTTTAACTGAAAAAAAAGTGTTTGGCACGAACAGCGGCGAGTCTGCATATCCGTCTGACACGGCATCGCCTCGTCTCACTCAACTAATGGGACAGCTCTGGCAGTGTACAGAGTTCTTAGTCAAACTAAGGCAGAGCCTCGTTTCTTAAATCACATTTCTATTAAACCTGATGGTAGGACTAAGTTTTTCTAGACACTCTTTTGTCTGGAATTGGTAAACCTGACCGCCAGGTGCGCAGTTTTTCGATAACAGTGTGAATGTATCCCGTTACCGCTTGAGAATGGGCCGTCGCCTGAAAGCTGTAGAACAGCATTTAGTTCATACTGAAGGTGAGTCACAGAGTATAAATATACAAATACAAAGTGCGAGTGTTGTGAGTCATTCTTGGTTGGGATATTCACTATCGCTGCGACTGTAGTTCTGGCTAAAATGTTCTGTCAGTCCCTTCTTCACTGGTGTGCTGTCGGTTTCTCGTTTTGTTGGATCTAAAATAATAATATACGACACAATGGTTTTCAATATTGCCTTCCTTGACTCGATAGTTCTAGATTCCAGACTTGCTAAGCTTCTGTGGTTGCACTGACAATTCAATGGTCCAATGGCTCTGAGCGCTATGGGACTTAACATCTGAGGTGATCAGTCCCCTAGAACTTAGAACTACTTAAACCTAACTAACATAAGGACATCACACACATCCATGCCCGAGCCAGGATTCGAATCTGCGACCGTAGCGGTCGCGCTGTTCCAGACTGAAGCGCCTAGAACCGCTCGGCCACTCCGGCCGGCTCACTGACAATTGCAAAGAAGTATGAAACACTAATCACAATTAGTTTAGTAGAAGCCAGTTACCTAAACCTTTTGCTGTGTGGATTTAGAAACGTGCACCAATAAATTCTATAAGTACATTGGGAAAAATATAAGATATTACACCCGTTTTGACTTGATGTGCCAAAGTCATTGTGAAGAATAGCATACTGTTTATACAGGGTGAAAAGTATTTAAACCGACAAACTCTGGTAGTTTCTAGGGAACATCAAAACAAATATTCATACAACTGCTTCTCTTTCCCCAAAGGTCTTTTTAATTTTAGAAGCATATATCGTTAGGAAAACATAAACACCGTTTATGTGAAAATTAAAAAGTCCTTTGGGGAAAGAGAAGCAGTTGTATGAATGTCAAGAGCTCAGAAGCGAAACCAGCCCCAAGCAAAGAAGGGAAAGCTGAAAAGTCGAAAGGAGTATATAGGGGGTTTACACAATGGAGGTGTACTAGAGAGCAGTATTATAGAAACGGAAGAGGACGTAGACGAAGAGAAAAAATATACGGTACTGCGAGACGATTTTCACAAAGCAGTGATGTCCAAAGTCGAAACAAGGCCCTGGGAGTAGACGACAAACCGTGAAATCTACTGACAGCTTTGGGAGAAACATCCATGACAAAACTCTACCATCTGGCGTGCAAGATGTTTGAGACAGAAGTAATAGCCTTAGACTTGAAGAATTTAATAATTCCAATTCCAAAGAAGGCAGGTGCTGACTGGTGTAAATATTCTCGAACACTAAGTTTAACAAATCATGGTTCCAAAATACACTCCTGGAAATGGAAAAAAGAACACATTGACACCGGTGTGTCAGACCCACCATACTTGCTCCGGACACTGCGAGAGGGCTGTACAAGCAATGATCACACGCACGGCACAGCGGACACACCAGGTACCGCGGTGTTGGCCGTCGAATGGCGCTAGCTGCGCAGCATTTGTGCACCGCCGGCGTCAGTGTCAGCCAGTTTGCCGTGGCATACGGAGCTCCAACGCAGTCTTTAACACTGGTAGCATGCCGCGACAGCGTGGACGTGAACCGTATGTGCAGTTGACGGACTTTGAGCGAGGGCGTATAGTGGGCATGCGGGAGGCCGGGTGGACATACCACCGAATTGCTCAACACGTGGGGCGTGAGGTCTCCACAGTACATCGATGTTGTCGCCAGTGGTCGGCGGAAGGTGCACTTGCCCGTCGACCTGGGACCGGACCGCAGCGACGCACGGATGCACGCCAAGACCGTAGGATCCTACGCAGTGCCGTAGGGGACCGCACCGCCACTTCCCAGCAAATTAGGGACACTGTTGCTCCTGGGGTATCGGCGAGGACCATTCGCAACCGTTTCCATGAAGCTGGGCTACGGTCCCGCACACCGTTAGGCCGTCTTCCGCTCACGCCCCAACATCGTGCAGGCCGCCTCCAGTGGTGTCGCGACAGGCGTGAATGGAGGGACGAATGGAGACGTGTCGTCTTCAGCGATGAGAGTCGCTTCAGCCTTGGTGCCAATGATGGTCGTATGCGTGTTTGGCGCCGTGCAGGTGAGCGCCACAATCAGGACTGCATATGACCGACGCACACAGGGCCAACACCCGGCATCATGGTGTGGGGAGCGATCTCCTACACTGGCCGTACACCTCTGGTGATCGTCGAGGGGACACTGAATAGTTCACGGTACATCCAAACCGTCATCGAACCCATCGCTCTACCATTCATAGACCGGCAAGAGAACTTGCTGTTCCAACAGGACAATGCACGTCCGCATGTATCCCGTGCCACCCAACGTGCTCTAGAAGGTGTAAGTCAACTACCCTGGCCAGCAAGATCTCCGGATCTGTCCCCCATTGAGCATGTTTGGGACTGGATGAAGCGTCGTCTCACGCGGTCTGCACGTCCAGCACGAACGCTGGTCCAACTGAGACGACAGGTGGAAATGGCATGGCAAGCCGTTCCACAGGACTACATCCAGCATCTCTACGATCGTCTCCATGGGAGAATAGCAGCGTGCATTGCTGCGAAAGGTGGATATACAGTACACTGTACTAGTGCCGACATTGTGCATGCTCTGTTGCCTGTGTCTATGTGCCTGTGGTTCTGTCAGTGTGATCATGTGATGTTTCTGACCCCAGGAATGTGTCAATAAAGTTTCCTCTTCCTGGGACAATGAATTAACGGTGTTCTTATTTCAATTTCCAGGAGTGTACTAACAAGAATTCTTTACAGAAGAATGGAAAAAAAAACGTCGAAGCCAACCTCGGGGAAAATCAGTTTGAATTACAGAGAATATTCTCTTTGAAATTTTGAAAGTAGCAGGCGTAAAAACACAACTTGTACAGAAACCAGATAGCAGTTACAAAAGTCGAAGGGTATGAAAGGGAAGTAGTGGTTGATAAGGGAATGACACAGGGTTGAAACCTATCCCCGAATTTGTAGAATGAGCAAGCAGTGGAGGAAACCAAAGAAAAATATGGAGCAGGAATTAAAGTCCAGGAGGAAGAAATAAAAACTTTGATATTTTCCAATGACATTGCTATTATTATTATAATTCTGTGACAGCAAAGATCTTGGAAGAGCAGTTGAACGGAATGGACAGTGTACTGAATTGATATAACATGAAAACCAACATAAGCCAAACAAGGATAATGGAATGCAGCGGAATTAAGGCAGGTGACGCTTATGGAATTAGCTTAGTAAACGAGACTCTGAAAGTAGTAGTTGAGTTACGCTATTTGGGCAGCAAAGTAAATGATGATGGTCGAAGTAGAGAGGATATAAAATGTAGACTGGCTATGGTAAGAAAAGATTTTCTGAAGTAGAGAAATTTGCTAACATGAACGTTGATTTAAGTATTAGGCAGTCTTTTGTGACAGTATTTGAGTGAAGTGGAGTCATTTTTGGAAATGTAACATAGACGATAAAAAGTTCAGACAAGTAGAGAATAGAAGCTTTTGAAATATGGTGCTACGGAAGAATGCTAATGATTAGTTGGGTATATCACATAACTTACACTCCTGGAAATTGAAATAAGAACACCGTGAATTCATTGTCCCAGGAAGGGGAAACTTTATTGACACATTCCTGGGGTCAGAAACATCACATGATCACACTGACAGAACCACAGGCACATAGACACAGGCAACAGAGCATGCACAACGTCGGCACTAGTACAGTGTACTGTATATCCACCTTTCGCAGCAATGCACGCTGCTATTCTCCCATGGAGACGATCGTAGAGATGCTGGATGTAGTCCTGTGGAACGGCTTGCCATGCCATTTCCACCTGCGCCTCAGTTGGACCAGCGTACATGCTGGACGTGCAGACCTCGTGAGACGACGCTTCATCCAGTCCCAAACATGCTCAATGGGGGACACATCCGGAGATCTTGCTGGCCAGGGTAGTTGACTTACACCTTCTAGAGCACGTTGGGTGGCACGGGATACATGCGGACGTGCATTGTCCTGTTGGAACAGCAAGTTCCCTTTCCGGTTTAGGAATGGTAGAACGATGGGTTCGATAACGGTTTGGATGTACCATGCACTATTCAGTGTCACCTCGACGATCACCAGAGGTGTACGGCCAGTGTAGGAGATCGCTCCCCACACCATGATGCCGGGTGTTGGCCCTGTGTGCCTCGGTCGTATGCAGTCCTGATTGTGGCGCTCACCTGCACGGCGCCAAACACGCATACGACCATCATTGGCACCAAGGCAGAAGCGCCTCTCATCGCTGAAAACGACACGTCTCCATTCGTCCCTCCATTCACGCCTGTCGCGACACCACTGGAGGCGGGCTGCACGATGTTGGGGCGTGAGCGGAAGACGGCCTAACGGTGTGCGGGACCGTAGCCCAGCCTCATGGAGACGGTTGCGATTGGTCCTCGCCGATACCCCAGGAACAACAGTGTCCCTTATTTGCTGGGAAGTGGCGGTGCGGTCCCCTACGGCACTGCGTAGGATCCTACGGTCTTGGCGTGCATCCGTGCGTCGCTGCGGTCCGGTCCCAGGTCGACGGGCACGTGCACCTTCCGCCGACCACTGGCGACAACATCGATGTACTGTGGAGACCTCACGCCCCACGTGTTGAGCAATTCGGCGGTACGTCCACCCGGCCTCCCGCATGCCCACTATACGCCCTCGCTCAAAGTCCGTCAACTGCACATACGGTCCACGTCCACGCTGTCGCGGCATGCTACCAGTGTTAAAGACTGCGATGGAGCTCCGTATGCCACGGCAAACTGGCTGACACTGACGGCGGCGGTGCACAAATGCTGCGCAGCTAGCGCCATTCGATGGCCAACACCGCGGTTCCTGGTGTGTCCGCTGTGCCGTGCGTGTGATCATTGCTTGTACAGCCCTCTCGCAGTGTCCGGAGCAAGTATGGTTGGTCTGACACACCGGTGTCAATGTGTTCTTTTTTCCATTTCCAGGAGTGTATGATGAGGTACTGAAAAGAACTGGTGAGAAAAGAAATTAGTGGTACAACTTGACTAGAATACGGGATGGATTAATAGGACACGTTCTGAAACATCAAGGCATCACCAATTTAGTACTGAAGGGGAGTGTGGAACGTAAATGTCGTAGAGGGAGAGCTAGGCATGAATACAATAAGCACATTCAGAAGGATGTACGTTGCAGTAATTATTTGGAAACGAAGACGCTTACCCAGGATAGCATAGCATGGAGGACTGCATCAAACCGGTCTTCAGTCCGAAAACCAGAACAACTTACAACATGTTATGATGAAGTTGCTTCTACTGTTACGATAAAGTTGCTCTTACTACTGTCTTAGTTAACAATTATGGGCACTTCAGTATAGGGTATTACTCTCATGACTATATGAGATACCAATGAAAATGCCATTTATAAGCAGACACAGTAATTTGCAATTACTGAGTTCGCTAGACAAAACATCAGTCACCAAATTGAAATAGTTATCGGATCGCTTGGAGTGTTGTAGGTGCAGAATTTCTACCAGGCGATAAGGTGAGCTTCCACTGCTGCTGTATACAACGCACTGAAGTGAGCCAGGTGGTTTTATGGTATCAGTGCAATAACACGCATCGACGTGGAGAGGCGCTGCTGTTGTTGGACATGCCCGTGTGTGTGTGTGTGTGTGTGTGTGTGTGTGTGTGTGTGTGTGTGTGGCAATGCGGACCGTCTAGCATATATCTACGAGGAACGGTGCACTACTCTCAGCTATGTAACGCCCGATATGTGTGTGTGTCAATGCAGGCCATCCAGCATATATCTACGAGGAACGATGCACTACTAGCAGCTATGTAACGCTCGATGTGTGTGTGTGGCAATGAGGGCCATCCAGCATATATCTACGAGGAACGGTACACTACTCTCAGCTATGTAATGCCCGATGTGTGTGTGTATGGCAATGCAGACCGCCCGACATATATCTACGAGGAACAGTGCACTACTCGCAGCTACACTCCTGGAAATTGAAATAAGAACACCGTGAATTCATTGTCCCAGGAAGGGGAAACTTTATTGACACATTCCTGGGGTCAGATACTTCACATGATCACCCTGACAGAACCACAGGCACATAGACACAGGCAACAGAGCATGCACAATGTCGGCACTAGTACAGTGTATATCCACCTTTCGCAGCAATGCAGGCTGCTATTCTCCCATGGAGACGATCGTAGAGATGCTGGATGTAGTCGTGTGGAACGGATTGCCATGCCATTTCCACCTGGCGCCTCAGTTGGACCAGCGTTTGTGCTGGACGTGCAGACCGCGTGAGACGACGCTTCATCCAGTCCCAAACATGCTCAATGGGGGACAGATCTGGAGATCTTGCTGGCCAGGGTAGTTGACTTACACCTTCTAGAGCACGTTGGGTGGCACGGGATACATGCGGACGTGCATTGTCCTGTTGGAACAGCCGGTCTAGGAATGGTAGAACGATGGGTTCGATGACGGTTTGGATGTACCGTGAACTATTCAGTGTCCCCTCGACGATCACCAGAGGTGTACGGCCAGTGTAGGAGATCGCTCCCCACACCATGATGCCGGGTGTTGGCCCTGTGTGCCTCGGTCGTATGCAGTCCTGATTGTGGCGCTCACCTGCACGGCGCCAAACACGCATACGACCATCATTGGCACCAAGGCAGAAGCGACTCTCATCGCTGATGACGAAACGTCTCCATTCGTCCCTCCATTCACGCCTGTCGCGACACCACTGGAGGCGGGCTGACGATGTTGGGGCGTGAGCGGAAGACGGCCTAACGGTGTGCGGGACCGTAGCCCAGCTTCATGGAGACGGTTGCGAATGGTCCTCGCCGATACCCCAGGAGCAACAGTGTCTCTAATTTGCTGGGAAGTGGCGGTGCGGTCCCCTACGGCACTGCGTAGGATCCTACGGTCTTGGCGTGCATCCGTGCGTCGCTGCGGTCCGGTCCCAGGTCGACGGGCACGTGCACCTTCCGCCGACCACTGGCGACAACATCGATGTACTGTGGAGACCTCACGCCCCACGTGTTGAGCAATTCGGCGGTACGTCCACCCGGTCTCCCGCATGCCCACTATACGCCCTCGCTCAAAGTTCGTCAACTACACATACGGTTCACGTCCACGCTGTCGCGGCATGCTACCAGTGTTAAAGACTGCGATGGAGCTCCGTATGCCACGGCAAACTGGCTGACACTGACGGCGGCGGTGCACAAATGCTGCGCAGCTAGCGCCATTCGACGGCCAACACCGTGGTTCCTGGTGTGTCCGCTGTGCCGTGCGTGTGATCATTGCTTGTACAGCCCTCTCGCAGTGTCCGGAGCAAGTATGGTGGCTCTGACACACCGGCGTCAATGTGTTCTTTTTTCCATTTCCAGGAGTGTATTTAACACGGCGTGACTGCAGCGCTCGTAACAGATCCCATCCTAAAGATCAGAGAGTTCGTGCATTGTCAGTCTGTGGACAGGAATCACTGCTGTTACTAAATTCAGTTGCGCCTCAGCCACCTTCCGAGTGAACACTGCAAAGGCAACTGCATGCACTGGGCATTTGGTGTCGGTGCCCTGCAGAAGGTCATTGCTCACAGAGGCAGATGCCCGAGTACTGGGTGTTTGTGTTGTACTCATCATTTCGTACTCATCATCATCATTCGTGACAGTGGCTCGATTGGACTGTGTAACAAAAATTGGACTATGTACAAGTAAGGACTTTGTACGGGTGCTGATGAACGCGCAGTTGAGCCCCCCACAAACAGAACATCATCATCAAACACAGGCAAATAAAGCTGCACCCATCATCAAACAGAGGCAAATAAAGCTGCACCTCTCGGATCAGACAACACAGAGACGGGACGCGTGCACTGTTCTCAGAAAACTGTCGATATTGACTCTTTTCAATTGAAGCAGCCCAATGAGATGTTTAAACTGCAAGAAGTATTCAGGCTGGAAATGGGTTAGTAATGTTTTAGGGGTGATTTTTCATACCATTACTTGGACTCAATCACTCATGATACCGTGAACATAGGACAAGATGTTATGTCAACATTCTTGGTGACGATGTGATTTCCTTCCGACCATATCATAACGGTGAGTATTCTGTGGACACTTCTATCTTTCAAGATGACAGCAGCCGGGTTCACAGGTCCCCATGCTTATGTTATGGGCGCTGGTTAAGTGTTTAGGAGATCAAACAGCAAAGGTCATCAGTCTCCTATCCACCCCCAGAACAGAAGTAGTGAATGCAGTCTGTCTGCGTGTAGAGTAAATTCCGTGGGCAAATGTGAGAAACTGTTCCAAATGTTTGCGTAGCATAGAACTGAAGCTAATCATGGTAAACAGCCCAGCATTCAACTAGTGAGATGTAGGAAACCGCTTAAAATCCACATCCAGGCTGATTGGCACACTGACCGCTCGTCGTTAACCTGGTGGGCGGATTCCATTCCTAGTTGGCGTAACTCCCCGTGCCGGAAGCTGTCGAGTTAACACGCGAGGCTGCCCCGGCGGGTATGCAACTGGTCCAGGCTAAAGGCAGTATTCCACGGTATTAGCGTGATGTCTCCTGAGGGTGACCAATATTTTGAGTGGTCATCGTATAATCTTGCGTGAGACTCCTGTCAACACAACAGACATCGACGTCAAGGAAATGGAATACAGCTCAAATGAGTACTTAAAAACCGTTAGGATCAACAATCTATGTGCTTCCAATAAACATTTGTAATGCTGCGAGCCGGCAATCGTTAAGAACCAGGAGCCAAATGGCCTAGTTGCTGATGATAAATGGGTGGCAGGTGGCCAAATGGATCTGTCACCACAAAAAATCTGGACAATCAAGAAAAGTATCAGTTGACATAAGTGCAATTGAAATAAATATATTGTTCTCAGCTTGTGTGAAAAAACTGCTACGGCAGCAGTAGCCAGCTATAAGCAGAGGCCCAACATGAGCGTGCGTCCAAGTACACTGAAAGTTTGCCGTTAGAGCTACACTATGTCATCAAAAGTATCCGGACACCGCCCAAAACATACGTTTTTCATATTAGGAGCGTTGTGCTGCCATCTACTGCCAGGTACTCCATATCAACGACCTCAGTAGTGATTAGACATCGTGAGAGAGCAGATGGGGGCTCTGCGGAACTGACGGACTTCGAACGTGGTCAGGTGATTGTGTGAGATTTCCACATTCCTAAACATCCCTAGGTCCACTGTTTCCGATGTGATACTGAAGTGGAAACCTGAAGGGACACGTAAAGCATAAAAGCTTACAGGCCAACCTCGTCTGTTGACTGACGGAGACCGCCGACAGTAGAAGAGAGTCGTAATGTGTAATAGGCAGACATCTATCCAGACCATCACACATGAATTCCAAACTGCATCAGGATCCACTGCAAGTACTATGACAGTTAGGCGAGAGGTGAGAAAACTTGGATTTCATGGTCGAGCGGCTGCTCATAAGCGACACATCACGCCGGTAAATGCCAAACGGTGCCTCGCCTGGTGTAAAGAACGTAAACTTTGCACGAATAAACAGTGGAAAAACGTTGTACGGAGTGAAGAATCACGTTACACAATGTAGCGCGATTCGATGGCAGGGTGTGGATATGGCGAATGCCCGGTGAACGTCATCTGCCAGACCGTATAGTGCCAACAGTAAAATTCGTAGGCGGTGGTGTTGTCGTGTTTTTCATGGAGAGGGCTTGCACCACTTGTTTTGCTTGGCGCTATCACAGCACAGGTCTACATTGATGTTTTAAGCATTTTCTTGTTTTCCACTGTTGAAGAACATTTCGGCGATGGCGATTGCATCTTTCAACACGATCGAGCACCTGTTCATAATGCACACCCTGTGGCGGAATGGTTGCACGACAATGAGATCCCTTCAATGGACTGGCCTGCACAGTGTCCTGACCAGAATCCTGTTTTGGAACGCCGTCTTCGCGCCAGGCCTCGCCGACCGACATCGATACCTCTCCTGAGTGCAGCACCACTCTGTGAAGAATGAGCTGCAGTTCCTCAAGAAACCTTTCAGCACCTGATTGAACGTAAGCCTGGGAGAGTGGCAGCTGTCATCAAGGCTAAGGGTCAGCCAACACCATATTGAATTTCAGTATTACCAATGGAGAGCGCACGAACTAATGTCATTTTCAGCCAGGTTTCTCGGTACTTCTGATCACATGGTGTATCAACCAGCTAGCGATTAGAAGCAATCTTCAATCAGAAAACTGGTGCCGAGCTGCCCGCCGCTTGTAACACTATCCTCACGGTCTTCATTGGTCGGCGACCTGGAAGTTCTTCATTCGTGGCGATATTCAAAGCGCGGCTTTCCCGCAGGAATCTTCAAGTGGTCGGCTTCAGCAGTGTGAATAGACCACGATACTACAATATCTGTGCAAAGAAATTGTTCGGTTTACGTGTCAGCCTATTTGATGTTAAGCATTAGGTATGTAATGAAATCATTCCTAAAGCATCAGTTGATATTGGAAGTATGGTGCGAACATAATACTGAGTAGGTCCATACTATCACTACCTGGCACCGTGAAGTAGTTTTCAATACTTATATTTGATCAAAATTGTTCTAATTTTTTCTGATTGCTGGAACCTTCAATTGACTTACAGTTATTGGTGAGACTGCAAAAAATGAACTCAGGGAATGATGACTAACCATTTTCTGAGAAATCTTTTGTCTTGCCCAAAGACTATTTCCAGTTTTGGAGGTAATCCCTGTGAACAGTTATGGTCCTGTCAATACGGCGCAAGAAAAGGTTCTTAAACAGCTATGTAGTCACAGTACTATTTAACAATCTCTTTGCCTCTCTAGGATTTGGCTGAACGAAAAAAGGAGAAAAAACAGTTTCTAAAAGAATGACCCGTCCTCCCCACTTGCATTGGGAATGAAACATGCTGTACCCTCCAATAGCGAATAACGTTTCATTCATTAGCCCGTTAGCAACTAATGAGTAAAGTATTGTTCATCTCCTCTTATGTAAAATCATCAGATAAACAAAACAACAGCCACAAAAACGATACACTAAATTCTGGAGGAAGTATGGCTCCAATGGCAATAGGTAGGTAACATCATTACCATTTATCTCCACAGCAAATATTTCACGTTTAATTAACGTTTCATTCTTTTGTCTACCGCAAAAGAGTCGTAATTGCTCTTACCGGTTGGTGGATACTGCAGTGCTTTAAAGACAAGCCAGCATCTACAATAGTTCATTAAGAGCTAAGCAGACTGTTCCCTTACGCAGCTACCCATCTACACAGGTAAAAGATTACTGAGTTCAGGCTACGTTACAGAAGGCCGACGGATTGATTAACAGGCTTCTGTACTACACAAGTTTCACTTTGCATGCGTCCTGTTAGTCCATGTTCTAGCAGCAGTGCTAACGCTATCTCTGTGTAGTTTAACAGCTCTGTGACGGCCCACTGATCAGCTTTTCACTCGAAGACAACCTGGTTTGAGCTACTGGGGTAATCAAAGCATCAACACGAACACAGCTACTCTATCACCAACACCACGTAACAAACCGCCAAGACTAGGCAGTTTGTTCCATGTTGCATAATCGCACTGGAAAGAATCACTGTTACATAATTACATTGTTCTCCGTAACAAGTTCTTCAAACCTCTCATTTAAATTTCCGTTGTTGTAGTTTTTATCTGTCTAGATAAAACTTCGTATCGTGGACTCATGCCACACAAGAGTGAGACAGGTTACCTAATGTGTCCAGTGTAAAATAATGGCTTCTCGGGCTGTGACGTAAGCAGTGATTGTTATATTGCCGTGTGCCAGGAGCGGCGCTATCAGCTTCGAACATTATTTTGAACAAAAAATGTTCAACTAATACGATGTCGTTAGTTGTACATTGTCGGCAAGTGTACTGTTTCTTTAGCAGCGGCAGATAGCATCAAGGACGGAGGTTACATCATAGTTTTAATTACAACTACCAAGGCCGTCCGCAGAAAATTTTCGAAGAAGGAGCAAAATTCTGGAATTGACATGTCTTACGTAATTGATTCGGTGAATTAGAAAACGTGTTGCGTCGCAGGAACTAAATTTCACAAGAAGAACACTAAACTTATTCTTCATACATCCATAGTTGAAATGGAGGACAGTGGGACGTCAGCTGGTATAAATTTATATTAAAAATGAAGAAATTCCTCCAGCTGTATTTAAGGCGTCCATTTTATTTAGTCACCTAGTTTCGACGTTGTAACGTCATCTTCAGGCCCATACACTTGCTGACGTCAGCGTCCGTATCTCACCCCTGACTTCTAGTATCAGCCGCACACAGTTGACGTCAACAAGTGTGCGGGCCTGAAGATTACGTTGTTTCAACGTTAAAACTACTTGCGAAAATAAAATCGATACCTTACATACAGCTGGAAAAATTTCTTCATTTTTAATATAAATTAAACTTATTGATCCACAACCCACTGGTGTTCCTCAAATTAGCATTTTTGAGGTACATCAATTTAACATTTTAACGATAAACATTTTATATTGCATATGCAAAGTACATATTTTATGGAATTAACATTAATAAAGAAACGCATTTTTCATTCAGCGATCTTAAATTTCGTCCACATATGATTAAATCCAGCGCATCCAACGACTTATGAAATAAAGGCTAATAACGTTTACAGAAAAATTAAATGGGGCTAGAAATGGTGTGAAACGAAAATAAAATACAACTTAGTATGTTGATTGATTTATATTATCACTTTGATGCTTTCTAAATTTTTTTGTTTACTGGCCTAACTAAAATTAAACAAAATGTGTTTTTGTAACATCTTTGTCTTGGCTGTGTGAAGTGTAATCTAGGGCCAATAACCGGCTGGATAAACGTGAGAAATCTTCCAGAACCACCCTAAAACTTACCTATAAAATAGAACAACAGCCTAGGACTGAACCAACATAGTCCTCATCTCCATCACGTTGCCACACCACTGTGTAGTTATACCAATTGTACCACTGAATTCGTAACACTGTGACTGCAAGTAGCGCTTTGGTACACGATGTTCAAAAGTTTGTAACTCCTGGAGAAGACTTCATCTCGACCCTGGTATTTCACTCTTTTCTTCCGGTCTTCTAGAGCATAAAATGGGATTTTCTGTTTCTGCTGATCCATTTGAACTCAGAGATTAAGTACAGACTGCTGAGTTCTTCAGACTCTGCTGCAATGTCTCTGCCGGGTAAAAGTAAATTTGCAATTTGCAGTTCATGACAAGACTTCTTTGTCCACAAACAAACTGTGAACTAGTACTGAGATTGCTCTGCAGCAAAGGAAGGGGACGTGTTTGAGGAAACTGGAGACGGATTATAGTCATTTATCCTGCTGCCATGCTCGTACTATACAGGAATCTGCGCTTCAGGGCACTGGGTTGGACCCTTTTTGCATCTCGAGAACAGCTGTGCGAGGAACATACAGAGAAAAGACTGGTGACTATTTGAGCATTCTTCTATGCAGGTTCACACACATCTTGACGGTGCAGTAGTGCCGAAACTGGCACCGCGCCGAGGAGCCTGCATAATTTCTCATAAGCGCCGCGTGCTTATTTTTGTGAATTGACCCAAGTAACGGCAGCTAGACCTACCAAAGCTCCCATACTGCCATTAACATTAGAAAAATTAAGTGAACGGCATCAGCCGATAAAACCACAGTGAAACACAAACACAAAAACTTTTGTTTTCTGGCTGTTAAAATAATTTTTTAATTGCCGAAACGAGCGTCAGAACCGAGCGAAGCCATATACCGCTTTCCTGGCAGCCAAAGAAACTGGCCATGTGACCGTCGTAAATCAAATCGACAGTTTCTGTGTGAAGAGACCGTCGACGAATTTTAGACTCTGCTTTACGAATACAGAATTACACATAATTACCCAAACAGGTGTTGGACAAAAATATGGAGACCCACGAAAAATACACGTCTGAACATAAATGCAAGATACTAACCAAGCTTGCAGGTTGCGCTGTTGTATTCGACCATTGCAATGTCCTCAATACGTTGCAAATGCTAGTCGTAACCAGAGCAGTGTCCTTTGCAGCTCTGAGTGCGTTATTTTGGAGCTAAGTGTCAACATGGACGAAAGTGGTCACTGAGCGATCGTGACAGAACAGGACTCTGACGAAAAATAAGAGCGCGACAGTTGCAACTCAATTCAGAACTCAGTATCGCACTCACGAACCCTGTCGGCACCAAAACAACAGAAGCGGGCAATTACAGGGCTACCTGAAATTCCAACAAGACTCATCAATGGTGCAAATACTCGAAATAGCAAAACGAGGTGCTGAAGCCATAAATTTGGACTATGGAGCAACGGAAGTATGTCATTTGGTCGGACGAATCTCGTTTCACGGTGTTTCCAACTTCTGCCCGAGTTTACGTCCCAAGAGTGAAAACTGGCAGAGGTTCTGTAATGATTTGGGCAGCAGTAGCGTGGTGTTCCATGGGCCAAGTAGATACTCTGCAAGGCTGCATTACTGGCACGGATTATATAACTATTTAGGTCTGTGAGGTCCATCCCATGACTTAAAAGTTCCACAAAGGTGATGCTGTTTTCCAAGATGAGAGGATGCCTCTTCACATAGCTCACATCTTCCAAGTCTGGTTTTATGAGGACGAGAATGAATTGTCGGGTTTCGCCTAGCCACCACAGTCACCAGACCTCAATAACTTCGAACCTTTGTGGTCTACTTTGGAGACAAGTATGCGTCATCGCTCTCCACCTCCATCATCGTTACTTGAACTTACTACTACTTTTCAGAAAGAAAGATACAAGACTCCCTCTAAAACCAGTAGGACCTTTATTAACCCATTCCGAGACGACTGGAAGCTAGACGGCAATCTGGACACCAGCTGTTGCAATCCTACCTTGTTAAGCCCTTTTTATGTGATCTGTCTTCAAGGTCTGCGTGATGTTATCTTTCAACAAGATAACGCAAGACTGTATGTTGCCTGTGCTGTCCTGATTTACCTCGATACAGATGCTGTTTGATTGTTGCGCTGGTCAGCACGATCTACATTCATATCTCTCACCCATTGCCCACGGAAACATTCAGTAATGGGTAGCCAAGAGGCTGCCACTCCACCACATGCGAGCCATTGCTGTTCATGAACTCGTCCTAGAGTCGAAGCAGCATAGGGCGACGTGCCGGTGTGGTCATCTCTAAAGAAACAACTATCTTGTTAGGTACACGTGACCACTGTATCAGTTAACAGCCATGCTCACCACTTGTCGATCAGTAATCATACTGCATATAAATCTCTATACTCCGCTGCTAGACTTGTAACTGCTTAAAACACATTATGCAATTTACGAAGGTCACTCGAAAAGAAATGCATACTGTTTTTTTTTTAATCCATCTTTTATTCTAAATGTTTGACAGCTTTACAGTGTGTAGATACATCCTTTAGGAAAAATATTTTCATTTCTCCACATAATTTCCATCTCCCTCAACTGCCTTATGCTATTTTGGAACCAGCGCCTGTATACCTGCACGGTAAAATTCTGGACCAACCTGTTGGAGCCACTGTGTGGCAGCGTGCACAAGGGAGTCATCATCTTCAAACCTTGTTTCACGAAGAGAGTCTTTCAGTTTCCTAAAGAGAAGATAGTCACATGGAGCCATCTCAGGACTGTAAGGCGGGTTATTCAGTGTTGTTCATCCAACTTTTGAGATCGCTTCCATGGTTTTTTGACTGACATGTGGCTGTGCACTGTCGTGCAACAGCAAAACATCCTGTTTTTGCCGATGTGGTCGAACACGCCTCAGTTGATCTTGAAGTTTCTTGTCTCGTCACATATGCATCAGAATTTATGGTGGTTCCACTTGGCATGATCTCCACAAGCAAGAGTCCTTCGGAACCGTAAAACACCATAGCCATAACTTTTCCAGCAGAAGGTGTGGTTTTTAATTATTTTTCTTGTGCGAATTTGCATGATGCCACTCCATTGATGGCCTCTTCGTCTCTGGTGAAAAATGATGGAACCATGTTTCATCACCTGTCACAATTCTTCCAAGAAATTCATCTCCACCATTATCGTAGTGTTCCAAAAGTTCGCTGGATACCGTTTTTCTTGTTTCTTTGTGAGCCACTGTCAACATCCTGGGAACGCACCTGGCACAAACCTTTTTTAACGCCAACATTTTCAGTATTCTGCAAACATTTCCTTCCCTATACCAACATAGCGTGACAACTCGTTCACTATGATGCGTCTGTCAGCAGTCACCAATTCGTTAACTCTCTGCACATTGTGTGGATTGTGTGCAGCACGAGACCTTCCGCTGCGAGGACAGTCCTCAATATTGCCGTGCCCGCTTTCATCAGGTAACCTGCTTGTCCACCGACTAACTGTACTGCGATCGACAGTAGCATCTCCATACACATTTTTCAACCTCTTGGGGATGTTTCCCACTGTCTCGTTATCACAGCACAGGGATTCTATGACAGCACGTTGCTTCTGACGAACGTCAGTGTGTAGCAGCCTTCTTGAAGACATGCTGTGACGGCGCTACTCGCGGGAACAGGTTAAACTAAGTTTGAAATCAAGCGGAAGGGATGTATCTATACACTGTTAAACTTTCACACAGTCAGGATGAATACCGTATTTTTACAAAAATAGTGTGCATTTCTTTTGGAGTGACCCTTTTATCTCTATCCCAGTCTTATAACAGATTTCTTTTTCATAAGAAATGCACGTGATTTGACGATAGTATAGAAACAACGCCGCCCGCAATGTTCCAATAGATGATGCCATGGACTTTTCCCAGTTTAGTAATGATCAATTGTCACTACATCTTCTATACTAACGCGTTTTCTTCCGCTGCATTGGGAAAAGACACGAAGTATTCGTCAATAACTCAGTTTCCTCAGTCACATTCTAATTCTTTATCGTTACCACACGATATGGTAGTACACTGATGGAAAGAAAAATCGCAACACTAACGAGGAGTTGTGCGACATAAACGAAAGCTGGTAGGCGTGTTTACACACCTAAAAGTGATATCTATTCAAATTTCGCGCCAGTCGCATAACAGTGGCGTTAGTAGTGCCACTATCAGGATGAAAATCAGGTTTGCTTTAAATATACACTGTAACGGTAGTGTGCGTTAGTTACATTTCAGATTGGACGTTGTGAGTATATGTGAGTAATGTCTTTATGGCAATAAGATGCCGTTATCAAGACCTCACTGAATTTGAGCGGGATCGTGTAACAGGGTTACGAGAAGCCGGATGTTGCTTCTGCAGTACTGCAGAAATTCTTGGCAGGAACGTAGCCACTGTACATGACGGCTGGCAGCGGTGGGCCACGAGACTACACAGTCGCAAGAAGACTGGGCTCCGGACTGATACGTGGCACTACCGAGAGGGAAGACCACCGTGTTCGGCGTGGGGCTCTCTCTCATCGTACTGCATCTGCAGCAGCAGCAGCAGTTGGCACCGTAGTGACACAACGAACTGTCACAAATCGGTTACTTCAAGGACAGCTCCACCCCAGATGGCCTGTAACGTGCATTCCACTGATCCCGAACCACCTCCGTTTGCGGCTTCAGTGGTGTCAAGCATGAGGTCATTGGAGAGCAGAGTAGAGGTCTGTCGTGTTTTCTGATGAAAGCTGATTCTGTTTCGGTTCAAGTGATGGATGTGTGCTCGTTTCGAAGAGGCCAGCTGAGGCTCTGCAACCAATCTGTCTGCTTGCTAGACGCACTGGGCTTATACCTGGCGCTATGGTCTGAGGTACGACTTCGTATGACATCAGGAGCACTCTCGTGGGTGTCCCAAGCAAACTGACTGCAAATTTGTACAATCTGGTGATTGAACCTTTAGTTCTACCATTCATGAACAGCATTCCAGGGTGTGTTTTCCAACATGTTCTACTGAGTGTCCAAATGTTCCCTGGTCTGCTCCATCACCAGATCTGTCTCCAACTGAGCACATATGGGACATCTTCGAACTAAAACTCCAGTGCCATCCACAAACAGCATTAACCGTCCCTGTACTGACCGACCAAGAGCGATAAGCAGGGAACTGGATCCCATAAACTGACGTCCGGCACAAGTACAACACAATTCATGCAAAACTGCGTCTTGTATTCAACTTTCTGGAGGTTACACCGGTTATTAATGTACCAGCACTTCACATTTGCAATGGCTTATCTCGCGCTTAATTAACCTCTGATCTTGCAATAGTAATCACTTAAATATGTTACCTGGACAACAGTATTCCCGAAATTTCATTACTCTTTGTTACTCATTGTTTGGTGTTGCGATTTTTTTCCGTCGGTGTATATTCCTGAAAGCAAGTTACCCTATATTTACAGGTAAGTACGTCGACCGTCACAACCAGGTCAGCGACTTGACTCTGTATAGCTATAATGAGATTTACATTCAGATACATTAGTGATTCATTTTTTGTCTGTAACATGATGCCCCTGAATTTAATCGAAAATAAGATACTTAAACAGTTGTACCAGCGTTTCTGATGATTGGCTGAAAAGTCGCTTATTCTATATGGGTGTTACACCAACAGCCTGCTCTATCAAAGGTGACAAGAAACAAAAGAAAGAAAAGGAGACGGTATAATTGCATAACATATCTCTGTTACGCTTCTTAGCAGTGGCACAACTCTTAGTATGAAGTCTACAGAGTTTTGCTGTAATGACATGCCACTAGCTATACTGCTTATTCACACACTACTGGCCATTAAAACTGCTACACCAAGAAGAAATTCAGATGACAAACGGGTATTCATTGGACAAATATATTATGCTAGAACTGACGTGTGATTACATATTCACGCAATTTGGGTGCATAGATCCTCAGAAATCAGTACCCAGAACAACCACCTCTGCCCGTAATAACGGCCTTGATACGCCTGGGAATGGAGTCAAACAGAGCTTGGATGGCGTGTACAGGTACAGCTGACCATGCAGCTTCAACACGATACCAAAGTTAATCAAGAGTAGTGACTGGCGTATTGTGACGAGCCAGTTGCTCGGCCACCATTGACCAGACGTTTTCAATAGGTGAGAGATCTGGTGAATGTGCTGGCCAGGGCAGCAGTCGAACGCTTTCTGTATCCAGAAATGTCCATACAGGACCTGCAACATGCGGTCGTGCATTTTCCGGCTGAAATGTAGGGTTTCGCAGGGATCGAATGAAGGTTAGAGCCACGGGTCGTAACATATCTGAAATGTAATTTCCACTGTTCAATGTGCCGTCACTGCGAACAAGAGGTGACAAAGACCAATGGCAGCCCATACCATCACGCCGGGTGATACGCCAGTATGGCGATGACGAATACACACTTCCAATGTGCGTTCACCGCGATGTCGCCAAACACGGATGCGACCGACATGATGCTGTAAACAGAACCTGGATTCATCCGAAAAAATGACGTTTTGCCATTCGTGCACCCAGGTTCGTCGTTGAGTAAACCATCGCCGGCGCTCCTGTCTGTGACGCAGCGTCAAGGGTAACCGCAACCATGGTCTTCGAGCTGATAGTCCATGCTGCTGCAAACTTCGTCGAACTGATCGTGCAGATGGTTGTTGTCTTCCAAACGTCCCCCGCTGTTGACTCAGGGTTCGAGACGTGGCTGCACGATTCGTTACAGCCACGCGGATAAGATGCCTGTCTTGTCGACTGCTAGTGATACTAGGCCGTTGGGATCCAGCACGGCGTTCCGTATTACCCTCCTGAACCCACCTATTCCATATTCTGCTAACAGTCATTGGATCTCGACCAACGAGAGCAGCAATGTTACGATAAGATAAACCACAATGGCGATAGCCTACAATCCGACCTTTATCAAAGTCAGAAACGTGATGGTAAGCATTTCTCCTCCTTACACGAGGCATCACAACAACGTTTAACCAGGCAACGCCGGTCAACTGCTGTTTGTGTATGAGAAATCGCTTGGAAACTTCCCTCATCTCAGCACGTTGTAGGTGTCGCCACCGGCTCCAACCTTGTGTGAATGCTCTGAAAAGCTAATCATTTGCATATGACAGCATCTTCTTCCTGTCGGTTAAATTTCGCGTCTAGAGCACGTCATCTTCGTGGTGTAGCAATTTTAATGGCCAGTAGTGTATATTACTTGTAATGCAAAATGGATTTTTTACGCTTACCTATCTATGCCGATTGTAATGTATTACGGACAAACTTTTGTACATTATGAATACTTTAACAGTGGCATGTTCAGAATCTTAAATACGTCATGATATGTTGCTGGGGAGGACCGAGTGAGGTAGCGCAGTGGTTAGCAAACTTATCTCGCTTTTGGGAGGACTATGGTTCGAATTCGCATCAGGCCATCCAGACTCAGGTTTTCCCTGATTTCGTTAAATCGCTCCAGGCGAATACCTGAATGGTTTCTTTAAAATAGGGTACTGTCGATTTACTTCCCCATCCTTTAGCAATCGTACCTTGCACCCCATCTCTAATGACCTCTTTGTCGAACGTGATGTTAAACACTAAACTTCCTTCTTCCTTGCCGCTGGTGTAACTTATCTTAGGAACTGACTTAGTATTATATGCATACGCTTATTTTCCGATATGAGAAAAAGTGCAACATTAAAAATGGAGATATAAGTTTGGAATATCAGTCTGCAAATGAAGCTCGAGGAAAAATTGTAGCTGTGGTCATCAACTGAGTGGTCATAGCTCATACGGCTTTGTGTGTCTCGTGCAGGCCATACTACAAAGCTTCTCCGTTTATACCAAGACGTAATGGCATTTTTCCGTAGTGTAACTACCCTTGAAAGTATGACACACTCATTTTGAGTTTGAAGCCAGACCACTGCAGACGGTAGATGAATTTAGGATAGGGTAGGCTCTTGGAAGACAAAACTGCCTTTTAGTTACTAGGCTCGTTCTTAATGCGATGCCCACGCCCGGGTTCCAGGGTTCGATTCCCGGCGGGGTCAGGGATTTTCTCTGCCTCGTGATGGCTGGGTGTTGTGTGATGTCCTTAGGTTAGTTAGGTTTAAGTAGTTCTAAGTTCTAGGGGACTGATGACCATAGATGTTAAGTCCCATAGTGCTCAGAGCCATTTGAACCATTTTGAACTTAATGCGATGCCGACACGTAACCAACGGCTACTGGAGAGTGAAATCAGCACCTTTCCGGGAATGAATCTTTCACTCTGCCGCATGTGTGTGTGTGTGTGTGTGTGTGTGTGTGTGTATGTGTGTGTGTGTGTGTGTGTGTGTGTGTGTGTGTGCTGACTTGAAATATTTTGGCAGCATACAACCATTTACCATATCAGTACTAGAACCGGGGACATTTGCCTTTCACGGTCAGAGCTCCTACCGATTGAGCTATCTCGGAACGCGTACGACTTGCCCTAATGGCTTCACTTCTGTCACTATCTCCTTTTTTCCAGAAATGCTAGTCCAGAAGAGTGTTCAAGAAAATTTCTGTGAAGTTTGGAATGTAGGAAATGAGGTACTGGCGAAAGTAAAGCGGGTCATGAGGTGCGCCTGGATGGCTCAGTCTGTAAGAGCGTTGCCCACGAAACGCAAAAGTCCTAGGTTCGACTCCCGTTGCAGCACACACTAGTGATCTACCAGCAAGTTTCAACACTTTTTATTCTTCTTTCTGCTCGGTTCCTTGTCTTTTCATTAGAGAATGATTTCAATATTGCACGAAAAGATAGACTACGTAGCTCATACTTGTATTTATGAGTCTGCATTTATTGCTTAGTTCGTTCCTTAGTTGTGAAGGCACACAGAATTCACACGGTGGGCGAAAAATGACGTAACGCAGCCTTAATTCTGACGTTTCAGTTATTTTAATAAGTACCATTTCTTTGGAGCGCAGGGCCACGAACGTGTAGTTAACCAGAGCAGATAAAACCTGTGTTCCTGTCGGCGATTAGTAAGCTACCGCTAAGACACGGCTTTGCTTTATGATACAACCGATCTCTTCGATATATTTCCTGCACGTCTGTAACATATCTATCATACGGACAAAATATTTTATTACTTTACTGTTCACCTAAATTGTCGATTGATGAAGGTGAGCTACTTGCACTTTTCTGCACAGCACTGCAGAAATTAAAATACATTTATCTTATGTGCACTTGAAGTAACCGGCGACCTACCGAAACGTGTGTAGCAGTGTCCAGTAATCATTTAATGATACGCTGCCATAGTGGACTGTCTTGCATGCTGTAAATACCTCTTTATTCAGTCCAAACAGACGTCACATAGGAAATGCCTAGTCCGGAATTTGCTCCCGATTTTCTCCGCCCATGCTGCTTACAAAGGTCAAGGATAGTGACGTAATTCTGTTTTTCCAAATACGAAGGCGTGCTGAAGGGTAATGTCTCCGAATTTTTTATGTGTAAACTACTGGAACTTCATAAATATATCGTACTTTATTTACATTTTACATCTTTATTCTTCACGCTTATGTATTTATTTCTCAGCATAGTCACCCTGGTCACGAACATATTCCTCCCAGCGAGAGAGAGCAAATAAAGGAATGCGCCGAGGAAAAGACCACAAAGATAATTTGATCCAAGAAGTAATAGCCTTCTCATTAGAATTACTCGTATATCCTTACAGACTACACTACTCGAGAAGAATCTTCAAAATACGAAGCACACTGAATCTCAGTAAGACGAGTTACAGGGTTAAAAATTACGTCGCATCATCGTGCTATGGATTAAGAATACATTTTCTTTTCATGTATCCGTCTAGAACACTGCGACATGATTCTCACTTCACTCACATTTAATTTGGCTTCTATTTGGGACACGAATACAGCTCATCTTCCCTAACACTCAGCATCGTTAAACAGACACTTCCCGTAACTTCTCCCATATAATGGTCTGCAGCTCCTGGTCCACAGGTAGTGTAGCTGCCCCTAGATCGCTGTGTCCCGGGTTCGGTTCTCGGCTGGGTCGGAGATCTTCTTCGCTCGGGACTGTGTCTCTGCGTTGTCCTTATCATTTCCTCTCGTCCTCGTCACAAAGACGTGCAAATCGCCTTTATCAGCCCACTCAGAATTACCGCGGTTTTTGTCACTCATGAGCCTCTGCCGCCATGAGATTTGGTACAGCAACTAGATTCTGAGGAGACAAAAGTCATGGGATTCCTCCTAATATCATGTCGATGTCGGACCTCCTTTTGTCCGGCGTAGTTCAGTTCAACCGATATGGTCGCGAGCCTAGGAGAAGCGCTATAGGCGATGTCCCGCTGTTAGCAAAGGCACTCGCGTCGTTTGTGTGCTGTCACAGGCCAGTAACACCAGTTTTCGCCACACTGTCCTAACGGATACGTTCGTCGTACATCCCACATTCATTTCTGTGGTTGTTTCAAGCAGTCTTGCTTTTCTTTTAGCGCTAATAACTCTACACAAACGGAGCTGCTCTTGGTCGTTAAGTGAAGGCCGTCAGCCACTGCGTTGTCCGTGGTGAGTGGTAATGGTTGAAATTTGCTATTCGCGACACACTCTTGACACTATGGACCTCGGAATATTGAATTCCCTAACAATTTCCAAAATGAAATGTCCCATGCGTGTGTCTCCAGCTACCATTGCGCGTCCAGAGTCTGTCAAATCCCGTTGTGCTGTCATAATCATATCGGAAGCCTTTTAACGTTAGTCACGAATTCAGATGACAGCTCCACCAATGCAGTGCCCTATTATACCTTATGTATGCGATATACCGTCGTCTGTATCTGTGCATGCAGCTATCCCATGACTTTTGCCACCTCAGTGTAAATATACACTCCTGGAAATTGAAATAAGAACACCGTGAATTCATTGTCCCAGGAAGGGGAAACTTTATTGACACATTCCTGGGGTCACATACATCACATGATCACACTGACAGAACCACACGCACATAGACACAGGCAACAGAGCATGCACAATGTCGGCACTAGTACAGTGTATCTCCACCTTTCGCAGCAATGCAGGCTGCTATTCTCCCATGGAGACGATCGTAGAGATGCAGGATGTAATCCTGTGGAACGGCTTGCCATGCCATTTCCACCTGGCGCCTCAGTTGGACCAGCGTTCGTGCTGGACGTGCAGACCGCGTGAGACGACGCTTCATCCAGTCCCAAACATGCTCAATGGGGGACAGATCTGGAGATCTTGCTGGCCAGGGTAGTTGACTTACACCTTCTAGAGCACGTTGGGTGGAACGGGATACATGCGGACGTGCATTGTCCTGTTGGAACAGCAAGTTCCCTTGCCGGTCTAGGAATGGTAGAACGAAGGGTTCGATGACGGTTTGGATGTACCGTGCACTATTCAGTGTCCCCTCGACGACCACCAGAGGTGTACGGCCAGTGTAGGAGATCGCTCCCCACACCATGATGCCGGATGTTGGCCCTGTGTGCCTCGGTCGTATGCAGGCCTGATTGTGGCGCTCACCTGCACGGCGCCAAACACGCATACGACCATCATTGGCACCAAGGCAGCAGCGACTCTCATCGCTGAAGACGACACGTCTCCATTCGTCCCTCCATTCACGCCTGTCGCGACACCACTGGAGGCGGGCTGCACGATGTTGGGGCGTGAGCGGAAGACGGCCTAACGGTGTGCGGGACCGTAGCCCAGCTTCATGGAGACGGTTGCGAATGGTCCTCGCCGATACCCCAGTAGCAACAGTGTCCCTAATTTGCTGGGAAGTGGCGGTGCGGCCCCCTACGGCACTGCGTAGGATCCTACGGTCTTGGCGTGCATCCGTGCGTCGCTGCGGTCCGGTCCCAGGTCGACGGGCACGTGCACCTTCCGCCCACCACTGGCGACAACATCGATGTACTGTGGAGACCTCACGCCCCACGTGTTGAGCAATTCGGCGGTACGTCCACCCGGCCTCCCGCATGTCCACTATACGCCCTCCCTCAAAGTCCGTCAACTGCACATACGGTTCACGTCGACGCTGTCGCGGCATGCTACCAGTGTTAAAGACTGCGATGGAGCTCCGTATGCCACGGCAAACTGGCTGATACTGACGGTGGCGGTGCACAAATGCTGCGCAGCTAGCGCCATTCGACGGCCAACACCGCGGTTCCTGGTGTGTCCGCTGTGCCGTGCGTGTGATCATTGCTTGTACAGCCCTCTCGCAGTGTCCGGAGCAAGTATGGTGGCTCTGACACACCGGTGTCAATGTGTTCTTTTTTCCATTTCCAGGAGTGTACATTAGCGACAGTCACATTGGGTTGGTCTTCCAGTGGTCTCTGTAAACTGCTTTAGTCGATTGCTGGTAGTGCTCCACTATAAAAGCCACGGTAGGCTTCGAATAGTTCAAATGGCTCTGAGCATTATGGGACTCAACTGCTGTGGTCATTAGTCCCCTAGAACTTAGAACTACTTAAACCTAACTAACCTAAGGACATCACACACATCCATGCCCGAGGCAGTATTCGAACCTGCGATCGTAACAGTCGCACGGTTTCGGACTGCGCCCCTAGAACCGCGAGACCACCGCGGCCGGGTAGGCGTCGTTCGCCATGCTTGTCCAGTTGTGGCTGTGATCATCTCAGATACCTCAGCTTCTACGAAACCGTAAGTTTGAATCTCTCCTTCACCTTCGTTCATCTCTTCGTCCTACTAATATGGGGTAAAGACTTTCCTTCTACACAGTAAGTCTGTTGAATCTGACATATGCTTTAAACTACAATATTTTGTGGGCTACACGCGACCATAATACAGTTGACTCATATCTCTGATACGCAATTTGTTCACAAGTGTGATATCTGTTTAACATGTTTAACATTGGCTACGAAAATTGACAAGCCTTGCCATTATGCTACTGCATACACATGTATTAAATTTATACTAGCTAACGGTTTTATCTGTGTGTTAACGAAATCAAAATTAAATCTGTAAGAGGAAATCTAGGATATTGAAAAAGGCATGGACCAAATAATGCAAGAAAAACAACAAATTTGAAAGCTATGAGTTTAAAGGTATGGTATGAAAACTTTAGAACTGTCTTATAGTTGAAGAGGACCGAATACAAAGAGAAGGACCGAGAATTAAGCTTTCAGAGTGAGTTTTCACTCTGTAGTGGAGTGTGTGTAGATCTGAAACTTCCCAGAATTTTAAAACTGTGTCCTGAATCTGGGCTCAAACCTGAGATCTTTGCCTTTCGCAAGAAAGTTTTCTACCGACTGAGCGTCCATGCATGTCTCACGACCACCGCTCGCAGCTTTGGAAAGTAAGAGAACAGTACTGGAGGAAGTGAAGCTGTGAGTTCGGGTCGTGAGTCGAGCCCGAATATCTCATGCAGCTGAGTACTTGTACGCGAAAGGCAAAGATCGCAGTTTAGAGTCCCGGTCTGGCATACAGCTTTAATCTTCCAGAAAGAACGAAATTATGCTATTTGAAGAGAAGAAATTGGCAATTCGTTACTTCAGAGATAGTTTTAAACCAATTATGTGGATTTTAAAAAAATGGTAAATGTTTTGACCCACGAAGATAGCAATAATCTACAAATATTGGTTTGGCGTCGTCTTTGAGTACCGCCAATAAGACGCTTTGTGTCGCTACCCAGCATACAGAGTTGATCCATGAGGAGGGTTAGTTTCAGCGCACTGTCTCGTACAGTAGCGCGACTTACCGACATTCAGAGCCACCAACAAGGCTGTAGCCGTCAAAGGAGCGGTCGCCATGCTGTTGCGTTCTCGCGACCACAGAGCAGTCCGCCACACACGCTGTCCGGCGACGCAGTGCTGGACGAGAGCAGATGCGCCTAGACATGGGAACCCGAGCTACAAGGTTAACGGCTCGCTGACGTATTACGTACATGACAAACGCGGAGAAATCACCTCAACAACTAGTAGTTAAGCACTGACAATTATGAAAGGAAATTATTGTTGCGATAAACATGAAGGCTGTTTCTAGTTAATTCTCTGACGCTTGTTTCCCGCGATATCACGACTTTTAAATTTCTTCCTGCCTCGTATTTGCGACCAAATTCTTTGAATATTTCTAAACGCCCAGTAATTATTTGAGAGTCGATGTTTGTCGAAGAACATATACGAAGAGATGATTTATTTGTCTGGTGATATTTTTTAGCCTATCAGTCAGCTGTAAGGAGGTAAATAATCCTTACAAAAACTTTTTGGACGTTCGATACTTGAATGTACCGTTATAAATAACCAATGCTGTGAGGCGCCCAGTTACGTGTTGTATCAGATACAAGCTACGTTTCACGTGCGAAGTTGTGCAGCTGTCAGACACTGTACTCGTGTTGGGGAGTGTGACGCCTCAAGTCCCCAGCATGTCATGTAGGCGATCCGTTAATTTCTTAAGTCGACTAGAACAAATATCGGGATAGTTCCTTTGTAACCCACGGCCATTTTCCTTCCGTACTCTTCCCCAATTGGAGTTTGCGTTCCGTCTCTAATGACATCGTTGTCGCTGGGACATTATACCCAAACCTCCCTGCCATCCTCCTTTGGATCGCGTTTCGTAAAATCGTGGTGCAGGGGAATTCACAAAGATATGGAAACACCATGATCACAGCACATTACCATGCTTAATACGGCCAAGGAAAACCACTAGCATTCGAAAAATTTTCCAGTCGTCTCGAAGTGGATAAAAACAATACCTGTGTGGTTTTCAAGGGAATCTTACGCCATTCTACCTGCAACGAAGTGGTAAAGTCGGGTAACGATGATAGTGGGTACCGACGACGTATCCTTCTATCCGAAGTAGACCACGAAGGCTCAATGACAATGAGGTCTGGTGGCTGATGGTCGGGGAGAATGCGCCAATTTATCGTCATCCTCGGAAAACCAGTCCTGCCAATTGCATGAACAGGAGCCCGTGGAACCCAATATCACAACTGATGGAAGAAACATTGTGCCATGAGATGGACCTGATCGACCAAAATACTCACGTACTCCTTGGCAATTATACGGCATTGCGTACGACATTACATGCTGTACATCGGATAGCACGTCACAGCAGCCCAAATCATCACCGAATCCCTGCCATGTTTCACTCTTGCGATGTACACTCGGCCAGGAATTGAGAACAGCGTGAAACAACACTCATACGAATCCGACCAAATAACTTTCTCCCATTGTTGCATAGGCGAAGTTTCACGTCTGCGGCACCACGTTTTCCTATTATAGGCATTTGCATTAATGATAAGTGGTTTTGGATTTCCATCTCACCCTGCAGTTTCGTACTTCTGGAGTACCCGTCGTGTTATTTTGGTGCTGTCAGGCTTCGCGAATGCAACATTCAGTTGGTTGGTTGGTTTGATGTTTAAAGGGACCAAACTACATGGTCACCGGTCCGTTGCGAGATTCAGTTCTGTGGCGACATCGCAACTGTTTATTTTCTGTCACAATATTCTTCAGTGATCATGACCACTCTATATTGTGAGTTAACATTGATGTGTTTCCGTTTTCCTTGTTGTTGTTATTGTTGTTATGTTTTCAGTCCTGAGACTGGTTTGATGCAGCTCTCCATGCTACTCTATCCTGTGCAAGGTTCTTCATCTGCCAGTACCTACTGCAACCTACATCCTTCTGAATCTGCTTAGTGTATTCATCTCTTGGTCTCCCTCTATGATTTTTACCCTCCACGCTGCCATCCAATGCTAAATTTGTGATCTCTTGATGCCTCAAAACACGTCCTACTAACCGATCCCTTCTTCTAGTCAAGTTGTGCCACAAACTTCTCTTCTCTCCAACCCTATTCAATACCTCCTCATTAGTTACATGATATATCCACCTTATCTTCAGCATTCTTCTATACCACCACATTTCGAAAGCTTCTATGCTCTTCTTGTCCAAACTAGTTATCGTCCATGTTTCACTTCCATACATAGCTACACTCTATACAAATACTTTCAGAAACGACTTCCTGATACATAAATCTATATTCGATGTTAACAAATTTCTCTTCTTCAGAAACGCTTTCCTGGCCATTTGCAGTCTACATTTTATGTCCTCTCTACTTCGACCATCATCAGTTATTTTACTTCCTAAATAGCAAAACTCCTTTACTACTTTAAGTATCTCATTTCCTAATCTAATACCCTCAGCAACACCCGACTTAATTCGACTACATTCCATTATCCTCGTTTTGCTTTTGTTGATGTTCATCTTATATCCTCCTTTCAAGACACTGTCCATTCCGTTCAACTGCTCTTCCAAGACATTTGCCGTCTCTGACAGAATTACAATGTCATCGGCGGACCTCAAAGTTTTTACTTCTTCTCCATGAATTTTAATACCTACTCCAAATGTTTCTTTTGTTTCCTTTACTGCTTGCTCAATATACAGATTGAATAACATCGGGGAGAGGCTACAACCCTGTCTCCCTCCTTTCCCAACCACTGCTTCCCTTTCATGCCCCTCGACTCTAATAACTGCCATCTCGTTTCTGTACAAATTGTAAATAGCCTTTCGCTCCCTGTATTTTACCCCTGCCACTTTCAGAATTTGAAAGAGAGTATTCCAGTCAACATTGTCAAAAGCTTTCTCTATGTCTACAAATGCTAGAAACGTAGGTTTGCCTTTTCTTAATTTTTCTTCCAAGATAAGTCGTAAGGTCATTATTGCCTCACGTGTTCCAACATTTCTACGGAATCCAAACTGATCCTCCCCGAGGTCCGCATCTACCAGTTTTTCCATTCGTCTGTAAAGAATTCGCGTTAGTATTTTGCAGCTGTGACTTATTAAACTGATAGTTATGTAATTTTCACATGTGTCAGCACCTGCTTTCTTTGGGATTGGAATTATTATATTCTTCTTGAAGTGTGAGGGTATTTCGCCTGTCTCATACATCTTGCTTACCAGCTGGTAGAGTTTTGACATGACTGGCTCTCCCAAGGCCGTCAGTAGTTCTAATGGAATGTTGTCTACTCCGGGCGCCTTGTTTCGACTCAGGTCTTTCAGTGCTCTGTCAAACTCTTCACGCAGTATCGTATCTCCCATTTCGTCTTCATCTACATCCTCTTCCATTTCCATAATATTATCCTCAAGTACATGGCCCTTGTATAAACCTTCTATATACTCCTTCCACCTTTCTGCTTTCCCTTCTTTGCTTAGAACTGGTTTTCCATCTGAGCTCTTGATGTTCATACAAGTGGTTCTCTTTACTCCAAAGGTCTCTTTAATTTTCCTGTAGGCACTATCTATCTTACCCCTAGTGAGATAAGCCTCTGCATCCTTACATTTGTCGTGTAGCCATCCCTGCTTAGCCATTTTGCACTTCCTGTCGATCTCATTTTTGAGACATTTGTATTCCTTTTTGCCTGCTTCATTTACTGCATTTTTATATTTTCTCCTTTCATCAATTAAATTCAATATATTTTTCTGTTACCCAAGGATTTCTACTAGCCCTCGTCTTTTTACCTACTTTATCCTCTCCTGCCTTTACTACTTCATCCCTCAGAGCTACCGATTCTTCTTCTACTGTGTTTCTTTCCCCCATTCCTGTCAGTTGTTCCCTTATGCTCTCCTTGAAACTCTGTACAACCTCTGTTTCTTTCAGTTTATCCAGATCTCATGTCCTTAAATTCCCATCTTTTTGCAGTTTCTTCAGTTTTAACCTACAGTTCATAACCAATAGATTGTGGTCAGAGTCCACATCTGCCCCTGGAAATGTCGTACAATTTAAAACCTGGTTCCTACATCTCTGTCTTACCATTATATAATCTATCTGAAATCTGTCAGTATCTCCAGGCTTCTTCCATGTATACTATCTTCTTTTATGATTCTTGAACCAAGTGTTAGCTATAATAAAGTTATGCTCTGTGCAAAATTCTACCAGGCGGCTTCTTCTTTCATTTCTTCCCCCCAATCCATATTCACCTACTATGTTTCCTTCTCTCCCTTTTCCTACCGACGAATTCCAGTCACCCATTACTATTAAATTTTCGTCTCCCTTCACTACCTGAATAATTTCTTTTATCTCATCATACATTTCATCAATTTCTTCATCATCTGACATTTCATCAATTTCTTCATCATCTGCAGAGCTAGTTGGCATATAAACTTGTACTACTGTAGTAGGCGTGGGCTTTGTGTCTATCTTGGCCACAATAATGCGTTCACTATGCTGTCTGTAGTAGCTTACCCGCATTCCTATTTATTTATTCATTATTAAACCTACTCCTGCATTACCCCTATTTGATTTTGTATTTATAACCCGGTATTCACCTGACCAAAAGTCTTGTTCCTCCTGCCACCGAACTTCACTAATTCCCACTATATCTAACATTAACCTATCGATTTCCCTTTTTAAATTTTCTAACCTACCTGCCCGATTAAGGGATCTGACATTCCACGCTCCGATCCGTAGCCAGTTTTCTTTCTCCTGATAACGACGTCCTCCTGAGTAGTCCCCGCCCGGAGATCCGAATGGGGGACTATTTTACCTCCGGAATATTTTACCCAAGAGGACGCCATCATCATTTAATCATACAGTAAAGCTGCATGTCCTCGGGAAAAATTACGGCTGTAGTTTCCCCTTGCTTTCAGCCGTTCGCAGTACCAGCACAGCAAGGCCGTTTTGGTTAATGTTGCAAGGCCAGATCAGTCAATCATCCAGACTGTTGCCCCTGCAACTACTGAAAAGGCTGCTGCCCCTCTTCAGGAACCACATGTTTATCTGGCCTCTCAACAGATACCCCTCCGTTGTGGTTGCACCTACGGTACGGCCATCTGTATCGCTGAGGCACGCAAGCCTCCCCACCAACGGCAAGGTCCATGGTTCATGGGGGGGGGGGTTTCCTTGTATGAGCTATAAATCTTCGATAGGTCGCCTCTTGAAACACCAAACACTTAAGCTACCTTGGCAACGGAAATACTCTTCATACGAGCACCACAGCTATACAGAACACTATTCTGACCGCGACTGACACTTGCAAGTTAGGTGCCGTTCGTGGTCAAATATGAGCACCTGCAAGCCTCGCTAGCATCTACATTTGTGTTCAAGCATGTATTTTTCGTGGTATTTCCATATTTTTGGCTAAACCTGTACATTACTAAGACAGATTTGAAAGGATCGGTATAAGCACCAAGTTAAATAATAGCAATACACAAAAGAGCAAATAACAAAAATATGTTACAAGCATTGACACACGGACAACACTGAGCACTAACTGTTTTGTTTATCATTCTTAAATATCCACGATAAGATTTGTAATTGTTTCGCTTTACGGTAGATTAATTCGCTTAGTAGCGATTGTTGCATTGTATATCTATCAATAATTATACACTACTGGTCATTAAAATTGCTACACCACGAAGATGACGTGCTACAGAAGTGAAATTTAACCGACAGGAAGAAGATGCTGTGATATGCAAATGATTACCTTTTCAGAGCATTCACACAAGGATGGCGCCGGTAGCGACACCTACAACGTATCGACACAGGGAAAGTTTCCTCCCGAATTCTCATACACAAAGAGCGACTGACCGGCGTTGCCTCGAGAAACGTTGCTGTGATGCCTCGTGTAAGGAGGAGAAAAGCGTACCATCACGTTTCCGACTTTGATAAAGGTCGGATTGTAGCCTATTGCGAATGCGGTTTATCGTATCGCAACATTGCTGCTCGCGTTGGTCGAGATCCAATGACTGTTAGCAGAATATGGAATCTGTGGGTTCGGGAGGGTAATATGGAACGTCGTGCTGAATCCCAACGGCCTCGCATCACTAGCAGTCGAGATGACAGACATCTTATCCGCATGGCTCTAACGGATCGTGCAGCCAGCTCTCGATCCCTGAGTCAACAAATGGGGACGTTTGCAAGACAACAACCATCTGCACGAACAGTTCGACGACGGTTGCAGCAACATGGACTATCAGCTCGGAGACCATGGTTGCGGTTACCCTTGACGGTGCATCACAGACAGGAGTGCCTGCGATGGTGTACTCAACGACGAACCTCGGTGCACGAATAGCAAAACGTCATTTTTTCGAATGAATCCAGGTTCTGTTTACAGCATCATGATGGTCGCATCCGTGTTTGGCGACATCGCGGTGAACGCACATTGGAAGCGTGTATTCTTCATCGCCACACTGGCGTATCATCCAGCGTGATGGTATGGAGTGCCATTAGTTACACGTCTCGGTCACCTCTTGTTCGCATTGACGGCACTTTGAACGGTGGACGTTACATTTCAGATGTGTTACGACCCGTGTCTCTACCCTTCATTCGATCTCTGCGAAACTCTACATTTCAGCATGATAATGCACGACCGCATGTTGCAGGTCCTGTACGGGCGTTTCTGGATACAGAAAATGTTCGACTGCTGCCCTGGTCAGCACATTCTCCAGATCTCTCACCAATTGAAAACGTCTGGTCAATGGTGGCCGAGCAACTGGCTCGTCACAATACGCCAGTCACTACTCTTGATGAACTGTGGTAACGTGTTGAAGCTGCATGGGCAGCTGTATCTGTATACGCCATCCAAGCTCTATTTGACTCAATTCCCAGGCGTATCAAGGCCGTTATTACGGGCAGAGGTGGTTGTTCTGGGTATTGATTTCTCTTGATCTATGCAACCAAATTGCGTGAAAACGTAATCAAATGTCAGTTCTAGTATATTTGTCCAATGAATACCCGTTCGTCATCTGAATTTCTTTTTGGTGTAGCAATTTTATTGGCCAGTAGTGTACATATTACTAAATTAGAGTCCCTCGTCGCGTTTTTCTGTTTGTATGTGAAGGCTAATGTCAGGAACTTCCGTACGAATATTGCTACGGTTTTCACAGATAGAACGATTCACGAAGACCATTTTTGTATACAGTTTATAACTACAGTATCGATGAGTGTGTAATATAAACATTATTGTCAGTTTCAAATTTAAATTTTTCTTTCGATTGTCATCTCGTGGCAATGATGGGAGATGCGAACTGGTCAGCTATAGACGAGGCGGTATCTGGATGAAGAAGCAGGAAACAGCCTCCGCAACTCCAGAGAGCAGCGAAGCCCGAGCAGTATCTTTGCATAGCTGTACACACACCATAAATTGAAATTTCCCCCCCCCCCCCCCCCCTCCGCCGAACTTTTCTGTCTGCGTGTGAAGGTTAATCTCAGAAATTATTGCAGGGATTTTGACACGGTTTTCGCTAGTATAATTTTTATTTATTTATTGCTTATTCCGCCTCATCAGACAGGGCCTTAATGCCGCCTTTTACATATGGCCAGTAAGAACGTGTACCCAAAAATATGGCAAAAATATACATTAATAATAATAATAATAGACGTCATTACAATGATATTGATTAGCTCAACAGATTTGAAGCAGTGTTCAGTATTATCGGAAAATGGAAGAGATAACGGAAGATGAGAAGACTGAAATGAAAGTGAAAGTGGATGTTAAAGAGAAGCACAAACAGAATTCCAATAGTGTAGCCTATGGACAAGTGGGAGGGAAAAGTGTTGGGTGCGGGACAATTGATAAGAGTAAATACACTCCTGGAAAGGGAAAAAACGAACACATTGACGCCGGTGTGTCAGAGCCACCATACTTGCTCCGGACACTGCGAGAGGGCTGTACAAGCAATGATCACACGCACGGCACAGCGGACACACCAGGAACCGCGGTGTTGGCCGTCGAATGGCGCTAGCTGCGCAGCGTTTGTGCACCGCCGCCGTCAGTGTCAGCCAGTTTGCCGTGGCATACGGAGCTCCATCGCAGTCTTTAACACTGGTAGCATGCCGCGACAGCGTGGACGTGAACCGTATGTGCAGTTGACGGACTTTGAGCGAGGGCGTATAGTGGGCATGCGGGAGGCCGGGTGGACGTACCGCCGAATTGCTCAACACGTGGGGCGTGAGGTCTCCACAGTACATCGATGTTGTCGCCAGTGGTCGGCGGAAGGTGCACGTGCCCGTCGACCTGGGACCGGACCGCAGCGACGCACGGATGCACGCCAAGACCGTAGGATCCTACGCAGTGCCGTAGGGGATCGCACCGCCACTTCCCAGCAAATTAGGGACACTGTTGCTCCTGGGGTATCGGCGAGGACCATTCGCAACCGTCTCCATGAAGCTGGGCTACGGTCCCGCACACCGTTAGGCCGTCTTCCGCTCACGCCCCAACATCGTGCAGCCCGCCTCCAGTGGTGTCGCGACAGGCGTGAATGGAGGGACGAATGGAGACGTGTCGTCTTCAGCGATGAGAGTCGCTTCTGCCTTGGTGCCAATGATGATCGTATGCGTGTTTGGCGCCGTGCAGGTGAGCGCCACAATCAGGACTGCATACGACCGAGGCACACAGGGCCAACACCCGGCATCATGGTGTGGGGAGCGATCTCCTACACTGGCCGTACACCTCTGGTGATCGTCGAGGGGACACTGAATAGTGCACGGTACATCCAAACCGTCATCGAACCCATCGTTCTACCATTCCTAGACCAGAAAGGGAACTTGCTGTTCCAACAGGACAATGCACGTCCGCATGTATCCCGTTCCACCCAACGTGCTCTAGAAGGTGTAAGTCAACTACCCTGGCCAGAAAGATCTCCGGATCTGTCCCCCATTGAGCATGTTTGGGACTGGATGAAGCGTCGTCTCACGCGGTCTGCACGTCCAGCACGAACGCTGGTCCAACTGAGGCGCCAGGTGGAAATGGCATGGCAAGCCGTTCCACAGGACTACATCCAGCATCTCTACGATCGTCTCCATGGGAGAATAGCAGCCTGCATTGCTGCGAAAATTGGATATACACTGTACTAGTGCCGACATTGTGCATGCTCTGTTGCCTGTGTCTATGTGCCTGTTTTTCTGTCAGTGTGATCATGTGATGTATCTGACCCCAGGAATGTGTCAATAAAGTTTCCCCTTCCTGGGACAATGAATTCACGGTGTTCTTATTTCAATTTCCAGCAGTGTATATGGAATAATTAGTTGTTGTGATATAAGGTGGGCCATTAGCACCGTTTGAAGTTTGAAAGGAATTTAATTTCACTGATATTTCAGGAAGATTCTTCCAAAGTGGAGATTGAGACATGAGGAAGGTTTGTGTATATACATACATCACCACGACGTATCGTACTGGTGTGAGGTTACTGTGACTGTTCCTGTACTGATCGGAAGGTCGCTCCCTATGTTCTTTGTAAACCTACACACAATTGCCATGAGCGCTACCTATAGATGATAGCCGCACTCGAATGGATTGCAGCATTGGAGTTAAGAGCAATAGGGACGCAATAGGGACGTCAGTGGGACAGTAGAGTGAACATCCATCATGCGACCAATGATCGGATCCGCATCATCATGCTACGCGCGGAAAGCTTGTGAGGTGGAGAAGCGACGTCTGCACCAGAGTCAAAGTGATGTGGTGCGGACATGGAATTGCTTCCTGACAGATAGTGTTAAAGACTTATACCGCACAGCCCGTCTGCGTTTGGTAGGTTCACAGGATGATCGATATCCACGACTCTTGAGTCAAACAACCGTGGGCCGTGTGCTCCAGAAGTGAATTCAGCGTTCAAAGAAGCTTCAGAACGCTGTCCAATGCGTCAGACTGTCTGCGTCGTGTACTGGTGTAGGAGAGAGGGAAGAAGGGGTATGCGGGTCAGTCTGTAGCTCCAGAGCGATTAGAAGCAAATCCAGAAAGACAAACTTTTAGCGATGGCAGGCAGATTCCTTGGATTAGCGCCAAACACTGTAGGATACTCGCAGCACGAGCCTCTACGGGCTTAGGTGTCTGAATATCACTATTTATTTTCATTCAAACTAAGTACTACACTGAAGGCTAGTTCAGTGGCATAGTCCCTGGGGGGGGGGGGGAGTTAACAGAAGTAGCAACCACTAGCAACATCGTCACGTACGAACTTTTGAGAACAGTACTCCAAGCGGGTAAATCAGATTTGCCTGAGCTCACCCGAGGCTGACGACGAGCGACACGGAGTTGGCGTCCCAACGGTCTGCCTGCGAACTTCTTTGTACACGAAAAGCTTGGGTTTTTAAAGGATTGGGGCAGCTCACTGCGTCTCCTTATCTATTGACAGCCCGCAAATCCAACTGCGCTTTACAGGCATCGGCCTGCCTGACTTGGGGTTCTGCACCTCCTGGTGCCTCCGGCCAACCACGTTCACATGCTTTCCCTCCTCCTACTCTGTAGGTGACGATGTCTGCATTAACGAAATCCATGTTCGGTTGCAATATCGTTCAGCTGAAACCTAAACGTCACTGCCCTTACCATCATGGCTAGCAGCAAGTGTTCGTCACTTGGCCCGAGGTCTCTCGCGAGGCCGGACTGCTGTTGCAGCATTTTTACCCATTTACATCTCACTTCTTTTTTCAGTTATCAGTCTCCTCACTGGTTTGATGCGACCCGCCATGGATACCACTCGTGTGCCAACCTTTGCATCCTTGAGTAGCTCTTGCAACCGACGTCCTCTTTTGTTGGTTGGATGTATTTTAGTCTCTGTCTTCCTCTAAGGTTTTTACACTCTTCAGCTCCCTCTAGTACCTTGGAAAGCGCTGTAGAGGGTAGAAACCGTAGAAGAAGACAGAGATTGGTATATCCCAACAAATAAAAAAGGACTTTGGTTGTTAGAATGATAAGTAAAAAAAGTGAGAAGGGAAATCACTCTAACCTTTGTGAATCCACTGACGTTGCTGTTCTCAGGAGCGTGAATCAAGCTTGGTTCCTACGCTAAACGTGCCTGTTTGTGACCATTTTCGACTGTGACACCTTACAACAGCATCAAGGCGATGGATGGAGTCACCAGTTATTCCCCTGACGTGATACTTCTACCGTGGGACAGCTTCCCACAGCACCTGCAATTCGCCGGCGCCTCCCACTACTGTTTGCCTCTTGTAACCTAAATGCTAACACTTTGCCTGCTCTTTGCATTTTCTCTAGTTTTCTATCTTGGAGTGCCTTCACTGGTTTCCAACAGATTTAATTTTAAAAATGTACAAGTCAATACGTCGAAAATATATTATTGTATGTTAAAAAATGACGAAATTCCTTCAGCTGTATTAAGGTGTTGGTTTTACTGGCGACTAGTTTCGATGTTGTTACAACATCATCTTCAGGCCCATACTAGTTGACAGCAACCGTATGTGTCTAACACTAGTAGTCAGTGGTGAGAAAGGCGTGTTCCATGCGGAAGGCATAGTTACTACCTGCCTTCCACATGGAACACGCCTTTCTCACCACTGACTACTAGTGTTAGACACATATGGTTCAAATGGCTCGGAGCACTATGGGACTTCTCAGGTCATCAGTCCCCTAGAACTTAAAACTAGTTAAACCTAACTAACCTAACGACATCACACACATCCATGCCCGAGGCAGGATTCGAACCTGCGACCGCAGCGGTCGCACGAATCCAGACTGTAGCGCCTAGAACCGCTCGGCCACTCCAGCCGGCTAGATACATACGGTTGCATTCAACAAGTATGGGCCTGAAGATGATGATGTAACAACATCGAAACTAGTCGCCAATAAAACCAATACATTAATACAGCTGGAGGAATTTCCTCATTTTTTAACATATATGCCTGCCTGTTCGTCGAATATGGAGTGTCTAGGAAACCCGCTTTCTCGTATAGCTAGACAACAATTGAAGCGAATCGTGTTAAGGAATTTTTATTACGGTAAGATACATGACAAATACTCAACTTTGAGAGATTGCGATGATGCGTCGCAAGCAATGGGCGACAGGCAAATTAAGAAAATGTCTTCAGTATACACAACTCCTAATACAAGTGAAACAATACACTTACTAAGGCGCTGCTGTAGAGCTCGTAGAACGGCTTGTCTTCAACTGGCCTGCGGCCAGGTGGCTCGGCGATTATGTTCTGTCCGCCTAGAGGCCGCTGCTGTCTCAGTGTCTTCCCTGAATGGGTCGGTCAGTGTTCTACGTCTTCTTCACAGACCTCTCTGCTCTACCGGTTCTGACCGTCGTGCCGACGCTTGACTTTTACGCCGGAACATATATGACGTTAGGAGACGATTGCATTATGTGAATCTCCATTCCCACCGATCATGGGCAGCAGCCGGCCGAGGTGGCCGAGCGGTTCTACGCGCTACAGTCTGGAACCGCGCGACCGCTACGGTCGCAGGTTCGAATTCTACCTCGGCCATGGAGGTGTGTTATGTCCTTAGGTTCGTTAGGTTTAAGTAGTTCTAGGGGACTGATGACCTCAGAAGTTAAGTCCCATAGTGCTCAGAGCCATCATGGGCAGCACCACGCCGTACATCACGGTACCACGAACTCCGTTAAAGATGGGCATGAAACCATCGAAAATGGACACCCAGGATTGGCGTCATGTGTTGTGTACGGACGAAACTCGGATCTCTTTGTAACCTGATAATCGCAGACAATGTGTCTGGACACATCCCGGTGATACTGAACGCCTCCACTACTGTATCTCACACACATAGTGGTGGAGCGATGTTCCAGGACGGCATTACATGGCGCCACTTTACACTTCACGTGTTGTTGAGGCCCATCTCACTGTTCTATGGTAAGAAACTAGATTATGAAACCACTAGTGGGACAATATTCTGGCGATTTGCGGTGATTAAAGGGAATAGTGTGATGTTGTTGTGCAAGACTCACACTCCCTCTTGATTATTGTACTTACCCGAAGTTGCTTTGCCGATCTTCTTCTTAGGATAGCCGACTGCGATGGTCTGCCTCACTTCTTCTCCGAAGACAGATGTTTTTTGAAGGAATTCTCTCTACTTTTAAAATAACTCCTTACACTCGAGATACTTTGAACTCAATCCCACTGTATTTTCACAACAGATAACAGTTTTCACATACGGGAATCATTTTTCGTAAGTTCAACAATTTCCGGTCCGTCAGGTACTATTACATATTCTTTACTATAAACACAGTACTATAAATCTTTCAAAGTTCTAGTTAGTCCATCATCCGAACCTCACGAAAGTAAGTGAATAATTAAGATAAATGTCTTTTCTTTTTCTTTCAACAACATTGAACTGTTCTCAATTATGAGTGACGTCGCACCGTCACGGAGTACGGCGCGCTTGCTCCTTAAACTGGGCGTGTAACTTCTGAGGCGAGCGCTGCGGAGACCTGCCCGCGCCCATCAACCGCCCGATACACGCCAGTTCTGCACACACATATTCGTGGCGCAGACTTATATTTCTTGTTTCGTTAAGCTTATGTCTCGCATATGAGGCGATATGTCGAGGCAGTTCTCATTCAGTCATTCACTGGACACTTTCATATCCTTATCCATCCATCATCTTCTACTGGCTCGATAAATCTGGTCGCTACCAGTATAAATACATAAATCGTCAGCATACTGCAGCACTTGTTAAACATTGAATAGATGTAAATAGATTCAGTACCAGCTCTGTGGTAACCCTTTCCTTATTCCCCTCAGACCCACTGCTTCATTGTTTCCTGTTACTAATCAGGGTTCCATCGGACAACAATAGATGTAGCTTTTGAGTGAATGAGTGCTGGATGTCATATTTCTTCAACTTACTCTACTGGCCACAAAAATTGCTACACCTCGAAGATGACGTGCTACAGACGCGAAATTTAACCGACAGGAAGAAGATGCTGTGATATGCAAATCATTAGCTTTTCAGAGCATTCACACAAGGTTGGCGCCGGTGGCAACACCTACAACGTGCTGACATGAGGAAAGTTACCAACCGATTACTCATACACAAACAGCAGTTGATCGGCGTTGCCTGGTGAAACGTTGTTGTGATGCCTCGTGTAAGGAGGGGAAATGCGTACCATAACGTTTTCGACTTTGATAAAGGTCGGATTGTAGCCTATCGCCATTGCGGTTTATCGTATCGCGACATTGCTGCTTGCGTTGGTCGAGATCCAATGACTATTAGCAGAAAATGTGGAATCGGTGGGTTCAGGAGGGTAACACGGAACGCCGTGCTGGATCCCAACGGCCTCCTATCACTAGCAGTCGAGATGACAGGCATCTTATCCGCATGGCTGTAACGGATCGTGCAGCCACGTGTCGATCCCTGAGTCAACAGATGGGGACGTTTGCAAGCAACAACCATCTGCCATCTGCATCATGATGGTCGCATCCGTGTTTGACGACATCGCGGTGAACGCACATTGGAAGTGTGTATTCGCCATCGCCATACTCGCGTATCACCCGGCGTGGTGGTATGGGATCCCATTGGTTACACGTCTCGGATACCTCTTGTTCTCATTGACGGCACTTTCAACAGTGGACTTTAAATTTCAGACGTGTTACGACCCGTGTCTCTACCCTTCATTCGATCCCTGCGAAACCCTAGATTTCAGCACGATAATGCTCGACCGCATTTTGCAGGTCCTGTACCGGCCATTCTGGATACAGAAAATGTTCAACTGCTGCCCTGGCCAGCACATTCACCAAATCTCTCACCAATTGAAAACGTCTGGTCAATGGTGGCCGAGCTACTGGCTCGACACAATACGTCAGTCACTACTCTTGATGAACTGTCTTATACTGTTGAAGCTTCGCGGGCAGCTGTACCTGTACACTCCATCCAAACTCTGTCTGACTTATGCCCAGGCGTATCAAGGCCGTTATTACGGCCAGAGGTGGTTGTTCTGGGTACTGATTTCTCAGGATCTATGTACCCAAATTGCGTGAGACTGTAATCACATGTCAGTTCTAGTGTAATATATTTATCCAATGAATACCCGTTATTGTCTGCATTTTTTCTTGGTGTAGCAATTTTTATGGCCAGTAGTGTACTTATCAGCTAGGGCGTAAGAACAATATCCTAAGCATCTGTAATATCCGTATGCACTGCTAGCAAATATTGATTGTCACCGAACGTAATTTGCACATCAGTTACTAATGATACCAGCGATTCAGCTAACCGGTCTGTTCAAGGGTCAGAGTTTGTCTATTCTCAATCTCCCATCTAATTTGTATTTAATTATCTGTTCCAACATCTTATAAACACACGACAGAAGAGTGACGGGTCTTATGAGGAAGGACACTCAGGCGCCTTCCCTGTTTTGTATACCGCTACGACCCGAGCAATCTTCATTCCTGGGGCATAGATTAAGTTGGTCCATATTTTATTTGAAACGTTCACTAAATGATGAATAAATGTGCAGGGTAGTACTCTCGCTGTCGGACATTGCTCGAGTCAGTTCCGACGGGGACAAATTTCAATTTATTACTAGTTCCGTTGTTTTTTTCCAGTTCTGTAGGGTCGGGGGTCATGTTGCGTTAAATGGTTTCTGAATGATTTTAGATGCTTCCTTTACTTTTCCCATTGATGAATTAATTGTCTCAGCCTCTTGATCTTATTTCAAATGATAGTCATAGAGAATTCAGTAGACAGGCTGTTAGATAAATTTCGCTAGTTTTACCTGTTTTTATTTTTGTACAACCACTTTGCCCGTGTCTGAATGCGATTAAAGGCATTTTACTGTATAACACTGTTAATGACTCTCATCATCAGTACCGATGGATGCCGCTAGTGATTTCACTATTACGTTTTTCCTAATACTGTTCTGTGCTGGTAATTCTAATTGCGTAATTGGGTTGACTTGTCGTAACACAAGTAATATTATTTCCCGGATGTTTCTAACAAATTTATCTTTAATTTGTCCCCTTTCAGGCATCTGATGCGTTTGTGGCTGATATGGATTTCTGCTGATTGGAGTCACAATGTGTTGGTTTGGTACCCAGGATTTCTTATGCATGCCTTATTGTACAGATCAAGAAACATTTCCTGTGTTACGTCCCTCTGCCTCTGAACGCGGGCAGCAGCTGTTTCCCCCTGTAATACGGGGCATCTGACTACCTGCTTTCGAAGTTGCCGGCGTGTTCTGGCTGAGTCAAAGGGAATTCCGGGCGAACGTGCTTATTTCAAGTGATAATGTCAGAGTTGCGCTATGTTCCTGATTAATTTCAGCAGGTTGATTATGTGGTAACAGCAAAAACGACTCATAGCTCTAGATTCTCTGGTTGCGCTGGTGCCACATTTGCGTAAACTTGGCTCCCAAACCTCTCTATAGCCTGCCTGTATGTTAAGCCTTCGAATGCCATAATCTGTTTAAAATGCGTTTGTCTAGCACACTCGGGGCAGCAACGACCGTTCGAGGAGTGACCAACAGAACAACGCTCACAAAATGTGGGGCTCCATTTGTGACAGTCCACAACGATGTGTCCAGAACGTCGTGTGGACCTGCGCAGTACGCACATCTTTACCGGCTGCGAGATTGTTTGCAGCCATGATCATACCGCAAACACTTAGAGCATTGCATAGCCCGGCTGATATGCGGCACTACTGCGTGAGTGTCCACACAAACAGGTAACCTCTTAGATCTAAAAGTAAGTACACACAATATCAGTGGCATGTCTATGATAGCCTCATTGTCTTTTATATTATAGTACCTTTTGACTGCTACAGTCTTAACTGTGCATAGTATGACACTTAATATTTCTTGTTCTGACAGGTCCATCAAGATATTTCGAACAGTTACTTATCTTGTACTCATAAGTAGAGGAATGTAAGCCTCCACATTACTCATTGAAAAATTTAGACTTTTTACTACGTTTTCGCAGCTAAGGCAGAGCAGACTTCAATTTTGATTTTATTATGCCCCGTAGAAGCTACATCGGCGGCACTGCTGCTAATTCCGGCTTCCAACCCATGTAAAAGGTTGACGACTGACATCGGATACAATCTTCCAGCGTTCCTGTCCTTGCTTTCTAAGAAGACGCTACATAGCCCCATATCATACGGTTCATACAAAGTCAAAAGGTGCGTGTTAAGCTGTTCTCATCGGAATGTTACTGGCGGAAGAGCTGCTTCATTCTACAGTCTGTTTCTTGCGCTCCATACTAACTGCTTGCTTGGTCTGGCCTTCCACCATCTTCAAAGTTTGCTTTGTATTTCTGTCTACCTCAGATGCCGTAGTGTGTCATTTCTGTGGATTCATTTGGAGCGGCATGTCCTCTTCATTTACCACTAAAACAACTGTAGATGTAGCCGCTGCAGTTCGCAGGCCCACAGATTCTTGAGGTGGCTGACTAATGTCGTTTGCAATTGATAAAACCTCATGCGCAATAGAGTTTTCTCCAGATGCAGTCAGTGCGAGATGTAACGTCGTGGGCACGAAAGTACGGTGCACGCCTTCTCCATACTCGCCACTAGCTACGTCGGCTCATTTCGGAACTGTTGTCACACGCAAACTAATTTTCGCTGGCTAAAGCTTCCTTGTGACACAATCGTTAACTACAAGGTCTACACTTGACAATTGCTTGAGGAATAGATAACTATTTAAAATGTCTCAAATTGGCGAAACAGCTAAAAACGATTTGAGGCGCTGTTTTTGTTATCGTTGCCAAGAGAACTTAATGACGTAGCAAGAGCATATTTGTTACTAAATAATACGCTGTAGTAATTTGTTTAAATATTTGGTTGTAGTATTTCTTTAACGTTTAAAATCTCAGCCAGAGTGTGTTTGTTGTTAAGTAATGTGCTGTGGTAATTTGTTAATATCGTATTTCGAATTGAGATGTCGGCATTTGGAAAAAAACTGATAAAAATCTCAACTCAAACTAGCAATTAATAATGACATTACTAACACGTCTGCTTACTTGGCTTGGGGGGTGGGGGTGGCGGTTGATGTCAGCTGCCACCTCAAATGATGAAATTTGCGTGATTGGAACAATTATAAAATTAATTTACTAGTTATAACAAATTATACTCTCACTACAATGGAAATATTTTAAATGGTAAGGGACAGCGCATGACTCGTAAATAACTCAGATCATTCAAATATTTTTGACCATAAATTGAACTGCGGTTGGCTGAGCGCATCTACATCGACATCTACATGACTACTCTGCAACTTACATTTAAGTGCTTGGCAGAGGGTTCATCGAACCACAATCATACTATCTCTACCATTCCACTCCCTAACAGCGCGCGGGAAAAACGAACACTTAAACCTTTCTGTTCGAGCTCTAATTTCTCTTATTTTATTTTGATGATCATCCATACCTATGTAGGTTGGGCTCAAAAAAATATTTTCACATTCGGAAGATAAAGTTGGTGACTGAAATTTCGTAAATAGGTCTCGCCGTGACGATAAAAGTCTTTGCTTTAATGACTTCCATCCCAACTCGCGTATCATATCTTCTACTCTCTCTCCCCTATTACGTGATAACAGAAAGCGAGCTGCCCTTTTTTGCACCTTTTCGATGTCCTCCGTCAACCCCACCTGGTAAGGATCCCACACCGCGCAGCAATATTTTAACAGAGGACGAACGAGTGTAGTGTAAGCTGTCTCTTTAGTGGACTTGTTGCATCTTCTAAGTGTCCTGCCAATGAATCGCAACCTTTGGCTCGCCTCCCCCACAATATTATCTATGTGGTCTTTCCAACTGAAGTTGTTCGTAATTTTAACACCCGGTAGTTAGTTGAATTGACAGCCTTGAGAATTGTACTATTTATCGAGTAATCGAATTACAACGGATTTCTTTTGGAACTCATGTGGATCACCTCACACTTTTCGTTATTTAGCGTCAACTGCCACCTGACACACCATACAGCAATCTTTTCTAAATCGCTTTGCAACTGATACTGGTCTTCGGATGACCTTCCTAGACGGTAAATTACAGCATCATGTGCGAACATCCTAAGAGAACTGCTCAGATTGTCACCCAGGTCATTTATAAAGATCAGGAACAGCAGAGGTCCCAGGACGCTTCACTGGGGAACACCTTATATCACTTCAATTTTACTCGTTGATTTGCCGTCTATTACTACGAACTGCGATCTTCCTGACAGGAAATCACGAATCCAGTCGCACAACTGAGACGATACCCCATAGCCCCGCAGCTTGATTAGAAGTTGCTTGTGAGGAACGGTGTCAAAAGCTTTCCGGAAATCTAGAAATACGGAATCAACTTGAGATCCACTGTCGATAGCGGCCATTACTTCGTGCGAATAAAGAGCTAGCTGCGTTGCACAAGAGCGATGTTTTCTGAAACCATGCTGATTACGTATCAATAGATCGTTTCCTTCGAGGTGATTCATAATGTTTGAATACAGTATATGTTCCAAAACTCTACTGCAAACCGACGTCAATGATATAGGTCTGTAGTTAGATGGATTACTTCTACTACCCTTCTTAAACACTGGTGCGACCTGCGCAATTTTCCAATTTGTAGGTACAGATCTATTGATGAGCGAGCTGTTGTATATGAGTGCTAAGTAGGGAGCTATTGTATCAGCGTAATCTGAAAGGAACCTAATCGGTATACAATCTGGACCTGAAGACTTGCCCGTATCAAGCGATTTGAGTTGCTTTGAAATCCCTAAGGTATCTACTTCTAAGAAACTCATGCTAGCATCTGTTCGTGTTTCAAATTCTCCGTTCAATAACTCCGCTTTAGCGGTACAGTCGTCGGTAACAGTACCATCGGCACTGCGCAGCGAAGGTATTGACTGCGTCTTGCCGCTTGTGTACTTTACATACGACCAGAATTTCTTCAGATTTTCTACCAAATTTCGAGACAATGTTTCGTTGTGGAACCTATTAAAGGCATCTCGCATTGAAGTCCGTGCCAAATTTCGCGCGTCTGTAAATTTTAGCCAATCTTCGAGATTTCGCGTTCTTCTGAATTTCGTATGCTTTTTCTGTTGCCTCTGCAACAGCGTTCGGACCTGTTTTGTGTACCACAGGGGATGTCTTACCAATTTATGAGATATGAATCTCTCAATTGCTGTTGCTACTATATCTTTGAATTTGAGCCACATCTCGTCTACATTTGCATAGTCTGTTCGGAAGGAATGGAGATTTTCTCATAGGAAGGTTTCTTGTGACACTTTATCTGCTTTTTTAAATAAAATTATTTTGCGTTTGTTTCAGGTGGATTTAGAAGAAACGGTATTGAGCTACAACGACCTTGTGATCACTAATCCCTGCATCAGTCATGATGCTCTCTATCCACGGCGACACATCAAGATACTGACGTAATGTGATGTCGATGTGATGCGACTTTGACGGGACATTACAGTGACATGATGTGACGCTCATGCGAACTTGACGTTCAAGTGACGTCGTAAAGAGTGGTACGATACTTCTGTAATTGTGATAATGATAAAATTAATTTGCTGTTATTATTATTTAGAACAATTTCTCACTTCCTTGTACCAAACAAATGGAAGGTGCACAGAACAAGTCTGACGTCACCCACACAATCGCTCTAGTTGTAAAGGATGAGGAGGAAAGGGGGTGCTTGAATATTATTAATCCATTGTTGAGGGGAAAGAGTTTAACATTCCTCTTACATAATAGGCTTTTGCGAAAATCTGTTTGACGGCGTTCGCGTGTGCCTAACAGAAAGTAAAATTTGGCAAAGGTGTCGTGTCCGAAGGAAACTGTAACACCAATTTGTGACGGAGAGGTTTGCAGCAAGTTATCTCTGAGGACAACTTATTCTGCCTATTCTACTTTCAGGTAAATTTAGTTCAGTTATCAAAAATTGTGCTATCATTCACATGTTGTCCAACGAAAAAGCGATACTGCGGGACTCGAGATAAAAACAATAAAATTTACTAACACTTTTGGAATAAATGAAAAACGGTAGCCAGCCCAACTGTGCACTGTCTGTTCACTAAGTAGTTACTATTGCGAACAGCAAAGAGTAAGGAATAATTTGAATATGTGCCGCAACAGAAGGCTAAACGAACGTTTGCGGTAAGAAAACACATCATGAAATAATAACGAGAAAGAATTTCGGTTATTACTGCACTCGTTATTAAACAATATGAAATGAAATTCGAATAAATAAATTTCACACACACGAACTGGAGGCTGACTACTATTAAGGTAAATAGGTACATAACCTCACAGCAGCATTTACCCACTTTTGAAAACTTGGGAATTGGCAATGGAGCACGAGATAAAACTACAGCTGACTTTAGAATTACTTAAATAAAAGAACGGATATCAACACAACTGCAAAGCAAAAATACGAACAAGGCCCAACACACAAAACAGCATCAAAAGTTTATGTAAAATTAGCAAGTACGAATAATTGTTTTCTTTTAAACAAAATCTTTCGTTTGAAGTGCCACGAATTAGTTTACTTTCAGATTACTGAATTTACTTTTGATCTACAAGAATAACTTTGCCTCTAAACAATATTTATCTCAACAGTCAAGTTACAGTGGCGCATTGCCGGTCGGAGTGCCCGAGCGGTTCTAGGCGCTACAGTGTGGAACCGCGCGACCGCTACGGTCGTAGGTTCGAATCCTGCCTCGGGCATGGATGTGTGTGATGTGCTTAGGTTAGTTAGGTTTAAGTAGTTCTACGTTCTAGGGGACTGATGACCACAGCAGTTAAGTCCCATAGTGCTCAGAGCCATTTGAACCATTTGAAGATCCACATCTCAATCTCACAGATCCTACTCTTCGAATTTCACAGACGTTGTCTTGCAGACATTGATGTACGAGCACTCCTTGAAGAAAATATTTCGGAGATATGACTTATTCGCGTCCAGAGGATTGTTTTCAGAATCAATCTTTTAATCTTTAGTGGAATGTGAGCTCTGTTGAAACGTCCTTGCTCTAAACCTCGCGTTACAAGAAAAATACGTTTTCTACTGAAGTGCCCACTTTGTTTGAGTAGGGCATGCTCGACCTTGAAGGGGGATGCGGAGAAGAGGGAGGGCGTGGTTGTAAAAATTATCCACTCGTTTGCAGAGGTCAAGATATTCGTATCTGAGATGAGGTGTGCTGTGTGCTGCCATAGTTGTTCAAAGCTGCATGTCTTCTTCCCAAGAGACGTGTTTTCAACATGGTGGAACACCATTACAGTCAGATATTAATTTCTATGAGCACCTGAAGAAAAGATACCCTCATCTTTGGATTTGTAAGAGAAGTTCTGTCTCATGTCTGTCTGGTCTCCTACCTACTGATTTTTTGCATATTGTGTTACATGAAGTGCCTGGTTTGTGAAGTCCAGGGAGAAACTGATCGAGAACTGGTTGGTAGGTCCGAGCTGCCTGTCTCAATGTACAGGGATATTTGTGAGAGTGCGATGTTGGAATCCATCAGTCGAGACATGTAGGCCTACTTTGAACAGTTGTTATGAAGTTATTTTAAATTGCAAATTTTTTATTTCAATAAAAAGCTAATGGTACAGAGAGTTTCATCTTACATCCTGAAACACATTCAAGTGTTAATAAATAAAATATTAGTGCAACTATATGATGTTTCTGTAAATGCTCAGAAAATTTTAGTTTTATTATTATTTTACTATTTCTGCATTGTAGCTGTAGTGATTTTATTTTTAATTTTCTATTTCTGCATCTGATTTTGATATGTGCCCTTTCATCCTTTTTCATCCATTTATTAATTGTTACAGGCCTCTAATACTTAACTGGCTTTTAATTTCTGTAGATTAGTTTAGCAATGCAACTGTTTCAGTTCTTTACATCATTCAGTAATTCTAGTGTCTTTCTCAGTTCCACCAGTTAAAGGTGGATTTTCCTCCTACAGCAGTTCTCAAAATTTTTTCTATGGAACCCTTTTGAAATAGTACGTATTTTAAGGGGCGCTAAAACAAGCAAACCTGGTTGTATGTTCTTTCTTTAGCTTATTCAGACCTGAATTGTTCTGGATGAAAAAACATTTTTCTTTATGTGGTAATGTTCTTAGGTGATTTTTTAGTGATTTTAGATAGAATATTGATATAAAAATATCTACCCATTTTTCAAAAGATACTACAGTTGGCTTCATTTCATCGACTAAACTAATTACGAAATATTCTCTATTGCAACAAATAATAAAGTGTTCGTTCAATAATTAACATGCAAAGTAACAATAACAATACTCCATTATACAGTAGAATATAGCGAACCAATCACATCTGTGTATTCTGTATAATATAATAAAAAATATATAATAAAAATGATAAATGTGTTTTTAGATATATGGAATTAGTGAGATTATTTTACGGCGCTCATACAAGCACAATAAGCTGGGCTCTGCCTGTAAATGAATTCTTGTTAGTTCATGTTGGTTCTGCATGCACAAAATATTCTTTTTCCCACTGTATATTCTTGGTTACCAATTAATAATGCGATGTTCGTTCGCCGTATCCACCTACAAAATCTTGACCGTGTCCATGTTGCATTAATCGGATGTTCGTGAATACTCCGAAGTACACAGCTGGCCTTCAGTTCTCCTTATTACAGTACTACTTGGAATAATGACTCATACAGTCTTTCAGCTAGTAAAATAATACTGTATCCTTTTCTTCGATGCACACAGAAAATACATACTCTTAACTTATTCACATAACCCTAAATGGCTATCTCCGGTTACGCTCTAAGATAACGTGAGTCTACCTTCGATCATTAGCAGAGAGCGAGTCTTTCCTCTTACCGAGGAGCAGAAAAAACAACTTATGTTTTTTGACATTTGAAAATCAAAAGTACATTACGGTAGGCGCAGGCTCTACGCTGGACTACAGCTTCATCTATTCTCTTTGCCTTTAAAGAAAACGAAAACATGAAAGTAAGAAATGCAAAGGGTACATCACATTTGGTAGTCACGAGCCGCTGTGCACCGCTATGCTAACTTGCTGATATTTTCGTAGTTATACCCAACGGTTACTAGCACTTGTGAATAATGGAAAGGTTGAACATTCAAAAATGTGTACCTAAGGTTTACATTGGGAAAAAATACGTCTGTTTCAGTCAAGACGCAGTTAAAGTTAATCTACACAATTTTAGCCAGAGAGTTTGAAAGGGTTAATTATAATTATTTAATGAAAATCGTACAAAAATGATTATGTTACATACTTAAAACAACTAACGTTTAACAACCATATTTACGTTTTAAGAAAGAGCAAAAACAGCCAAACAGTGGCACAACTTTTATTGCATTGACCTGGTTTCGATACCACCTAATGGTATCCTCATCAGCATAACTTACAGTTACCTATAATTTGTTAATCAGTATAGGGTGAAACGCAGCAGGGAAATCTCATGCCTTTTTCGTTAATTTTGATATCAGTTTGGTAATTTAGAGAATGGGTATGATGGGGACTGCAGTAACAAAACATTTATTAAAGTTCAGGGACCGCAGTGAGTGGTAGTGCAGTCCCCTAGGTAATTTCCTTTCTTTAACATGGTGAAGGACTCACTTCTTTTTAATCCTTTTGCTTGTGGAGCTAGACACCATCTGCTGGAGGTCAGATGGGTGAACAGAAAATATTACAGAGAACGACACTATACGGGCGACCAAAGCGACAAGCAGTGACTTCATGTAACTGGAACTGCGGTAGCTTCCCTGGGGCCTCCTAAGTGTTGTCTTCCTTACAACTATGAGCGGGCCACCACCCGGTGGAGAGGTACCACGAGCTGCCGGAAATGGTTCTTTTCCCATGTTGTGCAGACCAGCTTTGTAGCCAGCGATCGGCCACTTTCCAAAACACAAGCTGCGAAAAATAATTGGCTAGCTTCACGAGTAGTATTTCCCAATCCCAGAGGTCCTATGATGCGTGTCTAAATCCATGGGCGTGAAGAAGCGGAATTGGCTTGTTAGAGTACGACGTCACGAGCACAAGTTTGATGTTGACGTTTTTTGAAGAGTTTTGCGATGTGATTGGCTTCTGAAGGTGACATACTGTCTTGGCGGAGTTCTTTATGTTGGTGAGAAACCTCGCTATTGTGCTGCAGTGTTTTGTACATCTATTACTGGCAGCAGACACTATTCTGTGGGAAAGAAGAGCGCAGAGCATAAAGGAAAACCAAAATTTTCACATTCATGAGCGCACCGTGGAAATTAATGGGCTTATTTAGTTTGGTGGTGGCTCGTAGAGTTTCACAGACGGATTTCAGTCGCTGGCAGTCCGTTGAGATTTGCCGGTGGACTTTCATTGAAAAGAGAGGCGCATTTTAGCAGATGACCATGGTGTGGTGTTTCAGATACGGTGACACGACCTCGTCTTCTCCGCCATGCCACCTCCACACCGGCAGCGTGCATTAAAGGTGGCCCTGGCGAACCAATTGTGGAATTCCATACAATTGCCCGACTCCGGTTTGCATGTGTTGAATGTGTGATCCATTTACTCAGTCACCAGACTTCGGGTCCCGGTGTTTTTAAATTGTGTCTGTGACTGGAAATTGAGTGAACTGGGCACATTATGTTGAGTAGCAGAGTAACATTGTTATCCCTCAAAATCTGCAATTAGGAAGTTCATACAGATACAATATTATCAACTATTCCAATATGTCTTTCCCATGAGTATGATAATCACTGTCTTAATGAATTAAATTAGAATGTTTTAATGGACGTTTCTTTTACTCCGATACTCTTCTGTCACATTAATTATTCTGCACATCACCCACTTTTGGACCATATCTTGGGCCCCACATCACGTTCTCTGTTTAAAATTGTTTATGTCAATTCATAGGGTGGATCTAAGAGAAGTGGCTAACACAACTAGTTTTCTACGTTGGGGAGGTAAAATCTTGTAGTGGCGATCTTACATAAGTTGGTGAAACCTGTGCCAGGACTAGAACCTGGAGTCTACAGGTATACAGTCAAAAACAATAGCAGTCGCTTTCATATAAATTAGGGAACCTGCTCAGTTAGGATTTTTAGATTCAGTTATTATTCATTCATGTGCTACTTGGTGACTAAGTAAGAGAAAGTATCATAAGGCAGTAGTTTTAATACATACTTACACATATCACCAATCTTTGAACATTCTATGCTATAGGTTCTAATTACGTGGATTTTGTTCAACACCTGATGATGCATCAGCGTTCAACACCAGCGTTGAAATTTTGGATTCAAAAATGAGATTATCTACTGTATACTACAATGATCATAAACAACTATACCAGTGTCAGAATTTCAATTTTGTACTATGTGTTAGTGTAGTCAAATCTGGATGTTAACATAGAGCAAGGTGCGGCGTGAATCATTGCTCCTAATCAAACCTATCATTATTTACTGCCTCAAATTACCAGTAAATGAAATAAATGTATCATTAACTTCTTGAATTGGAGGTACAGCAGTGTGATTATAGTATAACTCACCTAGCGGTCTTGTTATGAGACAAAAGCATTATGTGTAAGTTGTGATATGAATGTTGGGTTTCCCTCCTCCTCCACAAATGAACTTCCAAGTACAGGAAACTGTTGCTTGAAATTGTTAAAGCATCTTGGCTTTGAAACAGATTCCTAATCATCTCATTATCATTAAATATCACCAAAGCGAAAAGTTTGTCGGAGAAATATTCCTGGCTAATAACTCACTCTTGATGTGGAATTTGAGGTATTGTATAAAATGATGGCATTGCATGGTTTCAATCCTCCCAATTTTAGGAACTTGTAATTCTTCCATGTTATCACCTTGTGCTTTCACTGCAAAATGGTGCATTAATGGCTGCGTGCATCATTTTTATATGTTAAACCCATACTGCTTCAGTTTTAGATGTACCACAAATTTCTCATCTCGATAATCAATTAAATTTCTGTCCTGGTCCACAATATTCAAATCGAGATGATCTAATGTCTGAACAGTCACTGAGAGGTATATTGCGCTGACACGTGCCTCAGCGATCCTATATGCTTGACGCACTGTAAGGAGATGCACATAATTTGCGTTAATCATTGTGCCACTGAGGTACGATTATTACAGTCGATGTATATCATGCTAAGTGGTTGTGTAGCCACTGGATAATTGGAATCGTAAATTTTATGAGAATTCTTGGCCAAAATTTGGCTGCTTGAGAAACCCAGTAGTGGTTCTATTGAACCCTCTGCCCTAAAGTCTATTTTGACGCTTTTACTTTTGCTTTAAACTACTAACATTTGCACGTAACTCTAACCCATTTACGAATTGTTTTATAAATGGATTTGAATCGCCAGTATCGTATGAACCAGGTGGTATTGCAACAACCTTACCACTTCCTCGGTGCATTTTATTGTTCACATTTACAATATCTTGAATGATATATTTCTAAATTCAGTCAGTGCATTCCATTGCCTCTTGCTAAGATCTATTGGTGCAAAGTAATTCTCACATAATGTTGATGATCATTCTTTTAAATTTATAGTGTATGACATCTCAACTGCCCAGTGATATGCTTGTTCTTATGCAGCCGCATGGAGCAACATGAGGCAGAATTACCCACACAAGTAGGTATCGAAGTTCTGGTAGTATCGAAATTATAGAAACTCAGTTGATGGTATAATATTGGTGTGGCCATAATTACCTGAACGAGTCGAAGTTCTAGTCCACATTATTATGGTTATTTGAACATATGAAACCCAGTGCGTTCCTGATCCTCCTGCAACATCTAAATGTATAATCCCACACTCTTCAGATTTCCACCTTGTCTCTAGCATTTTATTCTGCATGAACATTCTTTGACGAATTTAAGTAGATTTGTATTTTTAAGCGTTCTGTCAGGTAGTACAGCTAGGAGTTTCTTTATGAACAGTTCGTCTCCTTTTCTGTGTGGTTTAATATGCATAACTTTTCCAATAGTGACAGATTCCATAATTATGTTATATTTTTTCGAGTTGTGAAGCTTTTTTAGTGGGCTTTTCGGTTTATTCAACGTTTGGTCTCCGGTTGATGCTGCTTCAGCCAAAGAACCAATCATTGAAAGACCCACCATCACAGAAATTAGAAATGGGCACATTTCACCAGATGTCTTCGGTTTGAGTAAAATGCGAGGTGCTTTAACCATTCTTCTTCCTCTTCTTCTTCTCCTTCTTCTTCTTCTTCCTCTAGCTGCTTCTGTTTCAAGACTCTTTTAGGCACTAACACTGCTGACTGGATACAGTTTTTTAAACATCGTAAAAGTCTTTTCTTCTGATTCTTTAATGTATCACAACCTAAATTTATAAATTGTCAGAAATTTATTCCAGTATCCAATTTAAGTTTGGCACACGTTGCTTTATCATCTGCGAACGTGGCAATATGTTGCCCTTTGCCGACGTCCCCTCTTCTATGTATTTGCTGGGCTTTGTCAGCTACAATTCGATCTGGAGCATGCTGTTTCACCAAACCTTAATTTTCTGTGCACATTATATTGTCCTCCTTGCAGGTCCAAGATTAATCCCCTTATCGCCATGTGCTAGTAATTTGTAAGTTTTGTTCCAGACCTACAGTACTTACATGAAATAATGTGCAATTCAGTTGATAGCTCACCAAGAATGCCGCCATCACCTTCGATGCACTTCCTAACACCAATCGTATGCTACTTTACTGTTTGTGGTTTCTACATCCTGTTATATATGAAATCACGATAGTTCACCCAACTGTTGTGCAATGATGAGAAATCAAGCCATTTTACTATAGCCTTATTCCCTCAACACCTTATGAAACGCTCTATGGGAAACACATCTGGTTCAAAACTTCTCTGTGAGCGTTCTGTGAAAAGACTCCGAGCAATTTCTTCACCTTTGCCTCGATTAAGTTCTTGAGTTTCTTCGTTGCACTTCGGAAACTGTAATTATCTCTACTATCAGTTTGCTACGTAAGAGTTTTCAAATGGAGCCTTCTTTCTTGAAACAAAAAGCATATTACCTGCATTTTTGTTTTGCTTATTTGGATGCAAGATTTTAATACGATTTACAAGGGCACTGCCACGAACATCAACCAGTTTCATTTTTTCATATGATGTTTGGTATAGTTAAACTGCCCCCTTTCTTTTGGAAAAATATCTGGCCTTTGAATGAACCATAAAAATTAAAACATATTCACATATGGGTTTTCCAGAACACTCCCTGTCATACGGGACAATGTCGAGTAGTGGTGTGTTCAATACCTATCTAATACCGTCTCGAAATACTTACTGTAAAATTAATCTCCATGGTTGGTTTTAAGGTTTATGGGACATCGTTTCGTGACCATCTACAGCAATTGTTAAAGCATTCTGTGTAGTTCGCTTTCCAGTCTTTTATTTTACAGATAGTGCGTAACAGAGCTTGGAATACATATTGATAACCATTAAAATATACATGAAACCTTTATTCTCTCATAATTATTGCCTCATATCTATGAGATCTGCCTGCCATAAATCATTTAAAATTTGTACTATAACACCTCTAAGCAGAAACGTTCTGTGCACCAATTTATGGAGTTGTAAAACTACAATCCTCGAAATTATTCAATAACGCATTTTTCTTGAAGCTCTGAAATGATTGATACGATTCCATCAATTTAAGCCATATTCCCGGGTCTATGAGCAGCCGTAACTGTTATTTGATTGTGGTCATCATAATATATGGTATATACTTTATATGTTGACTGTTCATTCTTTTATGCAGAAAGTCAATATCCTTGCCAGCGTCATGTACACCAGCTAATGCTAGTCTAATAATATTTCCTGTTGTTTGGAATTTTTATTCGTCAGTCTGGAGTGTTGTGTCACCTATATTTCACCACATGTTTGTATCTCTTTACCCAAATACTTGTCGGGATTCAATGTTAAGAATGTTAGCTCCATTAATCTGGCTGCTCTTTCAGTTTCTCTATCCCCAATCTTTATTGCATACTGCAGTAAATATATGGGATGCCTACCTGGTATATAATGTTTCTTCCTGATGACCACATACCTTACATCTATTTCGCGAACACTGCAATGATTAATGTAACCAGTAACAGTATATCCTTGCTTTTCTTCTTCTTCTTCTTCTTTTCTTCCTCTTCTGCCTACCTCCACTGTGTCGTTTAAGACTTTCAGTTTTGAGCTGCAGCGTTTCTGTGACAAAATGATCTTGCACCATCTCTCTTAAATCGAGCTACCACAAATTTCAACGAACAGCCTTGGGCACCTCAATGACTTTACATCTTGTCAGTATGCCATTGTGTACTAAACTGACTTTGAGACAGGATGCAGTTTATACTGTTTCTCAGGCTTATACATATTAATGCAAGGGGTTTTCTCTCCATATACCTAAAACTCTTTCAATCTCATAACCTATGCATTTACTATATTGATTAAGCTCAAGAGGGTACTAGTGCTTCCTTTCCCAAGCGTTTGTTTTCTTTTAAATTTTCAGAAGGAGGCTTTCTATACCCTCTAATTTTTCTCATTTCATGTACCTTAACAGTTACTGTTTTCATAGTGTTTCCCAATGTCTGCATTTCCATACTGTGATGTATAAGAATTTCATTGATACGTATTTTCAATTTCTGTGGTGCAGTTTTAAGACTTACGATTATTGCTTCAATTTTTGCACCAATGAATAAATGGGTATTTGATCTGAGCATGCATGTGAACTTGTGCATCTTATACTACCAATCGACACAGTTATATGTTGTTACACTATCTTTTAAACAGAAAGTAAGTTTTGTCTATATCGCCGATTATTTAATTTTATTGTTTTATCAATAGCCAGAAACCCGTATTGTGTGTGATTCCAGCAATCTCCGCATATGGTTATAAATTCATGTCATTTCCTACATGTGCTTGATAAATGCGTTTTAAATTCATATCGTCCTTTCTGAAGGCAATAACACACTTTGAATTATCCCTTACCAACTGTTCCAGAATCCTGGAATATGTATGACTCAAATGAAAAACGTCAACAGCTATATAAAACCATAACAGAAATATTTCCGTATGTGATCCTCGTTTTCTACTGCTGCATCATCAAATATGAACACAATACTTGGCTTTACTCTTTCCAGTGGCAGATATCACCATTTTCATTGAATATTTCATGTAACAGCTGGAATTTCAACTGAAATAATGTATTTGATAATATATACACATTTTAGAAGCAAATCCTATCAGGAAGTGTTACCAGTGGCACAATAATATTAGTTATACCACAGTCAGCTGGACCAACTATTATAGTTTGTATATAATCTGTAAGGAGTGATACATTCCTTTTGTTGTTGTTGTTTTTGTTGTTCTTCTTCTTCTCCTTCTTCTTCCAGTTCTCAATATCACTGCAGGACCAATTGTAACCATAAAGTTCTTCTGACAGGGGTAATTGCCCACTAATCATGGTGATGACTAAGTGTTTGGATTAGCATATAGGGGATTTGATGGAGAAATAAAACTACACATGTAGCTCTTAAACTTATTTCTTTATAACATCATACTTACAGCAGTATATGTCAACATACTTATTCATACCCATTTCCATGTGTGAAATATACAAGGTGGTCCATTGATAGTGACCGGACCAAATATCTCACGAAATAAGCATCAGACGAAAAAACTACAAAGAAAGACACTTGTCTAGCTTGAAGGGGGAAACCAGATGGCGCTATGGTCGGGCCGCTAGATGGCGCTGCCATAGGTCAAACGGATATCAACTGAGGTTTTTTTTTAAAATAGGAACCACCATTTTTATTACATATTCGTGTAGTACGTAAAGAAATATGAATGTTCTAGTTGGACCACTTTTTTCGTTTTGTGATAGATGGTGTCGTATCACGTAACATTCCGCCAGTGTGGACGGTATTTGCTTCGTGATGCAGTACCCGTGTTAAAATGAGCCTTTTACCAATTGCGAAAAAGGTCGATATCGTGTTGATGTTTGGCTATTGAGATCAAAATTCCCAACCGGCGTGTGCTACGTATGCTGCTCGTATCTTGGACGACATCATCCAAGAGTCCGGACCGTTCGCCGTATAGTTAGGTTATTTAAGGAAACAGGAAGTGTTCAGCCACATGTGAAACGTCCGCCACGGCCTGCAACAAATGATGATGCCCAAGTAGGTGTTTAGCTCCTGCCACGGCTACTCCGCACATCAGTAGCAGACAAATTGCGCGAGAATCGGGAATCTCAAAAACGTAGATGTTGAGAATGCTACATCAACATCGATTGCACCCGTACCATATGTCTATGCAACAGGAATTACATGGCGACGACATTGAACGTCGTGTACAGTTCTGCCACTGGGCACAAGAGAAATTACGGGACGATGACAGATTTTTGGCACGAGTTCTATTTTCGACGAAGCGTCATTCACCAACAGTGGTAACGTAAACCAGCATAATATCCAGTATTGGGTAACGACAATTGGAAAATCAGCGACCTTGGCGGGTTAATGTATGGTGCGGCATTATGGGAGGAAGGATAATTGGCCCCCATTTTATCGATGGCAATCTAAATGGTGCAATGTATGCTCATTTCCTAAGTAATGTTCTACCGATGTTACTAAAAGATGTTTCACTACATGACAGAATGGCGATGTACTTCCAACATGATGGATGTCCGGTGCATAGCTCGCGTGCGGTTGAAGCGGTATTGAATAGCATATTTCATGACAGGTGGATTGGTCGTCGCAGCGCTCGGATTTATTTCTGTGGGGAAAGTTGTAGGATATTTGCTATCGTGATCCACCGACAATGCCTGACAACATGCGTCAACGCATTGTCAATGCATGTGTGAACATTACAGAAGGCGAACTACTCGCTGTTGAGAGGAATGTCGTTACACTTATTGCCAAATGCATTGAGGTTGATGGACATCATTTTGAGCATTTATTGCATTAATGTGGTATTTACAGGTAATCACGCTGTAATAGCATGCGTTCTCAGAAATGATAAGTTCACAAAGATACATGTATCACATTGAAACAACCAAAATAAAATGTTCAAACGTACCTACAATCCGTATTTTAATTTAAGAAACCTAACTGTTACCAACTGTTCGTCTAAAATTGTGAGCCATATGTATGTGACTATTACAGCGCCATCTATCACAAAGGGAGAAAAGTGGTCCAACTAAAGCATTCATATTTCTTTACGTACTACTCGAATGTGTAATAAAAAATGGGGGTTCCTATTTTAAAAAACGCAGTTTATATCCGTTTGACCTATGGCAGCGCCTTCTAGCGGGCCAATCATAGCGCCACCTGGTATCCCCCTTTAAGCTAGACAGGTTTCGTTCTTTGTAGTTTTTTCGTTTGACGCTTATTTCGTGAGATATTTGGCCCGTTTACGATCAATGGACCACCCTGTATAGATGAGCAATGATTTCCTGTGACAGATGAAGAGACTGGAACATTATCTCCAACATATTCATCCATATTTTCTTGTATGATCTGTTTACATATGTTTGCCAGCTTAGCCACTTGTGTAGAGTATGCTCGATTCGTGACTGTCATACACTAAATTTTTAAATGTATGCTCTTGTAGATCGACACACTCTATGTCCATAAAAAGGTTAAATGTTTGTGGGAAGCCTCTTTAGCGTTCATATTATCACATTCTTTCTCTGAGGGAGGCTCAGCATTTCCATGGAACATGGCAGCAATTTTCATTCCCTTTTCACATAGGAGAACCCATGCATACATGGAGACTATGACTTTTGCGTCACTATATCGAGGATTCTCGCAAGCCACCACTGGGTATAACTCACTATCTGAGAGCATTCCCACACTGGCGTATTCACTGTCGCTACTGCTTAAACTATATGTCAAACCGAACATCATAATTTGCATGTGAGGTGCCTGCCATGACTTTGCCTCACCCGCCAGAAAAAATATGGGTTATACATATATTTCTAGGATTACATTCATATTTGACTCATCAAGGTGGGGAATAGTACTATACACTTTGACATGTTCACCCTTTAAGAGTTCTTAAGTGACTGAGTGAATGATTTATCAACTGCAGTAAATTTATAACACTGCCGCCATTCTTCACATCATGAAGAAAAATTGACACCATGTTTGGATTTGCAAGTATAAAAGGAAAAATACACTGGATCTGCGGTCAGTTGAGAACCATCATTTGCTCAGGTACTCTTGAAAGATTAAGACACTTACTGCTCTATATGATAAATGCAGATTGATAGTTGTAGTTGTTAATTTAAGTGGTGGCAATGATTGTATACTGTATGCTCTGAACAAATGGTTCAAATGGCTCTGAGCACTATGGGACTCAACTGCTGTGGTCATTAGTCCCCTAGAACTTAGAACTACTTAAACCTAACTAACCTAAGGACATCACAAACATCCATGCCCGAGGCAGGATTCGAACCTGCGACCGCAGCAGTCGCACGGTTCCGGACTGCGCGCCTAGAACCGCGAGACCACCGCGGCCGGCTGCTCTGAACACCAAAACATATGTCTGTTCTCTGAATACATCCATTAACACATTAGTAAAGGAGAATTATGACTGAATAATACTGGTGTATTCAGGAAATCTACTAAGCCCAGACATCCTAAATATTTCAGAATAAATTATTTCCAAAGTCATCACATTGCTGCAGTTGGATGTCTATGGACTCAACAATGAGGAAAAAGGAAGTGTTAACTCTTATTACCTGTTTGAGTGGCTTACATGTAAATACATGTGTGAGCTGCTTTTAGACATTTATAAGAAACTTACTGAAAGACATCATAGTTCGAATGCAGTTTGAGCCGTGGTGCGCCTTTTCTGGCACACCAGCTCTTTGGCACGACTACCGATTACCCGGCTGTACTACGATCTTTGCCCCTGTTGTTATCTGGCGGCGGGTATTGGCGGTCGAGAAGTTGGTTGTGGGACTCGCTACGATGCGCTAGGACGTGCTTGAGGGGACTAAGGGGAGGAAAAAAACAAGCAACACTCGGGCTCGGCCGCGGACCGGACGGTCTACCTTGCTGGACGGTCACGAGCTGGTGATGCACCTGCCTGATGTCAGTCAACTCCGGGTGGTGCTCGTCGCATTGCTTTAGTGTCTGCTCAGACCTGCTCCTCGAGACCATCTCGATCAAAGCTCTCCATCGAAGCTGTAAGTGGTTTTGGTGCCTTCGTTTCGTGGAACTGTTTGCGTTGTAGCGACTGTCAGGTGTTGGTTGGTTGCCCTAATGTATGGGTTGTTGAAGTAAGAGCAGCCGCCAAGGTGTGTGACCTTATGGAGACCAGCAGTCACTATTTCCTTTGAGCAAATCTGTGTCCCCAAAAGATGTAGTAACTGTAAGGTATTGAACATATTAGCTCATACTCTAGTTCTGATTTTCTGCATATTTATCTTACACAATTGGCACTTACTTGGCAGACCTATGCAACGAAATTAAAGTGCACAAACCTAGTTTTGTTGTGAAGTTGTGCATTTGGATAACGTGATACTATCTTGAAATTATTTCCATTTCATCTTGGTACACATTGTCGGCCTTAATCATATGTGTAAATGTTGTTGGGTAAACTATAAGAGTGTAAAAATCTCATATTATTTTACAGCATTCCATTTGTGTACAAGTCTTAGTTTAAATGTCTTACGGCATTAATATTGCTCCAAAATTTAATTAGTTTCCATTGAAAGCACCTATCGGTTTTTTAAATTATTTTGTTTATTGATCTGGTTCAAATGGCTCTGAGCACTATGGGACTTAACATCTGAGGTCATCAGTCCCCTAGAATTTAGAACTACTTAAACCTAACTAACCTAAGGACATCACACACATCCATTCCCGAGGCAGGATTAGAACCTGCGACCGTAGCAGTCGCGCGGTTCCGGACTGAAGCGCCTAGAACCGCTCGGCCACCTCGTCCTGCTTTATTCATTTCTTAACTCGTATTAATATATGTTTGCTTGGTGTTTGCCGTGTTTTCTGCGGTCTGTACGTGTTCCAGTTTTCTGCGAACTGAGGTGTGTGGGAGCGGCGCCACGTCCCGCTTCGGTGCACAGGAGCTGTGACGTGTCGTCCAATGGGAAGTGACTCCCGGTCGGGCCCCGGAGTTTAGGTGTTTTTTGCACGGCTGGTCCGCTCCTTCCGGCATTTTAAGTTAAATCATCTTTTGCCCAGTGCAGCCTGGCGTCACTGCCCATTTGATAAACATTTAACATCCCTCACGTGTTTAAAAAAATTATATTTGCTACCCAATGAATTATATTAAGTGTAACGTATTGTGCTGGTTGTGTATTGCTCAAAAAAATTTATCTGAGCCACCTTTAAATTACTTCAGATCTATTGTTCATTAAGTAATTCTAATTTACTGCTTGCTTGAGAAGGAAGTTATTGGTCATTTTGGATATTGTTTTTAAGACGCCCACGTGTTGATTGTATGTTACCTGTTTTATAAATAAGGTCTTGAATAAATTGTTTATTTATTAATCTACTGGTTGTTGTGTTTAAGGAGTGACATTATAGGGGCCTTGACCTTCCGTTCTAATCCCGACTTCCTAAGTCTTACGTGTTTTTTAAAGAACGGATACCATTCTTATGTGATATTTCACACAGATTTCGCTGGCTATCTCATTTCTTTCAGAGTGATGTGCTCATTTCTAAGTTTCTACATCTACATCTACATCTAAATGGATACTCTGCAAATCATATTTAAGTGCCTGGCAGAGGGTTAATCGAACCACCTTCAAAATTCTCTATTATTCCAATCTCGTACAGCGCGTGGAAAGAATGAACACCTATACCTTTCCGTAAGAGCTCTGATTTCCTTTATTTTATCGTGGTGATCGTTCCGCCTATGTAGGTCGGTGTTAACAAAATATATTCGCATTCAGAGGAGAAAGTTGATGACTGCAATTTCGTGAGAAGATTCCGCCGCAACGAAAAACGCCTTTTTTAAAATGATTTCCAGCCCAAATCCTGTATCATTTCTCTGACACTCTCTCCCATGTTTCGCGATAATACAAAACGTACTTACTGCCTTTCTTTGAACTCTATTGATGTACTCCGTCAGTCCTACCTGGTAAGGATGCCACACCGTGCAGCAGTATTCTAAAAGAGAACGGACAAGCGTTGTGTAGGCAATCTCTTTAGTAGGTCTGTTACATATTCTAAGTGTCCTGCCAATAAAACACAGTCTTTGGTTAGCCTTGCCCACAATATTTTCTATGTGTTCCTTCCAATGTAAGTTGCCCGTAATTTTAATACCTAGGTATTCAGTTGAATTTACGGCTGTTAGATTAGACTGATTTATCGTGTAACCGAAGTTTAACGAGTTCCTTTTAGTACTGATGTGGATGACCTCACACTTTTCGTTATTTAGGGTCAACTGCCATTTTTCTCACCATTCAGATATTTTTTCTAAATCGTTTTGCAGTTTGTTTTGATCTTCTGATGACTTTATTAGTAGATAAACGAGAGCGTCGTCTGCAAACAACCGAAGTATGGTCCTATCTATAAACATTACGAGCTTAATGCATGATGTCAAATTGGTGGACTTCCTCCTATTATACTGCATTGTGATGATTGTTGAAAGGAACAAATAAAATTATTCCTCACTCTATTACAAATTCTATTTCTTTAAAACAATAATCTATTTTGTGACTGCAGCTTCGCAAGTTGATAGGATATAAGTGATGGGACACTTTCTCTATAAACCTCTGATTAAGAAACAGACACCTTATTCACTGGCTCAGAATGACTACAGGTTGGTGTGGGGGAAGTGAGATTAGTCGGTGCTTTCTCCTCTCCTATGTGCTTAACTGTCGATAAGTTCAGGCAGGTTGGATGTGTAGGTGGGACTGTTATCTCTCATGTGTTGGCTCTTGGATCCTGGAGCAGCTATGGGGCATGATTGCTGTGGCTGGTGGTCACACATTGGCTACACATCTTCATAAATATTTTAATAACGAGATGGGCAGGAGGAAATAAATTAGTAATCAGTTATACTAATTAAAAATTGCAGTCATTCTGTTTCACAATAATTTGCAAATAATTGTTTACTCTATATCTTAAATTCACCTTGTATCACATTTAAACCAACAGGAGCAACAAGATACTTAGGTATTTTGTCTGCAAAAGTTTGCTTCTATGGATTTTATACTTATAGGGGAAATAACAGTGTACTTTGGTACTGTATGTACACAGGAATATATGTACTGTTCTATCTTACTCACACGCACGCTGAGCTCATATAGATAGCTTACAAAGCATTAGAATATGGATATGACGCATGGCCACCACTGACTGAACCTGTTTGTCGTGATCGATAATGCACTATACAAGTCTCAGAAGCTACAACACTCGCATGTTGTGTGTAAACACATGGCTCACAAGATTTTAATTCCAGCATTACTTTTCTGTAGTGAGCACATTCCTGCCAAATATACGAATGTTGACAGTAGTATGAGATGGGTCACACTCGGTTGTCTTCTTACTCTCGATGGACTCGATTATGTTCTGTAAATAGGGCCACTCAAACCGTGTACACTGCACTTTAGCACCACAAAAAACATTCTGAATTTCAATTATTACATCAAAGTCTCTATCCAGTGCTAAACCTACATTCATACATTTCAAAGCACTGGCAGTTACATGACAAGTATTCACAAGGGACAATATTCTGGAAGCACCTAACTGTAAGTCATTTGTTTGAGGAGACTCTGAAAGTTACTCCAATAGCCAATAAGTGTACTACTGTAAGTGCTCTGGAGTGTTTACGCCAACTGCATTTCATGGTCTCATAATTCAGATATGTGTTGCAGTAGTAACTGCCAAGAGTCCTGGTCCAAAATATCAGCTGGTGGTGATTTCGATTTCAGTACATCAGTGGTCTGGGGAGGTGGAGAGAGTGGGGGTAGGGGTACTACACTGTTAGAAAAAAAAATTCATAAGTATTTGCAAGGAAAGCTTATACAAAAAGAATAATTATGGGCAGTCAGATAATAATACTTACATTCAAATGTGACAGTTTTCTTATTCTTTTCACTCTGCCTGGTGCAGTAATTGGTCTCTGGTGATTATTAACGACAACTCTTCCACTATGGTATGCAGAGCATGAATAACAAGCAATTAGCCTAGAGAGTGAAGAGGGAGGGGAGGTGTGAAAAGGGGAGGAGAACTTGATTTTACCGTTATGTTTATGTGCTCCAATTGACCTTGATTAAGAGGGAGAGGATGATCTCGAATTTGATGTTCATACCAGCCCAGTGGATGAGTGATCTTCATTTCCCCACTAGTTTAATGTCATATAAAGAACCTAGAGGTGTGGGCAGAAGGTTTATTACCTTGACACATGATAACATATCACATTACATTGTGACCTTGAATTTACTACATCCAGTTCCCCAGAGGGGTGGGCAGGGTATCAGGTTACATCGTGATCTTGAATTTGGTACTCATGCCAGCCCTGTCCCTCTACTATCCAATTTGTGCGAAGTGAATACATCTGGAATGCTATTGGACATTAACTCTAAACCTGTAATTTATGGAACATAAGTATAAACATGTGAATGAGATACCTCTGGGAGAAACCACTGTAAAATTGATTCATCTACGTGCTTCATCTGGCAATAATCGTAAGCCTGAGTGCAGGATGCAGTTTAAGTCATAACAGCAGACCTTTCTGTCCTGTCCTTAAGTTAACATCCCAACTGGAATTGTATGGGTCCTCATCGTATCCTAGCATTTTCAATATTGGTCTATGAACTCTTTCCATTCTTCCATTAGCTTGAGGATCGAAGGGGCTCTTTCTCCGTTTTGCACACACAACAGCTTATACAATGCCTTCAACAAATCCGACAACGTCTCAGTATCCCGTTGTTTACTAGTGCTTGTCCGACAGTTGCTGCCTTTTGATGGCGGATCGTGGCCATTTCTAGATATCTTGAGAAATGGTCTATAATCGTGAGTACGTATTTGTTTCCTGGAGGTGTTTTCTATTGAAAGAACCTATGACGTCAACCCTGATCAAATGGAACAGTGTTAATGCTTCAGGTAACCTCTGTAATGACACTCTTGTCCGACACAAATCCGTTTTCTGTGCCCACTGTATGCAATTCTGCACATATTTGTCGACATCTGCCTTCCTATTCCTGCACCAGTACCTCTCCACTACTCTCCTGTTGGTAGACCTACATCACCAAGACCCGCTGACGTGTGATCATGCGTCTCCTCTAATACTCCGTATGTTAGCTTTGCTGGCACCGCTACTCACAGACCCAATTTAGTTTCTCTGCTCAGCAAGCCATCCTAAACACACAAACTGCGATTTTTCACGAACCTGCTTAATTCGTCAGCTATCTGCTGTGCTCTTGACACTCCCTAAGCTCTTTATAAACAGTGACTGGTAACAGTAAACTTGTTCCATTTAATGTCAATAACAGTCACGGTAAAGCCTATCCTAAAATGTTTGCATTTAAAGTTAATTTGCCTACTCAGGCAACCAAGGCTATTTTTGAGCAAACAGTGACCTGTAACAGTAAACTTGTTGTTCCATTTAATGTCAATAACAGTCACGGTAAAGCCTAATCTAAAATGTTCGCATTTAAAGTCATTATCTTCTACTTATAGTACTGCTACATTCCTATTCAATTCATCCACGTTTCCGTTTCTCTATCCAGGTTTATGTATTATCTCAAAATAAAATTCACTTAATCATATTGCCTATCGACTCAGCCTACTAGATGGATCTTTCAACCCCAGCAACAGTTTCAGCAATTACTGACCCATTACCAATAGAAAATTTTTTCCACAGAGATAACATTTGAAGTGGGTGATTCCGTAGATAAGGCTCAACATTTCCATTTCTGTCATGGATTGATTCTTCTCTGATGAGTTCATTTACCTTGATACATAAGCCAATGGAAGTTTTACGCCCTGGACTTCCTGAAAGAAAACGCATTGAAGTGCATAGTTGAATGCATCGCATGACAGAGCGAATTCCTTGTTGAAATTTGGAAACACTGAGATCAGACTCAACGCCAAAGTTTCTTTGAGTTTCTTGAAAGCATGCTGCCATACATCTGATCAAACCTATTTTAAATTTTTATTCAGTAATTATCAATGGTCTGGCAGTATCCACAAATTCTTTTTCAAATCTTCTGTAAAAATTCCTGACCCCACAAAATGATTGCAGTTCATTCACTGATTCAGGTACACAAAATGCATGTAGTTTTCATTTACCTTTGGTTTATCCTATCACCAGCCTTACTGATTATGTGACCAGGGTGTGCCACATCTTCTAACACAATATTACACTTCTCTGTACTCAACCATAAATTCGTGGCCCTCAATCTCAGGAATACCTTTCATAGGTATTGTTTGTGCTCCTGCATATCACTCGCAAACACGATTATATCATCAAAATACTGGCGCAGTGACGTGGTTTCAACTAGGAATGGCGGTTATCGCTGAAACAACCAGTTTCGGTAATATCGGTTTTTTTCCCACGTCATCTTAACCTGACTTTAAAACCGCTCAAAATAACTGATTTCTGAAATAAACGATTTTCGTTTTTTTTATTCCTATTATTCCCTGTAATAAACGTCGACATCGATCAAAGATTGAAATATTTTGACTCAGTTTCAAGATAAATAGAATCAACATCTTAAATTAAATAGGCGACCAAAAGGAAAAATATTCTGTGCATCGTTCGCTGCGTTTCGCGGAAAGTGGTAAGCGGTTGAATACTACAAGAAACAAATAGAATTCTCCAATTGATTAATGCTTTTTGTAACTCTGCTCAAAAATTGTATTGTAATCGGAAGTCATACCAATATTTGTGCATTACGCAAATTCAGTGTTAAAGGGTGAAAACTGAAGTTGAAAAAGTCTATTTTCCGTGTTAATTTGTACGTTTTCGAGGCCTACAAGTAGATAAAGACTTATTATGGATACACAGGCAGTATATCAGCTACTTTCCATTTTTATTATAAGCCATGAATGAATTTTTTAGTTATAAACTTCCTCCTTATATGATGTCACAAGCTTGTTGTGTCTCCTCCCGTGTTTAATCTTTTAAAGATAATGAAGCATTCTACTTCACTAATGCCGCACTTCGTAAACTTCTTCCAGACTAGAGATTGTGGCATTCTGCAAAACAAAAAACAAAAAAGTCAGACGACGACAGTAACAGACTACCGTACAGACCAGATGGGACAAGTCTTGCCGCACTGCATGTAAAGATGTACCCATCAATAGGCTACGCCATGTAGTAACAGGTCATTAATGTTTCAGCGTCGCTGTACCAATTCTTGTGCCACGTGTTTGTTACTCGTTTCCGTCTGCGTTGTTATTAAAATAGCACTGATAGCTTTTCCCATTTTCTATTGCAACGCAATATTTCTCAGCAATGGTAATTTTACGAATAAAAGTCAATAGTTTTTTTTTTAAATGGTTCATTTAAGAACCAAAAATTTTAGCACTGCTGCTATGGCTAATTGATAATTCTGCTTTTTAATCCGGTGAAACTCCTATATTAACCGAGGGCAAAAAAATTCAGAAAAATATCTCTTATTCAGAGCTAATACCAGTATCGGTTTTAACTGGTTGGTTTTTTCCGCATCCCTAGTTTCAACCCTCTGAGGGCTCCATTCAGCAACCCTTGAAACATCGCAGGTGGGTTTTAGAAGACGAATGGAATCCTTCTATATTGATAATGTCCCCACACTTAAGAAAATACTGTTTGTTGGCGGTTCAATTGCTGGTAGCCACTCTTTAAGTCCATTTAAGTCCATCATCGGCAAATACTTGCACTGGCCTAAGTAGTCTAGGGTTTTTGTAACGTTAGAGAAAGAGTAGGCATCCGTTATAGTCTTTGCATTTAGATTTTCGTGATCCACCCACTGATTTTTTGGGCACGACGACAATTTCGGCACCCCATGAGGTATTGCTTTCCTCCATAATCCTATCTTTCAGCGGTTGATACATGAATTCCTTCAGAATCAACTGCATGTACTTCGGCATACTGTATGGTTTGCGGTAAGCCGACGATTCATTTCCCGTCGGTATTCGGTACTGTGTAATATGCACTGCTGGCAGTGACCCTTTTGGAAAAAATAAATCACTAAATTCAGACAGTAACTTATCCATCTGTTGCTTATCACTTCCCTTTAGGTGCTTCACTTTCCCTCGTAAGGTAGTTTCAATGACATTCAGCGATTCGCGTCCCGTCCTCACAACTGTACTTCTGCCAGTATCTCGTCTCCTACCTTCCAAACCTTACAGAAGCTCCCCTGCGAACCTATCAGAACTAGCCCTCCTGAAAGAAAGGATATTTCGGAGACAAGGCTTAGCCACACCCTGGGGGATGTTTCCAGAATGAGATTTTCACTCTGCAGCGGAGCGTGCGCTGATATGAAACTTCCTGGCAGATTAAAACTGTGTGCCGGACCGAGACTCGAACTCGAGACCTTTGCCTTTCACGGGCAAGTGCTCTCCCATGTCTCCGCAATATCCTTTCTTTCAGGAATGCTAGTTCTACTAGGTACGCAGGAGAGCTTCTGTAAAGTTTGGAAGGTAGGAGACGACATACTGGCAGAAGTAAAGCTGTGAGGACGGGTCGTGAGTCGTGGTTGGGTCAGATGGTAGAGAACTTGCCCACGAAAGGCAACGGTCATGAGTTCGATTCTCGGTCCGGCACACAGTTTTAATCTGCCTGGAAGTTTCATATCAGCGCACGCTCCGCTGCAGAGTGAAAATCTCATTCAGCGATTGTCCGTGACTGTCATATCTCATATCCCTTTGTTGCTCCTGCAGGATATCTATGTTAGCGTACAACAATCTTTTTGTTGACCTTAAATCCCCCGTGCTGAAATTGTCAACAAACACAGGTACCTGTTTCTACTATTTACCTTTTGTACATGTACAATACTTCCTTTGACTAAGCAACCTGCCTAATCCAATACTTCATTTACGTCTAATGGTTCCATCACCTGCAACACCCCTACTGGCAAATTAGACGTAACATTAACCCAAAGCGATATCCCAGTACACAACTATATAAAGTAACTTATAGTGAGATTGTTCACGGATTAAACAGCTTGTTATATTCGATAGACTCCCCTCACAACATCGCTACAGTGGCAGTTGTTTTCCCCAACTGAAATATTTTCCCGTCAACCTCCACCATGTGTTGCTGAAGATCGATTTAGGCAGACCACTGACGCAAGAAATTCAAACCCAGGATTGTGTCATAGCCATCACTCATATGTGGCACAATCTCTACGCTTAGTCTAAAATGAATCGTATCCAGGCAAAAATCTATGCCTAGTAACCCGAACAGTGTGACATCGCTATTCCCTATTCCATGCAATCTGTACCATGTTCGATTTCACTGGTTACGTTCCACCAGATATCCACTGGTACCTGAAATATGTACCCTTGTGTCTAACAATATCCTGCATTTTTCTTCCCCACTATTCCTTTGACTGCGCAATCTATCTACGCATATGAGGTCGTAGCATCTAATTGTACCGATAACGCCCGTATGTGTACCTCAGGCTACCTTTGGTGTTTAACGCTTTCTTCACTCTGGTTCCCTACCTTTGAAACTGCCATTACCATTATGCTGACCTTCCACTGTCCCGTGGCTGATGGAATTGCTTCCACACATCCCCATCTATAACACATTATATTGGCCGAAAATACTGTCTAACTTGCAATCCAGTTGAAACATCAATTTCCACGCATTCTACTGCCAGTCTAACACCGGCGCACAAATCAGTTGGTATCCGTGGTTGTACTCTGCTTGACAACCTTCTTTAAAATGCGCCTCCCGTAAAATTATTTCGTTCACTGTAGCATTCTGCTCCAACTTTTGTGTACAACCACTGAGCTTCCTTTTTCTATCCGAAAATGTCTCTAGTCATTCTGCACACCTCTTTGTTACTGTGCTCAGTAGTTCCCTAAAATTCCTGACAATGTTCTATTTCATATACATTTGAACTAACCCCTTTTTAAATTTTAACGTATTTTAATACACACAATTGTGATTGCATTCAAGTTGTTTATTTTTATTTTTAGATGACCAGTTTAGATCTTCTAAGAGATCACTGTCAGATATTGCATTCTGTGAAGAGGAATTAAACTCAATGCTTCAGTTACAATCGAAACTGGCACTGTAGTATATGATGAAGTAAAAAATCGCAGCTGATATACCCTTGAAGACCGTAGGAACTGTTGGCGTGGAGCAAGTCCATCTGTGCAGACATGGAGAACACTGCTAGAGATAGCTCGGCTCCCAGTAGTTGAATAGCAGCAGACCCAACCACTGTCTCTGGCATAACGTCATTGGTAGATAATGGCAGTGACACTTGATTACATTGTGCGAAGAACATGTATTTAAAGTGGCTAAAGTCTTGATCGGGGCTAACGGCTGTCACGGAAATGCTTATCCACTGCTCATATGTTGGCAACGTGTTGGTTTCGCGTAGCTTATGGGATGATTCTTCCACATGAGAGCCGAGAAGAGAGGCAATGTACTTCTAGCGCCTAAATTGAAATCATTGTCATGTTTGCTGTTTTTCGGTGTATTAGCTAGTTTCGAGAGAAATATTTTGTGATTATGGCAGAGAGTGCTATCAACTGGACTGATTTGAGTGATTTAGCCTTACACAGCGTCATCCACTGGTGCACGCCTCATGGTTTAATCGCAGGGACATGGAATGTATCATCTGTGGTGATGAAATGACTACACAATCGATCTGCGAGAGCACACCGAGTAAGTGGATTCATTAAAGAGTGGCACGTTCGACATATTAATAAACACAGATACACCTGCGTTCTCCCATGATTTAATTAAAAAAAAACATTGACCCACTTGCCACAGTGTGAACGTGCAGATCGACTGCGTAGCAACACAGAGCAGAGGAAAATTTCACCGATTTTTCGAATACATCATGGCTTACAACTCTGTTCTTGATTTTCAAATACTAGCACAGCTTAAATAGCTGCGACTCAAGTAAGAAGCAATTAAATCTATAATCTTCGTTCACAGCAATATGTCACCCTTACTTCTGAATGTATTACTTCGAAACAAGTCGTCTGCCTGCTGCTCCCCCTTTGGTTGCATAGCACAAACAGCTGACACACCTCCTTTTGGTCATATCACATCCCACTGCTAGCTCTGACCACATTCCTGCACGAAACACGTTAAGTACGCCAGTGGCCCTAATCTAGACGTTTACCATTAAAGGTATGATTATTAAGAGTTTGGTCCTTAAGAAAAGAACGAAGGATATATCGATGCTTTATAGAAGAACATACGTTATAAAAAGCGACGAAACAGAAAAACTACCAGGGCTCATTTAAACGTGGGCTGCCCTCTGTGGGACCTCCTGGTAAACGTAGAAAAGGGGGTCTTGGGTAACCAAGGAGACGATGTACCTTCCGTCATCAGTCAAAGTTATTATGAAGGCCCATTGGCAAGAAGGACGCCAACTAGTAACCACGGGAACGATGTGCAATCGGCAAGCACCGTCATCTGAACCATTTGCAGTTAGTGTCAAGCACTTACGTAAGGCGTATTTTACGTAAATAACTAATTGTTATGCCGTTACGTTTGCCCAGATATAATTGTTCTTTGTTTAAATGACCGAGTCACCGCTTACAAGGAAAATACAGTCCTTTGCAAAGATCGATTAAAGTAACAACATTGATCAAGTGGTACAGTATGAGTTATCCTATATTGCCATTTCGTAGAAATTTACAGATATACATATAAATTGCAGTTCGTTGTAGCGTTACATGTGCACAGTCTTAAACACTGACAACGTCAGTGTTTACAAATATAATAATACAGTCTTACAGTATGGATAAAAAAATTCATGTAACTTTTGTACAAATGTAAAATACATCCATACATCAATAATCCGAATGACTTTAGATCGTAGGTGCGTCTTAGCCGGAAAGAACGATGAAATTAATTAGTGATGAAGTGGTATCAGGAAAGTGGTTCTGTGTAACTGTTTGGTATATGTTTAGGTTACTACTTGTAAAAGAATTCATGCTAGAATACAGTATTACATTTACGTTACATAAAATGAATGACAGTTATTACAGGCGAAAATGCTGTAATGTGGGGATTATAAAACGCAATAACATTTGCTAAATGTTCGCTGTATGCAATTTACATAATGTCATGAGAGTAAAATATTTAAAATTTTAAGATAATCAGTAGCAACTAAGAGTTGGAAAACTGCTGGCTGTTATGTACACTGAATTCTGAAAATATACCTATAGATGGCATGGGGTAATATCTGCAATCCATGAACGTTTCTACGAAAATAGAAAAAATCATGTAATTGCCCGATCAGAACTGCAAATGACTTCAGACCATAGATAACTCTTAGTCACCACGACAAGTTAATAACAGTGATGACACGGCACAGTAAAAAGCTAATTGTAGCCATTAGGTACTACATTTACATTACATCTAAAGTAAAATCGAACATTTAAAACTGAAATACAGAAATGGTGATCTTGTGATACGAGGTATGTCAACAAAGCAAGTTCCTTTTGGTTATATAACACAAACGTCTACAGATACAGAAAAAATATTTATTGTAAAAAAAATGTACAACTGTTAAACTACCTATCTACACAGCTTCCGAAATTTTGTAGGCACGTGTCATAGCGTGGCACAAGTTTTTGTATGTCTTCTTCATAGAAGGTAGCCGCCCGTGTATTCAACCACGTGGTAACATGTTCTTTCAGCTAGTCATAATCGTTGAAGTGTTGACCACCAAGGACAGATTTTAGGTGTACGTCGCTAGGAACGAGGTTCAATCTGTATGGAGGATGATCAACCGCATCCCAGTGAAATTCCCGTAAGAGTTGTTTGGTCACATTCGCCGTGTGAGGTCGGGCATTATCGTGAAAAAAAACAACACATTTTGACAGTAATCCTTGGCGCTTATTCTGTATTGCGGGGCGCAATTTCTTAATGGTCTCGCAGTCACCATGTGCATTGATTGTTTGGCCCCGTGGTAAGAAATCAATCAGCAAAATGCCTTTTCTGTGCCGAAAAACGGTGCACATTACTTTTCGGGGTGTCAAGATTTGCTTAGGCTTAACCTTCGCTGGGGATGAAGTGTGCCTCCAATCCATTGATCGCCGTTTTGTTTCAGAGGTGTCGTACGATACATAAGTTTCATCCCCCGTGACTATCCGAGAAAGAAAACCATCGCCTTCTTCATTGGAGCGTATCAAAAACTGAAGTACACAGCCAATCCATTGTTTTTCGTGTTATTCAGTAAGAATTTTTGGTACACAACGTGGGCAAAGCTTTCGAAATTTCAGTTTTTCAGTAACAATTTCATGAATTAGTGATCGTGAGATTTGCGGAACTTCCGTAGCAAGGGCACTAATTGTAAACATACGGTTGTGCTTAATCTTCTCTTCAGTTGTGTGAACCAGTTCGTCAGTAACCACAGACGGGCGTCCACTCCGTTCTTCATCGTGCACTTGATCACGTCCTTCATTGAACAGTCTGACTCATTTTCTAACCATTGAGTCACTCTTAGCATTTTGATCGTAAACCTCGCTGATTGGCCGATGGATTTCCTCTGGTTTAAATTTCTTTGCATTTAGAAAAAGAATCACAGATCTGATTACACACGCGGCGGCATTTTCAATTATGGCTGACGTTATAAAGAAGCACTACAAAGCATACGTCGGCAGCAGCGGTCTGAAAATGGCGTACATGTCTTCTCCTTGAGTCAGAGTAACTGCCGCGCATGCTCGGAACTGCGATCGTAGCGCTGCCGCGGACAGAAATAGAAACGGAACTTACTTTGTGGACGACCCTCATATATAGTATTATCTGCGAAATACGTTATAGACGAAAAGCACATATTATCATGAATATAAAAATGTTTTATGATTATAAGTTGTAAAATAGCTAGTAGCACTAGAAAGAACATAAAACTGCAGGACAATGCTTACCCCAGTTTGATTACAACGAGATAAGTGAAAACATACACTGATCTGTGTGAGAGTAGAATCTAATTGACAAATTGTGAACGTGAGGAGCTGGGAACTTTTTTTTTCATCAGTCTTCTGACTGGTTTGATGCGACCTGCCGCGAATTCCTTTCCTGTGCCAACCTCTTCATCTCTAGCAACCGACGTCCTCAATTACTTGCTGGATGTATTCGAATATCCGTCTTCCTTTATACTTTTGGCCCTCTACAGCTCCCTGTAGTACTATAGAAGTCATTCCCTCATGTCATAACGGATGTCCTATCATCCTATCCCTTCTCATTATAAATGATTTCCACATATTCCTTTCCGCTCCGATTCTGCACAGAACCTCCTCATTCCGTACCTTATCAGTCCACCTAATTTTCAACATTCGTCTGTGGCACGATATCTCAAATGTTTCAATTCTCTTCACTCCAAACGTACATTCTCAGTATTTTCTTCCTCAAATTCAGGCCTATGTCTGATGCTAATAGTCTTCTCTTGGCAAGGTATGCTCTTTTTCTCATTGCTACTATGCTTTCGATGTCCCCCTTACTCCATCCATCATTGGTTATTTTACTGCCTAGGTAGCAGAATTCCTTAACTTCACTTATCTCATGACCATCAATTGTGGTTCTAAGTTTCTCGTTGTTCTCATTTCTGCTACTTCTCATTACTATCATATTTCTTCAATTTATACCTATCCATATTCTGTACTCATTAGATTGTTCGTTCCGTTCAGCAGATCATGTAATTCATCTTCACTTTCACTCAGGATAGCAATGTCATCAGCGAGTCGTATCATTGATATCCTTTCATCTTGAATTTTAATTCCACTCCCAAACCTTTCTTTTATTTCCATCATTGCTTCTTCGTTGTACAGATCGATAAGTAGGTGCGAAAGACTACATACTGCCTTACACTGTTTTTAATACGAACACTTCGTTCTTGGTCGTCCGCTCTTACTCCCTTTTGGCTCTCGTACATATTGTATATTACCTGTCTCTCCCTATAGCTTACCCCCATTTTTCTGAGAATTTTAAACATTTTGCACCATTTTACATTGTCGAACGCTTTTTCCAGGTCGACAAATCCTATGAATGTGTCTTGATTTTTCTTTAGTCTTGCTTTTATTATCAACTGCAACGTCAGAATTGTCTCTATCGTGCCTTTACCTTTTTTAATGTAGCTGGTCGTCATCTAACGCACCCTCAATTTTCTATTCCATTATTACGAATATTATTCTTGTCAGCAACTTGGATGCATGAGCTGATAAGCGGATTGTGCGATAATTCTCGAATTTTTCAGCTCCCGCAGTCTTCGGAAATGCTTGAATGATATTTTTCCGAAAGTCAGACGGTATGTCTCCAGACTCATTCATTCCACATATCAACGTGAATAGTGGTTTTTTGCCAGAGTTATTATACAATTTCTGATGGAATGTTATCCATCCCTTCTGCCTTATTTGATGTTCAGTTGTCCGAAGCTCTTTCAAATTCTGATTCTAATACTGGATCCCCTACATCTTCTAAATCGACTCCGGTTTCTTCTTCTATCACATGAGACAAATCTTCCCCTCATAGAAGCTTTCATTCCACCTATCCGCTCTCTCGTCTGCATTTAACAGTGGCATTCTCGTCGTACGCTTAATGTTACCACCCTTGCTTTTTATGGCACCGAAGGTTGTTTTAAGTTTCCTGTATGCTGAGTCTGTCCTTCCGACAATCAATTATTTTTCGATCTCTTCACATTTTTCATGCAACTATTTTGTCGTAGTTTCCCTGCACTTCCTATTTATTTTGTTCCTCAGCGACTTGTATTTCTGTATTCCTGAGTTCCTCGGAACATTTTTGTACTTCCCCCTTTCATCGATCATCTGAAGTTTTTCTTCTGCTACCCATGGTTTCTTCGTAGTTGCCTTCTTTGTACCTACGTTTTTCTTCCCAATTTCTATGATGGCCCTTTTAAGTGATGTCCATTCCTCTTCAACTGTACTGCCTATTGAGCAATTCCTTCTTTCTATATCTATGGCCTTAGAGAACTTAAAGTGTATCTTTCCTAAGTGCTAAGTGCTTTCTTTGAGTACTGATTCTTCCTGATTAATGTCTTAAACTTCATCCTACTTTTCATCACGACTACAGTGTGATCTGAATCTACAGGGTGTGCATAAAGTCCGGGAACACTTTCAATCATTTATTGCACAAGAACTAAACATTGTACAGATGTCATACATATTGCATTTTGAAGAGAAACTATAAAAGTTTTTTTTTTTTTTTTTTTTTTTTTTTTTTTTTTTTAAGCGAACATTCGATATGCGAACCATGAGTGACCCGGCAGACGTCGACACGGTATTCAGATTCCATACCCGACGCAGCATGTCATCGAATCCACTGTGGCAGTCGCTTCGCGTATTCTCCGTGCTCAGGAGCCCAAGAACTTCACGATGTAAATGGGGTGGAGCCCCATCTTGCTGCAAGATGAACGGAGAGTCTGATTGCATTTGAGGCATCAGCCATTGCTGCAAGATGTCCACGTAGGTATATCCAGTCACAGTACTCTCGGCGAAGAAGAATGGCCCGTACAGGTTTCGACGTGACGAGGCACAAAAAACATTTACCTTTCAGGAATCAGGCTCAAATTCAATGCATTCGTGTGGGTGCTTTGTACTTGGTTCTAAACATCCGTTGAACAGCTGTAGCACACTTGCTTTTGTCGAACTCCAACACACACAAAGCTCGCCCCGTACCTGAACTGGCCATGTTTGCGACTAGCGCCGACTACCGGCTAATTGCCAAACTATGCTGTGGCGGTATACACGAAAAAATTATATCTGTACAATGTTTCGTTCTTTTGCAATAAATAATTGAAAGTGTTCCCGGACTTTATGTACACCCTGTATATCTGCTCCTGGGAACGCCTTACAATCCCGTATTTGATTTCGAACTCTCTGTCTGACCATGATGTAATCTAACTGAAATCTTCCCATATTACCAGGCCTTTTCCAAGTATACCTCCTCCGCATGTGAATCTTGAACAGAGTATTCGCTATTACTAGCTGAAATTTATTACAGAACACAATTAGTCTTTCCCCTGTCTCATTACATGTCCAAGCCCATATTCTCCTGTGACCTTTCCTTCTATTCCTCCTACTACTGCATTCCAGTCGCCCATGACTATTAGATTTTCATCTCCTTTTACATAACGTGTTACCTTTTCAATATTATCATATACTTTCTCTATTTCTTTATCTTCAGCTTACGACGTCGCCATGTATACCTGAACTATCGTTGTCGGTGTTGGTTTGCTGGCGATTTTGATAAGATCAACCCTATCACTGAATTGTTCAGAGTAACACGCTCTCTGCCCTACCTTTCCGTTCAGAAAGAATCATACTCCCGCTATAACATTTTCTGCTGCTGTCGATATTGACCTATAATCATCTAATCAGAAATCCTTGTCTTCTTTCCATTTCACTTCGCTCTCCCCTGCTATATCTAGGTTGAGCCTTTGCATTTCCCTTTTCAGATTTTCTAGTTTCCCTGCCGCGTTCAAGCTTCTGACATTCCACGCCCCGACTCGTAGAACGTTATTCCTTCGTTGATTATTCAGTCTTTCTCTGATGGTAACCTCCCCCGTGGCAATCCCCTCCCAGAGATCCGAATGGGGGACTGTTCCGGAATCTCTTGCAGTGGAGATATTATCATAACACTTTTTCAATTACAGGCCACATGCCCTCTGGATACACGTTACGTGTCGTTAATGTAGTAGCTTCCATTGCCTTCTGCATCCTCATGCCGTTGGTGACTACTTAGGCGCGAAGTCCTCGACCGCCAATACTGATTTTTAATCAAAATTTAGGCAGTGGTGGGATTCGAACCCGAGACCGAGGAAGTTTTGATTACTAGTCAAAGACGCTATCCATAGATCCCTGCATCGAAAAGATCGAAGAAACACTTTCCAATTGCTTGTTAAGTTGGGCTGACGGTCCTTTTTTGTGATGACTGTAAATCTCACATTCCTATAAGGTATTAAGTAACATTCCTTTAGGGACTGTATGAAGAAGTTGAGGTTGTTATCAATAGTCCGGTCAAAGTGTTTATTGTGAATGATGTGTGGATCATAAGAAGCTTTAACACTAGTTGTTCTGGACGTATGTTCATGAAATCTCATCCTAAAATTCCTGACTGTCTGGAGTATTTATTGGCTGTTGCAAGTGCTACATTTTATTTTATAAAGTCCAGAGTTTAAAAATTTGCTCCCAGCGAAGTAGATTATTTATTGAGAAAGCTGTGATCACATCCGAGTTTGTGAACATATCACTAACTTTATCAAAGATATTGCCTAGGTAAGTAATTTTAGTAAATCTCTAGTCATCTTTAATTGTGGCTTCGATTGAATTTTGGTAAGAATTTTTAGTTTATTAAATAAAGTGTATTGTGTTCCATGCTGTAATTATTAGCTAGAACAAACTGTTTAGGGGTATTCATTTCTTTCTAAATCGCCTGTTTCTAATGGCAGATTTATAATCTTGAAACTCATAGAATAAAGAAATGTCTTTTTGTACATGAATCGATGACAAGATTTCGCATTAATAATGGCATATGTGGTAATCGGTTTTCTGTAGATAACGAAGTGATGTTTACCATTAATTAGTAATAATGATATCTAAAGATTTAATGATTATATGGACCTCATGTCCAATGGTAAAATGAAAATTTGGGTGAATGGTGTTTAGCATAATTTTCAAAGCTTCAATTTCTTCTAGAGATTCATTATAAGGAAAGAGTGAGTCCTCTATGTTTCTTGTATAATAGATGGATTCATTGTTTGTATCAGGATTGGTTTTAAAAAATTGTGTTTCTATGTAATTAACAAATATATCTGCAAATGTGCCTGCCATGATGAGGCCACCTTTCTGAAAGCAAATTTGCCCATTAAATGAAAATGAAAAATAATTGAAGGCTATGGTATTCTTGAATACCTCAATGAACTCAAAAATTTCTTCTGAGTTCATGTCTTTATGTTTGAGAGATTCTCTTTAATAACCGCAATAGTTTCTGTGATTGTAACATTGAACCTTGCTCCACCTGGAATATTTACTTCGTAAATTTGTTCAGCTAATTGAAACATATTCTTGCTGCTGAAATTTTCTTCAAAGAAATAGAAAATTTTCATGACACTATTTAGTTTGCTATTTAACTTATAATGGTGGGCAATTTATGTTTTTAACTATAGGATGGATAAGCAAGTTTGTTTTATGAATCTTTATCTGAGACCTTAATTTTGGTAACTGTTGGTTCATAACTTTGAGAGAAAATTTTTCCTCTGGCACTAATGAGAAATTGTTCTCTTCAATTAATTTTTTAATTTTTGCTGTAATCTTGGGGATAGGTCTTTCGTCGCCTCTATGATATTATTTTCACTGAAGAACCATATGGTCTTAGAAATGTAACCATGATGATGTACTGTTGTTAAGGTGTGTCTTTTATCTGCTTTTATAATTATGGCATTATTAGCAGCTAAGTTACATTAATTCCGACAATTGTTTTCAGTTCTTGCTTTATTTTTATGTTTCTTTGGTTTTACTGACTAAAAATAAGGTCTTTGGTTTAAGTGCTGTTTGATAAGTTTCAGATTTCGTACATTTAGCTAATTTGCTGGTGATCCTGACATCAGATATTAATATATTAGTGTTATTAAGAGGGAAGGAAAATTGTATTTTAGACCTTTATTCAGTATAGTATTCTCAGACTGTGTAAATTGAATGTTAGTCAAATATGAGACTAAAGTAAAACTCATTCACATCACTAATATATTCTAAATTTAATTTGTGCTCTTGTGTTACTAAAGATTCTATTTTCTCCTGATGTTTTTCAGTGACAGTTCTTTGTAAGTATTTAATCTATCCGTCCGTCAGTGACAACAAATTTGAGAACATCAGTGTGGAAAATTGATTACCTAGCGACAAATGCAAATTATACATTTTGTGTTTTTTTTTTCTTGTCAGCATTCCTGATTTCGGCTTTAATTCAAAATATCGCCCTCCTCTGTTTTACAAAGTTAGTGACATCACAGTTAGAACCAAAATTCATATTGACATATTTATGGATGACAAATCTCAGTAAACAACATCTATTGAAAGTGAATTTTGTATTCAACTTCTAAATTCTTCAAATGTTCTAGCTTCCTTGACGGCCTCAGTAAAACTTGCATAACCTTTTGCTTTTCCACTTAACTTTTCTACCCTCAAATGTTCTGTCAGATCACCATTCCATATCTGCCATATTCCTAAGATCCTCCACAAACACTTACACTTACTCAGTGAACTTACCACAAAAAGGAACAACTGAATTTGCATCTGACAAATTTATATTCCTCTGTGGTGACTGCACTGCTAATAGACCATGTAATTTCCTATTAACTGCTTACCATCAACTGTGCCACTCTTTTAGACACTACGCAAACTGACTCTGTGCCTTTGATTTAGCCAAACCTTGCTTCTCTCGGCAGTCATTTTGAAACATCATCAGTTACAAGACACGTAAAATAAAATACTTTAACTTAATTTTTACATCTAATCATGACCCATTTTGATTTGTGACACTAGCCTCTAAAACTTACATTTTGAACATACCCCTACCACTGACATTAACTGTTTACATGCAATTGAATGACTTTCCATTACACTATGTAAAACTGACAGGTATTAGCTAATCATGTCCCTCATTATCTCTAAAATGCTACGAACGCACTAGTTCCTTACCATTAATAAAATTCACCTTACAAAGAACGTGGCGGTCAGGTTTCTTTTCCATAACCTAGACACCATGACTTTAACAATGCAGTTTCTTTACTCATTGTACCGCAGCCCATAGCTTCAGACATGGCGCTGAAAAGGCGATGCCAGTTCTTTAACACCGGTTGTGAATTTGGGGTTTAGGGGGTGCCGCGCCAATTAAACAGCCTGAGATACGAAATTCGTTTGTCGTGGCTCAGTTCGTGGAGGGAGTATAGGGTGGGGTGAATAAATTGATTTGATTCGATGTGGGTGGATACGGCATCTGACATGGCCTGCTGTAAGAAGGAAAAGGGTGGGGGATAAGAGATTTGGAAGATTAAGGGATCACTTCCGATGTGGATATCTATTTATTTCCGGCGTGCGCCCTTGGTGAGGAAAGTATGTTCGATAAGCTTTCAACTGGTATTAAAAGCTTACTATTTTTGAAGGAAGATATCTTGTTTTGGAATTATTGTAAGAGGTAGTGTATGAATATTCTGACGATAGATTAACCATTTTATTGGCCGATTGTGATAGGAAATACTTCAGATAAAAATCTGGACAAAAACAAACAAACAATTCTTGAGCAGGGAACTTTATATTAATGATAAAGATGGAACAGTACATGTTGAGCCAGCCTGTACAATTTCAGTTTCAACATTTATTCAGTTCAACAATCACAACAAAATAAAAATGCGCATGTTACAATTTTTAAGTTTAAAATTGGAAACCAACTATAAGTCTTAAATAATATTTTACGGAAGTGAAACGACTCACTGAAGAAACGGATGAAAGATGTGTCTTGCAGATGGCTTAATTTGAAAAGGCCACATCCATTTCACTACTTCTGTATACGAAACATTTTCAGTTACGATGACACAGTCAACCAATGATTGTAGTCCTCTTGCTCCAATGTAGATTTGTATATTCATTTCTTGCGAATAAGGTGTTGATAACTTTTAGTTAATAAACATAAGGTGTATCTCAAATGACAAGTTTTCGTCTGTATTTGATCAGTTTTGACTAATGGCAGTGCAATGTAATCTCCTGTGAGAAAATTACTCGTAACTGAGGATTCCTCAGTGAGTAACAGAGAGATATCACTGAAACTAGTAGGAGAGACGGGAAAACAAATGTTCGTTACTGATCAGATTAGAATGGAAGACGTAATTACTACTTGGTGGTGGGTTGGATATGTAGCCGCGCAAGTTAATGCAAGATGGACCAAAGACGCTCTAGATGACAGTTTCAGTGGCCTTCTCTAAACCAACTACGATATATATCTTCGACGCTGTTGTTGGCTCATTTACTAATATAAAAGTAATTCTTCAAGTTACATTACGTACCATACTGAAAAAGAATTATAGACACGTACGTGGCTATATGTGCAAGATACTACAATGTTGAAACTTGAGAGGATTATCGAGTTATGTTTTTGTTTTTGGTTTTTTTTTTTTTCGAACAAGCCACGTCTTAATGTAGTCTTTCCCAGGGTATACTATTCGTTAACAGTACTCGAGTTTACAGCCAGGTGGCAGTTTTAAAATACCGCGACGTTTCGAAGAGTGTGATGCCCATCATCTTGTGGCGATTTTAACAGTGCTACCCGGCTGGAAACACGAGAGCAATTTTCATCAAGGTATACCTGTTCAAAAATTTAAACTTTATGCGTCCTTCCTGAGAAAGAAGCAATCGGCTGAAAGAACTATGCAGCACTATAATACATGACGATGACCTGTCGGTCTTTAGAGAATAAGAAACAACAATGGCGAACAATTCAGAAGGAAACAATATCCTCCTCACTGTAGGTCAATCAGGTAAATACACGATACACTTAGTTCTTTCGCACCCTAAACGCAGCTTGCAGTGCATACACAAGTACTATTTAATATTTACCAAAGTGTGTGAACACTTCCACTTGAAGACCTTAAGAATGGCTGTTTGTAAATTAAATACTTTTAAATTTATGTTACTGAGCGGCAGTTAGTGTAATTCCTAATTGAATCAGTACGCAGTTGTTTCACAATGATTTTTACTGAGCATGGCACTGAGAAAGAAATCCCCATCCTCGAAGTAGCAGCACACGTAAAAACCACACCAATGCCGAAATGTGACCAAAACGCAATCTCTTGTCTTACAATGCAACGACGCTACATGGCGATTCAGTTAGTCGACACAGAGCCTCTCCCTCTTTCTTATTCCCTCTTTGTCTCTCTCTCTCTCTCTCTCTCTCTCTCTCTCTCTCTCTCTCTCTCTCTCCTCCTTCCCTCTCTCTCCCAATACTTCCTCGCTCTATTTTCCAACCTAATCTCTGCTCTTAGCCTCTCCTCAGATTTCACTTTACTCCTCTCTCCTTCCTTTATTCCTCTCCTCTCACCCTTACTTCCTGCTTCTCTCTCTCTCTCTCTGTCTGTCTGTCTTCCTTTCTCCAAACTGAAACCAGGTGTACACTGAAGCACCAAAGAAACTGGTATGGGCGTGGGTATTCAAATACAGAGACACGTAAACGGGCAGAATACGGCGATGCGGTTGGCAACGTCTACATAAAACAAGTGTCTGGAGCAGCTGTTAGATCGGTTACCGCTGTTCCAGTGGCAGGTTATAAAGAGCGATGGGACACAGCGTCTCCGAGGTAGCGATGAAGAGGGGATTTACCCATACGACCATTTCACGAGTATACCGTGTATAGCAGGAATCCAGTAAAACATCGAATCTGCGACATTGCTGCGGCAGGAAAAAAATCCTGCAAGAATGGGACCAACAGCGACTGAAGAGAATCGTTCAGCGTGACAGAATGGCAACCCTTCTGCAAATTTCTGCAGATTACAGTGATGGAACATTAACAAGCATCAGCATGCGAACCATTCAACGAAACATCGTCGATATGGGCTTTCGGAACGGCAGGCACACTTGTGTACCCCTGATGACTGTACTCCATAAAGCTTTACACCTCGCCTGGACCCGTCAACACCGACACTGGACCGTTGATGACAGGAAACACGTTGCTGTTCGGACGCATCTCGTTTCAAATTGTATTGAGCGGATGGACGTGTACGGGTATGGAGACAACCTCATGAATCCATGGACCCTGCATGTCAGCAGGGGATTGTTCAAGCTGGTGGAGACTCTGTAATGGTGTGAGGAGTGTGCAGTTGGAGTGATATTAGACCCCTGATACGTCTAGACACGACTCTGACAGGTGACACGTACGTAAACATCCTCTCTGATCACCTGCATCCATTCATTCCGTTGTGCATTCCGACAGACTTGGGCAATTCCAGCAGGACAACGTGACACCCCACACGTCCAGAATTGCTACAGAGTGGCTCCGGGAAGTAGGGTTGCTGGAAGTCGCAGTACAACACAGAAACACAAAACAAGGATTTTTCACTGTGTGTATTTATTTAATCAGTAATACAAGTGTGTTTCAAGAGTGCTGTGTAGAAGCGGCATTCACACAGTGTTGCTGGCACGCTGGTAGACGAGCGTGTGCATCGAGTGGGCAGGCAGCGACAGCGACGCCTCTCCCAGCTGGGGGTCCGACACCACCACGGAGCGCCGCGTCTCCTGCCTGACAACACACAGACACACACACAACGTGGTCAGTACACAGCCTACCACGCAAACAGAGATACCAATGGGCACTGATCTCTAGAATAACCGGAAACAGCACTCTGAAACAGAACTGAAGTGAGCCTGTATAGACCGCCATATTGCAGTTGACAAAAAATATTTTCGATCGGCCTGTACATAGGAAGAGGTATCAAAAAATAACTGTATTAATTATTTAGTGGAAAACATTGCTCACCTTCATTCAAATTCCATTACAGACACCCAAGTAATTTCTCTCGGACACAATACAACGATTCCAGTGTTCAGTCCAAGGTTCGAAACACTCCCTGAAGCCCCTTTGTGATAGTGGGTTGAGTACACCCGTAATCTCGTTGTTTAGCTCCCGATTACTCTGACAATAAAAATCCTGAAGCTCTTTTTTCACTGCAGGACATAGATGGAAGTCACATGGCGCTAGGTCAGATGAGTAAGGTGGATGTGGCATCACCTCAATGCCTAATGCGGTGACTGTTTCTTGAGTCTTGATCGCGTCATGAGCTGGTGCATTATTCTGATGAAGGATCCACCCTCCTTAATGGCCCCTCCACAATAATAATTAGCATTAACAGTACGTTTTTCATTCACCACGTGCTCGTACACAATGCGTTGCTTATCGAAGAAGACAAGGTGCATGATTTTTCCTGCACTTAGTTTAACTTTGGCCTTTTTGTGTCGTGGACATTCAAGTTTCATTGGAATGATGTTGTTGATGATGATGATTATGTTTGGTTTGTGGGGCGCTCAAATTCACGGTCATCAGTTCCCGCACAAAGTTCCAAATTTTACACAGTCCAATTTTTTTACTCAATCCAATCTACGAATGATGATGATGATCATGATAAAATGATGTTTCCATTGGGAACTGTCCCGTTTCGTCTCTGGGTCATAATGATGAAACCAGCATTCGTTGCATGTGATGACTTTGTCCAAGAAATCTGGTTCTCGCTAAGGCCTTCCCTTCCTTTGTTGACACGCCATCACGTGGTGGGCCTTCTGTTCACCCACTTTGCTGCAAATTTTCTGTACCCCACAATATTTCATACAATGTCTTTTGGTGATCCATAGGATAAATTCTAATCCCTACAATCTTTCTTGACGATAAACGACGGTCTTTACGCAACTTGACATCAAATGTGTTCACATTGGTTTCAGTGTTCGAAGTTGATAGGATTCTGGGTCGTGAAGCATCGGAACTGTCATTTTCAGCCTCCTGAAATCGTATATGCCTCTCAAAACTTGTGTTTTGGCTTTGTAGGCTTGCGGCAACATTTCCAATGTTTGTGACGGAGTTTTGTCAAGAAGAACGCAAAATCTAAGTGACGCATGCTGCAGCAACTTGAGATCCATGTTGCGTAGAGTAAACACTCCTGTACACTTTCCATGCTTCCCACCAACTGGTCATCATCAGAAAACTGATGCATAGGGTAACACGTCACGCCAGGTAAGACTTCTCCCGTTCTGCCAACATCAGTCTCAAGTGCAGGCGCAATAAAAAGCAAAAAAATAATCCCGGTCTCTTTTACGCTACATTGTAAGTAAAAATTGTTCACTTCCGACTAAGAATCTCATTTCATTGATTTTGACACATAGAGGATAAGGGAAATGTCACAAGCGACAGGATTGCAATACTTTATTAGACGATGCCCACTAACCAAAATAAAGCTACAAGCTTTACCATCTGTCTTATGGTTATATTTCCACCATTGGAAACAGAAATTATTTTGTGTGATTTGTGCCCCTACTGTGTACATCCTGCGAGAAACTGACAACAATTTGCAACATTAACAAGTCTAGTCAAGTAGTTTTAAACATTACATCGAAAAAATAAAGTTACATAATTAATATCTCTGTTTGCAAGTATCTGCCTGCAGTCCTGGTAGATACGCTAATCTCCGCACCACAGCACCGCACCCTGCAGCTAGAGGAGGCAAAACAAAATGGCGTCCAAAAATTCGTTTCCTGCATTCGAAGGGAAACTACGCTGCAACAGTACATACTGTGTTGGTGAAAGAGTACAGTAACAATGGATCATTATATGAAACATTGGTTGAGTGACGCAGGCGCTTTGAGCGAGATAAGACGAGTGTGAACGACGAAGAACTGTGTGGCAGACCATATCGGGAATCGGAAGACAAAAGGATGCATTGCTGCTACAAGAACGACGCATCACAGTCGAAGTGATAAAGGAAAAATCACCAGTAGCTTAGATTTTATCATCTTGCAAGAGGTTTTGAACATGAACGTCACCACGTACTAGGTTTCACGATTGCTCACATCCAATTAAACAGCCCGCTGAACTGATGCAGTAGAGCAGTATCACGGCTGAGTACTGCTGTCCACCCCCGGCAGCTGAATGGTCGCCGGCACGGAACCTCTGCGTGTTCGGCCAGAGAGCCGGTTGGCTTCTGTAATAAAAACACTGAGTGGAAGGAGCAACAAACGAACTTCAACGGATATCACGTGACGTCCGCAACGGCCAAACACAACGAACAAAATGAAAAAAAAAATGGTCAGCGTGACAAATTGTCAATCCTCTGGGCTTGGGCTCGATTCCCAGCTAGATCGGGGAATTTTTCCACCCAGAGACTGGGTGTTGTGTTGTCCTCATCATCAGCCTATCATCCTCATCGACTGCAGGTCGCCGAATTGGCGTCAAATTGAAAGACCGGCACCCGGTGAACGGTCTGCCCGACGGCGGGCTCTAGTCATACGATTAAATAAACTGCTAATCCAGATGACTCATGTAGTTGCCTTATCTCCATGTACGAGCACTCCTGAAAATACACTTGTCTCTGATGAACACTCACAATCAATGACAACGTGCTGAGTTCTATTCCTTAAGAAGTCTTCAAGTCACTCACGTATATGGAAACCCATACTGTATGATCGTACTTTCGTTAACAGTCTGCTGTAGGGCACCGTGTCAAATGCTTTTTGGAAATCTAGAAATATGTAATCTGCCTGTTGCCCTTCATCCGTAGTTCGCAATACATCATAGGAGAGAAGTGCAACCTGTGTTTCACACGAGAAAATGGTTCAAATGGCTCTGAGCACTATGGGACTCAACTGCTGTGGTCATTAGTGCCCTAGAACTTAGAACTACTTAAACCTAACTAACCTTAGGACATCACACACATCCATGCCCGAGGCAGGATTCGAACCTGCGACCGTAGCAGTCGCACGGTTCCGGACTGCGCGCCTAGAACCGCGAGACCACCGCGGCCGGCTTTCACACGAGAGATGCTTTCTAAAACTGTCCTGATTTGTGGACGCAAGCTTTTCGGTCTCAAGTAAATTCATTACACTCGAACTGAGAATGTGTTCAAGGATTCTGCAGCACTCCACAGTTAGGGATATTGGTCTGTACTTTTTCGGTTCTGTGATTTTGGCCTTCTTAGGTACAGGAGGGACCTGTACTTTTTTCCAATCGCCTGAAACTTTGCGCTGGGCGAGAGATTAGCTACTAACGTGCACTAGGGAAGGGGCCACTGCCACAGAGCACGACCGACCGTGACGTGTGCAGCGCGTGCGGGCCACCGGTTGGCCAAGAGCTGGCCTATCACTCGGCGTTGCTCCGTCCTTCCCAGAACTAGCCGGTACAGAGCGACATTTCATTTATCACTGCGGTGCAGCATGATTCGGTCGGCACAACTCTCGGAGTAAGGCCAGAATCGTGCTGCAGGCACCTTTTAACCTTCACTATTTGTTGGTGCTATGAAAGACAGAAAGCAGGTGGCAGTTATAAGAGTCGAGGGACACGAAAGGGAAGCAGTGGTTGGGAAGGGAGTGAGACAGTGTTGTAGCCTCTCCCCGATGCTATTCAATCTGTATATTGAGCAAGTACTAAAGGAAACAAAAGAAAAGTTCCGAGTAGGTATTAAAATCCATGGAGAAGAAGTAAAAACTTTGAGGTTAGCCGATGACATTGTAATTCTGTCAGAGACAGCAAAGGACTTGGAAGATCAGCTGAACGGAATGGACAGTGTCTTGAAAGGAGGGTATAAGATGAACATCAACTAAAGCAAAACGAGGATAATGGAATGTAGTCGAATTAAGTCGGGTGATGCTCAGGGAATTAGGCTAGGAAATGAGACACACAAAGTAGTAAAGGATTTTTGCTATTTGGGGAGTAAAATAACTGATGATGGTCGAAGTAGAGAGGATATAAAATGTAGACTGGCAATGGCAAGGAAAGCGTTTCTGAAGAAGAGAAATTTGTTAACATCGAATATAGATTTAAGTGTCAGGAAGCCGTATCTGAAAGTATTTGCATGGAGTGTAGCCATGAATGGAACTGAAACATGGACGATAAATAGTTTAGACAAGAAGAGAATAGAAGCTTTCGAAATGTGGTGCTACAGAAGAATGCTGAAGATTAGATGGGTAGATCACATAATTAATGAGGAAGTGTTGAATAGGATTGGGGAGGAGAGAAGTTTGTGGCACAACTTGACTAGAAGAAGGGATCGGTTGGTAGGACATGTTCTGAGGCATCAAGGGATCACCAATGTAGTATTGGAGGGCAGCGTGGAGGGTAAAAATCGTAGAGGGAGGCCAAGAGATAAATACACTAAGGAGATTCAGAAGGATGTAGGCTGCAGTAGGTACTGAGAGATGAAGAAGCTTGTACAGGACAGAGTAGCATGGAGAGCTGCATCAAACCAGTCTCAGGACTGAAGACCACAACAACAACAACATGAAAGACGTTCACAATTCCAGTGAACGTATGCACAAAAAGAGGTAGTCAAGCGATCCAGCATCAGAATATTTTAAAATGAATTGGAATGACAAAAGAGAGTGATGAGAATTTTTATTTCGCATAAACGATTGGTATTGTGTATTTGCTATGAAATCACATCACATTACCATGCAGTAAGAATTTAAACATTTCATTGACAACAAATGAACGGGATTCTTTGTTTTCTACGTTGAAAAACACTTTGTGTTACATAATTAGGCCTGCAGCACGCTGAAGTAACTGGATATACGAATACTCACACACATTATTCCACTGCCAGCTGCAACAGTTTTCAGTAGAACTGAATGAAGAGTTTGGAGACTTCATATACCATTGTAAAGTGTGTTGGTTAAGTCAATGAGCATGCCTGGAACCATTTTTGAATTTTAAATTAGCTATTGCTGTATTTAGGAAGGAAAAAGGAATGCAGGAATGAGAATTAGAACAGCCGAAATGGAGTGCAGGCTTCGCATTTTAAGTGGACTTGACTGCCCACTGCCCACTGTAAGACATTGCTAGTTAAGTTTATTTTGAATTAATGGGAATGCATTCCAAAAGAAAAACGCGTCGCAGAAGGGACACATTATCACAAAGACAGTCCAATTCACTAAGCCCAATTTCTTTGAATAAAATTCTAGGTCTGAAGAATTCATTGAGGCATTGAAATAATTGCAAGAATAGTTTTGTGAAAATTTTGAAGAACTGTAAATTTTACGTCTTTTCCTGGTCATTTTTGGTCACCGTTTGCCGTTTCAGTTGAAATCGCTCCTGTAAATGTGCAGATGTAACTGATTTACCTGCAAAGTAATTCCAGTTTTAACGACGAATCTTTTTACGTTAAAACGTTCCTGAAAGTCTACATTGCTTTCCTCAGGTAGCGTTTCAAGTTCTCCATAATGAGGTTGCAAAGGTGCTACAATATTTCGACATACACATTTGTGTGAACGGATTATGAAACTAAGTAAGTCACGATTACGTAATAGCTTGAGTGCGAAACTCAGTAAAATTGTTTGCGACTCTCCGAATGCTGGCAGTCTGTACAACATAAGAATTATATTATGTCTACAGCGCGCCAAAAATAATTAAATAATCCTGAAAATTTCTTTTGCTTGTGACCTACATTGTTGAGAAATCTGAAACACAAAATCAAGCAGTATGCAGTGCACATGCACTGCATTTTAAACGTGTCGCGTTCGCAGCTCCCATCTTCCCCCTCCACACGGTATGGCTGCGTGGCTGGCGCTGACAGAAATGTGAGCCGAGGCTGAGCGCTTTGGCTGGAGCAGAATTTTCTCAGGTTCTCCGCCAGATTTTTTACTAATAAATGACGGTAGTAGTTGTATGCAACGCGCATAGATCTTTTTAAGGACGCACGAATCTCTACTAACCTTTTCCTGTCGTCATTTGCGCGTTCTTTTTGTGGAAAAGGAGTACAACAGCCTTTGCTTCCTCAGCATTTTCCGAATTTCTTTGTTAAACTACGATGATACCTTTCTGGTCCTTAATCCACGTGCCACGCACATACTTTTCCAGAGCAGAAGTTACAACCCGTTTGAACTTTGGCCATAATTCCTCTACAAGCACCATACGGGAACTAAATGATGGCAATTCATTGGCTAGGCGAGGTACGAGCAACTTCTTTTCTGTTCTTTCCAGCAGAAATACTCTCCTAGCCTCCTTGATTGATATGTTAACGTCAGTAACCATAGTCGCAAAAATGACGTCACCACCCACTTATCGTCGTCTCTATACTGACGCCATCGATAAGGTCAGACCTATTTGTAGCTACAAGGTCTAAAATATTTCCACTGCGTCCGCTGCGTCTGGTTTCTCAAACTTGCTGCTCAAGACAGTTGGTTCAAATGGCTCTGAGCAATATGGGACTTAACTTCTGAGGTCATCAATCCCCTAGAACCTAGAACTACTTAAACCGAACTAAGCTAAGGACATCACACACATCCATGCCCGAGGCAGGATTCTAACCTGCGACTGTAGTGGTCGCTCGATTCCAGACTGAAGCACCTAGAAACCCTCGGCCACCCTGGCCGGAGCTGAAGGAAGTTTCCGAAAGAAATGTTCAAACGTACTTCGCAAGACTATCTGTCTGTACCTCCTGCAGTGAATCCGTAGACGTCCCAGTTTACACGCGGTAAGTTACTATCGCCACCAACTAGTATTGCATGATAAAGATATTTACGTTCTACTCACCACAGACTTCCTTTAAATGATTCTAAAATTTACGATCCTTCACAACTTATGCGTATAATGGGAATTTCCATTAAACAAGAAAATCATATTCCTCCAGTGTGTATAACGATACATCTTACATTCATCAGAAAATAACGCTCTTGAGCAAGATACGGTATTTGGAAACAGAGCACAGCAGGATACAACTAGCTGTTACAACTTGTTGTCAGATAATTTATTCACAAACGTCAGAATTTTTTTCAAGTAGTTTTAATGTGAACATGCAGTTTTGGCATCGGTGCTTGATGTTCAGCTGCTCTCTAGCGAATGGATTTCACTGGAGACTGTTTGACTGAGAGATGGCAGCACACGTTTCCTCTGCCGTTTTCTTGTATACACTACGTGGCCTGTCTTTCACCCTGCCTGGAACAAAGACACACTTCTTCCAATCAATCGGGACTGCTATACGAGGTAGGGGCTCGCCAAATCGATCTCTAAACCCACCCATTATCTCCGTCATTTTTTGCTGTGTGTGTAGACGTCGGTACACCAACACACACGTGACAAGTCGCTCCTCAGCAGTATGTACCTCCACACGTCAGCCATTGTTTCACAGTTGAAACAAAAAACAAAACAAAAATAAAACGACAACAATGCTTTTCGTCGGCTTCGAAGTACTGACACCATAAAACGATTTATTTTCCCAATTGTATAAGGTCAAAAGGGGTACAAGAACTTCCCAGACACCCTGTGTATTGTGCTTGTGTTTATAATTCCACTTCCTTCCACGGAATTCACAATATTTTTATCTTACGTTGAATCATCGACAAGTGGCTCATGCCACTTTGAGCTATAAATTAGGTGAAAAATTATATAATACGATTATAGTATTATGCACCTCATTTCATGCAGAGAATCTGTTTGCTCTTATCATTACTGTGTCCTGGCCTGCCAGATGATGACGAAACAGTCTAAATTGGTTGCTGCAATATGAAGTCGTATTTAAAACCACTGTGTCATAATTCCTGTTGCAGGCTTTTATGGTGGTAGAGGAGACTTAGTAGACTAAGTTTTCATAAGGTACTCATTCCTGGAAAAGTACCGTTTGGATGTAAAATAAGTCGGATCACTTTCAAATTTCCCGCTTCACGATATACACACAGCTCTAGACCGTGTGCTGCAGAGGAGACCATGGGATATGTAAGGTTTCGAGTCCTCGCCGTCGGGTTCTCTTCTTTGCGGCGAACGACGCCCTCTGACTAGTCGATAGCGTGGCGCGTCCGTGTGGAGCACCTCAGTCAGCTTTCTCAGTTTCCGAACAATCAGTTACCTGCGGCCGTTTCTATAGTTGGACGGGAATGCTAGGTCATATATTTACAACGAGGACTGATGACGGAGCTCTCTTCTCAATTTTTGAGCATTCAATGAAGCGAGAGATTTAAAACTGATGTGATCCTCAAATTTATTTTACATCCAAAATGTACATTTCTGGACATGGGTTCCTTACCTACAACCCCTAAAAGCCTGTAATAGGAATTGTAAACATCCTGTACATAAAGGTCTTATAAAGAAAGCCCTATTGGCGATGAGAATTATTTCCCGAAAAGCGTCGTGAGCAAGACTAATTTAATAAAGAAAAGTCGCGAATGTCAGAAGCAACTGATCTGGTGTTAAATATTAAACAGTTGCATTTGTAGTCACCTGCTTTCGAGAACCCAATGTTTTGTCGTTAAAAACCAAATAAATGGCTATATAGCCGTCAGTTTTCAAGACCATTTTGTAACGGAAAAAATAAGAAATATTTGTAACACGTACACTGCACAAACAAAGTTTTCAACCACTGTTCTATCTACACAGGGATATCTGTGTCATTTAAAGGATAACCCTGTGTGAGAGCGCGCTAATTACATATTGCTTGCAGTGCACGTAGCATACTTACTTAGCTGTTAGCTGTAAAGGAGCTAAGGATTAGAGAGACTCGTTACAGGCGATAGCATTCGCACGCAACGCTGATATTCCTGAAGTCGACCTTGCCCGTATCCATAGTCCAAGTGTGCCGCGCGGGAGTAGCCGCGCCTTAGAGGCGCTGCAGTCATGGACTGTGCGCCTGGTACCGGTGGAGGCTCGAGTCCTCCCTCGGGCATGGGTGTGTGTGTGTTTGTCCTTAGGATAATTTAGGTTAAGTAGTGTGTAAGCTTGGGGACTGATGACCTTAGCAGTTAAGTCCCATAAGATTTCACACACATTTGAATTTTCAGTCCAAGTGTTGCTCGACATACAACTATAGCTCTCCGAGTACTGTCACGTGCTCGTACTGCTGTATCTGGTTTAATAGATGCCAGCTGGCTGTTCAGTACACTGTAGATTCATTACCGGTCGTCCAGTTGCAATCCCGTTCCTGTAGCTTTTGTCCTTTTCTTTGGTTTTCCTTCCCACGACGTTATTAAACCTCAAAAACAGAATACAAATAATTAACTAACTCAATGATCTTTATTCTCACCTTTAGCCCTAGTAGACAGCTATAATGCACTTTTATTTTGAAAGAAAATCGTTTAAAAAGATGCACCATTGTATGTGTACGATCGTCTTCTCAAAAAAAAAAAAAAAAAAAAAAAAAAAAGCTTGAAATTAATGGACGATATGACTGTATGCTATGAGTCGTGTCTAGAGGCAATATGACACCTGATACTTGTAATTTCACACACAGCTCACAGTTATCGAAACATTCTACTATAGTGGCCAAAGCTGTGTGTAATTTTAACTGTTCAATAGCTACATGACAGAAGCACAGCTAGTATAATGATGAATTGTGCGAGCAGTTTTAACAATTCTCCAGCCATAGCAATTTTGCAAAGTATAATCTTTGGTAGGAAACGATACTTCAAAATATTTACAGTGTCAGTTGGAGTCCTGCATGTGATACGGGCTCTGAAAGAGTAACTCCATCAGTCCGTAGGGGTCGCTGAGGAATTCAGAATGAGTTAAAAAATACGATAAGTCATATTATTTGACCAAAAGCCTCAGATCAGAATGGGCGATCATAAAAAATTTGCTTATAGTCACACAGATCCAATGGAGAGAATTGACCAACTCCAAATAGAACATAATAGGATATGTCACACAGTAAGAGAAGGTTTATGTGAACCCAGGTCTTGTGTAAATAATGGGTCTGTGATGTGGGGATACAGTAAACCCATAAATACAATTACCACTCATAGCCCTTCGAAATAAATGCAGAAGACTTCAATCTCAACTCTGAACCAAAGAGTCGTGATAGGACGGGAGAAGAGGGGCAGTGTATGTTCTGGATATTATCGCTGATGTAGGCACTTTTCTGGCGTTAACGTTCCTGAAAGTGATGACAACAGAAACAGATCTTTTCCTGGAATTTCTGACGACACCATGTGACACGCAGGCAATAACATTTATTCCTGGTATTTCCCCCTCCCATATCTTCCCATAGCCAAAGACATATCGCGTTTTTACGAAAACACGGAGGGGCCCCAGGAAACCAAATGCTTGCAAGCTTGGCCCCCCCCCCACTCCACAATCAATTTTAATATTTATAGTTCAGTTGCGTGTACATCTTGATTTCTTTGCTGTCTGGTATGAAGGGGTTCCCATTCCTTATAAGCTAATTGCTCTCCATTGTAGCTCAGTGCTCACCTACTTGTTATAACAATTTTTTGTCCCCAGTAGTATCTGAATGATCTCAAAGTGTCACACCAGGAAATGCGGTATGTACATGGCGTTGCGATGACATGATACAAGTATCATGTCGCCATCTTGACAGCGTCAATCCGAGTGTAAAATTGTATGCTGGCATGCAATTTTATGTCTCCGTTTATACCACAATTAAGCCATGTATAAACCAAATAGATACCCCACAAAGCAGCCTCATTGCTTGCTATTTAGGCTTTGAGACACATAGAGGCTACTGCCAGGCTATTGGCAGCCGTGCACTGCTTCGTGCTAAGAGACAAACTTCTCCACAGCTGTGCTTGTTACAGATGAGAACTTGAATGTCTCCTTACCTATGGGACCTGCTGTCATTCGATTATATCGTAGCACAGCCACAGCAGAAACCACCCACAGCCCAAACAGCCTCTAATCCTGTGGTGGACTAGGACACATCGTAGCCACAGTTTATTTAAACTGTCAAGCAGTCACAAGGAATATACGAGGATATACGATAGATGGCTATTTCTGTAATTTAATGACATATATACTTAAATAAATATATACAATAAATTTCCTTTTATTTTTTCAACCCTGTCAACCAATAACAGCACACATGGACGCGCAGACACACACACACATACACACACACACACACACACACACACACACACACACACACACACACGGTTCAAATGGCTCTGAGCACTATGGGACTTAACATCTATGGTCATCAGTCCCCTAGAACTTAGAACTACTTAAACCTAACTAACCTAAGGACATCACACAACAGCCAGCCATCACGAGGCAGAGAAAATCCCTGACCCCGCCGGGAATCGAACACGGGAACCCGGGCGTGGGAAGCGAGAACGCTACCGCACGACCACGAGATGCGGGCTCACACACATATGCAAACACGTATGCACACAAACAATGCAGGTGTGTACACCTCAGTTATGATTCATATACACTGCACAAATGTCAAATATATGCCACAATAAGATAATTTGACAGTATAAATTAATGATGACATATAGGATAATCTGCAAAATGTTAGTCGAACGGCAGCAAATCTGAAAATCGGTAAAAAATTTGTAGGATACAGAAAAATGGAGATTTACCTGCAAATAAAGTGATAACTTTATGTGGGTGGGTGTGTATCTGCCGTGTAAACGCAGAAAAAAGATACGTGCAATGTAAATAATTAACTGTCTGACGTTAATTTGCAGGTCTCTGCCCAAACAGCACTTTAGCAAGAGCTAATCACAATGTTGCTACATAGCCTATACGTAAAAGTATCGGAATTATTTATCGATCATGCATTATTGCTCTCAACCAATCACTGTAGGGCTCATCTGCTGTTTGGCAAGATGCTCTCCATTCTAGGTCAGTGCTATGAGGTGACAGGAGTAGAGTGTGAGTATTGAGAAAACACATCTTACACTGTCCTCTGTGCATATCTACATTAAATTATTCGACATAACTCGCTTTTTCTGCAAGTCTCTGCTTGTCCCTTCACATGACATGCAGTCTAAAGACGTATTCCTATTCCTTCTATTCCTCTTACTATACTTCGACCTTATTCTCAACACTAGCAAACACACTTACTGGGGAGGAAGCGACTTTTCGCCAGTCATACAAACTGCAAATAGCCATATGTTAGGGTGTTGATCGAAAAATATTGGAATCGAGACCGTTTACTGCAGTTAGGGACATATGATAGGGACGTTACAACTGTTTCTGCATAATGTAATGCAATAGATTAACTGGTTCAACGGCAATTTGGGAGCACTTTACAGCAATGTGCTGTCAGATTCCAATAGGGAGCCTCTCCCTAAATGCAGTAAAATATACCAACCTGTGTGTGGTTTTCTGCAGTTTAGCTACTGGAGAAAGAAGTCCCTGAAAGCACAGTTAATGTTATAAGTACATGTGTATGTGCTGACTAGGTGCTTTTGTCAGAACAAACATTCTGCCCACTGGTCGACTTGAATTTTGTGCATACCAATGCCAATGTCACTACACAAGTGTTATACTGAAGCAGCAGAAGAAACATATGTTTTGCCACAATACCATCAAGCAATTTCGTGGGTCTGAAGACAAGAAAAAATAGAATCAGTGTACCAAACGCAAACTATCACCTACCTGTCTATACTTGTGGAATGTTTTTAACAGAGTCCATATGCAGGAAATGTTCTGTGAGATGTGTTTAGCATGGGTGCTCAGAAGCGGGCCCTGCGGCACCATGCAAAAGTGCATGTGTTGCCGAAATGCAAGTGTGAGCACTCTGGCCTAATCGATTTCTCAAAATTTCAAGTATCCACACCACTGTCACCGATTTTGAAAACTCGATCTGCGCCACGGCACTTACATCTGTATTTTCGCAACACATGCAATATCACATGCCCCACGGAGACCTCGGCCTAGTCGCTCCTTAGCATTCACTCTGAACAACTCGCACAGAAAAAATGGCTCTGAGCACTATGGGACTTAACTTCTGAGGTCATCAGTCCCCTAGAACTTAGAACTAGTTAAACCTAACTAACCTAAGGACATCACACACATCCATGTCCGAGGTAGGATTCGAACCTGCGACCATAGCGGTCACGCGGTTCCAAACTGAAGCGCTTAGAACCGCACGGCCACACCGGTCGGCAACTCGCACAGAGCATTTCCTGTTTAAGACCACTGTTAAAACAACACCACAACTATAGACAGAAGCCTACAAAATAACATTGCTTGGTTTTACCGTGGAAAGAAATGGATCACACGCTGCTTTAATATAACACTTGCACAATGACATAAGCATTGGGCTTTACACAAGACATATGATTCGACCTGTAGGTGGAATGTTGTTTCTGAGAAAAGTACCCAGTCGATACTTTTAGCTTTTTATTCATATAAATATCACATTAACTGTGTTTTTAGGGGTTTATTACTCCAGCAGCCAAACTGTAGAACACTGCACATAGATTGGCATTTTCTTTTTACTGTATGCAGAGAGAGGCTCCCTACTGGAATATGACAGCAATCTGTTGTGGACTGCTTCCGGATTACCGTCAAAGTTGTTATTCCATCGGTTTTAAAATCTGCAAAAATGGTTGTTGTGTCCCTGTCATACGTTTCCTCAATGCAGTAAATGGTCTCGACTCCAACATTTTTCGATTAGTACTCCACTGTGTGGGTATTTGCAGTTATTTATGGCTGGCAAAAGCTCTCGTTTCCCAGCGGTTTTCTTTGCTGGTACAAAGAATAGCTGTACATACCTAGAGAGCTGGCAATCTGCATGCAATAATAACTAAAAGAGTTTGTTGACCTGACTTAAGTCTTTGCCTACTAAGAGCTTGTAAAGCTGGCCACATGGCCATGACGTCACTTTTCGTTCCTTTATGGCAGCTGTCTACGTCGTATACTCTATTTTTCATTTACTTGGCTTCAGTTTTCTACATTTACAGTATACAAACACATTAACAGTGCTTTTATGCACTTATTGCTTACTGTAGGCAGACAGAGGCTCACCATTGGAATATGACAGCAGGTTGCTTCTGAATTGCTGTTAAGCCAGTTACTACTTCGGTTTTTCTGTAAATTATCTCTTTTATGGTTGCTTCTGAATTGCTGTTAAACCAGCTATTCCCTCGGTTTTAAGCTGTATAAATTATCTTTTATGGTTTTAACAATTAGCTTTGTTACTTCCTGCAAATCGTCTAGTCGATGGCATTTGAGGAGTTTAAATTTATGACTTACTTCCCTGCATAACATTATGGTTATAGAAGTTCACATCTGTCTTGAGTGCATGCTACTAGCCCTTCTGCTGCACATCCTTGTGGAATTTCCATGTAGATCTTTAAGTTTACAACTTTTTCCGTAAAAATTTATGCATGATTATCCCTCATGTTCGGTCCAATTATAGAGCGTAAACATTTACATAGAGAATATTTGTTTAGTGTATGTATCAATGGATGGTGTGTGCGTGTGATTTTCTTTCAGGGCACGCATACAAAAAAATATCTATATTTTTATAGTAATTTAGTTTCCTGTTTCACGTGCAAATGGAGACAGGGAAAACATGTCTGTCTCAGTACCGGACACCGTGAACGTGGGTCTCCAATGGTGGTTGTAACTGGGCGCTGAGTAGCACTAAATACTGCTGTGAATCGACGTCTGAAAATTAGGTTCATGCTGAATTTGCATTAGATGATGCAGTTGTCTGTATCAAGTCGCCACAGCACCTCACGAAATGCGCTTCGTGCTGGCTGGCTGCGTGGCATCAAGAGAAGGATGGGGGTCATGCTTACAGACATGGTGGATAGTAGAGGCAGTGCTTCTGATGGTGTTATTTTATCATGAGGCAGCTATGTCTACCAATTTTGGCCTGTTCCACTACTTTTTTACTGCTGGATCACTTGACAAGGATGTCACGAGCTCATGCTAACGTAATTATTACTGTTAACCATGTTCTGTCTGTACTCAGCTTTAACAAACTACACTGACTCCAACAAATAGTACACATTAGTGCTACATTAAAGGAGGAGAAACATATTCTTTTTTATGACAATACCCATGAGCAATGTCATTTGAGTGGTGCTGGCTTCCATGTGTATGCACTTTCACCAACTTCGATATGTTTTAGCAGTCACTCAAAGACAAACACATAAAAGCTGAAGAGGCCTTGAAGGACCAGTGGTACCGACCAACCGCCAACTCATCCTCAGCCCTTAAGCATCGCTGGATGAGGATACAGAGGTTCAAATGGCTCTGAGCAATATAGGATTTAACATCTATGGTCATCAGTACCCTAGAACTTAGAACTACTTAAACCTAACTAACCTAAGGACATCACACAACACCCAGTCATCACGAGACAAAGAAAATCCCTGACCCCGCCGGGAACCGAACCCGGGAACCCGGGCGCGGGTAGCGAGAACGCTACTGCACGACCACGAGCTGCGGACGGACACAGAGGACCATGTGGTGACCGGTGCCGCTACGTCTCAATCAAGTAACTCCTCAATTGACCTCACAAGGTCTGCAAGGTCTGAGTGCACCTCGCTTGCCAACAGCACTCGGTAGACCTGCATGGTGACCCATCCAGGTGTTAGCCAAGTCTGACAGCTTTTCGGTGATCTGATAGGAGCTGATGTTACGTCTGTGGCAAGTTCGTTGGCTTTAGCAATCACTGACTCGATAGAAATCCGTGTGAATGTGACGAAACAGGCTGAAACCTGCAAAAAACGCGATTTCAGTCGAATATTTTAATGTAGATGTGGACAGAGAGCGGTGTAAGACGTGTCTTCTCGAGATCCATACACTAATCCTGTCACCACAGAGCACCAAACTAGAATGGAGAGTAAATTCCCAAAGAGCAGATGAGCCTTGTAGCTATTGGCTGAGAGCAACAGTGCATGATCGATAAATAATTACAATAATTTTGAGTACATGCTTTGTAGCAACATTGTGATTAGCTCTTGCTCAAGTGCTGTTTGGGCGAATACTTATTGTTTACTTCGCATACATCTTTTTTTCTTTATTTACACAGCAGACACATACATATTTGCATAAAGTACTTAGTTTTTTTTTCGTTCATGTACCCCATCAATCTTTACCAATTTCCAAATTTGCTGCAATTCAATTGACATTTTAAAGTTTGCTGTGACATTGCTATTTTATACAGTCAAGGTATCTTCCTATAGTATATAAGCTGCACATGTGCAATGTATGTGTGGATGTACAATCGAACGAGTACAACTTCAGAAAAATTGTATGATTTATTCCAGAGAAAAAGCTTCACAAACTGAGCAAGTCAATAGCGTATTGATCCACCTCTGGCCCTTATGCAAGCAGTTATTCGGCCTGGCATTGACTGACAGTTTTATTGGATGTCCTCCTGAGGGTTATCGTGCCACACTGCGTTCAATTGGCAAGTTAGGTCGTCAAAATGCAGAATTGGTTGGAGGGCCTTGCACATAATGATCCGCACATTCCCAACTGGGGAGAAATCTGGCGACCTTACTGGTCAAGGTAGAATTTGGCAAGCACAAAGACTGCAAGCAGGCATTATCTTGCTGAAATGTAGGCCCTGGATGGCTTGCCATAAAGGACAACAAATCAGGGTGTAGAATATCATCGATGTACCACTTTACCGTAATGGTACGATGGTTGGCAACCAAAGGGATCATCATATGAAATGAGTGGCTCCCACTCCTGGTTGTCAAGCTATATGGTGGTGACAGTCAGGTTGATTTTCCACTGCTGTCCGGAGCGCTGGTCATAGGGACCTGTAATCTCACTGACTGCCTTAGAATTGTCTTCAGTGATGAGTCCCACTACGAAATGAGCCCTGATGACCAGCAAAGTCATGTCTGGATACGCCCCATACAGTGGTGGGGTACCAACCTGACTGTCACCTGTCAAACGGCCCCACAATCAGGAGAGATGGTCGAAAGAGCCATTTCATTTCATAGCAGGATTCTTTTGGCTGCCACGTTTGGCACCTTTATAGCACAGCCATACATAGACAATATTCTACGTCCTGTTTTGTTGTCCTCCATGACGAGCCTTCTTGGGCTTACATTTAGGCTAGGCAATGTCTACCTGCACACAGTGGAAGTCTCTACTGCTTATCGTCATGCTTCCCAAAGCTTACCTTGGCCAACAAGTTCGCCAATCTCCCCCCAGTTGAGAAGGTTTGGTGCAGTATGAGCAGGGCCGTCTAACCAGCATGGAATTTTGACGATCTAGCATGCCACTTGGCCATTATTTGGCACAGTATCCCCCAGGAGGACATCCAACAACTCTATCAATCAATGCGAAGGCAAATAATTGCTTGTGTAAGGGTCAGGCGCGTACCAGCACATTACTGACTTGCTCAGTCTGAGAAGCTCTTTCTCTTGAATAAATCATCCACTGTTTCTGAAATTGTAATTATTTTTGTCTGTACATGTGTGTAACTTCAACCGATTTCTGCCACATTCATATAAATCCTTCGTATTGCATCTTTTTTTGTCTTAGAGTGTACATATCATTAATTTACAATCGACAGTTACAGTAATAACCACTTATTGTCAAGCAGTATTCTTCCTGTTTGCTTGATAATGCAAATGTTCTGACCCAACATTGGGTTAGGAGCTCTTTCGGCTGCAGACAGTTCCTTCTGAGCATAGTCGAACAACAGCAGGTCCAGTATGACACGCAAACATCTATGTCACCACCTAACAAGCACAGCTGTGGACAAGTCCTTCACTTAGCAGGAAACAGCACACAGCTGTCACACACCCAGCAGTAACCTCCATGTGTGTCAAACGCAAAGTAGCGAGCAACGCGTCTTCATTGTGAGTTATGTCTATGGTCTATATGTTGCATAACTGTGGTATACACGGTGACAAAATTTTTACACTGGCTGGTGTAAAATCTTATGCTGGTGTTGATACCATCTCCACACAAACCTGATACATGTGTGCATACATTGCGTACACTGATGCTACGGCATCATCTCGTTCAGACATTTTTGAGGCAAAAAATGTTAAATTCTTATAACAGATACGCGAACACTGAGCTGAAAGGGAGAGCATGTTTCTCGAAATCAGTGGGAGCCTGTTATCCCTGAAGTACAGACTGCAAAGGAATGACAGTATGCACGCAATCGAACTAAAAAGGATTAAAATTACTCGATGGGTGAAAGGCCAAGCTTTCACGCTATTGGTTACTCAACGTTTTTGAAAAAACGCGTGATGTCATTGGCTACAGGCCGATGGGTGATGGGAGAATTCTGGAAATAATGATATTGACCGACAGTCAGATACTGGTGTCAGTTAATGCGGAGAAAGAACAGATACTGATGTCATCAATTTCAGGAATGCTGCCATCAGTGATTATGACCCCTCTACTGATAGTCTGTAGGAATTGATTTTTATGACCTTGTTGCTGACCAGAAGATACAGAACTCAGGATAGAATCATAACATCGCCACAACTATAGTAACCAACACCATAATTGATCTGTGCTGACAAAGATGTGGTTTTGTGGTGTAACGTGACTCCGTGAGTCTGTGAGGTTAAGTTTGGTAACAGCGCTATGATCATCTGGGTCTGTTTGTCTGGCAAAGGCTCAGATTTTTAGGTTTGGCCGAGGGGAAAACGAACGTTCGCATTTATATTTTAGACCCTCCAACAGTGCTGCAACATGCGGAAATTGTTACTACTTTGCAATTCCCCATCCACGAATCAGTGACTATTACATCGTGATGTGAAGAGAATCATGTTAATTTGGAAGACAGGCCTACTCATAGCACAGGAAACAGATGCGCCATTTAGTTTATCTAAAAATCAATCAACAACTGCCGGCCGGTGTGGCCGAGCGGTTCAGGGCGCTTCAATCTGGAACCACGGGACCGCTACGGTCGCAGGATAGACAGTAATTTTAATAAGTTCATATGGTTGCTAAGGTCATCGCTCCCTAGGCTTACACACTACTTAATCTAACTTAAACTAACTTAACGCTAACGACACCACACACGCCCATGCCCGAGGGAGGACTCGAACCTCCGACGGGGGTAGCCGCGCGAGCCCTTGCAAGGCCCCCAAGACCGCACGGCTATCCCGCGCAGCCGCAGGTTCGAATCCTGCCTCGGTCATGGATGTGTGTGATGTCCTTCGGTTAGTTAAGTTTAACTAGTTCTAAGTTCTATGGGACTGATGACCTCAGATGTTAGGTCCCATAGCGCTCAGAGCCATTTGAACCATTTTTTCAACCAACAACTATTCTGTACACTCGCGTAAATGAGGTAACAAAATACGGGGCGATCAAACGACAACAGTTCTGCAACTCAGTTCGACAGCCGTACGTGCCACATGTTGGAGAGTAAAGAAGCACAGCCAGACTAGTGTGAAACTGTATGGACTTGACAACTCGACCTCAGGTTGCGGAGAGAGCTCCGGCTTACTTGTTCTGCAGGACGACGACGACGTCATCCTGAGGCGTGAGGAAGGCGACGCTCTCGACGTCGGTGGAGCTGGCGTCGGCGTCCATCTGGAGGCTGACACGCCGGGATCCGCGCGGCACGAAGCGCGAGAAGTGGGCGATGGCGTAGTACATGGGTTGCTTGTAGAACTCGTCCGCCGTCGCGTTTGACACGATGGACGCGTCCACGGGGTTGCCGATCCAGGTGGGGCCGCCCTCAGTGTTCACCACCATGTTCCAGTCCTCCCACCCAGACGTCCAGTGGTTCGTCACCTGTGCAGCACACAGAACACATCTCAACAAGGGAGGCCAAACACGACTGCATCTCTTAGTCTCGTACTCGCGGTAGGACAGTGCAGCTCTCAGGAAAGTGAAGGCAAAGTAGGATAGGTCCCACAAAGCAATATTCTAGAACAGGTAACATTAGTACACTACTGGCCATTAAAATAGTTACACGAGGAAGAAATGCAGATGATAAACGGGTATTCATTGGACAAATATATTATTCTAGAACTAACATGTGATTTCATTTTCAAGCAATTTGGGTGCATAGATTCTGAGAAATCAGTACCCAGAACAACCACCTCTGCCCGTAATAACAGCCTTGATATGCCTGGGCATGGAGTCAAACAGAGCTTGGATGGCGTGTACAGGTACAGCTAACCATGCAGCTTCAACACGATACCACAGTTCATCAATAGTAGTGACTGGCGTTTTGTGATGAGCCAGTTGCTCGGCCCCCATTGACCAGACGTTTTCAGTTGGTGAGAGATCTGCAGAATGTGCTGGCCAGGGCAGCAGTCGAACATTTTCTGTATCCAGAAACGCCCGTACAGGACTTGTAACATGCGGTCGTACATTATCCTGCTGAAATGTAGGGTTTCGCAGGGATCGAATGAAGGGTAGAGCCACGGGTCGTAACACATCTGAAATGTAGCGTCCACTGTTCAAAGTGCCGTCAATGCGAACAGGAGGTGACCGAGACGTGTAACCAATGGCACCCCATACCATCACGCCGGGTGATACGCCAGTATGACGATGACGAATACACGCTTCCAATGTGAGTTCACCGCAATGTCGCCAAACACGGATGCAACCATCATGATGCTGAAAATAGAAACCTGTTTCATCCGACAAAAATGACGTTTTGCCATTCGTGCACCGGGTTCGTCTTTGAGTACACCATCGCAGGCGCTCCTGTCTGTGATGCAGCGCCAAGGGTAACCGCAGCCATGGTCTCCGAGCTGATAGTCCATGCTTCACGTCGTCGAACTGTTCGTGCAGATGGTTGTTGTCTTGCAAACGTCCCCATCTGTTGACTCAGGAATCGAGACGTGGCTGCACGATCCGTTACAGCCAAGCGGATAAGATGCCTGTCATCTCGACTGCTAGTGATACGAGTCCGTTCGGATCCAGCACAGCGTTCCGTATTACCCTCTGTATTTCAGTCATGATGCACGAAACTGTTTTGTCCTCAGCATTTTGTCCAGAGCTGCGGTGACATCGTCAGAGGTACTCCTGATTCTGCTTAGGTTTACCGCCCGATTGCAAGTCACAGTAGAATCAGGAGCATCTCTGAGGATCCAGGACTAGCCCTGAACGAAACATCAAGAACAAAACAGTTTCATGGACCATCATCATACAATCTGAAAGTCACAACCATCTGACTGCAATTTCCCACTGGTCTGGTCTACAAGTAAAATGAAGTGTACCGCTTACTTTTCCTATGACTGATCTTGTGTGGTCATTACATTTCATATCCCCACAGATCCTCCCCCCATGAACCATGGACCTTGCCGTTGGTGGGGAGGCTTGCGTGCCTCAGCGATACAGATGGCCGTGCCGTAGGTGCAACCACAACGGAGGGGTATCTGTTGAGAGGCCAGACAAACGTGTGGTTCCTGAAGAGGGGCAGCAGCCTTTTCAGTAGTTGCAGGGGCAACAGTCTGGATGATTGACTGATCTGGCCTTGCAACATTAACCAAAACGGCCTTGCTGTGCTGGTACTGCGAACGGCTGAAAGCAAGGGGAAACTACAGCCGTAATTTTTCCCGAGGACATGCAGCTTTACTGTATGATTAAATGATGGTGGCATCCTCTTGGGTAAAATATTCCGGAGGTAAAATAGTCCCCCATTCGGATCTCCGGGCGGGGACTACTCAGGAGGATGTCGTTATCAGGAGAAAGAAAACTGGCGTTCTACGGATCGGAGCGTGGAATGTCAGATCCCTTAATCGGGCAGGTAGGTTAGAAAATTTAAAAAGGGAAATGGATAGGTTAAAGTTAGATATAGTGGGAATTAGTGAAGTTCGGTGGCAGGAGGAACAAGACTTCTGGACAGGTGACTACAGGGTTATAAACACAAAATCAAATAGGGGTAATGCAGGAGTAGGTTTAATAATGAATAATAAAATAGGAATGCGGGTAAGCTACTACAAACAGCATAGTGAACGCATTATTGTGGCCAAGATAGATACGAAGCCCACACCTACTACAGTAGTACAAGTTTATATGCCAACTAGCTCTGCAGATGATGAAGAAATTGAAGAAATGTACAATGAAATAAAAGAAATCATTCAGATAGTGAAGGGAGACGAAAATTTAATAGTAATGGGTGACTGGAATTCGAGTGTAGGAAAAGGGAGAGAAGGAAACATAGTAGGTGAATATGGATTGGGGCTAAGAAATAAAAGAGGAAGCCGCCTAGTAGAATTTTGCACAGAACACAACTTAATAATAGCTAACACTTGGTTTAAGAATCATGAAAGAAGGTTGTATACGTGGAAGAACCCTGGAGATACTAAAAGGTATCAGATAGATTATATAATGGTAAGACAGAGATTTAGGAACCAGGTTTTAAGTTGTAAGACATTTCCAGGGGCAGATGTGGACTCTGACCACAATCTATTGGTTATGACCTGTAGAGTAAAACTGAAGAAACTGCAAAAATGTGGGAAATTAAGGAGATGGGACCTGGATAAACTGAAAGAACCAGAGGTTGTACAGAGTTTCAGAGAGAGCATAAGGGAACAATTGACAGGAATAGGGGAAAGAAATACAGTAGAAGAAGAATGGGTAGCTCTGAGGGATGTAGTAGTGAAGGCAGCAGAGGATAAAGTAGGTACAAAGACGAGGGCTGCTAGAAATCCTTGGGTAACAGAAGAAATATTGAATTTAATTGATGAAAGGAGAAAATATAAAAATGCAGTAAATGAAGCAGGCAAAAAGGAATACAAACGTCTCAAAAATGAGATCGACAGGAAGTGCAAAATGGCTAAACAGGGATGGCTAGAGGACAAATGTAAGGATGTAGAAGCTTATCTCACTAGGGGTAAGATAGATACTGCCTACAGGAAAATTAAAGAGACCTTTGGAGAGAAGAGAACCACGTGTATGAATATCAAGAACTCAGATGGCAGCCCAGTTCTAAGCAAAGAAGGGAAGGCAGAAAGGTGGAAGGAGTATATAGAAGGTTTATACAAGGGCGATGTACTTGAGGACAATATTATGGAAATAGAAGAGGATGTAGATGAAGACGAAATGGGAGATACGATACTGCGTGAAGAGTTTGACAGAGCACTGAAAGACCTGAGTCGAAACAAGGCCCCCGGAGTAGACAACATTCCATTAGAACTACTGACGGCCTTGGGAGAGCCAGTCATGACAAAACTCTACCAGCTGGTGAGCAAGATGTATGAGACAAGCGAAATACCCTCAGACTTCAAGAAGAATATAATAATTCCAATCCCAAAGAAAGCAGGTGCTGACAGATGTGAAAATTACCGAACTATCAGTTTAATAAGCCACGGCTGCAAAATACTAACGCGAATTCTTTACAGACGAATGGAAAAACTGGTAGATGCAGACCTCGGGGAGGATCAGTTTGGATTCCGTCGAAATGTTGGAACACGTGAGGCAATACTGACCTTACGACTTATCTTAGGAGAAAGATTAAGAAAAGGCAAACCTACGTTTCTAGCATTTGTAGACTTAGAGAAAGCTTTTGACAATGTTGACTGGAATACTCTTTTTCAAATTCTAAAGGTGGCAGGGGTAAAATACAGGGAGCGAAAGGCTATTTATAATTTGTACAGAAACCAGATGGCAGTAATAAGAGTCGAGGGGCATGAAAGGGAAGCAGTGGTTGGGAAAGGAGTGAGACAGGGTTGTAGCCTCTCCCCGGTGTTATTCAATCTGTATATTGAGCAAGCAGTAAAGGAAACAAAAGAAAAATTCGGAGTAGGTATTAAAATTCATGGAGACGAAGTAAAAACTTTGAGGTTCGCCGATGACATTGTAATTCTGTCAGAGACGGCAAAGGACTTGGAAGAGCAGTTGAACGGAATGGACAGTGTCTTGAAAGGAGGATATAAGATGAACATTAACAAAAGCAAAACGAGGATAATGGAATGTAGTCAAATTAAATCGGGTGATGCTGAGGGAATTAGATTAGGAAATGAGACACTTAAAGTAGTAAAGGAGTTTTGCTATTTAGGAAGTAAAATAACTGATGATGGTCGAAGTAGAGAGGATATAAAATGTAGACTGGCAATGGCAAGGAAAGCGTTTCTGAAGAAGAGAAATTTGTTAACATCGAATATAGATTTATGTATCAGGAAGTCGTTTCTGAAAGTATTTGTTTGGAGTGTAGCCATGTATGGAAGTGAAACATGGACGATAACTAGTTTGGACAAGAAGAGAATAGAAGCTTTCGAAATGTGGTGCTACAGAAGAATGCTGAAGATTAGATGGGTAGATCGCATAACTAATGAGGAAGTATTGAATAGGATTGGGGAGAAGAGAAGTCTGTGGCACAACTTGACCAGAAGAAGGGATCGTTTGGTAGGACATGTTCTGAGGCATCAAGGGATCACAAATTCAGCATTGGAGGGCAGTGTGGAGGGTAAAAATCGTAGAGGGAGACCGAGAGATGAGTACACTAAGCAGATTCAGAAGGATGTAGGTTGCAGTAGGTACTGGGAGATGAAGCAGCTTGCACAGGATAGAGTAGCATGGAGAGCTGCATCAAACCAGTCTCAGGACTGAAGACAACAACAACAACAACATCCCCACAGATTTGCACACCCAGGTATTTGGATCAGTTGAATGATTATAATTGTGACTCATTGATTTTGTAATCATAAACACCAAGATTTTTTTCGTTTTGCGAAGTGCACAGTTTTACTTTTGTGAACATTCAAAGAAAGTTGCCAACCCTTGAACCATTCAGGAATTTTACAAGGGTCTGACAACTTTTTTCAGATACAAGTAGGGCTTCATTACAGACCACTGCATCATCTGAAAGAAGACTGAGGCTAAAAAATACTGTTGTCTGCCAGGTCTTTAATATGCAACATGAACATGAACAGAATTTCCTGATGACATGCCTGAAGTTATCCCTATTATATCTGTCAAAGACTCTTTATCCTAGGTAATAGGTGGCGTCCCCTGTGCCAATAAGGTCTCAATCGAGCCAAACATTTCATATGATACCCCACAGAATCAAATATTATTAATAAACGTTGATGTAGTACTGAGTCAAATGTTCGAATCCTGCCTCGGGCATGGATATGTGTGATGCCCTTGGTTAGTTAGGTTTAAGTAGTTCTAAGTTCTAGGGGACTGATGACCTCAGATGTTAAGTCCCATAGTGCTCAGAGCCATTTGAACCATAACTGCAAACAGTAAGGAATGGAATGAAGTGCGATATTAGCCGCAGTGTTGGGTCACCCACCTGTGTGTCTGTCTTCCAGTAGCCGATTACGATGGTCACCTCTGCTTGTGTAGGGTGAAATAGAAATTTCACTGAGAGTCTCACTGAGACGAAAAAAATCTGGTTACTGCTCCAACTCACGAATCAAATCCTGGTACCCTCACGCTCGCTTCCTCCCACCTTGTGGCATGTCATTGACATCAAATTTATTAGCTGATTAATGAAATTGATCGTGAGAGTCCGTCTGGGTGGTGACTAATTTTTTTATGCAGTGGGTGGTAACCGTCACCAAATAGCTGAAGATTTTCAATCCTAATTACATAGTGTTTGTTAGTTGCATTATCAAGCTGGTGGCACTAAGTCAATTAGAATTCTGGTATACTGCTCTCAAACTAATCCTGCTGAGCGCTGTCTATGGGGGTTGGGGGGCTGTAGGATGTTTCACTCTCTTACCCCCACCTCCAGTTCCATCCCTGCCACTGCCACTGTCCTGTATCTCTTGCTCGTCAAAATCAAATTTATTCAAATCCAATATATCGCAGACTACTGTGATGAAAGAGGGGGGGGGGGGTGTCGAGATTTGAGCTATATACTGCTCCTTGGTGGTGTTCTGGGCACACATATTACAATATCTCATATGTGTCCCGTGGAGAGCCTGAAATGAGAAAATTAGGGGCTAATACGAAGAATTTTATCGAGAGACAATCGGTAGAAGCTCTGTCTTCTTGTTTCCTGTTTAAATACAAGACAACATTCTTCCATGAGTTTTGTGTGCCTATAAATGGGTGGAGGGACATGTTAATAGGTAGGGTAAGTTTCCACCTATCTGTATGCTTACTTTGTAAGCCATTGTGTGGCGTGTGGTGGTGGGGTCCTGTACAACTACTTTTCATTGCCTTGCCTGTTCCACTCGCAAATACAGCGATCGAGAAACGACTGACCATATCCCTCCATATGAGTGCTAATTTTCTATATCTTATCTTCTTGGTCCTTACGCGTAATCAATGTTGGCGGCAGCGGAATTCTTCTGCACACAGCTTCAAATGTCGATTCTTTAAGTTTTCTCGATAGCGTTCCTTAAGAAGAACATTACCTCCCTTCTAGCGATTCTCGTTTGAGTTCTCGAAGCATCCAGCCACTAATTTGGCGGGAGCCAATAGGAACTGCAGGTTGTTGGCCGTGGCAGACGGGGCTGGAGGCATCGTGAGGGTGGAGGAGAGAGTAAACGTCCAACTGCTCTCCCCCTCCCCCACACATCAACAGCTCTCAACAGAATTAGTTTGGGAGCAATCCACCAGAATTCTAAGTGACTTACTTTTCACCAGCTTGAAAGGCTACCGACAGACACAACATGATTGGCGTTGGATATCTTCAGCTATATGACGATGGTTACCCCCAATTTTCGTATCAGGAGAAGTGACAGCCCAGCTTATGGGAAGCCCTCAGGGACGTCACAGATTATCTGTAAAGATTACCTGGCGAGTGTAATCTGACTGCATGAAAAAAATACCCACTGTGCAGAGGGACTCTCGTTAATGAATTAGTCAATCAGTTTGATATAAAGGACGTGCCGCTGGGAGAATGGAATCGAGAGCAAGAGTACCAGGATATGATTCACGAGTTAGGGTGGTGATCAGGTGTTTTTTCGTTGCAGTGAGATATTTTCACGCAATTTCAATTTCCCACTTACACAGGCAGAGATGGCCATTGTAATCAGCTATATTACCAAACTTATAAAGTGATACACAGTGTTAACCCGATATATACTATTCCCGTGTGCTACTGCCTTAAAAGTCTTCTTAGGTGATGAGGCATTGGCTACTTAAAGATAGTTTGAATGTGAGGGGGCATTCTGTGACAGAGATAGAACACGCTCTTAGCACTACATCATGGGTCAAAAATGAGTTTAATATCCTAGTACTGTGATGCAGGACGTAACAGATATTAAGGTGACAAGATAAGATTCTTTTTTACCTGATGAGAGAATACTTAGATGAAATATAACCTGTGCCATTCTGTTGTCCAGGATTTTCACAAGTAACGATACTGTAGCTATGTGAAAACGCGTGTATGTTGTGACTGCATCTGTCATCTAAAATAACTCATATATAAGTGAGGAATCTACATTTCCAATTAGGTGTATGGACAACAAAATCCCCATTTATAGTTGGGTAAAGTGGATATTTTAAACTGGGGAGAGCCTATGTCGGGTGTGAAACTGCAATTAGAACTGTATTTCCAAGCCACAACTACTTGTCTCACAGTGTGCCTCAGCCGGTGGTATGAGTGGACACAAGGCTTTGCTGTGGCTTAGTTCATGTGACCAGTGGGTACAAAGAATGCTCACACGTGTCAGCTCTTGCCCGCAGCCATGGGAACAAGGCCTGCTGATGGCAGTCACGATGCCCTCTGGTTGCCTGAACAGCAAAGCGACATTGAACAATGTATTATTGATGTCGATTTGAATGTCATATTGTGAGATTCTTCCCCTCCAGTACAGACTGTCTTTTTCCCACCATTTGCCAGATGAGGGAGGGGAGGGAGAAGTAGGGGAGGAGAGGGGAGGGCAGAGAGATTTTCCCGAGCGGTAATTTAGAGATCGATTTAATTAATTAGTCAGTTAATTTGCTATCAAAATGTGCTCGTTTTGCTGAAGGGGAGGGTGGGGTTGAGGACTTATCAGACCGCCGGGGAAGGGGGAGGAACGTGGTTTCTCAGAAGAATGGATTATCCGCAGGGGGTCAGAAATCAACCCCCAAGGGGTCATAAATCAGTCAGCATAACAACAGGTTACAGAGAGGGGTATAATTTAACCCTGAATGTATGCTTGCCTCTGAACATATGCAACCAGCACAAAGGCGCCAGAACTGGCTTTGTCCTAGTATTTTTGTGTTAAATAAGGCTAGTCAGAATGCACTAAAGTCAGTTTATTTTTGTATGTTTCTCACTCAAAGAGCACTGGACACACAGTGAAACACAGTCACTGAAATTGCTGCTGATATCAAATACTGCGTTCGTGACATGTCAGGCCGCTGCGTTTAGTTGCGGAGAAGTAAAGGAATGGAGACTACTGCCGGTTTAGCTGCCGCTAAAGGCAAAGGGATGGCACTTCTGGATGAGGAGGCAGGAACAAACCACCCAGCAGCTACCTCATAATTACATAGTGAAACACTGAGATGCTTAAATAGGTGTGTGGCGACTAAAAGAATGAGCGAATGAAGTCATATCTCACGCCTTACTAAGGGACTGAAATTTATTAATATTATCACCTAAAAAAGCAGAAGATGATCTCGACAGCATCTACATAACAAACATTTACACTTATATTTTCCATGCTTCAGGCGAATCCCATGGTGGTTGCTTTAGTAATAAGGCCATAGCCAAGTCTTTCCTCAGTGTTTGGCCAGTAGGTATTTCTCTGTGGCCACGACCTCCTAGAAACATATCACTACCGTTTTCCTACTGATTTATATGTTGCGTAAAATATTGTAGCCTATTCTTTTCTGTATCTTTTAAAAGTTTAGGCCCTATGTACCCAATCACACTCTTTAACAAGGTGTCAGTATTTTTATTCATGACGCTGTGGTTTAGATAAGACACCTACAGCTGCTCCAAACATTTTTCATACCTCGCTTCCTAAGAGGACGGTACTTTCTTACACTGCACATGTAACGCGCTCAGACTACGTGAGTTACCTGTATGATGTCACTGGTGTAGTTCTCTGCTCGCTCCCACATTCCCAGCCTCACTGCTGGGTACCCGGTGCCTAAGAACGGACCTGCAACAGAAAAGCACGTGGCCGTCGGCTGTGAATTGTATGGCAAACAACTGGCACAACTGGCACTTCCTTAATGTCACGTAATCATTAATGTGTTATTAGACGTAAATTACCCTGATGATATAACTGAAGGCTTTTCTTGTGTATAACTTCTCTGAATCATGAAATACAGACACAAACGATACAGAAATGAAGTGGCTGTAACACACAGACCTCGGACTGTATCGATTAAGACTCGCTTACCACTCTTGAAATTGATGAATAAGAAAATTGGCGAATTGGAATTCTGATCATCTAATGAACCGAAACTGCATTCACATGCGGGTTCTTTTCCTTTTAGTTGATATAGTGTTGACTTTTGTCGTCTTTCTTGTGCTAGTTAAGTGATTTACGTATGTTTTGCACTAGAAACTTATAACTAGATTCACAATGAAACATTGTACCTAAGAATTTTGAAATCAATGATGTTTCGTACTTCCACTATATGATCAAAAGTATCCGGACACTTGGTTGAAAAAGACTTATAAGCTCGTGGCACCCTCCATCGGTAATGCTGCAATTCAATATGGTGTTGGCACACCCTTAGCCTTTATGACAGCTTCCACTCTAGCAGGCATACGTTCAATCAGGTGCTGGAAGGTTTTTTCGGAAAATGGTAGCCCATTCTTCACGGAGTGGTGCACTGAGGAGAAGTATCGATGTCGGTCGGTGAGGCGTATTCTATATAATTTGGGTCAGGACTCTGTGCAGGCCAGTCCATTCCAAGGATTTTATTGTCGTGTAACCACTCCACCGCAGGCCGTGCATTATGAACAGATGTTCGATCGTGTTGAAAGATGCAATCGCCATCCCACAACCACTCTTCCATAGCGGGAAGCAAGAAGGTGCTTAAAACATCAATGTAGGCCTGTGCAATGATAGTGCCACGCAAAACAAGGGCTGCAAGCCCTCTCCATGAAAAACACGACAACACCACCGCCTCCGAATTTGACTGTTGGCACTACACACACTGGCAGATGACGTTCACCGGGCATTCGCCATACCCACACCCTGCCGTCGGATCGCCACATTGTGTACAGTGATTCGTCACTCCACACAACGCTTATCCACTGTTCAATCGTCCAATGTTTACGCTTCTTACACCAAGCGAGGCGTCGTTTGGCATTTACCGACGTCATTTGTGGCTTATGAGCAGCCGCTCGACCATGAAATCCAAGTTTTCTCACCTCCCGCCTATCTATCACAGTTTTTGCCGTGGATCTTGATGCAGTTTGGAATTCCTGTGTGATGGTATGGATAGATGTCTGCCTATTACGCATTACGGTCCTCTTCCAGTGACGGCGGTCTCTGTCAGTCAACAGACGAGGTCGGCCCGTACGCTTTGGTGCTGTACGCATCTCTTCACGTTTCCACTACACTGTCACATCGCAAACAGTGGACCTAGGGATGTTTAGGAGTGTGGAAATCTCGCGTACAGACGTATGACCCAAGTAACACCAAGGCACCTGACCACGTTCGAAGTCCGTGAGTTCCTCGGAGCGCCCCATTCTGCTCTCTCACGATGTCTGATGACTACTGAGGTCGCTGATATGGAGCATCTGCCAGTAGGTGGAAGCACAATGCACCTAATATGAAAAACGTACGTATCTGGTTATGTTCGGATACTTTTGATCACATAGTGTACATTTAACATTCAAAGTAGTTAGTGTGTTGCTACATGATGCGAAAACATTGCTGTTACGAACTATGAGGAATGAAAAAAGGATGTTATATAATTACTTGAGAAAATAATGTGAAAGTATAAAACCACTAATTTCATCTGGCGAATTAAATGTGAGAATTGCTGAGAAAAGTAAAATAATAACATATGCATTTATGGAATATTCGGTCGTTGCTTGGGTGAAGATACCTATTAGAAACGAAATTCACACCCGGCTTTAGTTGTCTGGCTAAGGTCCCGAATGTCGAAAGTCAGCTCGCAACAATATGTAAAATAAATATAATTGTGAAACATTAATACTGTGTATATGAAGGTAGTATCTGTTCCCAAAAGAACAAATACCATTGATGACCGTGCAGCTCCTCTAGAATGAATATCAACGCCTGTTTGCTGCTAGGGTGTCGATTTAATTATCATTTCATTAATACTGTGTATTTCAGTTTTTAAATAATAGTAGCTTTGACCTTTTGAGTGATTCGTATTACTGACACATTGTTACAATAGTAGTAACTGAACATTTCTAGCATTGAAACAGGAAGTGCATCTTTTGAAATGAGATGGTCAGACTGTTTGGTATGTCACTTGGATAAGATTAACAATTGAGAAAGTAGCTGAACCACTGACGGTGAGATACATGCCTGTCTCTACAGATTCAGAATACACCTAATTCTGCTCATGGCCCCACAGAAAATTTATGTCACACATTAAGGCTTGTGGTCCCATGAAACTGTAAACATTTTATGCTTCTAAGTCACTTCAGTCAAAAGATACGGCCAATTATGTCTCATTTACTGATTACCTCCACATGGTCGAACAAGAACACAGAGTTCAGAGCGTGTCATCGTATATTACTGACCTGAAGACCTGAATCCAGCTCCAAAATGTTGACTGTAAGGCTAGACGAAAGATTGGTGGATACTGACGTGGTTTTGCCAATACCTCAAATTAGTTTCGACAGGTGTAACAGATGTCTGACATCCATGTACGATAAGGGTCCAAAACACGACTGACCTACCTCCATACTGGACCCATAGGACTATATGCCTGTCTCATGGAATGATACTTGGCCGCATCAGCACTCTTTTACTGTGATTAATAGGCAAACTCTGTTGGAAACGGGAACCAACCTCCATGAGATCCAGGTATAGAAAGAAAAACACCGTGTAGTGGCTGTCAGATGTCGACCTGCGCTTCTTAGTACTCCATAATTAATTGTCCTTAGGATGAATTTAAAAAAAGGTTCGAAACTGGTTGTCCAACAAAATAAAAAACATTGTTTATAAATTGCACTATTGATGAAAGGAAATGTTTTAAAACAGGATGATAAAAACCAACTGTGTTCAACAAAAGTGTGAACGAATATTCCCTGAATGGGTTTCCAATTTCTACAATGGATCAGGGGATGACCTATGCCATACCAAATCTATAATCTAGGTTTAAATTAAGTTTCACTTAAGAGAATACTATCAAAATGGTCTACAGTGACCCTCAATTATCTTTAATTACTTATCTAACTTGTCATAAATTACAGTGGCTGATGTGGCTTCTCAATAATTATATAACAGAAAAATCATTGCGTTTCAGATTTTAACTTACGTAGTAAATGTGAATGCTATGAGCTTCAATTGACGATCGACACTAGTATTACGTAAAAAGGGGATGTAACAGACGAGACTTCTGTAGTTCCAAGTGAAGCTTTATGCGTTCAAAAATGCGGCATCGCGTGCGTTCATTACCTTGTCGGTGTTCGTCAGGGGGCGGCGGCCAGCGCAGCTCCATGCATCTCGCCGTCTCGGAAGCAACTCTCTCCTAACTTCTCCTTACTACAATTTACCGAAGTTCGTTAAAAAAACTATCTGGCTGTGTTTTCATCTGACCAATCAGGGTCTCAATGTTAACCTTAAGCTCCGCCTACAAAAATTCTGTCTATACTTTTCGTGGTGGGGCAATGTTTTTAAAGTTTGCATCGTAACAGAGATGTGAAAAAGCCTCACGCTAAAACTTGCGGCTGGTGTGGCCCTTTTAGTGTTATCGTAAGATCTATACTGTTCTTCTGGAGGGCTCTCGCTTTTGACATGGGCTGGGGGGTGGTCCTGGTGGTTAGCTGGAGACGTTGGTGTCCATCCCTTATCGTAGGGCCTTCTAGCTTAACACAGTTCTGATCTCGGCTTCTGTTCTCGTTTCTCCCCTTGGAACTGTGTCTGTCTCATGGTGGGAAGGTATGACATGCATTTAGGTATTCGTGTGTTAGTCTGTGATAATTCATTTGCTCACTCGTTACTCATATTACTTTGGTTCATTTAATGTCACGATTTATTTGGAGCTATGTGACATACTACTGGATTTGCTTATCATGTCCGGGTTTTCATGGAAGGTGTTGGATTTTCCTGACACCACCCTTCGAACTTAATTTTTGCACTGAATTTAGGCAATGATTCCTTTATATAAATATTGTTGCGTACTGTTCAGCCATGTTGTTCTGGTTCTATGCTACTTTGTTTTACTAATTTATATTTTTATATTCTTTCACATTGTTCTCAAAAATATGTTTCTATTGACAAGAGAAGAATATTTTATACTATTATAATTATTATTTTAAATTATTTTCTTTCTTTATTTAAGAGTGAAGTTTGTTTTTCAAGAAGTTTGTTTTCGAAAGTAAGGAGTTGTTTTTAATTCTAGACACTCATTTCAACATTATTACACTAACAAATAAGAATTATTTCCAAGAATTGCTTTGACAAAGAAATATACTTACACAAGTATTGAGATATTACCCTAACAAATGGTACAAATGTTTAAAAAAAGGGAAAACATCCAACAAGATAATTTTTTATTCTTTGTTTTTATAAGCAGAAAATAAGTAAAATATAGTTATTCTTTAATTTTTATGAGGAGAAAATAAGTGGCATATAGTTTTAGTGTTTATTATGCCTTACTTTTGCTCGTTATTTACTGTTGATATCAGAACTAATGACTTATTTTTATCGATAGTATTTTTTCACTTAAGCCCATAGTCAATGACTGTTATTTTGTAGTTAATTAGCTGTCTGGTGTGCTTAACTTATTTAGTTTTTCACACGTTTCTTTTGCACAATACCTACATCACATAATTTGACTTTGCAGACGACTAGTTTACAATAGGATAGGGATTAGGGAAGGTATGTCGTCTATTCTTCACCCACCTTTTTTCTTGGTCTCAATCATGCGAATCTTCAACTTCTGTTCTTCCTGCTTTTTCTCTGCTTCTTACTTGATTCTTGGTTCTTCTCTGGACAGGATATGGGAATATTTATTGATAAATAGTCGCTTGGAAGTTCTCCTCTTAGTAACAGTTTGATAAATTTTTTGGGCGTGTCATTTTTACTTTGTGGAAGTTTTCTTCAGTTTCGTGCATCAGCGTGCTGTTTAATAGCAGTAGTGTGACTTTCACACATATTTTTTTGCCAGTGGTGGCTTGCCCAAGCGGTCTTCTCATCGGGCAGTTTTTTGCTCACTCAGCTGAGTCACTGGTGGTTCCGTGTTCTGTCTCAGCAGGGTTCTGCCACCCTGTGGTTCAGCAGATTTACTGCCCACTACAATTACAAGGGCCTTCTGTTGGTCTTGCTGTCCTTTCCCTTCTCTTGATGCTTATGCCTTGTAGGAATCGTGTCTTGCTAATTACGTCCTTTTCTTTCTTGATACTTCTCGCATTGCAACTTGTGGGTCATTGCATCTGGTCTTTGCTGGAGTTTGTACAATGGTTCTTACAAAAAGTTTTACTTTTAATCATCTAACGAAAGTCTAGTACCTACATTGTTTTACGCCTTCTTAAAAAGCTTTACAAATTTCAGCGCCCTTTCCATGTTACAATGTTAAGATATTTTGAATCTTAACTTCTACAAGAATCCTCAAATTCGTTTTTTATTTTTATGTAGTGTCGTGGTGTATAGCATTTTAGTATTTCATGCTGTTAGACTATCTATGTTTTATCCTTTCACCTTAATGTATGGTACTATTGGTGTTATTTTTGTTTTTGTTTTTATTGAAACTACTTTCTTTTTCCCACCTTCCTCTCTCTTCATTCTTCTTTCTCCTGACGATCTTATCTGCAACATAATCTTTAAATATTGTGCTGATTATTTACCAGTAATAAAATTAATCTTCAAACTTTTTGATATGGCTCACATGGTGAAGTCGTAACGTTTTGCTCTTTTTGGGTTCATTAGTTCCACAGCATTATCATGAGCAATGCAGCTAATTATGACAGGTCCTTTGTATGCAGCGTAAAACCTATGTACACTCCTGGAAATTGAAATAAGAACACCGTGAATTCATTGTCCCAGGAAGGGGAAACTTTATTAACACATTCCTGGGGTCAGATACATCAAATGATCACACTGACAGAACCACAGGCACATAGACACAGGCAACAGAGCATGCACAATGTCGGCACTAGTACAGTGTATATTCACCTTTCGCAGCAATGCAGGCTGCTATTCTCCCATGGAGACGATCGTAGAGATGCTGAATATAGTCCTGTGGAACGGCTTGCCATGCCATTTCCACCTGGCGCCTCAGTTGGACCAGCGTACATGCTGGACGTGCAGACCTCGTGAGACGATGCTTCATCCAGTCCCAAACATGCTCAATGTGGGACAGATCCGGAGATCTTGCTGGCCAGGGTAGTTGACTTACACCTTCTAGAGCACGTTGGGTGGCACGGGATACATGGGGACGCGCATTGTCCTGTTGGAACAGCAAGTTCCCTTGCCGGTCTAGGAATGGTATAACGATGGGTTCGATAACGGTTTGGATGTACCGTGCACTATTCAGTGTCCCCTCGACGATCACCAGAGGTGTACGGCCAGTGTAGGAGATCGCTCCCCACACCATGATGCCGGGTGTTGGCCCTGTGTGCCTCGGTCGTATGCAGTCCTGATTGTGGCGCTCACCTACACGGCGCCAAACACGCATACGAGCATCATTGGCACCAAGGCAGAAGCGACAAGTCGCCATTCGTCCCTCCATTCACGCCTGCCGCGACACCACTGGAGGCGGGCTACACGATGTTGGGGCGTGAGCGGAAGACGTCCTAACGGTGAGCGGGACCGTAGCCCAGCTTCATGGAGACGGTTGCGAATGGTCCTCGCCGATACCCCAGGAGCAACAGTGTCCCTAATTTGCTGGGAAGTGGCGGTGCGGTCCCCTACGGCACTGCGTAGGATCCTACGGTCTTGGCGTGCATCCGTGCGTCGCTGCGATCCGGTCCCAGGTCGACGGGCACGTGCACCTTCCGCCGACCACTGGCGACAACATCGATGTACTGGGGAGACCTCACGCCCCACGTGTTGAGCAATTCGGCGGTACGTCCACCCGGCCTCCCGCATGCCCACTATACGCCCTCGCTCAAAGTCCGTCAACTGCACATACGGTTCACGTCCACGCTGTCGCGGCATGCTACCAGTGTTAAAGACTGCGATGGAGCTCCGTATGCCACGGCAAACTGGCTGACACTGACGGCGGCGGTGCACAAATGCTGCGCAGCTAGCGCCATTCGACGGCCAACACCGCGGTTCCTGGTGTGTCCGCTGTGCCGTGCATGTGATCATTGCTTGTACAGCCCTCTCGCAGTGTCCGGAGCAAGTATGGTGGGTCTGACACACCGGTGTCAATGTGTTCTTTTTTCCATTTCCAGGAGTGTATTTTGTGTTTCTGTTTGCTGGAGAGATGATGTGTTTTTACAAATACTTTCTGGCAACTTAGAATGTTCTATTAATTGCTGTTCTATCTCCTCTTTCTTTTCTTTTAATGGCTGCCTTTCTGATGTTGGAGAGTGCTGTTGCTATGACTTGTTTGTGCTGTCTACGTTGTACAATAGGAAATCTATCACTTTCTCTTGTTATGTTTGTGGGTTCAATATTTTTAAGTACAGTAACTCTAGGTAGTAGTGTAGTGCTATGTGACATTTCATTTATTACTTCTTGAAAAATCTTTAAGGTATATATCCCAAGTGTTGTGTCTTTTACCTGCATATAATCGGCATAAAGTGCCTATGTCCTTCATAGATCGTTCTGATGTATTCACGCTAGGTTTGTGCTTAGATCTGTTGATGGGTTTTATTTTGTGTTGTTTTAACGTGTTCTGCCATTGCACTGATTTGTATTGTGGGCCATTAGCCGAAATTATTCGTTCCACTCGACCAACTTGTCTGAGAAAATCTTGTCTAAATGCTTTACTTAAAGAAAGACCTTTTGCCCGTTTTAATGGTGTCAAGGTAACATATTTAGAAGTAAGTTCCAAAACGACAAATATGAAAATATATCCGTTTTTTGTGCGTGGGAGGGGCCCCATCAAATCTGTTGCAGCTATTTGTTTTTATTTTTTAGGGATTATTGGAAACAGAGGTGGTTTGGTTTGGAAAGTGATGTGTTTAGCCCTCATACATTTTTTGCATTTGACTAATACCGTTCTATTTCGTCTTTCCATATTAAGAAAATGGCTTGTTTGTTTTATTTTTAAAAAACATTTCTTTGGTCAAAAGTGGCCATTACTTAAATGTGTATACCATATGTACTTATTAATTAGTTCATCTGGGATATAAATTAACCACTCATTCGTTGCAATATTTAGTCTAAAAAATAAAACATTGTTTTTTTACGAGATAGTGCTGTCGAATGTCTGGAAAATCCTTACTTCTCCACTTGTGTTTGATTCCTAATATTTCGGGATCTTTGTCCTGTTCTTTGCCTATGTTTTTCAATGCTTTCGTAATGTAGTTTTTGAAAGGTACTTGTTTCATGTAGTACATTGTAAACTGGTCTTCTGCTCCTTCCAAACCTACGTTATTGGATGCACCCTGTGGACATCGTGATAAAGCATCTGCTAATACATTCGCTGGTACGGGTGTGAGTGTAATAGTGAAGTCAAATTCATGTAGTATTAACATGCATCTGGCTAACATCCCATGAGTTAGTTTGGCAGATAACAGAAATTCTAATGCTTTGTGGTCATTGTATACTTTCGTTTTTCTTCCGAATAGGAAGTATCGCAAACGTTGGAAGCACCATACAATGGCCAATGCTTCCAGCTCCATGACTGAATAGTTTTTCTCGCTTTTTGTGAGTACACGATTGTTCTATATGATCTTAGCCCTGCCTGTTCGTATTCTTGGAATAAAACAACTCCTAAATCTGTTTTCGCGCTATCAGTGGCCATACAAAAATTTTGTGTTACATCAGGATGTGCTAAAATGGGTGCTGTTGTTAGTGCGTTTTTCACTTTTAGAAATTCTACATTGGCTTGTTGATCCCACACTCATGGAGTGTTTTTTCCAGTCAATGCACATAGGCGTGGTGTTGCGAGAGAGTCGATCCAAATAAATTTTTTATAGAATCCAGTGAGACCTAGAAAGCGTCTGAGAGTTTTCTTATTATATGGAGTACATAATTCTTTGATTGTCGTTAGTTTTTCTGGGTCAGGCATTACCCCTTTCTCTGAAATTATGTGTCCTAGAAATTTAACCTCTCGCCTTCCAAATTTGGATTTTGTTATATTTACTGTGACCCCATGCTCTTTGATCATCTGTAAAAACTGATTTAATGTGTCATTGTGATGTTCCCAAGAGGGTTCTGCCATAATCACATCATCAACATAACAAATAATTTTTTGTAAAATTTCAAGACTGAGTATAGTATTAAATCCCCTAATAAACGCTGCTGATGTTCAAACCAAATGGCTATCGTTTAAACTGGTAACATCTACCGAATACGATAAATGCTGTAAATTTTCTACATTCTGCGGCCAATTCTATTTGCCAGAAACTACTCCGTAAATCAATTGATGAAAATATCTTAGCACCGTTTGTATCAATTCCTCTAATTTTTCTGGGCGATCTGATGCTCCCATCTCGTTTTTGTATAATGTGGAGTGGGCTGCTTTGTGTGGAGGTGGCTGGTTCAATAATATCGTCATCTAACATTTTAGATATCTCCTGGAATACTTTATTGCTGTAGCTTAATGGGATTGTATAGGTGGCACTGTAAATGGTTTGTGCTGTTTTACTTCAAACTTGTACTGAAAGTGTTTAATACTGCCAGTCTTAGGTAAAAATACCTCTGCTCTATCTCGTAAAATACTCTCTAATTCTCTTTTTCTGTGTTCCGAAATACCTTGAACTTCTTGCAATTTTTCGTCGATTTCTTTATGGACTTCTAACATGAGTTGAGGCGATTTCCCCTTTTGTGCATACCATTCTAATTCTTCATCCTCTTTATCTCGCATCATTCTCAATTGTTTGTTTATAACTGGTATTTCTTCTAATTTCAGCTTTTTCTCAAAGAGAAGTATGACATTCCCGAATGTTACGCTACCTTTCCCCATATCTATTATCGCTCGTCTCTCCTATAATCAAATCTACAGTTAGTTTAGGTATAATCACGAAGTTGACTTCGATCTTTCGACCTTGACACGAAAGAGTTAACCTTGTTTGTCTCGTAACTTCCGCAGTATTGTTTCTAATAGGACCTCTTACTTTAATCTTAAGTGTTTTCACAACTGACAAATTTCTCATTGGGATTACACTGCATGAATAAATTTTCTGAGATGGCAGTTCGCTATCAATTACATTATTGACTGGGATATGCTTTACCATAGCCTTCACAATTGGTTGAATTTGAAAGGGTTGGGTCTGTTCTTCTTCTTCTTGCATCAACGAATCCTCCACTGAATCATACATGAGTCTTTTCAGGAATTTCCCTTGTGAATTCGAACTTTCTGTAGGATAAGCTTCGACTGCTACTTCTCTCTCTTTTATTTCCCCTTCTGTATTTCTTCTTTCATTTGCGCTTTCATCAACATCCTCTACTTTTTCCTCATCCTCATCTATCTTCTCCTTCTTCGTCGCTACTTCCACATATTCGCATCTAAATGCTCTAATTATCGCTTCATAACTTCCTTCATTATATACAGGTACGTTGGCTTGTGTGCCCACTAGTAACTTATTTTCAACTTCTGTCGATTGCACATTATCCTCATCGAATTCGCTTTCCCTAGTTTCCATCTCAAATAGCTCTGCCATATTCATTACTTCGTCCTTTCCTCCTACATTCGTTGTGCATGCCTCTGGCAATTCATCTTCCTCGTCGGTATTCTCCCAATTAATTTCGTCCCAACACGATATTGTTATTTTCCTGTCTTCGTTTTCATCTGGTCCCTGTGGATTTGTTTCTTCCTTCTTCTCTTCTCGTGATAAGATTTTTACTTCTCTGTTCAAGGCGCTGCAATTGTCCTGGGTCGGTGCGTCATTCCCTTTGGCATGGGCGCTTAGTTGTCAATCCGAACGTTTATCGGGTTTTGGAGGTCTTACCTCAACCTCTTCTATCTGCATTCGCTTTTCTTGTTCAGCTTGTTGATAGTGGTTACTTTGTTGATAATTTGTCGGTCTATTGGTTCTCCAGTACCCGTTCCAGTGGTCGTTATTCCCTCTGTAATAGTTGTTGCCGTTCCTGGGCGAATTATAGTTATTGCCATATTCTCTTCTAAATCCATAACCGGTTTTTTGTTGAAATCTATTGTCGTTTCTTGGTGCGAAGTTATCACGTGGTTCGTAATTAATGTTTCTTCGTACTGTGTCTTGTGGATTCCACTGCTTTTTACTTTCGTTTTCACGTGCGCTTCATCTTTTCTTGCGCCATCTTCCGAAAATATGAACTCTAGTTCCCTTAGAATGCCTTTAAATGCTTCGACGTCATTGTCTCCGTGACCTACTAATGATTTCTGTATTTCAATGGTAACTTCATCGCGCATAATTTAATCAACTCTCCGTCACTGTATGGTACACCTAAGCATTGATTTTTCTTTGCCATTAATTCGAAAAATTTCACGGGACTCTTCTCTCCTGAATTTTCAAAATATGGGTTCTGTAATAATTCGAACTTCACTCTGTTCTGTGCTTCGCTGGACCAATATCGTGACAGAAACTTCTCTCTGAAATCTTCGTACGATCGGCATGTCGCTGCAACATTTTACATGGTTTCTGCAACTGTTCCTGACATGTGTGCACAAATAAAATCTAATTTGTGTGCTAGCGTCCAGTGTTCTGGTAACCCTACTCGGAACTGATCAATAAAAGTTCGTGGATGTAATGAGTTTCCTTCTCGAAAGTGTTGAAATTTTCTAACTGTGAGTAAATGATCGTTGTCGTACTTCGCCATAGTTCCATATGAAATTCGCGATTCTTCGCCACTTTTGTTTCTGATCATTTCTCCCGTCGTTCTTTCCGGTTGTGGTAGGATCCATTGGATATTGTCCACTGTAACTTTCGCCTACCCTTGCGTAGTATCGCTGGAGTGGTACGCAATAATTTCCTTCCATTGGTTGTGAACGTGTAACTGAATGCATTGCACTTTACTCTTCGCGACGTGGCTTTCCGTTGTCAGGTATTGGTTCCGTATGTTGTCTGGCTAACTTTGCTGCTTCATTGCACGATCCAGACTGTCTTGAAAGATACATTTGTGGTTCCGCATGTGTTTGTGATGCCGATTGTTCATCAAGAATTTCGAAACGTGTTTGTTGCTGTGCAGGCTGTCTGATTTCACATATGTTACTTTCCGCCTGTGATTGGAATCACAAATGCGTAATATCTTCGTTAATTGCTTGTTTTGTCGGTGCTGTTATAGATACGGATGTGGTTGCAGGCTCAGTGCTTGTTCGATCCTGTTCACTACGCTCTGCAATGGTTTGCAACAACTCTGTTCGCAATTTCTGAAATTGTCGCTTCGTTTGCGCTTCTATTTTGACCATGCGGTTATCATATCTTTTCAGCGCTGCTTTTGTGATACGTTTGTGTAACACACTGTTTTCAACTATTTCCCGCGCTGTACCTGCTGCTTGTCTAGTAATTACGTTTATCTGTTTCTCTAGTTTCTTGACTTCTCCCTAGGTGTTGTTACGTAATGTTTTGATCTCGTCCTGAGTGTCATTACGCAATGTTTGTACGCCCGCTTGTACCTTGTCAATGTCTGTTCTCAATTGATTGTGACCTGTTACTAAGTTTCCTATCACTTCTCGAGATTCTTTTGCCTCGTCTTCAATATAACTTAGGTGTAACTGATTTTTTTTGTTTTGTTTTTTAATCTCACGCATTTGTCTCGTGGTTTCTGCATTCTGAATTTTAATTTGGTTCGCAATTTCTTTATTTTGTCTTGTCATGGTTTCCGTCGTTAATTGTAATAATTCTGCCAGATTGGTGGGTCCTATTGCGTTTTCTTCCGACGTCCTACACTCTGTATTTTCGCCCAATTGTTGGTTTGCAACCGATTGCATTGAACTGTGCGGTGACACGTTTATGCTCGCATTCCTTGTACTCTGTGGTGAGGGAGCTCTGATTACTTGTACTATGGGTTCTACATATGCAAGACGCAAGTTAGAATCCTCATCGGCTGTCTCTCTACTTTCCTGCTCCTCAGTCGTATGCTGACTTATGTTTTCTATGCCTTGACGTACATTATCCTCGTTATGGTGCGTTATCTGCTCCTATTTCTCGCATTACTGCATCGTCTGTTGCACTGTCCTCTATTCTCCGTCCGTCTTCATATTGGGTCTCCACCTCAATTCGGTCAAGGTCTCGATCTGCCATTGCTAATTTTTCCGAATGGCTTATTTTCTGTTTTAAAAACAATTCACACGCCCTACTTTGCGTCAACATGCGCTCATACGATCTCACGCATTTCATAAACTTTTTGTACACAAGACTTGACAATCAATTCAGAACCAACTTGTCGACGATGTATCCGCCACCTGTGCGCTTGCATTAGAGAGAAAACTTAATTCTAACAATATTAAAATTCATAACTTAATTATGCTATTGTCTCTGCTAGAATGTCTCACATTCTGTTGAACACTTTCTTACTATCTATCGCTGCAGCTACTGTTTTCGACTATTTATAACTTTAAGTAAAAAAAAATTTACTACGAAAATTTTTAACAGGATATTTTTCGGACCTAGTTAGGCATGTGGTCGACCTTCAATCTCGTTAATTTACCATCCTGGCAGGGTCGCCATTCTCTAACATTCTGAGTGGTGTCTATTTGTTCTATGTCATGTCTCCCTATCACTTTCGCGCAACGATGCTCTGAGCGTTTTTTTTAGGGAATTGACTAGTGTGAACCTGGGACCTGTTGCTGGTAAGGAGACGCCAGACCACACATGACATGTAGAGTTCAGAAGAGTTCAGTGGGACTAGCGATGATATAATCAAATACTTCATGATTTCAGCGTCAGCTCCACTGCACCCCCTGTAAAAGAATCTTAATACTAATTAAATTTAGTGGAAGGGGTTCAAGGCTTTACTATTTTTAGTTAGCTGGTAAAATAATGTCCAAAAAGCAGTTAAGTTTATCATTGGAAATTTTATTCTACTCACAAAACATTGTTTATAAATTGCACTATTGATAAAAGGAAATGTTTTAATACCAATAAAAACCAACTGCGTTCAACAGAAGTGTGAACGAATATTCCCTGAATGGGTTTCCAAGTTCTACAATGGATCGAAGGATGACCTATGCCATACCAAATCTATAATCTAGGTTTAAATTAAGTTTCACAAAAGAGAAAACTATCAAAATGGTCTACAGTGACCCTCAATTATCTTTAATTACTTATCTAACTTGTCATAAATTACAGTGGCTGATGTGGCTTCTCAATAATTATATAACAGAAAAATCATCGCGTTTCAGATTTTAACTTACATAGCAAATGTGAATACCATGAACTTCAATTGACGATCGACACCAGTATTACGTAAAAAGGGGACGTAACAGATGAGACTTCTGCAGTTCTAAGTGAAGCTTTATGCGCTCAAAAATGCGGCATCGCGAGCGTTCATTACCTTGTCGATGTTCGTCAGGGGGTGGCGGCCGGCGCAGCTCCATGCATCTCGCCGTCTCCATACTACAATTTATCGAAATTGGTTAAAAATACCATCTGGCTTTGTTTTCATCTGACCAATCAGGGTCTCAACGTTAACCTTAAGCTCCGCCTACAAAAATTCTGTCTATCCAATGAGAAACGTTATACGTTTCGTGGTTGGGCAATGTTTTTAAAGTTTGCAACGTAACAGAGACGTGAAAAAACCTCACGCTAAAACTTGCGGCTGGTGTGGTCCTTTTAGTGTTATCGTAAGATCTATACTGTTCTTCTGGAGGGCTCTAGCTTTTGACATGGGCTGGGGGGGGGGGGGGGGTGGTCCTGGTGGTTAGCTGGAGACGTTGGTGTCCATCCCTTATCGTAGGGCCTTCTAGCTTAACACAGTTCTGATCTCGGCTTCTGTACTCGTTTCTCCCCTTGGATCTGCGTCTGTCTAACAGTGGGTAGGTATGGCATGCATTGAGGCATTCTTGTGTTAGTCTGTGGTATTCCATTTGCTCACTCGTTACTCGTATTACTTTGGTTAATTTAATGTCACGATTTATTCGGAGCTATGTGATACACTACTGGATTTGCTTATCATGTCAGGGTTCTCATGGAAGGTGTTGGATTTGCCTGACACCTTACAAAGCCTTACATGCCGACCTCGTCTGTTGACTGACGGAGACCACCGACAATTGAAGAGGGTCTTAATGTATAATAAGCAGACATACATCCAGACCATCACACAGGAAATCGGGACCCACTGCATGTACTTGACAGTTAAGCAGGAAGTGAGGAAACGTGGATTTCATGGTCGAGCGGCTGCTCATAAGCCACAAATGACGTCGTAAATGCCAAGCGACGGCTCGCTTGGTGTAAGGTGCGAAACATTGGACGATTGAACAGTGGAAGAACGTTGTGTGGAGTGAAAAATTACAGTACACAATGTCGCGATCCGATGACAGGGTGTGGGTATGGCGAATGCCCAGTGAACGTCATCTACCAGAGTGTATAGTGCCATAGTGCCAACAGTACAATTCGGAGTCGGTAGTGTTGTCGTGTTTTTCATGGAGAGGGCTTGCACCCTTTATGTTGCGTGTCACTATCACTGCACAGGCCTACATTGATGTTTTAAACATCGTCTTGCTTCCTACTATTGAAGAGCAATACGGGGATGGCGACTGCATCTTTCAACACGATCGAACACGTGTTCTACATCTACATCTACATCCGTACTCCGCAAGCCACCTGACGGTGTGTGGCGGAGGGTACCCTGAGTACCTCTATCGGTTCTCCCTTCTATTCCAGTCTCGTATTGTACGTGGAAAGAAGGATTGTCGGTATGCTTCTGTGTGGGCTCTAATCTCTCTGATTTTATCCTCATGGTCTCTTCGCGAGATATACGTAGGAGGGAGCAATATACTGCTTGACTCTTCGGTGAAGGTATGTTCTAGAAACTTCAACAAAAGCCCGTACCGAGCTACTGAGCGTCTCTCCTGCAGAGTCTTCCACTGGAGTTTATCTATCATCTCCGTAACGCTTTCGCAATTACTAAATGATCCTGTAACGAAGCGCGCTGCTCTCCGTTGGATCTTCTCTATCTCTTCTATCAACCCTACCTGGTGCGGATCCCACACTGCTGAGCAGTATTCAAGCATTGGGCGAACAAGCGTACTGTAACCTACTTCCTTTGTTGTCGGATTGCATTTCCTTAGGATTCTTCCAATGAATCTCAGTCTGGCATCTGCTTTACCGACGATCAACTTTATATGATCATTCCATTTTAAATCACTCCTAATGCGTACTCCCAGATAATTTATGGAATTAACTGCTTCCAGTTGCTGACCTGCTATTTTGTAGCTAAATGATAAGGGACCTATCTTTCTATGTATTCGCATCACATTACACTTCGCTACATTGAGATTCAATTGCCATTCCGTGCACCATGCGTCAATTCGCTGCAGATCCTCCTGCATTTCAGTACAATTTTCCATTGTTGCAACCTCTCGATACACCACAGCATCATCCGCAAAAAGCCTCAGTGAACTTCCGATGTCATCCACCAGGTCATTTATGTATATTGTGAATAGCAACGGTCCTATGACACTCCCCTGCGGCACACCTGAAATCACTCTTACTTCGGAAGACTTCTCTCCATTGAGAATGACGTGCTGCGTTCTGTTCATAATGCACGGCCTGTGGCGGAGTGGTTACACGACATAACATCCCTGTAATGGACTGGCCTGCACAGAGTCCTGACCTGAATCCTATACAACACCTTTGGGATGTTTTGGAACGCCGACTTCGTGTCAGGCCTCACCGACCGACATCGATACCTCTCCTCAGTGTAGCACTCCGTGAAGAATGGGCTGCCATTCCCCAAGAAACCTACCAACACCTGATTGAACGTATGCTTGCGAGAGTGGAAGCTGTCATCAAAGCTGTGGGTGGGCCAACACCATATTGAATTACAGTGTTACCGATGGAGGGTGCCACGAACTTGTCAGTCATTTTCAGCCAGGTATCCGGATACTTTTGATCACATACTGTACAACTGATGACCCATTCAGAGATGTGACATGAGTAATCAGAGAGCTTTACAGTTAAGATCCCCCATCCGGAAAAAAGAAGTTGTGAAACGTTGGTAAGCTGTCATAAGAAAGAATGGAGATTATTCTGAAGGCCTGTGAGGTACTTTGTAAACAAATTTTTTCTTCAATTCTGTCTTACACTGTGCAGCACTTTGAAAGCTATTTCGAGAATAGAAGGATTAGCATATGACAGGGAGATCACTAGAGCCGCGCGTGGTAGCCACGCCGTCCGTGGTGCCTTGCCACGGTTCGCGCAGCTATCCCCGTCGGAAGTTCGAGTCCTCCCTCGAGCATGGGTGTGTGATTTGTCCATAGCGTAAGTTAGATTAAGTAGTGTGTAAGCCTAGGGACCGATGACTTGCGCAGTTTTTTTCCCATAGGAACTTACAGAAAATTTCCGGAGATAACCAGACTCCAAAATCTAGACTGTCGACTACCAGGAGAAAGCAGGCCTACAAGAGATGTAGCACGTTCACTGACAGTACAGCAGTGCAGGCCCACTCACCGTAGCAGGCCTCCGTGTAGAGGATGAAGAGGCCGCTGTGTTTCCGGTGCAGCTCGTCCAGCACGGCGGGGTCGGTCTCGCTGTCGCCGTACCAGTGCACCGCCACGCCGCTCGCCAGCCGCTCTGCAGCCTTGCTCTCCAGGATCTGCGGGCCAAGCGCGCGTTTCTGACACACTCCCGTAACACACCTTCCATCTTGACGCAATAATGATGTTGAAGCTGCAGTGAACTAAACGTCAGAAAGACGCAAGCGACACAGTTGCTCATTCTCTGTCTCGCTCACTGCTGCAGTGGAAAAGCCCGCTGTGTTGCAACATCGCTCTGTATGGTATAGACTGGCGAACGGGCAATGGAGCTGATGTTGAAGTCCAGAAGCCGAGGTGGCTTCTGAGGAGCACAGGATCCGGCGGAAAATGAAAATAAATTAAAAACAATAAGATATTCTACACTACTGTTCATTAAAATTGTTACGCCACGAAGATGACGTGCTACAGACGCAAAATTTAACTAACAGGAAGAATATGCTGTGATATGCAAATGATTAGCTATTCAGAGCATTCACACAAGGTTGGCGCCGGTGGCGACTCCTACAACGTGCTGGCATGAGGAAAGTTTCCAACTGATTTCTCATACACAAACAGTAGTTGACCGGCGTTGCCTGGTGAAACGTTGTTGTGATGCCTCGTGTAAGGGGGAGAAATGCTTACCATCGCGTTTCCGTCTTTGATAAAGGTCGGATTGTAGCCTATCGCGATTGCGGTTAATCATGTCGCGACATTGCTGCTCGCGTTGGTCGAGATCCAGTGACTGTTAGCAGAATATGGAATCTGTGGGTTGGCTCAAATGGCTCTGAGCACTATGGGACTCAACTTCTGAGGTCATTAGTCCCCTAGAACTTAGAACTAGTTAAACCTAACTAACCTAAGGACATCACACACATCCATGCCCGAGGCAGGATTCGAACCTGCGACCGTAACGGTCTCGCGGTTCCAGACTGCAGCGCCTAGAACCGCAAGGCCACTCCGGCCGGCAAGGAATCTGTGGGTTCAGGGGGGTAATACGGAACGCCGTGCTGGATCCCAACGGCCTCGTATCACTAGCAGTCGAGATGACAGGCATCTTATCCGCATGGCTGTAACGGATTGTGCAGTCACGTCTCGATCCCTGAGTCAACAGATGGGTACGTTTGCAAGACAACAACCATCTGCACGAACAGTTCGACGACGTTTGCAGCAGCATGGACAAACAGCACGGAGACCACGGCTTGGGTTACCCTTGACGCCGCATGACAGACAGGAGCGCCTGCGATGGTGTACTCAACGACGAACCTGGATGCACGAATGGCAAAACGTCATTTTTTCGGATGAATCCAGGTTCTGTTTACAGCACCATGATGGTCGCATCCGTGTTTGGTGACATCGCGGTGACCACTCATTGGAAACGTGTATTCGTCATCGTGATACTAGCGTATCACCCGGCGTGATGGTATGGGGTGCCACTGGTTACACGTCTCGGTTACCTCTTGTTCGCATTGACGGCACTTTGAACAGTGGACGTTACGTTTCAGATGTGTTACACCCGTGACTCTATCCTTCATTCGATACCTGCGAAACCCTACATTTCAGCAGGATAATGCACGATGGTCCTTGCCGTTGGTGGGGATGTATGCGTGCCTCAGGGATATAGATGACCGTACCGTAGGTACAACCACAACGGACGGGTATCTGTTGAGAGGCCAGACAAACGTGTGGTTCCTGAAGAGGGGCAGCAGCCTTTTCAGTAGTTGCAGGGGCAACAGTCTGGATGATTGACTGATCTGGCCTTGTAACAATAACCAAAACGGCCTCGCTGTGCTGGTACTACGAACGGCTGAAAGCAAGGGGAAACTACTGCCGTAATTTTTCCTGAGGGCATGCAGCTTTACTGTATGATTAAACGGTGATGGCGTCCTCTTGGGTAAAATATTCCGGAGGTAAAATAGTCCCCCATTCGGATCTCCGGGCGGGGACTACTCAAGAGGATGTCGTTATCAGGAGAAAGAAAGCTGGCGTTCTACGGATCGGAGCGTGGAATGTCAGATCCCTTAACAAAGGAGGTAGGTTAGAAAATTTAAAAAGGGAAATGGATAGGTTAAAGTTTGATATAGTGGCAATTAGTGAAGTTCGGTGGCAGGAGGAACAAGACTTCTGGCCGGGACTACAGGGTTATAAACAAAAATCAAATAGGGGTAATGCAGGAGAAGGTTCAATAATGGATAGGAAAATAGAATTGCGGGTAAGCTACTACAAACAGCATAGTGAACGCATTATTGTGGCCAAGATAAACACGAAGCCCATGCCTACTACAGTAGTACTAGTTTATATGCCAACTAGCTCTGCAGATGATGAAGAAATTGAAGAAATGTATGATGAAATGAAAGAAATTGTTCTGATAGTGAAGGGAGACGAAAATTTAATAGTCATGGGTGACTGGAATTCGAGTGTAGGAAAAGGGAGAGAAGGAAACGTAGTAGGTGAATATGGATTGGGGCTAATAAATGAAAGAGGAAGCCGCCTGGTAGAATTTTGCATAGAGCACAACTTAATCATAGCTAACACTTGGTTTAGAACCATGAAATAAAGTTGTATACATGGAAGAACCCTGGAGATACTAAAAGGTATCAGATAGATTGTATAATGGTGAGACAGAGATTTAGGAACCAGGTTTTAAATTGTAAGACACTTCCAGGGGCAGATGTGGACTCTGACCAAAATCTATTGGTTATGACCTGTAGATTAAAACTGAGGAAACTGCAAAATGGTGGGAATTTAAGGAGATGGGACCTGGATAAACTGAAAGAACCAGTGGTTGTACAGAGATTCAGGGAGAGAATAAGGGAACAATTGACAGGAATGGGGGAAAGAAACACAGTAGAAGAAGAATGGGTAGCTTTGAGGGATGAAGTACTGAAGGCAGCAGAGGATCAAGTAGGTAAAAAGACGAGGGCTAGTAGAAATCCTTGGGTAACAGAAGAAATATTGAATTTAATTGATGAAAGGAAAAAATATAAAAATGCAGTAAATTAAGCAGGCAAAACGGAATACAAACGTCTCAAAAATGAGATCGACAGGAAGTGCAAAATGGCTAAGCAGGGATGGCTAGAGGACAAATGTAAGGATGTAGAGGCTTATCTCACTAGGGGTAAGATAGATACTGCCTACAGGAAAATTAAAGAGACCTTTGGAGATAAGAGAACAACTTGTATGAACATCAAGAGCTCAGATGGAAACCCAGTTCTAAGCAAAGAAGGGAGAGCTGAAAGGTGGATGGAGTATATAGAGGGTCTATACAAGGGCGATGTACTTGAGGACAATATTATGGAAATGGAAGAGGATGTAGATGAAGATGAAATGGGAGATACGATACTGCGTGAAGAGTTTGACAGAGCACTGAAAGACCTGAGTCGAAACAAGGCCCCGTGAGTAGACAACATTCCATTAGAACTACTGACGGCCTTGGGAGACCCAGTCCTGGCAAAACTCTACCATCTGGTGAACAAGATGTATGAGACAGGCGAAATACCCTGAGACTTCTAGAAGAATATAATAATTCCAATCCCAAAGAAAGCAGGTGTTGACAGATGTGAAAATTACCGACAATCAGTTTAATAAGTCACAGCTGCATAATACTAACACGAATTCTTTACAGACGAATGGAAAAACTAGTAGAAGCCGACCTTTGTGAAGATCAGTTTGGATTCCGTAGAAATACTGGAACACGTGAGACAATACTGACCTTACGACTCATCTTAGAAGAAAGATTAAGGAAAGGCAAACCTACGTTTCTAGCATTTGTGGACTTAGAGAAAGCTTTTGACAATGTTGGCTGGAATACTCTCTTTCAAATTCTGAAAGTGGCAGGGGTAAAATACAGGGAGCGAAAGGCTATTTACAATTAGTACAGAAATCAGATGGCAGTTATTAGAGTCGAGGGGCATGAAAGAGAAGCAGTGGTTGGGAAAGCAATGAGACAGGGTTGTAGCCTCTCCCCGATGTTATTCAATCTGTATATTGAGCAAGCAGTAAAGGAAACAAAAGAAAAATTCGGAGTAAGTATTAACATTGATGAAGAAGAAATAAAAACTTTGAGGTTCACCGATGACATTGTAATTCTGTCTGGGACAGCAAAGGACTTGGAAGAGCAGTTGAATGGAATGGACAGTGTCTTGAAAGGAGGATATAAGATGAACATCAACAAAACAAAACGAGTATAATGGAATGTAGTCGAATTAAGTCGGGTGATGCTCAGGGAATTAGATTAGGAAATGAGACACTTAAAGTGGTAAAGACAATGGCAAGGAGTAAAAGAGTAAAGGAATTTTGCTATTTGCGGAGCAAAATAAATGATGATGGTCGAAGTAGAGAAAATATAAAATGTAGACTGGCAAGGGCAAGGAAAGCGTTTCTGAAGAAGAGAAATTTGTTAACATCAAGTATAGATTTAAGTGTCAGGAAGTCATTTCTGAAAGTATTTGTATGGAGTGTAGCCATGTATGGAAGTGAAACGTGGACGATAAATAGTTTAGACAAGAAGAGAATAGAAGCTTTCGAAATGTGGTGCTACAGAAGAATGCTGAAGATTAGATGGGTAGATCACATAACTAATGAGGAAGTATTGAATAGGATTGCGGAGAAGAGACGTTTATGGCACAACTTGACTAGAAGAAGGGATCGGTTGGTAGGACAATTGTTGAGGCATCAAGGGATCACCAATTTAGTATTGGAGGGTAGCGTGGAGGGTAAAAATTGTAAAGGGAGACCAAGAGATGAATACACTAAGCAGATTCAGAAGAATGTAGGTTGCAGTAGGTACTGGGAGATGAAGAAGCTTGCACAGGATAGAGTAGCATGGAGAGCTGCATCAAACCAGTCTCAGTCCTCGCTCAAAGTCCGTCAACTGCACATACGGTTCACGTGCACGCTGTCGCGGCATGCTACCAGTGTTAAAGACTGCGATGGAGCTCCGTATGCCACGGCCAACTGGCTGACACTGACGGCGGCGGTGCACAAATGCTGCGCAGCTAGCGCCATTCGACGGCCAACACCGCGGTTCCTGGTGTGTCCGCTGTGCCGTGCGTGTGATTATTGCTTGTACAGCCCTCTCGCAGTGTCCGGAGCAAGTATGGTGGGTCTGACACACCGGTGTCAATGTGTTCTTTTTTCCATTTCCAGGAGTGTATTTGTCCAATGAATACCCGTTTATCATCTGCATGTCTTCTTGGTGTAGCAATTATAATGGCCAGTAGTGTAGTGTCTGTTACGAAATCAAATAAGATAATGCAAAGAAAACACAGCAAAACATGTAGTGTAAAATTGCCGCTAACAGTATGTATGCGGAAAAGATAATAACGAACATATAACGATGAGCCAAAACATTTTGACCTCCTGCTTAATAGTGTGTTGTTCTACTTTACAAACACAGTACAACAAAAATTCTGCTCAGCATGGGATCTACAAGTCCCCGACATCGCATAGGTCAAGCAATTCCTGCAAATTACGGGATGTTGGTTTACGGGCAAGCAGCTGGCGTCCGATATGTGTTCCAATGTCTACAGATGAAGCACGTTTGCTGGCCAAGACATCAATGTGAATTCACTATAATGCCTCTCAACCCACTAGTACGTTTCTGAATCTACAACACGGCCAGTTATCCTGCTGGAATGTGTCATCGCAGTATAGAGACGCTTCAACCATGAAGCGAAGCAAGCGGTCCGCAGTATTGTTCACGCAGTTGACTGCTGTCACGATGCCTTCGATGGCCACCACAGATCCCATGGAAGCCTAACTCAACGTACCCAAAGCATAATTCTGCCCTCACCGGCATGCATCTGTGACGCGGTGTAGCCATTCGCCTAGATGACCGCGTGTAAGGACCCGACCATTGACCTGGTGTAACAATAAATGCGATTCATTCAACAGCCAACACGTTCCTATTGATCCATGTCGAAAATACAGTGAAGCTGTGTCCACTGTAATCATAATTGACGTTGTCGTTGGCTCAACACGGGAACAAGTAGGGTTCATATGGTGTGGAGCTCCATGTTCAACAATGTTCTTTGAACAGCGTGCTACGCAACACTTGTGCCTGCACCAGCGCGGTACTCTGTCGTCAGATCATCCACAGATCGCTGCCTATCCTGTATTACACTGTGGGGGATCCTCCGACCTCTACCTTTTGTGATGAGACGTGGACGTCCAATACCTTACGGCCTATTCGTTAGTTCACCATCCTTCAGCCACTTTCCACGGGTGCACGCGACAGTAGTATGCATACAGCCAACCAGCCTCGCCGTTTATGAGGTTCCCGTTTCCAACTGCAGCGCCACAACAAAGTGTCCTTTGTCAAAACCGCTTATATTAGGGGATTTCCGCATCTTCGCTATAATGACTGCCCATTCGTCTTTTTTCCGCTTACATTTTTTCCTTGCTGCGTCACGTGCTCGCAGGGGCGATTCTAGAAGTCGGTCAAAGGGGGGCAAAGGGGGAAGGGTCAATAGGACGGGGGGTGGGGGGGGGGGGTTGAAGGAATGGTAAATCGCTTAACAAAAAGAGAGTTGGGGTCGTCCACCGACAAACTGGTAAAATTTGGTTCTGTTTAAAGTAGTTTTTGGTAACCGTTTTGGAGTTCAGGGTAAAAAATGTGTATTAATAAATAATAAGACGCCCATTTTAAGTTAATTGATATTTATTAGTTTAGATATTAAGCTATTTTCCTGCCTTTATTCTTTTGTTAAAATGTGTTTGAAATACATTGCAACCTGTTGTTGTTGTCTTCAGTCCTGAGACTGGTTTGATGCAGCTCTCCATGCTACTCTATCCTGTGTAAGCTTCTTCATCTCCCAGTACCTACTGCAACCTACATCCTTCTGAATCTGCTTAGTGTATTCATCTCTTGGTCTCCCTCTACGATTTTTACCCTCCACGCTGCCCTCAAACGCTAAATTTGTGATCCCTCGTTGCCTCAAAACATGTCCTACCAACCGATCCCTTCTTCTAGTCAAGTTGTGCCACAAACTTCTCTTCTCCCCAAACCTATCCAGTACCTCCTCATTAGTTACGTGATCTATCCACCTTATCTTCAGCATTCTTCTGTAGCACCACATTTCGAAAGCTTCTATTCTCTTCTTGTCCAAACTAGTTATCGTCCATGTTTCACTTCCATACATGGCTACACTCCAAACAAATACTTTCAGAAATGACTTCCTGATACATAAATCTATATTCGATGTTAACAACTTTCTCTTCTTCAGAAACGCTTTCCTTGCCATTGCCAGTCTACATTTTATATCTTCTCTACTTTGACCATCATCAGTTATTTTACATCCTAAATAGAAAAACTCCTTTACTACTTTAAGTGTCTCATTTCCTAATCTAATTCCCACAGCATCACCCGATTTAAAATGACTGCATTCCATTATCATCGTTTTGCTTTTGTTGATGTTCATCTTATATCCTCCTTTTAAGACACTGTCCATTCCGTTCAACTGCTCTTCCAAGTCCTTTGCTGTCTCTGACAGAATTACAATGTCATCGGTGAACCTCAAAGTTTTTACTTCTTCTCCATGAATTTTAATACCTACTCCAAATTTTTCTTTTCTTTCCTTTACTGCTTGCTCAATATACAGATTGAATAACATCGGGGAGAGGCTACAACCCTGTCTCACCCCTTTCCCAACCATTGTTTCCCTTTCATGCCCCTTGACTCTTATGACTGCCATCTGGTTTCTGTACAAATTGTAAATAGCCTTTCGCTCCCTGTATTTTACCCCTGCCACCTTCAGAATTTGAAAGAGAGTATTCCAGCCAACATTGTCAAAACCTTTCTCTAAGTCCACAAATGCTAGAAACGTAGGTTTGCCTTTCCTTAATCTTTCTTCTAAGATGAGTCGTAAGGTCAGTATTGCCTCACGTGTTCCAAACTGATCTTGACAGAGGTCGGCTTCTACTAGTTTTTCCATTCGTCTGTAAAGAATTCGTGTTAGTATTATGCAGCTGTGGCTTATTAAACTGATTGTTCGGTAATTTTCACATCTGTCAACACCTGCTTTCTTTGGGATTGGAATTATTATATTCTTCTAGAAGTCTCAGGGTATTTCGCCTGTCTCATACATCTTGTTCACCAGATGGTAGAGTTTTGCCAGGACTGGCTCTCCCAAGGCCGTCAGTAGTTCTAATGGAATGTTGTCTACTCCCGGGGCCTTGTTTCGACTCAGGTCTTTCAGTGCTCTGTCAAACTCTTCATGCAGTATCGTATCTCCCATTTCATCTACATCTACATCCTCTTCCATTTCCATAATATTGTCCTCAAGTACATCGCCCTTGTATAGACCCTCTATATACTCCATCCACCTTTCAGCTCTCCCTTCTTTGCTTAGAACTGGGTTTACATCTGAGCTCTTGATGTTCATACAAGTTGTTGTCTTATCTCCAAAGGTCTCTTTAATTTTCCTGTAGGCAGTATCTATGTTACCCCTAGTGAGATAAGCCTCTACATCCTTACATTTGTCCTCTAGCCATCCCTGCTTAGCCATTTTGCACTTCCTGTCGATCTCATTTTTGAGACGTTTGTATTCCGTTTTCCCTGCTTAATTTACTGCATTTTTATATTTTCTCCTTTCATCAATTAAATTCAATATTTCTTCTGTTACCCAAGGATTTCTACTAGCCCTCGTCTTTTTACCTACTTGATCCTCTGCTGCCTTCAGTACTTCATCCCTCAAAGCTACCCATTCTTCTTCTATGTGTTTCTTTCCCCCATTCCTGTCAATTGTTCCCTTATTCTCTCCCTGAATCTCTGTACAACCACTGGTTCTTTCAGATTATCCAGATCCCATGTCCTTAAATTCCCACCTTTTTGCAGTTTCTTCAGCTTTAACCTACAGGTCATAACCAATTGATTGTGGTCAGAGTCCACATCTGCCCCTGGAAATGTCCTTCAATATAAAACCTGATTCCTAAATCTCTGCCTTACCATTATATAATCTATCTGATACCTTTTAGTATCTCCAGGATTCTTCCACGTATACAACCTTCTTTCATGATTCTTAAACCAAGTGTTAGCTATGATTAAGTTGTGCTCTGTGCAAAATTCTACTAGGCGGCTTATTCTTTCATTTCTTAGCCCCAATCCATAATCACCTACTATGTTTCCTTCTCTCCCTTTTCCTACTGACGAATTCCAGTCACCCATGACTATTAAATTTTCGTCTCCCTTCACTACCTGAATAATTTCTTTTATCTCATTATACATTTCATCAATTTCTTCATCATCTGCAGAGCTAGTTGGCATATAAACTTGTACTACTGTAGAAGGCATGGGGTTTGTGTCTATCTTGGCCACAATAATGCGTTCACTATGCTGTTTGTAGTAGCTTACCCACATTTCTATTTTCCTATTCATTATTAAACCTACTCCTGCATTACCCCTATTTGATATTGTATTTATAACCCTGTATTCACCTGACCAAAAGTCTTGTTCTTCCTGCCACCGAACTTCACTAATTCCCACTATATCTAACTTTAACCTATCCATTTCCCTTTTTAAATTTTCTAACCTACCTGCCCGATCAAGGGATCTGACATTCCACGCTCCGATCCGTTGAACGCCAGTTTTCTTTCTCCTGATAACGACGTCCTCCTGAGTAGTCCCCGCCCGGAGATCCGAATGGGGGACTATTTTACCTCCGGAATATTTTACCCAAGAGGACGCCATCATCATTTAATCATACAATAATGCTGCATGTCCTCAGAAAAACTACGGCTTTAGTTTCCCCTTGCTTTCAGCCGTTCGCAGTACCAGCACAGCAGGCCGTTTTGGTTGATGTTGCAAGGCCAGATCAGTCAATCATCCAGACTGTTGCCCCTGCAACTACTGAAAAGGCTGCTGCCCCTCTTCAGGAACCACACGTTTGTCTGGCCTCTCAACAGATACCCGTCCGTTGTGGTTGCACCTACGGCACGGCCATCTGTATCGCTGAGGCTCGCAAGCCTCCCCACCAACGGCTAGGTCCATGGTTCATGGGGGAGGGGGGGGGCACCTATATTGCTACATATTATAAAAAATGTGATTCATCCTGTTGGAGAAATACATTCACTGACTTCTGAAGTCATTTTATCCAGTGTAATTTGATATTCCATTGGGGGGGGGGGGGGGGGGGGAGGCTATAGCCTTCATAGCCCCCGGCCTTGCCATCGCCCCTACGTGCTCGCAACACCACCAAGGGGCCATGAACTTCGCCGTGGGCAGTGGTCATTATGTTTAGACTCATCGGTGTAGGTATTGTAGATTAATTTAAACGTATTCAAAGAGACATGTGGACGTCAAGCAGACAATGGTAAGTCTGTCCCTACACCAGCACGCAAGCCATCAGCAACGGCGCACAGAGGACGAGATGCCTGGCGGAATTCAGAAGAGATGGACGTCGAGCTTACGACATCATCGAGTGGGCAGAAGAAGAATTTTAAATGCGTTTAAACCAGATTAAGCGTGTCAGGACAGCAATAAGAAGTATACTGTAGTGGAATACAAACCACCAGTAGTGAATTTATATGAGAATGTGCGAAAGAAAATTCACAGAAGCTCATAATTTAACATTTTAAAGATCAGTACACTTAGAAGCCCTTAATTGAGGCTTTATGACTGAAACATGAGGTTGATGTTGTATGTTAAACAGAAAACGAAAGAGTGGCGCAAGGGGATTATGGCCCAGGGTCGAACAATTAAACCCAAACCATCAGGCTTTCAGTGTTTCAATTCAGACCGACATTTCTCCTTATCAAACCATTAAACGATTAAGTTCGGCGACTTTTGCTCTGCTTGTCATTCGAGTTTTTTTGGCTATAATGCTGTCAACCAGTTCACTTTGAGTAGTTTCTTTCATTAATGCTACATGGATTATTTTCTCTAGCCAATTTTATATGTGAACACAAAGCGCTCGGTAAAGAAAACTGAGTAACAGATGTACTATGTAGTATATAGGCTACACTGAAATCCACATATCAACCTCCTGTAGGCAATATTGTAATCAACCAAACATACGACAAGAAGGATCACATGATTTTATTTCCTTGTGCCAATTGCTACTAATAAGTGGTCAAAATTTTAAAATGGCTGTAGTTACGTGAATGTGACACTAAGAATTAAAAATGATCTCCTTTCTTGATGATGGCCGCTATGGCACAGAAAGAAGCAAGTAAGGTAATCAAATAAATTTACCACCAGCTCTTTGATGAATTACAGGTGTGAACACACCCTAAAACCAATGTAAGAAAGGAAGTCTGTAATAACTATTTTTTGGCAACTTCATTTACTCTTCAAAGGAACCTGTGAATAGATAATGTGTGTGTATGTATGTGTTCTCCTGTTTCGGTGTGATAGATACGAAGGAATTGACAGAGTGTGCTTAAACTCATATTTCAAACGCAGCATAAGTATTGATGTAAATTTATTTTTGTAGTAACTGAAAGACTCGTATTCTATTATTTTTGTAAATATTTTGATCATTCCTGATCACAGAAAGATATTGTGAGAATTTTCCAAGAAATACACATCTACTGTGGCTCTCTTTCATAACAAAACAGGACTAGCAGCTCTGCTGGAAGTGATGGGATGAAGAACGGCTTAAATAAGTTCTAAAGTTTCTGCCATTATAACACTGTTCTAGTAGTGTTACGCCCCAGGGTAACATTCCTGATGGCCACCGAAAATTCGCCCAAGTACTTCATTGGCAACTACAAGCAACGGAACAACCCGTGTCTATGACCACCAGGCTGCCAGCTAGGGGGAAATAATGAACGATTTGCGGCAAACTCAGAAGCAATTTCAACATCAGGGAATTAGCGAGCGCCAAAGTGCGCAAGCGAAGCATGATGTCATCGCGGTAGCCGAGAGACGCCGTCGTACTATGGGCAAAGCAGAGTGTCGCAGGAGAGCTGACAGCCAGGAAAAACCGTAACACATGTTGTCATTGCTATCCCCGCCGCCGTATTTCGCACAAAAAGCACCAATATCCCACACTTCTTAACAAATATCTCATCTGCTGAGCGCTGACTGCTGATTCCTCAGTGCAGTCTCACCCCTTGTCTCGGTTACGCCTATTCAGTGAGCGGGGAGTCTATGGGAGTTATCCCTCGGCATGCCTAGCGGTCTTCTATAGTTTACGGAGCCACAAATCCTGCTGGAAGGACTCTGCCACTGCCTGATGCAGTGCCAACTGACGAGGCAACACTGATGGCGTGCGGAGACTGCCATCAGCCTGCAGGCCTGCTGTAGGCTTGACCTGCCTGACCAGGAAGCTACCCGTCATCTGCCTTTGAGAAGGAGACCAACTATTGCTGCTCACGCCATTCCTGTGGCAGACATTGATGCTGCCAGCTCCTGTCAACTAAATGGGGGCTGAGAGCTGACCCATGCTTGACATCAAGTACTCAAGGTGGACCTGGTGACATGTTTCGTGAGTGCAAAAGTTCGCTGCCACCGAAAGCATTTTGGAGAGCGATACGTTGAGCTGGAGTCCACCGGCGAGCAAGCGCCGGCAGCCGTCCAGCGGCGTAACCGCCGCCACCCGAAATCTCACTCCGCCGGCGGAACTGCCAGTTGAGCGCATGCCGCCCTGCTTCTGCTGACGAGGCCGCTGCTTCGCTGGCCTAAAGCCGTCGGCACACGGGCCGTGCTGTCGAACGTCAACGTTGAGCGTGCCAAGTTTAACGTGCTGCTGAACGCTCAGAAACGGTGCGACTTGTACATACGGTACGTGGGCCCCAACGTGGTATACGCGATCACAACGCACTCCATCGGAAGTTGCGGGATGTTTCTAGTTGGCAAATCACACTGTTTACGAATAGAGCGCGTGTAAAATTCCCACGTTAGCTCTATTAAAACACACATTACCCCCATCGTCCACGAAAGGGAAAGTATCACGTCGAGTCAATCAGGAGACAGGCTTATAAAAATTCCATTACAAAGAGTGCGATACAAATTTGCAATTCTCCTCCACATAAGATAAACATTATTTCTTCATTCCAACATTTAAATAAAACCTCAAGGCCAGTCTTACTTGATCACTGCTCCTACCCAGTAGCAGAGTCTGTGTAACATCTGAATTACGAAGCGTAAAAGAAAAAGAAGCAAAATTCCTTTATACAAGTAGCGCAATCTGTCCTATAGATTAGGCCAATCGACAAAGTCACCCTTCAAAAAAAGGTGAACTTATATTTACATAACATCAATTATTATATTAAACTAATAATAAAGTATCAAAACCTAATAAAAACGCAAATGTTAGGAAAATATTTGTAAGTGTCGAGTCGCAAACCGCTGCCCAAACATTTTTGTATTTATAAGTCAGTGACACTACTGTCTTCGCTAAACCAACAACGCGCTGTTTCTTGTTCAATCAAAGCATGTTACCACTTGCTGAAAACCGTAATCGTAGATATCTTACTAATTGAAATTTAATCATAACAAATTGAACCAAGAACAATGCGTTTTGGGTGGATCTTCAGTGTGTCGCTGCCTTCAAATAGCATACTCTCATAATACGTAAATTACAATTCTTTTGCCACGAACATGATGTTTCTCATTACTTTATTGGAACGAATCACACAGTTAACGACTGATTATCCAGTGATTCTCAATTTGCTGGTACCCAGAAACGGCATGTATACGTATAGGCATGAAATGAATGCCAATATGGCGCCTCACAACTCTGTACTGAAAGGAGACGGCGTGAGTGTGAAGTAGGTGGCGTTGTGCCGTCTCATTGGTCAAGGCTCGGACGCACTCTCAGAATATCTGACGTGCCAGATATTGCTCTGCGCGTTCATAAAGACTCCCGAAGGTGCTATTCCACACTATGCCGTCAGAAACTCAGCACGCTCAACGCTCAACGTTCGGCTGCACGGTCCGTGTGCCGACGGCTTAACTGTGGAGCGGCACCTTGGGCGACAATCCTAAATTACTGCTTAATAAACGTGTTGTTGCCAATATAATAATGTTTCCTTGGCGCTCTCGAGCGTAGCTAGGTCCTCGCCGCTGTATCCTCCCCGACTCTCTCCTGATGACTGTAGGGGTCTGTGACCAGGACCCTATAGCAGCGTGGTATAGTACCCATAGAGTTAGAAATTATAGAAAAGAGATCTTGGTGGATTAAAAGCTCCCGATAACTTTCAGTGTGAGGTCAGTTAGTTTGATAGGTAAGATTCCTTCCCACAAAAAGCAGACGCTATGAAACACATCATACGAAGTTTTCCTTTTAATTTCAACCACAAGCTAATCCTGATTCACCAGCATGTATTGCTTTTAGGTCTCTATGAAGTCTTTATATCCTACAGAATTATTACCATCATTCGAAGAGAGGCAGTTGTAAGTACTGTCATGCGAGACAGGGAAGAACCAGACTCACCTCCTCGGACCACTCCATGTAGTTGCGTATGTCTTCCCCGATCATGATGTCCATGTCAGCCAGAGAAGACTCACGGCGCAGTGTGGGGCTCAGGTGGTCTACGAGGAAGCGACGCAGCCACTGCGGACTCCAGCCCATGCTGTTGAGGCCGTTGGTGACGACGGAACCAGATGTGGGCTCGTTTTGCAGCGAGACAGCCCACACGTTCACTCCGCGCCGCGCATACGCCTTCAGGAACCTGCCACGGGCACGTCAGCATCACAACGGTTGTCGTCTTCCAGGCTAAATATGTCAGGCTATCCATTTATTCACTGATTTATTTCTAATCTATCAGGTCGTGCAGTCCTCGTCATAACCCTGGCTAACTCGGAACGGCACCTCCTAATTTGTCAAGAGTTTTTGTACTCCCTTCAAGGATGCTTTCTCGAGACGAGCAACACATCAGGCGCTCATCCAACGCCATTTTGATAACAACGCCCTGAAGCTGTCTCGCAAGCAGAGAGTGACATCACAGGCTTCGGGAGAGCAGCTACACCGGACGGGCAGACGGCAGTTGAATAGTACTGTTTATTGGTGCACTGTAAATCGTTTGTTAAATCATTGTGTTCTTTTCTGCTTGTAAGATATCTAGTGCCACCTACCTCCAGAAGTATCACACCTATTTGTCGAATCCATACCACAAATAATCGCTGCCATGTTGCGTTCTAAAGGTGGACCAACAGTTTATTAAGCTACTGGTTGTAATGTTTTGCCTAATCAATGTGCAATGGCTGCCGTATTGCGCTCTAAAGGTGGACCAACACGTTGTTAAGCTGGTGGTTGTAATGTTTTGCCAAATCAGTGTACTTGAATATCAGGCTTAGTAATATTGTTATTATGCAGTATTGGGTGAGAAGTGTTAGTATATGCTGGACAGGTGGTATGAGGGAAGTATTCTCAAGTTAGCTTTAGGGCTGAAAAGTGTGTATATTTTTATCTTGACTTATTATGATTTGGGATTTTTATTTTTTGTAAAGGAGCTTCATTTTGGACGTTTAAATTCCTTATGAGGTTTCCTACTTCTTAATATTTATAAAAGCATAACACTGAAACAGAATTTAGTTATTTTCTACATCTACATCTACATCAAAAGTAAGCTGACCAAGGAATTCACTGCAGATTTCAAGAGGCACAGGTGTTAATGAATTGTTTGGTTGTGCTCTTAATATAAACTGTGATTTATTGGTATTGGGCCTAACTTCATCAGGCAAAAGCGTGTATTGTAATTACAAACTGTTTGGTATATATGAGTGGTATTACCAGGTCGTGCTGAAAAGCAGTCCCTCAGAATTTTTTATGTCAAAACACTGATAGCTTTCTAAATGAAACAAATTTTTTGTTGATGTCATTACTGTAGAATGTTTGACTTTGTTGATGGAGCCACAACCTCAACTTTGTTGATACCACTTCATCATTATCAAAATGAAGTCCTCTGAGATGTTCTTTAAGTTTTGGAAACAGATTAAATTCGGCTGGGGCCAAGTAGGGACTGTAGGGAGGATGACAGTGAACTCAAGGCGTCGGATTGGTGCAAATGTCGGAGTGCTCGTGTGTGGTCTGGCAATGTGATGCGGAACGAAAGTGTGCTCCATGTGTAGACCAACTCTTCAAATTAGTGCTTTCAGTTTTCTGAGGACCACGCAGTGTATTGCAGCTACATCCCAGAACGCTGTAAGCATGAATTTGCCTGCTGATGGTATGGTCTTTAACTTTTTTGAAGTCGGTGATCCTTTGTGGCAGAGCTCCACTGGTGCTCTCTTACTTTGCGCTCAAAATGGAGAACCTAGCTTTCATTAGTCTTCACGAGCTTGTTAAGCAATCCGTCACCCTCAAGCTCAAAATGCAGAAGATATGGTTGACAGATGTCCAGTCTCCTCTGTTTCATGTCAGACGTGAGCATTCGAGGCACCCGTGGAGTACACAGTTTTCTGTACCGCAGTTCTCCAATTACAGCCAGTACAAGCTTCTGTGACGCGCCACACTTTTAGCTGTGCCTGTGCCCCCAGAGGATTTTTTCTCATGGGTTTATCAACACGATTCCAATGAGTCTCGTCTCTTGCCGTACGTGGTCGTCCGCTACGAGCTCTGTCAAAAACGCTGAGGTTAGCACCACCGTGTCCTTCATTATGTGCACGGACAGCCCAGCGTCGCCCATTATTGATGTCGACACAATCGTCACCATACGCACCTTTCATTGTTCTACGGATTTCAATAGGAGCACATTTTCTGAGATTAGAATTTCGACTGCAGCACGCCGTTTCTCACGCACCGACATAGTTGCGTTATAGACAGCCATGTTACACTCCACAGTGCAAAGCAATCTAGCAACAGAAGAGTGCAGGCTGTGCCAGTGAAGAGGGAAAGTCGAATAAGTCACAACCGATGCTGAGAACAGAATAAAAAATTCGCAAGCATTACTCTTCAGCACGCCTTCGTACATCTACTAATTTGTTTATTGTGACTAAATCACTGATTTTAAGTTTTAACATTTACATACAGTTGGTTTAATTACGCAACTAAATCTCATGTACGTACTGTCATATTCTTCCGCCAGTTAGACGTTTGTAGCTAAATTTTCGGAATTAGTTACAAGTAAAAGTTGTAAATTTTGTGTTATATTTTACTTTGTCAATTTTACGAGAAAATGGTGTGGTAGTATCGTAAAATGAAATTCATTTCAAATAAAACTTTCATACAATTTTTTTCTTCTTCTCTTCTTCTTCTCGTTCTTCTTCTTCTTCGTCAGCTCTTCCCATTCCTCTATCAGGTCGGCAATATTAAGAGGTCAGTTCTAAATATTTCAGAACAGTCGTAATTTCGCGTCCATGGTGTGCAGCTGCCGGAAGTTTCATTGTTGTATGTCTGTTAGTTATGTTATGTTATGTTAACCGGGGACCTAGAAACGACGGAGAGGCTCCGTCCCCGCCACAGCCGCTGTGGTCCGCAACCCCACGACGACTACCGCAGTCCACTTCACCCCTCCGCCGTCCCTCACCGAACCAGGGTTATTGTGCGGTTCGGCCCCCGGTGGACCCCCCCAGCGAACGTCTCACCAGACGAGTGTAACGCCTATGTTTGCGTGATAGAGTAATGGTGGTGTACGCGCATGTGGAGAACTTGTCTGCGCAGCAATCGCCGATATAGTGTAGCTGAGGCGGAACAAGGGGAACCAGCCCAATTTGCCGAGGCAGATGGAAAACCGCCTAAAAACCATCTATAGACTGGCCGGCTCACCGGATCTCGACACAAATCCGCCGGGCGGATTCGTGCCGGGGACTGGCGCTCCTTCCCCCCCGGAAAGCCGTGCGTTAGACCGCACGGCCAACCGGGCTCGCTATGTCTGTTACTTATTGTTCAGTACTATATTGAGTAGAACGTTGTGTAGCACAGTTTGGGAAATTCGAGATGGCAGAATTAGAGGAGCAACGCGCCTGCATTAAGTTTTCCGTGAAACTCAGAAAAACCTCTACAGAGACACACCAAATGATGCAGGAAGCCTACGGTGATGAGTGATTACGCCGTACTCGATGTTACCAATGGTTAACACGTTTTAAAAATGGCTGGGCGGAAGTTATAGATGACCCTTGTTCAGGACGCCGTTCGACGTCTTCGGATGACGCTCATGTCGGGAACGTCAACGAAATTATCCATGCCAATAGAAGACTGACTGCGGAGAGACGGCAGAAGATTGTAACATTTCAGTTGGATCATGTCATGAAATCCTGAAACGGCATCTTGATATGCATCGTGTTGCCGCGCATTCGGGAGGACGACGGTTCAATCCCGCGTCCGGCCATCCTGATTTAGGTTCTCCGTGATTTCCCTAAATCGCTTCAGGCAAATGCCGGGATGGATCCTTTCAAATGGCACGGCCGACTTCCTTCCCCGTCCTTCCCTAACCCGGTGAGACCGATGACCTCGCTGTCTGGTCTCCTTCCCGAAAACCAACCAACCAACTATCGTGTTGCCGCCAAATTCGTCCCACGGTTCATGAGTCAAGACCAGAAAGACCTTCCTCTCGCAACCTGTCAAGAGCTTTTGCATCGCGCAAATGAAAACGAATGTTCCTTAAGATAATTATAACTGATAATGAGACATGGTTTACGTTTATGATGTTGAGATCATGGTTCAATTTTCACAGTGGGTCGGTAAAGGTTGTCCAAAACCAAAAAAAGCTCGTCAGGTCAGGTCAAACGTCAAAGCCATGCTGGTAGTTTCCTTTGACTTTGAAGGATTAGTTCATCATGAATACGTGCCACAGGGGCAAACTGTTAATTGATGGTACTATCGGGACGTGTTGCGACAACGGCAAGAAAATGTGAGAAGGAAACGGCCTGGAATGTGGCGAGACAATTCATGGCTCTTGCATCACGATAACGCACCCTCGCATTCTTCCCTCTTGGTGCGTGACTGTTGCACAAAAAACGAAATCACTGTGCTGCCTCATCCTCCGCACTCTCCAGACCTGGCACCTGCGAATATTCTTTTTATTTCCAAAGTTGACAATCAAGTTAAAAGGACGCATATTTGGAACGACAGACGAAATAAAAGAAAATCCTCATATGGCGCTTCGCGCGATCCAGCAAGGGACGTACCAAGACTTCCAGAAGTGGAAGCGGAGTTGGGAGCGGTGTATCAATTGTGGAGGAGAGTATTTCGAAGGAAACCGTGCACAATAAATAAAAGATAAGAGTAGAAAAATTCCCAGAATTTTTTTAACAGACCGCGTATACGAGTTTTGGCAGTGTTAGTGACAGCTGGTGGCTGGGTGCCATTCCTGTCACCACCACTCAGCTCTGGGACAGAATTTGTGTAACCCATCTGCCTGCGTGTAGAGTAAATGTAATTTTCTAGAAAGAGAATGTTTTCTGTATGTTTGCGTAGCGCCTGTCTCGAGCATGAATTGGGTACCGGCCCGGTATTCACCTAGCTGGATGTGGAAAACAACATCAGCCGTCGTCATTAATGCTTGACTTGTTCTGACACAGGGCAGGCTAGCTTCCCTAAATCCCAGATGCGACGCGTTAATTCACCAGATTATCCAGGCAGGGTAAAACATTGGTACGTGTGTTGCAATATACACTACAGGCCATTAAAATTGCTACACCAAGAAGTAATGCAGATGATAAACGGGTATTCATTGGACAAATATATTATACTAGAACTCACATGTGATTACATTTGCACGCAATTTGGGTGCATAGATCTTGACATACCAGTACCCAGGACAACCACTTCTGGCCGTAATAACGGCCTTGATACGCCTGGGCATTGAGTCAAACAGAGCTTGGCTGGCGTGTATAGGTACAGCTAACCATGAAGCTTCAACACGATATCACAGTTCATCAAGAGTAGTGACGCGTATTGTGACGAGCCAGTTGCTGGGCCACCATTGACCAGACTTTTCAGTTGGTAAGAGATCTGGAGAATGTGCTTGCCAGGGCAGCAGTCGAAAATTTTCTGTATCCAGAAAGGCCAGTATAGGACCTGCAACATGCGGTAAACCATTATCCAGCTGAAATGTAGGGTTTCGCAGGCATCGAATGAAGGGCAGATCCACGAGTCGTAACACATCTGAAATGTAACGTCCACTGTTCAAAGTGCCGCCAATGTGAGCAAGAGGTGACCGAGATGTGTAACCAATGGCACTCCATACCATCACGCAGGGTGATACGCCAGTGTGGCGATGACAAATACACGCTTCCAATGTGCGTTCACCGCGATGTCGCCAAACACGGATGCGACCGACATGATGCTGTAAACAGAACCTGGATTCATCCGAAAAAATGACGTTTTGCCATTCGTGCACCCAGGTTCGTCGGTGAGTAAACCATCGCCGGCGCTCCTGTCTCTGATACAGCGTCAAGGGTAACCGCAACCATGGTCTTCGAGCTGATAGTCCATGCTGCTGCAAACTTCGTCGAACTGTTCGTGCAGATGGTTGTTGTCTTCCAAACGTCCCCCGCTGTTGACTCAGGGTTCGAGACGTGGCTGCACGATTCGTTACAGCCACGCGGATAAGATGCCTGTCATCTCAACTGCTAGTGATACGAGGCCGTTGGGATCCAGCACGGCGTTGCTTATTACCCTCCTGAACCCACCTATTCCATATTCTGCTAACAGTCATTGGATCTCGACCAACGAGAGCAGCAATGTTACGATAAGATAAACCACAATGGCGATAGCCTACAATCCGACCTTTATCAAAGTCGGAAACGTCTCCTCCTTACACGAGGCATCACAAGAACGTTTCACCAGGCAACGCCAGTCTAAAGTTGTTTGTGTATGAGAAATCGGTTGGAAACTTTCCTCATGTCAGCACGTTGCAGGTGTCGCCACCGCCGCCAACCTCTTGTGAATGCTCTGAATAGCTAATCATTTGCATACCACAGCATCTTCTTCTTTTCGGTTAAATTTTGCGTCTGTAGCACGTCTTCTTCGTGGTGCAGCAGTTTTAATGGCCAGTACTGTATTTGAAACGATAAATGCTTACACTTAGTCTCAGGTAGTTCCTTCATGTTGGGTACATCACGGCTGGAGAAACAGAGTGCTTATTATCACTCTCCAGAATAAAATTGGTTCAACAACTCTGCTGAAATTACCAATAGCTTCTTAGCCTGAAGCGCATGAGGTCATGCCTGAGCTGAAAGACTTCTACTGCTGTTTGTGTGGTAATTATCACTTCCTTTATCTAGTATTTGATATTATTTGCTTATCAAATGATGTTTTGAATACAGCTCTCCACAAACTACAATATTTAAGTCATGCAATCAAAAAGCATTTCAAAAATAATACATGATATACACTCCTCAATAAAATTAAAGAGTAAACCCGTAATTGTCTCCCGTTGCGACATTCGTCTCTAGAGTGCCTACAATCTTTTTCTGTAATCGAGCAAAATCCTGGTGTCCTGCGATCTCATACTCGGGCTCGGTGACACTTCAAACGACAAGATCTCGACATGTACGATGGAAAGGCCATAGATCAGAATTCATGTAAGGTGTAAATTTGGTTAATAATGTCATATAGACACAAAAATTTTAAAAAAGGTTCTCTGCAACACCACCGTGGACGTGTCACACGATAGGAAGATCATCACGAACAAACTTACTCACATCTCATCCCTCTTCTTGACGTCTTTGTGATGTAGGTCAGAACTGCGACGCCCAGCGTTTCAGTCACACGGTTTTCTTATGGGTAGCAGAGGAAAACATTTCAGAGACATCTCCGCTCACAGTCGAAATGAAAACTACTGACACCACCCGAAAGGTTCAACCCTTCTCTGAGTACATCATGGGGCTGTAACCCCACCGAACGTGATCTGACCCCTTTGGTTTGTAGCGTGACGGCAGTTCTTGCTCTGGTACACAGGGAACAACTAGGATGAAATTTCTGTGGAGTGATCAAGAGGGCAGAGATCGGGGGGCGGGGGGGGTGGGGGGGGGGGGGGGGGGTTGGGGAGAGCGGGGGGTTGCAAGATTGACACACACGTGAATGAGATGCTAAATGCTCTCTCTAACGCCTCCCACTTCGGCAACACAGTCGGTGCCATCTGTGCACCTTTGTACTTTAAAAATGTTCCTGCACAGAGACAGGTTCGTAGAGGTCGCCATGACAAGCTTCCGCTTCCCTTTCGACACTCCTTAGATTTCGCATGCCGCCAGCAGGTGCTGCGAGTATTTAGGTGACGTAGCGCCACTCAGCTTAGGGCTGTCGAACTGGTTGCGTGTCAAGTCAGGCGCCCAGACTGGCTGTCTCGGTAAAGGAACGTTTTTACAGCGCCCAGCAAAGCTGCACAGGTGACACTGAGCATGTTGCTGAACTGAGGCGTCTTCTGTTGAAGTGCTGATGTGCCTCTAATGACATCGAAGTTAACCAGATGGTCAGAAGCAGCTGGCGTAATTCATTGAGCCTGGTGAAAAAGTATCTAAGACTATTGAAAAAGTGGACCTAGATGGCAACCACCCAAGCACCTGCACACGGAAAATATAGTTGTCATTAATTGTGTTATTTACTTATTTATGCTAAGGTCATGTGTTCCTGTGTCTAAAAAACAGAATTTTTTGTAGTGATAGGTGTCATTATACAGGGTGAGTCACCTAACATTACCGCTGAATATATTTCATAAACCACATCAAATACTGACGAATCGATTCCACAGACCGATCGTGAGGAGAGGGGCGAGTGTAATTGGTTAATACAAACCATAAAAAAATGCACGGAAGCATGTCTTTTAACACAAACCTACAATTTTTTAAATGGAACACCGTTAGTTTTGTTAGCACATCTGAACTTATAAGCAAATACGTAATCAGTGCCGTTTGTTGCATTGTAAAATGTTAATCACATGCGGAGATATTGTAACCTCAAGTTGACGCTTGAGTAACACTCCTCCGTTGTTCGATCGTGTGTATCGGAGAGCACCGAATTACGTAGGGATCCAAAGGGAACGGTGATGGACCTTAGGTACAGAATAGACTAGAACAGCACATTACGTCCACATGCTAACACCTTTTTATTGGTCTTTTTCACTGACGCACATGTACGTTACCATGAGGGGTGAGGTACACGTACACACGTGGTTTCCGTTTTCAATTAAGGAGTGGAATAGAGTGTGTCCCGACATGTTAGGCCAATAGATGTTCAATGTGGTGGCCATCATTTGCTGCACACAATTGCAATCTCTGGCGTAATGAATGTCGTACACGCCGCAGTACATCTGGTGTAATGTCGCCGCAGGCTGCCGCAATACGTTGGTTCATATCCTCTGGGGTTGTAGGCACATCACGGTACACATTCTCCTTTAACGTACCCCACAGAGAGAAGTCCAGACGTGTAAGATCAGGAGAACGGGCTGGCCAATTTATGCGTCCTCCGCGTCTTATGAAACGCCCGTCAAACATCTTATCAAGGGGCAGCCTAGTGTTAATTGCAGAATGTGCAGGTAAGCCATCAGGCTGATACCACATACGTCGACGCGTTTCCAGTGGTACATTTTCGAGCAACGTTCGCAGATCATTCTGTAGAAATGCGATTATGTTGCAGCTGTTTGGGACCCTGCATTTCGTCGACACTCGCCATAGATGAGTATCATCTTCGACCTTTCAGAGTTCGAATACACCATGGTAACAGTTCCTACAACACTACACTGTCACAGACGTCTGGTAACATGGTGTACTACAGTTGGTCTGCGTGCAGAGACGAATGCAGAATAACAATAGCAGCAAGCGCTACATGCGGACTCTGCGACAGCTAGACCATACCACAACAGTGCACTACAGCTACACTCGTAAACACGGTCGTCATCGTAAACATGTCCCTGCAGATGCTGATCGCCGACCGTGCCCCGTGTTTGTTACAACACGCAACGTGGGGACCAATGAGGTGGTCGCCAATGATTCCGCACCATACATTTACAGTCCACGGTCGCTGTCGCTCTACCTGTCTGAGCCAGCGAGGATTGTCCACGGACCAGTAATGCATGTTCCGTAGATTCACTGCCCCGTGGTTTGTGAAACCCGCTTCATCGGTAAATAGGTAGAACTGCAACGCATTCTCTGTCAATGCCCATTGACAGAATTGCAGTCGATGATTAAAGTCATCACCATGTAATTGCTGATGTAGTGACACATGAAACGGTGAAAGCGGTGACGATGCAGTAGGCGCATGACACTACTTTGACTCAGTCCACCGGCTCTCGCAATGCCCCGTGTACTCATGTGTGGGTTCATGGCAACAGCAGCTAACACACCAACTGCACCCGCTTCTCCTGTGACGGGCCTGTTACGGGCCCGTTTGCGTGCTACGACCATACCTGTTGCATACAGTTGGCGGTAGATGTTTTGCAACGTGCGGCACGTTGGATGCTCTCTGTCCGGATAACGTTCTGCATACACCCTGCAGGCTTCAGCTGCATTTCGTCGACACTCGCCATAGATGAGTATCATCTTCGACCTTTCAGAGTTCGAATACACCATGGTAACAGTTCCTACAAAACTACACTGTCACAGACGTCTGGTAACATGGTGTACTACAGTTGGGCTGCGTGCGGAGACGAATGCAGAATAACAATAGCAGCAAGCGCTACATGCGGACTCTGCGACAGCTAGACCAAACCACAACAGTGCACTACAGCTACACTCGTAAACACGGTCGTCATGGTAAACATGTCCCTGCAGATGCTGATCGCCGACCGTGGCCCGTGTTTGTTACAACACGCAACTGAACGTCGGAGGTTTCAAGCGTCAAATTTAGGTTACAATATCTCCGGATGTAATTAACATTTTACAATGCAACAAACGGCACTGATTACGTATTTGTTTATATGTTCAGATGTGCTATCAAAACTAACGTGGTTCCATTTAAAAAAACTTAGGTTTGTGTTAAAAAACATACTTCTGTGCATTTTTTTTGGTTTGTATTAAACAATTACACTAGCCCCTCTCCTCACGTTCGGTTTGTGGAATCGGTTCGTCAGTATTTGATGTGGTTTACGAAAGATATCCAGCGGTAACGTTAGGTGACTCTCCCTGTATACTAAGAGATAACAAGAAAGCCATACGATATACATTTTTGCTGTCACTCATAACACTCCAATATGGCTACACTATGACGCCTCACATTGTGATGGTCACTTGATACTAGCCACAGTGCCAACCATGTGGCCCTCAGTCAAAAACTGGTGCTTGATGCAGCTCTCGACGCTGTTCTATCCTGTTCAGGCCTCTTCATCTCCGAATAACTACTGAAACTTACATCCTTTTGAATCTGCTTACTGTATTCGTCTTCTGATTTCCCCCTCTTCCGCTCAATACTAAATTGATGATTCCTTGATACTTACTAATGTGTCTTACCAACCGATTCTTTCTTTTAGTTACATTAAGCCATAAATTTCTTTTCTCCATAATTCTATTCAGTACTTCCTCATTACTTACTCGATATACCAACCTAATCTTCAGCATTCCTCTAAAACACCACGTTTTAAAAGCTTCTGTTGTCTTCTTATTGTCCACGATCAATTTCCGTACAAGACTACACTCCAGACAAATTCCTTCAGAAAAGACTTCCTAACACTTTAATTTGTACGCGATGTTAACTAATTTCTCTACTTCAGAAACGATTTTCTTGTCATTGCCAGTCTATATTTTATACCCTCTCTACTTCAGCCATCCTCATTTATTTTAAAGTTCGAATAGCAAAACTTTCCAAATCTAATTCCCTCAGTACCGCTGATTCAATTCGACTACATTCCATTATCCTTCTTTTGCTGTTATTGATTTTCATCTGATGGACTTCTTTCAAGATACTGTCCGTTCAGTTCAACCGTTCTTAGAAGTCATTTGCTGTCTCTTATAGAATTACATTGTGATCACGGAACCTCGAAGTTTCATTTCTTCTCCCTGATAAAATTTTTCTTTGGTTTCCTTAAGTGTTTGATCAGTATGCAGACTGAATAACATTAGTGATAGGGTACAATCCTCTTTCACTCCCTTCTCAACCACTGCTTCCTTTCCATGTCTTTCGACTCTTATAAATGCCATCTGGTTTCTGTACAAGTTCTATATAATCTTTAATTACCTGTATTCTACCCCCATCCCCTTCTCCTGCTGACTTCAGGATTCCAGAGAGTGTATCCCCAAAAACTTTTAAGTTATTTTTGATCGAACTATCTCAGAGTTGCATGGGCCTCGATTAATCGTGTTGAGAAAAAACGTATTCGCTGGTGTTTTCGAGTAAATTAAACTCTTTTCTGCCACTGAAATGCGTTAACACTACATCCATCTTCTTTGAAACCGCTTACATATCACAGATCGCGGAAGGGCAGTATTACATGAAAACTGAATTAGGCAAAGCTACTGTGTTGCACAGAGCACTCCTATCACAAAGGTGCATGGAACCCTTCAGAGGGTCACGTGACTTGAATGTCAAGTGGCTCTGTATTGACAGTCAGGGAAAGGGCGAAATGCTCCATGTTGGTGCATTTGATCAGTCACGTGGTGGATGTCGAAACCACGAGATACAATATATCTGTTACTGCATCGTGAGTGTATCGTAATTCGATTTTGGGAAAATGTTCGCCACCAGTGTCAAGTGTCTTGGACATTAAGTAGCATGTTGACCGCAGACGTAACCATCAACTCTAATGAACTGTAACAGAAGTTACGTAGATCACAGTGTTGCAAATAAATCACTAATTTAGTACTGGGCAACTACAGACGGTCAGCAAGTCATAAGATCCAGACGCACCTCCTCCTGTGGCCCTGGGATAACACCACCTTATATGTTCACAGTTCGCACAAAATGACGCGGCACTGGCACAGAAACATATTCTCGTCGTCAGCGCTAGGCGACTCCACCCCGTTGTTCCCAAGGGCGACTACCTTAGCTGACTGCTGCCTGTTGAAATGTGTGTGACATCTTATGGGATTTAACTGCTAAGGTCATCAGTCCCTAAGCTTACACACTACTTGACCTAAATTATCCTAAGGACGAACACACACAGCCATGCCCGAGGGAGGATTCGAACCTCCGCCTGACCAGCCCCAGACTGCTGCCTGCCGACGTGCTTACTGCTGCTCACTGTAGACGCAGGGGAAGTTCTTCATCATCAGGCACATGTGATTATATGCAATGCCACTAAATTTTTGTTGGGAGAAACAAATGAGAAAGCTAAATTTTTTTAGAAATTAAGCGTTGGGGCGCTTGAAGTCCGTTTAGCTATTCCAGCTGTTAAATAAAGTGAATAAAGAAGAGTGTCGGGAATGACGAAACATAGCTACAAGTATGTTCCAAGGCTTTGCCACTTTGTAAAGATCGAGAAGAAGCAGAAAAAATTTTATCGTTAGGTAATATTACCGAAAAATTTATCAGATGACTGATACACAATTTTCACATGACAAACAAATAAAAACTATCCAACAGGCCTTGAAGGTCCGACTGGCCGCCGTGTCATCCTCAGCCTTTAGGCATCACCAAATGCGGATACGGAGGGGCACATGGTCAGCACACCACTCTCCTGGAAGTTGTCAGTTTTCGTGAACATTAGCTTTCATATGACACGTGTTCTTTATTTTACATTCCCAGTATCGTAGTAAGTGACATTGTGCACTATGATACATCTATTAGCCTCACCTTATTTTGCGAGATATCTATCTGGCAACCCATCTTCGGTCTTGGTTTGCTTTGGTTGATTCTCTTTCTTTATGTGATTATTTCTCCCTCCATATTCTAATGAGAAGCTATTGACTTTGAACGTCTATATTTGTCGAATTATTGGTCATACTGATATTACGTGTTCATACTCATATGAGATTAGCTAACTGTAGCTTATGAGGTAAATTTCAGTGCACAGGCTTCAACTGTCGAACTGCAGTTCCCTGACTGCTCGGTGGACTTTGACACTGGAGCCCCCACCATTACCTTTCCCCATTTTCAAGTGCACTGCCTGTGGACCTACGGTTCAAGTTACTTTGTGTGCACTCTACCTCAGCCCACCGTACACCACAGGTCACCAACACTATCATGGATGCAGGAGTAGCACCACTGAATCTTTCAAGGTCTGACTGATCGGTACAGTAGGTACAACAGTTGTACAGTATGAGCATATCTAAAGCTATATAGTCTGGTAGATCGCACTTTCGAACAGGGCATCAAGCAGGCAGGTCTTAGAGATGTTCGCTTGTTGGCGATATTTTCAGGGGATGAAGAGAGGGCCACTTGATATTCCATCATCTCTCACCAGCAACTGTACCAGAACCTACTGTCCAGTCTTGGATGTCCGTTAATTTGTCTCAAATCACCCATACTTTCAGAAAGATAATACATCGGAAAACTTCTCTGTAACTATGTTAAGAGTTGTTGAGGAACATATTACTGATGTAATTCCGTTACCTAGGCGACAGCAGGCGTTACACGTTACTACCTTTGTGTCTTCAATTTAACTGCTCATCTACCTGCTTAAAACATACCGTCATACTCGGCCTACACTTCAGACACCAATGGCACTTGTAACTCCCAATTTCTCAAGGTAATCGTCTGCAACTGTTATCGTTAGACCATCTGCGTTTCTGCGTTACACTTTGACCACAGAGGCAAGTAAACTGTTTACAGATTTCAACGTCCCAGAAATACTGCCCCTTTGGCTCGAAATCCCAAGATAATACATGCACCATATTAGCAATGAGTGGCATGTGTGAAGACTGCGTGTAAGTCTCCTTACATTCAAACTTCAGTCACGCACACGATGTTTCATACGTCATGAGCTACTATACGGTGTAGGTAAAATCCAGGAAATGAAAGTAATAGTATTATTCAACAGTTTAAATAAAATACACATTCTGGTTGCTATGAAATGATAACAGCGTACATTCTGCTGTATCTTGATAAATCTTACTTGACGAAATAGTTGGCCCAGGTCTGGTAGTATTTGGACTGCAGCCAGCTAATGCCACTCGTCCCGTTGTAGACTTTCATCCATCTGGGAGCTGACCAGGGCAACGCATGTATCTTCACCCCATTGTTTGTAAGGTTCTGAGCCATCAGTATCAGTGGAATCTGTAACCAGAGATCACTACTATATTACTATGTGTGACAGTTTATTTTGGTTAAAATACTAACTATAAGTACAGGGTGTTTCAAAAATGACCGGTATATTTGAAACGGCAATAAAAACTAAACGAGCAGCGATAGAAATACACCGTTTGTTGCAGTATGCTTGGGACAATAGTACATTTTCAGGCGGACAAACTTTCGAAATTACAGTAGTTACAATTTTCAACAACAGATGGCGCTGCAAGTGATGTGAAAGATACAGAAGACAACGCAGTCTGTGGGTGCGCCATTCTGTACGTCGTCTTTCTGCTGTAAGCGTGTGCTGTTCACAACGTGCAAGTGTGCTGTGGACAACATGGTTTATTCCTTAGAACAGAGGATTTTTCTGGTGTTTGAATTCCACCGCCTAGAACACAGTGTTGTTGCAACAAGACGAAGTTTTCAACGGAGGTTTAATGTAACAAAAGGACCGAAAAGCGATACAATAAAGGATCTGTTTGAAAAATTTCAACGGCAGGTGATCCAACAGCGGCCTCGGGTTTCCGTTCGCCGTGTTGCAGCTGCGGTCCAAATGACGCCAACGTCCACGTATCGTCTCATGCGCCAGAGTTTACACCTCTATCCATACAAAATTCAAACGCGGCAACCCCTCAGCGCCGCTACCATTGCTGCACGAGAGACATTCGCTAACGATGTAGTGCACAGGATTGATGACGGCGATATGCATGTGGTCAGCATTTGGTTACTGACGAAGCTTATTTTTACCTGGACGGCTTCGTCAATAAACAGAACTGGCGCATATGGGGAACCGAAAAGCCCCATGTTGCAGTACCATCGTCCCTGCATCTTCAAAAAGTACTGGTCTGGGCCGCCATTTCTTCCAAAGGAATCATTGGCCCATTTTTCAGATCCGAAACGATTACTGCATCACGCTATCTGGACATTCTTCGTGAATTTGTGGCGGTACAAACTGCGTTAGACGACACTGCGAACACCTCGTGGTTTATGCAAGATGGTGCCCGGCCACATCGCACGGCCGACGTCTTTAATTTCCTGAATGAATATTTCGATGATCGTGTGATTGCTTTGGGCTATCCGAAACATACAGGAGGCGGCGTGGATTGGCCTCCCTATCCGCCAGACATGAACCCCTGTGACTTCTTTCTGTGGGGACACTTGAAAGACCAGGTGTACCGCCAGTATCCAGAAACAATTGAACAGCTGAAGCAGTACATCTCATCTGCATGTGAAGCCATTCCGCCAGACAAGTTGTCAAAGGTTTCGGAGAATTTCATTCAGAGACTACGCCATATTATTGCTACACATGGTGGATATGTGGAAAATATCGTACTATAGAGTTTCCCAGACCGCAGCGCCATCTGTTGTTGACAATTGTAACTACTGTAATTTCGAAAGTCTGTCTGCCTGAAAATGTACTGTTGTCCCAAGCATATTGCAACAAACGGTGTATTTCTATCGCTGCTTGTTTAGTTTGTATTGCCGTTTCAAATATACCGGTCATTTTTGAAACACCCTGTACCATACATGATGTTAGTTTTATTTAACACAGTAAGTATTCCAACATGAATCGCAGAACAACTGCGCACTTGTGAGTTTTGTGGCTTGCAAGACGAAACAAGGAACAGCATCATTCTCTCAGTGCTAACAAAATAGAGAAACAAACTTTATGAAGAGAGATCTTGGTTGAGTTCTGTTCATAAACATGTGCTACACTCCCCAACATGTTTTTTTTCAGTACTCTTTAGTACTAGTTAGAAGACATTGCAACAAATATGGATTGTATTATTATTATTATTATTGCGTATGATAATCTGGCGTGAGGTAGTTATTTTCTCGTGTTGTACTTGATTTGCGTCACATACACAACATGAAGATACTTTATCTTACGAACTAGCTTAGCGCCTGCTGCTTCGCTCATGCAGACTGTATGGTCTGCACAGAATTTTCTTTTTAATTGAACTTTTCTGTTGTTCATAAACTGCAACATCTTCAAAAATGTTCGCGATAATTAAGGCCAAAGAAGAATTGTCTTTTCTGAATGTATTTTTAACCAAAGAGCGATTCTGGTAGCTGGAATTCAAAAGTTTTGTTATCATGCGTTTTACATTTCCATAGAAACTTTCATCCCCTAACACGTATTTGTTTATATCCAACTGACATGTCGAATGCCAATTCTCATCAATTTACCTTTAAATTTCTGTTGATATAACAGATTTTTTCTTAAAATTTTCATCACCTATTTCATCTCCTTAGGTGCTGAATTTCCAAAACAAAGTGAAACCTTTTTTTTATTTCTAATGCAGAAGACAAATAAAAATTTCCATAGATTTAGTTTTGAAAATTCTTTTACACTGAAATAATTTCAAAAACTTTTCATCCCTTATTTCACTCCATTATGAGTTAGAATTTCCAAAAACACTGAAACATATTTTTTTTTATTTTAATTTCCAGCTGAGAGGTCAAATACCAATTTCCATAGGAGCAGCTTTAAAACTGCTTTATTAGTTCTTTAATAATTATTTATTTTCAAAAAATATTTCACCCTCTATTTTACCCCATTTAAGTTGAATTTCCAAAAATGCTCAGAGAGGTATGTTTTTATTTCTGACTGAGAAATTGTCTTAATAACGACATTATCCATTATTTATCGCCTATTTCATCCTCTTGGGTTAAGTTTTCGAACAATATTTTCTTAAACGCTGTGTAACAACATAGATTAAGGGTCGACCTGCGACAGCAATCGCACAACTTGCGTACGGGATGCTACACGCCGCCGCGAGCGCTAAGAGTGCGCTGCGGTCGCAGGCGCGCGTGTTGCTTATGGGCCGCGAGGTGCCGCCACGAGCGCAGCCGTATGTAAGTGCCGACGGAGTTCGGCCAGCTCTCATTTTGTTGGCATCTCATTTTTGCCTATTCTCTTATTTGCTTAGTTGCTTAGCTCTTATTCGTTTATGCCTCATGTTATTGTGCTCTCTTTCAGCCATTCTGATTGTTTTAATTTACTCCCAATTGAGAAGAGCTCATTTTGGCATTTCACGTCACAGGTGCCTGCAGTTTAAGATGAACTCGCTTTCCAAATTTCAAGTTTCCAGCCTTCAGTGGTTTGAGCTGTTCAATGATGACCTCTGTGAATCAGTCTGGAGTTATTTCGCTCTCTTAGGGGTTGAATTTCCAAATACAATGAAACATATTTTTTTTTCATTTCTAACCGAGAATCCAAATACCAACTTTCAAAGATTTAGTTTTAAAGATGCTTTCACAATGATATATTTTCATAAAACACTTCAGCGCCTATTTCGCTCCCCCTTAGGAGTTGAATTTCAGTTTTTTTTTTTTTTATTTCTAATAGAAAGTCAAATACAAGTTTTCATAGATATAGCTTCAAAAATGCTTGCATAATGAAATACTTTCATAAAAAGTTTCCCCCCTATTTCATCCCCATAGGGATTGAATTTACAAAAACAGTCAAACATATTTTTTGTTTCTAAGAAGCCAAATTCAAATTTTCATACACTATATTTCAATTTAAAAATGCTTTCATAATTAAATTTTGTCACAAAACATTTCATCCCCTGTTTTTCCCCTCTAGGGGTTGAATTCCCCAAAACAATGAAACACATTTTTTTTATTTGTAACCCAAAAGTGAAATATCAGTTTTCATAGATGTAGTTAAAGAAGTACTTTAATAGTTCTGTAATAACAATCTATTTTCAAAAAAACTTCACTCACTATTTCGTCCTCATAGCGTTATTTTTGAAAAATGCTGAAACACTTATTTTTTTATTTCTGACTGAGAAATCAAATACCAGTTTTCGTAGGTTTAGCTTCAAACTACCTTAGCAGCCACATATCTTAAAAAAAAACTTGTATCCCCTATTTCACCATATTAGGGGACGGAAATTCGAAAAATCGCTTCTTGAACGATGCCTACAGTATAAGATCAACACCTTCTGCAACTTTCAAGCTTATATCCTTAATGGTTTTGTCTGGACGATGATGAGTCACTGAGACAGTCTTCAGTCGGGGCATAGCCTTTCGTGTATATGTGAGATATGTGGAGGAACTTGGGATATACATAGCGGGTGGTAGACACACAAGTAAACAGTGTTGCTGTTGTGATCTTCCCTGCAAATACTTGTTTGGTTCGGCCCTCCACACTAGTTTATAATGTCCAAGCCTCTTCATATCAGCATAATTACTGCCATCAACACAAGTTTGAACCTACAATTTTTACCCACCACACTTCCCTGCGTTACCAAATATCAGAATGTCTGCTACCAGGCTGTCTCTTCTTTTAGTTTAAGTATCCCAGGGCCTTGTTTCGGCTTAGATTTTACAGAGCTCTGTCAAATCCTTCTCACAGTATAATATGTCCCATCTCATCTTCGTCTACGTCCTCTTCCCTTTCTAGAATATTGCCTTCAAGTTCATCTCCCTTGTATAGGCTCTTTACATACCTCTCCAAATTTTCAGCTTTCCCTTCCTTGCTTAGTACTGCTTTTCCATTTGAGCTCTTGATACTGATACAACGCTTCTCTTTTCTCCAAAGGCCTCTTTAATTTTCCTGTAGGCGGTATCTATCTTTCCTCTAGTAAGACGTGCTTCTAAATCCTTTCATTTCTGCTGTAGCCATTTCTGCTTAGTAGTTTTGAACACCCTGTCAATCTCATTTTCTAGACATTTGTATTCCCTTTGGCCTCCTTCATTTACTGCATTTTTATATTCTCTCCTATCATCGATTAGACGCAATATCTCCTGTGCTATCCATGGATTTCTACTTGGCCTTGTCTTTTTATCTATTCGATCCTCTGCTGCCTTCACTATTTCATCTCTCAAAGCTACCCATTTCGATTCTACTGCATTCCTTTCTCCTGCTGTTCTCAATCGTTGCTATTGCTCCATCTGAAACTGTCAACAACCTCTGGTTCTTTCATCTTATTCAGGTCCCACCTCCTTAATTTCCTACGCCGATTACATATAAACAATAACTGTCTGGACTAATGAATTGTATACATGCTTCATGGAGTATACATACTGTTCTGTTAACTATACACATCAAAAAAGTTTTGCATCATTGCGGTTCCCAGAACTTCTGAAGATAGACGCTGACTGTGGATACTGTATTACAGACACAGTCCCTTGGATTGTTCAGAGATTTCACTAAACCCGCCCTAAGACGTAACACAGCATGCATGAGCAGTGCCTATTAGACGGAGGCCTCTTGTTGTCTGTAGTTCAACCATGCCTAGACGGTCAATACTGGGTTTCTATCGCGTCCGAATTATTACTTTGTGCTAGGAAGTGCTCTCAACAAGGGAAGTGTCCAGGTGTCTCGGAGTGAACCAAAGCGATGTTGTTCGGACATGGAGGAGATACAGAGAGACAGGAACAGTCGATGACATTCCTCCCTCAGCCCGCCCAAGGGCTACTACTGCAGTGAATGACCGCTACCTACGGATTATGGCTCGCAGGAACCCTGACAGTAACGCCACGGTGTTGAATAATGCTTTTCGTGCAGCCACAGGACATCGTGTTACGGCTCAAGCTGTGCGCAATAGGCTGCGGTACAGATGGGGCCACCAACACTCCGAATGGGCCGCTCAGGACTGGCATCACGTTTTCTTCACGGATGAGTGTCGCATATGCCTTCAACCAGACGCTTTTCGGAGACGTGTTTGGAGGCAACCCGATCAGGCTGAACGCCTTAGACACACTGTCCATCAAGTACAGCACGGCGGAGATTCCCTGCTGTTTTGGGGTGGCATTATGTGGGGCCGATGTATGCGTTGGTGGTCGTGGAAGGCGCCGTAACGGCTGTACGATATGTCAATGCCATCCTCTGATCGATAGTGCAACCATATCGGCAGCATATTGGCGAGGCATTCGTCTTTATGGAAGACAATTCGCGTCCCCATCGTGCACATCTTGTGAATGACTTCCTTCAGAATAACGACATCACTCGACTAGAGTGGCCAGCATGTTCTCCAGACATGAACCCTATCCAACATGCCTGAGATAAATTGAAAAGGGCTGTTTATGGACAACGTGACCCACCAACCACTCTGAGGGTTCTACACTGACTCGCGGTTGAGGAGTGGGACAATCTGGACAAACAGTGCCTTGATGAGCTTGTGGATAGTATGCCACGACGAATACAGGCATGTATCAATGCAAGAGTGCGTGCTACTCGGTATTAGAGGTACCCATGTATATGGCAATCTGGATTACCACCTCTGAAGGTCTCGATGTACGGTGGTACAGTATGCAATGTGTGATTTTCATGAGCAATAAAAAGGGCGGAAATGATGTTTATGTTGATCTCTATACCAGTTTTCTGTACAGGTTCCGGAACACTCGGAACAGAGGTGATGCAAAACCTTTTTTCATGTGTGTATATGTAAAACATCTTTGTAATTGTCTTCAAAGTGCGTTGTTTGCTAGCGTAAGCTGATGCCGGCACTCTGGGCGGCAAAGAGAATGCGAGAAGATCGATAATAGAGCAGGAGATAGAGCAAATAGAGACTTGCAAGCAACGCGCCGCCAACGGCCTCTCGACCGCTAGTATTTAGATCGCCGCCGCGGACCGGTCAGTCCCAGTCAGTCATCCAGTGAGCCAACGAGTCGAATCATGAGTGGCAGCCGAGTGGGAATCGCAGTCGCAGTTAGCTCAGCCTCTAGCTCAGAGCCAGTCGGTACCTAGCTACCAGAGTAGTGTACATAGAGGGATGGGTACTTCACCAGCAGTGAGGCTAATGTGGAGTATTACAGAAGAGCTTGTACCACAACACCTGAACTATCTTAAGTAACTTCTTGTTCTTATGTATAAAGAACCCTGTTAACACATGCGTGCAGTCTGTGTTATGGAAGAGCATACCAGCCACCAAACAACGGCCACTCCTTGCTTCCTATGGTATAAACCTACAGTGACAACGAGACGACACAAAACATTGTGCACAGCAAATTGTGAAAGCGATGCACAATATGTGAGACTTGCTGCATAAAAAGAGTAAAAGAAATAATACGGAAAAGATTTTTGTAAATTCTCCATTAACTGTTCTAACAATACCACCACTTGCAAAGTAGGTAAGAAATCAGATTAATAATGTTGCTCACGCAGCATATGTTCGCTTTATCGGGCAGCAACAAAGTTATTGACTGTGGATGGTATCGTCAGTCTGGAAATAATGAAGTCACTGTAAAAAAAGTCATTAATTTTGGCATTTATCTTGAATGGATTCCCACGCAGATTTCGTCGAAGTTGTTATGGCTCACGTTGTTGATTCTAGGGTGATTCCACTTTGATTGCTAGAAGGTCCAGATCTGTATTTTAGCAATATTTGACGATCTAACAAATGCGTTTTTCAGAAAATTCTTAATGATCAAACAATCCCAGATCAGAACAATGGTATGGTAGAAATAAGTTTTGACTTGATGTTCACGATCCACATTTTTATTAAACTTCTTGTAAATTCACGTATACTTCTTCTTAATTGTCACATCATCAATAAAACAGTTTTGTATCAATCTTCATATATTTAATTTCCACTTTAACCAAACACAAGACTTGACTGATCTTTTACAAAGCGAAATAACAACTTAACTCCTGCAAAGTGAAACAAAGACTACTCTGTGCGTACTCGAGAGAAAACGGTTACAAGTAAGTCAAAGATTATGACAGTCTCACAGAAATGAATACACACAACAACCATATCACTGTTATATATCGATACATCGGAGTACCTATACACTAATAAAACCAAATGTGAATATTGTCACAAAAATATGTCTGTTACTTCGCAGAAAAGTAGTACGATACTACTGGTATCGAGAACTGGGGTTGGAGTGCCATAATGGTCACGTGAATAATAAACCATTACACTGTCTATATACTCTGACAAAAAAGTGAAGCACCAAGACACATGGTTGGATGTCATGCACCCAGCATCGGTGAGTACATAAGTCATTAGAGTTACAATTCTGTGCGACAGGTGGAAGGTCCACCAGAATGCATTGATGTCGACCGTGTTTAGCGTTGTAAGCAGGTCTGGTAGGGTATAAGAGGGACGTGATCAGCGCCAGATGCTGACTGGCCACTGTGAAGGACACGATGATGCCACATGCTCGAGTATGATAGCGTTATCAGCACCTGACAGAGTTGGAAAGGGCCACATTGTGGCTCTCCATTTGAAATGCTGATCGAATTGTGCTATATACAAATTTAGGACATGCAGCGGAAGGTCATCAACATTCCAGTCGATCATGTCTAATCACCACAAGGGAGGTCCGCCCCGATAGCTGAGTGGTCAGCATGACGGATTGCTGTCCTACGGGCCCGGGTTCGATTCCCGGCTGGGTCGGAGATTTTCTCCGCTCAGGGACTAGGTGCTGTGTTGTTTTCATCATTTCATCCCCATCTGGCGTGCAGGTCGCCCAATGTGGCGTCGAATGTAGTAAGACCTGCACCAAGGTGGCCGGACCTGCTACGCAAGGGGTCTCCCAGCCAATGACGCCAAACGCTCATTTCCATTTACCACAAGGGAGGATCGCCCTATTGTAAACTAAGCACAACGTAACCCCTTTGTATAAAGGCCTAGCATTCAAGAATAAGTAATGGACTCGTTTGAATACTCTGCGGCATTTGGCACCATTTGTCGGTAACTAAGGGGTTCCAATCCCATGTGTAGGCTGCCGTTAACACCGCAGAATAAACGGGTAAGTTTGGAATTTTCTTGTGACCTAGAAGCATAGACTGCGGATGAATAGTATCAAATCATGTTGAGCGATGAATCGCGGTTGTGCACCACCACATATGACCATCGTCGAGAGTATGGTGGCGACCTGGAAAGGTTTCATTCTTCCACAGCCCTGTTGCTCCTGGGGTCATGATGTGGGGAGCCATCAGCTACCACTGGGTCAGAGCTGGTGGATCCTGCGTCTTCATCTCTTATCTGTCATGCGACAGTCTCGTGGTGCCGTTTTTCAACAGGACAATTCTCGTCCACACATGACAAGTGTCTCTAAGAACTTCCTGCGTGATGTTCAGATATGCCTGTGGCCAGCAAAATACCCAGATCTGTCCCCGACAGACCATATCGGGCGCCAACTGCATCCCACTAGCAGTTCCGTGATATCAAGGACAGGGTACAACAATATTGTGAGCTAGCTTTCCTCGGGAGATGATTCAAAGGTTTTATGATATCCTTCCAAACGGAATCAGTGCATTCAATTCCCACAGGGGTTGTAATGTATTTCTGATAAGTGGGCTCATACTGCGAAGTTCTCTGAAAATTCGACTCCATTTTACAATCATTGAAATAGCATCACATATCCTCTAAACGCGAGAAGATTCAATTAGTTTTCCTTTCCCTCTTTTGGGCGCTTCGCTTTTCCGTCAAGCAGTGTATAAAGATCTGTCGTTATTTAAAAAATTGCGCTACTTCAGATATCACTGGAAACGCAACAGAATAATGCAGCAACTCACGCATTGAAAGTATCTGGCATGAATACCGTAATACACGAAAACGCAATTCAGCATAGGAATCATTTGCTGAAACATGCCGTGAAAGAAATACATAAAAGTTAAATGATGAATGGCAGCAGAAAATTGTTTAATAACAAACTATCCCATAGTACGAAACTTAAAATGTTGCATCGAAATGAAGGAATACTCGGCTCATTTCCTGAGAAGAATTCATCTTCGAAAATCCCCGGAAAGTCTGCATTCGCACATAGCTTACATATTTTAGACACTTGCGTACTGCGTAATAATACTAAAAAGATATCCCGAGCGGTCTGAGGTGCTGCAGTCATGGACTGTGCGGCTGGTCCCGGGGGAGGTTCGAGTCCTCCCTCCGGCATGGATGTGTGTGTTTGTCCTTAGGATAATTTAGGTTAAGTAGTGTGTAAGCTTAGGGACTGATGACCTTAGCAGTTAAGTTCCATAAGATTTCACACAAACAATGGCACAATGGCACACACACTAAAAAGATATGGCACAAACACATACAGTTAAATTGCTCAGGAAGTGGATTTCTGAGTGGGGGTTGCAAACGACAGAATTTATAGTTGCAAGGAAGGAATGTAGTAACATACACATTTCATGTAAGAGAATACTGTGCTGTGGTGCGCAGTGTCACACCGTGTTCTGACCTACTTGTCCTGCGTAGGCAGGTTACAAGGTAGAATATGTCAAACTACTATGTGACGCTTTCCACACGATATCACAGTGTGTGTTTCCTGGTGGACGACCTGTCCACAAAGATAATATTGGTTCCATTCACATTTCCGGAATTGTTCAAGACCGGTTTAAAGAACACCCTGATAATACCAGAACTCTTGTGACCCCCTTCCCCAATACCCGTAGTCAGAATAGCTCTTATATCCTTGTTTGACGCTGTCGGAGTAAATTTTCCAATTTTCCCGCTCAAAGGACAATTTCTGTGTTTGGTGCCTTTTCGCAGAAACGATGGAAACATAATACTGTGTTGTGCATGATCGTTCATCGGACAAAAGTTGTAATTTATATACAACGAGGGCCAACAGCCTACCAAAAGAAATTATGTTTCTTTTCATAGTTATTCAAATTATTTAATCAAACCATCTTTTCTGTCGTATAGTAGTTAGACGAGGGTGGGTGGGGGCAATAGTCTTTGACTTCTTTTATTTTTCATCATGGAAAAGGCGGAAGTGAGAACTGATGAATAATCAATAGCAATCCCAGATAACTGAAAAGAAGTAGTCTCACATTTCGGAAAATAAAGTGCATGAAATTAATTGAATTGTGTGTCGCCAGCTAGCCAACCCTTTAACTAAACATATGGAATCCTAAGGAAATGCAGTTCGAAAACAAAGGAAGTAGGTTACAGTACACCTGTTCGCCCACTGCTTGAATACTGCTTACCGGTGTGGGATTCGTACCAGATAGTGTTGATAGAAGAGCTAGAGAAGATCCAACGGAGAGCACACACTTCGTTATTCAAGGTACCCTTAGCCACACACCGTCAGGTGGTTTGCGGAGTATGGATGCAGATGTAGATGGAAACAAAACGCTATCCTTGACATGTTTACATAAATTAAAGCGCTTTTTATTTTTAATACGTTTAGGAAATATACACACAGTTGTATGAGGTTCTGTACGAACAGGTCTATACAAGTTCTGATGATCATGCAGCAGCGGAACTCTTGATTCCTAAATGTAATGCAGGAACATAATCATATAAATTACCTTGTATTCGATGTCTTCCGGCTGGAGAGCAAAGTTTTTCAGGGTCGGGTCAGGAGTCTTGCTGTCGTCGTACGTGTAGTTGCGTGCCGAGAAGTCGGTGCCACCCATGGGCAGACGGATCAGGGAGTACCGCGAGCTGCCGTCGCTGTTTCCGAAGTAGCTCCTGCAACACAGCGCCGCCTGTCAACAAACCTGGCAGCGAGCAGTCCTACCCATCATGTACTGTATCGCTTGATTGGTGAGAAAGGAGAGAATACGAGGGATAATCAGAAAGTCTTTCTCCCAGTTTTTTGTAGCCTAATTAAGGCTATAAATGCAGAGTCACCATATCCATTACCAGCGCGGACCTTGTGCCGGCCTTATCTGCCGGTAGCTCCGTCGCAAGGCGCTGCTGTCAGTTGGTAAAGATGGCGCTCGTGCTTCACACGTCCAAGGCGTTAGAGCAACGAAATGCGATTCTTTTTCTATGGAGCAAGGCACAGACGCCCACTGAAATCTCCAGGGAAATGCAACCCACGTACGGGGAAAACTGGGGGTCGCATCCCTTCTTTGTGCGTTTTTGGAGACCATATATCCCGTAGTCAGCAACATAGGAGCACCGACGTATCTTTTGGCGAAGCACTTAGCGGGCATACTAAGACCTCATGTGGGGAAATGTGCGCACCATATCCGGAACTCGACAGACTTCATTCGCCGCCTGAAGGAGATGACAGCACAAGAAACCGACATCATGGTCAGCTTCGGTGTCACCTCATTATTCACACGAGTCCTGCTGGAAGATTGTCTCCACTTAATCAGTGAGGAATTCGGGCCTGAACTGACACAACTGTTCAGGCACGTGTTAAAATCTACGTACTTTGTCTTCAAAGGTCAATGCTACGAGCAGACCGACGGAGTAGCCATGGGGAGCCCGCTCTCCCCAGTGGAGGCCAACCTGGTCATGGAGAGTTTCGAAGAGGCAGCACTGGAAGCCGCCGAACTGAAACTTGTATGCTTCTTTCGCTACGTGGACGACACGTTCGACATCTGGCCACATGGACAGGAACAGCTACAGATTTTTCTACAACATTGAGACTGAGAAAGATGGAACACTACGCTTTCTTGATGTCCTAGTGCAACGTGGGTCTGATGGCTCACTGGGTCACAGTGTGTACCGCAAGCCTACACACACTGACTTGTACCTACATGCCTCCAGCTGCCACCATCCGGTGCAGCTTAATGGAATGCTCATCACCTTGGTACATAGAGCACACTCGATCTCTGATGAACAGAACTTGCCAACGGAACTGAAACACCTGGAGACCGTGTTCCGCAAGAATGGGTATGGCAACCGCCAAATCCAAAGGGCCTTCCGACAACAGAAGTGCAGCAAGAACCGAGATGAAGAACAACCCGAAGAAGAGAAGCCTTTCTGCCTTTTTCTGGCAACTTGTCGTCAAAAATAGGGAGACTGTTAAGGCGACATAAGATTGACACAGTCTTCCGACAACCAGCAAAGATTCGTGACCTACTAGGAACGACAAAAGATGAAGTAGGCCTCAAGAAAGCGGGCGCATACAAAATCTCGTTCGGCTGTGGCAAATCCTACATCGGCCAAACAGTTCACACGGTCGAGGACCGATGTAGGGAACACGAACGTCACATCACACCCGCTTATACCAACCCAGCCATTCGGCCGTAGCAGAACATTGCATTGAAACCGGACACTCAACAAATTTCGAAAAGACAAAAATCCTGACGGCCACAAGTGCATACTTGGCAGTATCTACAAGGAGGCCATAGAAATTCGAGTAACAGATATATTCATCAGCAGGGACACCGGATTTCAACTTAGCAAGGCCTGGAAACCATTATTAAACGCCTTGAATGAGCTACGGCGCGAGCGGACGCGTGATCCTTCCGCCACGACGGACGGAGATGAACTGCGGCCTACCACCGGGCGTGGCTGCAGCTACCCCCACCCCTCCCACACAGCACAGACAGATCATTCCATCAGTACCACGTGGTGATGGCGACGAAATATCGTGGAACTTCGACGATCGGATCCGGATGGACACCCGAGAACCTTGGATACAGTTCGATTGCGGTTTTGTCAGGACTACACTAGTTTTAAAACAAGTTACTATATTCTCCTTTCCACATACTTCGATATTCCTTGTATCCAGCATGATAATGAACTTCAAAATCATCAGACAGGTTACGTCTACTGTTGGGAAAAGTAACTTTTAATCTTTTTTATGATGTATTGTCGTCGACGATATGAATACATGTGGCTCCTGTATATTTTATAACGTGATCTACGCACTTTCCATTCAATTGTCACCTCAGCTCTTCTTATCTCTTGTAATGGAGCAAACAATTTCCTTGGTCCAACTAACACTGACTCACCTGGTTAATGTCCTGCCTATCTCCATTTCATTTGTCCTACTCCCAAAACTATCTCTTCCACTCCAATTTGTTCCCTGGCGCATTTGCTCATTTTACTGTTTCCTTAGTAATTACAATCATGCATTTTGCCACTTTTTACAGAGCAACCCTCAGGTTTGAATGATGCCTTCCTGTAAAATTCGTTAATAACAGGGACAAGGCGTAACTGCTAACACACAAGTAGTATAGCAGTGCCTGTGCTAGAAATAAAGCAATGTAATTTTGAGGGACAGGATTTAAAGAGGCGCGATTTAGAAGTACACTTAATTTGATTTAAAGGATCAGTAGGATAGCAGGGCAGGTGTTGGCACACAACTAGTTATAACCAGCTTGATGACATTACTTCTAATGCCAGGTTACACTATGGAGCAAGTTGTATTTAGAGCCATCCTAGGGATTCCCGTCCTACCGAAGCTCTTGGGATACTGCCAGTACATTTTCAGAAGTGCTTATAATCTGTTAGATGATATCACCACCAGTGTCAGGTTACATTTGGCCTGAAGAGGTGTATCAAGTTACGCATGAAGCAATGACACTAGGTATATTCAAGATCACCCACCACTTATCTCATGCTCTGTATAAGGAAAGGGTAGGAAACAATAACTACGTTGTAGCATATTAATTTGTGATTTATCAACAATTTTAGTCTTGCAATTTTTGTAACAACAATTCTTTACAATTTTTCAGTTTCTATGTACAATATTTACGTTTTAATCATTTCCTTCTGATCAGTTTTTTTCTATTTACAGTGTATGAGAAATGGGGACTAGCAGTAGCAGGGTGAAGAAAAACCACACGCAAAATCACATACAAAATTTACAAGCACATATATTGTGCAGCCATTCGCACAGACTCAGATAGATGGACACACACACGCACACACACACAGACATAGTTTACTCATCCAAGTATTCCATGTACACATCCACTCTAAATTAACCTGGCACACACTCAGTCACTCAATGTTTACTCTGAGTACAGGAGGCTCCTGACCCAGCCTCACAGATGAACCATATGTCATCATGACAATACAGCCCGACTTCCAACTGCATTGCAGTACGTACCTCTTGGCCTCTCAATAGGAAGATAGCATGGTGCAACAGATGCGGAGCATTGCTGACACCCTCGAGGAGGCACCTCTTTTAATCCTTGTTCATCAGAGCCTTTTGGACCACATGATGCACACCCTTAACCTGCCTCTGGGTGCCATCTGCAGCTACGCGGTATGTGACTAGTACTTGATTGAAGATGGTGACCTGCTTAAAATTTGACCTTGTGCTGCAATTTCTTATGCTGTCACGTCCATTCCAACTGCTAACTAAATGAATTCCCCAGTATTCCCTAAAATTTTCCATGGTTTTTCCGAAAACTGAATTGTTCATTAATTTCTAAAATACTTTTTCGAAATCACACATTGTGAATGCCCTCTGTTCGCTTTCTAAATCATAGTACTCTTTCAACCAGAGTGACTGGTCGAAGGCATGCGACATGTTACTCCAGCAGGTTTCATACCTAACCTGAGAAAATATTGGACATTTCTAGAGCACAGGATATATTTCTGCTTGTTTCCCAGTGTTGTCATCAGCTGAGAGACCGAACTGCATTGTGTGGCTAGGCGCACTGGATACTGTGCGTGTCATGCAAATTAGTCGTGTGTTACACGTTTGCCTCTAAGACGTATCCCTTACCGCAGTCCTCTGCCACATCATGGACAATTTCCTCCAGTATGGCAACTTTTCCTTTGGACATCCATCAGAACCCTCCAATCGGCACAGACTAGTACACGGGTTGCCCAAAGAGGTTGTTTGCATCCCTGTAAAGGACGTAACTCAAGTTGTCAGGCGTCTTGTATTCCTACTCGCTCATTCCTAGGTTATCCCCTTACTAGCGTCCTATACGTAGTCTTCTTTACAGATGAACTACACTTACACCAAATTCTCCCAATAAACTGAAGTCGACCTTTCGCCTTCCATACCACAGTCCTAACATCCTCGTTCCATTTCACATCACTTCGCAACCGTATGTCCAGGTATTTAAACAACGTGGCTGTGTCACGAACAACACTACTAATACTGTATTCGAACGTTACAGGTTTCAGTTTCCTATTCATCTGCATTGAGTTACATTTATCTGCTCGCACATTTAGAGCTAGCTCCCATTTATTACACTGACTAGAAATTTCATATAAGCCATCTTGTATCCTCCTGCAGTCACTCGACACCTCCCCGTACGCTTGCTGCCCACCGCGCCCGCCAGATCATTTATGTAGATGGAAAATAACGGTGGACCTATCACACTTCCCTGGGCCACTCCTGACGATATCCTTGTCTCTGATGAACATTCGCTGTCGAGGAAAACGTGCTGGGTTCTGTTATTCATCAGCGCTGCCCATATTTTCCGAATTTCGTTGTTAAATTACGGTGGATCTTTCCCATCCTTAAACCGCTTACTCGGCAAATATGAGTACGTCTCCAAACCACGACTTACATTCCGATTAAACCTTGTTCATAATTCCTCTAAGTCCGTCATAATCGATTTGAATGATGTCAGTTCACTGTCTAAGTGGAATGCTAATGGATTTGAATGATATCAGTTCGTTGTCTAAGTGAAATACTAACAACTGCTTATCGCTCTTTCTAGCTGAAAACTCCCCTAGCATTCTTGATTGATTTATTAACTTAGTAACCATAGTCGCTATTATGACATCATGATCACTAATCCTTGTATCTATACTGACGATAAGGTCAGGCCTGTTTGTAGCTACAAGGTGTAAATTTGCGAGTGGGCTGTCGAAGCAGCTGATCAAGACACTTTCGAAAAACGTGTTCAGAAGTTCTTCACGAGACTGTCTGTCTGTACACTCTGCAATAAATCCATTCCGGTCTATACTCGGTAGATTAAAGTTACCTTCAACTAAAATTGCATGATCTCTGTATTCCCATGCTACTGACTGTAGACTTTCATTGACTGACTCAAAACTGTTATAGCGGAACTTGGTCGCCAGTAAAACATTCAACAATTAACTTGGTTTCACCTAGACCTGTTATACGTGGTATCTTCACTGTCACATTCGGATCCGACCTCAACAGAGACAATATTTTTGTCAACTGCAATAAAAACTACCCATCCTAAGGTGTGTAATACAATCCATGAGTCGCTAAATATCTCAGAGCTGTCTGCTGTTTCCGCCAGATCTCGGTCCCAAGGATAATATGAACGTATGAAATTTCCTGGAGGGCAATAAATTCCGGAACTTTGTTGTAAATACCTAGATGATTAAATTTCTTAATTCTGAACACGGTCTGATATAGCCGTATGCATGTCGTCTGGCGAGTACTCATTACAGTACTTCGGATTACTATGTACCCTAAAAACACCCATGTGAAATCCACAAGCACACTGCTACCTGAATAGCTGCTTGCTTTGTGTGGTGCACCCCTGCCCTGTGAAAAGGAGACCTACAATTCTCCACCCGACAATACAGGTCCACAAATCTGCAGCCAAGACCGTCCCAGAGTCGACGAAGCCTTTGGTTGAGACCCTCTACTCAGCTCCAAACCAAAGGACCCTGATCAACTCTGTGAGCCATGCTGAAAATTGTAAGCTTCACTTGCACCTCACACACAAAGCCAGCAGTCTTCACCACATCCGCTATCCGCCTGTATGAACTGACGATGGCCCCACAACATTGGTGCTGACATTAGCCACAACTTGCATATTATTGCACCCTGTATGCTCAAAAACTGCGTGAAAAGCCTTCGCCACTACTCAACTGAGTCCCCCCAGCAGACATACCAAATACACGTTGGCTTTCATTCTGTCTCTGAACGCTATTTCCCTACGGGGCTCCATACCGCATGTAACGTTGGAGCTCCTAATAACTCAATAACTAGCCAACCTATGCCTCCACGTGCCTGCTCAGGCCCTGCTGAAGGAATGGCCACCTGTCCACACACAGTGCGAATAGGCATGGCCAGGCAACAAGTCTCCACGTTGGCCCTCCGCCACAAGTGACATGTACGTGTTGCCATCCACCACTCGCAGAGCCTCTGGGCGAGCTATAAAATACTAGACAGAAGCTAGATGTGCAACTTGTGACCCTCCTGAAGTGTCACCACTGGAGCCTGGCGCCATAATTTGCTGTATAGCCAGTTTCATCTACTGAGTGAAAAGTAGCAATCTGTATGAGGTAATTAGATACAAATCCCATTCGAGGTTGCCGATAATCCTTATGCCACAAAAAAAAGGTTGTCACCCTAATAAAAGATGAGGTGGAGAGGTTTCAAATGCAGAGTTTCTGGGGCTAGTGCAAAAGATACGAGGGTGGTCCCGTAAGTACCTGGCCTGATCGAGAGATGGCAATCGTTGTTGAAAAATACCTCTGGATTAGAAAGTATACGATAGATGAATCATATGTTTCAAGTTTGAAGACACCACATTCTTTAGTATTTGTTTGGCAGCCATAAATAGTGAACGTTGTGAGTGCATTTGTGAAAATGGAGAAAATTTGTCATCGTTATGTGATACAATTTTTTTTTTTTGAAAGGCCTCAGAGCAACCAATATTAAAGCTGAGCTATATTCTACTTTGGGAGAGTCTGCTCCTTTGTTGACAACAGTAAAATACTGGGTAGCTGAATTTAAACGAAGACGTACGAGCTGCCAAGACGAGCATCGGAGTGGTCGACCAAATGAGGTGACGACTCCAGATGTGGTGAATAAAATCCACAAAGCGGTACTGGATGATCGTCGACTGAAAGTGCGTGACTTTGCAGACATAGCAGACATTTCAAAAAGTGCGGTACATCGCATATAATCTGAAAATTTGGCCATGACAAAACTGTGTGCAAGGTTTGTGCCGCATTTGCTCACACTCGAGCAAAAACAGTGCCGTGAAGATGATTCGATTGAGTGTTTAGCCAAGTTTCGCTGCAACAAACCTGACTTTTTGCGCCGTTTCATAACCATGGATGAAACATGGGTCCACCACTTCACTCCCGAGACAAAAGAACAATCAAAATAATGGACACAAATTGGAGAATCGACTCCCAAAAAGGGCGAATACAGTTTTATCTGCAGTCAAGGTCACGGCGTAGGGTTTTTTGCGTAGGATAATTGTCATTGACTACCTTGAAAAAGGAAGAACTATCTACGGCGAGTATTGTTCGAACTTATTGCAACGTTTTGGAGACGAAATCAAGTTAAATCGGTCGCATTTGGCCAAGAAGAAACTGTTGTTTCTTCAGGACAATGCACCAGCTCACAAGACCGCTATTGCAATGGACAAAATTAATGGTTTATAGTTTGAATTGCTACCTCGTGCACCCTATTCGCCAGATTTTGCCCCCTCGGATTGTTTTCTGTTCCCAAACTTGAAAAAATGACTCGGTGGACGAGGATTTTCAACAATGAAGACGTCATGTCGGCAGTTTATGGCTAGTTTGAGGAATTAGACAGTTCTCATTATAAAAAGGGTATCGAACTTATTGAACATCGCTGGGAAAAGTGTGTAGAGCTGAAAGGAAATTATGTTGAAAAATAAACAGTTTTTTCCTAAATTTTTGTGTTTTCTTTGTTGGGTCGGGTACTTATGGGGCCACTCTCGTAGACGCAGGTGCCACCTAGAATCAAAGAGTGTGCATCATGCAAATTGAAAGGCTCTTACAATCGAGGATGACAAAAGGTACCTGCTCCAGGGGGTTGGCGCCACTCCACATATGGTGCACCAAATAGTCTTTCTACCAAGACGCAGTGAGATACATAGTGCACTGCTGCTGAAAGTTAGGTGTCATATCAAGACGACACTTCATCTGTGGGAGAAAGATTGGGATCCACCCGTACTCACGCCATTAACTGACTGACTGAGAGTGTGTGTGTGTGTGTGAATTGATAGTGGCTGTGTGTGAGAAAGAGTTGGATAAACTGGTTGTCATAGGTGTGTGCGTATGTGTGTGTGTGTGTGAGTATATGTGTGTATGACTACACATCACATGTACTTGTAAACACGATTTTGTGTGGGCTTTCTCTTCACCTTGCTGCTTCTAGTGCCCATTTCCGACAACCCACATTGCGAACAGGAAAAAAGACCAGAGAGAAATTATTAAAATGTAAATATTGTATGTAGATGTTGAAAAAATTGTAGAAAAAATATTGTTAACAAATTTTATGGCAAAATTTCTTAGTAGACCACAAATTAATTTGTAGAACTTCGTTATTACTTCCTAACTCTTACCATATAAAGAGAAAATTATTGCTCTTAACGAAGCTGATTGTCCTCTCCCTATGGCGTCCAACATTAGAATGAAGCCACCCACTCAAGTGCTCTAATTATAGAAGCAGGACAGAAGTATAAGGAACAGCTTGAATCCCATTAGTCCAGAGTTTACGTGCATCTTTCAACATGTTCATCATATTATTGGTTCCCAGAAGTTCTTATTAGCAGAGCGAAATGGTTCAGGGCAGAAAATCAGGTAGGACGAGGGTGAATATACCCCTTCTCTAGGTCAAGTGTAACCTGACTCCAGAAGTCCTAATAAGGTGCATGGATAGGCTTTGGAGGGATGGAGGGGTGTGTAGGCGGGATGTGTAACATGACACTCATACCTGGCAGTCATGGTCAAGGCCGTCTAGTCTGCGCTATTGCCTCATGTGGAACCTAATACCTCCTCTCAAAGCCAAATGCAACCTGACACTGGAAGTGGCGTTATGAAACCCGGTTATAACCGATTCTGAGCTCGAACCAGCAGTACTTCAAGTCTGTGAGCAATAGGGGGGTTTCCCTGGATGACCAATGTAACTAGTCCAACTGCGTAACCTGAGATCGCAAGTGACGTCATCAAACTGGTTATAATCGGTTCTGCACCAGAACCTGCAGTGCGATCGTATTGACCCTATGAATCACGATATTGTACACTTTGAATAGTGCACTTTTATATCACGTCCCTTTAAATTGTGTCCCTTTATATCTAAAACTGGCACGGCTTTCCTAATGTAATATACACAACTTTCCCTTTTCAGACCCATCAGACACTTGGTTTTGAAAACTGTAATTGGCTCACCCAAATTGTTGCAGGTCATTTTTACTCTTATACTCTGCTACTGAGCAGCAATTTCTGACAAAGGAAATATCAACTCTGTGCTGGACTGCAGCTCTATGACCACACAACATAATTATAAGGGTTGCTGCTTGAACTTAAAGCTTCGTAAATAAACTCTCAAAAAATATTGTATCTTCAGCAATAATATATAAAAGGTACGAGGTTAAACTATCATGCGTGGCTGACAATGTATTACCTTTCACGACAAATTGAAGCTACAGATTTCAATATTTTTACATATTACATATTACACCATGAAGAAATGTTGGCAAAGTGACAGTGTGCAGTGATGTGCGCAGACACATATTTGTTTCCTTTAATTTCTGTAGAAAATAAGTTGTTTCGCCAGTCTAACCGGAACTGACTTATCGGGTAATACGTTACGTGCGAGACGGGCAGTCCTGTTAGGTGATGTTGGCCCTACCTGAGCAGGTGCTGCTGGGTTGCCGAGCTGAGCGCCCTGATGTTGATGGCGGTGGAGTCCGTCATGCCACCGCCAAAGCCCAGCATCTGCTGGAACTGCTGGCTGGTGTCCACCCGCAGGCGCGCCGCTCCAGACCGCAGTTCTGCAACCACACAACAGGACTACAGCAAGACTGTTATCAGCAACATTGCTGTATTTGACTGTCTGTTGTTGTTGTCTCTATTCTTTCCATAAATGCCTATGCTGTTTAAACCTCTTCGTCTGTATGTAGCATGTGCAGCCTACACCCATTTGAATCTGCTTGCTGAAGCCAAGCCTTGCTCTCCCTCCCCTGTAACACCTCCCCCCGCCACCCCCACTCCAGGCCGGCCGGTGTGGCCGTGCGGTTCTAGGCGCTTCAGTCTGGAGCCGAGCGACCGCTACCGTCGCAGGTTCGAATCCTGCCTCGGGCATGGATGTGTGTGATGTCCTTAGGTTAGTTAGGTTTAAGTAGTTCTAAGTCCTAGGGGACTGATGACAACAGATGTCAAGTCCGATAGTGCTCAGAGCCATTTGAACCATCCCCACCCCCACCCCCACCCCACCCCGACATACATATTTACCTGATTACCTAACTGACATTTCTTTGGTTCCTCAGGATTTGTCCAATCAACCCCACCCTTTGTTTCAGTAAAGTTTTGGTCCACTGTTTCTTTCTGATTCGATTCAATATCATTCTATGAGGCTTTCTTCTGTAACTCCATATTTCTAAAGTCTCCATTTTCCTCTCATCTTAACAGTTGATCATCCATGTTTTAGTTCCATACAATGTTTCATTTCAGTCAAATACATCCAGAAGGGACTTACCGATTATTAAATTTATTTTCATATTTTTCCGATAGCAAGTCAGTACTCCTCAAGCTTCTTTTTTTTCGGTCTTCTGATTCGTTTGATGTGGCACCACCACGAATTCCGCTTTCCGATTAGCACTTGCACACAGCATTCTCTGTTATTTGATATACTCCAGTCTCGATCTTCCTCTACAGTTTTTACCCTCTACAGTTGCCTTTAGTACCAAGAAAGTTATTCCCAGATGTCTTAACCTGTGTCCTGTCATCCTATTCCTTCTTCTTGTCAGTGTTTTCCATATATTTCTTTCCCCGCCGATTCTGAGGAGCACCTCCTCATTCCTTACCAATCAGTCCACCTAATTTTCAACATTATTCTGTAGCACCACATCTCAAATGCCTCGATTCTCTTCTGTCCGTTTTTCCCACAGTCCATCTCTCACTACCATACGGTGCTGTGCTCCAAACGTGCATTCTCAGAAATTTCTTCCTGGAAATAAGATCTGTGTTTGACACTAGCAGACTTCTCTAGGCCGTGACTTTCTTCCTTTCCTGTGCTAAGCTGCTTTTTATGTCCTCCTTGCTCCGTCCGTTATGTGTTATTTTTCTGCCTAGGTAGCAGAATTCCTTAACTTCATCTACTTCGTGATCACCGATCCTCGTTTGTTGAAGCCTATTAACTTAATTTCCCTAGTATTATCTGATGTCATTCATCTACTTTGTTTTATACTTTCAACATTACAGCACAGTCAGCAGTCGCGATAATCTAATATATAAGAAAGTATCAGCCTCGATTGCGGTAATGAAACCAACCTTTACCTAGGTTTCAGCCAAATAACTGAGCCTTCTTCTGCAGATATACCTGAATCTATAATTTCTCTAAGAGGGCATTTTTAAAATGTGACTACGCCTATTCAGGCTGTTTTAGTTTTATTTCTAGACCATGCCCTCTTAGACAAATTATAGATTCAGGCTCAATTATTTGGGCTGAACCCTAGGTAAAGGTTGGTTTCACTACCGCAATCGAGGCTGATAGTTTCTTATATATTACTTTGTTATACTTTTATTGACATTAAGCTTATAATCTCTTTGCAAGGTACTATCTGCTCTGTTTTCTTAGCTGTCTCTGTCATAATTACAATGTGACTGAGCAATGGAATGGAACATCTACTTAAGGAGACAAGAAGTTTAATGTCAGATGCTCTGGGTACACTCAAATATGACGTGAAAGTGGGTGAAAAAGTGGAAACCCTCGGCAAAGCATGATGACCAAGAAGTTAGAGCCTCAATACACAGAGGTGATAAAAGTCATGGGATACTTCTTAATGTCGTGCCGGACCTTCTTTTGTCAAGCGTAGTGCAGTAACTCGACGTGGTCTAGACTCAACAAGTCGTTGGAAGTCACCTGCACAAATATTGAGCCGTGCTGCCTCTACAGCCGTCCATAATTGCGAAAGTGTTGCTGGTGCACGATTTTGTGAACGAACTGGCCTCTCGATTATGTCCCATAAATGTTTGATGGGATTCGTGTCGGGCGATATGGGTGGCCAAGTCAGTCACTCGAATTGTCTAGATGTTTTTCAAAGCAATCTCGAATAATTGTGGTCCAATGACATGGCACACTGTCATGTATAAAAATTCCATCATTTTTTGGCAACATGATGTCCATGAATAGCAACAAATGCTCTCCAAGTAGTCAAACATAACCATTTCCAATCAATATTCGGTTCAGTTGCACCAGAGTACCTAGTCCATTCCATGCTAACACAGTCCATACCAGCACGGAGCCACCACCAGCTTGCACAATGCCTTGTTGACAATTTGGGCCTATGGCTTCGTGGTATCTGAGCCACACTCGAACCCTTCCACTCGCGAAAGCACTTTGACCGTGGCACTCGACAACTGAGGACGCTTAATACGTCTTCCTTGGCACTAGTGTGCGTACGGGTGAGTTTTCATACGGTCTTGCACAATTTAGGTGGGATGTTATGTATCAGTTACCTTGTTTCATTAGCGTTAGCTTTTCCTGTCCAAGAACAAAAAAAATGGTTCAAATGTCTCTAAGCACTATGGGACTTAACATTTGAGTCATCAGTCCCCTGGACCTAGAACTACTGAGACCTAACTAACATAAGGACATCACACACATCCATGCCCGAGGCAGGATTCGAACCTGCGACCGTAGCAGCCACGTGGTTCCAGACCGACGCGCCTAGAACCGCTCAGCCACAGTGTCCAAGAATAATTCATGCCCTAGCTGCATTAGTGAAAATAATGGTGGTACAAAATATCAGTAGCACTTCCGCAAAGTTAAGCAAAATGTAGGTAGGACGTAACAACCATCATAATCCCGACTCATCTTTGTTTTTTCAAGATTGAGAACCTTGGTGTTTTTATTAGTTGCTGCTGGTGTTGCTTCACAGGCTTTCTCTCGGTGAAAGCACTGTGCAACAGGGCACAAAGGGCAGGGTACGAAGGGTGGTTAATTGTCCTTGGCAGTACAAAACATATCTCAATCCGCTGGCTTCCACTAATGTTCAAGCCTTATAGCATCGCAATCGGCAAACCTTAATCTTTTTATTAATTCTCCTTGACCTTCAATTTCTTTTCCGAATTTCACGTAGCAGTTCTACACTGTACTCTATGAAGAGGATAAATAACATTGGGGGGGGGGGGGGGGTGTTACTACATCCTACTCCCATTTTTACTCGGTCCTTTTCACATCCTTCAACTCAAATAACTAAAGATTGGTTTTTATACATGTTGTAAACAATGTTCACTACTTCTGAATTTCATACAATGTTTTCCACACAACTTCATCAAAAGCCATGAACGTGCGTTTGCCTTTCTTCATATTACTTTATAAGACGTGTCACTGCGTCAGTACTGAATGAGTGCATCTCACAATGTTCATAGCATAGGCTATGCTGTTGTTTATGAGTCGTTCCTGGAAACTCTAATGACTTCCTGAGAAACTCTTGGCGGGCATCCAGTTTACCGTGTGTTTCACTGAGTGAGCACAGTACCAAACTGGAGCGACTAGTCAATTGTGACTTCGCGCAGAATACCATGGCGATGTTTAGCAAGTACACCATATTCCCGGCGGTTATATTCAGTCATTATTAGGGCTTGTGCTTGCGACTTTCGAATGATTCATCCAGTAACTTACAAACTCAACTGAGACAACTTTGTGCAGTATCAGTTTATAGGAATTTCACTTCCCCCTGTGTAACAGGACAATATGACTGTTTGCATGGTAGCTGTGGCGTTACTCGTTCGGCTTCGCTTCGTGCAGTAATCTCTCCAGTTTATTACTGAGCTCACTGGTTCCACGGTTTCAGCTAATGAAGAAGATAAATTGCAGACAATGTCAGTAACTGTTTCTTGTATTTAATTTGTAACGACAAACAATCTTTTTCTGTGTCTGTTGGTTCATGGAAAAATAGTGTAATGTCCTCGTTAAACCTTGTATTCTAAAGAAATCCTGACATTTTGAATAAAAGCATAGAAGTACATAAAAACATATACCGAAACCTAGTGATGCTAGTGGTATCGATTTTATCCCAGTATTATCAAAGTATCGATGCAGTTGTAAGCATACTTGTGCAAAATAACGTGTCCCATGTGTAGAAACGCATACTCGTCGTGAGCGCTGAGCGATTCCACTTCTTTGTTCCAAAGGGGCAGCCGCCTCAGTTGGCTGTCGGCTGCCGATCTGAACAGTATTTTTTTTCTCTCGTTTTGTCCTATAGAGTTCGTTAAATTTGTTCGTGGCGGACTTCTGATGAAACCCGGACAAGTTGTTCGTTGATACGTTCACTCAGTTTCTTATTACAGATAGCTAAACCCTCTGACCGAACAGGCTCAGCTACCGTGCCGGCATGATGATGCTGATGAACACACAACATCTACTCCCATGACGGGAATCGAGCCCGGGCCCCCTGCGTGGTAGGCGGTAACGCTACCGCTACGCTACGGAGGAGGACACAGTTTGGGCGGTCTCGCTGTTGTCTCTTTACTACATAACATGGCACTGCAGTTCTTCATATTTCGGCGCATTTGATTATACAGAGTGGAGCACGAAAAACCAGCCCCCAACACTAGACAGCTCATTGTCGCCCGCCGTTTGTCACCTATTACTTCGAAGTCCTTGCGACTACGTTTTGTACTGACAGTACAAAAGCCGTTGCGACTTGCTTAGGGAGTTTAAAGTAAATATCTCACAGAAATGCACCCTCTACAAACAAGAATAGCATTAGTGAAGGCGTACGTTTCTACTGGTTCACTTACGGAAAGGCCAGACATTTTTTGAAAAGAAGTTTCCGTACCGACAAAGAGCAGTTTAGAATACTACCGGGTCAGTTGCAAACGCAAAAAAGAATCTAGCGCCGTCCGTGCGTACACCTGCTGTGATCGCAAATATTCTAGCACGAATGATCCAGAACTTACAGAACTTGACACGTAAATTGTCGCAACGAGTGAAAGTTTCGCCTACATCTTGTCAATTCGGTTTACACCATATAGGGATGTAAATGTCATGTGACTAGGGCCTCCCGTCGGGTAGACCGTTCGCCGGGTGCAAGTCTTTCGATTTGACGCCACTTCGGCGACTTGGGCGTCGATGTGGATGAAATGAGGATGGTTAGGACAACACAACACTCAGTCGCTGAGCGGAGAAAATCTCCAACCCCGCCGAGAATCGAACCCGGCTGTCACGCTGACACTCAGATGCAGTAGGCGGACATGCAGGGATGAAGCTCTACAAAACGGCATGTGTACACGAACTGAAAGAAGAAGATAAGGCAAGGCATGGAATTACTGTTGACTTTTATCTGTGAGGCAGTCTAAAGGGAAGTTGTACGCAAATGACTCAGTAACGTTAGAGCAGCGTAGAGTGACCGCGCGGTTTGAGGCGGCCATGTCATGGGTTTCGCGGCCACTCTTTCGGGCATAGGTGTGTGTGTTGTTCTTATAATAAGTTAGTTTAAGTAGTGTGTAAGTCTAGGGACCCATGACCTCAGCAGTTGGTCCCTTGAGAATTCACGTACATTTGAACATCGTTCGAAGACTTGAAGGACAATATTTATAATGAAATTTTGAGAAGTGTTGCGGCAAAGTTGCACAAAGCCTATATTGACATGTTAGGACGTGCGCAAAGGTGCACTGAAGCACAGGGAAGTCATTTTCAGCATCCAATATAATGCAATGTGAAAGACAAGATCAGCTCAGTAAATATAGACCTTTGTATTGGCGTATTAGTTGTTCTTAATTATTACAGATTTATTTGTCTGTTATTGTACCTGCTAGTGGCGGGCAAGAATTCGTATGTGCGAGCAGCCTGTACTACCGGCTGGTTTTTCGTGCGCCACGCTGTATAAGGAATGTACTCGTACCAACTGCAAGCATCCCGCAAGATGTGGACGCAGCATAAGCGTTTGCGGAGCATGGCGATCAACTACTGGCGCCTTAGGGCTCTCCTTGGGGAGTATTCGTAGCGTTTGGCAAAACTGTCGTGATGCCTGGAGCAAAGTTATCGTGTTGTACCTGACAGAGGCGCATGTTGCGATCGATTGCCGGTATAATGGCTGGTGCGGAGGACGCGGCCGCGATCTGCGTGGCAGAGGAGCTGGTTTTGGTGTCGCCCTTCCCATTCCCTCTACTTTCCTGGGCCGCTGCAGGGCATCCTCTCTGCTCCTCCAGAGAGTGATGGGGCATATGTAGGCTAGGGCTTCATGCGCTGTGTGTCTACCTGTGTTTTCTGAGGTACAGTAACAGGCTCTGGTGTGGATACCCGCCATTCAGCTATGAAGGTGAGAACTAACCATCAACCAGTGTCCCATGGTGGTACCATAAAAGAAATTTACCGACTAGCGTGGCTTCATCGCATACCTCAAGGGAGTTATCATCAGTCCCTTACGGCACTTGCAAGAATACCCGCAATCGAAATAGGGCTGCACTGATAACATATCACAATAGCAGGGCTAGGGTGACTGCAGGAGAAGGACACTTCGGACGACAAGAAGCTCGTCATTGACGAAAACCGGAAATGAGAAGGGGACAGAGGACGGGTAGAGGGGAAGGGGGAGTCAGAAAACCAGCAGATTGTAGCCAATGTCCCAAATGCAAATTCGTTATCCGCGTTATCCGTGATCAGTTCATAATCAGTTGACTTCGCAGCAGCTGAGGAGATCTCCGCCTACCATTCTCCAAGGAAGCCATGGGTCTGAAGATGGTTATATAAATATAACCGAAACCGGTCACCTATGTTTTTGAGACATAAGTGTTGTGATCAAGACTGAACTTTAGTTAAAATAGCATACCTTGAGAGCTACGAGCAATGCTTGATCTTCGATATTATGAAACAAATCCTTCTACTGCAAGCTCTTTGCTTTCTATTTTTTGGGAAGTAGTAGTATGGACGAAAACAAAACAACTGTTCACTGAGCTCACCTGTGCTAAATAGGCCAAAGTGAGTGAGGAGACGCTAAAGGCGGTCCGCGCCGAAAAAGATCGATTCGTAAAAGATGCTGATCGTAGCTGAAGCCGCTATGTCTCTCTTGAGCGATGGACTTCAATAGGACAAGGGCCTTCAGAATATTAACGTGGAATGCTGACAGTGTTTCTTCCAAAATCCCCTCGTTAAAGTCTTTTCCAGACCAGCATGCCGTAGATGTCCACGGAGAAGTGTCCGTAACCGACCGATAGGTTCAAGATGCGCCGTTACTCTATTCGTAAGGTCGATCGAAAGACCGCGCAGGTGGAGGACTTTGCGTCCTTGTGAGGAGCATTCGCCACCGAACGGTCGATATGCCAAGCGCGGCCTCGTTCGAGGCTGCCAGGACAGAGATAAAGGTAGACAACCATATTATTTCGGTAATTTCCGCATAAAAGCCTCCAAAAAGAAACTACCCCTTACAAGAGCTTCGGAGCTTGCTCGGCATTGGTGAACGAGTTATAATAGCAGAGGACTTGAACTCCAAAAATACGGACTGAGCGTAGAGCACTACAAATGGCAGCAAATTGAGATAGACAGTTTATCGAGATCAGCTCCTCCGTGGGGTAACTGCTCCCGACGAACCTACTCACATCCTCTACATGGCCGACTGCATGACAGATATCTTAGACATCTTCCCTTGTAGAGGCCTGCCTTGAAGAGCTGTACCAACACTTCACTATTAGCGGGACTCATACCACAGCCCAGTCGTCCTGGGATGTGACAATATCGAAGACACAATCCGGTGTATGGTAAAAACAACGTTCTTAACTAACTGGTAACAATCTACTGAACTGTTAGGACACCACCTACACGACATACAGAAAGTGCGGAATAAAAGAGAGATGGTCTCGACAGTCGAGTATTTTATAACCATCCTCCACTTCTGTGCTCCAGGGACAAACACCAGACTTACCAATGAACCTGAGGCTAGGGATCTGCCCCATGATGTTTGGGACGTAATAGTCACTACCAGCGACTGAGGAAGGACTGGCAGCTTTACCGCGATCCCGCCGACCTTTGATAGGCAGGAGGAAATAATATTGGACGAGTAGCTCGATTGAGGCAAGAGAGGCAGAAACAGATTTTACGCCTGTTTTCCATCGCCTTGTGTGCACCTACATCAGAGAGCTAGGGAACAACCAATCCCCTGTCCCGACAAGGCCCATATCCCATACCTAAATCACCTATCTTCTACAGCAGTCACTTTATACAACCAATTCCTGTCACTAAATTACTTCCCAACCGTCTGAAAGATTGCTCAGATCATAACCTTACGCAAACCCAATAATAATCGCATCCTTCCCCAAAGCTGTGGACCCATTTCTCTCACGTGTTTTCTTGGGAGCTTACTAGAGTGTTTTATCCTCAGAGACCACACCAGATTCCTCCGTGACAACAACACAGACTCACCTGAGCAGTCTGGCTTCCATCCAGAACATATCATAATTCATCAATTCCTGCGAACACATGTGAAGGACGAGATAGGAAACACAGTATTGCAGCAATCATTCTCGACATCGAGAAAGCCTTTGACAAAGTCTGGCATGATGGTTTAATTTACAACTTATCCCAGTTAAAAATTCCAGGATACGTGATCAGCGTGACTGACTCGTTCCTAGCGGGGAGGCAATACTCCTTCAGGTGCGAGAAACATGTAAATACTATTAGAGATGCTGTGGCTGGGGTTTTGCAGGGCTCGGTTCTACGCCCAATATCGTAATCACTACACACCAAGGACGAACCAGAATTGGCAGGTGGCGAAACAGGGCTATATGCTGATGATATGGTGGTCTATAAAAGCAGATAAAACATTAGGCTGCAGGAGCACCTAGACGAAACCGCCCGCTGATGCAACATTAAACCCGCGAAAATCCGTAGCAGTAATATTCACAAATAAGTTGACCCCTCCTCCCCTAACAGACAGATCTCTGTGGCCGGTAGTGTATTAGAGTCGGGCGACTCGGCGACCTATCGCGGCTTTCAGCTGAATAGATGCTGAACTTTCACCGCACAAGTTAGCAAGTTCCGAAATGCTGTTTATAAGAAATTGTATCCACTCCTTAACGGGAGGCGGGGGCACACTTTAGAGACCAAGTTAGGCTTACACTGGACTGTCATGCTTCTGGTTATATTACATGGTCAGTGACTGCAAACACGCACCTGCACAAGCTTCAGACGCTTCAAAATAGAGTCGTCTACACCACTGCAGATGCAGATCGTTACACGCCAAACAAACACATTAAGAACGTCTTAGGCGAACCATCGACCCTTAATACGCCAAAAGGAAAATTCTCCATGAGTTCAGCTATTAAGAAAATAAAAATAAACAAAGCATTCATTGGTGACCTGAAACTACCGTCACACTGAGTACACGCATTGACACTTTACCATGCGATGAGCAGTCCTAGTGGCACTTGCTAGTAGATTATACACAATACTGGTGGATAGTAATAGTAATGAAAATGACGCGGCGAAGTATTAGAAATTTTAAAAAATCATCTAACTCAAGTAACTGAAAAAAAATAAGAACGACATTCTTTTGATCAGATTCAGAAATGGAAAAAAAACTCATTACGTTTCAGGAGTTATAGTTCTCCCAATACCGGCCATGATCTTCTTCTTCTTCTGTGCGAATGCACACATATTCCCTTAACTCTTACAGGACTTCGTAAGAATGTCTTGCACAAGTAAGAGTGTGTTGGTATGGGACACTACGAATGTAATATGTGGACACACAAGGTGAGAATATGGGTTTCGAGAGAGGTATGCAAGAGATAGTTCCTGCAGTCGCTGTATACTCTGTGCGCTCGGTGGGTCACAGGGATAGAGCGTCAGCCATGTAAGCAAGAGGTCCCGGTTTCGAGTCCCGGTCGGGGTACACATTTTTACCTGTCCCAGTTTACATATATCAACGACCGTCAACAGCTGAAGGTATTAATATAATTCTAATTTCGTTCTATACATCATGTTACTGCGCTAACCACTGCGATACGACGCTACGATGCGTAAAGTTGTTACATTTACGACTCTGACAGTCCACTAGCAAGTTTGCTTCACGCAATGTCGTGAAATACTTTTCTAATGTAAGCCGATCTTTGTGATGATAGTAAGTGTATGTAAGACGGTGAATCGCATGCGGAAGAATCGAATAGTGTTTGCTTGGTGCTGTGTATAAGACGCGTATGTTGTTAGCATCGTGTGTGTGTGTGTGTGTGTGTGTGTGTGTGTGTGTGTGTGTGTGTGTGCGTGTGTGTGTGTGTGCTGTTTTGTTGGTTAGCATGTGTGCTGAAGTACGAAATTAAGGGGCGAAATCCAGGATCCAGGGTCCAAAAAAGAAAGCTTGACGAGGTGAACTGACCTACTGTTGTGGCAGTTTGGCAATTCCGAACGGTTCGGCGTGACGGGAGGGGGGGGGGGGGCGGCGCTCTGATTTGATTGGAGAAAACCAGCTCCAGCTTGCTGTGATGAAATGTCAACTATCGAGTAATTTTAATCGACTATAGTCAGTTAGTGTGTGGAAATCCAAGTAGTAGATTATATGACTGAAATGTGAGATTTAAGAGTGTAGAAAAAGCCGACATGCTCATGGAGTATAAAGAGTGTAGGAAGAATCCAGTTAGTTCTTGTACGGTGTATGCGGCATGATATCCCAATAAATGTCAACCTTCTCGGCAATTATTTATCAACATCTTCAACCAGTTACGTGAAAATGGTAGTGTAACACCTAGACAACGTAACAGAAGGAAAAATGTGACGTTAGAAGAGGGGGAAACTAACGTTCTTGCTGCTGTCGCGGTTGATCTGCACGTTAACGCCTGCGGTATCACACGAGGAAGTGGCACGAATCAGGTACGTGTCCTACACACTACGCATTCTTTATCGGCATAAGTTCCATCCCTAACACACCTCTCTCCATCAAGAATTGTATGGAAGCGAGTATAAGAATGGTGTGAGCGTTTGGACCTGGTCGTTACGACAGGATACTCCAGATGTATCATCTATCTTATTAAGTGATGAAGCAACGTTTGCCAATGATGGCCACGTCAACCGCCGAAACATGTACTACTAGTCTGTTGACAATCCCCATTGGCTTCGTTAGGCGGCACGTCAGCGTCCGTGGAGTGTAAACATGTTGTGTGGGATAGTGAACCATCACCTCATGTGCCCGTTTTTCACAGACGGAACAATGAATGCGCATAAGTATCGCCGCTTCCTAACAGGCCATCTTTCACAGATACTAGAAGGCGTTCCTCTGCAGACTAGGAAGAATGTGTGTTACCAGCATGATGGCTGTCCAACCCATAGTGCACGAAGTAGCACAGCATGTCTACAAGAATTGCTTCCAAATCGTTGGGTTGGACGCACAGAACTTGTACCTCGGCCGACCCATTTCTTGGATTTGAGGTCTGTAGATTTTTTTCTGTGGCGAAATCTGAAAGACGCTGTCTGCAATGACATACCGGTTACACCCAAGGATATGCGACAAAGTGTTACTGCAGCGTGCTCGGGCATCTCCGCTGAAATGTTAGCAAGTATCCAACAGTCATTCCATAAGAGATTGGAAGCGTGTATTGCCGCTGCCGGTGGTCATTTTGAACACAACCAATGATGGTGAATTGTCTCGTTACTGGTCACAATCCACATTACTAGTGTATGCACATGTGTCGTTCTTTAATGTGTACAAGTATTGTAGAAGTGCCGGTGTCGCACTTTTCAAAATACGATGTCTCATAATCGACTGGCACAAGAATCCTACAACAAACATCACTGACATTCCAATTTATCCTACATTCTTCTTCTTCTTATTATTATTACAATCTGTTGATTAGCAAACAATACGAGCCCCTGACTAACAACCCATTCTGTGAAAATCGCCCATCAAAATCATCATCCTTTTCCTCAAAATTTACGAGACAAATTTTAGGTGATTCATCCTGTATACGAGAAGCAAAGTGTGAACTGTGGACATAATGTTAAACACGAAAGCTTCATCAATGTTGTCCAATATGTGAAAGCGTCGATCAGCTCTATGAAAAAAGACTGAAGCAATATCTGCTAGAAACACCTACTGAAAGTGATCTGGAAATGGAATGGCACAATGTTCGCTGCTACATAGAGCCGACAATGATACAAGCCCTCGGGAAAAATTAAGAGCAGAGCAGGTCTGAGATTATGGAATGAGGAAATCGAAGAAGCTGTCAAAAAAATAAACTTATTGCTTACATACGTTTGCAACACGACTGGAGAAATAGTACAGAATTACGTAAGGAAAAAAGAAAGTGCGTTAAGACAACAATCAAGAAAACACAAAAAGAAACTTCAGACAGATTTAATACCCAAATTGAGAATTACAATCGCAAAAGACAGAACTTTGAATATTAAATGTTAAGACATACAAACAAGGATGAGAACGACACAGAAAGAATGGATGTGGTAGAGAAGGATCGATGGGTTCAGCACTACACGGTCCTATAGCACCAGCAGAGAGAACAAGATCAATCATAAAACGAAGATGACGGCAAACCTGTAGAAGCGGATTCCATTATAGTGGAAGAGCTTCAGAAATTCCTGAAAGAAATAGAATAGAGAAACAACTGGAAAGCATAAAATCAGTGCCGAGCTGTTAAAATATGGAGGCTCGATGTTACAGAGGAGGCTGTTACACTTATTCAACCAATGATAGTAGACAAATGAAACACAGGGTGTACATATTGTCAGGTAACACTTTCAATTATTTATTGCACAAGAACTAAACATTGCACAGATGTCATACATATTACATTTTTAAGAGAAAGCCTCAAACTTTTTTTTATCACAAACATTCGATATGTGAACCAGGAGTGGTGACCCGGCAGACGCCGATACAATAATCGAATTCTTGCCACAACCGTCCCAGCATGGCACCGTCGACTGTCCCAGTCGCTTCCCGTATTCTCTCCCGGAGCTCTGCTACAGCACGTCGTAGAGGCGGTACGTACACCACATCTTCAATGTGCCCCACACAAAAAGTCACAAGGAGTGACATCTGGTGATCGGGGAGGCTAATTCATGAAAGAGCTGTTCCCTTCTGCAACACTGCCATGTTTGTGACTAGCGCTGACTATCAGCAAACTACCGAACTATGCTGTGGCGGTATACATGAAAAAAAACTTTCAGGGTTTCTCTCCAAAATGATATATGTATGATATCTATACAATGTTTTGTTCTTCTACAATAAATCATTGAAAGTGTTCCCAGACTTTATGTACACCCTGTACTTCACTCGTGGAAGACATGAGAAGTAATATCTCTGAGTAAGAAAAGTGGCCGGAAAATTGTAAAAATTTTAGAGCGACAAGTCTTCTCAACTCAGTACATAAGTTATATGCAAGAATAATAAACAGTGAAATTAAAACATTTTCAGAAAATGTAATTAGTGAAGAACAGACTGAATTTAGAAAAGGAAGATCAACCACACCATTTTTTTTTAATCTGCAACAAGGAAAAGAGAAAGGCGAGAATATAACACACACACAATTTACAAAGAATTTGCGGATTTCGTTAAGATGTTTGACAATGTGAACAGAAACAGAATTTTGATTATAATGGAATGCAGCGGATGCCCAGAAAATTAGTAAAAGCCATAAGAAGCCAATATTAAGAATAAAAAAATTACCATTAATACAGGTGAAACAAGAACAGAAGAAATTTTAATAAATAAAGGAGCATGACAAAGGTGTCCAAAGTCACTCACTTTTTTAACATTTACATTAATGACGGTATCTTAAACTGGAGGCAACTCGTACAACAAGGTATTAAAATACCAAACGACGCCTTGTTGAATGTATCGCGTAATGTAGACGAAGTCTTAACATTGTACGAAAAAAAAGACTGTTTACAAAGTGCACTGAATCACCTGAATTACCGTTGTGAAGAATATGACGCTGAGTTCTCCAAAACAAAGACTAATGTGATGTCTTTGAAGTCATTTTGACTATTTTTCGACCTTGACTGTCTCAAGAAATATGTAAAGGTTTTTTTTTAATTACCGCCACCAGTCACGAACTTTCTAAACGGTTGACAAAATTTGTGACAGCGGTAACCTTTACATAATGTGATGTCCTCCGGAGGCAGAAATCCAGTCTGATCGAAAATCATTGTGAATAATGTAATTTTAGAACAAATGTAGTGCTTCACTCAATGGGATATAAAATTTGCCTAAACAGCCGAAAAAGGGATGTATATGTAAAATTAGCTTTATTTGGAAATATTCATAATTTATTTAAAAATAAAACCAGACAAGAACTGAGAGTGAAATTTAACGTAACTAACTCTTGCAGCACATCTTCATAGGAGAGAATGTCGCTTACCGCAAAAGGGAACATTTGGTAAAATACAAAGTGCAGAAACGAAATTTCTAAGAAGAACAAAAGGCTACTCGAGAACAGACAACCAAAAAACGAAACAGTACTACAAGAACTAAAAGCAGAACAAGTTGAAAGCAAAGCATCCAAATTCCGCAATGTTAGTGGTCATACTGACGTAACCTGTTAATACTAACGTTTCCATACACGCTAGCAGTAGCTAGCTACGCAATATATGCGTTCCAGTCGAGCAAACAAGGAAAATTAACAACTGCCTATTAGCACTCCTATAACAAATTGAAAATAACTCCACTATATAAACAGGAGCACAGTGCATTTATATGGTCTACTCATGTAAAAGAATTGGACAGGAAATGCTGGGGAGGTACGATCTGTAAACTGTAAAGAGAGCAGCGCTTATGATTGGGAAAGCTACCTCTCCTGGAAGAACTCTACAGCTGCCATACAGGACGACTAAGAATAAATTTTCCCTGTAATAGTGTAAAACAACGTGCAGAGATTTAAGAATATTCTGTCCATATGCGTTCCTTGGGTTAGTATTATTAGTGATTCATATCTGTATTCCAGGTACTGTTAAGGCACTTTTTGGAAAATAAACGCCCAACGGGCATAGACGCACACTGCATCGCCAGTTATTTATAAGGCGTATTGATGAAGGTCACTATAACGTTTTGAAACATCCTGTAGTTTCTTCTTGTGACATGGTGGGCTGGATAGAAAGGGGAATCATCTGCTCGCTCATCAGTCTGCAAACCTATGAAGAAGGGAAGTGCATGACCACAATCTGGGAACTATCTTCCCTCACACTTCTGCCCTCCGACTTCCCACCTCCACCCCTTCACCCTATTACACACCCGGATACAATTTATCTATTAATATGGCTCTACTGCATTTATACGTGATACACACATTTAATATTTGTTCTTAACCACTTCATTTAACAATAAACATTAATTTTATACCATTCCATCACAATTTTTAATAATGTGCCGTCCCCTGCTACCGAGAAACTATGAATCTCAGAGAAAATAAACACGATCTCTTTCGTAGGTACTGTGGTGTAGTTTAATTTTTTTAACTGGGAAATAGTTTCCCTAGAAGTCGTAGTATTCGAGTTATTCAAGAAAAACATAAGAAAGTGATCCACACCACAGCTGGGATTTTTAGTATGTTGGTCATGGCGCTCCCTAATGCCACGGTGCAAAATGTTTCCCCTATTAAACCTTGTGTTGTCTTCGTTGACTGGTCTGTTTGTGCACGGGCTTCAGCTGTCAATCTGTACCTCCCCTGTCTTCCAGTAACCGAACCCACCACTAAGTTGATCCCTCGGCTACAGCACCACCTCTGCAGGTACAGTCAACTTATTCTTTCACATAAACTATGTGATCAAAAGTATCCGGACATCCCCAAAACATACGTTTTGCATACTAGGTGCATTGTGCTGCCACCTAGTGCCAGGTACTCCATATCAGTGACCTCAGTAATCATTAGACATCATAGAGCACAATGGGGTGCTCCGCGGAAGTCACAGACATCGAACGTGGTCAGGTGATTGGGTGTCACTTGTGTCATACGTCTGTACGCGAGATTTCCACACTCCTAAACATCCCTAGGTCCACCGTTTCCGATATGATAGTGAAGTAGAAATGTGAAGGGACACGTACAGCACAAAAGCGTACAGGCCGACCTCGTCTGCTGACTGACAGAGGCCGCCGACACTTGAAGAGGGTCGTAATGTGTAATAGGCAGACATCTATCTAGACCATCACACAGGAATTCCAAACTGCATCAGGATCCACGGCAAAACCTACGACAGTTAGGCGGGAGGTGAGAAAACTTGGATTTCACGGTCGAGCGGCTGCTCATAAGCCACACATCATGCCGGTAAATGCCAAATTACGCCTCGCTTCGTGCAAGGAGCGTAAACATTGGACGATTGAACAGTGGAAAAACGTTGTGTGGAGTGACGAATCACGGTACACAATGTGGCGATCCGATGGCAGAGTGTGGGTATGGCGAATGCACGGGTAACGTCATCTGCCACCTGTGTGGTCCCACAGGGAAATTCGGGGGTTGTGGTGTTATGGTGTGGTCGTGTTTTTCATGGAGGAGGCTTGCACCCCTTGTTGTTTTGCGTGGCACTATTACAGCACAGGCCTACAGTGATGTTTTAAGCACCTTCTTGCATCCCACTGTTGAAGAGCTCAGATGTTCAAATGTGTGTGAATTTCTATGGGACCAAACTGCTGAGGTCACCGGTCCCTAGAATTACCCACTACTTAAACTAACTTATGCTAAGAATAACACACACACCCTTGCCTGAGGGAGCACTCAAACTTCCGACGGGAGTGGCCGTGCTGTTAAATAGCAATTCGGGGATGGTGATTGCATCTTTCAACAGGATCGCTCACCTGTTGATAATGCACGGCCTGTGGCGGAGTGGTTATACGACATAGCTTCCTTGTAATGGACTGGCCTGCACAGAGTCCTGACCTGAATCCTATAGAACACCTCTGGGGTGTTTTGGAACGCCGACTTCGTGTCAGGCCTCACCGACCGACATCGATACCTCTCCTCAGTGCAGCACTCCGTGAAGAATGGGCTGCCGTTCCCCAAGAAACGTTCCAGCACCTAATTGAACGTATGCCTGCGAGAGTGGAAGCTGTCATCAAGGCTGTGGGTGGGCCAACACCATACTGAATTACAGCATTACCGATGGAGGGCGCCACGAACTTGTAAGTCATTTTCAGCCGGCGTCCGTATATTTTTGATCACATAGTTTATCATAAGAGCCAATATGTAACGCACTGTAACGTCCCTACGCACGAGAGGCGTTTACAAAGAGTCTCAGCGCTCACCGGTTGCATCAGTGAAACTGCGCAAGCGCAATGCCAGCCGTTGCCCGCACCGGGAAGAGGTGTAGTGTGCGATGCCGCCATTGCTGAGCGCCGGTCTCGGCGGCGGCGCGTCGCAGTAGGTGGCGTTGCAGACGCACACGAAGCTCGAGTAGTTGTACCAGCGCGCCGCGCACGGCTGGCCGCCTTCCACTCTGGTGCCGGCGCCGGACGCGAACCACACTGCAACACACCACACACAATGGATGAGCTGGTCCCACAAACGGGACAAATTAGTTCGACACTTTCTGTTGGTTTTGACCACTGACACTCTCCTTGTCGGCTATCTGTCATGCGTTTGTATTTGGCACAGTGTCTTTGCTGTCATACTAAGATAGATACTGCAAAATATGGAGAACAGAAACCGTGTGATAAAAAAGGATTCCAATAATTAAGTATAATATGTGGTGAACTGCGAGAACTACCCATAAATTTCTAACTTTTGGCTATGATCTTGTCCGCAGCTCTTGGTCGTGCGGTAGCGTTCTCGCTTCCCGCGCCCGGGTTCCCGGGTTCGATTCCCGGTGGGGTTAGGTATTTTCTCTGCCTCGTGATGACAAGGTGTTGTGTGATGTCCTTGGGTTAGTTAGGTTTAAGTAGGTCTAAGTTCTAGGGGTCTAATGACCATAGATGTTAAGTACCATAGTGCTCACAGCCAGAACTATGATCTCACAAAAACAGAGTTACATAAGTATTTTTTAGTTTATTTGCAGGCACATGTCTGCAGTTCTGGTATACGTTCAGATTCTGACGCCACAGTGCTGTAGCACGCCGCCAGACTAGCCACAACAAAATGGCGCAGCCAACCTTCGCTTTAGCAGATCTCCATTCAAATCACCACACCACAATATGACAATACAGTGCTAGAGGAGTCAAAATAATACATCGTAGCATATCCCCATTTTATGGATGGGCTCTTCCATTCTGTTTTGCCTCCTCTAGCAGTGTGCTGTGGTACTGTGATGTGGGATATTTCATGCACCAGGACTGCAAACATGTACCTTCAAACGAAGGAAAAAACGGTTATGTAGCAGCTTCATATTTACACTGAGTTGTGACAAATGTTATGGGGTGTCAGACCTTCTACTGTCCAGTGTAGTGCAGCAACTCGACATGGGATGGACTCAACAAGTCGCTGGAAGTACTCTGCGCAAATATCGAGGCATGCTGCCTCTATAGTCATGCATAATTGCGAAAGTGTTGCCGGTGCAGGATTTTGTGTACGAACTGACCTATCGATTATGTCCCATAAATATTGACGGAATTCATGTCGGGCGACTGGGTGGCCAAATCATTCATTCAAACGGTCCAGAATGTTTTTCAAATCAATTGCGAACAATTGTGGCCCACTGACATGGCACATTGTCATCCACATTGTTTGGCAATACGAAGTCCACGAATGGCAACAAATGCTCTCCAAGTAGCCAAACATAAACATTTCCAATCCATATTCGGTTCAGATGGACCAGAGGCCCAGTCCATTCCATGTAAACACAGCCTATACCATTATGGAGCCACCACCACTTTGCACATTGCCTTGTTGACAACCTGGGCCCATGACTTCGTGAGGTCTGCGCCGCATTCGAACCCTACCATCAGTTCTTACCAACTGAAATCGAGACTCACCAGACCAGGGCACGCTTTTCCAGTCGACTAGAGTCCAACCGATATGGTCATAGCCCCAGAAGAGGCGCTGCATATGATGTGCTGCTATCAGAGGCAGTCGCGACGCTGCCGTAGCCCATTAATGCCAGATTTCGCCACAATGTTCTAACAGATGTGTTCATCGTACTGCCCACATTGATTTCTGCAAATTATTTCACGCGATGTTTCTTGCCTGTTAGCACTCACAACTCTAAGCAAATGCTGCTGCTCTCCGTCGTTAAGTGAAGGCTGTCAGCCACTGCGTTGTCCATGGTGAGAGATAATGCTTGAAATCTGGTATTCTCAGCACATTTGACACTGTGGATCATGGAATATTGAATTCCCTAACGATTTCCGAATTGGAATGTCCCATGCATTACCATTCTGCGTCCAAAAGATGTTAATTCCCATCGTACGGCCGTAATCATATCGTAAAATTTTTCATCTGGATCACCTGAGCACAAACGACAGCACTAACAAAGCACTCTCTGCCAAAGCACCTTTGTACACAATGATATCACCACCTGCATATGGGTATATTCCTATCCCATGACTTCTTCCACCTCAGTGTACCTATATAGGCAAACCACATCTCCAATAAGATAATTATAATGAAATACTGCTTTTTAGCAGTGAGACTCACAACTTTATGGATATCCCTCCTGCATATCTCACTTTATCACTGGGTCATGTCAGTCCATTTTGTGGTGTGTATGGTTAACGATGTGTTACAAATTTTGAATCATCAGATCCTTGAGGGAAAAAGCTTGTACCTTGTAAATGAAAAGAGAATTATACACAAACAACACCGATCACTTAGTATGATAATAATAAATGCATAGCAAATTGAAGTTGCCCTATATCTGGAACAGTAGAATGTGTGTATGAGATGGATGGGAGAGTACTTAAGCATAAATTACCATAAAAGCGAAAATTCCTATCATTGTAATTTTAAATGCATTGAAGTATGAAGTATAAAGTTTAATTTACCTTACAAATTTTCGATTATTGGGAGCAACGAGGGTAGGAAGTGATGTAAATCATCAGCATGCTATCAGATTTTTCACTGAGAAAGGGTACTGTACTTGAAAAACTCATCTCATTCCATATCAATGAGGTCCGTGGAATATGAAAAAAATTATCTAACTATGGCTCAAATACAGAATTCATTATACACTAGAATAGTCTAAAACGAATAATTTAGTTAATATAATGTAAATGAAATAGTAGAGTTGAAATTTCGATAAATCTTTCGGTAAAATGCTAACTAACAAATATGCCGAGCATACACAGTTTCAATTGCTGTCTGCTCTTCATTTCTTTCACAGCTTCTTTTAATGAATACTTGATCTGTGTAAGAACATATTCACTCTGGTCATGGATCTGATAAGGACTGCTCGTAACTGTTCTGAGGCAGCTTATACAGTCATCTTGTGAAATTCCTGAACAAAAACTTTGTATGCACGATTGAATCAGATGTTGCACTTTATATGTGTCTATATTTAATAAAGTACAGAAACAACGGCGAGAAAAAGAATGTATTGCCAGTATTTTTGCTGAAGATTCGATATTTAATACCCATGTTTGTTCTCACTTGTTGCAAATTACATGCTATGGAAATGGTTTGCCGAATTGACAGTTGGATTTCATGATCGTAATCGTTCGAGTAAAGAGTGAACTCAGTACCTGCATCTTCAGAATCAATTTTCATTGAATATAGAATTACATCTTACAGTGTTAAAAGTTATTATTTTCTCTGCTGGGTCAAACTGGACAGGCAAAACATATACTGCATGTGAGTGCATTGTGCATCACGTAATACATAACCAACCTACATAATCCGAATGCTGAATATTATTTTCTTGTGATAGTAATTGCGAATTTACGCTACCATAATGGATTGATAATATGACGCAAAATTTTCGTTCTTCATTCCTTTAATAATATTATACTACCTTTCAGATGACAGGACTAGTTGCAGATTGTAGTTTAAAATGAAATATAACAATTTTATGTACAATTGTATATTATTGTAACAACAAATGTTTCTTTCTGAATTTTACGCGACATGAAAAAATGAGAGGAGGATGTAAATAACAATTTTAAATAAATAACAGTAGTCAAGAACTTCTGTCAGTGGTGCAGCAATTAAAGTCGGAAATCAAATATATCTCACTTGTTCTATGGGCTCCCATGTTTGCATCCAAGTTCTTTTACCCTCACAATTTAGTTTGTAGTGATAATAAAAATGTTCATTGTAAATTAGTCGTTTTCATAGTGACAGACTTTTGTAATTTCAAAGTGGAAAAAATTATGCACCACATAGGCAAAATGTGGAGGCGTTCTTAAACTGCTTTTATTTTTTAATAATATGAGAACTTAATTGTCGAATTACCGAGTCAGTACACAAGTAGAAATAATTCAAAAGCCAAGATCGCTCAAATAATGTTTGCTGGATAACCGGTTTCAACGCACTAAACGTGCCACCATCGGATCTGAATGTAGATTAACATCTATAAACCATTTGGATATAACGATAGATGAGGCAGACCAGCTGACATAAATTCACTGTCACAAAAAATAAAAAAACAACTGGTTTCATGGCCATTCTTTTCCATAAGGTATGAAAAATCAAAGTCACAAAATAAAACTAACCGGTACATGACCGCTGGTCGACTAACAACGGTCTTTGGCTTTTGAGTTATTTCTACAACAGAGCGATCGCCCCACTACGCTGTGTGTGTTCACTGCAGTACAAAAGTGGTAGAATTAATTAATTATTATTTTAAAGTCAAATCAGTGATCTCTAACAATTTAATTTAATTTTGGCTAGTATGGCAAAAATTGCAAAGCAATTCAATATGAACACAACAGTTAAAATAATGTTGAACGAAGTCCTGAAACTGTTGAACCAATGCTCAAGATATTCAACAAAAGGGTCTGTCAGTGGAATTGACCAACCAAATGCGATTAGCAGTTGGTACCTTGGCCGCGGTAATGAATAAAGTACGGAAAAATCTTGTCAAAGCATCGAGCAATGTTGTCAAAGCAAAATGCTGTACCGGGAAAGCCAGAAAAATATGGTGAATGCAGTTTCCAGTATCCAAGCAAATATGCCCAAAGAAGTTTTCGACGTGCCAGCTGCCACGGCAAAGGAAATCGCTGAGAATCAAGATCAAATATCAAACGAAATTGCATAGTTGAAACTAGGTCTGTCAATATATTACCTGAAGAAGTAGTAAAAATCAGACTCAGGCAACATTATCTCAAGTCGTCAGTCAGTTGTCTGAATATGGTAGTAACTGTGCAGGAGCAGAAAACACACGATGAGTTAAAGTTGCAACGGAATTAAACTGCAGCCGAATTTTCAACCTCGATATCTGTAAAGGATGAACAGATTGTGAAAGAAACAGTAAAGTTCAGGCCGCTCCAGTCCATGTCTTGAACAAACGTGAAACTTCGACGTAGGCCTATGTGGTAAAAAGTGAGCAGCACGAGGTAGAGGAACAGATAGGACAAGATTTCTCAAGATGACAGAATGCAGTTAGTGAGAGGATAGAGTCTGTAAAAAAAGTATTGGTTGAAGTTAAAGAAATTGTTTATGGCAGTCAGTGGCACATGAATCTGAAAAGCTGCAAAGGTTTGTACCACTGTTAAATTGGGCACAGCGACAGCAATGTAAGCCACGGGCTTATTTATGGCAGGATATGCAATGCATGGTGGGGCCTGAGCTCAATTGTACTTGTACATCTGTGCTAAGGGAAGAAAATGTTATTAGGCACTGTTAATTCCAAACGTTCACTCTGGACGGGAAAATGTTGTATTTATTCGTTCATTCCAAGGTGTGCTCTCACCCTCATAAAATGACGTTTAAAAACTCGGATTAGTAAGTGGATATGCACGAAAAGATGTACTCAGGGCTACAGAGACAACACTGTACTGCTGTACACATAATGCGAGAGATTATCTTTGGACAAGTATTGGTCAAATGGAATACAAGGAAGATTCAGGAAAGAAATTTTCAATTCTGAATCCTTGAACTTCTGACAAGGAAGCCTGAAATGCTACTTTGAAAAGTACATCAAGAAGACGTGGTGCGGGAATAGGCCTATGTTGTATTGTGATATCCTGCAAGTTCTAAAAGCAAAATCGCCCACTGATGTATTGGAGTAATTTATACAAATATCAGCCTCAAATCTAGAGGAATTTATGGCAGTCCTCGACTCAATAGAATTAATACACAAGAACGCAAAGGCTAGGTAAAGTCAAGCAACAAATAAATGGACTGTTACTGGTACCTTCAACAGTCACAGCTATAAAACATCAGGCATCTATCTTGTGGTACACTCTGAACATCAAACAAATGTTCAGGCTGAACAACACAGCCATGATCACAACAGCAGTAATAGCCATCGTAACAAACCAAAACGTCACGAATGTTGGTATAATCTTTGTTGCATGTCAAGTAACAACTACTGACACAAGAGCCAGTAGAATAGACGAACTAGTCACGACTAGACGAATTAACTCCCAGTAATAACAGGAGCTTTTGTTATTTCACACAGTGTTGTTTGTCTGTAAGCACTGACAACTCTACCAAAATGCCGTTGCTCTCGGTCGTTAAGTGAAGCCCGTCGACAACTAAGTTGTCCATAGTGAGAGGTAATGTCTCAAATCTGGTATTCTCGGCACACTATTGACACTGTGGATCTCGGAATATTGAATTTCCTAACAGTTTCCGAAATGGAATGTCGCATGAGTGTGTAGCCCCAACTAGCATTCCGTGTTCAAAGTGTGTTAGTTCCCGTCATGTGGCCATAATCGCGTGGGAAACCATTTCACATGAAACACCTGAGTACAAATGACAGCTCAAGACAGACAGACAGACAGACTTGACACACGTGCAGTCAATGCACGGTCGATACAGGTTAAACAGAGCCTGCTGTTCCTGCTTCGGTGAATCATAGTGTATTCGTTTTATTCTCTTTTCGGCTCGTCTTCTTGATTGTCACTTGGTTGCATTCTCCTCCTCTTGCTGCCGGGTTATCATTCCAGGAGCAGGTCCGGCCATCTGGTAGCCAGGCACCAGTGAAGTTGGTTTCCCAATCCACTGACCAGCGGGTCTCTCGATGTCCTCGCCGACGCGTAAGTCTCGTCGCGAGACCGCGGAAGCGTCGCTTCAGCGTCGGGCTTCCAGCGACGTCGTGATACTGCCTCGTGCCAAAGTCTCGAGGCAGATGAATCGCCAGCTGGAGGACTTTATCCTGCACTCTTTGCAGTGTCTGCAAATGGGTTTCTGCCGCGTTTCCCCACACCACGGCCGCGTACTCACGCACCAGCCTGATGAGTGCTAAGTACACCGAGATTCCGCAGTGTGTGGGCAGAGTAGTCGTGGGATTGAGTAGAGGTACAGCAAGGACGTCCTAACTCCCGGATGTTTGGTCCCCTGGTCAGGCGCCGGTCCAAAGTGACGCCGAGATATTTTCCACTGCGAGACCACGGAATGGGGCCACCCACGATCCGCACTTGCTGCAGCGCATCGAGAATGCGCCTGCGCGTCAACACCACAGCTTGGCTCTTCCTAGCATTGAACTTGAGCCGCCATTTGGTAGTCCAAAGTCCGATCTTGCTGCGCGACAGCTGCGCGCTCATACTGCTCGTGTAGAGCGCGGTGTCATCCGCGTAGAGCGCAAGATGTACTCTCGGCATCGTCTTCGGGACGTTGGCGGGGTAAAGACAGTGCAGCAGGGGGCCAAGAACGGACCCCTGCGGTGCACCAGTTCGAATGTGGTGCGCTGTTGACACACCACCATCGGCTTGTACATGGAATGTGTGCCCACGCAGATAGGACTGAAGCAGGCGGGCGTGTGACACGGGTACCACCAATACCAGCAGCCTGTACAGGAGAAACGACAGCTCCGCCAATGTACTGCCACCTCAGTGTATAGTCGCTGTAGTAATTGAGAACTGTTTTGCATCACTTCCAGCTCACTTGGATTTGGCTGAAGGATAGTAAGAAAGAGAGAAGAAAAAAAAAGTTCTGTAAGAACGACCCATGGCCCCCAATTGCATGTGGACTGTACCCTGCAGTTGGGAATTAAGTTTCATTCATTGTCCAGTTAGCAAATAATGAGTAAAGAAATAAAATCATCATATAAACTTTACACTACCTACAAAAACAGTAAACTAAATTCTGCAGGAAGCGTAGCTCCGATGCCAACAAGAACACAATGTCATTACACTTATCTCCACAGAAATATTTCATGTTTAATTGTTTCTTTCTTTTATCTAGAGGAAGAAAGGTAAATTGTATTGCTCTTATCGGCTGGTAGATACTGAGGTGTTGCAAACGACAAACTGGTTTCTACACTAGTTCATTGACAGCTGGCTTTCGGCAATGGGAAATTCTGTTTCTCTGCATGTTTAGCCTTCGATACTAATGAAAGACTACTGAGTTCAGGGTAAGCTGCAAATGGCTGACAGATTGATTAATAAACTGCAGTAATACACAAGTTTCACTTTGTGCGGTTATCTCTAGTGCACGTAGTACTGTAGTACTTAACGCTATCTCTGTGTAGCTTAACAGTTCTGTGACAGAGACCTGTTCTGTTTTTCAATCGAGGGCAACTGTACTGTTTTATCTAACGTGAGCTACTGAAGTAATCAAAGCATCAGCACAAACACAGTTACTCCATTACGTAACAAACCACCAAGATTAGCCGATCTGTTCCATGCTGCATAACCTTATTAGAAAGACTCACTGTTATATATATTGTTCTAAGAAACAAGTTCTTTTAACCTCACATTTAAGGATCCGTCGGGGTAGCAGTTCCTGTGTAGATAAAAGGACTTCCCCTGAGCTCATGCCACACAAGTGTGAAAGAGCTTACCTAATGGCTCCAGTGTAAAATATACAACCTCTCAATGTATGCTTCATTGAGTGAATGTGAGGCACGGTGCCAGGGCAGTATCCAGTGTGGGGCGGGGGTTCGGAGGTGGGGGGGGGGGGGAGAGAAGGCATGGGGAGGAGGGGCTAACGGAGCATTTAAGGGGCAGAAAATCTTGGGTGAAATTTTATTTTTAGGTTAAGTATTAAATATTAATTTCTGCTAAATTTTAATAAAAATAATCGTCATGTAACTATCCGTACACATGTAAAACAAGTGCAATCAAAGAGTGATAGTATTCAGTAAAACTACAGTTCCGTCACGTTGACAGTGAATTGGACTCACAAGTGGACCTCGCCTAATTTTGAGGCGCTAGGCTGGTGCCATTTACGTCAGCCACTTACGTCAGCAGCTAGCGCAGCGGAAACAGTACGATCACGGCAATCAAAGTGACGAATGTTCGAGTCCATACGCAGAAACTTTTTTATTTTAAATTTTTATTTTATCTGCATTACAAATAAATCGAAATAAAGCTCAATATATAGTATTTATCATGAATTTCATAAATCGCAACAAAAGGAATGGTACGGGTAAAATTTGGTTTTCAAATAAATTTCCAGGGGAAATTGTAAGGTGCACTTAACACGAGAACTTCTTTTACAAGATTAGATACTTTTATTATTTTTACAACTTATGGTTACACTTGCTGGAGTGATATTCATAGTAAAATCAGTGGAAGCATGTCGGCATAATGCAAATGTTGTAAACGCATCATTTTTTACAATTATACGCTTGTTTCAAAGTTTCTGTAGGAAAACAAAAGTTCACATTCATAATAGGTTCTCGCTCATCGAACAGTTTGATAGCAAACCATGCTTAACGCATCATTTCACCAAATATTTGTTAGGATACCTGATGATGTACACTGGGATGTATTCTGATGCTGTCTTCTCGGAAGATAAGGGCAGATTTGAAGCTTTTTGATCAAATAGTTTACCTGAGGATAAAAATAGACGTAGGGTTACCCTAGCGGAACGAATTTGAGGGGAACCCCAGCATGGAAACCACGAAGCTCAGTTTATCATTCTGCACTCTTTTTGCTACGCTGACCACTGTCTGGAGACTACGCTACTAAACGGGTCATGCCTCTCCCGACCGGCGCAAGAAAGAGCAAAGATACTACGTAAACCAAACTTTAGGCCGCAAGCTTTTGTTTTATTTCTATTTTTGGTTGTTCAACTTCAGGGGCGATTCTAGAAGTCGGTCACGAGAGGGGGGGGCATTGGGGAGGGGGGAGGGGGTTGGGGGGAATGGAATATGGCTTATCAAAAGAAGAGTTGGGGTCCTCTACCGATAAATTGGTAAAATTTGGCGTTATTTAGTGTTTGGTAACTGTTTTGGAGTTCAGGGTAAAAAAAAATGTGTATTAATAAATAATAAGACGCCTATTTTAAGTTAAATGACATTTATTTGTTTAGGTAGTAAGCTATTTTCCGCTCTTATTCTTTTGTTAAAATGTGTTTGGAATACATTGCAATCTACATTGCTACATAATTATAAAAAAAAAGGATTGAAGCTGTTGGAGTAATATATTCGCTGGTTTCTGAAGTAATTTTATCCAGTGTAATGTGATACTCCGGGGGGGGGGGGTCGGTTATGGCCCCCACAGCCCCCCCCCCCCCCCTGTTGCCACCACCCCTGTTCAAGATCGATGAAGTCGAGAGTCTGCAATATGTTTGCGTTTGAAGAGAAACCCTGATTCTTTTTTTTAATCTACGTATATACTCCGCTATCCAGCAAGCGGTGTGTGACGGAGGGCGCTATTCGCGCCAAAGTCATATCCTCCCCCCCCCCCCCCCCCCCCCGCCTCCCACTGTTCGATTCGAGGATCGCGCGGGGGGAAACACGACTGTCTGAACGCCTCAGTACGAGCCTTAATTTTTCTTATCTTCGAATGGTGATCATTACGCGATTTGAAAGTTGGTGGTAATAATATATGCTCCACATCCTCGGCGAAGATCGGATTTTGGAATGTAGCGAGCAGAACCTTCTGTTTAGCGTGTTGTCTATCGGCAAGTGTGTCCCACTTCAAACTCTCTATGAGATTTGTAACGCTCTACGCGATGGCTAAATGTACCAGTCAAGAATCTTGCCGCTCTTCTTTGGACCTTCCCAATCTCTTGAATCAGATCCAACTGGTATGAGTCCCATACAGACGAACACTCTAAGACTGGACGAACTAAAGTATTGTAAGCAATTTCCTTTGTTGAAGGGTGCATCGCTTCAGGATTCTACCAATAAACCGCAATCTAGAGTTCGCCTTACCCGTTACTTGTGTAATCCGATCGTTCCATTTGAGATCATTTCGAATAGTCACACTCAGACACTTGACGGATGTTACCGCTTCAAAGGTCTGAGTATTTATTGTTTACTCATTCATTAATGGAGATTTTCGCTTTGTTATACGCAATTGGTTACACTTACTAATATTGAGAGATAACTGCCACCCATTTATTTTCTGCAAATCCTCATTGATTTGTTCATAACTTTCGTGTGATACTACTTTCCTGTAGACTACAGCATCATCGGAAAACAGTCTAATGCCGCTGTCAATACCATCAACCAGATCGTTTATGTAAATCTTAAAAAGCGGCGGACGACATACTGCTCTCTGTCTGTTAGAAAACTTTCTATCCAACCGCAATGTTATCGGATAGACCGTAAGCGCGCACTTTATGGAGCAAGCGACAGTGCGGAACTGAGTCGAACGCCTTTCGAAAGTCGAGGAATATGGGATCAACCTGGGAGCCGGTATCTAGAGCCTGTTGTATATCATGCATAAAGATGGCCAGCAGTGCCACTGTTTCGTAAAACCGTGATGGTTTCTGCAGATGAGCTTCTCAGAGTCTAGAAAGGTCATTATGTCTGAACACAAAACATGGCGAGTTCAGGTGTGGAGTGAGCCGTGCTACAGAAGGGGACAGCTGTTTCATGAAATTGTCTCCCCGATCACCAGATCTCACTCCGTGTGACTTTTTTCTGTGAGGACTCATTAAAGATCCAATGTATATGTCGGCTCTACAACGTGATGCAGCAGAGTTCCGGGAGAGAATACGGTAAGCAACTGCCACAGTCGACGATGCCATGCTGGAACGGGTATGCCAAGAATTCGATTACCGTATTGACGTCTGCCGGGTCAATCATGGTTTGCATATCGAATGTTTGACGAAAAACAAAAAAACAAAAAACTTTCAGGGTTTCTCTTCAAGAAGCAATATGGATGACATCTGTGCAATGTTTAGTTTTTGTGCAATAAATAATTGAAAGTGTTCCCGGACTTTATGTACACCCTGTATGTACATAAGACAATGTCCCAATTGGCTGACACTGATTCATCATCGGCCAGCCCAAACCAACAGGGATAGAAACTTGAAATTTGCAGAGGGTGTTGATCTTATACTGTAGGCGTCTTTTAAGAAAGGATTTTACGATATTAGACACCTGAGGGGGTGAAACAGGCGATGACTGGTTTTTCAAAACATGTCGCTGTTAAGGCTATTTTGAAGATAACACTACGAAAAATGATATTTGGAGATGGCAGTCTTATGACAACAGTACAAAGCGGTCCTGTCAAGAATATTTGAGAAGAATGAGCTGTTCTATATTGCAGCATGTGTTATTCACTCTTTAAATTTAGTAGTAACACACGCATCCGACGCATCTGCAGAAGCTCAAATATTTTTTTTTGAACTTTCCGTCATTTATATCTATTCTTTACGCATCCAATTTAGAATGGAAAATCTTACAAAATCATGTTCCCATAACATTGAAATCCCACAGCAAGAGTAGATTGTCTGCAAGAATAGAGGCAGTCGAGGCTATTTACAAGTATTTTGATCAAGTTACAAAAGTCCTCTGGAAGACGTTGAAACTTATAACTTGTCAATACCAGAAACAATAACCGAGGCCATATCTATTTTTAAAAAATATGAGAAAACTCAGATTCATTTATTTAAGTGTTACTAGTATGCAATATTAAAAAAGTAGATCACGTCAATGAGTTTCTGCAAAGAGAGGCCTTACTATTGATAAAGCTGCTCGAAATATTCAAGACCTTCTGAGTTCTCTTAGAGCTTCTAGAGACTTCTATACTCCCAAGCTGTTTCTGAGGCCAAAATATTAGCAGAAAATAATGAGCTATCAAGGAATTCTGAGAAAAAAAGATTAGTGGGAAGAAAAAATGACCGAAGAGGTTTGTGGGACTGAGGCATGTGAACATTCACAGAAGGATATGTTCAGGATGTTGAAACAACTGACAAGAGTGTTAATGGAGCCGAGGTGCACGTTTAAGGCACTGGTGAAAATTAATGCAAAGTTTAGTTTTTTTTTGTGTGGAATCCAAATCAAGGAATTGATGAAGAGGATTTAAAGACCAAATCAATGCAATTGCCAGACAGCTATCAAGAAGACCTTAACAACGAAAAACTTATTTTTCTAATCTGTAAGTTTTAAACACCATGCACTGGCAATAAAGGGAGACTTGAGAGATGCGACTGCATCATCTACTTTAAGTTCAATTCATAAAAATTTATCCCAAAAAATATATTAATCATAAACATATATTGCTATATCGGTATCCCAATCTATCTACAGCCTGATAAATATTCCTTATTATCACAGTTTCTGTTTCCTTTGGAGAAAAGAGTTTCAGCATGCTAAAGCTAATTAAAATTTTTTTGAGAAGCACAGTTGCTTAACATAGATTAACAAATCAGAGTACAATCTCCACAGAGCACAAACGAGCTGTTACCGCAAAATGTGATGAGATCATAAACATTTTAACCAAAAAAGCTTGGAAAGTGAAATTTTAAATTTATTATCTGTGTAATGAGTATTCATCTTTTATTTTTCGTATTTATTTAATTGTTTTTGTTTGTTTTGACTCCGACCTTACTTCAATCAGCAAAATAAGTTAATGTTATGAGATAGTGATATTTATTTGGGAATATGTTACCTAAATTAGTGTTATAAAACTGTTGATTTTTAGTACAGGTGAGTGAGACAAGGGACAGCAAAGTGAAGCTTATCTCCCTTGGCAAAGATTCTAGCGACGGCCCCAAAAGGCGCTATCAGCTTCGAACACTAGGTTGGACGAACGTACAATCCAACTGATAACACTTTCGCTACTTTGACATTGTCCGAACTTCCACTATTTCCTTAAGAGCGGTACACCGCATGAAGGACGTAGCTTCGAATGCAGTTTTATGTAGCGCTAACATCTTCACTGAAGTTCCTGCAGGGCGACCATCAGTTCTGGTCGAATGAAGATGGTGACAGGAATTGCTATGATATTAACGAAAAATATTCTGTGGACTAAGCCGTCTATATCGCTCAATATATCTCTCCATTTATAATGTCGCTTCGACTGGTATCATTATAAGGTCACAACTTAGAACAGTAGAACTCCACTTATCCAGATGATTCGGGACTGGACCAGATCCGGTAAATCAAAGATCTGGATAATTGGATAAACAATGATGAAAACTGGTCATTTCTTTAAAAAAAACATAAATTCATGTATAAACACTAATGTAACAATAATTTAATGACTACATAACAATCTTGCTCGGATTTTGTACAGTACTGTACTTACACACAGTTTCAGTTCTTGATCATATCGTCCACAGTCAGTTGTTTTGCTGTCTGAAATTTTTTTCGTACAGCCAAGTCTCCTATCCGCCTGACGTGAGCAGCTGTATATAACCGAACTCAGGTTGCTGCTCCATTTACTTCAGCGCAGTGTCAACACACGCAAATTGCTTCCGCAACTGACGGTCCAACATCTGGTTTAGTGACAATGTCATCGTCCTGGCCATCAGTTTCTTCTCTCACACTGTGAGTGATTTCATCGTCACTAAGAATCTGGAATCCACGTTCCGAAGAATCACAAGCAGGCCACTCGCCTATATTCTCTGCACTGCAATCGGGACGTCCACGAATTTACAAAAGGATCTTTGTTATGTCCTCAAGTAATATTTCGTCGTCTGCTGTTTCTCTTTCTACCTCTTCCTTTTCACGCTTCTTCTTTTCGTCATCGTATTTCTGCACCTAATCATTGGTTGAAATGCCTTTCATTTCAGCCAAGCCATTTTCAAAATGGTTGTCTTCACCAAATGTCATGCTTCCATCACGATGCAAGAGCAGTCTTTTAAATTCAATTTTTGGTGATGAGTCACAATGCCTTCTTCGTTTCAAATTTCTGTCAAGAGCTTCCTCAACAGTTGTCTTCTGTAATGTCGCTTCATAGCTTGGACAACCAGTTGGTTCACCGGCTGCAAAGGACTCGTTGCGTTTAGCGGCAGAAAGAGTGTTTTAAAATGTGTATCTTCTCTGTCACGGAGGCTTTCTTTGGGGTAGGTGGGTGCACTATCGAAAATTAACATCACCTTACTGTCATCTTTCCCCGTGGCCTTTTGGTATTTTTTTACTTCAGGTATGAAAACTGAGTCGTATCATACGCTAAGCAATGTAGTAGTAACCCAGGCTTTTGATTTATTCTAGTAAAAGATGGAAAGTTTTTTCACATTTTTGAAGCATCGTGGGTTTTTCGATTTTCTTATCAACATAAGGGGTGTTTTCTTAGTTTCTCATAGACTTAGTACAGGTCAGAACGATAACATGGTCTTTACTAAATGCCCAGAAGCACTAGCTTCCCCTTTACAAGCTAAAAATGTCTCACGTAAAGCCTTCAAAATAAGGTCTGTCTCATCTGAGTTGTGTAAAAATTCATAATCGTACATTTCTGCTTAAGTTTTGAATTTTTCAATAAAATTTTCTGCTGCTTTTGGGTCTTCTGATAGTTTACCGCCACTTTAATCCCACTCATGACTAGCATGCTTTGCCTTCAAATTTTGTAGACAGCCACTGCTTGCTTCACATAATGACAAACTGTCGATTTTCTCAGCTAAAATTTTTGCTTTTTCACAAACAATCGGTCCTGAAAGAGGGTTTCTCGTTGCTCCAAAAGCCACTAGAATACGGCCTCTTCAAGCTCTTCGTTTTGGGCTGTTTTCATTGCTTTTCTTGACGGACTCCCATCTTTATTCACAAGCACAGACACTAAGTTTAAAACTGAGTAGTTTCTATGTATGAAATTATTGACGTTCCCAGGTCAAACATTTCAGCTAACTGCCTACCACTCAGGCCTTGGTCTAATTGTTCGAGGCCTTACTTTGTATGCTAGAGATAAGACAACTCGTTTCCTTTTAGAACACGTATGTCGCACAGCGCACAGTCAATTAAAAAGTGCAAGCAGAACAAAAGACACAGAAGACGAAACGTAATAGCGACACGACACGACACAGACTGTCGCAGGCCTCACTGAATGCCTGCCACCTTAATCACAATTATGCGCGTATTGCGCGTACGGCAATGTGTGTACTGTGTACATTGTTCACAACAACATTTTGTCTTTTATAGATTAGCTGTGGACTGATTTTAAAGCGATAAAGAAACGTACAGTGTCTGTGTACTGTAATAATTATCTAACAAAACCAACAATATTATTTGTACAGTACAAATTTCTTTTTTCTCAAAGCCGGGAAAGAGGATTGTTAGACATAAAAAAAATCAGAGTTGTACGAAACTTGTAAAACAACGTTCACTGTCAGCGTCATCACAACCTATGACCCGCTTATGCAAAGTTTTTATGATCACGAAAGACACACAACACCCAGTCCCCTGCCAGGAATTGAACCCTGACCCCTTGCATGGCAGGCAGAAACACTACCGCTACGCTACGGAGGCCGACTTAGTTAGCACTCATGATTAACAGTACCTTAGGAGTTCTGTTTTGATCAGATGACTGTAGTACAGTAGCCGGAACTACGCTATAGAAAGGAAATGTAGGTAGCGATAAGCGGGAGTTATGATTACGACGATAAATAATCAATCACACTGCCGTCATTTACTATGAATATGAGTACTTTTATTCTCGCAGCGTATACACAACGCGTGTAGCATAGAGCGCGTACTACAGAGAACTGATGTGGCAAAGTTACAGTTGTTCTTGCTGCGGTAGGGCAGCGATATTATTGGGGGGGAGAGCCGGCGGTTTTATGTCCCCACATAAACATAGCAAGTGATGTCGATGGTTATATTCACAAAATGCACTGATGTGCAAAACTAACGCATAATGCGTTGCTGCCGAGTAACGTAACTCGATGGAACTTGGGCCACGCACAGAAAGAACTGCTAGAGTGTAGTTCAAAAGATAATTGAAATAAGTATGTAGTGAGACGAACAGAAATGACATTTGTGTTCAAAGATAATAATTAGACTGAAGTCACAGCAATCTATGATGGTCCCCTGCACATTACTGAAGGCGGCACTAGATTCTTAGCCCTCGCAATACCAACACGCATCACGAAGGGCAGGGGGCCCTTTACATCCACTCCATAAAAATCTTAAAAAAGCCATTTTCGTTAATTCGTTAATTTTGTAGACTTACATTAACAACATACTTTTTAAAAAGGTTATGATGTGTAAGTAGTGCCCAGATACTGAAAATACTGTTCATCACATTATTTGCAACATCAACGCGCTTTTAATAACATTTAACGCCAACGGCCACCATTCTTTTTTTCAAATGCAGATTTCGTTAATTGTTGTTCACGACATTTACTCATAACATAGTTTTCAAAGAAATATTGATGTGTAACGGTCCTGAACCTAAAAATACAGAATATGACATTCAATGGGGAAAGGGACGTCTGTTATTAAGACTTAATTTTTTGGGTTAAATTTAACTGAAACATTTCTTAAATCTGGTAGAAGATTTCCAATTTTGAAACATAAAAAACATTGTAGATTACAATGTTTTCAAATGGTGGGCATAAAATACTCCTCCCCCGCCTCCCACTTGGTATTGCGAAGATTAATAGAATGTGCAATCACCAATGGCTGCAATGCATATTGTAAAATTTGCTCCTGTGCTGGTGACAAAGGTGGCAATGGTTTCTTGCGGTCGCGCAGTGTCAACCACAAAAATGAAGCCATGGCCGAATGCACCCCCGAAAAGATGCGCAAGAGAAAGGAGTACGATGTTAAACAAAACTGACTGGCTAGTGTACCGTGCTGAAAGATTTGGAGATCAATAGGCCCAAGTTATATTCTGCCTCCCCATACCGTAACACATGAACCATCAAAACGATGATGTTCAACTGTATTCCTTGGTGCTTCACATAGCCTCATATGGCGGGAGTCGTAAGCTCTAAAGTATCCTGGACTTACAATCGCCCGGCAACTGACATGGAAACCTCGTCTACTAGTGTTCATCAGAGACAAGGATATTCTCAGAGGTACCCCAAGGGAAGTGTGACAGGATTGCTATTGTTTTCTGGTTTCATAAAAGACCTGGTGGAAACGGTGGGCAGCATTCCGCGGTTGTCCTCTATGATGTTGTGGAGTACAGGAAGGTGTCGATGTTGAGTGACTTTAGGAGGATACAGTATGACACAGAAAAAATTTTTAAGTTGGTGTGATGAATGACACACAGCTCCAAATGTAGAAAACTGTAAGTTAATCCGGAATTAATAGGAAAAACAAACCCATAATGTTCGAATACAGCATTAGTAGTGTCGTGCTTGTCACAATCACATCGTTTAAATGTCTGGGCGTAACGTAGCAAAGTGATATGAGATGGAAAGAGCATATGAGGATTGTAGTAGGGAAGGCGAATGATTTGTTCAGTTAATTGGGAGAATTTTTGAGAAAGTGTGCTTCTTCTGAAAAGGAGTCCGCATATAGGACGCTAGTGCTACCTGTTCTTGACTACTACCCGAGTGTTTAAGATCCATAACAGGTCGGATTAAACGAACACATCGAACCAATTCAGAGGCAGACTTAACGGTGGGTTCCAGCAGCACGCAAGTGTTACGGAAATGGTTCGGGAATTCAAATGGGAATTCCGTGGAGGGAAAAGGGCGTGCCCTTCGAGGAATACTAATGAGAAAATTTAGAGAACTCGCATCTGAAGTTGACTGCAGAACGATTGTACTGCGCCAACATAAGTTTCGCGTAAGGACGGGGAAGATAAGATAAAGAAATTTGGGCTCATATAGTGACATATAGATAGTTGTTTTCGCCTCGCTCTATTTGTGGGTGGAACTGTAGCTTTCGGAGTATGTATGGATGTAGATCTAGATGTAGAACAGAAAGATCACAGTAGACTAAAATTACTAACTGCTCGTATTTTGGGGTTGCACACCTCCACCATACCTACAAAACCTTGATCCGTGACATCCTGTCCTATGCAAACGTTGCTTGGATATCTGCCTACCTAAGTTATACGTCTCTCCATATCCTTGCACGTGAAGCACTCCAGTTCGCTATCCGCATTCATTTATCTTCCAACAAATGAATCATTTACCATCCCATCAAAGACCTCACCTACAATGAACATTCCGTAACAACCTAAACCATCTCCAAACTCGGCTCCGATAACCTATTATTTCCCCTCTATTCTCCAGCAAGCTACCGACACATTCCCCCAACTCTGCACCTGCACTCCCTCAACAAAATTTCTACCCTCTCCCAGACAATGAACTCCGCCCCACATTTACCCATCCTTCCAACTAGAAATCCATCTCAGCCATTCTACCTCATCAGTGGTCCCTTCTCCTACCCTACCCAGATTTCCCTACCCATTTTTCCCTATCCCCTTCCTTCTCTGGTCCCCTTCTCGTCTTAAAATTGTGGCCTTACTGACATCCCCAACTACTTATCCCTTCCTGCCTCCCACAGTTGACTCCTGGTCCAACGACACCACACATCAGTCCTCCACCTTTACACCCCCCCCCCCCCCCCGCACCCTCCTACCCTCCTCAATCCCCATCCTTTTCCCCTACAGCAACAACGACAGGGCAGTTCCTTCCTGTTTAAGTAACGGTGAACTGCTTCTTTTTTAGATTAGTGTTTTAGATCATGTTTTCAATGTATACTTATTGTTTTCAGTTTTTCCTTTTGTTTCCTCTTTTAAATTACAAATGAAGAAAGTCAAGTTTCGTATATTTAAAACTTTCAATAATTTCACCTCTAATTTTTTTTAATTCGCTTGTAAATATCTCACATTTATATTAGTATTATTCGTCTCGGTTAGTTTTACTTGTCCAAGGTCTGAAGAGTGCGATGAATGAACCACTGACAGCCTCCCACGCCCCATTACCCCTCCATCCCTCCCCCTCACCCATAGAGGGGGAGGTCGACGAAATAACTAACACGGATAATGTGCACTTCAATACATACACTATTCATGTCGACTAGATCATCTACCTTACTCCATATGCTCCTAAACAAACAGTCTGTCATAAATTAGGCCTTCATTTTATTGTCTGCGGCATATTGCCCCGGAATTAAATTAAATAATATATCCCAATTTTGACCAAGATTTCCGGAAGGTTTGAATTGGTTGTCAAGTCTGGAACGAACTTGACTACCGCTTGGACGTGTGTCGTGCGACATTCATAGAACATTTGGAGAGTTCATGGTTCTGTTCATGCATCAATCATATTCTTACATGCTATCCTTTGTAAAATATAGAGCTTAGAAGAAGAATGAATCTTTACAGTAGCCCCTTTATTAAAATTATGGTTTGTAGTCTCATTACACGTCACTGCTTTTAAGAAGTTATACGAAATCCAGTCGCCTTGTGGATAGCTAGGTAGTATTTATGTGGATTTTCGGTTTATTAATCGGTACTTTAGACGTTAGGAGACAGGATTGCCTCATAGAAGATGTCTTGATCTAGTTCGTACTATATCACGAATAGAACGTATAGATTGTTATACAAATAACTCATGAGACATCGTATCCATAATGCTTTTAACTTGACATGCGACTGGCATTCGTCGTGGCGTAGATATGTAGAGCTTTTAAATTGTTTCGACGAAAGCATGCAGAAAAATAGTGCCTCCTAATCTTTTACATGAAAACTCTTAAAGCATCTCTAAATAAAACAAATGTTATTAACATTCTACGTCTTTACTATTCATGTCTACTCATTTATTTCCCATTATAGTCACTCCGGTGACAATCACATTTCTCCCAACGAAGTACCAGTTTATTGATACCGTCACTGTAAAATTTTTGACTATGCTAACCTCCGCTTGCACCACTTCATCTCTATCAAAGTGGAGTCCTGGAATGTGCTCTTTAAGTTCTGTAAAGAAATGAAAATCGGACGGGAAGCCAAGTCGGGACTCTATGGAGGATGACCGATGACGGTGAAGCCACGGCGTCGGACTGTTGCAGTTGTCGCAAAGCTCGTGTGTGGCCTGGATTTGTCATGCTGAAGGATAGGGTGCTCAGTGTGTGGACGGAATCTTCGAATTTGAAATTCGATTACGCACCCACACAGCTCCTGTACATACGGCCACGTTTCATGCCTCAATTCGGAGCCCTCTAGCGGCAGATGGTTGCAACTTGCGTCAGCGGAGCGGGAAAGTATAATAAGTCACAAGCATGACATGTAATACCTCAACCGATACTGAAAACTGAGTAGACCATTCAGAGGTACTACTTTACAGCACGCCCTTGTAAATAGCGACCACTTGAGAGCGACCACTTGAGGAACATTAGACAGCCATCTTAAAGTATTTCAAGACCTTCCCACCGACAATAGAATGAAGGTACCTATTTTGTAAAGTAAGAACGGTGCTGCGATCAGCTGTTGTGGAACATTTAACGCTCCTTCAGTACAGTTTCTAGGTGGTATGCATTTAAGTTAAGGGGGAGAAGCGGAATGGTCGCCAAGTCTGCTCATATGTAAGGCGGTTTGGAAAACCGTTTAAAACAAGTGGGCACATAATTGACGCATTGATGTATTGTTCGCAGACTCATTAAAGTATAACTGGTCCACAAAAATTGGTTGACATTCTGTATCGATATCACGCAGTTATTGTCCTATTACATAAGCGGTGTGCCTGACGTTTAAAAAAAAAATGTGTAGGGTCATACAGAGGGCATCGTAGTAGATCATCATGATAACTGATAACAACAGCCAGTAGTGGCTTAATGATTTTAAGGAAAAAGTTTGCAACTGGTTATTATCAAACAGGAACAACAGAAGTAGCAGTAGTAGTAGTAGTACCGCAGCAGATTTATTCATCCGTGGATAATTTTTACGAAGATATTGGTACAACAGTTTAAAAGCAACCGCCAGTTTTAGTTTGACAAGGATGCTACATGAAGTCGGCTGTGGTCTTATAATAGGAAACATCCGAGCATTTGCCTGAAATGATTTTGCCAAAACAAAAAATTTAATGGAGAATCGAAACACGTCTGTCGATAACCTACGACTATGTATCAAAGAACACGCTGAAAACTGCATACCTCAAACGCATATTTCTGCAGAAGTAAAGTAGACAGCCCATGAAGTAAGAGGAATCCGCTCACAATAAATAATTGTCAGAGAAAAAACAATTCGTGTCTCTTCTTTAAAAAAAGGTACCTGCGCCTAATAACGATCGACACTGAAACTTTGATACAATAAGCAACAGACCTTTCGTTAGGATTAAATCCTTGTAGGCTAAATCACTCGAGATGAATTTGCGAAATACGAAACGCATGAAATTTCAGTAAGAAAAGACAACAGATTAACAGGTATGTCTGTTACCTCATTATCAATTCATTTGCACATGAGCGTTTAGGGCATTGCGACATCGTTCTGCTAATATCTACACGTATTATGCATTCTCTATTGAGACCTGAATGCAGCCCATCTTCTACAACCTCTCAGCATCCTTAACTATTCAACCAATCTGTCGATCCACTTATGTTGCCGCGGTTATTGTGGCTGCTGATCTCTCTCCCACCAAGAGATTTGACACAGAGGCTGTAAACACACATTACCAACGGTCACATTGATTTAGTTTTTCTGCTGCCTCTGCAAACACTTCCGTCAACTGATCGGAGTGCTCCATTGCAAAAGCCAGGGCAGGCTTTATTCACCATTGTTGTCCAGTTGAACTTTTGTGATCTCTATAAACGTTAATTTGCCCGCAAATTCTTAAATCTCTTGAATCCACTAACACGGAGTAAAAAATATCATTTCACAGGCTAAACCTGTTGAATCTGATACGTGCTTTAAACCACAATATACAAGTATGTCTTTGCTACTCGTGGCCAAGATTAGTGCCAAGTGCACAATACATTTGATTCATCTATCTGATAAACACATGGCGCGTAACTGTGATATCTGTTTACACATTGCGTGTAGAAATCGACAGGCCTCACAATTACGCAACTGCACAGGCATATACTAAAATAATACTAGGTAATGGTTCCTTCAGTATGTTAACGAAAACAAAATTACTTGTGTAGAAGGATATCTGACGACATTCAAAGAGGCGTGGTGTGCCAGATATCCGTCTGAAAGTACGGGATGAAAACCTTAGGACTGCCGTATAGTGGGGGAGGTGGACCGGGAATTAAGTTTGCAGGGCGAAATTTCACTTTGTAGCAGAGTCTGCCCAGATCTGAAACTTCCTGGAAGATTAAAATTGTGTGCTGAACCGGAACTACAAACTGGAATCTTTGCCTTTCACGACGAAGTTGTCCACCAATTGAGAATTCAAGCACGTTTCACTACCGGCCCTCACAGCTTTGGACAGTAGGAGAGCAGTACTGCCAGATGAGTAAAGCTGTGAAGGCTGTCTTGAGTCGTGCTTGGATAGCTCAATTGGTAGAGCACTTGTTCGCGAAATGCAAAGGTTTGAACGCGTTCGAGTCCTCGTCCAACGTAAAGTTTTAATCTGCCACGACGTTCGAAATTACTATATTTTAAGGGAACAAACCGGCGATCCCTTACTTCAGAGAATATTTTAAACTAGTTATGCGAACGAAAAATTATAAATTGTTTGACCGATAAAGAAATCGATAGATCTGCAAACACAGGTGTGGTGTCGTATCGTCGATGAGATGCTTCGAGTTGCTATTTAGCTCACAAATTTAGTGCCTCAGAACGGTTCGTTTCAGCGCACTGTCTCGCTCATTGGCAACACTTACCGGCGTTCAGAGCCACCAGTAAGACTGCGGCCGTCAGAAGAGCGGTCGCCATGCTGCCGTGTTGTTGGGATCCCAAAACCCTCCGCCACGCTTGCTGAACGCTGATGCACTACGGCCGGTAAGCGAGCGGGCCTCGACATAGAACCGTAAGTACAAGGTTAACGACTCGCTGACAAATGACGCACATGACAAACGCGGAAAAATCACGTCAACAACTGGTGGTTAGGCACTAACAAGTATGAAAGGGAGATATTCTTGCGATAAACTTGAAGGTCATTCCTAGATTAAGCTTTTTTCACGTGAAATATTTCACCTTGTTGCCTCGCATTAGCGGCCAAATTCTTTTCCTATTTCTAAACGCCATATAATTGCGTGGCAGTCCGTATCTGTCAAAGTACATATACAAAGAAATGAAATTTTGCTCTGGATATACTCTTACGCCCAACGATCAGCTATATGGGGATAAGCAGTCGCTAAACAAGCGTTTGGAATTTCTTTAGGAAATATATCTGAATGCTCCATTGTAAAGAATCCATATTGTCAGTCAACCAGTCATGTGCTGTATCGGTATGTTTACCGTGCGACGTGGTGCCCTATTCAGACACAGAACTTTTATTCGGGAGTGCAAGTTAACGTTCCCGTTAGTTCCTTAAATCACCTAAAGCGAATGCCGCATTGGTTACTTTGAAATACCAGGGTCAACTTCTCTCCCCATTCTTTCCCATTCCGCGCTTATTTTACGTCTCTGATAGCGTCGTCATCGATGAGACGTTAAACTCTAATCTTCCATCCTTCTTCCTTTGGAGCACGATTCATACATCATGTTACTCTACAAAGACAGACTTGAACTGATGGGTACAGCCATAAAGTAAAAATAATAGCAATACACGGATGACCAAACAAGCGAAAATCGTCACAGAGCACTTACTGGTTTGTACATCATTCTTACGTTCGGCCGTTATTCACTACAAGAAGTTCAACTGTTTGAAGTTACGGTAGATTAACGGGGTTAACAGTGATCTATTTATTGTATATCTTTTGGCATAGGGCTCATGACGGCCCGTCCAACTAGTTAGCCTGCTTAGTTGACGATAAATACCGCACAAACAATATCTCCTTTGCTGGGATGGCAACGACTTTATTCGTTCATAGGTCAAGTAACACAGAACGCCTTTCAGACGCAGTATACGCAAAGACAAACTCGAGGGAGAACGAATACGACTCTTGATAACACGTTACTAAGGACTATGCACGGGAATAGAACTGAACACATAGTAAACATGAACATGAAAATATAAACTGTTATATACTAAGAGTAAACGGCACGGAGTTCATAGACAAACCATAGCCCTGCTGCCGCCCGGCGCGGAACTAATTTGGCAGCGCCATATCGAACACTCACGCACCGCACTGCCCCGCACTGCCGGCCGCGCTTGCTACATATCTGTACATATTCAATAACATTATTATTTCAAAGTTCGCCGCTGTTTTTCTGCCCATATGTGAAAGTTAACCTCAAGAAATACTGTAGAGATTTTGAAACGGTTTTCACAAATAGATAAATTCACGAGGACTGTATGTGTATAAAACAATAATGATGAGTGTGTCGAGTGACATGTAGGGGCAATGATTGTAACTAGCAACTGGTCAGCTACAGACAAGGGGCTATTTGTTGTTGTTGTTGTGGTCTTCAGTCCTGCGACTGGTTTGATGCAGCTCTCCATGCTACTCTATCGTGCGCAAGCTTCTTCATCTCCCAGTACCTACTGCAACTTACATCCTTCTGAAGCTGCTTGGTATATTCATCTCTTGGTCTCCCTCTACGATTTTTACCCTCCACGCTGCCCTCCAATACTACATTGGTGATCCCTTGATGCCTCAACACATGTCCTACCAACCGATCCCTTCTTCTAGTCAAGTTGTGCCACAAACTTCTCTTCTCTCCAATCCTATTCAATACTTCCTCATTAGTTATGTGCTCTACCCATCTAATCTTCAGCAATCTTCTATAGCACCACATTTGGAAAGCTTCTATTCTCTTCTTGTCTAAACTATTTATCCTCCATGTTTCACTTCCATACATGGCTACACTCCATGCAAATACTTTCTGAAACGACTTCCTGACAAATCAATACTCGATGTTAACAAATTTCTCTTCTTCAGAAACGCTTTCCTTCCCATTGATAGTCTACATTTTATATCCTACTTCGACCATCATCAGTTATTTTGCTCCCCAAATAGCAAAACTCCTTTACTACTTTAAGTGTCTCATTTCCTAATCTAATTCCCTCAGCATCACCCGACTTAATTCGACTACATTCCAGTATCCTCGTTTTGCTTTTGTTGATGTTCATCTTATATCCACCTTTCAAGACACTATCCATTCCGTTCAACTGCTCTTCCAAGTCCTTTGCTGTCTCTGACAGAATTACAATGTCATCGGCGAACCTCAAAGTTTTTATTTCTTCTCCATGGATTTTAATGCCTACTCCGAAAGTTTCTTTTGTTTCCTTCACTGTTTGCTCAATATACAGATTGAACAACATCGGGGAGGCTACAACCCTGTCTCACTCCCTTCCCAACCACTGCTTCCCTTTCATGCACCTCGACTCTTATAACTGCCATTTGGTTTCTATACAAATTGTAAATAACCTTTCGCTCCCTGTATTTTACCCCTGCCACCTTCAGAACTTGAAAGAGAGTATTCCAGTCAACATTGTCAAAAGCTTTCTCTTAGTCCACAAATGCTAGAAACGTAGGTTTGCCTTTCCTTAACCTACCTTCTAACATAAGCCATAGGGTCAGTATTGCCTCACGTGTCCCAAATATTTCTACGGAATCCAAACCGATCTTCCCCAAGGTCGCCTTCTACTAGTTTTTCCATTCGTCTGTAAAGAATTCGCTTTAGTATTTTGCAGCTGTGACTTATTAAACTGATAGTTCGGTAATTTTCACATCTGTCAACACCTTCTTTCTTTGGGATTGGAATTATTATATTTTTCTTGAAGTCTGAGGGTATTTCGCCTGTCTCATACATCTTGCTCACCAGATGGTAGAGTTTTGCCAGTACTGGCTCTCCCAAGGCCGTCAATAGTTCTAATGGAATGTTGTCTACTCCCGGAGCCTTGTTTCGGCTCATGTCTTTCAGTGCTCTGTCAAACTCTTCTCGCAGTATCATATCTCCCATTTCATTTTCATCTACATCCTCTTCCATTTCCATAATATTGTCCTCAAGTACATCGCCCTTGTATAGAACCTCTATACACTCCTTCCGCCTTTCTGCTTTCCTCTCTTTGCTTAGAACTGGGTTGCCATCTGAGCTCTTGATATTCATACAAGTGGTTCTCTTTTCTCCAAAGGTCTCTTTAATTTTCCTGCAGGCAGTATCTATCTTACCCCTAGTGAGATAAGCCTCTACATCCTTACATTTATCCTCTAACCATCCCTGCTTAGCCATTTTGCGCTTCCTGTCGATCTCATTTTTGAGACGTTTGTATTCCTTTTTGCCTGCTTCATTTACTGCATTTTTATATTCTCTCCTTTCATCAATTAAATTCAATATTTCTTCTGTTACCCAAGGATATCCGGCGGGAAAAGCAGTAAAGTAAGCAACGCCAGCAACTCCAGAGAGCAGCGAAGCTTGACCATAATATATGTGTCTCTATACACATATTATTCAACTCTCCCACCACGTTTTTATGTCTGTATGTGAAGGCTATACTCAGGAGCTCCTGTAGGAAATTTGATACGGTTTTTACAGATAGGTGTATTTGTATTTATTTATTCATTCTTTACATGTCCTGAATAGATAAGGGCCTTAAGCTCCTGTTTTTACATATGACAAGTATATTACATAAAACTCACAACAATAGTTATTTTCAGTAATAATAATAATAATAATAATAATAAAGGGCAGTAAAATGATATTGATTAGTTCAGCACATTTGAAGCTGTGTTTAGTATTATGAGGAGTGGAACGGTTAATGATAGAGTAGAAGATTGAAATGAAAATGCCAATGAATGTTAAGAATGGCCAGAATTTCAATAGAGAACTCTGTGGACAAGGGGGAGGGAAAAGTTCTGATGGATGGAGGGTCAACAGGAGTAACGTAAAGTACATACCAGTATATGGAAGAGGGCAGTTGTGATACAAGGTGGACCGTCAACTGTCTGTGAAATTTGAAAGGAACTTAATTGCTCTTATGAATTGAGAAAGACTGTTTCTAAGTCGAGACTGAGTCACGAGGAAGGTTTGTATACATAATTTACGCATGAACATAGAAATGCTTTGCAATTGCTAAATATGTATGGGAATTGGCTACACATCCTAATCTCCTCCTGCCCCCCTCACCCTATCCAGCTCCCCCCTCTTCGTCTATCTCCTCCTCCTCCTCCTCCTCCTCCTCCTCCTTCTCCCTCTCTCTCTCTCTCAGTCCATTACCTCCACCCCACCTCTCTCTCTCGATCTCCTCCTCCCTCTGTCTCTATCCACCTCTCACTCCCCCCTCTCTCTGTCCACCTCCTCCTTCCCCTTCCGTATGACGATTCCCTCCCCCTCTCTAACTCTTCTGCCCTATACCTCTTTCTCACCCTGAGCCTGTATTGTTATTGCCAATGAAACCTTGATTGGAAATTGAAGTCACTTAAAATTAATGGGTAAATCGGTTGGGATCATTCTCAAAGAGGGTGTGAGAGACCTCTTCTGCTGTTAAATCTGTGAAAATATTAGCTTCAATGACAGTATTTAGCGTAGTTTTAATCTACGAACAAGTAGGATTACGAGGTATTGCACGATTTATGTTCTGTACTAGTATTCTAATCATAAGGCTGTAAGCCACAATGCAACTTTCTACATCTACATGTACATCCATACCCCGCAAATCAAAGTGAAGAATTCTGGAAACATCCCCCAGGCTGTGGCTAAGCCATGTCTCCGCAATATCCTTTCTTTCAGGAGTGCTAGTTCTGCAAGGTTCGCAGAAGAGCTTCTGTAAAGTTTGGAAGGTAGGAGACGGATATTGGCAGAAGTGAAGCTGTGAGTACCGGACGTGATTCGTGCTTCGGTAGCTCAGTTGGCAGTCTGCCGCCGGCAGTGCTGCGAGGCGGTCACGCGCCAGAGCGCTGCGGGCGAGGCGCGCACGGTGTGTTTGTGTTTACTTCGGCCGCTGTAAGTGCCGTTTTCCCTTCTAGACCACCATGGCGCACAACTATCGGAAGAAGACATTACGTTTCAACTTTTGTTCCGACTTCGCCCGACCCAAGGCCCTGGAGGTAGAACGATTTATTCGCGATGAAGTTAAGATACCACCAACGGATCTAATTGGTATCCACTTGTCGATAGTTAGCAGTACCGTCTACGTCAAAATGATCAACGATGCGGCGTGCGACAAGGTGCTTCAAGAGGCAAAACGTGGACTGCGCTTCTGCCATTCCGACGGCAACGTCGGACCCGTTACCGTCGATCACGCAGGTCTCGGCACACGGACGATAAGGATATTCGAACTGCCGTTCGAACTACCTGCAGACGTCGTCATCGAGGCGCTCCGTCCCTATGGCAACGTTCTGGAACATGTTGCCGAACGATGGGTACAATTTCAGACCTATCCCGTTTTAAACGGTGTTAGACAGGTCCGCATCGAGTTGCAGAAACACGTGCCTTCTTATCTACGTATCGGAGGCTGCCGTGCCATTATAATGTACGACGGCCAACCTCGAACCTGTTCCGGTTGCGGGAAAGAAGGTCACCTACGGTCTGAATGCATTCAACGACGTGTCGCGCAGCTCCCGTTGTCGGAAGCGTCCGTCACACCCCCTATGACCGCCCTACCGGTCACTTACGCAGCGGCTCTTGCCACGTCTACAGTTTCGTCCAGTCCGTCGCCCGTTCCTTCCGATCGGCACGTCCCACCGTCCCAGTCACCTATGGACGGTGCGGACGTCCCACCTGACAACCTTGCCGCCGAACAGGCTCCCGCACCTGACGCTGAGGAGAACAGTACTTCTTCACAACACCTGTTTGACAATTTCATTGTACCCACCGACGCATTCGAACCAGGTCGACGCTCTTCCTTGCCGTCGTCCGACACTGAGGAACACGTGCGCAAACAACGCTCGCCACGTAGGCGCAAACGCCGTCGCCGTTCACCCACGGGCTCTCAAAGCGTCGCCACCCGCGACGACGAAGACGACACCCAACCAACCGACATTTCCATGCAGAGGTCGGCGGACAACTTTCACGATGATCAAGACATTTCGCAGGACGGGACCTCTATGGAGGTCGCCACGCACAATGTAACGATCGGTGCGCCGGTTGAGACGCCTGTCTCCCCGCCGACAACTCCAGATCTCTCTCACCACGACGCAATTCCCATGGACATTGGACGGACCCATGGCATAGGAGCATGGGCCGACGAGATTGAGGAAGATACGCCCCCTCCTCCGGATGAGTTGCCTCCGCCGGACAAGGCTGCCTGTTAACATCAAAAGCGAGGCCCTGCACCTGATGGGACGGGACTTCCTGTCGGTGCCCTCCTATTACTTGCCTTGGTGATGGTAGATGCGCGTCCACCACCACTGAAACAAACGTATCGGTTTGCCACGCTGAACATCAACATGATCGGCACTGTACCCAAGCTGCAACTCCTATGTGACATGCTTCGGGCCTCTGACGTCGACGTCGCCCTTCTCCAGGAAGTACGCGTTGCCACACTACCACCAGTCTACGGCTACGACTCATACACGTCCACATGTGATCAATCAGGGCGTGGAGTGGCTTTCTACATACGCGAAGGAATCCCACTCAAGGACACGACAATCCTTCCCTGTGGAAGAGGCATGGCTGTTACCATCTTCGACACGCGCGTCATCAATATCTACGCTCCGTCTGGCTCCACGAACCGTCGGCAGCGGTCCACTTTCTTCGGACATGACGTGGCGCCCCTGTTTTCTGGAAGCTATGATCGCCTTATCATGGGAGGCGATTTCAACTGTGTCCTCCATCCGCAGGACCAAATGCCTAGTTATTCGCCATGCCCGGCGCTTCTCACCTTAATCGAAGATTTTCACCTAGTGGACGTTTGGGAGAAAATTCATGGCAATACCCCCGGTTTCACCCATTATACAGCACATTCTGCGAGCAGACTGGACCGGTTATATGTCTCTGCCCACCTTGGCAACGACGTCGCCCAAGCTGAACGGTGGCCCCTTGCATTCTCGGACCACTGCGCCGTCATTTGCTCCCTGGCTCTGCCACCTCAGTCAGTGTGGCGCAGCAGAGGTTACTGGAAGCTTAATACCTCCCTCCTTAATGATCCACACTGCCGACAATGTATTGCCACTACGTGGGCGTCTTGTGAAAGACGCCTTCCGCAGTACACATCCACGTTCCATTGGTGGCTCAAATGTGCCAAACCTGCGATCAGAAAGGCCTTCATACAATGTGGCAAGGAAGCAGCAGCATGGCATCGAGACACCACAAATTTTTACTACGCCGTCCTCCGTGAGCTCGATGCACTCCCTCCATCACCTGACACCCATAGGGAACGACAACGTACCAAAGCTCGTCTCCTCTCTCTTCAACGTGCACGACTGCATGGTGTCGTGGTGCGTTCCCGACGACAAGACCTCCTCCACGACGAAACCCCATCCACAATCCATGCCGCATCCGACCACAATCGTCGACGTCGACTCTTCGTCTCCCACATCACGACCTCCGATGGTGTTCACCACACAACACAGGCGGCGGTGGTGTCTGCCTTTGCTGAACATTATCGCCAATTTTATGATGATGAACAGATGGCGACGCCCATTCCTGATGATCTCCGTCCTTCTCCTGGCCGGACACTCACCGTAGCGGAGTCAACGTCCATGATGTCTGCAATCACCGCAGAAGAGGTAGTAGATGCGATCAACAGAGGGGCCAAGAACAAATCACCCGGACCAGATGGTCTCCCAGTGGAGTTTTACCGGGCGTTCACCACGTTGATGCTTCCTCGCTGGACGGAAATGATTCAGGAACTCTTTACTCCATCCTTCCCAATTCCACCTGAATTCGTCACTGGCATTCTTCTACCTGTGCCTAAACCGAAGGGAGGGTCACATGTCTCTGCATATCGCCCCCTTACACTCCTGAATGCAGACTATAAAATCTATGCACGCCTCTTAGCAGCGCGCATGCGCACCGTCTTACCTACGGTCCTTTCACCTGAGCAGACTGCACGTGGTTGTGGGGCCACCTTACAAACAGCCCTAGGAGAATGCCGTGACCTCATTGCACTGGCGTCGGTTTGTCGCCTTCGTGCAGCACTGGTATCAGTCGATTTCACGAGTGCCTTTGATCGCGTTCGACACCCATTCCTCCTCACGGTGGCGACACGTATGGGGTTCCCATTACTTTTTGTCGATGCCATTCGCCGGTTACTACTTCCCGCCGTCTCGATGGTACAAGTCAATGGGAGGCTTGTAGGACCGATTCCTATACGCCGCTCTGTACGTCAAGGATGCCCTATGTCTACTTTACTATATGCCATTGCACTTGAGCCCCTCATCACTGGACTTACCTCTAGACTGCAGGGCCTCACTTTGCGTGACTACACCTTTCACTGTAGGGCTTATGCGGACGATCTTCTCTTTCTCACCTGCTCCTCCACGGAACTCAATGACGCCATCCAATGGATCCACCAGTATGGACATCTTTCTGGTAGCATTCTTAATGTCCGTAAATCGACTATGATGCACATTGGGCGCGGCCTCCCGGCTATGGTGCCGAACCCACTCCCAGTCAGTACCACCCTTCGTTACTTGGGTATCGAATTTACGAGCTCCACACACCGCACAGTGGCCCTGGCATACCGGCGGCTTTTGCAGTCGATTCGGCACCATGTCCGCGGTCAAGTGCACCGTAACTTAAACCTACTCCAACGTGTGTCCTATGTCAACATGTATGTAGCCCCTAAAGTGGTACACGTCGCCCAGATCCTCCCAATGCCGTTACTCCTTGGCCGCCGCATCCAATCAGCCTTTGGATATTTCGTGTCAGCAGGGGCACTTTTCAAAGTCCGCTACAGCACTTTAACATTGCCTCCTGCAAAAGGTGGCCTCGGACTCGTCAACGTGCGGGCACGATCTTCTGCACTCTTTGTTCACACTCTGTTGCGGCACTGGCAGGGGACGGTTCCGTCCTTAACACGTAGTCTCTTAGATATCCTCCGACCAGCTTCTCTCGATCCACCGATCAATGTGGCACCTATTTCTCCATTATTGTACCACGTCGCCAATTGTTTCATAGAACTCAGCTACGTTCGGGCCGATCTTCCAGTCGCCCGTCCTCCCCGTACAAAAGATTATTATCGTTTGTTTATGCTGTCCAACCCTTGCGACCCCATGGTGCTACGGCATCCTGACATTAACTGGCGCACAGTTTGGGGGTGTGTGCATGCACCCTTTTTACCGTCGTCTGTGTCTGCACTCTGGTATGTTTTAGTTTATGGAAAGTTCCCGACTAACAGTCGACTTTATCGCATAGGACTGGCCACCTCCCCACTCTGCCCTGACTGTCAGCTCGAAGACACCGACGAGCACCGTCTTACGTGCCCCCTGAAACAAAACGTATGGCTCCTCATCCAACGAATCGTGGGCTTTTACCTCCGTGCCCCGCCACCGACGGTAACCCCGGATTTCCTGTTGTTGCCCCAGACATTTCACTACCCTCTTGCTAAGCACCATACTCTCATCTGGTTTCGAGGACTGGCTTTAGAATACCTCTTTCAAAATGCTCCGCATACAGTCCTTGACTTCTGGTACAAAGTTGTGACCTCGCATAGCACCCTCACCCGCAAACCATCTTACCGACAAACTTTTGCCGGTTATCTCCGCAGCGTCTTCCTTGACCCCCCTCAAAGCTGGGGTGTACCATGCATACCTGTCACATGATGCAACACCCTTATCCACGTTCCCATGCATCGACAAAATAATAATAATAATAAAAAATAATTAAAAAAGGCGAAAAGACAGAATATGTTATACTTTGTTGTATTTAATGTTTTTTTCTTTTTAATGTATTTATTTATTTTTTTGCTTAACTAACAGTTATTTGTATATGTTTAAATGGAATGGTACCTTGAAGAACTCTTGCATAGTGAATATATATGCACTTTTAGTTTCTTCAATACAATTATTACAAAAAAAAAGAAAAAAAAGGATGTTATATTTTGTTGTATTTAATGTTATTCTAATAATTTGTTTACCTAACACTCATTTGTATATGTTTAACTGGTAAAAAAAAAAAAAAAAAAAAAAAAAAGTTGGTAGAGCACTTGCCCGCGAAAGGCAAAGGTCCCGAGTTCGAGTCTTGGTCGGGCACACAGTTTTAATCTGCCAGGAAGTTTCATATCAGCGCACACTCCGCTGCAGAGTGAAAATCTCATTCTGGAAACAAGGAAAATAAGTTTTCTTTTATGGCCAAAGAATTCAGCAGAGCATGGGGGAGACAACGTATTATTGTTATACATTCACTTTTAATATGTTCTTTTATACGAAACCTTTGAAAATGAAAATAAACAAGTTGTGTTACGATCTAAAAATTGAAGCGAATGTATCGTACTTTAGAAATTAATACGTTCTTTTACATAGATGAGTTCAAAATTATGATTAAACTGTTGTTTTACGAGCTAATAACTTGAATGTTTAGCTGATAAAAAACACGTTCGGTATTAATAAGTGAATCTATATGTAAGCATAAGAAATGAAAATGAAATAGAGATTTCGGTGCACGAACTAATAACTAAATGCAGACGAACAAACACAAAACTGGATTTGCTATTACATAATTTTACAGACTAGTGTGGGAAAATCAAATTTGTTTTATAATCTAGTAGTTAACGTGTAAAGCATTAGGGACTGTGTAGCTAGATGCTGCATAATAAGTGTACACAATACCTTAAATCCATGTAAGAACTAAACAGTTTTTTACTGTACTGCAGCTAATGCTCTCACCATAGCTGTTTCTAACGGTGTTAGCAATGCTTTTACGTATTTATCTGAAGAACTGAGCAAAGTTATTTATTAACACTTTTTCATCTGATCGTACTCAAAAACGGTTCAAATGGCTCTGAGCACTATGGGACTTAACTTCTGAGTTCATCAGTCCCCTAGAACTTAGAACTACTTAAACCTAACTAACCTAAGGACATCACACACATCAATACCCTAGGCAGGATTCGAACATGCGACCGTAGTGGTCGCGCGGTTCCAGACTGTAGCGCCTAGAACCGCTCGGCCAATTCGGCCGGCTGAGCGTACTCTCCGATAGCGTATATTTCCGCGATAACTATACATTTGAGCAGACGCCAAGAATACGCATCAGTTGTAATATACTACAGTATCAGTATGACTTGACTGTACCGCTCATTTCGACAGGTATATCACTAATCTCACAAGATTTCAAAAGTTTCGCGAAATGTACACATTCACTAGGGATGGAAAGCTCTAAATCTGTCATATGACGCTTGAAGTTCTGCTCACGTTCATCAATATCGTCAGCTGAACTGTTCTTAAGGTTACTGAAAACTGTGAAGGAGTCCAACAGTCCTCTATAGCTTCCTTCCTCCTCACTAATTCGGCGTACAAGTTGTCAAGTATTGGGAGAAATGTTTCGATTCTAAATTTTTCCCTCCCAGTCAAAAAAACTTCTTCAGAGTCCGCCTCTTCGTCATCATGAAGTTGGCTTTTTCGTGATCTTTTCACAATCTCCATGGATTTATTTTCACAATAGTCGAACATGCCGCGAATAGATGCCTCAAATCCTACAAGTGATTTGTATAATTAATGCACTATTTTAGTATCAATATTTACACTTTGCAATATCCGATTTACACTATCAAATCTCTGGAGAATGTCCTTCCAAACTGTCATCATGAATACCGTTTCGAGTCTGCTGAGTTGATTCAATAAAGCTGAAGCCTCATTTCGCACAAGTGGTTTTTCAAGTGTATTATTGGCAATATGTGTGAGGGCCTTGATAACGCCCCCCTCCCCCCCCCCCCCACCACCATCAGTTTTCATATAGGCTTACACTCGCTTCCTCTCTTTCTGACCAATGAATTTTTGATAAACTTTTTACCGTTTTGCTTCCTGTTTTCATGAAAGAAAGAAGTTTATCTCAGCGCCGTGTAGAAGCAGAGAAAAAACTATAAAGGTTTTGTACTACGTGGAAAAATGAATATGCTTCCCGACAACAGCTTGCAGCACTAGTGACGACTAAATTCAAAGAATGTGCTGCACAAGGCACGTAATGTGCTTTTGAATTTCGTTCTTTAATGCGTGCCTGCAAACCAGTGTAGGTTCCTGACTGATTGCTCGCGTTGTCATATGACTGGCCTCTACAGTCAGTAATGTCAGTGGCTTTTGTAGACAGGACATTTAGTACGGCCTCAGCTACGTTTTCGGAACTTTTTTCCCGGGCTGGGTAAAAACAGAAGGAAACGTTCAACAGGTTCACCATATCTTAATAGGAAAGATAATTGATCAATATGTGAAATGTCCACAGTAGAATCTACTATTATAGAGAAGTATTTGGCCTGTTTTATTTCTACTGTGACAATTCGTTTTATTCGTTCAGAAAGAAGCTCTATTATTTCATCACAAATTGGTGAAGAAAGATAACTTGTATGTCCCTGCCCTGGATTTCCATATTGTTCAATGTGCTCTGCGAGAAAAGGATCAAACTTGGCTATAGGTTCAAGAGACATCATAAATTGACCATTATGTAATGAATGGAATCTTTCAACGTGTCTATATAGAGTAAGTCCACGACTTGTTAGCTTCTTCACTACTGCAAACATCCTTTTCAACACACTGCGCCAGTACATTTTTTCTGTCTCAACATATGACTCGAAATGGTTATCTGCTGTTCCATGTGACTTTTTTCTTGTTAAGAGTGATAACTCAGAATTTTTGTATTCAAGTGAATTCTCATGATGAGATAAAATAATAGAAATATTTTTCCAATCTGCAATACCATTAGTAGCAATCGCAGCCTTACCTCCAAACACTTTGCATAGTGCACAAAAAGCCACACCGACACTACAGGAGTATACTAGAAAATCACGCAAAGGTGATTCACCATTTAAAAGTTTACGATAAAATGCATTTTTTTTCAAATATCAGGTTTTATCGCCTATTGATCTTCTTGAATTAGGAAAACCACTTTGTAAGAGAATGTGGATTGTTGATTCATTGACACACCATTCTACAGGATCATGACTAACGAGGTTATTCCTTTTGTAATGTCTGACTCGACACTTCGTTTTTCGTGAAACTCGAAATCAGGAACAATTTGCTTTTCTTCATTTTTAGCTTTTGTTTCGTCTGTATTTACTACTTTTACAACAGCTGCAGTGCCAGAAATATCATCCATACTGCTTGAACTCGAAATGGAACCAGCAACATTTTTTGAGAAAAATTTATCTACTCTGCCAAACATTTTTAGATTGGCATCTCGTTCTTGCTTCTCCTTCGATAATTCCCGAAATGCCGCCCCCATTTAATTTTGCACTTTTGTTTTTTTTTTCACTGTTATTCGCGTTAAGTCACTTACAAGATTGTTAACCAACAGTCAAAACAAAAGAAAATATTTGTAGAAGGAAAGGATTGGACTATCCAGTTCCAATCGTAGTACACGGCACACGAGCGCAAAGATTTTTCCTTTAAACACGGAGCGATGAACTTACCAACTCGGGTTACTCGACGTAACTGTGCTATGAAAGCACAACAATGCAGAATACTTTAATTTCATTGTCGCCTGTTTCTCTGTTGTCAGTGAAAGGTAGAAACACACCTGCGGCTGATATTCGTCTTATATCGTCTCGTCGAGGTTCTGTTTCTTGTGTCGCCGGAATTTTAGCTGGGACGAAAATATGTTTTCAATATTCTTGACACTGTCTTTCTAATTTAAAAAGCAAATCATTTTTGCAATTTCTTGCAATGGAGGTGAGCTGGATCGACTCCTATCCCACTTATTCTTATAACAAAACATGGTTCAAATGGCTCTGAGCACTATGGGACTTAACATCTATGGTCATCAGTCCCCTAGAACTTAGACTGCTTAAACCTAATTAACCTAAGGACATCACACAACACCCAGTCATCACAAGGCAGAGAAAATCCCTGACCCCGCCGGAAATCGAACCCGGGAACCCGGGCGTGGGAAGCGAGAACGCTACCGCACGACCACGACATGCGGGCTCTTATAACATTTTAGCGGTTTCTGTGGGCAGAGAAGACAGACTACAAAGTTTAAGTTGTGTAGCGGCACCACCGTTTAGGATAGGGAAAGTTAGTTCTGTGCAGTATTCTGAGCACAAGCTACAGCCAGGTGCGCGCAGGATTGGAGTGAGTTACGCATATCAACAGTTGCAAAGTAGAATAGAGGCCACAGGGCAATCAAATTGCTCAAAGAGTGTACGTAGCGGTTGCATGTCGCAAATCACAGGCAGAAGGGGCCCACTGGCCAACCTAGCGTGTTATGAGTAGATGACACAAAGCGGCGCTTATGGCAAAACAGAGACACACAGCTGTGTATAAATAGGTGTGGCTTTTTAACGAGATTCATTCAAGTGTGGCAGCTCTCCTGGACTGCAGGGCGTGTCACACCAACTACACGCAGCAGCAGAAGAGGCGCCAGCGTTCCAGTCCACTGCGGGTCGCTAGTTCGACCCTCTGAGACCGACACGGGGTCCTTAGCCAGCCAGCAGCGGGTCACTCCATAGATCGCTATCGCGAGCAGTCGTCCTGGCTTCCAACAGACGCCAGAGTCGTCCCAAGGCGAGGGCTTCAAATTCGGACGACGTATTGTGGGCGCTTGTTGTTGCCGCAATCTCAGCTATGCCAGCGAGAAGGATTCAGCTGGCAGCCTGCCGTTCACACCGAGCGACGCTGGTCGACAGGGATGCAGACCGCCGAGTCAACTGCCAGTACCCTGACGACGCCGCAACTCTGCTGTTGTACAAGGCTCGACACGGCATTGCATTGCACGGGCTGCTGGGGTGCTTCCTCAGCATGGACGGGGCCTTTGACGCAGACCAAGGTGTACGAGGGCACTGTGGTTGGAAACAATAAATCACTTGGAAAGCTCGAAAAAGTCTTAATACTGTGTCTTCTATCTCTTTCCGCTATATTTGGCCATCCAGATACATTCGGTGGCAGAAGTTGTCACCACATTTGGTGTCAGAATAGCGGACCTCGTCTGTACAGTAAGATGTTCGAGCCCACTGCCCACAGTACAGTCACAAGATGTGCTGAGTGCCGACAAAATTGCTCTTTTTGAGCGTTGGACCCTTTTTTTCTTGTTCGTGTTTTAAGTATGGCCTGCCAGGAGCCACATTTTAGACGTTTTCGTAGGCATTTTTTTTGTCAGAATAAGTGTTAGTGTGTTTGGAGCAGTAAGATTTATTATTTTTGTAGCATTTCATTAATTTTGTATTGGTTTATGATGTTACCAAGTACGATGATACTGAGGTGTAGGGAGTCGGGTTATTCTTGTACTCAAATGTTTTGTTTCGGGATTAACTGGGAGTCAAAGTAACACAATGGCAGAGTGAGGGACGCAAGGTGTGTCAGAACCAGAAGCGGTACGGGTTTTGTTGGAAAAAGTAGCACAATTGACAGCAGACAATGCACAGTTGAGAAATGAATTAACAACTAGAGGTGAGCGGGAAACCGCATTTGATCAGTCGTTGTTGCCTAGGGTGCAGGAGATTGGTCCAGCTGCTGCGAGTTTGATTATTCCATTTTCTGGCAAGGCATCTGAGGATGTGCGTTCGCTTGTGGAGGACTCGGAGATTTCAGTGATGACGAATGGTTGATCTATTGAGCAGTTGTTACATATAGCCAAGATTAGATTAACGGGTGAAGTGGAAACATATGTAAGGTGTTCTGAGGCCATAAGGAAGGCAGGAGAGTGTAAGCAGTTAAAGGAAGGGCTTTTACAAAGGTACAAAAACAGAATAGCGCTCTGTACTTTAAAGAGAGGTTAAGTACAATGTCAAAGCGACAAGGGGAGACGATGGAGAAATTTGCGGACAGGATAAGGAAAATTAATGAGCATACTTAACGAGCTGGGTCAAAGCAATGAAGCGAATAGTGTTTTGTTGCAGGAGGCCGAGCAAAGGTCACTTGATGTATTTTTGTGAGGATTACTGGCGCATATGTCACGGAAAGTGACATTCAGCTGGCAATTCAATGTGAGGAAGTAGACGTGGCAACAGGGGCATGCGAGAAGCAAATTGTGTTTACAGAGGGTGTGAAATGTTTTAAGTGTGATCGTACGGGACATGTGCAGAGGCAATGTACCCAGTTACCGAGGAATAAAGGAAGGGTTGGAAATCAGCAGTAGGGAGGATGGGGAAGTGGAGATAGGAGATGTGGACAAGCGTTCAATGGCAGATGACCTAAGGGAGCTCCCGTTTAATTTCAATGCTACGAATATGTATGCAGAGATGGAATGTTCAGTGGTAGGATCCACACGAACCAAACAGTTTAAGATTTTGTTGGACACAGGGGCGCAAGTGTCAGTGGCTACTAGGAATATAATGGGACGAAGGAAGCTAGACCCAACACGTTATAGGTTGCTTGGAGTGGGGGATAAGGAGGTCACGCCTTGGGGTTGATGACAATTGGCTTTTGAATAGAGAAAGTCCGATGTAATGCATGCGTGGAGGTAGTACCATGGGTAAGCGAGGGCAACGACATGATCCTAGGAGTAGGTTTCTTGCATCATCATCATGCCAAAATTGACCTTGGACAACGAAATGTGGAAATTGGTGGAATGTTATTTCAGCTAGGGGAAACTGTTGTCAATACAAAGCTCTCACGAGGGGCGTTCAACGTAATGAACAAACCAATTGAAGCGTGTACATTAGCATTAAAGCTTAATTCGCATGAGTGTGTGTGTGTAGTGGCATCAGGAAGTCGCTTTGGGTAAGCGTGGAGTCAAATCTACCTGTGGGTACAGTATGTGCTACTGAACCATTAGAGGATAACAAAGTTTTGGATCCATTGGGTTGTTTTGTGGAATAAAGTGTTGTGCTTGTACAGGAGGGGAACAAGTAGTGCCGGCCGGAGTGGCCGAGCGGTTCTAGGCGCTACAGTCTGGAACCACGCGACTACTACGGTCGCAGGTTCGAATCCTGCCTCGGGCATGGATGTGTGCGATGTCCTTAGGTTAGCTAGGTTTAAGTAGTTCTAAGTTCTGGGGGAATGATGACCTCAGATGTTAAGTCCCATAGTGCTCAGAGCGATTTGAAGGAGTAGTTCCCGTGAAGGTGGATAATTTAAGCGCTGTAGACGCGAATTTGAGGAAAGGAGTTTTAGTAGCAAATTTGGATGTGCCAGACGACAAATATTGGTGTTCGAGAGTTAGGCGAAGTGATCAACCACTAACTGCCGATAGAATTGCATTGTGTGACAAAATTAAGCAATTGAAAGAAGGAGAAAGAGAGCATATGGGTGAATTAATGTGGGAATTTAAGGATTCGTTATTTTTCCACGAGAGACGTTACCAGCAACTCCATTAGTTCAACATAGGATATCAACAGGGAATGAGGCACCTGTGTAACGTAAACCATACAGAAACCGAGGTATTTGCAGCCGATTGTGGAGGATTTTATTGATCAGCAGCTTGCGAATGGTATTATAGAGCATAGTAATAGTTGCTGAGGAGCGGGTATTGTCGTTGTGCCTAAAAATCTATGGATGGAACTAGGAAATACAGGTTCTGTTATGACTACCGATACCTCAATAATAAAACAGTAACGGACGCATACCCCATTCCAAACATATCGGAGACTTTGGATCACTTAGAACAGTGCCAGTACTTTTCTACGATGAATGTGCCAAGTGTTTACCATCAGTTAGAGGTGGCTCCAGAGGATCGTCCAAAAACTGCTTTCTCTACTCCTGGAAGCCATTACCGGTGCATTAGAATGCCATTCGGTTTGAAAAACGCTCCGTCAACGTTTCAAAGGTTGCTAGACAGTGTCTTCAGGGGTTTCAAACCATGGCAGTTCCTGATCTATTTGGATGGTATTGTAGTGTTTTCAAGTATTATGGAGTAACATAGACAGCGGTTAAGGGAAGTCTTTATGCGATGCAGAGCAGCTCGTTCGACCTGGAGCCTCGAGAAATGTCATTTTGCATTAGAAGAAGTAAAATATTTGGGTCATTTTATCAGTAAGGACGGAGTGCGAACAGACCCGAGGTTGGTGCAGGCTATAAGGGATTTTTGGAAACCGAAAACAGTTAAGGAAGTGCAGTCATTCATCGGAATTTGCAATTTCTATCGAAAGTTCGTGAAGGGTTTTGCAGATTTAGCACAGCCGTTGACGCAGTTGTTACAGAAGGGTGTGAAATTTGAGTGGACAGAAGAGTGTCAAACAGCGTTTGATAAACTGAAGGAAGTGTTAACATCACCTAGTTCTTGTGTTTCCAGATTTTGATAATGAGTTTATACTAGCATGCGATGCCTCGAATCAATCATTAGGTTTGTTCTTAAACAGGAAAGTGATGGGAAAGAACATCCTGTAGCCTAGGCAGCAGAGAGGAATTACTCAACAGCTGAGAGGGAGATACTTAGCGTAATCTGTGTATACCATGTTCGTAGAGAACAGATCTGAGTCACATACAGCTACAACAATTACCAGAAGCGACATGTCCATTTTCTTTGTTGGGAACTGATGTCTTAGTGTAACAATACGAGTCAAGATAGATGTAACGGAACTTGAATAGCGTATTTGCCTCTATTGGTTACGGTAGAGAGATCGATCTTTCGGTACTGTCTGCATATTTATACTGTCTGCATATTGACACCGGTGTGTTAGACCCACCATACTTGCTCCGGACACTGCGAGAGGGCTGTACAAGCAATGATCACACGCACGGCACAGCGGACACACCAGGAACCGCGGTGTTGGCCGTCGAATGGCGCTAGCTGCGCAGCATTTGTACACCGCCGCCGTCAGTGTCAGCCAGTTTGCCGTGGCATACGGAGCTCCATCGCAGTCTTTAACACTGGTAGCATGCCGCGACAGCGTGGACGTGAACCGTATGTGCAGTTGACGGACTTTGAGCGAGGGCGTATAGTGGGCATGCGGGAGGCCGGGTGGACGTACCACCGAATTGCTCAACACGTGGGGCGTGAGGTCTCCACAGTACATCGATGTTGTCGCCAGTGGTCGGCGGAAGGTGCACGTGCCCTTCGACCTGAGACCGGACCGCAGCGACGCACGGATGCACACCAAGACCGTAGGATCCTACGCAGTGCCGTAGGGGACCGCACCGCCACTTCCCAGCAAGTTAGGGACACTGTTGCTCCTGGGGTATCGGCGAGGACCATTCGCAACCGTCTCCATGAAGCTGGGCTACGGTCCCGCACACCGTTAGGCCGTCTTCCGCTCACGCCCCAACATCGTGCAGCCCGCCTCCAGTGGTGTCGCGACAGGCGTGAATGGAGGGACGAATGGAGACGTGTCGTCTTCAGCGATGAGAGTCGCTTTTGCCTTGGTGCCAATGATGGTCGTATGCGTGTTTGGCGCCGTGCAGGTGAGCGCACAATCAGGACTGCATACGACCAAGGTACACAGGGCCAACACCCGGCAGCATGGTGTGGGGAGCGATCTCCTACACTGGCCGTACACCTCTGGTGATCGTCGAGGGGACACTGAATAGTGCACGGTACATCCAAACCGTCATCGAACCCATCGTTCTACCATTCCTAGACCGGCAAGGGAACTTGCTGTTCCAACAGGACAATGTACGTCCGCATGTATCCCGTGCCACCCAACGTGCTCTAGAAGGTGTAAGTCAACTACCCTGGCCAGCAAGATCTCCGGATCTGTCCCCCATTGAGCATGTTTGGGACTGGATGAAGCGTCGTCTCACGCGGTCTGCACGTCCAGCACGAACGCTGGTCCAACTCAGGCGCCAGGTGGAAATGGCATGGCAAGCCGTTCCACAGGACTACATCCAGCATCTCTACGATCGTCTCCATGGGAGAATAGCAGCCTGCATTGCTGCGAAAGGTGGATATACACTGTACTAGTGACGACATTGTGCATGCTCTGTTGCCTGTGTCTATGTGCCTGTGGTTCTGTCAGTGTGATCATGTGATGTATCTGACCCCAGGAATGTGTCAATAAAGTTTCCCCTTCCTGGGACAATGAATTCACGGTGTTCTTATTTCATTTTTCAGGAGTGTATATAATATTGCCTGAATAAAGGGTGGGCGAGTGTCAAGCTATTGTTAAAAACGCACGCCGCGCGATTTTTTACGATTTGGGCGGTCATAATAATAATAACATCCTTCTGAATACACTTAAAATATAACAGCGATACCTGTTTAGTGTTATTGGAAATAATATGTAGTAAATTAATGAGTAAGGTAGCCGATCCTATAAGAAGAGGTAAAATTGGGCTTATGGAGATGTTTTGCTTTATATCGACGAAGCCGATGATACGGCGTCATTTTTTTCGTTTACTCTTAGAAATAAACAAGTAAAGAAGTGCTAATTGTGCGTAGTGAAAAAATATAGGGACGAGTTTTAAATAACTACGGTATACAATCAGAGTAACAGAAGGACATTTAGTTACACGAAATCGCAGATAGCGAAGTGTGGTCATGAAATTGAGTGCACCTACAGGGCGGTCAATTCCGGGATAAATCTATACTTATCTCACGAGGGACGCGGTATTGGGACCGTTTCTTTTTTTAATTATTTCGCGGAGAGCGGGCTCCAATTTATGAAAAGGAGAAAAACTGTATCATTATCATTGACTGTTGGTGCCGAGCAACCAAAACTGTTCATCAAAGGGTTTCGATGGAACTTGGGAGTTAGGGTTCAGGCACTCGCATATACTCCACATTAGTGAATGAGTGGTGAATGCGGAATAAAACTGTAAACAAAGTTACGTTAAATAAAACAGAAGAAACAAGACAGTTTGTTCATATCTGTTATTATTCCATAAACTGTAACATTTCTTATCGTTGTACGAAGCCTTTTTAGACGATCGTTATGACAATTTGCTTCGAAGGGATCTCGTTACGACTTAAGTTTTGGGGAGCTGGTCAAGAGGGGGTAGTTCGTAGATCCTAACTACTGCAGCTATTCTGGAATCAGGTGCTACCGTGACCGTTGTGTGTTGTCAATGACTTAAGGTTATCATATCTCATGGTCTAAGATCGACGCGCCTTTCCCCTTGGTATAACGGTGCCTCACGGCAACAACGACAACGCTGACGACGATGGAAGATACGGTAGATTAGGACCTTTTAGGCGAACACCATCAGGAAACAGATTCATTCTGATAATAATAAACCATTTTTCGAGGTGTGTGGAGATGGTGGCTATGCCAAATCGACAGGCAGCAATGGTGGCACAAGCATTAGCAAACAACTGGATTTTGAAGTTAGGTGTACGGGAGACAATAATTACTGACCAACTTCATGTCGGATTTAATAAAGGAGCTGTGCAAGTTGTTGAATGTAAAGTAGTTGAGGATGAGGACCTTGCATCCACCGGTCAATGGAATGACAGATCAGGGACACAGAAGAATTGGAAAGATGCTGAGTTTTCATGTGGATTCTTGTCACCATCAGTGGGACGAGTATTTGAGTCATATTGTATGCGCATACAACGCAAAAGTCCATACAAATAGCAGCAGATGGGGCGCCAGCGTTCCAGTCCACGATGGGTCGCTGGTTCGCCCCTCTGAGGCCGACGTAGGGTCCAAAGCCAGCCAGCGGCGGACCACTCCACGGCTCGCTACTGCGGGCAGTCGTCCTGGCTTCCAACACACACTGAAGGCATCCCAAGGCGAGGGCTGCAAATTCGGACGCAAGATAGCGGTCGCTTGTTGTGGCTGTGATCTCAGCCACGCCGGTGAAGAGGACACAGCTGGCCGCCTGCGGCTCACAACGAGCGGTGCTGAGTCGACAGGGGCGCAGACCGCCGAGTCAACTGCTGGCATCCTGACGACACTGCAACTTCACTGGTGTACAAGGTTCGAGACAGCATTCCGCTGTACGGGCCGCTGGGCTTCTTCCTCAGCATTGTGGGGCCCTGCGACGCAGACCGAGGTGTATGAGGGATTCTGGTTGGAAACAATAAATCACTTGGAAAACTCGGACGAGTCTTAATACGGTGCCTTCTACCTCTTCCCGCTACATTTGGTCATCCTGATACATTCGGTGGCAGAAGTTACCTCTGTAGTAGTCGTGTTGTCAGTTGATGTGGTGTGTTGTCACGTGTGTGAACATTGCACCATTTGTTCCAACACAAAATAAAAATAACCTTTTCTCGAAGAAAAAGAAGCTTAGTTAAGAAGTTTAATATAAAATTTGCAATGTCATGTACTATTCGATTGCACAGAGTGGGAACTTTGATATCGTGCAAGGTGCAGCACAATAAATGAGACGAACAAAAGTTCGTTTCTTCTTCTTCTTTCGCCACAAAAAGTAACTAAGTAAATAAATAAATAAAATTTTTAAACTGTTGTGAAGTATATTTCACACATTATCAGATATTCTGCTTATGTTCTTTTCGTATAAACATGCGTTTAAAAATATAAAACATTCCTAGTATCAACATGTTTTATACGGTGCTCATTAAATCAAAGCTCAGATATTGATACCACAGAGTTTTCACATTGGTTAGAGCAATGGAGGGTTGAGTTGGTACTTCCCCATAATTTCTACGAGAGATTTAAGTGGAGTCGGGTGTTACATACTGAGGCCCACACATGTTACAGTATTTAAGAAACTGCTGATTAGAGAGTATCGCAGCTTTTCAGCGATCCCGGTATTTTCGTGGGGAAAATATGGTAGGATTAAGTAGAAGCTGACAACATTCCCGAAATAATAACGTTTCAAACACTGTATTGTAGATTGCCGTCCTGACAGCTTATTTCAAAATATTTTGAGCAATCATGAAGATGATACCAGACAGAAACCCAGTGTTAAATTTCCATTCAGTCACCAAGTAAACTAAGTGTATTTTCAAGCTTGTATTGTCAAATTTCTTCTTAGACTTACTTAAACTAGCAAGTTGTTTAACAATAATAAAAATTTGTGTCGTTTGTAAGGGCAGTTATTCTAAAACGTAATAGGCTAAAATGAGCGCAGAGCAAAAAATGCCGCCCCCGTTAAGGTGCCGCCCCTAGGGCGGTGCCTAGTAGGCCTATATGTAAATCCGCCCCTGGCAAATACTTCAACACACATCCTGCTGATCTCCTGAACTGTACTTACCGGCGTTTATTTCGACAATGCACTGGCAGCAAGAGGTCCAGTGTTGTGTACGCGTTCAATACAGTGCAGCCAACCTAACACTAAATAAGAAAAATATCCCTTCTAATCCTAACCAACTGAAATTTAGCTTTGAACGTCTAAATTGGTAAGTACTGTGTTAAATGGCGTGCTTTGCATCCGGACATAACACGGCGACAGCACTTCCTTTTTAACTTCGCGGGTTTTGCAAACGTTGGACAGTTAACGGGCTTTGCACCCGAAGACAACATGCGGTTGCCTGCTTTTGTAACAGCCATTTTCAACGCTTTACAGCGGGCTTTGCACCCTGAATCCTACTCCATCGTTTAGACGCAGAAAAAATCTATGCGGCAGCATGCTCAACTCAAAATCGACAATAAAATGCATTTACACTCGAACGCCCAGAGAGGTCAAAATAACCCTTTTCGGTTTTTAAGTGCTAGCTATGTTTTGAAGAATGATTCAAGCGACATTTACTTTCGTGACGTTCATTTATTTGGTACGTACTTTCATTATATTAAAAAACAGTGCATTTCACCTAATTGATTACCACTTCTTTCCAGTTCTACCTTCAATGCCCCTTTAGAAAAAAGCTATAATTTGGTTATAGTTATGCCATACCTGTATCTAAAACATTCTCAAGTCTCAGCTACTTTACTCTGTAGTGCAATAATTTACTTTTGTTCATATTATTGCTGTACGAAATTACAACAACGGACTCGGTTCACCAATGTTCGTCATTCCCTTGTAAGAATCAGTCTTTCAAAGGTGATTGTGTTTTGAAGATTGAAAGAAATCGGAAAGAGTATTTACGAGATGAAAATATTCTTACAGAGTTACAAAGAGCTATGGAGTGTGATTCAGATGGTGGTGAACTTTTTCTGAAGATTCAAAGGAAGAGTTTGTAGTGCAGACATTGAGAGAAGATGAATCATCTAATACTAATGATACTGATTCTTCAGATAAAGATAATTGAAGTTTACGGTCTAGTAAGTATATTATTGTTATTATGGCTACTAATTTATAATCATCATATTCTTCTCTACATATAATGTTCCTGGACATAATTTAGATTTTATGGTGACTTTCTTACATTTGTTCTATTATTCGCGCTCTATAGATTGTGAAGAATCATGAAACAGAAGAGGAGATAATCCTGGGAGTGTAGAACAAGTGACTGCTTCTTCATCGTTTGATGAAAGACACAAAGAAGTTCCTCCTGATGGAACAGCCTGAATAGAAGCAGTGCCTAATTCACAAGCTGGGCGTCTTCATAATCACAATATTTTGAGATAATATCCTGGACCTACACCAAGTGCAAAAGGAAATGTAAGTGACGAACTTGTGTCAAGTGCTTGGCACTTGTTCATAGACAATTATATAAACAAACATATCTTGAAATGTAATAACAGAGGCACACAGAGTACTAGGAAATGATAGCTGGTCAATGACCACGGAAGACCTAGAAGCATTTATTGCAATTGTTTATGCTCATGGTGTGAGTGGTCACATTCATGAGGCCTACCATTCTGTGTGGAAACTATGAGTAGAAATAGATTCTGAGAGATTATGAGATTCCTGAGGTTCGACGAGAAGTCTACACAGCGCGACCGCTACGGTCACAGGTTCGAATCGTGCCTTGGGCATGGATGTGTGTGATGTCCTTAGGTTAGTTAGGTTTAAGTAGTTCTAAGTCCTAGGGAACTAATGACCTCAGATATTAAGTCCCATAGTGTTCAAAACCATTTTTTTTAAGAAGTCTACACGCCCTGTACGATTACAGAATCATAAGATAGCATTGGCTTCTGCTGTCTGGAACAAATTCATAGAAAACTGTACAATGTGCTACAAACATGGAAGTGACATAACAATAGACGAGCAACTCTTCCCAAGTAAAACTAGATGCCCGTTCACACAATTCATGGCTTCAAAGTCTGACAAGTATGGTCAAAAATGCTGGTTGGCTGTAGACGTTGAAAGCATATACTCAATTGTTTCCCTTGTCTTATCTTGGTATAAACCAAGACGAAAGGGTTTCAGATTATGTAGTGATGTGTCTTATGGAACCATTTCTGGGCAAAGGCAGAAATTTCACTACAGAGAATTACTTCACTTCATTTAAACTAGCCAAAAAATTGAAAGAAAAATTAATCTCCATTGTAGGAATAGTAGACAGAGCAAGAAGAGAAATACCACATGCTCTGATGTCCTTGAAGAGTCCTCTGCATTCCACAAAAGTTTTAAAACATGATCATATTTCTTTGACAGTCTACCAAGGAAATAAAGCAAAACATGTGCCAGTAATGTCTTGTCTTCATTTTATTGTTACCATAAGTAGACAAGAGAAAAAACCTCCACAAACTGTATGTTATTACAACTAAACTAAATTTTGGGTTGACATAGTAGACAAAATAGCGAGGCAGTATTCAGTCATCTGCAGCATCCTTGACTTGGCAGCAATAAATGCTTATGTAGTATTTAGGGCTGTTACTGAGAAGAAGATCAAAAAAGACATTTTCTTCAGCAGCTTGCAGATGAACTACGCTCTGAGTATACGAAGAGTCGCTTTCCTCGCATGCCCACAGACAAGTATGAAAGAAGTAAAAATGAAGGTGAAGACGAAATGCTACAGAAGTGCCGTAAATGTCAAGTTCGGCAAATGTAATAAAACTATTTTCAAGTGCAGTGTTTGTAAAAAGATTGTTTGTGGAAAATGTACGAAGGAAATTGAATACAAATGTTTCAATTGTGTAAAACAAAGAAGTAGCTGAAAATTCCGTACACATGAAAAGTTCAATTTTATATGAATTTAGAACAAAGAAAAGCCTGTCACTTGCTTACACTTGTTTGTGTGATGCCAGGTTCAGAAAAATTTGTTTGTATGTCAATGAATATATAATTTGTGTCTGTTCTTTTTATTCACAACTCTGTAGCTGAAATGGCTATATCTCTTGTAAACATTAAACTATAAGAAATGGTTAAAATTTCGAAATAATAGTTAAGAAAACTTTTTTTAAATGGTAGGACTCAAAATGACCCCTCTGGGCGTTTGAGGGGCCAGGAAAAGTCTGGGCGTCTGAGTGTTTAGCGGCTTTTGCATCTGGGCTACTCATATACGGTATCTCACAGATATTTATTACAGATGTAGTTCAGCAGGATGTCGTGTCCTTTTAAAAGGAATTAACCCACCATTCTATTTAAATGATTGATTTAAAGCCATGAAAAATTTTTGTGGCTGGCCGAATGTGATTCTTAACATTGTTCCTACTTTCCAGCGTCTTAACCACTATGGCACTGCAACGGGTCTGGAGGGTACAGCCTCTACTAAATTACGTGATGACTAACGTGAACAAGACTTTTTGAAATAGTTAGCATTGTCCTGTTGGAACAGCAAGTTCCCTTGCCGGTCTAGGAATGGTAGAACGATGGGTTCGATGACGGTTTTGATGTACCGTGCACTATTCAGTGTCCCCTCGACGATCACCAGAGGTGTACGGCCAGTGTAGGAGATCGCTCCCCACACCATGATGCCGGGTATTGGCCCTGTGTGCCTCGGTCGTATGCGGTCCTGATTGTGGCGCTCACCTGCACGGCGCCAAACACGCATACGACCGTCATTGGCACCAAGGCAAAAGCGACTCTCATCGCTGAAGACGACATGTCTCCATTCGTCCCTCCATTCACGCCTGTCGCGACACCACTGGAGGCGGGCTGCACGATATTGGGGCGTGAGCGGAAGACGGCCTAACGGTGTGCGGGACCGTAGCCCAGCTTCATGGAGACGGTTGCGAATGGTCCTCGCCGATACCCCAGGAGCAACAGTGTCCCTAATTTGCTGGGAAGTGGCACTGCGTAGGATCCTACAGTCTTGGCGTGCATCCGTGCGTCGCTGCGATCCGGTCCCAGGTCGACGGGCACGTGCACCTTCCGCCGACCACTGGCGACAACATCGATGTACTGTGGAGACCTCACGCCCCACGTGTTGAGCAATTCGGCGGTACGTCCACCTGGCCTCCCGCATGCCCACTATACGCCCTCGCTCAAAGTCCGTCAACTGCACATACGGTTCACGTCCACGCTGTCGCGGCATGCTACCAGTGTTAAAGACTGCGATGGAGCTCCGTATGCCACGGCAAACTGGCTGACACTGACGGCGGCGGTGCACAAATGCTGCGCAGCTAGCGCCATTCGACGGCCAACACCGCGGTTCCTGGTGTGTCCGCTGTGCCGTGCGTGTGATCATTGCTTGTACAGCCCTCTCGCAGTGTCCGGAGCAAGTATGGTGGGTCTGACACACCGGTGTCAATGTGTTCTTTTTTTCCATTTCCAGGAGTGTATATTGAAGGCGAAATTGGGGAAAAATATGATGGCCAGATTATAACAGTAAACACTCAAAACCAAACACGGAATGATCCACATCTAACTATATGCAACTGAACAGCGTCAGGACTGCAAGTGCTGAGATTCAAACTGCTCCAGAACCACAGACAATACATTCGTAAAAGTTCTGCGATGTGTTAACAGTGTACCAAACTGAGAATAAAGAGAGCGCAGCAGATCTGTCAGGCACGTAACGAAAGAGAATTTTTTATGCTTTTATGTTCAAAGCGTGTCTCAGAAGTCCCGCCAGATAATAAAGAATTAAATGGAACTCATTGTGGGTCTCCAGTTGGCTGGCTGGTCGAATCGGGCAATATCCAGATTTGTGGGACACTCGTATGTCACACTTTGCTGACGATGGGCTGGATGGGAACGTGAGGACACGTGTACTCGTCATCTAGGTTCCAGTCGACCACGTCTGATCACCACAACAGAGAATCGCCATATTGTGCACCAAGTACAACGTAACCCCTTCATAGCCGCGCCTACCTTCCGAGAAAAGGTAATGGCCACTCTACAACAGTCCGCCTGCTTAGCTGAGTGGCAACGTGCTTGTCTCCCATGCAGTGGGCCTGGGTTCCATTCCTGGCCAGGTTGGAGATTTTCTCCGCTCGTAGATTGGGAGTTGTGTTGTCCTCATCAACATTTCATCCTCATCACCTGCACGCAAGCCGCCCAATGTAGCATCGACTGAAATAAGACTTGCACTCGGCAGCTGAACTTCCCCGGTTGGGGCCTCCTGGCTAACAATGCCGTATGATCATTTCATTTTTTCTCTGCAACAATGTGAGCCAAACCGTCCTATTGGTAGGAGACTATCAGCAGACAGGTTTGGGAATAGCTGTCCTGTGCTCAGGTTGCCATTAGTACTACAACAGAAATGGCTGCATTGGGAATGGTGCCACGACTGAGAAGCATGGACTGCTGATGAAAGACATCGTATTGGGTTCATCGACGAATTGCGGCCTGTGCTGGTGCAGATGTCCGTCATCAGCGACTAGGGTGGCGACCTGTGGAGATATCCCATTCTTCCAATGATTTGCAGAGGCACAGCGGTATTTCTCGTGGAGACATGGTGTGGGGAGCCATCGAGTCGCGGCTGGTAGTGACTGAGGGAACTCTGAGGACACAGAGTTTCATTAACTTTCTGTATCCTCTCGTAGAAAGCTCTCATGCAGCAGTACAATGGTGCCAGTTTTCGACAGGACACTGATCAGCCACAAATGGCACATGTCTCTATGAACGGTGTAATGCTGAGATTCTCCCATGGCAAGCAAGACTCCCAGATCTGTTCCCAACAGAACATTTGTGGGATCAGCTCGGACGTCAACTTCGTCCCAGTGTCAGTATCCAGGACCAGTTACAATCCAACGGCTTTCTGGCATACTTCTGAACCAAATCAGGTCACGCATCAAGGCTAGAGGGGGTGCAACGTCATACTGATAAGTGGGCTGTTGGCTGGGTTCGAGTGTGGCACAGACTCCATGAAGCCATGGACCCAAGTTGTCAACCATGCTCTCTGCAAGCTGGTGGTGGTTCCATAATGGTGTGGGCTGTGTTTACTTGAAATGAACTAGGTCTTCTGGTCCAACTGAACCGACCATTGGTTGTAGATGGTTATGTTCGGCTACTTGGAGATCATTTACAGCCATGTATGGACTACATGTTTCCAAACAACGATGCACCATGTCACTGGGCCACAGCTGTTTGCGACTTGTTTGAAGAACATTCTGGGCAATTCGAGTGAACAGCTTGGCCACGCATATCGCTCGACATGAATCCTATAGAAAATTCTCGTACCACCGTGTGGTGTGGAGTTGCTTCCTTTGGGATTATTGGCCCTTACATCTTTGAGGATAAAAGGGGTGTCGCTGTAATTGTCACCAGTGAACACTACATAAAGATGAAGCAAGGCTTCGTTCTTCTCCAATTAGGTATGGTCGATGTGCATGTGGAACAATTATGATTTCAACAAGACGGAGCGACCTCGCACACAGCCAGAATTTGCATGGATTTCCCGGTAGAGTAATTTCCCGTCTTGCTGACATTTACTGGCCGCCTCGCTCACCTGAACTTTCATATGCAGACTTTTTTTCTTTGGGGCTACCTGAAGCAATAAGTGTTCCGAACACGTTGTGCCACCATTCCTGAGTTGAAGGATCGTATCAGAACTGCCGTCGGCAATGTCCCAGGGAATAAGTTGTAAGGTGTCAGGCAAATCCAACACCTTCCATGAACACCCTGACATGATAAGCAAATCCAGCAGTATGTCACATAGCTCGGAATAAATCGTGACATTAAATTAACCAAAGTAATACGACTAACAAGTGAGCAAATGGAATACCACAGACTAACACAAGAATGCCTAAATGCATGTCGTACCTTCCCACCGTGAGACCGACGCAGTTCCGAGGGGAGAAACGAGAACAGAAGCCGAGAGCAGAACCGTGTTAAGCTAGAAGGCCCTACGATAAGGGACAGACTTGACACCCACGTCGCCAGCTAACCACTAGGGCTCACCATCCGCACGTTTTAGCGTGAGACTTTTTCACGTCTCTGTTACATCAAGGACCACCCCCCAGCCCATGTCAAAAGCTAAAGGCCTCCAGAAAAACAGTATAGATCTTACGATAACACAAAAAGGGCCTCTACCACCCGCAAGTTTTAGCGTGAGACTTTTTCGCGTCTCAGGTACGTCAAGGACCACCCCCCCAACCCATGTTAAAAGATAGAGAAGAAGAATAGTATAGATCTTACGATAACGTTAAAAGGACCACACCAGCTGCAGGTTTTAGCATGAGACGTTTTAGCGTCTCTGTTACGTTGCAAACTTTAAAAACATTGCCCCACCACGAAAAGTATAACGTTTCTCATTGGATAAACAGAATTTTTGTAGGCGGAGCTTAAGGTTAACATTGAGACCCTGATTGGTCAGATTAAAACACAGCCAGACAGTTTTTTTTTAAACCAACTTCGGTGAATTGTAGTAAGGCCAAGTTAGAGTAGAGTTAGTTCCGAGACGGCGAGCTGGATGGCTGGTGCGCCGGCCGCTGTCACCCTGACGCTACCTAAACACCGACAAGGTAATGAACGCACGCGATGCCGCATTTTTGAGCGCATAAGGCTTCACTCAGAACTGAAGAAGACTCATCTGTTACACCTCTTTTTTGCGTAATACTAGTGTCGATCGTTAATTAAAACTCATGGTGTTCACATTTGCCACTTGAAGAAGAGATCTGAAACGCGATGATTTTTCTTTTATATAGTTATTGAGAAGCCACATCAGCCACTGTAATTTACGACAAGTTAGATAAGTAATTAAAGATGATTGAGGGTCACTGTAGACCATTTTGATAGTTTTCTATTTTGTGAAACTTAAATTAAACCTAGGTTATAGATGTGATACGGCATAGGTCATTCTTCGATCGATTGTAGAACTTGGAAACCCATTCAGGGAATATTCGTTCACATTTTTGTTGAACGCAGTTGGTTTTTACCATCCTGTATTAAAACATTTCCTTTTATCAATAGTGCAATTTATAAACTATGTTTTGTGAGTAGAATAAAATTTCCAATGGTAAACTTAACTGCTTTTTCGACGTTATTTCACCTGCTAACTAAAATTAGGAAAGCCTTGAACCCCTTCCACTAAATTTAGTTAGTATTAATATTCTTTTACAGGGAGTGCAGTGGAGCTGACTTTGAGATCATTTAGTATTTGGTTATATCATCGCTAGTCTCACTGAACTCTTCTGAATTCTACATGTCATGTGTGGTCCGGCGTCTCCTTACCAGCAACAGGTCCCAGGTTCAAACTAGTTAATTCCCCAAAAAACACGCTCAGAGCGTCGTTGCGCGAAAGTGACACCACCATGAATGTTTAGAAAGTTACGCCGAGTTATGGAAAGCATCCAACGCCACCTAGATGAATGTGTTGTGCTGAGGGGACATCATTTGACAGGAGTCATAGTCAAAAAATAATCCACCCAATGGACAATGACTTACACATTAGTAAATGGCATACCTTTAACTATTAATTGACAGAAGAGGTAATAAATAAATTACAGTTACTGTCTGATTGTGTCTTTTTAATATCCTACTACGAACGGTGCGGGCTTTCAAATAAATATGAAATGAACGGCCCCAACTACGTACCCTCCGACTCAGAGTTTGCAATATTAAAAAGTTTGGCTGGTTTCGTTGGCTAGGCTCTGGGATACGAAGTTGCCGCATTAGAGGCCAAATACTGCTGAGTCTACATATACGATAAGAATACACACATGAATCAAATGGTTGAAGGTTTCTACCACTCGGCAATTGCGAATTATGAAAGTAACATATAAAATTATAAACGAAAGATTGCAATTAAACAAATTCTGCAAGTACTATCTTAATGAGTCGATGGACCAGGCGCTGGGGCGTCCGGCTAACGTTCCGCACCACGTGTTTGCTGCCGGACCCCGGCTGGCCACTGCTTCCTCCGAACTTATATTTTCAGGGAGCGACGAATCGCCCGTTACTTCACAACGCTGCCGCACCCTGAATAAACCATGTTTCTGTTATTGTTAAACAACTTTCGCACTTATCAGATATAACAGGAAATTCTTGCCTTTGAGCATGATGAAGAACGTTCTGTTGAGTACAAAATAACAACAATTATTATACAGATTTTTTGTATTCGTGCATATAAATCATACTTGCATTAAAAGTAATCGTTTTGGTTACATAAAAGCGCAGACGTTACGCGAGCAGTTTTTTTTACTTAAAAATGCAGTTTATATTTTGTAAGGGCATAAAATTCACGTTGGGCTAACAGTGAAGGATGTGCGGTTCTAATTATGTGCAAAAGAAACAAAAAAAAGGGAAGTCACCGCTTCCCAGTTGCTCTCTCACACACTCATTTAACTTTCTTTATGTACCTTTGCTACCAATAGCATCGATAATGCTACCACTTATGGTGTGATTTATGTACTGTACCAAAACTACCAAACCGTAGTTTTGGTAGAGCACAATTTTGCCTACAAATATGCGGATACGGCGAGGATCCTTCTTCATAATGGGAATACCTACGCCTTTTTCCCTTTAATGTTCGAGCGGCCCACGGTAAACTGCTAGTGAAAGTAGCATTATGCATATAGAATCGTAGTGGTATCTCATCAGATCTTTATATTTGCAATTCGGCGCTCTTGCGACGCATGAGAGGAGCAACCGGAAAAACGATGCCTAGGCCGTTTGAGACGGAGTGCAAGCTCGTAGTGGGGAAGAACGTGGTAGGAAACCGGCCACGCCTTTTCGGAGGAATTATGCTGGCAATCGTCTTAAGAGCTTCAGTGACATCACAGTAAAACTAAATCCGGATAGTCGACTGGATATTTTGTCCGCCGTTCTCTCAAACACTTGTCCAGAATCATCATTTGGTTTTTTTATGATCAAATACCAGCCGCGTTTGTAGACATTCATTCCTGGGAAGAAGGATATTGTGGAGACGTGGCTCTGCTAGAGATGAGCAGATTATTTTCAGGGTGAATCTGTCTATCTTCAGCGGAGCATGTGCTGTTTTGAAATTTTCTGGTACTTAATAGCCGCATGCCAAACCGGGACTCGAACCCAGAACCTTGCCTTTCACGGACTGCACTCTTACTGACTGAGCATTCTACTCGAGATTCACGACCCGCTGTCACAGCTTTACTTCCGCCAGTATCTCATCTCCCAATTTATAAATTTCTCTAGCACAATTTATAAATTTCTCTAGCACACATTGCTGGAGAAGCACTCCTTGAAGAAAAGATATTTCGGAACGTGGTTTACACACAGCTAGATAATTATTTCTAGAATGAATCTTCCACTCTATATTGGAATGCGTTTTTAAAATTCCTTGCTATAACCCCCGCCTCAGAAAAACCCTTCTTCTACGCGAGTAGCCGCTTTTTTTGAGTACTTGTTACGTAGAAGTCAAGAAATTCGTGTCTCAGATGGTGTGTGCTACCGCAGTTGTTCGAGGCTGTTGGCGAGAGATGTTTTCAATGTGGTGGCACACACTACTGCAGTAGATATTACTGTCTGTGAGCACCTGAAGAACAGATAACCTCATTGTTGGATTTATAGGGGATGTCCTGTCTCATGTATGGCAGATTTCACTCCTACTGATTTTTTGCGCATTGTAAGTTATATGACCCTCCCACCCCCATCCCCACCCCCCACCCCTCCCATGGACCATTGACCTTGCCGCTGGTGGGGAGGCATGCGTGCCTCAGCGATTCAGATAGCCGTACCGTAGGTGCAACCACAACGGAGGGGTATCTGTTGAGAGGCCAGACAAACGCGTGGTTCCTGAAGAGGGACAGCAGCCTTTTCAGTCGTTGCAGGGGCAACAGTCTGGAAGATTGACTGATCTGGCCTTGTAACACTAAACAAAACATCCTCGCTGTGCTGGTACTGCGAACGGTTGAAAGCAAGGGGAAACTACAGCCGTTATTTTTCCCGAGTGCATGCAGTTTTACTGAATGGTTAATGATGATGGCGTTCTCTTGGGTAAAATATTCCGGAGGTAAAATACTCCTCCATTCGGATCTCCGGGCGGGGACTACTCAAGAGGACATCGTTATCAGGAGAAAGAAAACTGGCGTTCTATGGATCGGAGCGTGGAATGTCAGATCCCTTAATTGGGCAGGTAGGTTAGAAAATTTAAAAACGGAAATGGATAGGTTAAAGTTAGATGTAGTGGGAATTAGTGAAGTTCGGTGGCAGGAGGAACAAGACTTCTGGTCAGGTGACTACAGGGTTATAAACACAAAATCAAATAGGGGTAATACAGGAGTAGGTTTAATAATGAATTTAAAAAAATAGGAATGCGGGTAAGCTACAACAAACAACATACTGAACGCATTATTGTGGCCAAGATAAACACGAAGCCCACGCCTACTACAGTAGAACAAGTTTATATGCCAACTAGCTCTGCAACGACGAAGAAATTGAAGAAATGTATGACGAAATAAAAGAAATTATTCAGATAGTGAAGGGAGACGAAAATTTAATAGTCATGGGTGACTGGAATTCAGTAGTAGGAAAAGGGAGGGAAGGAAACATAGTAGGTGATTATGGATTGGAGCTAAGAAATGAAAGAGGAAGCCGCCTGGTAGAATTTTGCGCAGAGCACAACTTTATCATAGCTAACACTTGGTTCAAGAATCATAAAACAAGGTAGTATACATGGAAGAAGCCTGGAGATACTGACAGATTTCAGATATATTATATAATGGTAAGACAGAGATGTAGGAACCAGGTTTTAAATTGTAAGATATTTCCAGGGGCAGATGTGGACTCTGACCACAATCTATTGGTTATGAACTGTAGATTAAAACTGAAGAAACTGCAAAAAGGTGGGAATTTAAGGAGATGGGACCTGGATAAACTGACTAAACCAGAGGTTGTACAGAGTTTCAAGGAGAGCGTAAGGGAACAAGTGACAGGAATGGGGGAAAGAAATACAGTAGAAGAAGAATGGGTAGCTTTGAGGGATGAAGTAGCGAAGACAGCAGAGGATCAAGTAGGTAAAAAGACGAGGGCTAGTAGAAATCCTTGGCTAACTGAAGAAATATTGAATTTAACTGATGAAAGGAGAAAATATAAAAATGCAGTAAATGAAGCAGGCAAAAAGGAATACAGACGTCTCAAAAATGAGATCGACAGGAAGTGAAAAATGGCTAAGCAGGGATGGCTAGAGGACAAATGTAAGGATGTAGAAGCTTATCTCACTAGGGGTAAGATAGATACTGCCTACAGGAAAATTAAAGAGACCTTTGGAGATAAGAGAACAACTTGTACGAACATGCAGACCTCAGATGGAAACCCAGTTGTAAGCAAAGAAGGGAAAGCAGAAAGGTGGAAGGAGTATATAGAGGGTCTATACAAGGGCGATGTACTTGAGGACAATATTATGGAAATGGAAGAGGATGTAGATGAAAATGAAATGGGAGATATGATACTGCGAGAAGAGTTTGACAGAGCACTGAAAGACCTGAGTCGAAACAAGGCCCCGGGAGTAGACAACATTCCATTAGAACTACTGACGGCCTTGGGAGAGCCAGTCCTGGCAAAACTCTACCATCTGGTGAACAAGATGTATGAGACAGGCGAAATACCCTGAGACTTCTAGAAGAATATAATAATTCCAATCCCAAAGAAAGCAGGTGTTGACAGATGTGATAATTACCGAACAATCAGTTTAATAAGCCACAGCTGCAAAATACTAACGCGAATTCTTTACAGACGAATGGAAAAACTGGTAGAAGCCGACCTAGGGGAAGATCAGTTTGGATTGCGTAGAAATGTTGGAACACGTGAGGCAGTACTGACCCAACGACTTATCTTAGAAGAAAGATTAAGGAAAGGCAAACCTACGTTTCTAGCATTTGTAGATTTAGAGAAAGCTTTTGACAATGTTGACTGGAATACTCTCTTTCAAATTCTGAAGGTGGCAGGGGTAAAATACAGGGAGCGAAAGGCTATTTACAATTTGTGTAGAAACCAGATGGCACTTATAAGAGTCGAGGGGCATGAAAGGGAAGCAGTGGTTGGGAAGGGAGTGAGACAGGGTTGTAGCCTCTCCCCGATGTTGTTCAATCTGTATATTGAGCAAGCAGTGAAGGAAACAAAAGAAACATTCGGAGTAGGTATTAAAATCCATGGAGAAGTAATAAAAAACTTTGAGGTTTGCGATGACATTGTAATTTTGTCAGACAGCAAAGGACTTGGAAGAGCAGTTGAACGGAATGGATAGTGTCTTGAAAGGTGGATATAAGATGAACATCAACAAAAGCAAAACGAGGATACTGGAATGTAGTCGAATTAAGTCGGGTGATGCTGAGGGAATTAGATTAGGAAATGAGACACTTAAAGTAGTAAAGGAGTTTTGCTATTTGGGGAGCAAAATATCTGATGATGGTCGAAGTAGAGAGGATTTAAAATGTATACTGGCAATGGGAAGAAGAAATTTGTTAACATCGAGTATAGATCTAAGTGTCAGGAACTCGTTTCTGAAAGTATTTGTATGGAGTGTAGCCATGTATGGAAGTGAAACATGGACGATAAATAGTTTGGACAAGAAGAGAATAGAAGCTTTCGAAATGTGGTGCTACAGAAGAATGCTGAAGATTAGATGAGGAGATCACGTAACTAATGAGAAGGCACTGAACAGAACTTCGGAGAAGAGGCATTTATGACACATCTTAACTGGAAGAAGGGATCAGTTGGTAGGACATATTCTGAGGCATCAAGGGATCACCAGTTTAGTTTTGGAGGGCAGCGTAGAGGGTAAAAATCGTAGAGGGAGACCAAGAGATGAATACACCAAGCAGATTCAGAAGGATGTAGGTTGCAGTAGGTACTGGGAGATGAAGAAGCTTGCACAGGATAGAGTAGCATGGAGAGCTGCATCAAACCAGTCTCAGGACTGAAGATCACAATAACAACAACAAGTTATATGAACTAGTTGGTTTATGAAGCCCCGCAAGAAACTGAAGGAGAATTGGTTGTTAGGTTCTAGCTGCCTATAAGGGAGTATTTGTGAGAGTGGGGCGTTGTAATAATCCAGCTGAGACATGTGGGGTACTTTGAACAGTTGTCATGCGGTTAAGTTATTATAAAGTGCAAGTTTTTATTTCAATAAGAAAAACAAAATATTCATTTCTGAGTATTAGTTAGCTACCTCCCAGTGCTCCCTAGAACCAACTGCATAATTTTGGCCCCAAAGGTTTGGGACACCCTCTATGGTTGATATCAGAAAACATAGTATTAACATCCACTTACTTCGTCTGTCATACACTATGCCAGTCGTAAAATCTGTGGAGACAATTACAAGGCAATCAGTCTTCTCTATTTACTGGCTATCATGCAAAAACGCATCTGAAAGAAAAGCTTGAAATAGTTGTTAATATTAAAACAACGCTAAGACAATGCACAAATCTTCTCCCTCTGATTAAACGCGTAGTTGGAAATCATTAAATTGGCTGCGTTCTCGGAAACTATGGTGTCCAAGTACTTTGTCCGCTGCAAAACATTGGCAGCCCCCGTTGAATATTCGGTAGTGCATTGGCAGGAAGGAGGTTGAGTACATACGTCTTCATGACCAAATCCAAGTCGTATTTAACGATTAGTAAGTGACTCCTCGTATTCAAACGAGAGACCGCGAGCCTACGATGGCTGCATAAGAATGGTGTCGTCCAAGAAGAGATGTGTCATCTTGTTTCTAAGATCCTATGGCACTGGACTCGTATTCGGAAGAACGTCGGTTCAAACCCACGTTCGGCCATCCTTATTTAGGTTTTCTGTGGTTTTCCTAAATCTCTTTAGACAAATGCTGAGTTGGTTCCTTTTAAATGGCACGGTCAACTTCCTTAACCAGCCTTCCCAATCCGCTGGGAGCGATGACCGCACTGTTTGGTCCCCTCCCCCAAATCAACCAACCAACAACCAACCAAAGCTCAAACTGTGGCAGTGACTGATGATTAAGGTTTAGCATCTCTTCCACGACGACTTCATTAGAGACGAAGCAAGAGCCTGAATAGACAACAGTGGGGAACAAAACTGGTCTAGTCAGTACACTGAACTTCTGCTACTGAACCAACGAGAATCCTAATGGAATTTGCAAAAAACATCTCCATTCAAAGCGTGAATAGTGAGGTAATCAATCCGCAGTTTCACCATCATTTGCCTATACGTTTTGAAACAGAAAGTCATGCTACTGTGGTATCAGTGGCGAACATTACATTCATATCTGCACACACTACTGAGAAGATGACCTATAGTCAACATTCAAAAGTTTTATTTCCAGTAGGACAATGCAGCCCTACACACAGCCCGACTGTCAATAGCCGTGATTCCACACTTGTTTCCAGCAAAGGTAATTTCGACGTTCTGGCAACCTACCTTGGTCACCAAGATCCACTGATTTGAACTCAAAGATTTTTTTTTTGTATGAATACCTATAACGACAAATGTACACTCTTAGACAAAAAAACGGCCCACCACAAAAGAATTATCTGAATGGGAAGGAAACCGGTAGAGGTGATCTACGTGTACAGACAAATAAATGGTTACAATATTCAGAAAAATTGGATCATTTACTCAAGAGAAGGAGCTTCACAAATTAAGTTAATAACGCTTTGGTGTGTGGCTGGTCCCGGCGAAGGTTCGAGTCCTCCCTCGGGCATGGGTGTGTGTGTTTGTCCTTAGGATAATTTAGCTTAAGTAGCGTGTAAGCTTAGGGACTGATGACCTCAGCAGTTAAGTCCCATAAGATTTCACACACATTTGAAATAACGCTTCGGTACACATATGACGCCTATGCAAACAATTATTCATCTTGGGATTGACGTAGAATTGTATGTCCTCCTGAGCGATATCGTGCGAAATTCTGTCCAATAGGTGCGTTAGATCTTCAAAATCCCGACATGGGTGGAAGGGGCTGCCCACAGTTGGTGAGACATCAGGCGACCTTGCTGTCCAAAATGGGGTTTGGCAAGCGCGAAGACAAGCAGAAAAAACCCTCGCCGTCCCCGGGCGGCATTATCTTGCTGAAATTTGAGCCCAATATGGCTTCCCATGATGGCCAACAAAACGGAGCGTAGAATGTCGTAGACGTACCGCTGTACTGAAGAGTGCTGTGGATGACAACCGAAGGATTCTGCTACCAAATAAAATGGAACCGCAGGTCCCCAGTCCTGGTTGTAGCCAGTATGTCGAGCAACAATCAGGCTGGTATTCTGCCACTTCTCGGACCGTCTCCAGACACGTCCCCACTAATCATTTAGGCTCAATTCAAAGCGAGACTTTTCACTGAAGACAATACCACTCCAGTCAATGATATTGTAGCCTAAAAAAGTGTCTGGAGACGCCCTGGACAGCAGGTGGATACCAACCTGATTGTCGCCCGCCATATGTCCCGACAACCAGGAGTGCCATCTCATTTGATAGCAGCACCCTTACAGTACAACGGTACATCGACGATATTCTACGGCCCATTTTGTTGCCCTTCGTGACAAGCCATACTGGGCTTACATTTCATCAAGATAACGCCGGCATGCACACGGCGGGAATTTCTACTACTTTTCTTCGTGCTTGCCAAACCCTGTCTTGGCCAACAACGACGCCGAATCCCTCCCAAATTGCGAACGTGCAACGTCTTGTAAAGTCATCAGATGATCAAGACGACTTGCAAAATGATGTAGATAAGATATCTGTATGGTGCGAAAAGTGAAAATTGACCCCGAATAAAGAGAAGTGCAAAGTTATTCACATAAGTACTAAAAGAAATCAGTTAAATGTCGATTACGCGATAAGTCACACAAATCTGAGGGCTGTAAATTCAACTAAATACTAGGGATTACAATTACAAGTAATCTAAATTGGAACGATCCCATAGATAATATTGTGGGTAGAGCAAACCAAAGTCTGCGATTCATTGGCAGTACACTTACAACGTGCAACAGGTCTACCAAAGAGACTGCTTACACTACGCTCGTCCGCCCTATCCTGGAGTACTGCTGTGCGGTGTGGGATCCACATCAGGTGGGACTGACGGATGGCATCGAAAAAGTACAAAGAATGGCAGCTCCTTTTGTATTATCGCGAAATAGGGGAGATAGTGTCACAGACATGATACGAGAATTGCAGTGGTAATCATTACAACAATGTCGTTTTTCGTTGCGACGGGATCTTCTCATGAAATTTCAATCACCAGTTTTCTCCTCCGATTGCAAAAACATTCTGTTAGCACCCACCTACATAGGGAGCAATGATCATCACGATAAAATAAGAGAAATCAGGGCTCGCACGGGAAAATTTGAGTGCTTGTTTTTCCCGCATGCCGTTTTAGAGTGGAACGGTAGACAGACAGCATGAAGGTGGTTCATTGAACCCTCTGGCAGGCACTTTATTGTGAATAGCAGAGTAATCACGTAGATGTAGCTGTAGATGTAGATGTACAATGCTATGCTCCAAACCTACATTCTCGAAAATCTCTTCCACAGAATAAAACCGATGTTTGACAATAACATAATCTGGGTCAGGAATACCCTCTCTTCATGTGCTAATCTGCTTTGTACGTCCTCCTTGCTTTGTCAATAATGAGTTCTTTCGCTTCAAAGGTAGCGGAATTTCTTAATTTAGTCTACTTCGTGGACCCATTTTCGATTAGATTTAGATTATATTTACTTTCATTCCAATTGATCCGTAGTGAGGAGGTCCTCCAGGATGTGGAACATGTCAGAGAAACAACAATACATGACAAATATTTACAATTAAAACAAAGAAGCTAATGTAACATTCCACAGGTCCCAAGTGGAATGATCGTCATTTTTAATGAACACTATATGAAAGTCATTTTACGAATACTAATGCACTGAATTTAAAATAAAAAAAGTTTTTTATTTATTTATAAGGTAATAAACATGTAATACAACTACTATAATACTTATTTACAATGAACACATTACATCACTGAAATGGTGCAGAAGTTAGATTGTACTTACACACACACACACACACACACACACACACACACACACACACACACACACACACACACACACACATTTACAATGAACACATTACTGCACTGAAATTGCATATATATATATATATATATATATATATATATATATATATATATATATATATTTTTCAGTGGGTTTTACTGAGAAATTCATCAATGGAGAAGAAGGAGTTGATCACCAATAAATCCTTTAGGCTTCTCTTAAACTGAATTTGGTGTGCTCCTCCCAGTTGAATTTATTATCAAGCTGTAATCCCAAGAATTTAACACTGTCCACTTCTTCTATTTTCTTGTCATCCTATGTTAGACATATACTCGTGGGACACCCCTTACAAGTTCTGAACTACATGTAGTGTGTTTTTTCAAAGTTAATTGACAAAGAATTGGCTAGGAACCAGTAATTAATGTCCACAAATATTTTATTATCTGATCTTTCTAAGACTACACTTGATTTGCTATTTATTGCAATGTTTGTATCATCAGCAAACAAAACGAACTTGGCATCTGGTAATGTTACTGATGAAAGGTCATTGATATACACAAGAAAAAGTAAGGGCCCAAAAATGGAACCTTGTGGAACCCCACATGTAATTAGTTCCCAGTTGGATGACTCCTGATAGCTTGATACATGTCTCTTTCCTAACAACACCTTTTGTTTCCTGCCAGAGATATAAGATTTGAACCATTTTGCAGCATTTCCTGTTACACTATAATACTCTAATTTACATAAAAGGATATTGTGATTTACACAGTCAAATGCCTTTGACAGATCACAAAATATACCAGTTGCCTGCAATCTTTTGTCTAATGAATTAAGCACATTTTCACTGTAAGTGTAGATAGCGTTCTCAATATCAGAACCTTTTAGAAATCCAAACTGTGACTTTGACAGTATGTTATTTTTTAGAATGCTGGCAACATTGGAATTGGACGGAAATTTGATGCTATTTCTTTATCTCCCTTCTTAAACAGTGACTTAACTTGAGCATATTTCAGCCATTCTGGAAATATTCCACTGATAAATGACTGGTTACACAAATAGCTTAATATGTTACTTAGCTCAGAATCACATTCTTTAATTAACTTTGTTGATATTTCATCATACCCACTAGATGTTTTTGATTTTAATGATGTTAAGTTTATCGCTAATCTCACTGCTACTACTCTGCATTACTTTCGTCTTTCCTCGGCATACTTTCAGTCCATAATCTGTACACATTAGACTGTTCATGTCATTCTAAACGTCCTGAAATTATTCTTCTCTATCACTGAGGATAGCACTGCCGTCAGTGAATCTTATCATTGATATTCTTTCAGCCTCAATTTTAATTACACCCTTGACCTTTCATTTTATTTCCGTCATTGCTTTGCTAAGAAGGAAGTACTACATCCCTATCTTCCTCCTTTTTTAATCCGAGCATTTCGTTCATTCTTACCGTCGCCTCTTGGTCCTTGCTGAAACTGTAAATTACCCGTCTTTCCCTGTAACTTACTCCTATTTTTCGCCGAATTTCAAACGTTTTACACCATTTTACATTGTCAAACGACAAATCCTAACAATATGGCTTGCGTTTTTTTAAGTGTTGCTCCCATAATCAATCGCAACGTGAGAACCGCCTCTCCGGTGCCCTCATCTTCCCGAAACTGTCATTTAACAGTTCCTCAATTAATTTTCCCAGGGTGTTAGTCTTATCTGCATCTCGGTTGCACCAGCACTTAAGTTGCTCCTACGATGCTTTCGCACTTATCTACCCTAGCTATCTTCCGGAATGTATGCATGATATTTTTTCGATAGTCTGTGGTATGTCTCTAGACTCATATTTTCTACACATCGACTTGAATAGTCGCTTGATTAACACTCCCCCCCTCCCCCCCCCCCCCCCGAAGTGATTACAGAAAGTCCGAAGAAATGTGCCTTATTTGATCGCAAGTCTTCCAAAGCTCTATAATCGCTGACTCTAATACTGTATCCGCTGTTCCTTCCATATCGACTTCCATTTCTTCCTCAGTCGTGTCATCAGGTAAGACCTCCCCATAGTAGTGGCCTTCAGTGTACTCTTTCCACGCACTCACTCTCTCCTCTGCGCTTAACTGTGGAATTCCCGTTGCGCGTTTAATATTGAGACCCTTTATTTTTAATTTCGCCAAAGATTGTTTCAACTTTTGTATTTACTGAATCAGTTCAATTTCTCCACATTGATCCGGTAGCTCTTCCCCTAAGCTTCCTTGCACATTTTATTCATTTCTAAGTGACATATTTCTGTATTCCTGAATTTCCTTAAACGTTTTTGTACTTTAAATACCTTATTTTTAAGTTTGTATTTTCTTATTTTGTCGATCAGTTGAAGTACTTCTTCTGTTACCCAAGGTCTCTTCTTAGTCACGTACTTTGTACCTATGCTTGTTCGTCCAGCTTCTGTGACTGCACTTTTTAGAGATATCCCTGCCTACTGTGGTATTCACTATCACAGAACCTATTGGTTCAGTGAACTCCAAACGCATCTCTTCATTCCCCAGTGCTCTAATGTCCCACTTCTTTGCCTACTTATTCTTCCGGAAGACTCTCTTAAACTTCAATCTATTCTTTTATCATTACTAATTTGCGATCTCAGTCTATATCCGCTCTTTACAGTCACGTATTCGATTTGAATTTGTCTGACCGTGATATAATCCAGTCGGAATTTTCGTGTACGTTCAAGATTTATCCAAGTATGCGTCTTCCTCTTTTCATTTTTTAATAGTGTACTCGCTATTACTAGCTGAAATTTATTGCAGAACTCATTTTCCTCTTTCATCCCTGCTACCAAGCCCATACGCTCCCGCAACGGTTTATTACACCCATGTTCGCTAAAACCAGAACACACTGAACTACTAGAGACAGGACGTTCATATTCACAGGACATGTACATTAGTATGTTCTGCACAAATGATTAGCATTTGAACCATATCGACCACTGGTTAAAGGTCAACTTCGATATCGCGCAGCGACACAACCAACCGATAAAATGTGCTTGTGGCTCTCGTTGTCACTATAAACCGGAATAATGGATCAGTGTGACTTGAACAGACGTGCAGGATGACTCGTTACCTATTGTCAAATCAGTGAGTTTGAAAGAGGGCGCATTATTGGCATTAGAGAATGTGATGCTTCCATCTGGGAAACTGCTGCTCGTGTGGGCACGGAGTGTTTCAGTAGTGCAACGGCTATGTGCCGAATGGTTCACGAAAGGGCCGTACAACACCACGAGATGGGTCCGGTCGCACCAGCCAGACCAACGCCCGGGAAGGTCGACACCTCGTCCAAATGGCATTGCACGACAGATCTTCGCACTTCTCGGCTCTGGCGCAACAGTAGAACAGTGTAACACATCGTACACTGTGAGGGGTGTCAGTCATTCCGTCGCCGTTTTTTACGGCATGGGTAACGCGCGCGTCGTACACTTCTCCGCCTACATTTGATGAATGTGAAGAAACATTCTAGACGGCAATGGTGTATGGATCGGTGTCACTGGGAACAGGAATGGCATCAGATAGTTTTTTTGAAAAATATGTAAAAACCTGCCAACCGGTTGCATAGGTTTTCTATATACCTTGACCAGGTTTCGTCACGTCTAAGGGTGACTTCATCAGAAGGTAAGGTAATTACATGAAGAACATATCGTAAAAGATGTACAGTGATTTAAGAGCTGAGTTGCTCAAGTCATGCATTAAAATATAAGACATAATGTTCTTCAAAAAGTCAAACATTGAAACATAAATAACACCGGTGTGGTGTGAGGAGACTGACTGTGTGGCAACTAGTCACGCTGCCAAGTAAACGTAATGTAGGGCGGGCCACAAGCGGGCCACTAGTAACGTGAACAAAACAATTTTGTATGTTACACATTTTCTGAAATAAATCATACGTATAGCCAATATAGCTTGTAACAAAAATTAATTTTACAAATTACTCAGTAACATTTCAAAATGAGCTTTAAACGTAATAAAATAGTACAAAGTTCGCTACGTCTTACGTAGCACAGGTAGAACCAGAGTTAAATACGAATGGAATTACATACGTAATGAAGAACATCGGTTCATTATATGACATTATATTTGAAAAGAAAGCTTGCATAACTAGGGCACAGAGATCATCTGGCGTGTTAGTAATGAGCGTAACGTAACAGAGGTAAAATAAAAACGAGGAGAGAACCTGGATTATAAGTATCATAAAACTGAGAACACTGGTTTAAAAGCATTAAAGAAATTTCTATTTTTCCTGCTGTACGTGTTCATTCAACATGTCATCTTTATTTGGTGTGTGCCTGAAAATTTCAACTTCTTCCAAGACATCAAGTTTTCTCTCTTTCTTTTCTCTATGCAGAATTGTCATTTCATTTAATTCTTTGGGGTTATGCCCTGTTATGAAAAGATGTTCTGCAAATGTTGAATTGTGCACATTAGTGCCTTTTTGCCTAAAAGATGTTCTTTGTATCTTACGTTGAAAGCTCTGCCTGTCTGTCCAATATAAAATGCACGACATGTATTACAGGAAATTATATACACCCCTGAGCCACGTAAAGGTTCGTTTGAAGCTTTTAGATTACGAATTAAATTTTTTTGTAAATTATTATGTGTGGAGAAAGCAACCTTGCAGCCGTATTTTTTAGTTAACAGACGATGAATCCTATACGATATGTTACCTAAAAAAGGTACTGAGATGTTGTTTTTATCATTATTATTATTTTGACCAGTACCTAAAGTTGTGACTCTTTCTTTAGTTTTTTTCTTTAAGGATGTTTTCCACTAGTGAGGGTTCATAGCCGTTATTAAATGCTATTGTCTTAATTACATCAATTTCTTTCTGCAGTTTTTCTGACGATAAGGGAGTAACCATGGCACGGTGAAATGCTGAATGAAAGAAAGCTTTCTTATGAGATTAGGGTGTGTCGAGTTTGCAGGTACGGTATGATCAGTACTCGTGGGGATAATAGAGACTAAAATAATTTTTGACATTTTTCGAAAACCCACGAGTACTGATCACACCGTGGTACCACACTGCATTTTCACAAGGCATACAGCGCCAACTAAAGGCGTTATGGTGTGGGGTGCTGTTGGGTACAACCACAAATTACAGTTAGTGCGTTTCCAGGGCACTGTGACCAGTGTATCCTATGTGAAAGACATCCTGCGACCCGTAGCCATACCCTTTCTGCACAACACCCCAGACACCATTTTTTACCAAGACAATGCATTACCATATGTTGCTGCACGAACACGTGCCTTCTTGGTCTCACAGGAAGGCAACCTTTTTCCCTGGCCCACCAGATCACCAGCCTTTTAGCCAATCGAAAATATGTGGGATATAATGAAACGACGACTACAGTGCTGCGACCCAATGCTAATCACCATAGATTATCTTCGAAACTAGGTGACTGTAGTATGATAGCTATATCACAGAACGCCATTCGCGTTTTATATGCGTCGACGTCATCACGCATGGAACAAGCTATTAGGGCCTATGTCGGACCCTGTGCCTACTAGGCAACAAGACACATATTGAACCGAGGTTACGGAAATGCAATCATTTCTACTAAAACTAAAACTAAACTCCTCTCACACAGGCCATGAAGGCCCAAAGGTACCGACTGACCGCCGTGTCATCCGCAGCCCACAGACGTCCCGGGATGCGGATACGGAGGGGCGTGTGGTCAGCACAGCGCTCTCCCGGCCGTAGGTCAGTTTCCGAGATCGGAGCCGCCACCTCTCAATCAAGTACCTCCTCAGTTTGCCTCACAAGGGCTGAGTGCACCCAGCTTGCCAATAGCGCTCGACAGACCGGATGGTCACCCATTCAAGTGCTAACCCAGCCCGACAGCGCTTAACTTCGGTGATCTGACGGAAATCAGTGTTACCACTACGGCAAGGCCGTTGGCAATCATTTCTACAGAACATACTAACCCACATGTCCTGTGAATATGAACGTCCTATCTCTAGTCGTTCAAGGTGTTCTGTTTTTTTTTTCTTAACATTAGTGTACATTCCTTCTCTACTGCCGCATTCCAGACCCCTATGATCATTAGATTATCATCTACTTTTACATCTCTCTGCCTTTCTTTTCAATTCACAACGAATCCTACTCTCTTTCTACCATTTTGTACTGCTGTTGACATTCGTGTGATCAGAAATCTGTATTTTCTTTTCATTTCACTTCACTGACCCTTATTATTTCTATACTGAGCCTCTGCATTTCCCTTATCAGGTTTTCTAGCTTCCTTACCACGTTCAGACTTGTGACATTGTACACTCCGTTCCGCAAGTTGTGATTACCTCTCTCTTGGCAGTCCCCTCCCGGAAATCTGAATGGGGTGTAATCTGGAGTATTTTGCCATTAGGGAGATCATCATAACACCTTTTCAATAACGAGCCACATGCTCAGTGGATGCACATTGTGTATCTTGAACGCAGCAGTTTCCATTGCGTCCTGCTTGCTCATATCGTTGATCGTTGCTCATTCTTGCGACTTTAAGGGGCAGTTTCCCATCTCACGGACAAAGGTTGCCATGAAAGTCTCTCCGCTCCTCCACCCTTTTTGACCTTTGACAAGGACGTTGACAGACCGAGGATGACTCCTTGCACCATGAGTCATTGCTGATGATTTTTACTCAAAATTTAAGCAGTGGCTAGGTTCTAGCCCGGGACCCATAACATGAAATCAAAGAAGCTATCCCAAGACCAATATTCTCTCTTTTTTTTCCTCTACTGTGCCAAACTTTTCATTTCTGATTACCACTTGCAACCTAAGTTCTCAATTATTTTTTGGATTCCAATATCTGTTTCCCGCTACAGTTTTTACTCTCTACATCTTCCTCTAATACCACAGAATTTTTTCCTTGATGTCTTAAACAGATATCCTATCATCCTGTCCACTCTTCTAGTCACGATTCGTATATTCCTTTTCACACCGATTTTACGCGGAACCTCCAGACTCCTTACGTTCTCAGTCCACCTAATTTTCAACATTCGTCTGCAGCATCACGTCTCAAATGCCTCGATTGTTTTCTGCTCCTGTTTTCTGGCAGTCCGTGTTTCACTACGATACAGTGCTGTGCTCCAAATGTACAATCCCAGAAATTTCATTCTCTAATTAAGGCGTATATTTGATTGTAGTAGACTTCTCTTGATCAGGAATGCCCTTTTTGCCAGTGCAAGTCTGCTTTTTATGTCCTTGTTCCGTCCGTCATGGGCTCTTTTCCTGCCTACGTTGCAGATTTCCTGAACCGCTTATACGCTGTGATCACCAGTTTTGATGCTACGTTTCTCGCAGTTCTCAATTCTGCTACTTCTCATTACTTTCGTCTTCCTTCGATTTACTCTCAATCCACAATCTGTATTCATTATACTGCTCATTTCATTAAAGATATTTTGTAATTCTTCTTTCACTAAAGATAGGAATCTCATCAAATGGTTCAAATGGCTCTGAGCACTATGGGACTTAATAGCTGTGGTCATCAGTCCCCTAGAACTTAGTACTACTTAAACCTAACTAACCTAAGGACATCACACACATCCATGCCCGAGGCAGGATTCGAACCTGCGACCGTAGCGGTCGCACGGTTCCGGACTGCGCGCCTAGAACCGCGAGACCACCGCGAAATCTTATCACCGATATCATTTATCCTTGAATATTATTCCCACTCTTAAACCTTTCTTTTATCTCTGTCATTGCTTCTTCGGTGTATAAACTGAACAGTAGGGCTGAAAGGCTGCATCCCTGTCTTGTATCTTTTTTAATCCGAGCACTTCGTTCTTAGTCTTTCAGTCTTACTTTTCCCTCTTTGTTCGTGTACAAGTTGTATGTTACTCGTCTTTCCCTAGAGCTTACCCCTATTTTTCGCAGAATTTCGAACATCTTGCACCATTTTTCTTTGTCGAACGCTATTTCCGGGTTGACAACTCCTATGAATCTGTCTTGATTCTTCCTCAGTCTTGCTTCCGTCTGAACTGTCTCTCTGGTGCCTTTACCTTCCCTAAAACCTTTAACAGATCCTCAATTTTCTTTTCCATTCTTGCTTATATTATTCTTGTCAGCAACATGAGCTGTTAAGCTGATTGTGCGATAAAGGCAGTCGATTGGATGGTAGTGAAACCCACTCTTCGAACTTAGCTGGAAAGTAATTACCAAAGCTAGGTATCGCCTTCGATAAAAAAAGTAACATAAATACAATCTAACAAATGTTAACACATGATGTTCATTTACAATTAGGACTTCACAAACTGGCGGCCAGTACATTTCCTCCAGCCAGATACTGACAGTTAAAATATATTTTGTCACCAGTATTCGATTTGAGGATCTCTAGACAGAACGTCAGAGAATCGTTTTGATTTATTATCCTGGACGTCATAAGCTGCACATATCCAGAACGAGGACGAGCCAGCCGTACGCCTGACGCCATCGGTTAAATTTTCCTCGTAAGTCGCTAATTGGCAAAAGCATGTCGATAGGGCTATCGTCCTGTCACAGAGTGGTTTGGTCAGCGAAGGCATTACTTAAGAAATCTTGCGCGTGTATGGCTAATGACAGACACTGCTGTGCTGGCGCTAGCCGAGCGAATGCGTTGTTATTACTGAGATATGAACATTTCGTTTCTAATGTTTCCTTCAAGCAGCCTTGACGACTATTTTAGACTTAATGAACATCTTCCATAACCATCATTTCTTCTGACTGTAACCAATTGAGAAAAATAGCGCTACAAAAATAATCAGAAAGGTGCAAACTGCTTAACTTCGTCTATATTTATGTTCGCCGAATTATCATTTAGTGCACAGACAGTGTATTTTTCATTGCAATGCTGCTTTACGTTTTTCGTTCAATTCATGAAAATACCGTAATTAATTTCCATTGTGAAAGGTATAAAAGTTCTAAATGATAACTCTAAAGTTGACATTTCTGTAAAATTTACCTAAAAGTTTTCTGAATTTTAGCATCATAAAATTAACAATTAAATCGTTTTGTTTGTCTGGCCTTCTGACTTTAGAAGTATTGTCCTTGAAAGGATTAGTTTTGGACCGAATTGTCAACGTAATTAGTTTTTGCGTAATATTGACAAAAGTCGTTTTTCTTTCATTACCCTCGTGGGCAGCTATACATTAATAATGTTAACGAAACAGCCAACGAAACCTGTGGCGTAATAATCCCATCAGTAAAGACCAGAAAGGTCGAATGTGGGATAAAATTCGTGTAGTCGCAATTTTTTATACAGTGGTAGGAGGGAGTGCCATGAACAACCAACTAGAAATCCTGACCGGTGGGGGCTGGTTTTGGGGACGGGGTTGCGCTCGAACGTCACTTTTGTGCGTTTTTCTTGACTAGCTCAAAGACCGTGGTCTCTAGCGAAAAAGCAACCCATTTCAAAATTAAAATGCATTGAATTCGTACAAAAAAGGCTCTCTTCACTCTTTTGCGTGTAAAGAGCAAGAGAATATGACGATGTCGCGCGGCTCACATGTGTTGTAGCTTATGCCAATTTGAGGCGTTTCCCTAGTTTATGGACCGCAAGTGTCCCATAAAAATTGTTCATCCTGGCTTCCTCTACACCAGAGCGACAGGTTGCAAATCATCGTTGGTCATCGGGGCTCAGCTGGAAGCGGAACTCATCCCCGTTCTACTCCTATATAAATTCCAGGTCGAAGATGTGTCTGGAGAGGTCCCGGACAGCGCTGGGATACCAACCTATTGTCCGCCGTACAGCTCGACAGGCGGGAGTAATGGTGTGGGGTGCTACTTCTATTCATAAATGCCCCCTTGCACACAACGAGTGTTTCTAACGCTTGTCTTCGTGTTTGGAAAACTCTGTCTTGGCCACACTTCTCCCCAAGTGAGAATGTATGGGACATTAGGGACAGGGCCTTCCAACCAACTCGGGAGTTTGACGATCTAACGCGCCAATTGGACAGAATTTGGTACGATGTCCTTCAGGAGGACATCTAATAACTTTATCAATCAATTTCAAACCGAATAACTGATTGCCTAAGGGCCCAATTTAGACTAACACATCATTGTCTGGCTCAATTTGTGAAGCTCTTTCTCTTGAATAAATCGTTCAATTTTTCTGAAGTTGTAATCGTTTTGTTTGTCTGTACATGTACATCACATCTACCGATTTCTGTCCCATTCTGATAATTCCTTCGTGCTGCGTCGGATTCATTTTTTACCCTCTCTTAGAGTGTATCTATGCAGATAGGAGAGTGTGCAACAAGAGAAAAGAAAGTACAATCCATTCCCGATGTCAAATACAATTATACGCATTGCATTTGCTGTGGCTCTCTATTTATGGAACTACGAGAGGTAGTTAGAATTTGAATTATCAATTCGAAAAAACCCAAGCTGCGATTCTGAGACATGGTGTTAACGTTAGCTTCTCTCTGCATATTCATCTTTTAATGTGACACATTTTTCCCACCGCTGAATGACGTGTCTGAGCTCTCTGTTGTGCAAGTCTGCATTTTGGTTGTTGCGGAAACGATCCACCTTGAAAGTCGAACCATCATTCTGGAAATGCCTGCAACGCAACAATGCTTCATCCGAGGAAGGAGGAAGAAGCGGTGTGTGCCATGTCAAGAGAATACAGGGAATGAAGCAAACTTTGATGCCCAAAGGAGCGGCGTGTGTGACTGGTAACTGTGTCCTGCGCATAATCAACAGGGACATTGTCGTGGAGCAAAATCAGCCCGAATCACCACCACGGACAGTTCCCTGCGACGCTTTGTCTTGACGGCCAGCCGTAACCTCGTTCAGCTGTTTGGTAGTAACCTCCTGTCTCGTCTTGCCCCCTTACGTTCGTAATCTGCTGGCGCCACACCGTGGAAGCTGGCGAAAGCACTCAGCATCATCGTGGTCTCTGCCTTTTTCTGTTATGGTGAATCCACATGTTTCCGCTGCACGCTTCCCTCCTTCTCTCGGGGCCTCAGCGATACATCCAGCACGCTTCTATGGTGATTAGGTGACTATAGAAGTCATCTGGATCGGTCTGACACATTTCCGCTGCTGCCTCAGCTACGTGGACGTTTTGAATGGACAGAAAGATGCGAAAATGAGTGTAACGTGAGCAATGAGATTTGCGTTCAACGACCTTGATCGTAAAATTTTGTCCACCGATCTGAGTAAAAACCCTAAGATGTTTCAGCCTTATGTAAAATCAATAAGCGGTTCGAAATCATCCATTAATTCACTCAGAGACAATACTGACACCAAAACGAAGGACAACAAAGAGAAGGGCGAAATACTTAATTCGGTCTTCCTAAATTGTTTCACCGCAGAAGACTGCAACACAGTCCTTCCTTTCGATCACCGTACGAACTTCGAAAAGGCAGATATTGATATAACCGTTCGTGGAATAGAAAAGCAAGTACAGTCGCTTAGTAGTGGAAAGGCTTCAGAACAAGATGAGATACCTACAGGAGTATTCAAAGATTATGCGAAAGAACTTTCCCCCATCTAGAAGCAGTTTGCCGTAGATAGCTGGAATGACGAACGATACGTAGCGACTGGAAAAAAGGGAAGGTCATCCCCATTTACGAAATGGGCCATGGGACAGATGTACTCAATTAGATACTTATATCGTTGACGTGAATGAGTAGTAGAATCATGGAACATGTTTTACGCTCAAGAATTGTGGAGTTTTTGGAGAATGAAAATCTCCTCTGAAACAATCAACATAGATTCCGCAAAGACCTTGTGAAACTCAACTCTCTTTGTTCCTCCATGAGATCTACGAATATAACGCCGTAGACAACGGCGTTCAGGTTGATCCCGTTTTCGTTGACTTCAGGAAGGCATTTGACACTGTCTCGCACTGCTGCTTACTAAAAAAAATACGAATCTATTGAGTATCGGACCAGACTTAGACTGAATTTAAGACTTCCCTGCAGACAGAACTCAACACGTCGCTCTTAACGGAACAAAATCGAGGGATGTAAAGCTGAATTCAGGAGAACACCTGGAAGTATTATTGGACTGTTGCTGTTTACAATGTGTATAAATGATCTAATAGAAAGCTTCAGATGCTTTTTAAGACTTTTCGCAGATGATGGAGTCTAGAATGAAATTTTCACTCTACAGCGGAGTGTGCGCTGATATGAAACTTCCTGGCAGATTAAAGCTGTTAGGACGGGGCCTGAGTCCTGCTTGGGTAGCTCAGTTGACAGAGCACTTGCCCGCGAAAGGCAAAGGTCCCGAGTTCGAGTCTCGGTCCGCCATACCGTTTTAATCTGCCAGGAAGTTTCAGATGATGGGGTTGTCTACGAGAAGCTTTCAATAAGTAGTGCAGCACATTTTTATCTCGGCCAATTTCGGTTGAAAAATGTGGAATTTGTTGTTGCACATCGTGCAATATTCCCGCTTGAACCCCTAGAGTTTCATGAAATTCCGATAGGTAGCAGCGCTACACGTAGCCTTCAAAATGGCGTCTGTAACGAAGGTACATTCCTAGCAGAGAGTTGTCATTCAATTTCTTTTGGCGGGAAACCAGAGCATCACAGATATTCATCGGCGCTTGCAGAATGTGTACGGAGACCTGGCAGTGAACAAAAGCCGTTGTGCATCTTTTCCCTTAATTCTGAGTTGCTGTCATGACAAAATATTTATTCACGGCTGATCTGTTGTGATTTTCAATTTGAGATCTCCTTTATAGAACTCCTTTTACTTCAACAATAGCAAATTTCTTATGCAGTTCATGGTTGTCTTCAACAGCTCTATGCCTTCTCTGTGGGTGTCTTGTTGTTACTATGAGTCCAAAATAATTCAAGTGTAAATGAAGAATACATTTAGCTTACTGCATCAAGATACCCTGTAAACACAACTGGATGAATTGGGAATGGTATATACACACAAAACATATACGACCTCTCATATTTCTGGGCGATTATAGGTAGTGACATGTACATAAATTATGCACATTGAAGCAGGTCTATCACTTTGTTCAAGAATATATTTGATGTGTTTTACTGTGTCTTTAATATAAAGCATGTTTCTGTTGATACTTCTCTGTTTTTATTGATGTAGGGAGTCAAGTACCTAAAAAGTTGTTGAAGTGAGCTTGGTGAAGAGCAACAATAATCTGTATCAATTAGACGCCACATCGGCGACTTGCGCGACGGTGATGAGGATGAAATGATGAGGGTAGCATCCACGAGCGGAGAAAATCTCAAATCCGGCCGGGAATCGAACGCAGGCCCGCTGCAAGGGAGGCAAGCACGTCACCACTCAGCTAAGCAGGCGGACGTCGTTGTACAAAATGGTCAAAGACTGAATAAATATTATCACTGTTATTATTATATTATGTTTTACAGTGAATAGTACCTTTTGGTTACTATTCTGCAACACTCTATGAAGCTTTGGGATCGTGGTTTGGTTTAGCTTTTATCAAAGTAAGATATCTAGATAAGATGTTTAATGTTCTAGGGGGCCTTTATGAGTTGTGGTTTACAGCTAGCGACTTTGAATAGCAAGCAGAATGTTCAATGGCACAATTTTCTACATGTGATTCTTGAGACTGGTTAAGAATGGAAAATGACAATGAAGATTACGCAGTAGAGTCAGTAATGCAGTCACCTGATGCAATTAGACTGTTTAGGAAAACATGTTAAGTTACAAATGAGTAGACTTAAAATTCAGGTTGTTTTGAGATCGCATATGAGAATGCAACAGAAACAAAACATTGTTTAGTGTAACTTTGTTTCTTTTGGAATTTTATTATTATTAATCCTTTCTATGTGTAAGACAAGGAGATGATACATTTTGCATCTTATGTTTGCTTTCATAATGTGAACAGTTTTAATAACGGAAGTTGAACAGATTCCTTTCATCTACAAAACATTTGAACAAATCATTCATATCATATACATAAATATCAATTGTTCATTTTCTTGTATTTCCATAAAATCCTTATTTTAGGAAAAATTTAAGTCTTGTAGCAATTGTTGCAATCCTACTGTGCATTTTCTCCAACGTACGTCTAAAGCAGTTCAAACAATATAAAAATAGCCTGGGAAAATGATCTACAAGAAGAAATAAAGACAATATTCGTGCTTAAAAAACATGTTCCTATGAATACAAAATGTTTACAACCATAGTCAGCCTTTTTATTGTCATTTCATTAATGCCATGTTCAATAGAACAATCTAAAATATGCCCTGGTGATGATTAAGCTATACATTAACATTTGTAAAGCCTTACAATTCATAATATTTCAGTTCAGTGAAGGAGTCGGTTAAAAAACTCAAAAAAGACGGTAGCACCTTTGACTAATAACTTAAACGCCCTGTGTGTCCGGTTCGAACCATTCACTACTGAAATTTTGAAGAAAAATCATCAGCAATTGTGGCTAAAACTGCCAGCGTAAGGAGTCACTCTCGTTCTACGAATGGTCTTATCAAAAAGGGCAAAAGAGCAGAAAGAGTTACGGGGCTACATCTCGCTATTGGGTGAGAAACTGTCCCAAGAGTGTGCAAGGATCGACAACAATCAACGGCATGAATATGCTGAAGGCGTCGGAAACCGCTGAGTTAAAGGCACACAATATGTATCCACACGACATGTGGCATCTATCCATTGCCAAAAGATTCCGGAGTAGTACACATTTAGGATCTGTGGGAGAGGCTGCCAAAGAGGAGGAAACTATAACAATATGCTACTATCATAGCATGGAATATCAAAAATTTGAACGCCGTAGGTAAGCTAGAAAATCGAAAGTGGAAAATTCAAAAGCTCAGCCTAAATATAGTGGGGGCCAGTGAAGTGAACAGGAAAGGAGATATGGATTTCTGGTCAGATTAATATTGGGTAATATCAACAGCAGTAGGATTCGTTATAAATAGGAAAGTGGATCAGAGAATGAGTTACTGTGAACAATTTATTGCTCCCATCAGAACTGACAGCAAGCCAACGCTAACGACAGTAGTTCAGGTACTCATCCCGATGTCAAGCAGAAGATGAAGAGAGAAAAAAAAAGTACTGAGGATATTGATCGGGTAATTCTGTATGTAAAGGAAATGATAATCTGAAGATCATGAGAGACTGAAACGTAGTAGTAGGGAAAGAAATAGAAGAAAGAGTTGTGAGAGGCTATGGACTCGGTAGTGGGAATGAGAGAGGAGAAAGATCAGTTGAGTTCTACAATAAATTCCAGGTAGTAATAGCAAGTCTTCCGAAAAAATGGGTATAAGGAAGCACGGATTAGTAGAGCATTCATGGAGATAAAAGATGCACAAAAGCAGGAAGATGAGGAAGAAAAGAGATTCGTTTCCTCCCATATTTGGGACAGCTCTCAGACGGAACTGACAGGCTACTTGAACAATCCAACATAAAAACTGTCTTCCGACTATCTCCTAAGATGAAAGATGGTCTTGGCTCTGCGAAGATCCTGCTAAACTGAACGGGTATACAGCATTGTCTGTGAATGTGGTCAGTAATACGTCAGGGAAACGGCCATATTTCGAACCGCTGAAGAATGTCCATACCTTTGACTTTCAGAAGGTGCTGTGTCGAGCAACCGGCTATTGGGACAGCACTGTAAAGGAATCTGCAGAGACAAGGAGTAACAAGGATTTGGTTAACAGGAACGAAGAATACCAACTGAATGCGGCATGAAATCCTACTTTAGTGGCAAGCCCGTCAGTAATGCCCAGACTGATATGCGAGAGAGGCCTCTGGCACACTCGCTACCCCAACCTGCCCGGACAGTACCCAGTTGTCTGCAGCCTGGTGAGGAGAGGAAAGGATAGCATACCGCTAATATAAATATTACGCCTTCCGCAGCCCATTGTTTCCCGGGAGATATCGTGGAACTAGTGAAAAGCTTTCTCTGGAAGGACATTCTCCGTGAAGATCAATATTTCGCTGTCGATCAGGAGAAGAATACGTGCAGGAGAGCCACAAGGCTCAGCCCTAAGGCTGACCCTGTATAACCCATACAGTTCGGACATCCCTACTACACAGCACGTACAAACAGCACAGTACGCTAGACGAAAAGAAACCTGGCAACGACACGTCTGCAAACCATCCTACATCTACATGGTAACTCTGCAATTCACACTTAAGTGCCTGGAAGAGGGTTCATCGAACCATCTTCATACTATTTTTGTACCATTCCACTCTCGAATGGCGCGTGGGGAAAAGGAACATCTAAATCTTTCCGTTCAAGCTCTGATTTCTCTTATTTTATTATGATGATCATTTCTCTCTCCGTAGGTGGATGTAAACAAAATATTTTCGCATTCGAAAGAGAAAGTTGGTGATTGAAATGTCGTAAATAGATTTCGCCGCAAAGAAAACCGCCTTTGTTTCAGTGACTGCCACCCCAACTCGCGTACCATATCAGTGACACACTCACCCCTATTGCGCGATAACACGAAACGTGCTGCCATTCCTTGCACTCTTTCGATGCCCTCCGTCAATCCTACCTGGTAAAGATCCCATACCGTGCAGCAATATTCCATCAGAGGACGGACAAGGGTAATGTAGACTGTCTCTTTTGTGGGTTTGTCGTATCTTCTAAGTGTTCTGCCAATAAAGCGTAGTCTTTGTTTCGCCTTCCCCAGAAAATACTATCTATGTGGTCTTTCCAATTTAAGTTGCTCGTAATTGTAATTCCTAGGTATTTAGTCGAATTGACAGCCCTTAGATTTGTACGATTTATCGTATACCCAAAATTTATCGGATTTCTTTTAGTACCCATGTGGATGACCTCGCACTTTCCTTTGTTTAGTGCCAATTGTCACTTTTCACACCATACAGAAAGTCTCTCTAGACCATTTTGTAATTGGAATTGATCGTCTGATGATTTTACTAGACGGTAAATTAAAGTGTCATCTGCAGACAATCTAAGGGTGATGCTCAGATTGTCACCTAGATCATTTATGTAAATCGGGAATAGCAGAGGGCCTATGACACTACCTTGCCGCAAGCCAGATATCACTTCTGTTCTACTCACTGATTTACCGTCCATCACTACGACCTGTGACCTCTCTGAGAGGAAATCAAGAATCCAGTCTCACAACTGAGACGATACTCCATATGCACGCAATTTGATTAACAGTGAGGAACCGTATAAAATGCCTTCTGGAAATCTAGGAATATGGAATCGATCTGAGATCCCTTGTTGGCAGCACTCATTACTTCATGGGAATAAAGAGCTAGCTGTGTCGCACAATAACGATATTTTCTGAATCCGTGTTGGTTATGTATCAAGAAGTCATTTTCTTCAAGGTGATCCTAAACAGGACAGACAAATGGGAAAAGAAATCGGGTATCTCTCTGAAACAGAGAGGATGCAAGTCCTATGGGCAGCAGGCGTCTCGGAAGACTCAGATTCCCCAGATGACCTATTCAAATGCTGCAACTGCAAGGGCAAAATATACCCTGGAGAAACACTGCGAGGTACTTCGGTGTGACACTAGACAACAGCTCAACTTAGCAGTACCATACACAAGAACTCAGGAAGAAGGCCCTGGGGAGAATGCAGATCCTATATTCTTTCGTCAGTACCAACAGTTCCCTAGACCCAAGCACCGGAGTAGCGATCTATGGAAGTCTAATTAGACCGCTACTGGAATATGCGTGCCCTGTATGGGGATACGAGGCCATATCGACCACAGAACTCCTACAAAAAAATTCATATCAAAGCACTCCGAGGAGCTTTACACGTCCCACCGCGTTCCCCCCCCCCCCCCCCCCCCCCCCCTCCCAGATCTCCATGTTGCTGCAGATATTGAGAAACTGCAGACGCGATTCCGTACCCTGGCAGAACAGGTCTATGCCGAAGTAGGACATCACGAAATGAGCCAATAAATACCCTTGGTCAGTACGACGGAACCCTCGATCGGTACAAAAGACCTAAATCGCCACTCACAGAATAGCAGTAAAGAAAACACATCACTCTAGAAACAAAAGAACACCAGGCGGAAATGCGCATCAATACACAACGCGCGCTAGTGAAGGAAATGTCCAAATGGAGGCAATACCCTTCACCTCACTCATCCTCTCAGGCTAGAGGAAGAAATTAGAATAGTAGTAGTAGCAGTAGTAGTTGTAGTAGTAGCCGACGACACCATCTTCTTCAGCAGCCGCAGGAGACACCAGACCAACATCAGGCGTCTGCAGAGGTAGCTACACTTGGAAACTTGGTGTAAAGGCAACAAGGTGACGCTAAATGCCGCAAAAACTAAAGCAGTTTTCTTGACGAGAAAAAGGCCAATCTTAGAGGAATAATTACACCCAAATGCCCAAAAGCTGCCTTGAAGGAGTGAATTAAAATGTCTGGGAATGAACATGGACGTAAAACCACTGTTCAGGAACAATATACAGGAGAAGAGCAAGAAAGGTGTGGCAATGGCCAAAGATCGATCCCCTTCTTTATAAGTAGCGACCTATCCATCGAAACAAAGACAATACTGTATAAAACTAGTCCCACCAGTAATTACGTACAGACGCACATCCTGGAAAACGGAGAGTAATGTACACATCACGGCCTTTCAAGCTGACATCTTGTACAAAATAAAGTGCTGAGATCGATATTAGATGTCCCACCATGGACAAGAGTAGCAGACCTCCATGAATCTCTTGAAATGGACATCGTTGACAAAACTGTCTGCAAGTTTGCGACAAAAACTTAGAATAAGCTCGATATCCTCAGCAACAATACAAGATATCTGACAAATGTAGGGACAACCTATCCGCAAATATGGCTCAAACAAAAAATATCCAGATTATTAACGAAGATCCACAGCAAGAAACTGAAACCAAACCAATAGGTAAGAGAGTCAATACGGTAGACGAGCAATCTAACAGAAACAGCCATCAAAGTTAGGAAAATACGAAGACCTAGGCGAACCAAGATGATGACTATACCAAAGGAGGCGGATTTGAAACCAAAGGGTTCAAATAAAATCAGATCCCGCCCTTCAAAGAGAAGTAAAAGTAAACCTATCAGCAGAAAATTTCACACAAACATGACAATCATATACGTCAAACCAGAAAAACCGGTGGCACTGTCAACAGTACTGAAACACACAAAAAATCTATGTTGCCACTACACTGAAAGACGAAGAGTATAAAATCTTCGAAATGTAGCGCTACTTTAACACTGCCATCTGAATGGAAATCTCAGAATTCTTCATCGGTGTCCAACTGCCTAATGACGGCCGTAAGACACATGTTTGTCATATGGGCCTGAACGCGCTTTGTACTACTGATCGATTAAGTGAGCATTTGGGGATTGCTCTTCCCATTAGTTGGTATGTATTGAAATAACTACTGGGATAACAAGTTCTTAAAGTTTGAGAACTTTCAACACAAGGAGCAAGTGGCTTTTGTACTTGACGCCGATTTTAAATGTCTTCTCACTCCTGTTGTATGCTCTAAGAATAGCCCCACTGTCTCTCATACTATTCTTATAGAACGACACGTACCATTTGTGCAAAATATCAGGCTGTTTGCGCATTTAATTCGAGTCATAATATTCACAGATCATATATTGGAGAAGATCCTGCAAAATGGTTGCTCCTTGAGCTTAAAGTACTTGTAAAGGAAATTGATGAGATCTATTGCACCAAGGTTCCTCTAAATAAAACGCGAGAAGTTCTGGATCAGTTTTACAAAGTTACCAACTGGTGTATTTTTGAGCTGTCATTATCAAATTCCAACGGAAGAGCGGTGATGGATCATTTTCAACATACTGGAAAGTTTCGTGGGGCAACACACAACTTATACAACATGAATTATCAACTCCTTCATTAAACATTTCTTTTATAAGTTGAGTGGACATGATGCTCATTTCATAACTGAGCAGATGGTAAGTTCAGAACCTCGTAAAGCGCAGGTTACTGTCCTGCCTGTGATCACGTAGAATTACATTTCATTTGCTGAGAGGATTTCGAAAACATCACACTGTGGTTTCTCAATTCATTGAGATTTATGCAGACACTATTTCATAAACTTGCTGAATATGTGTATCAGAAGGACACGCACCTCATACATGTTGCATATCTCGATGATATAAAGTTTTAGCTCGTTACGAAGTAGGGGATATTCCCGTACAGATATCTCGATTCCATGGAGAGTCTCAATGAAACCACACTGCCTGATGTATTCCCGTTCTCCTGTAAACTTACAGGTGACACCACACTGGATGTGGAATGTGGACATGCAATGAGTGTTTGGTGGGCATTTAATATCTCACACTTGGATCAATATACAGTGAGACGACGACGAAACTGGTACAGGCATCGGTATTCAAACACAGAGATATGTAAACAGGCATAATATTGCACTGCGCTCGGAAACACCTATATAAGACAACAAGTGTCTGGCGCACTTGTTAGATCGGTTACTCTTGCTACAATGGCAGGTTATCAAAAGATGAGTGAGTTTGAGCGTTGTGTTGTAGTCGGAGCACCAGCGATGGGACACAGAATCTAAGTGATAGCGATGAAGTGGGGATTTACCGTACCAACATTTCACGAGTGTACCGTGAATATCAGGAATTCGGCTACGGCCGGAAAAAGATCCTACAAGAACGGGACCAACGATGACTCAAGGGAACCGTTCAAGGTGACAGAAGTGCAACCCTTTCGCAAATTGCTGCAAATTTCAGTGCTGGACTACCAACAAGTGTAAGCGTGCGAACCATTCAACGAAACATGATCAATATGCGCTTTCGGAGCCAAAGACCCACTCGTGTACTCCTCATGACTGCACGACACAAAGCGTTACACCTCGCCTGGGCCCGTCAACAACCACATTGGACTATTGATGACTGGAAACATGTTGCTTGATCGGATGAGCCTCGTTAACCTCATGAATCCAGGGAATGACAACAGGGAACTGTTCAAGCTGGTGGAGGCTCTGTAATGGTGTGGGGCGCATGCATTTGGAGAGATATAGGACCCCTGATACGTCTAGATACGACTCCGACAGGTGACATGTACGTAAGCATCCTGTCCGAGCACCTGCATCCATTCATGTCCATTGTGCTTTCTGACAGACTTGGGTAATTTCAGCAGGACATTGCGACACCTCACACGTCCAGAATTACTAAAGTGGCTCTAGGAACTCTCTTCTGAGTTTAAACACTTCCGCTGACTACCAAACGCCCCAGATATGAACATTATGGAGCGCATCTGGGATGCCTTGCAAGTGCTGTTCAGAAGATACCTCAACCCACTTTTACTCTTGCGTATTTATGGACAACCCTGGTGTCAGTTCCCTCCAGCACTACTTCAGACAATAGTCGACTCCACACCAAGTCGTGTTGCGGCACTTATGCGTTCTCGCGGGGCCCCTACACGATATTAGGCAGGCGTACCAGTTTCTTTGGCTCTTCAGTACAATAGGCTTTACATGGGCACAGGTGTATGCCTCTTAGCTGACGTTGAAAAATTCCAGAGTTTGTATGGCAACATATGATCCAGATCCCACTTTTTGCTGCACTACATATCCGTTGGTGTGAGACGCCGTGCTTAAGGGCACAAAGTTCGTACTCTTAACTTTTGAGTGATGTCAACATGTTGCTGGACTTACGGCGCAGGATTCGCAGAGAACGTTGTCAGTGTATACATTGACATGCCGCAGAACTAATCTGTGAAAAGGTAAACTGTGTGGTGAAACATCTGGAGAATCTAGTTACAGTTTATACATGGATGTTAACAATTTAGACGGACATTCCATGCAACAGTTACCATCTGTTGGAGACTTTCGATGACTGTCCAGTGATGATATCACCAGATTAACTGATAATGTCCCAAGTGCGGCAGATTATGATTTGTCTTGGACATGTATTTGATGTATCTTCTTAGTCAGCATGATGTGCACAGTGATTTGCCGCTACGATCGGACTTCGTGAAACAGTTCTTACTCGAAGCTATTGACAATACTAGGGTGACTGGGTATATAGGGAAAATTCTAGGAAAGTGTGGTTCATTGCAAAGGAGACTGCTTGTACACTCCTGGAAATGGAAAAAAGAACACATTGACACCGGTGTGCCAGACCCACCATACTTGCTCCGGACACTGCGAGAGGGCTGTACAAGCAATGATCACACGCACGCCACAGCGGACACACCAGGAACCGCCGTGTTGCCCGTCGAATGGCGCTAGCTGCGCAGCATTTGTGCACCGCCGCCGTCAGTGTCAGCCAGTTTGCCGTGGCATACGGAGCTCCATCGCAGTCTTTAACACTGGTAGCATGCCGCGACAGCGTGGACGTGAACCGTATGTGCACTTGACGGACTTTGAGCGAGGGCGTATAGTGGGCATGCGGGAGGCCGGGTGGACGTACCGCCGAATTGCTCAACACGTGGGGCGTGAGGTCTCCACAGTACATCGATGTTGTCGCCAGTGGTCGGCGGAAAGTGCACGTGCCCGTCGACCTGGGACCGGACCGCAGCGACGCACGGATGCACACCAAGACCGTAGGATCCTACGCAGTGCCGTAGGGGACCGCACCGCCACTTCCCAGCAAATTAGGGACACTGTTGCTCCTGGGGTATCGGCGAGGACCATTCGCAACCGTCTCCATGAAGCTGGGGTACGGTCCCGCACACCATTAGGCCGTCTTCCGCTCACGCCCCAACATCGTGCAGCCCGCCTCCAGTGGTGTCGCGCCAGGCGTGAATGGAGGGACGAATGGAGACGTGTCGTCTTCAGCGATGAGAGTCGCTTCTGCCTTGGTGCCAATAATGGTCGTATGCGTGTTTGGCGCCATGCAGGTGAGCGCCACATTCAGGACTGCATACGACCGAGGCACACAGGACAACAGCCGGCATCATGGTGTGGGGAGCGATTTCCTACACTGGCCGTACACCTCTGGTGATCGTCGAGGGGACACTGAATAGTGTGTGGTACATCCAAACCGTCATCGAACCCATCGTTCTACCATTCCTAGACCGGCAAGGGAACTTGCTGTTCCAACAGGACAATGCACGTCCGCATGTATCCCGTGCCACCCAACGTGCTCTAGAAGGTGTAAGTCAACTACCCTGGCCAGCAAGATCTCCGGATCTGTCCCCCATTGAGCATGTTTGGGACTGTATGAAGCGTCGTCTCACGCGGTCTGCACGTCCAGCACGAACGCTGGTCCAACTCAGGCGCCAGGTGGAAATGGCATGGCAAGCCGTTCCACAGGACTACATCCAGCATCTCTACGATCGTCTCCATGGGAGAATAGCAGCCTGCATTGCTGCGAAAGGTGGATATACACTGTACTATTGCCGACATTGTGCATGCTCTGTTGCCTGTGTCTATGTGCCTGTGGTTCTGTCAGTGTGATCATGTGATGTATCTGACCCCAGGAATGTGTCAATAAAGTTTCCCCTTCCTGGGACAATGAATTCACGGTGTTCTTATTTCAATTTCCAGGAGTGTACATTCCGTTCCTTGTTCCTAAAGGTATTTCTCCTAATAACAGACCTAATGTTTCTCGCAGAAATGTGGTGTAGTTACTACCATTAAGATTTCCTTCGATGAAATACGGGCCTATAATTCTGTCCTCCAGAATCCCACACCACTCGTTCACTGACCACGGTTTTTGGTGTGCAGCTTGCAGCAGCCAACATTGATTTCAAGTTGTCCAATAATGAATGTTATGCAAATTAACATTTCCATGGTTCGTGAATGTAGCCTCGTCAGTAAATATAATCAAATTAATAAATATGCCATCCCTCTGAATCTGACTCTGAAGTTGAGCCCATCGTCAGAATTCAATGTGATGCATACACTCCGTACCAGTGGAGACTGATATTGTAAGGATGATATTTATGGCGATGCAGATCACGAACAATGCTACTCTGGCTCCTGCCAGATTCGCTTGCGATTTCACGCAAACTAACTCAAGGATCTCGAACCAGAGTGGCAGGAGTACAAATTTCCGTTTCCTCGTTAGTAGCTTTCCTTTGCCGGATATGTTTCCGATGCGTTACAGATCCAGTTGTTCTCAATTTATCATACACATATTTAAATGTACGACGTGTAGGGTGAGTACGTTGAGGATCTCTTTCAGCGTATAAGTCTCTAGCTCTCACTGAATTTCGTTGGCATTCTCCGCAAATGAGAAGCATATCAACTTGTTATTCGAAGGAATACATCATTCACATTCGCTTGATGCGACGATACTAGTCCTGTCGTTCCTATAAGTGTTGTATTGAGAAACCGTCGAATGGTGTAGACGTGTCAATGGCACGTTAGATGAATATGCCGCATTCGGCGAATATTTACTATTTGCACGATATACGAGAGAAAATTGTCAGCGCATGTACTTCGATAAGTGCCGAAGTGATAAGGAATACCCTCAATCCATGATAAGAAGATTGCAGCACTGCATTGATACCAGTGGTCATCACTTCGAACACTTTCTGTAAATGGACGTTCATGCCACCTTTTTGACCTTCAAAGACGTTATTGTTACACATCAGTGGATTCGTCTCGATAGCCGCTATCAGAAAATAAGTACGAAACTATAGCATCCCATAAAAAAAATTACCTTCATATTACTGACGCGACCCGACCTAGCAAGAAAAAACCAGCATCATATTATGGTCCCTGTTGTCCCATGCAACATTTGTTCCACAAACTTTTCAGTTACTATCATACTTTCGGAGCTATTCTAGGTGGCAATAGTTAGTGACTCAGCCTGTATAACGCATTTTGTAATGGAAGTTTTTTATTAGCAATAACTCCATAACTATATATTTGCGGACCTATGTTTATATGAACTTTTCTTTATTTATACCTGTAGAATAACATATTAAAATATTTGCATATCTTCGTGAGTCATCCTGTGTAGAATGCCTACATTGAATGTGAATATCGTTTTTCTTTTTAAATAAAACTGTAGTATGTAGAACACATGCAATGTATGTAGATGATTAGATTTTATAAAACTATTGTATAAAATTTTGGTTTCGTATTTCTGCATACATTATGCATATCTCCGAATTTGAATAAGCTCTAAATATTTAACAATAATATTTTTTTGGATATGGAATATGTGTTTATCATTTTTTTATACTAACATTGTTTGAGCTGACTACATCTATCGTTGTACACACTGTGATTACATAAATCTGATTTTATTGCAGACACTGTGTAAGCAATCACTATAACATCTATAGATTGTGAAGAAGAACCTTTTTTTTGTAGATTGTGGATTAAGTTTGTTGCTGCTGGCTGCTGAAGAGAACTACTTTCTAAGTATTAATTATGGAACATACGATGTCATCATCACATAACATTATATGCTGTTAATGTTGTATACTGCAAATATTTAGGTCCATTAACACAGTGATAAATGTAGCATATACTTAATACAGGTATTTCAGATATTTTTTTGCATATGAAGCATGCATTCATGATTTTGAGAAAATAATGTTATACATTATTAATGTCTGATGTCACATATTTTTAGGAATAGTAATATACAGAGTGTTTCAAAATTACACTCAAAAACCTTGGGATGTAGACGGTATCTTGAGGAACAAAATGAGTACAGGGTCTGGTGTTCAGAAACATCATCCAAAGACGCTGCAGAACGCCAAAGTTACAGATGCTGGTGTCCTAGGCTTCTTATGTATGTCTGAACTGAGTGATTAAACGACGATCTTATAACATTTCAGGGATAATGGATAAATGTGTCAATTTGAGGTAAGACGCCCTGGTCCAGAAACGAATGAGTCGTAAGTAATAAGGGTACATTGTCCTGATACCTCTGACAGTGAAATAAATGCACCAGTATTCTTGCTGCTAAGATTGTAGGGTAGGCATCTTTCACAGTTGGTAGTATGAAACAAAACAAGAAAAAAATGTCCACTAATCATGGACTGAAAATCGTATAACTTAACAGCTATGAGCACTTGTTTAATAGATAAAATGTGTTTCATAATAGCGAAGCTGAACAAGTTGCTGTGCCAGTATTAGTCTTAGTCGTAGGAAAGGCGAAATTTTATCAAAAGTCAATGACCATGCGGTTGGACGACCGAATCTGGGGCTGCTGGCAGGGTGTTGAAACAGTCGACAGCTAGTAGGCCATGAAATGCAAACATGGCACTCGCAAGCGTGGTGCTGCGATGGCGCTATTGCGTGCACGAATTGCTTTGTGTGAAGCAACAACGAGGCAGCAAATCGCAGCGTTGCTTGAAGTTATTGCGATATGAGATGAGGTACTAGGCCAGAGCCAAGTCGAGACTTGTAGATGGCTGACGTTTTGGAATTTATCTCCGCCATAGTTTCTGTCTCTCTCTGACACTTCGTCAGAGGCGACGGGGAAGGCAGTTTAAATAGTGAGGTACTTTTACCTTGGGAGAGAGTGTGTGCCACATCAAAAAATGTTCAAATGTGTGTGTGTGTGAAATCTTATGGGACTTAACTGCTAAGGTCATCAGTCCCTAAGCTTACACACTACTTAACCTAAATTATCCTACGGACAAACACACACACACAAATGCCCGAGGGAGGACTCGAACCTCCGCCGGAACCAGCCGCACAGTCCATGACTGCAGCGCCCTAGACCGCTGTGCCACATCAGTTGAGAGTCGGGTCGGGCCTGTGCTAGTTTACGCTTATAAGGGCCAGTCTGGCAGCGATGTTGTAAATATATTATATGTAAATCTGTACTTTGTTTCCATGTACTTGTTCGGGATGTATTCTGCCTCCGGGGACACAACACTGGGGCGGGACGGAACGGCAGCCGGGTACTTTGAGATTGCACGGTCTGCCTGAAGGAGGGCAGTGACAGCGGTCTGCAGTGGGTCCAAATGGGCCACATTCGCTTCCCACTTGGCGTACCAAGATCCAGGCGAGGCGTACGCTGCAGGAGGCGCAACAGCACTGGAGCAGCATTAGAGATGGCAGCGGGTGTTGCCCTCCGGCAACCACTGCTAGCGGCAAGTTACGGCACACTGTCCAGGATGGCGCGGGTTCAAGTCCTGTCCTGTCCTGGGAGCAGCAGCGGCTGAGGGCCACGGGTGGCCAGTACATCCACCTTCGTCCCATGGTCGGACAGAGCAAGCCAAACGGGGCGGAGGGCGCCAGGACCAGGGACTGTAGCAGTCTCCGAAATAGTGGGCGGCGGCGCGGAGCCAGCCACTACGCCTCAGCAGGTGAGGTGGCGACTGGGTGAGCGCGGCTGAGCTCCAGCTGAGCAGCCTTGCAGACGACACCAGCAGTGTCGGCATACCAGGTGCTGCTGAGCCGGCTGGACTCGCGAGCGGGCGACACACCGAGGCCGCGCTGCATTCTCCGAAGCACTGTAAATTATGAGAATAAAGTAATACCACCAAATACCGCTGTATCACTCTGTACTGCCCCTTGACGCCATTGAACTTGCTCGGCCTCCTGACGAGAAGCGGCGCTGTGCGTGCCGGCTTCAAAAAATGCTTCAAATGGCTCTGAGCACTATGGGACTTAACTTTTGAGGTCATCCGTCCCCTAGAACATAGAACTACTTAAACATAACTAACCAAAGGACATCACAAACATCCATGCCCGAGGCAGGATTCGAATCTGCGACCGTAGGGGTCGCGTGGTTCCAGACTTTAGCGCCTAGAACCGATCGGCCACCCTGGTGCCGGCTTCAGTTCGGCCATCTGGAGTCCCGGGTTCGACCATCCCGGACACCTCCCAACAAAGTACCCATAGCAGCTTAGGTACGCATTTTGCAGCCAATGTTCACTGGACATTTTTCTTGTTTTGATCCTTACTGTCACCTCTGTAAATTGTCTACCCTACTGTCTTAGCAGCAAAAGTACTAGGGCATGTATTCCACTGCCAGAGGATATCGCAGCGCTTTTCACTTATAACTTTCAGCTCATTCATTTCTGAAACAGGGTCCCTTAGTTAACGATTGATACATGTATGCTTCTACATCATACCTTGTATAGTGTTATTTATAAAATATAATATTTTTGCGTGTACATTTCACAAGTCTGAATACAGCTGCACATATTTCACATTTTTTTTTGCTTTATGTTCAGTAATATCTCTCTCTGATATTTGAAAATGCAAAGCACGGTTGTACCTGACGCGAGCATGTATTGAAACAACTTTTTCTTATAAAAATGACTGCACGCAATGTACAGTGAAAATACAGATGTATCTACCCTGTTAAACCAGTTCTGTGTCCCTTACTGTTCTTTTCACCTCACATTCATTTTGTGTGTGTATGAAAACGTCAAACACATTGGTACAACTATGTGCACTGCACTCACTTTGTTTGTTTTAAAATACAGAGCTCGTGTAGAACATGCTGAGTTAAATTACATAAATTCTCCACTTTTATGTGAGCAATGAGGGTGCATGCCTGCACCAAAACAATTTTTCTTTACAGCTATCTAATACACATATTCTACAGATGTTTTGCTGTGTGTGGCACTATATTGACACTCTTTCCGCATTTGCATCATTGTTTGTACCTTGCCGCTGGTGAGTGAAGTATGTTCCTCTGGATATAAGTTACTATCTGTGCACATGCAGTGCAATTAGAGGACAGTGACAGTTAGTGTAACTACGCAGAAGGAAGTTGTGCTTACTAGCCTGTCAACACGTTAACAGTAGATTAGCCATACTTGAACATACACAACCATGGTGTTATTATGGACAGTGTCAGTCACAGTCAGCAGAGCAATGAGGAAGGCAGTTTTGTGGTGGCCTGCCCATGAGTGGAAAGCATGTTTGCTGCTACTGGCTGTTCGCATGCACAGCGTTATTGAAGACCCGTTAGAGACAATAAGTGAAGCCTTGAGTAAGGTAGTTGTGCCTGGTAGCTAGCCTGCGAGTTGAAAGTGGGTTGTTTATGTGGTCAAGTGCATATACAAAGTTATTGTGAAGCTTCTGAGATTAGCTGTTTCGACATATGGTTAGTGTGGCTGATCAACTTGCTGGTGATGTGGCAGTGTTCTGTCCATGTCATGGCTGTGCTACCTGCTGTAATTATAAATATATGATGAAATGATTTTTAGCACTATCCAGTGTGTCAATATAGTGTACAGTAATTCGCCGTATATACTGTGCCCTCCCCCCCCCCCCCCCCAAACGAATTTTTGTGTGTTGTATAATCTCACGCACCTGTATGAGCATGTAGTGTATGTCTAAATGGAAAGCTGTTTTTATAGATATTGTATGTCAGGAGTATGTCGACAGCCTATGTCAGTATTTGTTTAACTCCCCAGAATTCACAATATTTTCTGTTTGTTCTACGTGCCAAGACTTTAATTAAATATTCTTTTGTTGTTGTTATAGCCTTTGAGCTCTTATTCTCATGAGCCTAAGGAGTGTAATTCGTTGAAAATCAAACTGAAATTTTTGTGTTATCAGTAAACAAATACTGTTATAATTTTAACTCAGTAACTTGCTTCCATCTTTTTATTTTCGCTATGAGACTACCTGCTTCAACATCTGGTTGCAGAGCGAACTCAATTGATTCAGTTAAATTATGACTTTGTCTTGTATTTCACATTTTTTGTTTATTTATACTTTTGTTATTCTTCAGAATGCCTGACAATGTAAAGAATATGGGGCGAGGTAATTTATGAGTACAGTGAGAGAAATGAAGTGTGAAGGTACTGTCCAGGTGTTGGCTGTATATCTACACCAAAATAGTCATTTGCCATTTGTATGACATTTTACAGAGTTCAATGAGGTACACTTTTCTGTTGCCACACTGACATACATGAATCTCTTTGGATTTTATTGACCGTATTTCGGTGGTTTATCAAAATCGCGCTTTTGTCATGAAAGTCATCTGTCCACACACATGTTCCTGTGCTACTGTATTGCTACTGTGCTATGCAATTTATATCTACTGTTGACCTTTCGCCTAAAAAGAGAGTTCTTTATCAGGTGGCTGCCCAGTGGACGTTGGCTAGAAGATATACCCAGAGGCTCATAAGGGAAAGCCATGTGCTATAAGATCGGGGCGGCCAAACTCTTAGAAAGCTGTTGATGGTTCTTCATTGGAAGCTTTCAAGGCAGTAGCATTGTCTATGAAGGAGGGGACCAAGCACCTTTCTGAAAAGGTCTCATACCACAGTCTGTTAACTGATCTAGTTATGGACATGGAAATTACGGCTCTCCTCTCTCAATTCAAGCCAAATTCTCAGGAATAGTTTCTTTCTTTCCCTGCTAGAGTAAGGGGCTGTATGTGCCATGTGTAACACAATGTCGTGTCACTTTCCAAAATGACACTGTTGCTTGTGTTTTCTGTTTGTTTGTGGATTGAGGCTCCAGTACCAAAGTCTATGTGCCAATGCTATTCTCATTAGAAGAGCAAGAGAAGCTTTGTTTCCAATTACTGTCTTTACCACAATTATTATCCTACTGTATTTAATTGCTTGATTGTACTCACTTGATGACCAAGCTTGACATACTGATTTGTATCCTGTCTTATAAAGCTGAATACAGTTCTACAATTTTAATTAAATATTCATTTATTATTGTTATCATTCTTGGGGCTAATATTTTCATGAGCCTAAGGAGTGTAATTCATCATAAATCAATTTAAAATTTTTATATTATCAGTAAATGACTATCATTGAACTGCTAATTCAATCAGTTGATTCTACCCAATGGGCCAACAACAACCTGTAATAACAGGTATGAGTTATAGTGTAAGCAACTCTCTCTCTCACTGTTAAAAGTGTTGAAGCAGAGGTATGAATGCACTAAAAACATGTTTTGGCTATTTACTTTTATCCTCAGAGTTTCATGCTTTAAGTCAGACCACTTTCATGTATCTCTTTCTCACACACAGACTGTAATAACGTAGAGCTACATCTTGTATTCAAAAGCAATACAGGAAAGTACAAATTAAATACATGTTGTAACTTTTTTATAAAACAATTTCAGTTTATTACTTTCATATACACAACCTCCTATTAACCCATAGCCATTCATCTTTCATCGTATCTGTCCACCACACAGTAATATTCATTAAATAATTGTCTCTTGTATGCATTAAATTCTCCATGTACGGGATCATGTGACATGCAGCTATGCAGTCATTCACATCAATGGCCCGAGAAACTTAACATCAGATTATGCATTCCACCAGATCACTGAATATTTTTTACACTATTGGTTCACTGACATATTCTGTCTTTGACAAAATACACAGCATCATATCCACTTGGTATAATGGAAACACTTTGCTTTTTTAAACATGCACGATGTGTTGTCTAATGATACAATAGTTTCAATGGTGTAGCACTAAAGATCGTAAGTGTTGAGGTGGTAATGTGACCACTGGTGTTGGTTTTGCCCGTGCTGATGTCACTGCTGGTAAAAAAGCAGATGTCTACTTCAGATGTGTTGTATCTTGTGCTGGTCTAACTTCCGATGTATGACTGATTCTCACACAAATATCTTCCCTTTATTTGATTTAATTCTACATTTCTGCATTGTTGTACATTGTGATGTCCGGAATTAAAAATAAAAGGGAGGGTGGTAATTTTTTGTTTTTTGTTATTTTGTAAGGAAAGAAAGAAAAAAGGGTGAATAAAGGTGAAGGGAAGTGGTTCTATTTTTACTGGAATGAACTTATTGATGGACATCACAAAAATTTATTTTACCTATATTTTTTTTTTACTCATCGAAGAAGACAACACAACACATATAAAAGAAATCATCACACTAATATTATCCACAGAATGATCGTTTCACAAGACACTTTCTAGCTCGACTGGCTCTTAAGACTGAACAAGACTCGACTGACTCTACTCTGTCTCTGGACCACAGCCTCTTCACGTCCCTCTGGACCAGAGATTTCAACTGTGATTAGCACGCCGATTATTTAATTAATCGTACAGCCGCTGGGCGCGCGCTTGGCGCGTCATTTCAATGGGGTTAAACGCACACCGCGAGAGGCGTGGGCTAGCGGTGTCTTACAGGTATCGCCACAACATCCTCTTGCTCAGTGATGATGGTAAACTCATTGTCTGGCAGTATCCCAACTTTGGTGCATTTTGAGCAATAAGAAGTCAAAGTAAATGTACCTGTAAACAGCAACATTGCTTTGAAACTAACTAGACTGAAGAACTGCATGGCTTGTATGTACATGCAAAAACCCTCTTCAGTTGTCTGACAATTATGATACAAATCAGTCTAGAGTGATGGCTGCCAATTGTAGTAGCCCATGTCAGTCTGGAGGGATGGTGATGTGGGCCCACTGTCAATTTTGTGATGTCACAGGAAAATGTAGGTGATAGACTAAAATTGAATGCAACAGGAATAAATAGGATTAAAGTAAATCATGGGCTAAAAATAGAGTGTCATATAGAAAAGTAGTTCATAAGCTGAACCATTTGAATTTGTAATCAGTTTCTGAAATTTCCACCAATTTGTAATATCACTAGAGAAAGTAGGTCACAGGTTAAACACAGAATTGAACATATTTCAGGAGCTGGTGTCCTAGAACTTGTGGGCTCCTATTCCTAACTTGCTTGTCGCAGCGACTTGAAAAATTGCTCTGCATTAAGAACTCTGTGATCTCGCATAATCTAAATTACTTTGTTATTTTTGTCCGCTCACAGTCAATGCTATTAAGAACGATATTCTGTAGATTATACGGCTGTCGCAGTTGCCTGCAGATGCACAGAAAAACCTCACTGTTTGCACTAGTTACCTTGATGCTCAAACTACTGACCAAACAGTCAAGATGTATGCTTCGATGGGTGTTGCCAGACTTATCTGAAAGCACAAGTAGCAGAATTATCTAAGCAAGCGGCGGCCCTGCAAATATGGCACACTACTTCTAGTAGAAACAGGCATTCGTCCACAAGGGAGAATATCCGCTGGTACTACAACAAATTTTGGACTGATACTCGACAGTGATGACCACCCTGTGATTAGGGAAACACTGCTGGCAATAAGCAGCGATGTCAACTGAGTTCAAACCAGACAGTCATCGACTGTTTATAATAGAGTACTCTACCAAGTCACAATTTCTCATTGATACAGGTGCTGATCTCTCAATTTACCCTTCTTCTCGCCTCCCATAGCGGATCACGACGGTAATTACCTGTATGCTGCGAACTGATCTCCCATTAAAACTTACACTACATCAACTTATGTCAAAACTTCGATCTCTGACATGAATCTGTACGCATGACTCTATAGAGTAGTTGTCTAGTCAAGGACAGTTATACCCTGCCAACCATGTTGGCATCAAATTGATTGTAGGTATTCACCATACAACGACCTGCTTCGACAGTTCTCTGAAATCACCTTTCAATCGCTCCTCCTCAGCACTAGTAAGACAGTCAACAGTAAATAACATTGTCACCACACCAGGACCACCAGATCACGTACAACCTCTTCATCTGCGTCCAGAAAAACTAAAGACTGCAAAGCAAGTGTTCTCTTTCATGTTAGCACAAGGGATCTGTCACTCTTAAAATGGTAGCTGGGCCTTTTCACTCCACATTGTCCCTCAGGTGGCACCCTTACGGTGACTATCATCACTATGCCATGCCACATATTAAAAAATTTTCTATGTGCATTCATGGTAAGGATGTTTTCCCCAAAACTACTCTATGCACTGCATTTGGACTTTATGACTTGGTGCAAATGGCATTTGGACTACATAATACCATCCAAACGTCCCATCACTTTATGAATGAAATAACTAGAGAGAGTTAGGCTGCATCTACATTTATGACCTGATGTGATGTCATCCAGTAAGGCAGACCATCTAGCACATCTGCAGCAACTGTCCAATAGACAACAAAAACATCGTTTAGTGACTAACCCACAAAATAGTTTCTAGAGTTACAGAAATAATTTTTTTAGGGTAGATAATCAACTTACAAGGAGTCCTGCCTCTTCAAGCCCCACTTCAATACAAGACTTCAGCCATTTGTTGGCCCTGACAAGCTTTCATCGACATTTTGTGTGCATTCATGCATTGTTGGCAGAATAAAATTCTAAAAGAGTCGCCTAAAACCTGGAGACATGATACAATGGACTGATGAAAAGAAAGTGTACTTGCCAAGAGTGGTTCGTTGGTTGGTTGATTTGGGGGAAGGGACCAAACAGCAAGGTCATCGGTCCCAACAGATTAGGGAAGGATGGGAAAGGAAGTTGGCTGTGTCCTTTCAAAGGAACTATCCTGGCATTTGCCTGAAGTGATTTAGGGAAATCACAGAAAACCTAAATCAGGACAGCCAGATGCAGGATTGAACCGTCGTCCTCCCTGAGTCCAGCGTGCTATCCATTTTGCCACCTCGCTCAATTCCTACAGTGAAAGCTGCTATTGCAGTCATGCCATTGTTAGCTCAACCTCTTCCAGGCACATCTCTCGAACTTGTGGTGCATGCATCATCAACTGTAATTGGAGCAGTGTTACAATAGTGTGTGCAACATGACTGACAACCTCTAGCTTTCTTCATCAAAAATTTATCGCCTTCACAAGAAATTGGTCAAAGTACAACAGCGAACTGTGTGTGGCACATTCCCTAATCAAAAAGTTTTGGTACATACTTTATGGCAGATATTTTACACTTCTCGCAGACTATAAATCACTTGTGTTGGCTTTCTGTCAGAAGCAAGACAAGGCTTTACGATGCCTACTGCAGCATTTGACCCTAACTCGCAATTTACTACAGCTATTCAACATGTTGACAGTGAGCAGAATTGACCAGTGGATGCAGTATCCGGCATTGCCGCAACTGGCAAGGAACTTGGATTTTATAAGACTTGCCAACGCCCAGGAATGAGACAGAGGTTTGAAGTTATGCCTTGAAACATTGTCAGACATATTGCTCTGACACAAACTGACGTGACAATAGTCACTGAATACCAATATATATAAATGCATATGGCAGTATTATCGCATACACAATGTACAAAAGGGCAGTGCATTGATGGAGCTGTCAATGGTACTCTGGTGATTCATTTGAAAACATGTCTGACGTGATCATGACCACACTACAGGAAGTGGCAGGCTTTGAACGCGAAATGGTAGTTGGAGCTAGAAGCAATACTCATTCCATTTTGGAAGTCGTTGGCGAATTCAGTATTCTGATAACTACAGTGTCAAGAGTATGCAGAGTATACCAAATTGCAGATATTACCACTGACGATGGACAACACAGTAGTCAACAGTCTTGACTGAGAGCTGCAGGGTTTGCATAGAGTTGTCAGTGCTAACAAAAAAGCAAAACTGCGTGAAATAACCGCAAAAATGAATGTAGGACATACGACACATCCATTAGGACATTGCATCGAAATTTAGCGTTAATAAGCTATGGCTTCAGACGACCTACATGAGTGCCTTTGCTAACATCACATCACAACATCACCTGCAGTACCTCTCCTTACTTGTGGCCATGTTGGTTGGACTCTAGATGAATGGAAATCGATGGTATGGTCAAATGTGTTCCAATTTCATTTGGTAAGAGTTCATGATAGACTTCAAGTGTGGCGCAGGTCCCACAAAGTCATTGACTCAAGTTGTCAATAAGGCACTGTCCGAGCTGGTGGTGCCTCCATAATGGTGTGGGCTGTGGTTACATGGAAGTGACTGGGTTCTGTGGTCCACTGAACCGATCACTGACTGGAAAATTGTTATGTTTGGCTACTTGGAGACCATATGCAGCCATTCATGGACTTCATGTTCCCATGACAATGCAACACAGGCTACACTTATTCACTAATGGTGTGAAGAAGATTCTGGATGATTCAAATAAATGATTCGGCCATCATATCACCCAAATGAATCCCATTAAAGATTTATGAGACATAAACGAAAGGTCAGTTTGTGCACAAAAGTAGATGCAAAATTGGGTTTCTGGAGCATTTCAACAAAAAGCCAATTATCATTTATCTTCAGTATAAAAAAGACGCATTTTTTCGTCTACAATTATGAAATCAAATCGGTAAAAATTTAATATTTAGCAAAATAAAATTAATTTGGTGAAAAATTTCAAAAACATAGAAATTCAAAAATTTATGGAAATTTAATAACATGAAAAAATGAGCTTTAATTTCTTTTATGCATTGATATATAAATTTTAAATCGTTAATTTTCTCCAATTTATCATCAACTCATATTTTAGCATAATGAGTTGGAGAGCATATCCAGCTTTAGAAACACTACAAGATTATTTTTTCAATTCTGGTAATTTAATAAAGCCTTCTACACTACCTCTACAAATACTATAAGTTCGTTAAACAGAATTTCAGTGCTGCCACTCATAGTCATTTATCGCTTTTTATTTATAAGTAATAAATTTAGATCTTTTAAAATCAGAATGTTTACAAATGAAAAGACACAAAGGTGAACTCAAAGGTACACTTCAACTGTAAACGTTTTAATTTCTAAAAGCCTAATTTTTTTCATAAAAAGAAAACAATAAAAATGTGTTTGGCACCAAACATTAGAAAATGACAACACTTACACAACTTTGTAAAACAAATAAACTGAAAGGTTTTTCGAAATTAAAGTTAAATGAATTCAGAGAATTTATTGATAAATATAATGAGAATGCATTAAATCATAAAATTATAAAAGAACTTTGAAACATTTGTAAAACAAAAATTTAAAAACTTTTCTAATCTTAATAAACAAGGATTAATCGAACTCACTGAAAATATTGAGGCTCATATCAATAAGGATGTTAATGGACTTAAAAACAAAACTTAAGAACAACTTCTCAAATTCTGTAAATGGGAAATTTAAAAAAGGTATTGTAAACTTAGTGAACAACACTTAATTAAACGTATCAAAAAATCTGAGGATGATATGAATAATATTGATAATGAATTAGAAGTAAAACTTGAAATGAACTTCAAGCAATTTGTAAAAAGATAAATTTAAAGAATTATTCTAAACTTAATAAATAAGAATTATAGAACTTACCAGAAATCGTAAAGCTAATATTAATAAACGAGAAATAATCGTAATTAACAAAAATCGCTGGAGCAATATTTTTAACAACGATAACAGATTGAAAAATAAAGTTTCCCCAGAGCTTCTGAGAATTAAATATCCAGAAATGAAATAAAAAGCCTGTCAGAGAATTTCTCAGGTTACAACTTTCTAAATCTCATGATGAATTTAAATCAACTAAACGAATTATTACAAAGATCTGCTTTTCAGTCTAGAGTAACACTTTCTGAAATTAATAATAAGTTGGTATTGTAGAACTACAAAACTTTTAACCAAATTAAAGAAGAAATAATTACTAGCTTTAGGAATATTTTGATACAAAGAAGACTGATGAAAGTTAATATGAAGTTTTATTGCAGTTTTAAGAGACGAGATGAAATATAAGACTTTAATTTTAAAACAAGTAATGAAGTTTTATTAAGAACAACAGATTTAGGAGACTATTACCAAAACCAACAAGTAAACTACTGATATGAAGAAATGCAAAGAAAAAATCTGGTTGGGTTTTGTATTCTATAAATATTTTAGAATTATCTACTGATAGGCACAATCCGATATTTAATTCATACATCAATTAACAAAAACCAATTAAAGATAAAAAATGCATAATTAATGTTAAAAAAACTGATCAAAACTGTTTTCCTCATGCAATAAAATCGGCATTATGTCCAGTAGATTGTGACGCAGAAAGAGTACATATAGAAATAATGGACGAGCAATAGACAAAATTTTTTCAAAAAAAAATTAATTTTCCTACACAGTTAACAGACACTCCAAAATTTGAAAGAAGCTCAAGTACTTCCACTAATGTTAATGTTCATGATGACTTAAATATTGCATATCCTCTTTACCAACCAAAAAATAAAGAATAAAAACGTTTTAACCTTCCTTTATTTTGAGATGAAATTAATTCTAATTATTGTTGAATAAAAGATTTATCTAGATTAATTACATCACAAACAACTAAAGATTAAAAAATGTATCTTTGTGATAAATGTGATGTTCAACAATTTTGTATTCAGTAGAAATACCAAGTAGTCATAAAACGTTGTATCGAACAAAAATAGGTAAAAATAAAAATGTCTAAATAAGGTAAAAAATTAAATTTAAAAATTATAGCAATTCATTATCAGTTAACTATGTAATTTGTACCGATTTTGGGTGCTGTTTAAAAGATGTTAGTACTTGTTAATCAAATCCTGAAAAATCTCATATTAATAAATATCAAATACACTTTCCATTTTCTTCTGGTTATTGTATAAAATATTGCAATGACAATTATAAACCATCTGTAATAAATACTGGTAACAATGATTCACAAGAATTAGTTGAAATGTTAAAAGAAGAATCTGGGGAAATTTAAGCATTATATGAACAAAATGTTCCAATAATGATGACTAATGAAGATAAAATAAATTTTAAAAATTCGGAAATGTTTTAACTGTAACCAAAAAAATTAAGAAATCTTGTTATTTAACACAGAAATATCAAGGAACTGCACATGAAGAGTAATCAGAATTATAAAAATCCTACATTTATTTCAGTATAAATTTATAATTTAGCAAATTATGATGTTCTGGATTTCCATTCTGGAAACATCCCCTAGGCTGTGGCTAAGCCATGTCTCTGCAACATCCTTTCTTCCAGGAGTGCTAGTTCTGCAAGGTTGGAAGGTTGGAGATGAGGTACTGGCAGAAGTAAAGCTGTGGCGATAGAGCATGACACATGCTTGGGTAGCTCAGTCAGTAGAGCATTTGCCCACAAAAGGCAAAGGTCCCATGTTCGAGTCTTGGCCCGGCACACATTTTTAATCTGCCAGGAAGTTTCAAAAATATATTTTTTAGTAAAGTAGATGGAGATTTTTTAATTTATCGCATCAAGTATAGATAATTTGTCCTCTAAACTTAAAAAAGGACGAATTTGAGAAACTGCAATGCATTACGAAGGTAAGAAGATATATTTAATACTTAAAAAAGCATTTAACCATACAAATATATGGTTTCTGAAGAAAAATTAAAAAGAAGGAAATTGTCTGAAAAAGAATGTTTTTATTTGTGACTTAATAAACACGACATTTCTGATGAAGATCGTAATAATGCAAAATTAGGTGAGAAAAAATTTAATATTAAAAATTTGGAAGCATACCCTAAATTACATAATACATCTGATATTTTAATATTAAAGGATATTTTTGAAACTTTCTAGGATACTTGTATCGAAAGTCATAAATATGATCCCGCTTGGAATTTTACTGTTCCAGGTATACATTCGATGGTATGTTAAAAATGACTTTGGTTGAACTGAAATTGTTAAACAATTATGATATGATTTTATTTATTGAAAAAGGACTTTGTGGAGGTATTTCTCAAACTATTAAAAGATATGCCAAAAATACTAATCCAGAAAGAGAACCATATTATACAGCACACTTGAATGTGAACAACTTATGTGGTAGGTTACATTCCAATTTTTAGCAATTAAATATTTCGATTGGTTAAATCTGGAATCTTGTATCATTGAAAATGTACTCGAAACACTAGACAGTTATAAATATGGATTTATGTTAGAAGTCGTATAATGTGTGATTTATATATATGTAATAATTTATGTTTTATGTAATGGTTTATGTTAGAAGTGAATATCCAAAAGAATTAATTTTACCACCACAAGGAGGAAATAAATTATTAACAATGTTAAAAAATAAAGAAAAATACGTTTTATATTACAATCTTAAACAGAATCTAAATGTTGGTTAAAGCTTAACAATAGTCTACCGAATTTTAGCATTTAAACAGTCTAATTAAATAATACTTCGATTTTAATACAGAAATGAGAAAGAAAGGGGTAACGATTTTGAAAAAGACTGTAATTCATTGGTGTAGAATTGAATTCTCATAAAACAATGTAAAATATTAGAAAAAATATTAAAATGATAACTGATCCAGAAAAGCATATAAAATGTTTCAAAGCCAAATTTTGAATATACAACAGGATTTTTCAGAAAATGTTGTGTGTGTACCGAATTTTATTGTTGTTTTTTCATATATATTGCTATTATATAATATATCTGTGTGTGTGTGTGTGTGTGTGTGTGTGTGTGTGTGTGTGTGTGTGTGTGTGGTGTGTCTGTATGTGTGTGTGTGTGTGTGTGTGTGTGTGTGTGTGTGTGTGTGAGTGTGTGTGTGTGTGGGTGGGTGGGTGTGTGTGTGTGTGGGTGGGTGTGAGTGTGTGGGTGTGGGTGTGTGCGTGTGGGTGGGTGTGAGTGTGTGGGTGTGGGTGTGAGCGTGTGTGTGTGTGTGTGTGTGTGGGTGGGTGGGTGGGTGGGTGGGTGTGGGTGTGGGTGTGTGGGTGTGTGTGTGTGTGGGTGGGTGGGTGGGTGGGTGGGTGGGTGGGTGTGTGGGTGGGTGGGTGTACCGAAATCGTACATTTTAATTAAAGAAATATCTAGATTACTCACTACAATATATTTCTTAAATTAAAATGTATGATTCTCATTATAACGTTGTGAAACTGAAATATGGAGAAAGTGTCAATTCATTTATTTTATTTATGATATCATAACGAAAGATGTTTATGATGATATGACATCGATGATAAATGAATCAGGTACAAGTGACTATCCAGAGGATAATATTTATAGAATTCCACAAGTAACCAAAAAACTTTTAGAAAAAAAATGAAAGATCAGAGTAGTGGAAAAAATAGTAACAACATCTTAAGATCTAAAATGCACATTAATAGAGTAGTGGATAAAGAATATAAAAAACCCAGAGGCGTTAAAAATCTATAGTACAAAATGTAAACACTTTTAATCGTTGTAAAAATTGACAGAGTAAAACAATACAGAAAAACGAATTTGATTAGGTTTTTAAATATGTATTACATGCTATTGAATTCAATAAAATTGTTTAAATTCTCATGATGGTAAAGGATTTATATAAGAAGATGGAGTAAATTCCCTACAATATGGTCATTATAAAACCAAAGAATTAATGTCCAAACAAGTAAACAATTAATTCGATGTCTTATCAGTTTTTCAACATTTATTCAACATAAACTAATTTTTAATGTTTTCAAAAATATTTTACAAACAAATTGTCCTGAGAAACATACAACTTTTTAATAATATTTATCTTTGTGTTTTTGATAATAAGCGTCTTTACACTCTTTATTACCAAGATTTAAACATTTTCTCTCTTTTTGAAGAACAATTGTGAGTATATTTAGAATCCTTTTATGCTGTTTTTACATACTCAGAAGTATATTACTCCAATCACGGATAATTTCTTTCATGTGTCCAAATTATTTCGTCTGTATTCTTTTCTTTTCTATTTTATACACTCAACATAATCCGTTTTTGAGGGTAAATTCTTTTTTGTTATTTTTGTGTCATTATCAATTTCTTTTTCTTGTTTGCAAAAGGGACAGAGCAGTTTATTTGAACATTCCATTTAAATACATGAAACATTTTGCAATAAAAAACTATAATAAATAGAAACATTTTTAGATCTTAAAAACAACAAACTCAGATATAAAAAACGAAGTGTTAATGATTACCGATGAAAAGAACAATCCTTGGTTCCATGCAAATCAGGTTGCTGATATTTTAGGATATGTATGACCTAAAACAATCAAAGACCATGTAAAAGATAAAATATTTTTAAAATATGAAAATGTCAACAGAACAAATTGCTATTCATCTGCATTTTATTGTATTGTATTGTATTGGATGGAACTGTGGACCTAGAAAGGACAGAGAGGCTTCATTCCTGCCATAGCCCTCAGTGGTACACAACCCCACAACAGGCTACAGTAGTCCACTCGCCCAGGATTATTGCACAGTTCTGCCATCAGTGGAGTCCCCCCCCCCCCACGAACATCTCACACCAGACGAGTGTAGCCCCAAGTGTTTGCATGGTAGTGTAATTATGCTGTATGCATATGTGGAAAAAGTGTTTGTGCAACAATTGCTGACATAGTGTAACTGAGGTGGAATAAGGGGAACCAGGCCACATTTGCAGAGGCAAATGGAAAACCGCCTTAAAAACCATCTACAGACAGGCTGGCACACTGGGTTTTACCATCAAATTGCAAACATGGTGAATGTAAGATAAGAAAAGAAACAATAAATTCAAACGGATACCAAATACAATACAAAAGTTATTGTACAGAACAACTTCAAAAAATACACAAATGAAGTGATGCACCCTTCAAACAGGAAACGAATAGCAAATTTAAGAGGGATGGTTAATATCGCTTCAGAGATAATAAAAGAAAGAAAATGAGAAATAATTAGTTTATTTCCTCATTTTATTCCTCAAACAAATTATGAAAAGTTAAGGCCAATTCTTGTTCTTTTAAAGTTACATGATCATGAATGTGAATATCTCATTATAACACTAAGAAGAAATTTACAAAAACAATTAAACATTATTGAAGATAGACATCCTAATTGCAGCGATTTTTGAAGACTGAGTTATGATCCTAATTTCCTAAACTTACATCAAAGAATGAAGGAAAGGTTGAATATTGCCTGGTGTCAGAATTATTTAATATTTTGGGTAATTACACAGAGGAATGATTGATTATCGGTATAAATAGACTTCAACAACAAAAGAGAAAATCTAAAAACTTTTTTCATATTTAAATTTTAAATAAAATTCATAACAATTTTTATAGACTCTAATAAATGAAATGCACTAAAGCCATCCGATTCAAATAACTCAAATTTAAAGCTTTCAAAGGATTCTGATCTTAAATCGTTTTTATTAACTTGTGTTTTAATATCAAAACACATTCTCCTATCTTTAATAAAACAATTAGTGGAATGAATATTATATTCAATACCAAACATGTTGAAAATTCTCTATAATGAGCTCCACTTACATGAAAAATATTTTAAATGACTACTTTATTTTTATCTAGACAAGTATAGTGTGAATTATTGAGTCCTAACCATTTAATATATACACTAAGATATACAATTGGATGATTTGTTTTCAACAGTTCTTGTCCATAAAAATTCCCTTCCACTTCTTCTTCACCTAAGGCTATTAAATGTGGCTGGATTAGAATGAATAACATTTTCAATTTCAAATATTACCAATGACCAATTAGCTGTATATCATTTCTTGTAGAATACTTATAATTAACTTATTCATATTTTGTCACCCATTTTGAGTTCACGTTTACTGTCTGGCAAATTTATTACCCAAACAATTTTCAATTACATCTTTTTCATTTTCTTTACTCACATCTTTAGGCTTCATTTTTATCATTGGCTGAATTTCTGTTAATTTGTTCTTCAATTACATTTTTTAAATAAATCGATCAATTTATAAATGGCATTAAGAATACATTTAAACCACTTTTTCTTTTCCAGCGTTCCATTAAATATTCCAACAATGGTCGCTATAAATTCAGAAAGAGTTGAATAGTGATTAATATTGTATTTTTTCACAAGTTCTTGAATATCTCTACTATATAATTCTTTAGTATTATCTGACTAAATTTCTTGGATGTGTATTTAGAATGTCTTCTTGAATACATCAATTATATTCGTACCTGTTTTATCTTTCACTAGAATCAGAAACTCTTCATTGCAGTTAGTAAATATGTATATTCTTTATTTACTTTTGAAACCCCTTTTAAATTACCTAAACGCATTTCGACTAAATCCGATTGCCATGACTTGTCAACACCTAGAGATATGACACTTCATCTGTTAAATTTTTTTCTCATTGGTTTATATAACTCATTAATAATTTATTTACAAATATTTAGACGATTGCTAACAATTCACCTTCAGTTCTTAGTCTTCTATTTTTAGTTGTTACTCTATGAGGATTATTAATGTCAGTAAATTTTCTAAACTTTAAAAAATACATGTGATAGTCATGAAGGACTGATGGGTTCTCTGTTTATGTAGATTATTTTTCTTTTAAATCATTATCATTTCATTCCAAAATCAATTTATCATATATGAATAATTCACCTGAAACAGGAACAATTTTAAAAGATTGATTTAGATATGTGAATATTTTATCATTCTTTCTCATTTCAATTGATGGGTTATTGAATTGTGATGGACATAAAATTTGTGTCAAACATAAAATTTGCTTATTAATGACATTATATCTTTTTATCTCTATTCTAAAATCAGAAAGCGATAGTTCAACATTTAGATTGATCCAGATAAAATAACGCTTTTGATTTTTACACTGTATTCAAATGTGTACTTGAATATTTCATCATATGTAATTTGAGTTTCAATTTGTAACACATACTTTTCTGAAGATCGCTTAACTGACTAAGATATGGTGTTAAATCTGTTTTTGAAAAGTAGTAGGTAAAAGATTTTCAATCTCCTTTTTTGTATAGTAGTTAGTTAGATTAGTTTTATTAAGTTCATTAACTTCTCATTGTCTTCTAGTAAAATAATTATCAAATTGCGTTACAATACTTGAGTATTCCATTACAGTAACTAGAATGCATTCTTGTTGACAAATTAACTAGCACTAATTTATTTCCTAAATATTGTTTTGTAAAAACGTCACAACCTCTAATTGGGTCAGCCACTTCTTCTAATGTTCTGTTTTTTAAACAAAGGTAATTCTTAGTTGCTTTAAATAGCTTACCTAATTCTTTTTGAAATTGTTTAATCATATTTTCTATTTCAGGACCTACTTTTTATTAATACTTGATTCTAACAAACTTAATTGTATATTAACATTTGATTCTACTTGTTCATTAAGACCTGATTCTAATGAATTCAAGTGTATATCAAGATTTGAATCTACACACAAAGTTGCTGACTTAAGTTGGACATTTTCGACGCTATTCTTCATATTTTATTCTTTCCCCAAAACTGTCAATTTACTAAATTTAAAATTTCATTAAAGTAGTATCCATTCAGTAATAGATTTTCCTGAAATAAACAAAAATGACTGAAAATAAATTTGTTAAAATTCTCTATTCTTTCAATTTTATAATTTAAGCCACTTTCACCTAAATAATACACTAATTCTTTTTATATAATTCCGCCAAACGAATCAAAAACCGATTTCCTATTCTTCGATTTACAGTAACAAATCCAGTCAGTACCAACATTATAAGTATCTAAATTAATTACCAAACATTCTTATTCTCTCAAACAAATACCCAATTCATCAGTCATACATACGCCACGAAAGTGTTTAATTTTTAATTCCTGAAGAAGATATGGATTATTTCTCCGATTTTTTACTTTTTTCATTGCAGTTCTTTTATTTTCCATTATGTCTCTTTTATGCTTCTAATACTTTATCAATTTTTCGTTTATTATGAACAGATGAAACAATAGAAGATACACCACCAGTGAATCAACCAATTACTCCTAATGTTGGTAATAAAACTGGAAAGAATACTAAAGGTTTTTAATCTGGAACCTTCTTTCTTTTTCATTAGATATTCGACTATTTTTTCATAACAAGAATAAGTAATGTTATGAGCAAATTTCCAGCAATTTTTTTCTCTCTCTTTCTTCTTTGAGTATCATTTAAAAAATTATTGATACTATTTAATTGTTCATTATTTAGTTTAATTTTAATTGCCTTTGGCTTTGTTTTATCACTTGGAAGTAAAGTATAATAATTGCTAGATATATTCTTTGATGTAGATTAAAAACTAACAAAGAATTATTTTATAGAATTCAAAACCCAATCCTAATTTTCGTTTTCCATACATTATTCCATTAACTACTGTTGATATTAATTTCTCACCAAATCAAGAATCTTTAGAATACAGTCTTTCTTTTGCAATTATTTGAAGCTCTTTGTCAGCTTAGTGCCTTTTTTGTAAATTCTTATTATCTTTATAAGCAATATCATGTTTTTTTCAAGCTTTATCTAACATATTAAGTCCTTTATCACCTCTAGATAATCTTTCTTCAAATTTTGTTCCTTGGCCCCAATAATTATAACCAGGAAAACATATTTCAAAAGGCAATGTATTAAATAATCCTCTCCCATATTATCCTGATTCCCAAAATATGGGAGGAATATTATTAAAAAATGTACTCAAATATGGAATTTCTTCCAGATTACTAATAATAAAATCGTTAAATTTACATATTAACAGTTTTTCAACTCCAAATTTTTCATTATAATAAATTTACTTTAAGCTAATTCTCCTCCACGAATTATTTCTAATCTATTTATTATTTGACAAACATTATTCATCCAAACATATTCGATCTTTTTCTCTATATTTTAAATTAGTCCTTCAACAATTTTTGAGGCATATTATCTAATGAATCAGGAAGATTTCTTTCTGAAAAATGATAAATGTTTTTCAACAATCATTTTTGTCACATTATTACATTTATTTCCTTCACTTGATTTTATTTTATTTGGATTATTTTCACTAAATACTCCATTAGAGCCGTGTAAAATTCTAGAACAATTTATTAAATATTTATGATTAAATTCTTCACTGAAATCTTCCATAGTAATTTGATTTTTAGTCAACAAATTCATTAATCCATTTGTTTCTTCGTATTCTTTACCATAAATTATAATTTATCTCCATCAAATTTCACTGGTAAATTACTAATATACTGAAAACTATGAACTGTTCTTAATCCAAAAGTTTGAACTTCACTATTATTGATAAATTTCGATTATTCTTTCTCTTAAAATTATTTTTTCATCATATTTGTATTTTAGTTGTTTTCATTCTTTAATCTGTCCTCCATGATTCTTTAAGAAATCTCATATTTCTCATTCACTCAGTCATGTTGTGGACTTTCGTATTGTTTAATTGGTGGAATATCATCAAATTCTTCTAAATAATTTTGATGGTAAGGAACCATTTGTTTTTCAGCTTCTCTATTTTCATCATTTCCTTTAATAAATTATCAGCCAATCCTTCAGTTCTTTGTTTAACTTGTTGATTGCACCAATAATGGGTTGATCTCTTTTTATTTTTATCTCTTCTTTTAATTGTTCCTTTACTCCTCTATTTCATTTAGCTTTTTTAGCAACCTCTGGATCGTATTTTGCAAAGGTTTATTGAGGATAAAATATATACATTTATATTTTAAGTTCTTGTTTAATGTTCAGTGTTTATGTTCAGTGTCCTTGTTCAACGTTTATGTTTTCAAAAAATTCTTATCGCTGTATTTACCATTATTAATTTTTCTCATGATACCTATCACAGTAAAACAGAATTCATCATCATGCCAACACTTACTACATACTTCTTTAAAATTCTCAAATTATAAACAACCTCCAGAAAACTTGTGATAAATATTTAAATTTGTGTCATCCTGTCTGAAAATATTTTAAAAATATATTCCTCTCACTGGTGGACCAAACTTCAAACATAGAGCATGTGTTCAGATGTAACACATGATTGGTCCACTTGCGAGCCTGATCTCAGATGTGCGCATCGTGGATCTGCCTCCGAACATCAGTCAAGATATATATAGTGCGCAACAGATCCACACTCAAAACCTAACTTGATTGTGGTGTATTGTGGATCCGCATCCCAACACTACTCCGTACATTGTGCATGGCAGGTCCACCTTCAAACCCTATACCATGCGCGGCATATTATGTATCCACTTCCCAACATCAGTCCAGGTATCACATGTGGTGAATCCACCCTCTAACTCGGGTCTACTACAGGTCCTGGAGGTCATCCATAGCACGTGCACATACACAGATAACACAGCAGAAACCCTACAAATGTGGAGGTGACTGCATACAACTGAGTACAGTGCTATACTATGCCTCCCAATCAGTGCATTTGGGCTATGTGGGCAGATGTATTGCACTTGCAAGCAATTTTATAACACAGAACGAAAGGTTATGTCATGATCACATTTATGGAACTGACATGAAATGTATAGAAGTGTGAAAATGATGGGCACACAGGTATAAATTGACTGAATATACACCAAAAAGTGGTGAAATTGAGGAAGTACTTGCGCGTCTTCAGCTTGGTGCAGAACAATTTGTACATGGGAACAATCATGCGACAGCAAGAGGTATCTGAGAAAACATAAGGGAAGTGGGAAATGGTCACTTTTTTCCCATCAAGGCAACATTCTACTATATGTCTATTGAGGTAACACTGAAACATGTGAGTTGACTACTGTATTTGACGCTTTTCAGGATACAGAGGAGCATCTGCCTCTGAACTCACCTGCATCTGCAATACAGGGCGACATAGAGCAGATGGATTGGTCGGTTGAGATGGGATTGTAATGAGGTGCGATTTAATAGTAGACTGATGATATATTCTAGAGAGAGAGGGGGGAAGTTGCTGCAGGACATTTGACCATTTTTTTCTGTTATGTTCCATCAGGATGCATCAAATATGTGATGTAGTCTGTGTTTGACTCATATACAACTGCATGTTCTGTGTGGGTCTAAGAGCATGTCTACTTGCGATCGTTAACAGTAAACCTCTCGGTCATCAGAGGACTTCCATCTCACATATGATGAAACATGACACATTCCTCTAAATGAACGAAGATTTATGTCATGTACTCCATTCCCCTGTTGCATCTTAAGTGTAAAATCGATACTTCAGTCTCATAAATAGGTTAGCAATAGGTATTTGTGAGACATTGCAATCCCTTGTGAATACATCTGCTTGCCAGATGTGCTGTTTACAAAATTAGTAGCTACAAGACTTATAATTCCACAAGTTCGACGCCGCTGCTATCCATTCATCCGTTTCCTTGTAGGAGGTATTCAACGTTACTAATGATCATTTTCTATGGCACTGATATGGGCTCAGTGCAATTTCTGAATCGTGATCGGATGTGGTCAGTGGATGCTATACATCTCTGCAATATTGTGCATGTATCACACAGAGTCATTGTTTTAAGTAAGTAGTTTCCTCGTTTTAAAGTTCAATACCACAGTTTATCGTAGAGAAACCTGCAAGAAGGATGTATGTCATGCACTTGAAGTATATATTTCTTACATTAGAGTATTAACAGCGCTGCATGCTACACGACTGATAGGTTGGAAACTCAAGTCATCTAACATTATAGTCTGCTTTAAGTGCAGAACATTGTAGCCTTAGGAGTGCATGTGTTTATGCTCTCTCTTACCAATACGTACGAGGCACTGATCCTAGACTCTAGAACAATACTTTACAGGTGATAGCGTAGTTGAGTTACATAAAATGCTTCGAACTCCAGCACTTTCAAATCTATACACCGATAATGGGTGCCAACCTCCTCGAAATGGGAACATCTGGAGAAATCTTGCGTACTTGGATGGGCGAGGACTTGGCAAGCTCTATTCATTCACGAGACATGGGATGTAACGGTCTACTTCTGGTCAGTTGCAGATTAAATCGGTAATGGTGCTGCAGGGCAGGTTGGCCAATGACAGTGTGAGGGGTCTTTCAGTCTCTAATTTTACCCTATAACTGTGAGAATGTTCTGTGACCCCCCTCAGCATAGAGATAGATCTTTAATTAATCACTATGCTCAAGGTGTTAGAAATATATAGAGTGCTGTCTGGTATACTTTCATTATGTGTGTGATCGACAATTAACAATAAATGGTCATACTGCACAGTCATCTATCTACATTCGCAATGATACTAGCAAAGTAGAGAGGGGGTGGCGGTTTAGCTATGATACTGAAATTGGGAAACATGCTGTCACAGCATTGCTCGGTGTTAAAATTATTGTAAAATTGCTAAAATTGTTAGCACTATCAACTGTGATGCTTATTGTTAGAGTATATTGATGGTGTCTTTTCCACCCCATCCATAAACTGGTATGCTGTTGGTTACCACATAATGTTTGACTGACATTGTTTGTTTGAGTTGGAGAAAGAGTTTTGGTGCATGCATAGCACCGAAACAGCGATTGTATACAGGACTGCAATGTGACGACTCAGTCGAAATGGAAAGGAGAGCCATCAGCTATTCTGTCACTGTGACAGATGAGTTTAAATGTAGAGGTAATCAATCACTTTTGGACAGCAGTTCTGAAAGTCACAACGCCCTCTAACTCTTTCAGTTTCCTTATGGTGTAACTGTCTTTTATTTAAAATCATCCAGTGTGTGTGTAGTGTGTTATGGTAGCCAGAGTAACAAAATGATTTACACTGTGCGAGGTCTAGTTTTCTGCGAGACGCAATGGATCAGAACGTGTTAATGTCAGTTTAGAACCTGACACAGACCTCGAAGTCGTGGCGGAAAAACAAAATGTATGGCAGTGTACAAAGCGTGTTACAGCAGAAAAAAAAAAAACAATGTTTCAAACAACGACACAGGGTCACAGGCACCATCTCTTGCAGCTTACAATATGGTCTGTGGGATAAGGTCAGCCTCCTACAGTACAGATAATGAAACTTTAAACTGGTTTTTGCAGTGGATCAATAGCTCTATATTTAATAGGATTGTTACATGTGCTCAATGCTGAAACAAATGCGGTATTTGTTTTTTATATATGTGAGGAGAGAGATGCGGTAAAAGTCTTATCGAGTTCTCTGTCGGATGAAGTTAGTGAAGCTTTTATAGTTCGTAATTTTTCTCTCGTGGATGGAATAGAATAACGATGATAGAATGTTGAGGTGATAGATGTGAACGGGCCCTGATGGACGTGGATCTATAGTACCTGCTTGTAGTTTGGAGAAGCACCCTAGTGCAGTAGCAAAATCCATGTCCTTCTCCCAGTTCCTGTACTGTCTTTTATACTACCTCGTGTTCCTGGAGCAGGCTTCATTTCCGTCGAATGGTACTCAGTTCCGACTTACATTGGAATGATCACGTGCGCAATGCTGCAGGGATGGCAGCACAGAGTCTGAGGGGCTACCTAAAACGAGGAGGGAGTTTTACTGTAGCAGATAGGTTCAAGAAAGGTGACTCGTTTCGAGATATGAGAGTGCCAGAAATATGAATCACTAGTGGCTGTAAACATTAAAAGACGTCTCCATAGGATCCAACACAGGTATGTGCTTGAATGGAGGGACTTTATTCCAAATCTCAGACGCCACTTCTAGCAGCTAGCGTAGCACTAGAGATCTGAAAAGCTAGTGTACATTTCTTACGACCTCAATCATCACACTATCTACTGTTTGATATATCACCAACCCTCTGACATTGGATCGAGACAGAATATGTTACAAATACTCGAGAAATATCTAGCGACGGCGGCATGAGGCGGTTGCAGATAGCGGTCTCATTCCATGCTCCTTAGCCGAATCACTTTCAAAATTAGGTAATTTTATTATGAGGGTGTGCCACAGGCAACGTGTAACCGCACTGCTAATGTGATAATATACGCTCTGGTGATCACAGTCTCGGTATTTGTCTGGAAAAACCAAGTAATTTGGAGGTAATGCCATGCGTGGATTTATAAAGCTGATATAGCTTTTAACATGGTTACTTGTGTGCACATGTAACCAAGACCGCTTATGACAGTAACATACAATAGTTGTTGGGGTCGTTTTTTTTAAACATCTGGCAGTTTGTAAGATGATTAAACCTCTCTTTCTAAGACACACAGCACTCGCAAGAAAAATTTATGAGACATGTCCACCCACCGTTGATTTTCAGTCAGTATTATTTTGTATCACCAGCAATCAATTATTGATGAAGTATTATACTTAGGAGTAGGGGATGCATGATAGGTTTACATTGAGCATCAAGCTTATAAAGTATGCATTTGTGTTCTGACATCTGCAAAGGAAATGACTATGTCCATTCGTAAGTAAGGTATGGGTTTGACGTCGAGCACTGTGAGAGCAAAGGGAAGAGCATGTCAAGTTATAAGAATGGTACTGATATTTCTATTTCCAGAGCCACAGCCATCAATAGGGTGCATTTCCGATACTTCGCTTATTATCGAATGTCATTCAAATGAGACCGCGATCGTAACATTTAGTTATAAGTACAGGGATAAAATATATATGTGACCAATTTCTTCAGATGATGATTATACCTGTGTGGGCTTGGCGCGCAGCGTCGGTGACCTATCTAGCGTTAATTCACGTTTCCCGTTAACGGTAGGAGCTAACTGTGTCGTCCTCTAGACGGCAGAATAGCGAAGTAATGCTTAGTATGTGTTGGGCAGCTTTCACGGTCGCGTGGAAATTGGAGAAGATTGAATATGGAGGTGTGTTTGCGCTGGACCGATATTCCCTCCCATGTAGACTGCTTCTGCACATTTCGCGCCTTTATTCGGTTGAGGGAACGTGGACTGAGGTCTGTGCATCTAGCAGGCGAAAATTTCGCTCCTTTATTTAGTCGAGGGAACATCAATTGTGGTGTGTGCATCTAGCAGGTGGAAGACACGTTTGCTGGTTCTCTAGACATGAGAAACACCTTAGTTGACTTTGTGATTTATAGGGATGATTTGGAATCTGTTACATCACCAACACCGGTATTCGCAAGTGGAAATATCATTTTCCTCTGTTTTGAGGTCTCACATAAAGGTCTTCGCAGACAGGACAAGCTTCTAGTTACTCAGTGGTCTAGAGCACGCTCCACCTCACTAAATCTTCGGGTTTGTAGAGGAATAATTTCCAGTCTATATCTTGGGAATTACATTGCACGAGCGATCGGTAGGATGCTGCTGTTTGTTTGATATCGAGAAGCATGGCAAAAATGGTATAATATTTTGGCAAACCATGCGAAAATACATGTGTTCTTGTAATCCTTGAGTCTGGAGATGGGTGCAGAAAAGCAATCAAGCAAGCAGGTCCAGTCTGGCCACCCATCCGGATGGATGACCGCTGATCTCGCATGGAAACATCTAGTACTGCGAGAGGTATATATGGTGCCGTCTGTCTTCACTCTATATGAACGAATGATGTAAAAGGGATGATTTTGTTTGGCGAAAGATAGAAAATGTATGTTTACTACATCGACACGGTATGCGGTGATATATTGCTGGGTTGGAGATGAGTTTCACACTCTAATATTCAAGCTCCTGTCCTCAGTGGAAGAGCAGTGTAGTTGAGTAAGAGTCTTTCCATATCTGACGATATGTAGGGGCACTTTGCAGGGTTTAATTGTCCGTGTGATATGGCGATCTGTGTAAAATAGTTTTTTTTTTGCCACTGAAAGTCTCGTCTGCAGAAAGAAAGAAAAGGTAGACGGTGCTTCCACACCGGCTGCATCAGTAATTCGGAGGGTAAATTTGGTAACATCCAAACACTATGCTCGATTCAGTCACACAACATCCTTTGTGCTGAGATATAGGAGTCTCTACATAGCATTGAGAACGTTTGCGTATGTTGAAAGCAGGGAGGGTAACAAAAATGGTTCAAATGGCTCTGAGCACTAAGGGACTTAACTTCTGAGGTCATCAGTCCCCTAGAACTTAGAACTACTTAAACCTAACTAACCGAAGGACACCACACACATCTATGCCCGAGGCAGGATTCGAACCTGCGACCGTAGCAGTCACGCGGTTCCAGACTGCAGTGCCTAGAACCGCTTGGCCCACCGCCGCCGGCTCAGGGAGGGTAACACATTATGGACGGGGTGCCACGTTAAAACCATGAGGAAGAATGCATTCGAGGTTCTTCTGAGCTATTTTCGTAAACAGGTTCTGTTAGGCCAAGAATTTCTGTGCATAGATCAAGAAAGCGAGCGTTAACTACATCTGATCCGCTACACAATTTCCAAGAGGCCGACTCTGTTCTTATTTCACGTAGCCATGTCACATCAGTATAAAATTGAGAACCTTGTTAGATGCACTTGCAGTGGTTTGTAGCTACATGCAGCGATGCGTCAGTATGCGAATCACACATGTCACGAACGGTGGAATAGTTTTTCTAGAGCACGATCGATCTGTGACGTCAATATGAGTGTCACACACACGTCATGAGCGGTGGAACCGTTTTTCTGTTGCATGTTCTGTGACGTCAGTATGCACGTCACACGCATGTCGAGAGCAGTGGAACAGCTTTCTATAGCATTGCGAGGGTGAATCGGTCTGCAAATAGGTCTTCGCTGGGTCACAGAGGGGGATGAGGTCCGCAGCGGTGAACACGTGCACGCACGGTCCAGAAGATGACACTTATTTAGATAGACAGGTGATGTCAGTATAACAGTCAAAGAACTTGCACATGCTGTCGGTAGCAGGGTGAGGGTGATGGCTTGTGCTGGCCTGCGTCTGGCGGTGGTTCGCGCCCTTGGAATGCCTGCACTGTGCAAATAGGTCTTTGCTCCCCTCTGGTCGCGTCAGCAACGGTGCCTAAGTGATCACGTATTTCGAGAGGAATTTCTCAGGTATCATGTATGAAAGGGATGTCACCGCCTCATGCTTGCAGGCATCTGTTTGTGGTTTGACAGGTGCCGGTGCATCTTGACTTCTGGTAGTGTGTGTGATAGTCTCCTGTGCGTTCCAATGGAGAGGTAGGCAGTGGGCAGTGAATGCGCTTTTTGTTTGCATGTCTGTTGCATGATTTTGTGAGCAGGTTGTAAGCTGTGCTATGTATTATTTGGACAGTTTACGAGTTAGTTTCGTGTCTGCACATCAATGTGCTGCAATATTTAGAAGGACTTTGCATGTCTGTACTGAAATTATTTCGGTAATTTAGGAGCTGTTTGCATGTTGCAGAGCGTTATTTAGAAGTAGTTTACAGGTCTGTGGGCTGTGTGGCGTGACCCCAAGCATGCCAGAGTGTGTGTTCTGTATCACTGTAATAAATATACTATCTTTCAAAATCCATCCGTAAATAAATTGTTCCAAAGTAAATAAAGTACACTCCTGCTGCTCTCGCAGCCCAGTGCAGGCTGTCATTTTCCCATCCACGCAAAAATCTTGGTTTATGTCATGCAATGGACAACAGCGCTTTCTGGTGACAGTAAGGTGTACTAGGTCTAGACCTCATGGCAACCACACTGTTTCCTGCCACTTTCCCCCACCATTTTAGGTTATGTCACGGAACGGACAACAGCGCTCTCTGGTGGCAGTACTGTGTTCTAGTTCTGCACTTCGTGATGAACAAAGTGTTTCCCTCCAAAATGCGCCATCTCGGATAATGGTACTTGTGTCATCAGCTGACATCATGGCTGCCATCTTGGATTACGTCACGGAATGGATGATAGGGCCATCTGGTGATGGTGCTGTCTAGCAGGTCAGTTGGACTCTGGACCTTGTGGCGAACACACTGGATGGTTGTAGTGCCTCAAATTGTTTAAATTAAGACTGGTGCATGATTTCGACAGTTGATGATTACCAAGCATGTTTGCATAGCCCTCTGGACATAAATGTACTGCATTATTTGCAAGTGGTTTGTCGACTGTGTAGTGTGAGCCCAAATATGTCAGAGCGTGTGTTCTGTATCACTGTAATAAATCTTTCAGAATCCATCCCTAAATAAATTGTTCCAAAATAAATAAAGTACACTCTTCGCCTCTCCAGCAGCCCAGCACAGGCTGAGTCCTCTCTGCACCATTTCCTAGGACGAGGTGGAGGTCGGGTGACTTAGGTTAGTGGAGGTAGCCCATGTGCTCTTTCTTCCACGCCATTTTCTTAGATTAGTAGAGATAGCCCGATTGACCTATCTTCCCTCTAAAATTCATACTGCCCGCCAATCCCTAGGAAAAGGTGGCGGTCTGATAACTTAGATTAGTGGAGGCAGCCCAATTGACCTATCTTCCCACCATTTTTCTTAGGTTAGTAGATGTATTTTGCTACATTATCCTGGTGGAACTTTAACTTCCCGTCATTTTCCAGGGGAAGGGGGGTTAGGTTAGTGGAGGTAGTCTTATTGACCTATCTTCCCGCCAAAATTCAAACTTCCCACCAAAAGCCGCCATCTTGAATGATGTCACAGCCGACATCTTGGATGATGTCATCGGCACCATCTTGGATAACGGTACTTTGGGGTGCCTCGGCTTTGTCCCAATACTGAAGCTACTTATCTCTTACAGTGTTAAACAAATAAATACTATTTAAACACAACAGTAACAGAAATTAGATTAACAATAAATCTTACATCAAAACTGGGGACCACGAAAAAGACAAGGTTAAGGAATGCTTTTAGCTGGAAAGCACAATAACATATGATATATGAAGCAAGAAAATCGTGGAAAGCGAAATAGCGCAGGCAAAGAGGCCATTTCTGGCCAAGGGAAGTCTGCTCGTATCAAATATCGGCCTAACGCTGAACAACTACAGTGTGTCTTAAGCGTGACCTAGGTAACAAATAGGCTATTAGAATCGGAAGACCATGCACACTGTATGATGATCGTTGTTGGTTGGTTGGGGTAAGAGGACCAAACAGCGTGGTCATCGGTCCTATCGGATTATGGAAGAATGGGGAAGAAACTTGGCCATGCCCACTCAAAGGAACAATCCCAGCATTTGCCTAAAGCGATTCAGGGAAATCACGGGAAACCTAAATCTGAATAGCTGGACACGAGTTTTAACCGTCGTCCTCCCGAGTACGAGTCCAGTGTGCTAATCACTGCGGCTCCTCACTCGGTAATGACTGCTGTAATTTTACTCGATTCTCGCCGGTATCACTTCCTGCCCGCTCGTCAGTTTCCTCTTCCTATTAAGACAATACAGCAACGACAGCTTACACAGGAATAGTTACTCACCATAAGTGTTTCCACTTAGAAACCTGAAAAGCCCAGGCCCTCCGAATACTGCTTTTTGCAATAAATTATAGCAGTGTCTAAGACGAGATTAAATGGTAAAGCTCTTTGATGGAAACACTATTTTGTTGTACAAAACGAACAGAAAATCTGAGTCTTTCAGTAGTCTTACCTTCTTTACTAAAACAAATCATGTGTTACTAAATTCAGCTGTGAGATCAAGAAACTAACTTTGCTTTACTGCAGAATCTGGGTACTTTATTTTACAGTGACTAGAAATTAGCTACCTTGCTATCAGTTTGCTGTTGCTGTTATGAATACTTCAGAAAAACTACATACAATATAGTTTTATGCAGTACTGTTTCTGTAATGTGTAGTGATGCTAATATGAATAATCTCACCGCTGTATAGATGTGTACACTGGCCTTATGAAGCTCTGATACTGAATATTGAGCTGGCAGAAATGAATATTATTTCAGTAATGTTCTGAACCACATCTAGTTATCACATTATAAATTCTTTGAGTACATTGAGCTAGATAGTAAATTTATGAACTAAAATTATTTATGTAAACTTTCAATTAAGTATGAAAATCAATCATTTATTGTTAGAACTGTTCCTTTCAAATGTAATGAAGGCTTTATCTGACAAATCTAGAAACTGCTATTTGTCTGCCTTTCAGTTACACCATTGTACAATTCGCAGTGCATTTTTATCCAATAATGCACTCTGGTCAACACTAATGGCTCTTTCTGCTGTATCCAAAGTTGAAGGGTCCTTGCTTAAATATTTGAGGAGATAGTAACGTTACTTTGCACTCTTAACAGTGATTCTAATTAAGGTGGCTATTAAATAACAAAAGATGTAACCCTTTGCGTTATATTTTCCAAAGAGCAATTATTATCGAAACGAAATTCACCTTTACAGATAAATAAAACTTAAAATGCTTGCCTTGGTTGCTCACGTGCTGTTTGACTACACTTTCTAGGATTAAATATTTACATACCGGTATCGCACAGTCAGATACTGTAGCACAACAAACCGAGAAGGAAAGGGCGTAGCGTAGCCAAAGGTCTAGGTTGGAATGCAATAGTTTAGCTGTGAGTTAGCGGAGCAAAATTTGGCGAAAGGAAATGCGACAGTCGCCGTGAAATCATACGAAATTAAGTGTTCGGTGAAATTCAGTGAGGGTCGACAAACTGTTCCTTGAGCCAGTTGAATTTCGACCAAGGAAATGTTGTTCTGAATAATACAAGAAAAGATGGTCCCTAGGACGACGGTCGTTAGCAACTGCTTCAATTCATACAACATTCAAGGTACTTAAGGTTTTACGTTCCTTAAAGTAAACATATTCTGAACTTCGTAGCTATAAAAGATCGTTCCGTTCACACACAGAATGTGGACAGAATGTGTTGGCTCGTCAGAGGTGCTATCCCACGATATGGTAGAAAAACCAAACATTAGCGGGTTACCTAGCTGAATTCGAGCACGCCGCCAGAAAGAAATTTTACATCGCCTTTTTTTGTTGAAGCTGGAATTGTAACGCAATAATTATTTACAACAATGTTGCAACCATGACTGGCGACTACAGTTCCGTGTCTTCCGGGGAAACCGAAGCTTTCAATTTCAGTATGTTTCAGCATTGCTTTGCTTGGTGTTGTAAATTTTGTACATTATAGTGGAATATGTAGTTTATTTGGGTTTTATTCTTAAAAGTTTTTCGTTGTTTGTGTGCTCGCGCATTGAAAATGTGGTGTCACCGCCAGACACCACACTTGCTAGGTGGTAGCCTTTAAATCGGCCGCGGTCCGTTAGTATACGTCGGACTCGCGTGTCGCCACTATCAGTGATTGCAGACCGAGCGCCACCACACGGCAGGTCTAGTCTAGAGAGACTCTCTAGCACTCGTCCCAATTGTACAGCCGACTTTGCTAGCGATGGTTCACTGCCTACATACGCTCTCATTTGCAGAGACGACAGTTTAGCATAGCCTTCAGCTACATTTGCTACGACCTAGCAAGGCGCCATATTCAGTTACTATAATTACTATCTTCAAGAATGTATTCTGAACAGATAATATTGTGAATCATGTACCGTCAAGAGCGACGTTCATCATTAATGGATTAAAGTTAAGTACCAAACTAATTACGTCCGCTTCCTGAATTCTCATTCCTGTCATGTTCCAGACCTCACGTCAGTATAGTTCTTCCCTCCTCACGCCGGCCTGCGTGAGCTAACGTGCATTTCGGCCTCCACTCGTAACACGGTGTTGGCTCTTATGCTAACACAAAAAAAATATCATAATTGCCTGATTACGTAACGAGCAGTGTGTTCTTATTCCGCTTTCTGAGGGGATTGTGTGTCCCGTGTGCAACAAAAGCACATCGTACAGCGCAATCTCGATTACACAATTACCGACGTTATCGGGTTGTATTTGGTGGATTTCGTATTTACTCTTACTTATTCTGCAAACATGCAGCTTCAATGCTACAACGCTGCATGAAAGTGTGAAACCGATATACAGGGTGTGGCATTTAACACTGTGTCGGAATATTTGAGAAAATACACATCGGATTTTTTAAAAAGTGGTAATAAAACGTTGTTCACCTCGAAGAGGGACATCCATTAACATAACGTTCGACCTACCTGCATCACCCCAGGGGCGGGAGGGGAGATACTTTGAAATCTTAAACAGGAACACCTATTTTTTTTTATTGCGGATTTGGAACTTTTATATGAAACATTTCTTTCGATACGTGATAGATGGCGCAGTAATAGGCACACATGAATATAGGGGGACAATTGTTGCACAGCGGTAATATGTCACCTAAATGCACATACGATTAGCAAAATCAAAGTACATTATTTGATATTTGGGAAAATGCTATTATGTGACACCGTCTACTCTACCGCAATGCATTCTTGGACTACATTTAGCGTTACCCAGGAACAACAATGTGGACGTAGTAGTAACGTGTTGCCTTCGGGGTGCTTGATTTTGGTGAGCTCCCTTGCCTCTCTCTGTCGGGGTGCTCAATTACTGTGAGTCTCCTTGCCTCTCACAAGTGTTTCAGTACAGCAAATGTTCGAAATGATGTCCGTAGTTTGTAATGCACATTGTAACTCTGTGTCTGAATGACAGTCCGACATGTATTTGTGTCTCTGCGCTAATGTTTGCACACTCATTGCGAATTCGCTGTCGCATGTCTTCCGGGGTTGTTGGTACATCCATGTAAACTCTCTCTTTTAGCCATCCCCACAGTAAAAAATAGGCAGAAGTCAAATCGAGTGAACGTGCGGGCCACGTTTGAGGACCTCCTCGTCCAATCCATAGATCGCGATAGTATGGATTCAAAAGTCTTCGAGCTATTCTGAATAATGCACTGGGCATCCACCATGTTGAAACCACATATCGAGTCTCGTTTGAAGTGGAACATCGTCCATTACTATGGGTAAAACATTATCCACAATGTTGCTGTACATTTGAGTAGTCAATTACCTTCTATGAAGTATGGGCCTATTATCTGTGTACCTAAAATACCGCACCAAACGTTGACACTCCATAGGCGTTGATGTTCAACTTGGCGATTTTCCACTGACCAATAACGCATATTTGTCGATTCACTTGACCACTATTCGTAAAATTTGATTCATCGGAGAAAAGTATCTATGAAATGAAACTGACTGCCAGTTGTTTCTGTACCCAGCTGCAAAAATTTAGGCGATTGAGAAGATCGTCACCATGCAGTTCTTGATGCAGCGATAAATGAAATGGATGCAATTTGTTTGCATGCAGTGTGTGTAGAGCACTTCTTTGCGAAATTCCTTAACCTCAAGCGAGTATTTGGTGCAACCGCAGCTAAAACATTCACTGTGTTATTTTCGTTTGTCATATACCGCGGTCGCATTTTTTCTCTAGGTTTAACATTTCCCGTCTCAGTTAATAGGTGGACAATACTGCGAAACGTGGTTGCAGACGGAACAATCCCATCGAGAAACAGAGTAGCATACCTTTGAAGAGCTTCGTCAACATTTCTATGTGCCTCCGGCAACGATATGACCCTTCCTGCAATCGATAACATCGTGGAACAATTGCGACGAGATGTGTACAGTCCGAATCATTTAAGTAGTACGCACAGTCCGCCGCTAACTGAGCCCATGATCACGGTATGTGCTTCATTCGATTATGGGCGGTGTCTCATGAACAAAATATAAAAAAGTACTTAGATTGTCTTAATCGGATGTGTGTTTGTCTGAGAATTGTCACCTCATTTCCAAGTTTGCCGATTACAGCGCCATTTATCATGAAACGAAAGAAATGTTTCATACAAAAGTTACATTTTTTTCACGAAGAATCCAAATCTGCAATAAAAAATAAGGGTTCGTATTTAAGATTTCAAAGTCACCTCCCCTCCCGCCTTCGGGTGTGGTGCAGGGGTCGAGCGTTATGTTAATGGATCTCCCTCTTCGAGGTGAACGACGTTTATTACCACTTTTTTTTTAATATGATGAGTATTTCGCCAAATATTCCGAAAAACAGTGGTAAGTGACTCACACTATACAGGGCGAGTCACCTAACGTTACCGCTGGACATATTTCGTAAACCACATCAAATACTGACGAACCGATTCCACAGACCGAACGTGAGGAGAGGGGCTAGTGTAATTGTTTAATACAAACCATACAAAAATGCACGGAAGTATGTTTTTTAACACAAACCTAAGTTTTTTTTTTAAAATGGAACCACGCTAGTTTTGTTAGCACATCTGAACATATAAAGAAATATGTAATCAGTGCCGTTTGCTGCATTGTAAAATCTTAATTACATCTGGAGATATTGTAACCTTAAGTTGTCGCTTGAAACCTCCGACGTTCAGTTGCGTGTTGTAACAAACACGGGCCACGGTCGGCGATCAGCATCTGCAGGGACATGTTTACGATGATGACCGTGTTTACGAGTGTGGCTGTAGTGCACTGTTGTGGTTTGGTCTAGCTGTCGCAGTGTCCGCATGTAGCGCTTGCTGCTATTGTTATTCTGCATTCGTCTCCGCACGCAGACCAACTGTTACCAGACGTTTGTGATAGTGTAGTGTTGTAGGAACTGTGACCATGGTGTAGCCGAACTCTGAAAAGGCGGAGATGATACTCATCTATGGCGAGTGTCGACGAAATGCAGCTGAAGCCTGCAGGGTGTATGCAGAACGGTACCCGGACAGAGAGCATCCAACGTGGCGCACGTTGCAAAACATCTACCGCCAACGGTGTGCAACAGGTATGGTTGTAGCACGCAAACGGGTCCGTAACAGGCCCGTCACAGGAGAAGCGGGTGCAGTTGGTGTGTTAGCTGCTGTTGCCATGAACCCAAACATGAGTACACGGGACATTGCGAGAGCTGGTGGACTGAGTCAAAGTAGTGTCATGCGCCTACTGCATCGTCACCGCTTTCACCGTTTCATGTGTCACTACATCAGCAATTACATGGTGATGACTTTAATCATCGAGTGCAATTCTGTCAATGGGCATTGACAGAGAATGCGTTGCAGTTCTACCTATTTACCGATGAAGCGGGTTTCACAAACCACGGGGCAGTGAATCTACGGAACATACATTACTGGTCCGTGGACAATCCTCGCTGGCTCAGACAGGTAGAGCGTCAGCGACCGTGCACTGTAAATGTATGGTGCGTAATCATTGGCGACCACCTCATTGGTCCTCACTTCGTTGCAGGGTCCCAAACAGCTGCAACATACATCGCATTTCTACAGAATGATCTGTGAACGTTGCTCGAAAATGTACCACTGGTAACGCGTCGACGTATGTGGTATCAGCATGATGGCGCACCTGCACATTCCGCAATTAACACTAGGCTGACCCTTGACAGGATGTTCGACGGGCGTTTCATAGGACGTGGAGGACGCATAAATTGGCCAGCCCGTTCTCCTGATCTTACACGTCTGGACTTCTTTCTGTGGGGTGCGTTAAAGGAGAATGTGTACCGTGATGTGCCTACAACCCCAGAGGATATGAAACAACGTATTGTGGCAGCCTGCGGCGACATTACACCAGATGTACTGCGGCGTGTTCGACATTCATTACGCCAGAGATTGGAATAGTGTGAAACAAATGATGGCCACCACATTGAACATCTATTGGCCTGACATGTCGGGACACACTCTATTCCACTCCGTAATTGAAAACGGAAACTACGTGTGTACGTGTACCTCACCCCTCATGGTAATGTACATGTGCGTCAGTGAAAAAGACCAATAAAAATGTGTTAGCATGTGGACGTAATGTGCTGTTCCAGTTTCTTCTGTGCCTAAGGTCCATCACCGTTCCCTTTGGATCCCTACGTAATTCGGTGCTCTCCGATACACTCGATCGAACAGCGGAGGAGTGATACTCAAGCGTCAACTTTAGGTTACAATATCTCCGGATGTAATTAACATTTTACAATGCAACGAACGGCACTGATTACGTATTTGTTTATATGTTCAGATGTGCTAACAAAACTAACGTAGTTCCATTAAAAAAAACGTAGGTTTGTATTAAAAACCATACTTCCGTGCATTTTTTATGGTTTGTATTAACCAATTACACTAGCCCCTCTCCTCACGTTCGGTCTGTGGAATCGATTCGTCAGTATTTGATGTGGTTTACGAAATATATCCAGCGGTAATGTTAGGTGACTCACCCTGTATAAAAATTCTACCCTTTTTAACAGTGCTTGCGCAACGAAAGACTGAACTATGGGCTGCTGGATGTGAAAACTACGATACATGTGTTAGCTCATATTCTTCTTGATCTACCAGCCTTACCATTTATATTCCTCTTGAAGCACTGTTATGCAAATGTCCATTTGCAGCTGGTAATAATTACAGTTTTATAGAGCTATTGCGCCTTCGCCATTTCCTTGCCCTCTAGTCGTGTAGTCTTGCAGGCATACAAAACTACGCATTTGCGTAGTTAGCTTTTTACACAACTTCAAGCTCCGAATTTCACTTCAACATAAAAAAATAGTTTTATCGCTGTACAGCTACATACTGGGTCTTTCATGCAGTTTTTAGCAGTTTGAGACTGGTCTTATACCACAGTTCTGTTTACGCTACGGACATACAGTGAAATGATGTTAACGCAACCAAGCTATATTAGCAACATTATTCGCCTTCCTTTCTGCTACGGTAATGTGCGTGCCTCATATTTTATATACATATTTGGTACATATGTCTACTGCAACGCAAACAAAAAATTACAGTTATTATAATTTCATAAATACATTAAATATTTTAGAAGAAAATTCTTGCAATATAAAACAAAAACAAATTTAATTTTGTTGGCACATAATGTGGAAAATGTTCGTATTACCGTTACAGACACTGTCTCAGGAGTGTGTCTGTTCGATTTTGACTTCAGTCCCACTGAAAAAGGGAAGACATTTATAGTCTTGCTTTTGACGCCACTTCCGAGTAATACGAGCGTGGAACTAGCTTCTCACTGCTGTGGTCCGACATAGCGGGTAACAGTTCGGTGGCAGGTGTGAGATTGCAACTTGCCGCTGCTCTGCCGTACTAGCTCCGTCCCAAATGGAACACTCAATACTGTATACAACTGTTGTGTAATACGGTACAGCAGACTAACCTCTGAAACATCCAGGCCTCTGATTTCACGAAGAACAGTGAGGCGTCCCTTAGAGTGTTTACCTCCGCGGTACTCTTCTTCTTTAATCGTAAAGGTTGTACTTGGAACACACCAGTCTCATCCTCATTATAAATGTGGCCTGGATGTAACCCGTCTGAGAAAGCACCAAAACGCTGGCCACCAGACAGCCCTGGAGATCTGCTGGTAAATATTACAACTCAATCAAGAAATGCAAATTAATACACTGTACTGCACACTGAACGAAGTAGAGCGTGTAGCCTGCAGCGGAGCGGGCACAGTGTGGGCGTGAACCTTTGCTGCGTCCGACGGCGGTCGTGCTGCAGTCGACGTGATAAAACCATCTAATTAACCACTGCTAGATGCAAAATTCTGTACTCCCTGCCATGAGTTTTTCCTTTAATCAACGGTCTATCCATGGGAATATTTTTTACAATGGTTTATTTGATCAAACCACGGTACACTTTATAGAGTTAAGAAATTCAACAGCTCTGCTTCGTTTAGCCCTTAATCATCAATTAGTGGTCTGTCGGACCTCAGACTTTGGTAGTACTGTTTGTTTCTTTTAAACTAGCGGAGCTACACAGCTGCTCAGATACATAATCCTTCGTTGTTGTCGGCTAGTGCCTGTGTATTTCTTTCGTTGCCATTTTACTACTAGGTGCAGCTTTGCCTTGCGATCTTTTCTGCGTGGCCCGCGAGACCATACCGGGAATCAGCTACGTGGTCGGTGGCCAGTCCATCCTGAGGGATTAAGGGAAATGACCTCAACACTGACCGTATAGTACTGCAGTGGTTAAAGGAAGTAGTAAGTGACAATGTCGAAAACTGTAACGAAGGATTTGTAATAGACAATGATCATGATTCGGCATCTGAACTGGATTATGAGAGAGAACACAATGAATAGCTTTCGCAAACTTACATTGATGAGTTACAATGAAGCGCCAGACAAACTGGTATAGACATGCGTATTCAAATACAGAGATATGTAAACAGGCAGAATGCGGCGCTGCGGTCGCCGAAGCCTATACAAGACAAGTGTCTGGCGCAGTTGTTACATCGGTTACTTCTGCTACAATGGCAGGTTATTGAGTTTAAACGTGGTGTTATAGTCGCCCCACAAGCGATAGGACATGGCACCTCCGAGGTAGCGATGAAATGGCGATTTTCCCGTACGACCATTTCACGAGTCTACCGTATCAGAAACCCAGTAAAACATCAAATCACCGACATCGCTACGGCCCGAAAAAGATCCTGCATGAACGGGACCAACGACGACTGAAGGGAATCGTTCAGCGTGACAGAAGGGCAACCCTTCTGCAAATTGCTCCACATTTCAATGCTGGGCGTACGAACCATTCTACGAAACATCATCGATGCGGGCTTTCGCCGCCAAAGGCCCATTCGTGTATCCTTCATGACTGCACGACACAAAGCTTTACGCTTCGTCTGGGTCTGTCAACACCGACACTGGGCTGTTGGTGACTGCAAACATGTTGCCTGGTCAGACAAGACTCGTTTCGAATTGCATCGAGCAGGTGGACGCATACGGGTACGGAGAGAACCTTATGAATCCATGGACCGTGCATGTCGGCAGCGGAGTGTTCAAGCAGGTGGACGCTCTGTAAGGTGTGGGGCGTGTGCTGTTGGAGTGATATGGGACCCGTGATACGTACAAATAGAACCCTGACAGGTGACACGTATGTAAGCATCCTGTCTGATCACCTGTATCCATTCATGCTCATTGCGCATTCCGACGGACTTCGGCAATTCCAGCAGAACAACGCGACACCGCACACGTCGAGAATTGCTCTCTTCTGAATTTAAACACTTCCGCTGGCCACGAAACTCTTCAGACACGAACGTTATTGAGCACGTATGGGATACCTCGCAACATGCTGTTCAGAAGAGATCTCCACCCCCTTGTACTCTTACAGATTTATGGACAGCCTTAAAGGATTCATGGAGTCATTTCCCTCCAGCGGTACTTCCGACATTAGTCAAGTCCATGGCACGTCGTGCTGCGGCACTTCTGCGTGCTCGCGGGGGTCCTACTCGATATTATGCAGGTGTACCAGTTTCTTTGGTTCTTCATAGTATACGAATCCAATGGAATTCAAAGAAACTTTTGTGGAATAAATCGATTCAAATGGTCAACTAAAGAAGCGCTTCCTTCGTCTAGAATAGAGCAACACATTATTGTGCAGCTTCCTGGTTTACGTCGCCAAGTAATAGTAAAAGATGAAGCTACTCCAAGCGAGATGTGGAATTTTCTCCTTATAGCTACACTGTTACAAAATGCAGTAAAATGGGCTAATACTAGAATTAGGTTCAAATGGTTCAAATGGCTCTAAGCACTATTGGACTTAACATCTGAGGTCATCAGTCCCGTAGACTACTTAAACCTAACCAACCTAAGGGCATCACACACATCCATGCCCGAGGCAGGATTCGAACATGCGATCGTAGCAGCAGCGCGGTTCCGGACTGAAGCGCCTAGAATCGCTCGGCCACAGCGGCCGGCTCTAGAATTAGGAAAGAAGAGAAACTTCAGAAGTGGAAGCTGTGCTACACATGTCCTTTCAGCAAAAGAAGAAAATCTGCGTACACGTGCCGCTCTTGCAGTAAGTATTATGTCTGGAATGTACTGTAAGAAGCTTCCAAAATTGTCGCCATACGTGCTCGTGTAGGTGTGATAAGCACTGAAAAGGAGATTTGTGATTATGTGTACTGGAAGTATATAATAAAAAGAACTTATTGAATTTATGTCTCTAGTAGCTTGTTTGCAATTTTATTTAATAAATATACATATTCTCAAATTCTTGTCTGAATTATAGAAATTTGCTCCAATACCATTACTTTAAATAAATAATAAAACAACAGGGTTAAAACCGTGGCGCATTGGGTTTCTTCATACGTATGAAACCAGTTCCTAGTTTTTGTCACTTACGATTGTATTTCCAATCATTGAGTTAATATTTTTTTCGATGTAATGATTCATGTCGTATAAATTTGAAGGTATTAATAAAAAAATGTTTAAACGTTCCACGGTAATTGTTTCATTCCTATGTAATAAATAGTTTTGATGTATCGTAGGTAAATAGGTTCGTAATACTATACCCGGTGATTAGAGGGTAATTTTTCCATGTCCCTAAGAGGAATGACATGTTGCAGTATATTTGTTTTTTATGATCTTATAAAAGGTGTACAGAGGCAAACCAAATTTACTTAGACAATCTGTTTGCGATTCCCCGCTCTCGAATAGTCTCAGAAACGTCTAACCATTTAACGAAAGCACTTCGGCGCACCTTCCTCATAGATCAAACCTGTTTAAAGTATAGTAATAAATGATGCCATTGACACACCTATAACGTAGCCAAATTCGGTAATTTTTAACATTATGCACCTGTCTATATTTAAAATTTCGGATATAATAACTGTTTAAATAAATGATTTGCCCGCATTTCCCTCAGATCACTCTCGGTTACAAAGAGGGAACGTCATGTGGTCTCGCTTAGAGAGCTCTGTAGATGACAAACGAGACTTCCAGAGCTTTCCGGGGGTGAAAATGACGGGACCTGATGATAAGTCTCATTTCTAGTCGGCTCACTTATTCAGGCCTCATTGTACCAATTTTCGACGTCATATAGAGCACAGTTAATGTTTAGCTTCGTGATTAATAAATTCATACCATAATAATTTTGAAACAAACATGTAATTTCTGCATGAAAAACTTTATGAACTACTTATATTTTGTTGTTAGATAGACATTGTCGTAGTTTGAAACTGCTGATTGTTTCCGGGCGTGGCAAAGACTTGTAAGCCACAGCAGAGAGAGCCTGAACGACCAAGTGGACTTCTCATTAAAACGATTGTTGCAATTAGCAGTAGCCATATTCAAGACTGATATGAACGGGAAGAAGACGCCAATATCAGCATTACGGCGCGTGTGAGGTGAGTGAGTTACACTGATTCGCCAGTATGTGTACCTGAAGGCACCAGCAGCATCCAAGGTGAGCAGCATCTTTGATGTAGTAAATGCTACGATGACATATACGTTGTCCACTCAACACTTACAAACAATCATTTTTCATAACACAAGGACTTTCACTCAAAAATTAACTCTTGAAGATTATTGTAGATTATTTTGCCCATGCCTGCAAGTAGTTTTTCTGTCCCGAATAATACAAATACGCATGAGCCATTTTTGCTACCGTGTTTGAAGTATTCACTGAAGCAATCAGTTACTAAAGACTTGGCCTCATGTTTATTGACCCTGAAGTAAACTGATTCTTATTAGATCACGCTGCGATATAGTCCGTAATTGACATTTGTACTATGGGAGCCCGGCATTTTCAGCTTGCACTGTGTTAGCATTTCCACAGTGCAAAGCATTGTGTCTGACAGCTCTGAAGTGCGAAGCTTTCCCGGACAGAAAATTTCACTTATTTCAAGATTCACTTATTTCAGGTATTTCAAGAAATCTAGTCTCAATTATAATCAAGAGCAAATTTTTAACATGCTTAGACACGGTACGAGATCTACAGCTTACGCGAATTTAAGAAGTTTTACCTTATTTTTCACACTAAACTTCATGCCTGTTACCAGTTTCAGTCCTACATAAGAACATTCATCTTCCGAAGAAGCTCATACGCAGCAACATGCGCAGTGCTATTCATAACTTTGGAAATATCTGTTACAGAGCTATATAATTTAAAAATATTTCTGTGAGTTTTCGAAACTGTTTTTCGGGCGGGAAAATTTCACTAGTTTTGAAAACTATTTAATACAATTGTGGCACTAATTAAACTGGAAGACAGGTTTCGGGAATGCTTACACACACTGTAGAGATCTATAGCATAGCTGAATTTCAGAATTTTTTACGTGGTTTTTTTTTTTTTTTAAAAAAAGTCTTTATTTCTTACAAAATATTTTATACAATAAAACCCACCACCTTACGTGGTTTTTGTAGGAAGTACAGTTAGTCATTAGCGAATTTCTATCACTATGGAGAGCACAGCGCTGTTGCGGCTTATGCAAAACAGTACTCGTCGCGACAAAGCCGCAGCTTCGCACATTAAACGTCATGTAACATTTCAGCCAATTAAAATACGCTGTATATCTGGCAGCTTATATTTGATGGACCCCTAAATTGCACATACGTAACTGGCACTGTTTGTTCTAATTATCATACCACGTATTTCGGTTTGCGCCAAGTGAAGTGAAGTTTCATTGATACGAGCACGTGCCTGAAAGCGTTTCTTTAATTTTGATTGTGTGTTTCGTGTGATGAAACCATCCCGCGTTGTATGAAACAACGTGTCATTAATCGGCGTTGCAAGTCCGTGTTCAATGATTAGCATTTCGTTTTGTGTGTTCCATAGAAGTGCTATAACCATTTTCATTGTTTCAATGTGTTGTGTAATTATTGTGGTGGTGGGGATTTTGTGTAGTATTAATATGTCTTGTTATGTGATGCGTAACAATCAGCGATAGCGCAAGCAACAATTAGTCACAATTAAAGTTAATTATGATGAAAACGCAAATTACTGGAGGAAATTAGGGTTAGTGTATGTCACTGCCCTACGATATGCTACGATTGGTTCTAATGGCTCTGAGCACTATGGGACGTAACTGCTGTGGTCATCAGTCCCCTAGAACTTAGAACTACTTAAACCTAACTAACCTAAGGACATCACACACATTCATGCCCGAGGCAGGATTCGAACCTGCGACCATGGCGGTCGCGCGGATTTCCTTCCTGTAGGTTGCTGCGACGACACAGGAAGGGAATTCGCCAAAAAAGGTTAAAATAGAATAAATTCGCCAAATCACTAAAACAGCTGATCTCAAAGACGAAATAAATGCTAGGAAAGAGAGTTACTATTTTTCACTACGGTACGCGAACTGCAGACAAAGCCCGCATTTGCCAAAAGAATCATAACACTTTTGTTTTCTACCGTAAATCGTGATAAAAAATATTTCGCTTCAAACGCATGTGGTCGAGAATAGCCTAATGGTGGTGGGCTTAACTTATCATTCACTCGGCCGCCCGATCAGACAAGTCGGTTTAAGGGTCTTCAAAAATAATCTGAATTTAGTAGGACGGAAATAACACGAATACACGATAGTAGTAGTGGGTGACCAAATTACCTAGTACCAACTGGCAAAACTACGCATACGTCACGAGCTATAACGATAGCCTTGCGAACTAATGCTGAGCTGTTTCAACTGCTGCAAAGGACTTGTCTGACAGCAGACACCTGAGTAAAATGTCATAGTGTCTTGGCTCTATACGGACCCCATGTTTTCGAGAGTGCCATCGAAGAGACATGGATTCGTGACGATGATTACCAACGTCAAGAGGTTTATCAAAAATTCGACGGTAATACTAGCGATTGGTGGAAACGATAGTCACTGACATTCTTTTTAGATCTTGAACTGAGACCATTTAATTTAAAAGTCACAAGCAAAGAACAGCTGCGATTTTAGCTCAGCTACATAACAAACATACAGAGTAAGTAATACAATATGGCTCGGTGATAATATTCCGAGAACATTGTGAAAATAGCGAAGGTTACGTTATCACTTCACAAGAGAATCTAGGGAAATAACAAAGAAAAATTAATGGCAACTCTGGAATCCGTAAAAAGGGCTATAGGCAAGTAAAATTAGCTCCAAAATAAGGGTTGCATTCCAAAAATTAGTGGTTTCTGGAAATTATTTTAATCACTCAAGTAGGCCGCTGATATTAATAAAATGAGATTGCCCCGATTGCTTCAGCCAATATGAAAAGAAAATCATCAAAATATTGAACTTTTTCTGATTTTATTCAAATTCTTCCGAAATTAAGCGTTATTCGCAAATGTCATGGCCTTCAAAATTGTAAAGCAGTAAATTCTGTATCGGGTGTGTGATTAAATTTTTCCGAGACAAACACTACGACAGAAAAGGCGATCTTTCACATTTTAGAAAACGCTCGTTTCGTCGCTGTGAAACGTGGTGCATCTGAGAATTGGCTAATTTGAAGCAAAATTTTATTGAAGAAAAGTGGTTGATCATCAAATTGTGTTTTCAAAAACTCAAAGAAAATGACAGCAAAGGAACTATCGCCCTTATTCAATAGTATCTAAACGACATGTTTAACGACCAACATCAAGTTTCTACTTTCAGTTGAATGGTTTTTTCAAGTGTTCAGTCTTGTTCGTTCCCTTGCACACATTGGTATAAAAGCCGCGTTTTACAAGTTGTTTGATGCCTTTAAAGACACAATTGACTTCGAAAAGGCAAAGTTCGTTGTAGACGGAGGATTTCTGTTGCTTAGAGGGGCATCTAACGCAAAATATTGTCTTCTATAAGTACAAAATACGTAGATTGAATCTAGCGCTGGTATGTCAGAAGGGCCACGATTGTGTTTGATGGGTGCCATGACGTGACAAATAACAGGAGCACGAAATTAGCTGAGCGGTTGCGCAGGTTCATCAAAAATAACTGCACCAACTGTCACGTTTACGAAAGCAACCTCAGTAACCATGATAAAAGATTTATTTCTCTCGAACGAATAACTTCGCATTTCTTTACTGAGGGTGAACACTTCAATATTAAGTAATCTACTGAGGACGCCGATGCTGTAATTCAAGCTACTGCTGTGATTCTTGAGTTTCTCCCGGCGTATTTGATAATCAAAATATCCACGGGTGTACTGCCGGTCTATAGTGTCCAACGGGCACAATATTTCGGCGATCAAACATGTCGCCATCATCACGTGAACTGACGGACTGAGCTCCTGTGAACGTGCCGGCACGGAGATCCGTACGCTATGGCTGCTCAGGGGGAACTGGATTCGGTCGTCGTCGTGCGTGACATCTCGTGCATTCACTGCACGTTTTGGGCAGGTTAAGCAGGGCCTGCTGTTCCTGCGTCAGAGATCGCAATTTGTCGTTGTGGTCCTCACGTTTTGTTCGTCTTCACGTCTTCACGCTTCGTAATTTTTCTTTTCTTGCTGCTTGTATTACTCCAGCAGCAGGTCTGGCCATCTGGTCGCTGGGCGCCAGTGGGGTTGGTTTCCCAGCCCCCTGACCAGCGGGTTTTCGGAGGTCCTCGTCAACTCATAAAATGGTGTAGCGAGCGCGCGGAAGCGGCGCTCCAACATCTGGACTCCAGCGGCGTCGTGCAGCCTGCGTGTGCCGTAGTCCCTCGGCAGGTGTAGAGCCAGCCGAAGGGCTTTATTCTGCACACGCTGCAGCGTCTGGATGTGCATTTCTGCCGCGTTTCCCCACACCACGGCCGCGTACTCTAGCACTGGCCTGATGAGTGCTAGGTACAGCGAGAGGCCGCAGTGGGGGGGCAGTGTCGTCGTTGGGTTGAGGAGCGGGTACAGCAGGCGCAACCTGCCGAGAGCTCGGCCCCTCAGCTCCCGGATGTGTGGACCCCACGTCAGGCGTCGATCGAGGGTGACGCCGAGGTATTTTCCTGTGCGCGACCACGGGATGGGGCCTCCCATGATCCGCACTTGCAGCAGCGCGTCGGGAATGCGGCGGCGCGTGAATATCACCGCCTGGCTTTTCCCGGCGTTGAACTTGAGCCGCCATTTGGTGGCCCAGGCTCCAATCTCGTTGCAGGAGAGCTGCAGCCGGCGGCGCATTAGCTGCGCGTCCTTGCTGCGAGTGTAGATGGCGGTGTCGTCCGCGTAGAGCGCCAGGTGCACCCTCGGCGTCGTCTTTGGCACGTCGGCGGTGTACAGAGAGTACAGCAGTGGGCCAAGCACGGACCCCTGCGGTACTCCTGCTCGGATGTGGCGCGCCGTTGACACGCCACCGTCAGCGCGCACATGGAAGGTGCACCCGCGCAGGTACGACTGGAGAAGGCGGACGTGCGACACAGGAACCCCCTGTACCAGCAGCTTGTACAGGAGGCCGTCGTGCCACACGCTATCGAAGGCCCTAGAAACATCAAGGAAAACCGCCCCGAGGTACTCGCGATGTTCCAGGGCCCCCATTGCCTGCTCCACCAGTCGTAGTAGCTGATGCTGCGTAGCATGACCGCGGCGGAATCCGAACTGCTCGTCAGGAAGCAGGCCTTCTTCACTGACGTGGCGCTGCAATCGGATCGAGTAAATCCTCTCGAAGGTTTTCGAGAGGGAAGGCAGGAGGCTTATTGGGCGATAGCTTTGCGCCAGCCTAGGATCTTTGCCAGCCTTCGGGATGGCGACCACCTCTGCGTGTTTCCACGCAGCAGGGTAGACGCCAGTGCGAAGGATGGCGTTGAATATCGCTGTGACGACACGCACTGCTTCCGGCGGCAGCTTCTTCAGCAGTGCGTTACCCATCTTGTCACATCCCCCTGCCTTCCTGGGCTGCAGGAAGTTGAGGTGATGTTGGACCTCTTCTTCTGTTGTCTCTGTGAGGATGTCGTCCTCTTCCTGCTGGGTCAGGTACAGTGGGAGGCGCTCGTCCACCTCGCGGATCATGTCGTCATCGACGACGTCGTCCACCGGTGTAAAGTTTTCCGCGAAGGCGTCCGCAAGGACGCTCGCCTTGGCATCTGGTTCCGCGACGACGTCTCTGCCAACTTGCAGCGGCGGGATGCGTTGGCCCTTCCTCAGGAAGCTCTTAGTTACGGCCCAGGCGCTTCCGTCATCGATTCTGAGCGTGGCTATTTTGCCAGCCCAGTCCCGATTTCGGTGGTGGCTGACGGCCGCCGTTATCTCGCGGCGCAGGCGATTTAGCAGGCGTTTGGTGGCGGGGCTTCTCGTGATCTGCCACTCACGGAAGACCCGGTTCTTCTCACGGATGGACATCAAGATATCCGGCGGAAGCTGCTTGGATTTATCCATCGGCTTCCTTGGTCGCTGTGGCGCCGCCGCATCTGCCGCCGCGAGTGTGTAGTGGGTGAACGCAGCTAGCGCGGCGTCCACCCCCTCCACGTCCGGATCGGGTGTGGCGGTGACCGTCTCTGCTAGGTGCTGTTGGAAGTGCGCCCAATTGGTGTTGAGGCGGGCGCTGCGGTGCTCAGGTGGGGCCATCCCGTCTGTGTCCATGTCAAAGATCACTGGCAGGTGATCTGAGGACAGGGCACAGCGCATGGTCGCGATCGCGTTGTGAGCTGCCCCTTTCACGATCGCGATGTCTAGAACATCGGGACGGCCACGCTTCGGGTAGTGCGTGGGGTCGAAGGGACCCAGCACTATGGCGTCGTGGAGGTTTGCGACCCGGAGTAGTCGTCTGCCGCTGATGGTGGTGACCCTGGAGTTCCACTCCGGGTGTTTAGCATTGAGATCGCCGCCGATGAAGAGGTGCCCGCGCATCGACAGCAGCGTCTCGATGTCCCTGGATTGCAGGTGTCCCGACGGTTGTCGGTACGCTGCCACGAACGTGACGTGGCCTGCGGAAGTGCAGACGACGACGCCCGTGGTTTCCAGAGTCGGCGTCTCTGGGAGTAGAACCTGGTGATGGCGCAACGACGTTTTGACGTACACCGCCGTTCCGCCTCCATGGGTTGCCCGGTCCGTGCGGTAGCAGCGGAAATTTGCAGCCCTCACGTCCACGCCTGGCTTCAGCCAGGTCTCGGTGACGAGGCAAACGTCCACGTGCTCATCACGCAGGAACTGGCGGAATTCTCCCGCTTGGGTTCTGATGCTGTTCGCATTCCACACACAAACGGTTAGGCCCTGGATGTGCCTATCCATGTTTGGGTGTGGGGACAGCTGGTGTGGTGTTGGCCTGAACGGCCGACTGCACTGCAGACGCAATCATCTGCGGAAGTTGTGTCAGGAACAGCTTGAAGTCCTCCCTCATGGCCCTGACTTCTTCCGCGACACTCGCTGCAGAAGTCCTGTCAGTGCCTGGGGGTGGTGCCGCTGCCTGGTCTCGAACAGCAGGCTGTGGAGCTGGCGTCTCGCGGGCAGGACGCTCCCTCCGCCGACCGCGCCGGCGGCCGCCCCTCGCTGTTGCAGGCTGCTCTCTCGACTGTCCGCGCCCGTGAGCGACTACCGCCTCTGGAGCAGGCTCGGACTGGTTGCCACGCCCCCGTTCGACGGCGGCGTCGGCAGGACGCTGCTCAGTTGACTTGGCGGGTGCCTTGTCAGTGGCAGCGTTTGCGTAACTTCTCCCGGACTGCACCCGCGCGGAGTGCGCCGGTTGTCCTCGTTGTTTTGCGGTGGCACGCCGGAAGGCAGTGCAGCCGCGGTAGCACGCCACGTGTTTCTCGCCGCAATGGCAGCAAGTGGGCGCGTCCTTTCTCGGAATCTTACAATCTTTAGTGGCGTGGTCCCCCGCGCATTTGACGCAGCGATGAGGCATCTTACAGTACTTCGCTACGTGGTCGAGGGCCTGGCAGTTGAAGCACTGCGGCGGGCCTCGTCTCCTGCGTAGCTTCTCCACGGTGACGCCGACATCGGCCACGTGCGTCAGCTGGAAGATTTTGCGGTTCTCGATGGTGTCATCGAGAACCGCCATAAACAGCGGCATGTCGGAGTGGTCCCTGGGCGACTTCATGCGCGCTGTGGCGCGGATGGGAAAGCCCAGATCTTCAAGCAGCTCCCGCAGGTACCCTGGGTCCATGCTGAACGGGAGCTTGCGAAAGACGACCTTCAGCGTCTTCACCGGCTCCGAGGAGTAGGTGAAGCTGTGAAGCCCCTCCTTTTCGGTGAGGTCCATGACCCCACGGTAGTCTTCAGCTGTTTTGGTGATAACGCGATGTAAGTCGCGCCCTGCGACTCGAAACGTCACGTTCCCCTTAACAACCGCTTTGATTTTCTCTCGGAACTCTTTGAAGCCGCCGGTCCACTTGATGACCACAGGGGGCGGTGGGGGCGACTTCCTCTGCTGTTGGCTCTCCATGGGCTCTCCAGCGTCATTTGAGAGGCCGGAGTACCGGTTGCCGGTGTTGATGGCCGACTGTTGGGCGAGCACGACAGCTCTGGCTGTGTGCTTGCGGGAGGGCTGTGTGAAGCCCTCATCGTCAGCGGCCGGGGGAAGGGTCTTGTTACCCTTCCTCGATGCTTTCCGCTGTGTGCGGAGCGTGGGTGCGCTGCTGTTCGAGCTAGTGGCAGACCTCTTGCAGGTGGTGGCAGCACTCGCGTCGGCAGGACGCTTGCGCGAGTGCTTTTCCACCTCCATGGTTTCAGCTGCCGGTTTTGTGCCTGGGATGAGTCCCATCAGGAAGGCAAGCTGCCTTTCTGCCTCCGGCGTATGCGCTGCATCCATTGAAGCCACTGGCGCCAGTGACTTGGTTTGCTCCGGAACAGTTGCCGAAGCATCCGTTTCGGCCCTCGTTTGCTGAACGGCCAGCACTGTGGCCGCGCTGCTGTTTTCCTTGGTAGCGCAGGACGACGCCGACGGGCCGCCAACGTCAAGTACGCGGGCGTAGGCGTGCAGGGGCAAGCCCCCATCCGCCGAAAGTGCCCGTCGGCTCCTCTGCGTATCTCCGTTCCTGCTGGGCCGGACAGTCGTAGGTGGCCGGCGGTTAGCGGCCGCCGACGGGGCAGGCCCCGCCGACAAGATGTCCGCCGAACCACTCGCTGCCTCAGCCGTGGCTGAGGTCGCATAACGACTGCGCCGGTCCTTAGAGCTGTCCGACTCGTGGTCCATGTCCATCTGCCGGGTTGTTGCCGTTGGGGGGGCCTGGATTCGGTCGCGGCGGCGGCAGATTTAAATACCCTCCGCCCGCGGCGCGCTCCCTCCGCCGTCCGCGCCCCGCGCCACGGTCTCGCGGTGGTACAGATTGCGACGGCGTCTGAGATGACGTCGGTGTGATGGCTCTGTCCGCCGTGGTCATCACAACTATGCGTTTGCTCGATTTACTCTTGATTAACCCAATCGCTGGTTCCCAAGCCTTGCTAAGATTATAGCCACAGTCACGGTTTATGAGGTCGTCATTGGTGCGAATTTCGATGGCCTCTCTAATAACGCTGTCCCAGTATCTCGACGTCTGTACCAGAATCCTCGTGCGGTCATACTCCATAGCGTGATTTTCCGACAATGTTCAGCGACCGCCGACTTGCTCGGATACATTAGTCGAGTGTGCCTCTGGTGTTCACGGCATCGATCCTCGACAGTACGCATCGTCTGACCAATATACGACTTGCCACATTGACACGGAATCTGGTACACGCCAGCCTTCCTCAAACCGAGGTCATCTTTGGCGCTCCCCACCAGTGCACGAGTTTTATTCAGAGGACAAAACACAGTTCTGACACGGTGTTTCTTCAGAATGCGGGCGATTTTCCCCGAGAGTGCGCCTGTGTATGGAATAAATGCAGTGGCTACCTCCTCCCTCGTGACTTCATCCATATCAACAGGTTGTGCTGCAGTGGTTGGGCGGAGAGCACGTTGGATCTTCCACTCTGAGTAACCATTTTTTCGAAACACAGTACTCAGATGTTCCAATTCCTGGGGTAGACTCTCTGTGTCAGAGATAGTGCGCGCCCTATGTACTAGAGTTTTAAGTACCCCATTCCTCTGTGAAGGGTGGTGGCAGCTGTCTGCGTGCAAATACAGATCAGTGTGTGTTGTCTTTCGATACACCCCATGACCTAATGTGCCGTCAGCCCTTCTCCTGACCAAGACGTCAAGGAAAGGTAATTTACCCTCCTTTTCAGTCTCCATAGTGAATTTGATGTTGGGGTGTATGGAGTTTAGATGTGTAAGGAAGTCAAGGAGTTTATCCATACCATGTGGCCAGATGACGAAAGTGTCGTCCACGTAACGGAAAAAGCAAGTGGGTTTCCATTCGGATGACGACAGGGCTTCCTCCTCGAAGTTCTCCATGTACAAATTCGCCACCACCGGTGAGAGTGGGCTACCCATGGCGACTCCCTCCGTTTGTTCGTAGTATTCTCCATTAAAAAGAAAATACGTGGAAGTCAAGATATGCCTAAAAAGTTCAGTGGTATTCTCGTCAAACCTCTGACCAATCAACTCTAGCGACTCTCGCAGGGGTACCCTCGTAAACAAGGAAACGACGTCAAAACTCACCATGATATCTGACTCATCCAACCTGAAGCTATCAAGGCGTTTAACAAAATCCACGGAATTACGGATGTGATGAGGGCATTTACCCACATAAGGACTTAATATTCCCGTCAGGTATTTGGCCAACAAATATGTAGGTGCCCTGATGTTGCTGACGATGGGGCGTAATGGTACCCCCTCTTTGTGAACCTTCGGGAGTCCATATAGTCTAGGTGGTACCGGACCTTGGGGTAACAATTTCTTAGCGTCACCCTCCGGTAAATCTGCGTCCTTGAGAAGAACCCTCGTCTTGTTCTCCACCTTCTTTGTAGGGTCAACGCTGATTTTCCGGTAGGAATCGTCATTTAGCAGGCTCTGCATCTTATCAGTGTAGTCCTTACGGGAGACAACAACTGTAGCATTGCCTTTGTCAGCCGGTAAGACAACAATTTCAGAGCGTTCCCTCAGATCACGAATGGCCGCCCTCTCTTTACTGCTGATATTTGACTTCATCGGCTTGGATTTCGTCAACGCACGACAAGTTTCACGACGTATTTCCTTTCTCTTTAGAAAGGCAAGAGTACTTAGCAAACGACATCTACGGTGGCGCAACTTTTCAAATTTCTTCATGCTGCGATACATCTCCTCCCCGTAAAGGTGTATGATGTGATTCTTGAGTTTCTCCCGGCGTATTTGATAATCAAAATATCCACGGGTGTACTGCCGGTCTATAGTGTCCAACGGGCACAATATTTCGGCGATCAAACATGTCGCCATCATCAGGTGAACTGACGGACTGAGCTCCTGTGAACGTGCCGGTACGGAGATCCGTACGCTATGGCTGCTCAGGGGGAACTGGGTTCGGTCGCGGCGGCGGCCGATTTAAATACCCTCCGCCCGCGGCGCGCTCCCTCCGCCGTCCGCGGCCCGCGTCACGGTCTCGCGGTTGCAGCTCGACTTCCGCCAGAATCATCCGAGGAAATACGTCGTGAAACTTGTCGTGCGTTGACGAAATCCAAGCCGATGAAGTCAAATATCAGCAGTAAAGAGAGGGCGGCCATTCGTGATCTGAGGGAACGCTCTGAAATTGTTGTCTTACCGGCTGACAAAGGCAATGCTACAGTTGTTGTCTCCCGTAAGGACTACACTGATAAGATGCAGAGCCTGCTAAATGACGATTCCTACCGGAAAATCAGCGTTGACCCTACAAAGAAGGTGGAGAACAAGACGAGGGTTCTTCTCAAGGACGCAGATTTACCGGAGGGTGACGCTAAGAAATTGTTACCCCAAGGTCCGGTACCACCTAGACTATATGGACTCCCGAAGGTTCACAAAGAGGGGGTACCATTACGCCCCATCGTCAGCAACATCAGGGCACCTACATATTTGTTGGCCAAATACCTGACGGGAATATTAAGTCCTTATGTGGGTAAATGCCCTCATCACATCCGTAATTCCGTGGATTTTGTTAAACGCCTTGATAGCTTCAGGTTGGATGAGTCAGATATCATGGTGAGTTTTGACGTCGTTTCCTTGTTTACGAGGGTACCCCTGCGAGAGTCGCTAGAGTTGATTGGTCAGAGGTTTGACGAGAATACCACTGAACTTTTTAGGCATGTCTTGACTTCCACGTATTTTCTTTTTAATGGAGAATACTACGAACAAACGGAGGGAGTCGCCATGGGTAGCCCACTCTCACCGGTGGTGGCGAATTTGTACATGGAGAACTTCGAGGAGGAAGCCCTGTCGTCATCCGAATGGAAACCCACTTGCTTTTTCCGTTACGTGGACGACACTTTCGTCATCTGGCCACATGGTATGGATAAACTCCTTGACTTCCTTACACATCTAAACTCCATACACCCCAACATCAAATTCACTATGGAGACTGAAAAGGAGGGTAAATTACCTTTCCTTGACGTCTTGGTCAGGAGAAGGGCTGACGGCACATTAGGTCATGGGGTGTATCGAAAGACAACACACACTGATCTGTATTTGCACGCAGACAGCTGCCACCACCCTTCACAGAGGAATGGGGTACTTAAAACTCTAGTACATAGGGCGCGCACTATCTCTGACACAGAGAGTCTACCCCAGGAATTGGAACATCTGAGAACTGTGTTTCGAAAAAATGGTTACTCAGAGTGGCAGATCCAACGTGCTCTCCGCCTAACCACTGCAGCACAACCTGTTGATATGGATGAAGTCACGAGGGAGGAGGTAGCCACTGCATTTATTCCATACACAGGCGCACTCTCGGGGAAAATCGCCCGCATTCTGAAGAAACACCGTGTCAGAACTGTGTTTTGTCCTCTGAATAAAACTCGTGCACTGGTGGGGAGCGCCAAAGATGACCTCGGTTTGAGGAAGGCTGGCGTGTACCAGATTCCGTGTCAATGTGGCAAGTCGTATATTGGTCAGACGATGCGTACTGTCGAGGATCGATGCCGTGAACACCAGAGGCACACTCGACTAATGTATCCGAGCAAGTCGGCGGTCGCTGAACATTGTCGGAAAATCACGCTATGGAGTATGACCGCACGAGGATTCTGGTACAGACGTCGAGATACTGGGACAGCGTTATTAGAGAGGCCATCGAAATTCGCACCAATGACGACCTCATAAACCGTGACTGTGGCTATAATCTTAGCAAGGCTTGGGAACCAGCGATTGGGTTAATCAAGAGTAAATCGAGCAAACGCATAGTTGTGATGACCACGGCGGACAGAGCCATCACACCGACGTCATCTCAGACGAGGGTATTTAAATCGGCCCCCGCCGCGACCGAACCCAGTTCCCCCTGAGCAGCCATAGCGTACGGATCTCCGTGCCGGCACGTTCACAGGAGCTCAGTCCGTCAGTTCACCTGATGATGGCGACATGTTTGATCGCCGAAATATTGTGCCCGTTGGACACTATAGACCGGCAGTACACCCGTGGATATTTTGATTATCAAGCTACTGCTGTTGACGTTACTTGGCACTCTGTGCTGGTTTGGAGAGGACACCGACCTTCTTGTGTCTGACAGCTTTAGCCTCACTGTTCACCAACATTTTACTGCTGACGTCAGGCAAAGGCAGAGAATGGGACGTTGTCTACAGCCCTCTAAACTTCAAGTCTCAAGCATCTTCTGTTCCTAAATGCTTTCAGTTGCTGCAATACGACTTCGTCGTTTTCGGCAAAAGAAACCCCTCGAGGCAATGGGGAAGAAAACAAACCACAGAAAGCAGCAGAGATAGTGAGCAGTTCCAGCGTTACTGCTGATGAGATTGGTGATGCTGGAGAGTTCATTGCAACCCTGTTGTGAAGATTAAACAAAATCATTAAATGCGCTTCGATATCAAATCTTTGAAAAATGTACATCAAAGATACCACTCAACTTTACCTCTTTGCCTCCTACAAAAGCAAATATCCAAAAACCATTCCCTGAGAACGTATTTGCAGGTGCAAGCTTGGGAGAACAACACACTTCTACCACTGCAATAGGGCTGGAAGTCTTAAAAAATGAGCATCTTGCCAATTCCCACTACAAATGAAGCAGCACCTGCGGGACTGTTTCAAAACCTCCCTGCATATGTGACACAGGGAGCCACGGAATTTGTTCCTGTAGAAAAACTGGCATTACGTTTACCACCGTTTGCGAACTATGCAACGGTCAACACTACATCAATGTTCCATCTGACATCACTATTTCTGACACTGATAACTGTAGCATGTTGTTGTTGTTGTTGTTGTTGTGGTCTTCAGTCCAGAGACTGGTTTGATGCAGCTCTCCATGCTACTCTATCCTGTGCAAGCTTCTTCATCTCCCAGTACCTACTGCAGCCTACATCCTTCTGAATCTGCTTAGTGTATTCATTTCTTGGTCTCCCTCTACGATTTTTACCCTCCACGCTGCCCTCCAGTACTAAATTGGTGATCCCTTGACGCCTCAGAAAATGTCCTACCAGCCGATCCCTTCTTCTAGTCAAGTTGTACCATAAAATCCTCTTCTCCCCAATTCTATTCAATACCTCCTCATTAGTTATGTGATCTACCCATGTAATCTTCAGCATTCTTCTGTAGCACCACATTTCGAAAGCTTCTATTCTCTTCTTGTCTAAACTATTTACTGTGCATGTTACACTCCATACAAATACTTTCAGAAACGACTTCCTGACACTTAAATCAATACTCGATGTTAACAAATTTCTCTTCTTCAGAAACGCTTTTCTTGCCATTGCCTTTACCACTTTAAGTGTCTCATTTCCTAATCTAATTCCCTCAGCATCACCCGACTTAATTCGACTACATTCCATTATCCTCGTTTTGCTTTTGTTGATGTTCATCTTATACCCTCCTTTCAAGACACTCTCCATTCCGTTCAACTGCTCTTCCAAGTCCTTTGCTGTCTCTCACAGAATTACAATGTCATCGGCGAACCTAAAAGTTTTTATTTCTTCTCCATGGATTTTAATGCCTACTCCGAATTTTTCTTTTGTTTCCTTTACTTGCTCAATATACAGATTGAATAGCATCGGGGAGAGGCTGCAACCCTGTCTCACTCCCTTCCCAACCACTGCTTCCCTTTCATGCCCCTCGACTCTTATAACTGCTATCTGGTTTCTGTACAAATTGTAAATAGCCTTTCGCTCCCTGTATTTTACCCCTGCCACCTTCAGAATTTGAAAGAGAGTATTCCAGTCAACATTGTCAAAAGCTTTCTCCAAGTCTACAAATGCTAGAAACGTAGGTTTGCCTTTTCTTAATCTTTCTTCTAAGATAAGTCGCAAGGTCAATATTGCCTCACGTGTTCCAACATTTCTACGGAATCCAAACTGATCTTCCTCGAGTTCGGCTTCTACCAGTTTTTCCAGTTTTTCCATTCGTCTGTAAAGAATTCGTGTTTGTATTTTGCAGCTGTGACTTATTAAACTGATAGTTCGGTAATTTTCACATCTGTCAACACCTGCTTTCTTTGGGAAGAAGGAAGAAGAGATCCCACCGCGGATATAAGTACGGAAGAAATGGAAGACTTAATGCTATTTGGACTCTCTTTCTCCAAACGTGTAAAGAAGTAATGTTGAAAAATTAAGAAAAACACATTATATATCTTCTACTGTAAGATACTTTGTTTAATTGTATTACTTTAACATAGTTGCATATAATCATATTTATTGTTAACTGAATTAATTTCTTATTCCTAATAAAAGAACAATAAGCCTAAGGTATTTCTTTTCCTTTGTACACAAACTTTTTGCTCTCTATATATTATATTAATATTATCCTGTTGGTTTCATAATTTTCAAAACTATTTCTCGATAACGAGTAGATCAGGGATTATATACCAGAAACAAGTAAATATTAGAAAAATCCTTTGAATGGAAAATTGACTTTAGTCAGTAACCATGCTATTTACTTACGGCTTAATAATGACAATATTTATTAACCAGCTCGGTTTCCTGTAACTTCCTGTGGCGTTTTGCAAACACAACTTGATGCTCTAAAATATTCCTCCTATAAAATTTTGCGTGAAACTTGCCAATTCTCAGATGCTGCGCGCTTTATGGCGACGAAACGAGTGTTTTTCTGAAAGTGTGAAAAATTGCCATTTTCAGACTTAACTTTCATATAGGACAATTAATCATATAGCAATGGTCTTGTACTTAATCGATGTAGAATTTAACGCTCTACATTTTCGTTAACCTTGGTTTTTCCGATTAAACGTTTAGTTTCGCAGGAATTTAAATACAACCAGAAAAAGTCCAATATCGTTGTGATTTTCTTTTCATCACGACTGGAGCTCCACTCAGAAATCGAGGCAAACTCAGATTATTCATATCAGAAGTCTTTTGGAAGGATAAAAACAGTTTCTAGAATTCCACTAATTTTTGGCAAAATCTCTTAATTTTTTTGATCTGCTATGCGTCAAGCCAGTAATGGATACCGCATTAAGATGCTGGCGAAATATCTATGAGAAAACTCTTGATGCTCTGTTATGTCGAGCAACTGATCCACAACCACCGTCCAGTTCAGTTTGATATTGAGAATGAAGGCAAAGCATAATAAACGAATTATTAAATTTCGCTTTTAGAAAAGTGTTCAGGCTTCAGGCTACCCCTACCATATCGAAATTTGACCACCGTATGCCTGTATATAAATTGTGACTGCTCAAAGCAAACAAGGGACCAGTCAACGAAGGAATTCCTCCAACATTAAACACTGAAGATGGTGTGAAATTAGACTCTTCCTTGTCCAGAATCTCTCACGCAGGGAATAATCCCGTGCGATTAAAAGAGATAACTAGTAGCAGCTGTTTGTAAACAGGGTAAGAGAACAGAGCAGTCAGAACAACGTCGCTGACGACCGTCTCTCGCGGGATACTATAAAACTTTACGACTGGAAAGGAATCAGCATGGGTTCGGAAAAAAAACCTTACATGCTCGAAACTCAGCTCGCTTTTTTTTTTTTTTTTTACAGAAGATAACTTGTAACAGGTGCAGGTGATCAAGGAAGGAAAGTTATTAGACACACTGGAGAATGATGGGCGAAAGAAATCGGCCGTGTCCGTTCAAAGGAGTCATCCTTGCGTCCACCTTAAGTGATTTAAGAAAATCACGGAGAACTTAAATCACCGAGGCCGGAGCGGGGTTCGAATCGTCGTCCTGCTGAATCCGAGTCCAGTGGCTTTTTTTTTTTTTTTCATCAGTCTTTTGACTGGTTTCATGCAGCCCTCCACGAATTACTCTACTGTGCCAACCTCTTCTTCTTAGAGTAGCACTTGCAACCTACGTCCTCAATTATTTGCTGGATGTATTCCAATCTCTGTCTTGCTCTACAGTTTTTTGGCCTCTAAATCTGCCTCTAGTACTATGGAAGTCATTCCCTCATGCCGTAACAGATGTCCTATCGTCCTGTCCTTTCGCCTTATCAGCGTTTTCCACATTTTCATTCTTGGTCGTTCACTCTTTTTATACCCGTTGGCTCTTGTACATACTGTATATTACCTGTCTCTCCCTATAACTTACCCCTATTTTCTCACAATTTCGAACATGTTGCACCATTTTCCATTGTCGAACGATTTTTTACAGAGCGACAAGCCTTATGAACGTGTCTTGATTTTTCATTATCAACCATAACGTCAGAATTGCATCTCTCGTGCCTTTATCTTTCCTGAAGCCAAACTGATCATCATCTAGCACATCCTCAATTTTCTTTTCTATTCTTCAGTATATTATTCTTGTCAGCTACTTGGAGGCATGAGCTGTTAAGCTGAATGTGCGATAATTCTCGCACTTATCAGTTCTTGCAGTCTTCGGAATTGTGTGGATGATATTTTTCCGAAAGTGAGATGGTATTGTGCCAAACTCATATATTCTACATACCAACGTGAATAATCGTTTTGTTACCACCTCCCCCGACGATTTTACATATTCTGACGGAATGTTATCTATCCCTGCTGCCTTATTTGATCTTAAGTCCTCCGAAGCTCTTTTACATTCTGATTTTAATACTGTATCCCCTATCTCTTCTAAATCGACTCCTGTTTCTTCTTCTATCACATTAGACAAATCTTCGCCCTCATAGAGGCTTTCATGTATTCTTTCCACCTATCCGTTCTTTCCTCTGCCTCAGGGGAATTCCCGTTGCATCCTTGCTTTTAACGTCACCGAAGGTTATATTGACTCTCGTGTATGATGAGTCTGTCCTTCCGACAATCATTTCTTCTTCGATTTCTTTACATTTTTCATGCAGCCATTTCGTCTTAGTGTCCCTGCACTCCCTATTTATGTCTTTCCTCAGCGACTTGTATTTCTGTATTTTTGAGTTTTCTGGAACATTTTTGTACTGCCTCCTTTCATCGATCAACTGAAGTATTTCTTCTGTTACCCATGGTTTCTTCGTAGTTGCCTTCTTTATACTATGTTTTTTCTCTTTCCAACTTCTGTGATGACTCTTTTAGAGGTGTCCATTCCTCTTCAACTGTACTGCCTACTGAGCTATTCCTTATTGCTGTATCCATAGCTTTACGGAACTTCACGCATATCTAGTCATACCTTAGTACTTCCGTATCCAACTTCTTTGCGTATTGATTCTTTCTGACTAATGTCTCAAACTTCAGCCAAATCTTCATCACTACTATATTGTCATCGGAATCTATATCTACTCCTGAGTACACCTCACAATCCATTATCTGATTTTGGAATCAGTCTGACCATGATGTAATCTAACAGAAATCTTCCCGTATCACCCGACCTTTTCCAAGTATATCTCCTCTTCTTGTGATTCTTGAACACAGTATTCGCTATTACTAGCTGAAGTTTATTACAGAACACAATTAGTCTTTCTCCTCTCTCTTTACTTGTCCCAAGTCCCTATTCTCCTGTAACTTTTCCTTCTACTCCTTCCCCTACAGCTGACTATTAAGATTTTAATCTCCCTTTACGCACTGTATTACTCTGTCAGTATCCTCATATACTTTCTCTCTATCTTCATCTTCAGCTTGCGACGTCGGCATGTATACGTGAATTATTGCTGTCGGTGTTGGTTTGCTGTCGATTCTGATAAGAACAACTCTATCACTGAACTGTTGACTGTAACCCACTCTTTGCCTTACCTTCATATGCATAACGCATCCTACTCCTGTTACACCATTTTCTGCTGCTGTTGATATTACCCTGTACTCATCTGACCAGAAATCCTTGTCTTCTCTAGAAATTTCACTTCACTGACCCATACTATATCTAGATTGAGCCTTTGCATTTCTCTTTTCAGATTTTCTAATTTCCCTACCACGTTAAAGCTTCTGACATTCCACGCCCCGACTCGTAGAACGTTGTCCTCTCGTTGATAATTCAATCTTTTTCCCATGGTCACCTCCCCTTAGCAATCCCCTTCTGAGATCCGAATGGGGGACTTTTCTGGAATCTTTTGCCAATGGAGAGATCATCATGCCACTTTAACGCAGTGGTTTCCACAGCCTTCTGCATCCTCATGCCGTTGATCATTGCTGATTCTTCCGCCTTTAGGGGCAGTTTCCCACCCCTTGGACAACAGAATGTCCTGAAACTCTATCCGGCTACCCTTAGTGTCTTAACCACTGCGAAACCTCGCTTATTGCAGTGGTTCCGTCTTTCTAGAATGCCGTTTGATACTTGTGCAACGCTTTATTGTGGACACGGACGAGCTTCACGACTGTTTCTCCTCTCGTTCAGCAATCGTGTAGAAATGAGCTCAATTCAGCACCAATTTCGCCAAATAAACGGTGTAAATCAGCTTGAATGGAGTAAACCAAAAGCCAATAGTGATGCTGTAAATGATAGTCCTCGAGGAGTATTTTAAGAGAAGACCACAATAAGATATGGTCCTATGTAGTATCATCACAAATATATTATTGGCTCAAAGAGTTGGCGATTAATATAACTCAATACATTATAATGGAAGACCAGTGTTCAGCAGAAACGAATGTTACATGGGGTTTGATACAGGAAGCGTAATAAAACCGTTAATGTTATCAGTACATATATACAGTTCATCAGATTGGGTCGCCTGCACTCTTGAAGTTGTTCGTTGATGATGCTGTTGTCTTCAGAAACGTATCATCATTGGGTGGCAGTGAGACTTTCCACTTGATGTACTGAAAGGATCTCTTCATGACTGGGTGAATGCAAGATAAAGACGATAGTCCGATAGTACCCAACAACAAGAACAGACGTAAACTTCAGGACCTTATAACACCGTTTACACAGCTGCGTAAAGTATCAACTAGGCTTGGCAGTATATATTGAACAAATTTAGTGATGCGCTGCTAGAGTCGTAATGTGATTAATACAGCTCATCCGAAAATCTAAGGGAGATGTTCAGGGAACTAAAAGTGAAATCAATGGAAAAAAAGTTAGGTTGTTCTTGCGAAATGACGATAGGAAAGAGCTAGTGAGGAAAATGGTGCAACCATTTTCGCGCAAACGGAGGACGAGAATTAGATGACACAGATAACGGCCCAACCCGAGGCATGTAGACAATAATTTATTTCAAACTGAAACTTGAAATTCTGGAATAATACGTAAATGAAATGGAACAAAGTCAATAGTATTTATACGAAGTACAATGCTCACTGGCAAGCCAAGTACATAACATAAATCACCATGCCTGTTGACATTAACAGACTAAAAGTAGGGTAAATTTGAACGTCAGTAGTGTTTGTTTCTGGGTTCTAGTGCGAATCGATTACAAGGTATCATATTTTAAAAAGTTTCCACGCCGAAACTTGTGCAATATCTGTGGTAGCACACACTAAAGAAGAGCACAACTGCATACACTAGTTATGTGGTTTTTGACCAGTAACTAGGCAATTGATCATCACATGTCGTGTTCAAAATGACCACCGGCACCGTCAATACACGCTTCCAGTTTGGTGTGGAGAATTGTTGCTGCACACGTGCTAGCATTTCAGAGGGGATGTCCGAGCCAGCCTGCAGTACTACGTCGTCGCATATCGTAGCTTTCCCCATGGAAGAAGATCTACAGTCGTCAAATCCAGGGAACGGGCCGGCCGAGGTACTGGTTCTCTGTGTCCAATCCAACGATTTGGAAGCGATTCGTAAACGTATGCTGTAATATTTTGTGCACTATGGGTTGGACAGCCATCATGTCGGTAGCACAGGTTCCTCCTAGTCTGCAGAGGAACGTCTTCTACCATCTGTGGAAGATGACCTGTTAGAAGACTGCGACACACCAGATGTTTACACTCCATGGATGCTGATGTTCCAGCTGACGAAGCCAACTGGAATTGTCAGCAGACCAATAGTGCATGTTTCGATGGTTTACCTGGCCTTGATTGGTAAATATGGCTACATCATTAAACAAGATACATAGTACATCCGGAGTATCTTGTCTTAATGCGCATGTCCAGAAGCTAACGCGATTCTCATAATCGCTTCCATGCAGCTCTTGGAGGAAGACGTGATTGGGATGGAACCTAAGTCGATGGAAAATGCATAGGACACTTGCCTGACACATGCTACTTCCTCATGCGATTGCGCGCGAGCTAACGTGAGAATCAACTGCAACGGCAGCAGCTACATTAATTCCCCTTCTTCTGTGGCCACTTGTTTCCTTCTGCTACGTTGTCTAGGTGTTATATTACCACTTTCACATTAGTGGTTGAAGAGCTTGATAAATAACTGCCGAGATGGGTGACGTCTTTTGGGATATCTTGCTGCATACACGGTGCAAGAATGAACTGCATTTTCCGCTTTGGTAAATCCCATGTTCACTCACTACCTACTGCTTGCAGTGCCACAAGCACTCCCTAAGCGAACATAACATTGTATCTAGCAAATAGACATGCTAAATAGCACAAAGAAGAGTCGGTGTGGAAACTGCTCAAAATACAATATCTCTTAAATGACTCACAACAGAATCCTGCAATGAACACCACCGACATTGTAGTTTACCCTACTTATAGATTGTTAATGACAGTAGGTATTGTTCAATTTAAAAAAAGCGCATGTATGCACAAAAAGTACACTTTCTAAGTAATTTTACAAACCCTTCATTGACTAACAATACAAATCTCTGATTACCAATCCATCCTGTGAAAATCGCACATCAATAGCACTTTCCATTTCCGCAACATTTGCATTGCAAGTTTTAGGTGATTCTCCCTGTACAAGCACACTCAGGAGACACCACGCAAATGTTGTCTTATACCGTCTCTTGATCTTGATAATCGCCTCAATTTGGCAACGGAGAAGGTCCACAAGTTTCTTCAGATACACCACATACAACTCAAGACACTCATTGACGATCCAGTAGAATTAACAAACTGAGGTGACATCAAATGCAATGTCTCACACGCTGTTCCAAAACAATCCCATACAATTACTGTGGGATTAAGATCAGGTGATTTAGCTGTGTAGTCGAGACGTGTTGAAACTAGAAACATGTAGGTGCAACCCTGTGAGCACAGTTTTTGTCATCTCGGAAGATGGGAATGTCCACTATATACTCACCATGAAAATATAGAAGACACAGCGAGAAAGACCCTCAAAACATCCACCTCGGCCTAAATTACACCCTCTACACTCTGCACTTTCGCGTCTTATTGGGTCGCCAGTGCACTCGACACTTTACACCAGCCATATACTGTCCGCTTTCTCTGTTGTTTAGCCCACTCAATACGTGGAGCTTAATGTGCCACTGTGACCAATGGCCTTTCGAGAGGTACCAGACCGCCAGTATCCATTGCGTACAGTTCCTTGCAATCTCTGCTCAGAAACTAGTCGTGATGAGACTGCATTCACCTTCGGTTGGGAAACAGATTGTCGATAACAAGGCATTCTTCTCTGGTTCCTGTACATTAGAACCTTTTTAAAATCGACCAAGTTATTTTTTTGGGTGGGACAGGCACATCATTTCTTGTGATCACGCTGGACAGTCCTCACTAATACACAAATAAATTGAGAACTTCGTTCACGGTGGGGCCATGTACACATCCAAACTCGATTGCTTCTTTCTCCTATTCTGTTGTGTTTCCAAGATGATCTCCCACACACAGGCACACGAGTCCACCACGCAGGTCTGCCTTGACAAATTCGCCTGTGAGTGAGTGATGGGTCCGCAGTGGAGTCGGTCTGTTCCACAAGCGGACCTCTATCTTGTAGCCCACAATCCAGCAATACAAGCAGGTAGTGTCCACCAAGCAGTTGCCGTTGTCCACACACAGTTGGATGGGTTGGTGAGCAGGTCTGCAGACGTGTCAGTACACACCAATCAGGTTGTGAATGTGCACATTCACTGTGCTGATTTCATACAACCAAGTGGCACATATGCATACGCCAGTTGATTGACATGTATTACATCAACAGTGAGTGATCACATAAATGCCTGGTAGCAGTTCTAGTGGATCTAACAGCTCTAGGGAGTGATCAGTGGCTGACTAATATTTTATATAGTGAGCCTATGTAGCTGTAGCATTAGGTTAGAGTATACGAGAATATTACTGGAAACAGAAAAAAGAATAAGCATGATGAGATCAGGCAGCACTGAGACAGAGGGCAGGTAAGGAAGCAATTTTTTACTTTTTTATTCCTGCGTTAATTTTACTTTGTTTCTCTTATGTCTAACCAGGAAACCTAAGAGATTTTCTTTCCAGTTAAATTCACAATGATAATTATACATGACTTAGACGTTAACTACGGTAAAGAAAATAGGCACTAAAGTAGTGGCAGTCATAAACTTTATGTTAATCATTTCTCATATTCAATATTCTTGTGAAATGAGTGTAATCATGTATTTTTTAAGCGAATACTCTTAACTGTTTTTAAATAAAACATACTTTATTAAATTTCTACACCTTTATTCTTCATGTCTACATATTTGTAGCCTTCTGCCGCCAGACGGCTCTGAACTGTAGCCTGCAACATGGCGGCGTGTGGTATAACTACGTAGGTGCTTGAGAAATAGTATGCTGTAATAGTTCCAAATTTGAAGAGTTTGTCAACACATACAGCACCCTCTCCTTCAGCATGACAATGCCACACCATATAAGGGCTCTTCAACAGTCCGAAGCCTTGGCTTCGCTGTCACTGATCATCCTTTTTATAGTCCTGTCTTAGCCCCATCTGATTTTCATTTGATTCCAAAATTAAAGAAAATCTTCGAGGACTTCACTTTGATAGCGATAACGTGGTGCTAGCAAATGTAAGGTTTTGGCTCTGTTAAGAAATTCAAACATTCTACAGTGACAGAGTCAACAGAGAAATGTATTCGTCACTAGCGTGACTATGTAGAGAAATAAATTTGTAGATATGAATAAAGATGTAGAATGTTAATAAAGCCTGTTTTATTTTTAAAAAAGCTTCAAGAGTTTTAACGTGAAAGAATTCTGAGGCATTACTTTACGGCACACACTTGTAGTTGCTCTAAAATGCAGTGTGGTTTGTGATCACACAGATTAGTGGGCAATTCGCTTTTCAGACATGTGGTTGAAACTGAAAAGATTTATTAAAGTTAAAAAACCAAGAATCTGAATGCATCGTATATTTTATTAAGGTTTTAGAATGTTGTCCTAGATCTGTGACTTGTTCTTAACTAATTTTTGGTCTCGGAATTCAAAACTGTTATCAGTTTCTCTCTATTACGTCAAGTTTTTAAACTACAGGATACTCTCTCTTTACCCTAAAAGTCATTAAAACTGGACATACAAAGGAAAATAAAGTGGGTACTAACCAAACGTAGTAGAATATTTTCGTCATTCAAAGGGTATTATAATATTCAAAGTTACATTGTGTTTATACAAATAATAACAACAAAGATATTAAGGTACAAATTTTCGCTTGTAACTTTTCCTAGAATGTTCCATCTGGGGAAAATCTCGCTTGATGCTCCAACAGTAGTCAGCCATCATACCGACATCCCATTTACCTTGATACCTTGCTTCTATGACCTTCAAATCTTGGTGGAATCGCTCACCCTGTTCATCGCTAACAGCACCAAGATTTTCTGGAAAGTTAGCAAGATGGCTAGGTAAGAAATGCAGTTTCATACTCATATTACAGCCAAGCTTTTTAAAGCTCCCTAAGAGCTGTTGAACAACTTCGACGTAATTCTGGGCTCGTGTATTTCCTAGAAAGTCCTTGGAAATACTTTTGAATGCCAACCAAGCATTCTTTTCAAGTTCGGTCATTGTTTCTATGAAACGTCCATCTTTAATAAGTTGCGAGTCTGTGGCCCATCAAAGACACCAGCCTTCATCTTCTCATATGACAAGCTAGGAAATGCCGAAATGATATACTTAAAACATTCCCCTTCAGTTGACAGAGCTCTAACGAATTGCTTCATGAGACCTAGTTTTATATGCAAAGGCGGAGATAGAATGTTTTTTCTGTCGACAAGTGGATGATTTACAATGTTTGGATCACCAGGTTTCATGTCAGATCTTAGCGACCACTTTGACTGCACCTAATGCTTCTCACGAGTTCTGCTGTCCCCCGTACACAGAAAACACGGATACTTGATATATCCGCGTTGCTGGCCAAGAAGGAAAGAAACCATTTTAAGGTCAATACAGATGATCCACTGGTGCAAGTTAGATTCCAACACATCAATTACCTTCTTTATGTCTTCGTATTTTTCATACAAGAAAACTGAATGGCCTATTGGGACTGAACCATATAAATTTCCATTGTGTAGGAGAACACACTTCAAGCTACGTTTTGAGCTATCTATAAACAACCTCCATTGTTGCGTTATACTCTGAAATTCCCAATTCCTTCATTAAACTAGTTGTGTTGTGGCAATACACAAATCTATCAGCACTGCGAAAGAACAGCAGAAATGCACTTGGAAGTAGGTGATTTTAGCTTTTTCTAACAAGTTTTTTTTCGTGCAGTCTTGATGCTAGTTGTTCTGATGCTTTTTTGGATAGTCCCAAATCCCGTACCAAGTCATTTAACTCATTCTGATTAAACCCTTTACGAACAGAATCATCGTCACCTTTAAAGTCTTCGTCGCTGCCGTCACTTCGATCTTCGCCTGACGGCATCTTCTTGTGTTTCCAAAGAGGGTAATTCTTGAAACACTGGCACTGAAGTTTTAGCTGAATACGGCACAGGGTGTATAGCTGACTTTAATCTATAGTAATATTGTTATATCCTGACGTTTGTCCACATTCTCAAACCCATGATTTATCTTGGTCGCCAATTTTTACTTTAAAATAGACAAAATATGTTCCCTGACAAAATTACTGATGACATCTTGGATATTCGGGAATCCAGCCGGATGTTCGCGTCGTTCTCGCACGATATTTCAACAGCGTGCCTCGCTGTCTTCTTCAGGTGCTACCTGAGACTGGTCCTCGGGTCGATCGAGTCCAGTATTTATGCCTGGGAGGAGCTGGGCGTTCCCTAATCGGTCCTCACCAAGTCGAGTGTTCCATCTGTGGTCCGCGCCCGCCAGACTCGGCTTCAATTACAAAATTACTGATGTTTGTCTGTTGACTGGGATTGGTAAAACTGCCACATATATAACAAAACGAATCGGGCCTGTGTACGCGAACTACCGGCGGCAGATAAAAAAAAAACCAACTTTTTCGTTTATATATAAATAAGAAGAAATACTGCTAATCTTGTGTAAATACAAGTTCTTGCACTAGGCGTTGGAAACCGGCTTCACTATACCCTGTTTACTTCAGCGTCTCATGGGTAACTGACCACATTAGTCTAGACAATATGAATCTAAACCTGTCACGCGGAGTCCCTATCCCCTACAGTCGTCACTGGTTTAAGGTTCGCCGACAGAGTGCAGCACTGCTTTCTGTAACAAACAAGTTACCTGTCAGAAGCGTAATCGCATGCGCAACAACTGTAGAAACAAAACGTGATAGGAAAAAAACTAATTACAGTTTTGGAATCAGGATGTCCTTTACCACTAAAACAGCCTAAGAATCGAAGTCAACAGAAATTAAGTTACAAATTGTTCCCCAGTGTAATCCATATACAAGGGAATATGTTAAAGAAACTTCCTGGCAGATTAAAACTGTGTGCCCCACCGAGACTCGAACTCGGGACCTTTGCCTTTCGCGGGCAAGTGCTCTACTGTCTGAGCTACCGAAGCACGACTCACGCTCCTTCTCATTAAGAAAAGGTGTTGATGACATTAGGAGCTAAGAAATCAGTGACTTATTGACTATTCTGTGGTACCGACCCTAACTGAACAGGACTGACATGTCATCAAATAACCTACATGCATGTATCAGAGAAAGTTTCATGGCTAGCGCGAGTCATATGAAACATTCCCTATTTTAACCAGATTTACCTACATCACTATAGACAAAATCCAGCAAGACTAATAATGGAATTAACTTTTATTTTGGTATAAATATGTTTCTAAACTTTTGCATTGCATCTTGCTCATAGGCAAGAGAAACATTTCCTGAATGGTATGACAGTCTGTTTCTCCCAATTTAGATACTCATCTGGGATTATCAAACCTCATGCAAAACTGACTGCCGTATCCGGCAGCTGGGATGGGAACGATTCCACTTCAAGCTGCTCTAGATGGCACCTGTGTATTTAAGAGGCATGGTAGTTTCTATAATTAACATGTGTGTTTTCTTTTCTGAAGAAGGCTTGGCCAAAAGCTAAATGTGTAACAGTCAATTTGTTGTGCCTGTCTGAAACTCAACGTGTCATCTTTACTGTGAGTAGTAATCTATCCTTTTCCTTATATTGTTGATATTCCAACCTGGTATTTGTAAGAGTCGCACTTACAACTGTGACTCAGTTTAAGTTCCTGTCTCATCCAAGAGTGACTGAACACTAACTTTGATGTCAATAACAGCCTTCACACATGACCAGGAATTTCCTTAGATTTTGTGAAGAATCATATAACAGCATTCCGCTACAGTAGTCACTGAAGGTTTCGCATTGTTCTCTTTGACATCCAAATGCATTTTATTAAACATCTTCCTATCAATAGCCCTATGCTTTGTTACACCCCTGAGTGAAATCACATATTAGATAGGAGCCCCCCCCCCCCCCCCAAACCTCCCACCATCATCAAAATTACTGCCTAACTAAATTTTAGAATGAAAAAGAATTTTCTTTGAAATCTTTCATTTTTAAATAATGAAAGGTAAATGATATATAGTTTTAGAAGTTATTTTATTAAACCATGAGTCAATAAGAGAGCTGGTACTGCTTATTTCTAACAACCTTTACAAAATATAATGTAACTGGATAGATTTAAAAATTCTACTCATCAAGAGGCAGAACAACACACACATAAAAGGCATTTCGAATGCAACTTTTATTTAAAGACTGATGAACCAATTCTCAGTGCATCACTAGCACTACCTATGACTCATTCTTACAAAAGGACACTAATTATCCAGTTTACGGGTAGAAACTAGTTACAAAACATACTTCTTGTGCACCACTCCTCTCCCCCGCAAGCCTTGCTTCTCACACACTCTCCACCTCCGTTTAAAACGGACCAAATTGATATGTGTGCACTATATATAGACCAACTGTTTGAAAGTAACTTGACGCAGAGTAAAACTAGCAGAGACTTGAAGACTTCATGCCACCAAAGCTTGCAACTGACGGACACCGTTTCTACTACTGCTGCTGCTAATAATAATAATAATAATAATAATAATAATACAATACAGACTCTACAGCAATGCAGAGACTTTACATAGCTGCTGTTGCTGATGTGCTGTCAGTTAGTTTGTTTACTGTTGCAAAGTGAATAATGAAGCAATTTCTGGTCCACTGATTGAACTACCTAAAACCCTCATGACATATTTAAATATATGTGATGGGTAAGTCTTAATTATATTGCCAGAGACGAATGATAGAAACTGCATGTGTCGTGAGTGAACTTTGCATGAACTATCTGTTATAAGTAGTTTTCAGAGAAGAAATTTAGCAATGTTTGACAGGACATCTTGTCATGCCCACCACTAACAAAACTGTAATTTACCCAATTGACTGTTGTGTGATTAAAGTCTCCACTGATGATTAGAGTACAATTGGGGACCTTACTTACAAGTAAACTGTGGCTTTCTCTAAGGTTTTGTTATTACAACAGGATGTGAGTCTGGTGGGTGATAGAAGTGTACAACTGCCATTTTATGACCACCCCTAATATTGAGTCTTCAAACAATCTAGGACAGTGAAACCGACTGTCTTGTCTACTGTGACAAATACACCCCCTCCATTTCATCACTTATCCATAAATTGCAATTACATACTTCTATTCCACACTTAATAACTTTTCCTTATCCACTGATAATCTCTTCATAGCACATACTGCTGTTCTGAGCAAACAAATGTGAAACGAATATCGTGACCACATTCAGTTGACTGAGCGAAGTGGTTCAGTAATATGACACTTCACTCTTATTTGGGATGATTTGGCTTCAAACCCCCCTCCCTCTGCCCACGCAGATTTGCATTTCTCATGATTTTCTTAAATCACTTACAGTTGATGGTGTGACAGCTCCTTTTAACAGTGTGGAGCCTATTTCGTTCCTCACCAATGGGTGGTCCTTGTGCTCCATATCAAATGAGCTCTTTGTCAACTGTGTCAACCCTAATCTTCCAATATTTTCAAGTAGAGAAGTTACTCCAAGATCTTGACATTATTTAAGGCTGCCATAATCTAAGTGAATCATTTCCCACAAAACTATCCAAATAGCATTATCCTACTGGACCGACATTCACATGGCTAAAAATTTATTATTTAGTTTTCCTCCTCACAAGACTGACTTTGTTAGTTAGTATGCTCAAAAAAACTCTTCCATGACATCGTCAATACTTACTTGACTTATTGGGGCCTTATTTGGGGGAATCTTTTCTCTTAACTCATAGATTATACTGTGGGGCCCTGCTCACTTGTCACTTGTAGGGAGCCTAAGGGATGATGCGAACTCAGAATGCTATACAATAATTCAAGCAAATGACATTAGTAGCTCTTATTACAAATAAGAAGATTAACAATACTTAACTTGATATTTACAATGGTGTCACAAGTAATGGGCAACATGCAACATAAATCCGAGTTCTTTGCTATATACAATGTTCATGCAAGTTTGAAATATAGTTTGTGGATCACTAATAACTGCTATCGTAGCATTCTCTGCTAGGCCTGTCCGTATACTGAGCCGATACTGAGCAGCCAAGGTTGGCAGGAGGGGCACTTATATTCTGCTCTCGTAGAGGCAACTCCTGTTTTAGTGCGCTCCTAATCAGTGCACCACTAGCCGATGTCGTTTCACCGCCTTCTCTTCAATTGCATTCTTCATCTTCATTCCGGCACTTGTGGTTACGCCAGAACATATACTTTCGGAAATTTCCTCACACCCATTCCCTAAGCTGAATACATTGACATATAAACACAGTGAAGAAAGCTCTCAGGTAATAAAATAATATTTCCTGATCATGAGGCAAAGAAGACTAAGAGAGCTCAATCAGTGGCTTAGTTACAAACCAAACATGCAGAAATAAAGTGAAATGGAAGTTAAATGTGAGCAAATGTAGTGCTTCTATTCCACAGTCATATTTATGATTGTTCTAGGTAAGTGCCTGGTATGACAATTTTGCAGGTAGAGAACATAGATTTTATGACATACTAGCATGCAGAAAAATCACAAGGACCATCGAACACTGGCATTGTGGTATTAGTAGCAATAAGGTTATTACATTCCTAAGGCCAAGTTTTACTGACATTTTCTTTGTTTTTTTCTTACTTCATCACTTAATTCTGGAATAAGTGGTACTTATCCAATAAATAATGAGAGATGTATCGCAAAAGCAATGGCTTAGTACCATTTCAAGAGGGCAGATGGTCTTTTATTCATAATGACAGATCTGTTGCTACCATACTAAAAGTTTATTTAGAAATACACTGGTGTGCAAAATTTAATGCAACGTGCACCCATGCTGGCCACAAAGTTGATAAGGAGTTCATGTGATAGGTTGTTCCATACACCAGCTGACAACTGCTGGATGGTTTTTGGTGCGTGTGCACATGCTTCAATACTTCACCCCAATACATCCCACATAAGCTTCAAGGGGCTTAACACAGAGGAATGGGCACGCCAGTCCATTTACTGAATATTCTCTCATTCCAAGAGCTCCTCCACCTGCTCTGTTTGACGCGATTGCGGCACACTGTCATCTGTGGAAATGAAGTGAGGGGCGAATGCACCCCTGAAAAAATACTCGTGGGGAAGGTGCGCAAAGTCGAGGTAACAACGACTGGTGAGTGTACTATGTTCGAAGATCTGGAGGTCTGTATGCCTGTGCAATGTTATGCCTCCCCACATCACACCACATGGACCACCAAAACAAGCATATTCAACAATGTTCCTGAGTGCATTACGTGATCCCACCTCTCACCGTAGCACCCAGGAATATTGTCAAACCTCTTTATTTTAGTGATCCAGATGTTATGATGAGGGGAGTATAATGTATAGCATCATCATACTACCTGCAAACCTTTGAACACGATACATTCAGCAATCAATGTTGTTGTAACACTGTGCTCCCTCCCCCTTTGGATCTTTACAGATGCATTCTGCCCTGACTGCATCAAACTGCACTGGAGAGATACTGCAGGCTGTCCATATGCACCAATGGCCGTAGTGGTGGAAGAATGGAATGTCTTATCACAAGAACTCCTTTGGGCAGCTTGGGGGTACGTTGCACAGCACACACTACCGTATGTGGTGATCACATACCCTATTAAAAACCATGGCCCACCTTTTTTAATGTTCAGGGAACCATCATAAATTACAGTGACTTCAGTAAAATTATTGTCTTTGAATATGTCATTTCTGTTTGTCTTATTATATATTTCTTTCAGTAACTTTCTGTAACATATGGTAGCAGTTATTTCCATGCGTGTTCCACGTGTCATTCAGCTACGTAACTTGGCAGTGACACAACTAGCAGAAGTTACTTTCTTCCTTACATTGTACACGCCAGGATAGTTTGACCTAGCTTAATGTTTTGCACAAACTGAGCATAACACAGGAGGGATTAAGGAATGAAATAGAACCTGCAAACACTAATAACAGATATGCAAGTGGACTATATGCACAAACAACATTAACTACTTTGGAAAATCTGTTTTACTCTAACTGAAACTGTTTATACAATATCCATTATTTCAGAGGATACAACATGTGAACAATTTGTTGTTACAGTATTGCTACCAACATGAAACAAAAACACTGTCTACATTTATGTAGTGAAATATGGAAAGTAAACGTTCAACAGGTTGATATTACTTTCCTGCAATGTTGGAGATTTAGTAATATTAGAGACTAATTGATGCTTACACTACTGTACTCAGCTGATGATTTATTTATGACAAGTTTAATATGGATATCGTTCGTTCCGTTACTGGGGGTGGTATCAGACAAAAGGTCTTCTGTCTCTAAAACTAGAACAATACAACTTCACACTTTTAAAAAACATAAAATTCTTTATAAAAGTAGAAGTAAAAAGTTCATGAATAGAAAATATCTTAATCAGATTGACATATAATCATTAATCTGATTCTGTTGTTTCATAACAGTATAAAATGTCAAAAACAGTACAAAACTACATCAAACACTTTAAGAAAAACCACTTTTATTGTCCACTGCAAGGTTCTGTTGTTAGGAAAATCTCATTCCCAAGTTTCATTTTCTTCAAATATTTTCTCGAGTTTCAGTTTCTTGCTTACATTACTATCCGAATCCTTACGATCATCTGAAACCATTAAAAAAAATTCACAAATCATGAGCAAAAAATTATGTGGTTATAAGACTCTTTTCCTAAACGATACATATATTAAAGAAAAATGTAATTTAAATAGTTTAAATTTTTGACATGAAGTACCAGTCAGTTTGAGCCAAAAATAAGTTATGCATACCTTTTCGGACTGTTATAGAAATAAGCATCTGCAATAACTTACTTCGTTTGGTGATTGTTACTAGCTGCCAACAGCATATGAGGAAATTGGGCAAACAACAAAGGATGGTCTAAAAGTTTTTAACATAGCACACAGAACTTATTTCTGACAAAAATGTAATACTTTTGAAAGTGTCATTTTTAAGTATCAGATACATGTTAATTGCTTCTTTCTATTTTGAAACTCAAATGTTGTCTCTTTCCTGACATTAAACAGTTCTTCCATAGCAATTTTAATAATTAGAAAGATGACTGCTAAATTTAAGTGTGGCAGTGGATGGACTGGATATTATTTGTGCTCTGGGTGGGTAAAAGCTGACACAATTCTGTGAAAAATACACAAAGACACACTCAAAATTACTAACTGAAGCATACAAGATTTCTCAAATTGCAAAGATCTTAATAGCATACGTCCACCACATATCACACACAGCTTTTGGAATGGCAAAGTTCTCCCTTTAATGGTCATTACATCTGTTTATCATTCACCAAATTCCTATTTGAATGATTGTGGCTCAATAGTTTTTGAACTATTGCCGAGTTTTGCTGGTATTTTAAAAAAAATAGGTGAAACATCAGTCAGGATATATTTCAAAAGCTAAGAAGGAAGGAAGGAAGATTAAGAGTTTAACGTCCCATCGACAGTGAAGTCATTACGGACGACAAGCTCGGATTAGGATATGATGCAGGAGACTGGCAGCGTCCTCTTCAAAGGAACCATCCTGGCAATTGCTGTGAGCAATTTAGGGAAATCACAGAAAACCTAATTCAAGATGATCACATGTAGACCTCCAGAATGCGAGTTCAGTGTGCTAACCACTGTGCCACGTCACTTGGTCAAAGACGATGAAGCAGTTTAAACAGTGGCTGACAACACAAAGAGCACCAATGAAGCAAGTAATGGCCCTATCTGCAGAAAAAGTCATTGCTATCGTGTAATGAGATTTTTGTTGTGGTAATCGCACACTACGTCCATAATGGCAGAAACATCTCTGATGAGAATTAAACTTCATTGCTAGAAAAGTAGAAGGATGCTACTCAGGACTATTACCCACATCTTACATAGGATAAAGTTATCTTCCATTATAATAATACTCTCTCATAACTTTTTGCTGCAACAGTTGATTATCTTTGCTTCAAAGAATTTCCACGTCCATCATATTTGGTTCCCAGTGCCTACTTTTTATTTCCAAGCCTGAAGAGTTAGTTGAGTGGACAAACAACCACTCAATGGATGAATTAAATTTGTATTTGTGGTACCCGGCAAACCTTGTTTTATTGACAGTATTAAAAGACTGGAAAGTCACTAAATTAAATTTACTGAATTTGAAGATGAACAGCTTATAAAACATATCTCTTAAATATCTTCTTTCTCTTAGGTTGAGAATATTTTGCTCGTGCCTCATTAATACGAACAACTCATTTTTTAAACTTGTTGTCTAGCATCCATAATGTACTTCTCTTGCTTTCTCATTTCAGACATCATGCCTCAGAGTATTCTGAGCTGTCAGTATATTGGCAGTAATGGTGTTCTGCCTATTTATTGCTATATCACAGCCTTCTATCATGCACACTTAGTATGCAATCATAAATCTTACAGTTACATGTCTACTGTCATGAACAAGTATACACTGCATTGTAAAGCTTTGCATGTCAGGAACAATAGTAGGAGAAGACAAAATTCTTGACAGAATCAGAAAGCCATGAAGGAGGATTATTACATCTAATACAAATGCAACTGGCACAAAAGTGACTGCTGAGATTAATGTGTTCCTCTGTAAAGTGTCAATTAAAACAACATTATAGAAAGTACAAAGAAAAAATTCTTGTGGTAGATCTGATAACCTTAAAACTCTGGCAAATCAGAGAAGCAAAAAAATGTGTGTGTGTGTTTCAGAAGCTTGAACAATTCCAGCATTGTTACACTTTGGACGCGCTGCACAAATTATTGTGAAGTAGAATAATGACAGCATTGTTTCAGCTTTGGTGTGTTGTCATCCACTGCAAGCATATTGGAAACAATTCTGCAAGTTCCTTTTTTATTACTTTCCTCTAGCTGTAAATAATTCTACTAAGATGCTGTCATCTCCTGAGACCTTCCCTTTCATATTTCGAATGGCTTTTTATGCATCTAGTGTTACCGCTGCAACATGATTTTTATTATTAGCTATCTACTTTTCTGAGAGTTCTCTTTGATTATTTCCCTTACCACGTTTTCATTGTATCTAATCACATCTGCTTGGAGCCACTTTCCTAAAGTTTTGTTTGCTCCAGCATAAGTTTATTTTACTTGAAACTCTTGCCATCTCTCTAACGGTTGTCTTGTTCCAGCTGAAGTTTTAGTCTTCCTTGCATTTTTCATATCTGCATCATCATCTGTTGTCTGCCAAAGCACCTCTTTTATACTCTGTTGTTTGCTAAAATACCTCTGTTAAATCATTTCCCTTTTGCCTTCACTGTTTAATATGCAGGACTCCTTAGTAAATTTAACTTTCTATGCTACCAGATTTTTAAAAAGAATTCTGATCTCTATTCTTAAATTCCTGCCTGATATGTTTGCCTCTTTTTTAGTTACCTATCTCTATTTGTACTCTGTATCTCACTGATTTATGACCCTTTGAATTTATAAATTGATCAAAGGGTATCCTTATAATATTTTTTTTCTTCTGGAAGAATGTCTTCGTGGCTAATTCTAGCAATTTATTACCTCTGGCACTTCTGGTATCGTTAAAAAGATTAGCTACCCACCAGTGAATCAGTCTTTAATTTCTGACCCAATTTTTCATTCAAATGCATCATAACTCCCTGCTGTGGAACATGCTTTGACCTAATTATTTCTACAGTTTTTCACAGAGGAACCAACTCATTAGAATGTGGGCATTTCAGTGGGCAGATTTGAAAAGGGATACCTTTACTTGTCTAGTTAGTATTGAATCAGCAAATGTTGCAATAATTTGGGAACCACTAGGTACCACCAACAAAAATAAAATAAATGCAGATGACAAACTGTAAAAACACCAGCTGTACTGCACAAGATAGACAGCAACAGGAATAATCAAAAGCATTGTTAAGAGTAATATAGAGAAATCTGCTGATGAACATGTAACATCAAAAAAATGAGTAACAGTAAATGAAGACAAGAAACTGTTTTTTTCTCATGGTGTTCACATTGCTTATAATGAAAAGAAAAGAAAGTTGGCAAAATTGGGTGTCATGAAAATGCACTAAAATTGCCACTGAATTTAATGTCCATATTGTTGATGGACATACCACCACAACCTCTCACTGCACGAGACCCTACAGAGAGGTTCACAATTAAACACAAGACACTGGCTCAGAATTTCCATCAATCCCCACCTTTCGTCTATCCTTCTTCCCGTTTGACAACAGCTGAATCCTTGCACTAAAAATTTCCCCATCATCCGGATGATGCCTCTGAAATGACTGCGACTTCATAAGTGTTAGTCCTCAAAAAATAATTGCTACTCTCTACCTGGCATTTCCTTAAAATGTCAATTTAATACTATTAAAACATATAAAATGAGCATATATGCAATATTTGTACACCTGGGCCATTGAAACATGTCACTTCAAGGTCACTCTCCAAATGCTGTAAAGTTGGCAATGTAACTGACAAACAAGTGAGAAATGTGAGGCGCTGTGTGTTCTGAACCACTAACAGGACCGAATAAAAGTTGGTACTGGCATCGACGCTACCACGTTGCTGGCTTCCGTGTAAACATTGTACGTTACTGCGCGACAACCTGCTTTTGTGTTCTGTTATTGCCTTGACTACAGTTTCTGTTTATGAAAACAATGTCACCAAAATGATATCGTTCACCAAGCAATAATCCATTGTGCCATGGAGTGCCTTTAAATAGTCAGGCTTTGGAATTGCTACGAAGGACGCATGAGTTTTGTGAGCAAGAAAAACAATTTGTTTCTGCTCATGGGCATGTCGATTTCCGCCAATAAAGTTTTAGATTGTTTCTGGAAAACTCTAGGACTCTGTCAAAGAACAGTTGTAAGGAAAGGGATGCTACTTCAAGACTTACTGAAGTAAGCAGTCTGGAAGAAAGCCCCTGTGGGAAAAACTGTGTTTTTAAGTGCCCCTGGAAAAAAAAGCAGCCCCTAGTCCTGTTACAGATATTGATTCTTTCCCACCAAATGCAATACGTTGACACATATACGGATATTACGAAAGGAAAGAAGACCTCACAATAGCGAAGTTGCTAACTTCTTTAAAAGAAAGTGAACTTTTCTCAGTGGGGAAAACGTCACTTAAGATGGTGTTAAAAAGTATGTGATTCCATTTTAAAAAGTTAGATGGACGAAAACTGTTACTCGAAAAAGCTCACGTCGTTCCAGCTCGTACCACTTTCTTACACAAAATTGTAGGAAAGGACATACATTCAGTCATATGGTTAGACAAAACCTGGATCAACATTGGAGTATCAGTTGAGAAATGTTGGACAAATGATACTCCGAATAGCAGTGGCCATCAGCCAACAGGAAGAGGATCCAGATTAATTGTGACCCATGCAGGATCTTCAAATGGCTTTGTGCCTGAAAGGCTTTCAGTTTTTCGATCAAGAAAAACCAGTGACTATCATGAGGATATGGACCACCTATGGTTTCTGCAGAGGTTTAAAAATTTGTTGCTCCAGTTTAGTGTTCTGACAGTATTTGTGATGGACAATGTACCATACCATTCTGTGATAAAACTCCCACCACTAGTGACTGTAAAGAAACTATGGTGCAGTGGTTGCAGGTGAGACACATTGCTGCGGACATGAGCATGACAAAGCCGTTGTTATACTCGCTCGTAAAGCAGAATAAGCCTGTGATGCCTAAATACCTTGTGGATGAAATTGCAAGCGAACTGAGTCACTCGGTAATTAGGCTACCGCTTTATCACTGCCATTTTAATCCATTTGAATTGTTGAAATGAAGTCAAGATGTACATTAGAAGTACGAACAAGACTCTTACTATAACAGAAGTGGAACGGCTGCCACGTGAATGACTTGCTACTGTAGACGCTACCTCGTGGAGGAAGAATGTAGACCATGTTGCTAAATTCATGAGAGAAGTACAGGCTGTAGACGGGATTGTAAATGAAAATGAACAATTAATGGTTTCTTGTAATAATGATGATGATGATGCCAACGATGATAATGTAGATAATGGTTTTGTCACCGATTCCAATGAAAGTGAAGGAGAACTGGATGGAATTGCATCACTACATCATAAATTGGTGAGTGTAAATGTAAACATAATTAATTCTTTATCTCTGCAATCAGGTAGGCTAGGTGTGTTTTACTTTATTTCTTTCTATGAGTATGGATAGTGTGTTCTTTGGTACACTTAGGATTACATTATTATACATTTTGCCTGTAGCTTATACGGTAATAATTTGGAACGACTATTCATGGATATTCTCATTAACGTCAGGTGTTGTTACTTCCCTGTTTCACATACTATCAAACACTTAACTGCAGCACAGCCAACTATACGTGAGCTGTCAAGTGATATGTTTCACCACCCCGGGTATAGGTACAATATTATGGAAGGCAAGTTGCTACGATATAGAGGAGATGCCGGTCACAGATAGGCACAACAAAAAGACTCTCACAACTAAAGCTTTCAGCCACTAGCGCCCACACACACACACACGCACACACACACACACACACACACACACACACACACACACACACACACAAAACTGCAGTCTCAGGCAACTGAAACCACACTGCAAGCAGCAGCATCAGTGCATAACGGGAGTGGCGACTGGGTGGGTGTAAGGAGAAGGCAGGGGCAGGGAGACGAGGGATAGTGTGGTGGGGGTGGTGGCCAGTGAAGTGCTGGAAGTTAGACGGAGGGCAAGGAAGGGAGGGGAAAGTAGCGGAAAAGGAGAGAAATAAAGGGACTGGGTGTGGTGGTGGAATGATGGTTGTGTAGTGCTGGAATGGGAACAGGTAAGGGGCTGGATGAGTGAGGACAGTGACTAACAAAGGGCGAGGCCAGGAGGGTTACGGGAACGTACGACGTATTGCAGGGAAAGTTCCCACCTGTGCAATTCAGAAAAGCTGGTGTTGGTGGGGAATATGTTTGACAGTGTGTTCAGCAACAGAGTGGTCCACTTGTTTCTTGGCCACAGTTTGTCAGTGGTCATTCATGTGGACAGACAGCTTGTTGGTTGTCATGCCTACATAGAATGCAGCACAGCGGTTGCAGCTTAGCTAGTAGGCCACATGACTGCTTTCACCAGTAGTCCTGCCTTTGATGGGATAGGCAATGTTAGTGACTGGACTGGAGTAGTAGGTGGTGGTGGTGGGAGGATGTATGGGACAGGTCTTGCATCTAGGTCTATCACAGGGGCATGAGCCATGAGATAAGGGATTGGGAGCAGGGGTTGTGTAATGATGGACAAGCATAATGTGTAGGTTCAGCGGATCATGGAATACCACTGTGGGAAGGGTGAGAAGGTTAGTGGGCAGAACATTTATCATTTCAGGGCATGAGAGGTAATCAAAACCCTGGCGGAGAATGTAATTCAGTTGCTCCAGTTCTGAGTGGTACTGAGTTATGAGGGGAATGCTCCTCTTTGGTCTGACAGCGGTGGAAGACTGGATAGATAATGCATGGGAGATCTGTTTTTGTACAAGGTTGGAAGGATAATTGTGGTCAGTGAATGCTTCAGTGAGACCCTCAGTATATTTCCAGAGGGACTGCTTGTCACTGCAGATGCAACGACCATGGGTGGCTAGGCTGTACAGAAGGGACTTCTTGGTATGGAACGGGTGCCAGCTGTCGAAGTGGAGGTATTGGTGGTGATTAGTAGGTTTGATATTGACGGAGGTACTGGTGTAGCCATCTTTGAGGTAGAGGTCAACATCTAGGAAGGTGACTTGCTGGGTTGAATCCTGGTCCTACCAACACACCTAGTCTTTTTATTTTTGTCCTTTTCCACTACAACCCCCCCCCCCCATCCTGCCCTCTGTCTAACCTGCAGCACTTCATTGTCCAGCCCCCCCTCCCCCCTCACACACACACACATGCTATCCCTCCCCCTCCCTGCCCCAGCCTCCTCCTTACCCCCACCCAGTTGCCACTCCCATCATGCACTGGTGCTGCTGCTCACAGTGTGGGTTTAGTTCCCTGAGACTGCAGTCGTGTGTGTGTGTGTGTGTGTGTGTGTGTGTGTGTGTGTGTGTGTGTGTGTGTGTGTGTGTGTGTGTGTGTGTGTATTGTTGATAAAGGTCTTAATGGCCGAAAGCTGTAATTGTGAGTGTCTTTTTGTTGTGTCTATCTGCGACTCAGCAGCTCCGCCATATGGTGAGTAGCAACTTTCCTTCTCATAATATTGTTACATTCCATCCTGGTTTTTCCAATATTTGTAGTTAACTGCAGATAGTAAGCATCACTATCTGAAAACTGGGGCACAGCATACTCTTCCTCCTATGAACATCTGATTAATTCTGAAAAATCTCATTTTAACTTTAGTGCATGTGATACTCTTATTACCCTATTTAGAAAGAGGATAATCAATACTTAAAAAGCTGAGGTGTGTAGGCTATATGCCCTAGTAAAATTATACTGTCAAATCCTGAGCCCAACTTCAGGGAAGTCTGTAGTATGCAATAGTTGAGCATACATTTCAAAAACAGACACTACTGCATAATAGCTGTAAACAAAGCATAGGACAACAGGTAGGGATACGCTGAAGAAACACAATTGGCATCAAGGTGGATGTGTTGCAAGTCTTCGAAAACTCCTGCAGCTGCATATTATTGAAAAATCTCTCACGTATTGTAAAGTAATTCTAGTCATATGTACAGGCTATTAGTGGTACCAAAATTAACATCTAGACCCTTATGCTCGAGATAGGATCTGGAATTGAGGGTGCAAATCAAAAGTGAAAATTCTGAACTCTGTTTTCAAATGTTCTTTTACAAATGGAAATTCAGGGGTAATGCCCCAATTAATTCTAGCATAACTGCAAGGATGAGTGACTTAGATATTAGTGTCAGTGGTGTTGAGAAAAAGCTGAAATCACTAAAATTGAACAAAGCTCCAGGGACTGATGGAATCCCTTCCCGCTTATTTACTTAATTTGCAGCTCAGTTAGCCACTCTAACTAAGATATATCATAGATTCCTTGAACAAAATTCTGAGCCGGGCAGTTGTCACATCCATCTACATGAAGAGTAATAGATGTGGCCCATAAAACTACCATCTAATATTACTGACATACATTTACTGTAGAATCTTAGAACATATTCTCAGCAAAAATATAATGAGGTTTCTCGAACAGAAGAACCTCCTCCATGTCAACCAGCATGGATCCCAAAATCGTCAATCATGTGAAACTCAACTCCCACTGTTTTCACATGACATCCTGACTGGCAGGTTTCAAGGCAGTCAAGTAGATACTGTATTTCTCCATTTTCAAAAAGTATTTGACTGAGTACCATACCTATGCTTATTGTAGGATTTCGTGGTAGGATGGATGCAGCATGTTATCTTGGATGGAGAGTTGCCAACAAAGTAACTTCGAGTGTGCCCCACGGAATGGATATTACTGGTGTTGTATACAATATTTATAGTAACCCCAAACTTTCTGTAGATGTCAATGAAAAACTTTCCTTGGGTCTAGTTTCTGTGATACACTCTAGGTAGAAGTATTTCATACTGGTGGATTAAGAGAAAAAGATACATTTTAATTACATATACTCAAAACATTGAAAATATATTTCAGTTTTTTTTATGTTCGTTACATTTTAAGAGTTCTAAATTGCTTGAAGAATACATTGCAGATGGATGGGTCTGAAGAGAATCATGTGGTGGCTGCACGAGATCATAATCTTTTAGCTTGCCTCTTGTAACAGAGTTCCGGAGCATCCCTAAACAAAGACCAAAAGTAATCCACAAGCATTATTTCATTCCAATGGCTCTGATATTTTTGTTCCATAACAGAAATGTCCTGATGGAATCGTTTTCCATGTTCATCACTTACAGCTCCACAACTGGCAGAAAAAGTCTAGGTGGGAGTGGATAAAATGGATTTTAAGACACATGTTGCATCCAAGCTTATGGTATTTTTACAGGAGCATTGTCACCAACTGAGTGTTGTTATCATCTCTTTTGTTGCCTAAAAATCCATGAACAACTCCCTTGAAGGATTTCCAAGCTTCCTTTCCTTTCCCCTCCAAAACCTGGTCAAATGCAGGATCCTTTGCAAGTTCTCAACTTTCTAGCCCAATAAAAATACGTTTCTTAACTTTTGGATCACTTGATATTGGAACTTTCTGGTTCAGTCCAATAAAAATTAAGTTGGTTGCTTGACTATTTTTAAATACTTTAATTTTTTATATGTGATTACCCTATAATGAGAGGTTCAAAATAGTTTTTAAAAGAATTTTGCCTTTCACCTTTACTGAATGGTGGCCGTTTTCGTTTGTAAGCGCACAATGCTGTTTCAGTTTAGAGACGTTAGCAAAAATATGAATCTCTCTGCACTGGGTTAAGTTACAACATTGCAACTGACATTATAAGTGTCCTTTACAACACTGTCCATTACACAAAATATCCTAAATTCAAAAATAACAAGTCAAAAAGACCTCCAAAGTTTGGTATCCAAATTTTCAAAAATCCACTTTTTAGGTCCAAAAATAACAAACAAGGAGTGATTTATGAGAGTCTATTTTTCCCTATAGTTAGATATCACACACTACTAGCCTCATTTATAGCAAAAACATTTACAATTGTTTCCATAATTTTTTAAGAATTTTTGAAATTTGAAAATTTTCATGTTTTGCAAAGTCTGGGGTCAATTATCTCAGATGGAACTGAATATAAAAGCATGATTTTTGCACAGTTTGTACACCAATATGATAGCAAGGTACTGTAAAAATTTCAACACTGATATCTCAGCGATTTGAACTGTTGAAAATGGAGAGATCATTCACATTACTCTACAACTGATCTTATGGCTGTTGCCTATTCATGTGTGATATTGGTGGGATATAATCAATTATTATTGAAGTAAGGTACTGAATTACATACGAAAAGTGGAAACATCACTGAAATTAACATTTATATTATTTTGGCATACTTAAAATAAATATTTTCAATTAACATCCTCTGAGAAACAGCTGTTCCTAAACCTGGTGGTGAATATTAAGAACACTTATTTCTTCAGACAGCTTCTGTGATATGGAATAAGACCTCCCAGTTGCTGTGGTAAGTTGAAGCACAAAAAATTAAAATTTTCAAATTTCAAAAATTCATACAAAATTAAGGAACATTTGTATGTGTTCTTGCTCTAAATGAGGCTAGTAGTGTGTGATACCTAACTATAGGAAAAATAGACTCTCATAAATCACTCCTTGTACATTATTTTTGGGTCTAAAATGTAGATTTTTGAAAATTTGGATACCAAACTTTGGAGGTAATTTGGACTGGTTATTTTTGAATTTAGGGTATTTTGTGTAATAGACAATGTTGTAGAGGACACTTTTCTAAAAGCAATCATGTGAATTGCAATGTTGTAACTTAACCCAGTGCAGAGATGTTCAAATTTTTGCTAATGTCTCCAGACTGAAAAATCATCGCGCGCCTACAAATAAAAATGTCCGCCATCCAGTAAAGGTGCAAGATAAATTATTAAAAAAAAAAACTGTTTTGAACTTCTCAAATATAGGGCAATCACATATAAAAAAATTAAAATATTTAGAAATGGTCAAGCAACCATCGCTGGACCACTTCATATGGATTGACCCTTCTCTCCCAAGTATACTTAAAGACCCGTCCTCCTTGGTTCAAACTTTTGACCAAATTTTTCATCAAATCCAGCTTGATACACAGGTGTGGAAGGAGGACATGCTTTTGTTCCACGAGAGGTTCAGCAATGACATTTTGCTCACAAGGGTAAGATTTCTTGCAGGTCAGTCTGCTTTGATGTAATGTGATTTCCTATCCCTTCTGTCCCACATACATAAGAACCAGCAATGTTCTGTGTAGCCCAGTTGCATTCCTAAGAGTATGGCAATGATTTTTTGATCATTACACATTTACCATTTGTGTTCATAATATTTGATTGAGTCCAAGAGGGCTGTCAAATCATCTTATGTCACCTTCATGTGAACTGCAAACGAACAGGAATAGCTGGAAGACGGTTGCCATTGTGAAGCAACACTGCTCTCGAACTAAGCTAGGAGGGATCTATGAATAGCTTCCATTCAGTTGGATCATGGCCCAAATTCAAAGATTTCATCAAGCCATTAATGTTGCAGCAAACAAGCATATTGTTTTTCTTCTGCAAAAAGGAAAGCAGTTCCATGTGACGTTTTCTGTACTGTGGAACTGTGACACCACTTTCGAGAAGTGAAATGTGCTGTAGTCAAGACCCAAGAACTTCTGCTTCTCTTTTGAAAGGTGAAGGTCTCTAATGAGAGCACTCAGTTGCTTCACTTAGTCTGTGTGGTTTATCATCTTTTCCCTCAAAATCAGTGTCACAGGATGTAGAAGGCTTGTTTGGTTCATCTTCTTCTTCTTGTTCCACACTGTTGTCATTTTCTACTTCAAACGCACAATTTTTGGGCGGAGTAGGAACTGGTAAACTATATGAATGCACAATGAGTCAATTAGCAGATCGAAGATTCTGGCACTGAACTGTTGTTCTTTTCCTCATAGACAATCCCACCATTATAAGTGGAGTCAAGCAGAAACAGCAGTCGTGTGTGTGTGTGTGTGTGTGTGTGTGTGTGTGTGTGTGTGTGTAGGCTCCCGCCACACCATAGGCACGGCAAAAGCCATGGATTGTTTCTTATTTTTCAGCCATTCCTCAGTGTCACTGAACATATGCTGCAACATATATGTGGAGCCCAAGACTTATCCTGGTCCCCAACTTCCATACCAAAATAATGCTGATAGGCAGGTTCCCAACTTCCATCACAATGGACATGTTTATATATATACCACACCATTTCATGGGAACTGTTCACTTGTGCGTCTGAAGTTGGTGCTGTGATAAAGCAATAAAGAAATTGAATAGCAGTCCTGCAGTCAGATGCTAATTTACTTATAACTTCAAGGTCATAAGTTTGTTTGACGCTTGGGGAAAGTGTCACAGGGATGCTAAAGAACCTGAACTGGCTGATACTTGAAGATAGATGCAAACTATCCTTAGAATGTCTACTCACAACGTTTCAAGAACCACTTTTAAAATTCATATTATGACCCTAGCAATATACTATAAACCCTACGTATCACTCTTGTAGAGATAAGGCAAGATTAGATTAATTAGAGAGGCAATAACATAGTCATTCTTCCCACGTGCTGTATGTGACTGGAAATGGAAGACGCCCTGATAACAACGCAAACCACTCTCTACTGTGCACTTCACAGAGGTTTGAAGAGTAAGGATGTAGATATGAACATACATCATATGTGGGTGAAATATAAACAAAGGGTAACTGCTATGTTGTCTGTTCAGTTGCAGTCATTGCTCTCATGAGAGTGAAGGCTGATTTAATCAAGTTTCAAATAGTGATGATACCAGTTTATAAGGCAAGTGGGGCAGTATTTCAGAAATAGTGTAGTTTGTGAAATGGTTACACACTTATATGGTGGAAGTACATCATATGTGGACTAATAATAGCATTATGAGTATTTCACAGCTCTACGTTAAGTCAGAAGGAGAGAAATTCCAGGTCTACCTGAATAGCTCAGCCAACTATACTGAAGTGTTGCTTGGGTCTGAAACATCTACATTACATCTGCACATTGTAACTGTGTACTGATTGAAAATACTTTAATTTTCCAAACAGTATATTAAAACTAGACTGTCACTGAGTCACAGCAAGTAATACTGTTCAACAATTCATATCCCTGACCATGAGATAGTTAGGAAGTTGCAAAGAAACCTCACCAAAAAAATGCAGTTACAATCATGCTGGAAAAACAACACGCTGCGAGAGATATTTTGTGGGATTACAAACTGCATATAATTCTCCATGTAATCAGTATCATTTTCAGCATTACAATCCTGATTAACAAGCTTTAGTATAAAGAGAAACTACATTACCCAGGTCCCAATTACAGGTATTTCAACAGTTCTTTTCAGACGAAGTCCAGCAACAGTGACCTTAAATCTTTAAAACATTCAATACTATGTCCCATTTTGAGACAAGTCTCGATTGAAACAGCCCTTCAGTGGTCATTCCAGAGATATACATGAGATCACTGTTTTTCATTCCCATCCTGAACTGATTAGAATCACTGGTGTTTTAATAGTTTCTAGAGTTATGTAAATTACGCTGCCCTACTTTTCTTCACTTCTCAAATCATCACTGATGAAAATCAGCAATCTGTCAGTCTCATCACAAAACAGAATATGCATTTCTTTCTGATTCATTATTTCAGTGAACTAAATAATACACAAACATCCAGATGCATTTTCGGTATTTTTTTAAACATTCTATCTCTGTCTCTTAATTTTCTCATTTCCTTTGTTGGTACCCACTGGAAAGAGTTTCTTGAAAACACTCTCTACCCAATACATAAATATCTACATCTACTTGTATACTCTGCAAACCACTGTGAAGTGCATGGGCCAGAGGGTATACCCCATTGTACCAGTCATTTAGATTGTTTCCCATTCCAGTCACATATTGAGCAAGGGATGAATGATTGTTTAAATGCCCTGGGTGTGTTGTAAGTAATCTATTCTTGTCCCTATGATCCCTATGTGAGTGATAAGTAGGAGGTTGTGGTATATTCCTAGAATCATCATTTAAAAGTGGTTCTTGAAACTTTTTAAGTAGGCTTTCTTGGGATATTTTACATATACCTTCAAAAGTCTGCCACTTCAGTTTCTTCAGCATCTCTGTGTCTCTCTTCCATGGGTCAAACAAACCTGTGAGCATTTGTGCTGCCCTTCTCTATATACATTCAATAACCCCTGTTAGTACTATTTGGTACAGGACCCACACACTTAAGAACGGGTTGCACAAGTGATTTGCAAACAATCTCTTTTGCAGACAGATTGCATTTTCCCAGTACTCTACCAATAAATCACTCTCTGCCACCTGCTTTACCAAAGACTGAGCCTATGTGATATTTCATATCTCTACAAAGTGTTACACCCTTGTATTTGTAAGAGTTCACTGATTCCAACTGTAACTCACTGATGTCACAGTCATACAATATTACATTTTTTCAATTTGCACACTGCACAGTTTTACATTTCTGAACATTTAAAGCCAGTCTCTTAACCAGTTTGAAATCTTATAAATATCTAACTGAAAAATTTTGCAGCTTCTCAGAGACAGTACTCGCTATAGGTAACTGCATCATCTGTAAAAAGTCTAGGCTACTATTAATATTGTCCCCAAGGCCATTAATATACAACATGAACAGCAAGGGTCCAACACAGTTCCCTGAGACACACTTGAAGTTCTTCTACATTTGACGATGACTCTCCATCAAAGACAAAATGCTGCATCCGGCTGACCAATCAGTCCAGTCACAATTTTTGCTATATACCCCCTACATGATTGTACTTTAGATGTAGTGCTGCGTCAAACAGTTTTTGGAAATCAAGAAATACTCCACCTACTACCTGACTGCCTTGATCGAAAGATTTCTGAATATCATGTGAGAAAAGAGCAAATTGGATTTTGCATACTTATTTCACTCATCATCCCAGTGATATAATGATTTAATTGGGGCAATTCTCTCGGGTTTTCCTTTGCTACCCTCAATTTCAGTACCTCTCATTCACAAGTGACTACACACTGACTTTGGTGTCACTAACAGCCTTTACATATGACCAGAATTTATTTGGGTTTTGTGAAAGATCATTTGATAATATTCTGCTGTGGCAGTCATTGAAGATTTCACACATTTCATTTAGCACCTCTCTAACTAAAGCCCTAAGCTTTGTTTTACATGTATTATGCAGTTGTCTCCACTTCTTTAGAAGTTTCTCAACAATGACTTTATGCCATGGAGGGTACATCTCATAATGAACTGTTCTAATGAGTACACATGTACCCAGTGCATTGTCAACTATTCTTGTAAGCTTGAGCCACAGTTCTTTTACATGCTCCTGTCCTGTGCTTAACATTTCAAGTTCCTCATAGTGATAAGACATTAGAAATTTTTTATCTAGTTTATTGAACACATATTCTGCCACTTGTAGTTGTCCTTTTCCTTTGGTTATCATTGTTGTTGCAACTACCTCATGGTCATTAATACCAGTTTTGATGTGGACATCCCAAAGAGGTCAGGTTTATTTGTTGCCATTAGATCCAATACATTACATTCATGAGTGGGTTTAAAGGTCATTTAGCAAGGTTTGACAGATTGTCTTGTCATGCCCACCACTAACAAAACTGTAGTTTTCTCAATTGATTGTTGTATGATTAAAGTCTCCACTGATGGCTGCAGTATGACTGGTAACTTACATATAAGGGAACAGAGTTTTACTCCAAACTTTTTGGTTACCTTCGTAGGAGAGCCTGACGGGTGACAGAAGGATCTAATTACCATTTTAGGCCAACCCTGATACTGAACCTTGCCCAAGCAATCTAGCACGCAGCTTTAATTTCTATCTCAGTGGAATTGAGTGTTTAATGTGACAAATACACCACCTCAATTTCCTATAAGCCTATCTTTTTGATCAACACTTAAATTCTCTTCAAAAATCTTACTGCTGTCAATTTCAGGTTTCAACCAGTTTTCTGTACCTAGTATTATGTAAGCTCCATTTCTTTTCAGGAGTGCTTCCAACTCTGGCACTTTGCTGCAAAGGAAGCTAACTACTTTTAACACTCTTGCCTGTAGGGGGCATTATTCTTGCCCTTACACTTATACTTCTGGATGTCCCACAGATGTCATTATCTGGACTGGATAGTGTGTTGCCCAAGCTAAAAATCCTTAATGTGTCCACACAATTAGCTTCCTGGCTAGCAGCCTCTGATGTGTAGTACAAACTTGATCCACTTAGTGGTCCACTACAGTTTGACCCATTTAGGAGAACACTACAGTTCTCAGTCCTATGATGCAAATCCAGAAAGTCGCAGCCAATCTTGTCACAGAACCCTCAAGGTCTTGTTCAGACCTTCCACTTGACTCAGATTCACGGGCCACAATCAGTTTTAAGTATAATACCACAAACTGTGAGCTTTGTTGAAACTCTGTGAGCAAGGCCAGTTTCTTAACATTCTCTGCCAGTAGCTGGAATGATCCAAATATGACCTCGGAGCCCGATAACAGTCATTGTTCGTCCCAACACATTCCACAATCTATGTTGAATGATGCCTTCCAGGCATAAACACTGAGTGCACTTGGTGTTCCTCCCCTTGCTGCCATACCATTTTATGCCATACATTTGAACTGCCCTTTTGCGTTTGCCCCTCTTGACACAGGACAAAGCATATTTCCCGAAACATGTAAAGTAAATCCCACTGGCTCAGTTTCAGTTAAAGTGAAAGACAGCAGGGATTGACGTAACACCCTGTGTCCTCCCTGGTCCCTCTCTAACCTGTACAGAATGCCTAGATCTACCATTGAAATGCCATTTGCAGTCCAGGGGATGAGTAACGACAGATGTTTTGCATGAAGAAGCTTGGGTGCACCTAAATTAAGTTTTGAACTAACTGAAAAAAATTATTGTACATAATCTCTTTCTTACCTTCAGCTATTGTCAGATGACCACCTGTAAAAAGAAACAAGCACACCTCCCACAAATTTTTTGATTTGTTATTTATTTATTATTTTCCTGCAGCTGCAAAACCTTTCGTAAAAGTGCCTCACATTAAGTGATTAGCAGCATCCCAATTTTAACAATTTACTTGAAATTATTTCTTCTGCCACAGCCTCAAATTTCAGGCAGAGTAACAATTACTCATTATGCATAATGATCGATTGATTTAAATGACTGTAGTTTCTTTACAAGATACATTGAGGTGATACGCAATGTGCAGTAATCCCTATAGCCAGACAGACACTTTGCGCTGTACTTCATGTAACAAATTACTGAATTTCCACCAACATTTAAACCTCTACACTCTCTTTCATATGCCATTAGATATTATATTATGAGTACCAGCTACAAGTCACATCTGAAAATAAACCTGCTGGCAATAATCATGTGTTAATTCTTAATGATGCATGGTGGAATGGAATTTATATTTCCTCACTTAGTATAAAGTAAAATAAAATTTCATACAGAAATATTACTTTGGAGATTAAACTTTAACACTGTATTGGTAACTTGTTTTATCTTGTATCTGGCCATCTAGATTAAGTTTTCTGTAGTTTTCTAATTCTCTTAAAGCAAATGAATGGTTCGTTTGAAAAGGAGACAACAAAATTGCTTCCTCGTCCTTCCCTAATTTAAGATTGTATTCCACCTTCAATGATATCATCAAAGGGAGATTAAACATCTTCTTGCTTTTTTGCAAGACTTTGAAAAATGCACATATCATGAATAGTTGGTACAGTTTTTGCATAATTATTGTTATACTACAAGGTTACTGGTGTTCAAATAACTAATATAATCCCTGACAGTATAAACAGTGCTAAGAGCTGATATGACCAGCATTGCAGTTCGTTGTGCACAAAGCTGTGCGCACAAGCTGAAGTGCACGAATCACCCCCCACAGCATAAGTTATGCTAAAATATAGTTGGAAAGTTCTAATATTCCACTACTATAAACATGGTAAAAGAACATGTCCAAATAGACTGGGCCATTTAAACCACAGGGGCGAAATACTATTTTCAGTTCCTACAAGAATGTAACAGTGTTAACTGAACTAATGAAAGCTAATGTGTGCTTGATACCCCACAGAAGTTCTACACATAGTGAGGGAAAATGAAAGAGGAAATCAAACACTACAGTGGAAGTCAGTATACATCGACCAGACTTTTACTGGCAGAGCTCAATGTGACAATTGGATTGTTTGTCCTTTTTTTAGGGTGTGTGTTATACATGTACTATTTATTACAATAATAATTTACAGGGGAGGGAATGTGAATACAGTTTTCAAAAGGAGATACTGAGAAAAGTATGCTAGCACACAATACAACATCATTAATATGTACATATGGAGATTCTTGTTCAAACATGTACTACTTACAGAGCCATTCTGCTTTACTAGTGCAGTAACAATACTCAATGTCAGTAACAATATCTGTTAATTATAACATACACTTATGAATACATTTTTACAACTCTTTTGACAATGGAGCTCTCAACACATCATTTCAGAAACTGCAACGCTTCATGTACAAAGTTGTCTGCAATCTCCATTAAGGAAAATTTCAGTGCAGCACTGCAATTTCATGGGAAGATTAAGTGTGTCAGTATCATGATGTTTATTGTAATAACCTGATGATGAATCATCCTATTAAAAATGAAGAGAGAGAAATGAGAGTAAAAATAATTAAAATAAACTGGTCATGACTGATAAATGTGAAGATATTCTCAGGAACAGGAGCAGTTTGCTTTAACAGTAGAAACAAAGGTTGCAACATTTATGAGCACACTGCCTTTAATGAAGTAGTGTTTAGTGACTAATATTTATTGATTTCCAGTGCTTATTTTAGCACACCAATGAACACTTGGAAAATAAAAATTAGTGCACAACTATAAATGTGAATCCCACAGCAGCGTAGCTAATTTGCAAAAAACACAGCCAGTTACATACAATAATATTTTTAGCACAGTGTCTAAGTATATGCAACTGTTTGTTTTAAAACTGTAATGGTTAAACTGCTATTTACAATTTGTACAGAAACCAGATGGCAGTCATAAGAGTCAAGGGGCATGAAAGGGAAGCAGTGGTTGGGAAAGGAGTGAGACAGGGTTGTAGCCTCTCCCCGATGTTATTCAATCTGTATATTGAGCAAGCAGTAAAGGAAACAAAAGAAAAATTTGGAGTAGGTATTAAAATTCATGGAGAAGAAGTAAAAACTTTGAGGTTCGCCGATGACATTGTAATTCTGTCAGAGACGGCAAAGGACTTGGAAGAGCAGTTGAACGGAATGCTCAATGTCTTGAAAGGAGGATATAAGATGAACATCAACAAAAGCAAAACGAGGATAATGGAATGTAGTCAAATTAAATCGGGTGATGCTGAGGGAATTAGATTAGGAAATGAGGAACTTAAAGTAGTAAAGGAGTTTTGCTATTTAGGAAGTAAAATAACTGATGATGGTCAAAGTAGAGAGGATATAAAATGTAGACTGGGCAAGGAAAGCGTTTCTGAAGAAGAGAAATTTGTTAACATTGAATATAGATTTATGTATCAGGAGGTCGTTTCTGAAAGTATTTGTTTGGAGTGTAGCCATGTATGGAAGTGAAACATGGACGATAACTAGTTTGGACAAGAAGAGAATAGAAACTTTTGAAATGTGGTGCTACAGAAGAATACTGAAGATAAGGTGGATAGATCACGTAACTAATGAGGAGGTATTGAATAGGATTGGGGAGAAGAGAAGTTTGTGGCACAACTTGACTAGAAGAAAGGATCGGTTGGTAGGACATGTTTTGAGGCATCAAGGGATCACAAATTTAGCATTGGAGGGCAGCGTGGAGGGTAAAAATCGTAGAGGGAGACCGAGAGATGAGTACACTAAGCAGATTCAGAAGAATGTAGGTTGCAGTAGGTACTGGGAGATGAAGAAGCTTGCACAGGATAGAGTAGCATGGAGAGCTGCATCAAACCAGTCTCAGGACTGAAGACAACAACATGGTTAAACTTAAACAGAAAGCCAATTATGTTCAGAGAACACTTCACAACTGTCAACTTTAACTGTTCAAATTAGCTTTCACACAAATTTCTTTTGATTTTCTACTTTTTGTTTATTAATGAAATCCACTTTCTTGCCAAACAACGAACTTCAGTTAGGTAATATTTGCTTTAAGGTTAAAGGTACTGTTAGTCTCAAGAGAAAAAGAAAAGCCCGTAATCCAAGATTGCAGACATATGCAATGAGACACTCAAACACCTAAGTTAAGCAGGATGTATACAATCAGCATATAAACAAATGTTAATGATTAATATTACATTCTATTCAAATACCACTTGAGTCACAAACATCACATTCACTCAGACATTTAATGGTGTGAGATGGGGAAAAAAAAAACCCTCTGCTAACCACTGAACAGTGCGTGGAGGAGGGTACTTCCAGTATCACTCACTAACTGATCACCCCCTTCCCTGTTACACTCATGAATGTCATTTGGGAGAATAATAGTAAGTGTCTCTGTATTAGCAATAATTTCTCGGATTTTCTCACTGCAGTCATTTTGCGAGATGTATGTAGGAAAAAGTAAAATGTAGTCTGACTCTTCCCAGAAAGTAATACCTCAACATTTCAACAGTAAAGTTCTCCATGATGCACATCACGTCTCTTGCAACATCTGCCACTGGAGTTTGTTGAAGGTCTCTACAACACTCTCACACCAACTACACAATCACGTGATGGATCGCGCCACTCATCTCCTCTATCTTTTCTATCAGTCCTATCTAGTAAGAATCCCAGATTGATGAACAATACTCACAAATTAGTCAAATATGTGCCTTGAAAGCCACTTCCTTTGTATATAAGTTACATTTCCTTAAGATTCTTCCTAAGAATCTCATTCTGGCATCTGCTTTTCCTACTATTTGTTTATATTCCACTTGCAGTTACACTGGATAGTTATTCCTAGGTATTTTATGGTAGTTACTGTTTAAGGCAATTTGTCATCAACATTGTAGTTGTATAATAATGAATTTCTTTTTATATGTATGCAATAACATTTATTTCCATTCAGGTTAACTGATGGAGGATTCATTATTCATCAGTCCGCTGTATATCATTCTGTGAATCGATACTATCTTCTAGAGTTCCTACTTTGTTATAGACAAACGCATCATCTGCGAACAATCTTAAGACAGCTTCCAACGATTTCTAGTATATTATTTATATACGCTGTAAACAGTAACAGTCCCATCATACTTCCCTTGCATATTCCCAAAATTACCTTTACAGTGTCAATCTTGTTCCATTAAATGTGACGTCTTGAGGTAGATCTGCAAGGAATTCTTGAATCCAGTTTCAAATATCTTCCAATACCTGGTAAGATCAGATTTTTTCACTGAATGGTGTTAAATGCCAACCTGAACCCAGGGAATAAGGCATCAACCTGAGCACCACTGTTTACAGAGCTAGAGATATCATGGAGGAACAGAGCAAGCTGCGTTTTGCAAGATCTCTGTCTGTGGAATTCATGTTTATTTTGACATCTCACTTAATAGAAGAATGATTAGCATAACTGATATAGTTGTCAAGCAAGTAGTGAGGCCTCAATACAACGACATTTAAATTTTTAAAATGCTTAAAAAATTATAATTTTCTAGAAAGAGGGGATGAGAAATATATTTCTTCAAGAAAAATTATTCTTAATTATGTTATAAAATTATACATTTACCAACAGGCCCCAGGACTTTATATGACTCATCACATACACTGCATCAAGTGACCATCCTTATAATCTCAGATCTATTGATAAGGATCATTGTTAATATTAAGATTTTCAGTAAGTTTTTTTTTTTAAATCTGGCAGTCATTTTTTATCACTATATTAAGTAGTGAATGATAAACATGCCAATGCAACAAAATTATTTACAATAAAGCATGCAAATAATTTTGTAAATGGAGGTGCACAGACCTTAAAAACATACAAGTTTGACTTAAACATGTGAACACACAAAACTTCTACCAAAACATGGCTTTCAACATAAGAAAGGGCATTAAGTATGCAGGGCATCATTACAATACAATCCAGTTTACAGCAAAACTCTTGAAATGGGAAGTACAGAAAATACCCCAGTATTAAACCTTTCTGAAATCATTCTGGTCTGTGCTGTAATTGGCCAAATAATAACTTTCATATAAATCAGGTTACCTTCCATTTGGAATGTGCGTGTACTCAGTGACTGTTATGTGATTTATAAATTATCCAGATTTCAGCTAGCACCTAGCCATTATCAAGGCACTATTTTCTGATCTCGATGCATGTTAGTTCCCTGTTCTTCGGGTGTAGATTAGATTAGATTAGATTAGATTAATACTTGTTCCATAGATCACGAATACGACACTTCGCAATGATGTGGAACGCGTCAGTCACCGTTCATTGAATACAGGGGTACTCAGAAACTATGCATCCTACTGAAATTTTATTATTATAAGAACAAAGGAGCATTAAATTTTGCGTCAAATGACCTACTTAAATGTCAAAATTAGTACAGTCATTTGGCCACAATTTTACCAACTTCACTAAAAAGTCGGCATCAACTCAAAAACAGCTACTCCAAACAAAAAGTGTAAAGTTATGAACATTCTAGAGCATGAAATTTCATGTAACAAAAGCATCAAGTTTTTCAGTTTTAGGCACTATTAAGCAATCATACACTTGAAAGCCAAAGTAATTACATTTTGTTGTTTTTTTGTAAGTCAGTGTTATTCAATGAAATGAAATTTGTAATTGGAAGACATGAATCTCTCCCGCCTCCAGGTGTAGAGGGACCTATAGATCTCCCTCGATTTACTTGTTGTAAACAGCCGAGGCTGCCATTCCCTCCATTCCTTTGCTATTGTTTCCATTGTTGGCAATGCCCAGTCTTCCTGTGTTGTGAGAGAGACATATTCAACACTCCTTGTGTGTGTTCCAAAATTCTTGTTTCCTCATTTGAGTTTACTTTCAATGTGCAGTCAGTGATTTTAAAATAAGTGCTCCAGATCATACAGATATGTGCTTTATATGTGACGGCAATTTGGCACATGATGATGTGGTCACAGTGAAACAGAAAGGGCTGAAAACGCTATTGCAAACCAGTAAGGATAGAAAAATAACAGGCCATAGTAAATTATTAACTGGTCTGGCTGAAGTTGAAGTGCACACACAAGGTTTGTCAAAAATAGTACAATAATCCAAAACTGGTTAGATCGTCTTTGACAAAGGGCCCTGCACCATCCACAAGTCTTCAATCACACAAGAAGGTATTTGATTTTAATAAACACTACATTTGTTCAGCAAGGAAATTGGTGCTGATTGGGAGCAACATTGCAGACTTCTCTGCGCAAAGTGATATACTTTTCATAGAATGAAGAAACTTGAATTAAGGGATACTGTTACAGGGGTAGCAAAAAGGCGAGGTGATGACTGAGTTCCCGAAGTACTGGAATATATCCATGATGAAGACCTTTGTGATAAAGATGCCTAATATCACAGGTTTTGTCAGAGGGATTTTTACCCGTCAATCAGAGGTGGAGGAAAATAAGGAAGACCTGAACCTACACAAACAGATGAGGCAATGGAAATGATTTATTGCTACATTAAACAATGAGAAGAATGTCAGTTTATTTTGCAGGAGTTGAAGGGCCAAATCACGAGTGGCTGGAAGGTAGATGTAAGACATAAAAACCCGACTCTTCAGGAAGTATGGTGAAGAAATAATGATTGTTGACAGATGGAAAAACAGCACAGTAGTGTATTTTAAAAGCACAGGCTATAAGATACCGTCCGATAATTTCTATCGCAGCAAGCCACCAGATCCACAAGAAGAGGGTCCTAGAATTGTACTTGCTGTTTCAGATAAATTTCACGAGGACATCTGTACATAGGTCTATGATACATCATTATATCCCCATCTGCACCTCGTGGTCTAGTGGCTAGGTAGCTGCCTCTGGATCACAAAGGTCCTGGGTTCAATTCCTGGTCTTGTCGGGGATTTTCACCCCCCAGAGACCAGTTGTTTGTGTTTTCCTCATAATTTCATCATCACTCGGGAAAATGGCAAGACTGGTCAGAGAAAAGATTGGGACTTTGTATGGGCACTGATAAATGTGGCATTGAACCCCCACAAACCAAAATCGTCAACCTTATCATAATAATAATAATACACCCCACCTAACGATTTTTTGTCAGTTGTACAATCAGTGATCCCTAAATCATTAGTCTATTTCTTTGGCTCATTAATTCTAAAAAACATATGAGGAACTCTAGATAAATGGAGAAAAAAGTGTGTTGCTTTGTCACATGCAGTGAATTCTGAAGTTTGGTCATTTCTATCTTCACCACTGATTGGGCTCAGTACATTCATGCACAAAAAATTCGGTTCAAGACTTATTGTCAACACACTTAGTGCAACTGGATTCACAGCTCCATATAAGGAAACATCCCTATTTGAAATGTCCTTGATTCCACAACCTGCACATCCTAACATAACCAGTGAAGGATTCATCCAGTTCATCTTTGATAACACCGATTTTAACATCTGCACGATTGATGGGTTGAATGCTTTCCATTCCATGGGAGAATAATCCAGTTCATCTTTAATAATATCGATTTTAACATCTGCATGATTGATTGGTTGAATGCTTTCCATTCCATGGGAGAAATCATGGTAGTCACTCCCTAAACAGCTGTAGAGTCTGACAAGAATAGCACTGCAAAATATATGAAATGTGGTCAAAGATGGTGTTTGTCACCTTCAATCAGCCACGTTATCTGAAGGCAATGGATATTGTAAGAGGCAAAACCAGTGACTACAATTAAGTAGGTTTCACCTTCTAATGTCTTTCTTGAGGTCATCGATCTGATAATGGTACAAAAAATAGTTTTGGGAGAGCATGCGTACACTCGAGCAGTAAGATCTTATACACTGGCTTAAACCTTATAGAGCAGCAGCCATACCTAAAAGCGCAAGCTACTGAATTTGTTAAACCCTGCTCAAGATGTAATAGAACAGGCAGAACAGCTGATGATAGCACTGTATGGGAATTCAAACTATGCAACTTTGGATGAGCTCAAGTACGAGTTTTTTGTGAAGTCTGCCCCAAGAAAAGGCAACTTGAAAGGCTACCAATAACATCATACGCCTACCATCAAGTGCAATCTTGGCTTGGAAGAAAAACTGATCCATGCCACTGTGGCTGGAAAGAAAACTTATCAAGCTTGTCCCGTGAGACGATGATGAAAGATGTGGCTCTACACACACTGCTGAAGATTATTTCCTGTGCATGAAAAACAGGATGCACAGCAGTGTGTGTATGTCGCATATCTAGACTGAATTGCTCATCGATGTGCAAACACTGTTGGGGCCTATCTTGCAAGAACATCCCAGAAATTGAGCTCGACAAGGATGAGGAAGAGATCAAAGATATGTTCCAGGATGAGTAAGTTGGTGAAGGTGCAGAGATGGACCCTGAAGATCAGATGCCGGGACCTGCTGCAATTTCCCAAACGACTTCGATGGAACTGAAATTTGATGAAAAGTAAATCTTTGATATTTAAATTGTGTTTCTTTAATATTGCCATGCCCTTTTATTTGCCGATTTGTACAAAATGTTATATTACTCATAAGCAAATACATACTGGCACTTACTAAGTACTTGGTTTTCATTTTAGCAACCCCGTCTTAAAATTTAAGGCATGGATAAAAATGAATGAAGAAAATTAAAAAGATGTTCGTAGAAGACATGTATGTGCTTGTAAGAGTGTCATCTTCCCACTGGAAATTTCATTTCATTGGATAACTTTTGACTAATAAAAGTAACAAAATGGAATTTCTTTGGGTTTCATGTATATGAACACTTAATAGTGCCTAACATTGAAAAACTGGATAGTTTTGTAATATGAAATTTCATTTTCTACAACTTTGATAACTTGGCATTTTTTATTTGGCGTAGCCATTTCTGAGTTACAAGCGTTGGAGACTACTTTTTAGTCAGGTAGTAAAAATAAATGAACTTTGACAACTCATTGTGGCCAAACAGCTGCATTGATTTTGATATTTAAGTATGTCGTTTGATGCAAAATTTTATTGTTTTTCATTTTGGTAATAGTAAAACTTTCAGTAGGATGCATAGTATCTGAGTAATAGGCAAAAACCTGAAAAAAGTGCCAAAGTTAACGGTTTCTTACCCACAAAAAATTGTGCTGAGGGTTTTGCGGGTCAAAAACTTGCAATCAACATACTCTCAACTGTAAGCACAAGATAAAAAAATTAAAACTACAACCTCATTTTTTTTTTAAAACGAAAAGTACCCCATTACTGGACTATATAAAGTAAGTAAATAAAAAAAAAGGATTATTCTGTCTAATGTGCTTCTGCTGATTACAAAAGCTGTAAACATTTTCATAATTAATAAATATTACAATGTTAAGAACAGATGAAATGGCTTTTTACAATAAACAATCTGTGAAAGTACTTTGGTTGGTTGAATACTTGGACATATAAAAAAAGAACAAAAATCAGGACTTAAAATCTTGTTGATAACTGGGTCATTAGCACATGCTCTATTTGTTCAACAAAAAGGAATCATTAATTTGGGCGAAACTACAGAAAATTTAAATCCCAATGACCAGAGAAAGATTTGAAGCTAATTCTTCCTGCACATAAATTGTGGTGGATTTATTCACTGTAGCACCTTACTCTACACATGAGCTATTGCAGTATTGTGGAATGAACTGGCTACTCCGTATACTCTAGAGCAGACCTGTTCACCAATCTACTCATGCGAGCTGGCTCGCACTCATGCTCCAGCAGTAACAGCCACCACACAGCGCGCAATGTAGAGGGAAAGAAAAGGCGCAAGAATGGGGTGGAGGGGTGGGGGAGAGGCGAGGCGGGGCGGGGATTGGGAGAAGGTAGGTTCACACAATAAATTGTTTTCAACAAGTCTTTTCTACGGCTACTAATGTTAACTCTATGGAGCTAATTAATGCCTTTTTTGTGTCAATTTATTTTCTAAGACTGACGAGAAATTACAATGAGACATACCCTATATCTCTTCCAAAGACAAAGTGATATATCCTATATCTCTTTCAAAGATGAAAGCAACAAACATGGGCAGCTAAGAACAGAATGTATTTCTTGTGACTCATGCAACCTCATGATGTTTTGGGATTAAGTTTAAATTAACATAAACTTATGACACTATTATTCACACACTAAGCATGTCACGAATGCCACTTATTTTACTTTTCTCTAAAATATCACTGCCTTGTACCAGTTTCTGAGCACTGTTAATTCGAAGATAAGCCTTAAAGTTTAAGTCTGTCATTGCACTTCTGTGGGTAGATTTTGTTCTCTTCATTGCAGAAGAAAATCACTGGTACAAGTATGTAGGTCCAAAAATCAACATAATCATAGCTACGAATATGTAACGCCGTGGAAATTTATGTTGAGAAAAAATTATTCATGGGGCATTTTATTATTAAATTTATCACGCAGCTGCCTGTCACACTGTAGATTTATAAGTTCTAACTGTAGCTAGACATCCTGCACTGACAACTTTTAACTTGATGTTGATGTGCCTGATCTTCACTTTAAAGTTCTTAAACTGGCCACCATGCTGCTTTTCACTGATTTAAAATAAATCATTCATCACTTTAAGCTTGTGCATAAAGCTATGGCAAATCTGACACATGGTCATTCCTCTGAAGACTGGGTAAAGCTTGTCCTTCACTGTATTACTGAATGACATGTGACTGACTGGTTTTACCGCGAGGCTCACTAGTCAAGGAGGCAAGCATGTGCGAGCAATTGTGCTCACATAGCTGCCTCCTATATATCTCTCAATATGACTGCTATATAAGTGTCACCATGATGTCAACAGAATGTAAGACATTTGTGAATCGGGCAGAGGAAAACGAAACTTGTCATAAGACATATGGTACCATCCCACACGCATCATAGTAACGAAACTGCAAGTTTCCATTTAATGTCGATGGATCTGACAGACCCAAGCAAGTGTACATATCTGCTAAGGCACATCGCCAGCAGCTCTGTACTTCAAGCGCCTCCTCCTGCTACAAATAATATGGCTGGTGGCAGTGATGCAGCCCACTTGGGCTCGGAGCCACTTGTTCACGCGACACCATGCAGACGCTGCGTAGTTGGGGCTCCAGCATCATTGTCATTGCTGTTGTAATAGCTGGACTCTTTTTCTCACTGCACTAATTGTACTGAGCCTTTGTTAATTTAGAGAAATACAAGATAAGTAAAATCTTCTGTTTGTTATGACAACTTGTTCGCTAATCATTTCTGACTCTGCCCGACTTTCAAATAATGACAGTTGCTGCACCACTCTGCAGCCCACCTCTCCTTATTGTTGTGTATGAAGTCTTCATTGCAAAACTGATTTTTTAATTACAAAATGTATGTAAAGTAATTATAAAGAGTAACATAAATGTGTTGTTGTTGTTGTTGTTGTTGTTGTTGTTGTTGTGTATACTTGGAGTCGCTCCAGAATGCAAAACTAAATTTTGTGTGGTATGACAACAGCCATGGCTATACTATTGTCAAATGGTAACCACATCTAAGTGCAAATACAAAAGGTGAGTTATCAATAAAATACAACACTTAGCTCTGAAAGTATATTTATTACAAATACCACAGGCATAAAAATCCATATCAACACTAACAGTTTTGTTAACTCTTGTCACCAGTTTCATAAATGCCTTCTTGCTACTGCTGTGGAGGCCGAGTTGCCACTGTTCCAGTAGGCCAAGTTTGCGAGTTCATGAATCGGCTTATGGTGCAGTATACCACTAAGGCAATTTCTCTCTGCCACTATTACACAGCTATGTCCCAGGGTCAGGTAACAGGAGAGGAGAACAAAGCTCCAACTTAACTCCACGTTAGTAACGAAGTCACACTAAGGAGTTAAAAAGGTTTACTAATCTATTTGACTTGTTTAATTATTAAGTCTGCAACGCTGATTGTAATGTTATAGAAAAAATTGCCGTCAATGGCTAAGAACAAATAATTGTAGGTAAACTTCAATGTACATAGTAAATGCAATTTACAACAACTGTCTGTTCACTTCTAAGAGTTCAGTAACAACATTCCCAGTCAAAGTCAGCCCTGGACAATGATCTATAACCATGTGGGTGAGAGCTGCTCTTCTGTCTTCCGAGTAGGCTTCTGTCAGTTGTCATCCAGTCATTGGTAGATTGTACTTGGCCAGCAAATGGCGGCAAGTCTCTATGGTACTAGCACCAGCTCGTATCTTTGCATCTGTGGTGCTTTTGTCATGGCTATGTCTTATTCGGATGACACAGTGGGACTGTGTGTCATCAGCCAGTGCTTGGTGTTATAGTGCTTTATGTCCTTTTTATGAGTGTCAAGGGTTTGTATGTTAGCCAGTTGCATGGCTTCTCCAGTCCAGGTGATGAGATGTTTCACACAGTCAATCCTGAGTATTGTCCGGCTGCAATGGGAACAGTGTATCCATTGTTGTTTTGGTCTGTTAATCTTGGAACAAAAAGAGCGATATGAAGCCTGTAGTGTCTTGCTTCACTTTATGCAAATGATGAATGATATTATAGCCCACTCTCTCTGTACTACATTAACATTCATCAAGATCATATCTGCCAACATCTTGTTAAAGGGTTTTGTAAGGCCATTCATCTGTGGGTGGTATGCAGTTGTCACCCTACAAGTGATCTCGCAACACGAAATTACCTCTGATGCTAATCTCCACTGCAACATTTTTCCAGAATCAGAGATAATCATACAAGATGCTCCACATGGTCTTCTACATGGAACTTAACAATTTCCAGAGCTTCAGCAGTCAGCATAGCTTTGGTGCAGAGGGTAAGGCAGTCAGTACAGACTATTATCCATCAATCCCCATTTGTCGACTGCAGGAATACCAATGGCTTTGCTGTAGATGGGATTGCTACCACATGCCCCGGAGATAACTGTGGCATGTGCTTCCATCATTGGCTATCCTTACAGTGTAGTGTTTATTGTGTAAAGGATTGGTAGAGACCTGGCCAGTAATACTTGTCTTTCAATCTGCCTAGAGTCCTCAGAAATTCCAGGTGGCCAGATACTGGAGCATTCTGGAAATGCTTCAGGATAGCTGGCCATTGACGAGCTGGATAGATGAGCACCCATTTCCACCCCACTGGATCACAGTTCCTATTACACAAGGCTATGTTCAATAACTGAAAATCTCCTTTGGCCAGTTCCTCCTGCTGCTTCAAGGCTTCCGTGGTTTTCAGCAGTGCTGGATCTTCCCTCTCCTCAGAGCTGACTGAGATTTTATCCAAGTTGGTATGTTCTGTCAAAGGTTTCCCTGAAAGATTCCTGAAGGATTCCCCACACTTCTGTATGCCAAAGTGATGATGTACTCCTGAAGCTTCAGTGCCCATCTTGCCAGTCAACTCAATGGATGCCTCCGGGTAGTTAGGCAGCACTGAGAATGGTGGTCCATGACAACAGTAAATGGTTTTCCAGATAAATACAAGCAGAATGTGTCCAAATAAATACAAGCAGAATGTTCTGATGGCCCAAACAATTGCAAACCAATCTTACCCTTCATCTTGGACTAGGAGAGTACTCTGGAAACATACGCTATCACAAAACTTTGTTGCTATAGCAAATATTTTTGACATCAGCTCTATTAGACCTGCCTAATACAGCTTTCACAATTGCAAAAACATTTTGTAAAATTACTACAGCTGCAGACCATCACCAATACGCAAGCATGTATGAAGGAAGAGATACTATCATGATAAGAAGTAATAAGTTATCACCTTCCCAGAATCTCCCTGAATCTGCACTAGAACGGCATCTATCACATAACAATTCTAGTACTGGATGTTGGCACCTTCTAGAGGATAAAGAAAAATCTTTCTTGCACCTTATTCCACTAAAATTTGGCATCTGCTACCCGTAGCAGTAGTTCTTGCAAGGGATGTACCAGGGTGCAGAAGTTCTTTATGAAATGCTGGTAGTACAAATACATTCTGAGAAAACTTCTCACAAAATGAATGTGACTACTATTATTTTCTCTGGATTGGGATGGATTCCATCAGTATTCACTAGATCTCCCATGATTCTTATTTCTTGGGTGGCAAGGAGGTTCTGTTTCAGATTCAGTAACAGGCATGCAGTCTGGACACACTTCAAGACATTGGTCAATTGACTCAAATGTTCTTCAATATCTTCGGGGACTGAGGTTGCGGGGATTGGTAGTGTCATCCAAATAGCAAAGATATGTCATTCATTAAAGATGTTGAAGCAGGTTGTCTATTATAGTTCAAAGCTGACTGTAGCATTACACAGTGGGGGGGGGGGGGGGGCATATTTCGTGTCCACTCTTTTAAAAAAAAAAAAAAAAAAAAAAAAAAAAAAAAAAAAAAAAAAAAAAAAAAAAAGCACATTTAATGTTGGTGATGCATATTAATGACATACTTTGATGTGATGTGCAAGTAGAATCCAAAACCTGAAAATACCTTTCCGCACACTTTTAGCAATGCCAATACACTCTCAATAACATGTACCACCTAGGGGGGAATTTTATGACCACCATGACAAAAAATTACAAATTTCAATAATTGTGGTTGAGTTCTACTCACGACGCATTTTTTAACGAGATATTTATGTGTAAGTAATGTCCTGAGCCTGAAACTACTGAATATGGCATTCAGTGTGAAAAGTCACATCTACTACTAGGACTTAATTTTGGGTTAAATTTTACTGAAAAATTTAAAACACTTTGCAATCTGGTAGAACACTAAAAACAATAGATTTTTTTAAGAATTTTAAAATATGAAGTGTGTGACTAGATTACAATGTTTACAAAATGCAAACATGAAGTAATCCCCACACCTCCTCCCCATGGTACTGAAAGTCTTACATGCATAGAAGCCATCAGGTGTTATGAAGACAGTCTTTTCTCAGTAAGCTCCATCAACCTCACTCAGTTTTCCAGTAGCCTGTCTCCGCATCTGTAAATGATAAATACTTTGCTCCTTTCAAGCTGTCTAGAATGTCTTCAGTGCCCGGCAATGGACAGACATCTTTCTTTGTGATTTTTTTCAGTAGTTGGCAGTGAACAACAACAAAAAAAAAGCCATGTGCCATACTCCTCTGTGCCAAGAGGAGAAGGAGAAGATCAAAGACTCTTTGCAGGTTCAATTATGTCACCTCGCAGCATTTCTTCACTTCCTGCCACATTAGCTGCCATTCAGCTGGGAACACAATATATGAGTGCTGGCTAAGTGGTGAATGATCCCCAATATTGACACAGTACCTTACTATGGGCTGCTTGGTCTGTCTTTTTCTTCCCTCTGGATTTTAAAGTACCCAAAAATTGATGCAAAACAGCTATCATTCACTGATTATGTTCTTCAGTCAGCCCAGATCCTATTGGCAGTTAGTAGCTTTCACCCTCTCACCTGGGGTAGACTGTAGTGGCAGCGGAGCAGGATTCTTCATTGATGGCACTAAGCTGCTATTTTTGGACTGGTTCAGCTGTCCTGCGCATGCATCTTTAAGGGGCAAGTTGTGGCTGTCTGTGACTGATCCAAAGTTCTACTTGATGACCTACAATTCTTATGATCATTGCTAGCATGTAGATTTCTTTTGTGAGCCTGATAATTTAACTGAGCATCTTAAATGATGACTGGAATTCATCTCATGGATAACGGTGGAATAAAAATGTCTTCAATGCAAAATCTTTGTTACATGTAGTTGTTGAAATAGCTTGATCAATCCACAGTTCTGATATTATATTGCCTGTGACTGCTTGTGATGCATCATCTGAGAACAACATTATGATTACATTCCATTAAAATGATAATTTCGAATGGCTGTGTTCTGTCATTCATAGCAATTCTTGCAATATATGTTCCTGTCAGCTGAATATATTCTCCATTTGTGACCTTTGGCCAATCACTATCACATCATGAAACATAGCCTTCTTTAGCTGACAACGACAAGCATCCAACATTGCATAAAAGGAAGCCCCTGAGGCAATTAGCACCCAGATAGGTTGGCCATCAATAACAGTGCATAGCTGACTTACTGCTGGCTTGGAATCCATCTGTCTCCTGAATATATGAAATATGACTATGACGTACAGTCTGTATTCCAGTTCCTGTTGGGTTGGATTGTTTTTGGGAAGGAGACCAGACAGCGAGGTCATCGGTCTCATCGGATTAGGGAATGAAGTCGGCTGTGCCCTTTGAAAGGAACCATCCCGGCGTTTGCCTGGAGCGATTTAGGGAAATCATGGAAAACCTAAATCAGAATGGCCGGACGCGGGATTGAACCGTCGTCCTCCCAAATGCGAGTCCAGTTTCTAACCACTGCGCCACCTCGCCCTGTCCCAGTTCCTGTACATTGCTTAATTGGAACAATAGTAATGTAAAGCTTTTGAATTAACCAGTATCTCCACCAAACAATGTCCCATAAAAACCACAATCAAGTACAAATCCAGCAAGGCTATCAATGAGGTACAAAACTTAGTACAAGAAGCACATGTATTATGAGCACCTACATACAGCCAATATGGAACTGAACTCCTTGACGGAGAGTACTGCTATTTATACGAACACAGAATATGCTACAATATACAAACAGTATAATTTTAGGATATCTTGAGAATCTTCCATAAATGATAAATACTACATAACTGCTGGTAGTCGGGTTTGAATTAGTAGTCTGCAGCATCCCAGACAGCATTGATGTTAACCGCTATGCCACACTGCATGCACCACAGCTTGTGGCACTGTTAACAATGATCAGCTTCTTCAAATGTAAACATGTTACACCAATTCCAAGCTCTGATCAAGCATATAAAAGAAATTATACATACTGCTGCCTTTCAGTTTCATCAATTACATTTATTTTATCTCTTGGTGTAGTCTGTCAGTATGTCCGAGGTTGTACACATGAAAATTAGGCAAAAACATGTTAATTATCTACATATCTAAAACATGCCAATAACCTTTTTACCTGCCAGTATACAGGTGTTACAAAAAGGTACGGCCAAACTTTCAGGAAACATTCCTCACACACAAATAAAGAAAAGATGTTATGTGGACATGTGTCCAGAGACACTTAATTTCCATGTTAGAGCTCATTTTAGTTTCATCAGTATGTACTGTACTTCCTCAATTCACCGCCATGATTTCATACGGGATACTCTACCTGCGATGCTAGAACATGGGCCTTTACAAGTACGACACAACATGTAGTTCATGAATGGAGCTCCTGCACATTTCAGCCAAAGTGTTCGTATGCTTCTCAACAACAGATTCGGTGACAGATGGATTGGTAGAGGCGGACCAATTTCATGGCCTCCACGCTCTCCTGACCTCGACCCTCTTGACTTTCATTAATGGGGACATTTGAAAGCTCTTGTCTACGAAACCCCGGTACCAAATGTAGAGACTCTACGTGCTCGTATTGTGGACAGCTGTGATACAATACGCCATTCTCCAGGGCTGCATCAGCACATCAGGGATTCCATGCGACAGAGGGTGGATGCATGTATCCTCGCTAACCGAGGACATTTAGAACATTTCCTGTAACAAAGTGTTTGAAGTCACGCTGGTACGTTCTGTTGTTGTGCGTTTCCATTCCATGATTAATGTGATTTGAAGAGAAGTAATAAAATGAGCTCCAACATGGAAAGTAAGAGTTTCCGGAAACATGTCCACATTTTCTTTCTTTGTGTGTGAGGAATGTTTCTTGAAAGTTTGGCCGTACCTTTTTGTAACACCCTGTATACATGGCTGCAATATCTGCATGAAAAAATTGTTGTTGGTTAAAGATCTTTTCATTGTTTTTTCATAAAATTTTGACAGAAAGTATTTGGTAAATAATTATTATTATATGTTTTAACTTGTTGCAAGACTCATTTATAAATTTTATGATGTAACATCACTTCCTTACTTCATAAATCACCTTTATTGTGGAACTGGTGGGCAGTTAGAAAATTTTACTGCTAAAAGTGAGTGGTGTTAGGTAAAAAAGGTTGACTTCACTGTGCTAGAGCATCTTTCAAACAAGTCTGCCTTGCAATTAGAAATTTGCTCTCTATGTCTATGAAAGGTATCAAAGGAAGTATGCGTTCTATATATCAGTATTTGAAGATGGAAAAACTTTTTTAAGTAAAAAATTGCATCTCCAGTAACATATGGCATATGATGACATTTTTTTCACTAATTTTAGTAGCATAATATATCAAGTTAACAAGCATCAATGCCAATAATGGATTTACCGAATAATAAGATCTCTCTCTCTCTCTCTCTCTCTCTCTCATTAGGTCATCACATTTTGTACATAAGGAACCGGAAAAAAGGAATGCTAGAATACAGCAAATTTACAGACCAGTCAACACAAAGAAGAAATAGGCTTCATTGTACTAAATATTGACATTGCATATTTTTAATACATTTACCAATTAACAGGACACATTTCTTATAATAAGATAAGTGTTTCTAAATATCTTATTTATAAAACTCCAGTGATTGGGAGTATAACCATTTGTGTGTGACTCGAGTGAGTTCAAAGTCAGGCTGAAAGCAATGTGCATTCAAGCCTTTCCTCGGTGAGACAGACTGAAATCAGATGATGCAAAGTTAATTATGAACCAAACTATACCATCTTAGGGCAAAAAGAAGCCCTCATATGTGTAGCAGCAATATTTGGGTGCTTGGTGAAAAGAGTCCAAAACAGTTTATGAATCAAGATATGTTTCAGTGATTAAAATTAACCCATGTTGAAGAAATACCACCAACAAATCACAATGAATGTCTCTAACGTCTGCAGAAAGAATTTGTCCATGCTAATCCTAAACTGTACCCTACAAAATGTGGTACCACTGTCACGCTCTCAGACAAATCTTGTAGTTGTTCATGACTGCCACATATGGTAGCCTTAAACCACGTCCCAAGTGATCAAAAAGTATACCACTAGCAATGCTTATGGCCTGCAGCAGCTGAGAATGATACTACATGGAAACATTGCTAAAGTGTATGTAATTTTTCATTATACATGCTAACATCTTAGTGTGGACTCACGTGTGTGTGTGTGTGTGTGTGTGTGTGTGTGTGTGTGTGTGTGTGTGTGTGTGTGTGTGTGTGTGGAGGGGGGGGGGGGGGAGGAATCTAATTTATTACTTTTTATGCATGAAGAAGAATTATAATTCACAGTGGTAACAGGTTATCTGGCTTTAAAACAGCAACTTGCAAGAGAGAGAGAGAGAGAGAGAGAGAGAGAGAGAGAGAGAGAGAGAGAGAGAGTGTATTGACACTCACAATACCTCATTAATATGGATCTCTATATTTCAGAAGCACAACTACAGGTCATGGGGAATTTCAGTTTCAGATGAAAGTATCAGCTTTTGCAACTAAACTAATTCAATCCAAGATGTAACTGTACAGTTTTGATAATTAATTCCATCGTCATCAAACGGGATGCTGTAACTGTACCTATTGCTTTATTAAATAATCACTTGTTTAACATTAGGGTGAAGATAGCTGCAGTACGCAAAACAATGTTCACCAATAAAAATTTTTGAATTCAGTTCCAACATCTTATTCAGCTTTAAAGCAAAAACAAAAATTGTGTCTGGCAATTAATTCTATCACTCTTGGTAAACAAATTTAAAATAATTTACAATATAGTGGTTTGTAAATTCACTATACATTTACAGTAACTGGTAACACTCCCCATGTTCACTGCTGAAAATTGTTCTTTGTTCAGGTTAACACTAAACACAGTAGATGCAAGTCCGAGAGGCGCACTATGAAATGATTCTGAATGTCAACCAGTGCTAAAAATAAACTAAGCTGATTGAATTAAATTGCTAATTTTTCTGAATCCCCACTAAAATGCCGCACAAAGTATTTCAAAGTATTTTAGACATAGGCTAAAGAAATACAGTAAGTATTAACAATTGTACCGTATATAAGACTAACAAAGATTATTTGGGATAAATGAATCTTTTGTACTTTGACACGTTCCACATCATTACGAAAGAATCGTGTTCATGATCCATGGAACAAGTAATATAACTAACTAACTAACTAACTAAGTATTGTGGCTGTCGACCCACAAAATTTCTATGTTACTGAATGTGTGAGACTAGAACACTACCCAAAGCAGCATAGGTCCTGCCTGTTTGACTCTGTCCAAGCAAGTGCAAAAGAGCAATTTGGCCGCCATCTTTTTTAAGTTTAGTCCCTCTACCCTTTTAAATACTATAAATGTACATCACTTAATGAGTCTTAGGAACCATCAGTCTTATTTACATCTTTTTACACAGGAATTCCTTAAAACTAGATATATCATTAGAAGTGCCCTAAAAACCTGATCAGATGGATAAATTACACTTAATATTATACTACACAGTTTGCCACAAATTTAAGTAGAATAATTACATATTTTAATTGCAGCAATCACTGTTCATTATACCTTGAATAACTGGTTCAAATGGCTCTGAGCACTATGGGACTTAACATATCAGGTCATCAGTCCCCTAGAACTTAGAACTACTTAAACCTAACTACCCTAAGGAAATCACGCACAGCCTGCGACCGTAGAGGTTGCGTGGTTCCAAACTGAAGCGCCTAGAACTGCTCGGCCACCAGCGGCCGACCTTGAATAATTATTGTACATCTCTCTTAATGAAAATGGCCTGTTTTTTACACCTGCAAACTGAATTCACTTAGCTTTAATCACATTTATACTAAGGCCAAAACACTCAAAATTCTGAATGATTAAATTAAGAATAATTAAAACTGGCAAACATATAAAAGCCATATTCTAAAAGTCATAAGTGCAGCATGTATATGTCTGCAAACACATTCTGCCATGCTGATTTTAATTAATTGTCTGATTAAATTGCCTCTCACTGGTGAATTATGTATGCAATCAAAAATATAGATAGCTCAATCAATGTGTACTGATGAGTGCTTTAATCTGATAGATTAATCTCTTCTTTGGACACATAATTACAATTGCTGTTAAATATTTACCAAAAATCTGTTACAGAAACTTTCTCAGCTTTGTAACTAACTAGATATAGAACTATAAGATGGACTTTTTTCTCTGATAAATTACCTCCAAAATTCAGATGCGTCTTATACTCGAAATTAATATAAAAACGTCCAGTATTTGATTTAAAATTTCTGCCAGTAATCTGTTACAGAAACTTTCTCAGCTTTGTAACTAACTAGATATAGAACTAAGATGGACTTTTTTCTCTGATAAATTGCCTCCAAAATTCAGATGCGTCATACTCGAAATTAATATAAAAACGTCCAGTGTTTGATTTAAAATTTCTGCCAGTCTTAAAAATAGCCATATATCAATGCTGCGGGAAATCTGTCTCTATCTGGCAACACTGTATTCAACTGGCAGTAGCAGTGCACCAATGTGACGAACATGAGTTGCGGGGATTCAGAAGCTTGCTAACACTGTCTCCCTCCCACCTCACCATCACAACATTGCAGTCTACAGTGCCAGTGAACTTGAATTGAAAGTGATTTATGTTATCGGTAACACTACAATATTTTTGTTAAAAGCTAGTTTTGTAATGGAAAAAAAAATAAAAGGTATCAATACGATGTGGGCTATAAATTGAAAGTAATAGCATATGCAAAAGAACATGGAAACTGAGCTACTGAGCAACATTTCGGTCCTCCACCAACAGAAAAAACCATTGGTAACTGGTGGGAAGTAAAGAAGAACTGAAAAAATGAGGAAGACATGCAAATAAAGTACTGGATGCAAAATGGCCAAAACCAGAAGATGAGGTATTGAAACAGATTCAAAGACACCATCAAAATGGCACTGGCATTAATACAAAAATGACTCAAATACACACTTGTCAGCTAGCACTACAGTAGAACTTTACAGACTATAAGGGTGGAGTTTGTTGGTGCTACAGGTTTATGAAGCATCATTGACTTAGCAAGCGGACCAAAACCAAATATCTCAGAAAATGCCACAAGAGTATGAAGAGAAAGTATTATCTTTGTATCACTTTATTACCCAACACTGAAAGAAAACCAGTGTGCAACTAAGCCAAATAGCGAATGTGGACGAAACTCCTCCGAAATTTGATGTGTCGATTAAAAGAACTGTTGCCAGGAAGGGTGCTATAACTATGAAAACAAGAGGACATGAAAAAATGCACCACACACTTGCCCCTTTTGTGTTGAACTTGATCCAGTGATCATTTTCAAGTGCAAAACAATGCCAAAACCTTCTAAAATGCTGCCAAATGGTAATGGTCACATACATGACAAGGGTTGGCTGGGTGAGTCTGGTATGAAATTATGGATTAACAGAGTGTGGGAGAGAAGAAAAGGTTCTTTATTGAAGAAGAATTCTCTTGTTGTGCTAGATCAGCTTAGAAATCATTTGAAAAATTGTGTGAAAGAGAGACAAGGAAACACAGAGCTTGCTGTTATTTCAAGAGGACTTACTTCACAACTGCAACCTCTTGATGTCTCGATAAATAAATCATTTAAAGTGTAAGATTTAAAGAAAAGATGGTCCCGAGTTCGAGTCTCGGTTCGGAGCACAGTTTTAATCTGCAAGGAAGTATACGAGACAGGAATGGAACAAATATGATGAGTAAAACCCAATATGAATTCATGTTGAATAATAAAAATGGTAAAAATGTTATTTTTTTTTAAAATGCTTCCAAAATAAGGTGCACCTCAGAGTCCTTAGCAACTTATAGCTGTAAAATACAAAAGTATTTACATAGTCTACATGTATACCCGCTGAAGTGTCGTACTTCACTGTAATTAATATGGTTTGCATCGAGCTATGCAGTTCTTTCTGAGCACTGCCAGACAGTCATGACGTTGCCAGGCCTCATGTGAATTTTAACAAGTCTGCATGCTCTCACGGGCTCACCTCATGGCCCCACACTACATTCCAGCGATCAGTCAGTGCCATGCTGGCTGACCTCCATGCCATCGCGTGTGTACATCAAGTGCTGCGTATGACCAAAATCAATAATCTCTGCTCTCTTTACAGTCCATTGTGTTGAAAAGAATATTAAGGGAATCATTTACTGTACAGTGATTACACCGTACTTCACTGTCTTAAACATTTTATTACTGGCTGATGGTTGTGATCAGAGCCTACATACCTCACAACTACTGAGTTTATAAAGCAAAGAAAGAGGAAAGGAACTGCTAAAATTTTTCATGTACACATTGAAATTGTGATATTTTCCAAAAAATTATTATTTCCGCACAAGTGAGAGGGAAGCTGTGTCTTCATTAGAACAGCTTTCTCACATTTCATTATCTAGAAACAAAACCAGTTTGTACAACAATGGTATAGTTAATGCCCATATAACATAACCTTAGATTGTTTTAAAGTAAATAGAATCCCTTCCAAATAAAATTCTACATATGGCAACTAAATAAAGAAGAAGAGGTTGTCAGTAAGCTAATTCAATTATTCATACGAGTATCTTACTTGTATGTTACAGAAAAACTTTACAGTTTAATTCATAATCCTGCAATCTCAGCAAAGAATTGAGATAAACACAACTGCAAAATTTTCAGAGCTCATTCAGGGATACACAGCATATTTTGAAATAGATTTCAAGTAAAGAATACACACAGAGTTGTTTCTACTAAGTACTGTATTGAAATTCATAGTAATATTACAAATCTGATAGTTTGTTTTTCTGTTATCTTTTCATGACAAAACCACTGACCAATTATGGTGAAATTTGATACAGATGTAGCCTGAACACTGAGGAAGAACATTTTATTACTTCAGTAAGTGTGTAGTACAAGATATTTACTGATTTGAAGGGGATTATGCGAATTGGGGGAAATTTTTACATTCTCAAAACACTATTTGACTTTAGAACTTTTATCATATTTGTGAAAATGCATTTATTGGTTGGTATGTTCTCTCTAATACAATTCAGCATAATGCATATAGCACTTACAAAACCCTGAACATTTTAAATCCATACTACCATAATATAAAATATTACACACACAAAAGTAACTCTTCCTGTTATGTGATTTCGATGAAATTTGCTACGGAGATAGATTGAACCCTGAAGGAAGTCAGTTGACCTTCAAGTGGATGGAACATATTTTTTTATATCTTTGAACATAAACCATCATAAATAATTAGTAAGTTTGTTGCAAAATGTACACATCGTATAAAGTATAGCTAGTTCAATAGCATGAAGCATGGATGTATGCTACAGCCCATGCCCTATGTGCACCACTCAGCTGTGATACTAGGTGCGTTGTGTGGTTGTGCATTTGGGCACATCATGAGCTATGCTTACCCGAACAGGCAGACACAGGAGGGCAAGTGACATTCATTCATTCTTTCTTTCTTTCTTTCTTTCTGTGACCTTGTCCTGCTTCAACACAGGGTCGGCCTTGTTATTACGGATTTGGTAGTGTTAGTTGCAGAGGGTGGCCAGATGGCCTTTCTGCCACCATCCCAAACCTCCTGGGACGTAAATAGTGAACCCCAGCTGTCTGCGCCTGGGGAAACAGTGCGAACATCTTCAAATGTCTGTGAGTCGTGTAACTGAGGTGGACCGTGGTGACCAGCCTGTTATTCACCTAGCAGGATGTGGAAAACTGCCTAAAAAACACATCCAGGCTGGCTGGCATACCGGCCCTAGTCATTAATCCGCCGGCTTGATTCGATCCGGGGCCGGCGCGCCTTAACGAGTCCAGGAAGCAACACATTAGTCCTCTCGGCTACACTGATGGGTATGAGGGCAACTGACATTATTGCACATAAAATAGCTTACTTACTCATCATTACAAAACAACTGATTTACAACTGCAGCAGCAGGAACCATTAGTGAATAATAATTACATTTTGATTTCTTGTCTCCACCTCTCCCAGCATGGAACACAATATTTAGTTATATGCACATATAGTCAAAATTTCAATCTTTGATTATCAAAACCATTGACAATCTAACAAAACTGCATTACATGGTCATGCTGAGTTACTGTGTCACAAGGAGATGTACCACGTATTGCCAAAGACAAAGGCTCAGCAATTGTTGCAAATATTCCATTGTCAGATAATTGAAACATATAGAGACAAAACATTGGAATTTCTAGGAGAAATGTTTAGCTTTTAAGTCAAGAATTCCACAACTTTCACATTTATTGCACTACTTACATAAAAAATCATTGGAGGCGCACTTCTTTCTAGTCATTCCTTTTCTCACTACACTATTTTGTACTTGAAATTCTGCTGGGAATAAATAAAACAAGAAGAGACGTACTATCCACTACAATTAATGCTCATTATTAACAAAAAGGCATGTTATTACACATACTACAAACATTGTTTGAGTTATTTATGCTTATGTGAATGAGATAGGAAGGCAAGGGATCAACACTGGCACTGAATAAACTGGTCTACAGAAAATGTTTTGGGGCCTGAAATGAAGAAAGTTTTGCATAAAAACCTCATGAATACAAACAAATTCTGTCTCCACCTCTACATATTAAATTGAGCCTAATGAAACAATCTGACAAAGTCCTCCCCAAAGATGAAGAATTTTTTATGTACCTCAGTCTGTTCTTAAATTCATCTATCATGATGCAAAACTGAAAGAAGGGTTTTTGATGGACCTGGAGTTAGAAATGTGATGCTTCATTCCATCTCTGAATCAAAAATTACTGTCAGTGAGAGGGAGGCTCAATTCGTAATTAGGCAGCAAAAAGGCTCCATATTATATTTATCTTGTAGCCAACAAGCTAAAAAAATTCAGTAAGTCAGACATTTTATGAGCCTTAAGATCCATTTTTTTTAACAGTCGCGTTAATTTTTTCCCTAAAAGTTTGGGTAATTTCAGGGATGAACAAGGTGAGAACTTTCCTTAACAACTCTAAGTAACTGAAACAATTGGGGCTGCTAGAATACCAATATGATTGAAAATTACTGTTGTTCATTTAACCAAGACTTGCAACAGGCAATTCGCTGGATAAAAGGCTATATAAGATGCTTGAAGGAGAAAAAAGAAAGAAAATAAGGGCGGGGGTGGGGGGGGGGGGGGAGGATTGAGGATGGGTAAGGAATCAGTGCTCTAAGAACCCGTAAGATTACAAGTTACTTAACGAAAAGTAATCAAAAAAAGTGCATTTCGTAGTTTGGTGTAAATACTACATTCCTCTTCAGAGACCGCTGCGGTGAACTTTCACGCAAGAACAAATTTAAAAAAGTGTGAATATGCCCGAGTTTCTGCAATTTAACATTATGAAACATAATCACTTCATTTTGAGAAGGTATGATTCCTTCGAGAAAAATGTAGAACATGTGACAACCTACACCTTGTAAAGTGCTGCTACCTGTACAGTTTTTTATAATTACTTTGAAAGAAACAGTAACAAATACAGAACAGCAGTAGCAACCAACTACATTGGCATGCATTGTAAGATCCGAGATCTGAGTATGCATTCACTTGTTTCTTACAGTTCCTCTCACAAGCATGTGACATTTGCCAAAGACTATGCATAGAATGTCACAGACGAAGCTGTTCTGCCACATGCTCAATGTCACAGACGAAGCTGTTCTGCCACATGCTTCTAAAGTTTACAACAAATGTTTTTGTTCTCCACTGTGCAACTAGGAATCTCAGTCAATGCAGAAGCTATCATTATTCAAACTTTTGTGGCAAACTGGTCAAAAATTTACTGGAAATAATCGCACACATACTCAGGAAAGCATTCCTAGTGCATCAGTTGCAAAGCACATAGGACATAAAACAAGCTTGCCAGAATGTTTCACAGAAAAGCCTACCAGCCAAATTGTGCAATATTTGAAAATGCAGTTTCTATTCCCTTTAAGGAGTTCAACTATCATTTCTGCAAAGGTTACTACTTGTTATTGAATTAAAATAAGTGTGTCAAAATAAGATTTTAAATTTAGAGCTACTGATCAAATGGTGAACTTTTGAGGCCAAGGAATTATCTACATTCATAGGCCTCTAATGTTAAAATAGTATGTATGCAACCTCTAAGGACACATCTCAATGGAATATAAATAAAAATTGGGAGGACAGTAAAACAAAGTCCTTTATAAAAAAAAAAAAAAAAAAAAAAAAAAAAGTGCCATGAAATCTCACGGTCTCAGAGGCAAGGTAGACACAAAAATAAGCACAGCTCTCAAATGCATGAGAAGAGAGGTAAAGTTCTTCACAAAAGCAGTGCCAGAGACGCAAGCAGAACTAAAAAGGACAGAGAAATGTTCTTGCACCACCTTTATTAGTATGAGTCCCCTGTAGCTACAACACAGAAATTTCTGAAATATCTGACAATGGTTGATTGAGAGTTGTGCAAAAGGTGCAAAAACATTCTCTTCAGTATAGTTGGAAAAGAATTATCTAATATGATGACCTTCATTGTGTCTCATAACTCACTTGCCCACTTAAGTGCAGGTGTACACACAATCCCACAGCACAGTGGCAAGCCCTTAAATGGCACCATCCCACAAGAACCTTTAAACTGACTGGCAAGAAATGTAGCATTATATGAGAGAATCAACATCAAAAAGCACTTATTATCTTTCTTATCAAAAGCACATATCAAAGTGCACTATAAGCAGAGTATAACAGCACTAGCACTTACATGCCTATTGTAGACACCAAGTGCTGGAATGGTAATCTAATGGTTTTGAACCTGGGAACCAGCCGTCAGTGGATAATTCAGCATTGTATTTTTGTTGAAGTTCCTGCAATTCATACTATTGGCCTTCATTACTAATGATAAAGTTTTCAACAGGCATAAAAACTATGTTTGAAGGGACAAAAATCAATGCCAGCCTTACCTCTTGTTACCATCAACAATTCTCTATCAACTTGTGGAGAATAACAGTACAATGTCTACAGGATCTTATTTTCTGCCATTCAACCAGATCTGTTCATGTAACCTGGTTTTCATTCAAGAAGTGCTGCCACAACTGTTGCATATAGTGCCTGCAAGAGAATGTGTTTTCTACTTGCCAGTGCCTCATCCCCCCCTTTGATGATGATGTCCTAGTTTTTGACAAAAAATACTTTATTTGTCAGACTGAGTAGAAAAGTCCTGTCTTGGGATCAGCTTGATGGCTGGATCGGTTTTAAATCGTTATATGCTAAACAGCATAGTCGTCAGTGCCTTGGTCAGTTTGATGAAAGAAACCAAGTGCTGTGGATTCCCCTCCCCCCCTTTCCTGCAGATGTACATGAAATAGTTGGTGTATGAAACTTCAGCTGAAACCAATTCTGACCTAACTGGTAGGTCCACAGATACTTGTCTCTAAGTGCAATGCATACAAGGGGTACTTGAAGAGTGTGACAATATTTTCAAAGGTTGTAGAATAACAGTAGCAACCACGAACATGATAAATACCTATGTGTTGAAACTGACACTAACCATGTTCAACAGTTTATTCAAGCAGTAGGAAACTGCTATGTGATGTGAAATTCTTTGTAAGTCACTCATTCCCCCAGTGAGGGAGTGTCGGTGAGGGGGTAGCAGTGGGGTGGGGTGGGTGAGCAAGGGAGGTGGAGTGAAGAAGAAAGGGAGGGGAGGAGGGGGAGAAAGAGACAGAAGGGGCAGGAGACAGAGAGAAAGGCAGGGGGCAGAGGAGGGGGCAGGTGAGAGAGATGAAGGTGTGAGTAATGCAGGCAGAGGACAGTAATTTTTATCTTGGAGCCTTTGTTTCGTTTACATTCTTTGTTCTCTTTTTCTAGAACTGCTTCTTACATGTGATGTTACAGTGTGTGTGTGTGTGTGTGTGTGTGTGTGTGTGTGTGTGTGTGTGTGTCAGTAAGTTTAGGTATTTGGTTAATTTTTCACTACAAATTATTAAAATCTAATAGTCATTGGCCATGGTTAGTCTGTGCAGTTAAGAAAAATGCTACCTGCATCTTATCTCCCAGTACCTTATCCACATCCACATCACTTTTATCTGTATCTGTGGACCTCATAATTTACATTGCAGAGAGTGAATACACAGAGGTTGTTATTAAACTTTCGCTATTTGAAGCAGTGTAGAAGGGAAAATATTTAAAGCTTGGATGATCAACTTTATAGGAATGATGTTGACGGTGCACTGCAGGATGTGTGTTATTAATAGTGCCGGTGTCACTACTTGCTGCTAGGCACTGGTACTGATACAGTGATGTAAGGTTGAAACATAAGCATCAGGATCTGGACAAGGTGAGCAGGACTTTACTCATAAAGTTGTTTTATCAAAAGAACAGCAATAGTGCTGCTGTTCTTCATAAATATCAACACATTAAAGGAATAAGAAGAGGTCCTCTTTCAGCACTGGGGTTGAAGAACACAATATGGAAGCTTGAATTGGCTGATCGTTCCAAATTGCATCCCCACCAAGATCATCAGATTTGCACCCATGTGATTTCTGGTTGTGATGTTACATGAAGAACAGGATTTATTAGTGGGACACTAACGTGTTGGAGGGTGAAAATGAGTATAACAAGGGACTTAGCCAACATTCCTCCTGAGATGTTTTGGGCAGCAGAGTAATCTCTAATTCAGTTCTAGGCTGTCCTGGATGCAGATGGTTGCCACATTGAGCAACATTTGTAACCTGAAATGTAAACATGGTATGCAACTAATATTAACCTCCCATGTAGAAATTAGAATGTTCTCCTTTCAATGGTTTATTTGTTACTTCTCTTCCACACATCCTTACAACTGTTTCAACAAATTTTCATTTTCCTACAGTCACTTGTTTTCCTTGAGGGCCCTCTCAAGTACCGAAAGTTTAATTATAAACACCTTGTACGTAAGGCCAATCATGACTAGGTGTCTTTCAGTTACAACTTGCAGTAGTAATTACTGACATAGATTTTGTGAAATTTTTCACAGCATTGGGGAGTAAAATGACACTGTGTTACAAGTTAATAGTCACATCTTGCACATTATAAAATGCTAGGCATCTAGCTTGTTTATCAAATGGGCAATTATTCACCACAATGTTATACCATATTAATATGCCACGGCCCCCAATTTAGTAAGCCCTGGATTCTGTATGTGTCAATATTTTCGAGAAACATTGACAAATTCACTGATTTTCTATCACACATTTTGTACTGTATGTAATACACAAACAGTTGAACCATGAAGCAAATATTCAGTGCTTGAACTGGCCAAGAACAACCTCCACATCACTTCCTAAGAGCTGCAGTAATTGAATAAAGCAGGAAAGTGAGAGCTGTGAGGCAAATAGAGGTAAAAATGAAGTAAGATGCACATGTAAAAGTTGCAGAAAATGAAGAAGAAGGAGCTTGTGGAGGGTCAGTGATGTCTACAATCTTCAGGACATTGAGCATTCAAGCCAATATAGTAGCACCAATCTAAAATGGGTAATAATAATGACCAAATAATAATAATAATAATAATAATAATAGTAATAGTAATAACAATAATAGTTATTATTATTGGCTTGTAATGGAAACAGTTGAAACTTGTAATACTGACACAAAGCTTTAACTTTTAACCACACGGTTAGTATTACTACAGACGTCTGCAAATACACCGGTGGACATCAACATTGGTGTAGGCTATTATCCACAAAGCAAATAGTACTGCAGGTGTCTGCATCCACGGAAACCTGTACTCATAGTGCATGATATGTTCAATGTAACATCAAGTAATTCTGCAATAATGCTCGGGGCTGGTTTGTTATACATATACATTCCACTAGAGCTCTTGGAGCTTCCATGAAAATTCTGCATTAAACTTTGTTTCCACAGAAAACACTGCTCATCTAGGAGGGTTCTAAAGGATGTAGGATAACCACTAGGTAGTGAAGTGACTCACAACTGCTGGTGTAAGTCATAGAAGTGAAATGGTGTGTATGTACTAGTTGATGGTGTGGAGTCAGCATTGTACAATAGAATGAAGTACAATGTGGCAGAAAGAATCTATTGTGTCTATATGCACTAAGCACCCATAAGCACACAGTGAGTGAAATTGCCCTATTTGTTTGTGTATCAACATGGACTGATGGCTCTGAGCACTATGGGACTCAACTGCTGTGGTCATCAGTCCCCTAGAACTTAGAACTACTTAAACCTAACTAACCTAAGGACATCACACACATCCATGCCCGAGGCAGGATTCGAACCTGCGACCGTAGCAGTCGCACGGTTCCGGACTGCGCGCCTAGAACCGCGAGACCACCGCGGCCGGCCAACATGGACTGACCAAAGTGTCTAAATGGAATGGTATACCAGTCAAGGTAATCTAAAATGGCAGAAGAACAAAGGCCATAAAAAGATCAGAAACCATAGTCACTGTCAGTGGTAGTCAGTTTTAAGCTCACCAGGAATTGCTGCTGATAATGAACGCAGGTCCATCTCAACCACTTTCTGAGCGAACAGTGTAAATGAAACTGAAGGCAGTGCACTTTTAGAGTCAAGTACCTCACAAAAGGCCACTTCTCACGGTGGCACTAACACCTGCTCATTTTCAATGGGCCAGAACAGGGATAGTTGCTGACTGGAGGGGTATAGTATGATCGAACAAGTCACATTTTTTAATTCAGGGCAGGTATCTTCTGCAATGTTTCGAGGGAGTTTTTCGTAACATTGGGCTCAGTCATATAGGTCGCTGGGAACATGAGCTAGGATGTTTATTTCAACATTCGCAGTGGACAAACTTTTTCTTTCTTCTACATCTTCACGATTTAATATGCTGAGGACTACCAATGTCCAAGACAATAGCAGTTATCCTCACATGGATGCATGCATACATTTCTGATTTCATGAACACTCAGGCAGCCTACTGCACCTCGAATAGCTCAGTGAATCATCCTCTCTTAATCATAAAGAATATGTCTAGGACTATCTAGAACAGAAGGTGAACATAGTGACCAAAATCAATGTCACCAAACTGATACCAATATATTAATGCTAAAGGTTGTGTTACATGGTATTAGCCCGATAGCTTCCTGGAGTGACTAATGTAACAACTTCATCGGTTGCTGCTTATTATTATTATTATTATTATTATTACTACTACTACTATTTACACAAATACACCTAACAAACCATTAGTCAACTCGGGGAGTTCTCACACTAGTACCATGTAGCATTATTTGACACACATTGCTGCATAAAGGCAACATATAATCTTACAGATGCATTACAGTCTTCAGATTCGTGCATCCAAGCTGCTCCTGCATGTTTTCCAAACACCTTCCACTGGACCATCATCTCTAGTTTTTTCTTACCTCTTGGAATCCAGCAAAGAACTGTCTGGGTTCATCTAACATCTGTAAACCTAGTTAAATCTCTAAAACACATTGTTTTAATTACAGTGATGTGATCTTCAACTTTATTCTGTTCTCTAACACTTCAATCTGTTTTCCCGTTTCTCCAGCAAACTCACATCACAAATCTTTCCACTGTATACTGAGCAAACCACAGCTTTTATAATAGCTTCATATTAATAATCTGTGTCTCATTGTATGAAACACAATTTGTAATACATACTGATTGCCAACTTTCAGTTTTAGGCAAACTGGAAATTTAGTTTTCAAAATTTCATTCTGTAACCAAAAGGAAATCAGCTAATTTTTACTGTGTTAAAAAAATTCCTCTCTTTCTCTCTCTGCCATCTAGTCTTTTTCAGCTTCCTTAAATACAAAAACACATCAATTTATTCCATGACTTCATTATTAATTTGCACAATTTTTTGATCAATATGATGCTTAGAATTTGTTTCAGGTGTACTATGACCAAATCCAGGCCTACTTTCAAACTTGCTCAGTTAAGTGCTTCCATATGGTGATGTAACATACCTACACTTAAGGCAAACAATATAATATTATCAGCAGCAAAATTAACTAGTGTTTTTGGTAATATGGAATATCCCTGCCTCTTTCAGTTCTAAATTTCCTCCTAACTTGATGAAGACTAATACAATTGGTAACTTTGACGTACAGTACATTTGTTTTTGGTAATCAGTCTACTGACTGGTTTGATGCGGCCCGCCACGAATTCCTTTCCTGTGCTAACCTCTTCATCTCAGAGTAGCACTTGCAACCTACGTCCTCAATTATTTGCTTGGCGTATTCCAATCTCTGTCTTCCTCTACAGTTTTTGCCCTCTACAGTTCCCTCTAGCACCACGGAAGTCATTTCCTCATGTCTTAGCAGATGTCCTATCATCCTGTCCCTTCTCCTTATCAGTGTTTTCCACCTATTCCTTTCCTCTCCGATTCTGCGTAGAACCTCCTCATTCCTTACCTTATCAGTCCACCTAATTTTCAACATTCGTCTATAGCACCACATCTCAAATGCTTCGATTCTCTTCTGTTCCGGTTTTCCCACAGTCCATGTTTCACTACCATACAATGCTGTACTCCAGACGTACACCCTCAGAAATTTCTTCCTCAAAATTAAGGCCGGTATTTGATATTAGTAGACTACTCGTGGCCAGAAATGCCTTTTTTGCCATAGCGAGTCTGCTTTTGATGTCTTCCTTGCTCTGTCCGTCATTGGTTATTTTACTGCCTAGGTAGCAGAATTCCTTAACTTCACTGACTTCGTGACCATCAATCCTGATGTTAAGTTTCTCGCTGTTCTCATTTCTACTACTTCTCATTACCTTCGTCTTTCTCCAATTTACTCTCAAACCGTACTGTATACTCATTAGACTGTTTATTCCGTTCAGCAGATCATTTAATTCTTCTTCACTTTCACTCAGGATAGCAATGTCATCAGCGAATCGTATCATTGATATCCTTTCACCTTGTATTTTAATTCCACTCCTGAACCTTTCTTTTATTTCCATTATTGCTTCCTCAATGTACAGATTGAAGAGTAGGGGCTAAAGGCTACAGCCTTGTCTTACACCCTTCTTAATACAAGCACTTCGTTCTTGATTGTCCACTCTTATTACTCCCTCTTGGTTGTTGTACATATTGTGTATCACCCATCTCTCCCTATAGCTTACCCCTACTTTTTTCAGTATCTCGAACAGCTTGCACCATTTCATATTGTCGAACACTTTTTCCAGGTCGACAAATCCTATGAACGTGTCTTGATTTTTCTTTAGCCTTGCTTCTATTATTAGGCGTAACATCAGAATTGCCTCTCTCGTGCCTTTACTTTTCCTAAAGCCAAACTGATCGTCACCTAGCACATTCTCAATTTTCTTTTCCATTCTTCTGTATATTATTCTTGTTAGCAGCTTCAATGCATGAGCTGTTAAGCTGATTGTGCGATATTTCTCGCACTTGTCAGCTCTTGCCATCTTCGGAATTGTGTGGATGATGCTTTTCCGAAAGTCAGATGGTGTGTCGCCAGACTCATATATTCTAGACACCAACGTGAATAGTCGTTTTGTTGCCACTTCCCCTAATGATTTTAGAAATTCTGATGGAATGTTATCTATCCCTTCTGCCTTATTTGACCGTAAGTCCTCCAAAGCTCTTTTAAATTCCGATTCTAATACTGGATCCCCTATCTCTTCTAAATCAACTCCTGTTTCTTCTTCTATCACATCAGACAAATCTTCACCCTCATAGAGGCTTTCAATGTATTCTTTCCACCTATCTGCTCTCTCCTCTGCCTTTAACAGTGGAATTCCCGATGCACTCTTAATGTTACCACCGTTGCTTTTAATGTCACCAAAGGTTGTTTTGACTTTCCTGTATGCTGAGTCTGTCCTTCCAACAATCATATCTTTTTCGATGTCTTCACATTTTTTCTGCAGCCATTTCATCTTAGCTTCCCTGCACTTCCTTTTTATTTCCTTCCTCAGCGACTTGTATTTCTGTATTCCTGATTTTCCCAGAACATGTTTGTACTTCCTCCTTTCATCAATCAACTGAAGTATTTCTTGTTACCCATGGTTTCTTCGCAGCTACCTTCTTTGTACCTATGTTTTCCTTCCCAACTTCTGTGATGGCCCTTTTTAGAGACGTCCATTCCTCTTCAACTGTACTGCCTACTGCGCTATTCCTTATTGCTGTATCTATAGAGTTAGAGAACTTCAAACGTATCTCGTCATTC